>NC_086288.1:22809526-25287958 GCF_963924245.1 Chroicocephalus ridibundus
ACAAAATGGTAGTACTTAATGATACTGAGAAGCCTAGAAGGAGAAAGAAATCCAGCTGCTGCCATGGGAATGAGAATGAATCCATGAAGGCTAGGATGTGAGGATTATTTTAGCAGCTTTTCCTGAAGCGCTTGTGCTGTGTCATGACTTGACACCAAAGCTTTGGACCAGAGGCCTCCGACTTTGTCATGTGAGGTGGTTCTTAGGCTGAATTCAACAAAATTTGGTTGTAAATTTCAGATTTGTCCTGTGTGCTTTCCATTGCCCTGACAAGGACAACTGTTGAAATGGTATAATTACATTTCTTTGGTTTTATATTACTTGCTGTAATTTTTTTTATCTTGATTTAGCTTATGTACAGTGTTTGCCATTGCAGTTGGAGTTTGAGAATTCAATAAATTATGAGATTGACTTATTCCCATTAAAGAAGTAATTTTGAAATAAGATTGCTCCTCTGTAGTGCTGTAATCGAAGACTGAAGCGTAATGAGAGCAAGTGATTGTTCTTCTGTGGATTTCAACATGCCATTAAAAACAAAGAAAAAAGAAAACCTTGATGAAAACCACAAACTCACCTCTCTCCATTTTAGTTTAACGTCAAATTCGGAAAATAGCTGTTCACTGAAATGGAGATGAGTGACTTCAGGTTGTGTTTAAGAACAAAGAAATAGAACCGAATTAAAATCTTTTAAGAATATGGTAATTTGCTTGAAGATGTGGAGTATTGTATTTTCTCTGCCTGTTAGCGTTACAAAATGTTTCCAGTTGCTTGTTGACTCAGCCAGACCAAGAGAAAGATTCATCGTGCTTGCAGTTAGATTTTGGTCTAAGCCACTGAACCAGACCCTGGCAGTGGCCTTTGGGCAGAGATAAGTGGCCAGAGGCTGATTCAACCTGTATGTTTCAGAAGGCAGTGGGTGAACCGAACTTTGGAGTAGCTTTCTTTCTCAATTAGATTACCTTAGAGTAGGAAGTTAATCCCTTAGGAGATGAGCTGTTCAGACTGAAAAATCTTATGTTTGAGTTTTAGGAAGGCGAAAGAATAATTTCGGGGAAAATACATATTGTTCATCTCCTAGTTACTTGTAAATTTTTTCTAGAAACGACACGACAGGAAAATTGTTCAAGGATGAGTCTCAATGGCCAGGTACTCCTTTCCTCTGCTCTGAGAAAGGATAAGTTTGTGTGTTTTTTGGTGCACATTTGTTTGGAAAGTTCTTAAAAACCCACTAGTAACCAATATTCTACATCCTCTGGAGCAATCTGTTTCCCTGTTTCAGTAATCTCTGACACCTTGAAGTTCCTGTTGCAATTAGTAAGATGGTCTTGAGGCTAAAAAGCTAACTTTCCCTTTTTTTTTTTGGTGCAGATATGCCAAGTTTTATAATTTGGAGAAGAACCACCAGGCACTTATGCTGATAAGAGATTACTGGAAGTGTTTTGCTGAGCGCAGAGAGATTTGCTGTATGTAACAAGAAAGGAGACTGTCTCATTCTTGAATATATCTCAGTGCTCGGAGGATTTAAGCTCTGGTGTGTGGTGTGTTGTTTGTGCGTGGTGTTTCATTTTGAACATGCTATTCCGACATTTGCCTGTTCCTCGGAACATGAACAAGGTTTCTGTGCTGCCTGTGGAGAAGGAGGGATGTGGATGTGGAGGCATCAGTGCTTTTGAGAGGAATAGTTCCTTTATTTTAGGCGGTAGTGGAGTCTCACATGCCTCTGTCCAGAATGTTTTGGCAAAGGTTGGCCTGTAATTTGTAGGAATGCAAGAGGTGCCTTGAATCCTTTAAAATGTGTATTAGAGCTGTGCCAGAATAAATATATTTCCTGCTTCAGACCTGGAATTTGATCATCAGCCCTTACAACAAAACCACTCCAGTGAACTTAAACTTTATGGCTCCTGGGTTCTATCCCACTAGGTTTCATTACCTTTGTCGGTCACACCTTTTCAGTCTGCTTAGCTGGACAGGTATGCTTTCCATCACCCAGAGGGAAATTGAGCTGGCTGGGGATATGTTAATGAGTGATGTAATTAGAGAGGTCCACTAGGCAGTTTGGCTGTATACCAGGACATGTGTGACTCTTGATTATTCCCAGGTTACCAATGTTTTAGGTCTGTTTATTTCAGTAAAACATTATTGGTGCAATGAAATTACTGCTAGGATCTCAAGAGGTTCCAGAGGATAATGTTAATATTGTTAGGATCCAGCACTTGAAAGGAAGCTGTGAAAAGGTACATAAAGGTAGGGAGGTGGGTCTAATTACAGGCCCAATTAAAGTATCTGCAGGAATACAAAGCATAGTCTAAGAGGTAACGTAGACACAATAGAAAATAAATCCATCTCTGGACTGTGGCTTCTGTGAAAGTTTGCTCTGGTTTTACAAGGGCACTGAGATTCCTTAATGAGAATACTTGGGAAAAGAGAAGGATATAAAGTAAACCCATTATAGAAGGTTTTGGTGTAATAATCAGCTCGGTGGTGGTGGAATTGCAGGCATGTAGCAATAGCATAAAGGTTGGTTTCTAGCCTCCCAGACCTCCCCCCAGCTCCACTCCATATGTCAGCAGGTCTTTCCTGTACTTACTCTTTCTTACCAGAGACAGTTATGTATGTGTAGGACCCTGAATGTTAGCTCAGCCACTTGAGCTAAGTGATGTTACTGAAGATCAGAGTTAACAGCATTGAAGGTGTCAGACACGTTTAAATGGATTAAACAGAGAAGAAGCTGTCTGCTTATACATCTCAACAGGTCAGGCTGAAGTTTAACAAAATGTTTAATACATAAGCTTAAATCCGTTCCTCTTCCACAGAGGTGGTCCATTCTTAACTATAAGAATATTCAGTGTATTGAGGCATCCGTGTAGGTGCTGTGCAGTTTGCTGACTTGCAGGCCTTAGGCTAGCAAGTTTTGAGGTATACTTTTCCTTTCTTGCTGCATAATGGCTTGCTATTTGCCAGGCTGCCTTATCTTAATCGGTGGCACCAACCAAAATATCAGCATGTTGCCTGAGACTGAAGTTTGCTGCATGTGACAGTTTGTAGATACAGATAGGCATTGCACAGCTGAATCTAAGTGCTAACCGAATCCCGTTCTGTTCGGAAAGGTTGTTCAGCTAAGATGTACCTTGAAGCTAGGTCTGCTGATTTGCTTTGTATCTGTGAATGTCATAGAGGATCGTGTATTCACAGGGATCCTTGTGTTTCCTTGTCTTTTCAGGAGGATTGGTTTTTAAACATTGATTCAAGTTTTAGTGTTACATTCTTCTGTGTTTTCATTCATTCAAATGCAGCGCATAATGCAATATAGATTGTGATTTTATTTTTTTTATTTAGCTCTCCTTTTAGCTATGTAGAGGAGGAGACTTCTGGGCTAGAATGGAAGTTGTTCTTGAGTTGCTTTCAAGGAGATAATTTTTTTTATGAGAGCTTTTATTTGTTGTCCTTGTCCCTAGCCTTAGCTACTTTGTAGCAGATTCCACAGAGGAAAATAAGCTGTGGAGCAAAATTGCTTGCACAAAAAGTAAGATTACAAAATGGGTGGGTTAATTTCTTCAAGGGAGAGGAAAGAAAGAAAAGGGGAAAGGAGCATTAGAGCGCAGGAAAAGATGAAAGAGGTGTTTCCTCAGTAAAGGAATGCAGCAAAAAAGTCATGGTATAAACATGACTCATCTTCTAGAATTGCCAGCTATATTTGGGAAGTGGTATGTTTTACTTAAGCGTCTCCCTGTCTTTGTGAACATGCACCTTTTTAGGAATGTCCTTGGTCCCTTTGGTCTTGGCCAGGTACAAGAGCTGAACATTCAGTTGCTCTGAGGTTTGTATGGAGAGCTAGTTCACCTAACATTTATATCATAAGCTCATTTCAGCCATCCCTGTGAGGAAAACTACTCCACCTACATGAAATAAGTATTTAGATTTGTATGGCTGAGTAGCGATTGTATCTATCTCTGAGTCACGTGATTGCAAGAGCATTGTTTATAATAATTGGTAGCTCTTAAGCTCTGAAGAAACAACTGCAGCATGCTTCTGTGCGTGTGTATACAGTACAGCTCCTCTGTTGGAGAGCTCTGGGAAACAAAAACTATTGTTTGATATGTGAAAATCAAGAGATTCTTCCTAAGTTCAACGAATCGGCATGTTTCAGATAAAACATAATTTCCTTATTCAGCAGACCAGAGAACCATTGCTTCTAAAGCTCTTCAAATGCCCATGTAACCTGGCGATAAGAGTGAATTACAAATCTCCTGTGGTTGATTGTGGATAGGAGTCTTCTATGGTCCCAGGTAAAGGATGACTTTCGTGCTTTTCATAGGAGGAGTCCTGAGCAGACCCCTCATCTCCACTGGTCAACGTAGCCGTGACTTCACGGAAATGATTGCACGTTTAAAGTTTGACATGCTGTTCAGTGCTTTGCTGAAGTACGGTCAGCATGGTCGGCACATAGCCACATCTTGAGCTGTATGTATGACTTGTTGTGGCAGACTGGAATGAAAAGGCCAAGCACTGATGCCGTTTATAGGGTTGTGTGAGGACATTCAAGGAGAGAAAGAAAATGAGAACCCTACTGCTGGTGTAATGGGACACAGCATGACTTACCAAAGGCTTTGGTTCAGTCTCTGATCCTGGACATTTTTTAATCCCTAATGGACATTTTTTGACAAGGTTCCTCATTCAAATAGGTTTTAATTTAGGAGAATCGTTTGCCAGAGGTCAGGCACAGTAATTATTGAGGTATTTCATGGATTTGTTTACATTTCTAGGGGCACTTAAGTAACAGGTTTCAGGGTATGTCAAACACGAGAAAGACATAAAGATAAGATGATTTGTGCTGAATGAAGTCCAGATTGAAAACTACTGAAGCACAGTTCTCCCATAGTAATAATTGTATGTACCTAACACCATGAAGTGTTTATGTGGCAACAATATTGCCTCAGCTTTTCAGCTGTGAAAGAAAATGTAGATTTTTCAAGAGTAAAACATAGTTTGCAAATCAATAGGCAAGAGCCAGTTTCCATCCCTAAACTCCAGTAAAATGTCCTAAGATCTATGTTGTATGCAAACTGATGACCTCGGCATAAAGCCTGTAACATAATAAACCCTGAAATAGGTGGGAGGAAAGTGACTCAGGAGTTACAAGTCATTTGGAAATTATATGAGAGTGCGTCTGTATTTTTCAAGGAAAGTCAAAACCTTTGCGTTACTGTTTAGTATGTATAACAGGGCAGTTTAAAAACGAAGTCTGGGATAATGTCTTGATTTAGCAGATTTTTTTCAAAAACTAAACAAAGCCAAAAAAACATTAACAGAAACTTAAGCTGTTAGCTGCTATCTAGTGTCCTCTTAAAATCCAAGCCAGCCAACCAAACAAAAAGGACAAACAGTCCTTCTCTTACTGTGGTCCCCTTATGCTGAATCGGTAGTGCTAGTTTTAAGAAAAGCAGGGCATCTCTTTGTTCAGGGTTTTGAAAGCCTAAATTTACAATCACATGTGAGTATTTATAAAACTTGACAAACTGCTTGATCAAAAGTGTCTGTCAAATTTTGTCAACAGGGACTTGAGTGGTGTCTTGGTATAGACTCTGTAATAGTTTGCCTTATAAACTCTAAAATAGTTTGCCACGATGCATATGCCAGGGCTGCAGATCATTACATTCCCCTAGAGGTTCTGATATTTCAAATGGGTAAGGTGTTTTTGTTTTAATCCCAAATGCTCAACTTTCTAGTAATGGCTGGTTGCTTGCTATGTGAAAGTGTAAGATGGAGCTGCAGAGTCATTGTAGTTGGGGGAATGTGGATCTGGTACTAGTTGATGCTGTTTAATTATCTTCCTGCTTCTGCCATTTCGGTTGATTCTTTTCCACTTACAATTGGTTTGATATTTCCTTTGAGAACTCCTGGGCGACAAGAACTTTTCCTGTACCGTTTTTTTTTACAACAGAATCCTCATTTACTTCTGTTTTCCTGTGACACCTCTTCAATGAAAACAATAGTATAATCCAAGTTAAAGTGTCTGTTTTCAAAGATCAGGCACCTTGATTACATGCAGGTACCTAGCTGGCTTGTTGGGGTCTTGTGCAGTGCCAGAACACAGGCTAATATTCTCTGTGTGACATGATCAACCCTAGCTCTTAAAGAATGGGACAGAGAAATCCTTCCTTTCTTGGAATCCCTCAGAGAACGCATGGGTTTGGCTTAGGAATTGACATATTTATTTTATGAAACAATTCAATAGTTAACATAAAGCACATTCCATTTGCATTTCAAATGCAGATGTAAACCAGCAGCATATCTTTAAGAGAAACGGAATTGCTGGGTTGAAAATGAGTGTTCTGACAAGCCATGCATTGAGCTTGCATTGATGATTTATCATACTAGCCCAGGTAATTTGAGTCATAGTTTTGTATCTAGCGCTATGTGCTGTCCATCTGTATAGCTGGGTATCGTGCTGTCTGAACTCTATATGCAGGCCTGCTTGACTTCTGATCAATCAGCGAACAAGCGCTGAAGTAGCAGCAGAAAATCTTATGCTGTGGTGAATGGGGAAGCCTGGGGAGATTTCTGGTCACCTTCCTCGGTTTATCCACTGGCTGCCTTTCCCGTTATCTCATCTTTGATAGTGACTGATGTTCTTTAAGTTAAAAAGAAACCCAGCCTCCTAAGTATTTGGAAAAACATATCCACTTAAAGGGGATCAGTTTGTGCTGTGATGCAGAGTGGCTAATAACCCATGTCATTGTTTTTGAATCCTGGAGCTGCAGCTTTTAATGGTAATGACAAGAAGAACTTGGTCCAGCACTGTACAGTGTCTCCGATGAACATGGGTTCATTTATGGGCTTGATATAGGAGATTCCTAAAGATGGATTTAAACAATGCCTGTGTTGAAATGATAATGGAGAATGACTCAATTGTGAAATTCTGAACAGTCAGCCTGGAAAGCGGATGGCCCTTACGAAATCCTTTAGCTTTTATGAAAACAGTATCTAAAAGTGCCCTGACTGGATAGAGAAGAGGTTAAGAGATATCCTTCATCTCTGTCAGCCCTACTGCAGGTAGCAAACAACACCAGTAATTGTATCTGTTTGACGTCAGTGAAATCAACTGATTTAACCAAAAAATGAAGACAATGAAAAAACTATTTGAAAGGAAAAGACTTGATGATATATCGAATCCAGACTGAAGTACATACCTTGGATAGCCAGAAGTAAGGGCAGGTATTTTTTTTTTTTTTTCTTTTTTCCTAGACTTTTCCAGACTAGCTAAGAGGTGGTATTAAGGCATTCCTGATTCCTGGGTGTGTTGGTATTTTGTGTTTTCAACTGTGAAGTGACCGCAGGAGGACTGGGGCTAAACCTGTCACCTTTCTCTTTCCAATCCTTCATATGCTGAGCTTTTGCAGTAGTTGTTGCTGGTAGGGTACCAGAACTGAAGGCTTTGACACAGGAAATGTGTATCCTTCAAATTTCCCTCGAAATGGGAATAAGCATGAGGTGCTCCTGGCAGCAGCCAAAAATATCATCTTTGGCTCCTGTTGGAAGAGAGCATCGCACACTGCTTTGCAGAACTTGTAAATGGCTCTTTGCTTTTAGGGGCTTTAAGGTCTGTTGATGAATGCTTGAAATGAGGCAGATGTGTGATGATCCACACTTTTTGTGCCTTCTGGATTCTAGGCATCTAACCTTGGCTCAGCTGGGAGGGTTCAGACTGCAATAATGGAAATTAATTCAGAACACAGTCCAGCAAGCTGTTGCCCTTCTAAAATAGGTCTTTCAGGTGTCCTTGGGGAGGCCTTTGGCTCTCCCAAGTCCATGGCTAAGACAGGGTTGTAGGAGGATTATTGTGACTGGTCGTAGTGCCAGATAGTCACATGCAGGACACGAGGCCTAATCATAATCGTTCTCACTGGCAAACACCCCTTTAGGTGATGCGAATGCGGTTTGATCTGCATGGGCAAGACCATTCTGTGGCTTATCTTGATGTGCTGTGAGAAAACGTGTTAAGTGAGATGGCAGGTTGGTTGGAAGTTCTCATTTACTTTGACCTTTTGTTGAAGCTGATCTGATTTGCTGAAGGAGGCCTGTATTTGGCCCTATCCAGCCTGGCCATGTATTCTTTACTCATCTCTTTCAAGTTTCTGAAAAATGGAATGTTTCTATTTCTGATGTACTATCTTAATATGGCTTACTTGATCTGGTCACTAGTACTTTTCTTGGTGCATTTCTTTGGTTTAAAACCTAACTGCAGTATCTAAGTGTGATGTTTGCTTTCATGGAGTTACTGAATAGAGCAGCAGGCAACTAGTTAATACTAGTTTAATCTTTGTGTTTCTTTTACACTTGTTTTACATGAATAATAACTTTTTTCCCTGTACAAAATCAACAACTGTGCTTGGCAGCCTGCTTTTAACTGGGAGACGAGATATTCAAAATGCACCTAAAATCAGCATTAAGAGTGCCACAAGGTTTTGTTCTTTAGGCAACTGAGCCCTAATTTGTCTCTGAATTTATACAAAAATAGCTTGTAATCCTTCTTCCCACATTGCACCAGTAATGGGAGTGTCCATTCTAGAGTTTCTAGCAGTACACAGAAACTCTTCTCTGTTTTCCTATAGTGGAACTGCAATGTTTGCAAACAGTCATCTTGCAGAAGTGTGTGCTCAGAGGGTTAAAAAACGCATGTTTGGAGACAGCGCTGTGTCTCTTGTCTCTGAATTGAGGAGTGCTGAAGAAATTTCTGGGTCCTCCTCTCTAATGGTGTCCATTGTGAGTTGGCTCTGCTCTCAGGATGATGAGAACTCTGGGAAAAGTTTGGTAAACAATATGAATGTGGTGGGTGTTGTGGGTAGGTGTGTTTGGGTTTTTTTGTGAGATTTTTGAGTGCTGTATTTTAGTCCTTGGGTAAGCTGGGTGTCTGTAGCTGAACTGCAGAAAGAATGCATTCAGATTGCCTTCATCACTAGCCTTTTCATGACAAAAGAAGGATGAATTCTGATTCTGTACAGACACCTAGGTGTGTTGGTGAGCAGTCTGAGAGAAAAGAACCAGTTCAAGTGGAACTCAGACTGCCTTTAATAGTTTGAATGTGTTTAGATTAACTTTTCCATTTGGTGCTTAACTGCATGGTTCACTGTAGGCACCCCGGCAGTGCCTGCAGTTGATTCAGCCACAGGGAAAGCTGTGAAGTACTGGAAGCTCTAGGCATGTCAGAGGGAGGGAGGCGGGTGGGCAAAATGAAATATCTGCTGTGTAGGAGCTGAAGCAAAACTGAGGAGTCTGTGTAGAAGTTGAAGTTTCTAGTGTTTACAGCAGGGCCTTCACATTGTGAAGTGTTGAAGGACACTATTGGCCTCTACCTAGATGTATGACAACCCACAGCTCCAAGAAATGCATTTTCCAGTTGATTATAGATGCTGATAGATGTTTCTACTTTAGCTTTGTGTTCATGCTTTTGAAGTTCTGGTTGTTTTAAGCTTGAAAGATACTTCTGGGTGAGCTCCATGGCAAAGTCAGAGCACTACACCAGACCTCATAGCTCAGCATGAGATTGAGCTACTTGAGTCTGCAAACCCAATTAAATAATTAAGCAAGTTCATTGACTGGGGACAAACATTACTTACTGTGTAGAGGTGGGAATTTTTGTGAACTGCTGTTCAGGAGGCTGGCTTCCTTGAAAATTAACAACTAGATTACTATCACCCTCTATTAATACTAGGGCAGCACAGAATCACAGAAAGATAGGGATTGGAAGGGACATCTGGAGACCATCTAGTCCAACCCCCCTGCCAGAGCAGGGTCACCCAGAGCAGGTTGCACAGGAACACGTCTAGGCGGGTTCTGAATGTCTCCAGAGACAGAGACTCCACCACCTCTCTGGGCAGCCTGTGCCAGTGCTCTGCCACCCTCAAAGTAAAGCAGTTCCTCCTCATGTTTAGGTGGAACTTCCCATGTTCAAGTTTGTGCCCGTTACCTCTTGTGCTGTCGCTGGGCACCACTGCAAAGAGCCTGGCCCCATCCTCCTGACACCCACCCTTTAGGTATTTGTAAGCGTTGATAAGACCTCTCCTCAGTCTTCTCCAGACTGAAGAGACCCAAATCCTTCAGCCTTTCCTCATAAGAGAGGTGTTCCAGTCCCCTAATCATCTTGGTAGCCCTTTGCTGCACCCTCTCCAGCAGTTCCCTGTCCTTCTTGAACCGGGGAGCCCAGAACTGGACACAGTACTCCAGGTGTGGCCTCACCAAGGCAGAGTAGAGGGGGAGGATGACCTCCCTCGACCTGCTGGCCACACTCTTCTTGATGCACCCCAGGATGCCATTGGCCTTCTTGGCCCCAAGGGCACATTGCTGGCTCATGGTCATCCTGTTGTCCACCAGGACTCCCAGGTCTCTTTCCACAGAGCTGCTCTCCAGCAGGTCAGCCCCCAACCTGTACTGGTGCATGGGGTTATTCCTCCCCAGGGGCAGCACCCTACACTTGTCCTTGTTGAATTTCATAAGGTTCCTCTCTGCCTAAATCTCCAGCCTGTCCAGCTCTCTCTGTATGGCGGCACAGCCTTCCGGTGTGTCAGCCACCCCCCGCCCCCAGCTTTGTGTCATCAGCAAACTTGCTGAGGGCGCACTCTATCCCTTCATCCAGGTCATTGATGAATATATTGAACAGGACCCAGTACTGACCCCTGGGGAACAGCAGCTGTTATGGACCTCCAACTAGACTCTGTGCCCCTAATCACGACTCTCTTTCAGCCAGTAAAGCTCTGTCTTTCAGCAGCTAAAGACTCCACCGGTGTAGGCACTACGTGTGCAATGAATGACAAGACAACATTTGTGCAATGGAAAGTAGTTTATATGTGGGTCAGGAAAGCAATTTGCCCAAGGCTGCACAGAAATTCAGTGGCAGTCTCTTGTGTTACCCAGAGGGTGGTCTTGGTTTTGAGGAACCAAAGAAGAATTTCAAGGGGATGGGACTGGATAGAAAGGTACATCTTTCTTTGGGTCTTGCCCAGTTCTTGAGATTGAATATTGGACACTCCAATACCAGGCATGGGAATGACAGGCTTGTTTTATTTCTTCATTCTCATCTCTTCCTCTGTTTTTTGACATGGCATGCACGTGCTCTTTGGGAATGCGTATTACTCCATCCATGCATCAGGTACGGACTTATTCAAATCTAGTCATGTATTTCCAGTAGCCAAGTTTTTCAACATATAATTTTAATGATTTGTTATTGCAGTGTGTGCCTTTTATTTATTTATTTATTTTTAAACTGAGCTAAGTGGAGAGCAGATTTTTTTTCAGATCCTGTCAAAACTTGGGCAAGGAGGCTTCATTTTTAAGGGACCAAATGTATTTTCTAGAGTAAATGTACTGTACATTCACTTAGTGACATCTTTCTTCTGGCAAGGAGATGAAGGGGATAATTTGTTATCAAGTGCCATGTAACTTAGGAGCAATCAGTGATCAGGAATGATGGGTTGGTTATAAATGACTCTGCTTGAGGACTTGTTGATGTTTAAGATTGCATTCCCACAGGCAAGGCGTTTCTGCCCCCGCTGGGTTTCTCACCTATGCAAACCTCAGCATCCCTTCTCTACAAGAACTGGAAAATACTGGTTCTTTCTGTTATCACACTTCTGGAAACTTAAAGCTTGAAAAAAGCATGCTAATCAGGGCTGAAATAGGTTGGATACAGATTCAACCTACTGTGGGCTACACTCCTACCTGGGAGACAGCCACATATGTTAACAAGCAATAATAAAACCTCTTCTCTTAGAAGACTTATGGATAAAATAATGATTGATATTCTGCATCTGCTTTGTACTAAATAATTCAAGCACCTTATGATGAAACCGTGTTGAAATATCTTGATTCTTCCATGTGGTCATGTCCTATCAATAACAATAACCTAGGACTGATGGTGCTGGATAGACGAAGGCATGCTTCTATTTTGGAGTTCTCTGTTAGCTGTAATTATCACTGTTGGCGATTACCCTGCTGTAAAGCCTCAGGAAGTCTTGTGTAGGATTTCTTGTGATGATAATTATGCTTCCCCCGGACAGGCTTGTCTTCTGCTTGGCAATGGTATTGGGCGGTGAGTTTCTATATATGAAATACCCTCCATTCAGTCTTAATATATCTAAAACCGAATCAAGGGTGAAATGACCTAAAAAATCATTCTTAGCTAGATGTTATTCAGTGGCGTAAAATGAACTGGACTCTTGTTCCATTGCCTGATGACCTGAGCAAGCATTGAAAATACTAACTTGGCTCTTTTTATATCCCGTAGTGGAAATGAGATCTGCTCCATGTGGATATGGATCTGCTTGCAGTCCATACGATACTAAGAGCTCCTGCAGCAGGATATCTCATGTTTAGGCACAGCCTGATACAAAGCATGAGCACATAAGTGGATTAGCAACAGAAACAGACCTATGAGGACTCTTGTGTCCAGTCCTTCAAATCCAGTTCTCTAAGCCTTGCTACCAGTGCTAGTCACTAGCAAGTTGTGCACTTTGGAGCCCATATGTTGAACTTGATCACTATTTGCTCATCCCTTGTGACGAATTCTCACAGAAAGTCTCCCATCTACTTCATGTAGTAGGAGCAGGCCCAAGTCCACAGTATGCTTTCCTTAAGTATAGCCTCTCGGATACTATGGCTCTGTTCCCCATTCTGCTCCTTGGGACAGATCAGACAGCTGCTTCAGGTCTCAGTTGTCCCTGCTGTGGTGTCGATGGGATCTTACCTTTGTGGTGCTTTCAGACAAATTAGCCTCTAAATGCTCTACATTATGATAATGAGTAAAAGTGCATTATAGTGTTTCTTGCCTATCTTTGTTATTATATTTGTGGTGGTTGGGAGCCCAGATTGAAATTCTGATTTTAATGATGTGCTGCTTAACTTTTGATATTAACATTTTTCAGTCAAAAAGGGAAATGTGTCCAAATATGGCCTACAACTAGCATCTAAAATTTAAGCCATGATTTGCCTTTCCCTTTTGAGGTGTTCACATAGCACCTGCAGTCTGATTTTTTTTATTTTTTTTTTCTACTCCAATCAGTATAAATCAAGCCTTGTAAATCAAGCTATAACTACAAACCTTTTATCTGTGAAGTTTATTTACAGTGGAAAGAAGAGGCTTCAGGAGGTGAAACTGCTGTCACTTGAGCCGTACTCACCGGCCTGGAGCAGCAGACAGAGAATATCCTGGTCATGAGGCAGCCTTGCTCTTGGAATTGATTTAGAAATAGACTTCCAGGGTGTGAACCTACTGTTGGAGTACACTGCCACATGCTTGAGCTGCACTGAAAGATGACCTAGTGGTGATGGTCATCTTGGGACATTGGCATTTGCCCTTGCTTTGGCATGGATTTCTTATGACTGTGCAGGTGCATTGCTTGGGCTTTGTATGGGGAACTGTCAGTGAGTGATGTGTGAGTGCCAAGGAGTGAGCAACTCTCTGTTAATTCTTCTGCAGAAAAGCTACAGCATATGAAAGCCTTTGCTTTTTATGTCACCTGCCATTCCACAAAGGCTTTTAAAGGTAAACATGCTATTATGTTTCTGTATCTGCCTGATCCTAACAGTTTTCCCATGCGGACAAGTCCTTTTTTCTATCTCATTATCCCTGTATAAAAGAGGACTGGTGGCACTTGGTTGTTTCACAGGAGTGTCACAAGGACAGATACACAAAAAGCAGTTGCCCATGGGGGTGGGAGTGTATACCTTCCTAGTACAGCAAGATGAGAGTGGATTTGGACAGGGGGTGTTGCTCAGCCTCTCAGGATCCTGTTATAAGTCTTGATGAAGAGTTGGGCTCCAGCTCTCTGTAGTGTTTCTGCTGTTGAGATGGGAACTAGTAAAGTTTGTGACTGGGAAAAGATCGTCTTCCGGTCTTTTAACAGCCCCTGCTCCCAGACTGTCCTGCCTTTTGGACTGCAGTGAAACTGGGAGCACTGTGGCTCCTGCTCTGAGGAGGGACCAATTGCTAAATTCTGAGTGGAGTAATGCAAGTTTGGACTGGACTTGGGGTAGGGATGTTTTCCAGCAGTTCATCTGTCTCTGAAGGATGACAAGGCAGAGTCTTCCAGATTACTGAATCTAGTTTGCCACTGAAAGCTGTTATGATTTTGTTGAAATACTTGGATTATATGTTTCATCTCTAAATAAAGAATGTGTGTAAGTTGTTGATATTTTGGAAAATTTCATTGGTTTTAAAAACCTAGATCAAATGAGTTATGAAATCTTCAAAATAGGGAGAAACTGTTGTGGACAATTTTTCAACACTTGACAGCTTCCCAGCCAATTTACTTGCTCTCAGCAGAATAAATGGAGCTAGCCTGTCTCTAGCGTGACTGCTGGCTATTTCACACAGATGCCCTGACTGCTCTCTAAATTGAGCCCACAGAGAAATCGTTGCAATGTGGAAGAAGCAACTGAAGGTGCAGGGACATAATTAAATTGCAAACATGGGGGTTGTGAAGCCCTGATTTAATCTCAGACAGGTAAGTGAACTGTGTTTAGAGAACTATCTACACACAGAAGCCTATGGGGCTGGATAAGATCCAACAAGGGTACTGAGGGAGCTGGCAGATGTGCTCACCAAGGCACTTCCCGTCATTTATCAGCAGGCCTGGCTAACCAAGGAGGTCCCATTTGACTAGAAGTTAGCAAATGTAACACCCATCTACAAGAAGGGCTGGAAGGAGGATCCAGGGAACTACAGGCTTCTCAGTCTGACCTTGGTGCCAGGAAATGTTATGGGGAGCAGATAATCTTGAGTGCCATCATGCAGTACATACAGGACAACCAGGCAATCAAGCCCAGACAGCATGGTTTTAAGAAAGGCAGGTCCTGCTCGACTAACCTGATTGCCTTCTCTGACAAGGTGACCTGCTTAGTGGATGAGGAAAAGGCTGTGGGTGTTATCTAGCTAGACTTTAGTAAAGCCTTTGACACAGTTTCCCACAGCGTTCTCCTGGAGAAACTGGCTGCTCGTGGCTTGGATGAGTTTACGCTTTGCTGGGTAAAAAACTGGCTGGATGTCCAGGCCCAAAGGGTCGTTGTGAATGGAGTTAAAAAATTTCTTCACCAAAGGGATTGTCAAGCATTGGAAGGAACAGTCTACCCAGGCAAGTGGTGGGGACATCGTCCCTGGAGGTATTTAAAAGATGTGTAGCTGTGGTGCTTAGGGACATGATTTAGCGGTGGTTTTGGCAGTGCTAGGTTAATGGTTGGACTCAATGATATTAAAGGTCTTTTCCAACCTAAATGATTCTATGAATTGATTTCCATATTAGTGAGCACATGTTTCCTGAGATCCTCTTTCATGCATTGCATGGATATACGGTAGACGTAAGAAATGGTGAGTTGAACTTCTGCCTGGATAGCTCTGGATCCTGTCTGACTGAGACTGGAGCTTACAAGTAGTAAGAAGTGGTCAGCTAAGAGTGACATCATTAGTTACAGGACTCCTTGCTGAAAGTGGCCTCCAGCCACACCATTGATTTTTGACGTGATTTTTTCTCGTCCTCTTTGGAGTGTTCTGGTTTTGCTTTTTTGTCTTTGCAAAGTGATGAGTGGTACAGAACAATTACCTGAGGATGCAGAGGGGATCTGAGCCTGAAGGCATTCAGCCATTTGGATTCTGTTTGGACACATGTGATCCCTTGGAATCTCAGGCAGCTTCAAATTTGTTTGGGATATAGAGTGGGAACAATCTCTTTGGTGTATTAGAATACATAATAAAGGCAACAAGGTGATACCACTGTAGGAAACGCAGTCATTAATATTGTGGGATGTGTTAATATGAGTGAATTATATTAGGCAGGAGTGTAGTTACTCCACTCTATTTGACAAAAATGAGAACCTAGTTGGATTACTGGTTTAAGCATTCCTGTGAGCACTGCAGGAAGGTATGGATTCATCTTAGAGTCCTATGGTGACTTCTTATCATTTTTCCAAGAATGATAAGCTGTAGATGTTACTGAATGTTACCTTTAAGAAAAGAAACTGCTTGTTCAATCTAAAAATGAGATCTCTTCCAGTGCATAAAGTACTCACAAGAGAAGGGCAATGAACAATCGTCTTTTGCTTCTCTTTGAGGTTAAGCCAAGAAGTAATTAATCTAATTGGAAGCAATAGAGATCTTAGCTTGATACTAGGAAAAGCTTCTTAACTTTAAACAGTGAAAGTATGTTGCTCACATAGCAGCGGAACTCTGGCAGAAGAGTTAAGTACACTACAAACAAACAAGGACAGAGCCCACTGTATTTTATCATGTCTCTAGGTTGGTCAGACCCTGCACTTCTCTGTTTGGTTGGTTGGGGTGGGTTTTTTTGTTTTGTTTTGTTGTTTGTTTGTTATGTGTGTTTGTTTTTTTTTAAAGGGCATACTAAGTGAAGACTTCTGGTCATTATCGCTTTGTTTTGCTAGAAGGACGGAACAGTGCACTGAGAGAAAGCAAGCCTCCTAAGAAGGAATGCTTAGATCCACTGAGTGACAAAGCCTTTAAATGTGAATCTTAAAATCAAACTTCCACACTGCTCATTGAGTTTCTTTCCATTCTGCTTTAATTTAGCAGATTTCAGTTGCTCTGGGTTGCACACAATCCAAGCAGTCCCCTCTATATCTCTTACAAAATCATTTTGCTTTTCATCATTTCTAGGGCTTACATGAAATTGTACTGCATGCCACAGTCAAGCTTTCTCTCCAGTTGATCTTCTGGTGTTTCATCATCCTCACTCAGCAGAGCATTCTCAGGCACCCCTAGGGAAGAAACATTCCCTCCTTTTCTAAAAAGTTAAATTAGATGCAGGGGACAAAACCTGTTTATTATATTCAAATATGCAAGAAAATGTGAGCAAGCAAATTAAATACTTCTACTGTTTGCCATGTAGGAGGTGGGACCAGTGACTTGCTGAGTTCCCTTCCAGCTCTGTGATTCCCCTTATGGATGAGATGTGAGTTGGAGAGTTATATATCCTGTTTGGATGCGTAGGCAATCCTGCTAGTCACTTGTACTTTGTTCATCAAAATGACCCTAGCTCAGAAAACAGCAGTATACTGCATCATACAGCTTATAGAATGGCTGATAGATGTGTGAAGTTGCACAGTCCATAGTTCTGGACAAATGGAGTGCTTACTTTAAAGACAAAGTACAGGGCTCGTGAACCTCTGCCTGTACAGTGTAAATAGGATGCAGTTTCTAGTCTCTGTGAGACACCAGCTCAAAATTTCACTGTGGTGTCAATGGATAAATGGAGTACCTCATGAGTGCCTGCATTCTAGCATTAGAGTTCTGCAAGGGTGAAAAAACAGCATTTCATGCTTCCTTTTTAATTTTGACAGATGCAAAAAAACCCAGTCAGACCTTCTGATGTGGTTTTCTCAGGTATGGGTTGAAGGGAGTAGCTAACATTTACACCCTGTGATGGAAGCCTAGGTTCCTGACAAGTCAATTTCAAATAATAATAGTTTTCTAATAAAAAGATCATAAACTACTCCTCTGTGTAGTCAGGTCACTTGCAAGTACTCATGCTCCAATCTATCTTTCTGGTGCTAACCCATCCTCTATGTGCTTACCCATTGCTTGACTTCAATTTTTCTACGCAAAGAAAAGACACAATTGTTGTCCTCTTGAGTGGGTCTGAGCCCATGTGTACACCATCTTGTTTGTGCAGAGACACAGCTCTGTAACAAGATTCAGTGGGAGCTTCCACAGAGTGATTTCAGAGGAGACTTTTCAAAATGCTCCTGTAGAAAAGCTTTGTCCACTTTCTGGAAGTGACTCCCAGCCCTTTCCTCCCTTCCAATCCAAAAGCCTTAACCAAGTCTATCAAAATAGTGTTTATCCCAAAATGATAATGCCTAGGGTCATATTGTATTCACTAGCTACTTTGCACTACTAAAAGTGTATATGGGAAGGGTTGGTGGAGAGAAAGATCATCAGTGATCGCTAGGAATTGTACAGTGTGTTGCACAACTGAAGACGGTTTCTTTTTTCCCAGTGTACCATTTTGTTCTTGAATAAATGATGTAATTACTGGAAGAACCATGGGAGAAGGGAGTGGTGTGGGGAGTGTGCACGTGCACAATTCTGGTCTCTTGATCAAGGAAGGTGGACTCCAGAAAAGGGGCAAGGAGGTTAGAGGGAAAGCCGGTCTCATTTGAGGGAACTAGGAAAGGTGACTTTCTAACCAACAATATTGTGAACTGGGGACAAAATAGGCTTGTCTCAAAATAGGTGGAGTTTAATGTTAGGGAAAGAAATTAATTACTTGCGTCCTATAACAGCACCTGATAGCTGGGGAAAAGGCCATGACTGACTGCAGATTTAGCTTAGGTTTTGGTATAGCAGAGGGAGGGGAGTGAGCTTCTGGAACAGCTTCCCAGTAAGTGTGTGTGTGGATGGAGAAAACAGGATTGCTAAACTGCTTTTAAATGGAGCTAAATAACTTAATAGTAGTTATGCTAGTTATGCTATGCTAAGTACAATATGCCATTGTATTTACAGTGGTAGAAGACTGGATTTGATGAGCCAGGAGACATGGTCCATGCAAACACTATTCTATCTCCACACTACCATATAAACAGTAACTGATTTAATTCTTAGATCTCTTCAGGAGGCAGGAACATCTTAAGTGCATTTTGCAAGAACGTTTGCACCCCATGCTGTGGTTTAGGGCCTGATACCATTGAAGCTCTGCTGCAATTAACATAAATCATACAGTGTGTTAACGTTAGCCGGCAGAATTATAATTCATAATGCATCTCTAGACTTGTTTGTTCAGCTGATTTGGACAGTTCTTAAGCAAATTGTTTGTCGTAGTTAGTTGAGTTAAATAAACTCTATCTCTTGCTGAGTTGCAGAAGGCTGGGTTTGTCCAGCATGATGGATTTGGTTGTGAGGTTAGCTCCTGCAGAAGTGCTGACTTGCCAGATTGCCTCATGCCCAGCAATTGCACTGCTGTTATTGAGGTGGAAGCAGCAGGGAAATGTATGGTTTTTCAGGGCCTGGAAAGAAAGGTTTTCAGCCCTCAAGATGATGTCTGCTCTGTATGACTGATTAGACGCTCACTGGAGGAGGGATTGAGAGGCAGGCAAGTTCTCTGCAAGACCTGGTTGGGCGTTTTCTTTCTCATCAGCTTAACAAGTAGTTGAATTACTTTATTTCAGTTGTCACTGCTTCAAGAGGATAGGCTGAGCTAGTTTATCTAAATTGATTGTTAAAAGTAAACGAAACAAATGCCTAAGTATTTTGGTTTGGTAAAACCAGAAACATTTCCTTTCCCCCCTCTTTCTTCTGTTCTGCTTACCTGCCCCTCAATGGACATTGTGTTTGTTGTAAGAGTACTTGGGGCTACCATTACTGTGAACGAGTCTGTCATATTGATTTGTGAAACTATATTGAAGCACTGTTTTCCACCTCATTTTTTTCCATGGGAATGGATGATTGTGCATGTAAAGTATTCAAACATTTACTTTTTCAGCACTGGTAAGAATCAGTTCAGGCTTCAGCAAGGTGACTTTGAGGTTGGCTGTGTACAGTTCTCTCTTTGGAATTCACGCAGCCACGTTACGTATTCTGAAACCAGCTAGATTTGTCAGAGAAAGAAGATGTGGGGTTTTAGCTCTGCAGTAGGTTAGAAGGAAGAACCTAGTCAGGAAGATGTGGTTGTACTCTACTGTCAGTTATTCCAGTGTGAGCCTGCAACGACTCTTAATTTCACTGTGCCATCTAATTCCATGAAATGTCTTGTGAAATTCAGCAGTGATCTCTACTTCTTGAAGCTGGTGTTTCTGCTAATGACAGTTGTGCAGAATTGTCAGCACTTCTGGTGGATGGAGATAAAGGCATTGTGTTTTCCTTAACAGCCATACATTGGCAGGTCACTGTTGTATGGCACCATGACAAGTGCTTTCTCTGTTGGCAGGTTTTTATACGGCAGGCCATTTAGTGCCCTCTGTCTCATCTGATGATGATCCGTAAGGAAGGCCTGTTAAAAACCTTGTGGCAACAGGATGGACGAGAACCTGTTAAATCACCAGTGTCAATAGGTCAGAGATTGTGTTTCGTGGCAATGAACACCGTAGTGCTGTGATTGTTTCCATTTAACATGACTTGCCACTGCCCGATTTATAAACCTGACTGGTGAACTGGGAATTGGGATGACTTTTTGGACAGATTAACATCCCAAAGACTAAACAGCAACTACCTGAGTTATCTGTCACTTCTCATGAGCACAAAATCCATCACAAAAAGAGCAAGCAATTTCTGATGCTTTTTTAATGAACTGTCTCAGAGAGGCAGTGAGAGAAAAAAATGTTTGTTCCTGAGTTACATAGTAAAAAGGTGGCTATAGAAAGCTCTGGATTTCTTTTATGTGCTTCATAGTATGAAATATCACCGGGATTGCACTCTGAGCCTCTCTAGCTAATACTACAGCTTCTTAAACACAAACATTGAATTTGGAAGCAGTTTTATTGCAAACACTCAGAGAGGAAAGAAGATAAACACGAGGAAATTGTTTCAGTATTTTGACAATCAAGTTTGAGAGCTTTTACATGTTGACTCTTCGCAGTTCAGGATGTCAGAATACTGGGAGTGAAGGGTAGTGACTGGAAGAAGCAAACAAAATAGGAACCTAATCCCTCAGCAAAATAATAATTAAAAATATGAGGATTTTTTTCAAGGTGCTGAAACAAGAATATAAGATTTTAGTGTGTGGTCAGGGTGCACATGGGGCTTCATTAGGGCTTTTATGACTGCTGCTATTAACAAACCAATGATGTGTCCACTAAAACTCAACATCAGCTGCTGAATATCAACATGGGAGCTATAAAAGCATAATGCTAATTTCTCTACATCTGTCTTTTCTTCTTTGCATATAATCAGTAATTGCAATCTCTGGTTTTGGGTGGGTTTTTTTGAGTGGTGACCTTCAGTTAGGTTAAGGTCAACTCGTTCACACGATTGGCAAAGTGCATTGAAGTTTGACAAGTTACGGATCCTGAGAATTTCAGTGATAACATCACCAAAGGAAATATTGGAGCAATAACAATCCTCACTAGTTTTTCCATCTTTGATGCCAGTTTCCTTTCTTTCTCCCGGAGGACACTTTCACTGCTCTCCCTCTGCACCCCATTTATAGAATAAGAAAATTGTATTTTTCTTGTTGCACAGTGTTCTGGTTGAGTTCCACATATCAGTGTGTGATACCAAGTTATTCTGGTGGTATAGCAAGAGAGATTTTGCGGGGGACACCACCACTCCAAAACAAAGAAGTTATAACTGGGGCAAAATTCTTGAAAGATCTTAGTTCCTATGCATGCACCAAGTGTGAGCAAGCATCTTTTCAGAGTGGGTTGAGTTGCTAAAAAGCACCTGTTATATCTCTAGCATGAACTCTTTTGCATGTCTCTATGGTCATCTCTTCAATGATATGTACATACATAGTGCTGATTTGTGTTTCTATGTTGTTTTGTTTTCTTCTCTGGTAGAAGATTTTCTTGGTTCTTTCAATAGTTTGGGCGTGTACCTACATGTTCTTTTATGTCTTACCTTGCTGTCTGCGGAATTGAACTCAGTCCAGCAGAAAAATGGTTGACAGATGCTGAGTACTTCCTTAGTAGCTGCTTAGCCCTGACAACAATGAGCTATGACTTCCTGAAACAGGGATACCTGTTGTATTGAGATGCTTAATGGTATACCTTGGTCCTTGGGGATGATGAATTTTAGTCAGAAAGGTGTTCTTGTATTCTCCTCTTTTGAAGATTCTTGATATATTAGTAGAAACAAGAACTTATACTAAATGTGCAACTTTTAGATGCCTAGAAACAGGAGAAGGCAAAAGCTATCTTTCTGAGCTTTGTAATTCATTCTTACATGTGTGATTTTCATATGCACTTTGCCCAATGCTAATGGTGAACTTACAGCGAATCTGAATGTCTCATCTGTGGCTCTTAAACACGTGCATGCATGCACATGTGTACACACACATACCCACTCTTGTTTGTCAGCCTCTCTGGTCTTAAAGCTCTGCGTAACAGAGGCTCACACTTGAATTGGCAGGGTTTAGGTTTGGGCCTGAGAGCAGACAGTGGTTACTCAGAGCTGGCTGCACTATGTGAAACTGTGGGTCAGTTGAGGAAAACTGCTGAAACCCAGCTTGCAGCAATAGTTTACAGAATTGCTGCTGCCCACCTCAGTTGTTTTCCTTTTTGAATAGTCAGGTGTTTGCTCTTGCAAAGTAAAAAGGGAACACTAAGCGCCTTTGGAAAATACCTTGGCCTGAATGCTGTATTGGAGCATATGAGAGCAAGAGGGAGAATTGTAATTGAATGCTTTGTCCCACTGCCAAATCCAGATCAGTTCTTTAAAGCAGTCTTCTTTTCAGCACTTGGCATTAAGGAAGAAATTAGAAATCAAGTCAGTAGCTTTTTTTCCTGTTAAATTTCAAAGAATGGGGACCCCTATGCAGAAAAACATAACTTTTTTTTTTTTCTTCATGTCGTAGAACTGGCATTTAAAGTGAGCTCTGTGCCTTTGTAAGAGCTCAGAACTACTTGTATGACAGTCATCTTTATAACAAGATTTCCTCTTCCATTTGTCTCTGTCTGGGAAGGGGGGTCTGCATGTGATACTGATCATGAAATGAAGACTGTGAATGTACTGCTTGGAATGCTGCTGCTGTTGTAAGTAGTGATGAAACCAGGCATCAAGGCACTTCAGTGTGATGTCAACAGTTTCAATTAGTCATGCTGCTAAGTTATTTGCTAGAAGATGCTGTTCAGTGGCCTTTGTGGAAGTGAGACGCCTTGGGCTATTTCCTTGTAGGTGGGGGAGTCATGCTCAATACGAAGTGTCATGGTGTAGGGAGCTTGTATTTCAGGGTTTGAAAATTGAGATAAATAAGATAAGTTTAAATGAAAGGAGTGCTCCGGAGCACAAGTCGTTTTTTCATCAGTCCTTCCAGCCAAAGGGAAGGGGTTGATAGGGCCAATAGAATCTGGCAAATAAACAAATGGCTACAGGACTGGTGCCACAGCCGGGGGTTTGGCTGCTTAACCATGGGACTCGCTTTGAGAAACTTGGTCTACTGGGACCAGATGGGATCCACTTGTGAGAAAAGGGGAAGAGCATCTTTGGTCAGAGGCTTGCCAAGCTCATGAATAGGGCTTTAAAATAGAGTTGCTGGGCGAGGGGAACCTTAATCCATCCCATTCCTACCAGTAAAATGCCAATGCCAGTAGTAGATGCCCAGAGCCTGGAGAAGGATAACAGGTCAGCAGAAGAGCACCTGGAGTGCAGCACAAAGACATTCCAGCCACCAAGTCAGCTTCATCAGGGGCCCAACTTAAATGGCTCTATGCAAATGCAAGTAGCATGGGAACCAAGAGGAGTTAAAGACACGTGAATGCCTGCAGGGCTGTGATCTTACTGACATCACAGAGACGTGGTGGGATGGCTTCTGTGACTGGAGTGTTGGAATGGAAGGATGCAGTCTCTTTAGGAAGGACAGGCAGGGGAGACGAGGAGAGGGTGTCGTCCTCTGTGTCAATGACCATCTGGAGCTCATGGAGCTCTGCCTGGGGATGGATAAGGAGCTGACCGAGAGCTTATGGGTCAGCATTAAAGGGAGGGCAGGGATAAGTGACATTACAGTGGGGGTCTGCCCCCACTGTATAGATGATCTATAGACAGACCACAGTCCCTGGTTGTCATGGGTGACTTCAACCACCCCGATATCTGGTGGAGAAGCAACACAGCAGGGCATAAGCAATTCAAGAGGTTCCTGGAATGCACAGATAACTTCCTTCTCCAAGTGGTAGAGGAGCCAATGAAGAGAAGGGCAATGCTGGACCTTGTTCTCACCAACAGGGAGGGGCTGGTGGGGAATGCTCTAGCGTAGCCTTGGCTGCAGTGACTGTGAGATGGTGGAGTTCGAGACCCTTAGAGTGGTGAGGAGGGTGCACAGTAAGCTCAGTACCCTGGACTTCAGGAGAGCAGACTTTGGCCTCTTCAGGGATCTGCTTGGCAGAATACTGTGGGATAAAGCCCTGAAGGGAACAAGGGCCCAAGAAAGCTGGTTAATATTCAAGGATCACCTCCTCCAAGCTCACGAGCAATGCATCCCAACAAAGAGGAAGTTGGGCAAAAACACCAGTAGACCTACATGGATGAACAAGTTGCTCCCGGAGAAATTCAAACTCAAAAAGAAAGCCTACAGGAGGTGGAATCAAGGACAGGTAGCCTGGGAGGAATACAGAGAAATTGTCTGAGCAGCCAGGGATCAGGTTAGGAAAGCTAAAGCCCTGACAGAATTAAATCTGGCCAGGGGCTTCAAGGGCAACAAGAAAGCTTTCTATAGGTATGTCAGTGGTAAAAGGAAGATCCCCCCCAACATAAGGAGGACATGGAGCTGTTGGAGCAAGTCCAGAGGAGAGCCACAAAGATCATCAGAGGGCTAGAGGACCTTTCCCAGGAAGACGCGCTGAGAGAGTTGGAGTTGTTCAGCCTGGAGAAGCGAAGGCTCCCAAGAGACCTTATAGAGGCCTTTCAGTATATAAAGGGAGCCTACAGGAAAGATGGGGAGGGACTCTTTATCAGGGAGTGTAGCGATAGGACAAGGGGTAATGATTTTAAACTGAAGGAGGGTAGATTGAGATTAAGTATTTGGAAGAAATTCTTTACTGTGAGGGTGGTGAGGCATGGGAACAGGTTGCTCAGAGAAGTTGTGGATGCCCAATCCCTGGAAGTGCTCAAGGCCAGGCTGGATGGGGCATTGAGCAGCCTGGTCTAGTGGGAGGTGTCCCTTCCCATGGCAGTGAGGTTGGAATTAGATGATCTTTCAGGTCCCTTCCAACTCTAACCATTCTATGATTCTGTGAAATATCTGTACCTGATACTTCAGATAGGGAGGCTAGAATGCGTGTGGTCACACTGCAGCTATAAAGGAGGCTGTGGTATGAGTTTCAACAGTTAACATATGGTACTATTGTTGATCTTAACCTATTGGGTGAATGAGACCATAACATGAGGTTAGCATGAAGGTAGTGGAACCCATAATACCTGCTGTAGAAAGGAAAAGCTGCGTGTGGGTAAAAGCCTAGTTGTATAAATGATGATCTGAGAATCCTAGAGAAGAAACCCAAGGGTTTGGTGGAGGGAATTGTTAGGGAATATTGCCTGCACATTTCTGTGTCTTGTCATCTGCATAGTGCAACGATTAGTTAGGGGTCCTAAGAGAGAGACGTCTGCTGAAATGACGCCAAATATTGCTTTGGTTATATAGCCCCTGCCACATGAACTTCCACAATTATTTTACTTTTTTTTTTTTTTTAATTTCTGCTTCTGTTTTATTTTAGTTTCCTTTAGTGTTTAAGCACCTAAAAATGAGATAATGTTTTTTTAGCTGTACTGCCGCAGTCTTCAGCTGGCTCCTACTCTACCTCTTCTGGTTTATCCTTTTATAGTAATAGTGAAGGACTTCAGTGCTTTTTCCTGCATCAAAAATCCAGCAAGCTTGTTGCTTTGACATACAGTTGGGAAATACTACCTTAAAAACCTAGTTATGTCCTTAGAATAGATTAAGAGTCTGATGTTTCTAATAATAAATTAGCAAGACAGTACATTTTCTGCTTGGTAACTGACTGGAAGGCAACAAGATTACTTACAGTGTTTAGTTTCAAATATTAGTTTTCTCTTCCTTAAATTGCATTAGTTATATCTAATTATAGCTACAGTTTGTGGTAATCAATTTGAAGCATAACGATGTGAGGTACCTCTCTTTATAAAGAATATATTTTGACTTGGAACATTAGAGGTATTTTGAATGCTGTGTGATTTTCATTTATGATTTGATTACACAGGTAATTGAAATGTGACAGACTTTGATAACGTTTTGTTGGAACAAATTGGTGAGTTCAACTTGTTTCTCAGATATATTTTTTTTTTTTGCCTTCATAAAGGTGAAAAAAAAAAAATGAGAGTTTTCATCTGCTTGCCATACAGGTACTTATGAAGCATTTAATCTTTTTGCACTGGGTCTTAATTTTTCTTTCCATTGTGATGTCCATTGGAAGAAAAAAAAACAAAACACCCCCCCCACACCCCAAGCCAATAAACCCAGGAACAGAGCTGTTAGTGTCCAATGACAGTAAACCAGACTTAAACATACTTTGGCAATTTAGGTGTAGATTATAATGTCAACTCAAAACTGTGCCACTGCAATTATGATATTCACAATTAAGTTATCTGGTAATTGAATTACTTCTTGATTATGATGAATTGCAAAACTGTGCCGTCACTTAAAGACTCCAGAGTAGCTCAATATTCGGTAAACATCTGTAAATGCTGTTACAGCTTTTTCCTTGTGATGAAACTGAACGACTAGCCTTAGGTGGAATGTCATTTAAAACAAGTATTTTTACTTCCATCTTGTAATATGTCTGGGGATTGATTGTGCTACTGCACACAAGCCAGCACACAAAACCTTTATTCATAAATAAATTGTTCAAAATACATTAAATGCTATATACATAGAAGCTATTACATGTGATTAGATTGTACGTGGCCAAATTTTCATCTTGGGTAACTTGATTTTAGGCTCCAGTCATGCAATTGTACACACTTAGATTTACTTACGAGTAGATTCGTGAACTGCAGCAACTTGTTCATTTACGAAGAACTAAAGTGTGCGTATAAATTCTCTCAGCATTGGGACTTAAGTATGTTGTGATAAATTGTTTTGATGGAAAGGGTAAAAACAAACAAAAGGAGACTAAACAGAAACTGTTGTTTTCCTTTGGTGGAGAATCTGGGGAAGGATAGAGGGAGGGAAAGTAAAATGAGAAGTGTTCTCTACCAGACAAAAGGAAAAACTTGACTCTGAAACTTCCTGCAGAATGCAAATTTCTAATAAGCTAATTCAAGACTACTGATCCATATGGATACTATTGAAATGTTTCACTGAGGAAGTGTCTAAAATTTAATAATGTATTAATAGATTTGTACCTACCCATATGTGTAAATACACACATATGGCTACACACTGCAAGTATGGGTGCCCTGACATATGTAATATTACAGGTACTCCTCTAATACAGTGATTTGCAATTTTTTTGTCTTTCTTCTGTTATTTGTAGATCACTAAAATTTCTCCATGGGAGATGTGGAACCCTGTGTATTAGATTTAAGCTCACTAAAAGCAAGCCTGCTTTTCCTGGCGATCTTAGAAATTGTCACAGATTTGTAGAGGGTCATAAGGTTAATAGCAGCTTTGAACTAAGTTCGAATGTCTTGCAATTGGTTTTATTTTCCTTTCAATTCATTATCACCAGTGTTTAAAAAAAATAGCAATTAGTCGTTCTGATAATTTTTTGGGTGAAAATAAAATGATCTAAGCTAACTTTTCTTAGTGCTTCCTAGTGATTTCCTGTGTTCAAAACCAAAAGAACCCTTCATTATTTTGTGTACATGTGTGTGTTTTTGTGTGAGAAGGTTTAGTGCAATGAGCTTGCTGCCTTCAGTCACATGTTGAAACAGATGAACCATGGGCACTTCCTGAGGTTTTGTGTGTGCAAGCTGGTTCTCAACACCCTTTGCTGGGGCAGAAGTTTGCCCGGCTCCTTCCAAAGTGTGTCCTTCCAGTGCCACCTCTTGGTAGGTTCACACACTGACATAGCTGGAGAGTTAATTTTCATGAGTGAAGAGGTAGGCATACCCCTTAAAACAGAAACAGCCTTCTGTGCCGTTAGCTGCCTGCTGAACATTAACCTCATATAGTATCAGTGGATACATGGAACCCTGGACTCCACATTTATTTGTTGAAAATACAGTAGGCCTTATTCAAAGTGGAAGCTGGCTAATGCACCATGGATGGGTTTAGTGACGTTGCTACAAAGGTTTGCATGCATTTGGATTTAGCTCAGTAAATAGAAAGCGGTAACATAATGTTTTCCAGCAGATTTTTATCAGTTCAGTGTGTCTACAAGCCTGGGTTATAGTGCTGAGTGGTCAGCAATTTTTACAGCTGATGTGAAAGGAGATGTGCGTTGGGTGTATAAAGGGTTGCATAATCTTATGTGCTCTGAGGAGTAAAATCAAGGAGCATGTCCTTTCAGAATGTCCTGCTTCCTGCTTCTCCCAAGATATCTATAGTGCTTCAGATTTTAGGGAGGAATATTTTCAGGTGGATAATGGCAGTACACACTCAGCTTCCTGCAAGAGGATCCAATAATGAAAGGCAGTGGGTACTTAGCACCTCGTCTTCACATCTCTCAGTTTCTTCATTCTGTCTTGATTTGATACCTTTCTCCTTTTTTAGGCTGTTGCTTAGGATTTTCTGTTGATTTACAAACTGGTAAATCTGCAGGTGAATGCTATTTGCTCAATAGCCCTTTCATGCTTAGGCATAGCAGAGCAAATACTGTCAATTTTGACCTTTGGTCAGTTTGTTGCATTAACATTGCTGCTTTATGGAGATGGTATTGGTGGTTATAGTGCTATAATCAATTGCTCCTTTACCCTTTACTTTGTTATGGGTTATACCTAAAAGTGCTGAGAAAAGCTAGAGATGAAGAAATAGCTTTAGAGAATACTCCATAAAGATGCTCATCTAATCTAATAATATAGATTGAACAGATGAAAAGAAATTGAAAAGTGCTATTCAAATGCCAGACAATACCAAAGAAATCATCCTGCGAAAGTGTTTTACAAGGATAATTAGGAAAGAAAACCACCTGTAACTGTACATAGTTGAATGGGAACAGGGAGGTGAAAAACTTTCATTATGTCAGTGGAGAAGGTGAAAAGCTTAATTTTTCTTTCGAGTTTACTCCTAATGAAGTTGTGGATTCCTGACTGACAATTGAGCCCAAAAGCCCTACTGCCAATCTCAGTAAGGGCATTCTTACTCATTTCAGCAGCAGATACTTGAGGTTTAATTGCTTCAGCGTTTCTGGTAGTTCTGTCCCCACCATGTGTTTTGAAAGCCCTTCATAATGCTTTTTGAAGGTCATACACAAGCATCATTACTTTCTTCTGGCTCCACTGGCAAGGCACAGGTCTCTAGGGACATAGAAAAGAATGGGTTTTCTCTGTAGTTTATCTGAAAGATGTAGAGATGCAGAAGTGTCTAAAATTCCTTTTGTCTGTGTGTATATGTGTGTGTTCAGTGTTTATTTGTTGGACCTGATTGGATGGTCGCTCAGAAAGAATGAAAATTATAGCATCTTGCCCCTGGCAACAAGACTGACCCCTTTCAGAAGCAGTGCAACTGCTCAGAAGAGAAAATATCAGGCTTCTTAATGGAGAATTGCAAACTGCTCTCAATAAGTTAATTTTAATTTTGTTTATTTTTGAGGTTGCTGAAAGTATTAACAAAGTTTGTTCATCCAAAATGTTAATTTTGGAAATGTTAAAATTAACATTGGGGTTTGGTCACCATTGCCCAGATTGTGGTGGAAAATCTGTTCCCTTTGATGCCTGAACATCAAATAGCTCAGAAGATGGGATGCTTCTTGGGACTATATGAGGTATGGTTTAGGGTTTCAATTTGCGTGTTTCAGAGCCAGAACGAGAATTTTTTTTCCTCCTTTCTCCTTCTTCTTGAAAACCAGTGTACAAGATCATGCTTTGTGACTTTCTCATCTGCCTGTCCTATAAAAAAATCACTAAGCTTTGTGTAAATGCTGGGCTAGAGAGAGACATTGAAACGGTTGAGGCTCTAGGCTTGTGTTGTGGTTTAACAAAACCATGACAGCTTCTAAGTCAGGACATTCACATGGGGCACAAGAGACTGGCCTGCTTGGAGTGTGGTGATGTTATAAAATTTAATTTTTCTTTGGGATCAAAATGGAATTATTTTCATTGTCTTCGTGGTTCAATGAGAAGGTCTTTCTTGTAGCCCTCTGCATGACAGTTTTGTTCAAGTATTACAAAATCTGGAGCTCTGTTGGCTCGCATTATGGGTTAAGCAAGCTACATGGTTTCACTCTAAAACAGTGGGCAGTAAGACGAACTTTCTAAATTGTCTTTTAAGCAACATACCTGCTTTATATCACTACATTATATAGTAGCTATATAGCCATTCTGTATTTGTTCCTGCTCATTTTTGCTATTCTGAGTACAGCAGAGTGTTTCTGAAGTACCTGAGTAGAAAGTGGTTATGACAAGGCTTGAGTTCTGAGGTGCAATCTATTCAATGTTGAATTGAAATCTTGGCCCGGATGAAGCTGATGCAAATACCTGTCTTCTCCCTTGAAGCCACCTTTTCCTGCCCTTCAGCTGTATCCAGACTGTCAGTGTATGCCTCTGCGTACAGTAGTTAATGCTCTAGTCTTAGGATTATCTGCATTAAGAGACCAAAACCAGACTTTGATTCTGCTGTCACATTCAAAGTGTGAAGAGAATTGATTTGATCCAGGAAAGTTTCTGATTGGGATTTAAGGAGAATATTTTTGTGTCTGTCAGTGCCGTCTGTTTTGCCTTACGTGTAAGGACTGCGTCTTTGATTTGGACAGCTGCCTATGCCCATTGTAAAATCAACCTGACAAGTTTAGAGTCCATGATGCCCTTTTTTGTAATTACATGTTTCTTTCTGAAACACAGCAGAGCTGATCTTGGTAGAATGTGGTGATCTCTCCCACAGCATATTTTATAGGCAAGTGATTACAATGCAAGTAGTGTGTTGCCATAATAATAAATCATTAACATGTAGTAATAACTCGTATATATGGAAACCTGCCTGAATAGCTTCTATAATTTTCTGTCATGTATGTGTTTTCCCCTTTTTAAATTTCTTCCCTATAAGTCGCAGAAGTTTTAATGGGGTATGGAGGTCCCCAAGGCCTCATTCATCATAGGCATAGTTACTGAAGTGTGTCTTCATTTTTCAGGAGATCTTCTGCCAAGATTCTCCTTCCTTGGTTTGATTAATGGATGGGAAGAGAAGGGTGCGTGGAGTAGTTAGAGGCATGCACTTCCTCTGCCTTTCAGAGGTGCATCCCAGGCTCGTGGCACAGGGGAAAGCTACTAGGGAAGAGATGAGTTTTCTGAAGTGCAGCATGATTTAGAGTTAGATTGCAAGTAAGATAAAGTCATTAGGTCTGATGATGATATTCTGGATGCTCTGGAAACTTGGCAATGAGAGTGGGGCAAGACTTTCTGAACTCAAGTGACGTTCCTGATGTGAGATGACTCTTCTACTACAAAAGCATGTGAAAAAACATGATTAATGGAAGTGGTACCACTGATTTCAGGCACAGTCAAAGCAGTGGGGAGTTTCAACAGCTTACAGGATAAGCACTGCAGAGGGTATTTTCTCACAGTGTACACTCCAGAGCCACAGCAAGGTATGTTGAAGAACAGCTTGAAGAGAAATGTAGGTGATGAGATGCTTCTTTCTTCCTTGCCCTGGGAAGAGGACTATCAATTTTCCGCTGTGGTAGCAGCAGAATAGTCCAAATGGTCCCAACTGATACTGTGGAAACCAGAGAGTATTTTCGATCACCAAGAGTCAAACTGATCTCTCCCAGTATTAGGCACATCATCTAAGCTAATTGTCCGGGCTCTTTCTGTGCCTGATTTAGATTTCTCTTAGTGTAAAACGCACCTAAAGTGGATGAAATTAGCTGCCTTTTGGTGACACCTCTCATGGTTCCTAATGGGAGGCTTGGTTAACTGGCCTAGACTGGGTAGCTGACTGAAGTGAGGTGAGGTAATCCCTGCCAAGTTGCAAAGTGTATCCTGTGAGAGCAAGCTTGTTGAAAATCTCAGCTAGGCTTTAACTTGACATCCTGAAGGACTACTTGAATCTTTCTGATCATACTACGAGGTATTATGTTCTGGCAAAGTAGATTGATGATTTTCTCGCTCAGTGAGACCACAGCCCTTGTAGCCTCTGTGCTGGAGAGAGAAGGGAGGGGTAGATAATGGGAGGAGGAAGAGAAAGGCATGGAGAAAGTACTGGCAGGCTGCTTACACCTTCTAACAGCACCACTGAATGTAAATGTGGTAGGAGGTAGAGGCAAACCTATGTGGAATGTAAACTGCTACAGTTCATAGAAACTCTCTCCCTAAAACCTAATCTGTACTATACTGTCATGTGGCCCACCAGAACTTCTGATATATTACCTTTGGCACAAGTTATGCTGTTTTGTTTCATGCACTGACTCAAAATGGAGTATGATATTGTCCAAAAGCAGGAATTGAAAAAATTCTTGTAGGTATAATGTTTGAGAGAGGCTTTTTCATCTCCAGTAATACCTGAACTAAACTAGGTGATTGGAATTGAGCAGTTTGTCAATTGAATTCTGCACCAAATAAAACTACTGAGTAGCATTCTGGTCAGATGCTTTCCAGATGACTTTAGGAGATATGTCCATTGCAGAGAATAACAAGATTCAAACAAGATTGCTTTGTGCTGTGATTCTTTCACAAGATCTTCCTATTAGCAACACGCAATTTGGAAAGCTTTAACTAATGAATGGGTTCTTACTTGAGTTCCTAGATGAGAACCCAACCTAGGAGAAACAACAAACACCGTACTGAGAAATTATTGCCCTGCTCAATCTTGCATTCTCTGAGCCCGGATCTAGTTTTCAAGTGTCAATGGGAGTTAAACGCTTAATCCCATTTTCAAATGCTTTTAAATGCGTGAGCCAAAGTTCATCTGTATGAGTGGTATGGAGTGGCCTAACAACCCAGATCTTTCCGTTTGCATCCCTAACTCCCAATGATTTTCAATTGGACGCTGAGGTCCCTGAGCAGTTTATGAGCTTCTGAAATGCTTACCTCTTCTGTATGTATCAGGAGGGATTGCAGTAACAAAGTGCAGTCAGGTGGTCCTCTGTCTGAAGCAGAGGCCTAAGTGTATCAAAGGGAACTGTTTGTCCCAGCAGTTGCTGGGAAGAGGTGGGGAATAGTCGTGGGTGAATTCAACAACAGGTAACTGAATAATGCATTTGCTTAGTCGCGTGAGAACTTGTTCACTCTCTCCTTTTGCATTTATGTCGCCTGAGAATAGAGCACTATTTACAGCTCATTCCACGCTGAATTATTTCATTTGCTCATTATTCTAAATAAGAACTTTTTGTATGTCTCTATCACAGGTGAAGGAATCTAAATAAATTAAGCACATCTGCAAACAGAGCTGCTGCTGTATTTCTTATGAACAAATAGACAAATGGCAGGAAAAATATTCTCAGCTCGCTGCTGTGTCAGTGTGTTTCATCAGGATTAACTTCAGCCCGTGGGTATCTGTGTATCTTTCTTCACAAACATTTGTGATTTCCTGGCACTAGTTACCTAGTCCATACCAACAGAAACTTTTATGCTGAGATGAGTTACACAGATTGAGGAGAAACATTAGCGCAGCAGCTTGAAATGATTGAGATGTGCAGTGCCTTGCCCGAAAAGCTAGTTAGTTTACTACTTTCACAAGGCAATTAACTACAGAAAAGTGTTGATAGTGATCAAAACACATTGCAGTGTGGAGATGGTGGGTTTTTCAAACAATCAAAGCTTTGTAACCCTGATAATTACGTCAAAGTCTACATACCTTAAGTTACCCAAGTTTTTAAATGACTTAAATGCTTTGGAAAAACTGCCTCTAAAAAGGGGCTACAGAGAGTCCCAAGACCTAAACTTCATTTAATTCTCACAAGGTAAGGTTTGAAAAATTACCCGAGTAGGGATGGGATTTCTGTATTTTTATAACTTCTGATGTTTGTCTGTAGAACTTCAAAGGCAGACTCTGGAAGTGGACTCCAAAGACAGAAAGGTATGCTTTGGTATTTTTATCTTGAGATTTATTGTTTGAATACACGGATTTGCTATCTAAAGAGAATGTTGTGCAGTGTGCTGGCTTGAAAATTCCCTTCTAAATATCACTCGGTATCACATACGTTAGTCCTGAGCTGCATGCAATCTCTGGTTGACTTGTGCTATTCTGGTGGTCTGCAACAGTGGAGCGCTTCATTTGCTCCTTGTAGCTTTCTGTAGCTTTTTTTGTACTGATGTTGTTTCCTTGTGTCATAGCGGTGCTTGCATTCTTCAACCATGCTTAGATCTCTTATTGAGCTTGATGCTGAACAAGTGATCTCAAGGGATAAAAGGTAGGGGAAGAGAGGCAAGAGGATTTAGAAGGACCTGCCCAGAGGTATGGTTGCATTGTCTTTGGTCTTCCTTATTTTAGCTTAATCAGGGATGTGAAGGTCATGTCCATTGGCTTGGGTGGTTTCTTCTTTGGATAAGATCCAGCTTTTGTTATCTGCTGTGGGAAATGTGTAATGGCACTAAAACAGCATGAGAAGGGGATAACAGCCCTAGTACCTGGCACTTCCACATTTTCCTCAGCTATGTTGGGCTTTTGTCAACAAATAACTACATGGGTGTTTTTTTTATTGTTGTTCGTCTTCAGGTCACTCCCATGATCTCATCTTGCATGAGAGAGAAAAATCAAATTAGTTTCTCAAAAAAATTGAATTGATGAAATCCAGTTTATGACAGCAGTCTGGCTTCCTTAGAGCAGCAGCTCTCTTATCAGGATCACAGCCTGAGGAGCTCTACAGCCCCTTTGTTTTTATGGTAATCAGATTGTTTCATCCCAGAATCCAAAATGCTGTTGGAGCATATTTAATATTCTAGCCTTTCCATGTGTCAAACAAACATTTGAGCTGTATCTAAGCTGGAAAACAAAATTACATGTTTTTTTCCTGTACCTCTGTAAGGCTGTGTGTCTTTACACATATTGGTGAAGGGCTTTTCTTCGACCTAAATACTGCAGGGAAAGGTGAAGCTATATCTCACCAGCCACAGAAAAACCTAATGTTAGTGATGGCAGAGACACTGCAGAACAAGTAAGGAGAGCATCAGATTCTGAATGCTACTTCATGATTGATGGAGATATGGGTGGTGCTGGTGGAATTTTCCAAAGCATCCAGGATTGACTGACTCTCTTGCCATAAATTACTCTGGAAGACCCCATTTGCAAAGTGATTTTAAAAAACCAGGCTGGATATAAAGAGGAGCTCTGAATGTCAAGCACTGATTTCTTGCCCAAAGCAAAATTGTCTTACACAGTATGGTACAATCTATGTACCTGTCTTTTACAGACCTAATTATAAGGATAACGAATCTTTTCTTTATTTTTTTTTGGAAACTCACCTAAAAACTGTCTTTAAAATCATAGCCCTCCTTATTCACATAACAAGATAAGAGACAATGAGCAGACAATACGCCATAGATTATTTTGCTAGGTGATAATGAAAGGCAAGGTGTTCAGAAGACATATTACTTAATTTTCAAAAAAGGTAGTTAAATATATAAATCTTTTCTCATAAATTCTCCCCGAATGGTCCTACTTGGAAATTTATCATGTAGAAGTATTTTAGTTTCACAATTCATTTTTTCCTACTTTACATCTTTAAGTTGGAGATTGATGCCTGATTAAAACATCTCTCCCACACCAGAGAAATTTCCAATTAAAGAAAATCCTTAGCAAACAGGAACATGTCAAGTTAGAAAAATCACAGCTACCTGCTCTGTGGATTTTCCACCACATACTGACACCTGAGCTCTTTGTAGAGTACAAGAATAATTACAGTGCATTTGCATAGGCTGGTGCCGAGTTCTTGCAAAATAAATGCAGGAAAGGATTAGCATGCTTATTCACAGACCTTGCATATTTATACGCCGGATTCTCGAAATAATTGTCTCCTCTTCCCCCCGCCCCCCAATTTTATTGTCATATAATGTTTCTAGCTTGAAAATTTTAGGTAGAAAATTACTTTCAAACTAACTATATTGGAATTTGTAGAAGGAACCAAGCAGAAACAAAATCAATTTATTAAGTAAATATTGGCTCTGTCTGAATTTTTATGTGCTCTTTAAGTGTGGGGCCAGCGTGTATGATAACTTAAATGATATTTCCAGCTGGTTGAGGACAGTCAGGATTCTCCAAGGATAAGCAGTTGACTCTAGCTGGGATCAAACATCGACCTATAGTTTGCGTTTTTGCTAAAATGACAACTAGAAACAGCAGCTGAGATCAGGCCTCTGAGTACTCGGCTCTGTACACAGAGAAAGCATATTCAAAACAAGACCTACATGAACAAGACGCTTAAAAAGGGAGAATGAAGGCAGTGCTCTGAGAAGTTACTTGTTCGCTTGGGCTCTTCTCTCTATGCTGACTAAGAGAACTGGAACAGTCCTTGTGGGTTACTCAACTTGAATGTCTGCCTTCCGGTGCCAAGTTCTTCCCCAAGAAACCTGTTTCTATGTAGTCTGTTTGACTCTCAATGTCCTACCTAGCGTAGCTTCTACTGTTTCATTTGATAGGCATTTCTGTGTCACAGTAAAGAAGTAATATTCTGCCATTGGTAAAGGGAAAGGGTTTTCCCGCAAAGGGAAAATCAAGGAGAGCTCTCAAGTAGCAGAGATATTGTAGGAAAAGTCTGGACACGCTTTTGCGGAGGATGGAGATGGCTCTAGGCAATCTTTTAAGGTGCTTTTCAGTTCTGTGTCTCTGACTTTCTTAGCCCTTCAAAGAGATGATGCCTTCTGAGAATTAAAATTTAATTTCATTATTATTTGATTTGTTTATTGTTGGTGGACAGAGCACTAATGGGAGTACAGAAGGGCCTGTATTTTCTTTCCAGTTTTACTACTAGCCTGCTGCATGAATTCATGACCCTGCTGATCTGAGAGACTTTAAGAACCTTCTGGTGTGTCTTTGTTACAGGGACGGGACACTGCACAGTCCTCTTAAATGTTAGAAATACACCTGTCTTTTCATGGTGAGCACTGCTTTTGGTGAACAACTGCCATGCTTAAAGAAATTCTGCAAGCTTACGTACTGCATTGCAGAAAAAAATGTTTTTAACATTTTTTTAATTTTTTTTTTATTAGAATATGTACTGTGTTCCTTTTATTTATTGCAATTTATTTCTGGGTACTAAAACTGCACACTAACATGGATAGAAAGATCCTTTTACTTTGCTTAAGAGTCAGTAAGACTTAAAATAAATAAATGCATAAATTATTTACCCAGCATGGGTGTGAATTACACGCCTTTTGCCTGTAAAGCTATGCACTGCAAAAGTTATTTTTGATCCTGCAAATTGAAGGGGTTTTGAGATTATGGACTAGGCTTTTGAAAGCTCTCATAGCTGATCTCACTGAGAACAATGGAGAAGAGCTTCCCCATTGAGAACAAAGGGAGCTGTGAGGTGCTGAGCACATTTGAAACTTCATCCATATGGCTTTAGATTGTGCGTTTTGTTAAGGATTCTCTCTGAAGGTCCAGTAGAAAGACTTAGCTTCAGCAGGCAATAGCACCAAGGGACGCTTATTTTTCCTCAGTTGGGCAAGCTAGGGCATACTGGAAAGTATGACTCCTAGATTCCAGGCTTGGAAGAACAATTTTGTTTCCAGCCTGAAAATTTCCCACTGCTGCTTAGTATAGGTCTGCTGCATTCACACCTATTTTTAAGCCTCAGCCTTCCACCTATTGCGTATTTCTCCCTTGGTGTTTGCACTCTCTTCCCTCTGACAAGACAAGGTCTTTGCCTGCTTTTCTAACAGTGAACCCTTCCTTCAGTTCTTGGTCTCTCTCTTTCCAGGACTCTTTCTTCACAAAAGCCTTTGGGGCTGACTTCTCAGAAATATGATCTCTTCACTCTACTTTCCCACCAATAAAGTCTTGTGCTAAAGCAGTAAGCGCTTTTCAACACTGACTTCCCTGTGAGAAAGTTGAATGGTTGTGGTTTAAAAACAGATATCTGCATTTCTTTGTTGCCTGTTAATGTCACAGTATCAAAGTGCTTCAGTACAGACTCTCATATCTCTGTGAAGCAGAAAAGTACTTTTATATCCATTTTGCAGAGGAGATGTAGTACAGACATGGTGCTGCATGACATTTTACTTAAGAAGCAGAAATATAAGCGTGGTCCATATTAAATAAACTATAATAAAATTGTAAATCTAGAATCATTTTAGCTTTACATGTGTATCTAGTAGGGACTTGGGTGGGTTGGTCCTTGGCTCTGCCTGTTTGACATATTCATCAAACAAAGCTAAATTCGTTACTGATAAAATCTACAGATGACAGTAAGGCTAAAGGAGTAGCAATTAATAAAGAAGAGGTCAAAATCATTGCAGTCTGCATGCAGCTTATTAAAAAACTGCAAACAATGTGCATTCCAGTATGATCATGTGAAAAGACAAAGAATGCTCACCCATATACATGCATGGGTCGGGGCTCTGTCGTAGGACATCATGCCTGTAGAAAAGAGCTGGGCACTATGATGGGTGGTGAATGGGATATTGAATGATGGATGCCCTATGGCGCTTATGAGTGAAAAGACTTACATGAATCCCAAATATATAAGGAGCAATATACAGTTGGAGCATTATATTTCTGTTGTGCTTTGGTACTGTTACGACCACTTCTGCAATGCATCTTTAATTTTCCTTTCTATAGCTTAAAAAGTAGTGGGAAAATTGAGAACTGCAAGGAGGATAACTGAGATACTGAAAATTGAGCTATCAGTTGTAAGCATACTTCCTTATGTATTCTATTTCTTCAAAGAAAAAGTAGATCAATGTGATGACAGTCTAGCAATACCTATTTGAAAGCTTGAGAAATACAGGTGTCCAGCTATCAAAGGCACAGCAACATGCAGTGACTAAAAATTGAAAGCACAGCTTCATTTTGAGTGATCAGGATAATTAACATCTGAATTTTTCAAGGGTCATTGCAGATCCACCCCACAATGAAGCTTAAATATGAAGGAACAAGCCTTCCTAGTGCATGTCATACCAGAGTTGAAGCTGGAAGGGGAAATTGGTTCTAGATGGCTGTATCGTCTGAGTCTTAAGGCAGTACTTAACCCCAAGGCTGGGGTTGCTTAGTTTTGTTTTGGTTTTTTTGTTTGTTTGTTTGTTGGGTTTTTTTCTCCCCCTTTTTCTTAAGCCTCCTGGATGTAAAATGCAACATCCTATTTCCAGGTCTACAGAACTGGACGTGTTCTAGTTAGTGCCCTCAAGACTAGACGCTGCAGTGGTCTGCTGCATTTGCTTCCTAAGAAACTAGGAGAACCGTAAGAAATAACAGAGAACTTTATTAGGAAACTAGGAGGCATCCCATTTCTGCAGTGTCACCAAATTTACTTGTATATTAGATTTAGGTGATAGCTTGCTACTTGAGTAGCTCTCTACCATCCTCTTTCCTATTCATTTGCCCCTGCTCTTCTAAAAATTCATTCAAACTCGAAGAGTAAATTATCATCTTTAATGCTTATTTCATTATATCTAGCACTGAATCCACTGATTTCCATAAAATATATCCGGAAGGGTACTGTGTCATTCTCCTGAACATTGCAGGAGACACCTTAAAATGTATATGCTGATTGAATGTAGGAAAGCGGGATTTGAAGGTTATGAGCTCTCTTGCTTTTCTTAGCTATTCTGTATTGCCCTTATTTTCATGTCAGTTCCCTGCCAACTTCTTTTCTGTATGAAGTAATCATATTCAGGATTAGATTGTAGGATAGCAATAATAATAGAAGACTTTTTTTTTTATTATTTTAAACAGCATGGCATGTACCCATGCTCAAAAAATTCTTGGAATATGGCCATGACCTCATTTCCTTCCTGTTCTTTCACCATCACACGTGCGCTTGATGGGAGGGGCAGTTGTTGCCAAGTACTGAATCGCACAAGGTCCAAGGGGTGTTTTCCCTTCTCTCATCAGCCAAGGTGAAGCGTTTGTTGCAACCACGGTAAGGTCCAATAATGTGCACGTTGATGAGAAAACTGCAGAGCAAATAGACGTACGGCAGCCTTTTGTGTTTGTGATTCAGCAGGCACACAAATCTGAAAGTGCCTCTTCTGCTTTGACATTATCTACGGGTTCAATCTACAATATGCTGATTCTATCATAATACAGAAAATTGGTTAATTCCCTCTGGAAATTTACAATAAAAATAATTCTCCCCTTGAACTGCTCTTGCTTCTTCCTTTGATTGGATGATGCTATCGCCTTTATTCTTAAGCGGGGGACAAAGAGAGCATTTTTATTGCAAAGTATGTGCTTTATATAAAATCTGCACACTTTCTGCACGTACTTTACACTTTCCCTATAAATATTGGCAAGTGAAGATAATTAGTCAAACATATTTCCAAGTTGCCAGGACACATGCAAAACTTAATCATTTGCAAGTGGATATCAAATCACTTGAAATTTCCTTCCCCCTTTGTGAAAAAATTTTCCCTCCCCACGCCTTGGCTTCTTCATTTCTTTGAGTGTTGCCCTCAGCTGGGGTGTCCAGCTCAGCACTGGAATTACAAATATTGGCTGATATGGTGATTTTACTGTCCCAATAGAAGCTATTTTACTAGTTAAATGGATGTGTTTTGTTCATCCACCTATGGAAGGTGAGATAGCTTGGCAATAGCAAAAAACTCTAATTCAAAGTTTACACCTGTTTCTGTGGAGTAAAAACTATCCAGGAGCTCTAGGAATAAGGCATACATTGTTTCGTCAGGGAAGGTAATTAATTAAGCACCAGTACAACTTCACTATCCACTATGTGGATGAACTCTCGAAACTTTATAAAGTAGCTGCTAAGGATCTGACAGACATCATGAGCTTGTCATGGTAATTAGGAGGTGGGACTCATGGCTGGTGGCATGAAAATAGATGAGAAGGAGATGGTGATCACCTCTTCTGGCTTCCTAATGTCAGACACTGTGAATTTCCTGAATTTTAGTGTCTTTATGGGTAATACACACTTGAAAGTCATTGTGGCTCTGCTGTTAATGCACAGTGAAACAAGCCATATTTTATAGGATGCAACTTCTATTTTCCATATGTGTCATTGTAAAGCTTTGTAGCATCTTTGTGTCCTCTTTCTGAATTCACGGCCGATGAAAGAAGTTCTTAAAACAATGTTGTCAAGCATTTGCCTTATGATACAAGTTAGCACGTACTTGATAGCCTTGACTTGGAGTGAGCACAGATGGCTAGAAAAGGGCCCTCTGGGGGGCGGTCTGGAAGGGCTGCCTTGCCAAGTGTGTGTTTGCCCAAAAAAACATTCTTAAAAATGACAGGCTGGTTGTATAGTCCACAGAAGAAATACACACCTTGCTCAAACCCAAGTACTTCAGATTGCTTGCCCTTGCTTGAATTGTAGACTAGTCGTGACTGACATTGATCTTCTCACAGACAGTTTTTATCTATTAATAGTTGTCTTCTACTAATAATGCCTGTGGTAGAAAACACAGATGTAGAGAACCACAATTTTGTAATGTACCTCTGCAGTCTTTGAGGCATGCTGGCAAATACTGGAATACTGTACTCACGCTGGTTCCTAAGCTTGGAAGGCTTTGTGAGAAACTCCCTGAAACAGAATTTCTTGCTGCAGCTGTAAGAAGCGTGATTTCTGCTTCCTATTGAGCTTTACTGGCTTGCTTAGTTCTCATAAAACATAGGAAGAAGGAATCTGCTGTGTAAAATCTTGGTTTTTCTTTTTTCTCTTTCTTAATTTTTAACTCATTTATTTATTTACTTGCAAGAAGCAATTAGTTTTCTTTGCCCCAAAGTAATAGTTCTATTGCTGACTTGGCATACCTTCAATGAGGCTAAATAAAAAAGATCTGCTTAATTTCCAGAAGACTAAAGAAAAATAACATGCCTGCCAAACACATATCATTTTCATAGTCAGGCATTTAGGTTTGATATTAGTTCAAGCTTAGCAAAAGGGCAGGGAAGAAGGGTTGGCTCTGGCCAGAGACAGAGTAGGTAGAATTGCCATAGCCTTTGCAGTGTCTTCCTTGCTTATTCTAGATTTTTGGGAAAACCATGCAAATGGCCGCTGCTAAAGCCAAGGTGGAGTCATGGCAATCTGCAACCAGTTTCGAGGGGGAGAAAATAGCAGTAGGACCCTCAGAGCAGTTAATGCCTCTACAAGCAACGTTCCTGATATCAGAAGCAGGAATAGTTCGTCTGGGTTTCCATTTCAGGTTTCTCTGGTAAGAATAGACCACTCTCCTCCTGTGGCTGGCAGAGCATGGTTTAGGCATTTTCATGGGCTCCTGAGAAGCTGCATAATTAATCTGCAGTGAAAAACATATAATCTACACAAGTGCTCAGCCCCCACGGAAAGGGAAACGAGACTGAGACTCCTAATGTTTAGGGATTTTCTCTTTGGTCTTCTGCTTATGAATGCAATGGTCTGTACTATTTCTTCTTCCCTGAAAGGGGAGGTGTATATTCTGAGGTGACTAGAGAGCTAAGCTGACACAAATAAAATGAAGGAAAGAATTTAGAAATATCTTAGTAGCTTGCATTAAACAGGACTTTTTTTTTTTTTTTGTTATTTACAAATGATCTAGACAGAACAAAGCTTTCAGAAACAGTTAAAGGCTCTTAAGGAAACCAAGATTTAATTTTGCATTGAATTCTTTATGTACATCCAACTTAAAAATACTCTTTTTTTTTAAAAAAAGAAGGTCTCATAAACATTAAAAACTATTTGGTTGCAAGCTATTTTCCTTTTCCATATTTGGAATTTTTTTTTCTTTTTTTTTTTTCTGAAGGAACTAAGCAACCTCTCATTCATGGGGAAAAGCTATCTGTAACAGCTGTATAATAACTTTGCCTGTAAAGTGACTTACCATCATTTGGTATAACACATTCCAGCCAGTTTGTTGCCAGCCAAATGAGTTTATGACGAACAGTTGAGTTAAGGTTATCGTTCTTGGTTTTTAACTGCTTCTGTGTAGTGCATTACAGAAGTAGTGAGCCCGGAGCATTACCTGCCATGAGAACACACCCTGCAAATAAACTCACCCTTAATTCTGCTTTTCTGGTCCCTTGTGATTATAAAACAATGATGCGCTTTCCGTTTTGTATTAGAATATTAATATACCTAACTGTTTTCAGGATTTATAGAGTTTTCTTTTTTGAGAGAGAGTTTATAAAAACACTCCTACTTTCTTGAACATGACAGGTTTGTATATCTATTAGGTATAAAGCTGGGCAGAGTCCATCAACTTTCCTTAAAATTGGACAAGATAGAATAGGGCATGTCAAGTTCTGTTCTGGTATGCCCTTTGAAATGGACATATATTACAACACTCTATTTAAAAAGAAAAGGAAATAAAAAAAAAAAGGTAATATCATAATGGTTTTCTTCAAAACACTTTGGAAGTTCCGGGGTATGGAAGGACTTATTTTGAGTTGCCACCTTCTGTTATGACAGTGGAAAGGAAATATTTTTTTGAATGAAGGTGAACTTTAGATTTCTGACAGGTGATCCCCACTGCAAAGTGCCACAGTAGCCTCTTGCTTGCTTAACAGTCCAAAATCTTGGTCTTGCTGAGACATTACAGATGTTGCTTTCAGCAGCTGTAATTATTTTCAGTTGTCCCTTCTGGTACAACATATCTCTCGATCCTTCAATTAAATTAAGTATGTCCGGTCAGTAAGAGATCCCAGCTTTTACCAGTCAGTCAAAAATAAGATGAACTGGAGACAAGATTGTATTGCTTTGACTACCTAGTGGGTTTTTTTGAGGAGTAAGTACTGAAAAAAGGCAAATTAGGAATAACAAATAATTTTGTTAATGATAGGGAATAAAGAGGGAAAAAAGTTCAGATACAATTTGAAAACTTAAAGCAGAGAGGGATGGTTTTGCTGGTGGTTAGCAGTAGCATTTCATCAACAAGCAGCCAAAAATAGAATTGCTTCAGCATCACATGGCCTGGTTTGGAGAATGAAAGGAGACCACTGGGAAGAGGCCGTATGACTTTGTAGAGTCTCCTAGTCTGGAGACTCTCTTGCCAGTATTTCCTACACCAGACTGATCAACTGTAGTAGAATTAGACAGAAGCATCCAGAGTTGGTGTGAAGACCATGAGGGACAGAAAATGCAGCCTGGCTCTCGGCTACGCAATCTCAATAGTGTGGAGAATGGGAAGCTGCCCAGCAAGTTTTCACTTCAGGCTGTAAACTGCCAATTCTGTATTGGCTTTCTAAGAATGAAGAAATGTGAGTCAATTTTGACTTTTCTTATTAAGCATCTTTGTGAGTTGCCTCTTTGGACTTGCTGGAGTTTGAAGCCTGAGTCAAACTGCTGTGTTTTGAGATTTGCTTGCGTGTTAGTGGTGTTTGCTAATTTTCTCCAATTAAATGAAAAAAACCAGCCCTGCTCCCTTCTTTTCTCTGTTGGTCCACAAAGCAATGGAAAGTAAAAAATGCAGAAAGAAACAGAAGGAAAAAAATCCCATATGTCTGTGTGATGCTGATCAACCCTGAAGACACAATTTTGGTAATCTGGTGCCAGTGCCACCAGCAATAATGCAATAGGAGCCTCTTAGTGATTAAATATCCTTCTTAACATCAGTAATAATTACTGTGTACACTTAAGCAATAAACTAATCCCTGACTCCAATCCTTTATAATTAAGCTTAATGAATTGAATTGTCTTTAGTGTCAGATAGGCCTAAACTTTTCCTAAAACTACAAGGAAAAGAGATATAATAAAAAGCTTTTGCAGGAATAATACAAGTATATCGTGACATCGTGTTTCTTTAAAATAGGAATATCTGCAATTGACCAAAACACACATTTATTGAAAAAAATATGTAAAGGAAATGCTGCTGTTGCATTTTAGCCTGTTGTCTCCCTCCACCCTCTAGTTATAGAGGCTTGTTGTTGTTTTTCAGAATTCCAACAAATATTTTGATGATGTGTTTATACTCTCTTTTTAGCTCACTTTCACATATTATTTCTGAAACTGTTGCAATGGGAAAAAAGCTGGATCAATCAAGTAGTCATGATTGAGCTGGATTTTCAGAGCTCTCAGTAATGGTCTAATTCTGTTCATCCTTTGACATGAGAAGAAGCAGTATTAGGGCCAGCAGAAAGCTACGAGGTAATATTGCAATTTGGGCTATTTTAAGGACTAGAAAACTATTTTCTTCTCATTCAGTTTTGTGGATTTATTAAAAATAATAATAAAAAGATTCTGGACAGGATCTCATGGCGAAAAAGTTACATGACCCTAAGTTTTGGTTTGTAATTGATTGAGCCTCAACATTCCAGACAGTCAATGGTACAAAGAAACATTTCATTCAATCCAGACAGGTTCCTACATGTGTGTAGTATAGCAGTTGCTGAAAGTGGTTGAGGGATGGAGTGGGATCCTGGATCATGTAATTTCTTCTTGCTGTAAGGGGAAAGAAATGAAAAAAAATGTGGTTCTCCTCCCATGCCTTTGATCGTTGATCTCAATGCAGAGTGATCTGGAATTGCGTGTTTGTCTGGCACGCATATTCTTTTTTTCTGCTGCTCATGCAAATGTGAAAATTTCCTGGGGCCTGCATCAAAACCTCAACTGTGGTAAACTGATGTCAGTGGACTTTGGTGCAGACTGGTGTAGTCCCAGAGAACTGCAAAATCTTAAAAGGTCTGGATCTTCTGCAGGTTTTGTGCACCTAGATGTGCGCTTTAATAGCTATTTAGTGTCTTTAAAATGTCTGCTATTTGCTGGTATTGACTTTTCTGAAAATTCCCTTAGATGGCACTCAGGCTGCCTTAAGAAAAAAAAATCTAACCCAAATCCCTTACGCAATCCCCATTAAATGTAAATGTTCAGTCATTTCAATCTCAATGTGAGATTTTTGTCTGAGGCAGGATTTAATGTGGTGCTCATTCACATCTGTGGGAATATATTAAAAAAAATCAGAATGACCCAATGTTCTAAAATGAAGCACATAAATCATATTATGTCATTAATCAGATTGCCATATGTAGTTGTGAGCCTCTGCTTAATTTGACTGGTATATATCAAAATATAATGCATCAAGTAAAAGGTATTTTTAAAAGGGATGAAAGTAGCATGTACTCCATTACCATTTCTATTTTTTTTATTAATGGTCAAATGGAAAAAGCTCATTTGCAGTGGTGATGACTTGAAAACTTGGCAGTAGTGTTTTTGTGTTCCTGGTGAAATAAAAAAAAATGCGAGAGTACCTGTGCCTCAGAAATGGCAGAGGTTTGTGTGCGTACATAAGTGTGTGTGCATATTCACATAATTTACATAATCCCATTTAAGAGCCTTTTTACAAATGGGGCAATGGAAAATGTCTTGAATGACACTTCTCTGGATATCCTCTGCACTTTCAGTGCAGTGAAATATGTAAAGGTCCAATGAATCAAGTACTTTACAAGGCAAAGTGCCTCTGATTTTTCCATCCTTTATGCATATGGGATTGAATGTGTAGTTTTCTTGACTCAGACAGAAAGCAATCATCACATAAAAAATTTGCCAGCCATAGCCTGGTTTGCAACTGGCTGTGTGATTTTAAAGGTCTTTTTATATGGTTTTCCCTTTTCCGTTCTGCATAATACTTCTTACTCTGATCAAGATTTGGCTGCTTTATCACCATTCCCATCAGAATTTCTCTGTCTTTTATTTTTAAAGAATGTTTTTGAAAGGAATCAACTCATTGTGTTTTTTACTTCTTTCTAAGCTTGACATTCATAATCACGAAAATCTAAAACTGTGCTGCTACTGTGCTGGAAATGGATATAATGCATGCTAATGAAGACTTCAAAGGAGGAACTGTTTTTATTATTTTAGTTTAAAAATGACAGATATATTTTCTTGAGTTAAACCTAAAGAGCACATTTGAGGTGGTTCAGGGAAGAAGCAGAAGGAGGTACTAATTTACAAGATGAGCAAGGCTGTATCTTGTCATCTTTCTTTCTGTGAGCATTTGAACTCTGGCAACTCTACTCACCTTTTTGTGGAGCTTACGTGGACTGCTTGAAAGTTTCTGTAGTTGGTTACACACTATCTTTTTCTGTCTTTATATTTTATGGAACTTGGATTGAAAATGCCACCATTGTAAACAAATCACGAGCACTGAGTAAAATGTAAATATGAACTTCTAAGTTTAGGTGACAATTGTAATAAAAGCTCTAACTGTGGGAAGAAAGATAAAGCTAGTCACAGATACACTTTAGTCTCTGCCTCAGAATTGCTGATGAGGGGTTTGAGAAGCTGAAATAAAATAGAGGTTTTCTTCTTTTCCTGAAATCCCTGTCATCATTGTGCTTATTTAAGATAACATTTCCTTTTACTATGATTCATTGCTGCCAATGCTTTTGATATTAGTACTTCAGAAGCCCACTTTCCTGATACGTCCAGATTACCTACTTCAAGCCATTTGCTTGTACGATCTGCAAAGATTGTTTAGTGACTTGATGAATGGCGGTTAGTATGGTGTGGGGAAAAAAAAGGCACATAGGGGCTGCATTTCAACTTTTCAATTCATCTCAGGGCTTTGACAGCATCCTATCAAAAGGCTGCTTCTGAAAGAAGATGGGCGACTATTTGTGTAAGACAATAAATGGATTTCCTGGCTTATAGGGAAGTCACCTCTCTTTCTGGTTCAGCTTAAGATGTACGTGCAGACCAGGACCGGTACAGCCAGAGCTGGCTCAGTTTCTGACCATGCTGTCCTTGCCCATCTGATCTCTGCTGCTTTCTTCCTGTGCTGCGTCTGCTAAGCGTGATCTTGCTCTGTGTCAGGTGACTTATTTCTCATCTGCGTAAGCGAGCTCATCACTAAAACCTGAGTCTCTTGTATCTTTGAATTACAGGCTTTACAGCATAGAGTTAATTGCTGTATGCATTTTTCAGTGATAAATGGATAGAAATTTACATTCTGTGCATAGTTATCCCTCTCATGTTCTGTAACTTGCTCCATGTCGCATTTGCCTGGCTGCTGGTTTTGCACTGTTTCGCTGTATTTTTCTCGTCCAAGTTGCTCCTTTAGGATGAGTTTTCTTCTCAATATTACTGCATGCCCTTTGAAGAGCTGCACAGGGAAGCTGATACACTCCAGTTCCAAGTGTAGTCCATGCTGCTCCAACTCGAAATTCAGAACTGGAAACCAGCCTTGCCTTGATGGTGGCTTTACAGTTCTAGTTCAGGGGCTGCAGCTAACATGAGTACTTTGTTTTGGGTTCTATGTGGCACATATTGAAGAACACTGTCAGCCAGCCTCTAGAGACTAGCAGAGAAGATGGAGCAAACAGAAGTATAGACCTTTGCGGTGACTCATTCAGGGCTAAATAGCAGTTTGGTCTCGGACGTTGTTTTTCTTTTTCTCAGCGGAGTTGTGTACAGAATGGGCTATGTTGCACTCTTGCACTGTATGGCCCTCTCTGCTTGTCAGTGGTACAGGTAGTTTTCAGCTTGTCACTTGCTTGATGTTGCTAGTGCTCCAATAAGCTTTCATATGTATGCATTCTTGCCAAGTATATGTCCTTTGTCTGGCCTAACCTACCTCTGTTTCTTCTCGTTTTTAAGTGTATATGCCACATTAAAGCCATTGGTGGAATTTTCTGCTGGGAGATGGCACTGCAAGCTGAGAAAGTGAATGATAAGTAATGAGGGAAGTGAAGAGTAATGTGTAAATGCAGAAGTTTTATATTCTGAAAATTACTGTAGCACCGAAGGCCCCAGATGAGTAAAAACAATGCGCCAACATTTCATCACAGCACAGACTCTCATCAAAACTTCAAATAGAATTTTTAGATCCATGTACTATCATGAAGTATTTATAATTATTGTGCCAGGAAATCTAGCTGGTGATTCTCCAAAATCAAAGGATTAAAAATAAAAGAAACATAAATGAATAAATAATTATAGACTCTCTCTGTGGATTCTTTAAACCTAGGGTGTCAAAGTTTTTCTGTAGCAGGGGATGACTGACGTTTTCAATTGAGCTCCCCGGGAGAGAAATACAAAATGTGCCAGTAGAGGAGGGAAGGCTTTACTGTACAGAGCTCCTAGTGAAATCAGTAGGAGATTTCACTAGGATATCTGTGCACTGGTAGTTAGGGGTAGGTGTTTGGTTTTGGTGTTTTTTTTTTTTGCTCTAAGATATTCAGACACCAAAATAAATAGGCAACAGTTTAGTATCTAAATATCTCTCAGGATGTGGCCCTTGCTCAAGTGGATACTTATGTTCAGCTGCAACATGTAAACATTGTGTTATGCAGAGGGCATTGCTGCAGAAGGAAATCCTTAATTCTGAGTGAGGGCTCGGGCTTTCTTCATAGCATGTGGAGAGAACTAGGGCCAAACAACAGTGGTTCTTGGAAACCATTGGGGCACTGAGCTCCTAATATGATCAGGGTGGAAAGATGGAAGAAGCACAAGTTGGAGGCTTCTAGCTAAGGGGCTGGGGTGATGCTTCTGTCTGCTTGGTATGTTGTGTGGGCAGGAAGCCAGGCTGCAGGAAGACAGACAACTGGTCGTGGAAGGCAGCAAAATCTCTTTGAGTAGCAAGGTAGTGAGAGAGATGAAAAACACTCAGATCTGTCTGGTCCTATCAGTCTATTCACTGGACTTGGGACATACCCGTCCAGCAGTCTGAAAAGTAACCCAGGATTTGCCTGCTGATACGACATTAGAAAGATATAAATTATTTCTGCACAAGTTTACCTGGAGCTGGGGAGAACCAGTGTGATCTCAATTGCTGTGTGCTGAGCTGAAGGTAAAAAGTCATGCTGGGATACCCTGTGTCCATACCCGGATGCCGGTAGGGCTGGGGCAGTGTGCAGGGTGAGTGAGACTGTATGCAAATGATACCCTTTCTGCACAAGGAGGGCTTCTTTTTCGTGAAGTGCCATGTACTTCTTGTGCTGGTGGTTGAGAATAGACCTGGTGGTTGGTCTTTGCTGTCTCTAATTGCCCAAATGAGACAGAGGTAGCTAAAGACACTGGCATGACTTGCAGGAGGTGCCAAGTAACACAGAACTGATTTTTTAATTTGTTTTCTTTTTAATATGATAACGGTTACATATGCCTTACCTGGGATGGGGTCAAAAGAAGTCCAGTTTGCAGAAAATAAAAGATATCACAGAATGGACAGACAGGGGAAAAAAGAAAAAAAAAAAAGGGAAGAAAAAAAGGAAACAGGAGCACTTCAGAATCCTCACCACGCCTCAATATCTTGATTGAGCAAGTTGCTTTACCCTACTAGATCGCAGTTTTTTAGAAAAAGATCCCATATTCTTTTAAGGTCCAGCGTGGCAGCATTGTATCTTAACATGCATTTCTCAGCTTTTGGTGATACTCTGATGTGTATTACGTTGTTCTACTCCCGCTGCAAAGCTGAATCAATCTCAGTGCCACAGTTAAATACTGGATGATTTAGTGTGCCATCAAAAACTGCATAAACTACCTATTAGAAATGTATTAAACATTCAGCAGGAAATTGACTGTTCATATATCTCCTTGTTGTAAGAATACCTAAATAGTGTAGCAGTCATTACCCAAATTATCTAAACTTAGTTAATTGCACAACAATGTGATGATGATTTTGTGACTGATGATTTTGATTAATAGAGTGCAAGACTGAAGTATGACAAATATAGTTGAAAAGATGGGGCTGGGTTTCTGTGAGCAAATGACAGGGAAATGTTTGCAGTGGTGTTCCCTAATTCCCACCAGGATCTAGATGCTCAGACCTGTGACCTTTTCTATAGCAGGTAGTTCTCCGTCCTAGTCATCACAATTCCAGTGGCAAATTCAATGAAACAAACACTGTGCATTTCACACTAACAGTACTAATTTACTTTGCCAGATTTATGTCAAGGAGAGAAACAATTTTTCAGTTATGTTAGATTTTTTGAACAGACCTGAAAGAGTCTTTGAATCCCAAGATGATAATATGTGTCCTGACAGTGGTACAATTTCCTTTACTGATGGAATAGGTTCACTGGTTGCTTATTACTCGCACACAATGGCAGAAAAATCCCAATTGTTAATCTGCATGTTAGTCTCATTTTGTTATGAAGTGCTGGATAGGAAGCCAGCTCTAATGGTTTAAAATGTGATACAGTTTATCAGGGCGCTTTAAAATGTCTGACACCATTTTGAAATAGATACTGTCGTTCATATGGCTAAAATACTGGGTGAATATGTACTTACGCTCTAGAATGAGGGGATCAGTCCAAACAGATGATGGGAAAAGAAGTCTGTGCAGTGAAAGATACCGTGGGGATACTCTTCACCACCATTTGTGCATTGGATGAGGCCACAGATAGTAAGGCCAGAATGAACTGTTTTCATCATATCTGGCATTTGTAGGAAATGATGTGGAGCATTGCCATGCCTCATAGCTTCCATTTGAGCTTCATTACTCCTCTAAAAGTCTGTCTACGTTTTCAGAATATTTCTGTGCTTTCATTTTGAAAATACAGAACGCCTGGAAAACAGAAAGAATGGTTGGGAATGGGAAACATACCTTGAGTTAAAAGAAATACAGAGGACATTTGGAGGAGTTTATAACATCATAAGTGAATTAAATATTTGCCCTGTATTGACAGCATGTCTGGGGAGAAAGAGCATCTTTAAAAGGAACCATGGTCCTCTCACTTTCATCCAGGCTGACTTATGGTTTTGCAATCTCTCTAATCTCTGGCTGATTTGTCCCTGACATGTGTCAAGGGGTATGTTTTCTTGTCATGTCTTCTCCAGGGAATAGAGAATATTAATATTAGACCTTACCCTGTTACTGTTCTGAGGTTTTTCCTGAGGTGAGAGAGAAAGCCCTTCTCATTTGAGAGCTGCAAATTCTGGAGGAAATAAATTTTGTCCATGGTTGGGCCCAAGAGCCAGAAGGATGTCAAAGCCTAGAGATGAGTTCTCTGTCCCCATTTGGGCTCTATAAAATTGCCTCACTTTGCCTACACCCCAAATTGCATTTTCAAGTTATGAGAGTAAAAGGGAAAGCAACACGTGCCCATAAAGAAGTGCATTGGAAATGGCTGCAAGTCAGGTCTCCTGCTGATGCTGTCCATCTTGGCAGAATGCAAGGATGTTTTTTTGACAAGATTTCTGTGATAGTCCTGCATGGTAGATAGAAAACTCGAAATGTCTCCCTCTTCTTTTTCTGTCTTTGTACTGCTCAGGCGTTTGCACCATCAGAGGAATGAAAGTGTTTAACTTTTAAACATGTTTTTGAAATATTAAACAAAGTTTTTCCTGCTGATAGTTAATGCTGTATCAAAGCAGGTTTGAAACTGCTTCATAATCTCTTACATAATGCTGTCACGCTGTTAATGTCATTGGTGCTATTTCATCCTGATAGCTGCCACTGGTAGGAGGCTCAGAAAAGTGATTGTAACCATTCTCGAATGCATTTTAAATAAATTTCACAGATTATTCTTGGGGAGCTGCACTTTCTTACATTACGGTTTTTTAGATGGAAACCAAATGGAATGCGCCATTGCATCAGTCTCCTTGCCTGTGCATTGCAACACAGATAGTCCTTCTCTTCCTCCCGCAAAGTGGATCATCCTTAAAACAGTTGCCTTTTGCTGAGTAGGGTTAAGGAGCTAGAACACAACCTCTTCCCATGTATTTACTCCTTGCATATAGATTGTTCAAGGATTCAGTCCTGTGTGGTATCTTCCGTTGCAGCTAACTGATGCAAAATAATCCACTTGTACACGGAGAGAAGTCTGTGATTGAAATCTAGGAGTGCCCCGCCTCCTCCTCCCCCCAGTTTCTGGTAGCTGATGAAGGGATTGATTCATGTGGGATTAGGAGATCCTGCTTCATCTGAAGATAGATCAATAACTTGAATAACATCTTTCCACTTGAGTGGCCACATCAGTGTGTGAGTGTGCCTGGGTATAGGAAGTCTGTGTTTCTTTGGACAAAAAAGAAAGAATTCTTCACAAAGAATCCAGCTCAACCTGCTGTGGATTGGAATACATACTGAAATTGCAAATGTCTTTTGCCAGTTAGGAAAGTGACTTAAATATGGGCAGGAGAGATTTTCTAGATTACATCCTTCAAACCTCAGTGTAAGAAAGTCACTGAAGCACACGCTAATGTCTTTTGGGACAGGCACATTCTTGACTACTTCTCTGAGGCAGAATGCTTCCTGGAATTAGCCTTCAGGTAAATATACCTTTTGGCGTGTTAAATTTGACCTGGGGCCTTCATGAGAAAACCAGTGGTCGGTTGGAGAATGGTACAAAATACTTGTGTTAGAAGGTGAGGAGTCAGGGAAGGGAAAGAACGAAGAAGCAGCTACAAAATAGGGACCCCCCTTCTCCACATTTCCAATTTGGTCGTGTATTTAAAATCCAACAAAAGCATATAAAACCTGAGATACTTGTGCTGCTGTTTAATCAAGAAATGACAATTGCTATGCCTCAAGTCAGGGTCAGCCTCTTTGAGAAACTGCTGTCATGTTTCTTGAAAATCAGTTATCTTATTTCCTTAATAAAAATCTGTACAGACTGTTTTAAGGTAGTAGTGGGCATCTGGAAAAAGAGAAATGTTCCGGTTTGGGATGTCATGGGAAATGTTGATCAAAGAGTTAAATGGAAATGCTGTGGGCTGAAAGTAGAACTGCTAGAAGGAAAGTTCAGAGGAAGCCCATGAATGCAGCAACAGCTGAGGAGGAGCAGGAGTGAGAGGCTGAGAACCTGTGTGTGTAGCTGGAATAATCAGGATTGTCTCCCTAGGGTCGTGATAAAGACATTTCTGTCAGAACCCTAATTGGAAATCTCTGGCATTTGGTCTACTTTTTTTGCACCTCTATCAATACTTACTAGTTTTGGTGGATTGTTTGATCCAGTGACTCAGTTGTACTAGGCATCTCCCTGAGTATGGAATAATTAGTCAAATAACTCTTAAGTCTAATCTGCTGTCCGCTAAATTCAATAGGAGGACTTCCTTCTGACTTTGTAAGATGCTGGAACCAGCAGCCTAGCCTGCTTGAAGGTTGTAGGTGTCTACACAGCTTGCTGAACAAAGATATGAGATTATGTCAGACTCTTGTCTTGTTGCTTCAGTGTTTATCTTTTCTATAAAGCATTCTTTCTCTTTTTCTTGTTGATACAGTGCTTTCTCTGCTTTGTTATTACTGCACTGATGAAAGTACACTCAGCTTTCGCGGTGCAAAACCCGTACCTACTGGCATCCCAGTCATCTAAGAAAGAGAGAGGTATATTTACCTGGTAGGGATGTGATGGAAACTGGATTATCAGTGTTCCTAGTGCATGTGGAAGCACTGTTTGTAAGCTTACTATTATGCATGTGAATACAGCTCTATAGGATCAGGGCCTCAAGACTTGAAAGTGCTTTGGAAGATTTTTTGGAAAGTACTCATCACAGCTAATTGTTATTGATAACAAAAAAGATCTCATCTACATTAATGATAGGAAGCTGACAATCCACATATTTCTTTTCATATTGCGTAAGGAGAACAAGAAAATCAGGATCTTTAAAAATAGCAGTGAATTTTAAAATATTTTAAATAGTGAACAGATTATTCTAGCTGTCACTATGCTTCAGAGCCTGATACTTGTTATGATTTTTCCGTCTTGATTTCAGCTTTTGCAGAGGAAATTCACAGAAAGGTTTTATTTATTCAAGGTTAGGGCAGGCTTTCCAGCTCCAGCAGAGCCCACCACTGATCACCAGTGCAAGTGGTGCCAGCCTCACAATTGACTCCTTTCTGCACATACACAGGGAAAGCACAAAAAGTTCTCAGGCTTATGCCAGCTATGCCTATAAATCTGTCTGGAAAGGATTCTTCCCCTTCAGCAGTCCTGGTGATTAATTAGCTAGCACGAGTCTCTGCAATAGCTCAATCACATTGAACAAGTGGTGTCACATTCCCTTCCTAAATGTGATTATTGCAAATGTCCATGACATCGCAGCAGGTTCCTTCGGTGAGATCTTTTACTGCTGCAGAGATTACAGAACATTTGCTGCTTTCATTTACTACCAGGCACCAGAACATCTCAAACAATTTCAGCTGTAAAGCCAGGGTATATGTATATCGTTTTAGGATGTATTGGAAACTTATCTGCACTATTAAGGATCACAAAATCAAATATATGCAGGATCAAACTGGACTTATAAGATAGATATTTTAGAGGTTAGGTTTTATGACTGATAATTCAGTCTTCTTGAAAATGTGATTCTACAGCTTATTCTTGTCCGCTACCTCTTGCTTGCAAACACCAGCCTCTCTCATGCAGCTCAATTGTTTGGTTTCAACTGCACGGGGCAGATCTTCCCCTGAGATATTCCTCATGGCTCGCCCACTTTTTGGCACAGCTGACCCCTGCCTCACATCTAATTCTCCAGTTGCTCATATCTGCAGAGAAACACATCCTGTCCAAGAACCTGTGAACTTAGAAAGCTGGGGTTAATTATTGAGCAATACAATTAAACAATTAGCTCATAGTAATGTCACTGGTATTTGTGCCTAAATTCTGAACTGGCTCACATGCCCTCCTTGTAATTTCACCATGTACTAAGTCTCAGCAGGCTTATACCAACGTCAGCATTTACAAAGGAAATTGCCCTTAAAAATTTGGTCATGGTGCTGGTAATTCAGAGAGTGATGTTTAGTGTAGACACTTGCTTGTGTGTGCCTCCTACTGCTGCCTGGCTGGGCACAACTTGTCAAGCACAGGAACAAACCTAGAGACCCAAATGCTTACTCTGTGGATGCAGCTACGAGTGGCTCCCTATTATTCTTCTGGTGTTGTGTCTCCATGATACTTAAAAAAAAAATTTGTTTCGGTAACCTGCTACTGTACTTGATCATAGTGTCCCCTGGAAACCCCCTGCTTACCTTTTAATAACACGGAGGGCAATACTAGAGAAACAACAGACAAAATGTATGCAACCCCAAGGCAAGCATTATGCTGGGACCAAAGCTGGGAAGAGAGCTGGCGTCCTGTGTATCCTAATCCAACATTCTCCTGGGTAAACTGCGTTGCAAAAATGCAGCTCTGGTGTCTGATAGAGCTCAGGGTTAAAAGGATAGAGCAACAAAAAAAATAATTTGACTTCCTGTGTTATAGTAAAGATCTTCCTAAAATTAACTGTTTCTTGGGTTATGTTCTGTTGCTCTGTGGAAGATGGTGCACATTTTTTTACACTGTGGTGTGTCATAAAGATGCTCAGTTTTAGAATCTTTTCAGCTTTTTCTGAGTTCTATTGTTCTTCTTATTGTTGGCTTTAAAGAAAGTTTCGGATAAATTTTCTGGTAATGCTGTTTCTATCCCGGAGTTTTTGTTTGGATCTACCTTCTCTGGTGTCATTATCATTAAATCTATTTACATCCTGATCCACAAATGTCACACGCTGATAGTTATTAAAACTGGAGATAGGGTCTGAGCTGCCTAGCAAAGAAACCAGTAGGAGATTAGCCTCTGTGAGTGCAGTTTCAGACCGGAATGCATAATTCAAGTGGAGATAAGTGACAAAAAATGAAAGGGAGATGTATTCAGTTTAGGTTCAGAGGCATCGCTCCTACTTCAGATGACTCTGGGGGGGAATTTGTTTGTTAATCGAGAGAGGTGCATAGTGAGACCCCTCTCAGCAACTGCTGTGAGCCTGGTAATATGGCATCTTGCCTAGACATGTGCTTTTTTTGATTGCCCTCAGAAGAGCTTAGTCAGTGAGGGCAGATGTCCCTGACATATTCCTGTTTGGTAACCACAGGCTTCCGGGATTTGGTTGCTGCTCCCTCACAAAATATTTAGGGAGCAGGAAGTGCTTATATGTCATGTAGATATTACCATTAGGATATCGAGCAGGGTTGATCCCTGATCACTGTGGGCCAAGGCACTGCTAGAGGAGGGGAACATACAGTCATTCCCGCTCTGCTACTACAGAAGTTTGAAAGGCATGGCATACTGGTGTAGAGATCATCACCTGAGAATTACAGTCCCCTGTTGTAGTCTCGACTGTTATACTGAATTGCTTTTTAAGCTTGAGCAAGACATCTTCCTTGTCTTCTTCTCTTTCAAACCTTGAATACTGCAAACAACCAAGATTTCTTCCTGTTGCTAGGTGTGGAGTGGATGTGTTTCTTTTAGCTGTTTACTCACCAAAGATGTCTTTAGAGTCAAGAGGAAGGGGCAAGGACTTGTGGGGGAAGAAAGGAATTCGGCTCTTAGGCTGTACATATCTCTTTGCATTGGCAATAGAGAGCCTGACCAACAGGAGCAACAGCAATCTCCAGCAGATACCTAAACTCTGAGGGGCCAGGGCTGCCTGTGCAAAGTGTCCTGCAGTGCAGATGAGTCAGAGAAAAAGTAGTATTTTCAGAAACATGGGCAAACCCTGCCTCAAAAGTCAGGTATGCATTTAAAGGTAAGCATAGAGAAGCCAACTGCATTCCTAGCAGTGCTAGACAGCTAGGGAAACTTACTTACCTTCTGGATGACTACCTGTATCTTGAGGGATTTCAAACATCCTTATAGAAAGTTGGCCATTAAATGATTTTGTTTACTAAAATGCTCTTTCAGAAGTGTTAGGCATTTATTCTTGTAGGAGCAGACCAAAAGCCAGGGGGATTGTGGTATTTAAGTGTCTTCTCCTTTTGTAAATGCTATCAGTAATTGCTTGGCCTCTGTTTCTACAGCTGAAAAAAGCCTATGATATGCTAATGCCTACCTTCTTCCTGTGAGGACTTGGCTTTGCCATGGCTAATTCATTCCTGTGTTCAAAGCACAGTAGGTTGCAAAATTATGATTATTAAAGCCAGCTATTAGAGTGTGTTGTCTCCTTTGAGAATATTGATTTAATCACATGTCTCTGTGTATTTAAAGTCTGAAGTGATATGATGTGCAAAGATCAATTTATTCTATATTTGTATCTGATGAATAATTCTGGAGTCTTCTGTGTTCCTTCTGTAATGAATAAAAATAAATGGTTTTAGTTGGGAAAGACAAGAGAACGTGCTTGACAAAGGAAGTCGTCCAGACTATGCTACATCAGCTTCTAACTTTCTCTTCTTTTTCCAGATACTCTTTTTTCCTTCTTTTTTCCCCATCTGTGTTCTAGTAAGTGCAGCAATTTTTTTGTACCTGACAGCTCCTGTGAAAAAAGTGACTTTTTGAAAAGAAATACAACAGCCAAGGTTTACTGTAATTCTCATTGTTCCCTGAGGGACAACTATTTGAACTTAGAGTATGTTCTCTAAGGAGAATAGTGGTCAGACATTTGGCCCTTCTAAGTTAACTTCATGACTTAATTTAATATTGATACTGTTCTGGTGTGATGGAAGAGTAGAACCATTCTTGTGAGGGAGCTACTGAAGGAATATCTGCGGGAGGGTCCTGTGGATGCTTGCTTAAAGGCATCCATGACCTTATGTGAATGGCCAGGGATGCACTCCTAGAACATATTCTGTTTAGGAAAAGGTTTTGTGTAGGAGGATAAGGTATGCCAGTGAGGTGCAGAGTAGCTGTGCCTTCAAAGCTGAAGATCAAAATTCCTCAATCTGGGGGTCAAAAACTCACCACTTAGCTCAGAGTCACAGAATTATTTGTAAAACCCTTTTTGGAAAGGGGGATAGGTGGTTACCAGCTCAGTCCGTAGAGTCGTTAAGACCATGCATGCGCATATAAGACTCTTGTGGCTGCCCCTTATGTTACCTGACTCCTCACCAAGGCTTTTTGCTTCTGTATTGATCAGACAAACCTTGGATGAGCCTTCATTCCAGCAAGGAGAGTAGATGTGTTGCACTGTGTTGTGTTGCACCTGTATCGGCTCTCCAGAGGAGTAGGGCAACTGAGAGTACAGTACTCTGCCTTCTCTCCAAATGTAGACTTTCTCATGGCCAAGTTTTGACCTCCTCTCTGTCCTTGTTCTGCCTCTTGCTACAGAGAGTACTAATAAACCATGTGTTTCCATAGATACATATCTTTTGTATCTTTCAAGTCACTGTTTTTGAGACCGTGTCCCAAAAGGAAAGATGGGCATATGTCCAGTTGAGCACTCTCAGAGACTGTAAAGCTCCAGCTGCAGTGAAGCTGCACTTCCCGTCCCTGGAAGTGTTTAAGACCAGGCTGGATGGGGCTTTGAGCAGCCTGGTCTAGTGGGAGGTGTCCCTGCCCATGGCAGGGGGATTGAAACTAGATGATCTTCAAGGTCCCTTCCAACCTAAACCATTCTATGATTCTCCGAAAACGTCTCCATGAGATTCTGCTGTCCCGGGGAAAAAAAAAATTACCAAATGCATATATATGGCCTTGTTAGTAGGGATGTAAAACCAGTATCACTGGGGGCTGATTTTTTTCTAAAAAGCCACTTCAAAACCCTCTGAGATTGCAGACACATGTTTTTGTTTGTCATTGCTGGCCATGCTGCCTTCTCTGTGTTTTATGGCTTAGGCTGAAAGTAGATGTACAAGGAAAAGAGAGCCTGCTTTTTTAGGGCTGTTTAGTTCTGTATTCAGGACAGGCAGCTTTGAGAGATGGCATCAGACCTCTGTGGAGTTGATACAGCTGGGGCATAAATTCTCAGCCCAGCCTGTGTGTGCGCATGGAATTGGAGCTGCTGTGAGCATTTTGTTTTTCTGAGAGGAAGGGAGAAGTTTGTGTTCAACTGAGGCTGAAATCAAATTTAAAAAAGAAACTCTGCCTCCCAACCCCAGTCCCCTAACATTTCCTCAGCTGTCAACACTGTTTTGGCCAGCTTTCCAAATAACAATTTTGATCCACCCTTAAAGAGATTTGAAGGATTGAAGTGCTCCTTTGGGAAATGAAAAATACTTTCAGGTCCAGTGAGAGCTGATTTGCTTTTATTAGACTCACTTTTCTGCTGAAATAAACTAGGGCATGATGCTGCGAATTGTATGTTATGGTATTACCACCAATAATGTCAACACTATTAATATAATGTCTGCAATTCACTGCATTGTGCCTCATTATTTCATCTCTATAGATTCTTGTTGTTGTGATTGTAATCGTTTTTATGTGGTATTAAATGAACTGTCTAAGAGGTCCAGCACTCCGTTATATTCCCCAAAATAGAATATACTAAGGTATGCACTGTCTCAAAGGTGTTACATTTTTATTGTGAAGTGATAGATTACTTATTGGAATGCTTCTTGTTTTATGAGTGGAAAGGTGATTCTGCCCCTCTATTCCGCTCTAGTGAGACCCCCCCTGGAGAACTGCATCCAGATCTGGAGCCCTTAGCACAGAAAAGACGTTGACCTGTTGGAGTGGGTTCAGAGGAGGTCCACAAAGATGATCAGAGGGCTGGAGCACCTCTCCTATGAGGACAGGCTGAGAGAGTTGGGGTTGTTCAGCCTGGAGAAGAGAAGGCTCCAGGAAGACCTTATTTTGTGGCCTTCCAGTACTTAAAGAGGGCCTACAGGAAAGATGGGGACAAACTTTTTATCAGGGCCTGTTGTGATAGGACTAGAGGTAATGGTTTTAAACTTTTTAGTTTAAAATCACCTTTTTAGGGTGGATTTAGACTACATATAAGGAAGACATTTTTTACAATAAGGGGTAGTGAAACACTGGCACAGGTTGCCCAGAGAGGCCGTAGATGCCCCATCCCTGCAAACATTCAAGGTCAGGTTGGACCGGCCTCTGAGCAACCTGATCTAGTTGAAGATGTCCCTGCTCATTGCAGGGGGGTTGGACTAGATGACCTTTAAAGGTCCCTTCCAACCCAAACTATTCTATGATTCTATGACATGAGAAAAATCTCGCTTTTAAAATATTTCCATGATATCACAATGGCTCTCAGATCTGCTGCTTTGTGCAGACCGTTTTGGCCAGGACATGTTTTGTTGAAGTAGTAGTTTCTTTGTATCTTACCGATTATCTGAAATACTTTTTACTTCTGTGGCCTGCTGGGTTCCTGTTGGCAAACTTTCTTGCTTTGTGTAAACACATGGACATGACCTGAAAGATAGTTTTGGCTCTGTTTTTTTACACTGGAATGATGATCTTTTACCCATTTTATATTGTATGGATTTGTCCAACCTTTATTTAATACTAATTTCTTATATTAGGCAGCTGAGGTGAGTAGAGTATTGTGGGTATGAGGTAAAGTTGCTGTTGAGATGTTTGTACTGCAAATGCACTGCTGACTGCAGTAGCAATATAAAGCAGATATTTGTGAAGCTTTGGAACCAGCTGGTCTGGATTTAGCTAATGCTGGTCTGTGGCACCTTTCTGAAAATATGAATGTAGTCCATGTCTCAAAGTTTCTGGCCTACAGAGCTCTCTAATTTGGAGGTTAAGGCTGCAGTTCAGAACACATCGTACAATTTTTTGTACTATATTTGTGTACGTGTGGTGGTGTTAATTTTTCATCACCGTATGAAGGCGGTGCAATTGGTGAGACGTTTTGGTTTTAATACAGGTCAGACCTATGGTTTCGAAAGCCTGCCTGCAACGTAGTTGAAATTCTTCTAAAGGACATGCGTTTTCAACCTTTCCCCCATACTCATTAGGCATACTCTTGACATTTTCTCAGGGAATGATTTTCCCAGGGGAAATTTCTCACCTACAAAATCTCATTGTTGCTGGGAATCTGTACTGGAACACAGATCTCATCTCTATGCCCCCTTCTCCGGGTGAAGGGCTGCCTTATCAGATGAGACCTGCTACATGAGCAGCTGCAGAAAGGACAGAGGCAGCTAGTTTCTGTCAGTACTATATTGTGAGGCAGCCAGCTTGGACCCTCAGACAGAACTAATTCCCATGTTTTTCTGATGGGATTCTTGGAAAACCCTATTCTATGGGAAACTGGCATTTCTGTATTTTTTGGTTTCCTCCCAAAACATTTGAAAATTAACGTTTCATTTGGAAAGGGCTTCTATTTTCTTATCAGATCTGTCTGTAATGCAGATTATTCTGCAAAGTGACAACAATAATCCAGTTTTGCTTTCCCAAAGGTTTTTGCTTTTTTCTTTTTACATACTTCTTCCTATGTCACACTGACTTTTGTAATAGCAAGTTTCTTCTTTCTTCTTCATTTTCCTATTAAACTGTTTGGGCTGCACATAAAATATTTTTCCATTGCATTTTTAACTTAACAGTAGGCAATTTTCTAATTTGGCTGCATCTTTTCCAAAGTGGGAAGAACTCCTACCAACTTTCATGGAACAAATCGTATAGGATGATACATATTGGAAGTAGCAAGGTATTATGAAAATAGAAACATAATGTATGCCCTATTGAAAAAGGGGCACCTTTTAACATGGCATCTTAAACTGAACATGGAGTTTCAACAGAGCGTGGCTTGCTAAGAACTAGAAATGTCCTCAGTCTTTGACTTGATTCTAGACATGAAACGTAAGGAAGTCTGTTCCATTTAATCCATGAGTGCAAAACCCATGATCTTGTAAGATTTGAAGCCTCTGCTAAAGCAAAATGGAAAATGTACAACCCCATTAAGTATGTAGAAGATTATCCAAAAGTCTGTACTTGATAGGAAGTTTCTGTGCATTGTATGGACTCCTCAAGTGTGAATTTTCTTTTGAAGATATAAAAGTCACTGTGGAATCCTGCTGCAACAGCGTTTAAACTATCGGCAATATAAAAGTCTGTTCTGAGAAGGGCTAGTGACAAATCAGGTGAATTAATTTGAATTTTCTGAAAATGGCAGCAGCAGACCTGGAAAGTAGGAGAGAACGGCCTACAACAATTAGTGTCTGTAATAACAGCCTTTGGGTTCAAAGAGGTCAGTGGGACCATTCCTCTTGTGGAGAAACTAGTAGTTGAAGTTTCATTTCCCAACTTCATTTAATAATGATACTTCATGCAGTGTCTTTAACAAGCATAAAACTTAAAAGGTGGAGGAGAGGGATCGAGCGTTGAACCAGCTAAAGTTACTTTTTCTATGGAATTAAGGTTGGAGCCAGGAAGAAATTTTTATTACTGCTCATTATTGTTTATGCATACTGCATTTCTATATGTAAAACAAGCAATCAATATTTTTTAGTCTTTTTCATCATTGAATGCTTGCAGGTGAAAGTGTTTCCCTTACTTAACTTGAACAAATAAAGTTACCATGGAATCCATGCCAAATACCTGAAACTGTTGTTTGTTTTTAATAGCAAGCAGGACTGATCTTAAAAATAAATAGCAAGGTAATTGGAGAAAAGTTGTCAGTTAACTCCATCACTCCGTCCCAGAGCTGAGTTTTTTCCTGTTTCAGTTTGACTGCAACTGAGGCAAGAATCAGAAATGCTAATGACTTACTGTACATTGGGAATATGGCAAGAAGTCTTCATTTGCAGGCAACAATGACTCATAAAGGAAATGCCATGACGCAAGGGATTTTTCTTTCTTTCATTTGTGGTTTGATTTCTGTCATCTTTATTTTATAGTCATAGGCAGAACCGGATGCTGCTCAGGCTTTAAAAACAAAGAGAAGCGAGCCTGAAGCAAATCGCCTTGCACGCTTGCGAAGTTCAGAACTGGCTTCTCACCAGGCGTGCTTTTCCTTTTGGATGTGATTGGAGAATAGTTTCTCTCACAGCAAAACCTAAATGTTTTGGGACTTCCTTTCAGCATACATCAGGATGAATGCAAATCCCTTGACTCTACTTGTTCCCTCTCCTCACTAGCCATGCTGTTTCCTATATTCCTTCACTGCTTCTCTGCATCACTCACTGTCTTTTCCCTTTGCTTTCAAACACGTTAATGTCTCTCTCGTGCTACCCTATGAAACATCCCCTGCATCCCATGTGCTTCCATCACTGTCACTTATTCTCTTGTTCCTTCCTTCCTCTGTGTTTCAGCTCCTCAAGCGAACTGTGCCATGGCACACTTTCTCAGCTGTTCATTTCCATTAGCACATTGCATCTGTTCTCTACTTGCTGTGTGGGCTTCCGGCTCAACACCAAACAAGTCCATCCTGGCTGCTCTTTGCATTATGAGTCTAGACTGCCTGAAGCTCTAGGATAAAGGCCATGTTTCACAGCTTGGTTCTTCGGGAGCTTCTCACTGAAAGGGTGGAGTTTCTGGTCATCACAGATGGAGTTTACATCTGAGAGTGCAAAGTCAATACCTCCACCTTACTCCCTGATACACAGATCCAGGGATTAAGAAATGCTGCGAAGTCTTCACTTTTTTCCCTATTGCAAGGGTTGCCTCTCTTATGTGATTTTCGGAGAAACACACAAGGCACAGAAGACCTTAAATATATCTAAAATGACTTCTATAGACTCATTTTCCAATTGCAGAGGAAAAATGACACAGGATATAGGTGCCACCCTGCATCTTTCCTGCTCTGTTTTTTTAGGCATGATGTCAGTGTTGTGGCTTTTTGTGTTTTGTACTGAAGGTCTGTACAAAGAATGCTGGGGAGGTTGTTGGTTTGCTTTGGTGCTGTCAGGTGTTCTCTGGCTCTTTCTGGATACATGTTCCATGCTGGACAGTGTTTACAAGAGAAGGACATAGAGAAGCCAATTAAATTGTTCAGTCCTCAGTCCTTAGATTCACAGGTCATGATTTCTAGTTGTTCTGCTCCCTGCTGTTTGGACATGAAGCTTCACTACTGTGTGCGAGAGAAAACCACTAGAACAGCATAGCATGGCCAACTGAGGAACAGTGTGGGGTCTTTTCCTCCAGCGGGCTGCAGACTCCTCTTCAAAATTTTGATTCAGTCTACTGCAGAGGCTGAGACAGAGGAGTTCAACATCCAAAACCTCCTCATTTTTTTCTGTTCTTGTTGTCCCCAGTGTCTGTCTTGCCTTTATCAGGAGGGACTTCAATTCTCTCATTGAGATAGTTGTCCTTGAAGACTCTGCCATCTCGTGGTGGTCTTCTCTGTTGACTGATCCTTTACTGGGAGTTACCCCTTTGGCAGGATAAACCCAAATTGTGTTGTATGTGAGTGGCCCATGCAGAAGGTAAGACCTAACAAGGTAGAAGTTGGAAAAAGTTTGTATTATTCTCTCCACACTGCGGTTGAGAAGCTGACCTGTGAGAAAGTGAAATAACGTGTCTGTTTCTGCACAGTGAGTGCTGGTCAGGAATGTGGACACAACTGCCTCCTTTCAGCCCTAAGCTTTAGCTTCTGTGCCGTTTTCTCTCCCTTGCCCTCCCTCTAACAGCTCAGCTTTTTTCATAAAGAAGGAAATATTTTCTGCAGTGTTGCAACAATACATATCTGAAATTTGAAGAAAAGCCCGTACCCAGCTTTTTCTGCCTGATATTCTTGGCGCTATGACATCATAACCCCTGCGTATCCTGTCACTAAAACAAATGTACAAAACAGTTCCGCTTCTCCTCTTTAATTGGAACTAGCTTGTTTCAAGGAGCTGAAGAGGCACACTACTCACAAAGGTTAGTGTGGAGAAATACATCATTGTCTTGCAGGATGTTCTAAGTGGGTCTCTTGAGTATCAAGGTCAGAGTTTATTTAGCAGCAAGTTCTACTGGTATGAATCATCAATAGTGTTTCTTACACAATTTATCAATGCCTGGCAATTATACTTTATTCTCTAAAGAAATTCTACACTTTTTCTCAGGAAACAGTGCATATTTTTAACTCTTCACTGTCCTTTCCAAGTATAATTCTCTGTTTCTTTGACTTAAAAGAATGGATATGAGATAGCACTGTGTGCTGTTGAGCAGGTTTTAGGTCAGAAGTCAGTTCTGTATCAAAACTGAGACTACTTCAAAGGCAAAGTTGATTGAGATAGAATTAATTTTCAGTAATATCCTGGTTTTCTTAATTTTCTGTGCTTTAAAAAACATGACTTGGGGCAATAGAATATATAATAGTTTTTTTAAAAATTTCTAATGGGGGGAAAACACCACCACCTTTTACACTGGGAAATGAATTAATTTTTTTCAGCATCTTAATCCATGCTTCAGTGAAATTGATGAACAAGTATTTCTGAAAATTCCGGATGTTTTTTATCAGTTTGGTGAATGAACTCAGAAGAATGAACCTCTGTTAACTGCCAGACTAAACGTGGCTGGGCAGTCCTGGCTGAAATGGCTCTGAAACTCCAGCTGCTGGCACCTGTTGTCTCTAGAAATAAGCTAAAGCACTTGAACTGAGGATGGATCCAGTAAATGCCAACTATGGGCAGTAAATCATGAACTCTAGCTCACTGAGTAGCCAAGAGATTTTTCTACAGTTAAAGGAGTACTGAAAAACAGAGCAGGTAGTAAAGTTACAGGCAGCATTTTGCACACCTGTAATTGCTTCTTGGACTATAATTCACCATCTCCCTCATAAAACCAAACAAACACCAAAAAAACGCAAAACTCCCCTAAACAAATCACACAAATAAACAGCAACACCGCCCTTCCCCCATTGATCACTGGGTAGGGGAGAGACACATTTTTCTAAAAAGATTGTTGTTTCTTTATACAAATAATACCCAGTCTCACTATCTTCACGTTTTGGTAGCCCTAGTACATATTACTCGTCTGTTACATACTGTGCCTATAAGATAATGCTCCCAGACAAGCTCCTGGCTTTGGTGGAGTGCTATGACCTGTATGGGACGTGTTGAGGATGCAAGCGGCCTCGTTGCATTTCTGGAGGCAATTGGTATTTCTGATACAAATGTCCAGTCAGAGCTTCCCAGTTTTTCATCAAACATTTCTTGCCTTTCTGCTCTTGTAGCATCAAAAGAACTTAACGACCTAAAATACTAACGAGCTGCAAACTCATGCCCTGCCAAACCATTTATTTGTTTATCATTTGTCTGACATTTCAAGCTTCAGAATGTGTCTTCAAGCTTTTCCCTGCAGTTAGGCGGACTAGCTATTTCCATTTTGGGAAAAGATCAGATTCCCATGTAATTGAATTCCAGGAGCTCGGTTTTCAGTGCAAACACTAAAGATCACAAGATTTGCCATCTTTCTGTGGAGTGCCTTTCCCAAGCTGTGCCTTGAGCTGTGGCTGAAGTTTCCCCAAATTATCTGTGGAGATGAGGAATGCTGCAGGTTAGATTGTTTCTGTATATGATTGAGAGTCTCTCAGCCCCAGAGAGTTTATATAGTTGAGACGATCAACAAAGCAAATACAGCTGTGAAAATATGGAAGTGACTGTCACGTTAGTGGCAGACCTATTCCTATCCATTGTGCCAGCCTTAAAACTGGACCTGACCGAAGAAGCTGATGTGATGTGGTGGGTACACAGTGAGGGCAGAGCCAGTATTCAGATCTTTCTTATCAGCATGTAGCTGAGTAGAGTTGAGCCGAGAGCAGAATACTGTGCTGCACTTAAGGAGCTTCTTTGTGCTCAGTAGTAGCAGGGGGTTATGCTGCCTTCTGATCTTTTCTCTGTTTTTTTGGATTCAGAGGAGTGTTGCTAGACTTTGGTATTAAGTGCAGTCAAGTCATCCAGAGCTGCACTGTGGATTGGGCTACAGGGAGAGAAACTCACTTCCATGAGCTGTGCAGTAGTGGTGGGTGCTTTGCTGAGAAGTACAGGGGGTGGGAAAGGGAGACATGGGGGTGCTGTGACTGTGCTTCCCTAGTTATCCAGTGGAGATACTTTTTTCTGTTATAAATGATCAGGAAATAGTAACCTCACTGGAGCAAGAGGAAAGGGGGAGAGAGCCAAGTCGCAGGAGTTCTGGGATCTAGACATCTCTTTAACGTAGTCATTTCACTTAAGTCAGCACAGAGGAGCGTGCCTGCCCATGTATTTTGGTCAGAAGTGGCTTGTTTCAGTTTGGAAGACATACACTTGGAGCTGATTTGTGAACTGTGCTTGGACACCCACTTTTTTTTGCACCCACTTGCTTGAACAATGTAATATTTCATCAGCAGTAAAATCAAACTGGTACAACTGAGTGTGTGTTGGCAGACACTGGACATGTCTTCTCTGTGCACAAGTTGTAAAGCAGAAATAAGGAGTTAGATTTGACAGACCTATCACCAAGTCTGGAGCAGTATAACCATGTCAGCAAAGCACTAAACCTGGTGTAATTAGCTTGGCCAGGAAGCAGAGTTTATTTTCTTTGGCTCCGTGCCATGCTGTCAAGGCTGTATTGAGCGAGCTATTGAGCTAGCATCTCCTCAGGGACTGTGTTCTGCAAGTGAACATGTGCAAGATGAGAGTTCAGTGGCATGGGGGTTTGTTTAGTGGCTTTTTGGGTTGTTGTGACGTTGGTGGTGGTTTGTGGGGTTTGTTTGGTTGGTTGGTTTGGTTTTATTTTTATGGGTTATGGTCAGTAAAGCAGTAGGAGGAGTGTTTTCAGTGCTGTTGGCTTCAGAACTTGCTATGGACCTTGCTCTCTTCTTCAGAACAGGCCAGTGTGTTCAGGCTGTGATAAGACTTAAGCTGCACTGAATTTTTGGGGAAGGCTTTACGAGAAACCTGAAGTAATGCTTTTAACTTTCATATAAGCCGAGGAGTCAGTACACGTGAGAAAAAGCTTTTAAGAGGAAGAGGGAAGAGCTGCAATTTTTGAGGGGGTCACAGGATTTTGCACATAGAAATGGTAAAATTGGTTGTTCTAGAATGCTCCTGATACACTGTGTAACACCCTATTCTCCAAGGTAGGAGGTATTGAGGTTTCATACTAGCGAACGTCCGATCCCAGATTATCCTGCAAGCTTTGGGTGCACAGAGGGGTCTGCTAGGATACCACACTGTTTGACAGGCATTCGTAAATTAAAAGAGGGTACACTTTGTTCTCAAGTTTACCCCGTTGGGTTTTTTTTCAGGAAAAAAAACTATCACTAGAGGGCAAACTGTGTTACTTGGTGGAAAATGTACTTTTTATTTTACATGGTTATGAGTTATTGAGGCTGCTGGTTACCTTTCATAGAGTTTATTAAAGCTGATTCTGGTTTCATCAGAGCCTATGACAGCAGAAGGACCGTAGGCTTGGGTATTGTTTATTTTTACTGGGCACTCTTAGAAAGTACATGCAATGATGAGGTCTGTGAAAGTACTGCAGGTGGCTTAAATGGTATATTGAACAAGTAGAAATAGCACTGCTGGGGAAGCAGCAATGTAAAATGCTGGTGGAGCAGGTGAACAATGAACAGTGGAACAGAACAGAGGGAATCCTCCCAATATCCTAACTTCTTATTGATCAAGTTTCCTCCCAGACTACTAATAACTGCTTGAATATGTTTCTACTGCTCTGTAAAACTTCCTCTCTTGGCTCAGCTGTACGCTTATAAAAATTCAGTGAGTTGTCATAGTTTCCATAGAGAAAAGAAATTATTTGGGCAAATGTTTAGTTACAATGAAAAGTAACCTTAAATGCAATTCATGGGCATCTGGAAGATCTTGTCTAATTCCCTTGCACAATATTTTACATCTCTAAGGTATCGTGTGAACAAGCCATTCCCCTAACAGTTTTCATAGAGATGATAACATCCAGTAATGGCTCTGGACATACCTGGTACATGCTCTCCATGGTTGGGAACACAGAACTTCTGCCCTCTTCCACCACTAAATCTCTGAGATTGCTTGCTCATCTTCTCCTTTTCTACTTTCATTTCCCTCTTTAACGAGGGAAATTTATAGACCTAGATGTTACTTCCCCCTCTCCTTCAATACTGTTTTGTGAAATGCTGATAACGTGAAATCCTTAAGCTGTCTGGGGACACTGTGGGCCAGATTTTTATGTGTCCTTGGTCTGGAATAGGATTCAGCTTCAAGGGATGTCACCTGTCTTCTAGGTATCTTAAGTGGAAGCTGTATATTCGAGAGGTGTATCCAGATTTCTTAAATAATTCGAAAAAACAAACCCAAATAAATGCCTAAAGAGCTACCCATCAATTTCTTATTAATGCAGTGCTTTCTTTCTGGGCACAGAAAAACCTCTGCAAGTTCAAATGTAGATGCTTCTGCATGATGGGCCAGCTACTCAAAGAGCAGCAAATGAATGGAAACCTACTTTTCTATTTTTCTCGCCTTTGTGGATTCCCTGGCATGAATTTACTAGCCTTTTCTCTGTAGAAACATTAGTCCTGCTTTTCTCTTCCCTAGGTGTGCCTTTGCTCACAGACCTTGAAAATCTGCTTCTCTCTGAATCCTCTCTCAGATCTCGTTTAATACATCCTATGGGCTGAGAAGTTTTCTAGGGTAGTAGGGACAGATACTGTAATTGTATACTTCTCTAATCCTTTGGATATAGAGCAAGAAAATAATACGTTATAATGAGCTCAATCAATTTCTTTGGCTCAGTGTGTGCAAACATATGCACGGTACCTTCGTAATGGTACCTTAAAAATATTTTTGAAGTATTTGTGTTATAAAACTGTAGAAGTAACAAAGGCCTTATTTTGTTATTTTTTGGCTTCTTTTATGACATGCTGGTGTTAGTAACTTTAATTCCTAAGGGGTGCAGGTTTTTATGATAATTTTTCTGATTCTACTGAAGCACCAGGGGACACGCATGGGAGACTATGACTCTGGCATTACGTGGACAAGAAGCAGACTGAGTGTCAGAGCTCTTGGGTGAATTGCACAGACAGAATCTAGCTAACTTCTTCTCGAATGGAAGCTCTAAGGAGGTGTAAACACCTTTCGGTTGACAGTTTTTCCAGGCTTTTTTCAGTCCTTGGGCCTTACTGTTTTCAGGCACTGAATTCTACACTATAACTATACAATCTCTGTTTGAACAGATAAGCAATTTTAATTTTGCCATCTTCTGCAGAATACTTGGTTTGGTGGTGGGGCACTCTATTTGAAAAATCATTTCGCTAGGAAGTTAAATTTGTGAGGCACTGGACTTTTCTGTTAGACTTTTTTAACAAAATAATTTGACAAAGCTGTAAATGTTGGCAGATTAATGTTTTGGATTCAGTCATCTGTTGTCTCTGCTGTCCCTTTTCTTGCTGTTGTTACTTTCTTTTCTTATTGAAAATAATCAAAAGGGGAAAGACTGGAAGAAATAGTCTTTGTTGTATTATATTCCAAAGCAGTAGTCTTTTATCTCTCTCTCATTTTTGTGGGTTGTTTTTTGGGTTTTTTGGGGTTTTTGGGGAGGGGGGGGGGTTGTTTGCTTTTTAAATAAAGGAAACCTCTTTCTGACTTATTTTCAAATAAATACTTCAAACCTTTGTAACTGGTCTAATAATTAAATCTAGCTCACATCCTCCCTATCCCATGTGGTTTTGTTACCTGCAAAGCAAGGTGCAGCGAGCTGCTTCTGCGTTGTGTGTGTGTGCTCTCTGGGTGCAGGCACGCAGGAGAGAAGCCCTTTACCCTCCCCTACCCAAGGGTAAAGCCCTGTGCTGGAGCCTTGCCTAGAGCAGCGTGCTGTGTGGATCAGCAGTGACTGCCCAGTGGGCGAGGTGCAGGTTTTCCCAAGGAGCTGCGACTGCTGTTGACTGTAACCAGGTAACGTTGTCTGAACCAAAGTGTTGTGGAATCTCCAAAGCAAGGGAAACAGTGAAGCCTGGCAGAGAGAGAACTGCAAAAACTAGCCTATGCAGGTGCTTTCATCTGTTCTAAGGCTTGCTATCTCCTGGAGACTTAGGAAAACCACTAGTGTTAGTCTTAGTCCTGAGTAGGAATCCGCTGACCTGTTTCAGTTTCCCTGCTTATGGAGGTGAGGTCCCTGTCCCCATAAGTCAGGTCTGTTTGGTCTGTTCTTTCCTAAGCTTGGCATAAGAGCAGCGTGACTCCGAGGGGAAACGGGAAAGCAGTCTCTTCAACTGTCTGACTGCAGGCATTCTTTACTAGCTTCCTGCCGAGCTTATTGGGAGATATTTTATTTAGAGCTGTTTTATTTCCTTGGCTGCTTCCTAGCAGGCCTACGATGAAGCTGTGAATGCAGAGGATTAACCCTGTGTCATCACATTGCAAACATTTCAAGTGACTCTCTCCCACAGAGTATATGGACTGGTCCCACATCTGTAGTTCTGTGTGCTGTTCTAGAACAGCAACTCTACATAGGAATTAAATGGCCTGATGACTGTTGAGAAAGGGCCCTGTCTTAGCAGTAAGTGCAATTTAGATCAGTCCCTCTTCCTCCTCAGTTGCTCCTATTGCCTCATCTGTTCAGTATCTAAACTAAACACGTTTTATTATTGAAGGGGACAAGGAATCATACTATTCTGTGAGATACCAGGATGTCTGAGCTTTAAATAGAGCCGCCTTAGGGATTTTTAGACAATCAATGAAGAGTGCTTGTCCTCTATGCAGTCTGGTTTGTCTGAAGTGAAAGGTCTGGAACATCATCTCTTCCTGTTGTCTTTCGAGACCCTGGGAAGCCTTGTCTTTCTGTATTGATGCTTGAGAGAGGATTTCCTCTGTGCCAGTGCTATATATGTCCTTCTTGGCATCCGTATGCTGCCGCCATGCCAAATCCTACTTCTCATGGAACTGTGCTATGAAAAGCTGCTGTAACCTGGATGTTTTCAATCTGAATTCCAGACAGTTGGCAATCGTGAAATATTAAGCATCGTGATTTCTCTAAAGATACAACTTAAGTAGTTATATAGTGCAAGTAAATTGCTCTGAAGATAGTGAAGATAAATGTTAAGGTGGAGGACGCTATTGTCACCTGCTAAGCTAGTGATATTTTGCAGTTTGTTGTGTTGATTCCATCAAGATTCTGCAGTGATCTTTGCTCATCTGTATCAATGGTTGGTATCAGACTCTCCTGTTATGCAACATAAATCAGTAATATCTCTCCCTTCCAGGGAAGATGTGCAACAGTTTATTGCCTTGTAGAAGGAAAAATAAATTAACAGTGCTGACTGTAACTACAGTGGAACACGAGGGAAATCAGTTTGCCATGAAAACATCTGTAAAGGAATTATCTTGCTGAGAATCGGGTATAAGAGTTGCCACGTCTAGTACATGACTAGCTTAGATGAAAAGCTGAATTGCTGAGCTGCATTTCTCATACCGTGAAGTAATATAACATAGTTCTAACATAAACACATTAGCTGAGGGCCAACTTTATGATACCTAGAGTCCAGATACTTGGATGCTTGCCTAAGCAGAGCTGAGCTTACCACGTACAGCAAAACTCCAAGCCCTGTGGTTATTAAGAAGACGAGTTTACTCTGTAACATCACAAGAGTCAGAAGGAGGAAGGAGGAGGGCATTTGTACTTGAGGATCGGTGGGAATGTCTGACTTTTAGGAGGAATATGAAAGAGAACAGGTTGCAGTGCAAAAAAAAAGGCGATGGTTGAGCCTGAGGAACAAGTTGTCCTTCCCTTAGGCTGACAGGGAGAAATCTGGAGCAGTTGTGTAAGACTTGCAATGTCATTGGGTCTGGTGGGGCGGTGCCCCTTGCTGAGGACCTCAGATTACTATGAGCTTTGCTCCTGCTGAGAACCACCTGCAGCTGATCTAGCTGTAAATGAGTAGCAAGGCATTTGGGGTAGGGGATCGAAGACAAGCTGTAATGTTGGTCAGATTTCTCCTGTTTGTGCCATTGCTATGGAAACAGATATTATGTTTGCTAACCCAGCGGACCAAGTAAGTGTGGGTAGACCTCTCTTCACTTTACCTTTTTAAGCTACTGGAGGAATGGGAGAGAATAAAACGGGCATAGGAGGAGGTAGTAAATAAGGTATTCCTACCCAGAGCTCAGCCCAGAATGAAAGCGTGAAAGAGTTTATTTGCACAAATGGACTGATTATTTTGAGCATGGTGCAGCCTCCTATATGAAGTATCATTAAAGCTCTGAAGGTTGTTTTTTTTCCTTCCCCTGCCTTCCTGGGAGGAATTTCATATTGACATCACCTGTAAAAGTGGAGGGTGGAGACACCTGTGCTCTCATGCATGCTCAGAAAGCCCTGGGGTGCTACAAGTTCAAATTTAAATCAGTTGCAAGATTTCTCTGTAACGCGGAGCCTGGTTCATTTCTAGCGTTATTTTAGTATTTCCATCTAACAAAGTCTGTGGTATTACAAGAATTTTAGGGATTCCTGATCCTTCTTTGTTCTGTGCCACATTCTACTTTTTGAGGTCTTCATGTGTTTCATACTGAAGGACTTCGAATTTTTATATATCACGTTGAGAGAAATTTTCTGGCTTATGAGATTTGTACAGGAAGGAGGGAGAGTCCAGATTGATTTCTACTGTGGGCCCTGTTCAACTTGGTAAGTATTATGTAGATGTTTTGAAGAACCAGGCTTGATGTCTTAGGTCTGATGATTTTATGCTCCTGTGAAACTAATCCTGTTTGTGCATTGTGCGTGCATAAATATATAAAAGGCAGAATACCATCTCTACCTAGAAAACACGCATGTCCTTTCTCTATGACATGGCTATGCAGAGTTACTCAACCTGAGCTCTTAGACTTAATGGGTAGTGGTGTGACTTCGCATAAGGCTTTTTGATGGGAAATTATCTTTTAAATTCTCTCTGAAGTTATCAGTTGTTAAAATAATTTTAAGTAGTCATTAGGTGCTTCATTAGAGTGTTTTCTTCTTAAGATGCTTCAGTTCGATTAAAACTGAATTATGCCTATTTCTTATTATCCATTTTTACCTTCCTTTTTCCTAAATGGACTTTGGCTCATATATTTTTGAGGTTTAATATCAGTTCAACTGAATGCTCTTGAGTTCCTGAATTAATTCTATCATTTTCTCTTAATGACCATGAAGAGTTTTGTTAAGCTAGAGTGCCATTAAACTCAAGCGCTCTAAGTGTTTAGAGCCCGCAATCACTGGGGGAAAGCCTACAGGTAGAAAATAGGAGTGGAAATTGAACAAAACGTATGACGGGTTCATTTGCTGTGAATCCAGTGATAATCACCTGGCGGCTATGTAGTCCAAAGTGTTCTAAAATCAGTAGTTTGCTGAAGGAGAGCACTAATTCTTTCAGGATGTATTTTCCAGTGGTAATCTTTTGATCTGGGGCTCAGATCTGCATTTTCCTCCTGAAGTCTGACTAATACTTCATCATCTGTTGCAAATAAAAATCTTATATGTTATGAATATGTTTTATATAGCTGCTGTTTAACGAAAGAAAGCTCCCATGGCCTTGGCATACTGACACATTCTTTTCCTTCTGATGCTGGGGAAACCCAGACAGTTTCTTTCATTGCCATATCTGTACTCATCACAGAAGAAGTTTTGAATTGAATGGGGGGGGGGGGGGAATATTGCTTTCCTGACAAATTATATTTTGTTTTAGGACAACCTAAAATTAATTTCTGAGTGGTCGGGGCCACTCCTAACAGGTGAGGGCAATATGAATTGAAAGGTGTTGGTTTTTTCTCAATCACAATGAACAATTTTGTGAGTACTTAGACCAGGCAAGATTTTTAGAAGTGACTGGCCTCGGGTTTGGTTTCCTGTCGCTGAAATTGTTGGGATTAGGAGCCCTGGCAAGATGCTGATGAGCACTTTGAGAAGCCCATTTACACCTACTCTCAAAGTAGAATGGCTTCTTTCCACTGCTACCACCCTGTGGGGGGAAGGCGGGAGGTGCTGTGGAGAAGAAAGGATGTTCTTAATTCAAGCTAATGAACTTCAATTAAAATTTTAGTCATGCCAGAGCAGTTTTTAATCTTCTCGTGGATTAGCAGGGTGAGTTAAAAATGAAGAGTTTATCTTCACAGCTAACACTTGTGAAAATTGTGGATTGCTTTGCCTTCTGTTTAAATATAAGGTATCTATCTGTCTGGAGATTAGAGGACCTGAGTTTGTTGTTTGTGTTTTGTGTTGGGGTTTTTGGTGTGTGCGTTCTGTTTGTTTGCTTTTATAGTGAAAGTATGGCTTTTGCCCTTTAGGCTAAAAACAAGTTCATGATTTTAAGGTGTTATGTGCTCCCCCAGCTCCATATTCTACCTGATACCGCAGTCTCTGTCAGATAGCTTTCCTGGCTAATATGTCTCACCAGAAGATGTTTCTTCTTTAAATCCCTGCTCTGAAGGGTCCCTACACACAGAAGGTGGTGATTACCTTCATAGCCCTTTTAGCTCAGGTCAAGTTAAAGCCTAAAGGAAATGTAAGTATATTAATGAAATGCAAAATAGACAAAGTCGATGCAAATGATGTTTGTAGTGACAAAAATCAAGAAAAGGAAACTTACCTTTCACTTACCTTTGAAAGGTGCTTGTGGTAGATCTCTGGCTCTCCCTGTATCCACTTGGCAGACTGGAGCTAATACCAGACTACCCAGGGCAGGAAAGCTTGCTCCTACCGCATGCTCTGTTTTCTCTCTTCAGCAAAGATGCTTTGCTAGAGCAGGAGAATATGCTCAAGGGGCTCAAGTAGGGGTTTGTTCAATTTTTCATCTTCTGCTCCAGATTATTGATCCTTTCTCAGGACATAGTTTTCACTTCTCCCTTCTTTCTCTGTTACTACATTTCCTTTTCCCTGGAAGGGTGACCTGTTGCCCTGATATACACACATCCTAGACATGACTGAACTACTAGGAAGGTGTTTGCCTGCTCTCTTCTGCTTGTAATGCCACGTGTATGGAGTCCTTCCTTACCCTAAGCCTTGTGATTCTCGTAAAAGTAAATAAGCAACTTCATAACTTCATTTTCTGTAATGTTTATGGTACGTGAGGCTCACTCATGGCTTCTGAATGTGACCAGTCCCTATGATAGCTCTTAGGCTGGAATGGGGATGATTTGGGGGAGGGAGTAACAAACTGACTCAAAATCTGAGGGCTGCTACTGTAGAGTCCATTGACCAATTCGCACAAGGGGCCTGCTCACACCACTTTCAAGTCAAAACTTTTCGCTAATGAATCGATCATGCACTTGGGGAATAGAGGTATGGAACTTCCTGAGCTGCTGTTATTTAGCATCTTCTCCTTATGAGCTTTATAAAAGGCCAGGCATCCCGCTTCTTCCTTCTTGGCTGACGCTTATATCTTAATAAAATGCAGGTAGAGAGATACTTCAGCAAAGATCGCCCATGCTTAACAAGCTGCTGTGCACTTAACAGGTATATTTCAGCTTCCTTTGAGAGCTTTGAAGTAGAACGAGAAACGCTTTAAGTTGGACAGCTCTACATCACTGCAGCGTGTTAGTACAGCATGAACACTATATATCTCATATTAGAATAGATTATAAAATTATTGCACAAAACTGGCAGTAACTGGGTGTCTTCACATACTTTGAAAATAAAGACAGGGTTCCTGCAAATGCTCTGCTATCTGTAAAAGATACCAAGCTCTATCTTTTTGGGCTGTGAAGAGGCAGTGCTATTCACTGGACAGCATAGTACAGGAAAAACTCTTTTTTGCTATAAAGGCCCCAGGAGCCATGCACCTCTTACTCCATCTCAAACCATGTGGGAATGGAGGAAAGTCTAGCAAGAAAAAAGTATCTAAGAGCTGGAGTATCTCAAACTAGCAATTGTATTTTGCAATTCCAGTGGATTCTGTGACATAGCCCACTGGAGCTGCTGGTGGAAAACTGGTTGCTGTCAGTCTCACTTGGGCAGACTTGTCTTCCCCTTTTCCAAACAGGAAGATATCCTGACGGGCTCTTCAGGCTCTCAGCACCTGAGAGGTGACAGGTCTTTTCCTTGCAGTCCATGCAACCCTCCGCTTCCATTGATTTCCATCAATATCCATGGGCATGACAATGCCAGCCAGGTTTGCCATTGACCACAGACAAGTTCACAGTGTATGCAATGTCCCATCCCTGTCCTGACACTCTCTCTTACATGGTTTAAACTGGTCTGAAGATTTCAGTATTCTCTTGGATCTCGCACCGCAGGCCAGTGGAATTAGTCACCTTAGACCACGTTTGCAAACATGCCAAGCCATGGACTGATGCCATGAGATGTAGGTGAGGCAGTTTTATAGTGAGTTCTGGGGACAGAGGCTTTTTCTCCATGAGCCTTGACTGTAGCGTGTGTAAGCTGTTTGTGATGGAAACTCTCCTTTGCTCTTTGTGAACACAGCACTGGTGAATTAATTTCAGTGGAGTAAATGAGTCAGAGATATGGGTGCTGTTTAGATACCTGAACTCGTTTGGTGCATGGGCAGCAATGCCTTTTAGAAATAGTTGCTACCTTTCACTTATAAGCGCAATAGGAAAAGCTAAAAACTGATTGCAGTGTTCGAGATGTAAAGGGTTAAATAAGGCATACTCAGACAATATTACTTGTTTGCTTTATTTCTTTCTTAGAATTGATTGAGGGGAAGAATGCTTTTGAAGCCTTTGTTCAAATTAAAGATTGAAAAAGAGCACAAAATAGAGGAGATGGGCTAAAATTGTTGGAATCCTTGTTCTTGAAGTGTGATCATGTTTCCTTGAAAGGAATTTGAAATAAATGCCTCTTAAAGGGCTAAGATAATAACAGCAAAATAAACAAACTGAGTTTTTACACCTGATATTGGCTGCAACCAGCAACTTCGGTACTGTAGAAATGGGCAGAGCTCATTGTCCATCATCCAAAGATCCTGACTACTTTGTACTAGCTTGTTCTGGGATTTTTAAAGCTTTGCTTCTCACTGTGCTGTTACCTAGTGGCTTATAGAAATGCTGCAAAAGATTGTTTGGACAGGCCATGCCCTTAACGTGCAAAGGAAAGAGGAGAGTGATAAGAAAGAGAAAAAATGAAGGGGGAATGAAAGAACACAGAAGAAAAGAATCTCCTTCTCTGCCTTGTTATGGGATCAGAACCTTGCTGGGGCATCTGTAACAGAAGCAGAAAAGCATGACAATTAAAGTCAAAGAAAATGGTGGAAATTATGCTCTTTTTCCCTTCCTCCCCTTTATTTCCTCTTGGCATCCTGCTTGAATTTTCCTTCTGACCTGTTTCACATGAAGGATGCTGGAAAGAGGTGATGGTACAGAAACAGAACCTGTTTATACAGTTGTAGGTTCACCAGTTAACTGTAGGTTTGGCATATGCTTCTAGATCCTTTGACTTGAGCGTCCACGCTGTTCTCGTTCAGTAGCTGTCCTCTGACACCATCTGAAGGTGGATGCATACAGCTAATTTTTATTTCAACTAATTGAGCATTTTTACTTTTATGTACTATTTTATGTCATGGTTTGGATTGCAGTCTTATCCCTTGGACAGTCTAGGATACAGGCACTTACTCGATAATCTCTATACATTTCCCTTGCATGCTCTTCTTATGTAAATAGCAGATACCGTTATTTAATAATAAGCAATAAATTCAACAGTTGGCATAATAAGCATGTAAGATAGTGAGTGTTGCAAAGATGAAGAAAACCCTGCAGCCATTGTGACTCCATTTTTGGATAATGATTTTGTCACTGGGGAAGCTAGTGAGAGAGAGACAAAATTCCCCAAGATAATGTAGCAGCTTGTGAGGTCTCCATGGTTACATTGGCAAGAGATCTGGGAAACCACCAAGAGTAAGTACGTTGCTTGACAGTAAAATGTCGTAGGGGAATACTCCTCTGATCATCTGAAGATGATCTTAAAGAGAAGCTTTAATTAAAAAAGTGGAGAGAGAAGAGGAAACAAGGTTTGTTTAGGGGAAAGATGTATAAAATTGAATGCAGGCAGTGACGAAGATGTGTCTAGGACACCTTTAATTGCAGGTTTGTGACTGCAATTTTTATGTGAGCTCTTCTCTCTGTTTTTTTCATGTATTTGTGTGGCCTGACAAGATCAGGGAAATAATCTTGTCTGAATGCAAGCAAATTGTCGCAGAGGTAGTAGCTATCCAGATAAGACTGTTCCCTCACACATCATGGGACGTGACATGTCCCCTGCTTCATGCTTATGGATGGTAACGTTCTGTGAGATCTCAAGATGTTGTGCTTCTCAACAAATTATAGTCTATTTTAAGAATATCAGGTTTAAGCGAAATATTTTATTAATAAAAAAGAATAGCAAGCTACAGCTGGTTTTACGTGGGATGTGGATCGAAATCTGTATACGAGTTTTCTTTGTGAGAATGCTAAGAACAAAGGGAAAATGGCCCCTTTCTAAAAGGCGTTCTGATTTTTATCAGCAATGTGGCTAAAATTCAGTGTAATGCAGTGAATTGCGTCTTTTCTTCCCTAATGCATAAACTTAGAAAAAGTCATTTTGATCATCACCTGGTTGAGTTTGAGTTTCAGGTAGAGTTTTGTGCATATGCTTATGTCTGTGCATCCAGATTATATGCCTGTGTTTTGCAGCCCTGCTGCAGGGTTTCAAGGTCCAAGTCACAATCTGGTGCCACATGAGAGGAATAGTAAAAGAGATCTTTCTTCAGAGGAAATGTAAACAGCAGTAGAAGTTAATCTCATGGTTTGAGCAGACTGGGATGTTTTTAGTGAAACAGAAAATACTGATTTGCCCAAAAGGATACTTTGTTTCATTGGTTTATCTACTTTGGTGATGTTTTTTGAGGGATAAAGATTTAGGGCTGTCAAACTTCAGCCAGCTGCAGAATGTCAGGCACTATGATGGGTTGGTCTGGAATTGGGGAGATCCAAACTATGAATCGGGCATAACAAGTGACTGAGCCTGGGACGTACCCATCCTATGTGCGTCCCTGTAGTATGGGGCAGCTGGCTATTTTAAAAACAAGTCTTTTGTATTTCTTTTCGGAGCTGGTCATCTTGGACAACTGCGAATCATCGGCTTATGGGTCCTAGCTTTGTATTTAGTGGTAGAGCATCCATCCAGCTGCAATGTGGGAGTCTGGCAGCCCCCTCCCCGTGATGGGAAGAGGCTTCTTAGCCACTTGGCCCCGTCTCACAGTAGAGTAATCACAGAGATGGCCATGGACCAGAGCTGAGAAAATCCTCAGTTAAGCAACTGGAATACCTTTTGTTGCAACTCTTGTACCTGGATTACCCTGGGGAATTTAGATCTTCAGGAAGATGATGATGGGCTCCTTCATCGGCAGTGGCTCTGCAGAGTTGCTCTGTGGTTTTCTATGGAAGTTTCCAGGTCACTAGTTTTCTACTCAAAGGCAGTGATACCTTTTTGCTAGAGTTAAACAGGTACAGGAAGAACACTGTGCTTGGAGAAGAATCAAATATCATTCTGGTAGCTAATTAAAAATAAATGAAGTTTTGCTTTCATCAGTGTTTCACCTTTAAAAGGACACTTAGCCCTTAACCAGGTCACTGTTTCTGACCTTTATAGTAAATGAAGCAATCCTGTGTTGTCTGAGAGATTGAATACATGAACTGATCATTTGTTTCTGTCAACTCGGTTAAAAAAAATAAGCCCTCCATAGATGTATTGCATCTTCAGATCAAATTCCCTGTGGCTGACTTGTGGAAACAGCAGCCATTAGTGCACTGAAATCTCCTTGAGAGTTACATGTGCCACCCTCATTGTTTTCCTCTCTTTATCCGAGGGAATGGCAGGGGAGGAGAGGGAGCTGAAATGGAAAGAGCGCCCCCCTCCCCATAGTCTGCCAAATCCTCCACTGTCTGTGATCTGTCAGAGCCCAAAAATGGTCCGAGAGTTTCCTGGGCTCTGAGGAATGACTCAGCCTTTGGACTTGGTGGCATCAGAAGAACAATAACCCCCAAGTAATGCCTTGTGAAATTAAGTAACGCTTTGAATACACTTGTTCAGCTTCAAATGCCCTGAGTTTGAGCTGGCCTAAATCTGAAAGATTCTGCTTGGCATTGACTGGTACCATTTGCTGCCAGCAGCTGAAGTTCTTCTCACAGCGGTTAAGAGACTAAAGTTCTTTGCTGTGAATTCCTTGCCCACCACTGGTGTGTATTCAACAGAGAGGACTAGGATCAAATACTTACCTGATTGTATGCTGTCTAGGGATGTGTGTGATAAGCATTCATCCATCACTAAGAATTTTCTGACCTAGGTTTAGACCTCATCAATAGTCATGATACATATATTTTAAACCAGGAAGTTAATATTTCTGTTACAATCTGGACATAGGCTTATTTTAGTAGTTTTGCAGTGCCTGGGCAGTGGAAGGAAAATTCTGGTCTAGTTATATCCTAATTTTGTTGCTCTAAAGCAGTTAAATACCTTTCCCACTGTATTTATCCAGGGCCCTTAACAAAGCACTTTATTTTAAAGTAGTGTAAGTAGTCCCCTTGGTGTGCTCAATCCACCAAATGTTGCTGACAAGTTTGTTTGCTTGTGTTTTGTTGCTTGTCCATTTTCTACCTAACAGATTACACGTGGGGCAGGCCATTTCTGTCTCCAGGCTGATGACTTAACTCACAGAGCTCCTCATCCAGGACTGGGGATTATTTGCAGTATGATAGAATAAACTAAAAGAGATATCTAAACAGTTTTTTTTTTATTATTATTTTCTGACTTTACCTTCAGAGCCTCATTCTCAAAATCATTAAAGTGAAATGAAACCTCATATTTATTCTTTTCATGACTCAGAGGGAATAATAAAAATTCATACAGAAAATTATCAGTCCCATTCAATATAGGAAATGTCTCAGCTGAATGCCAGTCCAAACTTTCTTTCTTTCCTTTGTATAGTGGTATCTGAGTCTGCTTGTCAAGATCGCTCAAGCATTTTCATTTAACAGCTCCCCTGCTACTTCAGAGATCTTAACATCAGTGGGTAGTTTTGACCTCTTTTGCTCTCTTTCTGATGTTGTAGTTTTTGAGGCCTTCCTTGTATGTGTGGAAAGGTCACATGTTTGTTGTTTGATGCTGGGGTGGATGGCCATTGCTGCCGTTGTGGGCCTCCCTGGACTCAGTAATTCACCTCATTGTATTGACGACAGCTTTCCTAACACTGCTTTTTCCATTTCTGGTGTCCTGGGTTCCTTTCAGTCCAGAAGCAGAAGTACTGGAACCCTCTGAGCAAAGTGATGTGACTGTGAGTCTTACTGGTGCGCGTGAGAGCTCCTCCCTCAGGAAACCTTCATAGCAGATCCCTTAGCTTTTCTCTTCAGGAGAAGAGGAACTGTGTGTGCCTGACTATCCTGGTAATGAGCTTTTCTCTGGAGCTGGTGTGGCCTTCAGTTTTGTTTTGGAGAAGTCTGATTCTCTTTTTCATTTGGCAGCAGTGCTAAGGGCAATGGTTGATCCCAAGAGGACTGGTTTGAAAGGACTGGCCACCTGCTGATCTTGCTGCTATTGCAGAGCAAGGCCACTGTGGAGCTGTATGCTGGCAGGGATTCACGACATTTCAGTCACTTGCATCTTGTGGAAACAAAAGACGTATCTTTTTCTTAGTCCATAAGTTTGCAGACAGGTAATTCCTCTTTAGTGAAAAATCAGTCAAAAAGAAAAGTCTGTTTCTGGAATAAAATGTGCAGAGGTGCCCCATCCCTAGAGGGCGCTTATTTTTCTGGACCAACAGAGACTATTTTGAATGTTCTTTTTGGAAGCAATCAAGACAGAGCAGATATGTTCTGCCATCAACAGTGGGTATGTATGTGCTGGGAAAGGGAAATGTTAAACAGATGCTACTCACTCCCAGTGCCCTTAAGGACAAAAGCCAGAAGGGTTTACAAAAGGGAGAAAAGGGGGATAAGCCCCTCTGGGTGAAATCTGGGAAAGACTATGCTATAGACTTTCTTTCAACCATACCTTTCCTGTTTTAATAATTCAAGTGGTTTACCTATGTTCTGAAAAACTTAGTGGATTCTTGTGGTGGTTTTAAAAACATCTAAAGTTAGTGATCACAACTTTTCTGCTTTTCTTCTGTGCTGAAAGTCACTAATGTGGCAATTACACCTAAGCAGGACAAACTGAACTGTGAGTTGGAAATGCTTGAGTCTAACTCTATAGTGCCTAACTAGCAGCAGGGGCTTATGGAGTACTCATTGAACGACTTTTTGCAAATGTTTGTTTTGATATTCCTAATTAGAATTAGCATATTATTGGCAGTCAACCCTGCGTAACATTTGGAGCGTGATCGCATAACTTCCCTTTGATGTTTTGTTGTGCATCATGTATGGGAGTTCTGCCAGGAAAAGAAGCAGTCTCAATTGAGAGCCAATGTCTAATGTCTGCCCTTCGTTAGCTCAACATGATAATTTCTCTGGGTGTTATTTCTTTTTCTGATGTCATGTAGTTAAGTTCATTTAGCAGAGGTGTAAAGCCAACTTGTAACGCTACCGGTAGTAGTGTTGGGTTAGTGGGCTGATGGGCAAGGATTTTCTGTATGAGCGTGTAATATAGACAATGTTCAGTGCCATTTTGTCAGTTCTGATGGGTTTCGTTACAAAATGTTGCCCCACTTTATTAAAGCAGACAAGAGATAAGACCTTTTGAGACTAACGTATAGTAATTTGGGGGGTCACTATTTTAGTGTAGTGCTACAGTGTGTCTAGTTTTCTGCAAACACCTTTTCTGTCTCCCCCAGAAATTTTGTGTAAGTTGTGCAGGAAAGATCTTGGGGTATTTGCCTAGCACTTCTGCATGCAGCGCAGTCCAGGCCAGGCAGTTGCTTTAAATCGACTACTGCATGTTTGAAGTTGCACAGAAGTGGCTACTGTGCCTATGCAGATCAGCTTTACAGTGCGTGTGCACAAAAACTGATCCTCCAATTTTCCAGCCCGATTTCAGACTGCTGAACATGAATCTGGAATATTTACATGAAGAATAGTTATATAGTTTGGGTAGGTTGGGTCCATTGCCAATACACGTACTGTTATTTCTGCTTGGGAAACTGGCAGAAGTGTATCTTTGTGCCTAAGTGCTTAAAGATCAATCTGAGAAACATGCAGAGACCAATGAAGAAGTTTCACCACTTGCCAAGCAGGCTACCATTCCTTCAGTAAGGATCTGTGAATAAGAACTACAAACATTTTAAGCCACTATAATTGAAACTCTCACCTTACCCAAAATATTGCTGTTAGGGGTTTTTCACATAAATCAACTGCATCCCTGTCAATTTGGGATTAATCCTTAGCATGCAGTCTGTGCACAGGTATGTGCAGGCTAGGTAAATCGGTAAATGCGTGGTTCTTTTAGGGAAAGGTTAGCAATCTTTGGACTCTCTGCTGGGTCCTGTGATGCTCAGTATGTTCGTAAACAACTTGGAAAAGGTGGTGAGCATTAAAGTGATAAAGCTGGCTGATGTATGAAGTTATTTGTGTTTGCAAGGACAAAGACTTGACTGAAGGTCTACAGAATGATCTTATAAAACTGAGTGAATGGGCATTAAAATGGCAGATGAAATTCAGTGTAGACAAGAGCAAACCGACTCACTGGGAAAAATCCAGTGCCATATATTCAATAATGGCCTCTGAGTGAACTGTTACTGCCAAGCAGCTGTGCTTGCAGCTATGAAAGATAGTTGCATGAAAACATCAACTCAGAACTGGGAAGCGGTGTAATGGCAAGAGCATTTGGGCACTACGAAGAAAGAAATCGAGATCAAGACAGATAGCATTGTGCTACACCTTGAGAAATGCTTGTGTTCTTGTCCCTTTGTCTCAGAAATTATTTTTGAGAGCTAGGAAAGTTGCAGAGAAAGAAGAAATCAGAGCTATGTACAAGATTCTGAATGGCTTACTAACCTGTGTGTTTGGAAAACAAAAATTTGCAGAATATACAAGAGACCTACATAATCTTAGCTTCAGGGTGGATACAGATGTTCTTCATTGCTTCTTCCACTGGAAGAATGGGGTCTATCAAATGGAGGTGGCAGGTCCTAGGTTCAGACAAACCAAATAAGAGGAGGTTCTTTCTGCTGGCATGGAACTTGAATTTCTTGCCAGAGGACGTTGTGGGTGCAAGAAGTCTGCAAGGGCTGGGGAGACTGGATGAGTGTTTGAAAAAAGAAGAACCTTTGATTGTTACTAAGTTGCCAGAATGAATCAGTCAGGAGGTACATCAAACCAAAAATGACTGAAGGCTGAGGAAGTGTTTTGGAAACGTATCTTTGATTGCCCTGTCCCTTCTCTTCTGTAGGCATCCCTCTCCATCCGATCTGGACGAAAAGTTACTGTGCTAGGTGGAATCTGGGCATTCTGATATTCAAACATCCCAACTTCATTATGTTTAAAGTTTTTACACATATAGTCTGGGATTTTTGACAGGTATTTATTACAAAAAAAAAAATATGGGGGGGGGCACCCCAAAAAGGCGGCACTGAACATCCATACACAGTTGAATTATTATATATATTATATTATATATTATCTTAATTCTCTTTTCATATCAGTCTTCTAGCAGGCAAATATGTGCCATGGGCAATACAGCTGAGTTACCCTTGCTGTAGCACTCCAAGATGACATTTATTTTCTCTCTCATTTCTCAGAAAACACAGGTTATTCAAGTGTTTTGCTGCTTTCTAAGACCTATTTGTTGATTTGTTTATTTATTTATTAGTAAAATAAATTAATTTTGTAATGTCACATACATGAAACGTACGTTTTGGGAAAGATTCAGATCCTGTTTTTTTGATATGAAAAACAGGCAGGATGGTTAAAGGAATTGTGGTGGGGACAAAACGTTCAGAGGAACATGAAGGAACTCTGAGCAGCCTAATATTAGAGTGGCCACTGTGGGGTCTATGTGCACGTGTAGCTTCTCCCAGCAGACTTTTCCGTAGCCAGTCTTACCCTACAGAACAGAAGAGCTCCTATTTTTTTCTTGTGCTGGGAGAAGCTGAAGAGACAGAGAGCTTAAGTGCCTAGATTCTAGTTCTAGACCCTGTTCTCCAAATCCTCTCTTGATCAGCAATCTAGTCTTGTTAACACTGGATTTTCTGGTCTCTTTGCATGAAAAGAGGTGAAAAGAGGTTGTATTACAGGAAATGTAGATTAAAGACCTCATTCATCATTAATATAGATGGCATATGGATAGCTGCAAAGTTAGTGCAGTGAACCTCATCGCCGACTCTTGAGCACCACAGAGTGATGTAGAAGGGTGTCCCGTTAGCCTTTGCTGTTAATTCACTGTCTTTCATTGAAATCTGTATTAAAACATTTTTATATAGAACAAGAAAATTGTGCAGTGTACTGTTCAGAATAGGCTTTGTTGTCTTGACTGTTTGTTGAACTCATTATTTGGGGTGTCAGTGGATTAAGCCCCAAGCCACAGTGGAAATTGATAGAGCAAGAAGTGCAGAAGAATAAGAGCAGCAATGTTTCCAGTCATGGCCTAAGCAAACCTCTCCAATTATAGCTCAGTAATGAGTTTATTAAAAAAGATGGATGAGAGTGGTAAGTGGTGAGATGGCAATTGTTTTTCATAACTGACCTTAGCTAAATGTAATTTGAATAGACATATATAATGTTAACTCAGAGGATTTAATTTTGGTTGGGATAATCATGGTTTGAGCACTCCATGCTGTCTTAATTTGAGATACTAATATATTCCATATTCTCTTAAGGGCCTTGGACATAAAGTTTTGCTAACAGATGTGCAACAGATTGAGTTGGGAACAATCTAAGAGCAGTCAAAAGAGCTATTTTGATTGTAATTTATAACAGGCATGTAGCTTCAAATTTAAAAATATATAAGACTGTGACTTCTAATGCTTGTGATTCACAGGCAGTTACCACCAGTTCCCATTAATGGAAAATTATGATGATTTACATAATGCTAATATCTATTCATTATTTAAATCCTTAATTATGTGTGCAGCCGTGTGGTGCAGTAAAATAATAAAAGGATAATAAATGCAGAAAGTAATGGTTCTTTTAAGCAACTTGGAAGTCAGGTGGTCATTACATTAAAAGAAAGAAGGTAAAAATCGTAGTTGTACCACCTCTTGTGGTCTTCTGACGGTTACTGGAAAAGGGAGGACTTTTGTTAATATTGCCTTCAGATTTGGGTCCTGGTTCTACTGCTGACTTTTGCAATATAGCTTCAGATTTCCGTTTTGTTTCTCTTATTTGGTATGAAAACTTTCTCAATCCCATATGAAAAGTGGCTGTTCCTCAGAAAATCAAATCCTAACTTGTTCTTCTCCTGTTAGGACTGCTTACTCAGAGAGTTCAAATGTACACTTATAGGCTTTCCTGGTCTATGATTTTTTTTTTTTTTTTTTTTTGCTTCTTCACATTTCTGAATGAACCTCACAGGCTACAGGGTGTTCATTGCTAGTCTGTTGTGACCTTTTGCATTAGTTTTGTATAAGGCTGATTGATCCTGAGGGCACTGCTCACAATTGATCACTTCACTATTTTCCTTTTAACTGATTCTTCATTAATACAAATCTACATCGTACTAGAATTTTAATCTCTGTTCATATGTATGATGAATTTTCATATAAGCTGGAGCTTGAAAATTGAATTTCATTCATCCTAGGTGTATTTTGTGATAGCAGAGTTGAAATGACCATTGTTGGTATATTGTGGGAGGTGTTGGGTTTTTTTGGGGGGGTGGGGGTTGTTGGTTTTTAGTTGTTTAGGGTGTTGTTTGTTTTCAGTTTTTTGGGGGGTGGTGGGTCAGTTGACAGGCAAGAATATTTCTGAGACTGATTACTGGAATATTGATCTCACACTAGATTAGTACAGGGGTGCTATTCCGGGAAAAGAAACATGAGATAAGATATTAAGATTGGATGGTGAAATAGAGCTCTCTTAGGCAAAGGAGGAGATAGCTCAAGAGTTGTCCATCAATTTTCAACACTTCCCTTTAACTCCAAAACATAATAATTGACAAGTCTGTGCTTGTTGAATATTAACGATCGAAGTCCTGTCCTCAGACACAAAGCTCCTATTGCAATTAAGTAGATGAATAGCTTCCAGGTTGTTAATGATACACAAAAGGGTTGTGTAGTTGGTACTGCCTTTAAAATTCAGGATTCTGGCATGTAACTGGTGTCAAATGGATAACTGCTGTTGACATTCCTGAAATGGGATCATTACTTCTTGTCTTGCTGCATAGCTGAGAAAGATGGGTGTGTGCCAGTTTTGTATGTTGGTCAGGCAGTTACTTCTACTGGGCTTGTCCAGGCAGGTAGTTGCTGCTGGGTCTTGCTCCTCTCCAGTTCTGGAGGAATACACATTGTACTAGCAGTAGGGGGGGTCTATGGTATCCTTTTGGTACAAGAGTATACAGTCTCTTGTGCAGGTATTGTTCTCTTTAGGACTCTTTGCACTGAAATGACACAAGGGAAGATTTGGCTTTGCTAGATCGTTCCCAAGTACAGCATTCATTTGCCTGGCTGGTCCTGAAGAGACAAAAGTTTTCCTGTTCAGTGGTAGGGGTTGTCTCACAAGGCTCTATCTTTATATGAGATTATTACCACAGGCAGGGACACTTGATTATTTGCATGCAGAAAATGCTTGCTTTAGTATGCTGTGATTTGGAAGAATATGCTGTGGAGGGGTAGGTGGTTGTAGCAATACTTCTTTTAACTGAAGCAAACTTCTTTTAACTGAACAACTATCGCTGAATGCATGCCTGTCATAGGTTTAGCTGGCACTGCTAGTTTCATCAGATGTGTTCATGCATTGCTGTTAACCTCAGTGGGTCTGGATTAGGTCTCAAGATACAGGGATGGGTCACTTGAGTTTGATTTGCGCAAGTCTGTCCAGCATGACGGTAAACTGCAGTGAACATCCTGAGGACGGTTTCTATTTGGCTCCTGATAGTTGGCCCCGTCTCTTGTCTGCTTCTGGCCCCCTCCATTGCAAATGGAGTCTTACTCAGGTGCTAATTCCTGGCAGCTACAGAGACAGCAGATAACTTTACAGAGACCCCGAAGAATTTGGGAAATTCCTTGCCTTGTAGTTCTTTTACAATGCTAATGCCATTAGCTACCTTTTGTTCCACTTGGATGGAGATCTCGGCCACCAAAACTCCTGCATGAGAGAATGCTCAGATCCCTGTGCGTTTGCAAACAAGCAGTAAAGCTGTTTTTGCAAAGGTTTCTTGAATGTGGCTTCAATATCACAACTAAATCCCTCCCTATGCATCTTTAGAAGAGAATCCACTGCTTTACTGTAGGTAACTATATTCAGTACACGACGGTGTCTGCCCCAAGAAGCAGAGGTGCAGGGACTGTGTTTTGGCCTGTATTACTCTCAAACTAGCAGAATATATTGCTTCTCTGGGCCTGGACTTCTGGGTGCTGTTGTCTTGTTAACAGCATTGATGGTGCTGAATGAGAATACACCACCCCTAAAAGTTTTTGAGAGTGTGGTAAGTAAAGAGGAACTGAAAGGGATGTAAATTTACCTTGTTTTATCACAATGAAAGAGGTAGAAAGACATCTCTAGAAATCTCTCCTGCTCTGACAGCTTTATTGGTCTGTGCTTCTGTCCAGGCTGCATGAATAACCCATGAAGTGACCCAAAAGCTGGATGCCAAGTACAATCTAAAGAATATACGCGATGGGTGTGCAATGCATCTGTATAACAGACAACGCAGATGTGCCATAGTTGAGAGGATGTTGAATGCTGCAGCAGAACCCCCTAAATTCCTGTGATTGATCTTCTTTTTGTGCCATGTCTGTTGTGTATTAGATCTTTTTTGGAGCCCTCCCAGAGTCACTTGGAGAAATAGATGCTATAGACAGCTTCTGTTGGTTTGATCACATCTCAGTAGGAAACTGAAAGCGCCAGACAATTCTCAATAGAAAATGGTCTAAGAGTCTGTAAGCTTGACTGTTACAAATGGGGCTTTACAGTCAGAAAAGGAACAAAGAATGCCTTACTGTAGTAATGCTCTGAAACTGTCCTCTGTGAGGTTAAAAACTCCTGCATACGTATCCCTGCTGAAGTCTTATTAGAGAAGACTGCTTACAACTGGCTTGGTTGCAGCAGATTTCCAGTGTACTTTCACATAACCCTCCGCTTTATTGTGGTTGAACTGGCTGCCAGAAAGCTTGACAGCAGATTTGATGACTGATATTTCTGGTTTATTCAAACATTTTATTTCATCCTTGCTCCGATCAGCCGTTGAGGAATGGATTAAGATTCAAGTACCATAAGATTGCTTGGATGGAAATAGGAGTTCAATAAATGTCATCTTTCGTGGCACTAAATTAACTGTTTAAAGGGCTAGGCCTTTGGTTCAACCCTTCATTGAGCCTTGGTTTTTGCTGATTGAAACCTTTGCTGAGGACTTAGTATAGAGAATATACGTAGTGGCTAAAGCATTCTGAATGCCCAAGGCTATTTAGAAGCTTGTGCCTTATTTTGAAAAAGGATTTCTGCACCAAGCACTCTGAAGTCCTGATGTCCTTCATGGAGCCTTGAGCTGCCTTGTGTCACAGAAATAGCCTCCTAATATGTTTAGGCGCTGACAGCAAAACTTCACAGCATTCAAGAGTCTAAAAATGTAATTAGAAAAAGCTGCCAGCTGTATGCAAGCACCAAAGGTGTTGCCTCTTTCAAATACTGGCTTTCATTTCCCCTAAGGCCTTCAGGGAAGTATAGCTGGGACTCATGTGAAGGACTGACTCAGTTCAAGTAGCTGTCCTCTCTTCACATTTAGCCCTCTTAGGTTCTTTCTAATTCCCCTCAGGGTTTCAGGTGCACAGCATTTGCTAGGTGACTGGGAGACCTAGCCAATCCTTCCTCAGCTTGAGGGGTTTTTAAATCCCTGGTTTTGCCTCTCTGGAAAATACCTCGATGAATAAACTGTTGTCTGAAGCTTCTTCACCTGCTGTGAAGGAAGTTATGCTCCCAACGCAAGACCGCTCAAAATATTTCCCTCAATTTTTTTGTATTGTGGTGGGAAGTCCACTTCAAACATCCTGCCAGATCAGTTGTTTGTCCCAGCTTCCCCACAAATTTCTAGATTCTTTTTTTCCCCTCTATTTCCTCTGCCATAGTGAAGTCTTAGTGGTTGAGCCAGAAAATTCTCAGCTTTGCCCAGGGGCATCATGCCTATTTCCACTGCAGCATAAGATGTTTTTAAAGGTCATTTCACCGTGATGCTGTGGCCTTAGTTCTCCTCCAGGCGTAAAGATAAGGCGTAAATAGTGAAGTCCATTTGCAACCCATTTAAAGGTTACAGAGCTCTTTATCTCGTGAATGAGAGAAAAAGATGTTAACGGTTCTGGCTGCAGATCTCAAAGAGAAGCTCCCCTTTCATAAGGAGATAAGGCCTTCCACAGAGTAAGCCCTGAAGAGGAACTTGCCATTTGTCCTTAATTTTCCACAGACATTTACTGCAGCAGTGGAGAAAATGAGAAGGAATTGTCTTAATGGACTCCTTCCCCGAGTCTCAGCTCCTGAGTTGCGGAAAAGAAAAATACATTGAGCCTCCATCATATACTGAGCTTAGTCTAAGAATCTAAGTCTTTCCGCGAATATCTTGATCCTTTATTTTTTCCCCGAGCTCTAAGGCTGATGCTTTTGAGCTACATAGACCCTGCTGCTTAAGTCCTCTGCGTCTATGTGGTAAGTTTGATGTAGATGCTTTGAGGTAGCCAGACTGTAGCAGTGCATTATCTCTTACTGGGGTGCCCGTGGAGGATCTGGTAGTGAGCTGAGGCTTATCCCGTCCATTGCCGCACACTTAACTGGGAGTGCTTTAGCTAGCAGTGGGAGTGCTTCTGGCTTGCTCTTCTCATCCTTCTATTAACAGAGAGAAACAGGACATGAAAATTAAAATCTGTGGCCCCTCCAGAGGGTAATTCAGCACACCTTTTTTCCCTCTTTCTCTGCATTGATTCTCATTTAAGTGGTTTCAACTAAGCATCTGAAGTTATATGGGACAAGCCCATGTCTGAGCGTCCTCCCTTTTCATGTGATCTCTTCACAGGCTGCTTACAAAAACAGTTCCTTGTGCTCTGCTGGCCTTCTGTGCACCATGTTGCAGAGTCCTGTGCCCTTCCCTCCCAAGTCCTAGTCACTCTCTCTGTTATCAGTCAGGCTTATATTTCTTGCAAAATATATGTTCAACTGGGCGGCACTGATTTTACCTGTGGGCACAGGGATCATTCAAAATTACCTAAAAAATATTTGGCACCCTAATGATCAGAATTTGTAATGAGATTACTGCTTGCACAAACAAGCCACTGTTAGATCACTTCCCGAGATCTTGTGCAGTATTCACAGAACATGGTGAAGACAGGGCATCCAACTGGAATAACAGAACTGCCTGTATGAATATTCCATTCTATTGGCAAATCTGAAACTCCCACCAGGATTAGAGTCTTTTATCAAAGCACCGACAAGGGAAATAAATTGCTTGTATTGGAGAAGCGGAAGTAGGAACCTAAAGCAATGAAAAATTTCAGGTGGTGTTTTTGCAAACCCTTATTTTGCAAATATTTTTAGCAAGTGAAATGAGGTTACCCCCACAAGCTCCTCTAGCTTTTCTGGGTGGGATCTGGTGAGCAGAGCCAGTGGGATTGACAGTTGGCTACTGTAAGATGCTGCTGGCTCAGTTTAGTACAGAAATCAGCAAAAAAACCCCATTTTTCACTTATTTCTTGTTGTTCATTACTTACTGATTTCTTGAACAAAAGAGAGGTCAGTTCTTGGACACGAGGCTACAGAATTGCACAGGTGCCACACTATGTAATACAGCTCACTGTCCAATTGTGTCTTGCCCCTTGATATCAGGAAATGTATTATGAAGTAGACAGTAACATCATTCCTATTTTAATTACTCCCTTCTAAGAGAAGCTGAGACATTAGAAAACAATGCTGGATTTTTATGCCATTACACAAAACAACCAGAGGATCCAGAGAGCTTTCTTGTTATGGTAAGTGTAGGAAATCTATAGAATCGTGTGGGTTGGAAGGGACCTTTCAGATCATCAAGTCCAACCATTTACCTAACACTGCTAAAACCACCACTAAACCGTGTGCCTAAGCATCACGTTTATACATTGTTTTAAATACCTTCAGGGATGGTAAATCCACCACTTCCCTGGACAGCCTGTTCCAATGCTTGACAACCCTTTCAGTGAAGAAATTTTTCCTAATATCCAATCTAATCCTCCCCTGGTGCAGCTTGAGGTCATTTCTTCTTGTCCTGTTGTCTGTTACTTGGGAGAAGAGACAGAATCCCACCTTGCTACAACCTCCTTTCAGGTTTGAGGCCTCACCAGTGCTGAGTACAGGGGGACGGTCACTTCCCTAGTCCTGCTCACCATGCTGCTCCTGATACAGGCCAGGATGCTGTTAGCCTCCTTGGCTACCTGGGCACCCTGCTGGCTCATACCCATCCGACTCTTGACCAATACCCATCCCTGTTTCCTTTTCCTTACCTGCTGTCCCCAGTCAGCAGGGGAACCTGTGCCTCCAAAACTAGTTCACCAGTGAAAATGGCACTATTCAACAGCACTTTTATGGTTCCTCAAATATTTTTGTTGTAATCCTTTTCATCCATTTACTTGCAAACAGAATCCAACAACTAGAGAAAGAGTGTCTTGTAGAAAGTCTGGTCCTGATGTGAAAACTAGAGCTATGGAATAGGTAGGCACTGGTTTAAGAAAAAAAACATAGTTTGTTCTTTAAGTCACCATGCCTGAAACAGTATTTAAAACTGGAGCTCCCGGTATTTGAACACTACCGTGAAGACATTACATTTGAAAAAAATAGAACATGACTAAAAAAAGGCAAGTTAAAATCTGGCGGAAGTGGATCATCAGAATGTAAAGCATTCACATTACTCAAAGCTGTGTCTGAAAAGCATTGTCAAGAGCTCCTGCGCAAGCTAATAAAACACAGTGAGTAAATGTTGGAAAATGCGAAGAGATGTATCAGTAGGGTGAGAAGTGCACTGCAGTGCAGTACATGTTGGAAGGCTTAATTTGAGCTGTACATTATGCAAAGTTCTTCATTAATTATAATACCTGAAGATGGACCTTGTTCAATTTCTCCTGTAAGACACTCCTAGAAGGTAGGATTTTAAGTTCTTATTTAGGTACTTAAATACATTTGGTGAAAATTTGGAGAAGATGCAGGAAACAACCACAAAAAATGAGCTGAGGGCTGGAGAAAATGCGTGGTGGTGGGGGATTTAAAGAACTCCATCTGTTCAGCTTACAAAAAAAGATCTGGAAGTGACCTGATTGCAGTCAGAGGACCTTTATGGGAAGAAGAAAGCAGGTAGTAAGAGGACTCTTTAAACTCACAGAACTGATCTTAGTAATATCTACAATCATGTCTTCCAAGGACCATCAGGTGGTAGAATTGCAACTGATTGGGAATTTTCTGATGGGATGGTTTTGAATTGAAACCAGAAGGTACCAGCTTTCAAAATACATTCAATGTGAAAGTTTCCTCAAGCTCTGAATAGAGTTTCAAGCCAAAACTAATGAGTCTTCAGGAGGGCCAATAGAAGTAAGGTAATTGTGTGGGGTGTGGGAAACAAAGTTATGTGCTGTCATAGAACATAATTCATAGGATCTTTCCTACTGCCTTATGCACGGGAGTGTGTCATCAGCTGAGCTACCTGCTACTCTGGGAAATAGCTCTGTTCCCCCTTTTATTTTCTTCCTCTACTTTTCTACCTTGACCTTCCCCCCTCCTATTTGCCATCAATAACACCTTCTTGCAAAAACAATTTCCCCCCCCCCCCCCAAGAAAAAAATCACCCTTTCAAAAATATCCAGCATGTCCAGATAAAGGACAGGAGGTCCCTAAATTCAGGAGGGTCACATTGTAGAGAAACTGTTTCCTGCGTAGCTATAGAGAAAATGCCAAGGTAGCTCTTCATGCTGGTTGTTTCACTGTAGTTAGAGTAGCCGGATTTCAATGCTCCTGATGCAGGCTGCTGTCTGTGAGGCCCCTAAAGCAGACGTTGTAACGTGATGCGATGCTCTCCCAGTGATTTTTATTTTTTTTTTTGTTTCCTCAAAGTACCAGTCGTACTGTACATGGGACAGTGTTCTTTAGAGAAGAGTTTCCTATTCAGGCAGTTCCTTCAACATTTCATTTAAGCACCAGTCTCTCAGCAAACATGTTTCTTCTGCCACAATGTAAATAAGGCATTTTCCTTGTAAATAAAATATTGATTGATCTACCAGGAAAGACTTGGGTGTATGTAGCGTGCGTAGCAGCTCTAACCAAGAACAGAATGTCTGTGAGAACAGAAGTAAATAAAAATTACATGGTATTTATATAAAAAGAAAGGCATAACATTCTGTGAAGAGCAAAGAGCATTCTTGGGAGAAGACTGGCAGCAAGTCTAGTTATTTAATGTATAAAACAGTGCATGCAAAACAGGACAGATTTGGATCTAAACATCAACTTAATGTCTCATTTCAGGAAGCTTTTGAGCAATAAGGCTTGTCATCTGTAAGCTAACAGCCATCGTGGGATGATCATCTTTGATGAGAATTTATGAATTATGAATTTTCCCTTTTGACACTATGAGTTAAAACAGATTAATCCGGTTTCTTACTACAGTAAACAAGGAATGTTTCTTTCTCAGTTTTGCAGGTTTTGCTGATGTGTATTGTAACTTTCTTCTCCCTATCGAAAGACATTCCAAAAGGAATTTTTTTTTTTGTTAGGGCACCCCAAAATACGGAACTCTGTGCCGTGATTATAGTTTTGCTCTTGAAACCTTGTGCGTTAAACCACAGTGAATATCTAGGTTTTAGTCACTCCGGTCTGGTGAAGCTAAAGTAGCTGTGAAGGGTTCGGTTGCATTTATTCAGCAAAGGAGGGATGATGGCGCAGGATCAGTCTGGGCTAACCACACACCATCCCTCTCTTCCCACCAGGTTTTGCAGTTTGTTGAAGAACTTTCAGTTCAGAGAGTTTTGCTGCTAGCAGGGAGGAATTGCAGGTTTCTGCAGGCCTCCACTTTCTGTTTTGCACAGTTGCAATCATGGTGCTTCTCGCACTCTAAAGTAATAAAAGAATAGAATAAGGATTTTAGCAGAGCTACAACATTACGGTGTGATATGCCAGTTGATCTGGTTAAAGCAACATGTGCTGAAGTTTTTCAAGGAACCTAAGGGAATTAAGTGCTCAATGGCCATTGAAGAGCAGTAAAAATAGGGTACTTATGATCAAGAAGTTTCACAATTTTATTTAAAAGATTTTTCTTTTTATCAAACCTGGCACATCTGTCTGACTTTCTGCTTGTTAATCATCCTGAGGCATTATGGTCCATAGCGCTGAGCTCAGATAGATCAGTCCAAAGATTACTTTGCACTGCAGATAAAATAAACACTAGATTTACCTCCAAAATGGATGTTACCATTACTGAGCAAGGCATCACAGGAGGCTTTGTTTGACAGTGCAGAACAGTGACCAGAGTTGCTTATGGTCTGCTGCTTTCCAAAAATTCTTGAAAAAAATTGCCCCCAGCTGCGGCCCATTGGGTCAATAATTAAAGATTCAGGGTCCTCATTGGGCTGTGGCACTTCTGTGCTTAGACCACAGCAAGTGCAGCCCTGTGTCTTGCTTTCACCAGCAAGAGGATGAAGCTGCGTTGTTTTATCTTGTACTTGCTGCAGCCTACTGTCCTGGTGCAATTTCCCCAATTCAACTTGTACAAGGTAATTTGGTGGATCTGATTGCTCAGTTTTCTGTGGTTTCCCTATATAATTCCTTTGGTGCAAATATTTCTGTTCAGTAGCATCTGTAACCCTTGGTGCTTAAAAATCTATAAACACAACTTCCTAACGCCCTGATTTCCTTGATTCCCTGTGATGTTTATTCTTCAGGAAAAGGGTTGGCCTAATTTGTAAATGTCAGCTTGCATCCTTGACATCATCTGGGAGTCCTCAGCACCTCTTTCAAAGGAGTGTTGGTCAGGAATACTTCTGCCTTAGCAAATCTGACTTTACCACAGAAATGTGTTTCCTCCTAAGTGCCACTTTGAAGCATGCATTTTTAAATTGCACATGGTTAAGGTGTATATAAGGAACTGGGTATCAGGCAGTGTAAGTGCGTTCAGCTCCACTGCCTTGGTAAATTTGTGTCTGTTTGCCTTAAATGAGAATGTAGCTCATGGATTGCAGCAGAGCAACAGAATTATTTTTTTTTTCCTTGTTTGTTATTTGTTTTCACTGCAAAACAGTTCTGGAAACCATTCAGAAATAAATACCTTTGCATCATCACGAGTTCTGCATTTTGAATGTGCATTAAAATAAACTTGTTGTGAGATCATAGGCCAGTTTAAAGAGAGCTTTGCAAGTGAAATAAAATATCTGGAGGGCTTTTTTTTTTTTTTTTTTTTTTAACTGAACTCCATTTTTTCTTAACCACAACAAGAAGAAAGAAATACTATACTAGAAAGAGGATGAGTACCTGGGGTCTAGCCCTTGGAATGGAATCATTCTTGGCATTTTTCTTTCCTTGATAAGGTTTTTTTGCTTTCTTGTGTACACTTTGAAAGACTTTAAAGATGGTTTCTCTTGGGATTGTTGGTTTTCTTTTTTTTTTCTTGAGAGTGTAGCTCAAAGGTGTGGCAGGAAACTTTCTTTATGCTTTAGCAATACCCAGTTGCCTGCAGTCCTTTCTTTTATCCCCATCTTGTTGTGGGAAGTTGCTGGTTTGGTTTTGGTTGCTTGTAAGTATCCTTCCTTCTGAATATCCAAACTAATCTCCTATCGAAGTTTGTCAGCTTGTCTTTAAAGAAGTAATTTCTGGACTTTCAGTGTTGCTGTGTGAGTTTTTTTTAAAAAAAAAAAAAAAGGTTCCAATAAAACCTTTTTCAAAGATCCCCACAGTGTAGTGGGGATCTTTGTGGTTTTGTAGCAGTTTTCTTTCACCTTCTCTATCAGCCTCATTTCCAGAGCTGATGATAATTGATTACAGTCTCCATTTCTTAAACAGCCTTAAGAAAACATACTGGCATCCCTGTGCCTCATTACAGGATTCACATCAAAGCCTGGGTGACCTTATCGGCTTTGTCTACATTATAGAGACACGCTAAACTGCCTGGGAGACCAGAGCTGCACAAAAGAGAAGAATGACTGCTGGAAAGAATGCTTCCATCTCATGCTTTTGCATCTCCAGACAGGAGTGGCAGCCTAGAAGGTCTGGAGCCGTACTTGTGGCCAGTGCAACTGTCTTAGGTGATTTTGGGCAAGTGGCTTAAGAGAGTGTGAGCCACGAAGTGCCTTGGTATAGCTCCAATGAGGAGTTAGTTTCATTCCATGGAAGCTCAGGATGTCTCTTAAGTCTGTGTTCTTCTGTGTTGCACCACCCCATAAATCAGGAGAAATCGTACTACTTTATCAGCCTTTTACACTAAATGGATTTGAAAGGGATTCTGAACTACTGCTGTAGTGATCAATGTGGCGGACAGAGGATTGCATTTCACTTGTGTTTCAAACCCTTTGTGGAAAGGAAGGTGGAAGGAGCCAGTGCAAAGCCAAAGCTTTTAGATCCTCATGTCTAGGGTAAGATCTACCTCTCCAGGGAAGAGGCCTAGAGATTCACACAGGCTTGGGAATAGCAGCATTGAAGTGTTTTGCAAAGCATAGATATTATTCATGCTGACAGCAAGGCAATCTTTACTTTCCCTGGAGGCGATCTTGAGTGAGGTGGGGTGTCCTGCTGCGATGAAATATACGATGTGGCAGTTACTCTAGAAAGATATTTGTGATTCTCAGCTTTAAAAGAGTATCCGGACCATATCTGCTTTAGCAACCGTAGAGTGCTCACATTCTCTGGTGATGAGGAACATGTAACTAGGAAAATTAAATAATACTCTAAAGCTCAGATCACAAAGGTCTCGCAGCGTAAGAAATGGCTATTCCTCCTGAGTAAAAAAAAAAGTCCTAAAGGGGGAGGCCAGATGTTTATCTTCTTTCTCTGTTGTCTATGTTTATGTCCTTTGCCTGATTGGAACAGGCTAAATCATAGACTCACAGAATGGTTTGAGTTAGAAGGGACCTGAAAGAACATCAAGTTCCAACACCCCTGCCATAGGCAGGGAAACCTCCCACTAGACCAACCAACCTGGCCTTGAACACTTCCAGGGATTGGGCATCCACAACTTCCCTGGGCAACCTGTTCCAGTGTCACCACCCTCATAGTAAAAAATTTCTTCCTAATATCTAATCTAAATCTGCCCTCTTTCAGTTTAAAACTGTCACCCCTCATCCTATCACTATATGCCCTTGCAAAAGTCCCTTGCCAGCTTTCTTGTAGGCCCCCTTTATATGCTGAAAGGCCGCTATAAAGTCTCCTTGGAGCCTTCTCTTCTCCAGGCTGAACAACCCCAACTCTCCCAGCCTGTCTTCATAAGAGAGGTGCTCCAGCCCTCTGACCATCATTGTGGCCCTCCTCTGGACCCTCTCTAACAGGTCCATGTCCTTCTTGTGCTGAGGGCTCCAGAGCTGGATGCAGTACTGCAGGTGGGTTCTCACGAGAACGGTGTAGAGGGGCCAGAATCACCTCCCTCGACCTGCTGGCCAGGCTTCTTTTGATGTGGCCCAGGATGCGACTGGCCTTCTGGGCTGCAAGTGCACATTGCTGGCTCATGTTGAGCTTCTCATCCCCCAGCATCACCAAGTCCTTCTCCTCAGGGCTGTTCTCAATCCAAATGTTAAGAACAAATTCAGTGACAATGCCCATATTGCAATGAGCATTTATTGAAATACTTAAAAATTCTCTACATGGCTTTTATGGGAGAGGATTTTTTTTTTTCCCCTCTTAAATATAATATTTTCCTGGGTTCTATTCTAAAAGACCTTTCCTTGGACTTGCCTTTTGTAACCTTTAATAGAATCTCAGGCCTAAGATGCACAGACTCCTCGGTCTCCACTGTCCAAAGCTCAGCTGTGTATTTCCAAGATTGTGCATTCCTGAGTGACACTGTACCTTAGGCTGGGGCGGGTTGTGGTGTAGCAGGTGAGCATGTTAGAAGCACACGGTTTATTTTAGATTGTGAGAAAATGACTCTGAAATGACCACGGGGTAAATTTGCTTCCACTTGAGCTGGCACTGCTTTACTTCTAATAAGCTGTGTTCGGAGTTCACAGCTTTTTAAAAACAAAAGCAGCTTGAGTTTTGAAAGGTTAATACATTAATATGTCCATGGGTTTCCATCCAGTCCCGCCTTCTCTTTTTCTCTGGCACCTTCTTTGAACTCACAAATGAATTGCCAAATTATATTCTGGTTTTGCATGGTGAGAGAAAGGGAAGTCAACAGTTATTTGTTTAAGGCTAGTGGAGGCTGCCTGTATATGTCTTAATTCTTTGCTGGTGGGCAATTATCTTTATTGCACAAGACTTCTCTCCAGCTGTGAGACAAACCAAGCAGGGAAAATGGGCTATGATTCCTCATGGTGTGTCAGCTGTTTGCTTCTCTTCCAGTAGCATGCTGTTTTCTATGAAGAATTCTGTATTCGTCCAGACCTGTTTTTAACAGTAAACCAAAGCTGCATGTGCTCAAAGCTCCTTTCTTCATGAGCCAATTTAATAACTATTTTGATTGTTGACAACTACACATTGTGTATTTGGAACACATCTAACCCATTAGAGTGGCGGCGTTGCTGAGGCGTGTCTTGAAGAACTTGGAACAATCTTTTCGTGAGAGCTGAAGCTTTTGGGATGTACTAGGAGGCTTTTTTAATAAAGTATTTGAATATAATAAGACTTCTAGCTTACATTTACTTATGTTATAGCTTCTCTGATTTCCAAATGCTGGTGATAGTTCACGGCATAAAGCCAGGTTTATAAACAAGAACTCACTTGGCATTTCAGAGAATCAGGAAGGTTCTATGGGTCGGTCAGCTTAGGGACAGTAGGGAGGCTTGGATGTGAATAACTTGGGTGACCCAAGATAGTACCAGCTATTGGGTTTGAGTGCAATGGTGGAGTTTGCTGATCCTGGTTTTGCTTTTGGGGAAGGAGATAGCCTGGAGCCATTTTGTTGGATCCATGAAGCACCACCCCACTGGTGCTGGCTGTGATACTGAAGATATGAAGCATGTACTTGCTTCCAGCCGACTCTGTCCGTTCCTTTTCTGGTGATTGCATAGGTGAGTGTTTGAGGAGTGTTGTAATCTGGATAGAGATCAGACCTTTCCTTCAAAATGCATAAAGATGCCATTTCCTCTCAGATAGGAGCATTACAACAGAGCAGAAATACAGATCTAAGCTGTGTCAAAACAGGAGAATTGAGATACCATCCCGACTTTCCAATGATGTCTTCAGCAGTAGGTGGAAAATAGAAGACACACAACAATTTTGCTAGATTTGGTTTAATGAGCTAGCTGTTTCCATTCCATCTCAGGCTCTAAATATTTGAACAACTGATCTATCCTGACACTGTGCTATCAGATGCCGAACAGCAGTCACATCGTGTTTTTAATGAATGTGACGTCATACATGTACATAAGTGATAATGAAAAATAAAATAAATGCCACTCAGGGTGGAGAGATTTAGGTTGGTTAACGCTCAAAGTGGACAGCCTCTTAGTATTTGTGTGGGACACTGGGATGGTATAGATACCTATTTTTGTTTGTTTGTTCACAGAAGTACTTTTTCTGTCCCTCTGTGAAGTGTTTTTTTGCGTCCTTATCTTGTAAAACATAAAAGCAGCAGATACATTCCTCCTGCTTCGTTTAGGTATCAAGGGCAGAAGGTGAGATGAACTGGATAAAAAATTGATAATGAGGAGATAATGGTATTCTGGGAAAGGCTGGAATGAAGGCTGAGAAATTAAAGCTTCTTTCACATCATGTAGTAACTTGTAAATATTATGAGACTTCCTTTTTAAAGGCTCGTACAGTCTTATCAACCCAAGGCTTATAAAGATGGCATAGTGAGTTCCTGACTTAGGGCAGTTAGTCTAGACTTATGGCAGTACTTGCAGACAATAAATGAGATTGGTCTGAGTAAGAAGAGCACGCCTTCGATACTGGAATTCCAAAAAGCTTTGTATTTATGGACTTAAAAAGTTACTAAGATATTTAAACTATGGGAAGTATGTTTTGTCTTTTAGAAATGTATATTGTTTAGGAAGTGGAACAATTTGTTTCCAACAGCACGTTAATTTTTTAGCTGAAACATTGGATTTAAGCATCACTGTGCCAGGACCGGTTTGGGTACAGCAGAACCCTTGTACTTGGTTGCAGTGCCACATGCCTCCCTCAACAGCAGTTCTCTATTTCAGAAAATCTTTGCACAGGTCTTATAGAGAACGTAGGGTGATCATGGTACTGCCTTCCAGGTTGTGAATTAAAACCAGTTTAAAATACCAATGTTTTCCAAAGAACTTATTTTTAAACTTACGCATTTTGTTGGTGTTTCTCTCTAAATTTCAGGCCTCTGAAGCAAGGCAATGGTTCTTTAATTTTCAAAAATATTTTCAGTAAAAATAAAATTTCTGGTTTTAGCTGCCAGAAAAAAAGGAAAAGTAAAACCAGAAAGTGAAAAGCCATTAGTCTGGGATCATATTAATACCAAGCTTGATGAAGTTTTTTTCCCCCCAACTTTCATTAAGTACGTAAGACCACTTTTCCAACTTAACTATTGTCTGGTGAGGTAGACTGTTCTGCAATGTAAAGGATGCAAAATATTTTCTGTGTAGCATAACTATAGTGTACTTATCATTAGGTAAACCCCAGATCATTGCTGGGTCTATTTAAGATCTGCATTTTAAGTGTCATTGTAATAACTAGGGAAGAGGAGAGCAGCCTAACTTAGCATAACTTTGTGGCAGGGGTGTTCTATCACTGAAAAAAAATTAAGTAAAATAGTCCCACTTGTGTATTGCTGCTATAAGAAGAATATCGTTAGGTGCCGTCATTCATTCAGAAGTGTTTCTGTAATGAGTTCTTTAACAAAGATTGCAGCAGTGGCTTAAGGAAAATAAAAGAACCCTTTGTTCCGCTTAGGAAACTGCAGACAGTTACTTTTGCGATGCTAGTGAGACAATAATATTGTATTCCAAAAAGAAGTGGATCTCAGACCAGAGGTTTAATTAAAAAAAAATAAATAAAAAGGAGATGAATTGCAAGAGTAGTCATTTTCCAGCTCTTCAGCTTCTAAAGGGAATCTCCTTCTTGTTGCAAGATAAAACCTACATGGACACCGGCCTTGTAGCGGTAGGCATACTCCCTGCCCATCCTGATTTTTTTTTCACAACAAACCTGAAGACACCAGAATGGCAAATTAGCTATCAAAATATTATGGGGTGGGTCAAGCCCTTACCGGGGCTTATGATCAGCATGCCGTTGACTCTGATGGGTATCAGCCCTTCTTCCAAACACCCTGTGTTGACCAGGGCAAACAATGACAAGGGAGATAGCAGTAACAGAAGACGTGTCTTGGAAGCATCTGTTTTAGCTGTAGATCTTTTATGTGCAGAATGACACTGACATTTCGATGTCTTCAGCCCATTTATTGCAACCAGGCAGGCATTGTACGTGGCTGAATTGGCCTGGTTTTAGAACTGTTCAGCTGTCACATTGCTCCAATTAAAGTTGTTATGTGGAGTGGCAGGACACATCTGGACTTGCAATGTATAGGTATTATACTTGTCATGCTGCCTCTGGCTATTATGCCTCTCACCTTGAGGTTGCTGTGCCACCGCAGAGAAGCTGCAGCTCTTGTGAAGCTACCTGAAGAGGTTGGATTTTACCTTTTAGTGCATTATAGCACATCAACGCTGATATTCGTCTACCAGAGTACACTGGGCTGCAAACCCTGTGGAGCACCTCCACAAAGCCCAATAATTTCTGGAAGCAGAATTTTCTGTGAGGAAGGGCAACAACAGATCCAGCCACCGCTAGCATCTAACACTCTGTCACTCTTGGTAAATTTGCTGTGGTCGTGTATTTTTTATATTGTAAAGGGAAGCTATGAAACTTGAAATACTCTTCATGGTGAACTAAAAAGTCTCTTTAAACTGGTACTCTTTGCATGCAGTAAAGCAGTCAGCACAGTGTTGGGGAGTGTGTAACTTATGATGTGTACCGGTACCACGTGTGTGTGAGGGACCCAGCTGTGTAGTCTTACTGGCTCAGGATTAATTTCAGTGGAAGCAAAGTTAATTCATTACTGCATGTTATGAAAATGATATCTAAGTATGATAGTTCAGTGTCTGGATGCCAAAGCTAAATACAATTAGAAATGTTATGTGCAAAGGTACCTAACTTGTGCAATAACTTACTTAGGAACATGGTTAGTTCTCTGTCACCCACATAATTTGATCAGGATGAGGGGGGTGTTCTGAAAAACATGCTGTTGTCCAGCATCAAAAAATGAAGGAAAATCAAAAATGGAAGTCAACCCAAGTATTCAAGAGACCAAATGAAGTGGCCATAAATGTATTTTCTATTCTTCCCTTGCTTATCTCCCTTAAAAATGTGATTCTGTATCTTTGACTGGAGATTTAAATGGAAAAGATTAAGAGAAACCTTTCCAGAGGACAAAATACTGGGAGGTTTGATCTACTCATAAGGTCTGTGCACCTCCAGATGCAAGATATACCCAGTTGATGGGACATCCTTCCAGAAGCTGGCGGGCAAAATGGTCCAGGGGATCCTGCCAGGATCATGGTGTTCTGGTTGGTCATGAACAGGCTGCCCTTCTTCCAAGCACTTGTCTTCTGCAGGCTTTGAGATATGCTGGAGAGTCCCTGCAGGAGAGAGCTTACAGTGACAGTGCTGTCAGCAGCGTCTCATCCCGCCCACCCCGAGGCTTTTGCTCAAGTAGGTCATGGCAAGATGAACCAGGGAAGGCCTTCAGAAAAGAAGCAGTTGGCAGACCTGTGTTGGAGAGAGGGTCTCAGTTGTACTTGTGCTGAATGGGCTGGTGTGGCTATGGGACATATGTGGGTCCTTAACACTTTGTGTCGGCTGGCTTGGAGACTGCTGACAGCCTCCTGTTCTCTTCCAGAGGAGTTTTCCTTCACGCTGCTGTGTCTCCTGTTGTGTCCTTTAGCTGAAGCCAAATTGGCAGGCACTGAGGTGTGGCTACTGATGCAATGCATTGTAGGCCTCTGGCAGTCAGTAGCTCAAAAGGGCTATGTTTTTCATCTGGCGTTTGGGAGGGCAGGAGGAGTTTAACACAGACTTTTCCAGTGTAGTGTTTTTTACCCCATTGAGTATACCCGTATTTAGCAATTTATTCTATGAAGTATAACGATGCTCTCTGCAGCACTTCAGTGTTTCTAGATGATGTTTGGACTGTGCCATCAGAGTCTCATTAGATGGTTTGCAGTTCAGAATCACTCTGACAGTGCAGTTTTGTGGCTGTACAGACAGCAGCAAAGGTAGTTCTCAGCAACTCCTATTCTGATGGTGTGATCTTACAATGAGTACCTGAACTTTGGCCAAAGGCCTTGAAGGAAGAATTTGTGCATCTGGCTGTATGCTTTGCTACAGTCTGTCAGTGACTGTGGGTGTTTGTCAGACCTGCAGCTGTATAATGGCTCTTGTTACCTGCTGTATCACTTGGCAGTCGAGTGCTCTTTCCTTGCATACCCTCTTTAAGAACCAAAATAGATTTCTTGGCCTAAAAGCACGATGAGTAAAGCCCTGTCATGCCCCCTGTGCTGAAAACACCAGCAGATTCCTACTAAAAAATGCAGTTAGTAATTTCTTGCTTAGAAGAATACCACTAAGTAATTTAGTTCACTTTTGTCCTGTTATCAGCAGCATCAAGGGTGATATAATAATAGCCTGACTACTTTCTTCCAATTTTGCTATGAAAGAATATCCTCAAAACTTTAACCTTGTAACATTAAAAAGCAAGTATGTGATTTCCATTCAGGGACTCAGGAGACACCTGATTAACTGTTACTATTATCATTTTCACTTGATAATCGTTTTTACTGTGGATGGACAGTGGTGCTGACTCTTCAGGCTTCAACAATGATTTCCTTTTTTACTGGAATTTAAGCAGAATCTTTGAAAAGTTTTGGGTTTGTTTTTTTTTTTTTTGGGTGACAAGACTTCTGGCCAAACTTCCCTTTTTGGAATGAAAGTCCAGAGTACTTTGTACTCTTGGGGTTTTTTTTGGTCAGGTAGTGGGTCAGGTGGGCTGAGGGAAGCACCCTGGACCTCCTCAGGCTTTTTAGAGTAGTATTTGCCAAACTTCTTGCTTTTCTGCGAATTTTTGATTTAGCTGAAACTGAGTATTTCTAAATGCGCACATTTAATTGAAAATGTTATGTGTTCTGCTGATTGCCCCTAAATTAAACGAAAAATGCAATAGTTTCAAACCAATTTTTAGTGTAGCAAGTCCAAAAAGAGTTCATAGAAGATGAACTGATAATTTTACCCCATGTACTCAGTCCCAGTAGCCTTTGTGGAAGGAACGTCTTAAACTAGGTAGACTCTTTACACATGATGGCTCTAATTCACACCAATATCCAAGTGCTCTCATAAATGGGTTGTTTTATTGCACAGACTATGGCAAAAGGGAGTCACTGTTCAGTTGTATCATTCCATTAAGCCAGAACTACTGAAGATGCAAAGCATGAGTTAAGGCAAAGCCATTTATTAACACTCCACAAGTTTCTGTTAATGAAAAGATAAGCACATTCCCTTGCATTTGCCATGGCTTAAAAGTATCACAGTTGCATTTGATATTAAGGGGTCATTTATAAATATTTTATTGCAGTTCAATAATTGATAAAGTGATTTACAGCCACCTTGATAATACATTAATGCTTGTGGGGCGCATTATGCTAACCGTATTAGCTGAAAATATGTTTTGTAATTGTAGTGGTTTGTCAGTGCATCATCTGTTAAGCTTTTATTGCCAAAGCCTTTTAATTGTTTCTTTGGTTTGTTATTTGAAATGGCTAACTATTTAATTGAAGAATGCCCAGCCTTTCTGCCTTTTTTTTTTTTTTTTCATTAGTGTGTGTGTGATAAAGGTGCTCCTAATAAATGCAAAGTAGCAAGCTGTTACCACCTTTTCATGGTCCAGCATCACAGGGTTGGCTATGCATGAAAATACCTTGCTTCCCCCTCTTTGGAAAAAAAATCTCCCTCAAAAAAGCATGGTGAATTCAGAAACCGCTCAGTCTCAGCTTCTTCCAAGGTCAAAAGGCCCCCAAAATGAGTATCACAGCCTGATTTCTTCTTTTCATTGGCTTATTACACCAGGTAGATGATATGTGGCAGCCTAACAGCTGACCGCTGAATCACCTCCAGGATCATCTCAGAGGAGGTTTACCCCACCGCAGGAAAGATTTTTCTTCTGTGGAATAAGACTGTGGGTAGGCCAGCAGAATTTTTGACAAAGGGAGCCATTATAACAAACCTGGTAAAACCTGTGTAAAGGCAGTACTTTTTTTTTTTTTCCTTCCTGTATTCTATTCACCTATGAAACTCATTTCCTCAAAAAGCTGTCAGGTGAAATCTTAACAGCATTAAAAATAAACTGGGATATTACTAGGTATAACTAGATTGTGTACTGTCAAGAGAAAAATACTAAACAAAGGAGGCTTTTGGAAGAGGTAAAAAAACCTCTACAACAGGAATCACCATCTGTCTATTTGAAGGGGTAGGGAAAATGAGCTTTCGGAAAAAACTTCTAAAAAATGAAGGGTAAAACCTTAATTATTTAAAAAAAAATAAACACCAACAGAACAACTGAGAAGTGTCCTAATGTGTTCATTAAAGATTGTGCGAAAACATCTCCTGAGCTGATGTGAGACAACACCCTCAGTTTCTGGTAGAGGTAGTGTGAAATCCTCATCCTATAAACCTCTTGCTGATAGAAGAGCTCATAGGTTTTTAAATAAGTGGTTTTGACTGTAGAACTTACTCATCACTGGAATGAGATGGCCTTCAAGGCACACTGGCAATACTTTTCTAGGAAAGACTTAATTGGAAAGGACAAAAGTTATGGATGTTTGTCAAGCATTACAGTGCCTCCATTTTAAAAACAGAGTAGAACAGACACCTACAGAAAGAACTAGATTAACCTAAAATGTTCAGAAGTGCTGGAGCACACCAGGACACAGCCTATAGGAAATTTGGAAAGCCTAATACTCGTGTGTTCAGCTGCAAAACTTGCTCCTGGCTTTGTACTAAGGTTTCAGCTTCTTACTTGTCACTTGAAAAAATTAATATGATTTAGCCTTATGGTTGTGAAAGAGGAGTGTTTGAGATAAGTAACAGAGATAGTTTATGTTATTTGAATAGGCTTTGTTATTCAGAAAGGTGCAGGTCTCCCATAGGTTCTGTGTTGTATTTATCAGCTGTGTGTAGATGTCCTAGGTACCTAGGGTGTGTTGTGATGGCAAACACCCACCTTAAGGAACCGGGGTCACCTCACCAAATGACACTAAGACTGAAGTTTATTCTAGAGCTCTGGGTCTACTATTCTTGGATTAAAGTTATCAGTAGATTTCAAGATAGGGAGGAGAAGGAAATCAGATGCCTCTTGAGGATGTTAAAATCTCATTAGCATAACACAGGAGTGTTCAGTTTACAAACCTGGATCTCTGAAGGTGTCAAAGAACATCTGGTGCCAGTGCTAATTGCAGTGATCTAAAGTAGGTGACTGTGATTTTGGGAAGAAGAGATTAGCAAGGCCCCACAGTAGTGTGAATGATGTCTGAAAGGGGTAATTTTAGAATTGTTCCTCCTTGCATGTGAAGACTTTTTGTGTCTATTAACTTTTAAATCGGCTAGGTTACTTGGACATTATACCTGCTTTCCTACTATTGACATGGCATTAGTGTTTAAAATCTGCATTGCAAGAAGAACAATTGATTTTGGATCCCTTTATTTTTTTTTTGATTGGCCAACCTGAGAAATCATAAAGACAATGGTCCCAAATTTCTGAAAAATGAGTGCCTCCTTTAGGAAGATTAATTGCACCTACTCATCTGAAGACTATTTAAATATGGATAAAATATTTCCTTTTTTAGGCCCCGTATCTTCTGATTCATAGAATCGTTTAGGTTGGAATAGACTTTAAGATCATCAAGTTCAACCATTAACCTAACACTGCCAAGTCCAACACTAAACCATGTCCCTCAGCACCACATCTACCCATCTTTTAAATACCTCCAGGGATGGTGACTCAACCACTTCCCTGGGCAGCCTGTTCCAATGCTTGACAACCCTTTTGATGAAGAAATTTTTCTTAATGTCCACTCTAAACCTCCCCTGGTGCAACTTGAGGCCGTTTCCTCTTGTCCTATCGCTTGTGACTTGGGAGAAGAGACTGACCCCCACCCCTCTACAACCTCCTTTCAGGTAGTTGTAGAGAGTGATAAGGTCTCCCCTCAGCCTCCTTTTCTCTAGGCTAAACAACCCCGATTCCTTCAGCTGCTCCTCATAAGACCCTATAGACCTTTCAGCAGCTTTGTTGCTCTTCTTTGGACATCCTCCAGCACCTCAATATCTTTCTTGTAATGAAAGCCCCAAAACTGAAGACAGTATTTGAGGTGGGGCCTCACCAGTGCCGAGTACAGAGGGACGGTCACTCCCCTAGTCCTGCTGGTCTCACTGTTTTTGATACAAGCCAGGATGCTGTTGGCTTTCTGGCCACCTGGGCACACTGCTAGCTCATATGCAGCCACCTGTCGACCAAGACCCCCAGGTCCTTTCCCGATGGGCAGCTCTCCAGCCACTCTTCCCCAAGCCTGTAGCGCTGCATGGGGTTGTTGTGACCCAAGTGCAGGACCCAGCTCTTGGCCTTGTTCAACCTCATACAGTTGGCCTCAGCCCATTGATCCAGCCTGTCCAGATCCCTCTGTAGAGCCATCCTACCCTCAAGCAGATCAACACTGCTGCACAAATTGGTGTTGTCTGCAAACTTGCTAAGTGTGTACTTGATTGCCTAATCCAGATCATTGATCCAGGTTTTAAAGATAACAGGTCCCAATACTGAGCCCTGGGGAACACCACTTATGACTGGCTGCCAACTGGATTTAACTCCATTCACAACAACTCTGGGCCCAGCCAGCCAGCCAGTTTTTTACCCAGCAAAACGTACACCCATCCAAGCCATGAGCAGACAGTTTCTCCAGGAGAATGCTGTGGGAATCAGTGTCAAAGGCTTTACTGAAGTCTAGGTAGACAACACCCACAGCCTTTCCCTCATCCACTAAGCAGGTCACCTTGTCAGAGAAGGCAATCAGGTTAGTCGAGCAGGACCTGCCTTTCATAAACCCATGCTGACTGAGACTGATCGCCTGGTTGTCCTGTACATGCTGTGTAATGGCACTCAGGATGATCTGCTCTGTAACCTTCCCAGGCACTGAGGTCAGACTGACAGGCCTCTAGTTCCCTGGATCCTCCTTCCAGCCCTTCTTGTAGGTGGGTGTCACATTCACTAACCTCCAGTCAACTGGGACCTCCTTGGTTAGCCAGGCCTGCTGATAAATGACGGGAAGCGGCTTGGTGAGCACATCTGCCAGCTGCCTCAATACCCTCGGGTGGATCCCATCTGGCCCCATAGACTTGTACGTGTCTGAGTGGTGTACCAGTTCGCTTATCTTTTCCCCTTGGATTATGGAGGCTTCATTGTGCTTCCTGTCCCTGTCTTCCAGCTCAGCGGGCCTGGTGCACGGAATCTGGTACTCGTCTCACTATTAAAGACTGAGGCAAAAAAGGCATTAAGTACCTCATTCTTTTCCTCATCCTTTGTCACTGTATTTCCCCCTGCATCCAAAAGAGGATGGAGATTCTCCTTAGCCCTCCTTTTCTCTGAAGTATTTATAGAAACATTTTTTGTTGTATTTTATGGCAGTAGCCAGATTAAGTTCTAGTTGGGCTTTGGCCCTTCTAATTTTCTTTGTGCACAACCTCAGGACGTTCTTGGTAGCCCTCAAGAGCGGCCTGCCTTATCTTCCAAAGTTCATTCACTCTCCTTTTTTTCCCTGAGTTCCAGCCAAAGCACTCTGCTTTTTTTCCCCTGAGATCCAGCCAAAGCTCTCTGTTCAGCCAGGCTGGTCTTCCATTCACTACTTTAGTTGGTATCTCACAGTTCTTAATCGTGTATATTTTTTTTGTCATGGTCAGTCTTATTGCAAATTAGTTAATTCTACTCTTTTAGCAGATAAGGAATATTAGGGCAAAATTTCATCAACACCTTTCTGGTGAAACAAATGTTTGCTTGTCATAAGAGTCCCAGCCATGCCTGCCTCCAAAGTTCATCTTTCAATATTACCTGATTAATTAAGTGATTTCTAATTTAATTTCTAATCTTATTGTATTTGTATATTTGAAAAACATTAGCAGAGGTGAGCCAAATGTCAAAAGCTCTCTCTTGTTTGGAGCTTTCAGACAGATTTAAGAGTGGTTTGTACTACTTGAGCATGTCACATTTTACAGAAGGATTGCATTCCTGCCTGGGAGTCTTAATAGAGCAATTGTTAAACCAAAGAAGAGGCAAAGCTGAAGGAGGTCTAGTTTTTGGTATCAACATTGGTAAGACTAATTATTTTGAAGAAAGAGGGTAAAGAGAATATTGATTTCAAACTAAATGTATGTGTGGCGGTTGCTTCTACAGACTTGTATTATTCAAGCAATATTTATGTCCTTTTGAAATACAGCAGGGGGCACAGATTTGATTGCTCCGTTGCTGTGGAGACCACAAATATATGTAGCTCAGAAATTTCCACTTAATTTCTGTTTTCAAGGCCATGTGACATCCCTTTGAAGTGATGGTCTTAGGAAGGGCAGCACCCTTGCAGGATCCAAATCCTGTAGGGAGGGAAGAGGACTGATAGCATGTGGAGAAGTAACAGGACCCGACAAAGATTTCTAATGAAAGATAAAGTGGGTGAGTTGTGGTTTTCCATCTACCTAGTTCCAGTGAAGCTACTGTATAAAGAAATATTTATGGATTTGGTTAATCCAGGGCATTGGGTGACTGCCACAATCCTGAGTGGCACCTGCCTTATTGGTAGAGGGGATTTACATTAAGTCAGTGCTTAGCAGCTCATGGCCTTCAGTGTCTCAACTGATTTAGCTGGGATGAACAAGAGAAGCTCCGAGAACTAGACAAACCTGTGGAGGAGACTTGAAGGCATTGTGGAGCATTGCAACCATCACATGGTTTGATGTTCAGGTCCTGCATTGATGGGAGTGAATAGTCTCCTGACAAGAAGACAGCAATGTGAATGGGGAGAAAGGCTGCTCAAGTAGCCACTGCTGTCTCCTTCCCTGTAGTCAGAATGATGGTCTGATATCCCCATGTAATGTGGACACACACCCAGGGACATTATATCTCAGCTGTCGGAAGGAGATAGGTTATTGAACTGGGAACTTGGCTATAAGGGATGCAAATATCGAGGTGTTTGGTGGAAGTGTGAGCTTCTGCAAGGACTAAGTAGATATGTGTGTGAACTTGATAGACACAGCCTTTATGTCATGTTGTAGTGGAGCTGCTAGTTGTGCTTTCTGCATGTATGTACCCCTCATATGGAAGGGAAAAAGATGAATTATTGTATGAGATAGAAAGGTCTTGGGTAGTAGGTTTGAGACAAGAGTCTATGTGATAGTATTCTCTGACATGCTGCCAGCGTCATGTGCAGGGACAGATGGAGTTGGGGAATCTCAGGTTATGGCTCAAAAGAAAATAGCATAGCGGAAGGACATCATATCCATTAGAAAACTGGGGGAAAAGTGGAATGGATGGAGGCTGTATGGGGAGAGAGAACTGATGTGGAACCAGCCAGGCAGTGCTTGAAATTGAAATTAAAAAAAAAAATCTAATGGAGTTTTAAAGCCAAAGGCAGGGGAAAGCTAAGAAATGTAGATGTGTTGAGGGGAGATGTTGATGGGAGAAACATCTTTTCAGTGAGAAGTTAGGAAACTATAATTCCAGACAGAACTAGGACACAAGTTGGTAAGACTGAGAGAGGGAATAACAAAAAAAGAGTTTGAAAAAGTCTCAATTTATCAGGACATGAAGACACAATCAGCCTAACCTCAAATACGTGTGGCCTTCCTGAGAAGACTAGGAAGTAGCCAGGACAAATGGGAATATCTGTTATAATTGAAGACACTGATATAACAGCTATTTTATAAAATGGGTGACATGTTTAAAAAATAGGGCACTGCTATCTTTAGGTATAAAGTCTATAGAAATGATAGAGCAGGTAATTCTTTGGAAGTGTAGTTACCTGCTAAGGAAAGCACGCAGTGCAGGAAGCAAGCTATCAATAAGTATCTTTATGGATTAAAATTCTCTTTGAGAATGGAGAAATCTTTGTCAAGCCATTGTATCAGCTAGTCAGAGTAGCTGTGAGATACACAGATCAAAGAGTCTGTGAGGGGAAATAATGGGCACCTACATGGGATACAAGGGAATGATAGCAAGAGAGCATTTTTAGACTGAGTTAATAACTATCTGAAGCAACTACTCTGCTGGATGTGAAGGGGACAAAAACTCTTGATACAGCCCCATGTAAGGCACAGAATCTACTTCAACTTCTAAACTGCCAGGACTTTATCTTGTAGTAATGCTCATAAGGTGTTCTTGGAGGCAATATCATGCAGTGGTCACTTTTCCATGGAAAAAACCCACGCATAAACAAACAAAAAAACCCTTGACCAGTCTAGTGTTTAGCTTTTAAACATAAATGAGAAAGCTTATTAAAAAGGAATTTTCAGAGACTGTCTCAAAGCAGGTGCTATGTCTGGGTATGGGACCAAGGAACAGCACCAAATGTGAACTATGACGCTTTTCACTGCTTGTATTATCATACTGTTCAGGAGACTTGTGACAAGGATGCCTTTTAGCAGGCACTGTTTTTAAATACGTGACAAAAAGACAGTCTCCATCCATCCTAAAATCTTGATGGTTCAAGAGGAGAGTACTAGGTAAAGAAGAATATTTCTAAGGAACTTTTTTTTTTTTTTTTTTAAAAAAGAAATGAACACGTGGACTTCTTGGTAAAACTGGAGCTTGCATAGGGTTCAACTATGGTGGAATATATCTATCATAGGAAATATATCCCTTAAAAATAACAGAGTTGTTAGCGATGGTAACGCTTTACACCTTTGCTTTGTGAAGCGTGAGTTCCAGAAAACTTCGTAATTTGTATATACATTATAAATTGTACCTGTATGAGAAAGGTCATGTTCAGAAGTAGTTGTTGTGCTGTACTTGCTGTCTCATGATATCGCTTATAATGCTCTATTTGGCATGAAACAAACTTGATAAATTGTCTCTTGCAAAGAAAGGACAAAAGACTTGAGGAAAAGAAACTCATAAAATGAAAGGGACTGACTCTTTCACTTTGTAGGTGTTAGTTCTTCCCATCTAGTTGGAATGACACCACTATTCTGATCAGGCTCCGTCCATTTGTGATCCCATACAGCTGCCTTTTTGCTAAATAACCTAGATGTGTAGTTCTGAGCTACCAGATATTATGTTCATTACAGCTGGTTTGAGTTTTTCCATCTAACTAATTTCTCAAACAAAATATATTTTGTACAGTTCAGTACCTTGTTTTCAAAGGATTTGTGTGTGTATCTTATTGCAGTCCTGAGCAGGTTACTCATGCATCTACTGCAATGGATGTTGCTGTGCAGGCGACTTATCCTCCTGTTTTCTCCTGTAAATCCTCCCCACAAATCCCCCAGTGCAGTGGCACACCCCAGTGTGCTGCCAGGACCTTGGAAGAGGAAGGGTTGTGGTATCTCAAGGAATCTGAGCTGTTGGTGAGGATGGAGGCTTGGCAATCTGAAGCTGCAATCAGGTACATGCTATGCTTTCACCTGAAATGATTTGTATTCGGTTTTTAGGTTTGATTTTGCGTGTGTATGTTTGCCAGAGGTCAGCTTCCCTCTGAAAAAGTGTTTCTAAAATGACATTCAAGAGTTTAATGTGGAGGAAAGGTCAAGAATTGCTTTTTGGGCTGTGCTGAGGCAAAGTAACTCAGAGAAATAGGCTGAAAGAGAATTAAAGAAAATGTCAAGTAAGATTTCCTAACAATGAGGTTCATTAGTCTCTCCAGGGAATGATAGGAACTCTATGTTAAAACCTTCAGGCTAGAAATGAGGAACACATTTGGTCAGTGCTGCTTTCTCTTCTTTCAGTATCATTTGGCCCCACTCACTGGAGTTAATTCAGTATGTAAAGAAAAAAAACACCTGTCTTCTCTTCATACCAAGGATTCCTTTAGGGGCTGAACTTGTGCAGCTCCAGCTGCAGATAACAGGAAATAATGCTGCCCGACCTGGGTGGAGTGGTATCTGTATTCTGTTTCTGGTCACCATTTTAAAGTTAACATAGCTTTTCCATGTGGAGGAACAGAAGCCCTTAGAGGCAGTAAACCAGCAAATTAAAATAAGATTACATATAGCATTGAAGATGACAAAAATTATTACAGATTCTGCAAACACAATTAGCGGGTGTACAAGGTGAAAATAAGTATTTCAGCATTGCAAGGGTGCCTGGATGTAGCACAGCTGTATTCTTTGCACGTTCCACAGGACTTTCAACCAGCAGTGTTCGCCGTGTTGGCCATGCCTCAAGTTTTCTGGTCGGCTGGGGAACCAGCTTGGGGATCAGCAAAAGACTGAAGCAAAACCACAAGTAGTATGGCCAATAAGGATTATTTTTTTTCTTTTCTTTGGTTCTTGAGATGTATGCCTTGCATAGAAATTCTTCACTTGGAAGAACAATGTTGTAAAAAAAACAACAACATTATCTTATCTGCTGTGCTTCTTTTTAGCCTAATAACTCTAATCTTCTCATGTTGGAAGGTGAGTTTTATACTAAACATGTGAAGAAGACAACATAAAGATTATAGTAAATCCAGTAAGGAAGTTGCTACGGCTCATCCAGAATAAAGTTGTCAGGATTTATACATGGAATGATCACATAGAACAATCTTCCATTGAGGCTCACTGGCTAATAACAGGTAACTTCTGCTTGTCCACTAGTGGAACTGTTAAAAGATTACTGCAAAAGAAGTTAAAGAGTTACATCTTTGGAAGGAGGTAGTTCCCTGGTCTGTTTGCTTAGAGGATGATTAGATAGGTGAAAGGAGAACATTGTACAATGGGTAAATACAGACAGCATTCGATATTCTTATTTGGCTCAGACATGGAGTGATGGAGTGGATGTCAATTGGCACAACTCCCTTAAAAGTGAGCGAAAACAAGCTGATTTACATTTGTGGAAAGTGTAATCCAAAATGTGTATCCAGATTTTATATGTGGGTTTTTTTTTTCTGAGAGGGAGGAAAGGAATCCTGAAGACCACTTGAAATGTTTCTGCATTGCTTTCCTACTTCTGCATGCCTTACAATATGATGTAACTAGGATTATGCCTTTGTACTATAGTACCCCCTTGTGTATGACGCAGCCTGACTCACTGATGATTGAAAGAAATACTACAAATTCTGTTCCAAAGTGCCAAACAGGGGGTTACAAATCCATAATAATTAAGCTTTCACCCTGCAACAAAGTAATTAACATCTTGTTACAGGAGAGCTTTAGCAGCTGAGGGCTTACCCAGCTGTGATTTTTCTGAACACGATGAAGCTGGCGATTAATACCTGTTGTATGTAAAGGAATGACCCTTAAACAATAAATGCTACCAGACTTCTGAGAAATTTCTTAATAAAAGTACCACCCCTATACGTTGATGCAGTGATTTGGACTGTTTCTCCAGGCATGCTTTTGTGAAAGGAAAAAATAACAGCTGGAAGTAAAAATCCGTGTATTTTAATATCTCTCTCACTGGGTAAAATTTCATGCTACTAAGGAGACTATAACTGGATGGTAACTGTAGCTCTTCATTCACTGAAAGACACGTTTTTAGAGCAAGCAAAGAAATGAAAAATCATCTTGAGGTATTACATTGGATGTTACATGAGTTTTCACTGTATCCCTTTTTCTCATTGCCAAGTGAGAAAGAATGCCAAGATTTGCAAGCTGGGGACCATACTTAGTCTGATTACCTTTGCATGGTCAGTGAAGGAAGCTCATTGCCCTTTTAGGCTTCAAAGCAGTGATTCTTAGCATTTAAATAAGGTACTGAACAGAAAGCAGCCTAGAGCAACCTTTCTAGAAACTTGGGTAGGCTCTGAATAACATCCCTTAGGGCTCCAATGGGATCCCGATGACTTAGCCATACTTTCTAAATAAGCAAAACTTATTTTTTAGAGGTTTTGAACAATTACAAATAACACTTTTGTGAAAAAATACTTTGATCTAAAGTACCTAACTGGTACTTTTGCCAAATCCTACCCTAATGCAAAGAGTTCGGTGGCTGAGGAGAGGTGTTCACAGCAGGGATGGACAAGCCAACGTGTTTTGTCAAGCCCAAGGACATGTGCCTTCAGTAAGTTGTGTCTTGACTGCTCTACCACACCCTGTCACTGCAGTTTATATTGCTCCAGCAAGAGAAGCTATTGATGGCCTGAACTCCCTGATATTTTCTGTTTCCTGTATATGGCAAATACTGTGTTAGTGGCATCTGCCTGGATGCACTTCTGTGTATCTCTCTTAGCTTCAAAACCTTTTATTTCGGGAGGAGGTTTTATATAACAAAAGAATGATCCCTATGTCTGTCCTGACTGTGATTCAGAGCAATGCTTGAATTACTTTCTAGATTTCTCCGTATCTGGGAAATATTACATCAATCACATCACTGTGTATAGCACTACCGTCACTGAAAACTGGAGTCTGAAATGCCCATATGTCATCTAGCTAAAATTACAGTGTATGTTTATTAGCTTGCCAGAATTTATGCCCTATGTTCTGCAAAACGTTTTGTGTATGCCAGTATTATTCATTTGTGTACTAATATTTTAAAATGCTGCACTCCTTGGAAAGGGCTGGGTGCTCATTAGTAAAATGAAGTGTGAAGGAGATGAGGTTAACTAAGCAGATGCTATCCGAACTGGGAAATAGAGTCACTGCATGCTCAGATGTAGACATTTGGTCCCTGGCTAGTAAACTGATGTAAAGCACAGATGCAGAAGGAAGCAGTAATCCTGGAACAAGTCCTGCATTTATTCCTGTCATACAAAGAAGCAAGGAAGTATAGCTTTGTATATATGGGAAGTGTATAAATCTCTCCAAGGAATCCTTTGCACGTTTGTAGGCAGAGAAATAAGAAGGATGTTGTATTTCTGAGAGACAACAACAGAGTTGGAGGATTCTGATCTTTACCAGGATCCCCATAAGCCTGCAGCCTTTCACAAATGTTCATCAGGGCTCTCTGTCCTCCTTACATCATCTGGTGATTGATTCTTCCATAACTTATGATACTGAATGGTTTAAGAGAACATGCCTAAGCATCTCAGGCCACTGGGACAAGCAAAAGTTGTGTTTGTTACCCCTGGTGGGAATGTGGGGGTAGAAAGGGAAAAGAGCTATGGTCACTGAGCACGAATTTTAAGTCAGGTTTTATATACATCGTGGTTTGGCTGTCTCGGAGCTTTGGCTGACAGAACTAATATCTATATGTTTAAACTATGTTCTCTAAAATAAATGCTGGTTTCTCTCAGTGCATATTTCAGAAGGTGCTGTATTCCCATTCGAGGCCCTATCTTGATTACTTCAGCACAGTCTAATGCCCCACTTCCCTTAACAGATACGGTTGCAGTATTTACATCATGAAAAGCCCAAATAGAAGCTTCTGCATCGACTTTTTTTTTTTTCTTGTCTGCATTGCACTGGTTCCATATGTGTTTGGCAGTCAAAAGCTTTCATCACCTTATCCAGGCAGATCCTTAGGTTTGAATTTACCGAGTCATAACTAAGAGCTCACTATCGTGTACCAGGCTTCCTCAGTCGAGCCTGACAGCAGGGACCGTAGATTGCAACTCACATCTTCATTTCCTAATCCTAGTCAGATTGTGTTAGCAAAAAAATGGAACATCTGTCAAAGAAAAGATGGAAAATAATGATGTCAGACATGTTTAATGGACATTTTACTACTTTATTTACAGTACATGAGCTCAGGAAAATTGCTGATCAACAGCAGAATCTAACCAGGAAGACCTTAACGTAATGGAGGAAAAAATTAATGGCATTGTTGAACAGCGGAACTACAATCAAGTGTGCAAGCAAGGAAGTCACAGGGCCATATGTAGGAATGGAGTGACTAGTACTGAAATGTTGCACATGAACAGCAAACAGTATTTATAACTAGGAAATACCATATATAATCTTGTTACATCAGGTGGCCATTCAAATAAGTCATAGTAAACAGGACTGTGCATTCTCTGAGATAGCATCTTCCTAGCCGATTATTTGTGATTCTCCTGAATAATTCATTTTCACTCTGAACTTGAGAAACTTAAAAGAATCCTACAGTTTAATGCTATCAAAGGTTAAATATTAACAGAAGAAACTGAGGCTGCCGTCACAACTCTGAAATCCTTTGTATAATCAGGGATGCTCATTAGGGCTGCTGCTCTCATTTGTATTAGTGTAGGGGTGGCACCATGTAAAAGAATAGTTTCACACAATTTTTTTTGTGGTTTGATTTTTATTTTTTTTTTTTAGTGGATTCACTTACACAATATCATGGAAACTTATTGTTTTAGCTGTTCCTTTACATAGAGTGAAACTTACAGAACGGGAGCCTGAGCCCAGTTTGACTGCCTCCTTGAACTACTGGCTCAACAGGCCTTTGGGTCACTCTTGCATGCATGTGCTCTCTCTTTTTTTTTTTTTTTTTTTTTTTTTTTTTTCTCCAGTCCCTTAAGTACTCTTTCTGTCATCATGCACATATGTATGCCTAACCCGTCCTTCTAAACTCCAGGAGATGAAAGACTGGCTATTAAGTAGTTTTAATTCACTTGTAGATGTTGTATTTTCCCTAGGGCTTGATGTATCTATGCAGTGGTTTCTTGACCTTTCTCCCACGGATGTAGGGAATAGATTGTTCCCTTTGCAGCAATCTTTTCTGTATCTAACAACCTTTTAGCAGTGGCCTTGCAGTTTATATGCAGCCTTCCAGTCTTCCCTTAACAGTTTCGTAGTTAATTTTTGCTGTCTTCTGGCCCTTTGCTTTGTCTGTGTCCTTTCTAAAGTGCTAAACTGCTGACTATTTCTGCTGTGCCTTGCTGCTGTTGAGACTAGGAGCACTCTACCTATTTAGGTACTCTCTCTTTACTATCCCCTGCTGTATCGGTTGCCTTATTTGTGTATTTTTGTCTTATTTGAACTAGTTGGGAATCACCTTATGTTACTGATAATGGTTTTCTGCAGAATTTCAGAAGAGTACTTTGTACCCTATAGCCCAGGCTGTCAGCAATGGCATTGGATAATGCTGGAGTAGGAAAGACAGTTCTGGGACTCTTCATAGTCTGCCAGTTTGGGTGGAAAATTACACTGAAGAACTTTGAGCCATTTTCTGCAGAGAAATATGGAAGCTGAATAACGTTTTTTGAGCATTTCAGGGATGCCTAAACATTGGTCTTAGGCTTGCAAACTTTTCTGTATTTTGACTGCATTTTTAAAGAAAAACACCCACCCCTTATTAGGTATTTACTCACATTGTTTTGCTTAAATTTATCTTTAAAGTTGATTTGAAGTCATTCCTGAAAATGGCATTTTCTTTCCCAAATCATTTGTATGTCATGTTTTATAAAGTTAGTTTTATCATTGACGCCAGGGCTGATCCAGTATGCAGTCTTTCAAAACAACAAAGGACATGAATAGTAGGTGCAAGCTTATTTACTAAATTTGGTTGAAATTCCTATGCTATGTCTTATTGCAATTAATGGACTCAACCATCAGTCTGCTTAAATCTTCAGCGAAGAATTTGCTTGCAAATAATCAACTGTAAGAATTAGTCATTATGTGCCAGCAAGTGCTCTTTTTCGTGCCTGCTTTGGTCAGTTTATAAGACATGCAGAAGCCCAGTAGTTGGCGTCAAAATCAGATGCCAAAGAGTTAAAAACCCCTTCAGGGGCAGCAGACCTAAGGGTGAGCAGGGTTCAGAATCATCAGGGTTCAGGGATTTTAAATCATCTCTCAGTTTCCTCATATGAAAAATTTTCTGTAAACCTAAAAATTACTGGGCAACTCTGAGACTAAAATCTCAATTTATATGAAGAATGTGAGTAACTGAAGACCAAATGCTTTACTTGAAAAATACGTTTTTTTTCAAGTGTGCTAAGATACTATTCACGATTTCATCTATAAAGCAGAAAATCAGAAATCATTATGCAAAGAGGTGTTCTGGCTGGGAAGAAACTGAGAGTTAAATACCGTGTCTTTCTACATGATAGTGTTCTGCTTCAGAAACGCTCTGTAGAGCCCTGGTGCTTTAAGCCCATGAACTTCTTACAGGAAATTACAGCTCTGTCCTAATTTGGAGAATTCAGTACTGCTACCTGAGGCACATGGGTATTACGCTGGCTGGGGACAGGACTGTTGATTTGTTTCTTTGGAGCTCTGGGATGTCTGTGGTATTTTCCCTGTCACTCAGATACTTCACACTGATGAGAACAGCAAGTTACAAAATAAATGTTTTATGGAAAATACCTATTTTCACTGAACTGGAAAAAATAGAATTTATTTTTGTATAATTGTCTTTCTTCGTGTGAAACTGAAGTGATCTTATATTCCGTGCTCTGCTAAAAATTTTTTTCAATGCGTGTGTATATATATATATTTTTTTTTATAAGTTTGCTTAGGAAAGCAGAACATTAACACAAAAAGAGGCATCAAACTGAACTGCTACTACATAGTCCTTCCAGAATTATCTATGAGTCTAAACAGAGTCTTTTACCAATGAAAAAAGGACAAAACATTTGACTGTGAATTTAGTCTTTATATCCTGGGAGACATAAGAAGAAAACGGTTCTTTTAATGGACTACCTAATTTCACAAATCACCTTTCATATTAGTAACTGGCTCAAAATGAAGGAACGTTAATTATATGGAACTAAAAACCATGGATAGTTTCAAAGTAGAGGAGTCTCTATGGAATGTTAAGTCTTGGTCCACTTCTTACCAGAAGCCCTAAAAATGCTAAATATTGTTCATAAAACAATTTAATAATGCATCCTCTATAAGCCCTCCAAAAACTGGGGAGAAAACTAAACTGTTTTCATAAAAGAAAATAATGGCATTCATAGAATATAGTACAAATTGATCAGGAAATCTTTGCTTGTTGTTTTTATTTTCATGTGCACCACTGTTAAGGAGGGAAACCTTAAAACTGGTTTCATGCTCTGGCAGAAACAGACTTTTTCAACTTTCTCCCCTTAATGTCAAGTTTTCTGGATATTAAAAACTGAGAGATTTTTTTAAATGCACATTTTTATTAAAAATAGCCTGTCTTAAACCGTGGTAGAGGAATGCAGTGATGTTTTACAGTTATCCTTGATTTGTGGTAATAAATAACTATCTGCTTTTTAAAAAGAGAAAAAGGTTTTTAAAGGTTTTGAAATATTGAACTAATAGTCTAAAATTCCCTGCTATTGCCATCGCAGATGAGAGGGAAGGAAGTTTCATCCATTTAATTAGGCTTCTGAAAGAGAGCAAGTGTGTGAGTGTAGTTCCTGTCTCTATAATAGCCTTAAAGTGCTTCATTTAAGAGCACGGCACGTTTGAGGCAGGATAATTTGGAAGTGTAGGAATAAGGAATAATACAGGAAAGCTTCTCAAAAATCTCAATGGGAGACCATACTGTACCTCTGTGTAAAACACGGCAGGCTCAGCTGATGGTTCTTTTGCCGTTGTCAACCAATGTCTAAATAAATACTGTCTAAAGTATAGTCAAAGAAAACATTGCATCAGAGGGGACCTCAGTAGTGCCCCAAGTCCCTGACAGAGCCCCTGAGCTTTCCAGGGTACACAGAAGTAAATGCGGTTTCTCCCAGTTCCCAATAAACTTCTGGGATTTGAGGTCCATCTCCATCACCTACTACAAAATCAAAGGTCCTGTTTTTCCCTCCCTTGTAACGATGCAGCAGTAGTTCTTGAGTGCTAGTGATTCAGGCTTTACTACTTCTGTCAAATCTGTGTATTTCTTTTTACCTGTAATGGTATTTAGCTGTTTAGCTCTCCATGTCTGTGTTGCCCAATTGCAGTTATTTTACGGATCTGACAAAGTGATAACAAGCACAGGGCTTTAAAGCCTGATGTTTAAAGATTCATGGAAAACCTGCAGATTTTCTGTTCATTAGTAAAGCTGGGCTTGACTTGTGCAGTAACCTTGTAGGGACTTGAGGTTTTTCAGATACACTGAACATTGTATGCAGAGGTAGGTATCTGCCATCTGCATTTGCCAGATGAGGAGTCACAACACTCAGGCTACTGAAGGGTGTGTATTAACCTCTTCCAGCACCCTCACTCCCCTTAAGTAAAGTATGTGCTTAATTTTAATCAGGGAGGTGTGTGGTTCCTTTGCTGCATTTAGTTGGAGGGCCAGATTTTTAAGCATACTTGCATGTTAAAGATGCTTTACCAGTTCATCCTGTTGTAAGATCCCATCTTGGGAGGTGCTGGTCTCTGGCACTGGGCACCAAAGTTTGGTTTAGAAAAATCCAAAACCTGCCTTGGCTTGCTGAATCAGACCTGTAGCTCTTGTTTGCAGCCCATCGATATAGATTATGAACCCCTTTTTCATGATGCTTCAGCTTTGTAAATAAAGATGAATGCTGTAGTTAAACGGGCAAAGAACAATTCCTCTTATTTCATGCTGTAATATAGTAAAGCAATCTTATAGAGCTGTATTGCATTTGTTGGCCCTCCTGTACTAATTATTATCATCTGCAGTAAAGCTCCCATCTTTTCTACTCTGTTAGTGATTTTCTGAGGTCTCAAACAATACGCAGCATTTGTTCTATGGGAAGATGTTTCTGCTGCCTAAAATGAGAAGAAACGGGCAAAGGAAATTTATTTCTAAGGCTGCCATTCTGCATTAATTAGATAAGCATTTATGCACCTGACTAAGGAAAACAGTAGATAAAGAAATTTAGGAAAGAGGGACCGAAGGTAACTGTCTGTTACCTTCTAGACTAGGTAGTAGTACACTATCTTGTAGTCTAGATTTCTACTGCTATAAGGAAAGAGGTCACAGCAGCTCGCTCCCAGATACTTTTAGCTCCATTTAGAAACCAGTGTTTCTTATTCCTATTACTCCTACTGCTGAAAAGCTTCACAAGTTTAATGGTTAGAGATTTCCTTATAGTTTCTATCCTCACCATCCTCTTTTCTTTATTCAGTATCACTGTTCTTACTGAAAACAGGGCTACTGTTTGTTTAGTTTGGGGAGAGATATTTAGTCTTAACTCAGCCTTCTCTGAACAAAAGCACTTTCCCCCTTTTTTCTTGCTTTCTACAGCTTGATACACTTTTATTCATTTTTCAATATCTGTTCGAGATCTAGTGTGACTTGAGTCTTGGTAATATTCACATAAGCCCCACACTTTTGCTTATCGGTCCCTTTTCCTCTTTTTGTAGGCTCACTACTTACTTTTAATATGCTCAAATCTGCTCAAGTCTGCACCCTAGTCCTACAGATTTTCTGCCTTGCGTTAGAGGCGTCTTAACAGAGACGAATTCCTTCACATTTCAATCCTTGTGCTTGTCAATCCAGTCGACTTCGCTGGTCCGTTTTGTTCATTTCTTAAAATGAGCTCTTACAAAGTTGAAAGCCCCTTTTTGTTTATTTTTCTGTTGAATTGAAACTAAATTATCTAAGTGCCTAACTGTATGACTTCATAAAACGCTGCATTTTCTTCTAGAAATCAAAGCTATTTATAACCTTAAATATGAAAGGGGAGGTTGGTAGAGCCTACAGAGGCTGGTTAGGCTATATTTAGCTTAAAATGACACTACTTTTAGCCTAGAAAAATAATCTTCCTAAGTTATACTCAACTGAGATTTTTACAGGGATGTTCCAAAGCACCTTGGGATACATTCTGAATTGCCTCCAGGAGAAGCTTATTTTTGTGGTCTTTATGGGCTCTTTATAGGAGAGACTTAGGGAGACCAGCTAACTAACAAAGTAGCAGCATATCTAATTTTGAACAGTGCAATTTGGTGTTGTTAGACAGTTGTCAAAGTAGTTGGGAGTGCAATCCTGAGGGCTCTGGGAAATGCAGAAAGAGAGTTGGCAGGCTCGGGGTGAGGGGTGTGTGTTACAGAGGTAGGCTTCCTCTCTAGCTGACAAAGAGTTTCTTCAAGTACTTCCCACTGAGTTTGGTTGGGAAGGAAAATTCCAAAAGGGGGAAACAATTGAGTCTTGCTATTTCTTGCTTTTTTTTTTTCTCTCTCTGTGTAAGATTTCTTCCAAAATGAAATTTTCATCATATGCATTGATGTGTATAGGAATGCATTGTCAAACAGGACATGGCTCCCACTGAAGCCCTTCCGTCCATCTTTACTCACGTTGCTTTGGTTGAGCTGTTTTGGTTTTTATTTGAACACTGCATACCCATGACTGTGATTGTTCCCAGGCTTTGCCTCTTCATATCTTACTTGTTTTCTCCACTTTTATTATTAGAACTGGCAATAATTGCACCTCACTGAGAATTAAATACTGTATAATCAGGGTGTAAAAATATCGGATATAAAGAAACCCAAAATTTAATTTCTGGTTAAGAGAAGACCATGCTTTAGTAGAAGTTCAGTTCAGCAGATCCTCTGTGTATGTCTGTTGGTTGTCCAGGGTTTGCCACTTGCTCTGCACTCCCTCAGGGAGTTAAATGCATATTTATTTTTTTTTTATCAGCAGGTGGGATGTGGCAGTTATGTCTCTCATTTATTTTTTTATTTTTAGCATACAACTACTGAACGCTGAAATGAAATAAAATTAAATGTATTGAGGGTGTTAGCTGTCCACATGTGATTTTGTTTGGGTTTGTAATGTAGTTGTGTGTTCTTTTGTTATTTTGGTAAACTTAGCAGTATTTTCGTGTGCTGATGAGTGGAATTACTAATATAAATTCTCCTTTGTGGAAAATAAATGTGAAAGTAAGTATTCTAGTGGGATCACATAATGGTTGAGATCAGAAAGGAACTCTGGAGGTCATCTGGTCCAACCCTCCTGCCAAAGCAGGGCCACCTAGAGCCAGTTGCCCAGGATTGTGTCCAAACGGCTTTTGAATATCTCCAAGGCTGGAGACACCACAACCTTTCTGGCCAGCATGTGGCAGTGCTCAGTCACCTTCACAGTGAAAAAGTGTTTCCAGATGTTCAGATAGAACCTTCTGAATCAACAGGAATCTGAGCAATGTAGTGATTTTATTGTCTTGGAAGGAATTAGTAATTCATTCCATATAAAAATGACTGAAAATTTTCTCCTCAGAAGATGATTTCTAAAAGAAAATGAGTGAATAAACAAGTGAATTAAATGTTAGTGATTATAAAAGTTTGTCCTTCTGGATACTGTTCTTATTTAATGTGATGTTGAATATTACTGTCTCTGCACGCTGCAAGAGTTCTACAGGGAGATGAGGCCAGAGTTCTACATGTTCTACTCTTTGTTTGATTGACCATTAAGTGAAAAGTTCAGAAAAAAATATCTTTACAGACACTGAGCTGGATTTCTGTGCCTTGCTAAATGATATGGCAGAGATTTGTAGTGCAGCTCATCAGTTGACACTTTTGCCTTTTAGGACTTTCTGGCTGTCTCTGAGCTCCTAGACGTAAAGCGTGTTTTGTCCAGCACTCTTGTGAAGCTCCTGAGGAAGCACCCTGAACTCAGAACCAAGCAAAGCAAGATGCTGGTTTCAGAGATGATCTTAGCAGGCTCTTTCTCTTTGGAGCAATGACCAGGAAGGACTGAAGCTGGTTTCTTGTTCAGCTGCTTTTACAGGTATGTTCACTTCTTGTTATATAAAGCCAGTTTTATATGCTTAGCCAAAGAATATCAGTGAATGGCGTCGAGAAAACAAAAGAGTAAAGATAAAAATAGCACCTATTGCAAAGCTGGAGCATAGATACGAGTGGAACAAATGAGATCTGAGGCCTGCCTAGTCTGGGTTGTTGTCTGTGACAATGGCTGTCACCAGATCCATCAAGGGAAGGTGTCTGTCCTTCTGCAGGACACAGCTGTGGAATAACCTGCTCTTACATACGTTTCCTCATATTCTCTTATGACCTAAGCCTTCAAGCAAGAACTTTAATAATCTCACAACAACTGTAGTTCAGAGTTGGTTATTTGGTTTCTTGCTTCTCAAATAGAAGTACTAGTGTGTTAACTTGTTGTAATGCTTAACCCCAGTGGGAAACCTTTCATTAAACCAGCAAGAGAGGCAGCAGAGTTGCCTCTGCCATCTGCCCTGCTAGCGTTTAATTACATACCCAGGATTTAGACTTGGCTAGATGCATTGTTTAGCACTGATACGCTGTGGTGCTTAGAAAGCCACTGGGGAGACGCAGGAGGCTTTAGAGAGGCAGTTTACCCTGCAGCGAGGCTCTCAGAGGGAGCTGGCTCCATCCCACGTGGTGCATAACTTCCTTTTAGTGTAGTGGGGTAGGAATTGCTGAGAAATTTGATTCTCAGCTGCATCTTTACGGATATACGCGTTGGTTTGCTGAAGCCTGAGTAAACCTCCATATAACATACTTGTATACGTGCGTATTACAAGCGTGTATGACATATGAGACTTCTACCATTAGAATATACAAACAGTCACTCTTTTACTGAAGTCCTCTGCTCTGAAAATGGTTTAATGGAAGCATCACTGACTTGGGAACCAAAAGCCCCACAGTAGATATGGTCACACTTCTGCCATTGGCTGGTGCTCTTACCTTCAGCAAAGCACTTCTCCCCTCTATCACCCAGACCTTTTTGGCTGGTCAACCTACTGGAACAGGGCTGCTCTCTCAATTGTGTGAATAACTTTTGGAGAGACTTGTCTCCATTTTTTTTTTTTTTTTCTACACAGGTGTTTTTTCTAGACTTGATTTTTCAGCCTTCTCAATTTGCAGATCTCTGGAAATTATCCAGTGCAGGTGTGGACCCCAGTTGAGTAAATTTCAGCCTTCTGATAATGGGCTTTCTTTCCTTCATTACCTCTGCTGCCATAATTAAGTATTTTTGCTTGGTAGAAATGAAAAACCCTAAATGTTTGCATAGTTCCCAGCACTAGCAATGCTGGATTGAGCCTGTTCCTTTATGTGCAGTGCTGAGAACTGTCTTAGGAGTGTGTGCTGCCCTTTAAAACAGAAAATATGTGTATTGCGTTTCCAGTGACAACATGATCTTCCCCTTTCAAACTGGAAAAATGCTTTCTCAGAGAGGCTATGGGAACTGATGAACAGAATTTTGGTCGTATGTTTATTTCCTCCTGTAGCTCAAGGGCTGCTGCAGGAGAAGCACGCCAATAGGTGTAAAACATTTTGCAAACACTTCTAATCCTTTGCAGCATTTTTTGCTAGTGATGTTAACAGAGCAGAGCATAAGTAGGGAGTTCATTTGCAGCTGTGTCTGGTTGCTGCTACTTACTTCCACAACTAGGTGTGCTCAGTATGGGGAAAGTGCTTCTTGCTGCTATGGCCATCCCAGCTGGGTGGGGAAAACATGGCAGTGCTTTGAACTTCACACGTTATACATGATTCAGCCCTTTAAATCCTCCTTGAAGCCTCTGTCAGCCTGGCATGATTAAAGGATCAAGTGGGCATTTTCATGTCAGAAGTCTACTGCTGTTGCCTGGCCCTAGGAAATAGGTGACATATTTAGTTTCACCAGCTTTCTGCAAAATGCGTTTTATAGTTTCTGTGGATGTTGATCTGTTTTGTTGGGCATCTCAAGTTTATTATAGGGTGGTCGGGAGTATGTTCTCTAGCCTGTGTCGTGTGGATTTATATAAAGAATATATTTTGAGGACTCTCCTGGGTGAAGTGGCAATGGCTATGTTGTCTGCAGTAACTGAGGCAATCCTTCTTGTCCTATACCTGTTTTTTATTTTTCTTTTCCTTTCTTGACTGTAATTCTAGCTTTGACACAGCCATGTTTCCTGACCATACCCCCATGGCCAGATCTAAGCTGCATAGCGCTGAAACACTTCTCTCCTCCTGGGCTTACTTTTACTTTTAGGCTTGGCTCATCAATATCTGAACAATTGTAATTACGTGCTTATTAGTAATGAGTATCAAAGTCTTCTCTTGCTGAGAGATATGTTCGCTGGGGAAAGCTTCCTTTTAGGTGATATTTTCTATAGGGAAAAATCAAAAGGAAAGAATGTGGTTTGGTTTAGTTTGAAAACTGTCTTTCTGTGCCTGAGCTATTGTGGTGACTTTGAGCTGCGGTCGTTGAAGGTCCTGTTATTTCCTAAAGCCCGGTTTATGGGTTGACTGAAGTCCTCAGTGCTTGCCATAGTGGCACACATTGCCTGTGGTGCTCCTAGAAGTCCTGCAGAACAGAAATTAGCTCTAATAGTGCCTTGTGCTACAAAGGCAGTGTCATGTCAAGGGCTGTATCAAGGGTACATGTAGAAGCTTAAAATTGCACTGCTGAGATTTTGAGTGCTTAACTCAAAAGTGTGTTTGTGTGTCATTTCCTCAGCTTTGTTTATTATGATTATTTGGAGCACTTAAAATACTGAAATTCCACAGCACAGTGTCACAGACATGGCGTGCTAGATGAACAGCACGGACTTTTGGCTGTTCTAGCTGAGGAATGGGGAAACTCTGGAAAAGCAAACCCAGTTCTTGGTTCAGGAGATTTATGTTGGGATTCTCAGAGGCAGTTTTTCCCCCAATCATTCTTTCAAACTGCTACACTTCTTCATAGCAGTCTTTCCCTCCCTGTCCCTTGATTTCTTTTCATTACATTAAGCTTGTTCATTCACCCATTTTTCTGCTCTTTTGCGTCTTCCCTTTACAGCCGATTGCACCCGTTTTCCTGGAGCTTCTCATCTAGCATTAATCTTTGCAAACTTCATCTCTTCCTCTGTTCAGGTGGTCAGTCCTAGTCCATTGCGATAGCAAGCCCTGGTTTTCAGCTTTGCCTTCAGCCAGCCTCCTTTATTTCTCATGAGTTAATCCCATTGCCAATTCCTCTGTTTCACAAGATGCTGCTGTACAGTTGCTGATTTCCTAGAAGATTCAACCATGTATGTTATGTCACAGGATTACTTTTTTTTTTCCCTGTGATATCAATGAAAACTTCATATCTTCAAAACTACCACTGCAAAATTGTGAGGTCCAATTCTACAACATTATTGCTGTTCACTGAGAAAGTTGTTCAAATCTGATTTGCTTATTTCTTTCTAAAAGGGGGAAACAAATGTGTTTTCTGTAATAAAATCCGTTTCCAATTTTCAGAAACAATAGAACGCTACTTTTTTTTTTTTTTTTCTGAATTCCCACCCCTAAAAAACAAAACAAAAGCCGCAGCCTGAGGTAGACACCTAGCAAAGGCAATTGCTGGCAAATCAGTTAATTTGGCAAAGCTGTACGTAATTGAAACAGGGCCTTATAATGAGACATGTCAGACAACTTTAAATGTTGGTGTTACTGCCAGTTCCATCTATATTATCCAGCATTCTTTTCATGCTGTTCTGACCTTGCTCCTTTTTTAACGAATCCAGATTTTTCCCTTTCCCACTGGCAGGGTCTTTGATTTCAGTGTGAAAGAGTGAAAGGTACTTTGAAAAGCATTTGGTTGCCCCTGACAAACATCCTCTCCGAAAAACAAATGTCATGGCTAAATCATAATGTAAACAGAAACCAGTTGGTACCGTACTGTTTTGCTCTTGTTTAAATGTGATAAACATATGGAAATCATTATACAACCAGAGACCATTGCCAAAATGTGTGGATAAAAGCCTCACTCTGATTTCACAAACAGAACAAATGCTTCCCCATGTCTTTGCAGGCGGAGACTTAGGGCTAGGTGTGGAACAAATGTTTCCAAAGCTAGTTGCTCAGCGGTGCTTCAGGTTCCTTTCATGAAGCAGCAATAAAGAGAAATATTTTTTTCTTTCTCGTGAATGCTCTTTTCATCTAATGAAACTGTTTACCATATTAGTGCCCCATTAATATTTTAATACTGTTTTACCATTTCATGCTCTTTCAAAAGGGATTGTGTTTGTGTTCATAATAAAAATATTTTCACTTATGTTCTGAAGATATTTTTCATATTCTTAAGGAGAGTTTGAGAATTTTTCTTCTCCCTGCTTGTGTTGCAAGAAGACGTGACATCTAGAGACATGTTCTCCCTAGGTGGAGAAAGCAACTGACTGTGGGTGGTTCAGAAGATCTAATTTATTTTCCTGCTTACAAACCATTTCCCTTTTCTTATATTTTGGTTTCCCTCATTGGTAGCGTGGACCAGGCTGTGTTTTGTTAACTGCTTTAAGAACTGCTAAAAAGAGTGAATACGCAAGAATGAGTTTGCTGCATCTTCCTCTGAAGCATTTTTGCTTGGTATCTATCGTTAAGTAGGCCTGATGTAGTGCAGCGATCCATTTATGCCTTGAATAATAGGTTTGTATTGGGCATACGCCCTTCATTGTTGAAATTCATATTTGAAGATTACTTCAACACTTACAGATCAAGATACAGAGTTTTCTTGAGCCTATATTGTCAGCTTAGGTTATTTAACAGGCACCTAATCAGATAATGCAGATATAAGCCTGGAGACTGAGATAGGAAGCATGTGCAGTAAATGTGCTCCTTTCAACTTATCTAATCTTTTGTACAAAGTACTAGTGTTGTTGCTCTGAAAGTGGGTATATTTGGCAGACTCTTCTGCTGACTCTTCATCGCACCATGTGTATTTGCTGGCACAGTGAGCAGCAGTGTGCTGCTCATCTTCTGTACCAACCTTCTGATAATAGTGCACAGGTACTGCGTCCCAGAGGTCACTTGGTGTAACTTTGCATCCTGTCTTTTGGTGACCATTCTCTTGGGAAACTGCTATGGCAGGGATCCAATGTACTGTTTTTGTGAGATGTTTGCCATCACAAGCCCAAGTGGAGGTTTAGAGTAGCTGATTTCCTCAGTCGGAACAGAAGGTTATGTGGCACCTAGATACAGACTGCATTGGTGTGTTTGGGAGTTCAGGAGGCTATCCCTGACAAGCCTTGGGCTTTATGGCCCAGGGCAAGAAAAGCTTGGGAGCCTGTAGCTCACCAGTCCAGCTGATGCGGCGCAGCAGAGAGGAGCACATAGAGAGAGGCTGTGGTTGTGGGATGTCTGTTATGGGCTCAGAGTCTGCTTAAGAGTAGCAGTACCTGCAGGGAAGGGACGCCGTCATTTTAGTTAAGAGAAGAATGAGGGTGAAATAATTTGGATCTGTTAGCTGGTTGAAGGTGGGGAGAAGATCAATGTTGTTATGATGTTTTAGCTACTCTTTTGCATTTGAAAGAGTCCTGAGCACAGACTGCATTTTCCGGTGATGGTAGGAAAGCCTGGCCTTTGTGTCTGTTCTAACTTCTGACTGGGTTTGAACAGATGGTATTCCCAAGATGTTCTTTACTCTGAGATATAGCTTCATGCAGAGCTTGTATACAGACTGTGCTCTTCTTTCCAGGAATTAGGTTTTTGAGGTGCTGCTGTTCCTCTGCCTCTCAAGTCCAATGCTGGTTTTGTGAGATATATTTCATAACATGAATATTCCCGTCAATAGAGAGGAGCCAGATGCTTGGAGAGGCTTCAGTATATCTGTAGGAGTGGGGAGGAATAAACAGAAACAGCTGCACGTGCAGTTATCTACTGAGATCAGTACTTAGGGGGGATAAATACATTTTTTCCCCAAGGAGATTGAAATAATACCACTTTCCAAAGGCAGTTGGTTTACTTGCCTCTCCAGTTGCTTTGGATTTAATTTCCGAGACACGCAAAGCAATGTACTTGATGGCTGTTTAGGGCAGGGGCCTGGGGCTTTTTGCTTTTCAAAGGATACTTCTCACAGGGTCTGGCATCAACCCAAGGAGGTTGCTCAATGTGACTGTATTTTGGCTAGTGCCCACGATTCCTGGTCTCCTGTGTGTTGCTTGCACAAGTAATCCCTGTCGATAGTGATAGATGTGCTTGGGGGAGTCTGGACTTAAAGTTAAGCTGGGTTGGGGCTTCTGTGCTATGCATGACATGCCTTCCATGTGTCTGTCCCAAGCCTTTCTCTGTCTAGCCATGCTTCCTCAACCAGTATTGGTAGAGACTTTTAACGTCAGGACATATTATGAGGAAACGACACTGCTTGGTAAGAACAGTGTTAGGCCACAGTGTGTTAGATGGAGTTAGATTTGCTTCTCAAATCCATGCTATGACAGACAGGGAACCCTTTTGAGCAATTACCAAGCTTTATCACCTTGAGGTATACACTTTCAATTCCAGCAGGAAAAAGACTTTTGTTAAAGTGCAGTGAAAATTTTATTCCGTTTGGGTTCTGTTGGCTATAGATTCCACCGTTTCATGAAATCAAAGTATAAACTTATACAAATGAGCTGGGTTTAGGAAGCTATTTATTGCTTTCTGCAAGTTCATAAGCTCCCTTGAGCAATATGGTGACAAGCAGGGGCAGCTAGAAATCCCCAGCCATGAGTCATCTGAAGGTTTGCCCTGTGTTGCAGGCAGCATATGCTCCAAAGTTTCCTAAATTTGGGCTAGAAGAGCAGGGTGCAATACCTGGAAGAAGGGTGTCTCGGGGATTAATCAGCAATCTTCTTAATTTTTTCCTTGCATGTAACTCTATGGGATATGCACACCTTTGCCTGTAACTAGATTAACCTGAAAAAAAAAAAAAAAAAAAGAGAAGAAAGTACTTCTCCCATTCCTAGGCTGCAGGAAACATTTGGCAGGCAGAGTGTGTAACATCAAATGCCTGAAGTGAAAACAGATTTTTGGTGATGGTAGCAGCATGTCCTCAGGTGTGAGAGTAATTGAGAATGACCGCATGTGGCGTGCACAGCGGTCTCACGCAGTTCTTCCCTTTGCAACCTTTATCTTGCAAGCTCTTTGTCACTGGAGTAGTCTATACTCATGTGAATAATCCCTTTGTTGCAGCAGGGTTTATCCTGCCGGCAGGAGTGACTGCCTACCTGGATCAGGCCCTTCATTTTGATGTGTTTGCTCCGAGTTTGGTTCAGGAGAGCGTGTAGCTCAGCAGTGTGGTGGGTTAGAGAACTCCACCCTCACCCTTGTTGCCCTGGAGTGCTGTGGCAGGGGCCTCGCAGGATAGCACAGCTCTGCAGCCTGTGCTGGGTGGAGGAGGAGACATCACAGCCCTTGCTTTCCCTTCCTGGAGAGAAAACTTGCAGAAGCAGGGAAAACCGGGACACATGGTCCTCTCCGTGCTGCTGTAGACAAGCAAAACCACCTGCGGGAGCACGGTGGGCGAGTGGGCTGCTGAGTGGCTCTGTGAGCTGCAGCAATCACTTGCTTCTCCCCTTAAGAAATGCAGATGACCTTAGGGAGCAGGGGACTCAAAGGAAGGGAAAGCTGTTACACAAACACTAGCTGAAATCCTTCGTGCTGTTTTCTAGAGGGGCTCAAAAATGCTTACATATGCTGATGCTGAAATACACTGATAGTTAATTGAGAAGAGAGGAAGTTTTTTGTAGTTTCAGGGGCTTTGAGCTACTCTTCCCTTGTCCGCTGAAGAGAGAAATTGTCTTTTTGCAGGATAAAGGAAAGAATTGAGTGTAAAGTTTACAGAAGAGATCTTTTGTCAACAACAGTTTTGGGTTTTTGTGAAAAAGGTATTTCAAACGCTTTGCCTGAAAGATTGAAACCAGCTCTGCAGCTAACAGGTTTTTTTTTTTTTAGCTTTTTTTTTTTGCAGAGCCCTTGGCATCCCCTGGCATCCACTGGATTGAGCTTTTTGTATGCTAGACATCTCTAATAGTGTTTTAGTCTCCAGTGGCATTTCTCCTGGAAATTCTTTATTTGAATAATAAACCAAAACAGAATTGTCATTGTTGTCTTCACACTGTGTGTAACAGTGCCTCGATTTCAGGCTTTTGATGTCACTTCGAAACAGAGCTGTTGCATAAGACTGATGTCTGAGTGATACATAGTATACACAACTAGTTGAAGATACAAATGACCTCCAGTTAATTAGCTGGCAGGGGATAACAAATGCTTGACTTATTAGTATATTTTATTTCAGTTGATGTACTTATCAAAAGATGTACTCAGTCACATAATTCTGTAAAATCAGTACATTTTTCTCCACTCGTGTAACTCTACCATAAGCACTGATTCATGTGTTTTCAGTTTAGAGCTGTGTGAAGGCCCGTGAAGTACATGCTATATCACATAGTGCTTGCAAAGTTCAAGCAAAGTGTTTTCGTGTAAAGGTCCAGTACCTGAGTAGAAGTAAATATCACTAATGGGGGTAAAAATGAGTGCCAAAATGAGATCTGAGGCTGAGAGCCACCTAAGCTGCCTCATACTGAACATTCTGCATTCTCCTTGGGGGTGTATCGTATTCCTGCTGTGAGGGGGAAGGCGAAGGAATTGTATGTTATCTCTGCCTGAACAGCACTTGTTGGAGTGTGAACTGTTTTTCAATAAGCTACTGCTGGTAATAGCGCTCCAGAGCAAAGCTGGCGGTAGGAAGGTTTTCAGCTGTTCTGCCGTTTGGGTTTTTATCGTGTAAGTCTTTGCTGGGTGCCAGTGAATAGTTTGTATTCTGATGGTTGACATACGTTTGCTGCATCTTCCTCATACGTAGCTGACCTGGGTTTGTGAAGCAAGACCAATGCATCCCACGTGTCCTGGCCTCTGTGTGCATGTGCACATCAATTTTTCATGGACCATCAGACCAGTGTGCTTTGCTGAAGCAGCTGCATGCATGTGCTTTATCTGTACATGGGCATGCTGAGCAGCATGGCTGGATTTCTGCAAAATGAGACAGTAATCCCGCCTATGTAATGTATGCATTGAGTCGTGTTGTTTTTTTTTTTTTTTTTTTAAAAAGTATGGAACTAGTAAGTTTATTTTACAATGTGGTCTTTTTCTGATGCCCTTGTCCTGAAAGATAGTTTCAGCGTCCCTGTCATCTTGGAGAACAAAGGTAATAGATCAAAGCCTGGATGTGTTAAGTCAAAACTGAGTGAGGGTGCGTATTTCCAAAACGTTTTTTTTTTGGTGGTGTGTGTCAGAAAGAGTTAAAGAAACAGTTGCAGGTTAGGCCTTGGGAACCCTGAAAGGAAAGGGGCTCTGATCCTACACAAAGGGAATGTACATTATCCAAATTTTGAATCTCTTATATCTCCAAACCTGCCATTAAAACCAGTGGAGTTGTGGATGCTGTCTCTGAAAATTAGACCGCTTCCTGGGACCATTAAGTCCACGAAGCAAAATTTGAAGCTCTCTATAGCCACGGTCAAAAATATGACAGTAACTCCAAGCTGTAGCATTTATTAATTGTATGATGGCTTTAGGACTATTGTAGAACAAGTAGAAGAGAACTAGGCCCAAGAGACCTAATTAATGAGGTGCTTTGTTGCTTGGCAAAAATAAATGAAGTATACGTATGTAAAGATAGATGTAGCAGTTTGCCATTTGATCCAGAAAAGTAACCCCTCTGTTAATTAGTAAGTATAACAATGTAAAGACTTGTTAGGCTAAAATACATGCAGTCTAAGTTTAAAGACTGTTGTAGTACTAAATGCTTTGATAAGACATTTACAAAGTCAGGTTATCATAGTGTCACTGTATGACAGCGCAACGCTGCCACAGAAGTAATGTGTGTGGTTAGTTCACAGAAGGGAAGATATAAAAATGTAGTTCTAAGGTAGGTGTAGTATGTGAGTTGGAAAAAGATATGAAAATGGCAAAGTGAAAGAAAAATCTACTGGCACTTTTCTCTCAAGCACAGGCTTTGACTTAGGACGCAGAAGAGTAGGTGAAACCCATGGCTGTGCTGGGTGGGACACCAATGGGGGTGAAGGCAGGAGCAGAGCCCCTCTGGGACCCTTGGTCCTTTCTGTAGAGTCCTGCAGCACTTTAAAGCCCTTTTGTGGTATGGTGGCTCCAAGCACCTTATGCCTGGTTTTCTTGCCTTTTCTTTTTTCCCTTTCAGGTTATTTGCTTGTCTCTTGTTCCTTCTCAGTCTCTTGCAAATGTTCTTAGCCAAGGTAGTGTGTTTTCACATCTTGGTTTGAATCTTGGGGGAGCAAGAGGTGGTTGGCGTTTTGTTTGTATTAGTGCTATTTTGTTACCCGTTGTTTGCTTGAGCCTCTTTTACAGCCAAACAAATTTACCGCCTCCTCCTTGCTGCTATTTTCCTCTTTATTGGCTACCCTTCCCCCCAGTCCTTCCCCTATGGCTCTCTGTTTTCCATTGTCTTTGTTCTTTATTTGCCCCCTAAGATCCTGAAACATCTCTGGGAAGATGAAGCATTCAATCTTATTTTCCATCTCCAGCTAGTGCTTTATTAATAACCCGTATTTATTTAGCATCTAGAGCCTGCCAAACACACATTCATATGCACAAAGCCAGTCACCAGTGTTTGCTGTCAGGATAATGTCTTCCCGGAGGCTTACCTCTTTCTGCCAAGCCTAGCTAAATGCCTCTTTGTGGAAAGGAAAGAAAAGGCTACTCTTGTTGAATGATGTTTATGCTCCAGCGTCTCCCTGAAGAAAAATGAATGTGGGTCAGAAACGATCCTGGACCCTCCTATTCCTGCTGCAGAGTGTGCTGGTTGAGAGTACTGTATTTGCAAGGTGAAGAGATGAGCTGGAGCTGGCTGCAGAGCTGAGATTGCAGGGTTCAAGGCCATGGGCAGCAAAACGTCTCAGTGTGATTCATGGGCCTCCCAGTTGCCTTAGGAAATGCCTGAGACCTTGGCTCTGCCAGGGTTGGGAGGCTTCTGGGTTGCAGCTGGCTACTCCCTGTCATACGACAGTGAGGGCACAAGACAGCTTCCGCCAGACTGCTGCACAGTGATCCAGTGCAGGAAGGAGCTGGGTGTCTGCAGGGGGAGTGCAGTCTTCTTAGTCCGTAGCAGACATGGCGAAATGCCACAAATCCCATTTACATGGCAACATTTGTGGATGACTAGGTCCTGCCTGGCACCAGCAAGGGCTGCTGTTGGTCCAAAACTGTGAGTAGCAGCTGCAGCTTCGGGCATATTGCATGGGCTTTTGCTCAGACCTAGAGCCTAGGGGCTAAGATTTGCAACAGCTGACTATGACAATTTGCTGTCCCTGCTATTAAGTAAACCAGGTCAGGATGTATTCCCTAGCCGTAAGGGTAAAGCAGAGTGACATGGCTCAGTTCACAACCAGTTTACTAAATCCTTCTCTCTGCAGATTTGATGGCTTCATCCAATCTACCAAATGGGAACAGATCCTGATAATTGCACCCTAACACTACTTGGCACAGTCCTAACTGGCCTGACCAAATCCATGTCCAAACCATTCCAATAGCTGCACCGTTTAGATGAATGTGTGTCTATGCTAGGGCTCCCTTTCTTCCCTTTAGTGGCATAGATACTGCCACTGAGTTCTAGCTTCCAGAGAAGAGACAGTGCCAAATCCTGGGTGGAAGGACCTCCCAGTAGTCCTTGGGAGGCTGGAGCTGAGCGTCACAGAGAGAAGTCAGCCTGACGTGGTGTGCTGGTGTGGAATAATTACTAAATTGACCAAGAATATAAAAGTACACCATTGTTCACACATTAAGGAAAGTCATAAAATCAAGAGGCTTCTAATGTAGAATACAGCCGCAGCTGGCACACAAAGAATGCAACATCTGCGATTCCCTGTACAAGGTTGTTTGAGAAACTACACGAGGGGTGGAACGGAACGCGATTGTTCCGTGGCCTTCCCTTGTGAGGAATAGCAGATATGGGAACGAGATGGTACTACGGAACAGATAAGCTGCCTACTTGCTTACTACGAAACAGATAAGCGGCCTACTCGCTCAAATGTTGATGAAATGCTGTCCTTTGTGTGAACTTTGCTCATTACAATGTACCAAAACACACCTCCATCCTGGAGGCTACCCACCCACAAGGTGCGACCACTCCTTCTTGAGTACACCAATCATAATAAAAGTATTTATGATTAAAATCACTCGAACTCCACTTTGAAGAAAAAAAACCCAACAGTATAAAAATAGCCCGAGAGAGGGGGGATATCAGGGAAGACACCATCGCGAACAAGTCGAGAACTCCATCACTGACTTCCAGGATCAGTCGACGGGCTGAGCCTTTCTTCCCCGCTATAGGGACGCCTTTGAGTAAGGCTTAGATTATACCGAGTGTTTCCTTGGGGAACTTAGAAATTTCTCTAGAAAATCTCTATCCTACATTTATAGACAGGCTGTATTGTTTATAACTTTGTCACGTGTTTTGTATACTTAACAATATCTTTATTTGCACGTGCTTTGCAGACAGTATATTTATCACTGGCAATCCTAAGAACCTATATATCTGTTGTTTAAATAAACTGCACTGTTTAAGTAGCCAGTTGTTTCGGTTTCTCACTGAATGCGACCAAAGACTCGAGGGTGGCCGTGCTAATTCATGAGCACGACTAGACTGAAGGTGCAGTCCACTATTAGTGTATCCAAATCATAATAGTTTATTACATATTAAACGCAATTGGACTGATAGTGGTGAATTGGGCATCACTCAGAATTTAAACCTAGCCACACCTGGCCTCCCACCTTGGTGAGGAGTGTTAGAACGCAAGGGGGTTTATCTTCCGCCAAAACTGCTTTGCCCCTTTTCGCGCAACAGCTGGTCATGCCTATGGACAGCACAATGAGCCGTGTCATCCTCAGGGTGCTCCCTATCTGTGAAAACTGCCTTTGACTAGCTGAGCTCCTGCAAGAGGATATTTGAGTCATGAAAGGGCTCATAAAAATAAGCACAAGAGGGTTGTCTCAATCTCTTGTCATAGAATCATAGAATCGTTTAGGTTGGAAAAGACTTTTAAGATCATCCAGTCCAACAGTAGACCTAACACTGCCAAGTCCGCCACTAAACCATGTCCCTAAATGCCACATCCACATGTCTTTTAAATACCTCCAGGGATGGTGACTCCACTGCTTCCCTGAGCAGCCTGTTCCAATGCTTGACAACCCTTTCGGTGAAGAAATTTTTCCTAATATCCAAACTAAACCTCCCCTGGCACAACTTGAGCCTATTTCGTCTTGTCCTATCACTTCTTGCTTGGAAGAGACCAACACGCCTTTAGAGACCATGTCTGCCCCATGGATCAGAGAATTCTCTCCCTGTGTGTTTATAGAACTGCAAAATAAGAAAACCTAATCTCATGTGATGTTTGAACATCTTCCAGTAATCCAACTAGATCCCACTGGCTTCAAGAGGCTTTAAGTGATAGGCTGCAAAGCTGGTTGGTTTGGGAAGTTGAATCCTGTTATTTTCAAAATGTCACTGAATACATGTTCTTTACTGTCAGTTACTGTTGGGAAATTAGGGTTACAAACGTGTTCAGTCTTGCCAAAGAGTTGGGCTTCCCATTCCCTTTCTTCTTCCCTCTGATTTTTTGAGTGAGGCCAAAGTAATGGAGTTTGCTTGCTTATTGTTTTAATTGTAAGTAGCTTTAAGAGGGAGACAAAAGAAATGGGGGAGGGGAGGGAAATCAAACCTTGATTTGCAGTGAGAAGTGCAACGGAGGCATCTTCCAAGCAACCTTGAAGGATCAGGTGGATCCCATTCTTACATGGAACCCGTATTACAGCAGGGATGAACATGAACAGTTTTGCTCAATTTGTTACAAAATTCACTGGATAGCTGGTTTGGGTAGGTTTAAATTCTTTGTCAAGGACCTAGAAACCCAGAGCTGCTGCTGTCTTTCTCATGGAAACTTGTTTTCTCTTGAAAATACATTGGGTGTCCCTAGAGAGCAATAAGGGTGAAAACAGCAGAGAATAAGATGAACAAATAAGATACGCAAACTGAATATGTGGTTGTGAGCAAGGCACGCGTGTGCTGGGACAGTAGGACTTCCCAGACAGGAAAGTCTTTGGTCTTAATTCAAAGATAGGTCTAGCCCTATCTTGATTTGTGCTCGTCAGTGATGAACCTGAATGGAGAAAGAAGAAGTTAGATCAGGATGAAACTAGTTCTTTTCCAAACCATGGCACACAGCAAAGGATTCTTCACAGCAACGACACATGTATTTTTTTATATGTTCCTGTGTGATATATAGTATGTGAGTTCCAAGAAATGATTCACCTTTTTCCTGATTCTCTCGTCAGTGGAAGATTCGTCGTAACAGCCACTTGGAAACCATTCCATTTCAGTGATGGGACTTTATTTTCGTCATAATAATCCTAGTAGTAATGGTAATCCTAGTGGAAAGTAAGATATAGTATAAAACTATGGGGTAGTGTTTGTACTATCAAATGCCTAAAATCCTTTTATCCATCAAAAAAGAGCTTTTAAGTTCTATTCTTACTACGAAAGTCATATCATTGTTTGCAAATAGATGTGCCCCACAGCCTTATCTGTTGTCCCTTTGAATTAAGAGCAAAGACTTGTACAGACTTCAGCGGATGCTTAAGGGGAGAGCCATGTGCAACATCAGTGTTTAAAACAATCCTATTGTGAGATCCAGGGCTGTTCAAAGCTCAAATTGTAGGTCCCTTCTCTGAAACACAAAAGCTGAGTTACCACATGCATGTTACGCAGTTCCAGATCAGCCACTCAACAACTGCGCTAAAAGGGCACATCGGTTTTGCTCTCTGTGCCCTTCAAGCCTTCAACTTTTAAGGAATGGGTTTTTAATGAACAGTGCTGTTTTTTATGCAGTTTAAAATATAAGAAAAAAAATCAGCTCTTTTTCTGTGGAGGTATAACGTGTTAGTTTTCTGTAATACGTTCACGTCTCTTCTGTGTTTGCAAGCATCTTGTTGCCACTACTGCAAGGAAATGCAGTCACAGTGCAGGAAAAAAAAAAAAGTTCAGTTATTCTCTGTATTGTATTTTTTTCCCCTGCTTTTGTCTCTGTATGGCGTACTCTTACAGAAGGGAATCGTTAGAAAGACAATGTAGAACTTCGGAATGAATCAAATTGCCAACATTAAGCCAGCTTAGAAAATTGTATGAGAGCCTTACTTGAGTTGCTGACTGACATTTTGGGGGATATTTTCATTAGTATAATTCTTATTGACACTGTTGCATCCAAATTAGCAGTTTCTATAATGAAGCTGGTGTTACCTGCCAGTTTCTGTTGTGTTGAGTCTCTCCCTTTAGACTGTATTTGTTTTCTGCCTTCTGAGATGCTGAAGCCCGTGGCTCTGTTAAGTGTCTCAAGTAGATTGAGCTGTTACTCAGGCTTTTTGAGTTATTGTAGTTAGCTATTTCTGTTTTTCTTGTCAGTCACATGTATAATTTAACCAAGGTGACCTTTTGACAGTTTATTTTTCCTTTTATTAGCAATTCTTGCTACTTTCTATCAGCCGTATGGCCAGCTGATAAAAAAAGCTTTCCTGAGTAGCTTTGCTTTTGTTTTCTGGTATGCTAACATCTGCTGACAGAAAACTCAGATGTGTTTTATAATACCTTTACATCACTAAGCATCTGTATAGTGAGAAATTCCTTTTTTTCCTCATCTAGGTTGTGAGCTTTCTTTCCTCTTGCTCGTACCTGAATTCTGACGACACTGTCTTAAAACCATTTACTTACCTTCTCAGTTTTCTCACTGTAAGCAAAGAGAATTGTTTGTTTCCATATTGTGAAGTAGGCAAATATTCCCAGTTTTTCTTAGTGTATGCGGTGGCTAGTTTAAAAACAACCAAAAAAACATCTAGAGGATTTCAACTCCAGGAAAGCAGCATGCCTGACTCCTTAATGGTTCCTTGCTTTCTTGTTTGCTTACTGTTGTTTTGCTTCTGTTGACAGAACTCAAGAGGTTTTCATCTTCGTGCTCCTTTTCACAACAGTGTGATCATATTCTGCTGGTTTGGTTTATTGTGCTGTACCTCGCTGATCAATTGCAGGTGAAAAGGACACACGGTTCGGCAGTTAATGCAGTGTACTAGTACTTAAGAAAAAAATGTTTAATTCCTTAATCTATTATAAATCTCCAGTGTGACCTGGCAAATCAAATATACCTTGTCTATATTTAGGAAGCATCTCGTGTAGCTATATCAAATTGTGCCACTCGGGTCCAGAAGACTTTGTGAGCTCGACCTCAGCATATTCATTTTGGACTCAATGATCTTAAATGTCTTTTCCAACCTAAATGATTCCATGATTTAGAAAGATACCATACAATGGTTGCACAAGTGGTTACTGTAAGTACAGAATCATAGAAGTAGAAGCAATCCAAATGTAGGTGTGGCCTTGAACTCTTACATTTCAGTTTCTTCAGTGCAAGGTAAAACATTTTAAATAATGAAACAAATTCATGGTAGAAAAATGTGCTGAAGGCTTAGACATAGGTACAGCCTTTGGCTCAGGAAGTCCATAACTGGCTGATTGCTAATAAGTGGAAAGGTAAATGGTAAAAGGACAACTGTATGCTTGTGCTTTTGCTAGTTCCCTCCTGTGTATCTTCTGGGCACCACTGCTGGATATGGAAAACTGAGCAAGGTGAATTTTTGGTGTGTTGCTATGAATATTGCATCTGCTTACAAGGTAGCTTTTGAGGGCAGAGTTTGGTGGTGCTGATGGTTTTTATCATCATCGGCATTTCTTTGTTTCAGTCTTCTGTGCATCCTTTGGTGTTACTGCATTAGTACCACTTAGAGTGTGATGCAACAGGAATTCTCACTGCATGAAAAGCCTGATAGTTTGATTTCAAGGACAAGACTTCTTAGCAAAATGAAAAATACCTTTTGAGAACCAAAAATCTGAAATGGTACTTAGAAAAAAAAAAAAAGAAAGCGAAGTTATTTGTTACTTTTTTTTCAGGATTTGTAGAGCTGGTCAGAGCAGGGAGCAGGGCAGTCTAGAGACCCTGATCCTTGCAGCTTCCTGGGAGCACGTAGAGATGTACTGAGCATCCTCCTATCTACCCCTCTTCCAACAGTGTGGGAAACCGGATTTAGTCCTTTAAATATGGAAGATGTCACAATATCTGGCTCAGTCTGTCTTTCTGGAGCAGTCTGTCACAGTGCTAGCAGTGAGCAGATTGTCAGGTTTGAACAAATATTTTCTGTAGTGTGTGACCATGGAGAAACATGCAGCCTAAGTCATGAAGGTTAGATTTGGAACCCTGTCTAATGCACAGTCGGAGAAAAGGAGGGGTGGTAATTTGTTCATCACAGAGAGTAACTTTGCTTTTGAATTTTTACTCACCAGACCCTTGCGACTTCTGGTGCCACATAGTCGGGCGATTTCAGAGGCTAGCTATTAGGAATCTGACGCTACTTCCGTCAAAACAGCAGTTGCAATAATATGCTATGAGGGACAGCATCTGTTCATCGAGTACGCCGTTTGCAGCGCCTTAAGTCACAGAAAGCACTAGTGACACAGACTCTTTTAATGCATTTTTGTCTGTCTTTCCATTTTTTTTTTTTCAATGGGCTGGACCTCTGGCTAAATATGTTTGATACCTTCTGTGTAAAAGGAAAGATTGCAGACGTGAAAAGCCCCAACTGAAATGGGTAGCATGTGACAGTTTCGTCCTTCCAGCGTATTGTTTTATGATGTGACTATCTTTAATAACAGTTCTTCAGAGACTCATAACCCTTTATGTGATTTACTGTGGTTATTCTGCATGCCACCTGTGCATGGTATTAATTAAGACCCGGGGAGACTGTCCTATAAAGCTGAAAAATTCACTTTGCCAAAAGGTAGTGCAATGAAAACCAGTAACCCCCATGCATGTAGTCATTTGAAAGTTCTTCCAAAATTGGTTTATGACTTTTTTCTCAAGAGCTTGAAGGAGTACAGCATCTTAAAGATAAACTTACAGGTTCGATTGCCTGCTTAGATGTACAATTGTGCATTTTGGTCCACTTGAATTAAATGTGCCTAAGGGACTGAGTTTATTTTCTGCATCCGTTCAAGCACACGATTGAAATAAACAGCATGGTCCTAACAACATAGCATGCTAGCTATTAATCCACTAAGTACCCTATTAGTACCTGTCACTTGGGATTAGCAATGAGTTTTTTATGTTCATCATGTATTTAAGTATACTGACTTTTGGGTGGATTAAATCTCTCTTATTCAACTAATTCCCAAAAAGCATCCGTCTGGAGAACTTTATGCCTTAGAAGTCTATTTCTCAGCAATAAGTCCAAATAAGATGGGCTTTATCATCCCAGAGAGTCACTCAGGATGAGGTAATGGGAATAATAATTGGTTTATAGGGTTTTAAGTTTTTGCTGCTAGAAACCTGCTCATACATAAATCAAAGACAGATATTTCATTTCTGTCAAGCATTTAAATTGTTCAACGATTGATTAAATGTCAGGCAACCTAATAATTAGTGTACCTGAGTATCATTTAGAATGTAAACTCCCTGGGTGGGGATTTTTCTTCTTCCTTCTCTCTGCATAATCACCATCTCGAGTCTCACAGTGCCTGATTTGGGCTCTTTAACTGCTGTCATAAAAGAAATAATAATGTCTGCAAAACTCCCTAAACTAATACCATATTCTCTAGTGATAATCTAATCACTACATCTCTGAGGCATGTCATTGTGCTATTTTGGAATGGTGCTTGAAAGGGACAATCTTGGGCTTTTATGTCACTATTTTTTCTGCCCCTTTAGTCCTAATGTACATATGAGGTACATTTTGCCAAGGCAGACTGAGACCACCACTTGAGCCGTGTTACCCTCAACAACTTATTTTAATTCATAGAATCATAGAATGGTTTAGATTGGAAGGGACCTTAAAGATCATCTAGTTCCAACCCCCCTGCCATGGGCAGGGACACCTCCCACTAGACCAGGCTGCTCAAAGCCCCATCCAGCCTGGCCTTGAACACTTCCAGGGATGGGGCATCCACAACCTCCCTGGACAACCTGTTCCAGTGCCTCACCACCCTCACAGTAAAGAATTTCTTCCTAATATCTAATCTCAATCTACCCTCTTACAGTTTAAAACAGTTACCCCTCGTCCTATCACTACATGCCCTTGTAAAAAGTCCCTCCCTAGCTTTCTTGTAGGACCCCTTCAGATACTGGAAAGCTGCTATAAGGTCTCCCCAGGCTTTCTCATCTCCAGGCTGAATAATCCCAACTCTCTCAGCCTGTCTTCATAGCAGAGGTCTTCTGGTCTGGTGTGCTGAAGTCTTAAACACGGTCTCTGTTGGCACTATCCAGCCCCTGTGTGACTCCAGCAAAGCAAGGATACTTCACTGTGAGTCCTCTGGCCACCATTAAGAACCCGTGCTTGTAAGAGAATATGATTGTAGTTTCCAAATTAGCTGTAACACCTAATCTAATTTAATTAAGTGATTAAATTTTGGCAGTAACCAGAAGGCTTAAGGAAACCGAAGAAAAAAAAAAAGAAACCTGCTGTTTTCACATTTTCTTCACAAGATCTCCCTGGATTGTTTTGTTGCTGCTTACATGATCAGTAGGTCTGCATCAATGATGTGCTTTGGGTTGCAAGTTTGAGGGTGCTCAGAATTTCTATGTTCCAAACCAGCCTTTTCTCCCCTAGCTCATACTTGCAATTTGTTATCCCCGTTCTAGTCAAGCTACTGTAAAAACTTGTAAATGCTGCAATTTGGGGGATAACTTGCTCCGTGTGCTTTCTCAGCCTCCAGTTGAATAAGCTTTCAGCCAATCTGAAAGCTAATTGCTCCCTCTAAAACATCACAAGGAGTACAACATATTCATCTCTAGGCAGCCGAAATTTCTGCCATTTAGACGCCCTTTTTGTTAGAATAGTAACAATTTCATAGTTGCTCAGTTGCTTAGCACAAATGCTCAAATTAATTTTTAGTTTTTACAGAGAAAAATACTGTATCTGAACAAACTATCCTTTCTTAGACTTGTGTGTCACATGTGCTTTTTCGTGTCCTATCACTGTTTATATTCCGTTGTTCATCCAATATGCTGTTCTTACAGATTACATGGAAGTCTTTGATTTTGATGAGTTGTGAACTTTATGGTAGAGACCAAGGCTGGGATTTTAAAGACACAAATAGCCCAGTGAATGGTGAACTAGATCAGAGGTACAGAATTTTTCCTCTTCTGCTCTTTGTAGCTGTAGTTTATAAGCTGTATGTGTATGGCAACACTTCCTTAGGTATTTATGAAATGCCTAGCACCATTATTAGCAGAAACTGCAGAAGTCATTGGAATGTGACATTGTTCGGGCTATCTGGTGGTTTCAGAACTTCCAGTCTGATTTATAGATATACAAATATCTAGGCTCACATCTGGGATAAGTTTTTCCTTGTATTTCAAGATCAGTGTAGAACATGCATCAGGAACAATGTCCAATAAGGGACGTAAATGCCTTAAAAGTCTACCTAGCATTTGGAATGGATTTTGAGAACCATGAGCAAGGTGCCTGGTTTGCCCGAAAAGAAATAACTTGGTGACACAGTTTTTTGTTATTTATATGACATCCTGGTGCACGAGCAGGTTACCTTGGGATGGTGAACATAATCACGTTACCTCCCTGCGTTGGCTGGGACTACCCTAGGAGTTTGTAACAGCACAGCTTCATCTGCCAGGGAAAGGTTTCAGACAGAACAGGTAGGCAGCGACTGAATTGAGGCATCTTCTGGACTAGGCCCCAGTCAAGTGGTCGATTTTATTTTAATCTAAGTTAAGAAATTAGGTAATTCTGCTGAATCTTCCTTTGTGGTGCCAAAATCCTTTCTCGGATGTGGTTCCAGAGGAGGTCCATGTCTCCTACTTCCCATGTGTTGTGATCAGCTCTAGTCTCTCAAGGACCATACCCTTATTGTTTCTACTTTTTGATCTGCTCCAGAACAGAATTTCATAAAGTTGGATTATTAACTTTCCTTTCTGTTTTTAACAACTCTTTTGTGTCACCTTTTACTCAGATCTGTGGATCCAACTCTGCAGAAACCTGGAGAAATGTTTTTAAGAGTTGTCTATGTCTGGTTGCAGAAGCCAGAAGAGAAGGAATGTTCCCAGCACCTTTGTCAGCACAATTCATTTGTCCCCAGCAATCAGCTGGACATAACTCAATTAATCTTCCCTGATGGGGCACTTCCTATTCTGCTTTTCCATTAACTCTCTGAAAGGTTATTAATCTATCTGATCCTTTGTTTAGTCCCAAAACAGCTTGAAAAAGAGCTGTCTTGTGATTTTTGTCTGTGTTACCATGGCTGTTGGTTGTTTCAGAGCTTATGGAGAATTCCACAGAGGAGAAGTGCTTAACTGGACTACTGGCATCAGTGAGATATTTGTGTATTTGAAGGATTCATTTACAAATGCAAGGGGGACTGCCCTGAAGGCCACTTTAATCAAAACAAGATTGACAGGCATGAGAAACTTGTGGTAAATGTGAATGGGAGAACATGAGATGGCCTCTTTACACATCAGTTGTGGTTATGATGCTTTCTGTCACACAGCTTGACTTATTTTTTTTCTCTTACTTCTGCCAGCATTTCATGTTTAAATTCCAGCAGGTCAAATGGATTATGATTTGTGCAAGTATGGAGAGAAGTATTTGGACTGAGAATAAAGTGATTTGATAATAGAAGGTGTCAGGAAGCTGGAGATGGTGTGCATCCTGTTGGTCAGAGGTCTCTGTCATCAGCAGAGGAAGGCAGATAACAGGGCAATGTTAGGCACAGCACACAGGGGGCTTAAGTTGTTTTTGGGTTTTTTTTGTGGTTATATTTGGCATTTGTTTGGTTTTTTTTTTTTTTCTTAAATGCAAGTGAATGTTGTGGTTTAACATTATTGTGAAAACACAAGTCCATAATGGAATATGTTTCACCGACCGGCGAAGGGAAGATGTCTGCGTTGTCATTCATGACACGCTGCGTGCACTGTAACATAAGTGAGCAATACTGTTACTGTGTCAAACTTATGGTTCAGTGCCTTTTGGCTTGACATAGGTGGAATTGGCCCCTGGTCATTGTAAAATATAGGCACTTTAGAGCTATGCCTTCAACTCTTCCACTTGCAGTAACTTTGGATCTCTTGCCCTTGATCTGGCTGCTTTATGCTGTCTGTGTTAAAAGGCCAAAGGATCACCAAGGTTTTGTGATCGGTCCAGGAATTCACTGTGCAAGCCAGCTCCAAGGATTTTCCCTCAAGTCCTTGTGCTGTCAAAGGAACAGTGCTCTGAGTGCTGCAGATGCTCTGGAAAATCCTCGTGCCCCTGGGGAAGCCTAGACCATCGGCTGCTGTCTTGCTCTCTTGCCCTGAGGGCTGTTTGCTGCCATCGGAGGCCTCCCCTTCCTCTAGGCCAGCTTTGAGAGGAGGACAAAGCCGCTTGAATTTCGTCCTCCTTGCCCTCATTATTTGCATTCTCTGTGCTGCCAAAGGTATTGCTGTCAGTGAGATGATAGCTCGTGTCATCTTGCAAGCAGGAGATAGACTCTCAGCTCATTGAAGTAACTTTGGAAACAGTCATCCTTATTTGTAGAGCAGCAGTGCGTACTGCCTTCTGGCCCATCACGCTGTGGCTCTGTGGCACCAGCATATGCATCTCTACCTTTTTTTTTCTTCTCCTTTCTGTGTCCTCTGTTCAGCCTGTTGGCTTTTGGATCTTGAGTGCTCCCTCACTGTGTTAGCAAACTTCTGGATAATGACACCCTCATTTGTACTGGGATTTATAGATACTATTACAGAAAAAAATGTTTCTGCATGTGCTTCTTTCAGTTTGGTCACTTGGAAAGCTCCAAGCCCGTTTTTCCTTCTCGTTAATAAAAATCACTAGTAACGCTGCATCAACATGTAGTAGCAGGAACAGCAGCAATCTCACTCCAGCAAGGCCTGATCTTTCCTTGCAGTGAAAACAATCAATTTGTTATCAGAATTGCAAATATTTGATAGCTGTAATAGCTACAGTGAAGGAATTGATTACACTAATAATGTTTTGATTGATTTTTCTGCTCAGTTTTTCTAAAGCAAAAGAAAATAAGAATACCAGTTCTGCGACTCTTCCCTCCACCCCTCACCCCCCCCTCTAAAAAAAAAGAAAAAAGAAAAGTCAAGTCTAGTTCAAACAGAGGCAGGAAAGAATATTTGTTAGGAAACTCTGTCAAACACTACAGGAGAATGGTGAAAGCCAATTGAAAGGTTCCCAGTATAATATAATAAATAACATAACATAGATAACATAGAGCAGCAAGAAGGCAGCACAACTTTTTCTGTCCTGGGCCTAACTCGTCTCTCTTTCTAGGTCAGCTAGAGAGGGCTTACAGCAGGTACTTTGTACCGTAGGAGTGATGGAGCTCACTCTGGTACCACAGCCTGCCCAGGCAGCAATGTGCGCTGTTTGGAGTAGCTGAAGCAGTTTTTTACAAGGCATCTCCATTATCTATGTGTAGATACACATTTGTGAAAATCTAGCCCAAATTAAAGCCTTTTCTATAAAGTAAAAAAATCTTTCAAAATCTGGAACTTCCAGGTACCTGTTGACTGCATTCAGCAGGAAGAGAAGGAAAAGTTCTTTTCTTTTCATTCAAGCTTGTTCACTAATTGATGATGATGTCAGACCATGGCAAGGAAGGACTAAAGCATTAGTGCTTTTCACTGATGCTCAAGGTCCTGAAGTGTCATCTTAATAACTGGATGGGTCCTTCAGTTGTGAGATTTCCTGTTATTTTGAAGATATTTCCATCAGATCCTTCAGAGGTAGAGTGCAAGTCATATTTAATGCCTTTTTGGGAAGAAAGTACTGTATCATGTAGTAGCCTAGGTACGCAGGAAACATGCTGAGCAGAGAGATTTTGACTCCAGTTAAGTACTGAGTTAATTTACTTTTTTCTTTTGGTTATACAACCCTAAGAAATCTGTGGACCTTGCAGTGCAGGAAAACAAAATAGCACTAAATCATTATAAAATCTTTACTGGAATTATGTACAATTCTGTGTTTTAACACAATCTACTTCAGTATGGCCTGCTCCTGTCTGGGAGTTTGGGGATGCTAACTTAATCCTAATATGTGATAATAGCAATACATACCTCACTGAGGCAGCAGTGACATTTTAGTTTTCCAAATGTAGATCAAATAACACAGGGGTAAAAGAACCAGTGCGTTTCATTTCTTAAATATATTTTCTAGCAGAAGGTGGAGTTTTACTGTCATTGTAATTGAAAAAAAGCCTAATGTGTATTTTAAGATATTTTAATTGTTTTGAGATTTTTAAGGAAGAAAATGAATGATTTTTTCCCAGATATTAATAAGTCATTCCTATGAAGTATATGGCATTTCAATCTTGGTATACCAGGACCATATTGGAAATGAGTCTTTCCACTTAGACTTATTAGCGCCATACTTCTCATGAACAATAGAGATGCTCCTATCCAATCTTCCAAGATCTATATTTGTTACATGCTTGTTGCTGGTATTTTGATAATGAATTTTGTGCTGTGTGTACTTATGCACATTGTTGGTCTTCCTAGTGCTCGCATGTTTCCCATTTCAACACAGATTTCTGGGAATCTAAACCATAATTCAGTTACAAAGACTGCATCTGCTAGCCTCAAGATGACAGAAATGAAGATTTTGCAGAACTCATTAGATGTTTGCATGGCTGAAAGAGTATGAACCAAACATGTTTTGCAGAGGGAATTGTTTGGGTTTTTTCCCCGTTGAGTTTTTTAGGGACATTTTATTCTCTTCCAAGAGTCCTCCCTGATGAGAACAAGGAAAAAAAAACTCACAACTCATAGCTGTACTGAGCTTCATTGCAGTCTGACACTCTTGTGTCTGAGGTTTCCTCCCTGAGTACCATTTTCCCATTTTTCATTCACTCATCTCACTGAAAAGTTGATTCTGAAATTCAAACCAGCCTCAAGAGGACTTAGTGCACCGATGCTGGCCATTTTTAAAACTTCCCACTGGCACTGCTAGATGATGTGTAACTGTCTCAATGTGTCCCCTGTTGCTGTAAGTCAGGAAGGTACATGTACACGTAGAGAATGACCTGGCTCAAGAAGGGCCATGGAGAAGCCTAACAGCATCACTGACGGTAAGATATCACTGTGGAGCTCCAGTGAGCTCCAAACCCAAGAGCTCCAGTGTGATTCTTTTGTAGCCAAACTGGGCTATATGGCTCTCATGACAAAACACAATTCCATTTCTTGTGGCATGCTTCTTTCATACTATAGTGTGAGCAGTAACAGAGTTCCCCACTGCCTTACCATCCAGGAACTCCTGCCGCTGGGTCTGTGCCCTTTGTTTTGCTCCTCTGGGCCAAAGAGAAAAAGGACAGGATCTAAAATTCTCCCACAAATCTTAGATATATGGATAGGTAGAAAAAAAAATATGTTTGGTTTGTGTTTTGGTTTGGTTTGGGTTTTTTTTTTTTTTTTTCTTAGTGTGCATCATATCCATACCTCTCTGTTTCTGGGATTGCATTCTCAAAGGTTTGTAGTGACATTTGGGCTTACGTTCTCCTTGAGAAGCCAGTGGGAGCTGGCTGAGAGTCTAATTTCTGCAGCTGCTGAAGAAAAACCTAGCTTTTATTATTTTGTCTTAATTAAACATATCAAGTGTAATTCTAGCTATAGCCTGCGTGTCCTTCACATCTCCCGTCAGAGCAGAGGCAGTTTTCTCTGTGCACTGGAATGGGCAAACTGAGGAAGGAGTGGAGGGACCTTCTGTCTCCTGGAGCCCAGGGGAAGAGGTGTGACAGCGCCGACAGGTCTGCACAGCATTAACCCAGGGCCCAGATTGCAGAGTTATGTATGCAGTACAATTTTGCCGAAAACTATGTTAAGAAGTTGGAGCAGATGTCCTGGGATGCACATGAATGAGGTATTGGACTCTGATCTGCCTGAGTCAAAGCAAAATTTTTCATCCCAGGCATGCTGGGGACTTGAATGCAGCCTTTTGACATCTGAGACTGGTATCCTATACATCCTCAGGCCCTGTAGAGTGCAAGGAGGTTGCTTCCCACATGTGCAAAATTATGCACAACACATGCAGGCCCCAAAGTCTTCTGCTCTGTCTGATACCGGGGAGGCTCAATTCTCTGAACTATTGGCCCCCTCTGACTCTGGTTCATGCTTATTTTTCTTGCGATTTTCAGAGCACCAATGTCAATGACGTGACAGGAATTAGCTGCAGGGGTAGAAAAAACCTAACAACTCGTATTTAATAAATTGCAGTTTTCCTATGATGCAGAGTATCTTACAGTGCAATGAAATACCTCCCTTATTGGTCTGCTAGTCATTAAATAATTCCTCCAACTCAGTTTATGTCTTTCTGTTGCCAACTCAGAGACTTATATTGCTTTCTCAGTTAAATCATCAGCTCCTAATGATCCAGCTGAATTTTTATGCCCAACCTATCCCCCAGGAGACTTTTATATACACTGTAATGATACTGTTTGCTTGGGCGCTGGCAGTTAAGTGTTCTAGCACCTTGCTTTAGAGTCTTTGATACATTTCTGAGAAAAAAAGCGTTTAGTCTATTTATGAGAAATCAGAATGGCAGTTGTGTTAAGGCTGTAAACACAAAGCACATGCTCAGCTTTATTTAGATGCTCCAAACTTTACCTGAAATTAAAATTCATCCCTGTACTTTGCCATTGTTATTGCTGCTTTAGTGATGCCATTATTGCAGGTAGCGTGAGTTGAGGGGACTGGGAGGCAGGCACTGGTAGCTTTATGGCCACAGGCTTGAGGGAGCCTGGGGGGCCCCTCACTGTGTCCCTTCAGCTTGCAGGCTCTTTGGGACACCTCCCACAACCTGCCTGTTATACTTAATGCTGGATTAAGTGTGAAGCTGCATTAAATCAAGCAAATGAGACATTTCAGGTAGTTTATTTTTTGAAAAGACAAGATGTTTCTGGACTGTCAGAAACAGAAATGCAAACATAAATTGGGGAAAAAAAAAACCCCAACCCCACACAGTCTGAATATTTTCAAAACAAAAGGTTGTGCCATTATGTTTCAAAATATTTTTATTTCAGCTTAAGGCTTCATTTATTTATTTTTATATTTAAAAAGTAAATGAAGCAAGTTCTGGATGAAGCGCAGTATGTTCTGACTTTTTGCATTAACCATTGAGAAATATTTTTAGTACAAAACTAATAGTTTTGTTTAGGATCAGCATCTTTCTACACACGCTTGCACATATCAATGTTTTCAGAGGTTTCCAGTCCAGTTACTGAACCAAAAAAAAAATCAATTACTAGCTGAGCCCTTGCTAGGAGGCACCAGCAAACTGGTCGAGGTGAGGGCAGCTTTCATAAGCTTTGCTTATTTCTTTCTCTTCTCGCTTAGGTTCTGGCTTGCGCCTCGGGGCAGGTACGTGCTGCGGGAGCACTGAGGTACTGCTGGGTACCTGTTCTTTCTGGCAGGGAAGCCATCCTTTGCTTCTGCATCTGCTGAATTGCTTATCAGAATTTCTTCTTAGCATTGTTCCCTCTTAACGTATGGTTACGCATTCACCTCCGCTGCCATGAAGCATTCAAGGATAAGACAGCTACACTACCTAGTTGCTGGGTGTCACTGCAGCTGTCTCGGGGCAAGCGACCCCACTACAACCTGTGTTTCTGCCTGTGGAGGGTTGGCTAGCGAGAAGGTGAGAATAGAGATCCAGTCAAGCAATGGCTTGGATGTCCCTATGCTGCTTGTAATAGAGTTGGGGCAATTGCATTTCTCCCTGCTGTGACAGTCCCCTGGCCCAGAGACTGGCTTTTTCTTTTTGAGTTTTCCATCAAGACTCAGCAGTTCCTGAAAGCAGCTGGCAACATTTTTCTTGCAATCCAGTGTTATAAACATTCAGGCTGTAGTCCAAAAACAGGTAGATAATGTTGTTCCTCTTTTTGATTTCAGATGGGCCTGTTTCATTTTCAGGGGACGTACTATGCAGAGAGATTTTTTTTTTTTTTTTTTTAATTATTATCTTTTATTTAAATCATTGACATGCCTTGCTTCTCCTGAATGCTGCTTCTTTCTGAGCCCTGAGATCATTGTGCCAGCTTTTTTGAAGGCTCAATTTCTGCACAGCAATGCAATCCTGTGTGCCCATAATTTTGAGGACATACTGAGTTGTTACGGAGTGTAAGGTATTAGCTGAGGAAGACGTCAAAGTTTTAGGGAGTAATGTTTTGTTTCAGGACAGGAACGCGTGTGCTGTGTGCATGTAAAACACTAGTAATTGGTGTTCTCTGCGGGCAGCAGGATTGAGATTTCTTAAAACTCGTTATTTCCCCTTTCCTTGTGTTATAGTTTGCGCTCTTCATTTACTTGGTAGAGTTCCTTGGTGTTTTGAGAAATGCTGTGTAAATAATAAGCTAACGATTCCTATTCATCTAGTCTTGTTCATGCTGTTTGAGATCATTAGGCAGACACTGGGCCCCCTCCTACCCGTGTCAAATTGCTGTGTGATTTCTAAATAATTGTTTTGTGTCATATGACTTAGGTTAAGAGAAACTCCTGGACTGCAAGTATAATATCGATACTTTGTATTTGGTATTGTAAACATATGTTATGAGAGCCTGTTTTATGTAGTGCCGTCTCTCATCCTGGATTTGCAGATCTTAGATGATTTGCAGTCGCCATGTTACAACATCTAGAATGAGATTTGCACAGCATCAGTGTCGTGCTAGTTCCCATTAAAATCAAAGGGAGTTTTTCCACTGGCTGCGATTAAAGCAGCTGGGCAGCACTGAGCCATGGGGTTAAAGGCACATCCTTCCAATCACAGGTAACTCAGTCAAACCCATTTGTGCACTTGTTTGTTTACTTTTTGGATGGATACCATGTGCAGCTGGGGGGAAAGAGCAAAGCAAGTCAATCTGATCATCTCCTGTCACCGTTTGCAGTGATATAGCGTTTTATATTTATTTGGAGGAGAGGAACATTTTGGGATGTGATGTTATGCCCATCGCAAAATACCCTTGTAACTATAATACAACAATTCATTAAGTTGAGACCCGAAGTCATGAATTAATAACTCTAACCCAGAAACAGCCAGAGGAGCCTACTCAGAGGCTTGCAGTAGTATCTCTCCATCTGGACTGAAGCAAGCTTTCAAGCTGATTATGTGCAGTAGACTTCATTCCTCTGATTGAATAATCAGTAGGATACCTACAGCTAAACTTTCTAGCCTTACTGGGGGTGCGGAGGGAAGGATTTGCCAGACGGGGAAAAACATGAAAAACAGTCTTGAAGTTTTTCGGAGCTCTCCTTTCTTGGGAATTGCAAACCTTAACTCGTGGGCACAGCAACAGCATTTCTGTGGAAAGGAGGTTGCTAAAACTATGAGCTCTTCTGTTTGAAAATGCCTCAAGTTGACTTCTGCAGTACACGCAGTTCCATGCATGAAGCTGTAGGTGACAAGTACGGTGCAGGCCTACTCCCTTCTGAAAAGTATGAGCAACGCTATTTCCCAAAAGGACCAATAACATTTTGTGGTCACTATCAGATCTAGCCTTTGGTTGAATGCTCAGCTATACTGTCCTCCAGGGGGTGGAGGGGATCTCTGAACACTAAGCAGTGTTTCCAGCTCAGACTGAAGGTACTAAAAAGTACTAGGTGATTAAAAAAAGAAATAAATACGTTTCTTAGGGCAACCCATGATACCTTACCAACTGCTGACCAATATAACATGGCAGCATGTGTCCATCTGCTCCTGTAGGGCCTATACGATATAAGAACATCCTTGCCAAAATTATACATTCAGAAGCTGGTACCATGGGCAGATGGGGGCCTGCCTGCTCCATGCCTCTCAGCAAGCCAGGAGAAATACTGAAAGCACAGTAGAGCCATAGACTGCTGCGAAAGCAGAAGTTGTCAGGTTTGTCGAAGGGTGTAAGCAGGCTGAGGGAAGGCAGCTGTCCCTACCGAAGGGTGGCAGGTTCCTCAGCCACACTTACGAGCAGTTTCCCAAGGATATGAGGCTCATGTGGCTGGACAGGCCACATGGACAGTGCCTCTCTGTTCCCTCAGCAGCATATGAATTTGCTTGCCACTTAGAACCAAAGTTAGCTGAAGGGCAGGGATTGTATAATAAAATGTTCCTAAAACATACCTGAGAACTTGTGATGTGGTGGAGGAGAATGACATCCAAATTGATGCCTCCACAGTGGAAAAGAGGGCAGCAGGAGCCCAGCTACTTTAATTAGGCACTGGAGAATCTGTACAGGAGCACGCTGCAGGAAACCAGGCTTCGTAGTTCACAGACTACTTGTTATTAACAGGGTAGCCTGCAGGGGCTCTGGGCTTGCAGTGAAAGTTTGTTTATAATGCAGCACATTCTCCCGCTCTGCTGTAAAGGAAGTCTGGATGGGGTTTAGAAATCAGATTTAACTCTTTGCTGGGGCCAGTCTAAGCTCAAAACAAAATACACACAAAGCTGAGCCTCTGTTCTTCTCCTAACCTTGCCTGCTTGCTCTTATGGCTTTTCCTTCTCTCTGACCTGAAAATTGTTTCCTCCAGGTTGTGTGGGGTGTATACACTCCTATGAATGTGATTAGATTTGTCAAGCTGTCTTGTCAGAACAAGAGAGCTCCTTTTGCTTGGGAGCCTTATGATCTCCAACCTGATGGGAAGAGATGGGGCAGCAAACTCCCCCTGTAGGTAAAAGATCCTGCTGCCCTGAGGTTTTAGAGCTACTTATTTTATTTACAGATAAATACATAAATATATATCTAAAGAAAAAAAATGAATTTGAAATGGGCATAGGGTAATCAATCATGCAGGCTTTCGTGATCCTTTTGAATGAAACAGAATTAATTTTAATCTCTCAGTGTTAGTACGAGAGGGACCAAGTGGTATTTCTTTGGCAGGTGTGTGGGCACGCTCGCTCTGAAGCACACAGTAAAATAAAGCATAACAAATCTGTATTTACAAATCTGAGGAAGCTTGCACTGCAGTCAACATATTAAAGTTCTTTCAGCAGCTTGAGAGATGATTTGCATTGAGTGCCTTAGCCCAGGTTTACTGAGACGGAGAAAGGTGTTGACATAATATGTGTTTGAAACATTGCTTACACTTTCTGACATGAAACTTGGGCTCTTTTTTTGAAGTTTGCCACATGCTGAGCTAAAGCAAAAAAAATGCTTAAAAAAATTCCTTGTCAGATGCTTTGCTAGATGAGACAAAAGATAAGGAAACAACTACAATATGCAGAGGACTGATTTCCACCTATTAAAATCTTATATTTACAGTGTCTTATTCGCAAATTTAACTAGACAGAGAAGATCAATATCAGAACTCTGATAGCAGCTTTAGTTGCTGTATGTTCTGGCTAAGCATAACGCGATTTTGCAAAACTCTTTGGGATAAGACAGGAGCTGGACTTCAAAGAGCTCTTTATTCAGTGAAGGTTATACAGTTTAAGACTTACAGAAGGCTGCTTAGCAGAAAGAGGTAATTAGAAAGCAGAAGTAAATGCCACTGCTCCAGCAGTATGGAAAAACGTAAAACGCCATCGCCGTGTGCAGCAGGCTGCAAAATGAGGAAACCTGTATGGGAAATAATGGCTCAGAAAATTGCTGTGTTAACAGATAATGGAAGGGAGGGCTACTCCACCCTCTTATTGCTCATGGTTTTGTCCTGAGGAGGTCAATGGAAAGACCGGTGAAAGGAGGGAAGCAGTTGAAAGACCCTGTGTGTTTCTTTTGCAGGCAGGAGGAAAGCATACATTCCCCCTGGACAGGGGACAGCTTTCCCTCTTCTCCTGCTTAGCTGCTTTCTTTTCACTGGAATCTCTTAAATTAATCCTTGAATTGAGGTTGGGTATTTTGCATAAGATGTGCGTCAGCTCCTGTAGAGATGAGTTGGTAAAGGCATAGAAGATCTGCATTACTCACTTGGCCAGATGAGATGTGCGTCTCCTTTCAAAGTTTAATAGTTTCAGGTGAAAGAGTCTAGGAAAAAGCTCCACAGATAAAGAAACAGCGCAGATTGTGGCCCCCTGCTCCTTTTAACTAGCACAGACAGTTTCCTGAGACTCAGTAATTCTGACGACTACAATTTTCTGCCAGCAGAGCAAGGCCCACCTAAATCATGACCCAGTTGTTTGCAGGAAAGAGGGGGCTGGGGCCTGTCAGGACTAAGTGAAGACAGCAGCCATGTGTTGTTCCCTCCACGTCCCAAGGCAGATCCTAAATAGACAGAGAATTAAAATCAAACGGGCTGGAACGACGGTGGTGAGGGGATTCTCTCGTGTGAGAAAGCAGAGAGAAGGGATGCCAGTAAGATGGTGTCTGCTTCCCTGGCTCTGTTGGCTCCCCAGTGTGGTAACTTCCAGCGGAGCCAGGAGGCTGTGAAACAGGCTGGCTCTGGCTCCCTGCAGCTCCGGTTGTCCGACAAGTCAGTCCTAATGGAGAACAAGGACAGAAAGTTGTCTAAGTAATAGAGGCCTACTCCTGGGGAGAAGGAGACAATTTACAGATAGGTGGGAAAACAGCCAGAAAAGTTGCTGGCTTTTTTTTCCCCCGTCCTTCCATAGGCTTGCTGGTGAAGCCAGAACAAAGTGAGTGAAATTAAATTTCATCAGAGCCCCGCTCTTTTTAACTAACACGGTTTGCTGAGATCCAGTCAACTCCATGTTTTTGTTTTTGTTTTTTTTTTTTTTCTCTGAAGTGTACCAGGCCCACCTAAGAAGGGCCAGAAAGCCACTAGGCCTCTGAGGCTGTGTTCAGATCCAGATCCCTAAACTATCCCTTTCTAGCGAGAAAAATGTCAGCTTTTGCAAGCTGTTTTCTCTGCACTCAACAGCAGAGCATGTAATACGTGACAATGGAACTGATGGGAGAGCACATGCTGCCCTGTGTTACAAATAAGCGATCAGAGGAGCTTTGCTCTTGATTTGCAGTCACTTTTGTATTAGTCAGTGGAAACGTGATCTGTACAAAGATTTGGGCGCTTGTTTTACATCCTCCTGCTTGTTCCCCACCATTCGTAAGGCCTCTGCATTATACAGAAGAGGTAAGTAGTGCTTTTATTTTCTTCCGACAGTGAAAAATAGGATTACCCTGGTGCCCTTGAGGTTTCCCAGGTCTAACTAGACTTCAATGGGTAAGGAGAGACAGCCAAGTTTAGTGACCTCTGAGAGTTCCTCCATCCAGATAGCCTTTTGACTTAGGTCTTCCTTTGTGTCAGAATTTGCATGACCTATCTTGTTCTTTGGATCCTTCAACTTTAAATACCCTCCATCAAAAGCTGTGTGAATACTATTGAGTACTGTCTTGTGGGGCTTAATTTATTTGGTTTATTTTTGTCTAATTTTAAATATTTGTAGGTGTTTAAGTCGCTTCAACTTTGGTCCCATCTCTTGCTGTGCCTCCCAGGCAAATGTTTCTTTGGTGGAAATCTTTTCTTTTTAGTATTTTGGCTACACAGGTGACAAAATAGATGTAAAATGTCACACTGTCCATCAGTCCAGCCCAGCTCTACCTCTTTTGGGTTTGCTAAGCCTGGTTGCCACTGCCAAGTGACTTGAAAGTGGTAAAAGAGTGACTTTTTTTTTTTTTTTTTTTTTTTTTTTTCCTTTTTCCCCTCCCGGGTTCCCCTTGTTCTGGTGAGATTCATTGCTTTTGTGGTTCCTTTTGAGCACTGCATATTTATTGAGGTTCCTTTTATTTCCTTTTGCATTGCACAGAGCACAGAGTACTGCAGCTTTAACTTGCACTAGTACGAGTGACAGCTGGGCGTGATTCAATTCTAGGGGAACGTAAATAAACTTCTATATTTCAACAGAGTAAAAATTATGTTACTATTTTTCACAAAAAGACAAGAAAAAAAAGCATCCTTATTTATTACAGTGCAAAGATACCTGTACAAATTTTTAGCTGTTCTTCTGGAGCGTGGGTGCTTCTGTCCACTTGACCTAATTCAGTCTTTGAGTCCTTCTGTGTCGAAGCAGAGCATGCAGGTCACCTCACCCTCCACCCTTGCAAGTGCGGCATCTATTCTAAGCTAGGTGTCTTGCCTTCTGTGTTCGGCAGAGATGATTGCACCTTGCAGGTCTGCCTCTACAGAGACTAGAAGAAGGGTCAGATAGCTCTCTCCCAACATTAGCAGCTAGGATGGGATCCATGTCCCCAAATCTTTGCTTTGCTGTTGCATAGGGGTAGGCAAGTGAGTTCAAAAATATAATTCTGCTAGATAAAAGAGGTTGGGAGTGTTTCATGACTTGTCATGGTAGACTTGAGTACAAAGATTCAGTTTGCCTGGCGACCTTGCAGGATCTGGCTTTCAAAGAAAAATTCCTGTAAAACATGCAGGCTTTCATGATTGCTTTTTTGAGGGTTTTTCTCCTCATTTTTCTCAGCCAGAGTGAAGTGGGTTGTCCTGATGCACCAGGAAACAACCTCGGAAAAGGACATTAGTAGTGAAGCCTGAAAATACATACACTCTCCCTGTTCAGAAAGAGAAATATAATCCAGAACAAATGACTAAAACAACAGGCAATTGTACTCCTGAATCTGATTGCAACTTAAACTGCAAGGGGCAATGGAAATCTGTTGGTTTTATTTGCAAGGATCCACTAGAGTAGAAGTAGTGACTACGTGACTGGAACCAGAAGCAGGAAACTGCAGGACCTGAAACTTTAATCAGCTCTAAGGCTGTTAGCGGAGTTTGCTGTTTCTGGTAGATCCCGCTAGCAGGTACTTGCCAGTTCAGGTATTGAGTAAAGCCATATTCAGTGAGCCCAAGTGGTAGAAGCTGCCTACTTTCTCCTAAATGCGGTTACTGTGGGGAGATTCTTGCTGGTAAATTTCTAGCACTGAATGTGAAACTGAATTTCTAGCACATATTGTGTGCTCTCTAACTAGACACACATCTCCTGTGTTTGTAGGTCCCACAGCTGAAGGAGCTGCTCTTTGAAGTCTTCCTGAGCTGCAGCCTGGCACTGTGAGCCTTTCCCTGGTGTGGGACCTGTGTGTAGGTGCCAGCTCTTGGGAGAGCAGGTAGTTAGGCAGTAAATTCAGCCAACAGCCCCAACAAAATAGTAGAGTAGCATAATTACATTACAGTTTTAAAATATTCCTGTATCACTTGGATGAATTTTTTCATTTTGCACTTTGAGAATAACCTCTGATCTTATGTGGAACTGCATCTAGCATTTAAATGGCATCTACTTATTTCCCTTGGACATACAGTTTTGGCTAGACCTTTCTAAAGAAAAATAAAAATCAGACAAAAGACCCTTATCCTGTGATAATGATTCTGTTTCAGTGATGTCTTTTAATTATGCTAGCTGGCTGTGTAAACTTAATTGCATTAGAGGCTGCTAATTATCTGATTAGGAAATGCTTGGCTGTAATAGCGTATTTTAATGAATTGACTATGTATGCATGTGATTTTTGGTTGTTTGGCTGTTACCTCAAATTGTTAAACTCTCTCAGATGCATTCTGTATTATTCTTTTTTTTTAAATCTAATATGTGAAACATGAACACATCTCTCGGTCTTGAATGGATGCAGATATTTTGTTGCTTGTGCCTACCTGTAAGTGACCACATCTCTGTTTGTTGTGGTGTTTTGTTGTTTTTGGTTTTTTGTTTCACATTTGTTTCTACTAAGTGATACAATAGGATCTGAAAGCTTTTACTTAGAAGCTGAATTGTATTTAAGCTGTCCCAAGAAGGAGACAAAGGAGTATTCTGCTTCTCTGAACTATATGATATAGAGTAAGGGTTGTCAGAAACCGCATGAGAAAAGAAGATGGCACAGAATCCGCGTCTTCTGGTGAATGAATTTCAGAGGATATGGTCCTTCAGATGATCTTGCAGGCCTGGATTGTTTGGCTGAATGAGGGCTGTCACCTCCAGCCCTAAGGGTCATGGCCAAGCGATGCCATGAGAATGAGAAGCAGAGATGTGAGCCTGACTAATCTCATTTTACCAGCTGCTTATGCTCGTTCTTGGGAATGCGTTGAATTATAAATCTGTAAGTAGAGCTGTGGCTAGGAACGTTTCTGAACAACTGTCCGAGCTAAAGCAAGGCGTTTGTTCACTTGGTTTCCATTGATTTTCAAGGAGTGATGTCTTAAAACACTTCTTGCCCTTTTGAGCTCTTTCTGAACACCAGGGGGATTTTGGAGTCATTGCAGAAATGATGATAAAGGAGATGAGATTAAATGAAAGAAATATGAGATGTTTCAAACTCCCCTATTCATTTAACCTTTCCAAAGTGGCATATGAGCTACCCGTATGGTTTTGAAGTTATGAAAAACATAGAAATACTTTGTCATAGACCGAGAATTTTTCTCCATACTTTATTTAAGATAACTTTTAGTCTTGATTTTTCAGTGCTAGTAGTGCTGAACAAAATCTGTGCTCAGAAAGGGAAATATAATTGCCTCATGTGGCAGATCTTTTGCCTCTGATTAGGAGCCAGAGCTGGTTTAAATCCTGGCTGTGCTGCTCAGAAGTAGCAGCAAAGTAATGATAGCAACTGGAAATTCATCTTGATGCTGAGAAAATTGCCTCTGGAGAGATGATGTTATATATGTACTTGAACCTACCTTTATGTTTTGGTACCTGAGGAAGTCTGACTTCTTGACCTGTTGGTGCAGGAAAATTTCCATTGGAGCTTCTGAGTTGTGGTTTAGTCTTGTTCCCGTGCCCAGCTCTTGCTTTGAGCTGTGTCTTCCTTTACTGTGCGCTTCCTCTTGGATGCATCCAAAGTGGGTTTCTGACTATTCCCAAAGCAAGGCAGTCCTGCTTATTAAACAGGTGGATGAGACACACATACTGTTGAATGAGACTTGTGTCATCCTCCCACCCTCCTACAAGACTTCCCTTCTTAAAAGCAGTGACCACCACAGATAGTCTTCCTGATTTTGGGTTTGTTTATTCCAAAATAAACCATTCCGTTTGCTTGTCCCCTGCAGTATACAACTCCCAGGAATTTGCTGATTACTAAATGAAACCTCGGACCTCTTTCATCTGAAGCTCTCCCTCCTCCTCACCCCACCAGTGTTGTAGGGCATTTAGCCCATGGGGTCTCTAGAGCAACAGCCAGTAGGAGGATATTACTGTGCCCAGTAGAGCTGGGAGCCTTGTGGTGTTGGGATGTGGGAGAGGTGTTGTTACGTTAGGACTGACCGAAATGCTGTGGCATCAGTTCGCAGGATCTCTGGTTGAACCCTGCCTGGCTTCCTTTGGTTCTGACTTTGTCTCTGATTTTTCTTAGGTTTTTTTTTTGCTCTTGAAGTTAAACAGTCACACAAACTCCTGTCCAGTCTATCAGCTTGGCATTTTGTCTGAAGCAAACAAATTAACAAATAAGCATTTAGCACATTTCCCTCCTTCACCCGGTTCATAGCTGGCTTTCAGCGACCTCAAACCTGGCTTGCCTTGCTCCTGGCACAGTGGGAAGGCAGGAGCTGGAAGAGGGCTGCCAGAAGCAGGTATGGACAGCATCAGAGATCCAGGCAGCTCCAAAGTGTGCTTCAGCGCTTTGGCCTCATGGGATAATCTGGGGCGTGAAAAAGTGATGGCATCTCTCTCTTGTCAAGACCCAGGGGCCTCTGTGATGGATTAGGGGTCAACCTAGAGTGCTCCCTATGTGTAAGGGGCTTTGGTCATCAGTCAGCAGGCAAATTGGAGATCGGATACAGAAAAGAGACTTCTGGAATTGGAGGAGGAACATCTGAGGACAGGGAACTAGGGGTGGCTATGTTTCTGCCCTTGTTTTAGTGGCAGGTAGTGGTAATCAGGGACTTAGTGGTTACTGAGCAATTTTTAAATGGGTCAGAGCTGCATATCCTGATGCTTTGGGGAACAGAAGGTGTGTGAGATGAATCTCATCTTCTCTCAGCTACCTGGCCTAGGACAACAACCATAGGCCTACAGACAGGCCATAATGGCAAACGATTAGGGCAGCTATGAAAAGCAGCTAGGCTAACAAGGTGTTAAACTCAGGGGCTTTGTATTTCTCCTTGCGGCAGAGGTCAGGGTGGTTTTGCTTTCAGCAGAAGAATCCCCAGGCTCCTGCTGAGGTTCCTGCTGTTGTTGGGCTTGGAACTAGATGATCTTTAAGGTCCCTTCCAACCCGAACCATTCTGTGATTCTGTGATTCCCTGAGTGCATGTGATCTCAGGTCTGGAGGAGGGCGGGTACAGCCCAGCACTCTGTGGAAGGCCACCAGCACCTGCTGTAGCCTGGCTGTGGGATGGGGCTGGAGGGGTGAGCTGCACAAGCAGGGAAAGCTGGGGGCAGAAATAACCAGAGGAGGGGAAAAGGAGGGAAAGTCAAGAGGCAGAGGAATACAGTTAGAAAGAAGGGGTTAAGGTACAAGTTACTGCTCAGTCTTCTGTCGCTCTCTGAAGGGCTTGCAGAGAGCAATTAGGAACTGGAGAGCAAACCTCTGTCCTGCCGTAGTCTCAGCTTTTGCTGCTGGGTGCTGCAAGTAAAGGCAGGCACTGCCACATCATATTTAATTGCTGTTTGGTGAATAAGGCTTTAGGTTTTTTTCTCTTACCTTGATGCAACCTTCAGTGCCTGCAGGTGGAGGAGCCAGAATAAATAGCGTCAGTAGCCCCTAACATGACAGCCCTGCAGGGCTGGTGATAAAAATTGATCTCCGGCATATTTCTTTTTCTTCTGCTGCCTTTGGAGGGATGGCGAAAATAAGGGGTAAGGTGTGTGAAGATACTCTGAGACAGACTCTTCTGCTTTTTTTTTTTGGCCTAAAGGATTAGTGTGAATATTAGCTGTCTGATGAGAGAAAGAATATAAATGGAGGGGGAGGAATTACTGTGGAGTTATTTCTTTTAGGGGAAATAGAAAAAAAATATTTTGATGGTTCTTTTTGGTTTGCTCTTGGATGTTTTTCAAGTGAGTGGTGCAATCTATAGTGCCAGATTATGCAGGCTCTTTAAAGAGGGTTTTTCTAATCAAAACAAAGCCTTCTTCAGTGCTTTACCAAGATTGCACAACATAAGCACGTAATGACAACTAAGCATAGACACTTGCTGTGCTGAAGGTAACCAGCAGACTTTAATTTGCTGTATGGATTTGCATGGCTGTGTTGAATATTATTTCCATCTTCCAACTGCAGAGCTGCAGTTACTACGACTGTTCCCTTCGCCAGTATCTGATAGCATTAATGCCAAGATTAACTTTCTCTTTTCCTTCCTAACAAAAAAGAGATTGATGTAATAAAAAGCAAATTAATATAGGCTGCTAAATGGCAATAGCCAGCTATGAATATCCAAAGTATTTCCTATTAATTACAGTTTTGAGACTTGAATTGAAATTCTATTCTACGATTCTGTGAAATTTTCTGGTTTTCCTTCTAAAATATTAAAAAACAGACAGTGATGGGCTGGAAAAGAACCTTAGGAGAACTGCTGCTACTTTTCATTAATTTAAGACATGGTTTTTTCAGTATAAGATTTTCAGAGTTTAAAGATTCAGGAACTTTGAATCCATGGAGCTTGTGATGTCTGGCCTCCCACATTGATGAGGTGTAGGTGAAAAACCTGCCTAAAAAGCGTTTGTAAAAGGGTAGTTATAGCCAGTGCAAAGTTTTGGAAGAAACGAATTATCTGCAGATGTTGAAAATACGATTAATCATGTAGAAATAGATTGGAAATTTGCATGCTATGAAAATTGCAGATCTAATTTGTTCCCAGAGGATATATTTAAGTATAGCTCCATTGACTTTAATAGTTACTTGACACTTCGGAGTAGTGTCAGCAAGAGGACAATTGAACCCAATTTCCTTAGAGTAAGCAAGTGCATGAGAATTTATGAATCAGCATTTTTTTCAGATTTTGGTTATGAAATTGCAGTTTCACATATCCATCTCAGACATAACTTTTAAACTTATTTTTATTTCTTTTTGACTTTATGGTGAAAGGCAATGAAAAGGCAAGATGTTTTGTGTTGCAGTGGGTAAAATACAAGGTTTGCGCACTTCTCTAGTGGTTGAAACTTGATACTCAGGGTGACACCTTTAAGTCCTTCAAGACGGAGTGCTATTGGCACAACCAGAAATGCAGTGTAGCAATGCAGACTCCAAAATGATAATCATGTGTTGTTAGCTGGCACGGGTATCAGAACAAAAGTTATTGGGAAATTTGTGATCTTGCTCATGAATGCAGGACTGTTCCTGGCATCCACCTTCCGTAAAATCACCCTGATCACCATTCTGTCACTTCCCTCTTAGTGTAATGTGATCACAGACTGCAACAACACTGTACTGGGCTGCTCTTACTGTCACCTAAGGCAGTGATTAACCTTGTTGTCATTGTAGCCATCCATCCTTCTGGTGCTGCTGTTGCTTACAACATGGAGATTGTTCAGGAGTAGGGTTTGTCTCACGTTTGATATGACAGAACTGCTTGTTATTGTTTAAGTACTGTTGTTGCTGAAGCTGAGGCACCTTTAGTTTGAGACGGTCCCAGATTCACAGGAGAGAAGGGGGGAGGTCAGCCTTCTCTCTTTGTTTAATCGTTTGGCTACATGTAGAGAAGAATGTTGTCATGTGGGCACAGAAGATAACACGCTTTCTAGGTGGACTAAGCACAGCTCTCAGGCAGAAGGAGGAGGTCAAGCATTGTGACTCTAAATCCTGGATTGTGAGAAAAATCTCCATAACCTTACATACTTAACACAGCTGGAGCTTTATACCACGCTGGCTCTGTTGTGATCACTCCTGATGTGGGGGAGCAGGAGGAAGGTCAGACTGATTATTGGTCTTTTGTGTCTTTGTCAGTGTCCATTTCTGCCTCAGTGAGATGTTTTGATAAATGGGAATCATCATTTAACTGCCCTTGAGATAAGTGCTTATATTTAGCCTGGTTTTTGTTTTATTACACAACAGCCAATGAGATGCTACACTTTGAAATATCTTGAAGCACGGAGCAGTAAGCAAGAACAGTTTTGTGCATATAAGACAAAAGGTAGGTCTTTGCTGAAGTAGCTTTTGTTTCAGTTTATTCTAAGAAGTTTTAGGTGTGCAGTGCATGTCAGTTCATGACTGTGAATTTGATTTATTTTTAAAAACTTGTTGTAGAGGTTTAAGTAAACTTTCTATTTGATCATCTTTTCTTAAGCCTAATTGATTTACTTCAGAAAACAGCCTAAAAACCCCCAAACCATTTGCACAACTAAAGTAAAATTCATAGTTTCTTATGCATATAATGATTGGAAACTCCTCTGCCCCTTGCCAGAAGTTTCATAAGAAACCTGAAGGCCAGGAGAAATGACATTTGTAGACCTTTCAACAAGATCTGAAAGCTGTTAGGAAAACAGGGCAGTTATGGCATGTGAGGCTTGCATACACGACCATTAATTTAGCAAGAGAAACAGAACGTTTAAAAGGTATAAAAGAGGGATAGGACTCTGTGATCTGTTTTCACAGTAGTAAAAGACTGCCAGTGGAGTTCCAAAGGGTTTGTGCTGGGATCAATGCTAATACTCATTCATATTCATCTAGTCATTCTCGATATATTCATAAATGAGCTGGAAAAGGGGTGAATTGCTATTAAGGGCATGAATTAGTGCCATCAGCAAACGTTATTCACAACAGTAAAGATGAAGGCTGACTGAAAAATTATGGAAGGACCTTATGAGACTCATGGCTGGGCAATGGATGAGCAGATCAAATTATGCATAAATAAATGTTAAGTGATGCATGCAGGGGAAACAATCCTAGCTTCCCATATTATATGGTGAGTTCTGGACTGGCCATTGGTCCCTGGGATGTAGATCTGGGCTTATGGCACAGAGTTCCCTGAACACATCAGCTCAGAGGTCAAAAAGCAGAGCAGTACTGCGAATATTAAAAGTACAATAGAAAGGAATACAAAATCATGGTTCTGTATGAAGCTGTGGCCTGCTTGCATCTTGAAAACTCTGTGTGGTTCTGCTCCCTTCATCTCAAAAAGGACGTGGTGCAACTTGGAAAAGATTTACAGAAAGGTAGTGGCCTGACATAGGTGTTGAGGGAATACAATGGTGGGTAACAACACTGAGTGGTATGGGAGGGAAGACAAGAAATATAATTTCATTATCCTTCTCTCTAAATTGGAGATATGAATTTGATGGATGGACTACTCTGTAGATAAGGAATTGGCTGAATGGTCACGGCCAGAGAGTAGTGGTCAATGGCTCTATGTCCAGATGAAGATCAGTGACAAGTGGTCTCCCTCAGGGGTCCGTATTGGGACCGATATGTTTAATATCTTCATCAGTGATATAGAGAGTGGGATTGAGTGCATCCTCAGCAAGCTTGCAGATGACACCAAGCTGAGTGGTGCAGTCGACACGCCCAAGGAATGAGATGCCATCCACAGGCACCTGGATGGGCTCAAGAAGTGGGCCCACGTGAACCGCATGAGGTTCAAACAGGCCAAGTGCAAGGTCTTGCACAAGGGTCAGGGCATCCCCTGGTATCAATATAGGCTGGGGGATAAAGGGATTGAGAGCAACCCTGTGGAGAAGAACTTGGTGGTACTAGTGGATGAAAAACTGGGCATGAGCCAGCAATGTGCGTTCGCACCCCAGAAAGCCAACTGTATCCTGGGCTGCATCAAAAGAAACGTGGCCAGCAGGTCGAGGTGGGTGATTCTCCCCCTCTACTCTGCTCTTGTGAGACCACACCTGGAGTACTGCATCCAGCTCCGGAGCTCTCAGTACAAGACAGACATAGAACTATTGGAGCGGGTCCAGAGGAGGGCCACGAAGACGATGAGAGGGATGGAACATCTTTGACCTTTTGCTTTGCAAATAATCAGTAAATCACGATGGTGTTTTAGCCTCTCTTGGAAGGTCATGGAGTGTTTAATTCTATATATCGTTTGCATTTGGCTGTGATTTTGCTGTCCCTGGGCCTGCAGAAGTCCCTGGAAAGTGCTGAATAGATATTTCACACCTTGATGTACAGGGAAAAAATGTCGAGGGATACTTCTTATCTCCTCTGGCAGTGACTCTGAAAAAAGCCAGGAGGTAATGGGGACAAAGGGCAGCCTTGTATATTTCATGAGATTTAACACAAGTGGTAGTGAATTGTTAGGTTTTAATTTGTACTCCTTTAATTAAAATCTTTAACCTCAGAATCCTGATGCTCATTCCGAGAACCTCATGGGAAAAAAACTAAAGTGAAATTCTGTCTTTGATTTCTTTTTGTTTATGACAAAGCATCTAAAACACTGGGGTCTGGGTAGAATTCTTCCTCCTGCTGTCGAGGTTGGCTTTATCTGGCTAATAGGCCAAAGCAGAGGCCCTCAGGGATAACTTGAAATGTATTTTAGACCTGGAATGCACATCAAAGACCCTCCTTTAGATGTGTTGTCCCTGCACACTTTGATGCCATTATGACAACTTTTCTATCTGATTTTGTCTATGATTACATCAAAATTGCCCTCCTGGTAAAGTGCACTATACACTTTAATTGAATTCTGCTAAGCTTACCACACTCTCAAAAGCAGGAGGAGACTCTAATGGCTTTTTGTGTGCAATGTCATTACTTCTATTTTCTGAATGCGTTTGACAAGTTTGCAGATGTTAAGAGAAAGGACAGAACAACAGGACCTGTCCACATTGTAGACTCCTCTTAAGCCACTTGCATATAAATTGTATCTTCAAGCATGGTGCCTTTAGATGTTTGATTTGAAAAAGTATCTTCTGACCATGCCAAAAGCCATATAATATTATAAAAGAATAAGAAAATGTATGAGCACTACCAGAAACCTGGATCCCTGTGGATCTTACCTGGTTCAAAAATATGTATGTGATCCAGGCAAATGGAAAATGCCACAAATTGCAGAAGACGACAAGCCAAATAATAATCTTTGCTGTTATGAGCAGACAGCAACACCAAACTTTTCAAGCTGTTTAACTTTCAGTGTGCAAGCAGGAGCACGCAATAAAGGAAAAAGGAAAACTTGCAGGCTTCTGTGAAACCGAGAAGAGGGCATGTTTTTGTCTGGTGGTGAAGCCAGCCCTTGAGACTTGATACTAGGTACTCCAGATCTCACTAGGAGATTGGAATGGCTTCCAGGCAAAGCAGGGCTAGTAAGCTACCATGAAGGAAAGAATGGACCACACCCCAAAATGCTGATACGTGAACCAGAAGCCACAGGTTTCTGGCCATCTGCTCAGAGTATTGTTAGGTCCTTTTGGTGGAATTGCTGAAAATGGAACACTCTGGGCTTGGATGAATGCCTTTTGAGGAGTCATGAATGTCAAAGGATCGTTGGAAGAAACACCCCACAGACATCAAGAAAGCAGTGAAGAAGGATCCCTCTGAGGAAAGAAGTTTCTGCAACCGCAGTACTGAATCACAGAAAGAGTAGGACTGCTGAACTTCCCCTGGCTTCCCTAGAAATTGAAGTACAGTTCAGCTGCTACACTAACCTCTGTTGGAGAAGTGCAACGTTTGATGTTTAAGTGGTTATCAAAAATAAGGCAAATGTTGATTTCTTGCTTGAATTTGCAAACTGAAATGAGTACTTGGCTATTGCAAATAGATTTTTAACTCCTGAGAAAAAAACAAGGTTTTCTTTCATATAAAGCAACAATTCTTCATGATCAATTTCGTTGCAGGAAATAGTCTCGTTTTTATTTATGGTGTAGAATTGTAATACGGTTTTTCAGGTAACGCTGATCTTCAGTGATCCTCTGCTCTGGTCAGGGATCTCATCTGTTGAAATGCCCCTATTCAACTCATCAACAACATGCAGGCAGTTGAGAGGTCTTTTTTCTAAATTTCTTGTGTCAGTCATCATGAATTTGTGCTGTTTGTTTGGTTTTGGGTTTTTTTTTTAAGCAGAAGAGAAAGAAAGAAGGTAAACCAACTTCAGGAATGACTTTCCTCTCCTTTAATCCTGAAATTCTCTTTTGGTTTCTAAAGCGCTGTTGCTGTCTGCATAAGCTGCTGGGAATTTGCTCTGCTTGTGTTCAGTCGAGTTCACCGGATTCCAGAAACCTCTGCAATCTGCAGTGTCTCATTTAATAATGCAGAATAAATAGTTACTGATTTGCATAATTTGTTTCCCTTGTTTCCAGTGCAGTTTCCTGATTACATTAACAAAATCATACTTTTACTTTCTCACCTTTGAAGTTCTTACCTTGGAAGCTGAGTATATCTGCTTTGTTAATTCAGTGTAGGTGACAGCAGGACTGGGCCCTGGCCCATAGTGCACCAATTACAGGCAGAAAAAAAGACAGTTTCTCATTAATATGAATATAATCAGTTTATTATGATAGGGTCTGCAGTCTGCAATGAAACAGGGCTCCCTAGTGCCAATTGCTTTTTCTATTTAGAAAAAAGCAGCCTCAGAGAGCAAATCAACTGAAGAAGACAAAAACCAGGCAGGGAATTGGATGAGAGAGAGGTCACACATCTGCCATTAGTGAAATTCTGATAATTGCTGAGGTTTCCTCGGTGCAATGTTCCTTTTCCAGGCCGATCTTTCCCTTTGTTTGTTTGTTTATTAAATCAAAGATCTACGCAACATTTCTATGTAATTTCAATCCCCACTGTGTTAAAGTGGCTTTAAATTGGAACTGAGTAAAGGTTTAAGTTGGTGTTTTTGATTTTTGCCTCCTAAGTTTTATTTGTTGATTTAGGGGATTTTGTTGGGTGCTCTGCTTGGATCCTACAATGCATCTGACTGATGTGGCCAGAACCTTGATCTTCTGATCTGCTCTCCATTTTACATAGTGCTCCTCAGAGTGACCTCGCTCTTGTGTGACGTGCTAAATGTTGTTGCCTGTCTCTTTCTGGGGGTCCTGTGGGGACTATAAGTTCAAATTTAACCTGTATCCTTCAAAACTGGCTTATTTCTAATGTATTTATGACCTTGTATAGACCCAACAAACTCTGGGCTGCCTTTTGGGTTTGGAAACCATTTCTGTTCTCGTTTAGTCTATTAATTCCCTTTAAAATGAGGAGCTGACTGTCCCATTTGGGTACCTCTGTATCCATGTTTTGGGTTTAAAGTCTCTGCTTAAAGATAGTTGAAAGCGTGAGTTGATGAAATATACGTGATACAGACAAGTGGAGCGACTGACCATGTGTTGAAGGTGATCAAATCTTGATTGTGACAGGACACAAATGTAGTTGAGTGCAGCAATAACATGGTTTGCATTTCCAAATCTGCAGTATTAAGGAAGGCTAAATACGCTAAGAAGTACTGGGCAGTCATCTTACCAGTTGCTTATTGAAAGTTGGGCTCAACTGTTCATGTTTGAATGATTCCACATTCAGAATGAACGAGCTTGGAATTGAAAAGACAAATGTTTCTCTGCAGTCATCTCTACCTTTGTCTTAGTACCATGTGTTATAGGTAATCCTTAAAAATCTTAAAGGACACGCAGATAATTGCACCCCATTTAGCTTTCTTGGAGGTACTATGGACTTGGTCCTGGAAGTACTACCCTGGCTAGGACTTAGCAAAAACTCTTGGGCATGTATGGTCCCAGTACTCCTCAATGAGGTGGCTGCTTACTTTGAGTTAAGCACACACAGTAGGACCTGGGCTGGTTTGTATCTTACAAAGTTAAATACTGTACTGTTGCTCACTATGCCTTTATTGTGCAACTTCTCAAACGTGGTTGGATTTGATCCTTGAGAGGCACCTCTGAGGGTAGAAAAATACAGCTGCCAAAAATTGCTTGTGTTCTGTGTTTTGTTCCCACCCAAGGGAGGAAGGCTGGCTCAAGGAATCCTGCAGAGCTTTGTGTAAGACGAAGAGATCTGGTCATCAGTGGCAGATGCAAACAGAGCAAATGGGGAAATTGGGATAGAGGGGGGACAGAAAATAAGGGACAGTAAATGGTGCATATTTGGGAAATACAATTGCTTTCCTGATTATTTCACTCCAACCCCTAAGCACAGATAATGTCTCTTTTCCTGAATGGTTCCTATGAATGTGAAGTGGCGATTACTTATTATACACCAGCCGTTAGAGCTGGATGCTGATACAAAGAAAACAATTACGTGCTTCAGCTGGTGATGAGCAAAACTGTACCCTTCTGCCTTCTCTATCCTGTCCAAAAAGGTAGAGAGGGGATATTAGCCAGTGAAAAGCCAGGCAAGTGTTGAAGTCCCGGTTCCTCTTTGTTTTGTTATGTCTAACTTGGACCTTGTTCCATACTACTTTCCGGAAATATTTGAGTGCATTTATTCTCTTCCCAGATGTGAGCGTTGAAATGCTTGCTTGTGTGTTGTGCTGCAGAAAGAGATTCATACCCCCCCGTCTAACGCAACTAGTTTAGTTTTCTTGTGCACAAATTAAGTTAATTTTTCTCCATTGACTGTAAAAGGAGCTTTGGGAAACACATGCTGTATTGCTTTCTGCAGAAATCTTTCTTCACTGATTGTGTAGGAAGCTCAGGGAGTTCAACTTCCTAAATTCACTGGTTTAGGTGCAGAATGCTTGGCAGTGTTCATGCTGTTTCCTCCCTCCTGCTAGCATAGAATAATCTGTTATTTGGAGGCTTCAGGTGGAAAAAGCCTTTATGATCCATGCAGTGCTGAAGTACCCTTAAATTTGTGCTCAAGTGTCCTGAACAGTTATGTGCTTCTCCTTGTATTCTGTACATGTTCCTTCCTAACTCCTATACATTAACACCCTTCAATACTGTATTAAGTAATGTATCTAATATCCCTAACTCACAGCTCATCCTTTCCTTGAGCAGAATTTAATGTACAGGGGGGTTATTTAGGATATTTTTGTTCTCTTAAAAAGAACAAAATGGATGAGGATCCGTAGAAGGACCACACTCAGTCTCCAGCCAGCCAGAGTTCCCTTGTACGTGGCTTGCCCAAATGAACCAGTGGTCTCAGCTGTGTTTTGAAGAGCTCAGGCTCCATGCAGAGGGTCGTTTTTGTGGGTAGTCAATCAGCAGCAAAGCAAGGAATTAAAACTTCCAGCCCAGCGAAAGCTTCACCACATACGGTCTGTTTCATTAACTGACACAATACCTGTGCTACTGAAACTCTGAATGTGGCATTGCATTTTTTCTCATAACTGAGAAAATACCTTTCCCTATCTTCTTGATCTCCCTCGCAGATTCAGTTTGCTTTATTCACCTGCACTCTCCACTGTGAACTTGCCATGGTGCAAATTTCCAAATGAGCTTGTATTCATTAAAGAAACAAACACACAAGCGAAAAACAACCAGAAAAAACATGTGCCCCAAACTTGGGCAGCTGCTGTCACAAGGCCCTGCGGCTGTAACTGTCCTGATGCTATTCTCACTTGACCTCTCTTTAAAGCAAAATCCAAACCCACCCAATGAACCAGACAGCTGTCTCAGTTTCTTACCTGTACCTTGCACCTTGCCGCGTGCATGTGTGCTGTCACCTTAAGTTCCATCAGAAGATTACAGTCTATCTTTTCTAACACCAACACAGTCAGTCTTGAGTTTTCTTCAGTGGGGGAACAAAAAGGCATCTGAGCGTGAAGGATGAGTTCAAACTGTCTGTTGTTCAAAGGTCTGTGTCATAACATTGATTTGTTTGGCATCTAGATTTCCTAGCCCCTAAGAAATTCAGTTGTGAAAATGATATAAAAGAACCATAAAAATGCTTGTGTTTTCCTTCTAGTTCTGTTTGCTGACATCTAATATGTGAGGAGAGGGAACAGTTTTGATGCCAAATGCATAAAGAGAAAATACTTAAATTTGTGTCATTTAAGTGCCGAGCTGTTTTTTTTCGCGTGCAAGGACAGCTTTCAAGGCAAACACAAAAAATAAATGCTGTAAGAAGTATGTAGCTTACAAAGTGCTTAGTGATTAATAGGGAAAAATGTTATTGTGAAACAAAGATTAGATCCTTTCCCCTAACTCTGTCTTACAGAATTGCAGACTGTGTCTCATGTTTAGGTCTCAGTAAGATTTCCACAACATGTTAAGGTTGAAGAAGATTCTGACAGGAGAAATAGAATTCTTTGGACTCTCTTGATTTCTGTCTATCCTGTGGCTGTATATGGCTTTTGATGTCTTTTCAGCTTTGAATTGGTTTGTCCGTTCTTACTACCATATACCACAGGGTATAAACCTGGATGAGCAGAGTTAAGAAGCGATATTAGGAATAAAGGCTGTTTCTCTTTGCCTGGTATATGCATCTTGGACCATGCTAGAAACTGCAGGAACTGAAAAACTGGAGTAAGTCAGGTCTAAAACTCCAAATAATCAAAAAAATCAGCTAAGGGTAATATTTTACTCTAGAGGATATATGATTCTTTTAAAGTTGGTGAAATAGCCTTTGTGGTAACATCTTTAAGGTTTTATTTGCAACTGGGAGGCTACAAATACAGTTACGTAAGAACAGCACTCCCTCCCCCTGCCATGATTCTCATATATCACATGGACTATCTTACCCGGGTTCCCATGGAACTGTTGTCTCGGCCAAAATGCTGGAAGTTTACATGATTTAAAAAAAAAAAAACAGCTGGAGAAATTTATGGGGCTAATATATGTAGCTCTGACTCAGGAAGTCTGAGTCAGATGTCCTGGGAGACTGAGAGTGCGTTCTGGGGAACGTGGCTAGGGAAGAGCGCGAGCCGTGTCCAAGTGAACCTTGAGGGTAAATGATGCATCCAGAAGTGACTAGAACAGCGCGGTGTTGGTTCATGCCTCCCTTTGAGTAGGACCAGCTGGTCTCCAATGGGTTGTGCTGTCTGGGAACCTGTCCGCTCTCTCCCTTAGCTCTGTAATGCTGGACAAATTAAAAGCAGACCTGTGTTTTCTGTTTCACTTTTAATGCTCAGTCTTTGGGCCTTGAGTTCTAGGGAAAGTGTTTCCTGCTTCTCTGTGTAGCCCAGAGTAGTTCTTATACTCACTGAAGCATCTACCTTCTGATTATTCCTGAGCTTTTATCTCTACGGCAGAACGGATGTTAAACCATTTATTTTCCAGGAGAATGGATTAGGTGGCCAGAGAGGGAAACCGTGATAGCCCAAGGTTCATGTAAATACTGCAGCAGTTCCTATCACCACACCGGGCCGGTGACAAAGTTTTACGTGAACACTTGCGTTACTGAGAAAGGAAGCTAGCCAGCACCAGCAGGCTTTTCTGCAGTTTGGAGATGCACGCTTAACTCCACATTCAGAGAGTGTTCTCATGTGAATGTGAGCAAGTCAACCTGCCTGTGCTTTAATTCTTTCAGTGGCAGCATGGGGATACGAGCATCAGGAGTCGTGCAAGAAACAGGCTAAAGACCACAGGGTGCCCCAATACTATGCTAATAGATGTGTAAGTACCACAGGCAGTAACAGGCAACGGTACAAGGCTGTTCTGTTCCTGGTATGCAGAGTACGCTGTCTGCTTCTGTGTGTGTTCAGTACCTGTAGGGTTAGTATTCTTTATTGAACTCACAGTAGTTTTACTCAGTAGGTTTGCGGCAAAGGTTACCACTTGAGTTTAGTTGTGGTAAATGAAAATTTTTTTTTTTTTTTTTTCGCAAGCTGGACTATTACACTAGTTAGCAGGTTTCACTGACAAGCCCAAAAGGAATGTTTTTATGGCAGCCTGTAGCGATCAAAAGAAGAATTTTTCCAGTGTCTTGGACAAGTGTGAACTCAGACTATAATTTCAGAAGATGCTAGTTACAAGTTTGTTGCTTGACTGCCCACTTTATTCTTTTTTGTTTTGGGGACTTTTTTTTCCTCAAAGATAGCTTTATATTTGACATCCTTCCTGAACCTACTGTGCTGCCACAGTACAAAAGTGTCCACGTGCTCTATTTTTAAATCGAGGTTTTTAAGACAGCTGTTGTTCTCACTGGTGTTTGCAGGGGAACATAGATGCCCGGGCCCTGCTGTGGTCAATGTGATGCAAGCACAGCCTGTGTCAGCCCTGCCTTTCAGGTATCATCTCAGCAGCCACAACAATTTTTCTGCATCAGCCTACAGGGACTTTGTATGGTAGGAGGGTGTAATTCTTTGATCTGTGCTCCTTTTTCCTCAGAATCTCTGAATCATGCTCCTTATTAATCCCTTCTCAACTTGAATGTTAAGGCTGGATTCTGTGTCATAGTCAAAGTCAAAGATTCACAGAAATCAGGACTGGAACTCCAAGAGTTCCTCTAGTCTTTTCACCGATGCAGTACAGGCCCAGTTAAATCTATTATCCTTCATAGCTGAAAAAGAATAGAGAGGATTTTTTTGGAAAGTATAGACACAGATCTTGAGATCCATAGTTGCAAACTTTATCATGTTCTCATATTCTTAGACCACTGCAGCTACAGCAACTTTATTGAGTTGGTGTTTATGGCAGATGATCCCGAAGACCCCTTAGGTCTGGAGATGCCCAAAGCAATCTGTTCTGTGGCTTGTCCGGCACACTCAGTGGAACTCCAGCTCTTTGGGGATGTTGTAACTGCTGTTGCATCCCTGACCTTTGCCAGTGGACAGCCACAGCTTATTTTGTGCAATTAAGGCAGAAAGGCGACACATTTTGAGTACCACTCACTTTTGTAGACACTGATAAATACTTACAGTGGTAACTGTAGAAAGATGTTTAATGCAAAGAGAGAAAACCTCAGTGTAAATCATTGTAGCTTTGTTTGTTTGAATTGATCGGGTTCTCTTAGGTTGGCTGGGAATCTGGGCTTGTGTGCCTGACTGCTGTATATATTTCTGAAGTGTGACTGCTGTATATATTTATAAAGAATCACATTCTTCACAAAAAGTTATTTTTCCCAAAGTGCAGATGCAGGGCTTTAATTTTTACTAGAGGTTACCCCCTCTTTCAGAAACTTCTTTTTCCAGCAGGGCGATGTCAAGTTTTGTCATTGCCGTGCTTGGAGATGGCTCTGATGATGTAGGTCATACTCATCCCCTCTGTTTTGCCATTCCACAGATTAATACAGCGTGCTCTGCACAGAACACGCAGGGGCTGTGTACATAATGCTAACAGACAGTGTTTGCAAAAGTTGTAATTCACATAGGCAGAGTCAGAGCAATGAATTTAGTGCTTTTGGCATTTGGGAAAGTAAGTCCATTTGAAATCCAGCTGCTTGCCAGCTGTGGCTATTCATAGCAATTATTACACTGGCTGCTTTTTTCACTCCAACTTTTCATTTAAAAAAATGTAATGACTTATTTTATTGCCATCTTAAAAGTCTATTTATAATCCATTCGTCTTGTGATGAATGTGTGTATCTGATTCTCGACCTCTCTTATAATACTGTATAAAGCAGTGTTGCTTAGTTTAAAGTTTTCCTGGCACGAACGTGAGACAATCACATTTCTTAACAGCTTGAGTGACCTTAAGTGTTCACTCCTGTACTTCTAAAATGTGAGTTTTAATGGGTATTTAATATATAACCATTTCTTGTTAATTTTTTTTTTCTCTACATTTTAGACATCCCTACCTTTCAATTGGGTAGCAATATCTGGGGAATGACTGGGAACGCTTGGAGATTTTGCAATATGGGCAGAATCTTGCTAATTCATTCTTCAAGGCACCCACTGCGATTTTTGCTGCCTAGGTACATAAAGTAAGCCATATGATGGCCATATGGTCACGACGCTGTTGTTTTAAACCTTCTTGCTCTGGCAGTTACAATAGCAGTGACCAATTGACTGCAATGACATGACATTTGTCAGCTTGTACTCTGGTCTGTCCTGCTGCGGCACCGTTGCTAACAGTACCTGAATTAGACCAGAGCAGGTGATGGGAACAGTCACAGTCATTGCTGTGCTGCTGGAAAGCACAGAGCCTAGCAGAACGAGCAGCAGAGGCTTAAATGTCCTAGATGGAGAAGGATGGCGGTTTAGATTCCTGAAGCGTGTTTGTGGGACTTGGCATTAAACTCTCAGGTATTTTCTCATATAAATGGAGGCCGTTTTCTGCCTTGTGTTCATGTATTGGCTGTGATCACCCTTTTTGTCTGCCCTGTCCCAGCTTCGCCCCCAGAAATTGGGAGATTTGGGCATCTGACCTTGTTGTTCTGAGATGACCAAATTCTTCATGGACTGTACCTGTATTTGTCATCCCATACGCTTCCATGCTGGCTCTGCTGTCCTCTGACTTTCATAAAAATTGCTATCATATTTTCTGAGCTACTGGGCTGCACTATGAGGCCAGTGGAGCTGGCTAGGTGACGAGTATGGTGGAGCAGGAGCTGGACTTTTTTAAATCCTTCTTTGGAGGGGCCTTCCTGATGTTGCTGCCTATATCAGAAGCCCAGCATCCCAACCTGCGTGTCTGCAAGGAGGGCTAGAACAACCCCCTTCCAGGCACAGCTGAACGCCAATATTTTAGAGGTTGCCCTTGCTCCAAGAAAAACAAGCTGGAGGCTGTAGGACCTGACTGGTGGGAGTTCATGCCTGAGAATGCTGGCTCTGATTTTGAAAAGCTGCTTTTTCATAATTGCCTACCTAAGTAATAAGAGAATTGCATCCATACGCAAGCGGTAATTGAAGAGGAGTAGAGAAAATGAAGTTAAATGATTTATGACAGGGGAGGTTTGAGGTACAGGAAAGGGATCTTAATCACAGAAAGCCAGGCACATATCTGTGCCTTGTGCAAGTGCACCCATTTCTGAGGGCAGTGGGTAAGAGCCAAAGCTGAACTGGCAACTTGAGCCCCTGTATGCACTTAGAAGATCTAGAAAAATATGGCATGTATTCATTTTCACTGTCTTTGTTCCACCAATTTCCTTGTATCTGGAGCTGGACCTGTACAAAGTCTTTCTTTGTGTCTGGTATGTTGGGGCAGGTTTTTTTGCTTCCTTGTCTGTCTGTTTCTTTTTGATAGCACTGTGAGAAGCACAAAGCACATCTTCTGAGGCACCAACATTCAAAGTTGCTCATCCTTGCTGCTTTATTTCCATTCATGACCAAAAGTATTTCTATGTCTGGAAATGACTCTTTTTACCGCCGAGTGAAAGTAGGAGTCTGGTAACATGAAAGAGTTAAGTCTGAATCCATGAGGAACACATATACCTGTGCTTCTCTCCAGTCTGGGTGATTTCATTTCCCTAAGGGACATACAGGCAAGCAGCGTACCAGCACTGGCCCTCAAATCACCTCGCTTTCCTGTGAAAATTCTGGTAGGACTTGGACTGTCTAAGCAGAGTCAAAGGCACAGCTTCTATGTTACGCATGGGATGCAGGTAGTGAGATCCGTAACTCTTTGCATAACTAACTCCCGCTGCATCAATCTTATCTTTAGCTTCTTTATCCCCTTGCTTGCTTGATGTCACATTTTACTGTTGTAGAGTAGAGTACTGTTGTATTCGGTAGAGTAAGTCTCAAGCTTTCCAAAATGTCATCGTAACTGCACTCAATAGCTGTCTTTTATCTGTTGCTAGCTAGGAAGAAGGAGAAATGGCCTCCTAAAGGTAGCATTAGGGATAAGAAACTGAGAAAGCAGAAGAAAATTACTTGCATATGACTTACCAAAGAACTAATGGATTGGAAAAAGAGGTGCAAATGCTTTAAGTGTGTGAATACTACTAATACAAATAGCAGCTGCTTGAGTTCCTACTTGAATTGAATGTGAGGTAGAGCAGTTGGAGTCATTACCTACATGAAGAGTTACTTGAAGAGTTACTTATTACTCCTTCTGCAGTTCTTTCAGTCCTTCTGTGTCCTTGGTGATACTGGACTCCATCCTGCACAAGCTTCTCATGCACTTAATTGTGGTGATGAGTGCGGTAGTTGCTTGCTTGAAGCTGAGCATGCACGCCAGGCTGTGAGGCATCAAGAGTAATGTGATATACATACTATGCATTCTGGAGTTGGTTAAAAGTAGAAAAAAATATTGGTTTAAATTGGTTTAATACGTCGTTTAGTGAATTTCCACTCTCATTGTACTGTTTCAAAACCACACAGGTTACATCTTCTCCAAAACTGGTTCCCAATGTGAATGGTATTTCTAGTCTTGAACTGAGATTGTCTAACCTTATTTAACATTTTTTTAGAAAAAACAAAATTTTGCGTAAAACTTGAAGAAATATTTTATTTATTAATTATTTTGTATTTTCTAAAACGTTTGGAATGCCCAAGATTTTCAAAGCTCTTACCTGATTTTATAGATTTCCAATTTAAAAATACTTACAGGGCTTGATTTTTTGCAGATAATTCTGGGTCTTGTGGGGCTATTTAATGTGGCTAAAAATTCCATCTTCTCCAGCCAGATACTTAAGTACCTTCATGCAAATTTAATCTCTCTGTGATATTTTTGCCCCAAGGTACTGTCCCATGCTTACAATCTGGTCATAGGATCTAAGAATAATATTGTTTGGAAGGACCTTTGCACCTTGGGAAGTTTTGCTAGTAATTGTTGTAAAATTACTATATGATTTAGGAATATGTTTTTACTTTCTGATATGTAAAACAGACCATGAAATTAATATTCAGACACAGTAGAGTAGTCCTTTTCATTACTTAAATGGGCTTAATTGGAGTTATAGCAATTCTAGATGGCATACTAGAAGCACTATATAAATTAGGTATGTGTTCCTATGAATAATACAGCCATTATCAAATTCCTCTTCTTCCTAATTTCATTCTCCTTCTGAAAAGAAGTTAAAGATTTTGTCACCTACTTAATACAAGTGATATTTTGCTCTTATGAAGGAAATAATAGAAGGATAAATGGTGCCAAACTGTAAGACAACAGCAGGGAAGTCAGTAAGAGCAGCAGTGCAAGTCTTTTTGTCTTATGGTAAGATGTGCCTTGAATTTGACCGTGGTTTCAGCATGAGGAGAGACTGTAATGTGCCATGACCTGCTGCATTTAGAAGACAATGGCAAGATTTGGAGTCAGCAATAAAACCTTTATGTTGCTCCCATTATTCATGCTCCCATCTACTTCTCTGCTTGCTTTCCTTTGTGACTGAGCAAGAAAAGTCTGAATATATCCCCTCACATGCATCCATTTGAATAAATACTTCTTGAAGCAGTGACGCAGCTCCCATAATACTACATTTACTAAAGTATTCCTCTCTACCCGTCAGTGGCGTGTTACATGGTGGGTTGGATTCTGTTAGTAACTTTGAGAGAAAGGACATGCATTCTTAAGGTCAGCTAAAATTTTTGCCATTGGATGTTAGTGTTGCTCAATTAACAGATTTTCCAGAAGACGGGGAACCCAGGCAGAAATCCAGCTGATGGGGTGACTTTCAGATGGAGATGCCACTGAAATTAAACTTACTCCTAGTAGATGTTTACTTATTGTTTTAAATAGATGATCTGGTATCCCTGACCAGAAGAGTAGTTATTTTCCATGAAAAAAGGCCCTATTTTTTGGACTTTAGAAGGCTCATCAAAATATTCCATTTCCTAAAGTTAAAATGTTTTCCACTTTCTTGTCCTGTATCAAAAGCTTGAAATAATTCTATTAAAACAGGAAATTTCCCTTAAAACCTTCCAATTCCTTCAAAAATGCTTTTTGAAAAAGAGGTATCTGGAACAACTGGGCAATTTAACTTTTAATTTGTATTAAATATTTTATCCAGCTTCTCAAGAAGCAGGGGAAGATTTTAGGACCTGAATGAGAATTAGGTTTGCAAAGCCTATCAGCTTTCACTGGAACTTGAATGTTTCTGTCTTTGAACCTTTTAAATATCCTCTCATAACAAAGATGCTGAGTTAGCGTATTCTTTCAGCTTGATTGAGGGCCAGATTTTAGGGTCAGAGTTATTTTTTTTTTTTTTTAATGGCCGTTTTAGCATTTTTGGTGCTTTCCACTTTCATAGTTATTCAGAAGTGTGCATGAAATGGAAATGGATTTGAATATTTATCTTGCTTCCCTTTCCTATTACTTGCCGTGCTTTTTATAGGCTTAATTTCTCCTTCAGTATTTATGATACATTCTGTCTAACTTCAATTCTGAGTAGTAGTTGTAACTGAGACTTAATGAAGTTTTTTGATGGTGATTATAGATGCATTCAAATAAAACATTTTATTGTAGCATATTCCAAAACTAACCAGTAGTATTAATTGCACTGTTAGCGATTTGAACAGCAAACTGAATTTTTAGTTTATATAGTTTGTATTTCTTTTAAAGAAATTAAAGTGGTACCTTGAAATTTCATCTCATGGCTTATGTGGCAAAATATTTGTTATATATATCTTTATATTATATCTTTCCTATATTCAATTGAACTTGTTCATAGATATTCTTTCCTGTATACACTTGAAGCTGTTCACAAATATTTTTAATGAATATTTGTAAGGGTATTTTCTTGATCAGCGTGTTTTTCTGAGCAGTTGATTGCAAGTAATTGGCAATCAAAATGCAAGCTGTGCTGATTCATTTTTATTAGACACATCACTTATAACAAGGTATTGTTTCTCTCCCCAGATGGAGGTTTCAGTTCAGGAAAATATTAAAACAGAGATTTCAAAGGGACTTAGAAAATGCTTAAAGGTAAGTGTGTTCCTCAGCACTTCACTGAGTCCGGAGTATAATGAGAGTAATTCTTTAAAGCAAGTTTCTGCTATGCATAGTTTTGTTTATGAGTTTTAAAATACACTTTCTGTCTATGTTCTCTGATGTTAAATTAAAACTTGCTGCTTCCATAACATCCTTGCCAGGAAATTCACTTGCCAGAAGTATCCGTGGAGAGGGAGCAGAAAAAGAATGTGAATGCAACCACAGCAAATGCTGTTTTTATTTGAGTGAATACTCAGGGGAATAGGAGGTGCAATTCCAGTCTAATTACAGTCTAAACAATGTATGTCATCCGTGGAACTAAAGGATTTAGAATAAAGGCTTTTTTATGTACATTATCTAGCCACCCAAATATGGTATGAATTTGATCACTCTTTTGTTGTTTTTTTTTTTCCCCTATAAATAGTCATACAAGGCAAACAGATGTTTACAGTCTCAGGTTCTTCTCCTTCCTATCAGAACAAGAAATTTTAAAAAGCAGTAGGATTGAATCAAAATGTACTTACACATATTGACCATTCCATGCTGTCTGGGTTTGTCAGGTAATTTCAGGAATGTGATCCACAGTACTGACAATGACATTTTTCATGTAAACTTGAAAGACAATTTGTTATACAGAGGGGCTCAGACCTTATTAAAATCTCATTCCCAGCCAGGGTCTGGTGATGGAGGGCTTGGTACAGGTAAGGAAAGTTCACTCTAGAGTCAGATCTTGAGGATGGGTATCGAATTTCTTCTGCCACCTGCCAGGGGGTAGATCTGCTGTGCAGGGCATTGTGAAAAGACAAGAACGTGTGGTAGACCTTTTTCTGGACAGCACAGGGTAGGACCTGCCCAAGCTTAAGGCTGTGTTTAGGTTTCTAACCAGTGGATTGGCAGTTCAGGTTACCCTCTCCAACTGAACTTGACAGTGACTTACCTCATTCCAATAAAGAAACTTGCTTTAGACTATTTCTAAAAAGACTAAATAAAAGAATTGCATACATAGTTTCGCTGAGATTTAATATAACTGATACCATGTCTTTAACCGTATTAGAAATCTAGTCTTAATTTGGATGGTTTTCTCAGTTAACACTGGATAATAAATTTTTGTTACCAAATGTCTGGTTATTATGCGTATAGTGTGTGAATGATATGTATTTTCATAATAGCTGGAGATGTGTTTGCAGTAGTGCGAAGTTTCACTTGCAGAGTTAAATTGTAATCAACAAGCTGTTCCTTAATTTAGATAAAGCAACCATATCACACACAAATATTAACCATTGTATCTTTCGGTGCTGTTCCTTAATTTAGATAAAGCAACCATATCACACACAAATATTAACCATTGTATCTTTCAGTGATACGTTAATGTAATAACAAAAGATTTGGAAGTAAATCACCAAAGCTATAAAACTAGTATATACATGGCCCATGCCGATCGTAACACAGCTTGTTTGCTAAGGAAGGGGAAGTCTGTGCAGACTTTATAAGCACAAACACGTTAGTACGTCAAAATACTGTTTTTGCTTTCCAGTGTTACCTGAGAGGAGTACAAGGGTAGATTTTGATTCATCATATAAAAAACTTCAGACATACCTTCTTCAGTGCAAAGCATTGTCGTTAGGTACACAAATAGGTGTCGGTTGCAAAGATACCTAAATACAGATGAATGTGAAGCAGTGCGAGAACTTTATAGCTTGTTCTCTGCAAGAGCATGAAGAAGGAAGAAAATCAAGTGAGAGTGCCAGTGGTTTGTTGCTAGGAGAGGACTAGGAGGCAGTGGTCTGGGCTCTCAACTCTGCTACTGATTTGCTGCACACAGTTAATCCTATCATTTTCTTTCTCTTTCGTTTTGTTAAATCAGCCACGGCATCTTAGGGTCACAACGAGGCAGTGAGTTCTGTTGGTCCCTGTGGGTGCCTTCCTAAATGGAAATCTAGGAAAGCAACCTTCTGCTGCAGTCTGGGGTAGGTGAGAGTTAATCTATGCTGTCACCCCCTGTTTTTCGCATGTTCCTCCTGTGAAATGCAACTCCCATTTTGAGTAGGAATAAAAAGACCATTGACTCTTCCTGGGTGCTCTGGGTTTGTTAACAAAGTGGTGCTGAATAATGGTTTTCTCTTAAGCCCTGAGGATGGGTAAGTTTTCTTCTTTGTTTTTGCCACAGCCTGTATTCCTACCTCCTGACAGTGCCAGTGTGTCCATGTCATCAGGGTAGAGTAACCAGATCTTTATTTCCAAATGAGTAAAACCTGTATACCTCAGGGGTGGTGCAAGAATGTTGCCAGCCTATTGTGAACCCACCTCCCCAACTTACTTCCCTGCCTAGCTCCCTCTACATAGAATCATAGAATGTGTTGGGTTGGAAGGGACCTTTAAAGGTCATCTAGTCCAACCCCCCTGCAGTAAGCAGGGACTTCTTCAACTAAAAGTTGAATACATCTATTTAGACCACTCAGTGAGGCTGTGTGTGTTAAACAATGATGTGTTTAAAGAACAGGCACGTGTATTAATAAAATAAACTTTTTGGAAGCTTTTTTTTGGGGGAGGTGGAGGAGGATTGGAGAGAGGAAGTGTTCTAAAGTTGCCTGGAAAGTTTCAGTTAAAAGCTTTGTGGGACTTCATAGGTACTGGGACAAGACTTCCCCTGAAAATAGCAGGGGTTTAAGGTGCACAGTGTCTCTTGGACATCCACCACTGTAAGCATGGTTGCCAGGGTTATTGGACATAAGTCGACTATAGTCCTTGTTTGTTAATGGTTGGTGCTTCAGGGATTGTTAATCTTTCCTGTGATTTTTTCACATGTAGCAGTTTGTGACAGAAGGGCACATATCCCCCAAATGGTGTCTATTTGGGGTCTCAGTAGCTGTCACATCACAGGAGCCTAGAGCTCAGTACCGGCTAATTTCTCCTGGGAGCACTGCAGACAGCATTTGTAAGCCTGTGTTAATTGTTGTTTCTGTGCTGATCCCTTTCATATCACAGTACAACGCCGACCTCGGAGTTCATGGCATGATGACACGTGCTAGACCTTCAAACAGCATAATACACTCAGCAACTCTAGAAAGTGGTTGTTCAGCAGCAGCAAATGAAGGTGGTCAGACTCAGCTATGCGCAGACTGTCATTGCATTAATCACCATTATCTCTGGAAACCTATCAACTTGTCCAGTAAATGGCTTTTGCAGAGGGCTTGGAGGGCCATCAAATTCAGCCTGGTTTGGACAGCTTTTGTAACTTGCCTCACTTAGGTCAACAGCAGGAGTTGAACTGAGGGATTTCAGGGCATTTGTGAGCCACGGAAGGGCAAGGGTTGTTATTCTAGAGCAGAAACAGTCATAAGTGACTCGGGTCAGCTAACTAGTAAAGGAGGAGGGAGAACACACTTTGTGGTGTGGGCCGCAAAATGCAGAAGCTCTAAAGCAGTGGGAAATCAGTGTGAGACGTTTTTCCCCCTTCACGCCATGCCCTGCTGTTTCAAACTGCTTCCTCAGTCGCAAAGGAGATGGCCCGCAGTTCGAGGTCTGCAGAGGTCACCTCTCCACACCAGTCAGCCCTTTCACTCTTCAGCAGTCGGGCTGGTATTTCGGTGAGGTGGACTTTAGCTTGTGAAACATGTGCAAATAACCTCTATTAGTGTATTAACCACCTGGCTGGTCAGGTGGTGAAAAGCTCCATTCTATGCTGAATTCCCTAAGAAAGAGACTAATTTGACTAGGACTCCCTAGCTGGGGAGAGAAATGGGATTACAGGATACTTTTTGAAATTAAGAGACGTGTGAAGAGGATGAATGGGAATCTTTAGTTTGTGGCTTCTTGCCAAGTGATCAGGCATCAGGTTAAAGCAAATAAAAGGAAGGCTTTTCTATGACAGGTATAATTAAGCTGTGCATGCAACTTGGTGCTTCAGGATGCTATGGAGTTGGCGTTAGAGAAGTTTGTTGTCAATCTGTGACCAGCAAACATTGTGGTCCTCATGTAACCTCCTGCTGAGGAGAATTTTAAGCTGTGTGTGGTCATTATCAGGAGAAATATCCCTCAAAACCAGTCAGTGCTCCCATCTGCGTTCCTAAGCATCAGTATTGGCTCTTGTCAGAGATGGGATCAAGGGTATAATGTTTGGTCTAAATCTATATATTTACTTCCATGCTAAAAGCAGTTTTTGATCCATCTGTGAATTAAGACATGGGTTCTGCAGCTTGGTGCTTTGTAGCTTAAACCTATCAGTACAGAATTCTCTAACGGGGCTAACTTACTTCTCAGCCAGTAGACTGGCTGTAGCCTTATCAGTGAGGAGTGGGACAAGTGATTTAAAGTAAATTATCCTAGAACTGTCTTCTCTGATGTCCAATGCATACATCCTGTTGCTATTGCAGCAGGATCTTCATGTGAAAATGGAAACACAGAATTTCATCTAAAGCTTTTGCTCTCCCAGAGTACTTTAAAACAGGCGTGATTTTTATATTCACAACACAAAAACCTGATCCATTCAGTATTTCACTTGAGCATGTCATTTATTTTCAGTCTCCTCTGAGTAGCGAAAGGTACTACAATAATAAATGAAAACATAAATTCCCTTGAATTGCTGTTCTCTTGCTTTTTATATTACTGCTGAGATTTTTGCTAGCCTTGGTTTCTCTTCCTGACCTCATTTCAGTCTATCCGGTGACGTTTCTTAATGGTTCCAGTTGGCGTTGAGAAGAAGAGAAAATCCTCTCTCAAATCCAAGGGGTTGATGAGGTTCTCCATTAGGATTTTTTCAAAACCGGGTTTACTTCAGACTCAAGATGATATTTCTGGCTACAGATAGTAAGAGAAAGCAGGCCCCTCTGCACAGCTAATTAGCTAGCGTTCTTGCCCACAGTTGCCAGACATAAAGATCTGCTTAATGTAATTGGGAACAGGGACTTGAATCTTTTTTTAACTTCATTGCAGTCTCTCTCGCTAGGTTTCTTCTTCACGGACACAACAGATACTTAAAAGGGAGAAAGTGACTGATTCAATAGCGTGTGGGCATTCAGCAGGACTGCATTCAGCTGCATTTGTAGTCCTGTGTGTTTTTCTCCTTTGTGTCTCTTATCCCATGTAATTGCTTTTGGCTATTTTGGAAAAGCGTGTCCAGCTTGCTTGTTGCTTCACAATTTTTTCCATGGAATTTCTTGATATCCTCCTGTTTGTGGAACAGAACCAAATGTCAGAGCCTCAGTGTTTGTGATGAAATACAGTTCTTATTTTCCAGATGGGCCTGCTGGTGACACAGAAATGCTGGCAGCACAAAGCAGCTGCTGCAACACAGCTTGTCAGGAAAGCAAATGAGAGCCTTGGGCTTTCACCACTTTGGGCTCCTGGGGACAGGTGTCCAAGTGGCCACTGCCTGACTGGTATGCCTGTATCCATAAAACTTCCCACCACTAACTCACAGCAAAGAGGCTTGACATCCAGTGAGCACCTGTAACAAGACTAGCACAGAGCAAAAGCCTTTCAGATATGATCAGATGCCTTTACATCTCTTTTGGTTTTACCATTGCCGTTCCAATGAGCAGTTCTTTATTCTCAACAAGGCAAATGGTGGATTGTTGTTATTGCTATTAGAGCTACTACGAGAAGGAAGATCCAGCTTTAAATATTCGGTGCCTAGATCTTTCGGTGGGCAGCACCCAGTTAACAATTTCCTTTTTAATCTCCTTTAATACAGTAACATACTCACGTTTACAGTAGGTACTGAATAAGAAAGCTTGACTACTGACAGAGAAGTACCTCTAATAACTGCCAACATCGTTACATTGCTGTAATCCACAGTATGGCAGGCAAGTGAGGTAAACAGGCTCGTGCCATTGCTCATGACGCAAGAGGGAAATAATGCTTTCAGTAAGTGCTTTTTTGGGAAGCTGTGTTAAGATTCATCAAGTAATTTTTTAGATTAATGACTGTCCTCTTGCCATTTGAACTACATAGAGTGAATCAAATGGCCGTGTGTTATCCTTGTCTTGCAAAGCTGAGTCAATCATGTTGAGTGCAAGAAATGTGAGTCTTTGCAAGTCTTGGAAGATACGTTAGAAGTCCTTAGACCAAAAGGCTGTATTCTGATTTAAGGGATGGAGCTGCACGCTCTTTATTTCTTAGCTGAAGTTTCTGAAGTATTTTTCCCAGTAAATGATACTTTTTATGCAACTGAGGAGCCCCTTGAGGGACAGCTCACAGTTGTAAATTCTGCTTATAAATTTTAATTAACCTTTATTTCAATAGATGCTGATTTCTACTAGGTCAACATATACTTAGGGAACACTAAGAGGCCTCTATACAGTATGTTGCCTTACGCAGTACTTTTGATTAAGCACATAATTTCAATTACTGTTGATCTGGCTTTATCAGAAAGCTCTCCTAAGTGTTTATCTTTTTTTTTTTTTTTTTTCCCTCAGCTTGCATATGCCAGCAAAGTAGCACTGGAATTTTCATACCACACAATATTACCTGCAGAAAAGCACCACCATAAAAAAAGCAGGGAGACAGCAATGTGTACACCAAGGGCCAGATTTAAGACAGGAAAGTATCTACATGTCTTATAGGCATGTAAATCCTTCTCAGGGCCTGAGCCAAACTCTTTAAGTCTTTTTAAAAGCCATTGGCTCCTTAAGGCCAGGTTTTTAGCAGTATTTGTAAGAGTGTTGTGTGACTGTGAACCTTGGTCAATTCAGCATTAAGCACTTCAAGATACAGATATCTAGCTAGTCAGATTTTCAGAGGATTTTCATAATATTAGGTACTTAGGCATTTTTCAAAATTCTGCTACTGTCTGTATCTGCATCTTTAAGCCCTTAAATACTTACATAAATCCAGACCTAACATCTTTAGGCTGCATCTGAATGTTAGAGTTCAGCATTAAAATTTTCCCGGTGAAACTAAATAAAAGTCCTACTTTACGGAAGTCAGCAGGAGCTTGTCAGAACTTCTGAAGGTCAGACTTTGGTTACTAATGTGCTTAGCCCTCTGAGGTTTGTTACTTGAGGTTTGATACTAAGTTTGTCTTGAATAAAACTTGCCTGCTTTGAGGTGCTGCTGGTTACTAACGTGGTAGAAATGGTAAGGCACAGTTAATAGAGCGGTTTTGAGTTCTCCCCTTGGGAGGGTGCTACACAGCATTGTTCAGCAGCTGGAAAATCATGGCTCTTTCCTCAGCACTGGATGGAAAGGGTGGGCCTAGATACCTGCTCTGAGCACAGAGTTTAGAGCAGTGGGTTTTGGAGGGGAGGAAGCCCTGGGTATGCGCCCTGAGCGTGGTGGTGATGGGAAACAAACGAACCCATCTTTGATTGTCCTGTGTTACTAAGCTGATGGACTGCTGTACCCAGCTCCTTCCTGAACAATTTGCCTGTTGCAGAAAGCACGCGGAGGCGGCTAACCTGGCCTGGCCAGGCAGTTTATCTCCTCTGTACTCTACTCTCCTTGGAGTACAGGGCAGCTCCTAGTTTCACCGCAGTTTAGCCAAGTTAACCAACATCTGCCACAATCCAACTGCTGCAAAAATGGCCTGTAGGTTTTTTATCCCTTTCTCTTATTTGGTGTTCTGAAACAGCTCTGACAGCACAAAGGAGTGTGCAAGGGCAAGCTGCAGCGGGGAGCGAGGATGAAGATGACCATGGCTGTCAGTAATTTGGACAGTTTGTGCTGCTTGGCTTCAAACTTGGCTTCAGTTTGTATAGTTACAGCCTGGAATATAGCCCTGCGTTGGTATCTCAGGCTGCTGATGGCAAGGAGGTGCAGCTGTCCCAAATCCCACATCCAGTAGGGGGAGAGCAGGGAATGGGCCCATATGTTCAGGAGTCTTTAGTCTTTGCCCACTTCCCACTTCGCAGACATCAGCTGATGATGACTACAAGACTGGGAGGCGTTTATGTATTATGTTGGTAAAGGGGCATGAAATTTGGGTGTGTGTTAAACTTTTGGAGAAAAAAAATATATGACTTCTCTTGTTCCTGATAGTGTGAGTGTGGTGATAAGCCCCAAGGGATCATACCATTCTCTGATAGCAGCATCCAAGATCTTCCCTCTGCTCTGAGGGCATTTCATTTCAAAGATATAAGGATAGTAATAAAAGCTTGCTCCCCACCCTCCTCCCAAAGCAATTCCTCAGCTCATAGCTGCCTGTCGAAAGCTACGTCAGTGATGCTCCAGTATTCAGCCCAATAAAAATTTTGTCAAGGAAGCATAAAGTTTCTCTCAGATTTTTTCCATTAAAAATCATTTTTATAGCAGCAAGCTGTAACGAGCACGCAGCTATGGAGTGAAAGTGTGAAATGATGAAAAATTTGGACAGTGTTATCATCCAATGGGGACTCAGTGGCAGGCCACTTAGAATGCCTCCAGTGTATGGAGCGTGACAACCAGAATATTTTTCACAACAGATTATAACATAAGAAATTTATTACAGATCTCAGAGGGGAATAGCCCACACCACTGATTCTAGTCCTTCCTCCCAGATATATTACTCAGATAATATAAAGTCATAACTCCCTGTAAATTATTTATGAGCCTGTCCCACCTTAGATTAAAAAATATTTCGGTTGGAGACTTGCAGGGTTAATATCTGTACCCTTGTGTTTGATTTGCTGAAATGCACAGTTATTTCTGTAGTCAACGGGAGGTGCATAGCATTTGCTTTGTCTGGTAACTACACAGCTGTAGCTGGTTGTGAAATGATCAGAAACAGGACATGCAACCATGACCAGAACATGTAGATCTAATCATAAAAAGCTACCGTAACCCAGGTGGAATAAATTTATTCGGTGAAAGAATTTGCATCATAGTCACTGACTAAAATGAATGATTCGTAGGATACCTCTGTTCAATCTTTCATGATACATCATGACACCAGGAGCATCGTGACATGAACCAAACTTGACATTCATCAGATTAATTCCTCATTTTCTACCTAAAAGTCAGGAATGTTGATAATTTGCAGCACATTTGTAGCAGACAACAATGCCCGCATGACAGGCAATATATGTCAACTAGCAGTTCTGTGGGTGATAATGCATTCGTGAAACAGCACACTGTTCAAAAAGTGACTTAAAGAATATAAGTAGTCTGAGATAGTGGCTTCCATTGTGAATGCAGAGGGTTACTACAAATGATGTGTGAGTTTAAGAATAAGGAGTGTATTCTGATCTGCACCAAAGTTTAAGCTGTTGTGGACTAGCAAAAAATGCCGGAAAACTTTTTAAAGTTATAAAGTGAATATATATAGTTATAAATATATATATAGTTAGATATATATATTTATATAACTATATATAAAAATAAATATAACTATATATATAGTTATAAATATATCTATATTAAAATATATATATTAAGTTATAAAAGTGAAAAGTTTATGGGCACTGCAGAATTAATCATGGAAGACTTACTTGACCGTGTGCTTCAAGGTTAAACAGATTATTTGGGATAAAAAGGAGGGGGTTTTAACAGAAGATAAATTTAGCCACACCTGTCTGTAGTAGTATTCCTTCACTTCCCTCTGAGCATCTTGTGACTAGCCATTATCAGACACGAGATGATGGGCTTGAGGGCACACTGGTCTTACCTAATATATTGTTTCTTCTCTAAGCTACTTTCAAACAGCTTTGTACCTCACTTATTAATCACAGGGTTATAAGGAGGGGACTGGAATGACAAGGCAGACCTACACCCCATTTATCAATGTGCGCTCCTAGGGTCCCTCTTCTTCTTATGCAAGAAAATAGCTGCCAAAGTTCATCCTTTCCGTTTTCAGTGAGGCTTCATTGGTGTACTGAGTTGGTAGCTTGAGTTGTTCCAAGGAGCAGTGCGTACACTCATGTGCAGCAGTACCAGTGCTGCAGAGCTGAGCAATGGTACAGGGCTTCTTCTCCTGTGAGAAAGTAATGCTGTGAAAATCATGTCAATGCTGCACAGGTAAGCAAAGAGCAAAATTTATAAATCGAAGCTTTCATGTACAGCAAGGTTTTGCTTTTACTTCTGTGGTAATTTATAAGCCATAATATCATTTGTTTGGAAAATTGAAAGAAAAGGATAAATCAAAGACCTGTGTCAGAGTGAAAGCTCGCAGTGAGGAATGTCACTAGAGTCCAAACCATCACTGCCTGTGCCTTCTAGGTGATTTGATAGCTGGTGGCTAGCTAGACTCTTCTCACATCCTGTGGGCTCATTTTCCTGTGTCATCTGAACGTACAGCTTTTTGTGCTGCAACAGTCTATTATTTGTTGTCACATTCTGGGTTACAGAACCCTAAGAGTCCCACTGCTACTGAGGTGCTGATGGGACAAAGCAGTGCCTGAGCAAGATGTGTGTTTCTGGGGCTGGCACCTTGTATCAGCTCACCTGCCTAAATGGTGACCTGTGAGCTAATTAGTGGTAGATTTTACAGGGTTAAAAAGCAGCGCTACCCAAAACTCCTTCTGTGTATGATTTAAGATTCTTTGTTGTTGTGTGAAAGAAGAAAAAAAGTATCCTTAGTGACTTGAATAACAGTGAAATTAAAGGAAGAAGTGATAAAGCAAGATGCAGTTAACTGCACAGCACCTTACGCTGAACAGAGTTATAGGTTGGAGGAGGTTATCTGGTTGTAAGGGTTAGACTGTGTTGGAGGATGCTTAGGAGAAAGTGGCTGAGGTAATTCTCTTTGTCATGGTTTGTTATAGAGGGATTGTGCCTTGGTAAGATCTGACACAGCTATATGTGTATTCTTTGTCAGCCTGTGCAATAACAAACATATTTGATACAAAATGTAGGATATATGAATAATATCCAGGGTAGGAGACGCTTAACAGTGAAATAGGCCAATGAGTTACGTAAAGAAAGGAAATTATATTTTTATTCATACGAGTCAAATTGTTACTGTTTTGCTAGTCAACTACAGAAGGAGGTGACCAGCTAAACAACAAGGTACTTTTTACCCGAGGAAAGGAAACTGTTCATTTTAATTAGAAAGAATGGACAGACTGCCCTGTGAATTAGAAGGGGATGAAAGGAATGCAGTCTGTATCCCTAAAGCTATCTTGATCCCTTAGGGAAGAAGAGAGGAAAGATTGAGTAGGAGGGCTACAGTGCTCCCATCAAGAAGGCTGTATTTAAGAGAGCTCCTCCTAGATACTACCCAAAGCATAATGGTAGTCATATATGAGGGCATATGTCTGGCAGGCCAGCTGTCAGGACAGGACAACAAATGAGTTGTTAATGGAGAGAGAAACTCTTTTGATTTAATCGTAGTGTAAGAAGGTTGAGTATGGTCATTCTTTCATTACTGATGTCCTTTCCAATTGTCTGTTTGAGTTTAGTGCAACCCTGACTGGACAAGATATTTCTCTTGGCTTTGCCAGAAGTATCAAAGGGTCCATCCACAAGCGTACAGCACTCCAGCACTCCCCCTTTTGACCTACCAAGGCCAGGTGGAATCAGGTCAGGGAGTGAGAGGAGGCAGAAATGTCTCTCTAACATGCTCTCAAGATATTGCAGTGCTCGCTTAAAACTGCTTGGCAAGGACATTAGACCTGAACAAACGTTCAAGTTGTGTTGTAGGACATAAGCACCCATCAGTGCTTTTCCTCAATCAGGTCAGTGCACTTACTGCTGAAAGTGGGGCTTAGGCCTCAAACTAGATGGCCTCTTCCAAAGGAAGGTCTGAACAAAAGGGTTTATTTTTACAGTAAATTATGTTGTTTGATATTACATCCTGATCTATCGATGATTTCATCACTTGAACTTCTTGATTTATTGGTTTGATCTTAATCATGACCTTAATGTGATCATCACATTGTTCCATCTTTAATTACCTTGGTAAAATTGTAGTATATTAGCTCAGTGATGTGCTAATTTAAGTGCCTCTCTGCTTGCTCATCCTCTTCAAGAAAATTCATTTTAAAAAGTCAACAGAACAGGTTTCATCTGGCAAATTTTGCAGCATGGACGTTGCATTCAGTGGGTACAAATAACCTTCAGTAAAGAAGATTGCAAGTCAGTGGTTTCTGAGACCAACTTAATACCAGGTCTCTTGGCCTGACCTTCTAAAAGAAAAACCATCTCTGTAGCAGAAACTGTATAGTGGGACAAGGAAAATAAGCCACTCCTTAGAATCATAGAATCTTCATGGTTGCAAAGGACCTTTGAGATCATCGAGTCCGACCAAATAACCTACACAGGGCACTAGAGCATGCCCTGAATTGCCACATCTAGATGTTTCTTAAACACCTTAAAGAGATTTAGCAAACAGAACACCTGCAGAACTACCCACATGGGGTGACTTGTATGGATTTAGCACCCTCTCCTAGAGCCAGTTAAGGCAAGGAGTAGGATGTTGTGGGCAGAGTCCCAGAGGAAGATTTGTGGGAGACATTGCCTGGACCCCCAAATTCCTTCTGTCTGAAGCTACTTGACCAAAGCTGCACTGCTGCTGCCACAGCAGGGTAGATGGGTCAGCTGTGGGTGGCAGTACAATCCCTTGCAGCTCAGTGCTGCTGGGAAAATGGGGGAAAGGAGGGGAAAGAGGATCCTGCTTGGCAGTGGGAGGCAGAAGATGATGCTGTTGAGAGGATAAAGGTACGTTATGCCTTAGGAGTGGCTAAGGGGATCCCAAAAACTGGATGCAGCCAGCTTGACCAACAAGGTCCATTTTCTCAGTAGAGAGCTGTCTGCTCCACCCATGAGTGCTGTTAATCACTCTGACACTGCCCAGAGGTCTATACAAGTTACTCTGCTTTCTGGTGCCTAAGGTAGCTCAGTTATATCTAGCATGGGTATGTCTACAGCCAGAGAAACAGCCCCAAAGAATTTTTGGAGGGGTCTTATGAAGCCATGAAAAGCCGCTTAGTTGAATGCATGAAGCCACAAATACAAGTGCACAGCTGTGCATCTGCTTTACAATTGTATAAACCTGCCAATATCAGCCATTTCAAATGGATGTGGGATGAGAGACATCGTTGCTCTTTCACAAATGCACACTACTATGGCCACTCAAAATCAATAGCAAGTAAGAGGTGAAAAGCAACTCTTGGAGAAAATACAGTTGAAACTGCTCTGCAACTTAAAGTTTGACCAACCACTTCTGTAGTGATCATGTGTACAGTATTTCGGCTTGCACCGCTGCAAAAGCAGTTGCAAAAAATACTGGGGTTTTGTGCTCTTTTATGTTTGCAGACTGCCCGCCCTAACATACCCCAAAGAGAGTGCAAAACAGTTACATGGGAGAAAGCAGTAGCTTGCCCAGAAACAGGCACTGATATCTGAAGTTCTAGTTTTAACACTAGAAGCAGTTTTCTTTGTATTTATTAGCTCTTTGTATTTTCAACAGCACCATGGTCCCCTGCAAGGATTTATAGTGGTGCTCCATTAGTATTTGTCTTTTCCTGTAAACCAGGTTCAAGCATTTGTATGCTTATGGGCAGCTGCAGGGGGTTTAATTTTTATTTATTTTTTTTTAATGAGCTCACATTTATATGTAAAAACATTGTCCAAATTTTTGGATGATCACTTTTTATGCTCACACTTGTGGGGAAATGCATGTGCTAAAATAACTTTCAGGCTTTGTGCTAATATAACTTCCAGGCTTCATGCTAAAATACCTGTGGAGATGATATCACTGACAGTGGTGTGTTGTGCCTGTTTTCTATGCAAGTTTTCCACACAAGTCTGTGATTTTTGTAACTTGTTTTGGATTCCTTGATACTGGTGAGTAGCTTTCTTGCTGTATGGCACCTAAAAGTAGACACTGTGCTAAAAAAACTAGTGTGGAGCAAGGGAGAAGGCTGAGGTTTTGTACCACATAGGCTTGCCTCCTTTTTTATGTATTAGACATTAGCCTTTTTACAACATCATTTTGCTGTTGACATGCTCAGCTTGTGATCTAATCTGTGCTTATTAGAGGGCATTTTACACATGCATAGAAGGCAGACTGAGGGAGAGGGAGAGCCTTTGCCAGTACTTAGAATCTGAAGTTATTTACCCGAGGTAGAATTTGTGTACAACAGTCACTCTCCAGGCCAGATCTTGAATCCATCACTCCAACCATAAATCATATATTCACAGGAGTGGAAAATTCAAAAAGGCACCTGCTGTCTAATGGAAAAAGTTTTTCATTCCTGCTCTAAACAACATTGTTTGTAGCTTTTCACCAACTTGGAGTGAATAAGCTCAAGCTCTATTAAAGCCTTAGCAGGATTTGAATAACTCCAAGTGGGTTAGATTTTTTGTTAAACTTCATTTGAATGCTTACACATTTTTTCTGTTATATTAAGTAGACCATTTAATGGATTTTGATTGGTAATGCAGCCTGAAGCCTCATTACTTGAAAGCTTTATAGTGCCAGAAGTATGTGTTTTCAGGCTATGCCGGAGAAAAATTAACTTTCTGGTTGGAGGCTGGAGTTTCCAAACTGAGAGATCAATAAATCGTCTCATCTTTTTATGACAGACCTGGAATTTCAGCTCTGTGTGCCCCGAGTTGTGTTTTGTGGACAATACTCCTTAAAGGAGAATTTAACTGATGAGATGCGGAGTTCAGTCTGCTATTGGGCACCTCAGTTTAGGCAGGACATCAAAGTGAGGCTATTTACTGAGATAAACAGAAAAGCATCAGCGTGCCAAAACTGTCACCCCCTCTTGCTTCTGGGTGCCTAGTTTATATTCATTCCAGTGGAAGCACTCGTTGTGTCCTATTTTCCAAGAGCCTTCTTTCATTCCTCTTTTCCCCTGCCCCTCCCCGCTCCTGTCCTACATACTTAACACAAAAGTCGTTTAAAGCATGGTAGTTTTGCAAAGTGGGATCAAAGTGAAGGAGGATCATTTGCTACTTTCTAACCAAAAGGAGAAAAGTGTTGTATGCAAACAAGTGAGATGTCTGCTATTTGGTGCCACAGGAGTGCTGCTTTCAGAGGAAATGCCTTCTGTTTGAAGGCATCCAGTGGTGCCCGCAGTCAAGGCTACCTCTTGGGAGGGAAGAAGTGGTCTTAATTAGGATGATGCCAACAAGAATGTAATAAAGTTGCCGGTAGAGTGTCTCTGTGACTTAAAATTGCTATGAAGTTGCCCTTCAATGCTGTGCTGAGTGTCTGAGAAAAGCCTTAGTAGAACTGACTGATCGCGTTGAAGAGAATGACTGCTGCAAAGCTAATTTTTTTTCTTTTACTGAAGAACTCAGGCTTTGTGTCATGTTTTCAAAAGCATCAGTTACCTGTTTTGCTCTGAATCTGTGCGACAGAACTGAAAGCTTCTTGTAATTTGTGCTTGTGCATTGGTACTGTGAGAAAGTGCCTTGCCAAGACGTTGCGCCACTGGTCTGTGGGGCCTTGGTTCCTGCTGAGGGGAGCTGTAAGTTTTCAGAGTGCACTGGAGTTGCCTGATGACTATGTGTAATTCAAGCTTACGGTGTGCTGCTTTACTCTTAGAGGCAAGAGTTTCTTCCGATGTGTTTCACATCTAGGAGAGGGTTATTTTGCATGTTGCCACCTTCTCCCTACAACAGTAATTGTGCCACTTCTTCCTCAAGCCCAACCTGCCCAACCTTTTGTCTCCAAGGCAGAATTGGTCCTGTATCAGTCCTGTGCTGCAGATGAAGATGTAAAGGTGTGAGTGGCTGGTAAGCAGGGCATTAAGCCTCCAGTCTGTGCCTGGGAGTGGGCTGCAGACAGGCAGGGTGTGCGTCAGCCAGCACAGCTTAGCTCAGTATGGAGAGGAGCTGAGCTATACTCGTGTATGGAGCAAAGGGTCTAGGGACAGAGCTGGCTGTCTTCTGTCAACGAAATGCTTCCTCTTCCACAGAGCAAACAGAAAGAGCTGCGGGCTCTAGATTTACTGCAGAAATCGTGCATGGCTCTTAAGTGTGTGTAGGTCATTAACAGAGTGCCATCTACTGGCACAAGATGTCATTATTTTCTGCATCTTTAAGACAAAAGAAATGAGTGCTGCAGCTCGCGTTGAAGGGCTTCCAGGTGAGCCCTGAAATCAAGGTGCCTAGCTGTAACTCCTCAGCAGGCCACAGCTTTTATTCCTTTCCCAGCCACTACAAAGTCTACGGAAAACCCTACGTGCCCACTGTGGAAGAGCTCATGGACTAGAGCCACATCCTCATACTTGAATGGATCACTGGGTTGCCTGGACAAAACAGGTCAATGGATACTGTCGAGAGACCCTGCTCAAGTGGCATGGTATCTCACAGAAGGCTGTACACACCTAGCTAGCTTCTGCCAGAAGAACTGCACGTGCTCTCTCTCTTCTGCAGGTCCTCAGGTGTCAGGTAGGCTCCCTTGGGTCTTTGTATACTCGGATTGGAGAAGCTGGAAGATCGGTGGCAGCTCTAAAGGAATGCACAACAGCCAGGTTTTATTGTTGTCATTTAATTAATTTAATAAATGTATTTAATGAAACAGGAGCCATAGCGGTGTAATCATCACCAGGAAGTCCCTAATTCGTTTATTTTTCATGCAGAGCAGGCTGCGTAGGCAGGTAGGTCTTCTAGCACTTGGCAAAGGCAGGGTATGATCGGGCAATTTGTTACCCAGAGTTACAGTAAAGAGTGGCTGCATCTATTTTGTCCAGAAGAGAAGAGGAGGTAACTTGCATTTATTTTTGTGGAGGGTGGAACTGTGAGCTTTTTAGTTGCATGCGTCAACAGATGAAAACTGAAGTCCTCTGACGGAACTGTATAAGGAAAATTTATCCTGCTGCTTCCCTTGATTAGGAGAAAGTAGTTTTTCTGCCTGGCAAAAATGTTTGACGTTTGAAAGGATATATGAAAAAATGCATTCTGCAGTAAAATAAAATGAGAGCTTTACAAAGTTTTTCACCAAGAACGAGAGGCACTAGGGTAGACTGGGGGATCTGTTCTGGTGTTGAAAACCCCAGGCTCAAGCCTTGTTAGAACAAGGAACTCAAACTCAGCATCTGCCCGAGCCACACGATTATTCTTCAGTGAGGTCTTCCTTCTCCTTCCTCAGTGTCCATCCACTCTACAGCAAGTCCTTGAGGATCATGTTGACAGCAGCTCTCCTCACAAAAGAATTTGTCATTTTTCTGCTAGGGAAATATATTTCCTAAAAGACTTCCATCTGTCTCGAACACACACTTTATTTAAACATCCAAAATATTGAAATAAGAAGCTGTTCACAGAACAATCGCCTTATCATAAAACACACCCTGCTAAGAACATGATTTCTGTTTCCATTTAACGTGAGGCAGTGCTCCTCATTATTCTCTCTGCACACCGAGCTTCATCTAAATCAAATTGAACTGAAAAGGACAATAGTGCCATTGATTTCTAGTACTAAAAATAATGCATAATAACCTCACTGTACTGTCAAATCTGTTCAGTGAATGAAATTGCTATCACTGAAGATGTATCATTATTCATCAACTTTATTATCGTTACCAAGCAGGCTGATATCTTCATTCAGGTCATTTCTATGGAACTTGACTTGAGCAAGAAGTGACAACATGATCTGTGCTTCTTGGTCACCCGTGCGTATCCAGAAGGTGTTCAAATATCTTTATTCACGTGAGGAGACAATGGAGGTGCCTCCCTGCTGAATGTGTTACTGAGGTTCATAGGTACGGAAAACTGCACTTTATCTGAGAGCACAACATGTGAGAGGACATGTGCGTGTTTTTGAATGTTTTAAATCTGTGTGCAACTGTGCCAGGAGCAAAGACTCCTGAATTAGAAAATATGTAACAGAAAGATTAAAAGCACAACTAATTTGCTATATGCTATCAACTAAGATATGAGCTTTTTTCTTCTTTTTTAAAATACTTTTTTTAATGACTACTGCAGAGGAAACCCTACAGTACAGGGTGCCAAGAGTCATGTTTTGGGACAGGGAGTCACAGTTGTGTTGGAGGTTCAGCTGGCATAAACGGGCTTGGGTTCACAGATGGCATCTCTTTTCTCTGAAATGTGCTATGCATGGTATGAAATGGCTCGATGCACGGGTGCATGTTGGTGATGATTAATTTTGATGATAACTGCATAGTTCTGGAGGGGCTTTTAGCAGTCTTGGAGCCAATAAGGACAGTCCATGGCACAGCAATATAAAAATTGTGCAGTTTGAGACACAGGGAAAGTGCTGGCAGGCTCAGGCCAGGTTCTGGTCAGAGAGAACCAGCAGCTAGTACCAACACCAACTGCAGGGTTTTGGGGGTTTTTGAGCTTTTTTTGTTGATTTTAAAAACAAACAAACAGAAAATCCCCAACACAAACAACCCCTCTTGCATGCATTCTTCTCTTCCCACACATGCTTTTGTTTTTTCTGAACTGCTGAGCAATTTGGGTTGGTATATATTTCCTCCCTGTGTGTTTGTAAGTGTCAAGTCTTCACTATGAAGAGTTCTTGATTTTACGTGCCTCTGTAGCCTGTGTTTTGTAACAGTTCCACCACTTGCAACTGAAATCCAAAACTGCTTTCCTTCTGGTTTTGATTTGTTGGTGTTCACATCTGTACTTCCAGGCGCTGGTTGGGACCTACTGCAGAAGGGTGAAAATGCTGTGAGGGGCATATTTCACTGGTTTCCTAGTCTGGCTACTAATGGCAAATACACTCGTAAGAAAGCTCGTTCATGCGCTGATCTCAAATTGCCTTGTAAGTTCAGGCTGACCGCAAGATTTAAGGAAAGGGAGTTTCACTGACACCAACCTTCAGACTTACTTTAAGCTGGCTGGTGAGGAAATTTACACAAGGTTGAAGCTCACTTACTCTGTGTGTAAGTGTCTGAAAATTCAGAAAAAAATGTGTTCCTTTTGCATGAGATGCCCAAGGACTTTCCCGCTAAACCTCCTATTTCTGGTCGCCACCTCTTGGATCAGGCAAATTATTGCTGGAACATGGCTTACATTTCTGACATAAAAGCCACTCATTTCTGTTACACGCTTCTTCTCAGGCCCTCCCCTTCTTCGTCCTACTTGGACTTATGTGGGGAGGAGGCGCATGTGAGTAAGAAAGAGTGGGAGGAATTGGCATAACCCCGGGTTTGCACATGGTGAAGCTTAGCTGGTGATGATGATGGGGATGAGGACCAAAAGCTTTTGCCACTAGCACGGGCTTTTGAAGCAGGGAATGTCTGTTAGATGGCATTGCAAAAGGATAGGAGATCTTGGAAAGGTATCAGAGCTTTAGCTAAATGGAAGGTCTAGGTGGTGCACAGCCTATTCAGAGCGCCGCTGTCTAGCCAGAAATGTCTTCAGCTGTCCTTGAGGCATGGACTAATTCGGCATTGAGCTGACAGTTTGCTTTGCGGGACCTATGTGACACCTGCTGTGGAAACGTGCTTCACACAGCAAAGCTATTAATAACCCAGCTCTTGTGAGCTCTTGGCCACAGTCTGAGGCCGTATTTTCTTAATAACCCTAAAATATGTTTTGTTTTCATGTACTTGTGGATATTAGGCTGAACCTTTCCTACTGTCAGGGATTTCTGAAACCTTAATTGCTTTTCCAACTTAATTGCCCCTGGAATGAGCTCAGGAATTAGCTTTTTGCTAATGGGGAAATATATGAGCTGTTATGGCTCTGAAACTATTATTTTTAGACCTAAATTAAGGTGGGGAAATGAGATGCAGATAACAATCAAGGTTTCAACATTATTACACTAGAATGCACTAGGAATTACAGGATTAAATACAGCCTAAAATGAGTCCAAGAACCTGTTCTAAATGGGTAGAGCAGTCTTGAGATGAAATGCCCAGGACATTCTCCCAACTACATGCCATCGTGATGTTATTCATCCTTGTTTTAATGGAAAGGTCTCGTTGTCAGGCCTTGTTCCATTAATAATTTCACTGGGTTTGTATGCTGAATGGACTGGCTTTATAGGAATCACATGGGAAACTTTTTAAGGTTTGTATTTTGATCTCATCTTAAAGAAAAAAAATCGAGAAATTGAATAATGACCTAATTGGTTTTAGCAGCTGCTCTGCCAGCATGTGGAGAATTCATGCGGTTTGGCTTGTCGTTGGGGGACCTTAACCATTTTTGAGCACTTTAAAGCTCTCAGAAGCAATACAGCAATACCTTGCAGTACTTCTGAGGCATATGCAAAATACAGGTTTCAGCAGACAGAGCTTAAAGCACAGCAGTTGTGAGAGTGAAAACTCAAGCGTAGCAAATTAGCAGTTTTATTTTATACTCAAGTCATTACTCAAAGATGGAAAACTATGCTAGAAAAACACAGCATGTGATAAAAACTAACGTTATTTTTATTCCTGGGAAGAAACTTTCATGGAATGGTTATTAGTGTTGAAACTCTCATTACTTACTGATTTGTTTAAAGGACTCTTCTCATATGTGATGGTCCTTGTGACAAGGCAAACCCCTCAAAAACCCCAAACAGATCCATCAGTTAAAAAGTTTTGCAGTTACAGCTGATCATTCTGCTTATGTAGGTCCCTTAATCAACTTTCTACCAAGACTTTTCAATTTGTGGGACCTGCATAAGCTAATATTTTGAGACCCTGTAGAAATGTAACATATGGTTCTTTAATTAAAGGCTGTCAAAATGCATATGTGCAACAGGACCTAACTAAGATCACATTGGGGAAAAAAAATATAGTTTGAACATGAATGAAAACAATTGTTGTTTCTTTTGGTGAAACTAATGGGAAAGTCTCCACAAAACAGTCTCTAGATCTTGCCTTGCATTTTTTCTCTCTTGACTCTCTCTTGACAACATGAATGGGGCTGCTCACCGCTGGAGACCACAGAAATCCTTCAAACCTTCTGGGAGAAGGTATACAAACATTCAGCTCAGAGGCAGAGGCAGGAGAGTTAACTGGACCATCCTAGGCCAAATAAGCAAATCTGGACCCCTGCTTTTTTTTTGAGGGGGAGAGGATGGGGGAAGAATGAAGGGCCAGGTACTGACTGAGTTGTTCCTGTGTCTGAAAACTGCCAACACAGTGCTGAACACAGTAAAAAGGGAGGAGACACACTCCCAGTGTGGTGTATATACGTGCTCAAGTACACCTTGACTTTACATGGAAATACAACTGTTCCATCATGCTGATCCTGCTGCAGAGCCAGGTTTAGCCAATGTGTGGATGTCTTTTCCAGGCCTAGCTGTTGGAGAGGCAGTGGTCTGTGTCGCGGCCACCATGGGAATGTGCTTTGGTTCAGCTGATCCCTCTACAACAATTTTCCCCATTTAAGCAAATGAAGCTGTTCCACGTTCTTGGTGACAGTCATCTGGCTGAATTGGACCTTTCAGCAATCTCCTATCCCTGCCTTCCATAGTTGCAGGCAGACCACTTCTGGGTCCACTCCCTTGTGTGTTGGGGGTGGCTATTACTGCCTCTTCTGCTGTCAGTGTATTCCCAAATGAACGCAGCATTGCACAAACCCAGAATTAACTGCTTCAGACTCCATAATGAGATGCTGGTTGTACTGGTAGTACACCACTTCCCTCTCTAAAGGATAAGTAACATCATTTCGGGGAAGTCTGAGAGCTACAGCGTATCTGGCTATGACAGGGGTAATCAGATTTATATAATTTTCTGACAGACAGCTAAGCTTAAAGCTGTACAAACTGGAAATATACTGTCAAGTAAAGTTAATATTTTAGAGGTCCAAGGTTTTATGAGTCAAGGCACAGACTCTTTTCTTACAAAGATGCTTTCTCCTGTCTTTTCAGAAGCCCCATGCTGCCATCAAACAAGACCCCACAGACACATAAATCTGATGCCTATTAATGATAATAAAAAGAAGCGCATTTTAATGAGGGGTGTGTTTGGACTAGACTCTAACATGACTTACAGGCTTCAGTGTTTATGTGTCAAGAGGCAGCACCAGTTCTTCTCTTTTGTTATAGCTGGAGCAATAAGTATGTTTTAAACTCACTAATGCAGGGGTGATGATATGAAATTAGTTAAAAGCTGAGGCTGGGTCCTGATTTTCCAGCCAGTGCAATGCTCCAAAGGCATCCAGAACCATTGTGGCAGTTCCTTATTACACTTTTATGCCATTTCAGTAGAATTATTTTTAGCAGTTCCTTGAGTGTTGGCACAATGTCTCAAACCTAAAGTTAAGCTAGTTCATTTAGGTACCAAAGCCAGGAAGGTCATGTAGGCTGACCTTAGTCTATTACAAATAATTCTTGCTCCCCTGCCTGTGTGTGTCTTGCTAGGAGGGTAGGTTGCTTTATGCTTGTCAGATCTTCATTGCAAGTCGCAAAATGTGATGGTGGAATACGTTAGTCAAGGAGAAGACTGCTGGAAGTGACAGAAGCAAACTCAGGTGTGCTCTCTGGAAAGCCCTGTTGGTAATGTGGGTTCTGCTTTGCACGTGATGACACCATGCACTGTGTCTGGGCGGTCTGACTGCACCCTGGAAACATGCACGGTACCCCGATGGGCACCAGTGACTGCACAGCACTGAGGGCCCAAACAGAAATATTTTAACTGGTCTGACTTTGTCAGTCACAATTTGACAAAACCAGCTTGTGCAATACATTTTGTTGACATCCCACAAAACCAAAAGGATTTGGAGATGCCAGACAGTCTTAAGACCCTTGATGTGCTTGTTACACTTTTTTGCTCCTGGGACTTTATAATTAGAAGAGAGTTTCTGTAGGTGAAGTGGGTTTGTGACACAAGTATTGGTGCAGGATCAAAGCCAGCAGGCTTTTGCAGCACATTTTGTGCTCTTGGTACTGTATTGTCCCAAATTCAAGGGGCATTCATACTTTTCCTCCCATTTGAGTGTGGCGTAGGATGAGGATGAAATCTTGAAGGGTACAGTCTCTGTCCAGGTGTAGAATGCAAATAATTATGTTTTTATTTAAAAACCAAAGTGAACCTGTTCTGAGTAGCACAGCTTGTGTTCCAACTGTAATTCATTAGAAAATTGCACTGCTTTAGAATCTTTTTGCTGGAGGCAGGGCTTAAATCTAATTTTCCCTCTTCTTATCATTACAAAATAATTGTACCTGCTTATTCTACAATCAAGTGTCTCTTCAGTGTAAGAATTTAACCAGGGATATGATGGTTGCAGACTCTTGTTTAAACATGGCAGGTATCTTTTTCCCCTGCAAACAAAATCTACTGTTTTTTTAAACTGCAGTAGTTTTGAAACCTGAATGACTCCTTAGTGCTTTAACATCTCTTTTGTCATGGTTTAACCCCAGCCGGTAGCTAAGCACCACAAAATCGCTCGCTCGTGCCCCCATGGTGGGATAGGGGAGAGAATCGGAAGAAGAAAAGTGAAAAACCTCATGGGTTGAGATAAAGACAGTTTAATAAGTAAAGCAAAAGCTGCGCACACAAGCAAAGTAAAACAAGGAATTAATCCACTACTTCCCATCAGCAGGCAGGTGTTCAGCCATTTCCAGGAAAGCAGGGCTCCATCATGTGTAGTGGTTACTTGGGAAGACAAACGCCATAACTCTGAACATCCTCCCTTCCTTCTTCTTCCCCCAGCTTTATATGCTGTGCATGACATCATATGATATGTAACATCCTTTTGGTCATCTGGGGTCAGCTGTCCTGGCTGTGTCCCCTCCCGGCTTCTTGGGTGCCCCCCTGCCTTCTTGTTGGCAGGGCAGTATGAGAAGCTGAAGAGTCCTTGACTGCTTAGCAGCAACTGAAATATTATCACTGTGTTATCAACTTTATTCTCATACTAAATCCAAACCACAGCAGCTACTAGGAAGAAAATTGACTGTATCCCAACTGAAACCAGGGTAACGTACCACACTAGAGAAATGAAACAAATAGGTAGGAAATCAACAAAGGAGGTGGTAAAAGGAGGAAGACAACAGAACTGGATTACCAAAAATACTTTAAAAGAAATTTCAGTCTTCAGGTGTAGATATTCCCCATGCCTAGTCTCTATTTTTCCAACAGGAACTGATGGGAACTCTTCATTTTGGAGGTTTGTCCGTTTGAGTTAGGTGCCTTCATTCACTGTTATTGTGACTAAATAGGTTCCTGTTGAGAAAAAGGTAGTTCCCACAGTTGTGATGCTCTTCTAGCAGACTGTTTAGGGGTAACAGCCAAAAAACCAAATCTGGTGGCCTTCTACAATGGTGTTACAGTGTTGGTAGATAAGGGCAGAGCAACACGTGTAATTTACTTGGACTTGTGCAAAGCATTTGACACTGTCCTGCACAGCACCCTGGTCTCTAAATTGGAAAAGCACAGATTTGATGGATGGACCACTTGGCGGATAAGGAACTGGCTAAAAGGTGGCACCCAAAGGGTTGTGGTCAATGGCTCGATGTCGAAGTGGAAACCAGTAACGAGTGGCGTTCCTCAGGGGTCAGTACTGGGACCAGTGCTGTTTAGCATCTTTGTTGGTGACATGGAGAGTGGGGCTGAGTGTACCCTCAGCAAGTTTGCCAATGACACCAAGTTGTGCGGCGTGGTTGATGAGCTGGAGGGAAGGGATGCCATCCAGAGGGACCTGGACAGGCTTGAGAGGTGGGCTGGTGTGAACCTCATGAAGTTCAACCAGGCCAAGTGCAAGGTCCTGCACATGGGTCATGGCAATCCCAAGTATAAAAACAAGCTGGGTGGAGAATGGATTGAGAGCAGCCCTGAGGTGAAGGACTTGGGAGTGTTGGAGCTCAACATGAGCAGGCAATGTGCACTTGCAGCCCAGAAAGCCAACCGCATTCTGCACCGCATCAAAAGAAGGGTGGCCAGCAGGTCGAGGGAGGTGATTTTGCCCCTCTACTCGGCTTTCGTGAGACCCCACCTGGAGTACTGTGTCCAGTTTTGGAGTCCTGAGCACAGGAAAGATGTGGACGTTTTGGAGTGGGTCCAGAGGAGGGCCACGAAGATGATCAGAGGGCTGGAGCACCTCTCCTATGAAGACAGGTTGAGAGAGTTGGAGTTGTTCAGCTTGGAGAAGAGAAGGCTCCGGGGAGACCTTATAGCGGTCTTTCAGTATATAAAGAGGGCCTATAGGAGAAATGGGGAGGGGCTTTTTATCAGGGAGTGTTGTGATTGGATGAGGGGTAACGGTTTTAAACTGAAAGAGGGTAGATTTAGATTAGATATTAGGAAGGAATTCTTTACCGTGAGGCTGGTGAGGCACAGGAACAGATTGCCCAGAGAAGTTGTGGGTGTCCCATCCCTGGAGGTGTTCAAGGCCAGGCTGGATGGGGCTTTGAGCAGCCTGGTCTAGTGGGAGGTGTCCCTGCCCATGGTAGGGGGGTTGGAACTAGATGGTCTTTAAGGTCCCTTCCAACCCAAACCATTCTATGATTCATGAGTCGTTGTGAATGACAGAGAAAGCAGAATTCTGGTGAAAGAAGAGGTGAATGATTACCCTTAAAAGACCAAGGGATTCATAACAGTAGCTTTACTTGGCAATACTTTTCTAGTTTGTAGCGCACTAATTTGTATAGTCTTTCAGTGGGATACAAATCTCTGATCATCCCTGCTGAATGTATGTCTGGGTAAACGTTTTGCTTAGGTTTCAGATATATTTTTGGTTTGGTTGGGTTTTTCACTTGGTGATGGTGGTTTCAGTTATCCCAGAAATTAATGGCGCTTTAGTGATTTCAGCACGTTGCGTGGTGAAGATGTGATCACATTACGTCTGTGTGGAATCCACAGGGCTTGCATACAGAAAGCCATAGTGTTAGTGTAGCTACATCAGCTTAGATAAGAGGTAGCTTTTCCACTTGTGGAACCCTGTTGCCTTAGAGGAATTAATGGTCAGATCTTTTTATCTGTAAATTTTCTGTGTACTATTGACTTTGTTATATATCCCTCTGTTTATAATCTGCTTGCTTAGTTGTTTTTTTTTTTCTGTGTACTTTAATAACTCCTTTTGATTTTTGCATCGTGTACTGCTTTACAAATAATTCACAATTCCCTTTCCATCATGCAGTTATTGGGCATTTTTACCTCTAATGTACATACAGTCTCCATGGCTTTTAACAGAAATTGCAGGAGGTCATAAAGTTTAAATATAGCCCCTCCTCAGTCTTAAGAGATGGGCCTGAGAGTTAGAAAGCGACTGGACTCTCTGCTTGGATCTATTTTGTTCATAATAATGACAAGCCTGCCCCCCTGTTTCTGTCCAGAAAATCCAGGCTCCCAAATTCTGAATCCAGATGCTAATTATGTAGGTTGGTCTTGTCATAAAACTGAGTGTTATATCACACTGCAGTAGCGGAAGCCCTTCAATTATTAATTGATGAGATTCCCCACGTGAACCCGGCATTGCGTATATTTAACACTTCCTATTTCTAATTACCAATACTCTGCAATATGATAAAAATAGTCCGGAGGCTTTGGCCCTGTATGGCCTACAGTATGTTAAGCCTTGTTTAGGCTTACTGCAACACTGTAATCAGAGTTCTTGTAGCCTGAGGGAATTTTCTCGCATTTCTTAATTTAATTAAACATTTCCCATTAAGTTTAATTATATGTTAAGATGGAGAATTCTTCCTGACCCAACATAAGTTGTTTGGTTTACAAACCAAAGTACAGTTCTCGCAGATTTTCTTCTGGGACATCATCTTGTTTGATAGAGCGAATAATTTAACAGAGATTTTAATATGCTGAGTTTTTGGAAAGTCTGTTTCTATTTATCTCTACCCAACTCTTTGCAAGCAAACAGGAGACAGGTCTCCACGATGGACTCATTATTATTAGAAAGCGAGGACCATGTCTACACCATCTGCTCTTATCCGGTATTTGTAAGTTTGCGTCAGTGCAGCGCCCATCAAAAATCCTGACAAGTGATAATTTTTCAGGAATTTTCCAGTCTCTGTTTTCAGGCCAAGTTAATCAGACTACAGTGACTTCATGACATGTCTTTGTGCACTGACAGCGCTGGACAGTCTCACTGTTGGGAGCTTTAGGTACTGTGTAATATACACAGTTCTGCAGGTAGCTATGCTTATCTCAATTAAAATTCTAAAGCATTACGTGAAAGTTCTGTTGGCATCCTGAGAGACTATTGTTGCGTTTATTTCACCAAAAATGGAGGTATTTCCATATTTCTACCCAGTGGGATTACACTTTTGCCCATTTTTCTGTGAGAGTGGCTGAAATTGCAGATTATTCATTGATCCTTTGGGCAGAAACTATTTCGTACTGCTCTTCAAAGCTTTGCATCTCTTGGGGCTTGTGTGTGTGTGCTATAAACAGTTTGCTATTTAAAGAAACAAAAATAAAGAAATGTGACACAGGAACTGTACATCCCACGTGCTAAACACAAGCATGTTGATGGAATTTCATGAAGGCTGTTTCTTTAGTCTCCCAGCTGGCTTATGATAGCACAACATGAAAGTCTAGAAAGAGCGGAGTTCTATCAACAACACATCTGTTCAAATCACTTGCTTTTTAGCTTCCATGCTGAAGTTCATAAATATGAAAGGGAAGAAGGCTTACGATTCTGTCAGATATGCAGCGCATTTTAGGGTGTAAAAATTTACTGTAACTATTTTAGTGAAGTGCATTATTCTGGCATGACCTGGATACAAACATAGTAATTTTGCCATTTATATAAACAGTTTTCACATCAAAAAAGGTTTGTTTTACAGTATTTCTATGCACCGAAAAAATCTGCTATAAAAGGTAAGCTCCCGGTTGTGCTGATTTCAGTGGATTTTGCTGTACTTTGCCTTTATAAAGCAAGGAGACTTGGAGCCATCCCACCTTGCTTTGTCTCCCCAGGTCATCTGCTGGGAGCAGAAAGGGAAGTTTTCAGAAGCCACTTGAAAGCTGGTTGTCCGTGTGGAGGTGCTGTTTCTTCTCCATGGTCTGCTGGGTGTATGGGGCCTGGACTGCTGATTTTAGGCATTATATTTCAGTGGAGGGCTGAGCTTGGACCTGACTGTCTTTGCAGCATCATTTAGGGGTGGAAATTTTGTAGGTGAGAAATACCAGACCAAGTTCTTTACTTTGCAAAGTTATCTTAGCTCGTTGAATGATTTTCATAGGCCACATCGCAGGAGCAGCTTTGTTTGGTGCCATACTTAAATGTAGTTTTCAGGGTCAGCAAATCAGAGCATCTTTGGGTCTACACTGCTCTGAGCACAGCGTTCCCATCTCTTGTGAATTTATCATGGTTCTTCGGGTACTTTTTTTCCTGTGATTTTTGTCTTTCTGAATCAAGTCAACGAATTCTGTAGCACCCAAAGAGGTGCTTGGAAATCACCTTACATGTAACACGCAGATAAAAGAAAAGGTAAGAAAGAAGGACTTTATTGCCTTTCTTTTCTCATTGCCTTTAAAATCTCTCTCTATCTCTCTCTTTGTCTTTTCTTTTTTTTTTTTTTTAATGTGAAGATGTCAGTCTCTTAATTTTACAGCCTAGCTTGTAATTTTGGAATAGTTATAGTTGATAGATAGTTCATTCACAGGGAGCTATGCCAATAGTTGTCAGACAATACTGATGAAAAGTGTATTTTTCATAAGAAAATGAGCGGGTGTGTCTGAATACACAAGGTGAACTAGTCTGTTGAATAAGAAAATCCTGATTTTATGTGATCATTTTTCAGGGCAAATCCTTTAAGTTTCTTGCGTGGGTAGTTTCTGCCTTTAGCTCCTGTGCTTCAGAAGGATAAACACCGAGTCATATCTGTTGGTGTTTGGATTTGTAGGTTAAGAAGAACTGATAATGAGAAATATAACTTTTTTCCCCTGGTTAGCTCAAGAGCAAATACTGCATTGAGTTACACACTGTTATCTGTATTTTGATTGAAAACGAAGACAACAATTTTTTTTAAGTTAAATAGTGTCAAGCTTTTAGTAACTACTAGCTTTTGAAAACTAACATTATATTGGCTTCATATTTTGCTTAAAAATGAGAAAATTTCAACTGAAATATAATATAATCATTGCAAAATATTTAGTTGAGGGAGAGCATTTTCTTGATATAAACTAGAAAGTCAGCAATGAACCTAGAAGTTCTCTCTTTTGATACTGATGCCTGATGTTGAATGCTGAGGTTAACACTTTTCGACTTTTTTTTTTAAAAAAAAGGCACTGGTGATCCATTTGCTGTTTTAATAAATCTTTTATTTTGATGCATTAAAAATAGCTTTACAATTCCAGATCTTTCCAAATATGCCATGACCACAGGCATACTTCAGCTTGGAACTAGGGATCATCATACGTTCTTAAGCATCAGGAAAATAAGCCACTGGTGGTATGATAGTTTACTCATTAGGTACCAGGACAGATTAGTTATTTTGTGCTCATTTATACTGCATTCGTATAGACTTACTGGTACCGGACAGGTTACTGAGGACAGATTGAATGGGACTGAGAGCAGGTTTCCTGGGGCAGTGGTGAGGGATTTCCAGCAGAAACACTGGATGGGCTGGATGGTGCATTGTGGAGCTGGTTTGGAGTTGAAAGGACTCGTTGCTGCTCAGCAGCTGTGTTGGGCTGCAGTGAGCTTTGTGCCTTTCTTAGCAAGTCAGAGAGCCCATTGGCAGGGTAGAGGGACCTGTAATAAAGATTGAACAGGCAGCAACCGGTGCCAATCGGAGCAGAAACGTCCCATCAGCATGCTTGGTTCAGCAGCAAGGCTGAAAACAGCGGAAAGACATTTAGAGATGAGGTCTGCAGCCAGTTGTATTGCATGGGTTTCTCCCCTCACTATGACGAGCTGGTTTATTATTGCTACTTTTACAAAGGGTACTAGCAGCCATTATTTCCCCGTCTGTGTAAGCAGAGAGTGTGGAAGGGGTCAGGTCTGCGTCTGAAAGAGCACGCAGTCAGTACCTATCCAGAAAAAGATTGGTGGCTCTCAGAGTGGTTGAAAATTGAGAAGGTGTTTTGCTAAATGTTTCAGGTAGAGGAGTTGAAGCTTAGTCTGCTGAGGCCTCAATTTTCTACAGCCAGAATCCCTCCTTTCTGATGTTTATTTTAGTTATTTTTGAGCTGGTTTTGTTAGCTGCAATCGTAAACTCATGACACAGAACTTTTCTGAGAAGGGAGCCTTGAAAGCTGTTTGAAAATTGTTATCGCAAACCTATAGGACTAATAATTGAAGTGGTTTCTTGAAAGTGGTGAAATCAAATTAGCAACCTAATTTGCCTAGGATTTCCAAGTGGTGGAAAAAAAAAAAAAGAGGCACTCCTGTTTTTGTCTGTGATCACTGCCTTGAAGATAAATGACTTTGCTCCTTGCTGCAGGCCAGTGTATGTAGCCTTAGACACTATATACCTTTTTTTTTTTTTTGTAATTGATTTTTTTATTAGAAATTTTCAGAACAATTTCAAACCCAAATATTTTCCCTCTGCCCTTTTATTTCTTACTTGCTCTCTGGCTGATTTGGCTGTCAGTATAGTGCACTGACAAATAAATCATTGTCAGGGCTCAGTTCCCCAGTGCACAAGAGTCATGAGTCCCAAACTAACCCTGCAGTCACGCAAACATCCTTACTTCATAGCTTTATCAAAGCCTGCTGACTTTGCAGCATCCCGTAGCGAAGGCAAATGCATGATATGAAAGACAGTATCTTCTGTATCCAAAGGAAGACTAGAAACAAAGATGCCTAACAAATACAGTATTTAACAAAGGCACCGCAACTTCTTTTGCAAGGCACGTGGACTGGTGGGTTAAGCACTGCAGAATGAGCTGGGTGACCAATATGTTAGGATGTTCTGTGTGACCCTGAGCGAGCAGATTCCTGGAATCGTAGCTCAGTTTCCATTCCCATTTCACCACACAGTTGCTACATACTTGGAGTGAAGAGCGGGCTCTTAGTATTGGGTTTTCCTGCCTATCTGATTTCACACATACAGTGCAAAAAGCTAATAAACCATACTGGAAAAGCCTCTCTTTCTGACAGTCTCGGGGCGAATTTCTGTGGTTCAGTGCTTGCCTTCGCAGCAATGTATGTATTGCATCTCATAACTCCCCTGACAGTCTTCGTGAGGGTTTTGCTAGAACCTCAGAAGATACTAGTTTACTGCTAAGTATTTTGCCTTTGCTCCTTTTCACAAACATTAAAATTTCAGACCTCGCACCCTGCAGAGGAAAGCTTAAAAATACAAATGTGTTTGGTGAAAGTAAATGAAAACCAGCAAAGCCATTAAAACTTTAACTGATCATATAGTACAAAGGCACATGAGTATTTGGGAATTTTGTGTGATGCTGTTTCAGTTTAAGCATGCTAGTGCTGTTTTTATGGGGGTCTCTGGGTTCCTGTATGCTGTAATCATTTAACATTTTTAACTTCTTGCTGTACTGCAGACGTTTGCAGCAAGCAGAAGGCATCAGATGTAGGATAGTGAACTTTTGAACTGCTGCTAAAGCAAAATGTTCTAAACCGTAGAGTGAAAGGTGATGCCACAAGCAGCCTTGGAAATTTCACTTCCTTTAGTTTTTCAAGGATAAGAAACAGATGAGAGAGAACCACTTTTTTTTCAAGTTACTTTCCTCGCTGAGGAAAATAGTAAATTCACCTTTCAAGACAAATTAGAAATCAGACCTAGCCACTTCCTCAAGGACAGCCGAAGAACAAACACATGAACATGAAAAGTGTAGAAAAGTATGCTAATATGACTGCAAGTTTGCAGAAAGGTAATCAAAATAAAGCAAGAGGGGATAGAGAGACAGCAAAGATGTGAAAAGACAAGCAATCTTCAGAGAGTCCCTCTAACAGATACCATGTTTACATTGTTAAAAATGGGGAAACCAATCTTTGTCCGCATGTTATCAGTAAATGAGAGTTTTAATAATAAATTATCTATGTGATTGCTATTTTCTTTCTCTTTGCAAGGAGAGCAGCTCTAAAAAGAAAAGGAATATTGCTGTAAGGAAGGTGTTTTACTAGGGGAAAGCAAATAGAAACAAGTCTGGAATTATTATTTTCTTTAATTTTGTCTGGTGTTGGGGTTTTGTGGGTGTTTTTTTCTATTGTTGTTGGGTTTTTTTTTTTCTGGTTTGTTTGTTGTTGGTTTTTGTTTTTTTTTTTTTTGTAAGGGTAGGGACAGTTGTTGTTTCATGATGGAGCAGATTGCATTTGGCACCCATCATGTAGCATCACAGCTACTGTGACGTTAGCAGATCGGGAAGCAGCGTGAGTTGGAGTAAAACTGTAATCTCCTAATCCAAGGCATTGGTTAGGTTGAAATCAGTGGGGTCACAACTGATGTAAAACTGAGTGCGATCAGCAAAAAGGGAGTCAGTGGTGTACGACATGATCATATTTCTGTATCTTCTGTGACTGAACGCAGTACTCCAACAGATGGATGACTGATAAGTGGTTGTGTCTCCACTGAACGGTGCCTTTCAATGCCCTTTTCCTGATCATCTATGCTTGGGAATGTATGAGTATCTTGGCTCCCTAGTTGCCTGTTACCCAGGTCTCTCTTGGAGGACAGTCAGGATATATTCCTTAGAAGTTGAACACACATGCAGCCTGTGAAAATTGCCAGGAGAGCTGTGGAAAAAATTGTGGTGGTAGCATGACTGAAAAGTGGCTGGCGTAAAGAAAACTTGGCAAAAGAAAAATGCCACAACTTTAAAACAGAAGGATGTGACTTAGGAGCACAAATCCCATTTTGCTGGTAGTGCTGCTTCTGTCCTATATTTTGGAAGTTTTGCCTAGAGGTACATAATTAGATGCTTGAAAAGAGGTTTTAGGAGTCTGACCTTAGGTCCCATAATTAACATTTTATGCTTATGGGCACTTAAGAAAGGAAGTATGCCTTGGGGTGCATTTCTTTTTAGGATGACTGTCTGCCTGTTTGCCATCTTACCTCTGGTTCTCATCCCCGTCCAATATTGAGCGTGAGTCCCTTGCTTCCCTGTAGGGAGAGATAGATGAGCAGACATGTAAATGAACCTTCTGCAACTCTTGCACAGGATTTCATAGTCTGTCACAGAGGAGCAATCATCTGTCACATTAATATGGTTCTTATTACAGTATTTATGTCAAAACCCCTGTCTTTCATCATTTTCATTAGCATGAAAAGTAAGGTTTTAACAACTATGGTAATAGGTAATAATGTAGCATTAGAACATAAATCTAGTGACGATACAGATACCCATGAAATGACAGGGACATGTTATAATTTGCTTCCAGCACTTATTTTGGGGACAGATTTGTGTAGGTGGCTTAATTTTTAGTAAGTATTCACTATAATTATAAGAACTAACAGGAATGCTTGGCAAAGAGGAAAAAGAAATCTTTGGATTGTAATTAAAGATGAGAGCTAGCAGTTACAGTTACAAATGACCAGCTTTCCGGTGGTGCTCGGCTCACATTCTGTTCCTAATTCTGACTGACGAGTGTCTGAATGTTATAGTTACAGGAGGGTTCATTGCCAGAATCTGTGACTTTGGTAAGGAAGGACGTTTTAAAGCCAGTGTGTGTTCACAGGCACAGGTGGGCTAAACTTTAACTGAAGTGAACCACATCTTTGAGTTGTTGGAATATGCTTTATTACTGTCAGAAGTGTGAAGCACTTTGTAAAGTCAGTGAAGCCCCCCTTGAATAACCAGAGGAGAAACTGGTCAATCATAAAAATTTAGCTAAACAGCTGAGGTAAAGGCAACTATTATTTGACAGCACAGGACCATTCAGTGGAACTGTACAAGGCAGGAAAAATACAGAAAGGGATAATTTCCCTATACAGTAAAGAAAGCAAAAGGACTTTAGCTATCCAAACAACCACTTGAACACAACGTTACAGTTAATTTGTGATGTAATGGAGTGTTTAATGGCTTTCAGTGGTCAGGAAGTTGGTTTTAGAAAGAGCGTGGGTAACAGTTTTAAAGGCATCCAAGTGATTTACAACATTTGCAGACTGCACAGTGCACTGTGGTGCTGAGAAGCCCCAAGCTAGCATTGTCTGCTCCGCTGCCAGAGCTGAACGTAAAGCTGAGGTCTCTTGGCAGCACTGCTGCAGATCTATAGCACCCCGAGCCCCTCCACCCCATGCACAAGGATTAGCAGGCTCAGAGCTGTCTCAAGGACTGTACACAGCCCTGCAGAGCTTTCCACAAGAACAGCCCATTTGCTTTGGGCATGGTGATCGTTTTTGCCCTGTAAACACTATCTTTTCTGGCTGAGCTCTGGGATCAAACACTGCAGACTTGTACATCTAGTCATGCCACATGCCCGCGACCAACTTGTGCACAATCAGGCAATGTGTATCCCTGGGACTCAAGTCCTAGTTTTTGGATCCATCTAATATAGTTGATGATTGCATTTTGCTTCCACTGCTCACCTAGCGCTTTCAGAGGGCCATTGCAACTTCCCGCATGGCTTCCCATGTTGTGGTTTGGGAGCAGGCTCCACTACTGTTTTCTGCATCACTTAGATTTTTCATGGTCATGGCTTCCACATACTAAAATGTGTTATGCCTCCTTGGGAAAGAAGCTGGCAGCATGAGGTCTGTCTGCATGAAGATGGTGAGGCTTCATAAAGTGGGATATGAATTTCCCGCGTGTGAACTTGTGCACTCTCTTTCCCTGTGCAAATCTCTGCACCCGACAGAAGGAGACTGCCTGCCACCACGAGCATCTGGACGGCAGGTTCAGCAACTGTCCTGGGAGTTTCGGCTCCATCTCAGTGCACTGAACTGTTCAAGCAGACCTCTGGTTAGTGACAAGGTGCATTTGTCAACTGCAGCACTTTTTTCGTGCTTGTGAGTTAATCAGTCATTGTCACTTGTGTAACTGAGCTGATTGTTACCAGTTTAGATTTGCGATACAGAACTTTTTTGTCTTGTAGATATCAGAGCAATGCGCAGATGAAGGTAAGTGCTCTCATACCCGTTTAGCTGATGGGAAAGCAGCAATGAAAAACAATTTCTGAAATGCAGCAGAACTAATAGTTAGCCATTGGGAATAAAATCCTGTCTCTTACCATCCCTGCGGATGCTTCATAAATTTCAAGTGTGCATAACGTGCAGTTTGAGACATGTTTTGATATATATCCTTTTGACAGACAAATCATAGCCTATCTTTGTGTTTCCAGATAGGATGAGCCTGATTCTTAAAATGAGATTTCCAGTGTGAATATTCATGTTCACAAAACCAAATTCCACTTATTTAAGTATTCTGCAGTAGCCGTAGGTTTAAGCACATAATCTTGCCTGGTAGATTGCTCACCACAGCATTCACAAAAAGTTTGCAACCTGGAATTGGATACAGTCAAAGTAAATTCATGTGAAGCAGACAAATAATTGTCTGTGCAGTAGTTACTATCCCTTTACCTCATTTTCAAAATCAGAGTTCAGTTCCACATGAATAAAGAGCTGTCTTTTGTTATTTCTATCATCTTTGTTTCAATGCAGTAGATAATTCATGAACCCAGGAAACGCACAGAGTCCATGCTGTCAGCTGGTGCCAGTTGTGCCCTGGGAGAAACTGGCTCAGAGCCTGTCTCTCCCCTTTGAAGCACACACGGAGCAAAAGGAATGGCTGCATTATGAGACTGGAGCGGTCAAGAAGGTGGCTGGTTACACTCATTCAAAATATTGTTGTACATTCAAAATACCACATTCAATGTGGCATTCAAAATATTGTTGTACAGGCAATGACTTCTCCAAAGCCTGTGCTGAAATGAACTGGTAGTTTCAAGTTACTCTGATAGATTGAAGTTAGATACCTTTAGATTTGCAGTGGGTTGATGCAGCCCCTACTTTCTAATTATGCTAGACCTTCCAGCAGCTGTGACTGGTTTCCTGGGTTAGAACACTTCTTGCATCCATTAACTCCTGCCCATCACCACACTCAGCAGTCACGCTTGGCAGTGTAACAGTAACCTTTGGACAGTGTGTGCCTGCATACACAGGTGTGCCAATCTGCTGAGATTTATACTTCCATTCCCCAGATGCATCCGCTGGGTGACTTCTGCCTACTGATGGTGAAAGACAAGCAGGAATAAATGCTGCAGGCTTTTTGTATAAAAATGCTCGTGCCTCTATATTTATGTAGCAGTGTGGCCTGATTATTCAGGAGCTCTGAGGCTTATCCCAAGATGATGATTTTTACATCAAAAGTAGATTAATGGAAGTCGACAGCCTCATGTCCATCCAAACACAGTGTGAAGTGATAATAAGTATAGAATTGCTAGTCAGTAGGGTCCCATGTCACATACTCAGACTAGATAAATGATGAATATGTAATGAAATTACATAGAATTGAGACAGATGGCTCTAGCTTTTGATAAATGCATATATCTTCACAATCAGATAATAATGCCAATGTGTGGAAGATCAATTGGGATATAACAACTTTGAAACCGAAAATCATTTCTCTGCTTTCACTTTAAGATGCGCATTTAAATCAGAATCAAGCTTAATTTAATTATAAATTTTTTTTCATCATGAAATTAAACAAGAAGAAGAAAAGAAACCCCAGGAAAAAATACAGGGACATTTTCGTCTTATTTTGCTTTGAACTGTAGTTATTTATCCTACTGCATATAATGAAATACCATTGCCAAAAAGAAAAGACAATTATTTTCTCTCCAATAAACATTAAGATAGATTGATGGTCCCCACTATAAAAAGGACTAAATGAAATTCTTGACACCTTTTCAGGAAGATGTCGTTTTGTTCCTAAGTACTCCAGTTATGAGGAAGCTTATAATATGGTCCACCTGTTATTGATAGGGATGTTTAATATTTTACTGACTATTTAAGGTGCAAAGTCCTTGAGATAAATCAACCTCTCCTCCTCTCTCTTGGTTTTACTATTTTACTTTAGGTACATCTTTCAGAGAATTGACATGATCGACTGGGGACATGGTGTAAAAATAGTCATTTGAAATAATAACATTACCAAAAAGTAAGGAATTTTGAGAACAAAATAATTATGAAGCTCATTAAATTCACAGTTTCTGCATATTGCAGATTAGTGAAAGAGTAATGGCAGCAACTCAGCACATAATTTTGCACAGTGTTTGTGTATTATCTGAATTACTGTCACTTCCTTTGAATTTAAAGTCCTTGCTTGTGTAGATAAACAAATATCTGTCCCTCATTTGCATGGGATTTAGGATATCTTCATGGGAAGGGGAAGTAGCTTGTGGTTTTCTGCAGTCAATCAGCCAAACTTTGAGTACTAGATATAATGAAAAAAAAAAGCCAGCTGAGATCTGATGTGTTAGGTGTTGTTCCAATACACAAAAAAGGTATTACAGGTATGAAGAACTTACAGTCTCGTGTCTTCAGATGAGATTTCTTGAGTTGAGAAGGGATGAAATGGGCCACAGAATGGAGAAGCAGCTTTCCTAAAATGGGTAAGAACAGCACTATGTGGGAGTACTAGGGGTAGTCCTCTGTTCTTCGTGGCTGTCTGCAATGTTCCCATAGGAAAAACTTCAGGCGAGACCATACCTTGTGTGGCTGCAGAGATAGATCCTGAATCAGCAGCTGGCACAAGAGAAAGTAAATCAAGTTTAGCCTGCAGTTTGGGGCTCAGCGTATAAATTGCCCTCATGTCTTCTGTAGAGCAAGAGAGGATGATGCGTGAGTGAATGCAGTGGCCTTGCATGAGGAGTAAGCAATTTATACTGCACTGAGGGATGAACGAATGAGGTTCAGAGCAGCAGGCTCTGAGTCTTTTTTCGTAGCCATGGGAAGAAAAAGTATGAGATCCCTTTTGCATTTAGCACTATCTAGGTTCAAGAGACAGGTGTTTCCTCAACTTCATGTGTTTTTCCAAAGCCTCCCAAATGCAGTGGGAAGCCTTCTCATTTCAGCAGTCTCTGCAGGCGGTATGAGTACTGCTGTGTATTGGCTCACAGTGCAAAAGCCCTGCCCTTCTCAAGCAGAAGGGCACTGATGCTCCCAAGGGAAACTCTTGTTGGTGCAGTAAGAATTTCTGCCTCGCAGGCTGCAGAGCCGTCACAAAAAGAGCTCATCTCCTCCCACAGTTTGCCACCTCCTCATTGCTTCTGAAAATCACTTACGGCTTTCTCAAGCCAGGTTACCTAAAGCTGAAGGCTCCCTAATAACACTTAAGCACCTTATCACTTTTGGGGCAGGAATTTTTTGCATTTGTCTCTCAAGTAGAAGGATCACTAACTGTCTAAGGCATTTCTAGCGCTATCAATATTTACCTTCAGTCTGCCTTTGTGTGGAGTCATGGAGAATCTGAGATGAGATCTTAAAAGAGCCTATCACTTTGTGATATTGCCTCAGGAGAAAATTTTTCTGTGCATCATAACTGTGATAGTTTATTGATCGGAATGAGCCAAATTTCAAAGGAGAAGATAATGCCATACATTTTACTTACGATATTTGTGCAGCTGCTAAACTGCACCACAGTGAGCAAACTCCTTGGCAGTGGCAGGTGGAGAGTGCTCTGTTCTCAAAGATGTCACATCTTTCACTTTCTGTTGATGCATTTCATAAACAAACTGGTGTTTTCCATTAGAGCAAGTCCTCACCTGCTTTACAGGCCAACAAGGATGGAGAATCCATAGTCCCTGGCCTAGGCATGGCCTTGCAATCCAATTTCATGTGGCCTGTAACAGTTTAGTTTTCTACACCATAGCCAATTAACACTATCAGGAACATTAGAATGTGGTTGTCCAAAGGGGTTAGAAGGAACTCCGCTCTCAGTAAGGAAAAGATATGCCATCTCGGTGGTGTAGCAAGAAAGTAAAAGATAAGGGAAAATCCTTGTTTCAGTAGTTCCACATGAAGAGAAGTTGCTCTTCTGACACAGATTATGGGTGCTATTAAAAATTCCCAGTAAGCAGATCTTACGATTTATGTCTGTAGTGAGAGAGAAGATCTGTGGGAATTAACAGAAGGTCTCAAAGCACATCAGTGCTTACCACCTGTCTATCAATGACACACATACTCTTTCTGGCATTTCTCATGCTTTGGGACAACTAAGACAGACCCCTCCTCTCTCCGGTTCCCCAGTTACTGATACTACAAACATTTAGAGGAGTCAACAGGTCACGGAGCTGGGCAGACTTCTGTGGAAGCTCCTGCTGTGGGAATCCCAGAGGTATGGGACTTAGGGAGCCTGATCCAAAAAAAAACCCCAAACCAACAAACACCCAGGTTTACTTGGCTCATTTGAAAGTTAGGGAGAAGGGGAAAGGGCAGAACTCATTCTGGTCTGGAAAAGGTAAATAAAATGAGTTCAGGAGAACCATTAATGTGATGGTAAGTATCTGTCCAGGGCTTTACTTTCCTTTGATACCATGAACATCTGTTAGCAAAGGCTAGCACTAGCAAATACTGATTAGCAGAAGGCAGAGTGTTGTCATTCTCTTTTTTTGTACATACTTTCATATGCATGCATGTCTGCTACTATATACTGGAGTTAGTGAAGCTGCACTGTATCATAAGGGTTTCTGCATCTCTTTGCAATGGAAAATGTGGTGTGGTTTTTTCCTTTTATTTTTCCATTCTGCACCACCCCCCTCCCTTCTCCCTCCTTAGATTCAGGTTTAAAGCTGTTTAAGTAAAATTCAAATAAAGGAACATGCTAGAATTGGAAAGATAATTATAAGGCCAAAATCTCTCACACACCGCTGGATTCTTTCCTTCCTGATGTGGACTCTGGATTTGTCTGTGAAAGCAAAGAAAAAGCTTTCTTTGGTGCATTGTCATTAAAACAGAGTCTGCAAATCCTGTACAGTCAAGACAACAGCAGGATTATGTTTGATTCATAAGAATGAGCAATGTGTTCTACTTAATTACAGAAGTTACAGAGGAAAAGGATTTATAGACTGCCCCGTCCATCTCCCCTCCAGTGCAGGATTGTTCTCTCCAGGGTGCTTTTTAAATCTTTTTCTATGCAGTGTTACATGCGCCACGTGATGGATCATCCACTGCTTTACTGGGGGTCTTGCAGCAGTTCTTAATGGGACCAGTTTTGTAGTAGATGCCACTGGTTTTAAAACAACGTTGGTTGCCAGCTGATCATGTTCTTGATGTGGGCTTTGGGAGATTGCTTTATTTTAGCATGTGCTTATCTGGGGCTATCAAAGCTGGATAAAAAGATGGGCAGGTGCCTTATCTCACTATCAGGACGTTTTCCACGGAACTTAGTTTTCACCTTGGTTTTCTCAGTTTCATGGGAGAGCTTGTCCTCATTATTTCCTTCTGAGAATTCACAAATAGTTCCCCCCATCACTCATGTTCATAACCTCTGGTTTCTTAGTCTTCCCTTACTGTTTTGGTAATGTGGACTTTAACTGTAAATTGGTGTTTCTCTTTGATCACACTTCAGCTGGTAGGAAATTTTCCTGTTGAAATACTGTGTTTTGTGCCCATTGCAGTAAGTTTTGGAATTCTTAAAAAAAAAAACGCAAACAAACAAAAAACAATCCACCACCAAAACCCAAACTTGATCTTTTTTTTCTTTTTTCTTTTTCTTTTTTTTTCCCCAGAAAACAAAAACTTTTTCTCTTATTTAGACTTTTAGGGTCTTATGCGTAGTATTTGCTGTTTTCTTTTTCTCCTGAATAAAAGGCCAAAGGGGGTTTTTTTATAGATAAAAAGACTTTTCTCCCTGTCTTTAGCTAATAGCTTGCACAGATTTGTGAGCAGTTGAATGCCTTCTCCCAGGTGTCAGTGGGTTAGATATAAACCCTTATTAACACATCCTAACTGTCTCCTCCTAGATGTGTCACTGAGAAGCACATGAGAAATTCTGGCCAATACTTTGTCCTGCAAACCCACTGTTATCTCTTTATCTGGGCTCTTGCTATTGTCCATCCAAGGTCTGTTTTAGTACCGTTTCTCTCAAGTTTTTATTCTTTCACTAAGGATATAAGTGTTTGATTACCTTTCTCCAAGCACTCACCTCATGAAGTTGCTCAATGTATTTCTGACAATGGTGTTTTAGAGGCTTCCCCACCCCTAAGCAAAAATTTTAACGAAAAGCTATCAAGCTATGGAAGCGTTTTTCTTCCAAGTCTTTTGGGTTTCCAGTTTTCAAAAACTGCAAACTCTTTCAGTTTTGTATAATCCAGAAGGAAGAAAACTCCTAATTTGAGGAAAGCAAACCCAATCCCTCTTCCTAAAACTACCAACTCCCCTGTGAGTATAAAAAGGCTACAGTCTTAATATATCCCAAGAAAAATAGTTAACATTTTCTGAACAATTTCTGCATAATTCCAACTGACTCAGATTTTGATCTTGTGTCTTTCCATTCCCTCCTCTCCCTGTAAAAAAGAATCTATTATATTTTTGCTCCCTGACATTGAGTGTCCCTGACATTCACATTGAATACTGTCTGTAAAATATTATTAGCAAGATGCTTATTTGCTGCAAGTGTATGAATAGGGACATTTGCAATTTTACTCCTTAAAAGCAAGCTGCTTATAAACTGAAGACTAAAACAGCAGAGGGTAGAAATTGTTATCACTGTATTACAGTTACAGGCCAGTTACAGCTAAGATACTGTTAATATATCCCTATATATATACATACTATAAAAGTATATATGTATGTGTATATATATATAAAGGAGCCTGCTGAAATAAAAGCTTTTTGAAGCTCCACTGCCATAACGGCACACGGACAGCACTACTAGCATCTCCCAGTGCTTCAGAGGGTGCCACAGAGAGCTCGGGGTTTGGCAACTAAGCAGCTGCCATGTTAGCATGTAGTCTGTCAGAAAAGTGTGTTTCTCAACCTCTAAGATGTTGGACCGGATCTACAAAGGTATTTAGTATTTCAAAAGCAGACTGGCCTTACCAGAGATTAAGAAATGCCTCTCCTGCAAGTTGGGTGTGTTAAATCATCTTTATTTTTAATAGGCTTCATGTGCCTATGCTTTTGGAAACACCCATGGCCTCTATGCATATAAAGGGCCCTTGCTGCTCTGGTTCATGCTGCTCACCTTTGCTTCCATCTTCTCAGGAACGCTGTTTCTTGGCCAAGCCAAGCATTGGCTCTAAAAACTAGCTGAATTGTAAGATGAGGATCCACATAATTTAAGATTAGATCTCTGAGGTATGTTTTTTGTCTAACCCTGTGTGTCTTCTGTGGGCCAAAAAAGAAAAAGAAAAAAAAAAAAAGAAAAAGAGGCTCCTCCAGAAGGCAGTTCATCACAAGCTAGGACTGGATGAGATGCCTGTGTCTCTACTCTCTATTGAAGAAGTCTAGGACAAACTAATTTATATAAATTAGTTATTTATATAAATATTTATATAAATTTATATAAAAGCTAAACCTACCTCAGTCATTTTGTCCTGTGTTATAGCTTCTGAATTGATCCCCAGGAATTCCTGTGCTCACTCCTATGCTTGCGGCACTCTGGAATTAGTTCAGATAAGTATTGTGAGGAAAACAAGAAAAACCACAGACATCCTAAGACATATATTCTATTTTTCTGGAACTCTTATGGAAAATAGCACTGCTTTGTTTACTCTGGAAGGTTGAACAGATACCTGGTTTAGGGTATCTCTCTTTATGGTGATAACTTAGGCTATCTAGGAAAAGAGAAAATTTAATCATCCCTCTAGGTTATATTTTCTTGTCCCAGTAGAACAAAATCCTGGGACAATTCTTTATGACACCATTTGCCATGACAGGGGGAGTCTTTAAGATTATTAGAGAGCCATTTGCCACAGTGATTGGTCAATAAGCAGGGGAAGAAGCTAACTTTATCAGTAGCCTGAAGTGTAATTCTGGAGTTGCGCTCTGACAGAGTAGAAGAAAATAAAATGCTGGTGTAACAATCCATGAAAGTAGGTGGGATCACAAAGCACCCATCTTTTCTATGAACTGGTTTAGCCAGAGGCAAAATGCTTTCATCAGTTGCAGATTGCCAGACCTTCTTTTGTTATTTTTTTTTTTTTTTTTTGTATTCAGAAAGCTTTAGAAAGTGGATAAAGAGAAATGTTCTGCTTCAAAATGTTCAAATCTAAGTTCCTGCTGGCACTCTCCAGGGATTAGAGTATTGTTTAGCAACTCCCTGATTGGGGGATATGGAAACTTGAACTGCAGGAATGCATTCATGCTAGGAAATAGTTATTGTTTTTGGCAAAGCAGCAGCAGTAGCTCTTGGGCCAAGCTTCTTTGACTTTCTAAGAAGTTCAAGGCACCTTTGGAGAAACAGAATCTTGGATCCAGGCTATAGTCAGCATTGGTGTTGAAAAGTTCATAAGACTTTGTTCCCTTGCTGGAGCAAAGTGGTAAGTCTCTTCCCTGATCTTACTACATACTTTTATGTTAGTTAGCCATAATACTGGCTGTGCTGAGGCAGGAGTTGTTCTCCCACCTGTGGTTTGCAGAGTGCGGTGGCGAGGAGAAGTCACCAAGACCTTCCTTGACTTTTGTCTCAGTAATTTTCTCCAGAGCTCTTATTCTCTATCAACGCATGTCATCAAATAAGACCCTGGAGAACTTGTTCCTTTGTGGCACCCACCCTAACCAAAGGAAAACTTGGTGGTAGTAGCTGAGCATCAATTTGTTGTTAAGGCCATAGCACTACAGAAACTTGTGGGAGTTAAGTTTTCAACACATAGGGCTGGGAATCCTTAAGCTTTGCAACCCTAAAGTGGTAGCCCACAGTATTGGCCTCTGATGGGCTCCCCTTGATGCATGGGGGTGACAGTGCTTTCTGTGGGAGTTAGGTCAAGATGAAAATTGTCTTATCAGCATAGGTTCTGTACCTTGTACAGCCACTTGTTGTATTTGGTATTGTAGGAAGGATATTTATTAGACGGGAAATGCACAGGCTCGATTTTGACATCCTCTTGAAGGGAATTCCTTTGCCAACGCTTCCTTTGGCTCACCCAATATGCTTATCTTCACGTGGGAAACTATTTGAAAAATAGTGTTTCAATATGAGCATAAAGCATTCCTCAGCCAGCTGATGCTCTTGGTAAACCATCAGCACTACTGTGTCCTGGAGATATCAAGAAGGTATATGGAGACTGAAGACAGAGTTACTGCTAGTGATGGGAAGCAGTTTCAAATGTTTATTTGGTTAATATAAAAACTACACCTTTGAAAATAACCTGTATATTGTGTCATGGCACATTGAAAAGCAGACACTCCCTTTTTTTGCTAATGTGTCACACATTTTTATGGTTTCCGTCACCTGTTTGCAAGCTTGGAGATTGAAAAATAGGACAGCAAACAGATGTGACTATGTTTCCTGAGAGCACCCCCTGTCTTCTGTCTCATTTCAGATGCGGGCACTTCCACTACTTCATGAATGGTGGCTGCTTATATACACAGTAAATAGTGAGCATTCTCACTGACGTAAGTTGATCCAGTGCTACTGAAGAGCTTTAATCCCATTGCAAGTAAGTTACAGGCAGTACGGTCATTTTGAGTAGGAGACATTCACCCAAATCAGTGACAACTCACAGCTGAAATTCCCTTATAATTCCAGTCTGACCCAAGGAGCTGCTGACAGCTTTTAAAAACTCATCCTAACATTTTACATCTTTGTGTACCTTAAATCATTGTTTGTTTTGTTTTAGTGGTTTTCTTCTTTGTAGTTAAAACCCCTGAAAATAATGAACCCCTATCAGCTTGGCAGAAAAGCGTCCTCTTTCCTCATCAAAACTCAGAGCCTTGGGTCTTCTGCGAAGTGCATAATTTTTTCAAAATCCTAGGTTGGATTCAGTAAGGCAAGTATAGCAACTCTGTTCCTTAAAAAACAAAACAGACCAAAAAACAACAAAGTAAAAAAACCATCATAAACTGTCATGAAGTTTCAAGCCTGGTATGTGACAGGTCTGCAGTTTCAGAAATGGGAGTTTTACACTTCTGGGAAGCCATGATCCCGTAGTGGCAGCCTTCCCAGCATGAGGTATTCCTGTCTTGTCAAAGAAGCTTTGAAAGGAACAAATGCTATTTCATCAGTATCTTGAAAAGCTCTACATTAGTTGCATTTTGTGTATGCTGTAAATAACATAGAGAAATTACATTTTATGATGGCCTAGCAATTAAAGGACAGAGTTGGCTGTCATCTTTATAACATCGCCTAGCTGGTATCTGTCTGTCTAGCTGCCAGAAGTTTTTTGTGTTGCTGAGCACAGGATTTCCCCACAGGCGAAATCCCGTCCATCTTTTATTCCATACCATAGACAGGACAAAGAGTTTGTTCCAAGTAGTTCTGTCCCTTTTTTAGGCGTCTTCCAAAAATTAGGCCAGAAGAGAAGAGCCTCCTGCAGATGGTGCATGCCTTTATTCTGAAGGGCTGACAGCCAGTTTGCTGCCATTCAGCGATCTATGCTGTGGTGACATGGATTTTTGCCACGTACAGATTTTTCTGGTGTTTTACTGTATTTCTAAAGAAAAATAGTTCAGGAAAAAGAAAGCAAACTGAACACTGTTGCTGCTGTGAGTTTGGATTTGTAGGCAGTGAGTATAAAACCTTCATCTCTGTTACAAGGTTGTATTTTTGGTCTTATATCTAGTCGAGAAGCTGCATAGCTCTGTCCCAACACACTGTTACCTGGTGTCTTAAAATGTCCAGAAGGATTGAGACTGTAAGGGGCAATTTCCATTCAACACACCTCCCTCTTCTCATCTAGATTCAAATATGAGACAGAGAATTTCAATCTTATATTACTTATATCCTGAAAGAAAACTCTCTGTTATAGGATAAGTAGTGTCTTGAGGTCCTATTCATTATTTGATGGATCTATCTAACAAAGGATTTCAGAGACTGTTGTTAGGCTGTCTGTCTCTTTCTCTCCTCCGTATTAATATTCAGCCCTTTTCAGGTAGCATTATACTCTCTATATAGCTACAATTCCTTGTGCACAAGGAATAACAGTTAGAGGAAATATTGAGATGGTTGCTGCTTCATCATCGGGGAAACCTAGCCTTAGGGAAGCACTTAAGTAGCATTTTTTAATGTCTTGTTTAGAACCTAATTATGAGGTTTTTCTCCTTTCAGAGGCCACATACAGAGTATGAGCTCAAAGCAGGGGAGTATGCTACTGAGGCACTATGAGAAGAGCCTTGGTGGAGCTTATAGGAACATCCCTGCCAGTGGACGGTGTCTGTAGCATTGGGGACTAGGAGGTCTAAGCGAGTGCCACAGGGTGACTCCAGAACCCTGGAACATCACATTCCCAAGTAGATGTACCTGTCAATATTGACCCAACAGGAGAACTATATGTTGGCTTTTCTATCTAGGACTTGCCTTCACTTAGTGTTAATCTGAGGTCATTAATTTCTCTCTTGCATGCAAAAATATCTGCGAGTCTCAATGGCAGTCAGACTGCAGCTGGATGACCTGGAGAGGTGTGGATGGAGTTGTAGAGCTACTCAAGCTACTTACTACCTTACCTTGAGTGATGAAAGGTTTCCCATTCCTAATCCTAGCCCTACCATTGTTTCAAAACTGTATGTCCTTCGGACTTCTCTGCACCACCCAGTGTTGATTTTCAAACATTAAGGAACTTGTACCTTTATGTAGGTGATTCATTCCTTCCCTATCACTTCTCTCCTGACATTTGAAATTGAATTTTGCAGAGGTACCACTTGCCTCTAACTGATAAGAATTGTTTGTTTTGGGCAAGATGGATTTTCTGTCTTGCTCCTCTCGTCTCTCCCTTTATCTGCCCCCTTTTTGCATTGTTCTTCTGTTCTTTGTCTTCATTTTTGTCTTCTTTTCCCCCCCCACTTTTCTTGTCTACTTTTCCTCTGCATTCTCCTCTGTTCTTTACGTGTCCTGTCAGTCTTCTTTTACAGACATTTCTTCTGCTCAGCCCACTTCCCTGAATCCCTCAGTTTGGAGCTGATGCAGTAGCTATACCGGTTGGAGAGAAGAAAGTTCAGCTCCCTCCTGCCAGCTCTGGCCTGTGTGTCACAGTCAGCTCTGGGTCTCTTTTCCAGAAGCATGTTGGTTTGATTGGCGTTTTCAATAGGATTTTTTTTCCAGTAAAAAATTGTTTTGATTGGTTGGGACCAGCACATGTGGTTCGAGCTGCTGCCTTCTGATTTCCAGAGGGGACTTATGCCCCGGTCATTATTTCTTGTTAGAGTTTCATTTCGTATAAATAATTAAAGACTGGTTGCAGCCAAACAAACTTGAGGCAAAACAAATTGTAGTTTAGGCATTCACCTGGAACAAGGAGAACACGAGGGCATTAATGAATTAGCCACTGGGCTAGCTGCCACTCCGTAGTCTTTCACTGTTTTATTTACCAAATGAAATATGGTTTATATTGTGCCCTTTCTTCTCTTCCCAAAGTGCAGGAGAAATAAAAATCGCATTTGGGAATGGAGAGTTCTTTTCACCTATCCTCTGGGTGTAGGCATGAGGTTCTTGGGGAGGACCAGATAGAGATTAGTCCAAGCTCTGGGGAACATTATGATCTTTGCTCTGCCCTATGTGAGTCTAGGGGAGATATGCTTTTCCAGTGGGAGTAGGAGGGTGTTAGGAGGGGGATTTCTACTGGAGTGGAGTAAAGCAGAGCTGGAGCCTGAAAACCTTGCATCGGTCTCACTTGAAGAAGGGGTTAGAACAGCAGCCTAGATCATGAGACTGGGTGGGCAGAGAGAAATGAAGAAATGGAGAAATGGAGCTGAAAGATGAGTGATGGGGAAAAGCCGGGGGAAGGAGGGGGGGACAGTAGCTCGGTATGCTGGCATAGTTACTGTGGCCAGCTGAGGAGACCCAGCAATGGAGCAGGACAGATTCGGTATCAGGGAAGATGGAGATACTGAGGTGTGTAGGGGCTGGATCAGAGTGCTGGAAGTGGAAATGCATTGCTGTGGCATGTGGGGCAGCAAAGAAGTGGGCATGGGAAAAGCTGGAGCTTGAAGCTGCATGCAGAGGCTGCTTGGCAACACCTCAGGCTCTGCTTCACTGTGACTTGGGGTGATTTTTCTGTCCTGTGCACTCCAGGGCTTATGGGATGGTCTGAGGGAGAAGGAGAAAGGCAGCCCACTGAGATCCTGCAGCCCTTCTCACAGTGGACTGCGTTGCTGCCCAAGCATCCTTGGCAGCCTGCCTTTGTTAGTTGAGCTTGTCAGGCTCACACCAGCACCTTCCAGAGCTGAAAAAGATCTGAACTCTATGGCTCCTTTGTTTAGTGGGAATCACAGAGGCAAAACCAAGAACCGCAATACTGAAAAGCAACCCCCCGTTACCTTTCTCTTTAATATCATCTTTTCTTGTGTGTGTGTGCTTGACTGTGACTCTCAAAGGATAATTCATTAAAAAACTTTCTCAGAAAATGTAGCCACATGAAGTGACTTACAGTCTCACTACTGTCACTGTACTGTTCATTCAGGATAAGAGACTTTTATCAAGTCTTTAATTTATCTCAAAGTTTTATTCCATCATTGCTCTATTTCCAATTCCATTTTTATAATAACAAGACTTTCTTTTATTTACATTGGTGAAGCCTTGAATTCATAAACTGTCAGAGTGATTTTAATGTAGAATAAGGCTTTATCACTGCATATAAATATATTTAGCCTGAGATTCATTCCCAGTAACCTTTTGCACGCTCTGAATAAATGTAACACTTTTTATGTGTACATACCACTAGATTTAAAATGAGATTTATGACATTCATTGCCATTGTTAGACAATGGTGGGAAATACGGGGGATACTTTCACAGTGTTTAAGGCTGCACAGCTTTGAAATAATAAACCATTCTCTCCTACTTCAAAATAATTTTACAGATATGTTTAAAGAACACAGTGAGTTTGTCTACTGCATTTGTAAGTTTTATACTCAGCCAGAAAAAAGACACTTCAGAAAATGCTTTTTATTCATTATTATTTGTATTAAAATACAGTCTGTGGACTGTGACCAGCATCAAAGCCTTGTTGTGTGCTCTATGCTGCGCTTTGCTAGGTAAGGGATAGTACATGGCAGAGATGGTATGGTTGGATATTCCAGGCAGAAAATGTTTTCTCATTCTTCTTCCCTGTTTTGCAAGCAGGATATTGTCACACAGACAATACACACAGGCAGTAGATGTGGTCTGCCTTGACTTGAGCAAGGCATTTGACACGGTCTCCCACAGCATCCTCATAGGGAAGCTTAGGAAGTGTGGGTTAGATGAATGGACAGTGGGGTGGATAGATAACTGGTTGAAAGACGGAGCTCAGAGGGTCGTGATTAGGGGCACAGAGTCTAGTTGGAGGTCAGTGACGAGTGGTGTTCCCCAGGGGTCAGTACTGGGTCCTGTTCAATATATTCATCAATGACCTGGATGAGGGGACAGAATGCACCCTCAGCAAGTTTGCTGATGACACAAAGCTGGGTGGGGTGGCTGACACACCGGAAGGCTGTGCCGCCATACAGAGAGACCTGGACAGGCTGGAGATTTGGGCAGAGAGGAACCTTATGAAATTCAACAAGGGCAAGTGTAGGGTGCTGCCCCTGGGGAGGAATAACCCCATGCACCAGTACAGATTGGGGGCTGACCTGCTGGAGAGCAGCTCTGTGGAAAGAGACCTGGGAGTCCTGGTGGACAACAGGATGACCATGAGCCAGCAATGTGCCCTCGTGGCCAAGAAGGCCAATGGCATCCTGGGGTGCATCAAGAAGAGTGTGGCCAGCAGGTCGAGGGAGGTCCTCCCCCCCTACTCTGCCTTGGTGAGGCCACACCTGGAGTCCTGTGTCCAGTTCTGGGCTCCTGGGTTCAAGAAGGACAGGGAGCTGCTGGAGAGGGTGCAGCAAAGGGCTACCAAGATGATTAGGGGACTGGAACACCTCTCTTATGAAGAAAGGCTCAGGGAATTGGGTCTTTTTAGTCTGGAAAAAAGACGGCTGAGGGGGGACCTTATCAACACTTATAAATCCTTAAAGGATGGGTGTCAGGAGGATGGGGCCAGGCTCTTTTCAGTGGTGCCCAGCAACAGGACAAGAGGTAATGGGCACAAACTTGAACATGGGAAGTTCCACCTAAACATGAGGAGGAACTTCTTTACTTTGAGGGTGTCAGAGCACTGGAACAGGCTGCCCAGAGAGGTGGTGGAGTCTCCATCTCTGGAGACATTCAAAACCCACCTGGACGTGTTCCTGTGCAACCTGCTCTAGGTGACCCTGCTGTGGCAGGGGGGTTGGACTAGATGATCTCCAGAGGTCCCTTCCAACCCTATGGTTCTATGATTTCTATGATTCAGCCTCCTATTTCAGTGTCTCGTTACCAACTGAGGGGAGTGTAGCCAAGGTCACAAAGGAAGTTTGCAGCAGAGCCAGGGACTAGACCCAGATTCCCACCAGGTCCAGCATGCACATTAAATTGGATAAAACTTCCTTGAGCGTCTTGCCTGCTGCTGGAGTTTTCTTTTGGCTGGTTCAGTTTTATTGGCAAACTTGTTTGGTCCCCTCCTGGAGCAGATATTGCTGATACAACCCTTTTTCTCTTGGAAAAGTTTGGAGAAGTTGTGTCTGGCGCTATTAACTCTGCAGGAAACATTCCAATCGATTTATCAATTGTGCTGTAAAATGAACTGTGCAACTGCGGTATTTTTATTAGAGAAGTGACACAGACAAATTTTGTCACAAGATTCGCTCGATAGCTGTTTCACCAGGAACTAGGAGTGCCTTTCAAGCAAGAGCCCCTCTCACTTATGGATATCCTGTCTTCTTTTTAGTTTTCTTGTCACAAAAAATATATGGTAACTACCAGCTTACGTGAAATTGTTAGTGGCTGAGGCTTTCTGACCTGCATAGAAGAAATGCAGAAAAAGCTGATGGAACAGTGTGTGGGTTAGCAAGCCTGTGCCTCCAAGTTGCTTTGGTGCTGTTTAAGGGAAAGGTGAGTTCTAGGGGACGGTAACACTGCTAGGATGACATTGTGGGTACAGGGGTGGAAATAGCTGGCCACATCCATTTTCTCTATATGAAACATTGACAGCGTTCAGCGTGTGGTGTCCATCTCCTTGGGGATCTGTACCGAGGGTCTAAAGGTCTGCAAAAAGCAACAGAAATAAGCAAGCTTTATACGAGCAGGCTTAAAGTGAATCAACAGAATGCAGCTTCTGTGGAAAACGCCTAGCGGTGCACAGATTGGAGAATATTGGATACTGCTGCACATGTATGTAACTGTTGCTTTTGCACGCAGAGTACAAAGGTGTGAGTTGCATCTCCTGTATGTGTTACATGTGCATGAGTGGATGTTTTGTATTTAGTACATCTTCATGAGCCAGTGCCTTCTGTGCACGCTGGGGTAGGTGGTTTCCGTGTGTGCCCCGTGTACTCAAACACACATTTTCCATAGACAATACCCAATCTTTTTCATTATTATGGAGTCAGGATTCCTGGGGAGACTACTACTGAGCTTTTCTGGGTCAGACGCCATCATGATAAATATCAGTGATGTTCCTACAAAGTCAATGTACTGGCACTGATTTAAGGTTTGACCTCCTCTTACCTATATTCTTTTGTGAATGTGTTTCTATCACTAATGTATTCCACTAACTGCCTGCTAGATATATTGGAATACGTTACCAATGAACTTATTTCATGGCTGCTTTTAGAAAATGCATTTCTCAGACTGTTTTTTATTACCTTTGTTCTCTCCTTTCTGGCAGATTGTGCTTTTGATGTGTTTGTAATCATGTATTATTCCTTCAAGGAAGTGTTTGGAATCTTCTTTCACTTCTGAGGCAAACTGTCAGCTCTAGGGCTGTTACTAGTTTTGCTCTCTTGCTTTGCATAGTTTTAATTTAAAGGGCAATTGCATTCTTTCTTTCTTTCTTTTTTTTTTTTTTTGTCTGTGGGGTTTTTTTGTTGTTTTTTTCTTTTTTGGGTTTCCTTCCTTCCCAGTAGCGGGAGCTTTGTTCTATGATTAGTATCCTGATTGGCAGATAATGGAATTGAGCCACAGTCCCTTAAGTGCAAGAGCTTGCTCATTACCCATTGCATCTGGCTGTATTTCATAGTATTATAAAGAGATTTTATTTTGCCTGGGTAAAAAGAGCCAGTAATTGAATTCATGCTAAAATATTTATTTTCCTACTCATCCTATCCAACACTAGCAGATGGCTGATAGGCGCACGGTGCTTAAAACTTTGAATGAGATTTGTAACATTATTAAAAAAAACTAAAAATCTGGATGGCTTTTGATTCATCTTTGATACAAAGTGGAAGATTTCTGGCTATTGTCTAGTTTGAATTCAAAGTGTAACTGGGACAAGCACCAGTGACAACAAATAACTGGAAAGGTTTTCTTTTTTTTGTTGTTCTTTTTTTTTTTCCCCCTGTATGCTGAAGCCAGTTGGGAACGTTATGGTAATCTTGTCAGATTACTTGAATGTCACAGAACTTCATCCAGAGATTCCTCTCTTCTATCTTTCGGGTTTGATTTGGCATAGCTGTGAGTTTAGCTGTAGGCCACCTGGACAGTTTCTTGACACTTGGACACATGTATGCAGTGTATTTCAGTGGATTCTTGACATTAATAACTAAAACCACCAACGTGAAAATGGTTTGCAAAGGAGTAGGGCCAGTTACTTCCCTAGAGCAGATTCAGAAACATTTTTACTATAGAAAGTACTTAAGGCACATGCAAGGAGTTCAGATGCATATCTCAGTTTATGCCCCAGCCGACTCTTTGGAGCACACTCGGAGCACAACAAAGCGCCAAAGTTTGAAGCAGCTGCAGGAATAGGGGCATATGATGGTCTCTGGATGCTATCACACTTGGTGACTAAACATCTTCCTCCTCTGGTGCCCATGGTGGAATATTGTATGCAGTGCCGCCTCTGCCATTACCAAGCAGCTTTCGTAAAGGCTTTCTCTGAGGCTGTGCACAGTAAGAGCTGGGCAATCTCACTGTGGAGGTGCAAGCAGAGAGAGTGGAACACTCTCCTCATCACTGTTTACTTAGTGGGGTGTCCTGGTGCCACACAAAATAGTGAAATGCCAGGGAATAAAAAAAAAAAGAAAGAAACCCAGCAAAGTCTAAGCATATCCTTCTTTGTGTGAATTTGGCTCAAATGTCCCATGAATTCTGCCAGGAGATTGATTTTTATGCCCTAGTTTTACTCTAAAGTACAGAGCTGGCATTTTTTCGACTTCTAACAGGCCCAAAATGGTGATTATTCCAAACAGGAGGACAGTAGTGGAATCAGCTCCAGAGCAGAGATTTTGCAGTCAGCTGAGGACATAACATAGGAATAGAGAGTGGCTCCAAAAGCCTGTCTCGGCCAGTACTGTGCCCACAGCAATAGCCCCTTGCAGATGCTCAGGGAGGGAGTTTAGCAGACATAACATGTTTTGAATGACCCGTCCCTTGGATAGCTTCCTGCCTTCTGGCAGTCTCTGGCTAAGGTGCTGCCTGGATCAGGGGTTGCAACTGAGCTGCTGTATTTAGTAGCACCTGAGAGACTTAGACTCCAGGAATTTGGCTAATTTATTTTTTAATCCGCTTATTTTTCAGCTCGTGTAATACCCCATTGTGCTGTATGGAAGGAGTACCTCTTGTTTCATGTGAACTTGCTGCATCGTCATTTCCCTGGATGCCTGCATCTCACTGATAGGAAAAGTAGCAAACAATATATTCATATCCATCTTCCACCACTCATGACCTCACAGACCTCTATTAAAATACCCCTCTACCATCTTTCCTCCAAGCTCAGCTATCTGTATCTGTAGAGCCTCTTAAACAAATCAGTCTTAATTATTTTTGATATCCCTTTTTTCTAGTTTGTATCCTTCTTGAGATGGGGTAGTTAGAACAGTGCTTGAAGCCTTGATGCCAGTGTACCAGGAACATAGATGGAGAGGTAATGAGTGCTACAAGTGAGCACATTCCTAAATATTTTTCCATGGAAGGAACACAGACATCAGCAATAATCATCCCTGTTTTAAAAATAAATCCTCCCCGTGGCTACTTGCAGAGCTGATAGGTTGTCTTGAGAGATTTACAGTATGATTTTCTTACACCGTAGGTAAAGATATCCTAGATGTACCAAATGAAAGATGTTTTGATCTGCCTTTAAATTCCCTATACTCGGAATAAGAAGCCTCAAAAATATTAAATACTTGAGTCACTTATTAGGGACCGTGTTTTTATCTGCCAGATCTTGATTTAAATTGAATGTGTCATGTGGCATTAAGCAAAATCTGAGTTGTATCTTGAAAGACAGCATAACTCATAAATAGTGTAGCCATAAGCCAGTTGATGGCTTACTTATAGCCAGGCAAATCTAATATCCTGCTTAGCTGTAGGGTATGTGATTTTCTGTGTATAGTCCACACTACTGTAATTGTTTGTTGTAGAGGATGGTGAATTTGCCAGTTGCCATGAGCTCATTTCTTGCCTTAATGCAGTTAATATAGATGAATATATTTTTAAGGATTCTTTGAAACGTCGCTCTTATTTTAACAGTTTTCTGAATACAATCTTCTCATGGCAGAGAGAATCTGTAGAGAAAATGACTACAGGCCAAAATATTTATGGGATTACAGACTATTTATCACTGAGTTTATTTAAAAAGATCCATGTGAGGCTTCAGATTTTTTTGCCAGTCTCACAAAGATATACAGCTAGATATGAGATTTCTTGCAAAGTAAACTACCTCATAACAAATGGCTTTATTGAAATTTGCTCCGAAAGATATAAAGGCAAATGCCATGAAAAACTATATTGTAACCATAGTCTGGCTTTTCTGTCAGGAGAGGAGACAAAAAGTGTATTTCAGAAGCAGTTGCAAGGTTTAATATGAAAAATAACGTTACACCCATATATATATTTGAACTGAGTATGAAATGCTCACTCAATCAAGAAATAGAAATTAACTGTGTAAGTTTCAGTTATTTGACGTGCATCTAACCAAAACACTGGATATTGTAGAAATGATTCCATGAAATAAAAATAATAGTAATATTATAGTTTTAGTACTTCTGAATAAAAAATCTGAAAATATTCTGATCAGTTCATGGGCCTTTCGTAAGTACCAGCTTTGGCTGACATCAGAAACTATTTGGTTTGTGGTTTATTATAAGAGCAGGTTTTATAAATGCCTTGAGGAATAAATCACCAAAACCATTTACTTGTCTTCAAAGCAGCAGAAGGAAATAATTGACAACAAAATAGGAAGGTGTACTTTAGACAACTTCATGATCTAAAGTAAGTTGCAGAGAATGACTTTACCATTAAAATGCCTTGGGAGTCTCAAAGTTCTGATATAAACTACCACTACTGTCTTTTCAAAAATTATTTTTAAAAGAAGTGTGCTCGCAATTAACTGTAGTGTAAAAGCGCATGCATGCACGTACACAAATAGGAAGCATTTAAAAAATTTAAGAGAATTCTCTCTTTCAGAGATTGCTTAACTTCCATCTTTGCTTTTGAATGCACTACAGTCCAATATGTCAATAGCAACATGTAAAAGAACCTTCCAAGTGAGTGTAAATCACTGTATGCCAGTACCCTTAATCAGATGTAACACCTACCGGTCAATGACATATATCAGTGGTGGAAAAAGTGCTAATGTAAGCTGCATTTCTGTGCTAGAGAGACAAAACTAGGAAAGCCTGGAGTGGGGAATTAGAAGAGGAGCCCATGGTGGGTTCTTCCCTTCACTTGCCTTCTTTATGATGAAGCAGCTCCAAATAAAACAAGAGGACATTCTACCTGTGAATGCCCATTCCTCACGTAGGACATCCTTGCTCCTTGATTAATGTCACATTTCCATGTGATTTATAACCATGCCTGCATTCAGGTGTCATCACAATAGCAAGGGAAAAAAAAAAAAAAAAGAGAGTTAGGTTTATTAATAGGGAAACTATATAGCTGCTTGTTGGGTTTTGCTCAGATTCCTATAACCACTATCGGCATAAGTAGTAAAATATGTCCAAAACACAAGGGGCCAAACGAAGGTTCAGCACGGGCCGGTACGAGCCACGCTGCATGTCTGGCTTAAGTCTGAGCCCATGGCTTTCAGTCACCAGCATTCCAGCACTGCCCTTGCCGCGCCTTGCGGGTGCAGCCTGGGCTTTGTGTCTTGTCTGGTGGGACTTGCGTCTTGTCCTTCTACTCAGCACAGGAAACAATTTTAATTGGAAACTAAAGGGCCGTAAAAGAGGGAATGGCAAAGGAGGAGAAAACAACAAGTTTTCTTACAACTGGGAAGTAAAGGAAAGAGGTAGATTTAGAAGGAAGGAATGATTTTAAAGAGTATTTTGATTCCATTTTTGCCAAGGCTCATGGCAGAAGGACAGTAGCTGTGTCTGATCCCTCTCAAACTGCCTGACTATCGTTTCTCTGTTGAGGAGTCGCCCACTTTTTTCTTGAATGTCTGATGAATTTTTCATATTTTTATTTCTCCTGTTAGCGCAATTAGTTACCTGGAACACGTTTTAAATCTGATAAAATGTCGTAAGCGGTTAGCTTTATGCAGTTGCCTTATCTGCCTTCCTAAAGCTATCGCAGCAAGTGTGGCAGAGGGCATGAGAAGCAGATAAGGCTGACAGTGCTGACTGCAGCTGGAAATGTTTCCTGTGCTGCTTTGCAGATGATTTCCAGTGGAGATCGGTATTAGCAATTGTGTATGGACATGACTGACAGTTGCAATGGCAGCTTTAACCTTTTGCTTTGTTTGGAGTTAGCTGTGTCCCCCCCGGCTCTTCATCGTTTAGCAGACCTGAAGAGGTGTTTCAGGAGTTATTGATATTCTTCTACTGGATGCTCAAACTGACGTTTAGACACAAGAAGGAGGGATTTTACCAAGTGCTTGGGTGTCCTGAGTCATGACAGCCTCCATTGCTGCAGGGTAGCTGGGTGCACAGTGCCACTTGCCTGATTACCTGCTCTGCAGAGATCTGGCTTGCTGGGAAAAGAGAAAATGGCATCCAGCTTTGAACTGGAGCTGGGGACTGAAATTCTGTATAAATCCAGTGAGGCGCCTGGTAACATCTGTAAGTGAACAGACACCTTTGAAATGTGCTACGTTGTACCTACCCTGATACTTCTAGCCACCTGTCCTTAGTTTCATTTACCCATGGGACCATATCCTCTGTGAGGCATCTTCTACTGTGTGCTGAAGCTCATTGTACAAGTTGTGGATTGGGGTATAAGGGCGCTCTCAGGATAACCCTGTAAAGGAGTTTTTGTGACATTTCCCTGCTATGGCAAGCAGGTTCTCTACTTATCACTGGAGTCCTTGTTATATGTACAAAAAAGGTTGGAAATGGCTGTGGGGGAGCCCTGTGCTTTGTCATCTGCAGGCAGACAAGGCTATTCCACCCAATCGATTAGAGTGGCCTTAACGTAGCATTAGGTTTGATACGTCACCTAGGAAGGCTGTCTGCAAGGTGCTTATGGAACAGCTATTTGCACCGGCACTGGGTGCCCACAGCTTTCCAGAGATTTTGCAGGTGTAGAATTAGATGCCTGCGTGGGAGTTTCGGACTTGGAAAATATAGAACTAATGTTTTTGGGAACGGCTTTGACTATGGTGTGTTTTAGTCAGAAGGAGCTGAGCTGCTCATAATTTTCTTGGCTTCATTAATTGAAAGTAAGGCCAAAATAAGAGAGGAGAGCAGGATTTGTTGTTTGCCATTGCCAGTGTTGTTATTGCTGCCCTCAATCATGTTTTGATTCTCCAGAGGTAAAGGCAATACAGTAACCACTCTGAACTGTGTTTCGTCCTGTTTGAACATTACTCACACCCCCAAAATTATTTTAACATCAAATAAGTCTTCATCTGTGAATTCATTGTATGAAAGAAGTTTGTTTGTACACAACTTTGTGGTTCGTTTCTGATCTTTACATTTCAGTCTAGTTTGTTTATATTCATTTTCTTAAGAAGGTACTTGAAATCTGCCAAGGAACAGAGAAGGACACGTGCCAAAGGTTTGCCTTCAACACTTTTTTTTAATTGGTGTTAATTTTTAAGTCATTATTTGAGCAGCTGTCCAGATCAGGAGAGTTCAAGCATGCTGCTTCTGTGCCGCTTGCACTCTGAGAATGCAGTGAAGGAAGAGAAGTCTGCAAATTATTAAGCGTTTGGCAGTGCCTTCTAGTTGTATTACGTTATAACTGCATCAGTTGCATGATTAAGAGGAAATGACAGGTAAGCAAAACGAGAACAAAAGGCTCATGCTGTTAGAAGCAAATGTCACCATGTCATACATACTGTACGCGTATTCCAATGCTCTCTAAACATACACACAAAAGAAAGAAGATATGAGAGAGGGAATATCTGCACATTTGTCAATAGGTGTTCATGCGTGTTTATGCAGTTTGTGTATTGCATACATTGATGCCTACCTCATGTATATGTGCCTGTTTCTGCATGTGGAAAACAATACACCTGTGGAATTGTGGCACAGGTGGTAACAGTATGCTGGAGATGGAGCATAGTGATGCCTTCGTACAGCCCACTGGTCTGTTTACTGGCTTGAAGTTTTCTGTATAGGCATTATTATTATTTTTTTAATTAAATGGTTTTTGGAAAGGTATTTATCAAATTTTTAAAGGTTCATCTTCTTCATTTTCTTACAAGCTCCAAATGAATCCAAGTAAAATATGATGGTTAAATACTGAGAGTAGAAATTACTACATTTATAATTTTGTTTTCTAAATGAGTATTCTTTATGTATGTTGTATCATTTTAGAACAACATTTTTTAAAGTTACAAGTTCTACAACTAAGAAAGAGAGGTTTCACAAATACACAGTGAGTGTGACAGTTTGACAGATGTTGGTCTATAACACATGCAAGGGGATGGAAAATATCTCAAGTTGGCAAGGCTGCCTGTCACTCCTAGGAGTCAAGGAGTTATCTGGTTAGGCTCACAACCTGGAGTTGAGTCAGAAGCCTCACAACCCATTTTGGGGTGTGTGAAAGAAGGTGAGATTGTAAGAGGCCCTGACCAAAGCAAGCGTCTCTTCCTTGTGCCAAGCTGTGGCTGGGGAGAGCAGCGTGCTGCTCCTCTGTTGTTTCAGAATCAGTCATGCCAAGCCCACAGGCTGCTTTCAAAAAATCTCCACTTGGCTGAGAGGACACACCACATATTTCAGAGTCATGAGAGAGTCGTACAGAGGCAGAAGATGTGGAGAGGTTTGTTGGAGACCCCACCATTACATTGCCAGCTGAGACCTGAGCTGAGCATACAACAGGACAAACTGGTGCTGTTGGTGTCCTACTTGCATCCTTCCTCCCATATCTTGGGATTTTAATTAACCAGCAGAGCACCCTGGACTGCCATACTGCCAGTCACTGAGCAAGGACGTGACACCTGAAATTCTTGGGTATCACCTGTAGGTTTGGCTATTCCATGTTATTGTCTTGGCTCACATGGTAGCCAGTGTTCCATCCCTCCAGTTACTCCTATCAATGTCAGTACGGTCCCACATAACAGCTTTTGGGCTTGGGAGGAGAGTTCAGTTTATATTTTTAAAATATCAGAACTGACATATATATGCACACATATACATCGTATAAAAATGAAAGAGAAAACACGAAAAAGCAGAGATTGCAAGTTGAGCATTGAAAGTAAAACAATGTTCAGGAGATAAGATCACCTTAGTAACATTAATTCCCCTGTCTGTTTCTAACAAGTACTGTCATACACCGCTAATGGTTGCGTTCACAGAGGAAGAAGGAGTAGGGATTCACACAAGATGCTCTCATAAATCCTAAAGAAGAGTGGAATTTTGCATCCTTGAGATGCCCAAGTTAAGTACATTTAGAAAATATATAGACTAGCTTGAGTCTGTCTCATCGTATTTCCACAGGTATAAAATGAAAATGCCATTCAGCTTTCCTGCTACCATAAATAAAGGTTAAATCTATGTATATCATTCAGTCATAGGCCCTTTGGAAGGAGGTTTCTTGTGCCCGTAACAGCAGTCAAATGCTTAATGCTGCTGCTGGATAGGGTATTTTCATTTCTGTATATTTATAGTAATAAACCCACAAAAAGACAGAACCAGCACCTCCCATTTTGCGAGCACTTAACATGTGTGCAAACACGTGAGAAAGAACTGTTGCTTTTTATTTCAATTGCAAAAAGTTATCTTCCGAAAACTGTTCTTTTTGAATTGTCTAGTCATGTGGCCAGAAAATGAAGACTGATGAAAACGCAAATGGCCAAATAAGAAAAATCTTCACTAATTTCTTTTCCCTAAGAAGAGACGATGGCTGTTTAGTATTGATATACCTGTTTATGGATGGTTTGAAGCTGCCTTGAGTGCCTGATGCCGAGGCGCCAGAGCTGGTCAGCCAGGTTGTCAGGGATACATTGCTGATTGCAATTGAAGTTAGCGGCTGAGTTTCTCTTTATTTTGCTGGAGCCAAAATTTCGCGCAGGTGTCTGACTCTGCAACTTCGTATCTTGGGATGCTGTATTGATTAATATTGTACAAGAGATGTGTATCTTTTTTTCTAGCAAGCATACCTGTGCAAGCCCAATATTAGTGCCCAGGGTATTCTGTAAATAGCGTTCATAATCCTGCTCTGAAGCAACTTTCTATGAAGCCATTTTCCACTCTGTTTCGTAGAGAAAAACAAATATATAACAGAACTCTGAAACTCCTTTCCAATATTTCATTTGCCGGCTTTCAAGCATCATCCTGGGAGCAATGAGACAAGAAAAGAGTCTTTTCTTCCTTCAAGGTCTGCAGTGAACAGTGTAAAGCCACGCACAATGGATTTGGAAGAAGCTTTATATATTATGACAAGCGAGTGTATCTCCAGGGTGCTCTGCTGTTGTGGAATGTAGTTCTAAGCCAAATCATCCATTAAGTCACTGAATGTGGTAAAATTTCCCAGGTTCCTAAAGATGAAAAGCAGATGAAGAGACACCGATGACTCAGTTCTTACAAATGGAATGAAGTAAGATTATCAGCCTAAATTGTCCCTATTAATCAACAGTGTAATCTTGCAATGATAGCCTCCATGAATCTGCAGAGCTTTGGGACTGTGTTGGGTGGAAGGACTCTGACTTACGGTTTTAGGGTCATGTACTCCATCTGAGTCTCAAATTGTTCCAGCTGGAAAAAAAAGAAGAGCATATGTACTCCTTGCTCCTGGGGAGGTGTTCACATGATTAGGAAATGCGTGATTATGATGCTGTTTCTACACATAGGGAGACATATTTTTTTCCATCCTCTGCTATCTCACGCTTCCTCTTTTCTTATGAAGCCCTGGAATTCATCTTTTCAAAATTTGCCATGCCAACAAAAGGAGGGGATGACTCTGTGGCTCTATTATTTCTGTCACGCTGAAAATGACTTACCGTCGGCATACCTGCACTGATGTACATTCATACATAACTTCACCTTGCCTTCCAGTATTGATTAAAGAATAGCCTGACAAAGATTTTTAAAATGAGGAGAATAAGCTGCCTTCTCATTCATAATCAGAGGCCAGTGCTGCTGTTGGTACTTTACTTGCAATGCTTGCCATCCAAGGGGTGGTAAATACTTCCTTTAATCTTTTTTTAATTTGCCGTTAGTGTGCGTGTACTTGTCTGGGTACTTTTCATACCTGTGATCCTACTGCTTAGATTATGTCTTTGACTTCAGAAGTTGTATTTTGGTAATCAGCTTTCATAGGAAAGCGACACATTTCATTAAAAAAAAAAAAAAAAGATTGCCAAGTAATTAAGGATGAGAAACAAAATAAAGTGCAACAGCCTGACTAGAAGACAGAAAGTGTAGAGCGAAACCAGTATTAAATACTATGAGAATATCTTAGAAAAAAATGCACTGCAGTAATCAAAATGGCTCATCATTAAAGCCTGCCTGTGGAAATTTTTAAATAGCCAGTGCACTTAATAAATAAGTGAATTTTCTACTGGGAAAATCTTTATTATAAGGAAACTTTTCTGCGGGCATTTAGGTACAAGTGCCTTCCAAGGAGGAGTTAGTAATTCCTGTCCTGGCAAAGTGTGTTGTCTGGATTTGGGTAGTCTTAGAGAGAGGTGAAAGTGAAAAACAATCGAGTCTCTTTTGCAGTTAATAACACCAGAAAATGGGAGACTGCTAAGCTCTGTGCCCAGACATTAATCTTGGTAGAGAGAGAACACTTGGAGAACTGAACTTCCAAAGACTGCAAGGTCACTTAGGCTTATGAATATCCTAAAAAGTCTATGCTAGGAGCTGTAGAAAGGGGTAGCTGAAAAACATGTGAGGTGGGGGGGACTGGGGGTAATTCCCAGGGTGTCTTATGTCGTGTTGCTGCAAGACACAGTAGTAAAATGCCCTGCCCATGCTATAGCTTGCTTCAGCATATGACATCCAGTTTTGTGAGGTCTGATGACAGGCACAGAATTAACTTGGGCTGCTGCTGTAGGCATGCCTTGGAGCTGCGTACCAGTTCCAGCAGCATGTCAAGATATTTGCCCCATCTTTTTTGAAAGAGAAATAGCCGTCAGCATTGGCATTTGAAAGAGCACCAATAAATTCAGGTAGAAACTGAACAGCCATTTCAGTGGTTTCCCTTGTATATGAATTTAAATGTTACTCTAGGTTTTTTTTATGAAACTCAAGTCCCTGAAGACAGGGAGGAAATACATGAGATTTTTGTGACATTTGTTAAGGTCCTCTTTAAAATAACACAAAACTAACAGAGCTGATTATAGTGAACAGTTGTGTGTATTTCTGTCATGTGTAAAGTTCTGTAGGTGGAATGTAGTTCTCTTAAAGTCTGTGATGTGACTGAGAAATCCTATCAAGTTATTTTGCTTTCAGCTTTACAGGGCTGTTCTGTAAAGGGTTACATCTAAGAGATATATGCTTTGGACAATATCCTATCCTCAGGAAACTGTTTCCAGAAGCGCAATTACTGTTTTCTGTGTATCACTCATGTGTAATTTTCTCTTATGATCTGATTTTTTAAAATAAAAAAGTCAAGCCTCTTATACTAAAGAATAGTGGAAAGTAATCCAAAAGAAGACCTCGTAACACTTTTTGCATCCACCCTAATGAATCCTGATTAGGAACCTGTGCAGTGATGTTATCCTGATTGGTGGGAAATTGGTGAAGGAAACAACCAATTTTCAATCAACATAATTGGTTGCTCAGGAGGTTTGAAATCTAGAGAAACGGCATTGCATCTTCTGCAGCTGTGTTAAAAGATTTTTCTGGAACAGCAAATAAATTGCTGGTAAGAATTGCATGTTTCCAAAAATATTTACACTTATGAGTAATTGTTGAAAAGTCACGTGACAGGTATTTTAAAAATCATTAATGTTGTGGTCTTTTCAGTCGTTATTAAAGGTCAGTAAGTCCAAATTCTGTAAAAGATATTTTAAACCTTCATTCAACCCTTCCACCCAACAAATAAGTTTCTGATGGACTTTTGTAGGTTTTGAGTTCATTTTTTGTTTGTTTAATGGGGATTCAGTTCTGTAGTACAAATCCACAGTGGAGTGGTACCCAGAACCTGGTTCACCCCATCGTCTTCTGGCTGCTAAGACATGCTGTTTACATTACACCCCTGTAATGCAGTCTCATGTACGGTTGACAATGGGGATGAGCTAGAAACAGAGCAAATGCAAATGGAAAAGATATTCTGTCCCACAGACTGTAATCTCTGTGGTGATACGCTCTGGTCTTGAGCTGGCTATAAATCCATTGAAGTCCTAGAAGTCAAAGTGTCTGTGCCGGTTTACCCAGCTGGGGACTTTGACCCAAATTTGTAATTCATCATTAATTTTGATTGCATGGCCTAATGTTTTCCCACTCTAACCCGACCACACTCAATAAATAAATAAATTAAGAAATAGTAAATAAATTTCCATACAAAGCCAGCGTAACTCTTAACTGTTTTTAGCTGGATTTTAGCTGTGTATGAGGAACAGAAATGGGACTATCTCTTTACTAAACATGTCAATCTGAACCAATTCGGCTGAAATTTTTCTTGCTTAATATCTGCCTGTGAATTGAAGGTAACCCAAAGCCACCTCCTTGAACAAGCTAGCCGCCTCACTGCAGTAAAGCTGGGTAGCACAGCTGAGCATGTGGCACCACCTCCAAAGCTGGGTAGCACAGCTGAGCATGTGGCACCACCTCCAGCTAAGACCTAGCCATATAATAACGGCACAGATTTGCCACTTCCCTGCCTCTGAATTGTGAAATTGCAATTGGGTGTGTGTGTCCCGGAGGAGAACACTGCTGGATATACATGGTTGTATGCACGTATCCCCACGCATTCTTCTACTTCAGATTCTCCTCCCTTAAATCAGCCGAGGCACGGAATAGCCATGCTGTACCTGGGCATAAAATACTTTTGCCTTGCTGTGCTTCGCAAGCACTTCCCTTATCACCTTGAGCTGTCCACTCGAGTGTAAAGAGAAGTTTCACGACCCACCTTCTAAAATTATAGTTTCCATCTATTAAAAGAAAGAGGCTCAAAATCCTTTTGAGAGGATAAATAGCACGAAATGCTTTGATTCCTATCTGTGTGCTGGGAATTTCACACATCAAGTGAAATACCATGAATACATCATTATTTTGACAGCTTTGTGAAAAAGGAGGCGAGAGGATCGCATTGCATGGATTTAATTTCTGCAGTTTTACAGCTTTGTGTTTTGCAAAAGAATCAAATCCTGCCATCAGAGCAGGTGGCAAACTGAAGGGCAAAGTGGAGATACTATATAAAGGTCTGTCAGATCTCGTACTTGGCATGCAAGCCCCCATCAAGGGCTCCCCAGCCAGAGCTCCTGTGTCTCTCACCTTCTCAAAACAGTATCTTTTGTCTTTTTTTCAGGCTTGTCACTTCTCCAGCTGCAAGGGAGGGGTCACAGAGGAGAAGAGGCTAGATAGACAGAACTGCGTTTCTCACCAAGACTGTCACAGACAAAAGAAAATGGCTGCGCTTTCCCCACCAGAAGATAGTGGGATGCCCACCACCACTATGCCATCCAACGCAAGGAATTTCACGAGCCATCATTCAGGTAAGCTGAAAATCTTACTGTAGCGGAAAATCTGACTGTAGATGCCAGGGCCAAATGCCATGTTCATTTAGCATAAAGCTAAATTTGAGTGAAAAACACAGTAGTGGCATGGTGCCATGGACAGGGAGCAACATCCTAGCTGCAGTGAAGGTATGTTGAGGTAGGTAAAGGGAGACATTTGCTTCTCTGAGCAGTAGTACCCTCGCTTATTTTTATGTTTCTGTGACTGTTTGCAGAGCCTGCCCACCCAAACGTTTATGCAACATGTTTGTAGAAAACCATAACTTTTAAAGCATTGAGAACATTTAATATTCTTTTTCTTTCCCTTTGAGTCATGGATTTGGGTCTATCTTTGGAATCACAAAATGAGAAACATATTTCTAGAAAACAACAGGGTTTTTCCCTTTCCTGTCCTACGACTCCAGGACATGAGCCTTTACAAAAATAAAAGGTACACGCATATATTTGGTTAGGATCTTTAGCATAACCTTCTTCTTCACCTTTTGCTCTCAGTTGCCCTTATTTCCTGTTCTTGATCTGAGGCTGTTTAGGATCGTAGCAAGCATGTCCTTTCTTGTGGAGTAGAAACATGACCTTGTTTAAGCTTCGGCATTCACTTAAAAATGTCCAGTATCTCAGTGGTGATATTTCAATATTTTTGCTCCTGTGGCCAGCAGAACACAAAAATTGTAAGGATAATGTAAAATCATAATTAAAAGTGAACTGAAATTTTGTCAAAGCTCAGAAAACTTCAGTAAAGTTCACATTTTTATGGGCTTGTTATTTTGTACAAATCCATTTTTTTCTTTCCTGTCACATCTCAAGACCTTTTTATAAGGAATCGCCATCTCTTTTCTCCCTAATTTAAATTCTGCGCTGTCTGTTTGGAATATTAGGTATGCCTTAGCAGTGAAATTATTTTAATGATGTGGCTGAGCGCTCGTATATATTCAGGCAAGCAAACATAAAATGGTCATTCTTTATATTAAGGGTCTATCTATAGTTTAGAAAAGGTAATAAATGATAGATTGAAAGCATAGGTGGCTCCAGTAGTGGGTGGTGTGTATTACAGAGGTTATTAGCTCATCAGTTGAAGGTGTTGTAGACGGCTGCAAGCCAAACTTACAAGCAACCTGCACAATGGCTGGACTCCGTAACAACTTATTAACTATGTATTAACGTGCAGATTAACTCTTTATCAGCTCTTTACGAAATACGTATGTTTGGCACCCAAATAGCAAGCACGGCTGTAAAAGGAGACATAAAATTTCTTTATGAATGGCAGTATATCATCTCTTATTTTTGTTTAAAAGTGGAAAGTAATTTGCAAGGGTGCCTATGCCACCTGAGATTTAAGTCCTGTTTTCAGAAGTGGTGCTGTGCAGTGCTTGCCTCATTTCCAGTCAGGATTAGGCCTCTAAATCTCTTGGGCAGTCTTGAATATGTTGCTGTGCTTAATTTACCGTTAGGCAGAGTGTCCATTTGAAGCCTGCAGCTTTTCCTAGGATGTGTATGTCTAATCTACCAGTGAAGGGGCTGAGCCACGGGGGTTGCTGGGAAGACCAAGGGGCATAGTGGGAGAGCCATGGCGGGGCAAGGACCCTGCTTGTCTCAGGAAGGAGACCAGAGGCCACACTATGGAGGCATAGGCAAGAGTGGAAGGGAATTCCCTGAAGCTCTGTGCCCAGAGTGGGCTTGGAGCATGCTGTTCAAAGTCTGAGCTCCCACTGAAAGGAGGGTTGGAGTTAAGGCTGTGTTTTTGTAATCACATTTCATTCTCATATAGAGGTGAGAGTTACCTCAGTTATATTGGACAAAGCTCTGTTGAATTGTCTGGGACAAAAGCATGTGGTTTTTAGTAAGGAGTTTATTCTTACATCTTTTGATCTGCCTCACCCAGCAGATATTCGTTGTTCCTCTGCAGAGGTACCTTTCTCCAGTCTGGCGCAAAGCAGTTCAAAAGACTAGAAGTCCCTTTGTGTCTTCTGGTGCGTGTGCTTCCAAGAAAAGATGGGACAGCTCCATCTCTGGTTTGTGCCCAGCTTGTAACCTTGTACAAATGCAGCAATGTGGCTGCAGTCTCTGAAAGCTCTGCAGAGGGCTAGCAGCGCTTGATGAGAGGTTTTGTTTTGTATATACCCCATTCTTACACCTTCTCTCAAGTGTTTGGCTGCTGGCCCATTGAAGACCTTGGACTGGATGCGTGTATTCTGACCCAAGATGGGTACTTGTCAGGTTGAAAACAGGAGGTCTGCAGAGACTTTACCTCTTGTTCCCGTTAACTGTAGATTCCTGTCCCAGTAACTCCTCCTTTCCATAGATGATCAATCTCTTCCTACAGTCCAGGATAAGAGTAATGCTGATAACTGCATTTTTATCACCCATAACTTTCCTTAGGAAACAGAGCAGGCTTAGGTACTGGTGACCACGGGAGGGTTTGTAGATTCTCATCCTGCAGCCAGCTGCTGTGCTTTGGAAAAGTGGGCACAAAAGAATTGCCAGAAGTGAGGCAGGGGGGGCTTGCAATGCCCAGTGCTTCAGCTGCTCCTGAGAGTTGTCTGGGTGACTGTTCTGAAGGTGAGGAGAGAGATTGCTGCTTCCTCTTGTAGCATATTCCAGTGCTTTACTGCTAACAAGTTGGTTTTTTTTCTCATGAAATGTGAGTGTTTCTCGTTGTGACTTAAGCCTGTTATTTTTTATCCTATCCACCCTGTAAGTGGACAATAGATTGCTACTTTCCTTTTTTCTGCAACCTTTTATGTACTTGATTACTGCTGTTATGTCTCCTCTTAGTCTTCTGTCTACTTTTAGTAGCTGTCCCTGTGTCATGGCTTCATTTTTTTCCAATCAGCAGGAAAATTCCCTTACATAAAGCAGCTTTGGATCAGGCCCCTTGCTAAATAAAGCTTTGTATTGAAAACACCATTTCAGTTGTTCAGATGTTTTGTATTGGGATGGCAAGCATGTGTGATTTAAAATCATGCTTAATGGGCAAAAGTGGCATTAGGAATAAAAAAGGTTATGTCCAGGCTGCTTAGAATCATTATTTCTCTTTAGCTCCCCAGCCCTAATTTTTCTATCAGCGTACCACTATTTATGGTTCTTCAGCAACAAACACTGTAACCGTTCTCAAATTATCATAAACTGATCTTCTATTGACCAGGGACAACAAAGCCAGCATAAGACTACCAGTGCAGAAGGCTACAGTGTTAAGACTTGGGTTTTTTGCTAACAGAGTTGTTTATCATCAGGTGTTTCCAATAATGGCTCTAGAAAGCATTGATTATTTTTCTGCCTTCCCTTCAATTTATAAATTTAGTTTACCAGAGAGTGAGAAAGAACAAAGCAAAGATAAGGGGGAGTGGGCGGTGTCTGAATGACCCTGGGTAGCTTTACTGATTTGTTTTGTCCAGGGTTCTCTCTCCTGCTTCATGTAGGCTTAGATTTGGGGGAAATGTCTGAATAAATGCAAAATCAGTCCAGTTTCTTAATTTCTTTTGCTAATTTCTACATAACACCGAGAAAAGGGAATAGAATCACAGTTGTATAAATCTTAGCACTAAGGAGAGGACTGGGATGGATATTATGTAGCAAGAGTTTAAGGATCCTTGTGGCTCATGACCAGCTGCCTTTTCTTTTTGTGTGACTGTAGAAGAGCCGGATGCAGGGAGATCTTTCACACAGGTCACAGTAGATGTTTTGTGATCTCTGGAGAATGAGAAGGTGTGGGAGTAGCCTCAGGTGGGAACGCCTTGAGCTAAAGGCAGAGAACAGAGCTGGCTGTTTAAAGGGGACTGGGTAGGCGCAAAGAGGTTCTGCAATAGCTGTGACCTAACCTTTATTGATGTCTGAGGCAAACACAGGAAGCATTGGGGAAAGCTGTGCCAAGGCTGGCTGTGTCCTGTTGTGTATTGCAATCTGGCATAACCCCTGCTGTCACTCAGAACATAGGCATGAGACTGCAAAGCCCACAGCTTGGTGCTTAGGCCGGTTGGCAGAGCCCTGTTACTGGATAAAATCTGTATTCCTGGTATTGTTTTCCACAAATTTTGCAGACAAGAAGGACATACTTGTCTACCTTGTCTTGGCTGTTGCTGTCTGGCAGAGGCGGCCCCTCCAGGATGGAGGGAAGAGGGGCCTTACCAGCGTCATGGCCAGCTGGGAGAGACTGCCAGCAAGCAAGCAGAGCACAGGGCAGCAGGGCATGCCTTCTGCCTGGACCATGCACTCAAGCCTAAAGGGGAAGGGGAAATAAGGGACCTACAAGGTGTTTTTCCGTGCTGAGAAACTGCTGAAAGTTCCTGCTCTGGAGCAATGCAGACTCTCAGGCTAAAATTCATGAGTCCCTAGATCAGTTTGCAGATTGATATGTTCAATATTTCTTTTAGTAAAAACGTTCTTTGTTTTTGTAGGGGATATCAATAGCCTATATATTATTTTGAGTGAGAACATACATAGGTATTTTCTGAACAGAACTACTGCCTTTATTCTCAAAGGGTGAAAAGCATACTCTTCTTAGATGGCAGTCCTTAGGCCTGGAGAGCTCAGGTGAACGCAAAGCTGAGCAAGTTTATGAGACCAAACTGTGCATGGTTGCGTGTTGCAAAGGCACCAGAAAAAAAGAGGATTCTGAGAACTGGAGTAAAAGTAATAAAAAATGGTTATTTAGGTTGGGGTCCATGGTCCTTCTGTGAGATCTTAGCAATTCATATTCCCATTGTTTTTGGTGCTGAGAGTAGATTACCAGGCTCAAGTAGCCTTGGGATAAGCAGATGGAGGACAGTTTGCTAATCCCCTGCTGCCAGAGTTCGTTTTTTGCCTCTGGACTTTTAGAAATTCTCATAAGCATACATCTCTGAGAAGAAGTTCTAGATGATACGGGGTTGCTAAACTGTGTCTACAGAGTAGGTCCTCTTCAGAACACCTTATGAACAAAGGATTTGATACATTTTTTATATATTATATTTGAGATATAGATAGATAGATAAATAGATGTATTTGATACATATTTTAGCAAAGTCTCTGGCTTTCTCCCTGATGAGTCATTCAGGAGGAGGAAAATGGTTTGATTTCTTTCTGTAGCAAAGGTGGGTTGCACAAAGTCTGTGATGCACAAATTATATTAAATAAGCAGGGAAGATTCCACATGTGAATTGTTGGTCAGGTTACAGGTGTTTTGCTCAAACTTGTCATTTCTGTGTCTTTCCTCATCAACATTAATAAAGTATGTAGTCAAGTAGTTCAGCAAGTACTGGAATTGAAGTTCAGTATCATGCAGATGCCTGGCTCATGGCTAATTATAAGCACCAACTGGGAACGTTTATAAAGATACGTGGTGCTGTTGAGCCTCTACAGTCTATTAAGATATCAGCACAATGCTGGTTGTATTGAGTCCAATTTAATTTTGCGTAACTTAGACTGAGACTTCGCCCACTTTGCTGGATTTTATTGCCGTTGATCAGAGGTTTAAAAAGCTAAACCAGGCTAAAAACATTAGGCTTCTCATCTTTTATACCTGGCTTGTCTTTACAGCGGTCTAGCAGAGGGGTATCTGCATGCTGACGGAAGTGGGAGTTGTCCTATTATATGTTAAAAACCTCAGAGATATGGGAGCGTTTGGAAGTTATTAACTAAGTTTGCCTTGTACATTCACTTTCGTCCAGCCAGATTGAACCTGAAATGACTTGGCATGTGCTCTTGATCCTCTGTCATTGATGGATACTACTTAGTGACACATTTGCATGAAATTTTGAGCAGGATAAATGGATACCTGAGTCTTTTTAGAGGCTTTAACTTTGGATTTGTTTACAGAAACGTAGTCTTGCTGTTGTTCTTAGCTCACATTGTGAACATTACTTTGCACACAGTATGTCACAAGGTCCTGATGCAATTTTTTCAGAATGCCTTTTGCTGTGGCCTGCAAGTTCTGTCTGCCTGCTAAGCAAGCACTGAGAGAGGGGGGATGTGAAGGCCTCCCAACACTACCCCCTCTTTGCACAAATTTCCAGGTAAGGTGTGAAAAACATGCTAAATGAAATCTTTAAAGAGGCACACTTGCATGTGGGGAGAGCAATATTGCCCTTTCTTAAACATGGCCTCTGTAGTTATGTCTAGCTGGAGGGAGTCCTGCTGGGTCTCCTGCATGCTCACCTAATCACCAGGCAGGATCTATCCCTAAATGAACTGATCTTTATCTGACTGTTTACGGATCTTGTGCCATACTTGTTATTTATTTAATGAAATGTCCCAGTAAAATAGAACAGCCATTCATAAGTCCCTGACAACAAACAATCATGAAAATTGCCTTTGAATTTCCCTAATTTTCTTGTAAGAGTCAGAACAATGGGAGAGAATAATTGCAGTTATTAAAAGAAATTGCTGCAGGAAAAATATAACCCATTTTAAAACTCAAATCCAGAAAAACAGAAAGGGGGCCAAAAAGGAGAACCACCTGGTAAGATGCCTCGTGCTCCCTACCTCCTTTTGTCAGTGTAATGAGAGACTTCACCTTGCTCTTTTCTCAAGCACTGTTATTTACAGGGGAAATCAAAGCATTTAGTATCAGCCTAGTCAAGCTGTGTGTGGCAGCGCCTTGCCTGGCAAAGCCATTGGAAAGCTGTTTTCTTCCAATCTGCTTCATGCCAATGCAAAACTAGCCCTCTCTGGAAACTAAGTGTATTGGAAACCAAGATGAGGAAAACTCACTCTGGTATTAACTACTGTACGGAGAGGATTTTAACTCCTTCCTAGGCATGAACTAGATTGCTTGTGAAACTAAGAGGCCTGTAGGATTTTTAAAAGAAAACAGCTGGCGTTTAGTGTCATGTCACCCCTAATGAGATTTGTTTTCCTTAGTTATTTAGAACCAGGTTTTAAAGAATTTGGGCTCCTAAAGACGTATCTATAGATCCTTGGGGGCTCCCGCTGGTCCAGACCTGGATGATTTTGCACATGGGGAGAGGTGATGAATTGCTGTCTGCCCTTAACCGTATGGAAAGCCTCTAAGCAATGGCAGAAACAAATAGAACTTTGACTTTTGTGTACCTGCCTGCTTTGTGAAAGTAACAGTCAAGCTCCTCATTCAGTTAAATACTGCAGCACTAAGCAAAGCGATGCTTAAGTACTTGTAAAACTTGTGCCTCAGAAACCAGATGGCATTGCAGGAAGAATCCATGCTTAACACAAACCGCAAGCTTTTGTCCCGGCCAATTCAATAGAGCTTTGTCCGGTATAACTGAGCACGGGGGTAACTCTCCTCTCTGACTACAAATGAAATGTATTTGGCTCTCCCACTATTTTATAAGGAGATAACAGAACAAAGGATCGCTGCAATTTGAGGGCATGAACCCTCATTTTCTCTCCAGTCCACCTGAATAGAAAAGAATTTCTCGTTGCTCTGTGATCTTCCCTTCTGCAAGTCAAAGCCCTTTGAGGTCCTGCTGCAAGTAATGGCAGTTTACTCGCAATTTTTCAGCTGCATGTGATACCCCAAATTGGCTGCCTTGTTGTAATGAAAAGCAGCCTGCCAACACGGAGGTCCTTCCAAAGGAGCCTGGCTATTGTAAGAGGAGAGCAAGCGACAGTGGTAATATGCCTGCATCGCTGTTTCACTTCATGCTTCACCATGGGAGCAAAACAAGGCAGTGGAGACCACTGTCAAGTGTTTACAGAATGTGGCTTTATGACAAAAATGACTGTCAGGCAGTGACTATATCAAAACATTAGCAGGAGATAGTGGGTTTTCTTGTTTTTTTTGCCCAGGCAGCTGGCAGTTTTAATTGCTTTGAAGAAAAAGAAACAGAAATTCTTTTTCTTTTCTTGGTATTTGGGGATGTAAATCATTCAGTGTTTTAACTCCATGCCTCCCTGACTAATTTTCCATTATCAAAGTAAAGGTGGATGAAACTTCCTCTTAGTTGCCTTGCTGTAGACATCAAGTAGATTCACTAAATGTCTCCGTTTTGCATTGATTTAATGTGAGTAGAATTTAACCTATATTCAACATCCAGTACCTGAAAGTCATTTTCCCAGGTAAGCACAGAATATTGAATAGCCAGTTTGATCAGTGTTACTCAAGGGAAACTGAGAATCCATATTCTTAGCAATTCCACCCACTGTTTACCTTGATACACTGGGGTTTTTTCTTCTGGCTGTGGAACGTAATGCTGTTTTGCCATCTAAAGAGATCTCAGCAAAAGGGCAGTAGTTAAAGACGAACTGGATTGCATTGCAAAAAAAACCCATAAAACCTTACAGGATTTAAAATCTCAGGGGGGTTAAATGTGTTGACTTAACTGAATTAAAATATTCCAAGCCGTTCCTTCCTCTCTGCTTGCCACCTGCCAGAGTGCTGCAATTCCCTGTGCAGAAGTGTCACAGGTTGGTGATGCTGCAAATATACATGTGTTTATAATGTTGTCACTGTATAAGAAATGCTTATCCTAAACCCAGACCACAGCAGGAAAGAGCTTCCTAATTGAATTCTTCATTTTTATAGTCCCCATTCCCTTTTAATGCATCAGGTTTAGGCCAGTGTGCAGGAGGGAGCAGGAATAGACAGTCCTAACGAGAAGGCGGCTGAGCACCTTCCCTGAGCACGCCCTGTAGTGAAGCTAATTTGGGCTGCATTCCACTTAACTGTTGTGCACCTCTCGGGATGAATCCTCACCTCAGACGTTGCTGTTCAGTGATCTAAGATGCGCATTTACAGTATCTACCAATTACCATAGGGATACCGTTCTCATCTTGGTGCTTGAAGATTAAAGAACGTTTTCTGTGAAACTGAATGCCCAAACAAGTTATTTCTTGTGAAAGACCAAAAAGCCTTTTAGTTTTATGAACACAAATCTAGAGGATTTAATCAAGCTTCACTGACATTGCATTTTGCCAGCTCCATGTCCACGCTACAAGCTTGCTTTGTGTATTAGTTTACTCTCCTTTAAAAGAAAAGTTACTTTGCAGTCAGTGAATATATTGTGCTTGGTAATACTTGGAAATTTGCTTTCTGTTGCCATTAAGTGATAAAAACCTCAAACTGAAAAACAAGATTTATTGTAGAGTTTCTTGTCCTCTTAAAGGAACTGAAAAATGGGGAATGGTAAGGAAGAGAGAGAAGCAGTGGGGTGGGCTAGTGAAATTCAAGCTTTTTGTAGGTTACACTTTGTGGCTCCAGACATTTTTTTGTAAATGTAGGCTTGCCACCTAGACAGCCTTTTCTGCAGAAATAAACATTCAAACCCACTGCTTCCCTGACAAATACATATAGGTGCTTTGCCATGTGTATACTTCTTGCTGCATTTTCTAGTATGATGCCAAAGACGCTTATAGGAATATACTACACAATTTTAAACAGTTTTTGTAAATCCAAATAAATTCCTTCATAAAAACTAGGGGATTGTTTGCCCAAGCCTACAGCAATCTAAGGCTGATTTAGGAATACTGCAGTATTCCTAGTGCTTATTTCAGCTTGCTAAAGTATCTCGTTGGCTTAGATCTTTTCACTGTGTTTCGGTCTCACGAGTGATTTTTATGATATTTAATAATTTCCTTAAATATGTTGGCACAGGTGATTTGACACAGCGAGTGGGCTCAACAAATCACCAACAAAATGTTCCTATTTCTGTATAATTCCCGTAGCTATGTAGAAGGAAATGGAGGTGTATTAGTCCGAGCAATTGTGTTTTAGTCTGTAACTTCTACCTTCTTTCCTTCGTACTCTGGAGCAGCATTTATGGAGTTAGTGGAGAAAGTCATGTTAAAAGTAACAGAAGTATTTAATGGAAGAATAATCTCAGAGGCAAAGATTCTTCTGTCATCCTTTCTATTTTTATAGGAACCTTTGCTGATTTACTGGCCAGATGAAGGCAGACTTTCTGTTCTCTCTCATCTTCTTTTTAATTCTATCAGACACCTTCACTGTGGGGTCATGCACATGGGAACACTAGACTGTAGGTTCATGCCTTGTTTGCAATGGTTTTCCTGAATGCATGAGCTCCTAGCTGTTCCTGAGCTATTATATGGAGCTTCAAGCCACAGGTAGATTTGCTAGGAAGCTGTTCAGTGAATGTCTTTCTGCAGAGCATGAATGTTCTTGTGTATGTAAAGCAATAGGTGCTGAAGGGTTGTGGCTGTTAAAATATGCTTTTTGTTGTACGTGTGTAGAAGGCAAAGCAGTGGTAGCTCAAACGCAAGAGTAAGATATTCGTGGTTTCAGGAAGAGCAGTGCACAGTGTGTGTAACTTTACAAAACAAAGGACAGCAGTTTGAAATGTGTCAGGGGTTAGTTTATATAAATCTGTAGAAGGTACAGGCAAAATATTTCTTGGTAACGTTGTTGAATTTAAGGACTGCTTTGGGACACAAGAGCAAGCTTTGGACACCTTAGAAATTCTTCTCTTATATTCTATAGAAATGGTTTCTTCTATAAAAGATCCTAACAAATATTTTACAGCAAATAATAGTAGTAATGAAGCAAATGCAGTTCTCCATATCTCTCCATACTAATGGATTCACCAGACTCTCTTCAAAACTGCATTGTAATGCAGGTTACTGCTTCCACTGTGCCTCAGCTGCTAGGGGTTACTGCTCTTGACTTTAAATGTTGGGAATAATAAAATACATTATTAACAAGTAGCCGATTAACAAATAAATGCCCCTCTGGTAAATCCGAAAAGTAATGTTTTGAAATACTGCCACCTTCTGATAAGTTTGGGATAGAGAACTGAGTTACAAGGAATTTGTTGAAGTTTTTATGAACAGTAATATTTCAGTTCCTGATGTTATAATGTTAGAGCAATGTTGCAATTTTGCAAGGCCAACTTCTACTGTATGTGAGACTATGTATACAATAGTATAATATGTTTTAATATCTTTATCAATAATCTCGATGAGGGGATCAAGTGCACCCTCAGTAAGTTTGCAGATGACACCAAGTTGGGTGGGAATGTTGATCTGCTTGAGGGTAGGAAGGCACTACAGAGGGATCTGGACAGGCTGGATCGATGGGACAAGGTCAACTGCATGTGGTTCAACAAGGCCAAGTGCCAGGTCCTGCACTTGGGTCACAACAACCCCATGCAGCGCTACAGGCTTGGGGAAGAGTGGCTGGAGAGCTGCAGGTTGGGAAAGGACCTGGGGGTGTTGGTCAACCATCGGCTGAATATGAGCCAGCAGTGTGCCCAGGTGGCCAAGAAGGCCAATAGCATTCTGGCTTGTATCAGGGAGAGCACAGCCAGCAGGACTAGGGGAGTGACCGTCCCTCTGTACTCGGCACTGGTGAGGCCCCACCTCGAATACTGTGTTCCGTTTGGGGCCCTCACTACAAAGAAGGGCAATGAAGCTGGTGAAGGGTCTAGAGCACAGGACTTAAGAGGAGCAGCTGAGGGAACTGGGGTTGCTTAGTCTTGAGAAAAGGAGGCTGAGGGGAGACCTTATCGCTCCCTACAACTAGCTGAAAGGAGGCTGTAGAGAGGTGGGGATCAGTCTCTTCTCCCAAGAAACAGGTGATAGGACAAGAGGAGACAGCCTCAAGTTTGCCAGGGAAGGTTTAGGATGGATATTAGGAAAAATTTCTTCATCAAAAGGGTTGTCAAACATTGGAACAGGCTGCCCAGGGAAGTGGTGGAGTCACCATCCCTGGAAGTATTTAAAAGATGTGTAGATGTGGCATTTATGGACATGGTTAATAATGGACTTCACAGTGCTAGGTTAATGGTTGGGCTTGTGATCTTAAAGGTCTGTTCCAACCTAAATGATTCTGTGATAAACAGATGAAGAAAATGCGGTATGATTTCTTAAAAGTGATGGGAGAGACAGCAGCATGCTTGTTTGAAGTAAGGAAAAGCATTGACGTGTATTATATGTGAGTTTAAGGATTTACAAGTGCAGAGCCTATGTTTTAAGTTAAATAAGTGTTAAATTCATTACAGAAATGAGGCTAAAATTTGGTATGACCTGCAGGATGAGCTTGGCCAGAGGAGAGGTGCTTTGAGTCTTAGAGAAGCAGACTGCCCTACTCCTGCGTAACACCTGTCTCTGACATGAATGTGTCCATGAAGAGGTAATTTCTTTTACCATTTTCACCTTGCTAACATTCAGATGATACTTGTCTGCGTACCACCTTCGTGTGTATTTTAATTATCCAGGTGGTGTTTTATGTGTCCAGGTCCATACCGTTATTATATTACTTAAACTTGGCAGTGATACTTAGAAATAACTTTCCCCAAGCTGGCTTTTTCTTGCAAAGTTCATCCAATTTCAGCTATCCAAGTGTCCTTTGTGCTATGGCAGTATATATTGTGTACCTAAATGGCTCACATATCATTTAGATTCCCTTGATATGGAAAGCCTGCTTGGCAAAGAAAATACGCGTTTAAAAGAACCAGAAATTAATACAAAAATCTAAACTCATGTGACCTTAAAGTTATCATTTCAAACTCTCAGAATTTAGGAAATCCAATTGGATTTCCCACTCATTGCATGGCCTTTGTTCTGGCTTGATTTTTTTGACTTTCAGTTTTTCACTTTGGTAATATCTTAACTCGGTAGCTGATTTCAACCTAATTTTAAGGAAAGAGGAGTCTTGAGTGTGCTGAGTTTCTGCAAATTTTCTGAAAATATGCAATCAAGTAAAAGACACACTCCTATCAGTGCCCCACTAAAGAGAAAGACTGAAATTTCAGCTCAACTGTATAATTGAACACCAGGGAATTCATGTGGGAGAGAATCCTACTGGATGAAACTACTCAGAAACCAAACTTCAAAAACTCTTCTGCTTGTGTAATTACTTGTACATTGGCTTTGATAACTCCAAAGCAGGTAAAATGGTCTGTGTTTAGCCAAAGGAATGGGGTCCTGCAGCAGGACTTGTACTGCAGTCTGGCTGGTAATGGCAGGTGAATGTCGAGCTCTGTTATGCACAAAGGGAGCGTCCTGGAGATGAAGCCTGTTATGACCAGTAACGTGCCATCTGTGTCACTACAAACTGAAAATAAGAACCATTTTCTCGTCAGAAAAGTGAATAGGCTTGACTTCTGAACACTTCACGCAGCACGTGGAGCTGTGCTGTCATCCCAAGGAGCTTATCTTCCTGGCTAGTTTCTAAATATGGGTTTCTTGTTTCAAAGTAATACTGCAATAAAAACTTCATCTCTTGTGTTTCAAATAAGGGACTATCGCATAGTAGAGTTTTAGAGTTTCACAGACACTGCTAGGTGCAAATGACAAGCCACACTGTGAGATTTGGTAGCAATCTCCAAGTGTTTTTAAAACAGATCTTAACCATATGTACAGTGTGCCACTTCTGCTGTTGTATATTGAGCTTAGGAGAAGGCAAGTAACATAATTGCCTTCAGCAAAATTGTCAAACAAGGAAACCTTTTAAAATGACATAGAGGGGGAATGTAATGAGAGCCCTGTAAGGAAGAGGCGAAGAGAAGAAAAATTGTCAGGGAACATTAACATATACTTTTAACCAGCCTGTTCACAAAAAGAAGAATGACCCAGAGGTTTGAGTGTTGTAGTTCTTTTTTTCCGTGAAAGGGTTTTGTATGTGCAGCTGTGTAGGAGAGAAATGCTTATTTCCCCTGTGTTATTTTACATTTCAGTTTGGAAGAGCAAGAGGAAGCTTTATTTAGCCTATTGAGTCCAACCCCACAGTAATACAGCATATACAACTTTCAAGAAGTGAAAGGCATGCTGAGCTCACATTTCAGATAGCTTTCAGGATAAGTTCTTGGCTGTTACAACCGTATGTCATACTAGACATGAATTATTAGAAATTATTTGCTACAGTCTGCATTCATATTACCTCCCAGGGACCTTTCAGACTGGATTTATGGAGAGAGATGTTTCCTGAACGTTTCCTTCTAAAGAAACTACAGATTGCAGGACAAATCAAGTTTTGATGGAATAAGGACTCTGGATTTGAATTGCTGACTGATACCTAAGAGTTTGAGAGTGCACCCTCTGGGGACAATTAGGGATAACTATCCACAAGGATAGTTGTATATTGCAGCAATTCCTGCTGGAAGTGGAAGGATTATTGTTTGCTTTATGATAGAGGCAGATGCCACTGAGCAGCGGCCACTTAGCTGGTTCCTCTCTCGCAGGCGTATTGCAGACGCATGGCACAGGAGCGAGAAGAGCCTTAAAGATCTTCCAGTCGAGTGAGCTGAAAGCTGTGAATCAAAATTGTCTTTAGGTAAGGGCAGGTGGTGGTCTCCTGGTCCTTACTGGTTTAATATAATATAAATGAGTATCACCTTATTTGTGGTGGTTGTAGTTGTATGCATCGAGACTCTGGGCTACACTTTGGTTGTTTCCAGCTTTCATCTACTGGTTCTGGGAAGTGCCCTTCATCCCTTTTTCGCTGCAGCCCTTGTTTGCTTGTTCTGTAAGGCAGCACGGCACATCAAGCAGCTCACAGATCATATGCGATAGAAAACCTTTCTCCATAAGATGGAGGTGGCTTGCTCTGAACATTGTACATTTTACCATTGCTTTTCCTTTCTTTTCAAAGTTGTCCTTGCCCTTTGAGGAAAAGTCTTGTCTGAATCTAGAAATGCCGTCCATCCTGTGTCTTCTTACCTAGATCCTAAGATCTCATCTGCTCCACATGGGCATGGGTGAACAGTTCTGACCCCATCTACCTCAAGACTGTGGGCAGCCTGAATCCCAGATAACCCTGCAAGTACAGGGAGTGCAAGACAGCAACGAGAGCGGGGCTTTAGCCCATTGCTTGGCCTGTGTTACTGGAGCCAGTGAGGATAAGGTGTAGCAGCCTGGCTCATTGTAAAATTCTCCTGTGCAATGCTTTGTACTTTTAGGTGTACAATAATAACTGGACCCTGTGTGAAGAGGGAAGGAATCCGTTGGGAAAAGCTTTTTGTAAGGAGGTGTGCAAATAGAGGAATTTTCCATAATTAACAATAATGACCAACACAAGTGACATTTCTTTTTAGTTAACAGCTGCTGGTGTGAAAGGCCCTGAGGCAGAGCCTCAAGCTGCTAAACTAGCAAGTGAATTGCTAGGCTATTTGACCTGCACTTCATTCCTAATATAAATGGCGAAGCTATGAAAAACCTGAGCAAAATGGTCATAAGGACTTGTCCTTGGGCTGTGTGGGAAAGCCAGCAATTTTGTATTTGGGATTGAAGCAGGTACCTCCTCTGTAAGCATCACTTGTGCTTTCTAGAGGGGAAGCAAAGCAAGTCTTAGGCACCTGAGAAAGTGTGAGAAATTATGGACAAATTCTGCAGTAGGAAGATTATGGAGATTTCACCCTTAGGGCTACGAAGTGAGTGGACTGAAAAAACAGCAGTGCTGAAAGAGGTGATGGCACCTGGCCTGTCCCTTCTTGTAGTGTTTCCATGGCTGGAAACTCTTCTGATGAAAAAAGATGGAAAAAGGTAGATGGTTCTGAGTGATTCTGCAGGCAGGAGAACTGGCCCTGTGACCAGGAGTGGGAGATGGGCCAGCGAGACAGTGCAGTCATGTTCCCTGGATTTAGCTTTTATTGGTGATTCAGAAATGGATCGTGCTCCGCACATCTGCTCTTGCCAAAGCAGCCAAACTCCTCCAGCGTTGTGCTGCCACCCAAATCTGTCAGCGTGGGATGCAGCAGCCACGTAAGGCTGAGGCTATGCCAAGGATGCTCCTGTGTCACAGAGCTGGGTAACTTTATATGATGCACACTGGTTTTAGAATGAGAACATGGTTTCTGCAAGTCCTGACCACTTCATAAATTCAGCTTTGGCCAGCTTGTTTGGGGGGATATTCAGTGGGCCCTAAATGTTCAGGCAAGCAAAAGCCAATGCTTTGTTTTCAAAGCACTGATTAAAATACTACAATGTGCTGAACTTTGAGTAGAGCTTGTTCCCAAAGCTTTTTTTCCGATTACCAGCTCACCATAAAATCCATTATTGCCCACTTTTAATCCTATCAAAACCATTTGTCTCCACAGATTGTGAAGTGAATAGCTGCAGATGTTGTTTGTTGTGCTGAACACAGTGAGACACACTAACAAATCTACTGTAACAAGAAGTAACCCATTACAGTAAGAGAAGACTTTGTGCTCTGAAACAAATATCTGTAGACTTCAGTCTGAAATACAGCCTACTGTTGTCTTTTCTGCACATCTAGCAATTTTACTGTATGACACAACAAATCTCAGTGCAAAATAGATGGGTTTTATTCTCTACTAAAAAATTGGTCCTGCTGCAGTGCAGCATATGGGAATTGGATTGAAGTAGTGGACTCTTCCCTGTGACTGGGTTTTCATGAAGCTCCGCAGACAGAGCTTTCAATACCGTCTTATTCTCCACAGAGTCATCAGGTTTACAAAGCTAAGCCATACCATTAATACTGTATGTGTGCTGCCCTAATACAAAAGCCATGGGACAAGTTCTTTGCTGGTATGAAGAACTGCAACACCAGGCATGACATTTAAAATAGTTTTTCCCTGTCTCAAAGATTTGTCCCACTTTGACCTCATATTCGTTCACTCATTTCTAGATGCCAACGGCCTCTGCCCAGCCAGCCCTGTCTCCCTCTGCTCTCCCATCTCATCAGAACATCTTTCTTAGTCTCTGCCTAGTTTTCTTCATAAATTCTGCTTCATAATCTCATTTCAACTGTCAAGTCTTAGCACCTTGTTGAAATTCTGGTCGATTTTTCTTCTAGGAGCATAGTGCATCCCTGGCACCCAGACCATTTCTGTACAAAGTGCAAAGTCCCAGCTTCCACCACATGAAAAGATACAACTAAGTAAAGAAAACAGAGACTTTCTAAGCCTGGGGTTTTTTTTGTTTGTTTGCTTAAGAATGTAAAGCTACTGAAATCACTGTCTGCCTGTCCATTTTATATGCTCTCCAACCACTCTCCGGTAACCTTTAAGTCTAATGACCAATTTCACCCAGAGGTGACATAGAGGACAGAGGTCTTGAAGAGAGTTACTACAATGTTAATAAAAATCTCTCTTCTTTACCTGGTTATCTACAGCAAAGATTGCTATATGAATCTGTCTGTTACCACACACTAGAGAACTCACAGGAAGGAGGCACAGGCCCCATTTCAGGAAAGCTTTTACCTATTAGACAGCAGATGTTCCAAAAAAGAGACAAAACCAAGACCAGAGTGAGTCCCCTTCTCCAAGTTCCAATGTGGACAAAATAACACAGTTTTCCCTCCTTCTACAGGCTTTTTCAGTAGCGATTTTGGAGGAAAATACCTGATGTAGCATAATTCAGTTCAAGTGATAGGACACTGGCAAATTTATAAGCTGCTGAAAGCAAGACCTTATAATAGTGTTTTGGGCAACTTGGTGTTCTTCTTGGGGTTGGCTAATAAATGGGTTAATAGATGTCAGTCTCTATAATTCTAGATTGTGCAGCCACCTTGTTGGGAAGAGACTGTCATTCTGGAGTTAGGCTGCTGGAGGAGCATGGGAGCGTTTTGCACTACGCCACCATTCTGGGAAGGAAGAGGTGCTAAAAAGAAGCCACCATTTTTTGGTAAGTTTTTAAATGTGCTGCTATTAGTGAAAAAAAAACAAACAAACAAAAAGCCAAGTGCAATTGCTTTTTTTGCAGAAGTTGCAAGTGCTCTTTGTGTTAGTAATGGTTGGGCTCATCACAAACGTGTGACCATCGTCTCTTGCATTCTCTCACTTATTTTACCTGTGTGGCTTTCACTGTCTCTATTCAGGATTCCGCGTTATAGAGAAACCTCAACTATAAACCTCTCTAGTGAAACCCCACGTGCTTAAAAGTTGACATATCAGTTTGTTTCTATGGAGTGAGTATAAAAATTAACATAAAAGAGTAAACCCCAAAGATTAAATTAAGATAAAAAAAATATATTACTGAAAGGAAATGAATAGACAAAATTATACCATAGATCATGAATTAGATTTTCCATGGAGCTCAGCTCCTATTAAACAACGGTATAAACAGAGGCACTGAAGGGTTCAACCTCTTTCTGCTCCCACGCCTTTCTGTGGGAGCAAATGGGCATAGCTAGCTTCTAGATCCAACCCTTTGGCACCTTTTTATTTGCGCTCAAGTTATTCATCCTAGTTCATAACTAATTGACGAGATGAAGCCAGTGGGACCTAGCACAGGTGGTGCTGTGTGTGACATGCAGTGGTGTTGCTGTGATGAGGTGGGGTGATTGGAGTAGGTCCCCTCCAGAAATCAGTGTTAATGTTAATGGGGAAATTGGTCCATCAGCATTGGTACAGTCTTCATCTTGAACAACCCTATCCCTGCTGCTGACTCTGAAAGTTTTAGCAAGGGCTGTAGTCTCCTTGCAAGGTATAAGTTTGAGTGTTTTCCTGAAATGAATGGATTTATAGTTTGTCTTTAAGCATCTCTTTCAAATGAGACCCTTGATAGTTTCCAGTATGATCAGTATCACATTAATGTTCAGCAGATACAATTCAGCTCCATGCTGCAAAAGCAAAATGATGTCCTAACTGTCCCGGGGACTGTGAATTAATTCCCAGGTGTTACAATTTTGTTCCTTCCTACTCAGGGGGTAAGAAAGGACAGGCCTTTCTCCTGCTCATCACTGAACAGCAGTCACAGCACTTGGGACTGTTTGGGTGTAATGTGGGAGAGGCAGGTGGGCTAACAGTTTAGAAGGAGTTCTAGGTGGACGCTTGAACCTTTGGGTGGAGCAAACTGGCCCCAAGATGAGAAGATGTGGCAGGGGCTAGGGAATATTTAATCCTAGAAGAGTGCGTTGCTATCAGACCTGCAAATGAAGGGGAAGTATTTTAATAGGGCAATCCTGTGGAGAGAAGGTCTGTCTGAAGGTGAAGATACTCCTGTATTCAGGTTTTGCCACTTCCATTCTTTTTTATGTCACTGGGAAGGCCCTTTCTTCATTGTGGCTGTATTTGTAAAATGACAACTCAGAAAAGACACCTAATATCTGTATGTAGCCCTGTGGTTAACCCCCTGCCTCATCTGTTCTTGTCCTGTCCTCTTTCACACAAGTCCGATCTGTAATACAGAGCTGTTCCTGTCCTGGAGGTTTGGTTCCTGGTGCTGTGAGATGGTGAGTGTGCCAAGCAGCTGGCATAGACCAGGTGGCCATCACTTGGAAGGCATGTACATGTATGTGGCACTGCCATGAAGAGCTCAGACTCTCAGGTGGTTTGAACTAGGTAAAAGCAACATGTAAAGAAGTACAAGGTCCCTTGTTTCCTGTTTGCATAGCAGAAATTGTTAATTTGATTGAGCTAGGGGCTTGGGAAGAGAAGAAAGCTTGTTTTATTACCTGGTAATAATATATTGAGTGGGCATGGAAAAGAGGTGAACTTTTGTCATCTTGCAGGACTGAGAAACGCAAGTGCTGAGGCAGCTTGTTCATCCCCAGTGTTTCCATTCTGCCTGTTTCCCAAAGTGCATTTGCATTGGCACAGTAGGAAATGGGCGTAAAAGAAAATGTGGACTAACTAGCCTATAATCCCCCTTATCTCATTCGTAAAAAGCTACTATCAGCAAACAAGCCAACCCCAAGTCATCTCATGCAGTGGGTGATTTTGTGTTCCTTAAAGAAATAGAGTGCCCTCTGAAATCTGATGCTGAGCTTCAAGAAAGCAATGCATTTAAACACATGGATAAATAACCACCTTATCCTGCAGTATAGGGTAGTGTAGGCATCAGCAATGACCCGGTATCTGAGCTCTGCTCAGCCTGTGAGGATTTTTTGTTTGCTTGCTTGCTAAATTTTCCTGAAATGTCTCCAAAAGCTGATACAAAATACTGATGGTGGGTCTCTTATGCTAGAGAGAGCACTTCTGTTCCGTCGGTGCTGAATCCCTGGTTCCAGTTACTTGAACAGTTTGGCTGGTGTCTCCTGTGTTTGGAGAGTAATAATCAGCTGTGGAAAAAAAAATGGCTTCCTATTATAGCAGGCTGTAACGTTTTCTGACAGTGACTTCACCCAGCCACATGCTTCGTGTGTCCCTGGAAAGCTGAATTTTCAGAGGTGATATATTTTCCATGAATGGCTGTTGCACAGCAATGAGTTTGATTCCAGGTAGGCACGTTATATCAAGCTTACCTTACAGATTGTGGTGGGAAACACACTCTGTGTAGATGCAGCTTACTAAATGATCTATGTGAGTTAGTAGGTGGTAACTTTGAGCATATCTCACCCAGTTATGAATATGGCCAGTTTAAGGGCTGATGCATTTAGCGTAATGGCTAATCTGTCTCATTTAGCAGGCAATGTGTCCTGGCTTGTATGTGATATATCTGACTCGGTGAGTGACATGTCTGACTCAGCAGCTGAATAAGGTTACTCATTCTGGTATATATCTTCTTCAGTGGAGAATTATATATATACACACACGTTTATATTTTTTGTTAGCAGATGATCAAGCACATACTAGAATGAATCAGTCCTACTTAGCATGCAGAAGGATTTTTTTCCCTGTAAATCATTCCTCTTGCTTGACCATTATTTTACAAATCAGCCACTGGGATACATTCAAAGCCTAATGGAAACCACTGACGTCCAAGTGCTTTGGATCAGGCCCTCCAAGCAGGACCTGTAAGCCAGCCCAGCCACTCAGCAGGCAAGAATGAATGCAGGTAAAATCTTTTGTGCGTTTTCCATCCTGTGGTCCCGTAAGGTGTCCCAAAGCAGTGTTTCTCTCTTCTTTTTGCCAGAAAGCTGTGTTGTATTTACTTTTGAACAAGATGAGGTGGGAAACTCATAGCCTTGAGGCTGATATAGCCTACAATTTTACCTCTTCCACAGTCTGTTGTGTTTCGTTGTTTTTTTTTTTAAATGCATTAGTGCTCGACAAAACAGTGTGAGTGTGTGACCAGCAAAAGCTGTTCGCAGGCTTTCTGGGCTCTCAGCGCAGGGAAGGTTCCCAGCCCCTCAAAGAGGTAATTGTAGCTGTTTTCTCATCAGTGCATGCTCTGCAATCCCTGCTGTAACTTAGTCTTCTACCCAGTTGGGGATCAGCACACAGTCTTTCAACAGCCCGTGCTCTGCAGGATCACATATTTTTTTCTTAAAAGGACAAGATATTTGGCAAGGTTTGGAAGGCTGGCAGTGCAGTGCTGCAGGCTAGCTAGTGCTTAGTACTATGGCAGGGGGTTCAGCATCTCCAGGACTGCACTTGATTCTGAGGAATGGCAAGAATATTGAAATGTGGCTCAGAAGGGAAGCAGGGCTACCTCCCAAGTTGAGCTGGCATTCCTAGAGGAACTATAGGACATTGCGTGCCTATTTTTGAGTTAGCAGAATGCCTAATGGGAAGGGAAACCCATCATCTGATTAGCATTGGCGCGTTTTCCTTCAGCAGCAGGTTGCCCTCAGGCGATGGGCATGGAGCTGTTCATCCCACGCAGGTTTCATGTTGTTCTGCTCCGTTTAGCTTCTGCTTTGATTCGCCTCACTTATTTCTCATTTGGTGGAAGACAGAATCAATAGATCGTGAATACAAGTTGCTCAATGGAGGGCTGCACTATTTTTATTCTTTGTGGGCATGCATCGCTGCACATGTGTCTGTGCTATTAGCATGTTTGCTCTTAATGTTGTGCAGCTTTTGATATCAACAGGAATGCTCCCACTGCTGCTGGCCATTTTTATTATTATTATTATTATTATTATTATTATTATTATTATTATTATTATTATTATTATTATTATTATTATTATTATTTTAGAGATGAGTCCCCACTGTGTGGATCTCCAACTGTGCATACTGTTAAAGAAGCCACATGAGTAGCACCACGAGCCTGCTGGTCACAAGTAGCCACCACAAGCATCAGAGCCTGCTGGTCAAATGCTGTGGGCGTCAGAGCCATTAGTACAACACAGAGTATCCTAAGTCTTAGTTAACGTTACTCCACCACTGTGCTGCAAGTTCCCTTTTTCTCATGTGATATGTCTAGTAGGCTTTTTTTCTGATTACCGCATAAAAAAAAGTCTTGAAAGGACAAGTGAATTATCGCCTAAAACAGCTGTTCGCTCTTGCTTGCAAAAGCCTTCATTGCAGCTGCTAAGAAATGTTTCAGTTCTGGTTAGCACACAGCCATTCCCCAATAGAATATACTCATGCTTTCTCTGTTAGTTTGGGATGAAACTAGGAATGGGGAACTCGTCTCCACCTTTCTTGAGTGTCTGGTCTAGAATCCACTGTGTGGTGAGCAAACAGCACGAGAAAGATAATGCTGGTTGTGGGCCTTTTCTCTAAAACCAATTCCTGAGTATCTGAAGAAAATCAGAGCACTTCCTCACAGGGCAAAGCATGTAGGAGGAAGAGTAATGCACAGGCTGTTTATTTACCTGTCTTGGACTGTCGACTGTCGGGTGGGGATGATTTGTGATACTGATGATTCTCCAGCATTTATGGAAGTGCCAGCCCTCTTGAGTTCCAAGCCTTCCTAAAATTTGGGCATAATATAGGTTGGAAGTCGTCTCTGGAGGTCTCTGGTCTAACCCTTTGCTCAAAGTAGGTCCTATAAAAGCAGGTTGCTTGGATTTTGTCCAGTTGAGCTTTGAGTTTTTCCAAGAATGAAGATCCCACAGCCTCTCTGAACCCTTGTGCTAATGTTTGATCATCCTTAACTCAGGATATCTCCTCTGTGTTACAGGATTGATGGCAGAGGAGGCAAAAATAGTTGCCAGATACCGGCAGCTCTCTGACACTTCTATTGTCAGTGCTGAAATGGTCCAAGCTTCTTCAGGACTGAAGGCAAATAAATACACATCCTCATTTCTTCAGTGAGGTCAGACATGACACCATTGGCCATGTTGGAATACAACATCCCGTACACAACCCGGTAGGCATGTAACTAAAATACATGCCAGATTTTCAAATGGTTACAAAAGAATTTAATGGGGGCTAAGCACAAAGACAAAGCTTGCCCTGTTTTTATAACTCTCCCCTGAGCTATTTTTGTTGGCCACTTTGAATTTGCGTTTTTATTTGAACGATTTATTGTTTGATTGGAAAGATTGAAAAAATTACATGAAAAGAGTAGTCGGGTACCTTTGACAGCTTAGTCAAATAGGAACCTACCAGCATGTGTTATGCTAAAACGGTGACTAGCAATAGGGTTCTAGGTTATTTATTTTATAGTTCTGCAAACAAACTGTTGATTGCTTCATCTAAAGGTAGGATTCAAAGAAACTTTGATACTGTTTTCAAAGATTTAATTAATCAGAATGATGTGTGTCTTTTAATGTTTCTGTATTGCCCTTTCATTAAAATAAACGGGGTAGAACTGTGTACAACTTCAGTCCCTCCCCCAGCAATAGTTTCCAAGAGATTAGTGATGTGGATTGCCTGGTTTGAGAAACTGCAAATGAGACTGATTTCCAGAGAAAAGTTGATCGTATGCCTTCTGTAAACCATGTTCATATGAGTTGAAATACTGACTTCTATAACCTTGATTTCTATTTATACTGGCAAATCTTTTAAATAAGAAATGAATTATTTCCTTTAATCTGACCAAATACTGCAGTTCAGTTCCAACTGTTGCCTACAGAGGTAAGCTGTAGTACTATAGACATTTGTCATGCGGGAGTTTGCTGCAGCACAGAATTAGTGCTGAAAATGTTCATGCCCACCCTCTCTTTTCGTGTTGATGTGAGTCAAGCTTACTATAATTAATTTGCATGTGGAAATCGGCTTCTCTGCCAAGAGATAAAGAAGATGATTTTGAGTTAGCACAATTATGTCATGTAATGTATTTATCCAGAAGCCTGCCTTTTCCAAAGTAGATGTCTTCGTAGTGCATATTTAGTGTATGCCCCTTTTGTGGTTTCCACACTGTAGCTGCAATAACTGACAGCTGAAAACATCATTGCAAGGCTGTCAAATGTGCTGTCTGCATAACTGGTGATAATCTGACTATTCTTCGGCTTCACATATCAAACCGCTGGGAACTGATACTTCAGCGCTTGTTATTGACAACAGTAGGTGGAATTGAGTAATGTGGTTTGAGTGTCAAAGGCCTGTGGCGCTGACAGGAATATTAACCATAAATCAAACACAGCACAATGGTGGTGCGGGCTAGAGCATAAGGCAGGATCTTGCAAACCAGAGCGGGCCTGCTTAGACCTTACTCGCAGGAATATTTCCATCGCCTAACAGAAGTGAGGATCGGTAGGCTGGCGCTTTAGCAATGATCTGTTTAACTTAAAACTGGGAAAGCGCAATAGACACCGGACAAGTGACGTGTGAGATGGCTGTCTGCTCTGCTGAGTGCATTCGGAGTTGTTTTGCAGCCCTGCCACGCTGCAGAAGGTGGTGAAGAGCAGGGGATATCTCATCCCTGGTTGGGCATTGTCGCTGCTGCTCCTGTCTGGCTTCTGTTGTAAAATCTTTCAGTGATGGCTGGGCTTCCACTTGCTGTATTAAGTGGAGTTTGCAGGGCTGACATTTAAAGTGTCCTTGATTTAGAGCCAGCTTGTGACGTTCTTTCTTGCAGCAAATAGTTCCCAGTTGCAGAAAGGGCCCCGCTGCCTGCGTTTTGGCTGCTCCTAGCGCCCATGGGGAACTGAGCAGGGAAAGGTGTCTGACTCCAGCCTCCGAGTTAACAAGTGAACCCAAACAGTGGGAACTGTTGGAGGATTGCGAGGAAATGTCTGGGTGCCTCGTGCAGTCAACTTGCTTGACCGTTAACTTTATTTAGTGGCTTGTGGTCCTTCTAGATGCCCACCATTACATATCCTGTTGCCTTTAGTGACTCATCCAGCACAGTTGCTCTGGTGACAGGCTTTTCATAATTATGTCCTAGAGTACTGCAAGTTTTACATGGTCTTGAAGGTCTGCGTGTTTGGTTTACTCTCGGTGTTAAACCGAGATGATGCAAAAAGAGCAAACAGTGCTGAGCTGTGGGGCAGAAAGCTGACTAGCTATCTCTACCTGGAAAACCTTTGGGGAAAGGCACTGCAAAATTTTTTTTGCAATTATGTGGAGTTTCTCAGCAGGGATTCAGCTAACAGTATCCAGAGCAACCCAGCAAGCAAGAAGCATAAAGCCAGAAGCTAAGCAAAATACAGAGATTTCATTATAAATTAGTGCTGGAAATTAGAGCCAGGCTGTGAAATAACCACAATTAAAATTCAGAGAGCAAAGAAGAAAAAGCTTACCTAGTGACCTCTGCTTGCCGCACAGGGTTAGAAAAGAAGCTGTGCTACTTTAATATTCTAGCATAACTTGCACATTACTGAAATTGTTAGGAATTTAAAGGAAAACAGGGGACTGATTCTTAACTGATGAAAATCAGCATAACCCAGCCGATATCAAGGCAGCTGAACTGATCTACATGAGATAAACATATGCCTCTAAACCAACAGCTCCCCACTCACTATGCCAATGTAGATGGAGAAAATGAAGCAGCTTTTTTTCTGGCAAGTCTATACGCTGATGCTGAACTATATGTCTCTATTCAAAGGATACAAGTTGTTTAGGAGTAAAGACAGTGATCTCAATGTTAACTCCAGAGAAATAGATCCATAATAAATCAGATCAGTACAAGGCAGGTTTTTTGGTGATTGTTTGTTGAATTGTCTTCAATCAATTTATTTTACTAATATAAAACCAAATTGTTCCCAGTTCAGGATTCTTATGAACATTAAAAACCTAAAATGCCAAACCAACAAAAAAATTAATACCACGATTCTAACACAAGAGCTCCCTGGAAACGAATTCAAAGGCAGCCAAATAAAACAAGAGATTAAAATATACAAAATACTGCAATTTAAAAGAAAATCACTGAATTATTGAAACACCATAGAAGAGATGTGACAGCAGTGCTTCTAATCAGCTTGATTAAAAAAACACACTATCCTTTTTATTTCCCCTCCTTTGATGTCAAGAAGTGTATTGTAAACTTAAAATGATGTATGTAGTTCAATCAGATTGATCTGGAAAGCTCAAAGATATTGTAATTTCCTGAGCATTTATGCTTTATCCTATGTGGTAGAAGGTATGTTTCATGTATACACAGTGTAATCCTTTTAATACTCTGTTGTAGGACTGCAAACAGAAAACACTCTTCTGCAGAGTGAAAAAATAAGCCTCTGTAGAACAGCTCTGTGCTGACCTTCACTGTGCTGTGTCCGTGCCCAGTGCAATCAATGCAGTAAGTGTCTCACTTGCAGGAGTGCTTTGTTCTTACCAATTGATTATTTTGTTATAAATTTACATACGGCCCCTGCGAGCTGCCCAGTAATTGCGGTGTCCACTGGCACATTGGAGCTTGAGGGTAGCTGCTGGACCCCTGCTCTCTGCACGAGGATGATGTTCTTGCCGCTGAAGAGGTGCACAGGGCTTGTGATGCCAATTTTGGTGAATGATGCGCCATCTGGTAGCCCTCACTGTCCAAATGTGTTTAGGTAGAGCTGCCTCCACTGATATCATCGTGCTGATATCATAGTAGTGCTCCATACATAGGACACCCGAATGAGTGTGAGGGGCAAAGCGCTTCATGTGCTGCCAGAGCGGCTCTGTCAGTATTGGTTCTTGCAAGGAGAAGCTGATGTTTCAGCAGGCAAAAGGGTTGTTATTTCCCTAATGGGACGGAGTCCGGTTTTTCCATGCATTAGATGCTACTTAACATAGAAAGAGAGACTTTTTTCTCCGGCAGGGGATTCTCACCCATACTTCTATCCACCCAATCTATTTTAACAACTTCTGCCACTGGTAGCAGGTAGAGATTGTAGGCTATGCTGGGGCAAGTACCTTTTGAAATGACTTGCCAATTGTGAGTGTTAGTCATGCCAGAGTTTGGAACCCCTTTCCTAAAAATACTTCATTTAAGCACATGAGATGGAAAAAATACCATCATTCCTGTTTTCCAGAAGAAAAATCAAGTTGTAGACCAAAGGAGTACTTTAAGACCTGGTGAAATAGATGGAAAGGCAGTATTTATTAAGTTGTGGTAGGCTTCAACAAGTTGCTTAGGGATTTTGTGCCTTTGCAAAGGGCTGATCTTGGCATTGCCAAGAAGAGATTCAGAGCCTGCCTGCAGTACAGAGAAAGCTGAATTTAAGAACTATTTTAAAGGATTTAAATCTCACAGATTTTCCTCTTCGTTATTTGTGGGTTTTTAGGCAGAATTTATTTAGAATTTTTTATTTCCCCAGAAGTGCCATAGAAAGAACGAGATGCTGTGATTCTGCATCTTTTTATGGAAACTTTATTTTGGCATTTCTGTAGAACGGTGGCGTGTTCAACAAACTGCAGAATGGACCTTGCTTGCTCAAGGCCTGTAGCAGGGAATAAACCCAACCGGCAGAATTGGAGCTACATCTGTTCACATCGGCCAAAAGATGTGACCCCTGATCTTTGATTACTCTGGTGGAGCAGGGTGCTGCAAGGCAGGGATTTTTCAGCGGTCCTTTATCTACTTGAATTGCCTGGCCAGCGACAAGTTACAGAGGCTGTAAACAAGGGGAAATGGGGATGACAAACCGATCAATTACAGAATATTGAAAAGATCAAGGAAGCGGCAGCAATGCTGCTAAAGCCAATATGGAAGAGCCTTTCTCGTCCAATAGCCTCATTCTTGTGACAAAGATTATAACAAGATGGAAAATAGCACAACATGAATGCATTCTGGTGCCAATGATTGCTGTGAGAATTGGGACTGGTTTGTACTTCACCCACTCTGTCTGTCTTTCCTAGATGCTGTATCCCAGGCAACCCAGGCAGAAGGTGTTATATATATTACGTCCCCGTCTCTTTTTATCTTTTGTAGTGAAACCCGACGTTAAATTCTCTCTCCAGCTTCCACTCTTTTAAACAAGCAGGAAAACGTGACAGCGTTACTTTCATTCAATCTCCTAATTAGCCCAGCAGTGTATATTTCTTTCTTCTCTCTCTGAGAAGGTCTGTGCCATGAGTCTCTAAAGTGGTTGCTGCTAGTACATTTTCTACCTCACCCTTGTACAAGGGGCTGCCCTGTGCATTTGGAGACGGGCTTGATTTCATTTCCACTACGCAGCAGGTTTAAGGCCTTAAAAGAGGTGAGGTCTGGAGACCATACATAAAGCGTGAGAGATGGCATGTTACCTGTCTGGAAAGGGTAACGCTTACCCTGTCTGTAGAGCGTCTGGTAGATAGCTAAAGGCCCTGTAGTTAAAAAATACACATAAAGAAAAGAAATTCCAGCACATTGCAAGATTTCGATGTTCAGCTCATGCGATCTTTTTTCTGTATTGAAAAGGCTTTTTTGAGCCATTGAAAAGGCTCTTTATATCCCAGAGGTTGTTAGCAGCAGGAGGCGTAGAGGGAGAATCCAGCTTTGGCAGTCACGGGATCAAACTTGCCAGGTCAGATCTGTATTATTTTTGATACGTTAGTGCATGGTAAGGTCATCTGGGTAAGATCAGAGCTGGTAACTGACAACAGAGGTGACAGCTTATTACAGCTGCCTTTGAATGGAGCTTGTGGTGAAGCTCTTCTCTCTCTGTGCCAAGTTTCACATGTCAGAATAAACCGCTGCTGTTGTGGCGGCAGTTTCACCTGAAAGATGGTCTTAGAGTTTGCCACCATGCAACTTTCTGCTAACACTTCCTAGATGACTGGGTGTACAAACACCACAAAACACGCAGCTGGTTAAGGCTTTCGCCTTCTCCTAATGGGCTACTTTCCTTGTGTTCAGGTCCGGTATAAAACGTGCATTCTGGCAGGATGGATGGACCCAGAGGATGCAAGTCCTGGCTAGGGTCACAGTGAAGGCTTCTCTCTCTTGCACACTGTTTCTTGCCCCAAGATATGTTACACCTAATGAAATCAAGTTTGTTTTATTTCAGCAATCACTGTCAGCTACGTGATGCTGTCGCCTGTAACTGGGAATGTCAAAAAGGAACAATAAAGTGTCAGCAGCAGTCTGAAACAGCTCCATCTTCTCTGAGCTGGCAGCACTAGTTCCTGGTCTTCAGGTCAGGACCATGAGACCCAGGTAAAGTCACAACCTGTAAGTGCTTACACGTGCTTGTGAGCTGCTCACTGTCTTGAATCTCTGGTCACTGCTCAATCCCAGCAGATTGGAGTGGGGAGGAAATGCTTGTGGGGAGGAAATGCTTGCAGCCTGGGACTGCAGCCTGTGCTCCTGGCCTGGAGGAGCTTAGCTGCTGAAGACTCAGGGTCACGTGCAAATGGACAAGCCAAAAGAGGATCCACATGTTCACAAAGACAGAGAAATCCTGCTGTAGTCCATTAGTGTCGCAAGAGGTAAAGCATAAGTGAGTACAGTAGTTTTCAACACAAAATTTGAATTCCCTTTTCTTTCGCCTCCTGTTCTCCTTATCTGAATTCCTCCATACTCCTTAGCAAACCGAGGGTCAGGACTTAGAGTGCGAGGTGCTCCTTGGTCTTCACCTATGCTGCAGAGGGCTCTTGCTGCAAGGCTAGGGAAGTCCTCATTAAGCAGCAAAGGAAGAAAAAAATTCCTGTCCTGGTGATGAGGGAGAAATGCTGCCTCCTGCGTGACATTCTGCTTTTTTTCAGCCTTACCAGCATCAGGCTGGCCTGTGCCCCCCACTGTGGGTGATCCATTTGCAGAAGAGTAGTTCAAAAGTTGCAGCTGCTGTTTGAGTGCCCTTTGAAAGTTCATCTATCCCTTTTCGGTTATTCTGCAGACAGGCCAAGACAACAGCTTGTTAATATTGAATAAATGAGCCCATCCATATTTTTGTATGGAATTCTCAGTCATTTAGGCCTTGTGTCTGGTCACCGTAATGTTATGATCTGCTCTCTAATTCAAGGCTTTGCTTTTAAGCCTAACTAGAGTGTAAGCTATTATGCGGTCATTGCCTCTCAAAGGAGGGATAATTCTGAACCTAATCTGCCATTTCTGACTGGGATTTCTTTTTCCAGTGTTGCTACTAGAGAGTGAGGAGCAGGAGGATTCTGCATCATTTAAGTGAAAATGAGGGATATCAGAAGAAAATTAGGAGGGGTGTGTGTGTAGTGGACTGTGCCGTATTCCTGATGCTTCCCTAAAAGAGATTGCTGAACAGCATGTCTGTCAAGTCGTGTCTTGCTGGAATTGCATACCACCCCAGACGGGGAAGGGTATGCAATGTACTAATTGACTTGCCTGGGAATGCAAACTGTACGTCCCCCGTAAATAGAGACTCTGATCGAAATGCTGTTGGCTCCAGCTGTCCCAGTACAACCTGATGCTGTTGACTCCCTGCCTGCCAGCTAAAAATTAGAACTCACAGTCCTCTTTGGCTCAAATCTTTCTGCTCCTGTGTTCAGATGGCACAGGGCTTTTGCATCTCCCTCCAGGGTGGGCAGACAGGCTGCTTAAGCATGTGGTCACTGTGCTTGCAGGCAAGGCGGGCTCCAGGACCTTGGTAACAGTGCAGCTCTGGGAAGTCAAAAAATGTGTGACTTTGGGATTTTGCTTTTATTTTTGGGGGGGGCAGTGGAGGTTGTTTGACAGTCTTATTTGCATTAGAGCTTACGGGTGCTTTATGTATGCTAACAATATGTGTATCATAAGTTGCCAGCTGATATGCAAGCCAAACTGCTGTAGCAATCATTGGGTTGTATTTCTGTAACTGACTTGGATCCAAGGTTTGCATATTTTAAATAAACCCACACTGGCGGAGATCCTCGCACAGACAAATTCCTGCCACCATTCTGCTAAGTGAGTGGCTCTTCCCCCAACAGGCGTCTCTTGATCTCCTCAGAGGTAACTCAACTATGGCTTCAGGGCAGAAAATGACAGTCCAAAATGAGCTGAAGAAATTCTCTGGAATACCGCCCCTCCTCTCCATTACCTTAAAAAAATTAAACTTCTGTTTATTCTGAAGGGCTTCTGTTGCTCTCAAGCTGTATCTCCTAATAGGTTTCTTAGAGAAGCATTTTTCTCTATGCAAGTAATTTAAGCCTTACTTGCCCTCAAGCTATTTTTTAATTAAAAGAAAAATAGAAAATTCTTGGCCCAAGTAGGGGGCTTATGCTGTTGATTGACTACAGTGAGGAATTTCATAGGAATTTTGAATTCTGCACTGCCAGATACTAAATCAGCCCTATAAGTATAACCCTGACCTGAGGCTGGGATTTTTAAAATTAGTTTCTTAATAAGAAAGGGAAGAAATAAATTTGACTTTGAATAAGCATAATGCAATTTCCCTTCACACAAATTACTCCTTTATCATAGCACAGATATTCACATTTATCTGTTTAAATACTTAGGTGATATGCAGCTTCATTTTGCCGGACTCAGCTCAGTCCTGCCTAAGAGGGAGCCCATTACTAGAGCAGCTTAATTCATACATCCTCACCTCATTTATGCTGCCATAACCCACGAAACATGTGTGGCACACCAGCTCCTCTCCTTTCCCTGTGGCTGAGCTGGGTCTGTCTCTGTAGCAGTGACCATCTGGAGGTGAGGCAGTGCAATTCAGCTAGATTTTTCAAGAATTTGGAGTAATTCTCTTTTGATTTCCCAAAGTATTAGATTTTCTCAGACATGAGGGAAACTGAGGATGGAGGAGATCACCTAATTTATGCAGCCAAGAGGAAATCTATAGACTTACTGAACCAAATACAAGGTTCACACCCTGCTGTGTGGTGTGTTCACTTGCAGCAATGCCTCTAAGGGCACAGAGTTAGGGACTCTGTGGTCAGAGCGTTCCTGTACATGTGGCTTATGTTGGTGGTTCCCATGGGCATGGAGGTCATCCACTGTTCACCAGCGCTGGCCTTTTCATTTCCGGGAGAGGTGGTCTGGTTTCTGCCATCTTCTAAGAAAATACTCTCATTAGTCTTACTAGGGAAATTAGGGCAAATCTAAAGAGTTGCCATCAAGCAAGGAGTCACAGTCAGGTTGTGTGAGTTTACCTCCCTAGCCTTGCTGCCAGCACATGGATGCATGGGTTCCAACGCACTACTGTGAGACTGGCTGCCGTGGGCAAGAGGCTGATAGCAGTAGAGGGGCTTGGTTAACGCAACAGGGCATGTCCAGTGGGAGCAGGAACTTTAGGTAAATAAACCAGTCAGGAACCAATTAATGGTGGAGCTGCCACCTACACGGTATTTGAGAGCTGTTTTCTCAGAATGGGCTGACCTTACGCCAGTGGCTGGGGTAGAGAAAGGCCTGGGATCATCATTGTTTCACTTGTTTTCCCATATCTTCCTTGTTGTTTTTTTTTTTTTCTGTTTAGGCTGACTTTCTTAGCTGAGAACAGGCTATGTATGTCTAAAGCAACTCGGCAGCTGGTGAAGACAAAGCCATGGTTGTCAGAAAATACCGAGCAGAGGTATTTTTGCAGGTTGAAATGAAGGATGGGAGAAGCCGCATTTGGATTAAAAAGAAGAATTAACCTTGAACCTCTCCCCAAAGTCTGATTTAAACATGAATCTCATTTGAGTTAAAAAAAAAAAAAAAGACAAAAAGTCTAATTCACTGAGCTCTTTTATGCAGTGTCTGCAGTTCCTGGTTTGGGGAAGCAATGACATAAAGACAGCCAGAGTGCAAGAGAGTGGTCCTGAGTACAGACATCACCTGCACAAGGGACAGAAACAGAGAGAAGACAAGTTTGTGCCTTGTCCCCTGTTTGGTGTGCTGCATTGATCATCAGGTGCATTATTGCCCCCTTGAAGGCGCTGATAGAGATTATTCTTTGCAGTAAAGAGGGATACCTGTGATGGCACCAGAGACAGGCTCCTTACAAACAGGGTTAGATTAACCCATGTCTCTGTTGAAGATTTTGTGAGGTTCTGGAGATGAATAATATTCCCTGCTAATACCTGGTTTAGCTAGAACATCTCAGCATGAAGCTGCTTTGCACAGGGGAGTGTTGCTTGGTGGATACTCTGCTTCACACAAGAAATAAGTGACAGAGGAGGAGAAATAGTGTAGGGTGCAGCCCACATAGATGACCAAGCAAAGTGCAGTAAACTGATTGCAAGTCAGGCGGGAGCGCATAAATGAATCCAACTTCAAGGCAGGAACTTATAAAAATTTACCACTATCGCTTTGCTTCTTTATCGGTCTGTTTTCCTGATGCTTGAAACACTTTTTCCCATTACTCTCTAGTCCCACTTTCAAAAAACTAGAGAAGGGGTAAGAGAGGACTGATTTTCACAGTGAGCTCTGAACGCATCTAAGATGATGCTAGTATATATGAACTGGTGAACCCCCATGTCTGGTTTTGCCTCCCTGAAATTGTACACTCCTCTTTTTCTGTGCTGGAAACCTTACCTGAAGTGTATTTTCGGTGATTAGTGATTATTTCTTGGAGACAGGTGGCAGCTCTCCTCTGGAGTCCCTGCCCATGGTGTGAGATGGACAGATCAACTGGGATGCATGGCCAGCAGGGTAGAGTGGGATCTGAGGGGAGGAGAAGGAACGTAATTTTCTTTTGAAGCACTGCAGTAGCAAAGCCCTAGAGAGATTTTCCATTTGGGGCATTTGGTTTTGGTTTTTTTTTTTTTTTTTTCCAGTGGAAAACTGTGCTTTTTCCAATTTAATCAAAAGCTCAGTTTGCCTCAGTGGTTTTGATGAAAAATTTTCACGAAGGTCTTTGTTGCAAAATACCAAGACATCAGAATTATCCCTTTATCTCAGCAGCTGTGCTTTCCAGAAGGGAACATCTCAGGTGATGAAAAACACAGCAGCTTTGCCTCCTCGACTCAATCAGACAGTTTTTTGATGATAGAGAATTTTTGTCTAAACAGACTCTTTTCATTAAAACTGAAATCCTTTGTGGACAGGTTTTGGTCTTGCTCAAGTTTTTACTGCTAATTTTTCATTACATGGTTATGTTCAGTGCTTCATTGTGCCTTCTGCAGTGACAGTATGGGTAGTGATACGGGGTCAAGTCTATGCTTTGCCCTGATAATCTGTCCTGAAATGATTCAGATGAAGCCAAGTCATGATATGAAAGACTCCTGTTTCTGAGGCTGCCAGAGGTATTAGATTGCTTGCATCTCCCATCTGGAATTAGGAAGTGGTGTTTGACCTAGAAACAGAAATTTTGTCATGATTCCAATTTTGCAGAATCCTTTGTGAGACTGGTTCTTCCCTCCTGGGGACTAGAGAAGCCTAGAAAGCTACCCCAGAACACATGTGGAAATCTGCCGCCAACTACAGCCAAAAAGGCATGGGAGAGGTGGAGACCTTTGCCCGGGGTCCTGTGCAATGTGTGGTGTGTGAGCTGGCGAGCTCAGGTTTCTGAAGGGGGATTCTGCACTATGCCATGGGGCCCGGTGCAGGGGCAGCCATGGCCGTGCCGGTCAAGGGAGTTCAATGGCATCATGCTGCAGCCTGGCAAGTGACGTTCCCTTGGGTTCCCTGAGCAGCATGGTCACATCAATGATGTGCCACACTGCAATTAATAAGCTTGCGCTCCCAGCGGAACCAGGCAACATGGCCCAGCATGGTGCTGTCGTGCCTTTTTTTGCTTTTGGTCCAAGAGTTGAGTCTGCATTCGACATGGTGCTCCTCTGCTCTTGATGTGCCCTAGGTTCCAGCCTAATGACTGGACCATGCAGTCTCTCCTACTGATGGTGTTCAGATGAAATGGCCTTAAAACATATCCTACTCCCTGCTCCTGTCTGCTAAGGTTGCCTGGCACGGCATTCACTGCCAGAGTTCAAACGGCTCCTAAAGGAAAAGGAAGTATTTTAAAAGAAAGTCTTTAAACCTACCTGCTGGGTGGCTGGATTTAAGTTGATTTAAAATACATCTTTGTTTTTCTAATCTGCTAGGTTGGGCTGACTGAATGTAGTGACTCTGCACCCTTCAGAATCTTCAGTTGCTACAAATGGTATGTTAGATGTTCAGCATAGCAGTTTTCATTTTCTTTTGAGGAACTATGGCCATTTCCCCCAAATTTCGGCCATGAAGGCACACATCCAGGTGGTCTGTAGGTGCATCTGCTTGCAGGCTCTGGGAAATGTTTGCTGGGTCTGTGTTCTTGTAATCCTCAGTATTTAGCTGGTACTGGGACCAGTGGCACCTCACTGGTGAGCAACAGATGTGTTTTGCAACGTGTTTCTAGTTTCTCACCTGATGGCTTCTAGAGAGCCCCAGGGATGACACAAATAGAAAATGTACATACAGCAATGGCTCTTCTTAAGGTTTATCTGTGTATTTAGATCGCATCCAGCATGGATAAAATATTAGTGAGCAGTGACCCAGCCTTTTGCAATGGGATATGACATACTGGTAAAAATCAGCTTCCTGGGAGCCACTGGAAACTTGTTCTCTCTTCTTTTTCCCCAGCCATGTTCTCCTAGCTCTGCTTGCTGCTGGTGAGCAAACCACCTATGCAAAGGACATTGAAAAGGGAGTTTACTTTGATTAGACCAAAGCCTTTCCTAGCATTTTCAGTCATAAGTACGGTAGCTTTAATGAGCAGGGAAAAAAGATAAATATGAGTCACAGACTGACAAGAAACTCAATTGGAAAAGAGTAAAAACTTCTGTTGGAAGCAATACTGTAAGTTACATCCCTTTCTAGTGGTCTCTGTGATAATCTGCTCAGTCCAAGGAAGGTAACTTTCTGCAAATCTCTGAAAAATGCCAACAGAAGGATTTCAAGGGCATGAAATCAAAGCTCTAATTGCTGGGATAGAACTGAATCCATATTCCACCCAGTTAAGCCTGGGAGAATTTCCCATCAGATTTTCTCTTTCTGTGACCTCTTGGTTCACAGCCTTCTATGATCTTCTGCCAATCTCGAACCAAAAGGAAGAGAGTTTGTGAGCTGATCTTTTTAATACAGGGGAATAAAGCCAATTTTATAGGTCATAAATAGGTGGGGAAAGACCAGAGCACAATTTTTTCTACAGTTTACACAATGGAGGCTGTTGATTCCTCACTTATTTAGGAATATCACTTATGCCTATCACCTTGTTACTGTGCTATGCAGAATCCAAACTAAAAGCAGAAAACATATGCAACAGTCATGACAGACACTGGCTTTATATTACTCCCTATGTCCTTTATCAGCAGCATCATAAAATACTGATTATTATTATTATTATTATTAATATATAATTAATTACTAATAATGATAATTGGTGGATGAAAAACTGAATATGAGCTAGCAGCCCAGAAAGCCGACTGTATCCTGGGCTGCATCAAAAGAAGCGTGGCCAGCAAGTTGAGGGAGGTGATTCTGTCCCTCTACTCGGCTCTAGTGAGACCGTACCTGGAATACTGTGTCCAGCTCTGGGGCCCCCAACATAGGAAGGCCATGGATCCATTGGAGCAAGTCCAGAGGAGGGCCATGAAGGTGGTCAAAGGGCTGGAGCACCTCTCCAATGAAGACAGGCTGAGAGAGTTGGGGTGGTTCAGCATGGAGAAGAAAAGGCTTCCGGGAGACCTTATAGCAGCCTTCCAGTAGTTGAAGGGGGCCTACAGGAAAGATGGGGAGGGACTCTTTATCAGAGTGTGTTGCAATGGGATGAGGTGTAACAGTTTTAAACTGAAAGAGGGTAGATTTAGATTAAATATTAGAAAGAAATTCTTTACTGTGAGGGTGGTGAGGCACTGGAACAGGTTGCCCAGGGAAGTTGTGGATATCCCATCCCTGGAAGTGTTCAAGGCCAGGCTGGATGGGGCTTTGAGCAACCTGATCTAGTGGGAGGTGCCCCTTGGAACTAGATGGTCTTTAAGGTCCCTTCCAACCTAAACCATTCTATGATTCTAGGAAAATTCTCCTTATCATTTTCTTCCCACTTGAACAGATAGCCAGCAGCCCCAGCAAAATCCTGTTGGCTGTGCAAAGCATTTCAAATTCAGATCAAAGAGGTAGAGAAGGGATGTTTGGAAAGAGCAGGTGTTGGAGCAAAGAGGCAAAGGTTTGGCTTTTATGGGGGGTGAATGGCAAAGACAGTGTTGTTGCCTGGGGCAATGATCAGTCCAGACTCTTTTTTGGCTAAGAGGAGGGAAAAGACTCTTACTAAGATGTGGTTCAGATAAGAGGCTAGAAAGGCATAATTTACCTAGAATTTTATGAAGGAGCAGTTATTCCTCATCACAAAAGGTTACATACATGAGCTTTTTAACATAATTGCAATGTGTGTGCTAAGAAGTTATAGGAACAGATAGCACGCAGTACCCAGAGTTTATTAAGGATCATATATGCCTTATGGAATGTGTGAACAAGTTTTGTTAAGATATAAAAAGGGTATGAAAATGGCTTTTAGGACCTTTTCCCAAAAACGAAATTGTGTTTGCTATTCATCTTGTCCCTCCCGCGCTGGACTGTGACTATGTCTGTCTCTGTTGTATGTTGAGTGCAGTACATAAAAGGATGCATCCTTTCTGGGAACTATTATACTGATACTGCATGTAACGTGCAGACAGGGACCAAGGAGTATAAGTTGCAGAGTCCTTAGTACTTGTGAAAGTCTCCAGAGAACGTACTGCAGCTTCATAGATGTATTTCCCTGTTGGATGCACTTTTGAGGATAGTAGTAGGGCCAAGAGGGAGTTGATAAGACCTGTGCTGGAAAAGCCTATCTTTTTGAGATGGGAGTACAGGAAAGTCTGGTCTGCTTCTTACAGGATTTTTATAGGATTTATATTCTTAAATCCTCAGGAATCCATGTGCTGCTTTATTGTTCTGGTGCATCTCACTCCGGTTTGGATCATGTTTCCACAGACAGCTTTTCTCCTGAGTTAAACCTCCAAAGTATTTAATCTTGAGACAAGATTGTTAGTTCAGTTTCAGTAAGGCTCAGTGCACAACTGTGTTGCTGAATGGTATTTCATTATCTGTAACAATAATAACTGGGAGGAGAAACCATTGTGGAGACTAGAATTTGGTAAAATTATCTCTGCAGTTGACCGAAGCATGACAAAAGACAGTGTGTTTAACAACATAATAAAGTCGCATGTGCCTTTTTTGCCTCCAAGTGAAGGAAGAGGCACTGTGGTGTGTCTGAGGATTTACTCTCTAGCCTCTTTGAAAAGTGTTGAGACGTAAGCACTACTTATTTGATACACCAGCCGCGGGCATCTTTTCTGGCCATTTCACTCTCTTGAACCCCCGGAGGAGAGGTGTCATTTTGTGACCGCAGGACTGTGGTTACAGCATGAAAGTACAATAGTTTTGGGTTCTGTGGGAGAATAAAATTATGGTGGCGATGAATCCAGAAGCTGTGAAAACAACTCCCATATCCTTCTTTAGGAAAAAGTAGAAGAAAATTTATCTATTCAGAATCAGTAAGCTTGAGCATTTAGTCAGGTTGTAAGAGAAATCGTAAGACCAGACACTACTTATCCTTTATCATTGTTTAAAGACAGGTTTTTGCAAATTGCTGGTCCACTCCCCCATGATAGTTAGATAGATAGATAGAAAGAAAATCATTGTGGAAAATATGTTCTGCCACAGTAGCATATAATTATGTGACAAAAAAATATATCAGGCTCTGCTGCAGGCAAGACATTGTGTCTCATTAGTGTTTGGTGGACTTGATCACAAATAACATGTTTCAAAACTGTCAACTCCCTCTAATTCTTCTTCTGTGCTTATACTCACAAACAATCACATTCAAAATTAGCCAATTCCTAGAAAGAGACTTCATCTGTCCAGCCCTGTTTCTAATAATTTGCTTGTGGAATTAAAGGGACATGTCCTTCAGCAGCTGCACTGTGAGGGACCAAAAGCAGGCAGGCTGTTCTCAGCAAGCGAGCAGTCATTTTTAACCAAGTTAATGATACCAAATTGCCCTGTGCGGTGTGTTATGATAACTGGCTTAATGCAGCTTTCAAACGTCAGTGCTGGCCTTACTAAGTACTCCTGAGATGCACTGGCCAGAAAGCACTCACGATCCAAGAGATCCCATTTGAGATCCAGTATTTTCCTCCAGTGGATGAGACTGAATGCAACAAGAGCATTAACAAAGGCAGAACCACCTAGGGCTGTGGATCTATGCCTTGATGCCAGTACGCTGCAGGCCATTCATGAAAAAAGTGAGCAATCTGCAGCTGAGGGTGCAATCTCATTTTTTTTATTTAATCCTTCACCACCTCAGCAGCTGATAATTGAGGTAAAAATGGCATGTGAAATTTAACAGTTGAATTTAACACTTTGTTGTTGTTGTTATTAGGATTTGAGCATGGGGGCAAAGGGACTCCAATGGAATCCTTGCTGCTTCAGTTCCTCTCACTTAGCTTTGCATTTGCAGTTGTGCTGAAATACATGCAGGTGTCTGTCTTTCAGTCCCTCTCTGAGTTCCCATCCGTTAAGGCAGTAGAGAGGAAACAGAGGGGGTTTTTGTGATACCCACAGGCCTTTCAAGATGCACCCAGTCCAATCATTTTTAGTAGAGTCAATGCATGCTGATTGATTTCTCACGCGCTTTAGAGATTGTTTCTATTTTCTTGAAAGACCAGTGTATGAATTTTAACATGCCATATACTCAGTGACAGACAATAATAAAGCATACTACTTTGACCTTTTCAGTTGCCTGCACTTTAATTTCCTGGCTATTCTCATTCCCCTTTGTTTATGGCCCCTCAATATAACTGGCAAGGAGAACGTAGACTGGACAGCCAGTCAAGATGCAGATTATTTAAAAGGCTAAAGCTTGGCTTTATTGTTGTGTTAAAAGTTTATGGTCTTTTGTGGGTGATACTGGGCATTAAAATGGTGATAGCCCATTCTTATCTATAGAAACACAAAGTGGCACAAGTTCAACTTCATTTGTAGCGATTTATGGGCCAGCATCCGGTTTCAACAGTGGTGGTGTAATCTGGATTAAGCCTTGTAGGAGTTAATGGATTTTCTCTGAGTTTTGTGAATGAGCCTAGGTGATTTGTTTGAAAGCGGCTGTGTGCGTGCTCACCTGGCCACAGCTCCGACTCCAAACAGCTGGCTAGTAGGAAATCAGGAGGAAAATAATCTCATCGCTGCTTTTCCCCCTACCAGCTTTTCTTGCAACAGCTAACCCTGCTGCAGGCTGTGGCAGATTTCCTCCACCACATGGTCATGAAGATAGCAACTTGTCTGCCTGATGCAGAGAGGTGAAAAGGGGTAACGGCTGCCTGTGATCTTCCTCCAATGCACTTGTGAAATACAAGCCACAATCTTGGGAGACTCACTGTGTTTGGTTGTTATCAGCACACCACAAAACTTCTGATCATCCCTCAGCTTGATGAAAGCCTAGAGGGTATTTTCATGGTGGCAATGGTAAAAAAAGGATAAAATGCTCTGGTAAAAGACTTGTTTGTGCAGGGATGTCTGAGAGTTTAGTGATGTTGCAAGTGGGAAGTAAGAATGACAGCAGAGCCTGGATTTTTGCAACAGAGCTGTGTGTATAATAGAATGATTCAGTTTTCTGGTGGCTCTGAGGAGCTGCAAGTGGGATCTATACATTAAAAAGAAAAAGGATAACAAAAAGGAAAAAAGAAAAAAAAAAGAAGCAGCTTTGGTCATTTGTTTTGTTTCAGTTGCTCTCCCATCTAATTGTTTTGATTTCAGACTTGCTGTTATGTTTTTAATTTTTATGTCTCTGTAGGATTGCAATAAAAAAAGAACTAGGGGAATGAGGAAGAGTAGCCAAAGGTTGATTACAGTCTGCTGCGTGCTGCATAGATTTGTAGATTGTTAAGGTAGAAGGGACTGTGATGATCTTGTAAACCGACTTGCAAGCATGAAATTTTACCCACTGAGTCCTGCACCAGGCCTAACAGCCTGTGGCTAAACTGACTCAAAGTTCTTAAAGTATGTATTCAGTCTTGATTTAAAAATGTAGACATTTAAAAAGATCTAGCGATCTTTAAGATTTAAGGAGATAGAGAACTTCCTCCAAGACCTCTGGATAATGTTCTGCCAGTTAGAAACTCTGTTTAAAGAAAAAGCAAATGGAAACATATGTGTCTCTTTTTTTTTTTTTGCTATTCTGAATTAAATTTACAGCCTGTAGAGGTAGGAATGATGTGCCTGATAAACTGAAGAGTCTTAGAAGCGCTAGAAATGATCTTTCTGCTTGGAGAAATTAAGGCAGTGGTGAATTACTAATCTTTCCCCTTCCTTTTTAGAAAGCTAAGAGTATCCATAGAGCCCAACATCACTTGACTGTGCTCCCAGGATGACATGGCTCAAGCACCACTGTCTGCCAGGTGTGAACTGCAAAGGTGCCACTTAGCTCTGGGAAATCAATGGGACTCACTGTGGATGGAAGCTTTACCAGCAACGTAAAAATGTCAGAATGAAAAGGGTTCAGATATTTAGTAGAGCTGGCTGAAAATTTTCCACCCTAATGTTTTCCTACTGAAAACTGGGGTTTTGATTAGTCTTTGTTTTCCTCAAGCAAAAGTTGTTGTGCAGAACTTGAATGTATCATTTTCATTTGGACTTTTGAAATGTTCTGGTTTTGTTTGGGGCAAGACAAAATGAAACTCTGCGTTAGAAGTTAAAGCTCAGCAAAAAACTTGAATAATTTCAGACACAAGGCATATTTCTACAGAAAGAGATAAATGTAACTGCCAATTATGTTTATGTAGCTTTTTTTTCAGCCAGTTCTAGTTTTCTTAAAATATTTCAGGGTGGATATTTGCTAAAGACTGGGCCAAAAAAAGGGAAGAGAATTCGGACTATTAGTTGCTTTTGAAATGTTTGATACTATAGTAAGAGGGAGCTCAGACTATGGTTTTACAGATACAGACATTTGTCCCCGTTTTCTCCAGTGACATAAATTAGCTCAGCTCTTCTGCAGTCATGGGATCAAATTCCTAGCCAATATGAATCAGAGTCACTCATTGATATGAATCAAATTTACATCTGGAATACAATGACACAGCTCTCTCCATGAAATCAGGCGGACCAGATCTGAAGTGGTATAAACCTAAATTCATCAAGTTACCTGATGCAGTTCAGTGGCAGATTTGACCTATTCGAGGTTTTATTGAACAGTCTGAACCACAAGGTTCAATAACTGAGAACCTTTGAGCAGGGTGGCTTGGTCGGGTGTTTCTAAAATCAGTTTTTGGAGGTGTTAACTCTGTTTATGCTGTTCTGCATAGAAAAGCTGAAAAGGGAAGAGAAATGAATGGTGTTTGTTGATCATGCAAATTATAGTCTAAATAGTATAAGGATACAGGAAATGACCTGCAGTTTATACAGTCTGTGCTGTTAATTTTTCATTTTCCATTCTATCCAATTTTTTTTTTCTCTTGGATTACTTTTACTGCTGCACCAAGTGATCCACAGACACTGTCATGTGCGTGGGATGGAAGGACAGAAAGTCACAGCCTGACTTTGTGCCCTGACTTACAGCAATAGCTCAGAAGGGGGAAGATGCTTTCTTCCACTGTGGTTTCTGCTTTATGCCCGAGCAGATGCCTTCTGGTGCCTCACAGGGGATTTTTCAGGGTGTAGACGTATATCCATTAATAACTGTTCTGAGGCTTTGGATCCACAAGCTTTTTCATAGACACTAATCCTTAATGAAGATCAAAGAAATATCAGGAGAGGAGAAATGATTTTCCCACCCCAGCTCCTGACTCCTTCATTTTCCTCTTCAAAGAGGACTTCATAATTCTCACTGGTATAACGTGTCCAAAGAGCCCCTCTTAAAAGATTTCCCAACAGACAGTCCTGTAGTACCTGACTGGGCACCCTTACGTTCCCTTAACCCCTTTAGAAGGACTATGCCAGATGCATTAAAGATAGAGCTGTAATTCTCTGCTGAGTCCTTACACCCTCCCCTGCATACATGGATACCTTTGTTTTTCAGTCACTACTGCCTCTGAGGAAATAGGATAAGGTTATATATAATTTTTTTTCTACCTAAGGCAAATAACAGTAAATGCCATTGTAGCAGCAAGAGGCAGTCATGGCATGTCAGCAATATTTTAGTCAAGTCCTTGCCATCCCCTGTCAGAGAGGTATGGGTTTCTAGCTGACAGAAACGGAGCAGCAAAACCCAAATTCAGAAAGCCACCGAGAGCCTGAAGGATGCAATGCTGGGTACTTTTTTGTCTGAGCTCATATTACTGACCACGCAGTTGAGTTGTAGTGTGTTTAAAAAGCTCGCATCTCACTTTCCATCAAATTGGTGTCGTTTAATTTATTAATTTAATTTTTTCCCACCTTTGAGGTTTTGCAGCCCTTCCATTCCAGTCCCAAGCTAAAATTATAGCTTTGTGGTCTGTATTTATTAGCATTAATTTAAGCATTTGCCTTTTATCAGCAATGCAAGGAAATAAAAAAACATGAGAAAAGCCCTTGTCGGAAGAAGAGGGGTCTCCTATTTTTGTTGGCAGGTCTCAGAGAAGGTAAAGTTTCTGGGAAAGATGTTTGTAAGATGATTGTCTGTTGATGCTGTCCTTTTGCAAATCTCAGCCTGTGCTTGTCAAAGAAAAAAATGGAAATAAGTCAAACACAAGATGGTGAAGCGTATAGAACTGGAAGTGCTGCTCAGAAAATTTCTTGACTGTTATGACAGTCCTTGTGCTATGCCCATTAAATTTCCTGCAAGTCCCTCCCAAATCGCTCCTATGTAACATCGTTGTGAAAGAAAAGGATTAAAAAAACGCTCACTATGAGGACATCTATTCTTCCAAAATTATTCTGTCTTTCCTACCTCTGCTTTGAGTAGGTGAGTTCATTTAGGTACATTTCTGGAAAGACTTGGGCTTATCCCTACTTGCAGAATGATGTTGTATCCCATCCCCTGTATAGTAGCTCTCAGACTGGGCTGTGCATTTTCTATGAGGGCACCTTGTTATCCTCTGAATTCCTTGGAGAATTTCTTTGGAGTTAGTTACTTGCTAACACCAGTGCTGCTGGGTTTCAATTTGGTGCATTCTTTTAATGTGTCAGATAACTTGGACTTAAGAATAGAAGCACATATTCACTTAAGGGCATAGTTTTTCAAATGGGAACAAAATTAAGGATATCCTAAATAAAGGGCTTGGCTGCTTCTACCTCCTCCTCTCTGGTTAAAATAAAATCTCTATTTATTAATACAAGATGCAGCTCTGTGACTCAAAATGACTGCTGCTAAAATTTGATTATGTTGCTACGTTTGCAATTTAGTTATCTTTCTCATTGTCCCATGTGATTGCATGGCAACTATTTTGGTACGTTTGCTGAAGACTTAAAGATTGAGGAGTCCTTTCCTACCCCATTCACAAATAGCAAGAGATTGGCATATAAATTCAGGGATTCTTATGCTTTCTAAATAATTTATCTAGCTCTTGGTTCTGAACTCAGGGTACACTACAACATATTTTCATGCTCTTCAGAAAAACAATGGTAAGAATATTTTTCATATACTTTCCCAATTGCATGGCTTCAGAAGCTGGTATTATAAGAAACAATAACAACTATGAAGACTTATAATAAAATTACAAGTGTTGATCAACTATGTAATCCTTGCTGCTTTTCAATAACCTCTTGCTGTAAAGTCACCAAGGCAGATAAGCAGGGTGAGGAGATAAACTGTGTGTTCTGCTGTATTAATGTAGTCTGAGATTAATCGTTTCTGATTCATGAGAAGTTTTTTAGTGTAAATTTGAAAGAAAATTATTTTACCAGCAAAGTTTTTAAAAAAAAAAAAAAGGTACTTCTTTCCACTCAGCTGACATTAGTAGATGCGTTTGCCTCACCTAGAATGCTATACGATATTCCAAATTTATTGTGACTGTAAACAACAACTCTGCTTGCTTTATAGCTTTCCTGGGCTCCAACAGTAAAACACAATATCTCTATCTGGTTGAAATTATGTGTTATAACAGTTTTATGGTGGGGGGGTAAAGCTCTGATAAAGATAAAATAGAGTTTTGCTTTTTTGTGTGACCTTGTCATTTGAAAAAGCATTGCGCTCTAACGAGATATAATTTAAAAGACCTCTGGGAGCAAATTGAGTTTACTGAGATATTTCTAAGAGTAATTACTTACTGTGAGTTGTCAGTGCGCTCTGTTACAGTTCCTTTCCTAGCAAATGTAGATATCTGGGACTGTGTAGAATGGATTAGAGCTCCTACCATTAATGTTTGATGGGAGACAGTAGTGAAAAAGATGGATGCTTATATAACTGACATTTCTAGCATTTATGGCCATAGACTAAAATGCCAGGCGCATAATTTCAAGTAAAATGGCAGACCCAACTCAATAATATTTAATGATGTAGTAGAACTTGGCTAGGAGAATAGCTAACGGAAGTCATTGCACTGCATTTATCGAAATGTTAAAATGAGTTGAATAATAATTGTGTTTTGCAGGAGTTTTGTTTTAGAAATTTATTTCTGAGATCTCTGAAAATAAATTATTTATCATTCCAGTCAACACAAAATATAGGAAAGACTTCAAGCTAGTTAACTGATGGCAAGATTTTTACACTGACTTTGTCCTGGTGTTTACAGCACAGAAATATATTCGGTTGCTCAGGACACAGTTTGGAAGATTGGGTGAGATTGATTTGAAATGGTAATGAAAGATCAAATTACCTCCCAGAAGAATCTCCTTTTAGTAGTTTGACTCTTTGCAAAATCGGACCCTTTTGTTTGTCTTCATACTTCTAGGAATGTCAAGATTTAGACTCTGCAGACCGTGTTATATCATGGAGATACTTGCGTGCTGGGACTTTGATATCACTGATGGTATCAACAAACAGAATACTGACTTCTTCGGTACCCTTCTGCTAATATTTTAGAAAGTCTGGAATAAGTAGTAAGGACTTGAACTGATGGAGCACCTCAAATTGATGGAGGTCTGTAGGTGTCTTGATAGCAGGTCTGCAGCCACAGAGTCTTCCAGGGCTCTCTCCCAAGCAAAGTTTCTCTGCGTGGAAAGCACAGAACAAACACGGGCTGGAGGAAGAAATGTGCGTGCCCTTCCATTTGTGGACCTGTAGGATTTCCATCGGAAAGCTAATGCTGTGTCAAATTAGGTCTTCCAGCCAGAGCCAGATGATTGTGCAGGCTTTCTAGAAGGTTACAAATGAAAAAAGGCTATTATACGCATTGAGGTTCAACAACAACAAAAGCCCTCAACTTTTTACTTTTTGAAAGAGAATTTTGAAAGCATTTTATCTCTTCCAAAGTCTAAATATCTTGGTTTGAATATTCTACTTATAAAAAAGGAAAATTTGGGATTGGAAAGAAATCAAAGAGCTTTATTTTTCAAATGCCAAGATAGAGTCTTGAATTCTTGAGTCTAAACAAAAACCAGATAAGATCAGTAAATCACTGAATCGGTATATATACCTCTCTATCAACATATATCAGCTTCTTTTAGCTGTACATGGAAGAGTCATCAAGTTGCACCTCTTTAGCCTTAAGACTTCAGGAGGCACAGTAACTGAGGACATGGAGGAGGTGGTGGGATAGAAATTCTCTAAACAGCTCCTTTTCCTTGACTGCATCCTTAACATGCCCAGTGCAGCCCACCTTCACCACAGTGTCCTGCACCCCTGAAGGTGCCTTTTCAATGGATACAAATCCCTTGGCCCCCAGCAGGACTTAGTGGGAGACAGCACATCCAACTTGATAGGGCTTCAAAATGGGCTTTAGTTTTTACTTTGTGGACTGTCACCTTGAGGAACCATTTGAACGCCGTTCCACCATTGACTAAGCTTCTCTCTGCCCCTCCCCCCACCCCCTTTTTTTTTTTTTTCGCTAGAGGCCTATAATTACCTGAGGTAAACGTAGGAAATTTTTACTTGCTGTATCCCCAGTAGACCTCTTTACTAGCTATCTGAAAAGACTAAGTCCTGAATATCCGAGCTGCTTGCTTTCGGTGAAAGTTATGCTTAATTTTGTTTTTCTTTCAAAAAGCCACCAAGCCTGCTTGTCGTGGCCTTGCATGTAAATTTTTCAAAGCTGCATTTCTGTCAATGGGCCACACCGTAGCTCTTAGCAGTATTTAGTAGATCTTTCTGTTCTGCGCAGAAGTAAAACAGAACTGGGGAATAGCTACCCTTCACATTCAAGAAGCGGACCAGCTTAATGCAGAACTTGTGGAGACTTTAGCTTAACTGCAGAATGTTTTTAAAATAGTTCAAGCGTGGGAGGAATGGAAAGGCTGGTGTTAATAGATCTCACAGGTAAGGCTTGCTATAAGCCCTCAAGAAATGGTGTGGTGGAAAGTTTCTGGATGCTACCGAGTTCTAGGGGGCATCTCAAGAGCAGTGTTTAGGTCCTTATTTTTGGCCTTGCTTGTTTGGTACCACAAGAACCAGTTTGCCAATCTGAGCAGCTTTCTGAGATGGTGAAACTCCTAGAGCAGGCAAATGGTAGTCATAAGTGTAAATTTCCTCTTACTTTAACAGGGCCAGGATTTTCCTGTAGCGTGAAGTTCTGGAAATTTAAACTAAACCTCTCTTGTTTCAGAATTGTCTGGAAAAAAAAAAAACAACCCAAAGGAGTTGGAAATTCCCCCCCTGGAGAGTGTCAGCAGATGCCCAGAAGACATTTCCAGGGTCACTTAATTCTCTGGATCCTACCAAACTTCTATTGAAGTTAATTGAAAAAAAACTCCCATTGACTTGAAGAGGTTTTGGATCTGGCTCAAAAGGCTCTTAGTGGCAGCAGATTGCAAGAAGGAACCCCACTGTGCAATTCCAGCCATCTGCCTATGGGTAAGCATTTGGTGATACAAATGTATTTGCTTGGAATGTGTTGTGAGGCACTTCGCTTCCAATTAGGCTGTATTTCAGACTGAAGGAGATCTCTCCCTCTCACCTGCAGCCTTTGTTATTAGAGATGTGTTCTGGGCTGGTGGTCTATAAAGTAGCAGTACAAGCTTACGCACAGCAATGTCACAAGTTTCTTCTCTCGGTTCTGCGCATGTAAAAAGATAAGCCAGTGCTGGGTTAATCTAGTTTTCAGATCCCTGTGTCTCTGCTGGATGGATGTAGAGCTGTTTGCATGAGACAAGACAAAATGTCATCGTTTCCATGTCAAACCTGTTCTAATTGATACCATTGTATTATCAGTTTTTTACTATATCAGCTGTGGGATTAGATGAGAGAACCGTTTCAGAAACAAAGCAGAGAAATATGCTGAGTGCAATATATAAGGACTCTCTTAATTAACACACACAGCTGTATGTTGCCCTTTTCATCCAAAACTGGTAAAGAAGGGGAATGATGTGTGTGGAAAGCATATTTGAATGATGGTTGTCTTTAGCATTATTGCAATATACCAGAGAATCAAATGAGATTTGATGTAAAACACAGCCAGGGACTGTGTAAATTGCCCCAGCTGATTAGGAAACAGCGAAGCTGTTAGCATCCTGGAACATGATGTGTGTTAACAAAATTGCTCAATGGTGTGAATTTGGAGGAGAGCAACTGAGCAGCCTTATTGTGTGCCAGGCCTCAGCGGTGTCCTGTGCCTGCTTTAATCATCAATTACAGTAATGCTGGGGCAACCCACCAACAACTTAATTATTGTCTGGAGCTCCAGGCCATAGGTGGCTCCTCTGGCCTATGTTACATGGTAAAGCAAATCAACCAGCGTGCGGGCTAGAAGGGACTGTGCTGTAGCCTCTGTCCCAGGACGTAGGCAGTCCTTGTGCTGGAAGTGTCTCAAGGTTTTACTCTGTCAGACTCCGTGCACATGAGGAAGAGACATTCAGTAGTGAGGGAACCCATAGCACAAGGATAAAAAGACAGGCAGCGGTATATTTTATAGGCTTGGGGCAGCTGTGTACTACCAGTGCAGGCAGATGTAGCAAAAGGCGCTTCTGGTTATTGAAGTCATTTATTCGCCCAGGACAGCAGGTCTGAGAGCAGCCTAGATTTTGCGCCATGATGAAAATCAGAGCAGGAAGCTCGCTGTGGTGTCTCGCCCAAGCTCAGAGGCTCACAGGACACTTTTGACTGCTTTCAGTCAGCTTAGTCAAACCCTTGGCCTCTTCTCCAACTGTTTGTCTTCCTCCAGGTGCGAGAGTCTGCTACTAATCTCCATTCAGTGCTGAGCTATTTTGTGTCCTTGATAGGAATTTCCAGTATGGATAAAATAGACCTCTTGTTGCTTGTAGGTTTTTCCTTATATTGATCAGAAACATATTCAGCATCCATGGTTTTGACCAACGGACATTTCAATAGACATGTGTATAAGCAAGAGGAGACTTCTCTGCAGGAGAGAGCCTTTAGCTCAGCTCTGATGAAGCCAGTGATGTGATAGTTGCAGTTTTTCTCTGGGCTGCAGTTGTCCTGCAGTACCAGGGCTCATAGGTCATAAACAGATGTCATTTAAGGAAATCACTTTACAGATGATGTATGCTACGATACCTTGATGTCGAGTGAAATGTGAGATTTCACCCTGTTGCAGGCTGCTCTTCTGGGCAGGGGCAGTGTGCTCCCAGCAAGCCCATTGCCCACTCTTGCAGAGAGTTTATTAGTTTACAAAGCTCTTACTTTTTACTTAAATATTCTTAAAAACTTGATGTGCCAAGGGACAGGGTATTGACTAAAGGTGCCTTTAGTGAGATGAGCACTTGTGACAGAGGGGTGTTGATACTGCCCCGTGGAAGTGGAGTGGAGCTAACTGAGTTTGAGCCAGTCTATGGAAGAGCTGATTTCGTGGGATCTGAGCAAGATTGACCAAGAGGCCTTCTGAATGCACTGAGGTGGTGCTAACTGGAAAGAACAGGTTTAATTTGGGGCTAACAAGACTGTGCTGCCCCAATAGGGTGCTGCTCCTTGACACGCGTATCCTACAGGGACATGCACATCCTGAAATCCCATGGTAGTCTCCGCGTGTGGCATGTAGCAGGTTGTTTTGTAGCAAACGGCAGAAAAGTAAGAGTTAATATGCAGGCCAGCAGGTCTAAGTTATTAAAATTCCCTTTGAGATAATAGATTGGAGGAGCTTGCCCATTGTGCTAAAATGCCCAGTTAATTTGAGAGCCAAACAGATGGGAAGTTTTGAGAAGGTAGGAGAGAAAAGGAGATAACAGAAGCTGCAGTTACATACACAAGATCTGCTCTGAAATAACAGCTATATATGGAATTGATTTGCAGGATATTGCCCATATGCTTCCCAAACCTGCCTCCTGGCTGCAGTGTTTTCGATTACATCCCCAAATGCTATCACATCTTCTGTAGCGCAGTAGCTGAGAGGGGTTTTGAATGTGAAGCTGGGCAAGCAGCAAGATTAATTTCAATATTAAAAGCTGATGGTCTTTCACAAAGGTGTGCAGCAGCACCAGGCCGCCATGGCTGCAGATCTCTTCATGAGCAGGCTGCAGGAACAGGTTGCCTGTCCATTGGTAGCTGGGTGGCTCGTACCAGCCCACAGCAGCCTTGTCAGGGACATTGCGCAATGCACATACCTGCTCTCCTAGTGGCAGAAGAAATATCAAGCCCCCATCTTCAGGGCCGTGTGCTGGTCTCCCCATCCCAGCTGCATCTCCATCCTGTGGCTTGAGTGACTCCGTACTCCCTACTCCATACTCATCAGCTAGATGGTTACAAGATACCAAGTTTTTGTGTGGTTGTTTAGATTAAGCTTGACTAGCTGCTTTGACAGATGCTTTTGAGCATCCTGGCGTAAAGGACATACCCACCCTCCACCCCCACCCCCTTGTAGCCAATTTGTGGCACTTTAAGGACTTGTTTGGCTGTTCTTCCTTCCTTAAAAGCTCTCGGATCTCATCTTCCATCCTTGTGTTCAGTTGTGGAATTTTTTTCCTTCTGTACACATGCTCCCTACTTCTGCAAGCAAAGAGAAATGACTGCTTTTGTTTGGACCTCCTCAAACACTGCAAGTATATGAGAACATTAAAGCAGCTTTAGAGGGAACTTGTTTTCTCACATGGAGGAAAACTGAGGATGCAGCAGACCCACCTTTTGCCCTCTGCTCTGTTGAAATCCCTGTGTAAGTCGTCATTCTTCTGTTTCTTATCTGTGAACAGGAGGGCAATGTCATTAACCTCGCTATTCTGGGTGGTTGGATAATGAAATATCAAATCAAATTCAGTGCAGAAAAAAGCCCAAAGTGGTGCACATTGGGGAAAAAAAATCAATTCTAACTATACACTCAGCAATGGGTCACCAGCTACCTGTTAGCCCCTCAAGAGGAAGATGTTGTGGTTAAAATAGATAGTTCTGCCACAACATTGGTTTAATGATCAGTAGCAGTCCTAAAAGCAGGTGAAGGTTAGGAAATATGAAGGAATAGACAGGGTAGAAGTCATTATTATAGCACTGTACAAATCCATGAGTCCCATCTCTTGTGCGCTCTGTGTTTCTGGCAGCCTTACGTTTGAATAATGTTACTGGAAAAGATACAAAGGACATATCAAGGACAATTAAAATATGGAAGAGCTTCAGCACAAGGAGTGCCCAAGCAGCTTAGGATTTTTCCAGCTGGAAAAGCAATGGCTGGAGGACTCTGAAATAAGTTCATGGTAGAGAACAGTTGTTCAGTGTTTCTTCCAGGGCTTCAAGTACTAGAGTCCGGTGAGGAAAAACTATCGCACAAAGGCTTAAAGCAATTCAAGGAAATATAACTTTACAAACCATATAGTTCAGCCATGGAAACTCTTGATGCAGAATGTTGTAACCACTGAAAGTTTACAAGCATTCAAAAAAAATCCCCCAAAACAAAACAAACCACTGGAAAAATCCACACGAGGGATGCAAAAAGCTCAAGTTCAAACAGTGACAAGTCTGAGGTCTCCTGGGCTTCAAGTACTTGTGCAGGGAGGGAGTGTTATTATAGTCTGTAGCTTCTAGTTGAATTCATGTGAACCCTTTCTTTCATTCTTATTCAGGTTTGTAAGAGAGCTTTTTCTTCTCCCTGTCAGCATTATGGAGAGATGGCTAAACTGGTCTTTTCCCTCTGGGAAGGTCTATGGGAGGACTATCTCACAGAGAATGACCGTGACCTTCTATTTGCAGGGTGGATGGCAATTTCTTTACTTTGTGAAGGACTTTTTCTCTTGAAACCTTGTCCTACGGTTCATAATGTGTGAAATTGATCTTTTCTGATGGAGTGTTTTTTCCTATGGTTCTTGCATCTTTGAAAGGAAAGTTGAGAAGAAAAATACAAGAGATCACAAAACACTTATTACTCACGGTGTGATTCAGCAGGAAACAGAAGGGCAAGAAAAGAAAGTAAAACAGAGATCTCTCAAGAAGGGGCTGAGGAGAGGAAGCAGGAAAGAAGCCTCATGTCTTGCACGGAGGCCAGAATCACTCGCTTGTTTATTGATCTTATTGTAACCTGAAAAGGCAAACTGTGAAGTTGAACGTAGCGAATGCTCAAGGACTCCCTGCAAGCATATCGAAACCAGCTCATCTGATACAGCTTGGCACTGAATGGAGGCTCTTTCAGACTAAGGGAGTTGAAGATCACTCGTTGGCAACAGTGGCCGGGCTCCACCAGTTAGATTATGGCTTCACTACCTCTTCCCTCATCTCAGATGAGTTTTGTCAGATACTTCCTAGTTGCAATTTGGTATAGGTTTCTGTCTGCTTTTTAGCCTGGTCTGGTTAATAAAACCCTAGACTAGGACTCAAGAGAACTGGTTTATATGTTGGGATCTGCAGCTGAGAGCCAGGAGGTCAGTCAGTTCCTCATGGCTGTGTCTCAGTTTCTCCAGCTGCTAAACTGGATAATGCAGTTTTAGAATTGCTTTGAGATCAATGAGAGCAAAGAAGTGCTAGACAGTCTCTGAGCTAGACCCCTGCACAACTATGTGCCCCTGTTTTTTTGGGGTCTAGACCGGGTGCTCCTGTGGGTCTGATGGGAGTTGCTGAAGAGGTTATATCACTATCCATTCCTTATTTTCCCTTTCTCATCCTTCCAGGAAGGATGCCTGTCCTCACGGTTGTGTGTCTCCCAAACCTGTGCAAGATTTCTGATCTGCTTCAGTGCTGGGAATGATTTAAATGAATCCATGTTACTTTACACTAAAATGAATTGGGAGCACTTGCATAAGCCACTCAGGTATGTTATATAGCCAGTCAGGGTGGGGAGATCTTAAACCACTCCAGTGTAATCTGCCAGAGAACATCTGTCTCAGCCTTTTTTTCCATATATCTGTGTCATTAATTGTATGACAGGCCTCTCAGTTGATGCTGGAACAGGCTTCAGGTCTGACAGCTTTAACCCTTTACACTCAGCCATGTATGTCCAATGACAGTCTTTCTGGGGGCCTCTAGGTAAGTCTTTTTGAACTTGCATGTGCTCTATCTAAGGCAAAATTCATATTTTTCCTACATATTTGTCCTGCTTCCTATTTGGAGGCAGGCTCTGAGGAGAAACAATCAGGAAGCAGCTTAGCAGTGTAGGAAGCTTTGAGAAAAGCCATCATGTGAAGCAGCTCAGAGGAGAAGAGCTGACAAAACACAAACCTGTAATTCATTGATGCTTCCAAATACATCCGAGAAGCTGTGGAAGCTCAGAGTTGAGTTCTCTCAAAGCGAGGGTGCTGGGGCTGTGGTCAACCATAAGGTGCTAGAGCTGTCTTGAAATGTTTTCGCCTGGAGAACTAGCAGCAAAGCAGCACAGAGCTGGGTCCAGGCTGCTGCATGAGCCTGGAAACACGGGCTGCTTCTCCCTCCTCCAAGTCAGAGCAGCAGGGAAGGCTGAGCTTCTTGGGTCTGCTCCTCCCTCTCATTTGAAACCGAAGTGTCAGGGGGCAGTGGTGGATGACAGGCAAGGCAGTGCCAGCATATGGCTTCTTGGCTGTGAAGGGAAAACTAAACTTCACTGCTCCCTAGAAGAGGGATGATGGCAGGACTCGCTTATAATGGACTTTTTTCTCTGCAAGAACTCAAAGGCCTGTCTTGTGTAATTGTTTGAGGAGAGCTGATTCCTTGTATGCCCGCACCCTAGGCTTGAGGTAAATGCCCGTGATAGGCAGAGGGGATCGCTTCTGTAGCTCCCCTGGGTGCTTTCTCAGTTAAAAACCAATTGGATTACTCTGTCATGTGTAGTCGTCTACTGAAATCGGATACTAAAGAAAAGTTGAAGTTTAGTGATGACAGCAGGAGACTCAGATTGAAGTTCCAAATGTTTTCCTGAAGACAACAGGGTCCACTTACAGTTCAAACCTGGGAGAAGTCTTGCACAGCTTGTCAATGTTGATGGACATGCATGTTATTTCTTCAGGTGTGGTATATTCAGTGAATTATTGTTGTGTCTGTGGTATTTATATAACTTCTTTTTCTAACATTGGAGCTTCCTTAAATTTTTTTCTACACAATCATCTTTGTACCTCCCTGTGTTATAGCTCCTATTGTTTAGAGGGTAACTGAGATGGGGAGGGTAAGCAGCTTAGCGTTATTCTGTACAACATACATCTTTCAAACATATTCTTCTGAAGCCATATACAGACAACACACCCACCAAGCTGTCTCCATCTTCCTCTGCGAAAGAAATTCCCACTGAGAAGTGATGAGAAGAGATCCTTGCAAAGAAACGGGCTGAGTAAAATGCAGCAGGACATGAGAGCGTGCTCATTGCTCCTCATTAGTGGAGGAATCTGTACGGCAGATCACAGCACACACAGGCTCGTGTGACAGCTAGTGCACCTCCACGCTGTAATACAGTCAAGCTGGGAGGACACAAAAGCGAGAAATTTGCCTTTATTCTCCTAATATTGTTTTCAGCAGGTTTTAACTTACGCAGTCTCTCAGAATATACTGACAACTGCTTTCAAAGATGAAATTTTAAGTGAGATCAAATTGCTTTGTGAGGGAAGATTTTGCGGCTACGTTTTCAAGTCAGAATTTTAAAAATCCAAAGCTGAAAAGCATTTATTTTCAAGTCATCTATTTTAGTGTAAAAAAACCAACCCATCAACCAAGCACACAAAGAAACCAGCCCACCCACAAACAAACACAACCCTGGTCTCTTCTTTATACCAAAAGTAAAAAATACTCAGTTTGAGCTAGTATTTTATTTTTTTCTGAGATTCAGCAGTGATTTATTCAGTTACAGGAAAGTATAAAGTTACAGAAAAGCAAACCAAATGTTTGTAGTAGAATCATAGATTTTTGTGCTTGGAAATGTGTCCAGTAAACACTGTAAAGCATTGATACATACACCAAAGTACGAAAAGAATACGGGCTTATAGATTTTATGGAATAGCCACTAAAAAGCTTGTAAAGGGTTTTGCATAGTATAGATTTGACCTTAGTAAGTGCATAAATAACAATGCAATAAGAGAACATAGGAAGAGTAAAACATCTACGTCTTTTCTGCTCTGTTACCATGGACCTTTATCAGAAGAACATGTGTGTTTATCGCAGATTCCAATTTCTAATTACCTCCTTGGTACAAAAGATCAGCAATACCATTCTTCAAAACAGTTGTCATCTTTCCAGTGAAATCCATAGGGAATTTACCTTTGCAAGACAGATAGCTCAATAATTAGTTTTACTAGAGTCTGCATAAGGTGTGTATCGTGAGCCAGTGAAATGAGAGAAATGCAGGCTGAAGTGAACTGCGCTATACTTCTCTTAAAATCAGTAAGATAGACCTCAACTGGTAGATTTGTCCCTGGACTGCATGCTTTAAAAAGTGGAATTTGCCTGAACTCTGTACTTTGATCACTAGGAGAAACACAGGGTTTTGGCATTTGTATTGGTAAGTATTATCCTACAAATAGGCTCTTTGTTGCTATTTTCCCACAAACTACAGCTACGGCAGGATGTAAAGGTCAAAAAGTCTTGGGCTAATCAGAAATCTTGTCAAAATTAGGGTCTCAGTTGGCTTTGGTTTGTTTTATTTGACTTGATTGTAGGTATCCTTTTTGTGAAAGAGAGTTTGAAAGGTCTCAGCTCACTGAAGTCATGGAATTAGTTGCCACTGACTTTAGTCTGACAGGTGAAGGATGCCCTCGTGGTCCAAAGGGCTTCAGCCTGGAAATTGCTACTCAATCAGGCACTTGCCTGGAGAAATACACTAATCAAAAATTACTTGGAGCTCTGTCTCACTAATGCTTCTCTGTGAGTACCAAGTCAGAAAGCACTACTGATTTTCATCATTAAAGTTTGCCTCAGATCAGGAGGTGGCAGCTCTGCTGTCAGAGAGCCAAGAAGCATTGATGCCATACATATTTATCTTCCTACAAATGGAAGAAACTACAGTGGAGTCATGTTTTCCCATTTATAGGTGGGTATCAAGGTTTCCAAAGCACACCAGAGCCTAAACGTGATGCATTTAAGTTACAGAGTTGAAGGTTAGTCAAGGCTAGCGAGACGCAGCTTAGGCAGGAAGAGAAGAGTAAGCACGTTCCCAAGCAGAAAAAAACCTCAGCATCATGCTTCATAAATAGACTGTCAGTGGCTTTTGTGTGTTTGAGTCTCAGAGATCATTACCTGGGAACTGAATCTCGTATAATTAAAAAAAAATAAAATTAAAAGCAAACCCTTATGATATTTTCATGCTGTAACACAGTATTTTCCTCCTCCCTGTTTTTTATCTTCATTTGAAGCATGAAACTGAAATCTGTTTTCTAACACCCTTCCGCAAAAAAAAACCTAAAACAAAAAAAACCCCAAACCAACCAAAAAAAAAAATTGCTCTGTCTCCCAAAAAGCATTTCACTTTGTTTTCTCTTGGGGCTACTGCCCAGGTTGGTCCTGCATTTGTTTTGATAGTTTTTGGATCAGGTTCCCAAATGAAGATTTTCAAATTGTTTTTGCTGCTGGAGCTCAACCATTATACATTCAGAAACCCCACTGTGCTATTTGCTCTGAGGCTAGGATCCTTGATCTATGTCTGCACAGTTATGGTGATGAATTAGCCAGTCGAGATCTCTGCCTGGGAAAAAATGGAAATTGGGAATTTGGCGGGTCACCTGCCAGTTCCAGAAAAAGATCAGAGGAGGAAAGGAAAAAATATTTAAAGAAATAAATATTCAGATGTTTTCTATCTCACTTCTCCCTGACATATATGTTTTGCCAAAACCCATACTGAGCTACTGTGTTTTGAATAAGACTTTTGAAATATTTAAAAAGAAGAAATTTTCAAGGTTATTTCCAAATTGGTAATGATTTCAAAAGGAAAAATTGAAATGTTTTGTCGCAGATTCTTAGACAGATTTGGAGCAAGCAGCCTGGTTCAGGGTAAGGATTTGTGACATGCTTGCTGATGCTGTGAAATCTACAGTCTTGTGGTTGAAAAAAACCTTTTTGCTTGGCCCAGCTGGAAACAGAAACACCCTGACTTCTTGTCACTAACAATAGGAACATTTTATTTTGTTCACAGTGTCATGTCTGCTAATGACACATGTACAGAGCTTTCAGCAGGCTTATTCTGTATAGAATATTTCTGTTCTACACAGAATTAGATTTAGACACAAGCATCCTAATATCTTACGAAACTTGTAGGTCAATGCTAGAGTAATTTATTATTAGTTAATAATTAACGTTGGGTACTTTCCTGCCAGAAGGGTTTAGAATCATGCACTGGTTCAACTGCAGTCTCGCTGCATCCCAAGCTGGGATGTGGCCAGCTACAGCAGCACATTTTTCAGTCCCCATTAATGCACAAAATCTGTAAAAAGTAAGCTCCTGTTAATACGTGTGTTCCCCTTAGGTATGATATATGAAAGTGTTTGAGGAGCTGAGGTGTAGGGGTGTATCTTGTGCAAACAAGTCATTCTGTTAACTATTAAAAAAAAAATAAAAAATTGCATTTTTGCCTGCATCTCAAGTTCTGAGAATCAGCACTGGCAGATGTAGCAGTGGATGTGAACAGTACATCAAGGTCCCTTGCCATTGCTCAAGTTTCAAAGGTGTTTGGGTTATTGGCAGGAACAGCTAGAAGGTGAAGTATTTTATAACTTTCCAGTGCACTGTTACGACATTGAACCTGCTGCAAGAAAACAGGGATTAGAAATGAGATTGTAACGACAGCATAGGTGCACAAAATCAAGGAATTAATTTTTATTGGACTTAGAAGATATGGGGGTATCCCCTGAAGATGACAATTATTTTTAGCTGAGGTGTTTGAACTGGATTGGTTTAATTACAGGGTTTTCTGCTAAGCAAACTTAATGGGTTTAGGCCTAACATCTGCCTTAGGCTTTGGCCCTTGAGTTAATTCCACCCTAATTCTTGGCTCTGCCCCAGTACTGACGTCTAGGGGGAAGTCTCTCAGTCACAGAAGCACAGAGGGAACAATGGTGCCGGTATGAGTTTCAATTTGCCTGTTTCCATACTGTTACTAAACTAGCCCCCATTAAACTGATTAAGTTTTTAACAAATTATTCAGTATGCTGAAAGGTTACCCAATGTAGCTACTTATTAGTCACTTTTCAAATCTGTAACAAGGTATTTATGACACCTTCATAGGCAGGTACAAAGCCTTCTGGAGGACTCCTGCGATTTAATTTCTCTAGCTTAAAGCCGAATGGAGAGAACAAAGGCAGAGCTCGCAGTCACTAATTAGGAGGATGAAGGAAGGCAGAGGGGATGCTGACAGGAGGTGACAGGCTCATTGAAAAGAAAAAGCTACATCCTGAGAAATGGGAGATATTACAGACAATTCTTTGAGTCTTGCTGAAGTGCAAAACTAATCCATGAGTATCTCGCTACCACTTTTTGTTAAAAACTGCTTTGTCCTTAACTATTTACTTAATACCACACAAAAGCAGCTTATAATTTCACATCTGAAATAATACCGAATACAAATTCTGTTTTTCTTTGCTAAAGGACTTTGGTAGGACACGTAGTCCCCTGATTACCAACTGCTTCACGAGAAGCTGTCAAAGGAGCCCGGCTGGGAAACAGGGTTTCCCAGGTCCCGTGAGCATGCTGCCCGAGGTTGATGTACCACGCATGTCAAAGTCTCAGCAGACCTTGCTGTCCAGGTGGCCTGAGCGTCCTTGCCAAGATCTCTAGAGCTGAGAGATTTCACTGGAGCAGAGCTAGCAATGAGAGCTTTGCTTTGTGGGGCAAAGATGGGGATTTCTGTTTGTACTTGGGGGCTCTCTAGCATCAAGGGCAGGAAGATGGGAGGAATTTATGTGGTTTTGGCAAAAAAAAAAAAAAAAAAAAGAAGTAATACATTTTAAACAATACCTGCTCCCCTAAAAAAATATAGAAAAGGGAGATTCACGGGTCATTCACTTTGACATAAACTCATTGCCAGCCTTTCTACTGCCCTCACCTGCTGTTCATTTTCTCTGTGCTTACTTGGCCTTTTCATTCCTGATTTCCATCCTTCCTTTTGCTTCTTCCTTACTTCCCTCTTTTTTTTTTTTTAAATATTAAGTTGTTGGGGTTTGTGCAGCTGTGATATTTACCAAAATAATTTTCTCAGCTGTAGACAAGGGAGCGTTTTCCCCTTCTGGAGCTGCATTTCTTCAGGGAGTCACCAGGAACTTTGCAGCCATGATGCAAATGCATATTCTTCAATTTCATTTTCCCCTCGTTGTTTTTGCTGCCTCAGACCTGTGGCTGTGATGACTTTGATGTCAACACAAATTGCTTGAAGCACCCAACTGCTGCTTGGGAGGCTGAAGCGGCCTGTACCCCAATCTGTGCCATTTGGTGGCAATTATTGCCTTCCTGAAAGTGTTGGCGGGACAAGATATACATTGACTATTTGGCTGCTGGTTTTCTCAGCCCCGCTTGTTAAATGTAAATGAAAACGATAGTTTGTCAAGCTACAAAAAGCAGGAGGATAGGTGCCCATCAGGCAAGTGGGAGGTAGGTAACCCTGCATCTCCAGAGCTGGCTTGGATGTGCTCTGAGAGGCCCTGTTTGACCTGGCCGCCCTACGTCCTGGCGTGGGGTGCTGCGCTGTCAGCAGCGCCATGCACAGGTGAGTCCCCATAACGCATGGACTGTCAATGTTAGAAGTGGGACCCTTGCTGCGTGTTTATGCGGTCCGTGACACAGCGGGCTTCGTTCTCAACCGGGGCTTGGACACTTCAGGTGTGACTTTATTATAGTAACAGCCATAGGGCTGACTTGGTTGTTCTCGGTAAATTCCTGTAGCAATTCTAATTGGTTCATGATCTTGGGGAGAAAGAAATCAACAGCTGAAGGAGTAAAGCTTAAGCACTGCTGAAGTGCTGTTTTGTGCCACTCGAGTTGAATGGGAGCCCTAGCTGAAGAGAAGGGCTCATTTGTAAAGCTGCCTCTTCCTTTGCCAGTTTCTAAAAATTTTTATTAACAGAACAACTGTTTCATTAGCGCACTGATTAGCTGCACAATTTCTCTGCTATCGAAGACGTGTGAAGGACAAGCTCTTAACACAAAAGGAGCAATCAAGGGGAAGCAACTGGTTGCAGCATGCATAACTGATTACTAAATGCTCTTACATCGTCCTACTACATTTACTCATGTACAGAGATCCTGGTCCTCACCATACAAGGGCTGGTGGCCAAGGCAAATTGTACAAATAGCTGAGCGAAGAGGTAGAGAGCTCTGTGAAGTAAACCCGCTTCTGAGTATCACTAGGGTAAATGCAACAGGGAGAACAGGGGATGACGTACAGTGAAAGATCCTCATCGTAGGAGCCATGGAGGTGGACGTGAAATGGACTGGAAGAGGGTGGTAGTGCTTGGGCTTGCTAAGGAGGCAGAATCCAACAAGTATTTTTGCCTTTGTGGGAAAAGCATTCAGTCTCCAGTGAAGGAAGCCCTGAGTCCTTATTCCTGGGGCAACGCCAACTCTGACCACCGTCCACTCAGACCATCCATGCTGGAAACACGTGTAATGCAAGACATACCCGAGCTAGTTTTTATCTCGTGTGATGAGCGTGGATGAGCAGCAGGACAAGCTGTATGTACCCACTGTGAGAATAGTAGATATAAGCTCTGGCTGGCGCATCTCAGGGTGCTGAGGCCAGGTGTCCATGCCCACACTGCAGACAGTATAGGCAAACTGGGGTCTAGGAGCAGTTGTAGCTACTTGCTATCCAAGCTTATGCATTTGACAAATAACACATGGGTGTGCTGTGGATATTGAGAAGCCGGCAATACGACAGTAAAAATCTTTATCTTTACTTTTCTTATCTATCAGGCTTAGAGTAGAAGGACTGTCCCAAAAGGTGTGATTTAATGCTCATTGAATTCGGTGTGATTTTTTTTTTGGTTCAATATGAAGGGTTTTTTACAGCTTTTGAGTAATCAAAAGGGACATTTTCAATTTTATTTTTTTACAAGAGCAACTAATACCTAATTTTCACATTATGCAGGCACTTCGTTTTTGAAAGTCCTTTGAATTTTTCTGAGGAAAATGAACTTTGAAAAGTTATTCATTTCAAATTAGTTTAATCTTTATTTTCCAAAACTGAAATTAGATTAAAATTTTGCCCAGAGGCTATACTACACTAATTTCAATTTTTCATAGTAAAATAACATTCTCTAAAATGATACTGCTTGTTTCTGTCACAGAATGAAGGTCAGATTCTCCATCCACCCATGTCTGCGGTGTCTTGACATCAGAGTTAATGTTCTTCCTGTTCTGTACCTGCTACTTTCATTATCTATCCAATCTTTTTTTTAACACAATAACTGACTTTTCTAGTGTGTGATTAATGTCCTCAAACAGGTACAGCTATCAATTGGCATGTATGGGCTTAGAGGTATTACATGAATTATGCAGACTGCTGGAGGAAGTTGGCATTTGAATACAATTCCCTTTATAAAAATTGATCTCTCGTTTTCTCCCCTAATCAGTCATTTGTACTCTACTTTTTTTTTCTTTTTTTTTTTTTTTTACTCTGATCCTTCTTTTCTAATTAACTCTTTCATCTTCCTGTGAGAGCTTTTGCAGCTTGGCTAGAAGCGAATCGGTTGAGAAGGCCTTTCTACTTCAGTCATTAATAATAACTCCAAAACAGAAATCTGCATTAAGAACATGGTAATTGGGGGAGTTTGTTTCAATTAACGCTCACGAGGAATTGTACGTTTTGTAGGCCACAGTTTTAGAAGAAATCATAAAGGCAGAAAAGTACCATTCCACGAAATTTTCATTGCCAGTTTACACAGTCTTCAGCTTTTGAGCTATGCAAAGTGAGTTGCATAGGTATATGCTATACTGTACTATACGATGTCCCAGAAAGCTTGCAGTCTTAGAAAAGAACAGGAGATGGAGGTGACGTGATTTTTGCTCATAGTTGAACTAGCTGTTTGTGTCCGGGCCCAAATAGAAGTAGATTTATTTTTTTAGCTGCTGATCCGGGTGCCCCCAAATTAAATAAGCTGTGCGCTGTGAGTAGAAGGACTGTCATTGCAGGGGGCGGGGAGGGGGGGAGCGTAACTCTTTCTCACCCATTTTGCACTGGTGTAAAATGACGCCAAGGCAGTGATCAAGACATTCAGAAGACAGCTGGAAAGACTGTAGATGCTGTTTGATGATGAAAGGACACTTTGTGTTTGTAACAAAGAAGTATTTAATTTAATGTACTGAATATTAGTGAAAAAACTTGTTCTTTTAGCAGCTGCAGTATTCTCTATGCCAAAGAAATGCCAGGAAGTTTGTTCTCTGTGAAGCGGTAGTATATGTGCACCATGTTTGTTTCAAAGCTGTCCAAAACAAATTAAATATATGTGTCATATTTAAGTGTTATACTTGCAGTACAATTATGTTTTAGTTACAAGGTAATAACTTAATTATACTTTTTCATATTTGTAATTTACTGTTAATAATATAACCAAACATTTTCCTACATGATTTATAGCAATTGTAGAGTAAACATGCTTAGCTATTAGCAGTATATCTCTTAGTTTGTCAAAAGGGTAATACATACAACGTTTTTATTACCTTCAGCCTCACGTATATCACCTTTAATCACATGATGAAAAGCAAAACTTTACAATAGAACACGTATGTAGTTACATAAATGTTACTGGAAAATATGATCGTGTATCTATTAATATCGATAGCTAATCTTTACTTTCAGATGATATAAACTCTGGTGTATCTCCAGTGACTGCCCTGGAGTGTGGGTGTAAGGTAATAAGCTCCTTTGTACTAAGTGATAATCGCTATGAAGTCCTGCCCTAAATTGCCTTTCAGTACTAGCAGATTATGAAATGTTAAATAAATGCATATAACGGGAGGAGAACTAGACCCTGGGGTTTAAATGAGACATGCTTAAAGGAAATGAATAGTTATGTTGTGTTTAAAGTAGATTAAAATACTTCTTAATGGATTTCATTCTTCTATAGCCTTCTCTGCTTAAAGTTGTATTCAGTTGTAAGTAGGGTAAACACTGCAAGCCTGGGGGCATACTGAAGTAACCTTGTGCCCTTAATGCTAAGCCGCCTTCTCTACTCGTGACTCTCCATTTCTCCTTTTCCAGAGCCTACTGTTCTTCCACCTGCTCCCATTTTAGCAGGCACAGAAAGAGGTGAGGATCTGCTCTGGCATTTCATCTCTCTGTTCTCCAGCTCCAAAGAGGGAATACTGACCTCATGCCAATTTTTTTGTGTGAAGATAAACTTGTGGCTGTTTGGGAGGCTGTTATCTATTATGATAATGAAGGCTGTAGTACTTACAGTAAGTGGAAGATGAGGGGACACATCTGTAGGGAAGTGTCTTGCATCACAGGGGAGCTCTGATTAGGAGTTTTGGATGAAGGAATGCATTTCACCATAATGGTATTCTGACCCTGCTAATATTACTGATGTGTGCTATTTAATATTCCTGCACAAAATAATTGGATATAATTAAAGTGGGCAGACTTCTCAAGTAAGTCAAGATCCTCTTTTCAAAGGGCAAATCTAGCTGAGTAATCATTGCTGTTTAGTGCTCTTAGAAATGAAATAGAAATGCAGTGCTATAAAACTTACACTCCTGGTTTTTGCCCTCAACTCAGTAGTAAAGAAAGACTATGGGCAGAACTGAATGGGTTGATCAGATTTGGGGGAAATTGTGCTAAGAAAAATTGGAAAATAAAATCCAGCATATCTGTTTAGACCTTTTCATCAGTCCCGGCTTATGTCCTGCCTACATGGCAATCCCACGTGCATTGACCTTAGAAGACATGTTGTGAAAGGAATTGTGCAAGCCTAGGTAACGCACTTTCTTGTGGTTTAATTTCAGAATGGTTGATGGAGCTTTTCTTTTTTTCTTTCTTTGACACTGTATAGGAGTGAAATGGCTTTGTTCACACTGGGTTCATGAAGTCAGTGACTATAGAGTGTGAGTGAGCTCTGGGTGTCTCTTTTCACGGTTGAAGACCTAAGGTTTTTATACCTGCTCATTATTTTTGGAAAACTTTCTCCTTCCTGGAGTTTGAGGGACACACCAATGTTACCCTGCATGGGTTTTCCCCAGACTCCCATTTCCCTTGCTCCACAGACCTGCTATCTCTATTCCTGGCTCGGCTCCATCTAGTTTGCATCCGTATTGTAGTGACGCGCTTCTTTCCTGCTTAACGTATACGTCGCATATAAATTATGGCACTTCAGCAAGGTCTGGCTTTGTAGAGAAATCAGGATGTCTGTGTGTGCGTTTGAGCATGGGAATGGGCAAATATATTTTACATGCGTATGTAAGAGATGGAAAAAGAACAGCAGCTGATTAATGAAATGATTCTTCCTTTTAAGTCCAGATTTTCAAATGTGCCCAAGGTTTTAGGTGGTTGAATTTTGGTGGCTTAATTTAAAGAGGCTATGTACTTACTCTGATATTGAACGCCTTTAGAATAACTCCATTTGGAGGGCAAAAAGGGAAACAGCTGAAGTCACAAGTAAGTGCTGACCTGCCAATCCATTTATTATGGTTAATTTTTAACAATGACACATGTTACGCCATTTGGAGAGGCAGGATGCTCTTGGTTCTCATGAAAACAGAAGTGCTTAACTTTTGTTTGCTTGGGAATAATTATGCCAGCTTTGGATGTATGTTTTCATACCTCCCTTCACAGTACTTGATGATCGTCAGATGCTGGTACCTGTCAGTAAGCCACTTCTTTTTGAAAACCACACAGTTAATTTCCAAAGGGTTCTTTCATTGACATGGCATAAATGTGATTAAATACACTACAGTTACGTTACAGAATCCCTGAGCTTTTAATCTCAGTAAACCTGAAAAGTTAAACACCTCATATTGCTTTCAGAGCTTTACTCCATCCAGAAGAAACCATCTGCTTTCCACCAAAAATCACTCTGTTTTCTTGATCTCTCCAAATTAATCCTACTGTGATTAACTTCAATCCAATTAAAAAGAACATGTAAGCAGCTGCACAGGTCTGATTACATGTGGACATGATAGTGGGGCTCCTCATAGGGGAACCAGATTAAGGGCCAATATGTTAGGCTGGAGGAGGCTGGTAGCAATACTTCAAACTCAGGTATCCTGGCATGACATGCAGTATATAATAGCACCGTACTTGCTAGCTATAAACCTCCTTGCAGTCAAGAAACTCAGAGGTTTTCATGCGTATATATATCGTTACACATCCCTCTAAAGATGCTATGAGACCGAGCATTTATGTCTATAGCAAGATCTTGAAAAATGGCTTTATTTAGTGCAGAGGGCTAAAGCACGCCACAGGGGACAGACATTCCCTCACTGCATTTCTACGAGCCTTTGGCAAATTGTGTCTTCCTTATTTATTCGTAGTGAAACTGCCAAAACCAGGGGGATTTGGGAGCCTAAGAGTTGCTGGAGCTTTTTTTTTGTTTTTAAAAGCTTGCAGAGAAGGAGCAAATTCAGAGAAATCATCCTGCACCATGGCCTCTGGGTTCATGATTCTCATGAGCTGCCTCTGGGTCTCACTGCAGGAAACAAAAGGCACAGAGTTTGCCATGGAAATTTGTCTGTCTGAGCGCGCGTGTTCCTCTGCATGGCACTTAGCAGGCTCCCAGCATTGGCTTCTTCCACGTCACGGAGGAATTACCATCAGCTTGTGCCGATAATTTAATGAGAAGCACTTCAAAAACATTTATTGTTATGAATCATATTGCCATGAATAGCCCTGCGTTGGTGGTGGGCCAGACTTGGAAATGGCTCAGCGCCCAGCGCATCTGCTTTCAGATACCTAAGTGGGGAGTGTGGTAGCTGGGATTTGATTGTTCCCAGGTGGGACTGCTGGAGACTATCTGGCCTTGCAAAAGAAGCAAGAGCAAGCCCAATTTGGAACTTTTTTTAGCATATGTAAAGAAAAGAGAGAAAATGCCATTCTCAATTTGATCTTTGAAGGACATGACCGTGGTGTGACCAAACCTGAAAGCTACCCCAGAAACAGTTATAAGACAATAGGAAGAGTAGGGCACTTCTGAGTAATGAGTCCAGCATTACAAATTAAGGCTGAAAGCTTTTATGATTGAATTGGTAACATTACAACCTTGGCATTGGCTGCTTTTCTGTGATTGGTATAGGGCTTTTTTATTAAGGCTGTTTATATATATATCCATAGCTTGTCATTAGTGGTTAGACACTGATTTGTAGCAGCACAAAATTATTCTGTTGAATGTCACTGCAGTTCCTATTCTTTTTCAGCTTCTCTCTCTTTCTTTCCTTCCGTCCCTCTCTCTCTCTCTTTTTTTTTTTTAAATAAAAAAAGGTGAAGGCCATTACCACACTGATTTATGTAAATACAGCCCTAATTCAGACTAGTGTTCCAGCAGTCACATAAAAATGATTCAGTGCCAAACTGTTTGTATCTTTAATAGTTTATGGAATGGAAGGAATTCTCTTCCCAGTAAGGCCACCTCTGAAGGACTGGAAATGTTGCAGATTTTTCAGCAGAGCTGCACTGAATACTAGAATGATGAATCAGTGACTGCAGGAGCATCTAATTCAATTAAAGTTCTGCATCAAAGAACTGTGGCTGTCAACATTAGCAACAAGGTAAGGATCCTGTTTACCTGAGTATTTAAGATGATCTTCACAGATTTTGAGAATGGGTGGCCAATATCCGCCTACTATTGATACAATATTATGCCAGGTAGAAAATATCTCAGAATCACAGAATGGTAGGGCTTGGGAGGGACCTCTGGAGATCATCTAGTCCAACCCCTCTGCCAGAGCAGGGTCACCAAGAGCAGGTTGCACAGGAACGCGTCCAGGCGGGTTTTAAGTGTCTCCAGAGACGGAGACTCCACCACGTCTCTGCTGGGCAGCCCGTTCCAGTGCTCTGCCACCCTCAAAGTAAAGAAGTTCCTCCTCATGTTGAGATGGAACTTCCTATGTTCAAGAGCTAATATGGAGCTAATAGTTATCCGATTAAATCTGATGATTAGTAAGAAAGCCAGAATGTGCTATTTATTAGTCTAGTGTATTTTTGCCTCTTTCCCACTATACTTTAATGTGGGTTTCTTACATGTGTCACAACCTTTGTTCTCTGGGTCATGTCTGTGTACAAAGAGACTGTAAACAGGGTACGCATAAATGAAAAATCTAAAGCATTAGTTGTAGTCTAATGTACCCAATAAAATGAAGCAGCTAATAGGCTGTTCGTTAACCCACTCAATACCTCAATGAAACATTGAAACAGGCCTTACTGGCCAGGCCAGCAGGCAGGGACATCTTTTTCCACTACTCCTTGGATCAGGGCTGATCCTTGATGTTGCAGTTTCCATCTCCTGAGTCTTCCCATCTTCCCACCACCACCTTTCCCTGTCAGTATTTTGCATGTTCCTGCTCTGGACTGCTTACTGTCCCTAACTCAAAAATTACAGTCTATGTTTTCACTTTTCTGACCTCGCATGGCTTTAGGTTCTCATGGACTTTCTCACGCCATAACAACATCTTGCCCACTAAAATGCACCTGAAGTAAAACAAGTGCAGGTGCTCGAATACAGCCTTGCCATTAATATTTTTTCCACCTCTTCCAACTTTCCTCAAGCACTGATTGCACATTGAATCAAATGATTTCTGGGTACTCATAAGAGAAAGAAATGGGTGGTGGCTCCTCAGTCCCCTCTGCCTTGGAGTTTGCAAGTCCTCTGCCTGGGCACTGGGTTGTGAAAGCAAAGGGAGCTCTGCCTCCCTCACTTTCAAGCATAATTGTGCTGCCTTGTACGTACTGTTAGTCTAGAGACATCTCTGTTATCTCAGAATAAAGGATAATAATGTTTCTCTGTGGAAATCAGCCTTTCTCTCCACCATCAGTGTCTTTATAGGGATATATTTCAGCGTGGGGGGGTTCATATATAGAGTCCTAAATAGCCAGATTTCCTAAAGTACTAAGCAATAATATCAGCTGAGATCCCTTAAGTAAAAACGATAAAGAGACCGGAGAGAATGCAGTATTTCTGGGTTGGTTTTGGAGTTTGGTTTTATGTGTTGTGGGGTTTTTTGGTTTTGTTTTTTTTGCCTTATCCTCAGCTGGTTTAATTGGGAGATACTGGCTGGTTACCATTTGTAATAGGAACTTACCTCACTTCTGAGCCTTATTTAGGCTGTTTAAAATAGCCTGGTTATAGACACCAGCTTTTGCAGTATCTGGCTTCAAAAGTCATTAGATGAGTTTCCATGAAGGTGGACCCTGTTCAGACAGCGCACAAATACTGTATAGCTGGGACTTTGTAATACACTCGGAATTCTTCTCAGAATGCTGACAAGAGCATATCATATATAGTGTAATATTTTAATACAGATTTTGTTCCAAGAAGGACGTGCAGCTCACAGTATAAGGCAATTCAGTGTCATTCAGAATCACCCGAAGAGCAGACTTGCAGACCTTAAATCCTGACCATTATTAGCTCTTTTTAAGAATAGTGTGGATAAGTGTCTATCCTGCATGATTAGTCTATTTGATGCTGCTGTGGGCAGGTGCATCAAACAGATATTCTCTTGAGGTCCCTCCCACCTCCATTTCCTAAGATTTTTGTAAAGGTAACATCACTTGCAATCACGGAGAAAACAGATCTAGCGGTCAGTTATTTCTATGAGAAATTAATAATCTGTGACTTTAGGTAGCAAGACTTGCAGCGCCAAAATACACAGCGTGGTCTGACTCTCCTGTTCCAGACGTGGGAATAAAGCAGTGGTAATGCCACAGGCGGCTAGAAAGTGACATTGACTTAAAACTGGTGTTGAAACTAATGTCTGTGTGGATTAGTGTTTTCCCCTGCACAGACAATAACATGCACAAGGATCTTTAACCTTACACAGGGTCTTTGCCAAGTAGGTTCAAGAGATGCTTTGTATTTTTGAGAGCTATGGAAGGATATTTTGCAAGTATCATGTATGAAATTCTTCCAGCACCTGTCTAGCAGAACTGGTTTTAATATCTGTCTGAGTTATTAGGAGGTTATCAACAAGAAGGTCACTCCCAGTGGCATTCCTTTCCGGGGCTGAATGGTCCCAAGCAAGGGCAGATAAAATGAAGCCAAAGCGAGTGCTTGTTAGCTAAGGAAAACATTCTTTTCTGATGCTGTCAATCACATGCATAGAAAGAGTGATTCAATCATAGTGAAGGCATTGGACATTCAGCTCAGCTTGATTTTTCAATTTTATAAACAGTAGGATGCTCAGGAAGAAACAATGAGGAAAAACAGGGCTATAGAATCAGCAAATAGAGTCAACTTTTGATTCCTATGCCATTTAAATCCAAATTATAGTCATTTACTCAGTCCGGAGAGCCTGAGTTTTCACTGTTTTCCAATTTAGGCAGCTGTGACGGCAGACTCCATAAAAAAGTCCTGTTTCAAATTTAATCGATCAATTCACACCTCCCTTTTTTTTTTCTTTTTTTTTTTTTTCCCTCTCATTCTGTTATGGCAAATTTAATCCCATGTAGTTATTCGTGTTAGAAACAGTACAGACTCTATAATAATCTTTGCAGTTAGCTGGATAAAGGACATGTGTCATTAGTAAACCCATAGCCCCAGATTCCCATCCTGCTGGACCTCACAGATCAACATTGCACAGCCTTTGCTTGGAGTCCTGGTTCCTGCCCTACTCCTGTAGGAGCTGCGTGGACAGCTGAGGTTCGTTCTTTCTTGCTGAAGAATAATTTTTAAAGACAATGACTATGATAGTAGTAATTATTTCTGATCGGATATTTCAATCTGAAAATAAATATTTCTTTTTTTTCTCTGCTTTAAAAACTCCTTACAAAAAGGTTGACATTTCCTATATTAAGAAACACTGCCTTATTTATCAAATGTTGAAGCCTGTAGGTTTATTCCAGTTAACATAAACTAAAACAATTTATTCAAAATTGGAAAAAAAATTGGTGAAAAGCCTTGCTTGACAAAAATCTTGGGGCAGTTCAGTACTTTTGGGAGTTAGGACATAATATTTTGTCTAAATGAGTTAAGGACAAATCCAGCTAATTCAGATTCTGCAAGATGCCCATGCTTGGTGTTTTCTGTGGACAGACTGGAGACCTTCATACTCTTTGCTGGTAGGACACATGGGCATGGGGATTTGGGTGGAATTTTAACTGTTTATGCCTAAAGTCTGGCAGACAGACTCCCATATTTTTAAAATCTTATCCTGTTCCCTGTATTCAAAAAAGTTTTTTTAAAAGAGCTAGATTAAAATCCCCTTGGAAATTCTGGAATATGAATTAAGAAGTCCTCTATTCTTCATGTTGGTTCTGGCACTTCCATGTAAGTGGCTGTGCTCAACCATCACTGTTGCCAGGGCATAATCAGTATACAGGGCCTCTTCTAGCTATTGTTGAGCACCCTCTCCTGGCTCTCTGCACATAAATCATCTCACGAACAGAGTGCTCTGGGATAAACTGCAGTGCCCAGTTGAGTTTAAGAGGAAGCCTTTCAGATGGTATGAGTTGCTGCTGTCCTTTAAACCTACCCGATTTTTTAACAGCCTGGGGTGGTTTACAGCCAGGAAATCCTTCTAGTGGCGAAATTCCTCGGTAAGGATTTTTTCCCTTTCCTGTAATGCTACTTCTAATTGATCCCAGAAAACCACTTGCAGACCAGAGAATACAATGCATCAGGCGTAATCTGATAAAGGGATTATGCCCAGTTGGTAAAAGGTTGTTTATTGGGTGATTGAGCCTACATTCACATCTCTCAATGGATCTTATCTTGCTGTTAATACCTCAAGAGACCTGAGGCTGAGTCTAGGGATGAACTGGTGTGTCATAAAGCAAGTTGATTTGCAGGGATTATGGCAATAAGCAGCAGCTACAATGAAAATAGGAGGTGAAGTTGGGGGGATTACCTCTCAGTTAAGAGTTACAATGTGAGAAACAGTCATCTGATTTTTGGATCTCATAATAAATAGAGTTGGGGCACATTAAAGTTTTCTTGCACTCTGTGGCTGCCTGCTTGCCATGACTAATGCAGTTGAAAATTCTTTGCACAAGTCACAGCAGGAAGGGCAAAAATCTTCACTCTTTTTATTGCTTTCCTGGTATTCCACAGTCATGCAGCCAGGCATCGTTATTGCTAAATTTAACAGTTCCCGGGCACATGGGATCCCAGTCTGGATCCATCCAGTTGCTTCAGGTATCTAATGAAGGCAACGACATTAGATCTTGACCTCATCATCATCTTTGTAGTTTGTAGGAGTTAGGCGTTCATAGAGGGCCAGGCTCATGCTTTGGAGCAACTTCCCTCTGCTGAGTACAGCAGGAGCCTGGGGAGATGGGCAGTTCAGTACTTTTGTGAGTTTGGATTCCTCAAGATGCCCACGCTTGGTGTTTTCTGTGGACGGACTGGAGACTTCATACTCTTTGCTGCTAGGACACATGGGCATGGGGATTTGGGTGGCATTTTAACTGTTTATGCCTAAAGTCTAGCAGGCAGACTCCCACATTTTTAAAATCTTATCCTGTGGAGTTCCCCGTATTCAAAAATGTTTTTTTTAAGAGCTAGATTAAAATCCCCTTGGAAATTGGTTCTGGCAGTTCCATGTAAGTGGAATTCTTAATTTTGGTCCCTGATGGATAGGTGGGCAGCTCTGCTGTTCTTATCAGCCCATGTCCCTGATGGCTTCAGAGAGTTATTTGCTCTTGCTACATACTGTACCTTGAGGCAATCACCGCTGCACAGCATACAGAGTCCAAGAACCAGGCTCCTCCTAAAGGTGCTAACAACAGCTTCAGAACAGCATCATAGCCAGTTTCCTGACTGCTGACAATTTTAAACATGTAATTTAAGTGCTTCCAGGCTGCCTTAAAGCTGTAACAACACCCAAAATCTCCGAGATATTTGTTCTAATTATCATGTTAAACAAAGCATCGATTTAGCAAGGAGTTTCTAACATCAGTCTCTCTCGTTTTACTCTCAGGCACTGTTCTTGCTCAACTCGAGGCATTCTCAGAGGAAAAGGACATTTCTGAGCACTGGGAATATCATCACAGAGCCTGCACCAAACAGTGGGAAGGTAATTTGCAGTAGCCGAGGACTACGCTACATCACCTTTGTATGCACTGTGCTCTGTGGTTTTGCATTCCTATGCAGTGAGTAGGACCCCGGCTGCTATGGAGGAAAGCCATCATCTTCTCTCAGATGCTGTCATGGGACTGTTTGGTGTAACTAAAGATATCCTATTCAGCTCTTTGATTTCAGCCTTCTAGCCAGCTTTCGCTTTGGATTACCCTCAATTAGAAGGTACTTTGAATTTTTCTGCTGTTTAATTGGAGAATAGGTATAAAGAAGCAGGTAGAAACAAAGAGAATACAGAAGTATTTTCAGGTCATTGCGAAATCAGAGCAACAGTTTTACTGAATTTGAGTGGATGTGAGCAGGGGCTGTTTCAATTTGTGTGTGACTTTGATACAAGCAAAGAGACCAAAGTCTTATGGTTTTCAAGTCAAGAGGCTCAAAGAATAAATCGACTGCAGCTGAGATCTGAAGCAAAATACTTTGTTTATTTCCTTTGTACGTGTGAGAGTACACCTTTTAAACTGCCAGAGAAACTCCCTAATTTGCAATAATGAGATTAACTGGAAGGGAAAGAACAGCAGAAGAGGAGACGTCATATCACAAAGTATTCATATTTATTTATTCCATGCTGAAAACAATCATCCCAGCTTTCTTTTGTCTGATTCCGAAATCACCGGGACAGAGTTTCATCAGGAATAAATGCAAGTAGTTCTGCTGATTGCAGAGGGCCGCGTTCACCAAACTGTCCCTGTTTCATTCCAGCTCGAGTAAGCAAACAATTCATAATATGGGGCCTCACTGTAGATGTGGCATTGCTAGACAACGTTTATTGCTGTTGATCATCATTTTTGTCAGGTAACAGAAGCAAGGGGAGGCTGTAATAGGCATGGAGCAAAGATGGCTAGATGGGAGGCTCTTGGGGTGAAGGTCAGGGTGGAGCAGGTTGCTTGCCCAGCTGCAGGGAGGGTGTTGATGACTCTGTGATTATTTTATTTGTTTTTGTCTGGGCTGCAGGATTCCTGGCCAGGGCTCCTTGTTGGACTCGCATGACATCCAGCACAAGTGGCACAGTGCCTACGGCTGCCAGACCTGGCCAGGCCCATGTTGCTGTACGTCTTCAGGCCATTTCTAGCACTAGCCTGAGTCAGCGGTGACACAGGTTTTTTGCCCGCACTAGGCTTCCAAGCAAGCCTAGGAGCTTTGCTACTTACACAAAATCTACTCCCCTGTATCTCTCCCATCTCTGTTTTCTGGGATGGCTAGATTAATGCTACCAAATAGGCCTGTGTGGGATGGAGCCCTATTTTCTCCTTTTACTGTAGGCCTAATACACTGCTCCAGTACCCTCCATAGGCAGAGAGCAGTCGCAGGGTGAGAAGAGCACGTTATGCTTTCCGATACACCTGTAATCGTTTGCAAGATCACACTGTGGAGCAAGGCTTTCCCAGCTTCCTTAACATCCGTGAGCCAGACCCCTCGTCTGGAGTAACTTGGCAGTTCTCCACAGAGTCAACGGAGCGCAGCCAAACTGCAGCAGTGGAGAGCTGGGCCCTGCATCTTGAAGTAAGTGAATTTGCTCGGCTAATTGCACGCAAGTGCTCCCCCTGAGCACCTGTAAATTGTTGAGTTTAATAGGGTGGCAGCTGTTGCCGGCTGCCTGGGTTCTTGCTGCCTTGGAAGTAGTTGGGAGATGAGAGCAGCAACTTGCAGCGTGATTATCTTTTTCTCCATTTCCCCTCAATTTCATTGTCATCATCTTCTCTCTTAAGGGCGCTTAAAAGCATTTGTTGCTCCTTATAACACCCACAGGAGCTGTTGTGAAGTGCACTTTTTGTACTTAAGGTTTCAAAGTCTAAAATCTCTGACCTTAAGAGGTTTGGAGAGTGGCTTAGTTTGAAGTCTGCTGCCATACAGACACCTGCAAAACATTCAACTTAAGCTGGCACAGCTGGAGGGAGGGATGGCTCATAATGATGGGTGGTTATATTGCCGTGTCTCAGTACCCTCCTCCTCCTCCTCCAGCAGGAATTAGTTTGTTGCTGACTGAGCAGGAAGTAGGTGCCTGAATATTTGGATGAATCTGGCCTTTGGATTTGAGAGCTTGATGCCTGTAGATCGGTGATCGCTTTTGCAAACTGTAGTAGAAGGGACATAGAGTCACTAGCAAGGAATGAGATAGACTGCACAAGATGATAAAATCAGGGGCAAAATCAGAGCTTTCCATGTGAGTTCTCTAAATAACCTCTCTGTGCGGTGGAAGTAATTTGGCGTGTCTGGGCGCGGGATTTACCTGGCTGGAGTAACCTTCAATCTGCAGATGGCAGAGGGAGGTGGAGCTCTTAATGCAGGTACCTCCATCAGTTCCTGAAGTGCGCTGGGGGAAATCTTCCTTGTGATGCATCACAGACAACCACGAAGGACTCTGGCAGGAGATGTATTGCTCTGAAGCATAGCTGGGCTTATCACAACCCCTTCACCACTCCTAAAGCAGGTAAGGATTGTTGGCTCTGCAGTTAAAATGGCTGAGTGCAGGCAACTCAGCTACCTCAGTTAAGAGTTAGGATGCTATGGACTTTCTACTCTTTCTGTTTTTGCAGGATAGAAACCTGTGTATGTGCCTGGAACTCTGCAGCAAGCATTGCCTTCGTACGGAGCTTTGTGCTGCCATGTCTCTTCTGTCCTAGGTTGTCCTTGTTGGCCCAGGTCCGTTTCCTTGTGTTGCAACTGCATCTGTGTGTGTGACCTATACGTATAAATGAGCATCAAGGTGTGTGGGGAGATCCCCTGGTATAGGAGCATTGCCTGTAGTCGTACTTTAGAAAAATTAATTTTTGTGTTTATGTGCTGCTAGTAACACAGGAAGTCCTGACCCTCAGCAATCAGAGCAATCCTCACCCAGGGAGGATTTACTCCTCCCAGGAATAACCAGGCAGAGCAGGAATATACTCTGCATGGTGTGAAAACGATGCCATGGCACAGAAAGGTCCTCAGGAATTGTTTGGAAGGGAGAGGAGGGGAAAGGCCACATGCAAGCACCTGACTTTGTAATGCGGTGGGTAGGATGCTCCGCTGGCAGGGTGTGGTGAAGCCTGCATGCCAGGCCCTGCTTCCCAGCACCCTCAGCATTTTGAATTCAGTAGATGAAACAAAGAAAGTACAATAGATCTCATCCCCCAGTCTGACACCAAAATAAGATGGCAATCAAAGGAAATACCCAGGCTGGTGCGCTTTTGAAAACTGTGGCATTGATTTGGAATTGCATTTCTTTTTTTTGCCCCCCCTTTGTTTAATCTTATATTTGCTGAGTAGCCAGGGAGTCCCCTCTGTTCCTGACCATGGATTGCCTTTCTTTGGCTTCAAAGAGGGAATAAGTTTAACCGGTATGTTAATAAAAGGACAAGGCCTGTCATGATTAATAGCCACGTGAAATCATGTGTGAAGAGCATTCAGTTATAGCTGTCCTCAGGAGAGTTTCCCAAATATCTTAACAGAAAGAAGGAAAAGGGACAATTTGTCTTTTTCCCCAACCACTGTTTGGATCAGCTGAACTGTGTTTGGTTACAGAAATCCGGGCAGCCCAGGTTAGGACCACATCAGATACAAACCCACTGGCCCACCAGCTAAGATCCCCCAGGACCAAGCTCTTAGTTAGTGTAGATCCAAGAAAGCCAACTTGCCTCCACTGCAGATCTGGCCCTATTGCTGTCCTTTGCTTTTTTTACTTCAAATCTGGAGTTGGCTTTGGCATCCAGAGCGAGGGGCACCACTTAAAGCAGACCCAGGAGACAAGAGTTGCTTTGCACACAGGCAAACGGTACCTGGTAAGGAATATTTGCTGCCCACAGAGAGAGTCTGGGGGGAAATTGGCAGTGAAAGGGTAAAAAAAAAAAAGATTGTGAAACCATTAGAAAAAGTTTGGCTTTTGTTAAAACTTGCAGTGGTGCTCCACTGGGAGCTCTTCTAGCCCAGGGGCCATTTGCTGTTTGAGATCATTAATAGCCAGCTCAATTTCCTCTAGTGTGATTGGCTAAGCCAATATATTCCTATTAATTTGACTGAGCTTGGAGACAGAAAGGAAATATAAAAACCTCTTCAAGTTGCTCGTACCTTCTGGGATCTCAGGCAAATTCAGACTTGGGGGTACATTTTCTAAATGGTTCACAGGGATTTAGCTGCATGTTAATGGGCAGCGCTCGGGTAAAACATTGCAGAGTGGTTTCAGCATAAACCCTGTGGTGTCTGGTCCTGGTTTTTAGAGAGAATGATACTATCTCCAGGAATAATCTAGCCTTTTATTTGGGCTTCCAGAGAGTTTGCTGATATTCTGCCCAATTTTTACAGGGTAAATAACATTGGTTTGGATGTTTATAGCCCAGATCAGCAAGTGGAGTAAGCTATGTAGCTCAAATAATAGTAGTGAGATCTTTTGAAATGCCACTGGGCTGTAATCCATGAGTAGCTGCCCCAGCCTGCTTCCATCCCCTGTGTTTTGTTGAGTGGTTAGGAGCAGTTGTCCATTGACTAAACTCTTTCCTTTGCCTGAGGTGATTTAAACCCACCCTAAAAAATAGCACGTGAGGCAGGAAAGTGAAAAATGACCCCTTCTGTTTTCTGAATCATTGTGAGGTTTGGCACCTGGGTCTTGCTACTCCCTGGAGCAAAGGGAGCCTTTTGAATTGCTGAATGAAAAATAATATTTTCCCACTTTACCCGTCTCTGGGTTTAACCTGCAATTCTGTCCTAGTTGAACTTCAAGGTGATGTCCCTGTCTGTTTCCGCAAAGCCTTGAACATACCAGCTTAAAAGGAATTTGTATCTATCATTCATCCAGGTGCCTTCATGCTTGGCTTTGAAAGGCTAGAAACCCCCAAAACACAGTTCCTGCCCAGAGAGCTGCTCTCCACACCTGAGATGCCAGGCAAGGAGTGGATTCAGGTGAAGACACGTAAACAGCCAAAAGAGAGGCATGTGGCACCGCATCCTCAACACACAGGCTACTTCATTATTGATAAGGGTGTCCTGAAATGATGTATGTCCCAGAAACCAGTGTGTCAGGGTAGAAAACAGTTCAAGTATGGATGATACAGCATTTATGCTGCACGTAAAAGAGCTGAGATGTACAGGGTTTATCTGTCTACCATGATGAACTAGCTCCAGAGAGGACAATGCTTCACTGATAGAAGAGTGGAATAGTTTGTGTGTGTGTGATTCAGTTAATCAGCAAAGTGTGCAACAATTTGCCTTAATGCGAAACATCTACCTTGATCAGCAAATTATCTGCTTGCACATTAAATTATGCACCATGATCTCTGAGCTGTATTAAATATTAAAATCAGAAATTTTATCATCAATGGAAACCTAATGAACAACAACGACATTACGCGCCTCGGTTGACTTTTGTCAGAAGCCAACCCATTGTAGTTGGAAGGTGACTTTTCTGAGTCTCTGGTGGTAATATGCCAATTATTTCAGTTATCAATGCCCTTGGAGGCTCCAAATGCCTACCATGGATGTTTTACCTCAGACTGTGTATCGAGTAGGTTTTCTCAGTATGTAGATAAAAGACAATTTGAATGGACTGGAGGAAAGAGAGATCAGTTTTTACCATGCAGATTTATAGCTAAGGGCATTCTACCAGCTTCTGTGTATTTCAGCTTCTTTCATCCTATGAGGTGGCTTTTAGGATGTGCAGTTTCTTTGGACTTTGAGTAATAAAAGCACAAGGTGATGCTTTCACCTGCAGTTAATGTGTAGGTGCCTAAATTAGAATATATACATATGCAATACAAAAAGTGCCTGAGGATGACTCTAGGTAATTCCGCCTCTGAAATATTTATTATTGGGATTATTGACCCATCAGAAATCCCAGTCAAGATCAAGGTCCCATTATAGCAGACTGCCTCTCCCATCCTTGTTCTACAGTTTAAACAGAGGGGTAGAAAAGAGCTGTGACTTTTTCAAGGTCACTCAACTTGTCAGTGACAGACCAGGAGCTAAATGGGATTTTTTTTCTGTCTGTTTTACATTGCAGTACAGGTGTTGAATTGCAGGTCAGATATGTAGTTACGTCCGAGTTAACTTTTACCTATCAGTATGGACCTCATCTACTATACAGGCTGTCTGGGTGGCCTTGTTGAAGCCCATGTCACTGCTATGCCTACCCGTACTGTCCTTACAAAGTGTCTCAGTATGTCCACATCATCCCTGTTTGCGCCACGAAGCCTTGCACAAATAAAGGTGGAGGCTTTACAAAATGCTCTCACTGATGAACTAACCCGCTTGCTTTCTGCTCCAGTGGATAAGTTGAAACCAGATTTGGAAGCAACTGTAATTATCCATGACATGACAGATGTCATGGGCTCACAGCTTTATGGACAGCAAGCTCCAATATCTGGTCTCTGTTCCTCAGCTGGTGTATTGGCTGCATAGCTGGTTCCCTCCCAGATGCAATTTGATTAGGAATGAGTGGATCCACATCTCTTCCCCTTCTCTTCTTGGACCTGTGGAGCAGAATCGGGGCCAGGAAGATGATGGGCACCGTTCATTCCCTTGTAACAGACAGTGTCAGCTACTGGGTGCGTGCTTAGTTGGTGTGTGCCTGTTGGGTGGAGTTGGGTATTGGCTTCCCTGGGAGGCTGTATGCTCGCACTGACCCTGCCTGCAAACACAAAGTCCAGCCTGCTGCTGGATGAGACCATGTGCAGGGCTTAGAGATTTCTCGCTTTTACGCCCTTCTCCATTGCTGCACACTATTAGACTCCTTTGTCTTTTATGAAAGTCCTAAATTGCTACAGAAAACAGTATTGTTTTCTGCTGGCTTAACTACTGCGTTCCTTAAGGCTTGTTTTTCAATGCTACACTTTACTGCCTGTTAAATTAACTGGATTTTTATCTGCTCTGTCTCTGACTGTCTGCTGTAAAAGCCCGTAGTAAGCCACAGCTTGCCCAGAGGAATGTTCCAGGAGAGGAAAGGAAGAATTCAAGAACAATAATAACGCAGCCCTGGCAATACTGTTGCAAAATAGTACTACAAAAACATTTAGGCATGCAATAGTGGTGTGTGTCCCCTCCATTGATATCTACTTACAGTACAAAAGAAGTAGCTCCCCGGGGGCTTGCTACTGCTTGGAAGAGATTGCAGGTCTAGTTTAGCCTCTGTAGACATGCGTGCAGCTTATAGGTATGTTTGAGGTGCGCACTAACGGGCGTGGTATCTTCTTTGTTGTTCCTGACCCCTTTGTCTGCAAATATTGCAGGAGAATTGGATTATATTATATTATATTCCCTTGGGTGTGATAATTGCCCTTGCCTGTGTTGACGTAGGAATCTGCCCCCTCTTCCTCTCAGTCCCCAAACAAGCCCTGTTGGTGTGGGACCAGAGCAGAGATGCACGAAGGCAGAGTCAGCTCAGCAGCCCCAGGCAGCACGGGTGAGCAGGGGGCAAACGTTGTTCCCCACACCCTGCCTTGTAGACGATAGGGCTCAAATGCAAAATGGGCATTTGATGCCCTAGCCTAGTGCTTCATCCCCCTCAATTCACAAATACTGGGCTGTGCTTCGCCCTTATTGGCTATAGTTTGCTTAAAGGCTTTGTTAACTTTACTCTGAAATATGTTCCTACAGACTGTTTATGCTATTCTGAGCCAATTAAATAAAAGCACTGTTAAAATGTTCGAGTTTTCTTGTGTAGCAGCCACTGGGCTCTTTAGCCTACAGCACCAGCAAGGGCTGCTTTGGGTGGGGAGTTCTGTGCAACGTGGGCCAAGGGCACTTACTGTGCCCACGCAGAGCTGATCCCATCAGAGCCCCCTCCAAGACACAGAACGGACAAAGAGACAGACTATTCTTTGCAAGGCTTGTTGAACCAGAGGCAGGGATTTTGAGAGAGACATTGATACAGGTTGTCGGGGTCTTGGAATAATTTGAAAAGTTCGGAGTAGTGAGTGTTGAACGAAAGCACCCTGGCACTGCTTTTGAGAGCCGAAGTTCACAGTGATGAAGCCAAGGGTGCCGGAGAGCTGTTTGTATCACTTCTATGGCTAAACATGGCAGTAGATTTTAATTTTCTTTTATTGAAAGTTACTTGTGAGCTAATGTTGAGGGCTGATCCAAGCAGCAGGCAGCTTGCAGAGAGGTGATGGTGACACACAACTGTTGGTTGCTCTAAAGCGTGTCTTCAGTCATCGGCTGGATGATTAATGTGAAGAGGAATAAAAGATGGATCCTTGTACCATGAACTTTAGGGAACAGTCAGAAGTATTACTGAAGCTCTTTTCTTATTGTTACAGGAGTGGGAAGGATTCATTACTTCACAGAGAAAATAATATATTGTTTCACACAACAAGTAATAAATGATGAGGAGAGAAAGAAAGATCTCTAAATTTCAGTGGACTGTGTTCATGGTCAAATTGCATCACATGGAAGAAGAGACAGAAATCGGTGCGGGAGTTTCAGGAACATTCAAGTAAACAAAAACTCAGTGAAGGGGTACAACCAAGGATAGTCCTAAACCAAGGCCAGATCTCAAATTAATGTTCCTAGCAATGTAGAGGGGCTGTCATGGTATTTTATTCTATTCCGCTTCTGATAGAAGAGCAAGAATTACTGCGGGAAGGAAAGGACAATTTATGTTGCCAAACACATTCTCTCAAGTAGTAGGAATGAACCTAAATCGTAAGATTTCTTCTTTGGTTTTGTATATTTGATAGCTTCTAATCCTTTAGCAGTGGCTTGCTTTGTGTGTCTCAGTTTTTAATTGCAGCTCTCAGTTAGTTACAAAAAAGATTAAAAACCTGAATTTATCTGATAATCATGAAAGTTTAAGGGTTCATAGAATAAATATTGTGAGTCTTGCAATGAAATGGTGATACTTGTTCTCTGAGAGGGTACTGTTTCTGCTCAAAGAAATAACGAGGAGGAGGATGCTGAGGCTAAGTACACACTGTTGAAATCTTGCCCGTAGAAGGGCATGTGCTTGTTATACAGGACCAAGAAAGTGCCTTCCCACCCTGTAAAGGGATAATAATTGCATTTAAGCAAGTTAAAATATTTATTCAGCAGGTGTGTGCCTTCAGATACCAAACTGCTTTCTGGAATCGATATCAACTCCTAGATGATAATATTCCAAATCGTTATTTTCAAATACTGTCTCTGGCTATTCAAAAGCCAGATGTGCATTAGTTTAGCAATAACCTGACAGTTCAGGTTACCTTTTTGCTCACAGAACGTGGGTGGTAACAGATGGTGTCCAGTTAAGCTGAGTTGTCCATTCCCCTCCTGTTGGCTCCAACTTGATAATTGTGATAATAAGATATTTTCTATCTTTAAATAGCCTGGGACTTTGTATCTCGTCATGTGTGTCCTGCCATTCAGCCTGCTCCTGGACGAAGTATTCTGCATCTTTAATGCTGAAGAAATCTTACTGCTATTACATCTTGAAGCTGTTAATAAAAAAATATTAAGGTGAGACTTTTCTACTTATTCCAGATGTTTTGTTGTAAAGATGCCTTCTTTCTTCAATAAAAGAAAAAGCGGTAATAGGTGACAAGCAAAACATTCAGGTGACAGATGCATGTTTAATCCACTGTTCTCATTTTTGTGCAAAGCTCTATGATTGTATGAATGCTGGGATTATGGGAATGCAATGAAAGCCCAGGATAACTCAGGAAATAAATGCTACTTTTCCCTCTGAAGAGCAAATTCATTCACCAGCTAGCTGGGAGAGGACGCTCTGCCCTTGGACTTGCTGACATATGGAGGCCATCAAGCTGGCCAGACTCCAGCTAGGACAAAAATTGTTGATTTGAGAGCTGTTTTCTGAAGCACCTTGTTAAGATATGGGATGTTATGCTTCCCCCTGACACTGAGGCTTGTAAGTCAATTTGGAGCCTTGAAAATTGTGCTGATCCACCATAATACAAGTGTAGCAACAATCTGAGGATGTGGGATGCCCCTGTCTTGTTTCTCCATTGACTTCAGAGTGAGCCTAGGCAGATGTCTGAGGCTTTGCGTCTGATTTTTAGATGCAAGAACCTAGATAATTTTATAAATTCCCCTGCGTGTCCAGTTGCACCACTGAAAACTAGGCACTGGGTGGACTGACCCAAAACAGCTCAGGAAGGCTGCAAAGATCTGAACTTGCTCTCCCCTGGGTGACAACTCCATCTCTTCACCTCTTGGAAGTGAGTAAAACATTTCCCAGCCATCGACAGTATTTTTTATTGAAAAGTTCTACTCTTCTAAATTGCTGCAAAGGCATCAGAATACTCACTCACCACCCATCAGAGTCCTATCCACAAACATGCTGGTGGCAGGTTACACGCTTTTAGTATTGTGCTTCAACTTCTTTCTAGCTTCTCCGTGCCCAGGGTGTAGGCACTTGGCCCCCTCACACAGTGGGCACACCCCAGTGTTGTGGCCAGGCTTCGTGACTGCTGCGAGACAGTGGGGCTCAGGTCTCCTGTTCTCATTGACTTGATGACAAGCTGATGTTGTCCTGTCAAATATGGTAGAACAGAAAATTCTTCCTTACGCTGGTAAGAAGCACCGCACGTGCTTGTTTTGCACCGTATTTCAACTGGAAAGGGGTAGTTGAACTGACTGATTGAGCTTCTCCTGGTGCTACTGATGATCTCTCTGTCCTTGAAATCTAGGACTGCTTCCTTGAAGCTTTTTAATAAGAGCTGCTACAAGCTTGGCATATTGGCATTAATTTAGTCTTCACACAAGAACAACTCTTACAGGCTTGCATAAAATACTAGTTGGAACTTACCCTCATATAAGTCTATTAATTCTGCCTTAGGAGAGAAGAAATCCTTAAACACTTGTGCTCCTGAATCCCTTCCCTGCCTCTGTCCTATGATACAAATGTTTTACTGAGGTGCACAGAGCTGGTGAGTCACCACAAATTCCCCGGCTGGGGCACTTGGTTTGGATGGCTGCTCTTCCCTCTGAGCTGTTATTTGTACTCAGCCTTTGCTCTGCTAAAGATCACCTTCATTTTCCAACATTCCGTGACCATGTTGCTACTTCACATCTAAGGTGCTTTCTGGTTGGCACTGGATATGTCCCAACTGGATAAAGGCTAGTTTTGGCCAGCATGCCCTTTTTGTCCCTGAGCAGCATATTTCAAGGAAGGAAGAGTCATCCATTTCCATAGAAACTCACCCATTGTCCACAGTGTGTAATTCAAGGCAAGCCTGCAATGCTGTCTCCATGAAGAAAAGCGTCATCCTCTTTGTGTGTGAGACAGTGTCTGGGGCTGCCTGTGGGGCCGGAGCGATGGTGTGTGGTGTTAATTGTTGCATGCTGCATATGGAGCTTACAGCTGGTGTATCTGGCATGATGTATGCCCGAGGTCTGTGAGTTGAAGATGTTGATCTTGAGAAAATTGCCAGATGCCAGATGCCAGATCTGGTTTCCCTCACCACTGCACTTTACTCATTTTTATCGAAGTTAATTCTTCATTAATTTGGGCGATTCTCACTGTAATACCATTGGTATAGCATAGAGCAACTGTAGTAGTGATGACATATAGGAGTAATTTAGTAATTAACATCATACGATTTAATTCATTGGCTATTTTCACCCAAAATCAGATCCCCTTGCAGTGATGTGCGGAGCTAGCAGGCCATAACGTGGTCTTTCTAGGAACTACTACAGCCAATTATAAAACTGATGGAAGCAAGGATATTTTTTTCTAGGCTACAGAATACACAGAAATAAATATTCAGGGTCTGTAGCTGCAAGTAAACCCTAGGGCAAGGTCAAATGCAAACATTTTGGTGACTTTTTGGATAACCTGTAATGGCCTTTTTTGCCTTCTAGCATGTAAGAGTCATCAGGCTTCTGGTCGGAGTATTGGGTTGTGCTTCGAGCTCACGTTATTTCTTCCCTTAGGCTAGATATTGTGCTTTGTGGTTATTCTACTATAAAGGTCAAGCTGCTGAGGCATTAAGTGCATCCCTCCTTTTCCTATATTAGCTGTTTTGTCTTTTTGGTCTGCTTCCTCATTTGGGGTTTGTGCCTTCCTTGCACAGTTAACCCTGAAAACTGCCTTGATGATTATGGCCTTTTGGTACAGCAAAGCACAGCAAGTGGTGGGTTTTTTTTAAGGTTGGTTGTTGCTTTGGCTTTTAATTTGGATCACTTCCTAGAAGCCCAAATTGGTTTGGGAATTGCCAAAAGACTGCTTTAGTGCTCTAAGCACCAAAATGTCAGTCCAAAAGAACTCTCAACTTTGACCACGTGCTTCAGTTTCCTTCATGCAAAATGGACTTTTGGGAACCCCTGAGGGTTTTATTCAACTCCAGCCACATTTTGGGGCCAGTAGCACACCTGGAAGTGGTGTACCTAGCTATGCATGGGCAGTGCTGAATCGCGTTTTCTTTCCCTGAAGATGGGGACTGGGACACAATTTTAGCTGGGAGGTGTGTTATTCTTACAGGCTGTCTACAGTATTTAGGATTGAAGGGCACTCTTCTCCCTAATTGTGCTGTTTATCGGCAGTGCTGCTAATGCAGCCGTCTCCAGCTCACCAGTGAACGAATGAGAGGGGCCTGGAAGTGGTTTATGTCCACTCAGACAGCAGCTTAGAGACAGGAAAGAAAGAAAGAAAGGAAACATGCAGTTGCAGAGCAGTTGCTTTGCAGAGAGATGAAAAAGCTGCTGCAGACTATTCTGCCCAGGACGGAATGTGGCAGTCTGAAAAAGCAGAAATAAAAGTAGTTTGGGACTTGGGTTCATTTCAGCTGCTGCCAAAATCAGTGTTTGGGTGTGAATGAGCAATTGCAGGTCTTATATTCCTGCAAAAGGCATTGGGATGAGAGATTTGGAAACACCTGCTTCTTTTGCTTTTCTTAATATCAAGAGTCAGGTCACAGCATCTCTCTGTACCTCAGTTTCTCGCAAAGTCAAGGGGAGACAATACTATTTATTGCATTAAAGGGACCTTTGGGGTTGGATTTACCCCCCGTAACACAGGAGTTCATCACGTGGCAGTCTCTCTGTAGGTAATAGAGACAGAAGAACCTCCAGAGAGCAAATGAACCCAGCTGAGATCTGAATTGCTCTCTGAAGTTTCATATCTGCCCAGCGGCTAGAGAAGACAGTTAAGACAACTGCACATCCCTTTTAGGCATCTTGATTAAATGCCTGCAGGACAGTGGAATGAATCAAGGTCTTGAGAGCTACAGATGTTACCGAATTTACACCGCCTGAAATATTTTCACTGGCTCTACAGGAATTTTGCAAGTGTAATATACAAAAGACCCTCTTCTTGGAGGCAGCCAGAGAGAGTGTCATCCGCATGGTTAATCTCTCCTAGTATCCTGACGCTTCTGGAAGCTTATGCTAAAATCATCATAAAGAAGAGATTTTTTTTCCATTAGCATGCAACCAGCATTGCATTTCCAAGTGCTAGGTGTCATTCAGTGTCATTAGGCCGCTCTTCTGCTGCAAACTTAGAGAAAATTCTCACTGATCTCATGCAAAACTAGGACTGGGATATCAGAAATCATAATTCATAATTAAGCGGTGCCCTGAGCAGTGCAGTTAATTAAAAGGTGTTTTTATTGGAGGAGGGGGTTGTTATTCTTGTTTTGGCTTTTTGTTTGAAGAGTCTGAAGTCTATTTCTGTTTGGAAGGCTTGCCTAAGCACTTTCCAACCATTATAATGTCATTATATATGGGATTCATTACATTAGAGACATTAGGGGAGATTAAAAAGGATCTATTGGAGGCATTGGCTGAAAAAGAAAGGATAAAGACTAGTTGAGGTTTGAGCTTTTATTACATGGTTTGAAACAAATGCTGAAATATTGTATTTAAGCTAAGTGTGTTTGTTGGAGGGAGCATTAGGAGGGAAAGCAAAGCAGCAAATACCGCTCTCCCCATTAAAGAAAGAAATCACCATGGCTGGGAACAGTGTGTTAATTAGCAAACTAATTTCCTTGTACTTTAAGTGCGTAACAAGTTTTAAATGCCTTCTGAATGGCTTGATATCAATTGTGTTTTGTTCTTTGAATGTAATTGTTTCCATGGCAATGCCGAGGTCTGCTGTACATGAATTATGTCTGCAAAGTCTTCCAGTCATTTATGGGAAGTTCTGTATTAGCTTAGCAGCTGACCTGTATTCAGGCTATATTTTACTTTTGTTGCAGTTGTTTTACGACCAAATGAACAAAAAAAAAAAAAAAAAAGTCACTGGAAATGGGCCAGATCCTCAGTCCATCCCATTTGACTTCATTTCACTGATTTTAGGTGGAGCTGTGCTGTATTACACCAGCCCCTGTTCTTTTGAATATTTTCTTTATATATGTGGGAAAAAGGGGCACAAATGTCATTTCCCTGCTATTATAGGCCATCGTTCAGGTCGCTTTTAATTTGCTGCCTAGTGAGATGCTATCGAGTAAGCTCTTTTTCCTCAGGTAGAGCAGGTAACGCCAGGGCATTGCTGTGGGCTGCCAGCCACTGCTGAGCAGCTGGAAAGAACCAAGAGAGGACCGTTGCCTTCACGAGGCAGTAGCCACTTATTGCAGAGTGACCTTGGTGTTCCCCTTAGAATCATAGGGTTGGAAGGGACCTCTGGAGATCATCTAGTCCAACCCCCCTGCCAGAGCAGGGTCACCCAGAGCAGGCTGCACAGGAACGCGTCCAGGCGGGTTTTGAATGTCTCCAGAGATGGAGACTCCACCACCTCTCTGGGCAGCCTGTTCCAGTGCTCTGCCACCCTCAAAGTAAAGAAGTTCCTCCTCATGTTTAGGTGGAACTTCCCATGTTCAAGTTTGTGCCCAATACCTCTTGTCCTGTTGCCAGGCACCACTGCAAAGAGCCTGGCCCCATCCTCCTGACACCCACCCTTTAGGTATTTATAAGTGTTGATAAGAACCCTCCTCAGCCGTCTTTTTTCCAGACTGAAGAGACCCAAATCCCTCAGTCTTTCTTCATGAAAGAGGTGTTCGAGTCCCCACTCCCATAAGAGAGGTGTTCGAGTTAGTGGGAGGGAAAAAGTCGTACAGGAAAAGGGCTAACCCCCCAGCTTCTCTGGTCTCTCTTTGCTCAAAGAAGCAGCACATCCCTTTTTCTCTGCCAGCTCTGCCTTTTCTCATAGACTTTTACACAAGGTGCTGTAATTAGAACTTGCTCAGAATCACTTTACCTTTTCCCATGCTCATTAGATTATTTTTTTTTTTTCTTCTGGTATCAGAAAGAATAGTCTGTGTTCAAGAATTCACTAGAAACCCATGCTTTTCAGCTTGGCTTTTGCTGGAATTCCCCTTGCCCCATTTTCTAATGGTCATGAAGTTCAGTGTTACAAAACATACTGTCTACTTTGGGACAAACGGCCAAATACCTACATTAAGATATTGAAGGGCTGATTTCAAGTCCTAGCCCTGGCGCAAGCTACTTCTCTAGCTTTAGATATATTAGGTAGCCTCATAGCCTTGGTTCCCATTGTGTAAACTATTAATTTTTCATTTCCATCACGGTCCTTTCTGGTCCGATGGGACAGATTATTTACCACTCTGTGTTGATGCAGCACTTAGTAGAAAAGAGCTGGAGATCTTAATACTGTGGCTTTCACCAGGAAAAAATATTCTGTATTGGCATTTCATTTACTCATTTCATAATTTACAAGCTTCATGTAAGATTAAGTCTCCCAAAACTGGCACTAACTGGACACTATAGCGTCTACCATGTTTTGGCTTTCTCTTTTTCATTTAGAAATGTGAACTGGTTGGATTCATTGGTTTGTTTATATAGTTATAAAAGATTAAATAGAGGAAACACATAGCCAATTCTGGGAGCAAATGGAAACATTTATACAGAAAGCTCAGCAGTTTTAGTTTAGTGTGTGTTTTCTCTTTCCCATTTACCTTTGTTTGCTCAAGACAAAGACATCAAACAAAATCCTGACCTTGAAGGAAGACTGATGTGTGTGACACAGCATTCAGGTAAAATGTACCCTCTAGAAAAAGTGTTGCATAAATGCTTGTGTCAGAGAGGAATTAAACTCTATTTGGAAGTGCAGGAGAGAATTAAAGAAACTCAGTTTTACCGCTGCACCAGGTAGCTTCTGCACCGGCATGCCTCCTTACATTAATAGTCTTTAATCTTTATTTGCATTCGGTTATTCTTCATGTAGTGTGTTGTATTTGTCTTTTATTTAAACCCAGGTGCTCACGGTCATGACTCAGTTCTACGTGAGGTGAGGTATAACCGTGTAGTAAGGACAGGCCTTCCCCTCAAGCATGTGCTAATGATAAGACAAAACAGAGGGGTGCCAAAGTAAAAGTTATCTCTGTTTTACATCTAGAAAACTAAACTATGGAGAGATTGAGTGATTTATACATGGTCCCATAGGAAAATTGTCCAAAGCTGAGAAGGCAGAGTTCACGCACTGGGTAGGCTGCACTATCACAATTTATAGCTAAATATTCAACGTACTGGAGATTAAAGACAGGCGGGCAGCGGTGTCCAAGCACTAAACTGCTGGAAAGGTACTTACGCTTAAGTGACATAAATGTGAGGTAGAGCCAGAGGGCCTTTTTCACCTTCTGTCAAGTATTGTCCAGGCTTTGAGTTCAAAGCCAGTCACAAGAGCTCCTGCAATTCCTGAACACACAGCACTCGGTAACAGAGTGGGCAAGTAATTTGTAGTAAGGAAGAAATCTAGCAAACAGCCCTTCCTTTCATGCTTGGGTAAAATATTGATCATCTCTGAAATACGAGGCAGCACCCAGATATTCCCCAAAGGGTGTCCCCCAGGGGTACCAGGGCATTTCTCCCTGCCTCTGGAATTCTCCCTGAAAATGCTCAACCTGGAATCAAAATAGGCTCCATTCTGGGAAGAGACATGACTTTCATTATTTCTGCTAGCTGTCAGTGTTAAAAAATAGGAGCTGTTTATATGGCCAGACTCTAGTTAACTATGCTTAGTGTAAAGACAAATGAGAGCTAGCGTTATTGAAGACCATTACTCTGGTCTCTCAAACTCATCAGTAGCCAGCTTATACTAGCTCTTATAATACCTGGCCCTGGGAAGGGTTAATGGACTGAGAGCCAGTGAAGACCTTTTGGGAAAATGGATTTTTAGTTCAGCAGTCAAAATGCTTGTCCCAGACAAATCTTTTTGTTCTTTTAGGAGAATGGAGAGAAGAAAATAGAAAAACATAATTTTATATTTACCTAAACATTTAATTTTTCCTATTTTTAATGCTTTTGCTTTTAGTAATTTTAATTTTAAAAAAGAAGTTTTGCTTTGAAATAAGAAGTTGAACACCTTTATCTAAAAAAAGGTTAAGACAATATTTCACATGTGGAACTCATACCTTCTCTCTCCTCCTCTCCATACTGTTTTTTGGCCATTACTACCTGCCCTGTTTGACTCAGTTTCAGTTGCATAAAACTAGATTTTTTACATCATACTGCTTGGAGAAATTCTTGCAGCATCATCTCTGGCCACACTTTAGCTTGAGAAAAGCCAAGTGCTCTGTTTCCATCAGACTCTTCCTCTCTCCATGCAGTCAGCCTGGGGCCCCCTTCTCCCCTGGAGCTGCCTCGATCTGTCACCAGTACACTGTGTGAGTTCGGGTTCGTTTACCTGTTACAGTGACCCAGAGCCAAGAGCAGGCAGATTAAATCTCCAGGATAAAAAAATTCAAGCACCACATTTTTCTTAGTAGCTTATCCCGCTGAGGCTGTGCCCTGTCCTGGCTTGGTCTTCCCCTTCAGCTAGGCCAGGTACCAGCCTTATCATGCCTCCCTCTAGCTTGGTCTCATTCAGCTAAGAAACATTGCCTCTTACTACTCCAGATGTGTCCCTGAGGCTATAGCCCTATTGCGGAGCGAGTTAGTTTGTGTGGCATCTAATTTCATGTACTAACCTGTGGCATTTCATTCACTGTGGTCTTTTCTTTCTCATCTTTCCTGCAGGTACGAGCAAGAAGTCCCAGCGTCTGCTTCTCCATTGCTCCCTGTGGGGTTCACCTGTTCAGCCTTCTCTCTACTAATGGCAATAAGGAGCTGTCAGGTAACCTAATGATGCGTAAGTCATTACGACATCCACACCTCACCTCCGGTAGATTAAAGAAGCCTTAAAGTTTAAGACATCTGTCTCGTGAGTACATTAACACTTCTGCCTGGTTGTGTGAAAGCCCTCAGGCTCTCCAGCGTCCCGCAGAACAAGTACGTTAGCACAGGGGGATGCTGGCACCATTTTTGAGTACTTAGGTGTAGGAAAGGTATGGAGAAGTTGGCTCCTAAGCCTTTCTGCTCACTGCAAGGATGTTTCTTTCCACTCCCTCACCCGCTTCAGTACATCTTGCCTGGCCAGAAGAACAGCTACTTTCACTCACTGGGCTGCACTCTCACTCCTGCACACATTCCTGTACACAGTCCTGCGCATCCAGTCGTGTTGTACACAACCATTCTCATGTGCACTGTGCATACATACACGCTTGCTTTTACGCACATACTGTCTCATGTACACATCTGGTGTAAATTTCATATTGGAGGTATTTTTATGGACTTTGCAGTTCTTCAGAGATTTATCCCTAGGTGTGACTTGGAGCCTGTTAAGGTACTGAAGAAGTAACGCATTTTCTTCACTAAAAGGGATGCTAACCACATCATCCACTCCTGCAACTGCACCCACGCTCTCACAAAGCTGGAGGAACCAAATACCCTACCGACTCCTTTACTAATTATCTGCTTGATGAATCTCACTCTAAAAGAACCTGGTTTCCTTCAGGAAACTTCAGGAGCTCTGTTCCCAGCAGGATGCTTTCAGGCTCTGCAACTAAGAAATTTTAGATTTACAAGGAGAAACAGAGTTAACGCATTTAGGAAATCAGAAGAAGCAAAACTGAAGTTAAATGCGTACCATGTAACATGGAACATCTCAAGCTCCTGATAGTAATCACCTGAGGTATTAATGTGTGAGGGACTGTGATGAGTTGGGAGCATCTATTCTAAATCCCTTCGAGTTTTAATCTGGGACAGATGAGAAGGGGGCAAAAAAAGGAAGATGATTTAAAAATAGCTGTGTGCCTTCTGCAGTCAATTCACTCTGTAGGAAATCTGAACAATATTCAGGAAATACTATAACTCCCAGAAAAGCCTGTTGTTTCTAAGCAGAGCCAGTCTGGTCTTATCCACACTGAGGAGCAAATGGGATTGACAAGCATGTAACAGAATTGAGACAGAAAGTGTGAAACTGTGTTTGAAAGCAGAGAGAAGCTTAGAGACAACCTTAGTTTCAGTGTGATTGAGAAAAATGAAGGGAGGGGCGGGAAGGGGATTCCTTAAAGGAATTGGGTCTGCATTTGGAAAAGGCAGCAGGCACCTGAGGGAACCTACAGAAAAACAGACTGAAAGCTAGACTTTTGTGCCAAATAACAAAAAGTTAGTGCATACTATTAAACAGACCATGGCTGGCTTGGTGGAGCTGAGCAAAAGCCATTGGCATGGCAGCAAGTGGCATCCACTTTGCATCCCTTATATGAGTGAGTACATGGAGGACTAGGAGCCAGAGTGGAGCCACACGAGCAGTGGGAGGAAAGTCCCACCAGCTGAACACAACCTTCGTGAAATAACTGTCTGGCTGAACAGCCGAATTCATGACTGACGTGAGGCAGGGCATCACTCAACTGAAAACTGAAGGTTTAGTTTCCAAAACTGCTTTGCTTGGCAGTGGGACTTTGTCCACACACGTGCATTTCACTACAACAGCACTGACATTTATGGCTCTGGTTTTGTCTTCTGGGTTTAGAGGGGGTTTTGTGGGTTTGTTTGTTTTTAAAAGCCAGAACAAAAATTTGCATATTTACTTGTCCTTTAGGATGGGATTTTTGTCAGTCTGAGACAAAGCTGTGCATACTTTTTAGGAGGGTTTTGTGATTTCTAGGAAAGAAAAAAGCCACCTTTGTTATGAAGCTCTCCCCTCTGCTTTCAGCAAAGGGGAAGGGATTTGGCTTTCGGGTAACTTTCAGACACCTACGTGCTGCTCAAGGAAAGTTTCATAGAAAGAGATGAAAAAAATGGGTAGTTTTTGTCAGAAATGAGTAATTCAGTACCTTTCAAGCAGCTCTGCTGCGTTGAAGAGTACATATGTGGTAAAACAAGGCTGTGCTCGTGCTGGTCATGCCTGAGCTATGGCCAGAGCTGCAGCATCTGCTCAGGCCCAAACAACACCTGTGAGAGTTTTCTTAAGAGCTGAAAGATGAATCTTCGAGGCTGTGACCTACTCCTTCATTCCTTCTATCATCCCCGAGTCTAAAAATACAACCTGTAGCTTTGTACGCTCTTCTAGTCCCCTCTGAGAAATGCCACCTATGGTCTGGCAACCCAAAACTTGCCCTCTTCTTGCTGGGCATCTCTTTCTGTTCAGGATTTAACCGCTGGTATTGGGAAGCAGGAAAAAACTTGGCTAAACAGAAAGGATTTGAATGCAGAGCAGTTGCTTTCATGAATGAGATGAGCACACGTAAAACTCTGCCATGTGAGCGTGTAGCCTGCTCACTGCTCACAAATATTTAAATGCTAGTGATTTGTGAAAATCCTGCAAAGTGTGTCATCAATCTTTCTTCAGCTAAAAAAAAAAAAAAAGGGTCGTTATTTTTCAGCTTGGTTATTCTCTTGATTTAAGTGCGCTCAGCCATCTGTTGCGGGCACAAGAAGACAGAAGCAAGTAATTAAGCAGACCAATTGCACTCCACAAATAACAAATAATTGAGATGAAGTGTTTAGAGACAGTTCGTAGGCTAAAAGCAATTTCTCATGACTAGTGAGTGCTTGTGAAAAACATATGCTTTTCTGAGAGAAATGGGTGGCTCATGAATAATATGCGAACCAGAAATAAGGTACCAAAACTGGAAAAGGATTTTTGGGGACTTTTCTCACCTTGCTGTGTTAATCTAAAAGTCTAACTAGACATGTAGGCACTCTCAAATAGTCAGCAGAAAGGTCTGTACACTTATTCAAAGAGCTGCCTCTCACTTCGGAGATGCTGTCCTTTCCCATTGCTTCTGGAAGGAGCACACACCCCAGGGTTATTCAAGACATCTTACTTCAAACCGGGTAAAGTCGGGGAAAAGCACTGCTCACAGAGTGAATTCACAGCGCCCCTACAATCAAAGGCAATTTTGCCTTTGTTCAGTATTTTCTGAACAAGAGTCTTCCCATTTAGGAAGCAATGTCCCCCAGCAACTCAGAGTAAATGTACAAAATTTAGGGTAAGTTGAGTGCTAAACCTTAAGTTTAGAAACAAGCAAAAAGGGCAGCAGATACCCAATATTTCTGTGCCTTCCCAAAAGCATCTTTTTTTTCTTTTCTTTTTTTTTTCCAGAGGGGGCAATATTATTGAAACTGACATATCCATAACCCAGAAGAGACTTTTTAAGTGAAGTGGTTGAATTCAAAGGGTATCTAGGATTTTTTTAAATTTATTTTTAAAGTACTTTTTGGTAAAGTAAGACATTGTATCATCCAGCTTTGCCAGAGTGGATGTTAAATATTATGGTTGTTGAAGTGGGCCTCTGCATAGCGTCACTGTTGTGAGCTTATCCAGAATGTCCCAGTAACAGAGGCTGGTACTTTTTTACCCGTCCTTAGACTCCTGGCAGCCGGTAATATCCCCCCCATTCACTGTATGGAAGGGGTATGGTGGCAATTTGTGGAAGACCAACAAACCAGCGCCGTGTTGGGAACTATCATATTCAGTTGTCTTTATTTGGGATGTGCTCTCATACCACTTTGGGAGGTGGTGATGGGAAAAAGGCACTCCTCACTCATGCCGTTGCCAAATTCTCCAGGAGTGAACATCCTCCACCCTGGTTTGGGTGTAATCTGGTCCAGCAGTTCTTGTGGAGCTATGTGTAGGTTTACAGTATATCAGACATTATCAACTGACGAGCAAAAATGACTTATCAGTGTTGTAGTGGTTGTCCTTTGACAGGTATTCAAACTGAAAGATCAATTTGCATTTTCTGAAAGGAACGAATATGCAGTAGATTAGTTTTCAAATGGGTTTTAGTACATGGAATGAAACTACTTACATCAGTGATTTTCTAAGGTTACATTTGTTTTTGCTGTATTTTTTTTCCTCTTCTAGATGCAATTCTTATTTGCTAAGGATTCTGAGCGTTACATTAGAATAAGGAAGACTTGGAGGGTAATTTTAGAAAAATAGATATCTAAATCACTACCATAATCCTTCTGGCTCTTTGAAAATGAAAAGTAGAGTGTTTCAGAGAGCTGTTTATTGGAAAGATTAGTTTTATCATGAAATTATTACTTCAGCACATGGTTTGAGATTGGCCATTACCTTAGAAAGTTCACAGATGAAAACACAGGGAGAGTTGCCAATGAAAAAGACCTAATGACTGAAAGAGTCTTTTCCTTGTGCGCTTCGTTTTTCTCCTATAGCGCTGTATTGGCTTCACCTGGGAGAAGTAAACAATCTGTTAAAAAAGGATGGGAAAAATAACTAAAGCTCTACTGTAAATTTTGTAAATTGACTGATTTTGGGGGGGAAAGCCATTTTACTTATTTACCTATTAATAGTGCTTAGGCAAATGTTGAAAAAAACCCCAAATATTTATGAACACGTGATTTGTAAAAATAAAATTTTTGTTCTTTCTTCAGGAACAATCTGCCTGTAATTGTTTCGATGGGAGCCTGGAAAAGATCTCTTAGTCCTTTGACCATATGGACATATGACCAGCATGAGATGATATGACCATCCCCTTAAAGAGAAGGCTTTACATGCAAAAGGCAAAGACAATTCCTCTGAAGTTTGGTAACGTGTTGACAGCCTTAACCTAGGTAACCCCTGGGGGAAGACCTCATCAACATCACTTGAAACCAGCTGCCAACTGAATGCTCTAAATAGGAGAGGACCCCATTTGTTTTCTTCAGCACCACTTCACCATCTGCCTAGTTTAGTTGTGGAAGAACCCCAGGACCAAACTGTCTCTCATACGTAATGGAGACTCAGTTGCTGTTAATGAAGTCCTGAATTTATATTCTTTCCATGTATGGAAAATTCTCATGTCTGCAGTGATGAACCTCAAAAAAATATGTGGATGGATATGTACTCATGTCCATTCCTGATATGGAGACGCGTATTTTAGAAGAAGACTTCTACTGTTGTAGTCTTTTATTGTATTTTCTTATTTGCTCTTGTTCCATTTTAATTTTATTTTGGCCAGTGGAGGAATTGAGTAAAACTTCTCCATCACAAATCAGTCTCCCTAACTTATAGAAATGGAAGTTAAAGTAAAGCGGGTTTTGAAGTCCAGGGTCATATAATGAATTTTCATGTCAGTATAGTATTTTCATGGTGAGAGGAAGAGATATTATTGAACCTTCATCAGAGAGGGGCAAAAGGAGAATGAGGTCAGTGTCCCTTTAAATGTCCCGCACAGGTTGCATGAAAGCAAGATTATATCAGTCTCAGGATGCCAAGGTTTTATTTATAAAAATAAATTCTTCCAGAAAATGTCCCAAACTGGTGTCATGTTTCTGAGTGCTAATGGCTACATTAGCAGTTAGCTGCAGTTGTACATATGTCCACCCATCTGCCTTACGACTTTGTATCGGAGGAAGGTGCTGTGCGTTAATTACCCTATGTAAAAGTCTGCTTTTAATGTGTGTAAAGAAAAGGATTGCAGGTGGTGGTGAGACACTGGGCTAGAACCACTCATCGCTGGCCAGATTAAGCCCCTTGCTGTAGGCACCATTGTCCCTGGGTAGAAGGTATGAGAGTTAAGCCCAAGCCATAAAATGGATTTAATGGAATTATGGATGCATGTTTTTTCATTTTTTTTTCTCAGTTGATCCTACAATTAAAAATTATAACTAGAATACCTTTTAAATTGGCAAAAGAACTCTTCTTTGAGCGGGTTGGTCTGTTTGTCTTGCACAATGCACTGGAGTATTCTCGCCGGAGGGGGGTCAAATGCTGCAAAATGGCATTTGCATATTCTCATTGCAGTTCTATTGCAGTTCATTTTGCCTACACCTGGGGCTGCCTTTTACTTGCCACAGGTAAAAATTTCCCTTTTGGCAGACAGCCAGCGTGAGATGATGCAGATTCAAGTCTTAGTGGGACTTTGCGCTGAGTCTTTGCGTGAGGCTAGAATTTATAATAGACGACATACTGTTGCAATGGGAAGAATAAGGAGGGGTTACTGTCATGGGAACAGGTTGTTTACTCATTTTTTACTACTACTCTGTTTAGGAAGCTTCAGTCTTCTAGTTGGTGAGAAGAGATACAGACATGTAAGACAGATGCAGCTTCGATATAACACATTGTGAGTAGCAAATGACTGCTTTGAAAATTGTCTCAAATTGTACATTGTGTGAAAAATCTTCCTTATAGCCATCTGACCAGCATGCATACAATTGGGCTTGCAAATATATTCTGATTTCCAACGGTCAATGAGAGAAAGAAGAGGAATTTACAGCTAATGCTATTTTCCATTACTAATTCAAGCTTATATATACCAACTAGTATTTGTTCCAGCAGCCCAAGAGGCTACAAACATGAGACAGTTTGCTGCATGTGGTGGTTTATTTACACCAAGTTTTTGTACTTCCTCAAAGATTTTGTCTCTGATTCAACTTCAGTTCTGCAGTCCTCTTCAGGAGGACAGATTTTAGTTATTGGTCATTTTTCCAAGATAAACTATGCTTTCTTCCAAAGATTTCCCCTTATGCCCCATGCTTTTTGGAAACATAAAGCTTCTGAGGACAGGGGAAATATCTTGCATTCACGCTTTCAGCAGTTTCTGTTTGTTCGGTTGTAAACTGATTTTGCAGCAGTGGAGAAAAGAAACAACTCTGTGGGAAAGCGTTGTTGCCAGTGGTTGTCTTGCCTGCATCGCTCCCAGTCTGGCACAAGCCTTTGTCTTCATTTCCCTTAATGGAATGGAGTTCGACCTCATCTTTTATTCCCAGTGGGATGGGAATAAGATGGCAAACTTCTTTAGTTGTTTATAAAATCGGCTTGTTGTCCAGTAGTACCTAGCTGGCCGATCCAGCTGTTTGTAAGCTTCTCCGTAAAGTGGAGTTCATTTTGCTTTAGGAAATAAAATGGGTAAATTCTCCCTTTTTTGAGAAATACAGATCACTAACCTGTCTTCATAGTAACCTCATGCAACTCCGTCCATGCAGGAAGATGTTTCCCTGTTGTTAATCATCTTTTATGTGGCGCGTGGGTTTCACTTTGAAGAAAAAAAAAACCAAAACACCAAAAAACCAAAAAAAACCCAACAAAAGCAAAAGCTAAACAAAAATGGTGTACTTTTTTTTTCCCCCTCTTACTCTTATAACTGCTCCTCCTAAGCTGTTGTATATCTCTTGTAAAAAAAAAAAAAAAAAAAAAAAAGAAGAAAATTTCATGTGATGGAATGATGGAATGGACTTTGCTAAATATAGTGTTAAATTTAGTACAGGTACTAAATATACTGATGCCTTCCAGGGAAAACCTGTGGATCTCTTGATGGGAACAGACATTTCCTGATTCTGGCCACAACAAGATGTCTGCTACTTGTAACACTGCAGTCCTCTCCTCCATCAGATCAATTCAAAATCGATTATATGAATCTAAGGCAAATGCAATGTAACAAGCAAGCTGCACAGAAAATGGGAAAAGAGCATACAGGATTGCCAGCTGCGGCTCTTAAATATCACAAATATGTCCACCTATCCACCTGCTCATCCCCACAAGGCAATATTTGACTGGAAATCTGTAAGAATAGATGCCTTCCTCCCAATCCTAAACAGGGTGGTTTTTCTTTTCATTTGCCAGCAGTTTGAACTAGTTAAAGCTCTTCTAATTGCAGCTGTGATGCTTCGTGCTGTCATTGATTTCTGTAAAGAAGGCGCTTTGGTTGGTCTGCGCTTCCCGTGTTTGACCATGGCTTCACCTGGTCATAAAGGAAAGTCTTGATGGAAAGCAGAGGGAGATGGCTGGGGGCCACAGCTTTGTTAACTGGCGAAGTTAAAGTAGACGTGGTGCCCCAACGGACGACCGAAGCAGTGAAATTTGTGCAGGTTGTTTTTGCATTTGGTTCAGAGGAGTTTGAATTAAACTGGAACATTAACGCCCCCAGTAGATGAATCTTACAGGGTAAAAGCAGGTATTGTAAGGCTTGGGGCATGACTGCTGTGCCCCGGTAGCCATGAGCCTGAAGCACGTCCCCAGGCAAGCGCAGGCATCACTGATCGGGGCCCGGTGAAGCAATGTGGTTTCAACAAACTGTGAAGCAAGGACTAAATTTGTGGGCTCTCCTTTCCAAGAAGAACTTCCCCAATTCCCAGTACGGTAGCTATTTTTGGGTGGATTTCTGCTCTTCTCACTCATTTTCCAAGCAGTGGCTTTGAAAGGTGTCTCTCCTACTTTTCAGAGGACCTTTTTAAAAAGCGACGAGTTTCGCACTGTGCAGAACAGGAAGGAAAAACCACAAAAACCTCAAAAACACTGAAAAACCAAAACAGTTGTTTCCTGCTCATCACTAATTAGGTTAAAGAATAATAATAGTAATAGTGGTAATTTCAAATTAATTTCTGTGCTGACTCATGCATGTAAGTTGGAATCTATTTCCTGCTAACACTTCTGGTAAGATTTCAGAACTTGCATCTTTAGAGAGAAAAAACATGTCCAAAATGAATTGATTTAAATGTTCAGATGTACAATTGTAACAGTCTTTCTGCATTATTTGCCCTTAATGAGAACAAACTGTCATTGGCACAGTTTCCAGGCAACTGCCAAGGAAGGCTTAACCTTACATAGGGGTCTCGCAAACCACACATTATGCTAGGTAAAGGATGTCTTTGCAATGAAACTAGCTCAAGAGATCACGTAGAAACTGTTTATTTAATCTTATTTTTAATTAGCATTTTGCCTGATTTTATGGGTAATTATTTTTCTCTCGGAGACTTGCTTTCCTTAACTAGTAGAATCAAGTAAAACATCATATTTTTCACATTCTGTTTATAATATTTAATAAGCCAAGCAGCACTCTAGGCTACAGTGGTTACTATGGGGTCATTTGGAAAGATTTTGACAGTTCGAGAGTGTTCCCTCATAATGAAAATGGGAAGAGCAGTAAGCAAAGTATGATGGGCAATTTTAGAGGCTTCCATAGAGACTGGAGCCTCATTATGCATCATGCATACTGCAAATGCCCATCTCTTAACAGACTACAGCCTGAATAAGTAAGAGATTGACAGAGAAATGAGGGTATAGTGATGAGTGACACAACTTGCAACAGGCTACTTTCCTCCCAAGTCCCAAACAGCATCTCATGAACTGAGGGAAGTTTCAAAGATTAATCCAGTCTGGCAGTGAGTGAAATTACTTTTCGCTTATTTAACGAAAAAGCATATATGTGGTATTGAATGTTACTGTGCTTCACGTTTGGCAGCATCTTAAATCAATTTTTGTGGTTATATTAGAATTTGATCATCAACATGTTTTCTGTCCATGCTTCTAAATGGTGCTTGATGACTAAATTGGCAAATAACTTGAACCTTTCTTTGGCAATTCACTAAAGTTTACATTTTCTCATCACAACACTGTTCGTTTTGAAAGCTCTTATTACTTGGTGTAAAGAGCTGATAAAGCGATAAAATAGCATGCAGTGAACAAACCCTAGCTGCTTTTCACAACCACAGCCTAAGGGCAGCTCACCCAACTCTGCCCAGCGTGCTTTGAGCTTGATGCAAACCCACTGGGTCATCAGGGGAGAGGTACGCACACTGGCTGTCACCAGTGGTAACAGGTATCATTTCACTGAGCCAGGAAGGTGCCATTTCTCTTGGTGGGTACTTTGGTTGAAAACAGGGCACACCGGAATGGGGAAGCTCTCTGGAACGTGACCGCAGCACCCCTTCTTATGCCAGTGGGTTCCAAAATTAAAAATTTGGTGAAATACCTTCCATTCTTGGTGATCAAAGTGAGCCTGAATGTGCCCCTGAATTTTTGTGCTGGTAGTGGGAATGTGGAGAGTGTTCTCATGCAAGGTGGCACCCTTTCTGTCTGCCAAGGATCATCTGGTCCCCAAAGCCCTGGCTGAGGTCTGCCATCAAGCCACTGTAAGCAAAGGCAAGCAGGGTAACTGGTGGGCTATTTAATATTCCAAAGTAGAAATCACCAACAGCACCAGCAAATGCTCCAGTATGTTTTCTTACCCAGTTCTCTCAGCCTCCAGGGGATGTGGAGGAAAAGTGGATAAAGGTTTAAGAGAAGATATTCTTGTTGACAGTCACAGTTAAGTTATGCTAATTGACATGCTTTTCTATCAAGAGAAAAATTTCTGATGGCAACAAGCCCCCCAACACCTGAAGCCAGAGCTGCCCCACTCTCTTGATCTCGGCAGAGTTGGGCTTTGCTGTCTTACCTCTGCCAATACACAGACATGATGTCTTTTTTCTTCTAGCAAAAGAAATTCATGTAAGGCCTGCACAGTGTGGCCTGAAGTGAGAAAGAGATTTGTCATTTTTTTGACAATAATTCACATCGACTCCAAAACAAATGTACTTCTGAGCAGTGACTCTGTGAACAATAAAGCAAACACTCTCAACTACCTACCAGCCCATCCATCTTTTTAAATCATGTCAGCACACTTCAAATTGTTCACCAAGTTTTATTGTTTCATAGAGAAGGAAATAATTTGTGGTAAAACACACCGAGCCATTGAACTTTGCAATTGTTTATTACTTGGTCTTGATTTCTTGCACATTGCTGCTTCATCATTTACCTGTCATTTGTTTTGGATGACATGGTTTATCCTCTCTTCATAGCTATCTAGATTGCTTAGGTAAATTTGTAAGTTGAACTGCTTAGCCTTTCTGTTTGTAATAGCATCCGCCTACTGTCTGTAAAATTTGCAATGGTGCTGGGTGTGCGATTTTGTTGTAGGCTAGGTGTGAATACCTCGTTCTATCAAGAAAATCACGTTTACGCAGCCTGGTGTGAAGCTTGCTGGCAAGGAGAAGAGTCAGGCTTTCATTTGAACTGGAAGGCTGATGAACAGACGTTTTAGAAAGTGAGAAGATACAGACAATGTAGCAGATGGATACAAAGCAGTCGACATGGCAGGTAAGGTAGGATTTGTGCTATAAGCAACATCTTATGGTGCTGCTCAGATATGGGTCATTTCTGTGACATGAGGGAGAGAGGTGACTGCATCTCAGCTAAGTCTGCTGTTATTTCTCCCGTGTTGTTATTGTTGTTATAAATGAGTGCCCTAATTAGAACCGAAGGAATTTATGGGCAGAATTGAAAATGCGGTTACTATAGTTACCAGGTGCTCCAGCTCAGTCAGGAAATGTCGCTAATATAATGGTAGCCCAAGGGTAAACACATGAGGTAAATGATGAACAAGCGCCCCTGCTCAAGCAGAGAATTTTTTTCTGCACGCTTTGTTTGGTGGCTTGTTTGGCAAACTAACATCTACCACTACAATTCCTTTTCTATCCTTCTCTTTTTTCCAATGGATGGGTTTTGGTTAGACCATAAGGAGCTCTGGGGAAAAGAAAGTGCAAAAACTAAGTAGCATTTAGAGCAAGGATAAATACCTGTTTACCTGTCTTTCAGTCCCTCCCCACTCCTCTGTATGTAGGCTAGAGAGCAAGGTGAACTATGTGTATTTCCACCAGTTCAGAAACAGAACTTTTGTTGTGTTTGTATTTTTTCCTCTCCAGACCCTAATTCCAGCAGTGGCCCTCGATGTCCATCTCAGCCTGTGGACAGGGAAGGAGGAGAATGAGCAGGGACCCTGTCAGCTCTGCCCTCGCATCGCTTGGCTGAGACGGGGGACGAGGGACATCTCAGTGCCTTGCTGGCTGCTAACATTAGCTGCCAGATGTGGGAGAATTCAATGAGGAAAATGGCATTCCAGAGGGATCAAGCCCCACAGGTTATTGGAGTGACCTCTTGCGTGGTGCTGCCTATAGGCAGGATCTACATAGGTAATTCCATTTTTTACAGGGAAAAGAAGAATAGTGAAGTCAGATTAATTCCTGCCGCAATTTCTCTGAAGTCAACAAGGTGACACTACTGATGGCTTTGACTTAGATTTTTCAGTCCTGAGTAATTACCTGGCCTTTTAGAAAAAACACAGGAGGAGAGAGAAAATCTGAACAGCTGCTGCTAAAGGAGCTGATCTGATCCCCATCACCTTAAACAGTGCTGACCACGAGTTGCTCTCTGGTTTTGGAGGAGTCATGTAAGAGCAAAAGGGTGCCTGAAGTCACTATATCCTGCTCAACCAGAGATAAACTGCAGTTATACTTAGCAGTATCCAGCATGTTGCCTCCTTCTGCTTATTGATGGAGATTGCAAAATGATTGCTCTGTGGTTCCTTATGTGAGCGCAGGGCCGGACTCTGGTGGAGTATAGAACAGCAGAGCCACAGCTGTGGCAATGAGCGTTAGCACTGTCACTGGCCATGCACGCTCCAGCTCTTCTTTAGGGATCAATTCAGGCTTTCTGAAACCAGAGAGTGTTGCTTATCCAGTTTAGTCTCAGATACCTTGTTGAGGTGCTTTAATCAGACACCATAACCTCTGTCTCAAGTCCTAGAGAGACAGGAGCTCCAGAGAACAGTTCATTTCCCCTAAGGTCTGCAGCCTGGCATCCCTGCCTCTCCCTTGGCCGAAGATGCAAAAAGGCTTTGAATGTGATTGCTTCAGCTAGGATCTCAGTCACAGTCATTGCTGTCTTGATGAATTTGGCCATTCCAAATGGCTTAAATTACTTTGGATGATGGTTTTGCTTCATTAGCAAGGTGACGTATCAGCTCTGTCACAAGCCTTCCTGCAGGAGGAGTAGGTGTGCTGAGGTGCAGTGTCTGGGCTTCAAAAGTAGCGTTGCTTTATGAAATGAACCAAAGTGCACGTGAGAAGGCACCTGATTAGGCACTGCCTCATTTCTACAAACACTTTCCTTTCCACCCAGAGCTTTTTGGAGTGCCGTGCCAGCACCAAATGTTGTTGAATCAGGTTCTCAGTGGAAGCAGCCAGGCAGAAATTGTGCATGGATCTACGTCTGCATGTGAGCTGCTGCTCTGCTACAGGCATCACTGTGGCTGCACAGGGCTCATCTGCTGTATCCTGCCCCCCTGTGCAGAGGAGAATACTGAGCTTATCCTCTCAGAAGACGGTCCTTCACTAACCGTCCTGGGGTGTGAGTAGCCACCTCGTGGTCTGTTGTTACAGTCTAGCTGCTGTTCCTTGTCATCTGATGTTTGCAGTGAGGCACAGGTTGTTCATTGCAGCTTGTCTTTTCCTGCAGTGGGCCTACCACAGCTCGCCCAAATGGGAGAAATGAAAAATATCTAGAAAAAAGACTTAAAAAATGACTAGGAAAGGAGGGGAGGGAGCAAACAGGTGAGATATGCACTAGTGATGAGGATGAGGTTGGTTATACTTTTCTTGTGATGCAAGAGATACCTGTGAAATTGAGAAGTCTCAAAGATGCCCGTTGCTGTAGTGGCATTACTTACACCACTGGCCTGACCTAGTACAGCATGTTTCCTTCTCTTTGATTTGAGAAACTGAGGAAAGCTTCAGCCTCTTGTGAGGTTGGGTTTGTCAGCGTGGCATTGCTGGGCTGGAAAATCATAGCTTGGATGGGACAGAGAGAAACAGTGACCATTAAATCAGATGTTTCCCTGGTCAGTGAAAGGGCTCCAAGAAGTAAGCAAAACAAAGACTTTTGTGCTTCAGCCGGATTTCAGGATTTGTCTTCTCTGGACCTGTTTTTTGTTTGATCTCTGTATGGCTTAAGAAACAGCATGAGAATCCCATCCTACTCACCTCTCTGTCTCTCTCCTCTGTGTACCCCCTACCCTGTTGCTGTAGTAGTCAAGTGCTTCACAGCTTATATGTATATTTGAATTTGTGGTCAGGTTAAATATTAAATGTTTTCCCCCAAAGCCAGAGTAAAGGAAATCTGAGTCTATTTTACTTTGGGTTTTGAGGTTTGCATATTTTAAAATGCACACCGAATAGTTAATTTTACTAAAAAAAAATGTTATTTCAATCTGACAAAAAAACCAGCATCACTTCCTTTTGCAAAATCTTGACATTGACTCTTTTGAACTTCTCAGGATCTTGAATCTGTATGAATCCAGCAGCATTGACACACGTATTTTTGGGAGGGATAGTGTGTGTGTGTGGGGGGGAGTTCTTTAAAAATGTTCAAACAGAGAAATCGTGCTTGGCTGCAGGAATCCTCAGCAATCTGTACCCTTGTGACAGCACCGGAGAAATCCCATCTTCCTCACCTCATTAAGACCAAGGGCAACTGCTGTGTGCTGAATCTCTGAAAAAATGTGAAACCTGTTGCTTTAGACTCCCCTTTCTTTGCTAAGTTGAATACATAGATTTCCCCCCTCCATAAATTATTACTGTGTTAAAGATACTCTAATCATAATGCTGGTTTTCTTTTTGCTGCAAGAATACAGCACGCAGCCTTTGCCTGGTGGTAAGTTTCTCCCTAATTGCCTAGGCTAGTTCCACTGTTTGAATTTTGGATTGGGCAGGTGGCGTGAGCCAATTTTTTATGCTTTGGGGATTTAGAGAGGCCCAGCTGCCAGACTGTGGGTGAGCTGTGAAAACTCTCTTCTGTAGACCTTTGCTATTTATCTTGGCCACATCTTTAATGCCAAAAGAGTCCAGGAGCACCTAGCTCTCCCGTGGTCTATCAGCCTTGAAATAGTGCTGTGGCTCAGACTGCAGACCCAACAGAAGCAATTTTTTCTGTACAGTTTCTATACATTTTGCTCTTGCAGAATTTTTTTGGAAGTGCAGTTGATGTGACAGCCTGAACAGCAGTCTGTCTGTCTATTTTCCCTCTTTGGAAGGCAAAATCCAAGAGCCGTTCAGTCCTTCAGGACCCAAAAAACGGGTTTTTGCTCCAATAGCTGAACTGGTATTATAATACCATGGAGATGGGTTACTATTAGAAGTCAGGAAGGCAGATTTGCAGCCTGCCAGGTTTTCTGGGTTAGCATGGAGTATAGGCTGACAAGCCTGATAACTAAGATTGGATAAGTACATACCTCATTTTCACACCTCATGTTAGCACCAGGATAAACAAACCTGATTTTGAAAAACAATAAAGCTAGCTGGGAAATGATCTCCCAGCTCTAAAAATGTTCAGGATGCCAACACTTTGTCACTTGATCTCAGCTGGAGCTAAGAATACTGCAAAGTCCTCCCTTACATCTCCTAACATCTGCTTTTTCTCACATGGTTTGGGCCACATGGATTATTCAGCTGAAAGATGGAGTTGCTGCGAGTGGTGTTTTCAAAATCAAGCCAGTTCATGCCGTAGACATACTTAAAGATCAGTGATTTTGAAAACCACTGTACCTCAGGGATCTGGTTGTTTGGACACACAGAATGACCTGGATAGAGCCAAGAGTTGTGCAGGGCTCCTGCACACATGGTAAGGACCTTGTGCACCAAAACGCAAAGCTGTTGTGAGATTAAAGAACGACGCTCTTCCTTGCCTTCCTTCTGAAAGTTTCTTGAAGAAATGAGATCAGGCACACTGAACTGTCTTTTTTTCAGTCTCCCTCCTTTAGTATATAACTTTTGAATTCTTTTGCCACTTTAACTGAATTTAACACAAGGGTGCGCAGAAGTAATTAAGCTCCTATGAGAAAGGATGGTCAGATGTCAAGAGACTGAGATCCAATATTGCTCCCACCAAAAGGACACCACTGATTGCAGTGAAACAACATGGTATAGCAGCATCCTGACAGTAAGAAAACTTACATCTTATTAGACATCAGTGAAGCCAGCCAACAGAGTGGAACTATGTGGGAATACAGGTTTTCAGTGATGTTGCTTCTCATTGAATGACTCACAGAAGAGATAATTTAAAAAAAAGAAAAAACATCTTAACTAAATTAATACTATATGTCACCTGTGACAATACAATAACTATGAAGTAATACACTTGAGTGAAGTATGAAACCAGGCATTCACTTAAGGATGCATCATTAAATTTCTTCTGAAACAAACTTTTTTTTTTTTTTAGTTAAATGCAGTTTTATAAAGAACTTCATAGGTTTGTGGGAACGTCTTCAGCATGCGTGTCATTCTGCTTAATTCCATTCCTTAGGAATACCCCCAGTATCAATACAGGCTGGAGGATGACGGGATTGAAAGCTGCCCTGCAGAGAAGGACTTGGGGGTACTGATGGATGAAAAGCTGGACATGAGCCAGCAATGTGCACTTGCAGCCCAAGAAGCCAACCGTACCCTGGGCCACATCAAAAAAAGCGTGGCCAGCAGGTCGAGGGAGATGATTCACCCCCTCTACTCCGCTCTTGTGGGACCCCACCTGGAGTACAAGAAAATACAAGAAAGATATGGACCTGTTGGAACAGGTCCAGAGGAGGGCCATGAAGATGATCAGAGGGCTGAAGCACCTCTCTTAGGAGGAAAGGCTGACAGAGTTGATGTTGTTCAGCCTGGAGAAGAGAAGGCTCTATGGAGACCTTATTGCAGCCTTTCAGTCCTTAAAGGGGCCTTATAAGCAAGATGGGAAGAAACTTTTTGGTAGGGCCTGATACGATAGGAAAGGCTTTGTGGTTTTAATGGGGTAATGGTTTTAAACTAGAAGAGGGTAGATTTAGACTAGCTATAAGGAAGAAACTTTTTACGGTGAGGGTGGTGAAACACTGGAACAGGTTTCCCAGAGAGGTGGTAGATGCCCCATCCCCAGAAACATTCAAGGTCAGGTTGGTCGGGGCTCTGTGCAATCTGATCTAGTTGAAGATGTCCCTGGTCATTGCAGGGGATTGGACTAGATGACCTTTGAAGTCCCTTCCAATCCAAACTATTCTATGATTCTGTAACAATAATGTGCTATTTACCAGTGGAGAAAAAAAATATTATATTTAAGGGATATGAGATGTACACTTAGCTGAAAGGTGTTAAAATTGTATTAGTCATCATTTCCTTGATTCTTCTATTCCTTGAATGCTTAATATATTTTTCTGATGGTGATCCTATATATGCCATACTGACTGTCACATATCTAAAGTGTGATTAGCAATTGCTCATGGATCTATAGGAATTGTCATGAATAGTGCGAGCTTAGTGGAATGATGCATCTTATCCACGTACTTCTAAACTGATGTCATGCACAGCTTCCAAATCTAATCTGAAATCTGGTCTCAACTTCCTCTTTCTCATCTATGTCACCCTCTCAAATGCAGCTGCATGACTTGTGAAATGAAGGTTAAATACACCAAAATATTTCAGTTTCTGTTTGTTAGGATCACTGACTGCTTAGAGTCCTCTGTAAGCATGAGCTGGTGGTGTCTAGCTATATCAGGTTGTGCAGTTACTCCTTGGAACCAGCAGCAGTAAACTTTCCCCCTATGTCTGCAAATTGGATTAAAATGCAGCAATATAAAGGCATCTAAATTAGCATGATAGCAGACAAAACAGCAGTATCTCTTTAACATGTTACTCACCTTGTTTGGAAAGGGAGGAACTGTGAAAGGACGGGTAACCACCATCTAGAGGTATGAGTTTTTCAGTTAAAGTTGTGTTTTGGAGTGGCGTTGGATGGGTAGGACACTATAGGATGGTGATCCTTAAAGAACGGGACATCTTTTCAAAGATTTGAGTTGGAAAAAGTAAATGGTGGATGGCATCTGAGGAAGCAAGCCCTGTCAGAACTTCCACCAGCTGTGGGCTACAGCTGCGCTAGTCGATTAAACAGTAGCAGAGTGTGGGTTTTGGTTCTCAGGCCAGCTGGCAGGACTTGACCTTGTCCACACTGTTAAATTCCTTCAGCTGAGCTGCTTGCCTACATGGAAACTGCTGTTGGATGTAGTTCCTGGGCTGTGCTAATGGCAGAATTTGGGAAATGACTTGTTGGCATAGGCCGAAGCATGCTGGAGCTGATCTGCAGATGTAGTGGAGCCGACCCAGAAGTGGTTTCTGGCACTGTGTTTTTCACATGTGCAGCTTCAGCCCGTCTGTTTGCCTCTGGATACTTGTATTTACTCTACCAGTTTGTTATTTGAGAGTTCAGAATTATCATATACGCAGAAATTTGGTGTGAGAAGCACTTAGAGTTTGAAAGTACCTTAAACTCTTCCTTGACTTTCTGAACTTGACTTAGGCAAATCCTCGTTAGCCCTGTGAACGACTTGAGATGCCAGTGGAGCTCGGAAGTTGGTTTGCAATGGTGACAACTCCTACTTTGCGAGTAGGACTTGTGTCACTGAGCTGTGACCCTTCGGACCTGGCAGCTCCTTTGTCATCAGGAGAAGGCAAGCGCTTTACAAAAACTTACAGGTAGTGTGGAAGAGCATCATTAAGCAGACAGTTTCTGGTTGCCCCAGTCAAACAGTTGTCTTTCAAGACGTGTCCTAGATTTTAACCTATTGAACAAGAACACAGCAAATCAAATGGAAAACACATGGTTCACTGCTCTCAGTTTTGATAGCATCGGGAAGGTCAATCAAAGATTAATGGGTGTAACTATTTTCTAAGCCTATCTATAATGCTTTTAGCTCAGTTTCCAAAGGAAACGGGGCGTATGAAGTAATCCTCTTCTGGTTTTTTCCTTCCCAGTAATTCTTACTCTGAACAAATCTGACAAGTATGTCAATTCTTACAAGTTCTGTCTAGCCAAGTACAGGAGAGGGTTTCTGTCAGTGTCCTCAGTGAGGAAAGATGGTGTTTAAGCTCAGCAAAAGACAAGCAGAGATTGCACAAGAAAGAGCACTTCTATAAACACCACAGCTGAAGGAAGAGCTTCATCCTGAGTTTTCTTCTTCAACAATGGAGACCTATAAGAAAGCAGGGATCAAAAACTGCCTTTCAGGTACTCTCCATCACACCTCCATCTTTATTCCAGAGGAAACACTTTGCAAATGGGACAAAGTAAATAAAAGCTATTTGTGAAGGTGAGGGCTGGTGTTCGCAATTCTGCCTTGGCAGGTAAGAGCAGTAGTTGCTAGAAAAGGAGGGTGGCATTGTCAGGCTTTGCTATCTAGAGGTATCACTGCTCGACACAGCAAGCTGCAAAGAGATCCAGCTGCCCGGTCTGGCAAAACACTGCGTTCAGAAAACTGTGCATGCTGCAACTTGTTTGCAGACATGAACAGAGACATGTGTTTTGCCCAGAATGGGAGATTCTAAGACACCATTTTGTAATGTGCCGTGTAATTTCTGTGACTTTTTGCATTTCATTTAGAATAACAGCTTAAATGCAAGGCCAGGGTAACAGAGCTGCTTGCAAAACCTTGGTTAGGTTTCAGGAAGGTAGAAAGCAGTATCACAGAATCTTTATGGCTGGAAAGGACCCTTAAGATCATTGAGTCCAACCAAACAACCTACAATCTCTGCCACTAGAGCATGCCCTGAAGTGCCACATCTAGACATTTCTTAAACACCTCCAGGGATGGTGACTCAACCACCTCCCTGGGCAGGCTGTTCCAGTGCCTGACCACTCTTTCAGTAAAGTAATTCTTCCTAATATCTAATGTAAACCTCCCCTGCTGCCACTTCACACCATTTCCTCTGGTCCTGTCATTATTCTCTTGGGAGAAGAGGCCAACACCCACCTCTCTACAGCCTCCTTTCAGGTAGTTGTAGAGGGCAATGAGGTCTCTCCTCAGCCTCCTCCAAGCTAAACATGCCCAGCTCCCTCAGCCTCTGCTCGTATGACCTGGTCTCCAGACCCCTCACCAGCCTGGTAGCTCTCCTCTGGACACGCTCCAGCCCTTCTATGTCCCTCTTGTACAGAGGGGCCCAGAACTGAACACAGTATTCGAGGTGAGGCCTCACCAGTGCCGAGTACAGAGTAGTCAGAGGTATGGCTTGTTTTCAAACTTTTTCTAAATTTTTTCTTCTTTTATTCCTTTCAGTATGTGTCTCAGCTTTCTCAGTGTCTCCCAACCATCTTCCCTTTCTCCCTTTTTCTGTGAACTTCTTTGCAGCTGACTTTGTGGTTTTTCTTCTCTCTTTTTCTCTCTGTTACTTTGTTATTCCAGGTAAATCTCATTTATCTGCTTTGAGCCTTCTCGCTCCATTTAACTCTTTCCTGAGACTTTTCCTTCTCTTTTTTTCCCCCCTGTCTGTATTTTGTCACCTTTGTTTCTGCCGGTGCTGCCTGAATTCAAATGCTGTGACTCAAGCAGACAGCAGGCTTCCCTGGGTACTGAAGAGACCCTTCATTTGATGGGGATCAATTAAAGACCAAGCCTGAGCATCTGTATTCTAACTGAAACAACGTTGCATCTTTCCCTGACCATGGCCTGACTTTCCTGCAGCCCTAAGGGGTGTGGAGAATTGGGTGCTGTTAGAACCAGTGGTCTTTAACTGGAAATAGCAGAGCTGCACTCTGGCAGAACAGAACTATGGCTGCCCGGTGTCATTTGACACCCGCATGTTGTATTTGTAGGATGGTGAAACCAGGAATGCTAACGGCGCACACTTCCAAGAGACACAATGGAAATGAGCGTGTGCTCTCAGCTATTTCAGTTTGCTATTATTTTGGACCATTGGCTATGAATGAAGTTCAAGCCAAATTGAACACAAATCACCTAAAACTGCATGTAAAAGGTCTCAGATAAAATTAGCAATAGAACCGCTGGCCTCATGCAGTTTAAGTGAGCCATCACTGCATATCTGCCCCTAAATGTCAATACTGTTCTTTCTGCCTCCGTGCTGCTTTACATTTGAGAGCACACAGCCTTGGCAATGCTTGATTGCCACCGTACGCTCAAACACTGGTTATATGGATTGCCTTCTTGTATGAGATTTTGTGAGCACGCCAAGTGACTGCTGAAGTTTAATAGGACTTGTGACAGTGGGGACTGATGTTTATTCTGCCTCCAACGGCATGGCACGCAGGTAGCAATGGGGAGGCTCTTCTACGTTGTCCTTCAGGTGACCTTTCTCCTTCACACAGGAGGAAGGCGTGTTCCACTGACTACTCATCAGCAACGCAGGAGGGCTCTGAAATTACAGGCATCAGCCACAGGGACTCCATTTCAACCAATTTCTGGATGTGGGGGGGAAAGGACAGTAAAGAGAAATGCAGGAGTTCATATAGGAAATGTTAGAGGACTAGATGCCTTCTGTTCCAGACCTTGGAGCTGTGTGACTTTGTGTGTCTGTCAGTAATCAGGAACTTCAGGAAAGAGACCCTTCTCTCTAACTGTGCCTCTAATTTTCTTTAACTGAGGAAATGGTTCTTTTTGTGGACATTTCTCTCTGTTGGGCACCTTAATGGCAGCAAAGGCTGCTTTGGGCATCTTGTGCAGCACTTGAATGAGTGGGAGGAGAATTGCCTCTGGCTGCATGGCATTTATTCATTGCCTCCTCCTTGAGAGGGAGGTTAGTGTATCACAGCATGATTAAGGGCAACAAGAATCTTGCCCTAAATCAGAGAAAGCTTAGTAAGAAATTAAAATTGACTTCCTCATGCCACATATATTTGTTTTCTTTCTGCTGTCTTTCCCCCAACACGGAGCTGTAGCGTTGTTGGCACGTACAATCTAATGGGTACACCAGGGCCAGCAGCATGATGGATTTTAATGTCACAGAGAGAGTACTGAGTGAAGCACATAGAGAGAAAAAAAAAAAAGAGAGAAAAGATCTTTAGATTTCATTGCACAAATAAATGTCAGAATGAAACAGGTCTGGCATGACTTCAGCTCCCTGCTACCCAAAGTCAATCACACTGAAATGCTCATATAAGCAAGAAATACTGTACTGCTCTGGCACGGGTGAACTATGGGGTCTAGAACAAACCTTGTTGACCACTTAAATGCCGCTTAAAACTTAAGCATAGGTGTAGTAGCACTTCTGTGGCATCTGGGACTTTCTACCCAGCCTTTTAGCAGGAGTAAACAGAACTGCAGGTTATCAAGCCTGGGCTGGAGGGGTGGGTCTGATGCTGTGCTGTGGGACCCCAGCTGAGGCTTCCCTCACCCCTTTTAAGTCCTGTGCATTGAACACAAGAGGTGTGTGTCTTACTGTGCCATCACTAGGTCTTGTGCTGGTGGTTTTGTGCTGCACAAGTCTGTATTTCCCAAGGTGAGCCCGGGCATTCCCAGCTCTTGCAGCCAGCACCTCCAAGAACCAAGAGCAGGAGCACATCTCTCAAAGGCAAGGCAAAGGTGACTTGGCACCTTGGTGTGATGCTGACTGAGATGGAGGTAAAGCTATGGCCATAGAGGAATTTAGCAATGTGTAATGAATTCAGATCATATATATGGCTGCCTCCAGATGTCCTGCTTGCAGTGATGCCATGTGACAGCAGCTCAGGTCAGCTCCGTTCAGGGAAGATTTAGCCTGGACTTACCTGTCTCAGGAAAAAAGCTATTAGTGTTTAATGGTTTTCACTGGAAATCCTATAAGTAGGAAAAAGCTGCGCTTGCTTTACTTTTTCCCTTTTCCCCACTACTTTCCACAGGCAGGTTCTTTTCTCAATTGGAGCAAAACACTACACCTTTAAGGAAAAAAAGTAAAAAAGTAAAAAAAAAAAAAAAGCAAGATTTAGAAGTATAAGAAAGTCTTTCTTTGCAAAATAAATTGCCTTTAAGACCCACCAAAAATATTGTTGGGCTTTTAGTTAGAATATTGCTTGTTACAGCACAGTCTCTTGTGATTGCAGAGTCTTTCCAGAATCTGCAGTTGTTGGAGGGCAGGTATCTAACAAACAGCAAAATATTCATTAAATACCTTGGCAAGGGTACACTTGTGGCCAGGTCTAGATCCCGAAGTTATTTTTTTCCTTCATTAGTTCCTCCATTTCTGCAGGCATTACAAGGAGGTTTAGCACATCCACCTTGGTCTGGAAATAGTCTAATCTTTATTTGGCAAAATGATAGTTTAAAACTAGAAACTAGCCTAAGAGGCATCCTGTCAATTGAACAAATAATCATAACAGTTTCTCTGTCTTCTGGAAGGTTTTTCTTATTTAAAAAATAATAATAAAAAAGCTGAAAGCAAGCACTGAATCTTTGTGTAACCCAGTGAGCGCACAGACAATAAAATTGCTTTATATGTGTCCCTCTCTTACCCTTATCTTTCTTCAAAGTATCAAAAGAGGAAGGCAATAAAAACAAATACTTTATAGCATGGTAACCTCTGAACTGCACAGTTTTAAATGGGTCGCCATATAATCTAACAGAGTATGATGGTGCTGCGTCCCTCACTGATGCCAAGCTGAAATGTGAGTGCTGTGTCCTCTGCGTAGCTTTTGAGCTGCAACTTGAAAATTTGGTTTAGTTAATGTGGTACAGATGTCTGGAGTTACTTGTATGGCGATGCCCTAAGGGCTTGTTTCAATTAAAATACTACAGTATAAAATCAAATCATTAACTGTTTGGGATGGAAATCCCAGCTCCTCAATAGTTCATTACTACAGAACCTTAATGTAGAACAGAACTGTATGAATACTATGGTTATTTTTTCACAGGCCAAAAAAAGGGAAAAAAGGTAATTAAAACCTCTGGTTGTTCTCATTGAAAGACAAGACAACCCCAGTGTGCCAGAAGAATTTTATTTGACCTAAATCACTGAAGTTTTGAGTTTTAAAAATAACATTTATCTTGAAATTTAAATTCTATCTGCAGTGATAAGAAGCGTTGAGTGGAAAACAACCTCCTGACTCTTTTCAAATATACCTAAACAAATTGGGCACCTTGGCTATATGGGGCACCCAAGAAAGCCTGGCTCTTTTTAGGTAAAGCATGGTGTATCTCACAAGATATCCTTTCAAAAGTGATTGTGATCACCTGGTCATACTTAAGAAGTCATTCTTTTCTCAGTTTCTTAAACTATATGCTTCTTATTCTTGTTCTTTCCTTTGGAAGATAAATATCCACTAATAACTTGTACAGGCTGTATAGGCACAGAGCAATAGCTTCCCGTGAGGTCATGAAATCCTTCATAAAAGAGTTTGCCTCCAAGCCGCCTGCTGTGCTTTGCTGGGATTATTCTTTGCTGCCTGGGTGAGTTTCTGTAGCGTCATTGCTGCTGAATCCCTGGGTGCCTCAAACCTGGCACTCTAGGACGTGAGAGCTAAGGGGATATTCCCCACTCTTCTGGAAGCTGTTTTGGTGTGAAAAGAAATGGGCCAGATTTACCTATCTCCACTATTTTATGATTCTGTATATAGGAGAAGAGGTTGTTGATAGCACAGCTAAAGAGAAAAATACGTTCCTCAGTAGTGCAGCCTTTCAGCATCAGGCAAGAGTAGAATTGAGGACATTTCCAGGGACTCGCTAACAACTTACCTTTGGGGAGAGACGTGTTATGCCCACACTGCTGTTCCTGCTGTGGAGAAACTTTTGGGCTTGATTTTTTTTTTAACCTGAGTTTGGACAAAAACTACTCTGGCATAAACCTCAACCTGGAAGGAATTTTGGTCGTGGTCCCTTATGTTTCTTACATCTCCCTCAGAACTTTTAGCAGAGTTGTCAGCTGCTTACATGGCAAAAAGTAGAAAGTCAGGACATGACAGAGCTTGGTTTGCATCTGATCTTAGGTCTCTCTTTCTTTTCTGGTAATGAAAGTCAGTGAGTTTTCACAAGTCTTTGGTTTCATCGAGTGATTCTCAGTGCTCTGAGATGCAGCCTTCAAACTAGTAATCCGCTAGCAGTTTGTTCAGGTTCAATTTGCCCCCCAGATGCAGCTCTAGCAATGTCTTTTTTGCGTTTGCTTTGGTAACAAGATGGTATCTTTGCCTGTGAAAAACAATCTGGAAACTTTCCAGCATGGTAGCGCAGAAAGGAATCAAATTCATGGTCGGTACTTACAGGCAAGTGTCAGTAGAGCAACCTATGTCTCACTGATAGCAAATGAAAGGTAAATATTGTGAGTGATGGGGTTGTTCAAAGGGCCAAAATGAAGCTTTGCTCTGACTTTCCAACATACCTTAATTTCCAGGCAGAGAAAACCTTTGCCCACCTTGAGACATGCACCAAGAGCAGCTTAGGAAACTGGAAGGAAAGACATCCTCAGAACTGCGGTTTTGTCATTCGTAGGTCCATTCCACGAAGAGGAGCAGTAATCAGAAGGTGCTGCTGCTGTTTGATGGGATGGCTTGACTGTAAGCATCTTATTCCTGCCGTTGCTGGGTCCAATGACGATCCATAGTTGTTAGGGTCTTGCAAAGTTCTTCCAGCAGCAGCAGAGCAGTCTGAATCTTTTTTAAAGGAGATGTGATAGAGTAATGGCATCTTTGTTCGGCATGTGTCTGTGGAACAGATTGCTTCTGGAACCAGATCATTTCATTTACTTGCTTTCAGTGCATGTTCTGATCTCTTTAAAATGGGCACTATAATGCTGTCTCATTATGCACAGACTTTATGGGAGAGGTTCAGTAATCATTATGAAAAGGTCAGATGCTTCTGTGAAGGGCACCTATAAATGAGTCTATAAATAAATAGTCTGGAAGCCTTTAGGAGAGGCTAACAACTTATTTATCTTTTATCCTGCTGGTTGCAGGGGATGTATAAAACCACTAGTATGCTGCTAATTAGTTTAATGCTCAAGTTTTGGTTTGGGGGCACTGAGACGCTGCTGGGTGTAGCAATTGGCTTGATATGAGGCCTGACCAGCGCTGAGCTCACACCTATGCAGGGTACGGCTCCATGAGATCTGTGCTAAGCCTGGCTGGGGACCGCATTTCTTAATTGGGAAACGTGTGTGTTTTATTGAGATGATGCTAGCTGCAAAATATATCCTCAGGAACAATGTGGCACCGCTTATTTCCACTAGGCTTAGGGGAGAAGAGCTACTGTTAGTAATGCTTTTTATTGACTAGTCTGAGTGCTGCTGGTTGTTTGGGTAGCGTTCAATAGTAGTGTTGTGTCTCGACTTGAAATGCTCAGTAGTCTATCAAGAAGGTGGTTTCACTTCACACTTTAGTGGTGTTTAAGGCAGGTAGTAAGAAATACCTCATTTGCTTTGAGGTCGTTCCACTTTTTATGGGGGAAGACACTCCTGATCTGCCTGTATACCAATGGGATGGTTACTTTCATTTGCCATTGGCCTGCGCAACGGGTTTTGGCTGCAACGGAAATGGCTGGGTGAAGCACAAAGGCAGTCCCAGTTCTGAGGGATGGCAAGAGACAGGGGAAGTCTTGGGGCAACTGGGGGGATGCCTGTGTGAAAGGCTTCAGGTTCTACAGACTGTCAGTGCCTGAATTGATACAGTTGTATGTATGAATTCAGCAACGTGGGAGCTTTTCCATTGGCACATCCAGTAGAGCAGCTTTATTCTGTGTAAGATACAGCAACATACTGGACTCCTCATTTTGCTAGAAAAGCATAGGACTGAGAAAAGCCTAAGTTTGGGCCCCAGCTAGCTAGGCAGTGCCCACTCCGTGTTGCCTTTCAATGAGATAAAGGACTCCATCTTCAGAGTGACTTGGTTGTTTGACCTCTTACTTTTTTCCTAGAGGCTTTCCCCTTCTTCCCTGATTTTTTTTTTCCCCATGAATCCTTTTCTCACAAGGGACCTCTCCATTTTACTTCATGCTAGCCTTCTGAGAAGAGTTCAGACATGTATGATGAGTTTGGACAAGCCAAAGAAGAGCATGGATGGATATTTTCTGGATAAATAGTTCACCGGGTTCACTAGAAGCTTACAGCAATCCTCTCTTTGTCACATGGATGTAGCCTGTTTCTCCTGGGGCTTATTCTTAGTCCAGAGCAAGAAGGTAAATTCTCTTTGCAACTTCAATCACCACTGAGGAGTATTGGATCTTCCCTGAAAGGAAACAACATATTTTTGCAAGCAAAGAAACAAAATGCCCTGATGACCGCTGGAATAGACTTTCCTTTCAAGCAGAACAAAATGGTTTTGTCAACCTGAGGCTGCTTTTCTTTAGGAATCTCTAATAATGGGGTTTATAGTCATTGCTAGCGGAAATATTGTCAGTTCTCCAGGCTCCATTTGCAGGCATTAGTATGTGTGTAAATGAGAGTTTTCCAGACCAAGCCTCACACCATATAAAAGTGTATGGAGCCAGGGCTAGATGGGACATAGCATTAGCTGGACTTTCATTCATGGTGTGTTATAGTTTTAGGGATCATTCACTCAAGCCACAATTTTTGCTATTTTTCATGCCCAGGTGCTCTTCTGGAAAATTTTCATCTAAAGATTTCATCTAAAGAACTACTGAGTTCTTTTTTTTTATATATATACATATTATTTTTTCCCCTAGTAAGCTAGTGAACTGAGAGCAATTTCCTCAACGTCTTCCCTGTGTGACATTTTTTTCCTGCAGTACTGGCAAGACACTTAATCACTCTTTGTTTATGTTTCCCCCTTTTGAAACAGGCATTGAAGTGTTGCCTCGCCGGGCAAATGTGTGAGAAGGATGAATGCAGTTGTACACGTGAAGAGGTCGGGTACTGGGAATACTGGGAATACTGAATACAGGAACGCTGACCATCAGCTCGGTATCTCACTCACTGCCCAAGCTGTGGCCTGGCCATGGGAGATGCCAAGCAGCTCCTACCAGCCAAGGTATTCCTACATAAATGGTAATATTTTTTTGTTTCAGGTTAGATGATGATGATCAACTTGGTGCTGGATGACAGTTATCCTTGCAGCCTTTTCATTTTTTTAAGAAAGATTTTTTTCACATTTGCTAAAGGAGAAGAAGTGGGGATATTCGTTCTACAAGTGCCTGTTCCAGACAAAATATTTAATCTCTATTTATATTCCTTCTTTCTACAACGGATGCTGTTATTTTAGTCTCATTATTCATAGACCTTTGGAGGATTAATTAAGAAATAATTGTGAACAGGTCAAATTTCTTATTTAAAGGTTCCAGATCAACAAGACAATGAATAAATAGGACAAACAGATTTAGCTAAGGCTTACAGTGTATTAACTTCATCTCATTTCTCATTAGTTTGGAATCGAGCTTGTCTTTTAGTCTGCTGGAGGTGCACTGTATATAAAAAACTGCTCTCAAAAGCAAGTTGGTAGTTTCTGAGATTTATATGTATTGATGGCTGAATGTGGCTCCCGCTTGTGTCATGACATTTCACACTGGCAAAGAAGAAAATTGCAGCATCTGTGCAGCATCACAAAATCCCTTGTCACCAGCCTTTTTTCTTCCACTGTTCAGCCTTTCTTTTCAGCCCTCCTGAGGACAGAGACATCTTTTCTTTTTCATGGCCTTGAACCTACTTGGGAAATAAACACTCTGTATACATAAAGGCTAATGTCTAACTGTTAATTTTATCCTACTCCTGTAAAAACTCTGCCTCTTAGACGTGGCTTTATGCTGTGCCCTCAGTCATGGTCAGAGGTTGTGCTCTTCCATGGTCTTGAACCAAGGTGTCAGTGCTGTAAAGGTTCAGTTCTGTGAATTAGCTGCTTAAGCTCTTTCTCAGGCCTGGAAATGAGGAATAAATATGTCACGTGTTTCTAAGAAGTGAAGCACACCTCTTTCTGTCTCTCTGCAAAGATCCTCACGTTTAAGAAAGCAAAGCAGACAATACTTGCATGTGTTTATGTTTTATTGAGATAGAAGTGACACCGCTCTTAAAAGCAGAGGTGCCGAGAGCAATTCAGGCTATTGATTTTTGACCCAAGTTCTTTTGTTCCAAGGAGAAGGTAATTCACCCTTACATTAAACTGTGGTTGCATTAGACATTGGAAATTTGTATAGCAAGGCGAAAAGGAATGACTGCCCTAAAACTTCATATAAGTCTGCGTTCTCTCTGGAAAAATCCCTGTTGTAGCTACGGAACTGGTGACATGTCATCAGCTCTGAGCAGAAATTGTCCCAAAAGGGAGTTCTTGTCACTTTTTCTTGCAAGCTTGCACCTTGGAAGAGAGCGGGTGGACACCAGTCACTGTCTGACAACTGCCTCCTAATGAGGAAGTCAGGACATTTTGTATTTTTGTGTTTATATAACTCACTGTCTCAACAGCTCTGGTACCGTTGTCTCACCATGAAAACTTGCTGTTATGACAAATGCTGTAATAACCACAGAGATCAGCTGGTTTAGGAAGGAGCTCCATTTGTACCCTGATAAATAAACAGACAGGGCTGTTTCACAGGGCTTGCAGGGGGGGAATAAAGAAGTCCTGTTTCCCCTCATCGCCTCTATTTATGAAAAAGGTTATATTTTTTTTTCTTCTTTCTTCTGACCACTAGATCACCAGAGTAGCACATTATTTGGGAAATTTTCCCAACAGGTGTTGACACAATCAGCTGTTGTCTGCCAGTGCCCACGGCTGCTCTGCTGGGTAAGGAAAAGGACCTGGTTGTTATCCAGTAATGATTTGTTGCAAGCTTAGACACATGGATACCCGTTTTTTCCCTTCACCTAACTCTTTCATTTATTCCTCCAAGGAGAATGCAAACCTGTTTAGGAGCTACGAAGTAGATACAATAGGCTAGAGCTGGAATAATTCTTTTCTCAAGGTAATTCAACACTTACTGCAAGAGATATATCTTCGTATGGGTGGGTGGGAAGAGTTTTCTTGCCCAAATGTTGCTTGGCAGTGTGGGGCATGCAAGCTTAAAACCTGTGACTGTCTGGCGACATAGTGGGTCGGTTTTGTCTCCTGGTGCCAGTGAAGACTATAAAAAATACAGTCTGGATCCCGAGATGAAGGTGGCATCTTCTCCCACATTTGTGTGTATGTACGAGAATGTCTGTCCCCCCTTAATTACAATTATACCCACTGTCTGAATGCAACCCAAAAGTCTCACAAGTGCTCCCGTGAATAATGTGAAATTAGGTGTGTCCAGATGGAAAAGAAATACCCTGCTGAGGGAAGAGCTTCCAAATTCATGCTGTATTAGACTTTGGGGAAGCCACCCAGTGGAGCTTGTTGGGTAATAGGATACATTAGCTCTATTGAATGCAAAAACCTACCTGTTGGGTGTGTTTGGTTTTCAGACTGCCAACAAACCCCTCAAATCAATTAGCCAGGCAGGTCTACTTGCAGTGCATGTTTTCCCGCTGTTCACAGAGCGAAGCTATTTTACATTATCTCTAATTATTTTTGCATTTGGTATTTCTTGCTGGCTAAAGCAGGCACTGCTTTTTATGGGGGAATTAGATCCCAGGTAGCTCCTAGGCTTTTAAAATCTGCTGTAATCCATAATGAATATCTGCATCGGTATCAGACACTGTTTGTATCACTTTCTAGTGCACTTAATGGGGAAAGAGAGCAGGTGGCAACTGTTTAGCCTGCCCCAAAAACCTTTGACACTACTCTTCAGGGTAGTGACACTACTCTTTATGGTAGATCTGAGGCCAGACCTCCATCCCTCTTTCCTAGATTCAACTGGAACTTCAGAGTTCACCTCAGAAAGCAGGAAAATGTAATTGTTAGGTTACATTGATTTTAGTAAATAGTTTTTAAATGTATTGCTATATGCACATGTATTGTGTATGTATTGTAATCTATTGTATACATGAGCCTTACACGGGTGGGCTTAGCACCTGTAGGTCATTTTAGTTTTTCGGGTGCACTCAAAGTTTTTTCTCTCCTCCCTTTGAAGAAATTTTCAGCTGTCAAACACGCTGGCTGTTAGGTACAGCAGGAAGAGGTAGCGCCCCTCTCATCTGCCTTGGGAAGTGTCTGTATGATCCCAGGAAAAAAAAAAAAAAAAGGTCTATCCTGGTCTTACTGTATTAGAAGAAAGTGCCACTGCAGAATTTCATATGTGATCCAGGCATCAGCAAATTTTTTCTGTCCACTGAAGGTCCATGTTTTAATCTTAGCTTTAAATCAAAGAAGGTGATTCTTTTGCACCACATGGGAATTGCCACTTTGAAAGCTGGACTTACACGCCTGTTACGTGTGAAGACACAATCCTGTTTTTCTCCTATGCATTTTCTTCACCAGCCTTCGTCTTACTGATTCTCACCACAATGAAGTATGCGCAATATTTTTTTTGAGCCCATCATGGCAGTGTTCACGAAGGCTGCGCCTTAGTCCAAGGAGGTCCATTGCTCTAGGCCTCCTTCACCAAGGCGAGAGGTACACCCACAGGGGCGTCACGAGCGGTGGCCTTAAGATGCCAGAACAGCCTGGTGAATGACTGCCAGCTGGCAACAGCATGCACAGGCAGGAGCCAGGGGGTATTAGCCACACATTTGGTTTGCAGTCCTAGCAGTAAAATTAGGATTTTAGTCCTTGATTTCACTGAGCTAAAGCAGAACTTTTTATTTATCAGAGCGCTCTCCCAGCCGCCACGCCAACGGAGGAAATAAAAGAGATTTATGTTGAAAGCTCAGCCAAGCGCACTCCTGTTACCCAGAATTTGATGGAATTGTGTTTGGCAGTGTCCACCTTGCTAGCTTGGGCTGTACACCTCAGGTGTGTTCTCTCCTTTTTTTGGAAGGAGGCTCTTCTTCCATGAAAGGGAGCTAGGGAAAAGGGCTTGGTCCTGAGCCGGATGGGAAAATTTCAGGTTATGCATTCTCTTAATGAAGTTGCTATAAAGCACAGACTTCTAAAGAAAGGCTAAACAGTCCTTGCTGGCTTCTTATGGGAGCAGCAGTAAATGCAGCAATTAGTAGGGCAAAGCTTGCTTGCAAAAGAAACTGGCAAGTGATGGTCCTTATAAATCTGCAGCAATCCCTCCTTTAAGAAGCTGCGTCAAGCTTCCACATCACAGGGCAGAACATGGCCCTTGTTCAATAGCTCATGATCCTCTGCTTGAGGAGAGACCACCCGTATCCTTTATTTTAGCCATTTAGTCAATAAAAAAATAACAGTCCTTTTAGCGAGATGAATCCTTTTGGCAGCTATGTATTTCACATCGGGGAATTCCTTTATAGAGGGATTATATTACCCTTATTGGTAAGATTTATCTGTGGCGCACTTTACATTCTTTAATGTTAAGCGTTTTCCTTTGCTGTAGAAGCCTTCTGTGATGTGGGGTGCCGGGCTTCCAATCTGTGCCTGTTTTGCAATGGGGTGGTTCAATTACTCCTCTTGAAGGAAGCAATGCAAGGCTGGATGCTAACTCTCCAGCGGTTATCCCAGCACTAAAGTCTGGATAACCCAAGCAAAAGATAACCTTTTTCATGAATAGACACAATAGGAGGAAACAGAACTTCTTTATTCTCCCCCTGCAAGCACTATGAACTGTGTCTCTTTTCGACTGTTGTCCTGCTAAGGAAAATGCCATAAAGGACAATGTTTGAAGTTAATTTGATGTGTTTTCCCCAAAACCCCTCCATTAGTTTCTGTATTTGCAAAAAACTGTTAACGTTTCTCAATGCTGAAGGGGATGGTCCCCATTACCTCTCACTCTCCTCCACCCACTTGCTCCAGTTGTTCCTCATCACCACTGCCTCCTTTTTTCCCCGTCCTCAGTTCCCCGTCCCTTATTCCATCCCTCTGCTAATGGTTGCCCAGGCAGGAGACGGCGTATTTTGAGGCTCGATGTGAACTGCCCAGCGGCTGCTCAGCTCTTTGGCAGGACACGTGGCATGGGGGATCACTGAACCCTTCTACTTAACCCCAATTTTCTCAGTTTGCTGTGATTCATCTTTGAGATTTCTACCTTCCCTTCCAACTCGGTTGAAACCAGGCGAGCAGCTCAACTGCTTCAGACAGCCACAGTGCAACCATGCAAACGCACACCCTTGGAAAACCAGGGCCAGAAACATCCTGTTCCAGCTAAAGAATAAGAACATAATAGGATGTTCTCACCCCAGCGGAGTGTTTCAGGGTGATCTGTGAGAGCAAAATTGGAAACGCTGCCGCTATCTCTGCCCTGTCCAGTAGCTGTCCTAGGAGCAGCTGGAACCTGAGATAATTTGGTAATTTCATTCTTACGGCTTCGGCTCCCCTTAATGACCTTTAAAATTGATTTGCTTCATTTGCTTGGGTTTTAAGAGATTATGCTTAAGTAATGCTTTGCTGCATTTAATGTTTTGTTGTATTTTAATTTACTGTGTAATGACTACATTAAATAATAGTAACATCTGAAAATATTAAACAACAAGAGATGACAGATAATGCATGTTAAGTTCTTTCTGTATTTTGAATCGTTTATCTCCCAGGTAACATAAGAAAAATGTTAAATCATACTGAAGCACATTCCTCAGCTGATGTAAATCAACTAATGTACAGCAGCTGAATTTCTGGCCCATTATGTTTTTCCATGAAAGATGTCTTTGCCTTCGGAGTATTAATTATCCATGATTCTTTTACTGTTCTTGTTTTCTGCCTCTGCAGGTGCTGCTAATTCTCCCAATTTCTTCCAGAAATGGGAAAATTGATCTATATTAGGAAACGTGTTCTTCCTTTCTTCAGTAAGCTGCATTTTCATTTTTGGCTTCCATATTTAAATCCTAATGCACATACACATATGAATGATGTGGGTTTTACTGCTGACAGTTTTAAATCCTACCATGTATCAGCTGCATAGACAGCTTAACCCCTTCTTGCTTTAGCAGAAGACCACAGGTTTTTTGCAAAAGATGACCGTGGCATACACTTTGTCATACACAGCACAGAGGTCCCTGTCAACAAACCATCCCCATCTTCAAGACCGACCCCACAAAATCAGTTAAGTCAGATAATAAACGATGCACCAAGCCTGGTTGCTGGAGGGGGGGATGAAGGGAAGGCTCAGAGCCCCTTACCCCACAGCCTGCTGGCACTGGCAGATGCACCCAAAGGGACATGGTTGCAGAGGTCCCCTTCCCCCTCCCTGATGCCCCCCTCAGAAAAGCTCAGGGTGAAGCCCACAATATCTGAGCTCCAGCATAACTTTTCCATGCCCCACTGCTGTGCGTGGGGGCATTTGGGGCAAGAGTGGGTTGTATGCCAGGGCAGGGAGCATCCCGTGCTGCTCCAGAGGAATTCATCACTGGTGACCTGCATCCAGCAGGCATGATCGGAGCCGCAACTATGGGGGAGACCCTCTCCCTGTAAGCCTGTGGGTGCCATTTGCCACCCTGCAGCATTTCCCCTGGGAGCCGCAGGATGTGCAGCCTGGACAGAACAGGGGAGAGGATTAATCCTCCTGTCTCTATTAGATTTTAATTGGAAGGGAATCGGTCTTTGACTTAATTTCCTCTCTTGTCTCAGCTGAAGTCTAGTGGATCAAAAGAAATGCAAATTGAAAGAGAATATTTTGGATGTGCCTGATCTTAAAGTTGAACATGAATAATCTTTCATGCCTCTGACTTAATGCCTGTACCATTTTTCTCACAAAAGTCTTGAAACAACGAATATTTCCTTGTGTGACAAAAAGAATTTACTTTTCATCAAGCGAGAAAACCTGAACGATGCTGTTGCAGTATTAAAACGTAGCTACTAACTGCCTCACGTTATCAAACCTGACATTATCCTTTACATTAAAATACCGTATGTTTTATTTTATAATGAGAGGGCAAAGACCTAGTTCCTACCAAGTATGAAGGTACTGTATGTGGGCTGCCATTATATGGCATGAGTTATTCACAAAGAAATTCAATCGACTGATTATTAGATTATCGGCTAATGCAATTTAATATAAGATCTTTCTTTTCCTTTTTCTTTCCTTTTCCTTTCATTCCTTGTTATGTTGAATTACAGTGCTAAGAAAGTATTTTTTCAAGTGGTTAACTTGAGTTTGCTTTCCAACATCTCTTTATTTATGAAGAAATGAATTCAATGGTTCTGTTTTCTTTTTAGTGCTTGTGAAAATGAAGGATAGTTGTGCCTGCACTATAAGAAGAGTGATTTAGGTAAGTGTCTCTGAGGCAGCTTGAGTCAATTTACCTTAGACTCGCCCTGAAATTCTCTATTACTTTGCTGCAAACCTTCCCAAGAGAAAACATTTACTCTTGCTGAGCTGTATTGGAGTAGAGGGTGGTTTTGCTGGTGTCCTACGTTATGGCTGGAGAAAAAGAGGAGAGGAAAATGCTACATTGATGGAACCACATCAATGGGAAGGAAAAAGGATTTAATTATTTTTTGTCCACATATTCAACCTGGGGGTAATGGATGTCAGTTGTGTCATCTGTAAAATTCACATCAAACTCAGCCAAGAAATCTGTAGGGATTTTTTATTCTGGGTCTCCTTATTGATAGTTTTCCAAGAAATCCTCATTTTCAAAGTACACGCAAGAGATTTTTCTGTGACCACCTGAGTGCAGAGAGTAGCGCCTTACATGTTGGCTGACAGGTTGGTAGAATAAGTGCCTAGCCCTCTGCTCAGCCCTAGCTTGGGAAAGCCCAAATGTACAGATGGAAAAAAAAAACACCACCTCTCTTCTCTGCCATGCAAACCAAACTGCCCTGAGTGCTTACTCCAGATCTGCCCCATGGAACTTATGGGAAGGCAAAGCCCTGAGCCGAAACAAAGGGAGAAGGTGCAAGGGCAAATGCTATTTTTCTATTACCGCAGCGCTGATTTATAGATTGGGAAGAATAACTTGTGCTTGCTCTCTGAACAGAGACATTCCTTTGCTCATGCAGAGACATCTCGCAGGCCAGCTGTGCTGTCTCTGAGTTGCTTGTTATCAACTCTTACAAGTCTGGGGGAAAGCAACAAAATCATGACAATGATAAGTACGGCTTCTTTACACACTTACATGATGCCAGCCCAGTTTGTGGTCCAAAAGCACCACTGTGGTCTGGCTCCGAGTAAACAGAGCTATTAGCAGTCACAGGAGGCCGACAGGTTGCGGGTTTCAGCTGACCAGTTGTTACAGAAAAACAACAGATTCCTCCTTTTTCTTTTTTTTTTTTTCCTCTTTTTCCTCTCTTCTTTTTTTTTTCCTGGGCTCCTTTTGTTGCTGAATCTTTCACACTCCAGAGAAGAGCACTGCTGTTGTCTGGTGGCTAAAAGTAAAATCACATAAAGGGGAAGAGAAAGGAGAATAAAACAAAGATGTCTCTTGTTCCCAGCTCGATAACGAATGCAGCACGCGCTCCCATAGGCTCACCAGGTAGTGCCCCTGGGCTGGCACAGCGCCTGTCTGTGCCATCTGCTGAGTTTCAAACCTTCTTCTGCATCCCATCCTGCAGAACCTCCTGCAGCCAGGCGCTGCTTTTCTGCTGAAATCACTACGGCGTGCAGCCAGCCCAGGTTAGCAGTTTGATAGCATTTACTACAAAAAAGGGGAGGGGGGTGCATTACATCTTCATATTTTTGCAGTTATAATCTCTGTCATGGTATTTGCGAGTGTAATAGGACATTTCTCCAGCTGTTTACAACAGGTTGGGGCAAGAGCTCTGCTTCCCATGTGCCATCTCACTGGAAATGTGGATGTTTGGCTATTTTTGTTTGCTGAATGCAACTTTAGATGGAGGCTAGTGAAACAGCCACATTGGAATCATTGATGTGATTAGTGGGTTGAAGGAGAACAATAAATAAAGATACGTTGTGTATATTATGAGGTGCAGGACTCAAAATGATGGGCTGTCATATAAAAGTGGGAATGAAACAGGAAATCAAGACCCAAAAAAAAGGCAATAATAAAACACTCAGTATTTTATTCTATGCCAGACAGTTTCTCTTCTATCTAAACTGGCATATTTCCTAAAACAATATCGTTTAAGGAAACAGCTGGTCCATCAGAATGTTTTCCCTCTGCTGTGTATCATCTGCCCAGCATTTTGCTCTGATCAGAAAGGTAAAGAGCATGAGCACAGAGCAAGGGTTGAAGGAAAACAAATTTACGTGCCCCTGAACAACAATGCGGCAACTCCAGGCAAAGTCATAGCAGTATAAGAGAAATTGACTGATAAATCAAGCACTGACATTTTCAGCAGGAGAAAATACGTCCCAACTCTCATAATTTCTTTCACGTTTTACAAGGACGGATCATCAGTACTTCAAATTAGTAAGAATGTAAGAATAGTGTCTGAGATTACTGTAAAACCATCTGATTTTCCACAGTACAAGAGATTTCAAAAAATTTTTGTAAAATTCATAAAGAGCAGATCTAGCCTTCCCGGTGAACAGAATTGTGTTGCTCTAGTCTTAAAAATTGCAGATATAAGATCTGGTACAAGATGCTTTGAAGTGCAATGCGACTGTCCTCTTGGATCAGATGCTTTTAGGAAAAGCCTGTGTAGGGTTGGAGCATTAGGTTTTTGTTCAACTTTCGTTGGTCTGTGTTAAAGAAGGGTTCAATTTAGGAGCCCTTCTGGCTAAAAAACCTGCTAAAACATTTGCGGTAGTGCCCTATTTCTCCACAGGAGAGTTTAATTTCCAGTCTTATAAACTTGGTTTCTTCCGAGAGCTCTCCACTCTGGCATTTTACCTTCTTGTTATTTTTCTGCTTGCAAAGTTGGGAACATTGGAGACGTATCAAAATGGAATGCAGGGTGAACCAAAGAGGTGTTTTGCTAGGTATAACACAAGTTTTACATGATGGTGCATTTAGACTGTTTTTATTTTAACCTGAATGCGCTCACTGTACTTGAGAGCAGATGAATTTGCAATAGCACATACATTGATATCTGATGTTGGGTTTGAAGTATTAGGTAGACACCTTAATAAATAGTGTGGCATTCAGAGAGGATGAGTACCGAGTGGCACCCAGTGAGTTATTAACCGTTCCTTTCTCATTTTATCGTCTTTCTTGCTAAATTTCTCGTAATCTGAAACACAGATCCACTAGTTTAGCTCATTTTCTTCTGCAGCAGATCTACTTGATCAAAACCAAGGTTTTCAAAGCAGACTTGCCAAATTTGCCAGTGCTGATCTGGAAGTCAAATACCCATGTGTTTTGAAGAGTGGAAATGCCGGAATCTGAGTATCTGACTCAGAGCTGTTGGCTCTTTTCAAAACCTAGCATCTATACCGCCTCTGCTCAAGAGCCCTGAGACCTTTTGAAAAATACAACTCTAAATGTGCATGCTGAGCATTTAGAAATTAGTCTTCACGTTCATTTTGGAAACACAGGTGTTCAGCTCATTTGGATAAAGTTAAGGTAACCGCTGCATCTCCTAAACTCTACTGACTTGGTGCAGATAGATGGGAAAAACCATCAGGTAGCCTTGCATTGAGACACTTAATTGCATTTGATTAAAGCACACATATTGCTAAAAGCACGTCCTCCAAAAAAAACCCATGCAGATGTAATTTTAAAAATGTTGAAATGAATTGTTTTGAACGTTTTTCTTTTGATAAAATACACGTCAATGCTTTTGCATTTAAAAAAACCAGTGCTGGTACACGCTGGAAATGTTCATACAGTAAAAGCTGCTCAGGGTTTCTACCAGTTGTGCTGGATACATCAGTGAGAGGTAGATGGTGGTGTGGAGAGCGTGCAGCCTGAGCAAGGTTGTGTGGGGGCACTTGGGCTGACCTATTCTGTCGTAGTTGAATTATAGCCTCAGAGCTGTGCACAGAATAAAATGCAGTTGAGAGGACTGCAGGGCTCCTTTTTCTGAATGTTAGAAATCCCTCTTGACAGGCATGAGGAAGCTGGAATTGCTGTACGGCCCCTGTACTGATACAACAGCGTTTCTAACATTTAAACAACAGTTTAATTTTTCTGGGGAGAAAACGTCTCTAAAATTTCTTCGGAGAAAGCAAAGAAACCTTCAGAAAACTGCAGATGGAAAGCTTGCTTTTATGTAAAATGGAAGCATGCTGCGAATCATTGGAGAAAACCTATATTTTCTTGACAATTATAACAATATTAGGTAGCAGTGAAGGTTTCCAAGGCAACCTGGCCACGGGTGCATTCATGTGGAGTGTGTGTGACTACCTGCTTTGTCAAGCCAATGGATGGATGTCAGAAGGTGGGGGGGGGATACATATCATTTCATCAGTCTACACTAGGAACACTATTTAAAAGCAGAGTTGTTATTTTTCGGAGTATGTCTGATTGCGCCAAGCATTCCATTGCTTTTGTTTCTGGAATAGGCAAGACAAATGCTTGGTAGCCAGAGTGAAGGCAGCTGGCTGGTGAGGTGTCCCACGGCTATAGGAGACCTTCTGGGCAAGTTAGTGTGGAGTCTGCTCATAGATTCTCTGTGGATGTAAATAAATGTACAGCATTTTCCCCGAATAAGCTTCCTTCTTCCTTTTGTACCAAACCTGACACCAGCCGGTATTTCCTGAGGTGCTAAACCAAAGGAATCCTTCCAACACCTCAGGTTTCTTGCCCTCAGTTGCAGCGCCTGGTACCATCTTGCCTTTGCCTGTCCTTCTTTATTCCGCTCCGCCATGTCCACGTTTGGTGTATGGGAGCTTTCCTGGCCTCTCCAGCTGTCCTGTGAAGCGCAGAAACGGCAACACATAGTGTGGTCTCCCATGTATTGTTCTTCAGGCCATCACTCTTGTTCCTTCTGAAGAGTCGTTGCATTTCAATGTTGTGCAAGGACCCCCACTGCCAGTCTCCAGGGAATTCACTGCCTTGTCTTTGACCTTTTAAAAACTTACAACAGTTGCAGATGCAGTTGGTTTTGAAAAAAAAGGTCAAGGCTGCAGGATACCTGATACGGGTGCCAGGAAAATGCAAAAACACCCCCTAGCCACCCAGGGGAACTGGGAAAGGAGTGTGGGTCATGGTCATCAGTCCTGACTGCTTTCCAGATCGCGGGGGCAGGTGCGACACAGGCGTGCTGTAGAGCAGCCCATCCCTCATTTTACCTGTTTGGGGAGGCTGAGCTGGCAGGTCTGAGCTGCCACCACAGCAGTGCAGGTCACTGGGGAGTGCAGACATAGGCTGAGACCTGGCTGAGCGTTTCCATGGTTCTTCAATAGCAATCCCCTTTCCAAATTAGTTTTGCTTCAGGAAAAGGCAGGGAGGATTCACAATTATCTTTCTCTAAACCAAAACTATTATAGTATTGAGCTCACTGAAACTTTGCAGCTTCCCCTGGGAATTAACCAGTCACAGGAGGCGTTGAATGGAGCAGTTATTCAGGTATTGAAAACTGCCTGCGCGATCCCTTTTGGCTCTGGCATGAGGGCTCCAACCCCATTGAAATGCCGGTAACGTGCACAGCCGCATCCTGCGCCCCGTGCTGCTTTCGGAGTAGCCCCGGCGGCTGCTGTGTGCAATGAATGTCAATGACACCCCGAGCACCCAGAAGTAAGCTTGAGTGAAAAATTAAGATTCTGCGAATTTGCGTTTAAATTATTTTACCTAACAGTTGCCTTTTGCTGTGGATTACAAAATGTCCTCTGTGCATGCAGATGTGCTCAGAGCTAGCTCACGCTCAAGAGCTCCCACTTTCGTGCTTACAGCTGTGGTACAGATGTGCGCCATGCCGGTGCCATGTCCCTCTCCCTGCGCCAATGTGTACACTGCCATCCAGGGGTGCAGCAGCAGCACGTGCGGGTACAGCCAAGCTAGCTGTCAGCTCGCTGCCACGCTGCAAAGAGCAAGGAAACTGCACTTGCAAAAAGGCTTTGCAGCTGGCGGCCTGGGACTCCCAGCACACACGTACCTAAGGACCATGCTGCTCTCGCACCCGGAGCGGCTGTGCCATCACGCGTGTGCACAGCACCCCAGCCGCAGTGCGGACAGCAGGCGGTCCTCTTCCCAACCTCTTCCCAAAGCGGTTATCCAAGCAACTGCCAAAGCCAAACAGGGAGGAAATAGAGTGTGGAGGATGTAGGTCAGGAAACCGCTCAACTGGCCGAGGCAGGAAAATGTAGTCATCTAGTTTCACCGAAATTTTCCACTGCATTGGCTGTCCTGAAATTTTGGGCATAAGCCTGTTTTTCTGCTCGTGGGCAAGGAAAGAAGAGACTTGCAACCAACCAGCCCAGATGTCAGAGCCCGCGTGTATGGAAAAGGGTAAAGGTGAGTGGTTTGTGCTCAGGATAGCGTAACCTGACAGCTAGGCACCCAGCTCTGCTGCAGTGCCAGTATCCAGACTGCCGGGATGGGCGCAGTGCGCACCGGTTGCGTTTGTTGCCAGGCACTTCTGCTTCGGTTGTGTTTGTTGCGAGGCACTTCTGCTTCCAGAGGTGAAGTTATCTGTTGGATTACAGCGTGGGTGAGCTGCTCAGTCTGCTTAGGGCTTCTGAGGAGGTTTTCAGCACTAGAAATACGAGCACAGATATAGCTGAGACATTGATGGCAGGCATCTAAAGGCAGCAGTAGCTCTTAAGCATTGAATATGTTATTGAATATTTGGGCCCATGTTATTCATGCACTCCCGACTCTTAAGTCCTGTGTTTAAGGCTCTCAACCACCTTAAGGCTCTGCATTATTTGGCATTTTGGGTTCCAGAAAAAGGTGTATCAAGCGCTCATCTCTGGAGGCAAAATCAAATGCTGTATTGAATTGCCTTTCCTTTGTACAATATGGGACACTTGACAGAGCTATAGAAATCCCATTTGAAAAATGATAGCTGTTGATTTTCTGCTTGCTGAGAATTATTAGTATTTTTCTATCCTGCAAAACCAGCCGTTAAATCAGCAAAATGCTTTGGCATTAGAGCCATTTGGAATGTAAAAAATACTGCTGCTTCTTGTTGAGCTGCAAATGTTCAGCTGCAAAGTTAAGGGAAAATCTAAAAGGACGAATAATGATCTTAATTTGAAAGACATTTTACAAGTAAACATGCTGCAGTTGTAGCTACAAATCAGATAATTGCTGAACATTTTAAAACCCAGTAGTATAAAATTAAAAACAAGAAAATCAAATTTAAGTGCAAACAAATAAGAGGAGAATTCTAAGTAAAAGGTTCACAGTCTTTTTTTTGTTGTTGTTATGGACCATTTCTTTATCTCGGCAACCTCAAATATTGCACAGTGGTCTCTATTTAATCATCCAGGTTATAATATTTAAATGAGCAGGTACTTTAACATAAAATGGTTTACAGTCAGTTTTTCTATTACTGTATAAGAAATGTACCCATGAAACATAAAAAGGTCAACCACTTCAATGAAATAACTTTTAAAAATAATACAGTTTTACAGCCCTACATAAATATATGTATTCTATTATGTCAAAGAATATGAAATAATATCACTCGGCGTTAAGCCGCAACTTTTTCAAGGAGGATACATTAGCTTTAAACTGGGATATATGATCATTGAAATACATTATTTCTGCTTTGGACTTTACATTTCCAAGTGAAAGGTTTTTCTTCTCTCTACTTCCCAGCTTCGGCTATTCTTTTTCCCCACTTGTAACGATTCCCCTCTCAAAGTACTCGTATGTCTTGTCACCGTGTATTTTAGTAATATACAATTAGGACGGAGGGGCCGTGCTGGCTCCCCGCATGCTGTCCAACTCTGTGGCCCAGCTCTGCCATGCCAGGACAGCCCACCTGCTCTGACCCATGTTTCGGGAGAGTGCTGGCAGCTGCGGGGGGGAGCAAAGCTGAGGTGCAGCCATGATGCAGGTGGCAGAGAGGCTCTGGATGTATTCCCAGGGGATGGGACTTTGGCTGGGAGGAAGATGCAAGGAGACAATGTTTATGGTGATGCACATGGAAAACTGTTCATGAGAACTTCCTGAGAAGATAGAAGGAAGAGGAGAAGAGACCGGAAAATATACTTTGTATGTGCATCTCGTCCTCCTGTCTACCTGTGACAAATTATGGCCCAGTCTAAGCTGGTCCTCAGAGCACCTCCAAATACCTGGGTAGGTTCTGCAGCTTCCGACAAATCTACAGTAGCCCAGATACCTGCGCTGAGCTAGCTCCTTCTGTACAGCCTCCCAGCCTGTCCCACTCGACTGTGTGATCCCATGAATACAGATTCCCAAAGCATTCACTGTTACACAGTTAACTAACATCTCCAGGCCATAGCTGACCTACATTTGATTCAAGTAATTAAAAGGGTAAGTTTATTTCTGAGGAGCAGCTGTTCACAGAGTTGGGGGGTAGAAGTAAGGTAAAAAGCATTCCCATTCCCTACACATCCTTCCTCTGAAGCAATCAATAAGTTTAATTAGAGTGGTTAGGAATGAACTATGAAAGCAGCAAAGTTAGTACCTGATAAATTAGGGAAACAGTGGGACAGAAGACATATGTATGACATTTTTAACAGAAATCTGATGTACGTAATTGCCAGTGCCTGTTGTTATGAAGGGGAGGAGTGCGTGCATCAGGACTTTGCAACAGTGGAAAGAAAGTACGTTATAATCCATCCATTTCACACACTGTAACTGCAGTGTAGCTCTAGATAAATAATTAGAGGGGAGAGTGGTATAACACCCGCACCACCCTGCTTCCCCTTTGAGAAATACTGGTATTCTCTTGCTGACGAGGCCCTAAAGTCAATGGGTAACCTACAGGTTTGATATAATGCTAACCCTCCTGTGTGCAAGTCATGACACTTTGCACATACACTTTGCTCCTTTTCTGAGCGGTCTTTTCTGAGTACCACAAAAAGAAATCCCCAAAAGATACAGACACCCCTAGATTCATCTTGCTATTTCCCAGATGCCTGGAGTTAGAAGTCTAGTTGGCACAGGAGAGCAAATGGTACTTCCAGCTGCCCACCTACAGTTTCATTCCCCTTTGGTGACGTCTCCCTTCATTGACCACGAAGGCCCTCCCAGAATAAGTTCCGTGAATCTAGGCCATGAAACTATCAAGTTTGAGAGGATATCTTGAGTAATTCAGCACAGCTATCATCACTGGACTGGGTCATGCAAGATATCCCTGTGCCCGTTCCAGCTTGCGTTAGTATTAACATTAGCTCCACACCGTTCAAAGTAAGCCACATCTCTTCCATTCACTCTTGCTGGTGTGCTGGACAATACTTCTCTATGGAGGCGTGCTGACTAGGGGTTCTTAAATACGTACTTTTAAGGAAATAGTCCCTCAAATGTTGGACGCGCTACGGTGTGGAGGCTTCCACAGTAGGGATCATTTAGAACTGCAAGCATTGGCTTCCTGGAGAAAGGATTTTAAGAAAACACTTTATTTCTACGTTGGGTTTTGTTTGTGGTGGGGCTGTTCATACTTTAAAGGTAAGCACATTCTTAAGAGCTTTGTTCAGTTCGGGTCAAACTGGTAAGTGACAGATCTGAGAGATGCTCTCATAGCAAACATCTTTGTGAAAAATGCTATGTCAACACCAGAATGTTTTGTGGGCACATCCTTTTAGTTGTTTTGATGCATTACAATATCTGAAATGTTATCTGAGGCACTGAATTTCAACATTTTATTAGCTGAAACATCTGAACTTTCAGTTTAAAGTAGGTCCTCATGTAATTTTTTTTTATTCAATTGAGACACTTAAAAGCAAAACATTTTGGTTTATTTTTACTGTGAGGAAAGGGTTTATTTAGTTTGGAGAAGAGAGCAAATTGGATTACTTAGTCTAAAGGAGAGAACATGATGGAGGACATCTCTCTAAATAAATAAAAGGGTGCTGCAGCGAGGAAGGTAATAAATCTGCTCTCCATGTTCATGGCCGATACAAAAAAACGTAATGGGACTCCAATTGCTGAAAAAAAAAATAAGATCAAGCTAAGCATTAGTAAAACTTTCTACTGGTAAGGCTATAGCTCTTGGAGAAGACTACCTGACTGGATATCTCCAACAAGATATCTCAACCCTGTTCCTGAGGAGAAGCACCCTCAGGATAACAGCAAGGACTTGTCCTGCCTGAGGCCTGGGTGATCTCTGGGGTGCCTCCAAGCCTTGGGATCCTCTGACATTGAGAAGTCTGTTTTCTTAAAGATAGAACACTATTGATACGGAAAGAGTCTGGTAAGAGATTGTAGGTGCAGCATGCAGATTCTCAAGGAAAGTTTCCCTCAGAGAGTACTGGCTTTGGCAGGCTGGTGCCACCATCTCCATCCTTTGCGTCTGCCTTGCCCGCATGTGGTCTGTGTGTGCGTGGGCACAGATGGGGCTGGCAGAGGCAAAACATTTCTTTTAATCCTTCTAAGAAATTACAAATTAAGATGTGATTATAGAACTGTTAAAAAGGAATTACCACAGAGGAATTTCCAGATGGTCATGCAGAATAAGGATTGAAGAGTGAACAGCGAGGTTGAGCTATTTATCCAAGTACCGTTCTCTCTTTTCTTTGTTTCCAATTGGCGAGTCCTGTTCTGTCCATGTAAAAATTTCTTTTTCAGTCCAGTTACAACTATCTTTCTGCCTGATAGTTAATTTTCTTGTCCAGTGCCAGTAATATTATTTTAAACTAATTCCTCAGGAAAACAAAATGTATGGAATCAGTTTGTCCCCTGCTGTGGAAAATAACTTTGGGATTTTTTGTTTGGTGTTAAGCCTATTTGATAGCAGAAAACGGAGCCTTTGGTACTGTTCTGTGGAGCAGCGTGCAATTCTGCGTGACAGGGTATCAGAAGAAATCACTGCTGATAACCTCCTAGGTTAATTACTGTGCCATGAGTGACCCTCTGCTTTGAATCAACACGTTACATTTAATCCGAGAACACAATATAGCTACCTCTTTACAATGACTCCATGGGGCTTCCAATTGTTATTTATGTGTGATGAGTGACACTTGTTTCAGAGCCATCTAAGTAATTTAGATACAACAGCTTAACAATTTTGCAGGATGTAGATGTAGATGATTCTGGCATTCTGCGCATTGCAAATGTTTGTACGCATTCCAGCTAATGCCTAGACAATTCCCTACTCCCTTTTCTCATCAAAGCCTGTAAATCCTTATTTGAGCACTGCTCATAAATTGCAGAGGTCACCACGAGATCCTGAGGGAATTTGTCATCTAACTGGAGGTTTCTGTGTTTGATAGAGCAGCCAAATGCTGTGTTTTTTCTAGATGGTCCTCTGGGAGATGATCCCAGGTATGGAGGAAGATGTCAGACAAATCAATGGGAAGATTCTTGTTGTCACCTCCTTCGGCCCAGGCCTTTAGAAACTGTTCAGAAATCAAAAACCTTGAAGAGCATGGGATTTGTTGTTGCTGCTGAGGATCGGACTGGATTGCAGTTTTACTAAGGGAATTTCCCCAGGCGTTTCACAGGAACTAGATCCACATTCCTATTGACTTTTGCTGGAAATTAGATTTTGCTTCTTCTGAAAAAACTTGCCTTTGTGATCAAATTGGAGCAAGGCTGTTCTAGTCCTAAAAGGCATGCTGCTAACACAGCATCAAGCTTTTCCCTAAGTTACAATAACACAGAGTAAGAAAATAATATACTTCTCAGCAGGGCTGAGCAGGTTCCTGTTCACAGCTTCACTGACCGGTCACGAGACAAGGGGGACTCTGTAAGTTGGTCAATGCTTCTTCACGGTCCACATTGCTTGTGCTCAGTCTTCTTTTTCATTAGGTCTTGCGCTTCCAAATCACAACATTGTTGACAACCAAGTGACTATTTAAGTATGCTTGCTGTGGAAGGCTGCGAGGGAAGGCGGCTTGCTTTCCTCTTTTAATCTCTTTCATGAGAAATTGTGCCTCTGCAATGCCCTGTCTTGTGTTTATTACTGTATCACTCACAGCTTCATTTCATGTTGTCTCCCATCTCTGTGTTTGCAGTATTCCATCCGCAGTAATCAAGGGTGTGACTGAATTTACATCACCTTGTAATGAGGGGAGTGGGGTAAGAAGGGAGACAATGCTGCATGCACCCTGTTCATCTAAGCAAAATGAAGTCTGCATACATGACATGCAGTTAATTCAGCTGTAGCAAAGCCCAAAGAAAATGCTGTTTTCTTACGTCGCCATCAGCTACGAACTATTACAACAACTTCCACTATCAGGGTCAAAATAAATCTTTGCTTCCAGATAGAGCAGTATAAGTTTTCTTTGCAGGTTCGCGGAGTAGCTCTCAATCTACATCTTATATCTGAAATCTGTGGAAGGAATGTGTATTAACTGTTTCATCAAAATCCTGATCTTTGCTTTGTAGTCTGTGAGGCTTTCCATTGTTTCCTCATTGCTTTCAAGGCTGGTAGTGCTCTCACGGTGAATACTGCTAAAAGTTATTTTTTCTCAATCCTTCTCTGTCACGTGCTTGGACCTGCAGTCTAAGCCTGGCTCGTAGGCTTTAAAGTTAACCTTAAATATCCATGAAAAAGCTTGCTGCAAATTTAACAGTGGTCTCTCTCTAACTTTTCTTTATCATTTAAAATTTTACCTTTTTTTATAGGAGGATTTAAAACAACTTTGAACTCATAACATCCACCTCTGTGAAAGATGGCATGTGGCTCAAAATAGACATAGACACAGGAGCAGACAGCTCTGGCAATGAAATGCTCTCAATAGCCCTTCCCATGCAGAATGACTAACCTCCTAAAATCATACTTGTCAGTTTATACAAATGAGCAGATAGGGTTCAGTAAAATGCGTGATTTTTCTGATCAACTGCCAACATTTCCATGGAAATTACTAGTATTTTGCTACTTGGGCTATTTCTGTGTATCCTTTGTGTCCTTGCTATATATTATTCTTTTCAAGTTGTACTTGTGTGAAAGATTTTACTGGCTGGAAATCATGATTTCTTGTTTGAGGAAGGTTTCTGTAAAGAACGTGTGCTGATCCCGATCACATCTTGGCATAGTACAGCTCTGTTATTAAATCTAGATTTCAGTCTTGCTTACATGTTAGGCCAAGGTTGAGGATACATCACCATAAAGGATAATTTTGCATTATAATCTGATGGGAAAAAGGAAACGATGGGAGGCTGGTATTCACTAGTAAATTAGGAATGTCCTTCATTTGCAATGAAAGCTAATATTGCCTCTATGTATAGAAATATATACAGTATATACCATATTATCAGTGTTTTTCTTCTTGTATCCTGTATATTTCTCCATACTTTCCCCTACCTCTCTATTTTTGTTCAACAGTGCTGCAAGAATTTCACTGGTGATTTTTAATTACTCTAGAAATTGGCACCCTGAGACTGGTAATTTAAAATTGTGTAATAGCGTAGTGTGTTGTAAGTGCTAAGAATTTTATTTGGAGAGATGCTTTCAAAGTAGACTTTCAGCTGTAGTAAAAAGTTTGCAGCATGTTATGAGGCAGCAAGACATTATTATTTGTAATAAGCAAAAAAAAAAAGAAGCTGCTGTTTCCACCAGAATTCAAAACAAATGAGGGGATCACACAAGAATTTTGCATGCTTTAAAAAGCATGGAGGAAGTAATCAATGATACATGCTGGAAATGACAGGGACAGAGGATCAATCAGCCACGCCAGCAGCCTGTCCTGTGTCCTTCCCTGCCACCGGAATGGAGACACCAGCCATGTGTCCATGCTTCCACACCATGGTCACAACACAGATGGTCACTTGTTCCAGAGAGAGCTACAAGTTGGTGGGTTTTGCTGCTGGAGTCAAATAATTTTGGTCTCTGGTCCAACTTTTCTGTGCTGTCTCTTTGAAGTGTGTGTGTGGGGGGGGTGGTGTCTGTGCATTCACACCACGCGTGTAAACATTGTTCTGTGTAGGTTGGTGCCTTAGACTGCTGCTGCTGCAGCTGAATAGGCAAGAGCAGAAAATGCAACTGGAGGATTTCGGGGGCCCCTGGGTATTTCCCAGGTTCCCATTATTGCAGAGCCCTCACAAGGAATTCACTCCTAATCATGCAAAATTCACCCTTGCTTTTACTTGTAAGAAATCTTAGCTTTTTCGAGGCAGATATGGCTGGAAGGGTCCCAAAGGACATTGCAGCTGGTGCTATGGGTACAGAAATGCTATTGTGCCCAAGGCCGCCTCGATCACTGACAGTGCTCTCCAGCTAGCTGAAATGATGACTATGCCTTTGCCTACCTCAGCGTCCAGTACTACTTCTATAAGTTTTGGGACGCAGCAAGCTACAAGGAACAGGCAACCATTCCTCGGGGCCCACACAGCTCACATCTACTCCAGTCCCATTTCAGACTGTACTGGCTAAAGCCTGAGGCGACATTCCTAGTCCGTCTCAGAGCTGACGCATGACCCTGTGTAGGTGTATCCAAATTAGCTACCTGAGGGTCTCTGTGGTATTGCAGATTGCCTGTCATTGTTGGGCTGCTTTAGCCGCTGATATACTGTAGGACTTTAGTGTCCACATTGTGGTTTAGAACAGTTTTATGACTGCTCTGACTCTCCCAGGACTGGACTTAATGTATGTAACCTTCTTGCAAGGGAACGGATCCAGTTCGCTCTCAGATATCTGAGCTCCTCGTCAGATAATGTCTCTAAATTCAGCTTTACAGAGGTGGGAATGACCAGAAAATTAATACTAAATGAAACAAGGAAGAGAGAAAAGACAACAGTGTTTTTCATGTATGGATGTGTCTTCAGAGAATGACCTATAGAGAAACTGTGCACTGAAAGGAGTAGTTGATAATGGCTAAAACTCACTGAGCAGTCAAATCCAATAAAGACATGCGTTAGAAATCAGCTGTGCTACATGAGAGAGAGGTGCAGAAAATTAATGATGCACTCCTCAATATAATAAATATTTTTAACAGAATAGGCAGAAGATGATGCTGCACAAAGACCAATCTTTCCTTGCTTTTATCTTTTAATGAGAGCATAGCAGCTACCTTTTGTCATGAGCAAAAAGTGCTTTCTTTGAACATAAGTGCTGGTAGTTGCATAATATGAAACTTACTGATGCATATAATGGTAGCAGTGGGCCGTCTGAGCACAATGTATGCTTTAAAATTAATCTTTGCACAGATCAGCAAGCACATGCAGAATCTCCCATGTTGATAAGAGCAACATACTTCTTTAGGAGAAGCCAAACTTTCAAAGCCTGGCAGCTGGGGTTTGCAAGCTTGTCGTTCCGTTATTAACTCTGTAGGCCTTAGGGAAGGGGTAATGGATGAGATGATCCCATGGGGTCCCTTCCAGACCTATTTTGTTTGGTTTCATGGTTCCTAACCAAGCAAGCGATAAGCAAAAATCTTCTCTGAGATGAGCAGAGGGAAAGGGATGTGTATTAATTATGAAAGATGCTCCATCCAGTTCAAAGTAATGTGGCTGGTGCTGGTCGGAGTTCAGCAAAGGGCAAGTGAAAGGAACCATAAGGATGGTGTTTGCTAGGGACCCCTGAGGCCCCCGGTGTTGCTGGATGTACCTTGAGGAAGAACCATGAGACTGTAAAGGATGGGTTTTGAGGGAGCAGTTTGGGCAGGAGGAGACTGCTGGGGAAAGTGTCTCCCAAGAGACCAGAGGCTAAAACAAACAGACTTTGCCAACACGGCTCATCAGTGACGCTTTACAGTGATACCGAAATCACTCAACCCATACTGTAAATACCGGGGATTTGAATGACAATGGCAGAAACTTACTGGATTTCTCTGTTTCTGACTTGCGTGCTGTGATCCTTTAGAAAGCGTGAGGCTGGAGGGAGAGGTCGAGCTCCCACTCAAAGCAAGGCCAGTGCTGCATCCAGGCAGGTTTGCTCAAGGCTTTGTCCAGTCGGGACTTGAAAACCTCTTATGTTTGAGCTCCCACAGCCCCTCTGTGCCCTTCTTCCTGTGCTTGGCTGTCCTCCCAGTGAGCGGAATTCAATCCTAAAAGGAGGGGAATTGTAAAAGGCCAGCCCTGAGTCCGGCAGATCCATCATCTGCTCTCAGGACTGAGGTTGCCAGAGGTTTGCTGAGCCCAGCAGGGTCAGACCGTAGCTGTAGCTCAGCTCCTTGCAGACCTCTCAGTGCTCTTCTTCTTCCCTTCAGTCGTTCCTTGCAGCTTGTCTTGAGGAGGCTTTTCTTGCATATTTGGCGGTTTCGAGTACTATCTCCGCTTCCTTTTGGAAGGAGGAGGAAGGACAACTTTCTTTTCAATAAATCTGTCCCAGTCTTTTTGCAATGCTTTGACTAGAGGGAAACTACAACAAAGCATTTGTGTGTTCCTCCCTTTGCCTCCTTCCAAGAAATCGAGCAAGCCTGCAGTTCATAATTTAAATGGAACCCAGATGATTTGTAGGCATTTTTGCTAGGCATTGTGGAATATTTGTTGGTTTATGAGCCCAGGTCAGAATTTTCCCTGTGTCTAAAAGAATTAGATATCATTGCCCCATCAGCTTTCAGGGGGTTTCAGGCATATATGCAAAAGACCCTGAGTGATTTAGGAACCGACTGAAAGTTAGTTGGGCAGAGGACCCTGTTGTGCTTTCAAAAACGTAACTTTCTTCAACGTGTTAAAAATCCCAGCTGGGATAGCTGTAGTGGTAAGGTATTAAGTTGAACTGTGCCTTTTTGTAAGACAGGATAGTTTTTCTCTCTGTTCTGGCAGATTTACAATCCAGAAAAACAAGTCATTAAAAGATTCATTTATAAGGATAAACAGAGCTGACAAATAAAGCTGGCTTTTGAAATGAGGCTGAAGAAAGTATTTTTTCTCAAGAGGTGATGATAGGTTTCAAAGCTGAGTCCACGCTACCTAATGCCTACACCGTAATTCTTCCCCCAATTAGCCAGTTTTAAGGCACTGCCATCTTCTGCTTGTCACATTATAGGCTTTATTCAAATGAGATGCAAAGGGAAGAACGAGCTGATACCGCTGTCACTACCTGAAAGAAAAACCTCCAACATGTCCAGTACCACTGAGCAGAATTCTGTTATGTAAATCTACTTCCATATTTTGGGAACAAATGATAGGCAAGACATAAAATGGAAAAATAAATTATACTCACACGAGTAAAAGATCAGTCAGGCAATGTACTGAGATATCATTAGGGCTGATGAATCACTATTATCATTACAAAAATAACATATAATGCTTCAAATCCAGCATCGTGGTTGACTTCTTTGCTGATGAATATTTATGCAGTTTCTTTTGTTTCTTTGTGTGTCTAACAGATGCCAAGTTAAGTTCAATAGATAAATTGCATCTCTGTGAACTGTCACAGCCTTGTCCTTGTTTTTTCCAGCAAACTGAAGTTAAATAGCAAAATGGAATAAATAAGCAGAGGTCAAAACCCCCATCTCCCTACAAGATTCAATCAACTGATAAATAATCTGTGGAAGGATTCAGTTCAGATCAAAGGAGGAATGAAAGTTAAATCTTCTCCATTTGAAATGAACAGTTTGCTTATCTGTACTCTGAGGATCATAAATTATTTAAGCAATGTGTATATCATAATCTAATTAGTCACTTATCTCTACTAAATTTCTCAATGTTCCTCATGTCTGTGCTCCTTACCTGCAGTGCAGGATGGGAGAATTATTATAAATGTATGAGTTTTATTAGCAAATAAGGCTTTTAACCAAATAAAAAATTATGAGGAAAATAAAGATGGTTAGATAATGGTATTTGTGGGCACAAAAGCTGAGGTCAACATCATTTACTACCTTTTTCAAGTGGTAATAAATCAGTTCAATTAATTCAGTGCCTTAGCATAATCTTGTTCCAAAGCAAACTTTTATCTTAGCACGGTAGTATTTATGGTAGATGATTTTTTTTTTTTTTTTTGGTGTCAGGGACCTCCAAATGTACGGTTCTATTGATTTGCTTTGCAAGCTTTCTGTAGAAGGGAGAATCAATGGTGCCCTGTCACCCAAACAACTCTGAAGTAGAATTTATAGGTTTAGGGAAATGGCTTAATTGCTGAAATGATGCTTGCAGCTAAGCCTGCCCACTTAAACTTGTGCGACTACTGTACGTTATCTAAGTATCAGGCATAAAATATATAACAGTATATAAAAGTAACTGGAAAATAATATAAGTATTTCTGGAATGTCACCACTCTTGTGAGGTCTTACGCTGCATTTAACTAATGCTCACTGAGGGGTACAATCTCTGAAGTTTCTCCCTCATTCTGCCTACAACAGCCTTGAATCTCTTGACATCTTTTTTAAGATCCACAAGGCTTCCCATGTGTAACTTAGGCTGTACGAAAGCAGAGTTTGCCATTTAAAATCCATGCCAGGCAGAGTTAGGTTAAGGATCTTCTGCCTTGGTACTATTCTAGGCATTTCTTCCCGTCTTCATGTGGAAAGCCTTCACTTGCAAAGGCAGGATGTGGGATTCGGTAGTGATTCAAAAGGCTAAACGGGTATATGTCTTCTGAGAAGCATTTAGCTTGGCATTGCTTGGCTAGGTGATACATTTGTAAAGATCATGTATCTACTTTGATAAGTAGAAACTCATGCAAAAATTGATTCTCCCTTGCCAGCTTGACTGTTCCAGGGCCTGTTTTTTCAATGTAGGCAGTGTCCATCAATACAATTCCCACTAGTCATTGTGGTTACTTATGGCCCAGCCTCTTCTTGGAGGTCTTTAGTCCCTCTGCTACAACTTCTTCAGAAGGAAAACTTGCTGATATTTAGCAATGACAAGACTGCAACCAAGCAGTGAGTGGGATTTTTTTTGTCTGGTAACGCAATGCCAAATATACCATGCAGATGACTGAGCACTACAAGACATCATATACATCCTTTGTTGAGCTTTGTTCCTCTTTCTGACAAGGCCATTATGGATCAGGCAGAGTGCCTCTCGTTTCAGGCCAAGCTAGAATTGAATGTTGTATAGCTTCCTACAATCCTGTAGCAAGATAGTGTAGCTGCTTTACATCTTTTCATAGAATAGAATCATAGAATGTGTTGGGTTGGAAGGGACCTTTAAAGGTCACCTAGTCCAGCCCCCCTGCAGTAAGCAGGGACATCTTTAACTAGATCAGGTTGCTCAGAGCCTCATCAAGCCTGGCCTTGAATGGCTCCAGGGATGGGGCCTCCACCACCTCTCTGGGCAACCTGTTCCAGTGTCTCACCACCTTTATTGTAAAGAACTTCTTCCTAATGTCTAATCTAAACTGACCCTGGTCTAGTTTAAAACCATTGCCCCTCGTCCTGTTGCTACAAACCCTTGCAAACAGCCCCTCCCCAGCTTTTTTATAGGCCCCCTTTAGGTACTGGAAGGCTGCTATAAGGTCTCTCAGGAGCCTTCTCTTCTCCAAACTGAACAACCCCAACTCTCTCAGCCTGTCCTCATAGGAGCTCCAGCCCTCTGATCATCTTCGTGGCCCTCCTCTGGACCCGCTCCAACATGTCAATGTCCTTCTTGTGCTGAGGGTTCCAGAGTTGGACACAGTACTCCAGGTGGGGTCTCGCGCGAGCAGAACGGAGCGGGAGAATCACCTCTCTTGACCTGCTGGCCACAGTTCTTTGATGCAGTCCAGGATGCAACTGGCCTTCTGGGCTGCAAGTGCACATTGTTGGCTCACGTTCCAGCTTTTCATCCACCAGTACTCCCAAGTCATTTTCCGCAGGGCTACTCTCTATCACGTCATCCCCCAACCTGTATTGATAACAAAGATTGTGCCAATCCAATTGTAGGACCTTGTACTTGGCCTTGTTGAACTATATAAGGTTTGCTCGGGCCGACCTCTCTAGCTCGTCCAGGTCCCTCTGGATGACATCCCATCCCTCTGGCACATCGACCACACCACTCAGCTTGGCGTCATTGGCAAACTTGCTGAGGGTGCACTTGATCACACTGTCTAAATCATTGATGAAGATACTGAACAGCACCGGTCCCAGTACAGATCCCTGAGGGACACCACTTGTTACCTCTCTCCATCTGGACATCTTTTGGGTCGCTTTGCCCAGAAATTTTAATATCTTCACAGAAATCACCACCTGCCATAACCACCTATACAGAAGGTACTGAGCCTTGCACTGAACACCTGCTAGTTTTTCTGTGCTTGGCCACTGCCAGCATGTTTTCCAACAACGCCTTTGCCAAGGCATGCAGCAATGTTTAAGCCCACACCGATTGCTAGCACTTCTGACCCCTGAAGAGAACATTAGATCTGGAATTGGAGGAGTGTGTTTTGTGGGGAAGTCTTTTCATGCACCTGCATGGTTCTGTCTTTAGCCGGTAGCTCTTCAAGTGGCAATGTAAAGTCATTTGATTCACTTGCTTGGCCAGTTTCTAATTGGATATAATGAAGCAACGAAAAATAGCTGCATACACCCCCTCTAACACTGCTTGATTATTTCTTACGTCTCTGTGATAAGATCAGTAGGACTGTTTCATATATGCAGGGCTCTTACGCAGCTGCCAATCCCACCCAGCTAATCAGGCTTTAGTGCCATTTCGGCTCTGTTACATTTTTGTTCACTCGTCCTTAGATTTACACTTCACATTAGCCTTTGCAAGTACTTCGCAAGCATATTGGCTTCTTAACGCAAAACAAATACATGGTCTGTTGGTATGTATTACACGTATATACCTTTTGCTAAAAATCAGCTGTGCGTTAAATGGATGGCATTGCTATTTAAAACAGCGAGCATGGTCTGAACTGGCTGAGATACGCTGTGACCAGGTTGCCTAGGCAACAAAATTCCTCAAATTGGAGGGGTCTGTGACAGAAGATGTTTAGATAGCTTTAATTTTGGGGCATGGTTTCTACAAATCTTAATTGACTTCTTTCAAATGCATTTTATCTAGCGATAATACTATGTTTCAAGTATCAACTAGTACAGCTTCATCTACCGTATCTCTGCTACAAATTATAGCTATAATGTGTATAAAATAGAGACAAAGGTTAAAGGGTAACTTCCTTCACAGTTTGGCAAGCGTTTAGATGGTTGGGCCTTGCTTGTTAGCTATTATAATTACAAAACATTTGTTTGTTTTCTTTATACACAAAAATCATCAAAAAGTACCTTCTTCAATTTGATTACTGTTGGGTTATCAGATACCAAAATTCTTGACCTTGTTTTTATTAAGTTCTGTATTTTCTGTAATTGTTGCTATATATCTCCCTGCAGCACGCTTGCTCTCTCCACGTAACTCAGCGCCATGCAGAGCGGCTGTCTCTAATCCTGGAAATGGTGTTGAACCCATTATTGAGGTATTGTAGACAGTTTTGTCTTGCTTCACTTTGCTTTTTGGATAAGCGGGATGGGCCTTTTCCTCTCAGTAGAGCATGACTGTGGCCTCCCTTAATAACCCCTGCCCCTCAGACGGATATGGGAGCAGGGTCGCACCTTAAGATGGCTTCGCAGCAAGGCTTTGGGGCTCGGTGTGGGTGTTTGTTCACCCACAACAGGGCAGCTGTACTGCTGCTAGAGCTGGAGTTGGCTTGTTAGGGGCTACACCAGGCTCCGCTGCAAAGAGTGACATTGCAGGGCATAGCTGCTGCGTCGGGGGAGGCTGGCTGTACATCTAGCTGAGGGGACGTCGCAGTGCCATGTTGGGGATAACCATTTCTGAGTTATTCCAGCATCGGTTTCCCAAGAGTTTGGTGCCCACAGCTGGAGGAAAAACACCAAAAGGCTTATCTCCCTCTAGTCGTTGATGAGATGGTCTGAAACATTCACTATTAGATAGCTTCTGTTATTCCTGTACCACCTGAGGCCTCTCTAAAACCAAGCTGGTCATGGCAGCATGGGTGTGTCCTGCAGGTCTGTGGCAGCTGCCAAATTGCTTTCAGTGGCGGCTGTTTGTGCAAAGTTGTCCCCACTCAGGGAATCCCTTGGGAACTATGTTTGCTGGCTTTCCAGGTACTTTGAAACAGAAGAAAATTAATAGGAAGTGAGCGTTCAGATCTCTTAGGAAGCAGTTTCAAAAGCACAGGCTTAATGTTTCCGTAGGCGACTTTTCCGAAGCTGTCAGGAGATTTGAGAGCGCGAGGCTCCCTGCAAGGCAGTGGGACTGTGTTCCTTAGTCCCTTGAGGGAGAAGATCGTGGGCTGCCTCCCCAAAGGCAGGGAGAAAATCTCTCTCTCTGAACAAGAAGTTGAGAGTTTTCCCCCTTGTATTTCCACTCTGCTCACCTAGATTAAACTGATCTGCGCCTAAAGCAAAAGTAGGACTGGAAATCAATAACGCATAAGCAACTACTGCTGTCTGGATTTAGGTATTTCTTGGTCTCTGTCTGGAGCGGAGGTCTGAGGGCAGGGATGTATGGTTTTGTGGATTTTAATTTTGGGAGGAAAGAATTTGGCGTGCACCTGCTCTGAACAGCAGAAAACCTGCGCAGATGATGGTGATATTCATCATTTTTGTTTTCCCCTCCAAAATTAAATCTATTTCCTCTCCCAAATTAATGCTGATGTCACCAGTGTAGATGGAAATTTCTCACAAATTTGTTTCCTGAGCAGACATTTTTGCTTTTCAGGACTGTTTTCCACAAATGTTTTTAAAAACCTTTGGTAAGTGTATCTTGAATGCAACACATGCAAACAGTTGTATGCACATGTGCTTGTGTCTTCACAAAATATAGAAATGCAACTAGTCTGACAGTGATTCGAGGAAATCTGGTGAAAATGACCTGTCAAATGTTACCGAAGCGCCAGTGCCAGCTGCAGGCAGCGAAATGTTTTCTGCTCAGCTGAGACTGGCTCATCCTCTTCTTGCTGCACGCCCATGTGCTCTCTCTCCTGAGGGCATGATCTTTCTCACTCTCATTAGGTTTCCCTGAAAATCCAGACAGCGTTGTTTGTTATTCAATGCTGACAGGTTTTGGCCTTTGAAGGCTCAGTCTTGCTGTATGATTATGAAAGTACTACTGAACGTTGTAATTCTGTATTTTTATTCTTGATTGTCCATCATGTTTTTGCATCTGCAAAATCTTGGTCATTTAGACAAGAGAGAGATGTCAGATTCAGCTTAAAGGAACTGGCACGATAGCAGTCTGTTAGTAAGGATTTCTCAGTGACTCGAAACAAGGTGTTTTCCTCCTAAGCTTTCTTTTGCATGCAGCTTTGGACATTTATTGGGGGGGAGGGGGGGTCCAGCTTAGATGGATGTGCGTTGCAAGTCCCGTCTTGTTCTTACAGTAAACAGGAGAGATGAAAAAATGTACAACTAATTGCCAATGGGGTAATGAATCTCCTAATCCTTTGACAGAACCTGTTAATTCAGTTATGATCTTGTGGGTTGGTTAACCAATTCTGCTTGGAAAAAGGTGGAGACATGACAGCTGGTACTAGGATTAGAGAGAGAGCTGCTGAAGAGTAACTAGAAGGACCCACTAGCTATTTTAAACTAAAATTAAATTTCTGCCTAGCTTGCTGGAGTCACCAAGTGAAATGAGGGCCTCAATTCATGAAACGTGTGCATACAATGAATCTATATATTACTGTAAAAAGAACAGAGAATAAAAATGGCAATAATGGGTCGTACTAAAAAATCTTTTGGGTGATCTGCTTCATTCATGTATCCCCCATTTTATACCAGCCAAAAGTCAATGCATGGGGAAGAGTATAACACATATGTATTTTCCCCAAATACTTTTATCTTCCGTGACTTGGAGGCTTCCTGGACTAAACCCATTCCTTTGGTTTGTTTTTTGAATCTGTGTTGTTTTAGTTTTATATGGAATCTGCTTTCTTTTAGTTTTACATGGTGCTGCCTTAAGTCTCATATTGGAAGAGAGATTGAAAATCAGTCCCTATGTACTCACTCCATGCTACTCAGGATTAAAAAGTAAGAAAAATTCTATTTCACGTTGATGCAAAATAAACACAAAATACAAATTTTTAGTCAACTAAAATCTTTCAGAGCCAACTTTCCTGGTTTTTTTTATTTCATTTCTTTGGGTTTTGACTGAGGTCTTAAGACATTTTAAAGTAAAATGGAAAGGAACTTCTGGAAAGGAACTTTTGGAAAGAAACAGTCACTTGGAATTGAATGACCAAAGTACTTTTTTAAAAAAACAAAAGAAAACACCAAAACAAACAAACAAACAAAACCCAAAAAACACCAAACCCAACATACCAACCTGAGATGTCTTGATCATTACCATCCTTTCTCTTGTTCTCTCCCTAGCCCCTCGCTGGCATGAAAAAAAAAATGAAGGTAAATGGAAAGGTTCTTTTTCCAAAAAATACTGTAATATTTACCAGATCACTGTTTTCCCCCAAAAGCATTCTTTCATAGGAAACAAAAATGCTCTACTTGGTGCTAATCCAGGAGCATGTGACACCCATCTGAAGCTGCAGGTGAGCACAAGGAAGAATACAGATCTTTTGCTATCAGCAAAAAACAGCTTTAGAGTTAGCTCTGCACTGGAATTGCTGAAATCCTCTTCGAGTGAAGGCAGTGGCAGCACAGTCCTTTAGGAGAAAAACAAGCAAACTGAAAACAATCTGTGGGGCATTTATTAAATCACATAGCCGGAATTCATACAGGCAGCACTTAAATCAGTAAATTCTGCTTGCAGGGAATACATTTGGGAACAAAAGTACCTACAATTTCTTAGCATCATTTTACATTGCTTTAATTTTCAAGTTAGATTTGGAATAGCTTAATACTTTTTCTGAAATGTGGTAGTGCACAGAATCTAACAACTAGAGAATGGCAAGAAACCTAGAAATGGAGGTAAGAAGCATATACAAGTGACTGCTGAACCCTTACTCCTGTCCATGGCTTACCTGAACCCCAGGCACCTAATGCTGCTATGATATATGCATATTTGCTCTTAATGGCAGTGGAACTGGAAAGTGCTAAAGGTGCTCCCGTGCTTTGTTTTTTTTTTTTATGACAAGTGAGGCGAAATTTATTTTGATCCATCATTTAGCAGTACTGGATGGTTATGCTGAAATCTGATCTGGTTGGCCTGTCCCTGCAGTAGCAGACGGGCCAGTCTAGATAATCACATTCCTGTTTCATGTTTTCTGCTGGTATTCCCCCTCTTAGGATCCACAGAGTCCACTGTGGTTCAGCGGGTTAGTTGTCCTCCACCTCAAACCCATGGTGACTTAAGTGCAGGCCCAGATGTTTCTGCACACAGAAGGCCCAACCCAGTCACCTCTTGACTTCACTTTCTAGTGTCTGTTGCCATTGGTTTGACAGAGTGCTGCTCTTTTATGACCTGACACTGAAAACATGACCTTAAGAAGTCCCACTAGTGTGCTAAGTCGCCTCCACAGATGTTAATGAAATGCTGTGATGAAACTCAGAGCTTCTGTAGACTGCTCCTCCTTTTGCAGTAAGGTTTCCCCACTCCTTTTTCCACAACCCAAATCATCCAACAGTTCAAAGACCTCCCTATCGGCCATATTTACTCCCAGAAAATGCATTCTTTCCCTTCATGTCTCTAGGAGGCTAAGACAATTCTCTGGAGTTTTAAAGAAAGGTGCCTACAGGCTAGTGGGCTGCAGTGGTCCCAGCACAGCACGAAAGGGAAGCGAAACATTTGTCCCACAGATTTGGTGAAGATGCCAGTGCCAAGAAGTTGTGTGAATCCATGCTAGAATCATTGAATCCTCTGCAGTAGCCTGCAAAACAGCTTAGAAATCATTTCCTATGTTCAATATTTAGCCTGTAGCAATTGTTTGGGGAGGAACGATTCATTTCAGAAACGTTATCATCAACATAAAGTTAGGCCTCGTTGACTAGAGAAGGCTTTCTCCAACCTCCATGTGTAGCCAGCTCACAGAAATTTGGTCTGGTCATCTGGACAGGGAAATTACCTTTGAAGCCCATTTAAACCAAGGGAAGTGGCTGTGGTTCAGGCAGGTAAATCAGGGCAAATGTTCCTTGAGGGAACCCCATTCTGGACTGAGAAGCCTAACTCAAGGCAGCTGTATCTGGGAATATTTGCAATGTTGATCTGTTTGATGAAGAGGCAAACTCACTTCTTGTACTTCAGGGATTTTCAGATGTTTGTTCTGCATTTCTCTAAGTTGCCTGAATCCTCTGAGGGCTAAGGTCACTTCATCTGGCTCAGCAGGATAGGGGACAGGGTTTCATGACCTCTCATGCCCCTGGTGGCATCTGTCCTCTTTCTTTATAATCGTTTTTGCTTTCTTTCCCCATTTCTATGGCAACTTTTTGACAATATCCCCTCTATTATGCAGTTCAGCATAACTTGGAAAAAAAAACCCTGTTAAATTTTCAACAGGGTCAGATGTCAGGCTTTTTAGAATGAGAATGAAGATTTGGCTTGCAAAACTCATCTTGGCAAAAAAAGGGGGGAAATTCCTTTGTGAGGAAGCTTTTTCAAAAAGTGTACATTATAGCCTGTGATTGTGGGTGATACCTCTCTGCATTGTAGCCCCAGCATGAAGTAAAGGCAGAGGGACAATAGCAGGAGGGAATCAGCCATCTTTCCGGATTACCTGCAACTTTTTAGGCAATTGCATGCACTTCTCTCATTGTGCATGGGTTTCTCTGCAGGTACAAGATAGTCCAGCCTGGGGCAGGTTAGAGTGAGGCTTTGCTTCTTGTCTCGCTTTAATGAGAAGAATCCAGTGCTGCCCAACTGCCCTCACCCTTGCTTACTAACAGCACCTCAATCCTGCCCAGAAAAATACAATGGAAAAACTCAATATCCACATGGCACATGTTATGCTCATCTGCTCCTCAGCAATTACCATGATACCCACGGTGGGCCACCCAGTCAGTCACTGCAAAGGCATAAATGACAACACTTTAGCAAAGGTCTTGTAAAAGTTGCTGGCATGGTGGTTGGTGGTTCTTCACCACCTTAAGAGAAGCTGCAGGTGCCAGACAGTCTTTAAGAGTTGGACTTCTCAGTATAGGACTAAAATGTTAATGGGGGTTTTCCAAAAGTCACCCTGAGTACTTTTGCCTCTCTAGAAATTACATGGCTAGAAGAGTCTCTGACCTTGTATGTGCAGTCAGCAAAGACTGAAAGAAACCCTTCCTGCACACCAAGCCTGAGAATGAAATCAAAGGGGGCTCAGAGATCAGAGCTTAACTGGAGTTAGGGGAGGAGCAAATATTGGCTGTTGTAAAACATTCAGATACGTAAGATGTGGACCATCAGTTTCAGAAGATGTCATGCTTATCACTGATACACTTAATTTATTTTTGTCTTCTGCCCTTGGAAATGACAATGTCCTAAATGAATGTGGTGGAGAGGATGGGCAGGCCAACGAAGACACCTTAAAACAAACAGCTTTCCTCAGAAGAATGGAGGAACAAACATACACACTGTTTACACACTGTTCATCAGCCTTATAGTATTGAGAGGTGAGTGATGGGCAGAGATCTCTCGACTGTGCCTCCTCAGGGATGGGAGTTGAGGTCCATGCCTGGGGCATTCCTGGCAGAAGATGGCAATGTGTGCCCCCAGCTGACTCCTGTGAGCTGCAGGAAGCAGAGGGGTTGCACTGGGGTAGCTGTCTCCTTTGCACTCATGATGGTGTTTGAAGGGAGACAGAAATGCAGCAGGTGTCGTTTTGAAGCAGTCCCTCCCTCCGCTGCTTTGAGGAAAGCAGAGCAGCTGTCAGAAGGAATATCCCTATTCCATATGTCCGCTCCATGTAAATATAGCACTGTAAACAAAGACCTGCCTGGGAACTAATCCCAGGGTGACTAAAAATATATGGGCATTTTTTTGCTGGCCCTTCTATCATTTAGCACAGCACTTTTTCCAGTCATAACTGATAGGTATTTCCATTACTGCATGCACAAGCAATTCAAAGAGTTGCTGCTAGCAGTGCAGACTGGGACTTTCAAGTGTCACAAACCTGAAGCAGAGAAAAAAAGTCACGTCCAAATGCGAAGCCCAAATGCTTGTGTGTGGTGGTGCTGGTGAAGCACTGGGTGCAGGGAACATTAAATGGCACAGGAGGGTCATGCTGACACACGACCCCAGGCTAAGACAGCTACTCAGTGCCTGGCCGGGCTGTTTCACTCTCGTGGGGAAGCAGGGTGTAGCACAGGTCCAGAACCTGCAGGGATGTTGTTTGCTGTGGGTCTGGTTTGGGCAATAGCATGCCATGGTCGCACGCTGCCTGGTTTTGGAGGCCATCCTGCCGCCTTGACTGCCCAGCCCTCACAGGTAATTGCTCCCTGCCTGCCTGTGACAGTAATTTTTTTCCCTCAAGAGTCTATGGGAAGAGAAGTGAGGAACAGAGACTGTATTACCTATTTCAAAGGGATTTATTTGTATTTTGCATGAAAGTTTTCCTATTTTTGTAAAAAAACAAACTTCCTTCTCCCTCCCCTTTTGAAATCACAGCTTGCTTCTACAGGAAGTCTGCATTTTTGTCAGTGCTTTGAAAGTAACTCTGTATTCAAATAACCCCTTCCTCACTCAGGGACTCCTGAATTTTTGAAAACTAAAGAGAACTCAAGAGTGTTGGCAGGTGCGTTTCTCCAAAATGGTCCCATGGTGCAGATTTGGAATCCTTTATGAGCTGTTTTGATAATCCCTCTACTGAGCTTCTTTATAACGCTGGGTTCCAAAATACTTCCCTGACTCTGGCCCAAGTCACTTCAAAAACAGAATTTAGGCACTTAAATCATTAGGAGAAAAAAATCCTATCGTAATGCGTAAGCCATTTTGAGAGTACGACTCCGTGCGTTTGGCAGCAAGTCCATAGAACCCACACGTCAGACGACAAAGCATGTTTTGCTAACAAGAAAATCCCCTCAGCTTCATGAATTAAACTGCCGTGACACCCTACCAGTCATACACTTTTTGCAGCAACCCGTTATCAAAGCTCAACATCTCGTTCAGGTCTCACACACCAGAGAACAGTTGCCTATGTAAACCAGAAGCCGCACAGACGTCCCTTCAGAAAGAGCAAAGCGTGACAGATTTCTTCTGTGTCACATCTCATACAGCGAAATCAAGAACGAGTTTTAAAGTGGTGCACAAAACCAGAAGCAAAAATAATTGGCGTAGACAACTTAGATGACCTACCTAATTACACAGTAAACAGGTAATGCCTTTGTATGTACTCAAGGGAAAGGACTTAAGTACAGATCTTGGCTTGGATTCTTCAAGAGGAGAGCGTGGCCGGTTGGGTTTTGCAGGAGAAAGGTAAACCACGCAGCCAGGCATCTGCAAACGTGTCACCTCATAATTCTGCGCGTGCCCTGCACTAAGGTTCCACCTAGTAATAGTTTAGACATTTATTTTGCCTAAACCTGGATGCCTGCTGTCACAGGGCTGGCAGATGGGACATCAGGCCTGCAGGAGACAAATGTTTTTCTGGAGAGGTGGCCCACTGCTTGGCCGGGAACAGAACAGGGGAGACATTTCCACCCTCTGTCCGCAGTCTGCCTACGGGGCTAGTTGGAACGTCTCACCACATCACAGACTACAGCACTTATAGAAAGCGTTGTGATAACATCCTTTACCTGTGCGTCCCCATCTTTACTTTTCCTTATGTGGCACATGATGGATGCATCCCACTGGGATTCCTTTTCCAGTAGCTCAGGATCTTCTTTTACTTTCACATAGTTACTTAGGGGGAAGAAAAAAAAAATAATGAAAACTTCAATGATTTGGCATTTCTCTGTTATCTGTAGTATGTGCTTGGTCAGGGTGTGTGTGTGTGTGCGGTTTCCCTCTTCTTTTTTCAGACTTGGTGGTGAGTGGGTGACATATATAAATATAATATATAACGTACAATTACTGACGGAGGTGTGATTTGGTTATTGAGCACTGATATTTACAGTGGATTCTTTTCTGCACAGTACAGGCTGCCACCATTACCGAGTCCCTGAGACAGTTCGCTCCACAGACGCGGGCACGGAACAGCCTCGTTTTCAGTCCTTAAAATACCGAGTTCATCACTCAAGAAACAAGGTATACGAGAGCGTAAAGTTGGACTTACCCAGAGTTTTATGAAACCAGGGGAGGAAGTTGAACCACATTGACCCTGTTCCCAAAGCCATGTGTGAGGCAATGCTGAGGTCTCCGAGATGCAGTGCCCACAAAGTAAGAGTAGGAGCCGCTCGTTTCCTCTTGGTTACAATGACCTCACACCCGTGACTCGCCTGTGCAGAACTGAAAGCCCTGCAAAACTTGATCCATTGGTTTGCCCCACTTGACCAGTATTTGCTGTGACCGATACACACTTACGGAGTGTTTCAAAGTCTCGTCTGTTCACCGTTTATATTATTCACTTTTCTTAATGCTTTTTCTGTGTCGTGGATTTTACTGATAGAAACCACCAGTAATACTTTATTTAAGGCAGATTTGTAGCATTCGCATCACCTCATCTTCTGTGTTTTGCTTGTTCCTGGTGCACAGTATCAGATTTTTAATAATGCTAAATGTAATGCAAGTTAAAGCCTGGAAGTTCACGTGCTGTGTTGCAAATTGATGCTTTATGAATCAAAACTAAAGACAATGTTACAGATCTCTGTTCATACAGTTTCTTTAATAAAGTTAACACTGGGAAGTGACACTGCCACATAGTATTGGCAAAGGATGATGTATAGGGACATTAATCTAACTTACTGCGCAGGGATGTTTTGATCAGTTTTAATTCACTTTGCATCGCCCTCCCTATGAAGGCTCTCAGGTTTGATCAGTGAGCCCCTTCTGATGCTATCGTGCTGCAGTCTGGTACCTTCTGATTTTGAATGTAAGTTTGTTACATGGAAAAATTAATTACGTTATCAATCCTAAAACTCCACACTTTTCACTTACAGTTGCAGGATTAATTTCTATAGGGGTTACAAGTTGTCAGCAGTTTCCTCCTGGTTTGGTGACTGCCTGACACTGCGCGTGCAGCCAAGGACAGGAGGCTGGGCCTGGGGTGGCCAAGTCCTGAGGCACCTTCTCCCAGCAGTACCAGGAGCTGTACTAAGATGCTGTTTGTGTCCCCCTCCCTACCATAACCCCCACTTTTGTTTTAATTTCCTCTTTTATCATTTTAGCATCCCCTTACTGCCCTTGTCTAGACTCTCTGAACAGATGTTTCTCTGAAGGGCTGTGTTATTACAAATAGCAGCACCAGAAGTCCTCGGTAGCTCAGGGCAGATCTATGGACCAGGTGCTAGAAGCTGGCTGGTCCTCCTCAGGTTTAAGGATAAGATGCTTTCTTGGCCTGGCAGCCAGTCTGACTACACAGTTCCTTCATGGAAATTGTTTATCAGCACCTGTAATTACATGGTCTCCATTTACCTCAGAGACAGCATTGTAGCAACGTGAGGTGTGCACCAAACCTAACTCTTCTGTGAGCCAGGTCTTCACTTCTGTTGTGCATGGGTGACTCTTCTTTGGCTAGTTGATTTGGTGTGATTGTCTTTTCATTGTGACAGTTACCTCACTGCAGAATGGCTTTCCAACCCTGGGAGACTTCCCAGTAGGTGTGTTCCAGCCTTTGGGTTTAGGGTCACCTCTTCACTTCTTTCTGTTCAGAGGAGATCCTTTACACCAAAGTCTGCGAGTAAAGGCTTGTGGACGATAAATTTTTGCTGTCTTTGCAGTAGCAGACAGAGGTCCCATTTCTGCTTCTCATGAACCTCTTCAGGGAGAGGAGCTGGTATTGCTTTTCCTGCATTGTCCTTAAAGCTCCAGTCAGCTTGCAGTAGATGTGGCACCCAAAGTAGTCTCTCCTTTCCTCTTGGTTGCCGAGACACTTATTCTGTGCCTTTCCAGTCCACTTGGGGAGCTCCCAGTGAAAGCAGTTAGCTACTTATTGGCCTGTAACTGGCAGCTCTTTGCCAGCCTCTTGTCTCACTGCTACTTCCTAGAGTATTTTGGTGTGGCACAGGTTTGCAGAGATATTTACCTCCTTCAGCAGTGCTAAAGGCACCAAGGAAGTCCTCTCTGAGAAGGGAAGGAATCACATACCACCTAGTGACAGTAGCTACCTGCTGCTTCTGCACACATAAACGGTTTGCATTAGATCAGCTACTCAGTGAAATGCAAAGCAGGCAGGAAGAGGTGTGCAGGTTTTCTATGATTTGAAGAATGGCATCAGTAACTTTGCATGCCTTTGTTATGGCAAGATAGCTACTGGGATATTTGGAGGAGAAGAGCTAAGCCTAATAGCAATGAACGTTTAAGAAACAAGGCTCTGACTAGGTCCTTGAGGTTTCCTTAGGGGGTATTATTTTAAGCTAGTGAAAATAAGAAAAGTAATCTTGCTGAGGTTGGTTTGGCTCACAAAGAGCTACTCTGAAGACTGGGTGATGGATGTGTCTGACAGAATGACTATTTCAGCTGCTTCTTGAAGTTGAAATACTGATCCTAAATATGTTTGAAAGAAGGCAGAGTCTGAGTGACTACAGCCCAAGTGACAGGAGAACTGAGAAGTCCATTTGGTGAATAATATCTGGGCATTTCACTTAAAAATGTTATTCTTTCTCCCGCATAAAATTTCCCCTGAGCTCAAGTATTGGTTGTCTGAGATCCACAAAGCTAAGTATGGGGGCAGCTCACCATAAACTTCTCATCTGCAGTCTGACAGGCTGTGCCTATGTCCACCACTCCATCTGCTTAACCTTCCTAGGAAGCTGATGTTCATCTTTGGGCTCCAGTGGATGGTTTTGCTTTTCCAAGAAAAAACCTGGCACAGTAGCACTCACTGTGCTGCCAAACGAAAAATGGAATTCGAAAATGTTGGCAATTGCTCTCATAACCACCAGTCTGCTTTCAAATACTCTTGACACTTCCTTCTCAAACTAACTTGAGAACCATTTTTATATGCAAAATCTTTAGGAGGTTTTCCTGACCCTGAGAGTTTGAAGAATGTCCTTTGTATGCAGAAAGTTGGGGGGAGGTATTGAGAAAGCACTCTATAGAAATTTTCATTTTTAGTGCTTGTATTATAACCAAAATAGGCATTATGTGGGTGAATTAGTTTGTTTCCATTGTTTTTGTTGCAGTTTACTTTCAGTTTATCTGCACTCTAAAAGGAAACTCCTTCAGACCCAGCCAGGAGCAAGTCCTGCTTCGTTTCACGTTTGTTGGGATGACCTGCTAATCCTGGAAGTTTGCCCATGGCATGAGGAAGCTTGATTTTTGTGGGATTTTTGGTCAGATTTATCAAGTCTTTGTATTTGAATTTCTTGGCTGCTGGGGACTGAGTGTATCAAATACAGAAGATTCGCTCTTGCCCTGCTTTAGGGGAAAGGTTTTGATTCAATGTTTTGTAGCTTCTGCCAGCTATAGTCCGGTTCCTCCAAGCATATCATTGTGACTTTAGACTTCTTACAAAAGAGGGGCATGTACACACAAAACAGACCTGAACACATGCTGTTAAAGAGATCTTTGTAAGCTGAAAGCCAAGTACTCGGGCTTTTGAAAAGCATCCTAGTTCCATCAGGCCCTGCTCGATCTCCCTATCGGTTTCTCTCACCTACAAGGCTAATAGTGCTGACTGGAGGGAGTATGCTTGATCGGCACAGAAGTTGCAGCACTAATTGGCTGTTAAGCTTTGTGCAGGTGCATTGCTGGGAAGTACTTATTGGCTACCTAAGTGACTATTAGCTATTAGTACATCTTCTAAGCTCTATTTGCTCCCTGGCATAAGGGTCTAAACTCATAATACCAGCCCAGACAGGGAGGAAAGGACAATTCATACATTAAGGACACTACTAGCAGGCATGCAGCCTTCAGGATCTGCCAGTGCAAGGTGATGAGACTTGAAGGGGAGAGGCGCAGCACATGGCACAGGTCAAAGCTCTGCACGGCTCTCCGGTGGGAATGACCCTAGCATAGGATGCTGGCCCTGGACACAGCTCTGGCTGCACCCAGCATTACAGCCCACCCACTGACCTGTTCTTGCCCACTGCTAGGATGAAAGCTTGCACTGCACACACGCAGTAGCCAGGATGCAGTAACACAACTATTGAAATACACGTCACACTATGGCAGATGTTAGTGACAGTTTATAACGGGTAAAAGGCCAAATGCAAGAGTCCTGGAGCTGAGAGGCCTGCACAAGTTGCAATATTGTGAGGTTACCATGTCTTGTAACTGACAGATTGTACGGACTAACATTTTGGCATGGTGGATAACCCAGGGTAACTTGCCAGAAACCATTTTATCCCCGAGACCACAGTGCTGGCTGCTCCCCCTGTGTCCACAGATTCTCACAAGCTCAGTCGCTGGTGGGGACTCTTTTACTACAGGTATGGTGTGGGTGGCAACTTCAAACTGTGGTCTTACTGCAAAAAAATGACACACGTGTTTAACTGACTATCTTAGCTCAAAGGTTTTCAATACGAAAATAGCAGCTAGCATTCAGAAAAGGAATAGTAACTGTATATTTTTATGAATTCTTGGTTAATCATTTGATAACACCTTCCCATAAAGTTACATGCCTACATACTACAGATTTAGGTTTTTGACATCTCTAATTGAGGAACCTCTTCTATCTGCCAAGTACTACTCTTAACATATTTTTACCTACTCCTTTTTTACCTATTCAAGGACCATTAATTTCTCTAACAGTTTTCTGAAAGACATGAAAGTATAGTTCTCACTTCTGAAGTTTCAGAGATAGCTTAATGATAACAAATTACACTTTACCAGATTGCATGTGGGAAACATTTGGACTTAATTGAATCACTTGTTTCTTCCAACTCAAGTATCATTTGCAAATACATATAATTATATCTACACAGACTTATATACACAGTTCACAATTTGTACATAAATATATTCATGATAGGTCATTCTGATCATATTTAATACTGGGACGGAAGCAAAGTTTCTCTTCCTCGGACTCTGAGACACCCTCGAATTTGCGCCACTTGAGTTCCTTATATTCTTTTTTCCTTTAACTTCAGCCATGGCCGTGAGCTAAGCGTTCCATCTTTTCCTCATCATATACATATGTGATAAAGGAAAATAATTAAAGCAAAGTTAGGCAGCTAGTACTTATCAATATCTATGGGGTGAACTACTTTCTCTTCTGTAATACTTATGGAAGACATTTAAAAATACCATAAAACTGGTGTTAATGATTATTTTAATTATCCAGGCTAGAACATCTTCCTCCATAGGAGTCAGATGTTAACAGCCTAGTCAGTATATTTTTTCTTCTTTTATTCAGTTTATTAGCTATTATTCTTAAACAGCTGTTCACCAGATTGTTATTTCTTGGTTCCATCTCTTGCCTATAACAAAGCAATAAAGTTTATACTTTAAAGTTGCAGTTGCTACATTTAGGCGTAAATTTTTACCATCTTTTTTCCTTTACAGGAAAGGTTTTAACCCATGACTTATTATCATGTGCCATAGTGTCAACTTCAGGAAACAGGAAATGCAACAGTTAAGCCTCTGTTATAGACAGGTATGATTATCCTCTACTATTTTATTGGTTTTGGCCAGGATGGAGTTAATTTTTTCCGTACAATAGCTTGTATGGAAATATATTTTGGATCTGTGCTGAAAACATTGTCAATAACACAGGGATATTTTAGCTATTGCTGAGCCGTGCTTACACCGAGTCAAGGCTTTTTCTGCTCCTCACACCGCCCTGCCAATGAGCAGGCTGGGGGTGCATGAGGAGTTGGGAGGGGACACGGCTGGCACAGCTGACCCCAACAGACCAAAGGGATGTTCCATATCCATGTGATGTCATGCTCAGCAATAAAAGCTGGGGGAAGAAGAAGGTGTGTGGGGGGGAGAGGCAGCATTTGATATTTCTTTTCCCAAGTATCCATTACGCGTGATGGAGCCCTGCTCTCCTGGGGATGGCTAAGCATCTGCCCGCTGATGGGGCGTAGAAAATGAATTCCTTATTTTGCTTTGCTTGCCTCCACAGCTTTTGCTTTACATATTAAACTGTCTTTATCTCAACCCACGAGTTTTCTCACCTTTATCCTTCTGATTCTCCCTGAGCAAGCAGCTGTGTGGGGCTGAGCTGCTGGCCCGGTTTAAGACACAGTAACTGTTTTGCTTCAATGTTACTTCTACTCTGGAAGAATCAACATTTTACTATTCATTATTCTCTCCTCTGAGATTTCTTCTATACTTACACACACTTGCTTGAAAGAATGACTGAAATCAATAGCTCCAGCACAAGGTTCAGCTGCTTCTTTAAGCTGTTGTCGTCTAGGGGATTACCCTCTCTAACAAACCAGAGAGCCCCACCAAGGCCATGAAGGTACTTGGTTTTGGAGCATTTTCCTACCAGTTGATGGAGATTTATGGGATCACTTTTTAAGACCATTTATTCCTGAAATATGAACTCTTTGTCAGTGCCTTCATTTGCTTCGTGATTTGGACAGCCGCTTCTTTTTCCTTTAATTTTATAGTAGGTTTTGGTGTGCGTTTTTGGTTTTTTTTTCAATTAAAGATACTATTAGTTTCTTGGATTTGCAGTCTTTTTCTACTTTTTAACTAGGCTTCCTGAGCCATTACCTGGTTCTCATTTTTGTGATTAGCCTCTGCAGCAAGCCATCATTACTAATTAGTATTTAAACAGGAGTTTTCATGTCTTCTACTTGCATATTCATCTTCTCTCTCTTAGTTATACCTGTAAAAATGCTGTAGCACTTCATCCTGTATTTGATTAGTGCTTTGAATGGTGCTTCTTACAGCCTGCACCTTCCTAAAGTTTCTACGTTATATTAATGGGACCTTAGCATGACATAAATGGTGTGGAATAAGGGGTGGAGAATGTCATGGTTTCAGCTGGGAGAGAGTTGATTTTCTTACTGGCGACTGCTATAGCACTCTGTTTTGGATTTGGGATGAGAATGGTATTGACAGCACACTGATCTTTTTGGCTGTTGCTAAGCAGTCAAGGCCTTTTCTGCTCCTCATGCCACCCTGCCAATGAGCACGCTGGGAGTGCACAAAAAGTTAGGAGAGACACACCCGGGACAGTTGACCCCAGCTGACCAAAGGAATATTCCGTGCTGTACGATGTCATGCTCAGCATATAAAGCTGGGGGAAGAAGAAGGAAGGGAGATGTTTGGAGTGATGGCATTTTGTATTCCCAAGTAGCCATTACGCGTGATGGAGCCCTGCTTTCCTGGAGATGGCTGAACACCTGCCTGCCAACGGGAAGCAGTGAATTAATTCCTCGTTTTGCTTTGCTTGTGTGAGGAGCTTTTGCTTTACCCATTAAACTGTCATTTTCTCAACCCACGAGCTTTCACACTTTTACTCTTCTGATTCCCTCCCCCATCCCAACCAGGGGGAGTGAGCAAGCTGGTACATGGTCCTAGCTGGGGGTTAAACCACGACAGGGAGGTGACTGCGGGCTGAGCCAAAGGGGCTGGTGCTCATCACTGGGCTGTGTTGTGGCCGCTGGCAGGAGCAAGAGCCGGAGGGACCCACAGCTGTGCTCGAGCAGTGCCTGGGGCCTGACTCCCTGGGGAGGAACCCACAGCTGCTCCCGCTCCCCTGCGGCCACCCCCTGCCCCATGCCGAGGGGAGAGGCCTGTGCTGGGCCACTGCCAGGCACTGCTGGGTCCTGCCTGGATCCTGACACCTTCGTGGGGTGGGAGCACGGCTCCTGCTCGCTGCGGCACCGGGGGGACTCTTGACATGGCTGTAAATCAGTCGCTGCCATCACTTGATTATAAGTATCATGGTTTAATATTGAGTACATGTTGAATAATCAATTTACAATCATTTAAATAATAACGAATTATTAGTTTACAAATATTTTCTGATTATTAAACACTTAATAATTAGTTAATAAATACATAAAGTATTATATAAGTGTGACATGTGAAATCGAAGATGCTATATGGCTGTTTTCTCACTGAAAAGTGCCTGTCTCCCCAGGGATGGAGGAGCCAGTTCAGTCCTGCGTTCATCTGCAGCAAGCGAGGGCGACCGGGCCAGTGGTGCTGCTCCCACCAATTGCCAAGCAGGAGCCACATGTCTGCTGGGACACATCATTTGTGCCCTTGAAAGAAGACGGGGAGAGACCTGCCCGGGGTTTACTGAATCCCTGAGGAAGAAGCCGGGCTGCCTGCGCAGAGGACGATGCCGTTGCCCGCCCTGCTCCTGGCTGGGGACAGCCCTGCCCATCCTTCAGCTAATTACAGCTTCTGCTCATTATGGCAGTGTGGGCTTTGACAAGGTCATAAATCAATCACTGTCATAAGAGTATGAACTGTCATAGTTGTACATTGTCTAAATATGGACTAATGAGTTAATGACTATTCCAGCTGTTGTTCACACCTTAAATAAAGAGTTGGACACATGAAGATGGTGTGAAAAGTGCCTTTTCCGCCAGAGACTCTCTCAAATGTTGAATTTGGTTTGGTGCGCGCTGGCCTCCCAAACTTTGGGGACCAACATGCACCCTGCCCACCTCCTGCCTGCCTGGAACCCAATGCCCTCCCAGCCCTCTGCACTGAAACAGCTGACTCTCTTTCTGAGCCCAAACACACAGGACTTTGTCTCTGCTCCAACCCCCCAGACGAGCCACAGGAGCCCTTTTCCAAGCCCCATAAATGCGGGACTTGGGCTCCGTTTTCAAGCCCCCCAAACTGCCCCATGAGCCTGTTTTCAAGTCTGAAAAACACAGGGCTCATTCTTTGTTTTCAAGTACTTGAAAACGCAGAACTAAATCCCATGTTTCTGGCCCTAAAACCAGCCAAATGGGCCTGGCTCGGAGCCACTGAGAGCGGGCCCGGCCCCGCGTTGCTGACCCCAAACCCTGCCAGGCTGCGGCATGGGCGGCTTCGCCACTTCCCCGGGGAGCCCTGGAAAGGCAGCGTGGGGAGGCGGCAACATGCCCGCTGCCCCCACCGCCTGGGGAGGCGGGGTACGGCGGGGGCGGAACGGCGCGGGGGGAGAGGCGGGGAGCGAGAGCTCGGCCGGTGGCCCCGCAGCCGCCTCACAGAAGCGCCGACCCCGGACGGGGCCTCGGCTCCCGCTGCTGCTGAGGGGTGGCACCGGCCAGGCGTAGGGCACCTCTCCCAGCACCGCCCGCCCAACAGCCCCCGCCGCAGGGCGCTGCGGGGCCGGGGGGCGGCCGGCAGCCGCGGGGGTGGCAGCCGGTGCCTCAGCTCCGCTCGGACAAGGTCGTGGTGGCGGGAGGGCGGGGGGTGGAAAGCGGGGGGCGAGGGTCTGCAGCAGCGGCAAGGAGATGACCCCGGTGCCGGCCCGGGCTCTGCAGGGGAGAGGCAGCCGTGCGTGAAGGGCGGGGTCGCTGGCGGGTGGGGAGGCTCAAAAGTTGACCGGTGAGGGAAACGCAGTGGATCCCTGAAATGACACTCCACACATCTATAAGGATAGAAGAACCCCGCGTTGCCATCTGTTGCGGTTGCCTCAAACCTGCTGGCAGCAGGAGAAAACACAGAGTCTGCCAGCATCCCCCACTCTCCCCCTCTACTCCGCTCTGGTGAGACCCCACCTGGAGTCCTCTGCACAAGATGGGCATGGACCTCTTGGAGTGGGTCCAGAGGAGGGCCATGAAGATGATCAGAGGGCTGGAGCACCTCTCCTGTGAAGACAGGCTGAGAGAGTTGGGGCTGTTCAGCCTGGAGAAGAGAAGGCTCCTGAGAGACCTTATAGCAGCCTTCCAGTACCTAAAGGGGCCTACAAGAAAGCTGGAGGGGGACTTTTTACAAGGGTATGTAGTGATAGGATGAGGGGTAATAGCTTCAAACTGCAAGAGGGTAGATTTAGATTAGATGTCAGGAAGAAATTTTTCACTGTAAGGGTGGTGAGGCACTGGAAAAGGCTACTCAGAGAAGTTGTGGATGCCCCATCCCTGGAAGCGTTCAAGGCCAGGCTGGATGGGGCTTTGAGCAACCTGATCTAGTGGGAGGTGTCCCTGCCCATGGCGGGGAGGTTGGAACTAGATGATCTTTAAGGTCCCTTCCAACCCAAACCATTCTATGAGTCTATGATTCTATGAACCCAACTGCTCCTCTAGCCACCATTTTGTGAGGAACACCTTTCTGGCAACAGGCAGTGCCGTTGCCCCCTGCCCTGGAGAAGTGGAAATGTGGGCAGAGCACAGTCCTGTGAGGAAGCTATGTAATGGGGACTCCCCCACACACCAACTGGGGATACATGTTTTAAGAGCAGGAATTACCATGCTCTAGCCAAATCCACAGTTGTAGGTGCCTTGAACTGAACAGTCAGCACTGCTCACCTGTGGATCTGCCACAGCATGGTGATCACGGGGCAAGGAGCAGTTTCTGGTGTCCTATAGAATCTGCTGCTCCCTGGCAGCTCCCTGAATGGCTCAGCTCGGCCCACCCCCACACAAATAAACATGCAACAAATGCTAATAAAGCAACAATTACAATCAAACAGACAAATCAAAACCACACAGGAAGTGGAGGGAAAAGAAGCCCCAAACCTCCCCATGTCAGACTCAGATGAACAAACGTATGAGTTGGCTCTACTGAAAAAAACCAGGTGTCAGTGCCCTGGGTCACACCAGTTACACCAGTCCCAGCCAGGCCTTCCTCATTTCAAGGGCTGCTCAGCTTGGATGCCACATAATGCCTTCATGTCTGGAAACTGATGTTTCTGAGAGAGAAAAACAACCATAATGATCTGTTTCCATGTCCAGGGCAGACCAGAAAGTTCCCTCAGAGGCACGTATACTGACAGCAGCACTGCATCAGTCACTGAAGGTGTCAGAGCTGCTGTGACAGCACACAGATATGTTGGGAACCACATTTTCACTTAAGAGCACAAGGTTGGGTGCACAGGACTCTCACAACTAAAAAAATTATAAAATGAGGAGAAAGAGAAAAACAAAAAGAAGCCCAAGGAGCTCCCCGGTATCGCTTTAGCATCTCTTTTTCTACAACCAGATTTGTGCACAGGAGTGTGTACATATGAAGGACACACACCCCGTTATCTGCTTCTTTCAGTGTGTCTGAAGGACAGACACAAGTTAAAGCCTCCTGCAGCTCTTAGCTGGAACAAGTGCCAGGAGAAAAGGCAAATCCCGCTCATGGAAACCCATCCTCCAGCCCCAGACACTGATAAAGGAGGAGCCCGGAGGGGCAGCAAAGGCTGGGGCCCTCCTAAATTTGGATGCCGCCAGCTCGGCCTTGTGGCTGATAAATCCCCAGCTGGAGAGACCCCTCCTTTCCCTGGAGCCACCTGGAGGGCTGCCAGGGGCTTCAGTGGCCACCAGCCTCTGCTCCCAGCTGCTGCCTCCCCACTGCCCACACAGTGGGCATGGGAGGGAGCAAACCCCCCACCACCACCACCAGTCCCTCAGCGCAGCAGGAATCTCCTCACTGAGGAGAAGGCAAGAAGCCTGGATGTAAAAGTGACTTCTAACGTACTTCTAAGGGAGAGGGATAGTAATTTTGCAATGCCAGAGAGCGTCATATCTGCCACCTTGCTTTGTTAATTTGTAGAGTGCCTGGACAGGGATTTAAACAAAAGCCTCCAAATCAAGATCAGGACCTTCCATTCTCATCCCTCCTCCCTAACACTAGGCATTGAACTAACTCTCTTGACTTTGGAAGATCTCCTCCCTGACTGTTTGTGGAAGGGAAGATGCCTCAAGAGGTGGCTGTCTCTCCCAGAACTATGCAAGAAATGTGGGGGAAAGCACCCCAAAAAGTCAGGGATTTTGTCCAAACTAGTTGTCTGATTTCACTCTGTTTCTCCCAGAGAGACCACCTGCAATCAGGCAGCAATGGGGAACAGCCCTCCAGGGCCTGAAGGCCCTTACAGGCCCTAATTGCCCTGAGCAGCGTCACCTGGGTCCTCCCACCACTATTTAAGCTCCGTCTGAGTACCCTCCCTTGTTTTTCTCTCTGGTTGTGGTTTTGTGGAGCTGTGGTCCTTGCCAAGCTTGATGTCCTTCCCTGGATGTCTCAGTTTCATCAGTTTGTATTTGCTTTTTGTGCGTTGGACCTTTGGCTGAACCTCCTGGTCCTTCTTGCTCTGCCCTGCCTGGCTGCAGGGGGAGTCGGGCTTTGTCTGGGAGGTATGGGGTGGGTGGGTTGGTTTGTTTCCCACCATGGGATTGTTTGGGGCTGGCTTGTAGCTTTAGGTTTAATTGCAAGTGGTGTGGGAGTCTGCAAGTGGTGTACCTGGATGCAGCTGTGCAGGGTTCTATGGCTTGAAGGGAGTAGGGGTGCTGTAGTTAAATGCAGGCCATGTGTCTGCCTCCACAACAGCTGTTAACTTTAGTGGCAATAGCATCTTAGCTCTTGAGGATGGTTCAGGATGTCATTTGGGTATGCAGTAGAGTGGTCTTTGCTCTATGCCTTACTTACTTTACATTGTTTTGGGGGTTGCCCTGAGCACAGCGCTGTTGCAGCCAACAGTCATCCTTGCACAGCAAGGTGGTGCTATCCTGCACATGTGTTTGCACAGGGCTACATGTGTTGGGGTCACACACATCTATAGGGCAGCTCTTAGAACAAGTGCTGGTAATGGGGAGGGATGTCAGATAGAGAAAGATGCCTGTTGTGACATAGGTCTGTCTTTCTCCAGGTCCTACTGACAGTACTGGCTCAACTTCGTCAAGGATCAGGAGGAGACCTTTGCAGGCTGTGCTTGGCTGCTGGATGCTTACAAGGAGCAGCTTAAGAAAATGTGAGTACAGGTTGTTTGTGCACCTTGTAGAGCTTCCTTACTAGCTGCCTGGTGCTGGTTTCTGGGTCTCCTGGGGTTAATCTGCCCTGCCACAGTTTAAGGATCAGCACCTCTAGGAGCAGCTGTGTGGCTCCTGAAGCTGCCCATTACCTTTCTCCTGTCTTTTGCAAGGCCAGGGAGAAATTGCTTGTGAGCAATCCAGCTCTCCTGGTAGGACTGCTGGAAGCAGTACTCTGACCTGGGACTTGTTGGCCACATCCTGCCAGTGGGCAGGGTCCTGCCTTGGCTGCCTTGAATAGAAGGTGGCCCCAACCAGCCTGACATTCCATGCCTGAGGACACCAAGGTCATGCAGGGCCGGGCCCAGCCCACAGGAGGGAAGTGGGAAAAGGCAAGATGCTTTGCAAGTTTCTTACACCCACCCTGTTAAACCTCTGTCTTCCTTCTCGCCTCAGGAGGAATCCCAGGGAGAAGCCATTGAGTTCCCTCTCCCCAGACATCTCTCTGGTGGTGGGTAGCCAGTGGCTGAAGGCACCAGCAGGCCTTAACTGCCCTGAGCAGTCTTGCCTGGTACCTCCCTAGGCTTCTCCTGTGGGGTAAGGAAATGGGTCCAGACAGTGACAGGATTTGGCAAGGGCTTGGGTGTGCTGTGCCATGGGGAGCCTTGCATGGCTGCCTTGGGCTTTGACAAGTCAGCCTGAGCTGCCTTAGCTTTGAGAGCCTCTGTTAGTCCTAGTCTGTAACAGGCCTTGAAGGCTCTTTCCTCAGCTGAGTTGAGCAGTGAGTTTCACGAACTGAGCTGTGTAGTATGAACATGAGGGTTTTTTGGATTAGCATACACTTTGCTTACCTTGTCTGTGCAAGTCCTGTATAACCATCAGCACAGTGCTCTGAATTCGGGTGCTCCAGCATCTCCATGCACTCTCAAGGCAGCGCTGATCTTTGTGAACTCGCTCAGTGTTGTCAGAGTACAAGCATATAAGCAAACATGAAAGGAAAAGTTTCTACCTCCACTAGCTGCACAAAATATAAAGCCCCTGTACACACAGTAAAGGGATTGTGTCATCTGTGATCCTCTGACTGCCAAACCAATAGTCCTTTTGTGTTTCTGCTGAGCTGGAGCAGGACTTCTGCTGCCTCTCCTGCCTGTGATTTCTCTCCAGATGGTGAACACTTCCCCCCACCGAGGACCTGTCTCTTCCTGACCGCTGTCCTGCATAACTTGCTGTGTGCCAGACAGACAAGTGTGAGGACTGGATGACCACCTTTCTGGTGGAATGCAGAAGCAAAAAACTGCAGTGGATAAGGGGCTTTTTTTCCTCTTTGACTCTGGATTTTTTCTTACCTGCTTATGAAAAGCTTTTACTGACATGGGGCAGCCTGGCTGCTGTTGGCAAGAGGCTCTGCATGTCCTGTAAAAGTCCCAATGGGGTGGAGGGAGATGTGGGCAACTTGCTTTAGTGAAACTCTTCCTCTGACCTCAGTGAATTAGGCTGACAAGATAATGGAAATTAGCTTTAAGCTGTCCTATCTGTTGACCCAGAGGCAAATTCTGCTTTTGGGAACTACTTCTGCAATTTCTAGTGTGGAAAGTCTTGTCATGGGAGCAGCTGTGACTTTTGGTAGCCTTGGCCAAGTTTGGAAAGGTTTGCATGGAACAACGAACCACTGAGGTGACAACTAGAATAGACACTGGTTGTCACCTGAGGACTTCTATTCGTCATCTGGAGAAGGGCTTTTATGAGCACCCAGTGCTCTCTTCTGGTAGCCTTTTGCTGGCACTGTTTCTTCACTGTTCCAGAACCTTATCTGAGAAGGTTTCTTGAAAAAGTCCCATGTGACCTGTTTTTCCCCCCTTTACTGAGGCTGTGGAATAGTGAAACTTTCAAAGATGCATTGTGTCTGCAGACTGAAAGCCCTGTCGGTTATTTCAGAATTAAGATAGGACATGTGTTTTGGATGACACAAGCACAGAGCTTTTGACAGCACCAAAGTGTACATTTGATTCTGAAGATAAAATCACTTCAACTTTCAAATGGCTGTTGTAACTTTCACTGGGGAATTTAATATCTAGCAAAGGCTCTTGCAGAACCTTTAAGGTGACCTGTAATGAAAAACAAAATTGCACTTCTATTGTTGAAAATAACTTGATCAGTTCAGAGGTCTATTTCTTGCTTGATTTCCCACCTGCCCCTTTGTCCTTAAACGAAACCTGAATGACAGTCCTCCTTCCAAGAAGAGAAGAAATCCTTCTAGCTTTAAGACCAAGAGGTGTAAGTATCATTTAAGTATATGCTTTGTAGGTGGTGCTTAGCATGAGCTGTGTTTTTCAGAGATTTGAAACAGGGATGGTAAGTACAGTATCTTATTTCCTAGGCGTTAGTCTTGCATGCTTGAAATAAAGAACAAGTAGTGCAAGTTAATACTTTTTGAAGCTGTTCCATAACTGGAAGGGAACATGGTTGGAAGAATCAACTGCTGCGTATGTCAGTCTGGCAGGAGAGTTCTTGCTTGAAGTCATCCCAGCTTCCCTAACCTGCCCTGCTGAGAACTGCTGGGTGAAGCTCAGCTTCGGTAGGCACTGATCAGACAGAGCGCTGAATGAAGGAATCCTGCAGACTTGCGTGGGTATTTCTTTTGGTCACTTGTGCTGACAACTGAGCGTGAACCCAAGATGTGTTGTTGCCGAAGTCTGTAGGGGCATTGGCTGTGCGGCTCTTCCTAGGAGTGAAAAATAGTGCCATGCTAAAGAGCTAATGATGTGAACAGACATGGCCTATGGGATGGTAAAGGAACAGCTGTAGAGACTAAGGGAAGAAATGTTATTATTGGTGCTTTTCAGCATTAATAACATCCTAATCTAGTGATCTCTCCTACACCTGGAAGTAAAATGCCAAGTGCCCCCATCATCCTGGATGTGCAAGAGTGACAGGGGCATCAAATGATTCAAGTATAGAAGAGGTAAACGGGCATTTAGTTGATGTTATGCTGCTCACTGGATCCTGCTGTCTGGCCTACCTGCAGCACACTTCCCTCTCTGCAAAAGTGCAATGTTAAATGTTGAGTGGACAACTGATAACTTTGAGTGTAATTTATGGTGTTTTCACATCCTCTTAGTTTTAGGTTCGTATAAAATGTCTTGTTTATTTTCCTGATTATTCATTTCAACTGTACATATGATTAAAAATAATGAATGGTTATTAATTTTTATCATTAGTACTATCATTACACCTACTCATATCCTTTGATATTATTGCAAAAATTATCTTTAATAGTTTTAATAGGAGCTATTCCCCCTTGGTAATGAGGATATAAATCAAAGTATTAAACAAGATAGAAAGTACAGTTTTGGACTAGATTCTGAAATTGAATCCCCTCTGTGGAGTGGATACCTCTGGGTTTTGCTCAGAAGAATAATGATGTATGTCTCTTCCATGTACTTACATGAGATGGGGTTTCATAACTTGACTGGCATCAATTAAACTGTCTGTGGCAGTAGGGAGACAAATTCAAGGCAGGAGAAAGAGCAGCTAGGATGTTGCGTTGCTGAGGTCTGTTCTTACTCAGGTCATGAGGTTTTATGCCACTGGCTGCAACAAGGTGAAGTATACTGAGTACTCTGGGGAATCCCACCCGAAGGACTTCAGCATGAAGTACAGGGCGAGAAGCCTGTGCTCTGATATTCGCTAGATACTAGTCATTAAATTCCATAGGAACATGCATTAGAGTTCCCTGTTTAATTACTGGGATGATAGCTCTGTTAAAACTGAGACATGGCAGAAAGGAATAAATAATCTCTGGTGATCTTCTAAAAGATGTCTTCTAAACATGGTAAATCTCTGCCCTCTTATTGTCCTCTGTTGCTTAGCTGCTTGTAACAGAGTGAAGACTAGCAAGGGTAAGGTGCTGGCAATGGATCAGCAAGTCAAGCTGGCTTCCTGTGCTTTCTTGTTTTATTGGGTGTTTCACCCAGCTCTAGTTAAAATGCCATTAATTTTTATGAGGCTTTTTTTTTTTTTGCAGTGAATATTGAACTAGAGCTCACTTCATACAGCACAACACTCTTGCCAATATGAGCAAAAGCAATATAGCAGGATAATACTTTGGCATGTTTTCTGTATACCTAAAATTTCCCGTTCAGAGTTGAGATCCCTACTTTAAGAGGATTGAAGACTATTTGCTACAGATCCTGCTAATGAAAGGTCTTTAGATACCCAGTTTAAGCTAATTATTGCTTGTCTACTCACCATTTTTGAGGCCAAGGACATTGCTGCACTGCATTGGGGAACCTGTTAATGTACTGAATGAAGCTGCTAGAAAGCAAAAGTGAAGTGCAAAGGAAAGAGTTGTGCAACTAGCCTATTGCTGGCCAAATACTCTGAGCAATTTGGGGGTTTAGGGACTTCAGTTGGAGCCTGCTGGCTGCATCTCTGAGGTGTTGGCTTTTTCCTCCATCCCTGTTCTGGGAGGACAGCAACGATGGCTAGTTTTTAGTGCCATAGCTGATAATTGGGCAGTGGTTTTGTTTCTGTATGTGGGGTGAAGAGTAAGGGGTGTTGAGAAACTTCTTGCAAGAAGAAAATAAGGCAGCAATAAAGTTGTTGGGTGGAGAGTTTAAAACTATTTTTAACTTGCAGTGCTTAATTAACCTGCGGACCTCACTGCCAGAGAATGCTATGGAGGGTATTAGTAAAACTTCAGAAAGGCTTAGTCAAGTTAATGAACATGTTGAATATCCATTAATGCAGCTAATGCTCCAGATAAAATCTTTCTTGGGAACGCTCATCTCTTACCTGTCAAAGTGGAAGGATGTAGTGGAGTCAAGATTTGTATTGACTCTTGCTCTAAATAATTACCGGGTAGAAGTTAGCTGGACTTCAGTCTGATCCAGAACAGGTCCCCATAGTCATCTGTTCCTAGGCTTTGAGAACGACTCGTTGTTTCTGAACAATTTAGGTGCCAGCATTTAGATGGGTCACTGAGAAAACAGCCTGAGCCTGGAAAACTAGAGCTGGGTCCTACCTAGAACTGCTACCAGCAGTGCTGGGAGTCAAGAGGCTATTTCAGGGAGGGTGATTGGGACTATGTGACTTGGCCAGGGTCATGTTGCAAGCCTGCAGCAGTCAATTAGAACCTGTGTCCAGGGTGCCCTGAGGCAGCGTGGGATGTGCCCCTTGGTCATTTCAGTCTGCAACCCTCTATTGGACCATGGCAACTGCTCCATTTACACTGGTATAAGGCACATCTGGGGATAAATGTTTTCAAATCTACTTGGCTTTGATAATGGACTGTAATTGAGGCAGGCTTGAAAAACTTATTTTTAATGCTACGCAACCCTTCTGCATTACTGTTGGTGCTTTTTTGCAAGACACGATGAAAACTATACAAGTGAATGGGGGGAATTACAGATGCATTTTCTCTTTGACCTTAGTAAATGAGGTCTTTGGTGCCAGTCATCTTTCAAACTATTTGATTATATATCATCATGTGTGTCTGTCCGAGAGCATCTCTTGTTTGAATAGCAACAGCTCCCTCTGTCTGCCTTGAGTAAACAATGGGCTGTTGCACATCAAGAGACGATGCTGTTTTCTTGTTTCCTGCCTAGTGAAATTCATGCTCTCTAGATATGTTTGCAGCTTAAATGGATTAACTTTGAGATGGTTATAGATTTTATTCGTATATTTTTAGGAGTGGTTGTAAAATTTTTGCTATTACTTCAACTTCCAGTTTATGAATGGTACAACTGTTTAAAAAAAGCGGGGTGAGGGGTGCGCTTGCATTACTGCAAGAGACTATTTTCTGTTGAAAGGTAGCTGTGAACAACTCGTGAATTACTGTCACATTGAACGTCTCTGGAGATTTGAAAGTTTTATACCCTCTCCCAAAGTGGTGCTATTGTCTGTGTAACAAATGTGAACTGAACTGTTCTGTTAAAAGTAAGTCATGCACACTTAAGAACATAATAGTAGCTGAGCGTTAACAATGCTGCTACATTCATTGTTATTGTAGTACAACTGAAGCTCTAGCAAGCCGTTTGCCTTGTGATGAAGAGCCAGCGTGCGATTAAAGGCACGCTATTAACATTTCCTAGCTCTTTTCTCACTCTGACATTTGTCCTGTATCAGGGTTTTTTTGATCACAATCTCAGCAGTGGACTTTACTACGCATAGCACTTCAAGGCTTCACGCTGCCTATAAAAGGTACATCATATCTCATCTGGTATTTGCTGCAATAGGTAAAGAAGAAACAATAGCTGGGCTGAAGTTTGTTTTGGCTTAAAATACTTTGCCCAACAACTTCCTTCGTTAGTTTGTGGTTTGTTTGGGTTTTTTTTTAATACATGAAAATAGGTAGGGCTCCAGCTCCAAAGAACAAGACAGATGGTGGCCTGATGCAGCTCTACTACTAGGAAGGTGTTTCCAATGCATTAGGCTGCAGGGTGTGTTCAGATGACAAGCCAAAAATTGTTATTCTCTGCAGCAGGAAGAAAGTTTGTGGGAGTTCGTGGGAGATGTAGTCCAGCCAGGGTGTGCTGGATTCAAGTGGCACATACAATCCTTTAAGCTGACTATGGTTCCTCTGAGGTTTTGCTGCAGTCTTTCTGAATAAGTCTCAGTTCTAGTGTTTCTGTCTTTGAGGGATTTTTCTCTTAACATAGAATTCCCAACTGGATGGAGGAGTACACTTTTCTGTTAGGTTACTGCAGCCTCCTTACTGAATAGGAAGAAGATACCTTCAAGTATTTTCCCCAAGCAGCCAGATTTAAAAAAAAAAAAAGGCAAAACAAAAAAACCCCCACCTAAAAACACACAAAAAAAAAAAAAACCACAAAGAACTAAACAAAAAATCACCCAAAAAACCCTATGAAACCAACAATGTCAGTTTGCTGCTGTTCTTGAGTTTGCTTTTGGAGTGAAATACCAAGGTTGACTTTTCATTTGTGTGCATGGTCAGAGGTCTCTCCTCAGAGGTGACTGTCCCACTGTGGATGTGCTTGTTGAATGTCCTCTTCTGGATTTAACTCCTATACTTCACTCTCTCCAAATATACATATAAAATGAAACCACTTTACACTTAAAAGGAGACTTCAAATTCACGATGCATTTTCTGTTGTTAATAAAACATGAAATTCTTTCACATGATGAAATATTTCATGGGTTTTATTTTCCTTCAGTAAATATTGTCAAGTTCAACAAACATTCTTGAATGAAAAACAGTAGCTTCTAGGGGGTGGGGGGGTGGAGGAGGAGAGGAACCTAAACAACCCAAGCTGTACAGCTCACTGACAGTCCACCCAGGCTACGTGGCTAAATTATTAATTCAGGCATTGCTCACTATTCAGTCAATGGCTTTTCTTATTTTTTTTGAGGGCCTCTGTCTAGCCTGTGCTTGCCAGGAGGATGACTGCAGCCCAGCTGTCTGGCTCTGGTCACATCACCCTGGTCATCCCAAAGTCACTGTGGAAGGCTTTTAGTCTCTGCTCCCTATGTGCCAGCTTGAGCTGAGCCTGAATCTGGTGCTGTACCCATTAGCCAAGTCTATTGTAACGCACAGTATGCTCTGTTTAGCAGGGACAAACATCTCTCAAGTTGTTCCCTGTGTCAAAATACTCATTTCATTGGAAATCTTTCCTGAACCTGTACAATTTCTCCTAGTGAAACTCTCCTTAATGCAAGCTCTATCTGGAGAGAGCTTGTTTCGATGAATTAATGCTTTGCTTTTTTTTTTTAATACATACATATAGATAAGATGATCCGAACTAGCCTTAACTAGAAAAGGAAGCGTTACTGTCTTAAAAGAATTCAGTTCCTATGAAACTTAGTAATGCTTCATTCTACTAAAAGCTGTCAAGTAAAATTGCCCAAAGAAAAACAGCATGTGGCGACTGCAAGGTGGTATGTTTATATGTAAGAAATCATCTCGTTGTCAGTGGTGTTGATAACAGACCTGCTAGTTAAAGCAGGGGGAAGTAGATGAGCAACACCCTATTAATGACATAATGAGGGCTGTTGGGCGTGGTGAGCTAGTCTGTGGTTAGTTGCATGTTTTCAGAGCAAATAATTCAGTGTTACCTGTTATTTTGCGTGCAAAATAACTAAGGTGAGTTCTGTTCTTTTTCTAACCACTTTTTCAATGTCACAGCATTGCTTGTGTGAGGCTTGCTATGTTTTTGAGAGCAGAGAGCACATGCTATAGGGAAATAGATACCTTGCAGATGTGTACCAGTTAGGTGAATCTAGCTAGACTGGATAGATGAATGTGGGAGACGTCTATGTTCCCTATGCTGTACTACTAAACCAGATGCCTGGCATCTCCTTCCTGTTGTCTTGGCATCGCTTGCATGAGCACCCACGTGTTAGCGGAGCCAGCTGGCCACAGGGAATGCTCTGACCTGCCTTTTGGGTTTACTGGTCCCAGAGCACAGCCTTGCTGCCTGCAAAACCTGGAGAGCCAGCCAAGAGGCATTGAAGCCTGCGTGCTAGGGCAGTGGATGTCTGAGGCAGTCTTTAAAGCCCAGGGGGATTGTTTCCAAATCTAACTAACTGGTGTTTTGGAACTCCCATGAAGTATTTGGGTAATTGGAGCGGTACTGTGTATGTTTGGGTAGTGATGATGGGGAGAAGGCTGGGTTGGTTTGTTTTTCAGGTCAGTGAGGGACTGTATTGCCATTCCAAGGGGAAGTGAATGTATTTCCCAGCTGGTTTGGTGCTCAGAGTTTTAAGGGCCATTTCTGTCAGCTGCAGTGACAAAGGGTCATGAGATCCTTCCCAAGTGCCTTGGACTTGTGTTGTGGGACCTCAGTTCTCCGTGCATGCAGGCAAACCAAGAACAGAGGTGGCTTGGACCGTGAATCTTCTGTCTGAAGGATGGAGGGGAGAAATGCTTCCCTCATGGTCATTTGGTGATGAACATAAGGGAACCGGGGTGAACCCATCTGTCCCTTACAAAAGACACTTGCAGTGAATAAGGATTGAGGACACTAGAAGGAAAAGGAGATATGTCCAGGAACGATGTCTGAGCTGGTCTTTTAGAGCATCTTCTGGATGGTGCCACCACCACCGGTGTCTGTGGCACGCAGGTGGCAGGCAGCTATCCAGGTTTGTCAGCTGCTGCAGCTAGCAGGGAGGAGTTGGGCTATCACACAGCCTGTCTGTCTTCCACCTTTGGGAAACACTCAGCTTTTGGCTTCAAGCACTACATAATGGGGTTCCCACACATGGCTGGGAACACCATGTGAGGCACAAACCTCGAGTGAGGTCTAAGCTGAAGTAATAGCCAGAGGCCTTAACCAGCCTCTGGTTACTCCATGAGCGCTGCCATTGTCCCTGGCCTTCTGTCTACTCATCTGCACCTGCAGGGTTGAAAACCGTAAAGAAATCCTGTTCAATCTGAACCGAAAAAGTACAGCTGGGCTTTGTGTGCACAGAGGGCTTTGTAAAGGTCATGAATTGAGCTCTTGTGCCAACCTTTTTGTGATTTACTTCTCATTGTTTCTCTTTCTCCAGGAATTCCTCTTCTGAATTGCCATCTGCTAGCTTTTTTAACAGGGAGTTCTGTGTTGCAGGTTTTCTATTAATGCATGTCTTAACGCCTTTGTTCAGGAAAGCCGGACCACTGTGGAGGTCTGTCACTGCTGTATCTGCTGGAGTCATGCTGGAGAGTTACCACTTGGTTTTTTGGAGGGGAAAGAACAGCTAGCTCCAAATAGGCTGCAGCACTGGTTGTAAGCTTATCTCTGGGACAGCAAGGAAATCCAGGGTGCGAGAAAGACTGTCAGATCAAACCCAAATTCATTTGTGTTTACAATCAATTCTGTGTTTTCAGTCTGTGAGGGGTTCATTCAGACTCATTCATAAGTCTTGTGTTACCAGTTCTGAGCATGTTTTGAACTGCTTTCCCTCTAATGCTGTGAAAAAAGATTAGACACAAAAGGCCAGCTGCAAAGATGCTTCTTCTGATCACTTTTAACTTGGGTTTACTGCTGAACTGAGTCCTGCAGATGGCTGATACAATAGACTGACATGGTTGTGTGTCTCACTTCAGTGACAAACACTATAAAATGCCCAGGATGCTTTTGATTAGTAGTGATGTACTTATGGCACACGTGCAGTCTTCGTATGTATTTCTTTCAAAATACTCAAGGTGATTAGGTCACACCATCAGCATTAAAAATTCTTCATAATTCTGCTCTTGGAAGAAACCAGCATCTCCTTCTGTGCAGAAGAGTGAGGGAAGTTGAAACTCAGCCAGGTACTGTTTCTATTTAGGAGCTGAAATGCATCAATTGTAAATAGAAGATTGTTACTACTGCTTTGTAGTTTCAACTATGGCAGAAAAGCAAAGGCTAGGCTATGCAAATCAGGAATCCTGGGGAAGGATTAATTTGCCCATCAACGGGGCAAGTGTCTAAGTAATGGTTTAAGCTCCTTCTGATATGATAGAGTGGGTTGTCTGTGAGAGGCGCTTGATTTCTGTAAAATAACTAGCTTAGCTTAGATGCCTGACTTTTAGCCATTCAGTGTTGGGTAAGATGATCCTCTCCTGCATATCTATATTAAGAAACAAGCTGTTGAAATTTTTTTCAGTTTTCCAGTCTTAATAATTACAAGATTTCAAAGGATATTGTAGTAAAAATAGAAATTGAGGTGGGACGTGTGCACTCACCTATCCCTTCCTCGGGCCAAAACCCACTTTGCAGATGGAAGGCTGAGAAGATTGGTGAGTTCTGGGTTGTGCTGCACCCCAAGAAAATACTGAATGTCAATGTATTTGAATAGTGAAATGCAAGACAGAAACATTATTAAATAACAACAGGTGTCTGCACAAGGTAATTGGTGATCCTCAGGGAAAATGTATTGCATCACCTGAATGTTGATAAACCCCACTTTATCTGTGGAGTTTTGAGGAATTAATAAAACCCAGCATCTCCTTTGCTTTTGTTCTGACAGGTGGTATCTCATCTAGTGCTTCCCCTGAAAGGGTCAGCAGACCCCTTTGCCTTTTGTATCTCCTGGGGTCTCTGAACTTCACTTTGTTCCTAGTTTATTTGCACAGACCTGTTTTGAGGTATGAGTTAATATGCTGCTTGGTTTCCCAAACGTCTAAATTTGAGTCCCTCAGATTCACTTCCCAAAAGGTAGGCTGTTTCTCAGGAAGCTGTGTTCAGCTAGGGGAAAGAACTGTAATCTGGAAGTTCTATTTGCAGTTAGGCACCCTAGTATCACAGAAAATTGGAGAAGCAGTTATAACCAATTAGCTGCCATCTATCTGAAAATTCCATCTGTGCAAACCTCATGAAGTTCAACGAGGTCTGGCTCATGGGTCGGGGCAATCCCATGCACAAATACAGGCTGGGTGGAGAATGGCTTGAGAGCAGCCCTGAGGAGAAGGACTTGGGCATGTTAGTGGACGAGAAGCTCAACATGAGCCAGCAATGTCCGCTTGCAGCCCAGAAAGCCAGCCGCATCCTGGGCTGCATCAAAAGGAGTGTGGTCAGCAGGTCGAGGGAGGTGATTCACTCCCTCTGCTCTGCTCTGGCGAGACCCCACCTGGAGTACTGTATCCAGCTCTGGGGCTCCCAACATAAGAAGGACATAGACCTGCTGGAGCAGGTTCAGAGGAGGGCCATGAAGATGATCAGAGGGCTGGAGCACCTCTCCTATGAGGGCAGGCTGAGAGAGTTGGGGTTGTTCAGCCTGGAGAAGAGAAGGCTCCGGGGAGACCTTGTCACAGCCTTCCAATACGTGTCAGGGGCCTACAAGAAAGTTGGAGAGGGACTTTTTACAAGGGTGTGTAGTGATAGGATGAGGGGTAATAGCTTCAAACTGCAAGAGGGCAGTTCTAGATTAGATATCAGGAAGAAATTCTTTACTGTGAGGGTGGTGAGGCACTGGAACAGGTTGCCCAGGGAAGTTGTGTATGCCACGTCCCTGGAAGTGTTCAGGGCCAGGCTGGATGGGGCTTAGAGCAGCCTGATCTAGTGGGAGGTGTCCCTGCCCATGGCAGGGGGGTTGGGACTAGATGATCTTTAAGGTCCCTACCAAGCTAAACCATTCCATGATTCTGTGATCTTTAAAATTAACCAGTCTTAAAAGTATCTTTGAAAAGTGAGAAAGAATAGAAAGGTGGTAAAAAAAAAAATCCAGGCTGCCTTTTTCTCTTGAACATGTTTGCTTATTTAAAGTTTTTCCCAGAAATCCAACAAAAATAAAATGACTGTAAATAACAGAGGACCTATGAATGCTTCTAGGACAAGAGGAAATGGCCCCAAGTTACACCAGGGGAGGTTTAGATTGGATATTAGGAAAAATTTCTTCAATGAAAGGGCTATCAAACATTGGAACAGGCTGCCCAGGGGAGGGGTGGAATCTCCATCCCTGGAGGTATTTAAAAGATGGCTAGACATGGTGCTTAGCAACATGGTTTAGTGGTGGTTTTGGCAGTGTTAGGTTGATGGTTGGACTCGATGAACTGAAACGTCCCTTCCAACCTAGACAATTCTATCATTCTGCTGACACTGGTAAGCTTGACATTGTGTCCTTAAAATGAGCATGAGGAGCTAACCACAGCCTTGAGATCTCCTGTTTTAAAATTTGTTTTAATAGAACACAATAGGTAGATTGGAACAAGACAACCCTATAAATAGTAAAAGTTTTGGTGTGATGGTTGAGACAGATTAAATGAGGCTTTGTAGACAAATAAAGCCACAATAAAGATGTGTTTCAGTTCTTGGGTTTGGGGTGATTTTTTGGCTGTTTTTTCTTCTGGATTCATAAAAAGTGAAGCTGAATCAGGACCTGTTGGGTCCCCAAGATCAGCCTAGAACAGTAAATTGTGTCTGGCTCTGTAGGACTTTCCAGGCCAATTTCCACATTATTCTCCCTTTACCATCACAGTTTAAACTCTTTTCCTTTCCAAGGCAGAGAAAACTTTGTGGGGCTCAGGTTTTAATGCATAATGCGACCTTCAAAGTCCAAAAGAAGCAGGCAGAAATCAAAGGCTTGACATGAAGTAAGTGATTTGATTCTGCAAATAGCAATGCAGTTAGTTCTTCTATTGAAGAGACTGTATTGCCTTTAGGATTTACTGTAATCAAGACAGCCACTTGCTGGATATTGATAATTTAGCTGCTGCCACTGTGGAAAAGGTAATTCACTAACCACTGTATAACAACTTTCTCGGGAGTCATTCCCCAGCTGGCTACATGCCTTTCTCAAAGAGTTTTTTCTTTCAGTTTTACATATGTTAATATATATTATTTTTCTTTTGCATAAGATCCCCAACAGTAAGTGGAGTTCTTGTGCTGGAAAGCAGTATTTCCATTTTAAATAGTCACAAATCCACTTTTCATGAGGAGGCAAAGGCACTATTCACATAGCTAGACCACTGAGCAGACATCTTCCTGTGCTTGCTGAGCGAGACTGGCTGGGAGTGAAGTGACAACATGGGGCTGATGCTAGGCAGAGCCGCCTGCCTCAGAAAAAGAAATCCTGGGGTTAGTAATTATGATACAACCTACCTAAATTCCTGTAACTAAGGGCTGGCTTTTATACACTGAAGTCTGAGAATTTCCAGCCTCACCAGAATTTTTGGTTTAATGTTGTTTTCTAGCATTTCTATGGCAGGTGTATGTCAGATTGTCTCGATTCCAGTTTTGTCAGCTATAATCTTGTTCCGCAGGTTCAGAGTAAGTGCCGGCCCTGCAGTGTACAAGTTCACCACTCAAACAGGAACTGATTGTTGTAACTAGGCTGTCTAGTCTGGCCCTAAACTAGCCCAAAGGGGCCAATTTGGCCATGCTTATCTTAAAGCATTTCTGGAACATACTCTAGTATCTCCGATGGTAACTGTTCTTCTAAGGGCACTGTGGGGCCCAAGTGAAGCCATGGCATGCTACTTTCTTGCAGTACCTCTCCTCTCACTGCCAGCAAGTCAAAGGGGCCTCTTGAAGGAAGATTACTTATTGCTAAATACTCCCTGGTGTGGGAAACTGCATTTTGTTAGCGAGTATCTCTCACCCAACCTGTGTGTTGGTTGCCATGGGTGGGAGGACTGGCTGTGCTGGGTTACTGGGGGGTTGTTTCTTTGTTTGCAGTGCTCTTTCAAGTTGCAGGGCCCCACTGAAGGGCAAAGTCCCCCAGCTGCTAGGCAGCACCATCTTTTTCCATGCTACATCTTCAGCGTTTGCATTATTTCGGAGAGGAGTAGAAAGCTGGACTGACACAGTAGTAAATAGGCAAGATCCAGGCACTGCAGCAATGGAGAGCCCTGGAGTAAGTTTTGCAAAGAACAGGCAAGTCTTTGCAGGTCTGAGATATATCTGGAAAAGCAGGAAATAGCCCTGTAAAAGCTCAGTGGACGGGCTGTGGTACCATGCTTATAAGGGCCCCATGTTCCTCCCTGAGACTGCCATGTACCTTTGGTGTCCTGCCTGGTCTGGGGAGAGATGGGAGAGACATGTTCCTGCTGATAGTTAGGAGTTCCTCTCCTGTCTGAGGTGGATGAATTCATAGCTCCGAGAGACATGCTAAGGTGGAGTCCTCAGTCAGTTATAAATCATTTATGCTTTCTCAGTCCTGTGCTTCCCAGACCTTAATAATTTCATCGTTCCAGCTGAACAGGAGTTTTACCTTGTTAAATTCAGGGAGTGCCGCTGATGGCAGCAGTCTTTTATCCTGTCCTTCTCATTTTCTGCCAGACCCGTAATGAATGATTAATCTCAGCGTGTTGCAAAGGGTGCAAGTACGTGTTTCTTTTGCCTGTAATAAAATATATGCCATTTGATCTGATTGTGCAGCATCTGTATTTGGATTTTTTTTGCCATTTCATCTGTCTTATATTGTGAAGCCACTTAAAGAGCTGTACTCTAACTCTGGAAAATGTGATTTTTTTTTTCCCCCTATTGTCCCTCTTTATTTTTAATGAACTGATTTCACTATTTCTAATGCACATCAACTTGTGTGCCTTTGCCATCCATCCATGCTAAGACTCAAGTTTATTGATTCTAAATATACATTCCACTAGTCTTCATGCTTATTGTCAAAAATCAAAGCAGCCAGATACATGTCTGATCTACAAGCTTTTCATGGAGATATCACTTTAAAAATCAAATCTCCCCTCTCTATTCATGGTCTAGAGCAGACCACGGGTGTAAATTGCTACAGCCCCATGGGGCTATTCAAATGGACACCAAGAGGGGCTGTGGTCTTCCAGAGCAGCACATTTTCTGACATATCTGTATATGGGAATCATGCAAGTCAAATAGTACTTAAATAATTCAAGAGCATGAAAAAGCTGGGCCCACTGATTTGTCCTGTTTCTTGAAGTTATTTATACTAAATTTTTCTTCCTATGTTCTTTTTGGGTTGAAATACTGAAAGCACAGTAAGATGGAAAATGAGTTGTATGGAGACATCTTCACAGGAAGCTTGATTGCTATTACGCCACGAGCAGCTATCTTAATGTATCATTCACTTCAAAATAACCCTGTAACTTTTATGTTGTAAATTCAGTACTTGCTCTTTAATATTGTTTAAACTGTATTGCTAGTTCTCGGGACTAAACTTACTATAATAGTTATATCAAATATATACTTTTTTGGATAGCTTGAAAGTCTAGTGGATTTCTTGCAGCAATTTAATGGACACATTGTTAATTGACTTCCTGCAGTGTGACTCCTGCATTGTCACAGGTTTAGTCTTCAGATAACTGGGGTTCAGACTTTACAAGTGGGCCTGAAAAACCAATGACTATGTAAACATAATTCTGCAGCTCACTTGAATCATCCTGTCCTCAGAAAAGGTTACAAAACCAAAGTGGTCATGGTTTCCTTACTTGTCAGCCCACCTCCCCAGTATAGTGACTCGCTAGTGTTTTATTTTGGTTCTCTGGACTTATTGAAATGCCGTCTCATAAGCTGGTGGCTTTTAGGCCCAGGAAATGTGTGGAGGTCTTAGTAATGGTGGTGCGAACTTTTGATCATAGCAACTTACCTGCTGTCTGTTTAACCACCCCTGGCATCAGTGATGCTTTTTTACAAATGTGCAGCTGATGAAATGCTGAGCTCGTGCACCATTTTCCATAACTTATGTTCAGATAGGACGGATGACCTCAGAGGTATCTACTCATTTTATGGGCACCCTACCTTTGAAGTCATTAGTACTTAATTTTCACTGCTGCTTGCACTCAACAATGTTAGTAGTGGCTTCATGAATTACTGATGTGGTGCTTAAAGGTGAAAAGTAAAGACCTCATCAAATTCTGGATATTTGCATATACATTGCAGATAATTAAGTATCTGAGAGGCAATGCTTTTTTTCTTCTCTCTCCCTTTGCTGCTAGGGTGTTCAATAAGAGGGTCCATTTAATCTCTTTGGCTGCTGAGGATTAACCTTTGTTTAATGCTGTCCAGTCCTATATGGTATATCGTATGTTGTATTAACCTTCATTTGCAAAACAGCTTCTTGGGTTCTGTTGTGTTTACTTACAAGCTCCAAGAGGTAATTATAGAGCTCCTTTGTTAGAAATTAAGCACTGTAGATTAAATCTTTTCCTGTAAATTAGAAATTACATATACAGTTCAGTTTAAGAACTTGAGGAGACCATCTTTTCTTTTCCCTCTGAAATTCTTCTCCATCAAATCAAAAGCAGTTCTTCAAAGCATTGAAGTGTATACTTAGCATTATACTCCTGAATTCAGTACAACACTTCTGCCTTTACTAAACTTGCATGTCTTTAAACAAACCCCTTAAACACATGCTTAATTAGTTATTGAGACAAGAGGTATGGAGCATGTCTACTGTTCACATTTTAAAAAAAAGGATTTTTTTTGCCGTTATATACGACCTCTTTAAAGCAGGAAACATGCTTCTAGTTTGAGTAATGGCTTTTTTCTTTTTCAATGGCATTTCAATTCAGTGTAGATAAAAATGATCTTTTAACAATGAGTCAAAGGTTTAGATGCCTGTTTTGCCCGATGCGCTTTGAAACCCAGTTCAGACATACAGCTTCTTTGAAATAAATAATTGTGCCAGAAGCTATGTTCATCAGGAAACTGTTTTTAGTATCACCTGCATACAGCAAATCACAGATGCTTCAATCAAGGATGTTTTTTTTAAAGAAAGGCTTTAAATTGCAGACTCTGCAGCATGACATGCTTGCCTGTAATTTAGTGCCTTATCCAATGGAGTGTCACAGGGATTAGCTTCTTCTGGAATGTAGAAATGCTTAGAAGATTAAAAATCCATATACAATCCCCTGATTTTTTACAGAATACTCAAAGCATCTGAAAATGTTTAAATTATTATGATTTTGATAATGTTCTAGATATTCTTTCTACTTTCTATTGTACAGTGCACTTTATCTTTTTTTATTTAACCGTATTATTTGTGTTTTTTGAAGTTGCTCTTTGTTTATTGAAGAGCATACAGGTAAAACTTGCATTGTGAGCAGAGGTGTACCACCACTCTGGCATGCATGGGCACTCCACAAAACATTACTTGAAACTGTGGGGGATTTTAGCTCTTGCACGTCTGAGCCAATTGCTTTGGGAACAGGAGAACCATGATGTTGTTCATCTTTCCAGTGACAGGTAGCGTCACACACGTGGCATGAGACTTTCAAAAGGGGTCATTCTGTTCTAGCTGTTATGGTAGGACATTGCCATCTCTTGACTTGACGGGATTAGAGTGGGTGAAGTCAGGTGTCAGTGTAACTAAACCACTTCTTGTTTTAAATTTACTTCACGCTGTCTGGTTTGGCAGTGCTAGTGTACAGCTCTCTGCAGCTTCTTCTGCTGGTGTTCTCAGCTGTTGGTGCCTTGTGTCACAGACCAAGTCAGGCCGTGCCCTCTATTACAGGAGCATGCATATGTAGTGAAGCATAGGCCTTTTGGTTATGCAAAGGGGAGGTGAATTAACGCAGCAACTGCAGCATCTAGAATAATCGTATTGAGGGCACTTCTCTTGATTTTAGGGCCATTAACAATTTCTATGGTGTGTTAGTGAATGGACTTGTGCTTTGTGAATGCAAGAGTGGGTATTATTACCAGAACCCTTCAGGAAATTGTGGATAGCAGTCTGTTAGGTTTGCCGTAGACCAGCCAGAGGATTGAAAGTCCAGGACACTATTGCTACAGTTGATGCCCCTCCACCTGTACTATTGCTGAGATTAGTCAGCAGTTTCAACTGATGGATATACAAAAGTTTTCCAGTCATTGCAAACCTATTTGTAAAGTTCATGTGCAGAGGACTATGTGGACTTTGTGGACATTATAGTCACCATTCATGGGTTCTAATGTAGTGGTGAAAATCACTGTTAGTAACAAGAGCATTGCATCTTGAGTAAAACTGATGGTTCAGATCTTCACTAGAGATTGGTCCTGACCCGCATTTATTTGCAACAGATGCTAGAGAGAAAATTCTCATATGCAGGTACACGCTCACCTGACTGGACTTGTTGATATAGAGACTGAATCATGTGCTCCTGAATCCGTAGCAGTGAAGCTCAGACTTGATCACAGAGAAATTTAGGGGCATTGATTGCCAGTGTTGTATGGACATCATGCTTCATTTGGAAGTGCTTCAGCCTCTAATTCATCTAGCTGTGACTAAACTGTGAGTGAGAGCCATAGGGGGCTTGAATGTCCTTTTATCTGGTTAAAAAGCTAGCCTGGCAATAAAGCCTGCTGTAGATCTGCAACAGCCACTTGTGGAGAAACAAATGGAGTGATACTGAGAGCGTAAGCTTCATCAAATTCAGAGGTATTTATGTTTCTACGTAGTTGCACCTCATGACTAATAGTTAACAGGCAAAAAGGTCTATTGCTCTTCCAAAGATATATGGGCATTTTCATTGTTTTTGTTGTAAGGCACACAAATATCCGTGTGCATTATAGACAAATGATATTACTAAAAGGTAATTGGCTGGAAATGCTTCATACTTATGTAGAACTTGTCATAACAACTTCATAGCTAAGTGAATTCTTACCTTCATTTTCCTCCTTCCAATCTCCGTAGAAGTTCCTAAACCACCCTCTGGTTTGAAGCAGAAGAAATGACGTTTGCTCTATCACATGATTTTGTCTCCTGTTAATATGGGGATGTAGGTCTGTGTTTGGCAAGGCTTTCTTTTGTGATGCATGAAAATACCAAGGCAATTCAATCCTATGAAAAATGGGACTGGGAAATAGCAGTTGGCTATGCTTTCCTTTCACGTTCTTATGTTCCCCAGGATAGTTCTTAATTGCAGATGCAGAGATGACCTATCACCTCTTTGCAGGAGGCTGCAAGATCTTCAATCACCACCTTATCTATGCCTCTTGCAACATCTTTGGGAAGCAAAGCAATGCCTTTATCCTAAGTCATTTGTCCGAGATCACAGAGGAGGTGAGTGGAGCAGCAGGACTTGAACCCACGCCAGCACTCTAATCTCTCTGCCCTGTCACTGCCTTCTGTTTAATGACTTTGATAGCAAAAGCCTTTGGAGCGCTGCTTTGCTGTAGATGATCTGTCTAGTGTCCAGTGTGCAAACCACCTACTTGTGCACAATGCCACAAAACCTAAAATGTTCTTGATTGTAATGTGTGGAGGTTGTAAGCACTGAAATCAATTGGCTGTAAACACCTGCTCAATGGTAAGCATCTGCTTAAATGTAGCCTTGCATAGGAGTGAATGGTGGCAAAAGCCACCAAGTTCTGGTGTTGTGTTTAGCAGCAAGAAGTTTAAATATCAGGAGGAATAAATAGTTTTCTTGTTTGTAGATGTGGCTGTGTTGTGTTATCAGGGAATGTGCTGAGCAGTTACGCTCAACAAGCTGCCCAGCTCCTACCCATACTCTTTGGTCTGATAATGAACTCAAAAATTCAGTCTCAGGAGGTTTAAGTCTGTACCTTTAACGTGAAATTCACTTAAACCGTTGTGGAGAGTGTTGGAGGGGGAGGAAGAGGGAAAAGAACATCTCAGCTCCAATCTTATTTTTCAGAGACATATCAGCACCTAATAAGTTTTTCCATCATACTCAAGTAGATGATCATTATCTACCTTGCAGTAAACATCTGACTTTGTCTAGGCAATTGTGAAATAACTTGATCCTTAACCAGTGTGACGTAATGTACAGGCATCTAGACACCTGACCTTTACAACAGCAGCCTTAAAAGTCAAATGTCATCCTCTTCTTAGCTTCTGTACCTCTGCAACCAGACTACCCTTCACTCAGTCATTTCCTTGTCAAATCTTTGTTGAAATAGTTTGGCAGAAATCAAAGCTGCTTTGCTGATTTACACCAAATCAGGCTCTGGCTTTAAACTTTGAAGCTTGTAACAAAAATCTTGCAAATTTACCTTCATCGCCCAAAAGACATTAGCATTTCTATGTCCCAATTCCCATATTAGGGATGCCATTCACCAACTTGGACCAAACCTGAGAGTTTCAGGATATTCATGGACCCAAGATGGGCTTGGAGGCAAAAGGTGTCCTGCTTCCAGCCTTTTGAGAGTTACCTACCTATCAGCAGAACTCTGCAGGGGAAGGGAAGGGTGGAGTAACTATCCCATCAAATATCTTACCTTTTTTTCTGAGCCTTGTCTAAACAGGTTCAGGCTACTCAAAATTTTATAACCTTCCAAAACCTTACAAGCCAGTCATAAAGCAAGAGCTCCCCTTGTTTAACAGCCAGCAAATCAAGGTGTGAAGCTAAGGACATGCAGTAGCAAGAGAGATAAGAAATGTACCTCTTCTGCTGTATTTAATAAGAGGATGCCTAAGAGCTTCAGCTTTCTGTTATCTTTCATAAAGATTTACCAGAACAAGTGGTACTAAGCCTTTAATGCTTTTGCTTTACATATACAAAAATGCTAATTTTTGTTTCCATTTTCACTCAGCCTGATTTGAAAAATTTCTATCTTAAATAGCAGTGTCTCATTGGGAAAGTTATTTTTTTGAGATGCCAAGCAGTACTGATTATATCAATAGAATACATTGACTTTTATTTTTTTCCCCCCTCGTATTTGCCCTATATAGCCAGTAAGCATGATATTTGACGTGATTTATTTTGTTTCTCTTTTCATCTCCAAATTTTTGTGGAAATAATCAGAATTACATTGAAACCAGCATCAGAACTTCATTGTGACAAATCTCCTGCATTTGTTCAATCTAATGCAAAATGTACAGTGTGGAACTTAAAGCCTTTGTCTGACTTCAGGGCCTGTTTATGCCAATGCTAACTTGATACTTAGTGGATGAGGGAAAAGCTGTGGATGTTATCTACTTGGATTTTTGCAAAGCTTTTGACACTGTTTCCCACAGCATTCTCCTGGAGAAACTGGCTGCTCATGGCCTGGACAGGTGTACTCTTCGCTGGGTAAAAAACTGGCTGGATGGCCGTGCCCAGAGAGTGGTGGTAAATGGAGTTAAATCCAGTTGGTGTCCAGTCACAAGTGGTGTCCCCCAGGGTTCGGTGCTGGGGCCGGTTCTCTTTAATATCTTTATCAATGATCTGGATGAAGGGATTGAATGCACCCTCAGTAAGTTCGCAGATGACACTAAACTGGGCGGGCGTGTTGATCTGCTTGAGGGTAGGTTGGCTCTGCAGAGGGATCTGGACAGGCTGGACCGATGGGCTGTGACCAATGGTATGAGGTTCAACAAGGCCAAGTGCCGGGTCCTGCACTTGGGTCACAACAACCCCATGCAGTGCTACAGGATTGGGGCAGAATGGCTTGAAAGCAGCTCGACAGAAAAGGACTTGGGAGTTGGTTGACAGCCGGCTGAATATGAGCCAGCAGTGTGCCCAGGTGGCCAAGAAGGCCAACAGCATCCTAGCCTGTATCAGGAATAGTGTGGTGAGCCGGACTAGGGAAGTGATCATCCCCCTGTACTCGGCACTGGTGAGGCCCCACCTCGAGTACTGCGTTCAGTTTTGGGCCCCTCGCTACAGGAGGGACATTGAGGTGTTGGAGCGTGTCCAGAGAAGGGCTACAAAGCTGGTGAGGGGCCTGGAGGACAAACCTTATGAGGAACGACTGAGGGAGCTGGGGTTGTTTAGCCTGGAGAAGAGGAGGCTGAGGGGAGACCTTATCACCCTCTACAACTACCTGAAAGGAGGTTGTAGAGAGATGGGGGCTGACCTCTTCTCCCTGGTGACAAGTGATAGGACGAGGGGAAACGGGTTCAAGTTACGTCAGGGGAGGTTTAGATTAGATATTAGGAGACATTTTTTCACTGAAAGGGTTATTAAACATTGGAATAGGCTGCCCAGGGAGGTGGTGGATTCACCATCTCTGGAGGTGTTTAAAAAAAGCGTAGATGGGGCACTGAGGGACATGGTTTAGAAGTGGCTCTTGTCAGGGTAGGCTAAAGGTTGGACTCGATGATCTTAAAGGTCCCTTCCAACCTCAACAATTCTATGATTCTATGATTCTATGATACCTTTTTTTCTGGCCTGTGGTTGTATGGTAGATGATGTTGTTCTGCAAGTCCTGAGTTTTGGAGGTGAGGCACAGCCCCAGTAACTCACTTGTCTGACCCTTTTGTGCTGGTACAGGTCTATGGTGGGGCAAGGTCAGTTGACCAGAGGATGGGACTGGGTCACCCTGGGTTTGTGGTGTTCCTTTGCCATATGCTGGGACAGTCGCTGTAGACATAAAGGGAAGAATTATGCAATATATCACCATTCTTTCTTATCTCAACTTTTACAATGATCTTCCATGATTTTGGTTGGTATATATCACCATGATCTACTGATTTTGATGAAGTCATGGTAACATGTTACTCAGACCCATGATGAAACTTGACTCTTAAAACCAGTCCTCCAAATTTGTCTGTTATATGGCTTGTGAGATCTGCTAAAATGCAGCGGTTTCCATCCCTGACCAGAACTGCTGTTTCTAGCACAAGCATGTCAAAACACTTTTTATTATATGACAGCATGCCTGTCCTCTTGTCTCTGGTTTGCTTGCAAGGATTAACAAAACCGGTTGTAGCCAGGCTACAGCAGTTTGTGTGGGAAGTGTTGTCTCCTACTCAGAAGCCACAGCAGTACTTCCTACTACGTAAGTTAAATGTCTAAGAAGATCCAGATTTAATTTTAATTTGCTTTTGTTTACTGGAGAGAAAAAAAAGAAAACCCCACAGCACAAAAAAAAAAGAATTAATTGGTCCTGCATTGCACAGAGAGAATGATTAATCTCCTGCATACAGGAGCATCTGTCTACTACTCCTGCTTGAATTCCTCAAAAGGCTAAGAGTGTTTCTAATGGTCATTTAAATAATAAATGCCACCACACTCATTAGAGGTGTATCAGTCGTTCTTTTTCTGCTCTGGTGCTTGTTGTATTCTATTAATATTTATTGAATTCAAGGAAATTCATCCTGAGCTAGTGGTCCACATTTCTTTTCAAGGTCACCATATATAAATATTTTATTTATCTAATTTAGAAAAACGACATTAGATGCGATGCAGCAAACATGACAAGAGTATGAATTAGTGGAAGGCTTCCCTCGGGAAATGTATCCAGGTACCAGTAATGGATAATTGTTAAGTCCAATAGCTTTTCTCCTAGCAGGTAATAAAGATACATAATGGCAATACAAACTCTCACCTGAAAGTGTGTATATGGCAATAGCAGTGAGTAGCAAAATAGACTATTTACTATGAGGGCAGTGGGAGCATTCCCTCTTTCTGGTATTTGGGCCTAAGTAGGCTTATTAGAGCTTCAGCTTCAAAATTTTACATGGATATGCATGTGGGCTATACGACAGATTTTCATTAGCCCTTTGGTAATGAATATGCCTAAATCCATTAGATGCTTGATGATATGTCATGTTGGCTCAAAGGTGCTGGCTTGAGTATTGCAGTTTTCTTATCCCTGTCAGTCTGCTGTTCTCCCTTTGAACAGGGCTGCATTATCTACTTGCTGTGCATGTGTAGCCCAGGAAGGTCCTATTTCTTTCACACCAGTTGTGAGATGAAGAGCAGATCCTGCCACGATGCTGTGTTCTGAATGCCCATGTAGATTAAGCCTTCTGTGCCCTCTTTTGCTGCATATTCAACTTCTGCACACTTGGAGCCTGTCATCTTTGCATTCCCTGAAGGTGTAGAAATTCTCCTTTTATGATTATTTCATTTTGAGCAAGGACCATCTTTTCTTTACATTCATCCTGCCCTCTCCAAAAAGAGGGTGAGATGATGTGGGCTACATTTTAGAAATTAATAATTGCATTTTTGCAAATGCTGGCTATAAGAAAACAATGCTTCAAAAAGGAAAAAGCCAGTAGATTGTGTTTACCTCCTCAAAATATTCACCAAGGAACAGTTCCCCCAAATTGAGTTTTGAGCTGTCAAGAATCAAAGAAAACAAATGAAGTGGTGCTTAATTAAATTGAAAACTGTGCTTGTGAGTTTTTATGTCTGCATTCAGTTTTTAGCACATTGTAGTCTTTTGCTATTGCTAAGGTTAAAATTAAAATGAAGTGTTTATTGCTACTGTCTAGAACTATCGCAAAGCACAGGCTCTAAAGAAGTGGGTGTTGGATAACTTGTGTCTTTGGAGTAGTTCTGTTTTTAAGTAATACACACATAGTATCTAAAGGAAGATGTTACAGGAAAATTGGCTGTACAAAGGAAAGGTAGTAACTCTGGAGCTTTGACTTAAGTGGTGTGTGACCTGTGCTGCTTCCTGACTTTCCACGTAAGCATTCCTATGGCCTATTATGACCTGAACTGGAGATTTTATGGCCCCTTTCTCACTGTTGACATTACTGGTATCAAGCTCTGATAATATACCACTAATTGGCAGCTCGTTGATATTCCCAGTGGCAAGACCTTGATGAGAACAGGTATGGGAAATAAATCACTCCATCTCCCTTCTTGCAAAGTTTGCTTCACTCTATAGGGAGGAGGTCTGATCTGCTGAATCCTGCTAGAAACCGTATCAGATGGGATCTCTGGAGTAAACAAGAGGAGAAAAAAAGCCCTTGTATAGTCGTGGGAACAAGCTGTGTTGCTAAAGTAAGCGTTAAAAGCATGGAGGCTCTTATGACTCTAACTCTGAGTAATGGTGATGGACAGGTGGCAACAGGAGCACAAGATGCTGGGAGAGGGAGAGGAAAGACTGAGAAACTGAGGTGGCAGGAGAAATGGAACTAAATGGAAAAGCAGATACCTCTGGAGCTGCATGTATAATCAAAACATTAGATTAATGACTAGCGGGCCTTTTTCATGAGTAAAATAGACACTTCTATACAAGGAACAGAGGGCGTAAAACATAGAGACACCCAAGAAATAGCATAGGTGACCAAATAGTTCAGTAAGCCCCTAAAATAGGTGGGGAATTATGACAAGAAGCTGAACAACCTGTGTGGCAGAGCTGGACCAGTGTAGATATGGCAGGGGCACACAGGAGAGGAGTGTTTTGGGGACTGCCAGCAGAGCAAGCCAGGAGGGCAAAGCAGCAGCTGCTTGTTGAGTGGGTCTGAGCTGGAACCGGCTCTGGAGATGGGTCTGTTGTCGCAGGAGCTTGAGAGCATTAGGCTGGAGAGCGAGGAGAGGCTTAATGTGTTTGGCAAACAGCCATATTAAGGTTTGGAGTTTTGTCATGTGCTTGAGCAGAGCAAAAATAGTCATGGCACCTTCATTGTTGCTCTTCTCTAGAATTATATCAGAAATTATGCCTGCTGCATTAATGTATATATCCTTGTGTGATACACTACATCCTCCCCTGATTTCAAACCAATGTAGAAAATATGCATGTCAAAAATAGCTTTGGCAGCAAGCTAAACAAGTTCTAGGATGACAAGCTCCTGAGTAAATACTGAACAGTTGCTAATTAAAGTTAAGTGCGTAGTCCCTGATTTTTCAATTAACACACTCAATATATAGTGATGCCTTAATTATTTTTGTGTCTAAATATACTTAAAAGAAATCTGTAAGTCTGGAGGTGAAGTTTACAAGGCAGATGGTTCTCTCTGTTTTCAATGGTAGGGTGGAGGAAGATTTAACTGAAATCGAAGGGAGGCTTTCATGGAAATGTATCAGTCTGAAAAACTTTGGCCTTAGATAACCTTGGCTCTTCCTGTCATCTTCCATTTATCTTCACTTTAATCTCAGATGAGCCTTTTTCAAGCAATTACTTGTCCCTTAACTAGCCATGAGGACAACTAGTCTGCAAGAGAGCCTGTTGGCCTTCGTTAGGTACTTCTGCCAATTACCCACACAGTGATCCATGTTCTCTGCTGTGAGCTGTGGAGGTGCTTTGGCATTTTGTTCAAACCAGGCAGCTTCCCTCCTTCTGTAGTTGATGCGGAGGAGGCTGAATAGCCCCATCATGAGATCAGTGTTTGATAGATGAGATGCCCTCCGGAGGTGCCAGCTCTCACTGGGGACGAACAAGGTAACTACCTTAAACAGGTCACCTAACAATCAGATATATAAGGGCAAGTGGAAGCGGGGAGATGCCCATGGCTTAGCTGCTGTCTGGACTCCCAAATACCTAATGATAGCCTGCTGCTAGCTTGTTCCCATGGCAGCACCCGTAATGGCCATTCGTGTAAAAACTGCCGCTTCTAAAAATATATACCTATACAACTCAGGGATAATGGTTTAAATCACTCAGTACTGGAATTTTTCAGAAGTGCTTAGCATTAGAACTTGTCAGGATTTTCTCAAATATTTTTAATCAGAAAATGCCAGCTTATTGAAACACGAAGTTTGAGGACAAAGGTCTGTTTTCAAGAAGCTGACTACAAAATTACAAAAAAAAAAAGTCCAGATTTAAGGTGTTTTCATGGCAACATAAGCTGACTGAAAAATTCCTGTCTGCTAGCCTGAAATTAATTTTAAAAGCATGTGTTACGTTGGTGATTTTTATTTTGATTACTGATCAAATTTAGAACAAAGCAATTCCAGTCATTTTAAAGATGTACTAAATTGACTTGAGCTGACACTGTGCATGTAGTTTAGGCTGTGTTTTTGCAATTTCAGTATTAGTGTCAACTTGACACAGGGAATGTCTTTTCATATTTTGTATATTCTACTAGGCAGGTAAAATAATGTCCTATCTATCTCTATTGAGTGCTGGTCTAAATATGTTCCATTTTAGTCAAAGGGTGGGTTTGTTTTTTTTTTTTTTAAGGCCCAGTGGGAGAAAATGTTGAGAAAATTCAGACTGCTTCTGAAAAACCTTTCCTATATTTTGCAATGAGAGTCCTACTACATTTAGGGTTTTAATGCCAGGAAGTGTATTTATCTTTAAAGTGAGGGCTATGAAGTTGTCTTCACTTTGGGAGGGACTGGGGAAATGGGGACACGTGTCTTGGAGGATTGACGTTGGTTTCTACTGGTAAGAAATGTAGGCTGCCACTAAGCCATGAAATTCAAACCACAAACCAAAGTAACTGGGCTGAGAATTGCGCTGGCAGTTGGCTGCTAATTCTGAAAAATAATCTACCACCTGTTGTTTAGTCTGTAGAATTAAAGCAGGTTTAATGTTTGAGGCAAGAGAAATTTATTGCTCCAGATGGAGCACAATTTTAAAAAAAGTCTATGGGCGAAGGTCAGCATTCAGTGCAGTAGCCTACTACTTTTTAAAAGGCAGCTTGGTACAAGCCACAGCAGTCTTAATAGCAACCTGCGGACAGAGCTGTTTTCCACCTTCAGAAATTGTTTTCTCTATTTGGAAGTTATCACAGATGAGTTTATCACAGTCCTCAAACAGATATGTGCAATTGTAACTCTTTTCCCTGTGTACATCATCAGATTTTAATAAGAGGCGATAATTTTATTGTCCCACTGAGAATGCAATCAAAGATGTGTTTGATACGCAGGATAAATAGTTGCTGGAGATGGAAATGTGAAAATTCAAGGGTTATTTTGTTTGCGTGCAATTTACTGACCATCTGGAAGCAGGAAATACTGGCAGTGAGAGACTTTCAGAAATCAGCGGTATGAAATAGATGAGAAGACAGGGTAAGGTAAATCTATCGGTTGAACAGACTAGATCATATTACTGGGAGTATTTCTGCTCAGAAAAAAAGCAGACAATACTTTTTTGATAGATGTATAATTTTTGTGACAAAAGCGTGTTCAGGAACTATTTCCCAGTTTGGAGAGGAGGGGGATGGGAGGATACTTTCTGGTAGGGCCAGAACAGGGGACTTCACTCAGAAACAGTCATATGTTCAGGGCCTGGGGAACTTACAGGGACACAGGCATGTGGGTGCAATTCCTTCTGTGGCTCAGCCTGGTATATAAATTTGAGCTGACTGCATCCCACACTAATGCCCTAACCAGCAGATATGTGGCTGTTTCACTCGGGGCATTGGACAGATGGGGAAAGTTGGATTTTAATGGTCTGCTACTGGGGTGTTTGGTGGGAACAGGGCAAACTTGGCCAACATCGTGCAGGAGTGTATGTTGTCACACCAGGCATGTTCGTGCACAGCTGTGTTGCAGAGGTGATGATCCCCTGGAGCTGATGATCAGAACATGCAGCAGGAGCCCCTGGCACGCACGCTGACCCATCCTTGGAGCAGATTTGGGGATATATTGAGTAGAAAGGGGAAGAGGAGACACCCTGTGCTGGATAGGATTCATCAAGAAATTTGCCTTGCTTCTGGGCAAACTTTGTATTGAGCCTTTTTTCCTTGCTTGTACTTTTAGCTGCTTCTTCCGTTTCCCCTCTGTAATATTTTATTCTCCTTGGCTTCAGTCATCTCCTCCTTGCTTTTTCCCTCTTTGGCCCTAGAATTCTCAGAACTGTTAGATGACGTAAATTAAATTTCAGTAAGTAAATCTCTGATTTGTCCACAGAGCCCTTTCAGAGCAAGTCATTTATTCCAGTCCACAAGTTTTCTGGGGCATCCTGGGTTTTTTAACAAAACTCCTAGGGGGTTGCATGTCTTCTTTCTTCCATCCCTGCAGTTTAGCTATGCAAGTGCTGGCTATCAGCTACTCCCTGCTCCCCTCACAGACTCCAAGTCCGGTGAGTCTGTCCGGTTCATCCAACTGATTATATTACGGCTGGAAATCCATAGTAGTCCAAATCAGCCTAATCATAGCGGTCTGGTTCTTTCTGCCACTATTCCTTGGCCATGTATGTGGTCCTGGTACCGCCCATGCACCCAGCCTGTTCAGTTTGCCGAGGCAGCAGAAAACTGGTGACATTTTTGGTTTGCTATTGTGGGATTTTGTTTCTTTTTTCAGCCAACTGAGCAGGCCGCGCACAGGGTCAGATGAGTTTCAGATGAGTCAGAAGTCTCAGGTGAGACTTCACAGCATGGGATGGCACGGTGGCACTTAACAATTGGATCCATTCAGTCTGCTTTAAAGCCAGGGGTCTCAGGTCCTTTGGTCAAAGAAGTGATCCCTGCCTGCTGGATGTGTCCTACAGTAGCCAGAACAAAGCAAAAACCTTGTTACCTCTTGCTTAGGCACAGCTTTTGTAAGAAAACATGAGTTAATGCAAACCTGTTACTGTCTGTAATAGGTATATGGAGTGGCAACCAGTGGCTTTTCGAAAGCTTTATAGATAGTAGCTTGACCAGCACAACCTCAGAGTAGACATTATGTACAATATTAGAGCAATTAATTTAAAGGATCTAGTTTTTCACCACTAGCATTTTGCATTTCAGTGGCAATAAATATTCAAAGGTCCCAAGACATGAAGAAACACGAGGGATGCTGTAATCCTCCCTTGTTTTTCTTTACCACAGACATGAACATTAGTATAGCTGGTTAAGAAGCAATAGCTTTGTCTAAGTGAAACCATTAAACCAAAGTACTCTTGTTTACAAAAGTACTTCGGTTTTCTTGAAATTTTCCAATGAAAAAGATTTTTTTTTTCTTCCTTTCTGTCCTGCTTGAGTTGTTATTCCTACCTCTTCAGGTGAACAAATTCAGGCAGGGCTGACAACAGTTCCTATGTCTATTACAATGTCCTTACTATAAAGAGTGTTTGTTGCCTTATAATGCTTTAAGGGGTGTTGATGTTTTGAAGTGAGCCATGTCACCCAACAACTTAAAAGGTTTAGCACATCAGTGATGATACTTGAGAAATTCAGTGGAAGGAGGCATCTTTTAAGCCATCTTTCTGTCTGAAGCACCTTCTGGTAGGCTATAAATGTTTGCCATTCTCAATGTCAGACTCACCTCAGGGTTGTGGTCTGGTAGTCATGTGGTGGGATCTCAGTGGGAAGGTACAACTACTGTGCTTTTTTTCTGGATGACTTGCACAGTTTGCGGAGTTGGGTCCTACTCTGGTGTGCGCTCCTTCTGCCAGCTGCTTCTTTGGATGTGGCTGCACACTCTCCATTAGCAAGGCTGATGGACACATTTATGTAGCAGCCCCTCAGGATGGTGCAATTGCCCTACACTGTGAGGTTTGTCTTATACTGAAGTAATACCAAAGCCACCTTTGGGAACTTCTACCTCAAGGAGGACTTGCAATATTCTGAGGGAATTTAAAGCTTTGAAAATGAGATCTTAGGCAGTGATTGAGATGCCAAGAGAATGGGTAATGTTATGTTATGTGGAATATTTGCAAATACTTCTTTACAGTCTCACTGATACCTCTGTAAGAAAAGCCCTGTGAATTAAAGATGCAGTCCAGGACAATAATATTTCCAGTGCCCCAAAGAGCACTAATGGCCCTTATTAGAAGTATTTGGTGGACTTCTCCTTATCAGTATGTTGCAACAGATAAAGACCTAGTGTTTGAAGGTCTTCAACCAAGAGACTTAACAATATAGCAGCATCTAGCAGTAATATTTTATCAGGTGCTAGTGTTTCACCATGGGTGCTAGACCGGGTCCAGCTCTTTCAGTCAATGTCTGAGAACCAGATAATCTTAGCACAACAATCTGAGAAAAAAGATCTATAGCTAAAGCGTTGTACGTGGAAACTCATGCATGTACATCATATCTGAGTTAATCTCAGAAATCGTAAATAAAAAAAAAATCCCCAAATTATCTAGGATCTTCCCCAGCTCCAGCCTTTCCTTAATTCTTCATTTTAATGACTAAACTGATAAACATATAACAGTATTTCAGGTAAATGGAAGGAAACAAATCCATTGGTTTTGCCTTAGAAAATCAGTAAATGCTAACCCATGCAAAATGCCAAATGTTAAGAATTTTTTCTCTGACAGAACTGGATGGAAGACAGAAAACCTGAAAAAAAAATACAGAGCCAGTAGTACATATAAATGCTGTGCTGCTGCATTTTATCCCTCAAATACAGTTCTATTATATGCAGCACAACATTAGTGTATTCCATGTTTTCATCTTTATATTTAATTCACTGCTAATTTCAGTCTGGAGACCAAAAACCCTCTTAAATTCTTCAAATGAACAGTGTGTGATACAGATAGTGCTCAGGGAAAATGCCAGCCATCTCCTGGAAGGTTTGTTTCCATGGTGTGTGTGGAGAATATGTGTGGTACGATTCAAGATGTAAAGATTTGTCTGGAAGCTTGGAGGAAGCACTGGTTTGGGTTTGAGAAGATGTGGTATTTGATGATTCTGCTATATAATGTCTTTGGGAACTTGGCAAATCCTTTAGTTCAAAAGTACTGGCAGTTCAGTTCTTGAATACCCTAAATCTGGCCCCAAAGTCTGTGTCCCTGGCAGAGCACTGACACAAGTGGTCAAGCTTTTTCTTCTGTATCTTATTGAGACTATGAGGTCTTTGGGGATGGGATTCTTTCACTTTTACAGTCATAAGGTTGAAAGCAATGTGAATTAGGCTTATCAGTGCCTTTGAAGTTCATGTTTGGCGTCCTTAAGCCATCTGTAGGCTCCCTAGATATGTTTAAAATCTGGCCTCTCATCCATAGCACTGCCATAATAGGACGGATTCATTAAAAATATTTCTTCAGATTTTTCTCCTCATTCTGATATCCCAAAGTAGTAAGTTTCCACCATTCCTCTGCATTGTTTAGGATTATTTCACAGGCTGATGAAGTCAGAAAGGATTGATACCCATCCTGCAACTTGTCTCGACGTGTGTGAGTACCCTGCCAATAAATAGGTCCGTTGCTGGCTGAACCCAGGACATATAAAGTGTTAAGAAGGACTCAGGAAAAAGTAGGTCCAAAGTTTTTTTGTACTTCTCAGTCAAAATGAACAGCTGTCACTTTAAACTCACTCTTTCTTTTCTTAACCTGAGGCGGATGTGTCTAGGTTGGCTCCACTTCAGCTTCCACAGTAACAGATCTTTTTCTGGCATCAGAAAAAGATGCAAATTATTTTCATGTGGCAGGTGTTTCAACTAAATACCCTGGGATCAAACTAACATTTACCAAGTACCTTGAATCACGGCTTTATGTACTCGGTGGGCATTGCCCACGGGGAGGTAATGCATCAGCAGGCAGAGAAGTTTAGAACACAAAGAAGGAGAATAACAAATCACAAATCAACAAACTCAATTGTATTAAGCGTGCTGCCCAGGCATGCTTTCCTCTGGCAAGAAAATATTCAGATGCAAACTTACTATTACGAGTTTAAAAAATAAACCAACTGTAGGTATATCATAGTTGTTTGGTAACGCGCAAGCAGTCAGAACCCTGAGCTCCATTTCAAATACCTGCTTGTCATATCCTTGGTCCTGGAAGCGATCATTATTGCTGTTCAATTAAACTGAATTGGATATGACAGAATCTTACCAAATACCGGCCTCTGAGCGGGTTGCTCTTGCTAAAATTTGAATAACATGCTATTATGAATGATGGTGTTTTAAATTAGTAAGGATACTAAAAGAAGTAAAAATAGACAAGACATTGTGAGATTTCCCAGCAGCTGACGTGTTTGGCCTATTATTATATAGCTGAGTTCATTTGAAAAGACAGATGAGTTTCAAGGAGTCTTAAATGCAGTGCCAAATAAATTAAGTAGATGAGAATGAGCTTTGCGATGTGTTTTGGTTAGTCAAAATCAGAAAACTTTGACATGTTATCTTTTTAACTTAGTCTTCCCCTAACTACATTCTTTCACGTGGCCTTCTAATCCCTTATGCTTTTATGCTGTGATCAAACTCAACAGACAATTACAGACAAGGTCTGTATTCGTTTGGGCTGGGCTGGCCACCAAAATGAACGATAAAGGGGGCTTTATTATTTTTGCTACTCTCAGACTGGGTAGCCACCCTGCTAAATGGGGACTACTGCCTTGCTTATTGCTGTAGCTAGAAGGCCCACAGTGGCTGGGCGGGGAACTGCTGCAAGAGTGAAGATATCCTGGGGGCTCCTGCAGTCTGTGGGAACTTAGTGGTTCTCTGTTCTGGACGTTAACCACATGGTTCCTGGCGTCTCAGCCTGGCAGCTCCAGATTTCTGGCATGGGAAATAATGAAAGAATGTAATATCTCTGGCACTCATACAGTGTAACATTGGGAGCTGGTAAAAGACACGGAGACCACACTGAAACCAACTTAATGCTTCCCGCATGATAGTCCTGTGTGTTTTTCGTGTGTTCTGTCTCTGGAGGAAAAGTAGTGTGTTAGGGTTTCTTGGTAGCACTGCTCAGATGGGATAGATTTGAGGCCTCTCAGACATAGGACATGAGAGATTGCCTATATTTTCTCCATCCTGTTTTGTAGTTTTCCGTTGTCTTTAGTTTGTTTCCTTATTTCTGAGGTTGAAGCACTGGGACAGCTCTCACTCAGGGAGGCTAGGAGGCACTGTTGCTTATACTTTGCACCTCAATTAAAACTCTGCAGAGTGAATTAGTTAATAGTAAAACTGCCTCTGTTTTCTGGCTCTGCCATTCACCACTTTTTCAGAAGGCTTTCCCTACCAGTTAGAAACTACAGTTTCTGTCAGTGGCAGCTCATAACAAAGCCTGTATCAGAATGTCTTGTAATTGAACATCCTTCAACTCTTTATTGTCTTTTTCAGCTCCTTTAATGCTGTCTTAATAGTAGTTTTCTCTGAAGACTTCTTTTCAGGGCTTCATTTCAAATAAATTGGTGTTGAAAAGATCATAACATAGCTTCTCTCCCTCTCTCTTTTTTTTTAATGCACAAAATTATCTCAATTGGTATTAAGTTCAGGGAGTCACAAGGCCAAATGTACCTTCATAAATCTGAGATGACTTCACTGAAGTCTTTGAATTTACAGTCTCTTAACAGAGAGCACAGGTTGACCCCAGAGCCCACAATATTAGCTCTAATGGGAAATTTAGAATTTTCTGGTGCACTGAATTCAGTGACACATTGGTAGGATTATCTGAGGATGGAAAGCAAATGTTTACTGTGCCATCGCATTCCCTTCTCCTCTGTATACATGTCTGCTCTGTTTGGTGAATTACAGTGACTGAGATTCAGGGTGATCATGTTAATAACCTGGGGTGAATTCAAAACAGCAATTTTGCTGGGAGAGTTTTTCTTTCCTTTTTTTCAAGCAAAGGTGTTGGCCAGGGTTTGGGTTTCTCTTGTTCTTTGTTATTTCAGTACTAGTCTTCCTAAAGGCTTGTCTGTGGCTGCAGCACTGTCCAGTCGCTTCTCACCATCACAGCCACTTCCCACTATGTTACCCCAGTGATTACTTGGGAGTAGCAGTAATCAACAATAAGGCCCCAGGCCATTAATACGGGATGCATGGGGTAAAGGGTAGTCGTGTGTGGAGTCCTTTAACTTGCACAATGGTACTCTGGATGGCAGTACTCATCTTGTGCTCAGTTCTTTTCATTAGGTTTTTGCTTTCAGACTGCAGTTTATTAACATGCAAATGACTGTCTGTCTGTGCCTTGGTCATGGAGGTTTTCAGGTAAAAATGCTTTCTTTTTACTTGTTAACTTCTTCACAAATGGAATTCTGCATCTGTAGTGCCCCATCTCTTATTTGTTTGTTTACAATATCAATCACATCCTTGTTTTACCTTGTCTCAGGGCTTTGTGTTTGTTTGCACTCTTCTATCAATGATAATCAGGAATGTAATCAAATCTACATCTCTTTGTCTTGACTTTGTGGAGCTTGCTGATTAATGTGGGAAGGATAATAAAGAGAATGCAGTAGAAAGGCTGTTAATTTAGTGCGGTCTGTATACACAACATGATGTGTTAAACTCCACCCCAAACATCCTTTCCTTCCATGTCCCACTAGTCCCTTGTTTATCCATTCATGCATTTCCCAACTTTGTTTTCAGAGCATTGCTCAGAGCAGTGTTGGCCTTGTGGAGAGTCCTGTCTTTGCCAGTGTCCTGATGAATCCTTTCTTCCTGCCACATTGGCTGGAGTGCTGCAATGTTAGTCCCTCCTGCTAGGTCTGTGTCGGATTGTTGTATGTGGTAAGAAGACCAGGTAACATGGGCCAGTGCAGCTGGTCCTGCTTCCTGTGTTCTGCCATGTCTACCAGCTCCACTTCTGAACACGCTGTGTGCTGCCCAAAACCCTGCGACAGGCACTGTGTCTATACGCAGCTAGTCTGTAACTGCAAGGCTGCATGTCAAAGGCTGCAGGTAAGCCAGGAATACCGTGAGCAGACCTGCCAAAGATAGGTGGTGGATAGGACATGTTGCCACCTGCCATATACTGGAGAAGTATCCAATCTACTATAAACCATATGGGGAGCAAAGGCAGGCTAAAGTCAAGCCTTGTTTTCTTCAATGTCCTGAACAGAATTTGTCCACAACCAAATGAAGTATAAAACTTGACTACTACAAAGCAACCTCATGTATGCTTTGACCTGCATGGTAGGGCAGATGCCTCCTGCATTATATAAGCATTAGTCCAGCTCCCATAGCAACACCATCCATCTCACCAATTCAGTGATAATCACGTTGCAGTAATCTGCAAATATTTAAATTCTACAAGATTGGCTTGTCAATTTTGTCACATATGTTTGTATGCAAACAGATCTTATGACTAGCGCTTCTAAAAGTCACTAGGAGTGTGTCAGTGCTGAACACTCAGCAGGTTTTGTTGGTTGGGTCTGACCTGAATGTTAATCATGCTTTTCCTTAGATGAGCATTAAATCTCTTCTGCTTCTGGAGACCAACATCAAAATTCAAATATTTAATTTGTTCGTTGACATTTATTAAAATAGCTTCGTGCTTGAATATCAAGTTAAGGCAGTGGCAGCTAATTTTGTTAGTCTAGATGACGTTGGAAGTAAATTTAAATCTGATTGAGAAGCATTTAATACTCACTACGAAAAGGAGGGAATGAAAGGTCAATGGTATAAAATGTTGGTATCTTCAAACACATCAGAGTTTAAGTAAGGTTTGGCTTTTGAAGTAACTGAATGAAGCCTCAAAAACAGTTGCAATAGGGATATCTCAAAAGGTTAGGAGAGGAGTCTTCTAATGCTTTCCAAAATAGGTCTCAGTGTCCTACCAAGACAGAGACCCCCTCTTGCCTAGAGGTGAAGTAAGGGATGTTTGAAGCCTCTCAGACAATTTATGTTTAAGTCTTACTCTTCCGCCTGAAAATTCTTGGGTTGGGAGGTTAAATGTGGATTCAGTAGAGATGAACGTGCCCTGTAAGCATTTCACTTTACCAGAGGAGAAAGTTGCTAATTCAAAAGCTGCCATTTAAGTTCAAAAATATATACATATATACACACATATATTGTAGAAAGGCCTTTTTTGGAATGATATTAAGTACATAAGGTCCTTTAAGTTCCAAACAATATGAGGAAAAGCATTTACAAGTATAGATATGAAGGAAAGGCTGCGTTTTTCAGGTAAGTTGAAAATATGAGAAGAATGGACAGAAATACTCGTTGACCTTGTTAATCACCTCTTCAAGTAACTGTCTGGTCTCCTATTAATAATTGGCTTGTTGTGTATAATTCCAGTTTTACACCACTTGCTTACATGATTGCTTGTATTGTTGGCTTGGAACACTGAGTTGTGAATTTATTGTTAAATTCATTGTGAAACCACGCAGTTGCAACTGAGAGAAATGTGTTTAATACCTTAGGGGTAGGGATCAACAAGAGGCATGTAAGTACAAAGGATTATTTCTTCTCTTTTTAAGAGAAGTTTCTGTATATTTACAGATCAGTAGATTGGTACGTATTTATTCAGTAAACAATGACAGGCTAGTCCTTTTTGCAAACAGTTTATTTTGAGGGTTTCTGTTTTGGTTCTGTTTCATCACATTTCTCTAGAAACACTTCTTTTGGACCCCTCTGAGGGTGTTTTGCTGTGTCCTTAATTTTGGCTGTCATGCTGAGCTAGCAATGACCGCTGAAGGGGAGGTTAATGTTAAGTGAAACTTACCTATATTAAAATACAGCTGTCAGCTGATTTGCACAGGGGTCCAGTGACTAACACCAGTTTGAAAAAACTGGCTGTTTACCTAGAAGATACTGTTCTGGATCCTCAGTGAATCGGGATTCTCAGCCTGAAAATTACTAAAACTTCTCAGACTGAGAGTCAGTTCGAATTAACCCCAACTGGGATTTCACGCTGCAAAGTTCTTCCTGGGTGCTCTATTTCAAGAATGCATGAGAGGTAGCATCTGGCCATATTGAAGAATGCAGATGAGGACATTGCTGGTGACAATTAGTTTTTCAAATGCCTACGCTAGGAAAAAGTGACCATCCTATTTTGCAAGCAATGAAGCACAGACACCAATCACAGAGTGCTATGTGAATGAGAACTGTTGCATATTTTTTGGCAGACGTGGCTTTTATCTGTGTACGGAGTTTGGAGTCAGAAAGAACTTCTGTTGATTACATTGTTTTGATAAAGATGCCTTGAAGCTCTTTAAGCAACTTTATAGATCAATATGACTTTCCAGAGAGTAATTTTGTTCATTTATTTGTTTTGCAATTGTATGGCAAAGAACAGCAATGCTTTATTGTCTGTCTCTTACTCTCAGTTTATTTGAAGAACACAGAACAATTTATTAAGGCATCTAGGTTCTCTTTTTTTTTTTAAACTTAATATTGAAGGGAAATGTCAGAGCCTTCATGGTCTCAGTTCATTCAAGAAGAGGAATTTGGACTGACATCCAGTTGATCTCCAAGCACCGTTTTCTACTGCTGTAGTACTCAGCTTCTCTGAGAAGTGATGCTCACTGCTAATTTACAGAAGACCTTTAGCAGCAGATGGTATTTGAGGAACGTGCCTTTCTGCTGTCTGGGAAGACCATATGTAGGAGAATGCTGAGTCTCTGTACTTTGTGTTTGAACTGAGTCCAAGCAGTGTCAGCGTTCCTGGGTCTTTTGTGCTAAGAAAGCTGCTCTTAGCCACTGGAAGACAACTGAAAGTAAAATGCTTGGTCACAACACCACACCCTCTGAGATGAGATCTAGAGCTGGTTAGGAGGATCCCTGCCCAAAACAGGGATCACAGCAGATCCTCATAGCACTCAGTTTTATAAAAACAAAACTTTCCAACAACTGTCAGTCTCCTTTCTAGACCTATTTCTTAACAACCTGGCTGAAACCTCCAGGCTCAGTAGCTCTGTGGAAGTCAATCACTGAAGCTTCTGGAGTACTTGGGTTCCCTGTACCAGGCAGAACATACAGGGGGCTTCTGGGGTTTGCTAGGGCTCCCATTAGCCCTTGTAAGTAATCAGACTTCTTGGATCTGTGGTGCTTGAAGTGTGGGGATTTCAGATTGATTGGCCTGTGCTGAAGGAGGCAAAAATCATCCCTGAAATCAGAATTTCCAGGCTCCCCATGTTCTGTGCTGCGTGGCAAAGTATTTGTGCGAGTGTGTGTATGCAACTGTATGGACTGTGGCTTTTTTTTTTTTCTTTACATAGAAGATGGCGTAGTTTGGAACTGTAAGAAACCCCATATTGAAAAAACAATTTGCTTATGAAATAATATTTATCTTTTGTTTATAGTTCTACTCAGGGTATCAGAAAATCAAGCTTTTCTAGTTTGAGGCTGCATGCAAAATAGGTTCTCATCAATCTGTCTGTACCCTCCTCAGAGCATCGTCACACTCTGTGACCATTAAGATGGAAGCTTTTGATGAATACCCTTCTCTATTTTGCTCTCTCTTAGCTAATTTTTAAGGATTTGGATTTGGGGATAGCCTATTTTTTTAGCTCTTGATTCTTAGTCTAAGAGCACTGTGAAAGGCACTTCATTTTTATTGAGCATGTTGAAGCTCGTGATCTTTCTGGCCAGCGTCAGCAGGGAGTTTCATAGGTATTAGCAAACTGCCAAGAAAACTCTCATGTTTACAGCAAATCTCTATCCTAACAACAGCGGGTTGACGAAGAATTAGTGTCAGGTTCTTTAAGTAACACACCTGCTCTGGTCATGCCAGGCAAAGCGGTCCCCGTGAGGGAACAGCAGTCCCTGGAGGACTTGTCCCTAGGACTGCTGCTTTCACTTGGCTTTTGTATTGAGTGAAAAGCCACTGGGAGCAAGTCAAAAGAAGAAACATTCAGCCTGTATTGTTAAATGTTGAAGGTGTTTTGAGTCCAAATGTATTGCTGAAGGTTACACATCCTATTTTAAAATACAAAAGCAAATGAACTACTCCTTCTCAAATGGTTGCCCCTGACCTGTGTCTGGGGACATTTGCTGTAGGAAGGTGTTGATTACAGCAGCTATAAAGAAAGAAGCATTACACAAGTCTTTGGTTTTAAACTAATCTTAGATAATAAGTGGGCAGATTTTCTTGCCTGCCTCTATTTGAGGGTGGGTGTGATATCTTGGTCCTCTGTAGATAGGGGAAAGACTTCACCAACAAAGAGCTCAGGAAGCAGCTTCTAGTGATTTTGAGATCGGGCACGTATAAAAGGAGAGATAAACGTGATAGCTGGTAGTGCATAGTGAAAGCGAGCCTTTTAAAGTTATTTCTGGTTCCTCCTTTTGTCCTGCTTCCTTGTCATTTCTCCAGCCATGTCCAGGCTTAGATTTATCCAATCTTTCTCCATCCAAATACTTGCATTTTCCAAGGACTGGCACAGCTAGGAGCTAATGCTGTTTGTATTTGATATAATAGAGATATAGAGCTGAAAGACCTGACATTTCTGCCAGCTGGGTCTAAGCCTTCTTGCTATCTGTCTTTGCAGCTGTATGTAGATGCCAGACTGGATAGGGAAGGAGATTTGCTCATTTTTATGGTGCATTGTTACGTGTTTATCAGCTCTAGCAAGAGGAGGAAAATTCACTAGAACTGAGTACCTTTATGAACACCGTGCAAAATCTTGGCATCACATTGTGCTTTTTCTCCACTGTTAATTAAACTCTTATGAATGTGACCAACCCCTTTGCCTTTGGGACAACATTGAAGTTGTAGGCTTAAACATGAGCTAAATCCTTCTTATAAACTACAGGAGAATCACAGGGCCATGGGTAGCGTGTTGTATGTCTATTGGAAAAAAAATTCTTAGCAGTGTAGTTGCTGCCCTTCCATAACTTGGCTGCTTTGACAGGCAGCAGGAAGCCTACAGCTGTCTCTAACTAGCTGTCTGCTCTTGCTGTATGTGGCCAGCTTGCTCTGAGACTGAGAGGTAAACTGTTTTTAAACTAAGGCAGGTATTGATAGAGCTCGTTAAAATGCTTGGCTTTTTTTAGTTTTTTAGGTGAGTATTGGGGGATTGAAGTGGGTACATTAGAGAAAGCAAGGTTTTAAATGTTTCTTAGTTCCCAGGTGGGCAGGGTAGGCATTGGATACTTAGCTAGCCTCTTTATTCTCAAGACATGGGTCTCTGCCCTTGGCCTAGCATAGGCCATTCTGAATATATTCCATGTTATCATCTCCGTTCCCAGATGGGACCTGTTGCCTGCGAACTCAAGTAGATCATCCCAGCACATACGTCCGTGGTTCCAAAGAGATCGTTGTGTTTGGGGGGAGAAACTGATTTGCGTACACTTCATTTTTATTCTTGCAATAGCTGTGCTCTGCCAATTATGCTATAAATAAACTGGTGTGTAGGAAGGTAATATATAGTATATTCCTGGCTGTCCTCTCTGTAGCAGGAACTGTGTAGGTACAGTGTCAGAGCATTTCAGGGATTACAGTTTGTTTCACAAGCTGGCTGGGGAAAATAATTGACATACCTGCATGCCTGCAGCACTCTGAGTATACATCAGGAGAGTAGATTTCATGGCTTTAAAGCCACATGCTGTGTTTTGGAAACTCATCACTGTCTCTTCAATCTCTGCAAATGGGCACAAGCAAGGACCTGATGGATTGTTTTACTAGGAGCCAGCTGTCATGTATTGGCATGTCAGACTATACTTTATTCAGCTTACTTAAACCTCTGCTTTCAACCAACACACACACACAAAAAAAAAATCAAATCAAACTAAAGTTTGCTGTACAGATAAACTCTATTTGACTCCAAGGATAAGGAGATGTATTTTTCAGACCCAGCTCTGACAGTAAGGAGCCTGGAGGAAAAGATTTATAAATAAAGGATGCAGATAAATGGCTGAAGGGGTATATGGAAGCACAGAAGTGGGTCAGATGCTTTGGAAAATCTTACTATATTGCCAGTCATGTTTCCATGCTAGACCATGGCCCATGTTTCAAACACTACCTGAAATTAAAAAGCAATTTTTAAAGACATTCGTAAGTCAAATAGGAATCTTTAGTAGAATTTACACTCCTAAGTGATTTCCACAAATGAATCAAGCTTTGGAAAATTTTACACTGTGGGTCTTATTATTGACACTTATTTTGAGTTGCCAGGCAACAAAATGCTGGTTCCTTCTTCATGGCTTAGACCTATGCACTGCTGTGAACTTAAACAGAGCAGTCCCCTTTCTTGAGAAGGGGCAATGCTCGATGACACATTTCAAATGTACAGAAAGTGAATGTGACATGGAAAGTGAAGGGGCAAAAAAAGGAAGTGGACTTTCTTTCTAAAAATACTTAAGGAACTGGTTTGAGATAGTGAAGGTAACCTACTATACAGATCACACGTTCCCTCATATCAATAGAAGAGACCCCTTTGGAAGCTCTTTATAGCCTGTGGGGAGGTTGAAGGCAGTGGTGGGGACACATCGTATGCAGTCCCTACGGGGAAGTAGGGGCATATAACCATCTTCTCTGTTGTCCTTAAGCTCTTTCCTAATCCTTCAGAGCTGTTGTCCAAGTCTGGACCCCTAACAGAGGCTGGCTGTCCCTTGTAATTTTTCTCTCACTTAATCGTTCCATGCCTTATTTGCTCTGGTAGTGCACCTACCTTTCTGTTTTTCTGTTTCTGTTTTTTATCCCTCCCCACTCTCTCAGGATTTTTTCCCCTAACCCCAAATCCAATCATAAAAAAAAAAAAGAAAGTATTCCTGTAATCAATAAACCTTTTTGTTTAACTGACTGACTTTGTTCAGGTGCTTTCTTCTTTTCCATAAGAGAAAACTGACACAGTTATTGCTTGCTAAATGCATGAATTATTTTTCCTGTTGCTCACTTCAGATATATTCTGCTGTTCTGGAAATGCAAGTAGTTTTTCACTTTAGAAGCTTCCGTGTTCTAAGTCATAAACAAATGGAAGGTTTCATATTGTAACAGCAATGAAAAGGTATGACTGAAGAATAAAAATTCCACTAGAAGTGAAAGTGTGTGTGCATGTGCGTGTGTCTATCTATTATAGATGGTGAAGGAGGATAGGTTGATTTGTAGGAGATGATAGTTGTCAGTAGGCTCTTGGGTAGCTGGTATCTAGTTCTTTAGTCCTGAGTTTTTTAAGCTGTTTTCCAGTGGAGAGACTCGGGCAGTTACATGGATAGGCAATTCCTTCAATAATTTTAAAATCTCCTGTCCCAGTTGGAAAGAAGGATATTTAAGGTTATTGTATTCCTATGTGATTCATGAGAACTGGTGTGCTATGCAGATTAGTGAACTTGCTAAGGGCAGGACACAAATTTAGCCCTTAGAAATCGTTAGGCAATAGCTATCTCAATTGCTGGCTTGATTGTGCTGGGTAGTGTGATCTGCATGAGTTTTGCTCTAGATTAGCCACAGTGTACAATAGTTTTTGCTAGGCAAGTATTGTCCAAGACAAAAAGAAACCTTCACTGGTTTCACTGATCACTGGACAGCTTGTCTGGGTTCTGTTTTGTTTTCCATGCAACTTCAACAAACACCAAATTATTCCAACAGTATAAAACAGGTATTGATGGGATTCACCCACAGGAGGGTTGGCTTGTGGTTTTAAACTTTCTTACCCGTTAGAGTGTGGATTATAGTATAAAATGTGCTGTGCACTGGATGCACTAAAACCAACTATGGAGTACAATGTTTGATTTCTCCAAATAATTCACCATGTCTTCTTGAATATCTTAGAATAAAGTTTGAAATACTTAACATGGAGGTAGAAGGTGGCAGCTTTTAGGTGAGCTACAGATCCTTACACAGAAGAGCAAAGTGGTAGTTGGTGACATTGTAAGGTGGAATTGCAATACAGGGTGAGTTACTGGGTTGCTTGTCATTAAAAAGATCATCATGTAGGAGATGCGCTTTCCTTGGACTCCAAAATAAATTAATCACTCCAGTTACTCTAAGAATTTCATAAGGTGCTATCACGAGGCACCAGCTTCTTTCCACTGGCACAACAGCAAGAAATTTTCCCTTGCACTGGAGAGAAATTCCACTGTGCAAAAGTTAAGTTTTGTGGATGTGGGATTTAGCGAGTGCAAGCCAACTGGACATCTTAGTGAACAGGTAGGACATCTTAGTGACGAGGTTTCATTCATGCTTCTGGGTACTGTACATTTTGTTTAGCTGTAACTATGGAGTTTTTTACAAAATATTTTCTGCCTTATTGAAGTGTGGTTTGGGATAGTGCCATATTCTGTGTAGTTTAGCTTGCTGCTACTCTTATTCACTGGACCATTAACCTGCTTTAGATTCCTCGATATGGTTTTTCTCTACTGTTAAAAGAAAGTTATGCCACCACCTTGAAATCTTACTCCTTCTGTTTTATGAAGTGCTAGGTCTATTCCTAGAAGCATTAATAATGTATGCACTTTGCAATTTCAATATCCAAATACTGAAGACAGCTGGTACATGAGAACCTATTTAAGTTGATAAGGCAAAGCTAGATGAATAGGATTATCTGTTTCCTAAGCATACTGAATACAATGGTATAAATCTTATACCTGCGATGCTCTTTATGAAAATGTCTGAGAACATGCTTGGAAGTACTAGAATTGGCATTGTAAAGCAATGAATTCTTAAATTAAGAAGGGTATTAACGGTCAGCTAATTGTCCTGTTGGATATCTAGGTTGCCAAGCTGGCAGAGCTGAGCGCAGGGCACAGAAAACATCATAGAAAAAGTGCAAAAGATAGAATGAGAAAGTTCCCAATGTTGTTTGTTTGGTTTTTTTTCCTGGAAAACCAGAATCCAAATCCTTCCTCCAGTTTGGGAAGTGGTGTCCGACCTTATACTGACCACTGGAGCTGTAGAGAACCTCAGCCTGAAGGAGAGCACTTCTCGTGCACTTTGCTTGACTTAGAGAAATGTGCTCATGAATCCTCAGCAAAACTTCTTTAGCCCCGGGACGTTCATCGGAGACTTCACTGCCTCATCCTTATCTGTCTTTGCTGAGGCACAGCAGGAGAGTGCTGGCAGGACCAGAGCTCAGGGAGCAGCGCTGCAGGGCCTGGGCTTAGTGCTTTTGTTGCTCCAGTTTTCCTTTTATTTAGGAACAGCAGCTCTTTCTGAATTTGCTCGTATGAGGTGAGCATGCAGTTTGAGTTGTTCTGGAGAGTTTCTCCAGTGTTTTTTGGACAATCTAACTGGAAAGGTGCCTTGTCAGGGAAGACTGGAAAGAAACAACATATGGGGAGCTGAATGGGAGTTGGTGCAGCTGATGTGTAAGAGCTTTCCCAGGGTTTTTATATTCATGCCATGGAAGAAACACCCAAGCTAAGTTTTCTCTGGAAAGTACTTTACATAGTTCAAAATAAGAGCCATCCCCTTACAGGGCATGTGACCCTACATGCTGATGTACGTGTTCTTTCTAGCATGCTTTCCTCTGAGAGTGACATGCCTGCCTCATGCAATCCTGTCATACAGGCTGGACTTCGTGTTTTGAGTCTGGCCGTACCTTAAATGCCACCTAATCAAACTGGGCTTTCTCTGGACACTTTTCAATCACATCATGTCTCATTTAAGGTTCAGCAATATACATAAGCACGTGCCTTACCAGCTTGGAATAATCCTGTTAGTCTCTATGGGCTTGCTCGTACACTCCAAGCTGGAAGGGGCTTTGCTAAATGAAGACCTTTGTAGTGCACATGGCTTGAGGAAAATGTGGCTTTTGTTCTTTTTGATTCCTTAGGAAACTCACTCTAACTCTGAGAAAAAGTTTAATCAGGCAATATTTCCAGGAACATTAAGAGAAATTTTAATTAATAAACATGCCCATTATAGGTTGCCATTGCTTAGGAAAAGTAGGTGGTGTTAGCACTCCTTGAAAAGACACTTTTAAGTATTCCAATCCAAATTAAAATGCTATTGGTACTTGCAGTTGCTACACAAGAAAGAACAGAGAATAAATATGATGCTTAAAGGCTGGATTCCTACTGATGTCAATAGGAAAACTCTTGTCTGCTTCACAACAGTCTGGTCTTGCCCTCTTTTCTATACCTAGCAAAGGAAGTGAGCGTGATGTCCCAAATGCTGCTATTTGGGAAGTGCAATGTACATAGGCTTTTTAAAGCCAGTACCTGTGCTTTTTGTGAAAAGCACGCAGGGCCAATGCTTTTTGGATTGTGCACAACACAGACTTAGCTCCTTAAGCTCTTACCTATCTCATACCAGAGTGTGTTCTTCTGGCCAGTGTCACCAAACTGGAATCACAACAATGTAATTCTGCTCAGGTCTTCTAGGTTTTAACTGTGATTGTTATAACCAGCCTATTAGGGAATGGAAAAAAGACAAGGGATAAAGCAGACATGCTCAGAATTCAACTGGGGTTATGGGGAAATCTGTGGAATGAAGTAACAAACACATCCTGCCCATTCTGTATACCTTTTATTATAAAGCAGCATCACCTCCCACAGTCAGAAAATGAGTGAATTGCTTGCGTTCCTGAGGGCAGCTGGTTCCTCCAGGAGCTGAAATAAGCTTGGGTCTTACTTCAGAAAGTAATAAGAGAAATTGCCCATTTGGATGAAGGAAAAAAGCTCCTGAGATCTTTGCTGAGAGGTAGGACAACTTGAAAAAAAAATGGTAGCAGGAATAAAATACACTGCGAGTCCCAGGAGAATTATAGCTAAGGCCCTACCACCGCTCTGTTGCTTCCACAAACTGTCCCTGCCTTCTGGCTATGCTGGGAGGAGTGCTGAGACCATGAGAGAGCTCAGCAAGTGGAGACAAGGATCAAGAGGTATTGTGGCTGTCAACCAACCTCAAACAGACCTGCAACCCTAGGATTTGTGTGTGAGGGCTGTGAAGAAGGGGAGCATGGCCATGTCCTTGCTGCTGGCTGGCTGCATGCCTCTACAATGTGCCAGAGGTTCCTGTTTCAGCCATATGCAGCAGTGATGGTGGCAGCATTGTTTTTGGGAAAGGGAAGTGACAGAGAAGCTGGTGGCTGTTGGACGCCCTGGAAATTATCTCTAGGTACCTAACGGGGACTGTAGCTTCCTAAAAACATTGTCCTGTGTGTGGTTAACGTGAAGTCTAGCTCTCAGCTCAATAATATCATGATCCAAGGCAGATGCTTTACAGAATTGCCTATAAGCTGGTGTTTACAAAAAACCATCATGGATCACTTTTTTCACTACCTATGACTGAAAAAGCATTTATTTATTATATCCCAAAGTACTATTAGTCATCACCTCTTTAAAATCTTAGGTCTGATTCACTAGACAAATCCTTGTCTTGGGCTAAAATGTTCAGTGTTAATTAGAATATAAATTTAGTAAATAAAGGTCAGAACTTTTATAATGCTTTACATAAGGCATAAGAAAACTTAATCTCAGGGTTGTAAACAGTGTTGCTGTTAAACAGGCAGGAAACACTTCCAGCTGGAGTCTCTGAAATGTAAATGAGCCCATTTGATCCCTTGATCTTCACAAACCTCTCACCATGTTGCCACTGCAGAAGAGAAAAATAATTCTATTATTGCTTCCAAAGAGACCATGTGTTTATTGAAACCAGCCTAGAGCAAGGTGTGGGCACACTGTTTAGTGCAATTTGTAGCATTATTTTTAATATAGATTCACCACAAATGGTAGCTTGCAGCGAAATCTGGTTTTGTACTGACTCAGATGGAATCATAATGGGTCTGAGCTGCTACTTGTGTATGGGTGCTTCACAGTGGTGTTGACACAACTGCTAAACGTACACCTACCAAAGGCATCTGCTGTCATTATCATATGTGTAGATATTGAGTAAGGAGAACACAGCTTTGAACTGATGTTCTTGTGAATGTGGAGAGCAAATCGGGGAAGCAGCTGAGTGGCCTTACTGATGTCACAAAGTCTTGCAGATTCTTAGTAGGAATATACTGTTGGATCTCAGAACATCCTTTGATTTACAGCAGATCCCTTAGTTACATCGCAAGGTTCAAGAGCAAGGCAGAATGTAAGCTTTTGTGGGTAGATCAATGATCAGGGACAATCTACCAGATGGACTGTGCTATACAGAGCTAAGAAGAGCAAAACTAGAAGGACTGAATAATCCTGATGGTTTTACAGGACAAGTGAAGAGTCTACCCAAGGCCTGGAGCTACTTGTATTCCAAAAGGCTTAGAGGTGCAAGGAGGCAGTGAGGGGCCTGGAGAAGTGATGTTTCAAGTAACGGTGGGAAGCTAGGGTTTCTTAAGAGAAGGAAACACTTTAAGAGAAAGTGGTTTTGCCTTTTTTTCCACTAGACGGTAGAATCTCCTATGGTTTACAGTAGTTATGGAGCTGCTGTCTCACAAACCCTCTAGATATCTCCACATTTGGAAGACAAATAATCTTCCACCAGTTTCACCTGCTAGATTTGAGACTGGGAGTTTGAATGGTGACTGAGTTGCAGCTTCACTGAAGGGGGACTGTAGCTGCTGTGTGATAATCAAATTTGGTTTGCTTGACACATAATGGGATTATTGATTAGACACCCGCAGCTTGCTATTTCAAATCACATCTCCACTTCATTTCCAAGGGATGATTGACATAGCCTAACATGCTCAGCATCATTAAATGGAAACAGTTATTTACGGTGTTGCATCAGAATTTATCACTAATTCCCAGATCTGACAGAAAAAAATCACTTTGCGTGCAAGGCGTTTTTATCTTGCCACTAAAAAGTATAGCAAAACCTTTAAACATGAACTGAAGCTGAAATTCCTTCCTAGTATAATCTCCTCTGCAAAACTGAAGCAGGGAGTGGCAGGACATGTGTTAAACGTGGTTCCTGATCCTTCAGTAACTTCTGACATGTGGCTGCTCCAGATGTGGATTTCAAGTCAGAGCGTGCTTATGCTGAACATCATCTTTGTGAAGTTCTCTTAGGCCTTTCTTTCCCCATAAACCACAAGATACCAGCAGCACCAGCCATGGGCAGATTTTAGTGGCCAGATAACGTGTGCTATGTGAGTCTCTTCATTTAGGAATTCATAACGCGTTGCTTCCATTCAAAGGAGGTGATATTTACCAGGAACAGGTTTAATGTGCTTTTATTACCTCCTCCTTTTCTTGAGGAGAAAGGTGCATGGCACCCAAAATTTGAAAGGAGAGGCTGTGAAAGGGCACTGTGCTCTTGCTACTGAGCCAAAGCTATTGGATTTTTTTTATCCTGACTCTCAAGCATTTCTCCTTCAAAATCTCCCTCTGATAATTTGAAAGAGCTGAACTGGAATCCTGCCAGATGAATGATTTTACTTTAAAGTAGCTGTGCATATAATCATTCTGTTCACCTAGTTCTCTTGCAGATGCTCATGCCATATTCACCCAAAGGAGTTAAATAGCTCTTCTGGGTAAGAGTATATTTAATATGTTTTGTGAACAGCCTCCTTGACTTCTTATGTATGTGAGACACCACCAGCCTCACACTTGGACTCATCTGGAACACTTCTGTAAAATGAAGTCCCATTCTAGACTTCATACTTCCAGAAGTGTTGTGAGGTTGGAGGATATTTGAAGAAAACACACATGGTTAAATGGGCTGGAAAAATATGCGTGATACAGAGAGACTACAGGAGCTCTCTGTATTTGTCTCATCAAAGCAAAGATAAATGAGCAACTTCCTCCTAGGCTGTAATTACCTCTAAGGGGAACAAAAACATTGATAATTGACAGCTTTGAGCTTGACCTTAGGAAATAACAAAATCCAGTAGTTGGAAATTGAAATTTGGAGTGGAAATCAGATACAAAAGTTTAACGCTGTGGTTAAGTAATGAAGTTGAAATTGTGCGACCAGTGATTTTAAATCTAAATTGTGGTGTTTTGTTTTTTTCTTAAAACATATACTCTTCTTCTAATATAAGTTTAAGTCTTTGTGTTGTGGGTTTGGCCAAATTGGCCAATGGCTGGCGACAGATGCTCCCCCTCAGCCTCTCGTGCACAGAGAGGGGAAGGAGAGATAAAGAGAGATTTATGAGTTTAGAAGAAACTAAACTACTTTAATGAAATATTAATAATAAAATAAAAAGGAAAATAGTGAAATAAATACAGTATATACAAAACTGTATTAAGCTCCCAGGATGATGTCACCAGCAGGCACTGGGGAAGTCCCAGGCTGGACTCAGCAATGGGTGGGAACTGCATTTCCAGAGTTGGATTCAGGAACACACAGATCGGGATCAAAGGCAGATAAACAGACAGGGTCCTCCTCGGACATCGGCCATTGAAGGAAGAGAGTTGGCCCTTTGATCCCTCAGCTTTTATACTGAGCATGGGGCAGATGGGATGGAATACCCCTGTTAGTCAATTTTTGGTCACCTGTCCTGACCGCTCCTCCCCACAGGTGGGACCCCTCTACACCCCTCCGCTTCCGACCCTCTAATGGGGCAAATAAAGGAATTAGCTGACCTTGGTTGTTATAGCAATAATAATCAAGAGCCTCTGTGCATACCATTCCTTGGCAGAAACTGTCTTATCACTCTGAACAAACTGTTTTAGACACAACATGCTGTTAATTTCAGAGACTTAGAAGAGGCCTAGCTAAGAAATAAAATTACTGAACAGAAACTTGGTTCTGTTTTACCTCAAACCAGGACACTTTGGCCTGTATTCTCCCAAAAAAGAGGCCAAGACGGTTTAAGAGCTTAGCTCTTGTTGTGGCAAAGAGATACTGTGCAGGTGATAATCCTGTTTGAAAGGCATCCTCCATCTTTAAGCTTCTAAAAGGGGTGAGGACCGCACTTTTGAAAATCTGGTCCCAGCTGTAGGATCTGAGACTCTGAAGAATTGAAGCCATGAAGCTGAAGAGCAAATTCATTTCTCTCTCTTTCCATCCATCAGCATGGTAATGGGTCTAGAGCAAACAAGACCCTATGTTTTTAATTCCTCTGTCATTTCCTGGGTTGTATTCTGTCATGCCTGGAATTTCCACAGCTGTATTTGCATTATACCTGAGATTTAGCCTGCCTACAAATCCCACCTGCCCAAACAGAATGCAATGTGAAGGCTAAACCTAGTCACACAGAACATCTGCAAATCCCCTAAGCAAAGGATATGTTTCTTTGCGTACTCCATGAGCTCAGTTGCAATTGCTTCCTATAGGATGATGTACTTCTGAATCCGTTCTGACATACAGCAGCTGAAAGGGACTGGCAGGCATTCTTTTCGTCGATTCAGTTTCCTTTGCCCTAAGTGCCCCTCCCCACATGTTTTGTTTTGTTTTTTTAATAACTCAGTGGACAAAAAGGGGTCCTCCCTGCCTTTGGTCTGAGTTTATCAACATCCACATGCCTAGAGAAGGCTCAGGTAAATTCGTATTTTGCATTTGTTCCCAAACTGTAGCTGACCCTTCACTCACATTTAAAAAAAAAAAACAAACCAGAGCTTTTCTTTATTTAACAGGCTTCCTACTTTCTGTATAGCATAAACCTGAAGTGGGACCACGGATATGCAGTTGAATCAAGGCATTCTCTTGGCTAACCAACACAAATGACTTAGAATGTCATAGAATCATAGAATGTGTTGGGTTGGAAGGGACCTTTAAAGGTCATCTAGTCCAACCCCCCTGCAGTAAGCAGGGACATCTTTAACTAGATCAGGTTGCTCAGAGCCTCATCAAGCCTGGCCTTGAATGGCTCCAGGGACAGGGCCTCCACCACCTCTCTGGGCAACCTGTTCCAGTGCCTTACCATTCACTTCTTTAGATTGTCCTGTTCTTCAGACGCTGGCTCAGGATCCAAGTCAAATGAGAATCACGGCTGATGCAGCTGGGCTTTCATTCACCATGCCCACTTGTTAGTTTTCCCCCCTTTATGAATCCAAAACCTCCATGTGATAATTACACTATCCTACCAATATTTATGTTAACTGTCAAATTTTAATCCCTTTGCATCCCTTTTTTAGCTAATACAGAGTGGGGGAAAATCTCCTGTACATACCTCAGGCTCAATTCTAAATCTCCTGTAATAAATGTCTGCATAATTTGTGACAAACTCTGAACATTTTGTGACCAAGATAAAATAATGATTTTTGTTTAGAACAGAAACGCCCACCTTACCTAAAGTGTGATATGATTTAAAGTGGAAACTCTGAAATCTTTGGAGGTAAATGGAATGTGTTACTGAAATCAAATTCTAGGTTTATTTTTTAGGGAAATGAGATTTCAATCCCCTAAACAATGAATTCTGGTTCTAAATAATTGGAAATAAATTCTGATTTCTTATGTAAGTGAGCTTGTTCTGTCACAAAAACTTAAAATGGTTATCTGATTCCTTGGAAGAAAAAACAGCATTTTAAAATTTCCACTTGCATTTTAAAAGTAGGGAGGAAAACATTTTGAAAATAGTTTGTGACAATGTAAATCTCCCAATTTTACAGGGTTTTAGTTGTTGAAAATAATGGGAGAAAAATGTCCAGTTTGGGGGAAGACAAGGGAGGGTGAGAAGAATAAAAGGAAGAATTTGCTGTATTTCTATTGAAATGTTAATTCAGGTATCAAGTGGCTTTATCTGTAATTTTGGTAAGAGAGAAGTCTTACCTCTATCATATTTGACTGAAGATGGACTTTATTTTCTTTTTTGCTAGAGGAATGCACCTGTACTATGGGATCTTTGCTGTGAGGACAACAGATGTATCTACAGTTGACTCCAAGCCCAGAGCTCCTTACTAGCCTTTTTAGTGGCCTCCAACCAGTCTAATTATCACAGCTCTGCTGAATTTCTAGGTATAAAGTTTACCAACTATGTCCTCTCCTGCCACGCAGCTGGAGCCTTTCTTCATGCTGCACAACTTGAGTGCAAAACGGAGTCTGTCTGGAAAATCAGTGTTTGCATGTTAAATTACTATTGTTTTCTTCCCCACATGCATCACTTTGCAGTCTACGTTCAATTTTGTCTGCCATTGTATTGGTCAGTCACCAAGTCTTAGATGTTCTTCCTCTGCAGTTCCTCAGGCAGTCCTCACATCTTAACTGACCTGAATAACTTGGTATCACCACTGGCGATGAGAGGAATTGTTCCTACATGAAAGAGAACAGCCCAGTGTCATTGTAATGAGAACAACATAATAGCATAAAAAGCCAGAATCCATCAGAGTTGAACTGGCCGTAATGGCACAGGCTGGGATCAGTGAATTTGATAGCAAGCCTTCCTCTGAAAATGGCAGGCCTCAGGTGGGACCTTACATGACTTCCCAGCCAAACAGGGGAATTCTCCTCTTCGGTGAACTGCAGGAGGGATTCAGAAAGTGTTCTGTGATGCATCACTCTGCCTTGGTTTCCCAGACCATTCTCAGGTTGTGCCTGTCTGCTTATCCTCAGAAACAAGGTCACTGCATGTTGTACAAAGTGAAAGAAGCCCTTCTGAATGACTTCTGAATGATTTAGGTTAAACCTAAATGCCATTCCAGCCAGCCTGCTCTTGCAGTATGGCTTTCTCGATTGCTCCCAGCAGGGGACCACAAAATGCTCGTCTGTTCCTGCATATTTAGAGAGAGCTTTTTTTCATAACTTTTTAGTTACTGGAAATAACATGCAAGTCAAGGGTGAGTAATATGTTAGCATTTTAGACTCAGAAACTCATTTTGTGAGGATACCAAATGGGCTCATGATGCTGCCAGTCAGAAGTAAAGGCTTCTTTTTGTCTATGGAGAGGTTTGGTGGGGTTTTTTTGCCTTTCATTTACCTTTCTTAAAATGTAGGCTTCTGACCTTGATCTTGTTGGCCTCCTTTCTTTTCAAAGGGTTATAAAACAGCTGTGACATGCAAAAAATATCTGCAAGAAACTTGACTGCCTTCCCAGCCAACCTTGGCAATGGAAGCCATTGAGTGAGACTAACTTTACCTTCATTGGAAAGGGTTGTTCAGTAGCGCCTATGTGCAGATTGTCGGGGCCACAGACACTTGGTCATTTGGCTCCATCTTCTGGGAGAAGACAGAAGGAACAGAAGCCACTTGAGCTGACATTTTGCAAGTCCTGTCACACATCATTTGTTGGTCTTTTATTACTCTTCGTTAATGCCTCCATGCAAACTCACAACGGATACAAACTCAGTGGGAAACCTTTTGCTTTTCTGTAGGCTTTTAATTGGAGCAAGAAGTCGGTACACAACAAAAGTGCTGAAAATCAATAGCTTTTTTGTTTTCCAAGGCTAAGAAAGGACAGTTAGTGAATGTTTGACTTGCAATTTCACAGTGATAGAAAAAAGCAGAGCTCAGGTAAATGGTTTTTTGATTCCTGTACAGGTTCAGGCAGCACACTATTTGTTCTCTGTTGCTAGAGCTTTGAACAAGAAAAGGAGATATGGCATTATTGCTATAGCAACCTTCAAGTGGGTACTGTAGGTGGTTTGAGATAGAGGTTTTGACCATCACAATCTTTCCATGCAGCATCCAGAACTGTGGGGCAGCTACCCAAGCTGTAGTCACATTTACTTATTTGGGGGATTATTTTCAACTTTCTGTCAGTCTTTGAGTTCCCCCATTAACAAAGCCTAAAAATCTCTTCAATCAGATCTTTTAAGACTTCCATCTCTGAAGACTTTTGCTGTGCTCCTGCCATTGCTTAGATAGCCTGGCCTTAGCCTCTTCCTGGGGGCAGCAGCAGGATCTGGCACAGCTTCCCCATGAATCTGCTCTGGCTCAGGCAAAAGCATGGACAACAGCCATGTGCTGCATCCCTTGGTCGGCTGCTTGAGCTGCACTTGCTCCTGGTGCTCAAGATGTTGCTTAAGGGTGCATGTGGTGTCTGTTAGGTGGTAGCTGGCAGGCAGCAGGCTGTGGCATTCACAATGGGGTTTTGGGCCCTGGATGACAACCATAGGCATAGTCTCCATGCAAGCCAGGAAATGGTGTCCTAAGAGCAAGCCCAAGGAAGTTGGGGGGTGAGGTTTTGCTGAGGCACTGAGAGGAGGTGAAGCTCCAAGGCGTGCGGCTTTCCTAAATGTATTTGGGGAGGATCATGGGGGCAGGAGAGGGGAGCTCAGAACAATGTTGTCTGCAGCTTTGGTAGAACACAACCAGGCCTTTTCAGGAATTTAGCACAAACAATCTGAGCAGTATTTATAACAGAATTGCCATGCATGTCCTGTGAAATAACATGGGAATGCTCAGAGTAAAGAAAAATGAGTTTAATTTCTAAAGCAGCCCAGCTGTTGGGTGGTGGAGCAGAGCAGTGGCCACTCCCCCTGGGCTTGTACAGATGGCCAGGATAGGTGCCCTTCAGGTGTTTTCAATTGGTGGGAGGCGAGGCGAGGCTCATCATGGGCAATGAGGGCACCTGTGGGCCCTGCCAGTGCACAGCACTGGGAACAAACTCACTTCTTAGCAGTGGGACTGTATTAAGGGGTGTGTGGGGAACACAGCCAAACTGCACCATCCCTGGAAAAGCAACAGCGTCTAGGTAAGGGAGATATGCTTTGGAGTTGCTTCTTGCTGTTCCTATTATGCTTTAATTTCTCTGTGATGATTAAATAATATTTGGCTTTTGAGACACTGTGGGTGGTGACTTGCTGCTGGCAATGAGCTCCCAGAGGAGGTGTCTGGTGATACTTGACTGGCTCCAACCTGTGTATGGAGCTGGTTTGTCCTGAATACAGGTACAATAGCTGCTTTCAACTTGGAGCAGTGATGGCAATGAGGGACCTGGAAAAGAGTAGGGCTTTGTGTCCCCAGTACCAAACTGTGCAGGTTATTGGCGTGTCAAAGGGAGTTTGTTTCAAAGCAAAAGAAGTTAAGTGTTAAATCAGACCTCTGTTCTGATCAAAATTCAGCAATGCTTTATAGTTTATGTCTTTTCCATGTAATTTATGAGGGGTGACTAAATGGTTAATGTACTTTTAGATAAACTGACTTGACGTAGATTGCCTGGTTTATATTTGCATATACAATATCTATAATGTTTGCTGTGTATTTATTGAACCATTATGAACGCATTTTAACAGGACCCCTGACATAAAGGGGAATGCACACTTTTTGTCTTCTGTGGAAGGCAAATTTTCTTTAAAACTTGCGGTTTTGACTTGAAAATGACTTCTTAATGTTTAGGATGAAGCTTGTTAATGAAATAGTGTGCACTTTAGTCATAAAAATCTTTAATTTTTAACTCAAGCATGTACTGAGTAACCTTTAATTTAGAGTAAGTGAATTATCATTTGGAGGAGAAGAAGCTGCACGGGCATGCAAGTGCGGGCTCCTTACCTCAGTCCCATAGTTTGGACTTCTGGGAGCTGTCCTGCTGGTTTGATTCTTTCTCCCACTGCCTCAAAGGAAGACCCCTTTCCTACAACCTTTGGGAAGCTAGGAATCTGCTGCTCTCTGAAAGACGGTTTTGGCCTCTTTGGTTTGTGGCAACCTAGTCTGGTAGGGTTGGAGGAGGCTTTGCAGGGTCAGGTCAGTTGAGAACTAGAGCTGGAGGATGGGTTGCTTAGAACAAGAGGCGTTAAGCTGCTAGGGTTGTTGGGCCTGTCTGGAGTTAAAGCTTTAGGTACAAGTGAAATTCTTGAGGAAAAATGTGCATTTGCAGATTTCACGCCCATTCTGCATTAGCCAACAGTTGATACAGGACTGCGCAGTTTGGGACTTGTAGGTGTAGTTTGGGGCTTTCAGATAAGATGTAACTATCTGAGTCCCTTAGCAGGGCTTGCCTTCTCCTACCCTTTGCACTGAAAGATGATTTGATACTTGGTACATTGTAAGCTTTGGTCATCTTCATTAGGCTGCTTGTAAAAAACAAAACAACACATCAAACCCTACTTTTTTTCCTGAGCCTAGAATGTCAACCTAGAATTATAAAATTGATGAGGATAAAGAGTGAAAGACCTCGAATCCCCACACCTTCTTCCTTCATGATTGCTTGTGCCACAGACAGCCAAGGTGATTTGTGTTTATACATAACTGTATTATCCAGAAAGACATGGGCACATGGAAGTATAGCTGCTATGTTCTTTTTTGGATTTCTCCCACTCTTCTCAAAATTAACCTAACCTAGATGTTTCTTCAGTCAGATCTTTGAAGATTTCTCTCTGCAATTTATCCTGTCCTGCTGGTCTTAATGCTAATGCCTTATACATGTTGTTGAATATTTGGCTTTACCACTGAGTTGTGAGTGCTAAACTGTGCAGAGCCATTGCCCTGCAGGTGGACACAGTTACAGGGAGGTGGGACTTGTTAGGGTGGGGAGAGCATGTATGGGTCCTGCCTGGAGGCACCTCAGGGAGCTGGCATCTAATGGTGAGGGACGAAGTTACTTTTCCCTTGCAGGGAGCTGTATGGAGGGGTATGTTGGGGGATGGAGGGAGTCTGGCTCTGCCCCAGAGAAAAAGCAACCCCTAGGTAAGAGGGGGACATGCTTGAAACCACTTTTTGCTGTTCCTTTTTCTGCTCTTCTTTGATTCCTGTGCGAAGCTTAAATAATGCTTGGCTTTTGAGAACGTATGAGCAGCAAACCACTGTTAGTGGTGAGCTCCCAGAGGAGAGGTCTGCTCATACCCAACTTGCTCCAAATTGCGGGTGAAGCAGATTTGTCCCGGGGCACTGGCTGCAGGTGCAATAACTGTCCGCTTTCTCAATCTTTGACTAAGCCTAAACAAATTTAGCCAATATTCTGAAAACAAAGGCAAAGACTGAAAGAACTCCTAAAAAAAGCCCCAAAGAACAACCCCCCACACACACTTCTTGCTTTAGATAGCCATGTTTGCAGAAAGGCAAACAAGTTTTGTTCTCATAAATAACTGTATAAAGCAGAAAGGCTTAGGCAACCTTAAATAGAGCTGTTACTTCCTGCAGTAGTTATTTTATATGAACAGACATAAACATGTAAATGCTGAAAAGAAGCTGAGCAGTGCTGCTATAGATATTCAGCATTTGAATGAGGCAATCCAAAAACACTAGCATGGGGACGTGCTTACACTGCAGTCCCGTTCTGGAAAGTGCTAGGATATGCACTGCAATTTCTGCAGCGTTTTATTGGTCTCTGGCCCATCTGGAGTGTGCCTGGCTCCACCTGTGCCATAAGACATGTATTTTGCCCCAAGGTGGTTTTACTTCACTAGGTCTCTGGATTGGGGACTTATTAAAGCCATTTATGATTCCCACATCTCTCTGGATACATAAGGGTTTTCCTTCCAAAAGAAGCCAAGGCATGCAGGGACATGGGACATTTGGACTAAAGATATGCCCTGAAGACAAGGTACCCCGTCGGCCATGTGTGCCCTGCATGTAGACACAGACAGCTGATGTGTGTCATTTAGTTCCCTTTTATCTGCTGTTGAGTTGTTGTTGTGTTCTTATTTAATACTGAAAGACAGATCACGAGAGAGTTGGAATAGTTGGGCCTTGCCTTTTATTCTAATGTACTCCAAGCCTCTTGACGACAGGAAAAAAAGAGAAGACGAATTGGCAGTGGCAGTCAAATACCTAGCCCTGGCGTGAACTGAAGTGGATGAGACAGTAGCGGAGTTCTCTGCTATTGTTCCCATTGCGCTGCGTGGACACATCAAATCAGACAAAGCTCACCAACAGTGAGTGCTTGACGCACTTGGTTTGCTTCAGGCAACCTTACGGTAATAGCTGTTATGTGTGCTTATGTGCAGCATTTCAAATTCCCAGTTCAAACCCCTTATCAACGTTGCAGTCTGTGGTGAGATAATGAAATATTTTGCTTTGCTGCAGATAGTTAAAAATAAAGGTAAAGGACTGGAAAAATGGATAAGGTTTCCGATCAGATGTAGTGAGAATTTGCTTGCTCTTCCAGCTGGCATTTGGAAAGGCACAGAATGTCACAGGTCCGTATCTTAAATTGAATAACAAAATAAGCACAAGTTATTTTACAGCAGCTTTAGTATCTGATTTGTAAAGTATTCTTCAGTTAATAACGAATAATAGTAGTTATAATTAGGACCAAGTAATTGGTACTTATAGAACTCTAGAATACTACTGAAGGAAGTGAGTAGAAGTAACTTATCAACAGAACTTGGTAGCAGTGTTTATTAGCTGACGAATATGAATGAATTATCAATTAACTAGTTGTCACCTGATATAAATTATTTATAACTGGAGCTGAAGTATGAGTTTGTGAGTAAGAACATCTTTGTGGCCAGTCCAGAAAGATCTGAACAACAAGCTGCTTTTAATCCTGTTGGCTTCAGTGGGACTAATAGCTGAGGTTTCTTGAATAAGGTCTGTATGCACTCCGTGTTTTTTGTTAATGCAAGCTACAGGACTTTGTTGGCTTCATTGAGTTTCCCTGAGAGCATAAAAATGATCTAACCAAATTAAATAACAGGTCTGTAAGTGACAAGTGCCTGGGGGAGCCACAAGTGGAGAGGGAGTGGTGGCACTTCCCTGGGATGTGGTTTCTAGCAGCCTGGAATTAGGAGACTGCTTGAAGACAAGGTGAAATTCTCTAATATTTTTTAATACATTGGCCTTCTACAGAAACATTCAATGCTCTTTGAGCCTGTGTAAAATTTTGGTATGCAAGTAATCCTGTAATAATGACCTTTACATTTTGACTGTATGTTGCATGGGAAATTGTCACCTTTTCTGTGTTTTGTACCTACTACCTGATGATGTGGCTTGATGATTTTTTTTAGGCTTTCTCTTCTAACAAAAAAGTCAATGTTCATTTCATATTCAATTTTATTACCATTCTTTATTTTAAACCTGTATCACTTGATTGTATTCTATGCTGAAAAGCTATAGGCAATTCAGTTGTTCCTTGTATTGAAGGCATATCGTACCTCTAGTTACCCTTCTCCTTTCTAGTTTTACAGTGTATTTTTGAACATCTGGGGAGAGGCCAAACCTGCAAGCAGTGTTCAAAAGTCAGGGTCACTTTGGATTTATACAGACGCTTTCTGTTCTCTGCCTTTTCTCGCCTTTCTAGCATCTTGTAATTTCTGGTGTTTTGTCTGCCTCTTTGACTGACACTGATTACTGATTGAGTGTTTTAATAGAACTCACTTTTTTAGTTCTGAAATCACTTTCCTGAGAGGTAATAGTTTGTTCAGACCCCATTTTTGTGAATATGAAATTAGGATTGTTGGTTTTTTTAGGTGCATCACTTTACATTTCTTCAACCCTAACTTCATCTACCATTTCTATTGTCCATTTACTGAGTATCATGAAAACTTTCTGCAGCTCTTTGCAGTTAGATTCTATTTTTTATTTTTTTTTATCCTGAAGAGCTCAGACTCTTTCATCTTTGTGTTTACATCTGTTTCTCGGACGCTTTAGAAAATGTGCAACAGCCTATTGTCATGTGCTACCCCCTCACCTCCTGTTCTAGGACAAAAGAGCACTTGCTGACATGAAATAGCACACTCATTTTGGTGTATGGCCAGACTCTGAAGCCATGTTGCAAGGCAGGAATGATGCAACCTGGTACCTGGTTGTTTTGTTGTGCTGTGGATCAAGGCTAGTTAGCCATTATGGAGGTGTGACTGAAAGGCTCTGTGCCTCACAGCTGGGATGGTCAAGAGAGTGGAGATGGATTACTGGGGGACCAAGCATATCAGCAACTGTTCTGATGTGGATTGTCATATCAGGCTATACACCTGGGAATTTTTCCAGATACTTATCTGGAAGCATGTGGTGAAATCTGTAATTGTATGTGGCCTCCACGTCTGGTGGGGGGGCAGCTCTAGCTCCATCTTGGGATCTCTTCTGCCTCAGCTCCAGCTCTTAACTGGGAGGAAAATGGTGAGATCCCATCCTTGAAGGCTCTCCCACTTCTTGGTTAAATGAGTGCTACCTAGAAATTGCCTGTGCGTAGAGATCACCTTTCTGTGAATTTATTGTTGTGGTCAGTGTAGCGTCTAAGTATGGTGTAAGTTAGGGGTGGGGAGGGGGTGCTTGGAAAGGCACAAATGTTTATGGAATAGGCACTGAGAAAAGGATTTCTCTGGAGGATAGTTGGGGATGTAACCATTTCCCTCAAACTGAGAATGGATGTTGGTTGGTTGCTTCTGCTTTGCTCTGTCCCACTGAATGTGTCAGGATTGCTTCCTGGGCCAGATGTTTGTATCAGCTAGACTTCCATGTTCATGTGTTAAGCAGCTGTTTAAAAAATGACAACAAAAAAAACTCCACTAGTGGAACTGTGAGATAGGATTTTTCTCTTCCAAAAGTCGCATAGTGTCTCTTCCTAAACATACTTAGCAATATGTCTATCTTGTCCTCATTATACTTCATTCAGCTGATCCAATTTGGACAGCAGGGGTGCTGGTGTTTAATTTTCTGGATTCACCTAGGAGTATCTGTTTGAAAAATTGGAATCGCATTTTCCGCTGTTCACCTCTGTCAATAAGCGGTTTTAAACAGTTACCCTTTAACTTCAGGCTTCATCTTATAGATGAGAAGAAACAAGAAGGTTAAGTTAGGAAAACGTTTCTGTTAAGAATATACTTTAATTGTGGTCCCAAAAGGAGCTGCTTGCTCTGACTTTTGGTCATGATCAAGTGATTTTTCTACCATTGGAATGAAGTTGGGGTCCATCTTTTTTGGGAGTTTAGGAACAAATGACCTGTGCCCCAGGCAGTGATTAGAGATGCAGGAACATTCATTATCCAGCATCAAGAACGAGCTGATGTTCAGACTACAGCTCCTTAAACTTGCCCAAAACTTCCCTACCGGGGACTGACTTTTCCAGATGAGAAGTGGTGACAAATGCATCTGAAATCCTGGAGGCTCTCTGGGAGGTTGGAGATCAGCCTGCAGGAAGAGACCCAGCCCAGGTCTGAGCATGGGGTCCTGCAGGCTTCATGCTGTCTCTGTTGCCCAAGGAAGTATGTTTAATTCAGTGAGCCCCTGAGCATTGCTGCTGTGAAAACTGTCCTTTCAGTTTAAGGGCTTCAAACCCATGTCTACCAGATGTCAACTCCAACCACAGAGCTGTAAGCTCGACTGGAAGACATCAGCCAGCCTTTCTGTTGAGGAAGAGCTTTGTAGCTGAGTTCATTGAGTAGAACGAGTTGCAGACTCTGCTCCCTGCACTCCTGCACCATTCCTGTGTTTTACATTCAAGTCATTGAATTTAAGGAGGGAGGGTGGGAAATGGGACAGGGCACGGAAAATCCTGTAGGTGGGAATTTTATTAAAATGCAATTAAAGTAGTCTTTTAATTCCAGTTTGCAAATGTAAAACAAAAATGATTTGGCAAGACTCCTCTTCTCCACACACACACCCTCTCCACCCTTCCGCCCTTGTTTACTGTAAATAACACGAAGTGGGTGTAAAAAATTTATTGCCGAAAATCTGAATTAGTTCTATTTCTCTGGGGATATATATCTTGAGGATATAGGCAATTTGAACACTTAAGGGACTGGAGAAATGAAAGTGATTGTACCTTTAGAAGCAGGATTAGATTAGATTTTAAAGAAAGTGACATCATTTATTTTTTTTAAAGCCACTGCAGCATTTTTAAAGTAGCTGTATTCAAATTTAGACTCACTTGTGTTATTATGAATTACTGCAAAACGTTACTAGCGTAATGTGGATAGGTAAGTATTTGGGTGTTGGGAGAGGGGAATAACTCAAACTTTACACATAAAATGATAGATTCTGATCTGCTTGCTACCACCCAGGGAAGTGTGTTTGGAATTGTAATATTAATTTATAGGAGTACCAAAAAAGGACATCAACTGTAACAATTAATTATCAGGTGAAAGAATGGAGAATAAACTGGGTAGTATCATGTACTGTTTAAATCCATAGTGCGCTTACATTTTGACTATGCACTCTGGTCGTCGTCCCCCCTCCCCCCCCGCCATCTCAAAAGGGATATAGAAGGAAAGTATTGGCAAGCTTCCATGCTGGTGCTCGTCAGCCAGGACAGCAGGCAATAAGGGGCTTATGACAGGGATCTATGAAACCTTGAGTGGGATACAGGAGGTGAATAAGGATTGTTTGTTCATTTCCGTGTTGGAAAAAAAAATATAGCTTGGAGGCAACCAGCGAAGCTAGCAAGTGTCAGGTTGAAAACAGGGCAGCAGCTTTTCACATTTTTGCAGGTAATAAAAGTTTACATGAATTCCAGGGGCAATTTAATGAAAGAGAAGCCTCTCAAAGGACTATAAAATAAATATATATATATATATTAAAAAAAACAGCACCGTCTCTGAATTGGGAGTATCTGAACAGCAACTTGGTGGTTGTCTACAAAAATCTGTTCTGGGATATAGTATGCCCTTACCTTAGACTTTTCGATAACTTTGGTTTTGCAAGTTTCGGGGACCGGATGTATCTTTCACCTGGTCTGATGTAGCCATTCTTACCAAAACACACGGGAAGGCTCCCAGTGCTGTCAGATCTATGCCTATATGGGTATCTTAACTTATAAGCATGCTGCAACAAGTGCCTTACGCTTTTGTGTATACATGCGTGAAGATCAAGCATAGATGGGCTAAAAGATGAGTGGTATGCTTACCGTTTCCTTGAGTGTGAAAAGCAGGAAGGACTCAGGCTCTGAGCAGAAAGCTATCCTGGCAATACGTTGTTCCCCTGAAAACTAGATTTTTCGCCCTTGTCACTCTGTTTTTTTTTTAAGGACTGAGTTTAAGTGTTTACAAATATCACCCTACATATGTAGATTTGAAAAAAACAAATACGCTTTTTAAAAAACAGCACATTTCCACACCAAAGCAAGCGATCTGCTGTGATGGTGCGGTCTGCTTTCTTTTTTTTTCCTGAGGGTTTGTTGTTTTAAAATGTTTTTCATATGCGTGCCAATATTTAATGTTTTCTACTCTAGAAAGCCACCGAGAAGGCTTGCTGTAAAATTGTTGGAGTGATGTAAAGGGGAAAAAAAGAACAGAATTAGAGTATCACCTACTATCTGGATGGGCTTAATGCAGGGAGAGGTAATGGTTAGAAGAAACTGCCATGCTTGATTCCAGGGCTCAGGCTTAGTTCCTTGTAAGTCTGTGTGGGGGTCCCTGTAGAGCTGGATCCTGCGATGTAAGGCTTGACCTGTTCCAGATGCTGCAAGGAATGGGGGAGATGCTGTACCTGAACATGCATAATAGTACATGGTGTATTGATGTCGCTGGTTGGGTAAAGTGTGTAGCGTTACCTGACCTAAATGAAGCCGTGCACTGAGTGAAGTGCTACTCTGCTACTCTCAGGAGTGCTATTTAGTTTATGCGGAGCTCCTTGCCTATGTTGGTAGCCTGTTTTCAGGGCTGAGATTGTTCAGGGTGGAGGGAGCAATCTTAATGAGGCACCTCCAAGCTCTTTGGGATGAAAGGCTATGTCCAGTGCTCCCCCAGGTTTGTAATGGAATATCATCTGATACATGACAGTAAATATTTTTGTGCAGTAATGGTCCCTACAGCATATCTGAAAAAATCATCCCTTATCTGAGCTTGAGCCCCAGTCCTTGCTCATCTTGGACAGTACTTGCTGAAGGAGACCAACTACAGTCATAAGGATTATTTATGTGAAATACAACTGTTCCCCAACAACGGCATAGCCAAGACCTGTGATCAGAAGGCCTGTGTCTGCAAGCAATCACAGATTCATGCCAAGAGTTTTGGAGACGTGGCAGCATTTGTTATTCAGTGTCCTCCTTGGGACTACATGATGCGCTCCAGTGCCCTTGTGAACCAAAGTAATGGGGACGGGATGAGAATCTAAACAGTCTTGAAGGCTTTTGCTGGTTACTTTATACTGGCATCAAGCTTCAGTGCACCTCAATCCAGTTGTGGATTACTCACTTCCAAACTACTTCTTATGCTCTGGTGCAAAGGAGGGTCAGCCTTTTAAAGTTAATTCAAAAGTTTATGAGAAGGAAATCAAGTAAGTGAAGAAGGAAGGAAATAGGATGGTGACATTTTGAACTGATGATTAACTCTGCAGAAATACAGTGGACCAGCTGACATTTTCTTACAGTGCTATCTGGGAGACCTGCCAGTGTGGAATTATATTAGTCATTCTGTGAACTGACAAGATATGTGGTCTAGTGTTTGCAAGAGAGAACAAGATTTAGATTGCAGATAGATGCCGTTATCAGCTAATTCCAATGTGAATCAAAAGATACATGGAAGTCCTTTCGTAAAGACCAACTATTTTTCTACCAACTAACGCAAGAATTATTGTCATAAGTTTAACAGAAGAGATGATGCCATTATGAGTATTTCTAGGAATCAAGCAATTAACAGCAGCAGGTTTTAAGAATCTGATCTCGGGATCACAAATGCTGAAGCAACAGAGGTATGAGGTGTGCATGAAGAGCAAAGAATCTGATCCTCGCCTAGTTAGAAATGAGTATTTCTGTGACAGCACCATCTAAGAATATAAAAATCCCAGAAGCGTAAAGTAAAAATGATGGGATCTGAAAATAATAGAGCCTGGAGGGCCATCAAACTTCTCAGCAATTTTGCATCGCATGCAGTGAGAGCAAAGCAGTCCAAATACTGACCCAGAGCAAGTGCTAAATGAAAGAAATTGCTGGGGAAAAATTGGTTCTTGGTGGGATCATGTCCTTCTTAGGATAATAAAAATCACTGTGCAGCTTCAAAACATACGCTGGAATTGCAGTGAGAGTTAAGGGAGGTGCGGATTAGCAGGGAGTGACTGAAATGCCTGAAATCTCTGTATTTTCTGCAGTTACTATTCCAAAGCCTGGAAGACGAAGTATGCTATTTCAAGTAATTTTTAATTTACCTCGTGAAATAGTCTCATACTTTCTTTTCCCAACCACGAGCAAATTGCTTTTTCAAATATATATTTTGACTCTCTCAGCAGCCAGATAGGCAGAAATGGGAAAAGCTGTTGTTACTGAGGCTTATACTGCCTTACTTCTCCCTGCAAAGCAAACTGCTCTGAAGGTACTGTGAAGAATGAGAAAGTTGCAAGTGAGGTCTCGCAGCCTGCCGGCATTCAATACCCTGTAGGCAACAGGGACCCCTGGGTCTGAGTGCTGTGGTTTTCTGTAAAGAGGATTTTCCAAAGGGATTCTCTCATTTGAAACTGGAAGAAAAATGTAACATGTAAGATGGGGAAATGGCAGGTTAGAACGAGTTGAATAGCGAATAGCTATGGATGTGCAGACATGCAAATAGGCTGGAAAGTGGATTTTGTTACCAGAGATGGTATAAACCACTCTATTGTTTCTCTCTTCTTTTGCTGCTTTTCACGGAATAGTCTGACTTTTCTCACTTTGTATTCTGAGAATAGAAACATCCCAGGTTTTAGCTTTGAGAAATTAGTTTTTAGTACTTCTCTCTGTGGATAGTATGTTGTTTCTTTTCCTGTAAGAGTGTCTTTGATTTCATAAAATACAGTGATTTGTGTCCTTTTGCTGATTTATTTCTCAGGGGAAAAAAAATAAAAAAGAAATATTGAAGTATGTAGTTCATGATGGCTAGTGAGTCACAATTGCAGAACATCCAAGGTTGGGAAGGGCTTCTTTGGTTTGCCCAGTTGGGTTTTGGATGTCTCCTGGAATGGAAACTCCGCAGCCTCTCTGGGCAGTCTGTTCTGGTGTTTGATCCCCCTGACAATAAGAATCATAGAACCCCATAGGGTTGGAAGGGGCCTCTGGAGATCATCTAGTCCAAGCCTCCTGCCAGAGCAGGATCACCTTAGAGCAGGTTGCATAGGAACGCATCCAGGCGGGTTCTGAATGTCTCCAGAGACGGAGACTCCACCACCTCTCTGGGCAGCCTGTTCCAGTGCTCTGCCACCCTCAAAGTAAAGAAGTTCCTCATCGTGTTTAGGTGGAACTTCCCATGTTCAAGTTTGTGCCCATTACCCCTTGTCCTGTTGCCGGGCACCACTGCAAAGAGCCTGGCCCCATCCTCCTGACACCCACCCTTTAGGTATTTATAAGCGTTGATAAGGTCCCCCCTCAGCCGTCTTTTTTTCCAGACTAAAGAGACCCAAGCCCCGCAGCCTTTCTTCATAAGAGAGGTGTTCCAGTCCCCTAATCATCTTGGTAGCCCTTTGCTGCACCCTCTCCAGCAGTTCCCTGTCCTTCTTGAACTGGGGAGCCCAGAACTGGACACAGTACTCCAGGTGTGGCCTCACCAAGGCAGAGTAGGGGGCGAGGATCACCTCCCTCGACCTGCTGGCCACACTCTTCTTGATGCATCCCAGGATGCCACTGGCCTTCTTGGCCACGAGGGCACATTGCTGGCTCATGGTCATCCTGTTGTCCACCAGGACTCACAGGTCTCTTTCCACAGAGCTGCTCTCCAGCAGCTCAGCCCCCAACCTGTACTGGTGCATGGGGTTATTCCTCCCCAGGGGCAGCACCCTACACTTGCCCTTGTTGAATTTCATAAGGTTCCTCTCTGCCCAAATCTCCAACCTGTCCAGGTCTCTCTGTATGGCGGCACAGCCTTCCGGTGTGTCAGCCACCCCCTGCCCCCAGCTTTGTGTCATCAGCAAACTTGCTGAGGGTGCATTCTATCCCCTCATCCAGGTCATTGATGAATATATTGAAGAGGACTGGATCCAGTACTGACCCCTGGGGAGCACCACTCGTCACTGACCTCCAACTAGACTCTGTGCCCCTAATCATGACCCTCTGAGCTCCGTCTTTCAACCAGTTTTCTATCCACCCCACTGTCCATTCATCTAACCCACACTTCCTAAGCTTCCCTATGAGGATGCTGTGGGAGACCATGTCAAAAGCCTTGCTCAAGTCAAGGTAGACCACATCTACCGCTCTCCCCTCCTCTATCCATCCAGTCATGGCATCATAGAAGGCTATCAGATTAGTCAGACTTGATTTCCCCTTGGTGAGTCCATGTTGAGTACTTCTGATAGCTTTCCTTTCCTCCACATGCCTTGAGATGATGCCCAGAACAAGCTGTTCCATCATCTTCCCAGGGACGGAGGTGAGGCTGACCGGCCTGTAGTTCCCTGGCTCCTTTTTGCCCTTTTTGAAGACTGGAGTGATGTTGGCTTTTCTCCAGTCCTCAGGCACCTCGCCTGTTCTCCAGGACCTTTCAAAGATGATGGAGAGCGGCCCAGCAATGGCTTCCACCAGCTCCCTCAGCATTCTCGGGTGCATCCCATCAGGGCCCATGGACTTGTGTATATCTAATTGACCTAACTGATCCCTCACTTGATCCTCCTCAACCCAGGGGAAGTCTTCCTCTTTCCCCGTTACAAAAAAGGTTTTTTTCTTATGTTTAGATGGGATTTCCTTGATTTCTATTTGTGTCCACTGCATCTTGTCTTGTCACCGAGCACTACTGAGAAGAGTCTGGCTCTGTCTTATTTACCAGCCTCCCCTGGCTTCAATCAGGTACACACACACACACATAATATCTCCCCTAAACATTCTCTTCTCCACGGTAAGCGATCCCAGCTCTATCAGCATATTTCGGGTGCTTCAATGCCTTAATCATCTCTGTGGCCCTTTGCTGGACATGTTCCAGTATGTCTATATCTGTCTTGAAAGACAGCTTAAAAACCAGTCTTTAATCTGTGAAAAGAATGAAAAAAAACCAGACTTATAGTCTTTGTAGGTACTAAATCCAGGGTTGTCAGATACTCAGATGTCAAAACTGGAATTTGAGGGAATGCATCAGTAAATCATTATAAATCAGTAAATCACTGCCTTCTCTAAATCCCACTGCACAGATGTAAATTTGTTATGCCTTTTCAGTAATATTGTTCCTACGTGATACCTGATAAATTTCTCAAGGGAGGGAAAAGGGATGGAAAAAGAATGAAAACCCCAAATCTGACCCCAAGCTATACTTTTACAAATGTGTTACCTTACTTATCAGTTATTGCAGTACTAAAGGAGTAGTACAGAGTCCTTGCTTTGATATATTCAGAATCTTAAAAGCTGGACAGCTGGGTAATACTACTAGATCTAAATAGCTGATACTATATTTGCTTGAGGAAAGACATACTACTCCGTGGGCACGTGAGCTATAGTAATATTGAGACAGTGGAACTGAAGATTGGATTCGGAAAAGTGTGCAGCTTCCAATGCTTGCTGTAAACAATGCCATTTTAAAAAAAGGCAGCTTTTTGGAGGCATGGAAATGAGAGCTAAGCTTTACAGAAAATCTATTCTGGATGATTTCTTAATTTGAAAAGAAAAAAAGCAGGTAGTGATTTCACATTAACTGAACAATATAAGCAAAATATTTATATTTGGAATGCATTTGAAAACAAAATTCCTTTTAATTTCTCCAAGAGCTGAAGGGAAGGTGGGAAGTGCTGTTAGAAGAGGAGAGTAAATAGATGCCAGCAAACGTGGCAGGGCTAAGGCTGGCTCTCCAGTGGGAAGGCAGAGCGGGAACTGCAGCTGAACAGAGAACACCATTGGTCCTGGCCTGAGAGGAGTAATGTGGCGTGTGGGATTTTCATAGGCTTGCTTTGAGGCAACGTGAGGAAAAGAAATTAAGTTGGTATTTATGGACCAAGGGAATCTTATCCTTGAGGTATGTGGTGTGAAAGATTATTTGCACATTTACAAACTGCAAAAATAGTTACAATTGCCAGGGCTGGAGAAATCCCTGTGCTATAGCTCAGGATGGGACTACTGTTGTCATTGATGCTGAGCTACTGACACCTTAACAGCATGTTGAGGGCTTTGTGCCCTTGAAGTACCCAAATATCCATGAGCTCAGACTGTCTTGAAAATCCCTTTGTAAAATGCGCTCCAGATGTGATGGCAGGTTCCCCGAGATATAAAGCTCCCTCTTTCACAAGGTACCTTCCCTTCCCTCCCCAAAGGGTTTGGTGCATTGAAGCTTTTTACCTTCGTACATCTGCCCACATAATACATAGAATCAGTTGCTCAAACCTCTGATCCACCAAGTGAACTGAGACAGTGCGTGGGCCCTTCCTCCCACACTGAAAAGTATATCCAGAAAATTATTTGAGGGGGAAGAAACAGGTGGCAGAGATATAACGTGTTGAGCTGATTTGCTGGAGAGGAGCCAGCTGAAGTCCAGGAGGAGCAGTCTCTGCTGTAATGTTTGAAGGCAGCTTGAAGACAGCATAAAGAGGAAGTTTCTAGATCTGAGGAACAGTACCAATATTTTGAGGATGAGGATGGGCACGGGATTACTTTAGGCTGACACAGTAAGTCTTCAGCGAAAGGATTGGCTCTACTCTATTTCTTAAAAAAAAAAAAAAAAAAAAAAAAAAGATACTCCCAGACTAGAGCTCTCATTTTTTATTATAAATCCCCCCTTTTTACAGAAGTTGCAGGTGTTTTTGTTTCTTGAGTACAATTCAATGGCTTGCAGGCAGTTAGATAGGAAGGAGGGCAAAGAACTAATGGTGAAAGCAGTAACTTATGTGCTTCAGTCTTGTTTCTTTCCATAAAATGAAAAGCGCTGTGCCTGGATAGAGGGAGAATCAAACAGCAGGAGAAGAATCAAATGGTGGGAATGTCAAAGGTCCAAGGCTTCTTTCTTCTTCCACACGCGTAATACTCAGCCTAAAAAATTTTCAGACTAGGATTTCCTCAAGGCTTTTTTGTTTGTTTGTTTGTTTTTATTTGGAATGCTTATGTGCTTCTCTATATTTGTTCCTGCTTGCCACCACATAGGCATGTCCGCCTAAATTGATCAGTTTCTGGAAGATTTTAGTCCAGTTTGTAAGAACATTTCCCCTATAAATTTTGGGCTTTCTATAACACAGGGGTTTAGTAGTAATGTTACGCTCAGGAAAAGCTTCATGTTCTTCATTTTTAGCCAGTCATAGGAAACGATTTTCACTATCAACCTGGTGCAGGAAATTAAGTAGCATACAAAAGATTTAAAACATTTTGCACGTGTATTGGAATACATTTTTTCCCCATGAATTCTTGTCACCTTCTTTAATGAAGTGCCGTTTGCATGTTTCTTCGAGCGAGGTTTTATGGTGCATTGGTCATTCCTTGTCTTTTTTGACACTGACATTTCTCTGTCCTGCTGCCTGAATTAACCAAAGGCAGCAATGTACAACTAAAAGACTGGCAGCCAGTTGTGGGGACAGCTAAGAGGATCTTATGCCAGGCCCACTGGATCCAGTGGGTTAGCTAGGGTCACTTGAGATCAGGTTATGATCATCATAACTTGTTTTGTTGCAATTGTTAAATGTACCTACAAGGTCTGCATGAAGACGATCACCTTGCTATTCTCGGCAGACTTTCCTTTTACCTCCTGTCGTTGGTATATGCAGATGGTTTTGAAGGAATAAGAGGATGTGAAATCGAGAGGTGTGGTTTTACATCCCTTTGGTGAACTAATCACGTTGTAGACTTGGCTTTAATGATGTGTTTCTTTGACATTCTTCCAAACAAAGTAACTTTCTGACTTGTGAAGTTATGTGTCTGTACTGAATCGCTTCTTTCCTGGGAGCCTCATTTGCCATTTACACTGGTAGGCTAGGTATTAGGTGGTCATTTTGCAGCTACATGAGAGCTAAATCAAAGTCACCATGGTTGATTCGTAGAGGGAATATTTCTCTTCTGTTTAGATACAGGGAAATGATTTCTGATTAGCTGGCAGGTCTTCATTTTTGTATTTTAGGAAGATATCGTTCAGGCTCAAAGTAGGGCAGCTGCTTATTGTTACAGTTGGAATTAAAATGCAAATATGTATTAAAGTTAATGTTCCCATTGGGAGCACAGAACACAGTAATGGGAGGTCATGCTTACCTCAAGTGAGAGAGCCAGGGCGTAACAAAACCCAGCTTTTTCTTAAGTGTCTCCTGGATGCAGGTAACTTTTTTTTACTGGATACAATTTTGTTATCCAGCCACCCAGAAGGGAATTCTGCAGAAGAGTGTAGGTATGGAAATTGTGTGCTCCACTGGACTGTGGAGAATTTCCTGAAAATGTGCAAATTAATTAATGGCGAGTTTACCTTTAGTTTTCCTCATGTGAAATTGTTTACAGGTGGATTACAAAAAGGCAAATACTAAAGCTTACTAAAGAAGGTAAGGGCAGTGGTGGTGCTCAGGTCATATGCATTTGCTGTTCAGGAACTGTGTGTGCATTCTGTGCTTAGTGTTGTGGTTTGGGGTTGATTTTTACGGTGACGCAATGATGGAGCTTTGAGCAGTGCTCTGCTTCTTCCCCATCTCTGACATTGTTTATGCAGCGCTGGTACTAGACACAGCGCAAAGTGCACTGCTCTAGCAGAGACATCTCTTGATGCTTTTGCGCCCTGTTGCCCAGCAGCTCTGCTTTGGGAGAAAGGAAAGCATCTGCTGGAACATCACAACTGATGCCAGGGTGTTCTGCTGCAAAGCAGAGAGTGTGTTCAAATCTCACTTGCTCGGAATTAAACAGAGGTCAGTGGGATGATTCAGTACAGATGAAATGGGAGTGAAGCTCCTAATTTATCTTCCACAAGCAGAATGTTTCTAGCTCCAAAGAGCAATGACTCTTTATGACTTCTACCCCATCCTGTGGCAGCAAGAGGAGAAGGCAAAATCCCCTTCTTTGTTATTGTTAGCAGTGCTGCTCCACTGAGTGTTAAACGATCTTTTTTCTGAGCATCTTGAAAGCCTTTTGCTGTCAGTGAGTATGTTAAGTAATAGTTTGGCTCTCAGTAAGAGGACATCTCTAGGTGGAAATGGAATAATCTAGCTTTCAACTGGGACATGGTGGTGTAATCTAAGTGCTGGACTTAAATATATTTTAAGCATTCAATATTTTAGGCTTTTTGTTGCCTCAGACAGGCGAACCATGAACAATGTGTTGCCACAGCAACAGGAATCCAATGCATTTTGGGATTCCGCTGACAATGTTTTGAATACTATTTTCAGCTAAGTGCATGTAGAATAACTGCAATTTGTAAAAGCTGTAATAACTACCTTAAATGCGTTTATGCCTGAAGAGAATTTTTTATACATATGTATTCCTTTAAACTGATCCAAGGAGTTAAGGAAATTGTTTTAAAATGCTCATTACTAACGTATCTAGACTATTTCATTGGTTAAAATGTATCAACATAATCTTTCAGCAGTCTTCAGTTTTATTTATTCTTTGCCTAATATCATGTACTTAAGGTAATCTTCATTCATTTTTAACTACTGATAAAAAGCACAAAAATGAGAACTGTTAAACATCTTCCATGAAAAGTACTTTCTAAACCTCACTTCAGTCCCAAGTAAGAGAATAAATTGTGTGCCATTTGCACAGTGCAATTTGGCGCCCATATCCACTGTGGAAGCAAAACTAGGTCAAGAATACAACATCCTCATTTCTAATCGAAGTATTTATTTGAATGTATTAGTTCACTGTACAGCTGATGATCTGCCTCATGGTTTTCACACCTACAGCCTGTAATAAATGGTGTGAATGCCTTTTAAGCTGAAATAAAATAATCTCTTGCCAGAGTGGGTAAAAAGCCTGATTTTTTTTTTTAATAGTCTAATATTAAACAAAGCTGGGTTTCTTCAGTGTACTCAAAGGCTTGCTTTATTTTTAAATTTCCATTTGACTGGGCGAGGAGTAAAGTTCAATAATGTACAGTGTTAGCTTAAGGTCTGAGCACCTCTGAGTCCCTGAAACAGAAGATGCAGGTGCAGATACCCAAAGGAGGTGGTGGTGTGAGGTCACTTTCCTTGGCAGACTGTAAGCAGACCAGAAGCTGCTGGGTCTGGAAGGTACTGTTGGGGCTGTCTTCTGGACAGCCAGCCAGGCACTGTACTGTCAAAGTAGGATGGGGCAGAGAGAGAGACCTTCAATGAGATGCACTGATAATTGGTGGTATGCATACGTGGTTAGGAGACTCTAACACTTGCCTTCACAGAAGGTTTGCAAAGCCGTCTGTATTGAGGAGATTATTAGTAGGTAAGACCCCAAATTCCTGCATGTGGGTGGATGAAAGCACAGCTGTGCTCTGCAATCAGGGTAGGTGTATCTATACGAGAATCTGGAACACCTCAACTTGGAAATGATATGTAGGTGCTCAAGTTTGATTTTTCTCTTGCTGCTTCCATGGATCCACCTGTGGGCAAAACAACTAGTATTCAGATATTGCAGGCACAAGAATACCTCGTTTGGCTACCAGTGACAGCCACACTGAAGCCTCAGAGAGTCCAACACAGATCGAAGTCTCACTGTTTGCCTAATTTTGTAGCTGTGTTGAGCTGAAAGTTAAGTGCAGCTTACTACGGGCTATTTTAATGCTAGGTTGGGCTTACTGGAGTCAAGTCACTGTTGCAGAAGACTGTAACTATAGAAATTGCACAAGTCACTTCTTTAGGATATGGCTTGAAAAAAGCAATTAGTGGAGAGAATAAAAGACCATGTTTCCTTGCGAGAAAACTTTATCTTCTAACAGAAGTATTTCTTGAGAAAACCTGGCAGGCAAGAATGTCTGTAGAAAGGGAATTAAAGCAAATTGATTTTATTTCTGTTCTTAAGATGACTGCATGGGAGCCCTCTGGGTAAAGTATTCTCTGAGCTCCCCAGTACCTTATGATGTATGTCACTGCAAGGCACTAATGCACTTCTTCAAGGAGGTTGGTGTTTAAGCTGCGGGAGCAGCTCAGGCTCTGAGCAATCACATCTCATTCCTGAAATCTGACAAAACTAAGAAGCAGCATAACACATTATGAGCACTAAGTGAATACGAAGGGCAATATTTCCATGTAAGCAGGGACAGGGCAAAATTTAGTGGTTTTTTTCCCCTTTCGTGTGTCTTCCTGAAATTATTCACTGCTCCTCTGTCAATTAATTTGCTTATAAATTCAGAGATAGAGCCCTTCCTTGGACAGACTGTTGCTATGCATTGCTATGAATAATCAAGGGTGAGATCTGGCTTGCATTGTTCCAGGTTGATGTTGAAATAATTGCATTGACGTCGATACCTGTGGAAATGGGATAAGTCAAAAGGTCCTTGTAGGTTCATAAATCCATGTTTACCCCAAAGGTAGACCTTCTTAATGGTTACTGTTTTCTTTCCTGATCCTTGTGCTGTCCTCTGACTCTTAAACAATTATTAAGAATAAAGCCAAAATAAATAGTGTATCTTTAAGAAAGTCATCCTTCAAAAGGAGAGGAGCTTTTCTTTTTTGAGGAAGAAAATGCCCAATTGAAACTTCAAAGGGATAACTGCACAGAACTGATTGAGTTCCTAATGCTTGAAAACACATCAAAGACTCCTGAACTTATAATCTTCATATTTTATTCATTAGCTCCTTAGAAGGAAATGAATCAGCATCAGTGAATTTACAAACAAGACACAAAGGAGGACCTTCTAGAAAAGAATCCTATTTTAATGAGGGATGGGGAAACCTACTGTAAGAAACCATCATAATCAGTACTGATGCAGGGAGAGGAGCAGAGTGCCTGACTAGATTAGGAAGTAGTTTAGCCTTTAACCACTGTGTCTTTATTTGCAATCCAGGCCTGATGAACAGCAAGCCCATGTCCATGTGATTATTCAGCTGGCAAGACTTCAATGAACTTTTGTTTTACTGCAGGGATGTCCATGTCATAAAATGCCTGCTTTTTATGAGTCTTGACTCCAGTGCTGATTGAGGTTGGAGGCTGAAGTTTTCTTTCCACCTGAAGAAGTGTGTCAACATGTCCTTGGTCCAGCGCTAACATGACTTCTGACCTAAAACAATTTTGGAATGACAGGTTGAACTTGGTTTGAGAGATAGCTCGCTACCTGGCGCTTGGGGCTCTTCTCACGCTTCAGTTTGTGTGAAGTTGCGCAAGTCATATCATCCAGTTTGCAGAATAGAGATATTTGTGCCAGCCTTGTGTAAAGCATCTTGTGTTCTAATGAAGGCAAATGCTGTGCAAAAGATCTGATTTCTTCTGAATGGCCTCTTTTATGTTCTAAATTTGTAGCTTGAAAACTTAGAAGATCTGCAAGCTCAAGTCTTGCAGAAAGGAGGGTTTTGAACAGCATTATCAAAAAGTCACCTAGAGCAGTCTTCTGTCTAAGGCAGGATAAACGATTCCTTTTTCCCAGCAAGCATGTCTAATCTGTTATAGATACTCTGTAAGAAAGAGACTGGTCTTCCCAGTGCTTCTTAGTTAACGTAGGTATGAGGAAAAAGGTTTCTAACTTAAAATGGACTTGAACTGCCACAAGGAAACCCTTCATACCCTATCCACTGTTCGGTCAGAGATCATACTTGTCCCTTCTAAAATCTGTTAGCAGAGATAAATGGAATAAAGGGGATGTTTCCCTCCATTTTTCCCCAAGTTTGGATAACAATCACCCTGGGTATTTCACTGGAGGATCTGACTACATCTCTAATTTGAGTTGCTAGATTTGGTTAGTTGACTGCCCTGCCTATGGTTTTTGTGGGGCTAATGTAGGGTGTGGATTTTCAGTGGTGTTCTGAAATATGCCCAGATTTTTCGTCTTTGAAGTGGGCTCTGAAGGAGCCCTGATCCTCACTTCTGCCCCTAAGCATCCAGAAAAACATTAGAGGATGAGCCAACAGGTTTTGTCAGCTGGAGTGGTCAGCCAAGTTTGGCTGGTGTGAGGACTTCCCTGGAAGAAGATGTCAGAGGTCCCTACTGCCTCTTACCGAGTAGCTTTTATCAATGAGGGTGCTGTTACTCTTTGAAATGTCTTTTCCCCCTCTGTCCTTCTGGCAGAGAATCTTTAGATCCTATTTTCCTCTTTCATGGACTGATTTCTTTGTTTACCTCAAATATCCTCCCTTTTCTATAAACTCCCAGCTCTTTTTTCCTATAGAAATGTTCTAAAAATACTGAACCAGGTAATTAATGTCTGCTTACTTCCATGTCCCCAAAGAAGGCAAAAATCAAGATGTAAAAGCAAGTCTTTATGCTTTGTTCTTCCCCATTTGTTCTGCAGCACTGAGAAATTGAGATGTTAACGGGCAGGGCAGCAGTCCAGATATGAGCGTAGTGCAGCAGGTGCTTGCTGGAAGTACGTATGATTTTATGCATTTGTCATTTGTAACTTAATGTCTAAGGAAAGACACTACATTTTCCTGGGGCTGTAGTTGATCAATTGAAAAACTTGACTGCATCTAAAGAGGTCTGGCGCATACTGTTCCAGAGATGCTAACCTCCTTTTCTTTTTACTCTTGCGCCTCTTTCATCCTGCAAGCTTAGCCACGGTCTTTACCCTTTGTCTTTAATGCATGGAGAATGCAGCCTTTCTAAGATTAGTGTCTTTCAAAATGACTGGAATTTCTAAAGCTGGCTATTCTAGTTTTTAGGAAATCTAGTAATCTTCAATTGTTCATTTGTATAATGAAATAAAGCTCTTGTAGATCTCATGGGGAGGAAGAAAAGGTTAAAATTGGAGCAGCTGATAATTGCTGAGAGGGCAGCACTTTCCGTCTCTGCAAAGAGCTCTGGATAGGAAAATGTTCAGTGAAATCTCTGCCACCTATCTGGTTAGCGAGAGCTGTTACTGTGAGTCAGGATCACCAAGTGGAATATTGGCTGGCTTGTATTTTCTTATGAAAACGTATATGTTTATTCCATATTCGTATAATACTTTGAGGTAGGTAAATGGTTTACTATCAAAGCTATTTTCATTGATAAGGAATCTTTTTTGCATTACCTTAAGGATTATTAACAGGTTATCACTAAATTTTGTTGCATCTTTTGATTTAATGTCACAGTTCACAGTTGACTGAATTTGCATATACATAACTTTTTCAGAGGTCTTAACATCTGAAAGCTTAGTAAGGACCTCAGACCTTGCTGGAATGTTATGCTATATTAATTGATTGTCTGATATTGCCAGTGGAGGCTCTGCCTGTAGCTTTCTCACACTTTTGTAGCACTCCAGCCTAATTCCATTGAACATGTCTTCACTCTGTTGGGGAAATAAACCTAGAAAGCTTTAGACATTTGAGTTTTGCTAAGGAGTGCAATATCCATTCTTCTCCTTTATTTTCTCTTTTTACCTCCACCAGCTGTGGAGGTAGGTGAACATATGGGATAAAAACAGTTATAGACTGTCCTGTCTCTCCCAGCCTGCCTTGTGTCTGTTTCTCCTACTCCTACTTGTCTGTTTTCTCATCTCCTTTCAAAAGGAGTCAAATGGCTGATATTGGTAAGTACTACATGCTGCAAAATAGTAACTTCGATATATAAAGAGCTGTATCTCCATGGTGACCTCTTCACTGAAGAGGCATGCCAACTTGGTTGTCTGAAGAGTTCGGGGCTTGTTCTGGAATAGTTATAACCAATCTTTAAGTTGTCCTTGTGTCACCTTTCTTGAAAGCAAAGCATCCCCATAAGATGAACTGTGTCCTGTGTCCTTGAAGCTATCCAACGTGGCATTTTTCCCTCCAGTAAGGATCTCCCTCAAAACATTGCACGTAGTGAATTGCCCCAGTAAGATGCATGATAAACATTTTTTAGTGCGTAAAGTCTATGTTGGATGTGAACCAGCAAAGCAATTGCAAGAAGAAAAACTAGTTTAACATGTGTTGCATCCCATGTGTTTATTATGCAGTTATGAGGATATAACTTATGTGGGCTCCTGCGGATAGGGCTGGGAATATCTTAAAGTGCAAAGTGTAACTCGGTGGTGATCTGTCTGAAAGGTAGGTCCTTCCACATCAGCACTCTTCCCAAGTTACTTCAAGGCTACTCACATGGCATATAGCATTCCCTTGAAATACACCTTTTTGTTTACAATATGTACTTTAATTCATCCACGATAGAAACCTGTATTGTCTAGCCTTGTGATTTTAATGATTGCCTGTCTGGATGAATAGTAAAACACACCCAAACAAGACTCCTAAACTTATTTTGCTGTAGGAGCTGCTTCTACCCATTCTGACAGTTTGTAGTGTTTGATGAATGATTTCAGTGATAGCTGTAGAGAAAAACTTTTTTTCTCTAGCACAGTGGATTTCAAGAAGAGATCTGATCCAAAACACATGCAGCTCTTACCCTGGGGGTTATGTGTAAAAAATGAAAGCCATGCAACCAACCATTTCTCCAAGAACTGCAAACTTTTGATGTGGCCTGTTCAGAGCTATAACCCGGGTTCAGAATAAGACTATTCTATGTCTCTTAACATAATGCTGCCTTTAATCAGAGAAACTGCTCTTATATGGCAAAGCTTCTAGGACATCTTAAAAAATATTTGACAAAATCATTTGGCAGTCTCCCTTTGCATGAAACTTCAATGGCACGTTTCACTTTTGACTTCCTAGTAATGAGATTTTCTTTCTGTCACAAAACAGTGCTTCTTTTTTGCTGTGGCTCAGAACAGATCCAGCTGGTGCTGCATAGTGGAGTACATGCAATGTTATTCACTGGAGTCTGGTGCTAGATCTCTTTCTATGTAGGGATTTCCTGGGAACGGAGTCTCTGAAATAGATGCTGGCTTGGTTCTTCCATTTTCCCCTACCCTCACTTTCAATCAGAAGTACAAATATTCCATTAGCTGTGAAATCCCTTGTAAAATTTACAGTTGCAGGTATGTGCAAGTAGTGAATCTACCTTTAGTGTAGCTTTTAAATGAAGTACTATTACAGTAGCTAGCTAACTGGGTTTAGTATGTATGTGGCACTGATAGGATCTTAATGCTGTATTTTAGTGTTTCAAGATGTCTGCTTATCGGTGAAGAAGTTTGTCCATGGTATGAATATTTATAGTCAAGGCCCTCAAAAACCTTAGACTGCGAATGATTTGGGATACAACTAATGTTACTTCCTCTAGATGCACTGTTAAATGCTTTGTAGCAGAATGAAGTCAGTACTTGTATGGGGCCAGATATCTAGAATTGGAAAATCAACCATGAAATTCAATCCACGTTGATATCTAGCTTTCAAAATAATGGTCACAGTCATACAAATTACTTTGACAGCCATAATATATCTGGCTTCAGCCATTCTCTTTATTCCATACTGGATGCCTGCTTCCAAGAGGAAAAGACTGCAGAAGATCTGCAGGGGAGCAGAGAAATAAGAATTAATCTATTTGATAAGGTGGATGGAGGGAAGTAATCATAGAATACCAGGTTGGAAGAGACCTCAAGGATCATCTGTTCAAACCATTCTTGGCAAAAGCACAAAGTAACATGAGGGTTGCTTGGTACTCGGTAATTAAGTATTTGCAGTCATTATGGGGAGTAACTCTAGGTTTATTTTGGTCTGAAACTGAATTTCCTCTGTGTGCTTTAGGAAGTATTGGCAGCCTCACACATCTAGTACTTGATACCAAGAAAGTGACATAGAGTATTGAGGAATTAATGAAGTGTCTTAACAATTGGAAGCACAGTGATGTTTTTAATTACTTTGCACAATGATTTTAAACTATTGGAACAATTCGTGCTTTAACAGCTCTCACATTTCTATGGGATTAAGTGTTAGGCATGTCTAAAGCAATTTTGCAGTCAAATATTACAGGTTGGTTAATTAATGTGAAAATGACCAAGCTTTGCTTGTGTACTCAGCAGAGGCTTGAACTCAGGTCAAGATAAATTAGGGAAAGCTGGGTCGAGGCTAGTACAACCAACTTTACAGCGGACTGCCCATCTGCGCCTCAGGCCTGAGGCTTCCAAACTGTATTATAAGAAACAAAAGGCAGCAAAGGCAGCCATTAGCACAAACATTGGATGTGATGCATTCATTTTGCTGTCAAACGTACTCACATTGCAATGCAAGTGGCTTGTGCAGCTTTCTGTCATCATTTTGTTTCTTACTACCAGGGTGCTGAGGGAGGAGGGACTAGGTTATTTCCTTTTTGCCCTGATGGTCCCAGGCTGGTAACTTGAATTCCTGCTTTCAGGCTCACATCCCTCTTTACTCCATAAACTATGTCGGGAAAGAGACTTCCTCTCAAGGGAAGCCTTCAGTAGGAAGCCTCTTGAGAACTCCTAACACAGATCTTATCTAAGCAGCATTTGAAATCTCTACCCGTAAGCAGAGCTGTTGTTGCTTTGGAATGCTAATCCCTCCTCTTTTAAGCAAAAATTTACAAGAAGACATAATCAATAGCTGGGTGAGTTGCTCTGCTTATGTGAAATAATTGCTTGTATGGAAGAGTGAAAGAAGAATGGGTTCAGTACGGAAGGGCCTTTCTCCCTTCACATAAAGATGCCAGTGGTATGTGAAATCTCAGCTGCTTTCTGATTGCCTGTGAGTTTTACAAGAGCCAAAGGATAAAGGAGGCTCCCTGAAGTCTTAAGCAGGGGATTGTTAGTCCTGAGGAGCCTGAAGAGGACTACAGATGCTCCAAGTGATGGACTGATGGCCTTTAATGGAATAACTATCTAGCACATCTAGGCTGCTGACTTGCTTCTAGGGGGGCTTAAGGAGAGAGATTTCTAGCACAGTGGTTTGTCCTGCAACCCAACCATGATGCTGTGGTACCAGTGTAAAATCTGAGTAACCAGATTTCAAAAGGGACTTTTATTATCCCCTTATTTTGAGAAATCAGGAGAAAATACAATTTTATCTCAAGTTATGTGAGAATGATTGTAGTAGAAGAGACCTGGGAGTTCAGGCTGGGAAGCTCCTCACAGGATCTGAGGGATGGATGTGGGGCCACCTGCGCTGATCAGAAGGCAGACTGTCTGGTGGGAAGCTGCATGGGACGGAGAGAACAATACCTTCTCCCTAGCTGATGCAGTGGCTTACTCTCTGCCACGTTAGCAAGCTGAAATGGCTCAGTTCAGGGCTGGAGGAAGGCCAGGGCTGGCACAGAGAAGGTGCAGGGCCACAGTCTGTGGTGGACAAATAAAAGCGGGACTGTGGCAGCAAGTGATTAGATTGGTCAGGGCTACTTTGGAAGCAGAGGGTTAATTTCCTAGTTTTTTTAGAGGCTTTGACTGGTTTCATGTTTGTACCTTCCCCAAAGGTTTCTCCTGCTCCTTGAGCCCTAGTGAGCTTGCTGTCCTCTGTGCAGCACCACATGGCTCTGCCTGTGCTGCATTCCTGGTGCTTTCTACTTCTTCAAAGTATGTAAGACCGGTAAACATCTGAGCTGAAGGTGCAAGCTGTTTAGCCAAACCTACTTGTGAAAGTCTAAAAAGAAGCATCCTTGAAACCATGATTTTTCCTAAGTAAATAGTTTTGGACCTCAGAGGCTGAAGAGGTGGAACGTACATGGGAGAGACACACTATGGGAAAGAACAGAAGTCTGTTGCTGAGGTGATCTGCTGGCGATGCCACATCAAAGTGGTCTCTTAGGCACACAGAAAAGTACTGGTTGGATTGGAAAGCTGTGCAGTCAAGTGCACAGGAGGCGCTTTGAAGAGGTGGTGCGGCACACGGACAGCTGTTACTGCATATGGCCCTGGGACACGGAGTTGAAGTTCCCATCTCTGTTCCTTCTGCATGTTCTCTGCCACGCTTCAGTAACCCAAATCCCTGTTCAACTGGGAGCCTTGGTGGCTTATACTGTCCTGACTCATGTGAACAAGAATCACATCTGTGGTGGTTTATAGCTCCAGGCAATTTGGATAGCAGTCCAAAGTGGATGTGGAATAAATAAATCATAGGCTCGGGAGGAAAAAATAGGTGCATGGCTGCATTTCAGAGGTTAGTTGTGTTGCAGTTAGCGCGGTTGTTCACTGCCAATTTCTGGCTGTGTCTTTGCAGTTGTACGTAACTCTGTGGAAAGCCACTGTAGTGCAGCAATCCATCTTTATACAGCTTCCCCAAGACTAACTAGAAAGGATGCAAGTCTGGTATGTATTTGTGGATGGTGATATTGCAGACTTTCATGACTTGTGCTTGTACCTCTGGATATTTGTATGTGGTCTCGGTCAGCTTCTGGTACTTCCTTTTTCTTTTTTTTTAATCTCTGTCACTGCTTCTAAACTTTGTTTCTATTGTATTCAAATGCCCATGTCTTTTGTTTAAAGATGATTGACCAGAAGGTCAGTTACTTTGGGGGTGTAGAATAGTGATTAGAAGAAACTGAAAATGGGCAGGTACCATAGATATAATGCACTCTTACTGTTTTCAGGAATGGGGCAGTGATGGTGGTTAACATGAGATAAGCAGGTCTGGCTGTCTGCTGATGGGCAGGCCTTCCTTTGTATCTGCTCTTGTCATGTCAGCAGGAATCTGTTCCCTCTTTGGTACTTTAAAAGGTGAGTTGATAAGCTGCCTATGCTGGGAGGTGATAGATGACTCGGACTGCCCATGTCCAACAGCTGTGAGGTGGGATGGCTCTTTGCCAAGTTGGGGCTGTAGGTCTTTGCTGACTTGCATGCAGAGACTTGGGTAATGTCAGTCTGATCTGGGAGGTGGTGAGACTTTGCAGCTCCCTTTAACCAGAGGTAGGATTCATAATGGATAGTCATTCCCATCTACCTGCTGTGGTTGTGGAAGTTACCCCAGGGTTATAGGTAGCATGGTTACCTGAGCAGGGTGCTCAACCTCTAGGATAGCACAAAGAGAAATGTGTGAATCAATGAGTATTGCTGAAATGATGCAGATCCTTTGAAGGTTTAGGAAGCTTTGGCTCAATTTGGAGATTTAACAGCAGCTTTGCCCAGGTCCCCACATACAGCATGTGGTAACAGCTTGTGCCAATGCATGTCTCTATAATCTCAGTCTGTGTTTTTGTTCTGCAACTTTTTCCAATGAACATTTGACTCTTGGTTTTGAATGTACGTGTTAGATAATGTGATTTATACACAAATTCCTTGCACTGTGCTTTTTCCTAAAGGATGATCAAGATCAGATATAAGAACGATTAAGTATAATATGTATACAAAATATGTACACACGGGTACAAATTTAAACAATAGCTATATGAATTAAGATGCCCCTTCTTGGCAAAAAAAAGTACATGTACCTAATCAAGAGTAGAAAAAAATCCATATTATTTTCATGTGAACTCCATAATGGAGTTCTTGGTCTTCAGCTTCACTGAAAAAACATACACAGAAAATTAATTCTACCTTTTATTGTACTGTAATTTTCTTTGTTAAATTCCATCGGCATAAAGCTTATTTTTGTACCAGTAAAGTAATAAAGGCATAAATGTTCTCACAAAACCACTGTCTCAGGTTAGTAAACATCATTTATTCCCTCAAAAGAGATGCTGTGGTTTACTTTAATGGAGCAACATCTGTTCTTTCAGAATTAAATGAGTTCCCTGAACAATAATTAATAAAAATATTGCCACTAAATACAGATGGCATATTGTTTATAATAATAATAATATAAAACTATGCAATTGATGGAAACAAGAACACAGTAAGTGCCCTTGTCTGCTTCCACCCCCCACCGCTCCCCCCCCCGCCTTCCCCAGTGAGTCTCTTAGCAAAGAACTTCACTAGATAGTTGAGTTGTTGGTCTGAATGCTTAAACACTGATAGTTCATTTTGCTGGGAAGAGTTGATGTGTTCCTGATAGCAATAACTGGAGAAAGATTTCTAGTTCTTCTGATTGTGTGATGCTATGGAGTTAATAACCTGGAAGCATCATACTAAGATGCTCCAGAGTCTGAGTGTGCAAAAAGAGTCCTAATGAAGGGGGTTGTTCCTCCCCAGCAGAGTTCACTAGTTGTGAGAACACCTTTCATGCATCAGGATGCAGCAGTTCCTCATTCTTTAGAGTGGATTTTGAGAGCTGCAAATAAAAATTAAATTCCTCAAAGTATGGCAGGAAAAGAATTGTGAGTGTACTCACTTGATTTTATTTTTATTTTTTTTTATTCTAAAAATATTAAGCTGCATTGCACTCATGTTGGACATCAAATGGTAAAGTGTTCTTAAGATTGTAACCATTTCTACTGTAACTTAGCTCCTGGTCATTCATTGCAAAGACGTTTACCATCTCATACGGCAGCTAAACAGGGCAAGTTAACATGCTGATGGTAGAATTAACAATGTTGTAGGAAAGGAATGTTTTCTGTGAATAATGAAATAGTATATCCATGTTATATAATGATGTTGGAATGTATTTTCCTGGCAACTAAAGAGAATTACAAGTTGGTCTTCATCCTTTTTCTGTTGGGGTTTCTTTGGGGGGTGTGTGTATGTGAGTTTTTTTATCCTCTACGGGCTTATGTTGTCAAAGAGAAAGGGAAGACTGTGTAGTTGACTTAATGTCCCTTATTTTTAATTTCTCTGGCTGTAACTACTACTTTCAGTAACACCTTTGCCCGTTACGTTTAAATGTCACTTGATCTAAGACTGACAGCGTCTGTACGCAGGTCAGTTTTGGAAAGAGCGCGTTGGGATTCAGCTTGCCTAGAAGCATGCATCTTCATTGAAAGGGAAGTAAGTGGTTAAATTTGGTACTAGTTGGAAGGTTTGATGTTCCATTATGGAGGAAAAACACTTCCAAACAGTTCAAGCTCCACAACTGTTAGCAATGCAGACTATTAAAGGGATAGCAATCAGCCTACGCATTAGACACACAGATTGAATTCTTGCTGCTTGTCATGTAACCAGGGATAAAAGTATTTTCCAGTGACTCTGATAAAGTAAATGCTGTCATAATGATTCTGAGCAGGCCTCATCCAGATGTTGCAGACTTCTTGCTGTGGTATTTATTCATAAATCTTGTTAAAATATAATCAGAGAAAACATGTCTCAATTATAACCATCAAAACTCTGTGACAATGTTCATGCAAATGCAATAATAATCCTAATGTGTTGACACAAAGTTTGTGCTGTGCAATAGGTTACTGGTATATCTGAGCCTGCTGATTAATACAGAACTAACTTCTTCCAAGTGAAAGTGGAAATGTAAGTTCCCTTGTGCGTGAATGATTGGATTACGCCCTTTTTGTTTGTATGTGTATGACTGCGGGGACTTCTGTAATACTTAAAATTCATAAAGGTTTTCATATGTGTTAACTTGTACGTGTGCTCATAACTCCTATTACTCATCCTATACAATTGGCGTTACCTGATCATGGTGCATTATATAATTTAATTCAAGAGCCTGGTTGTATAATATAGGTAGAGGAGATATGAAGATGAAACGGAGTATGTATGAACAACCTATAGGACAAAACAGTTTGCGTAAACTAGTATATCACCACTCTTCTTTCAAACGCTTGATTGCGCAGCCACAGCAGTCTGCTTTTCATTTCCCTCTGGTAAGCTGTATTTAAAGAAGCAAAAAATACTTTAATGCTGCTTTTTCCTCTAAATAATGTGCTGCCCCACTATAGGAATACTACTCAGCTATCACTGGGAGAGGATTGTTCTGAGCTGATGATTCTGTTAGGATGCGATCATTCCATGACAGATAGAACTGTGAAGCTGTAAGACTATTTGTGAATGCCAAAAAGAAACAACTTATCTTGGAAATTGTAGCAGCGCATGTAAAGTATAATTTTTAAGCAGAAAGAGCACAGGGATAATTCTTGAAGTTTAGGCTGAGCATTATAGCTGGATGAGTTTTTTGGGGACTGAAGTGCTACAACAAAGTGTTGAGGGTATCAACACGTGAAGACATGACTGGCCAAATGTATCTTAGCAGGTTCAGGAGCATTCAAAGTAGCTGGATGGAAGAAGGCTAAGGACTCTCGGTTATTTGACATGCAGTAACTTGTTGCTCCCTAGTAACTTGTTTGTGAGTCTGAGCCCATAGTGAGAGAAGTTAAGACTCCTGCTAAAAATTTGTAGCAAACTTGATAGAAACAAATTCTCACACTGCAGGACAGAAACCACAGAGCTGAGGCTTGTTAGTTGCAAATTGATTATCTAAGCCACAATGGCTTTATCTTTCAGTTATATTTGTGTGGTGTTGCAAATGTTTCCCTGGGATTCAGGTACGCGCTGAGTGCTTTACCCCATACCAGAGGGCTTTCCTGTCTATCTATGACCACTGGCAGGCACTTTCTCCTCTCCCTTCACTACCAAATTGGCCTACGCAGCTTCTGCATTGGCACAGACAGCTGCTGTTTTGGTACTGCGGAGCAACATGCAGAAGAGGTGTGCAACTGTTGCACTTGTACCTGGGTTAAGGATTTTTACATCCTGTCTTGGTGCTACCCAGTTATCTGAAAATTCTCTTCAGTTCAGATTAGGTGAAGGTGAAACTGGAAGTAAAGGAACATAGAACATGCCAAAAGAAACCCAACTTACAAACGAGATCCAAGCTATGAATCTCTAAAGAAATTGCAGGTGGAGGAACGAAAGAAAACCACACTTGATATAAATTCACTGATCTATAAAGTACCTCTCCTTGTATTCAGAAGAATTCCTTTAGACTCTCCTCATGAGAGATTGTGTCCTGCATGCCCTACATCTCAGCCTTGTTTTATACAGAGAGCTCTTGGAAGAGATTCCTAGCTCTTACACCTGACGGTTCGTAGTCCTCCAGGGGTTCCTTTTGGTCATCCTATTTTCCCCTCCAAAATGCATTTACCTTTGAGTTATTCAGGGAATACACTTTTAGCTTCTGCTGGTAAAAGGACTCCTTCACTTTTTTGAAGATGCAGGTGCTACTTTTGCAGACTGGTTGACATTTCCTGTCCCGGACTGGCCTAGGGGTCATTCCTTAACTCTGAGAGTTATTTTCATCCCACTCACTCCCATGGTGAGCCAATTTGTATGCTTCAGTGTGAAGTGTCTCCAACCACTAAGCCTGTCTTTCTTCATGCACAAGCTGATGTAAAATGTATGTAGCTCATTTTTTTTTCTTTTGAGAGCGGATGCTTTGGGTGAAAAATAGGTTTGGAGTGATTGACTCTTCAAATCAATCTTTGGTACTGTAACACACAGAATTGAGCTGCGTAGCTTTCTTTGTCCTTGCAAACCACACTGTGAGGCAGGGAAGTGCTATTCTCTGTATTATACCTAGCAAACCGGAGTGCAAAGAGGCTTAAGAGGAGATTCCTCTAAGGATTTCAGCAGTCAGTATTGTTTAAGTGCCCCTCTGTGACTAAATCAGCGTGCAGGCCACAAGCCTCTTCCTGAATACTAGAAGTGCCCAAAGTGCCTTTCCATCTTAAGTCCTGTGTGTTCCCTGAACTGTCCTCATCCCATCTGGGTACAGGAAATGAGCAACCATCTTCAGCTTGACATCCCTGCGTAGGCATTTCTTTGCTTGCATTTTGAGGGTCTGAGAAGAGACTGAAGGGGGTGGAGAAGCTTATGCTCAAAAGCTATCGAATAGCACTGCAGTGGCCCACTGCCTAGGCAGTGTGTTTAGAATGTGGGGCGAGAAAGGTACAATGCCCAGCTTTGCTTAAAAGGTTGAAAACCTTTAAGCATTTTAAGTCTCCTAGCAGAATGAGCAGTAGCCTGGCAACTAAGATATTTTATGGTGGGAATAATTTGTCCTCTCTAACAAAACATCTGAGCAGGAGATAATGCCAGAGTTAGTAGGCCAGAGTGGAGTGGACTTGCTGGTGGGTGGAATCTGCTTGGCAGAGAAGGGTCAAGTCCCTGCTCCACAGACACAGTGTGCTCTCTGTTAGACTATCACTTGGTCAAAAAGGTACTTCCATCCCCTCCTGGTGCTGGCTTCTGCTCTCCTTCTCTCTACAGCTCCAGTGTCACTGTGTTGATCACAGCAATTCCACGGTCTCCTGAGTAACTTGCTTTCTATCCCACAAACCAGAAAGCTTATGGTTGAGCAGAGAGTTGAACCAACTGTCAAACTAGTGCCCTGCAGGCTTAAATAACCATCTTTCCAGTAACTTGATATTTGTTGCCCCATATTTCTTTGGGCTTCTAGTTGTGAGTCAGGATATCAAGGCCACAGGTGTCTTGGTGAAGTGAAGTATTGGGGAATAGAGTTTTACAGCAAATGTCAAAGTTCAGGAAATTTTACTGGAGTACTCATGTTCAGTATGTGCTGAAGGACTTAGGAGTGATGTGGCTTGCTTGCTAGTTTGGATGCCTGTTATCTCCAGTTGGCATTGAGCACACTGTGCATCCGGGGTGGTTTCAGCCAGAAGGAAACTTTTGTGCTCAGCAAAAGCACTCAGGGATCAAAACCAAAAGTGGGGATGATGCTCTGAAAATGAACTAGTGTTCTCAACTGAAGCGTCACGTTCTTCAGCTCCTCTTGATGTTGCACTGTTGCTGGTGTTGGACCATGGGTCAGTGCTTTGGGAAGAAATGGAAGATGTCCCATATGAACTGTCTTCCATCTTGCACTCCCAAGCCTTTGATAGTCTGGCATCTGGATAAACAGCAGCGTGGCATTTGCTAACATCTTAGAGTCACCTAATCCATTTGATTGATTTATGCATCTGTCTTGCTCTTAAGACCTTGGGGTGTGGTACTGCTTCTCATTTTCATGCTGAAAAAGACTGTTGTTATTTCCAAGGCTATGAAGCATCTGACAATTAAAAGCTATAAACTGTATTTCCATAACCTTTTATTGTCTCAAAGTGTGTGTCTAAAGAAGTGTCTCAGCAGACAGAAGTAATATTGTCTCATTGTCTAATGGATCTATAACAAAAAACACTGCTTTAAGGAGGACAATCTAAGGACTATGGCCCCAAACCTGTAAGTAATAGCTGAAATTTAATCATCACTAGCAAGGGAATGAATCTATGCCAGGAATTACTGCAGGAAAAAAACTGGTTTGGACAGAACAAATACTTCCTGAAGGATAGCTGCACAGCTCTCTGGTTGTGATTGGGAAAGTTCAGGTTAAGTTTGCTAAGGAAGGTACATCTGCACACTCTCTCTTGATGAGAGTCAGGTCCATAATTTAAAAAGGCTGTCATACTGTCTGCAATCTATTTATCAAAGTAGGATGGAAGACACTTCTCTTCAAATTTATAGCCTCGTCAGCTTGTAAATGTAGAAATAAACTGAAGTAGAAAGTGTTGTGTTATTTTAAAAACTGATTACTTTCTGGAAAAGACCTCTGTCTCTGTTTGCTTGTCTCGTTATTGCGACAGCAGTTCTCTGATAGCAGGATGCTGCCACTCCTCATTAAACAGGCAAATACATAGATGCTGTTGTGGGGGCTGCTGTGTTCTCCTCTGGATGGACTTTATCCTCTGTCTTCCTAAATTGCCTTTTGTGGGATACTGCAAGTGAGCACTGGGAAACTCTTGATTTCAAAGGTGAGTGTCCCGAAGCCCTTCTGCTTGGTGCTGTTCTCAAGCCATTCTCCACCCAGCCTGTGTTTGTGCTTGGGATTGACCCAAACCACATGCAGGACCTTGCACTTGGCCTTGTTGAACTTCATGAGGTTTGCACTGTCCCACCTCTCAAGCCTGTCCAGGTCCCTCTGGATGGCATCCCTTCCCTCCAGCATGTTGACTGCACCACACAGCTTGGTGTCATTGGCAAACTTGCTGAGGGTGCACTCAATCCCACTGTCCATGTCGCCAACAGAGATATTAAACAGCACTGGTCCCAGTACTGACCCCTGAGGAATGCCACTCGTCACTGCATGCCACTTGGACATCTTGGACCACAACTCTTTGAGTGAGTCATCCACCTAATTCCTTATCCACAGTGGTCCATCTGTCAAATCCGTGTCTCTCCAATTTAGAGACAAGGATGTCGTGTGGGACAGTGTCAAATGCTTTGCAGTGTCCAGGCAGATGATGTCAGTTGCTCTTCCCTTATCCACTGATGCTGTAACCCCATCATAGAAGGCCAACAAATTTGTCAGGTGTGATTTGCCCTTAGTGAAGCTGCGTTGGCTGTCACCAGTCACCTCCTTATTTTCCATGTGCCTTAGCATAGTTTCCAGGAGCATATGCTCTGTGATTTTGCCAGGCACAGAGGTGAGACTGACTGGCCTGTAGTTCCCCAGGTCTTCCTTTATTCCCTTTTTACAAATGGGTGTTATGTTTCCCCTTTTCCAACAAGTGGGAGCTTCACCAGACTGCCATGGCTTCTCAAATATGATGGCCAGTGGGTTGGCAGTGTCATCTGCCAGTTCCTTCAGGATCTGTGGATGCATCTCATCAGGTCCCGTGGAATTCTGCAACTTCAGTTTCCTCAGATGGTCTTGAACCTGTTCTTCTCCTACAGTGGGCAGTTCGTCATTCTCCCAGTTGCTGCCTTTGCCCTCTGTGACTTGAGTGGTGTGGCTACAGCACTTGCCAGTAAAGACCAAGGCAAAAAAAGTCATTGAGCACCTCAGCCTTGTCCATATCTTGGGTGACCAGGTCTCCTGTTTCTTTCCGGAGACAGCCCACATTTTCCCTAGTCTTTCTTTTATCACCAACATACCTATAGAAGTTTATCTTGTTGCCCTTATCTCCCTGGCCAGATTTAATTCCGTCAGGGCTTCAGCTTTCGTAACCTGATCCCTGGCTGCTCGGACAATTTCTCTGTGTTCCTCCCAGGCTACCTGTCCTTGCTTCCGCCCTCTGTAGGCTTACTTTTTGTATTTGAGTTTCTCCAGGTGCTCTTTGTTTATCCATGCAGGTCTCCTGGCATTTTTGCCTGACTTCCTCTTTGTTGGGTTACATTGCTTCTGAGCCTGGAGGAGTTGATCCTTGAATTAAACAGGTGAAGCCCTTTGAGAGGGGCTTTCTTGGTTCCCTCTTCCCTCTAGGGCTTTATCCCATGGTACTCTGACAAGCAGATCCCTGAAGAGGCCAAATTCTGCTCTCCTGAACTCCAGGGTAGTGAGCTCACTGTGTGCCCTCCTTTCCGCCCTAAGGATCTTGAATTTCACCATCACCTTGGCTGTATCAAGTGCAATGCACTCCTTGTTGTCTGTGGTGCTTCTCTTGCTCCTCTGTCCCAAAGCAAATGCAGAACCAGACCTTCAGAGTGAGAGAACAACCACTGTAACAGAGAGGATAGGAAGAGAAATGCTTTACATTAATGCACATACTAGACCAACAGATGAACAACTTGCTGGAAAACAATCTAAGTGGGATGAACTGTAGTTATAAAAAAAAAAAAAAAAAATAAAATCATTGCTATTGCTTGTATGGCAAGTTTGGAAGCTTCTCATAGCACCTGCTTTTTATTATGCTGCTCTTTGTGAATGTTTGACACATGTCCTGACTTGTACAACCGCAACATTTGTGTGCTCTTTTTCTTCCAACAAACAAGCAAGCCTGCTTTGTTCTGTTCGGGAAACAAAATCTGCAACCATGCATTAAAAACCCGAGGAATGCAAAGCGTAGCCAGCCCTTCCCCACTGGCAGTCATCTTTCCAAAGAGATTGGATTCTTAAACACACAGGAGTTTGGAGGAAGTCTTCAACTCTTAAGTGGATTTGTCAGGCCTGTAAATCCCAACCAATCTCACCAGAGATAGACCTCATTTATAGCAGATAACCTTTCGGGTGCAGATGTCTGCAGTAAACAGCTGCTGCATGGAAAGAATAGGGCACAGGATTTGTGGCAGCTGAGAAGAGGCTGTCCCCGTGTCCTGCTGCTAGGGTGCAGCAGCCACCAACAAGGGGGTGGGCTTGGAAGTTGGAGCGAACAGCATCCGTAGTCAGCACAGGAAGGGTTGGCAAAATCTGTTGACCTGAGCTAGGAGTTCTTCCGTAAGCTCTGTGGCTCCTCAGGAGCATTGCATTTAGGAGCATCTCAAGGAGAAAAGTGCTTTGGCCATCAACAGTTAGATATGCTGAATTTGCAGTGGGCAAGGCCACAGTGAAACAATAATTGTTTTCCTGCTTGCATAAAAAGCTGGAACCATGGAAAAGGGATAGGGTGGATGCTTGGATGCTGGCTTATAGCACAAGGTCTTGGTTCTAGCTTTCTCATTTAGAGGAAAGTAAACATTTGTCCCATAAAAAGCAATGTTTTATTTTGTTTTAAATTTCTGTACACTAATCATAACTTACTTGCATCAGTGGATAGCTAAACTGTATCAAATGTATGTATTTCCAGTTTGGGGTTTTGCCTATTAAGGTAATTTAGCTAATAATTTTAAATGATTTTTCACATTAGTAGTTTGCGGGTTTTTTCCCCCCCCACAAGGTATTTCCATTTGATTTTGTGTTGTTTCCTTGAGCATTAATAAAAATTGATTTAGGCAATAAATTTTGTGGTGGCAATCCAATAAATAAGGGGGACCCTGTAAAGCGATATCGGAATAGGAGACTTACTGTGAATTGCCTGAGCAACAACTTTCCCCTTCAGGTGCCAAACTGTCAACAAGTAACACTAACTTATGCGCATAGCCATGCTGCTATAAACTAAGGACAGACTGGTTCTTCCTCCCTAAGAAAGGATTTTTTTTTTTTTTTTTTTTTAGGGTAGTATGGAGCCAAAAATGACATACGATAGCAAGATCTAGTGGAGGGTATCACAACCAACTCTCTGTGCTGTAGGTGTAGAACAGAGTGCTTTGTCACAAATCTGTTGTTCAGCCTGCTTGTCAGCTGTTTCTGAATCTGTGTTAGAGAAGTGAGTTTTGGGAAACTGAGGTACCGCACTTTTTTATCCCCTTTTCTTTGTTAGAGAAAGTGATGGTGAGAGGGGACAAGGGTACTCTGACAGGGTATGGACAAAAAAAGCTGTAGTATGAAAAATATTTTGTTGAAATGATAAAATACTGCCCACTTCCTTTAATCTAGAGCTCGTGAATTCCTCAAAAACAAGCTTGATAAGAAGAAAAATGGAATTATAACTAAACAATTAGGCAGTGACGTTTAAGCCTTAAATGCTGACTCCTATAGGAAGTCTGTTTCATCCAATGCTGCACTAAGGCGTTGGCTTAGTCCAAATGAGCAGTCTTTGGGCTATGTGCTATTAAGGTCAACACAGAAGGATTGACTGTGTTGTAGGGTCCAGACTGAGTACAAGACTGGGCTGCAGAAGGACAGATGAGTCCAAGCAAAAGAGAGATTTGGATGGGAAGGTGGCCCATCCTTTACTTGTCTCCCCATTCTCAGATGTTGTCTTAGTATCTAGCCAAGGAGAATTCTGCTGAGGATTTCCAGTGAGATTATCAGTGAGGTGCTGCAAATATTTACAGCTGCTTTCGAAGAGGAGAAAGGACAATTTCTCAGAAAGGAGGGACTGAAGCCACTGTTTCTACTCCAAATGGCAAATCTTGCCACGTTGTTCATGCCAAATGAGTGCAATTTCCCTTTCTTCTGCATTTTCTTGCTTTCTAATTTTTTCTCCCACGAAAAATCATTGTTTCTTTATAGGCGTAAGTCAAAAGGGTGTTTCTCCTGTTGAAACTCTGATAGTAGGAATAACGCCTACTTTCCTACTGACCCTAGCAGTGATGAAGTTGAAAGTTAATGTTGTTGTTTGAGGGAGCTAGTCTATTGCAACAGAACTCCTGCAGGGTCCTTCGAAAATTCCTGCCAAAATTTCTGCAAAAAGTATTTAAATAGTGTGTGTAAACAGTGGTTTGCATCCATGAGTGAGATCACTGGTTCTGTCATTAGTTAAAGCATTCTAAACAGCTCTGTGTTATCAGATCTGTCTTCATATTCAAGAACTGTTTAAACTTTCTAATATTTGAGGAGTGCATCAAGGTATGTCCTCTTGTACTGCACCTTACAGAATAATGCTTTAAAATTCATAAGACCGCTCTCCTAGTGCTCTGTCACATCTGTGAAGTTGAAGTTCTGCTTACCCTGTTGTGGGCCTAGTCCTGTTCAGGGTGACTTACCAGATCTTAGGTTTCTGTGGTGCATAGCAGAAAATACGAAATTTGAGGTAGGGTTACAGGTGAAGTACTGTCAAAATCTGACATCATCAGTTAAGGACATGAATTTTAAAACTGTAATTTGATCTGTCTGCAGTGACAACTGTAAAAAGTGTTGCTCTAAAAGGAAAATCAGCTTGAAGTAACAAAAATGTAATGAATATAGAAACGTTGGAATGAGGATAGGGAGTAAGGTAAGGGGCTAACAGGGAACCTGCAGGTAAAACAGGGAAAATCAACTTGCCACGAACACCTCTGCAGCCTTACCGATCAATGTATGGTATTGCTCATCAGTGGTTGGGTTCTTACTAAACTAGCTGAAAAGTTTATGGGAATATTAGGACCACCCAGGACTCAGCAGTGCTTGCTGTGAATGGCGTAACATTGCACAGTGCTTTGGTAGGCCCCAATTTTCATTAAGAGCCTTTCAAAAAGGAGATATCTTTGCACCTCTGCTCACTGCAAACCCACACAGTCGTTCAGTGTCCGTCAGCTTCTGTGTCCACATATGTTGGCTATCAGGTGATGCTTCACGTATGGGGCAGGTGAAATGCCTGGAGATGTAAAGAAGTGGTACAAGGGAGATGCTGGTCTGTCAGAAAGTTTACTGGCAAACGCTGTTTGCATTCAGACCACAAAAAATGCGATGACCAATGGCTCCCAAGAGAGGGAACATTCCTTTGGATGGAGGAGTGCAGAGCAGAACCTGTGCCTAGATCTGGACATTAGCTGGACAGGCTAAGATTAGGGCAGGCTCGCTGTAGGTGCTGGAAAGAGTCAGAGAGGTGAGGGAGGAGGAGCTGCTCTGGAGGGAGTGGAAGGTTCGGAGCTATCTGCAGCCCTGCGCTATTTAAGCAGAGGAGGAAGAGCTTAACCCAGTGGGACACAGATAATTTCCAGTCATCTCAAGCAAGTTTTGACTACAAAGAGATTGGGAATCCCTGATGTGAGGCTTATGCTGCATTAATGTAACAAGCCCGATTCTAGCTAGCGGAAAGCCTACGGCCATGGATATGGCCTGTGGTGCTGGATGTCAGAGAATATTTAAAGACATGAATATTTCATTTGAGTCGGAAGAATTCACAGTGGAGTAGCCCAGACAAGGGAGCATTTCTAAAATGAAAATGAGAAGATAAGGTAAAGATAAAAAGAAAAAAAAAACATAGTTTTTAAAAATGAGGTAAAGTGAATGAGTTGATCTGTGTAATGATGTAAGCGCAAAGGACTTTAGAACTGTGTGGACTTGGCTTGAGAGGCAGAAGAATAGAAGGCTTTAAGGGTGTAGTAGCCTAGCAAAGACTTTACATCCACTTTTACTTGGGAGAGACTTTTCTGGTTTCTGGCATGGATACGAGGTGTCAGCGAGTTATTACACAAGTTTAGAGGCACTGACTTGGTGGGAGTGGTAATGGCTTGTGGGGACAGGCAGCAGGGGAAGAGTAGGAGACTGCAGCTCCGCAATTGTGAGCACCCCAAAGAATCTTGTCTAATAGTGACCCAGCCCCATTTTCAGCTGTGCCACTAAATGCAGCGCAATAAAACATAGTAATAAACATCCAGTAGTAAAGAACTTTTTATCCTCCCTGCCTTGATCCTGGAAGTGTCTCCCAGCTTTTTGGAAACAGATAAAGGAAGAACCACTCTAGTTGAAAGACTTGTCCATGTCCTCCAATTAATAGATAAACTGGAAAGGCAAAATTCTGCCTGTCGTCTTCTGGACAATCCCAGGCATTAGTCACTATTTTTCCTTTTTTTCTCCATACAATACTGACAGGGACTTGGTTTTCAGCTTGAACAGTCTCTGAAACAGGTCATATCTTTTGCAGTTCCACTTTATAGTCATTGGTAAACACCCTACCAACGCCAGTTTTGAAGTTCAGGGTGGGAGGGAAAGTGTCTTCCTAGTCAGCAATATCACTAGATGAAAGAGATTTTGAGGTTGTCAGTTTACACAAAATATTTCCTAGGAGATAAATGGGAATGGGTCTATTTTGTAAAGTTCAGAGAGCTCCTCCTGGCCATTTCAAAAGGAATGTTTTGAGCTCCCCACCCTTTTTTATAATTGTCTTCCTTCACTCCTTAAAGAGGTTAATTTTGGACTCTGAAATGAAAGTCAGACTTACTGTTTTGTCAAAACAAAATGGTATGGTCATTGTGCTATTCCCCAGAATTCTGTTTGGAAAGAAGCTTTGAAGGAAATTTTTTTAGGGGAGGAACAGTAAAGTGTCAGCATTCCTTGCTGAACTTACACTGCTCCCTAACAAGTCTCTGTAAGAAGGCTGTGTCTAACTGCAGTTATTCTTTCTTGTCAAGACGTGATGCCTCTTCTACAGGAGAAAAAGAAAAGTCAAGTCCTCTACTCCTTGAAGACGCTACTGTTTCCAAAATATTAGATGTTTGCTTTTTTCAAAACAAATGCAACTTGCTAGGTGGCTTTTGGGGTAAATATTGACATAATTAAGTTCCCTGAAGTTTTCATTCTACACTGCATGTCTAAAACAGTACTGCAATATAATGACTAATTTTCTATGCTTAATGTAAACACTTGGGTGGTTCTTATTTTTATGTGTTTACCTTTGAGAAGCCAGCCACAAACTGCAATTTAAAAGGTACTGAATGAGCTCAGGGTATTTTTTTCCAGGGTTTTTTATCATAACGTGGCTTTCCTATAGGAATACCTCACTCTTGCAAATCCCCCAGCAGATTTCAAGGCATCCAGTTTCACTGTGTTTAAAAACAAAAAAAAAAACAACCTCACCCACAAAGCCAACAAAACAAACAACAAAACCAGCCAATGCTGGGACTGGCCTCATCCCTTCTGAGCCCTGTCTCTTTACAGTTTCAGGCACTGATTTCTGTTGGGCAAATAAATGCTTGCTGTTAAATACTTAAAGGGGGTTGGTTTTGTTTTTTGGTTTGGTTTTGGTTTTTTTGGGTCGGTTTGTTTGGTTTTTTTTTTTTTTTTTTTCCCCTCCTTAAATCAGTAGAGAGCCACTGATATTTAGACTCCTTTCCAGCAAGTTTTTTCTTCTCTATGTTCTGGCCTCCACACAGACACTTTAACGGTTCTGCACATTTTCAGTCTTTTGGAATTTATTACTTTTATATTAATACAGTTCTTTGATAATTCTCTAATTGCAAAGATTCTCAGCACTGAGGAATGCTGCAAATCGCACGCCCCAAGCCATGCAGTCACTGACTTCTGACTCTGGGAGATGGTCTGTATGACTGCAAATACTTCCTTTTCATGACTGTCAGATGTCATAGTAAGTACCTCTGCATGGCATGACTGTCTGTGTTCAGGAGGGGATGGGAAAATACTTTGGCTACTTAGCAGAAGGAATCCTATCTTTCCTTTGAAGCTGAGTGGTTTAGGAGATTTGCATGCGATGTTTAGGTAGATGAATGGAAGCTTAGCAGCCTCTCTCTTCTCCCTCCCCACCAATATTTGACCCTACTTAAGGATGTGAGTCGAACTGAATCTGTGATTTCTTCAGAGTGCGCAGACATTTATTCATTGGCTGTATTTGGATCAAAACTATGTGGGAGAGTTTGGCAGTATAAATGTATGAAATTATTCCTATGCCACAGTGTTTGCATGATTAGGATTTCTATCATATTACAAAAAACACAAAAAAAGAAAAAAAAAGAAAACAAAAAGGAAGACACTTAAAAACCCCCAAAACTTCAAACAACAACAAAAAAACCAAATGCTTCTGATTAAAAGGCATTAAGGTCCTCTCTTAAAGAGAAAAATCTGTGTTGTATTTGGCTGAAGTTTGGCAGCCTTCAAGCAAGTGAAGTACGCATTAAAATATTAAAACTTTTTCTATCATTGCACTCCTAGGTTATGATGCACTGGCCGTTAATCTAGAATAACAAGCAGTTTTTCTGGGGATGGTCTTTTTCTTTATTTGCACTCCTTAACCACAAAATGGATGCTTAAATGAGAAGTTCACTGTAGAAAAGCATTTGCTGTTTAGAAACGAATGCCAGCTGTGTCGTGTTTTAAGTAGTCGTGGTTCCTTGTCACTTGATTGCAGTTTGACTCTTGAGTACGTGGGATGCTGAACAATGGGGTTTCGGGTCACTCCTGCAAACGGAAACTATGTTCTTGGCTCTTGTTGTTGGTTAGATTGTAAAAACAATCTGAAAGCTTTTGTAGCTGAGATTAATTAAATCTTGAGCTGGGAATTAGGAGTGTGGAGCTTTGCTCCTAACTTTGCCACTGATTGCCTTTTATGGCCAGGAGCTGTCTATTCTTTTTTGGTCTTGTTTCCTTTTCCAGGATTTAGCTAATGGCACTACAGGGACTTTAAAGAGACTATATAGAGCGCTTAGTGCTTAGCACAGTGTGGTCCATTTTTAGACACTCCTCCAGATTATACAGTAATAGAATAGTCCTAATGAAAGCAATGGGGTGGAATAGCTACATTGCTGGCTTACGGAGCTTGTGGACATGCTTCCTTTTGGCAGGATAACTCCTCCAACATGTAGTGTAGCGTGCTTTCTTTCAAGCATCCCTTTCAATACAATTTTAGAAATGGCTGCGTGCCCAGCAGTCTTGTTCCTCTGAGCATGTGTGGGTAGTGCAGACATGCTGCTGTAAGATAATACTTATTTTTGGGATACTGGTATCAGAGTTCATTGATAAATCTTATTATAGCTTTAGTAGAAATTGGTGTATATGCGCTGATTATTATAGCCAAGTATATCTTTTGGGCGAAAAGTCCCTTTGTGAAAGATACATTTTGGGGATTGGCTGCATGTTGCAGCCAGTAAAAAAGCGAAACCGAAAAAACATATATTGTCATTGATTTTTTTTTTTTTATTTTTTTTTTTAGAAATGAAATCTTTCAGTTTTACTGCTGAAATAACTTGTGGTTTGCTTGTATTTAATGCTAAGAAAAAAGACTAAAAAGTGACATGCAACAAGAACCATTGGTTGATTTAAATTCTTTTCACTTGTCTATAAAAATAAAAGATGACTGAAGGTTTGCCTGAAGTATGTGTTGTGCTTGTTCTGGGTTATTTTGTTGTGGTTTCCAGGAAAACAAAAATCGATTGTTTGCTCATCTTTTAATGTTTGTGTTTTCTTATTTGATTAGTCAGTTCTTACAGGATGCGCTTGGTGTCTGGGTTTCCACGACTACCACTGAAAATAGAATAAAAACAAGGAGAAAGGAAGAAATAGAAGATATGGAAGAAAGCGGTGTTTGCTGCTACTTGTATTTTGCATGTATATGTATGTAAGGAGGCGTTTAGCATAGTTGTCTAATGATCAAGATCTTCAGGGAGTTTTTTCCCCTTCTGTTAAGAAATATGTCTAGAAAACACACTGAGTGTGCTTGTCATACAGCTGAGCAGTCATGTTGTGACAGGTATTAGAGCATGTTCGAATATACTTAAGGAAGCATACAAAACTTTAATCCTGGTACATTGTTTGTTCTTTAAGGAAGTTACCATGTTATAATGCTCATCTACCACTTCAAACCACACTGTTGTCCCCCTGAATCTTTGGACGGAAGGAGAGGAGACGCTGAAGATGAAAGTTATATCAATACCATAAATGAGAAACTTGGGCAGTGCAAAGAGAATCTGTAACAATGTTGACATCTAGTAAACTTTGAAAAAATATTTTTTTCCATTATCCCCAAGCTAGAATAACTGAAAAGTTGTCAGAATTGTTCTGTGAAACTCCCAGTAAAAATTCATGAAAACACATGGATTTATTAATTGTTTTTACTATAAAATCTTGGGAGACTGAAGATACCAAATTAGCGTCAGAAAAAGATACTTCCATACTCATCTACAGTGTTTGGCTAGCTTCTGCCTTGAAAATACAAAGTAGGTAAGAGACAACCCTTCTTGGTCTCACAGGTGTAATGAAGCAAGACTTTTTGCTGTTCTACCTTGCCAATCAGAGCGCTTGCCCATTTGCAAGTCTATAAATATACCTTATGCTATAGCTAACTGATGCTTCCTTCCCCTTTATGTTTAAATGATGCAGGTGATGAGTATCTGGTACTGCCTTCAGGGAGCTTCTTAATAATTTCTTTGCTCTGAAATAGAGTCCACGCTTTAGTTCCCTTGCTTCTACCCCAGCTCCACTCCCGTGGCATGCCCTTACCTATTTTTTTTCCCATCTTACTAGTCCATGTTGTGCCACCCAAACTTGTACAGTATATTGTCAAACACACTGTCCTGCTGACTAGAAAAGATTTGATTTGCTGTGGTGGCTCTTGGGCTTTGGAGAAAAATATTGTATTTCTCTTCCATATCCACAGCACCCAGCTTACCTGTTTTTAAAAAGGAGACAAAAAAACCTGGTCCAGTAGCACTGCAGGTTCTCCACATATGTGGGGAGTAAAACAGGGCCCCCACTTCCTCAGGAGCCTCTTATTTTTCCCTGATTTTTCGGTCTTCCCTACTCTCCATTCTCTCAGTAGCCTCTTTTTATCTCTCAATAGCTCTTTAGCTTTGGGCTCTCTCCTCCCTCCCCTGAATTTTACGCAGGTAATTTAAGGACTGACTTCCAAGTCCCAGGACTTTGTAACAGCTTTGTTACCCGTAAAGCAAATTATATGCTTACAAATATGGTGGATGGCAACCCGAAACAGAAGTTTCATTTCTTTGGTATGTTTTTGGGTAATTCCTTTCTTTCTCTCTTTTTGAAATTGAATTAGTGGTTTCTGAACTGGCAGAATGTGGTAATGTTTTTAAAAGTATGTAAAGCATTTGGGCAAGGTAGCAATGTGGGGCACTCCATAGTGGGTCGAGAGGACTCGAGACTGTGGCTGTGCAGGGCAGAGTATAAATGAAAGGAGAAGCTGGGTGTAAGGGGGATCATGGGGGTGAGGTGGGGATACACACAACTCTGAAGCCAAAAGCTCAGAGCTTTTATTTCTGTTTCTTCACTGGTAAAGCACCCCATAATGTTTTAAGTGCTTCAGGAGGAGGAAACGGCTGGAAAGATTCCCACTCCCACAAGCAGCAATGTAGTAGACCCAGAAGGGCCCTCAGAGTGTCTGTTTCTCTGCTTTCCTCCAGGCCACGGAGCATTTGTACAGAGCACTTTGCAGATGCTGTTTCAGCTGCACAGATGTGAAGCACCTAATGCCAGTTTGCCTTAGGTGGTGCAGGAATCTGTATCTAGGAAGATAATGCATGTGGTGTAGCGGCAGCAGCGCAGACGGAACTGGACTTGCTTGTGTTTCTCAAGGGTAATAACCTACTCCTGTTTCCCAACCAAATGACTCTTGGGCTGTAGTCTCCAGGCCTGGAATTAGAAAGGAATGATCCCTGCAATGCATGAAGCTTTGGTACAGGGTGGGTAGTTATTCTGTTGTGTATCCATAAATATATATGGGCCAAGTTCTTTGTGTTCATTAAGTTTCTGACTGAGTTGTCCGCACTTCAGGTGCCAGCCTTGCTCTCAGGTAGGAAACAAAGTTATGCTCCTTGGTCAGTATAAGAGCTCCAGGACCTGGTTTCAGCCTGCTTTTAAAGGAAGCACCTGTATTGCTCAAAATATCCTAGACAGGACAGAAGGCAAAACGGGGAGAGAGATGAGAATAGGCTGCAAGTAAGAAGCAAACTTGATAATACATATTCGATAGGTTACATCAGCATCTCTTCTCCCTCCATTTATGCTCCGTTGCATAAGGAGCTGCTTAGAGCCAAAAGGAACCATAATCCCTAATTCACTTTATGAATCTGGCCCCTTGGTATTCATAAATAAAACCCAAGCAAGTCTTTATAAAAAAATATTTTCCATCACTTTTTAATAAAACCTGAGATCATAAATGTGCAACCCGTAGCAAAATTTTATGCCAGCTATCGCTGCTATAGCCAACTCAGAAGGTAGAAATGCAGCTCAACAGTTCCATCCCTGACCCTGTCTCTAGCTGGAAGAGTCTTGCTCATTTATGAAGAGGTGGACAAATTCCAAATTCCCTTAGCAAGAATGAAATCTAACAGCAGGAAACCTTTCTTGCTCAGACCCTAAGGCACATCAGTCGGTGACTTTTCCTGTGTACTTGGGCTATGTGTAGTCCTCCAGGCTGTCTGATTTTTGCCTGTACTGTAATATTGTCCAGCGAAGCCCTCCATCCCCCTCTTTGAAATTTCTCACTTCAATCATTTGTGCTTTTGTTGTCCTTCCTCTTGGCTGTTCCAAAGCTGAACTGTGGTTGATACCCTTGCCAACTGCAGCAAGGCTTGCTGGAAGCTGAAAAATATTTATATGATTTCTGCTTAACTGTGTACTTTTCAGATATGCTCAACTGTGAATTAAAAGCCAGTTATATTAAAAAATAAAAGTCATTTATGAAACTGGGAATTAGAGCCTTTTAAATTTTAAACCAAATCCCTGTTCAGAATAGGCTGGAGTAAATATAACTTCATAACTAAATCCCAAAGGTTGGATTTTTTTCCACTTTTTTTTTTTTGTTTAGGCTGTTCTATTGCTTCCTTACAAGAGAGATGATATTTCTTTTCCACAAGAGAGAGCATTTGTCAACTGCAACATTCAAGGATTTTAATGTTTTTAGCATTAGACAAAATGGGGGATGGGGGGAGAGGAGGCTGTTATTTCTCTTTGGTCCTCTTATAGAATTTTTACTTTGTTCTTTGCACGTTTAATCTGCTGCTCATTTTGGCTGAGAATGTCTCATGCAGCCATGTTTAAGTCAGTATTTGAATCTGCTCTAGAGAGCATAGGAAAATGCCAGAATTTACTTTGTGAACTTGAGTCATCATTCCCGGGGGATGTTTTTGACGTCTCTTTTCGGTCCTTGTTACAAATGAAACTTCTGGATGCTGGTGGTTGGTTGCTTCAGAGACGTCAATGCTGTGTTTCAAGGGAGGCAGAGTGGAGGATCATCTGAAGGATGGTATCTCCCTCTCAGAAGGTCTGAGCTGGTGCAGTACCATGTGGTGCCACAGAAAAGTTGTTATATCTGGATGTCAGACGAATTTTACTGCTCTGTCATCCACAGGTGAATTGACTGAATTTTGCAGTACTCTTTTTTTTTTTTTTTTTTTTTTTCCCCTCAAAGACTACAGAAACTGGAATTTTATGAGACTGGCAGCTTTCATTTAAAAATATGTCATGGCATGTTTGTAACTGTTGCCCTCTTCCTATCTACTGATGGAAGAAACAAGTGATGAGTAAAGCGTGGGGGGGGGAAAAAAAGCGCAGGAGGCAACTAAAACAAACAAGCATCCCATCACTTTTTTTATATTTTAAATCCTTGCTTTTAAGCCTGCTGTGTGTATTCTTTGGAACTAGACCCGAGATTTGTGAGCTGGGTGTTGGCAGCGCTGCAGCTGACATCCTGCTCTGTGCATCGTCCCGCATTCTCCCTGTTTTCAACTGACACACAAATTTTTAAGGCCAAAGGGACTGTTATCATCACCTGCAGTTCACAAATGAACGAACTTCACTCAGTAATTCATGCAATTTGTATTAACTGTGTAATGGAAGGGCAGTTAAGATACAGGTGAAATACAGACCATGACTGTTTGGGATTAGAGTAAGAAAAGACACTAGACTGTCTTCTGTTTGTGCTCATGTAACCCCAATATACGTACTAGAATGTGTTTTGACTGGAAAGTGTTCTTCCTAGAGCTGTAAAATGCTGTATAAAATAGGATTGTATTGCATAAATGCAAACATTAGGAGGCTTAGAAAGCCATTTGGCAAGCAGATGTGTGGAGTTCTATTTTATAGATCTCTCCAATGTTATTAGGAAGCTGACATCTAATACAACTTAATTCCATAACATTAAAATACTTATTTGCCATGGCAAAAGCCTCACTTGTGGGAGAAAAGGGTGGAGGGGACTGCTTCTGGTCACCAGGCAACACATTGCCACGTTTCTGCATTAGTGCAAATGAGACATTATAGGGTAAGCGTGGATGAAATATTGTGATTACAGGAGTAGCTTTCAGCTTGAAGAAATTATCATATGCCGCTAAACCGGGAAAAGAACAGCAATGAGTGCATTATTAACGTGGTGGGGGAAAGGAAAGCTGTGACACACAAAACTCAAAAGCTGCAAAGCTCTCTTAAGGGTTATAGCCAGACAGCCACTCCTGCCTGTGTTGCAGAGAACATCATTAGTGCTGGTCTTGTGGGGGGAAGGCTACATAGCAAAAGCTTGGCCACAGAAGGACTGAAGATTTTGCTGGTGCAAAATGCGGAGAATTAACTTGCTTTAGCAATGGGAAAGTCTCTAGTGCAGAAGGTCTGGTTTGAAATAGAAGCAAATTGAGCTGAAGGGTAGGAAGTGCTGCAAGAGGTGTTGACCTAACGTTTTCAGCTCTAGACATCTGTGTCCAGGACCTCAAGCGTTCAGGAACCACAACAGCCTGTCGTCTTCTGTCCTCACTCCTCTAGAGAAGCCCCATGACTGATGGTGGCTTGGAGACAGATGGAGAACTGTCTTGTTCCATCTGCATTCATGCAAAGCCCCTCTCAACAGGCAGAGAGACGACTCAAAGTGTTGTGGGGTGGATATGGAGGAAGTGTCATCAGTGACTCAATTCCTCTGGAGGCATGTTTCAAATCACGGTGCCAGTCCAGTGGCAGAGGGCAGTGGGTCAGGGGTGGATGACAGCCCACTGCATTTCTTGTGACAGGCAGTACAAAGTCTCAGGCCTCATCTGTTGCTGTTTGGGATGTTTTTCCCTATTATAATTTTCATTCTTTAAGCCACATATGAACTACTTGGATAGAAATATTTTTGTATTCTTTTCCTCTTAGAAGCACTGTTTTCATTTAACCAATGCTTGCCCATCCTTCCAAGGGCTGCTATGAGAGTGTACTGCTTTGCAGGCAGAAGGTTCAAACCTCTTAATTTGATTTAAAAAATAATCTTCCACAATGTGTGGTCTATCAAGAATGTGTAACCGTATTGTACAGTAGGAAGGGTTTATTACAGTCATATAGATTATGTCTCTAACTTCTAGTTATAATGTGCTTCGTTCTCAACTTATGTAGCTAAAGATAACACTCCACACTATTATGCACTTGATATATGCTATTTTGACAATTACATGGTGATAGCAGGTTCTCTGTAATAGCAAAATGTCAATATTTTTTTGTATTTATACTTACAACTATGTCCTGGCCCATGAAGGAAAATGCCCATGAATTATCTTCTTTGTCTAATTGCAGTAGTTGATAATTTAAAACAGTATCTCCTAAATTAAATTCCTGTTGAGCAAAACCATTATTTACTGGTTTTTAAATTTCGTCATGTTGTTTTCATATAGTCTTTACTCAGTTTACATTTATTTGCATTGGTGCCAAAAACACTACTTTAGAGATCCACAGTGCTTAACAGCTTTGGATGGCTGGCACAACTTTAGCTTACAAAATTATTATTTTTCTTCTCTTATTTCAACTCCTGTGCTCTGGATCCAGTGTCAGTCAGATAGCACCCAAGCTCAGCGATGCATTTGGTTAATCATGCAGGAATGATGCAGAGCTGGGTGCCACAGCTCTGAGCATTTAAAACACTTTCACCAGAAGTAGCCACGCAGTATCTGGTTGTGGCTTTTGTCTCCTCAGAAGTATGTCCCCTACCTAATTTTTTTAAGGAAGGTTAAACTGTCCCTTTCCTATTCCCAGAGAAAGTTTGTGCATGCATGCATGGAAGGGCTGGAAGTGCAGATCTTCTGTTGCTGGGGCGAGGCAGGGAGTGAGGACTGCGGCAAGCTGGGAGTCTGTAGGTGTCTTACTGCCAGCAAGGCTCAGTCTGGAATAATGCGCATCTTGGTGTTGCTTTCCACGAGGTTTAGCCTTCCAGTTTCATGGATATACGTGCCTTTAGATCATGAGGAACCAGTTACTCTCGCATTATGTAAAGTATGGTAATAATGACAACCATAAAAAGCTCACCGTTGTTTTTAATTCGATCAGAAGTTAGTTCTTTTTTTCTTGAAGACGTGAAGGAGTTACAGGATAGGGTAAAAGGGTTTCATTTCTTCTCGCTGTCTTCCATGTGTCTGCCTTTATTTACTGTAATGCTGTCCTCTCCTCCAGTATCTCAGCTGCTTTGCCTGCCATCTGTCATCACCCCAAACTGGCAAGGAGACCATTAGCACTAAAGCAGGCTTATTGCTTCCAGGTATTTGTCTGTGTTTGCCTCCAGCAGAAACATGAGTCTGAAGGAAGATCAGTGAACTTTTCCAGAGAATGGCTGAATAACAGTGACAGAAACAAGAGCTGATATAAAGTAATAAGCATTAAAGTAATTTGAGAGCCCAAGTAGAAACCTTCTACCCTAATTTAGTATGAGAAAGTACATTTGTAAGGATTTCTAGGTAGCATCAAGTTCTTAAGATGGTGTAAAGGGTTGACAGGGCTTAAGAACAGTAGGAGAGCTTCATAGTTAATGTACTTTGCTGAAGGGATGCCAGTTGATTGGTTTGACCTGACACTGCCGAATTAGTTTTACATTTAAAATAGAAAATAAAATTCAAGTCCGCCTGTCAGTCAAAAATCTCAGGTCTAAGAAAAAAACAGATCAGAAGATTGAGATGTCTGAAATGGGGCAGGTATGATGGAAATGGGGAGTGTGCATTTGCAGGGGGACTGCTAACTTGCTAGGTACTGTGGGCAGTAAAGCCAAGGTACCTTTATGGATAATGAGAAAATGACTATCCGTATGACTGTTCGTAACTGTAGAGGGGAGAAGCCCTGGGAGGTAGGCTAGCTGAAAGCGCTGCAGAGATGCATCCCTCATAAATGGACTATTCTATGCTGTCAATCATGTTGGTTTTGTGCTTCACCTGTGAAGCAGCCTGTGCTTCTGTGGCCAGGTTCAGGGCACTTGATGAGTGTAACACATGCTCAATGTATTCTGGCAGTTCCTGTGTTGAAAAGCATGCAAACCATATAGAAAATTAAGCTATGCCAAATAATTATGGGCGTTATTATGGGTTCAACAAAACAGAGGTGACTTACTCAAGGTGCATTTCAAACACAGGATAAATCTTCCCTTCAAAACTGGTTTTCAAATACTTGATAATCCAGTATCTAATCCAGTCACTCATTAATTTAAGAGTCTTTTCAACTTTGTGCATTCAGGAAACTGATTTATGTAGTACTTAGTGTCAGAGATTGCTGGTGACATTCTGACGCTCCTACTTCTCATATCTAGGCCCTGCAGATAATGATAAAACTTTCTCAGAACTCCCTTGGTCTCACGCTTTACGCACTAAGCCATGGCCCCTCCATGAACCACGCATCAGTGAAAAGGCTTGTTCGTTCATTGGGCTTATTGGAGGATCAAGATTTAATTTCGGGAAATGTGTGTTTTTCATTTACTTTATGATATGGAAAGGGGCTAGGTACGTTCTGAGTGCCTTTGAAAATCCTATTCAAATGATCTCCTGCTTGGACAGCCCTAAAAGCTCAGCATGTACAAACACAAATTCAGAACTTTTTAGAGGTTGAAAGCTGCTGCCCTGCTCTGCCGATCCTTTAATCGCTGAGCAGAGGACGTCCGTGCACTGTTTCCCAGTCATTGATTAGAACTACAGAGCAAAGCTCTCAGATCCCCCTGAGACTTGTATCCATGGACGTGAAACCATCACCAACCTGGGGCAAATCTATTCTGAATTATTAGGTTCATTTCTCCTCGTACATGACCTGAGAAGTGAAATAGTTCAACATCTTCACTTAGTGTTTTCAAGATCCTCCCAGTTACTCAGTACTAAGGTTGTTAATATTAATCAGTCCCTCTTAGCAGCTTCTCCCTTTTCTGTCCTGTTTTGGAAGTGATTCCTCTCCTGTCTTTATTGTATTAAAGTGTTTGTCTTTTTCCAGTTCATCATGCAGTAGAAGCTGCTGTGTGTTCAGTGTACTGCATTGTCTCTAGGTAACATCATTAGTGAGTACTTTGATGTTGCTGTTTATATCAAACTGAGTAGGGAAAAAATTTGATCCATAAAGGTTTTCTTTCTTATCAAACTCTTTTTGATTAAATGATGTTGTGTCTAAATGCAGGTAGCAAGAATTGTCCCTCCTACACATTACACGACTGTGGTCAGGAAAAAAAATCCATTTCCATCTACTGCTAAATTCTTGTTTTCCTCTCATTTATAGAATCATTGAAAGTTAAAAAGCTGCTGGCAGCATACAGCTCCTTACGTATCTCCACAGGAGGCTTCTGTTTCCCGTATCTGAGAACGGGCTGTAGGACTGGGAACCAGACCCAGGATGCTGCTGTTCCATGTCATTTTGTTAATCCCTTCATTTTGCTGTAGTTTGGTAAAACAAAAAAAAATAAGATATGTTCATTATCTTTTGCTCCGACATTAAGCTCTTCTTCCCAAAGCAAAGATTTGCTTTTTGGTGGACTGGAGGAAGGAGGAGGAGTGGGTCTGTACTTCAGAAACATTCATACTGCAAGAAAATGGTCTGTCCATGTGCACGTTGACTATGGAAGTCTACATTTCCCTGAAACTGATATGATCCTTGTAGCCTTCTCACTCATATATTCCCAAATCAGAATCACCTCCACAAGACTTTGCCTCTCTCTGGCTGGTCCATTAAAGGGACAACAGCTTTCTACTAGAAGATAGATAATGGAGGGGGTTGGCTTTACTCTGTCTATGGACTTCTGTGCTTTGCTGCTTGGAGATGATTTCCTCAGGGATATGCTGACACTCACTCCTCTGGAAAACCTTACAGCTGCTCAAGTATGAATTCAGGAGTTTAATTTCGGGTTTAAGAAGTCCATTACCCCTTAAAGTAGCTGTAAAATGCTGACTTTTGCAAGGAGTGCACTTTTGCAGCAAGGACTTCACTTCTGAATTGCTGCCTTCATCATGGGTGATTTCAGTTCCAGTTTGTTACTGTACAAACTGTTAGTGTACAAAGCCTTTCCTTTGGGGAAAGGTTACAATGGTATATCGTTAAAGGAAAGTATCAGAGGAGCCAAGACAGAGATAGGTGGTTTCATAACCATGTTCCTGTGGTGGATACCACTGAGAATGAGGCACCTTGGACCTTGGTGACTCACAAAAGCAGGACTCCGCTTCAGTCCCCATCCTCTGGCATCACAGCAAAAAAACAGGTATGAAGTTTTAACAGCTATAGACACCCAGGAGCAAGGTCTGCCAGGAGGAACTGCACCAGCAGCCCGCAGTAGATATTGTAAAAAACAATGAGTGCTAGTACTGGGTGACTCTCTGTTAAAGGGCGCTGAGACACCCATCTGCTGTCCTGACAGGGAGTCACATGAGGTACGCTGCCTCCCAAGAGCTAAGGTTCGAGATGGTGCCAAGAGGGTGCCAGAACCTGTCAGGAGTACAGACTCCTATCTACTGTTACTCTTTCATATGGGCATGAATGACATCAAAAGCCAGAACCTGGGCAGAATCAAGGCAGACTATAAAGCCCTGGGGGTGCAAGTGGAAAGAATTGGTGCCCAAGTTATCTTTTCCTCCATTTTACCAGTTAGAGAAAAGGGAGCAGCCAGAAGTGGACCGATAATGCATATCATCTCCTGGCTGCATAGCTGGTGCCATCATGAAGGTTTTGGGTTTTATGACAGTGGGATATTTTTTGATTAATATGGCCCGTTAGAAAGGGATGGATTCCACCTGTCTAGAAGAGGCAAGGGAATCTTTGGCAGCAGGCTGGCCAACTTGGTGAGATGGGCTTTAAACTGAAGGACTCAGGGTCGGAGTCGAAAATGGCAGTGCTCATGCCATTGCACCCAACTGGGGAATAAGCCAGGCCAACCAGAGCAGCAACAAATGTTCCTTAGCTAACTCTCAAGATGAGATCTAGAAGGACAACAAGGGTGTGTATAACTGTCGTGGATCCTGTGCACCCCTCCAAAGAAACCTGCATGCCCTATTACCTCTCCGAAATGCCTGTACCCCAATGCACGCATCATGGGGAATAAGCAGGAAGAACTAGAGATCTGTATGTGGTCGCAGGGTCATGATCTCATTGCAATTACAGAGACATGGTGGGGTAACTCGCGTGTGTGGAATGTTGTCGTGGATGGCTATGTACCTTTTAGGAAAGACAGGCCAGCAGGGCATGGTGGTGGAGTAGCTCTCCACATAAGAGAGCAGCTGGAATGTATTGAGCTCTGCCTGGGGTGGATGAAGAATCTGTTGAGAGCTTATGGGTAAGAGTTAAGGGGCAGGCTAATATGAGAGACACCGCTGTGGGTGTTTACTAGAGGTCACCTGATCAGGAAGAGGAAGTTGATGAGGCTGAGACCCGGGCCTGTTTAGCCTGGAGAGGAGAAGACAGGGAGGGAATCTCGCCAATACTTATAAATATGTAAAGGGCAGGTGTCAAGAGGATGGGGACAGACTCTTTTCAGTGGTGCTCAGTGACAGGACCAAGGGGCAATGGGCACAAACTGGAAAACAGGAAATTCCATCTCAACATGAGGAAAAACTTTACTTTGAGGGTGAAAAAGCACTGGAACAGGCTGCCCAGAGAGGTTGTGGATTGTCCTTCTCTGGAGACATTCAAAACCTGCCTGGATGTGATTCCTCTCCAACCTGCTCTAGGTGAACCTGCTTTGGCAGGGGGCTTGGACTAGTGATATCCGAAGGTCCCTTCCCTCTTCCAGCCCCTGCCATTCTGTGTGATTCTGTGAAACTTGCCAGAGTACCTTGGAAAAATAAAGCCTCATCTGCAGGTGCTGCATGCACCTGCATCCGATCTGCTGTCTGCGAGCATCTTGGACAACATGTTCTGCCCTTAGTTTTCTCAGGGAATGCTTAATAATTTGTGAGGGATAAGATACTCTAAAGTACTTCTGCGTTTTTGGACCACTCTTACGACTGCTTCTTTAGGAAAGCTCTGCAGCACCATGACTTGACAAGCCTCCCCATATCTGAGGACTGCTATCCAGTAGTAGTAAAAATCAGTCACTCTGTTCAGCTTGTAGCATATAGCTTTCGAGTCAAAGGTTTTAATCATGAAATCACTGAATTTTTCAGAGTTGGAAGGGACCTCTAGAGATCACCTAGTCCAACTCCCCTGCTAAAGCAGGATTGCCTAGAGCACATCACTCAGGACTGCATCCAGGCGAGTCTTGAAAGTCTCCAGAGAAGGGGACCCCACAACCTCCGTGGGCAGCCTGTTCCAGTGCTCTGTCACCCTCACCGTAAAGAAGTTTTTACTCATATTTGATCAGAACTTCCTATGTTCCAGCTTGTGCCCATTACCACTTGTCCTGTTACTGGGAACCGCTGAAAAGGGTCTGGCTCCATCCTCCTTAAACCCCCCCTTTAGATACTTGTAAACATGAATAAGGTCTCCCCTCAGCCTTCTCTTCTCCAGGCTAAAGAGTCCCAGCTCCCTCAGCCTTTCCTCATAAGGGAGATGCTCCAATCCCTCAGTCATCTTTGTTGCCCTTCACTGGACTCGCTCCAGCAGTTCCCTGTCCCTCTCGAACTGGGGAGCCCAGAGCTGGACACAGTATTCCAGTTGTGGCCTCACCAGTGCAGAGTAGAGGGGGAGAATGACCTCCCTTGACCTGCTGGCCACACTCTTCCCTGTGCAACCCAGAATTCCATTGGCCTTTTTGGCAACAAGGGCACATTGCTTGCTCATGGGTAATTTACTGTCCACCAAGACCCCCAGATCCTTTTCTTCAGAGCTGCTTTCCAGCAGGTCCACCCCTAACCTAGATTGGTGCCTGACATTCTTTCTCCCCAGGTGCAGGACCCTACACTTGTCCTTGTTGAACCTCATTAGGTTCTTCTCTGCCCAGCTCTCCAGCCTGTCTAGGTCTCTCTAGCCTGTCTAGGTAATACTAGTGGTGAGCAGTGTGAGCTTGGCATGGTTCACACATCTGTTGCTTTTCTGCCTCAACAGGTCAAGGTTGTAAATTGTAGATGGTTGGAAAAGAGAGTCTTAGTGATAAAGCATTTAGGCAACTCACCTGTATATTGTGAGGTACCTGGATAACATGTGTGCTATTCATTTAGATCTTGCATATTGCTGCGCATTACCTGGAACTTTGTTGTGGATATGTGATATTATACCTCGGTCTTGGCACGTGAATTGCATGTTCAGTGCCTCCTGCATAACAGTGCGAGCATTGTGATATATGTTTGTCTGCATTAAAATTTTGTTCCTCTGTGTTAGTGCATCTCTGAAGCAGGGGGTTAAATACATATCCTTCATTTTGAGCTGCTTTGGTAAAGGTATCTCAAGGGAAACTGAGCAAAACCAAGAAATTAAAATGGCTGCAAATTATATTCCTTCTCCTGTCTAGGTGGTAGGCAATACAGATTCATTCCTGTGGGTACCACTTTTTTCCTAACACATACTGGGACAATGGCAGCAGCATTGCCTAGTGTGCTCCACTGGTGCTGTTAGCCCACCAAACTTTTCTTCAATTTGGCAGCCGATAAGCATCCTGTCAGTGTGGGCATGGTGGAAGTTATTCACCGCTTGTAGCCATCATATTCTGCAAGTTGTGCTGATGCTCCCTTTTCCAGGATAGTTGGCCTTCGTTTCTCTGTGCCAGAGGCTGGGCACAGGGAAAGGTACCATTGAGTTTGGCAAGTAATGTGTGTGTATGTCCCTGTGAGATCTCAGAAGGGAAAGCACAAGGTGCTAATGAGAAGTTGTGCTGTCAGATACAGACAGACTTTAATAGGGATTGCGGACTGTGAGGCCAGAAGGGTGCAGAGCTGTGTGGAATTGCCATATGAGAAACAGATGTGGTTGTGGTTTTATACCCTGCATGCGATTTGGACAGCCTTGTGCACAGCTTGATCCAAAATTTGAATGGAAGCAATTGTATGGGTAGGCTCTCTCACACAGGGGAAACACGGCTATGTGGTCAAACGTCTGTTCCCCTGATCAGCAGCAGTGTTAAAATCTATAGCTCAACACACAGCCAGCATACATCCTCGCTCCTGCTGCCCAAGAAAGTTAACTCTGCTCGCCTTTTGATAGGAAACTGGTAGAGCAGATTTGCTCAGCCTTTGTCCACCTCTTCCAGGAAAGGAGTCACATACTCCTGCAGAGCTCAGCCCAAGTCCCAGCTGCTTGTCCTCCCATGGGCACTGGATCGGGCCCAAAACAGTAAAGAAACTGCACAGGTTTGAGAGGGGATTCTGCACAGCGTAAATTAACTCACTGGTTTCATGGGTCTCCTTTGGCTGTAACAAGTATCTGCTCTTCCTGTTTTCTTTCCCAACTGTAAGCCTTGCTGCACTGTTGATTCTGATTGTGATGTTTCTTAGGCAAGATGTACCAACAGGAGCCCTGTTATACTTTCTCACTAGTTCTGTTAAAACCTCAAAAAATTTGAAAAAGACGTATAATTTGTGGCGTTCCTCTTTTTTTGCAGTACGTGTTGCAAGCGTAGAATTTCCTCTTTCCTTCAGTCTCTCTCTAGAAGGGAGCTATTTCTTGAGTCAGAGGAGTGTCTTGGGAATAGGGTGTAGAGGCAGATTTGACATTTCTGTTAAAAGGGATTGCTGGTATGTTACATCCAATTTTCTTTGTGTTGGGCTTAGTAAATAAAATGCACAGTAAATGGTAGTAAGAATTATTCACAGAATTGTCGTTCACTTCTCTGAAGATGGAATGACCCAAAAAGCTCCTACTGTGGTGTGCTCAAATTCATGTTTTGAGTAAAAAGTTAAGGTATGAACTTTGCTAGTTGTTGACTGTTTTATTCAGCACTGTCATTGCTGCACTACTTATTTATTTATTTATTTAATGTACTATAAATAACATCGAATGAGATGAAATGGTGGGCTCTCATTTTCCAGGTGGTATGCGGAGTAGAAGAGATCTATTAATACCAACACAAGATACCATCTCTCTCCTGAACCGCAGTCAGAAGGAACAGCTGTGTGTTATTTCTGCCTCGGGTTGGAGCTCATTTCAATAAGCTGAGATTGGCTGCATTTTCCAAGACTCTGCTAGCTGGCTCATTTGTAACAGCCATTCTTCGGAGCTCTCGCATCTGTCAAAGCTCATACAAATCCTCCCCTAGAGGAAGCAGATGTTAGAAAGTTATAATTTAGATGTTTGTTTTCCCTCTTAGAAGAATTCTGGACAGCAATCACTGTGGTCTGTTAAACATCATTACCAAATGCAAATTGTTGATGAATCTGGATTAGTTTGCAAGTGATTTTTGTAACAACTCTTCACCTCAAGAATTAGAGCTAGGGGAATAAAAAGGTAATCTACTATTACAAACATCTAGGATTGTATAATCTATAGATTCATACACAGAGTTTAAGGAAGCTATCTGAGTTATAATGCTATAAATATATTGCTGGAGTCACTAGTAGTATAGACTAAATGGAGATATCCAGACAGTTCTGTCACCAGTGTTGGATAGGTGAGCACTTCTTAGTGAAGACCTTTCCTTCCCTTCTTTTTTTCAGGTTGGCTTTATGGCAATCTGGTGCTTACTTTAGGGGTTCTCCTTTCCTGGGGGAGTTAGAGCACATTAAGAGCATCTGCCTGGCAGTCGGTGGGGCTTGTTGTTAATCAAGTGGTCTGCGAAGCTCCAGAGGGAGATCTGCTTCTCCTGTGTTGGGATTTGGAGTGAGGAGCGTGGGCTGAGCTTCTGTGTGTGTTTTCAGAGTTTGCTCTACGTGTGCACTGTTGTTTTGCTTTTAAAGGTCATATGAGAAAAAACTAGTAGTGGGGAGGGAGCAGTGCCTGTTTGTCTTGACCTGGCCCCTGCCCTTTGGGGATTAAGCAGATGAACAAAGAGGTATTTACTTCATCTAGCTAGAGTTCAATGCTGCAGTGAGCAGGATGGACCTCTGCTGAGGTGGATTGAGAGGGATGAGGCCTTTTTCATGCAACTGTCAGATTTCCTAGAAGATCAAACCCTTAACAGAAACATGAAACGCAAGAGAGGTTGCACTGATTTTGTCCTCTGGCAAATGTAGCTCCTTGTTACGTACTTTTTTTAAATATCCAGAAGGCGTTAAAAAAAAAACCAAAACGGCAAAATGCATTGAAGTAGCACACTCCTGCTGTGGCTGCAGTGAGATACGCGCATCATAGATTCAGTCAAACGCATAAGCTGCACATACAACCCAATTATTACCCACCTCTGCACTTCAGGCCTTGGTGTACTGAGATAGGGTCGCAGGGCAGATTATAATGAATTAACAAAAAAAGTCCTTTTACTCATCTCCTAAAATACCATACCATTGTTAAATCTGATCTTCTCAATTTTGCTTTTAAAATCTTAGAAGATGAAAAGTTTTCTCCAAGAACACTAGCTGTATTTTTTTCTTAAAAGGATGATAAAATGTTCCGTCTGTTCACATGCTGAATTATCATAGACATTTTTCCAAAATAATTATGATCTGTGGAACACTTCATTCTTAATTAACAAAAAAACTGAGAGTTGCTGCTATTAACTGCCAACACATTTTGATGTGGGAAAAATTGATTATCTGTGCTACAGGAGATGAACAGGTCAGATTGTCAGCTGAGATAAGGTGACAGAATTCCAGCTGTTTCTCTTGTCCCTAGTTTAGTCTTTATACTAAAATAATTTTAAAAGAACCTTTTATCAAGAAATGCTTCTCTGATCCGGCGGATGAGAAGTGAAGCTAAAAGTGAATTGGGCAGCATCTACCCTGTTTTGCTCTGTTGCATAAGCCAAAGCAACCTACTTTAACCTCTCTCTGCCTGGGATTTCCTCCCACCACCTAATCATCTCGTCTAATTAGGCAGAACTTTTTCAGGCAGAGTTTATGGTGCATTTTGTAGGGCACTCCATCACACCTCGTCACACACTGCAGGTATCCAGTTGTCAGCAGTCCCTCAGTCCAGGATTGATCGTGGGTATTCTGGAAACGGGTAGTTGCCCCCTCAGGGAGATGAATGAAGCTGAATGGGGGATAACTAGGAAAAGCAGAAGGTACATAGTATATCACCTGTATGATGTCAGTTTACAGTTTGGGGGGATAAAGGACTTAGTGAGGCACTTAATATCACCATAACTGCGACTGCTTATCATAAATGAAAACTGAAATTGTTTTGCAGATGCAGAGGCTGTTCTGGTCAATCACATACTTGGTCTCCCACGCAGGCATCCGGCAAGGAGTAGCTGTCATTGCCCTATTGTAGCTGTCTGAAGCTTTTCCAGTTACTGCCTTGCTTGTGGCGCAACAGTGTTTAGGACCATGCAAAACTATAACCCCACCCAAAGTGGTTCTCCATGCTGATGCTGAAGAGTAATTGTCCCATCTGCTAAATATATGTGCCTAAAACTACATCTGCTAAGTATATGCATCTAAAATTAACCTTATTTTACTTTCTGTTCTTCTCGCTTCAGTTCCAGTTACGGATGATGTTATGACTTTCCTGAGGGATTAAAAAATTCTTCTGCTTCAGGTTATTTGCTTCTTATTTTGGCACTCGGACATCATGATCAATTCACTTTGCATACTATCTGGTATTTTACTGGTTTATTATTCCTGAAATGTGCTTGATGAAGAGAACTGCCAATATAGGGTGTCTATTTGCAGAATGGATTGACAAACCTTTTAATGGTTCCTACAGCCTGTCTCCATTTCCTGATGGCAGAATTTATTCCCTTATCTTTCAAATATCCCTTGTAGGTGCATATTGCACTCTGCAGCATCCCAGAGCTTTAGATTCATGTGAATTCTAGATCATCTCCTTTTTAAATTTTTCTTTAAAGCAGAGAGAATTAAATTATAGGACTTTTTAAAAACTGTATATCTTGGTGGTTTTTGGTTTTTTGCACTGGAAGGAGAGTATTCTTCTGCATTATTAAAGACAGATGGGTCCCAGAGACTCCTTTGGATCCCGCAGCAGGGCATGATACACCTTTGTTCTACAGACTGTCAGCTGAGAGCTGTAACATCTTCCATGGCTGGTGAGGGGGGAGACAGGCAGGAGAAACTGGTCAAGAGTATAAATAAATTAATGTTGCCCAAAGGAATTAAGTTAATAAAGTCTGAAAGTTGAAGAGGTACAAAGATATAGGAAGGATGAACGTGCTTAGATCAAGCTCTGGCACACGTCTCGAGATACATCAGGTCCTTTCCAAGGCAGAGGTTTTGCACAACCTCAAAGGGTCCACTGGTTAATGCAGAATCTGCAGCCCCTAGCAAGTAACTTGAGTAAGGTATTTCCTCTTAAACAAGGGTGAAAAGGATACATTTGCGTAAGGGTTGGCCTCTGGTGCAGCTGTCAGATAGGTGTTTGTAAGCTGTGCACACCTGGCATTCCTAAGAATACAGCCACATTAACAAAGAAAAGGATGTGTGATCGTAATGCTGTGATGAATCTTCACAAAATCTTTCTTCGTCAGCTGATTGCAACATTTTGTAACGCATTTGCGTGCTCTGTTGTTTGTACTGATGCGTAACTCTGCGGAACCACATAGGCTCAGTGCTAGTGATATTGGGCAACCGTCCCTTAAACACCGTAACTTATTGTGGTTTCTTTCTGAGGGACTTGATGTATTTTTCTGGAGCATGTTCCATAGGCCCACTAAATTACTTGGCATCTCAGTATACTAGTTCTGCCTTCTTTTCTGTATAGACATCTCTGAGCTTATATAGACACATCCAAATTTGTTTTAAATTCACTATTTGGGAAGAGTTGCGTGTCACTTTGGGAATTTCAGCTTGGGCCTCCTGTGTGGGTATACCAGCCTTACCAACCCTGTGCATAAGAGGACCCTGTCATCTGCATTAACAACACATTGGTGAGGTTTGTGTGTTCCTACATCTGCACAGCAGCTTGTTTGGCTTCACAGATTCCCCTGTTCTCCTTTATTCAAAACAGGATTTACTCTGCTTTGGAAAACTCATTTCTAGTGTCCAGGTAGCTAGCCAGCACTGAGGTCTGGTGTGGCTCTCAAGTCCCAAGTGCTTATACTAGCCATTTAAGGACTGGAATACACGTTCTGAGAACACGTGGGTCTGCAGAATGGCTAACACATCCTAGGAGCAGCATGTAATGGCTAAGACTATTGTAGCAAGGCCGTCGTGCAAATACGGGTTAATATTTTTTCTTGGTCATGCTTCTGCATGCATTGACCAAAGGATTGAATCACAAGCCTTGAAAAAACTTGACTGTGGAAAATGGGAATAGTTTAGCTAGAACCAGAAGGAAATAGCCTGTCCCTAACATTAAGATTGTCTCTATTATTTAAGCTTGTTGGGTTTAGGAAGCAATTTTCAACTTGATTTATTATGCCAGTCAAAGAGGAAATTGTGGGTGATAAGTGCTGATATTGTCAGGCTTAACTGTATGACTGAATTTGGGTCCAGGTCTCTCTCTCATTACATAGTTCTCAGTTAGCTACGTACACGTTATTCCACATAGGTTATTGGTTTGTTGTTTATATGTGTTAAGCAGTAGGTACATCAACTTTCCCTCCTTGGGAAAAATTTTGCAGAAAAAAAATGCATTGTTTAGTTATAAGCTATATGCATCACAGCCTCTCTCAAAGTCTGGCCCCCTTAGCATGTCTTTTAGCAAGGTGTACATTTTTTTGCTAAAAATCAAAGTGTCTTGCTGCACCAGTGGGAAACCTGCAGAGTGATGTAAGTAAAGTTCAGCAAGAAACTACCCAGTCGCCAGCCAAGGGAGGAGTACTCTGCAGGAGTAGTGCAGGAAGGGAAGTGCAGTTGAGCCGACGGCGTTATTAGCGCTTGCAGTTTTGTTGTGAAAGAGCAGCAATTTTCCACTGAGAGTCAGAACAGTTGTCTTGTTTGTTGTTTGTCTCTTCTTCCCGGTAATGTGCTCTAAAAGCCTCAATATCATTAGATCGTGATTACAGTAAAAAGAACAACTGCATCAAGTGGGATCTGCTTGATGAATGTGTTCCTTCTGCACCTCTAAGTATTGTTGGTTACTGCACTGATGCTAACATACTGCACAGTACAGAGAATGCCTTCCCTGCACCAGAAACCTCATGTAGTGTTTCTTACTTGTTCCGGTTATTGCTCTTAAGGTGTATTTAAGCGTAGCAGCTGGCAGCTCCAATCGATATCAAGGCCCTATTATGCTATTGGTTGTGTAAGTGCATTGTAAGGGACAGGTCCTCAGCCAGCGAGCTCCCAGGGTACTGTAGCGGTGACTTGACCTACATGATTCAACAGGCAACTGGCAAAGCCAGCACTAGTGTGCAGGTGTCTTGGAAAGCGGCTTCTGGCTTCTCAATCTGTCTTCTGCTTTTGAAGAATGTGGTCTGTTGCGGATGACCCAGTAAAATAAACAGGCAAGGGTAAGGAGATGAACAAACTTGTGAGTTTTCATCCAGGAATGAGTCTGGAGCAAGCTGGACGTTGAAAACTGTTTTTGCAGGAAAACTCGGCCAAATCATTGCAAATGCAAGCAAATGAATGAAAATCATGACATGTTTTCTGGCATGCTGTAAGTCTGTGAGAGGGCTCAGTATGCCAAGTTAATAAAACTTGTTAGGACTTTGCCCAGATCTCAATAGAAAAAACATGTGTTCAATTTGTTACTTAACATTTTCCAAATAATATGACTGCTACCAGAAAGTAGAGATCCAATAACTATGACCCTGATCTTCAAATGTGTGCTGATATTCAGGTCTTCACTTGGTAAATTAAATTAATAAATCACCATGTCATTGAATTTAGGTGGAAAATACTGTTTTTCCCATGTTTCCTGACAATTAAGAACTTTTCAACAAGAGGTTTAAATGTCATTTGCGTGGGAGTTCATTTTGAAACAAGTTTTGATAGGTATTTTGGTTTGCCTTTTTTTTTTTAACCTCCAAAAAATTTCAGAATTGTCAGAATACATGAATATTCTCTGAGCAAAGCAATTATTAGTTTTGAAGTTTATGACTTTAAAAATCACCACAAAAAAAGATAAAGATTTTTAAACAGTAATTTGTGAGTGAAAGTTTCTTAGACTAGAAAACATCCCTTGAAGTTCAATTCAACTCTGTTCACTCTCAGTTAGATGTCTTGTTAGATCAACCATCGTGTCTCTGTTGATTTCCAAATCAAATCTCTAACGTATAATTGCAGAGGTAGACACGGTGCTACAGAGTCATTGGGAATTTTGTCTTTTGTTCTGTACCTCACTGAATTCAGTCTGGACAGTGGGCGTTACTGTTGGGAAGCACAGGCAGAGCTCGAGCTTTATATTTTGTCAATGATGACGAGTTACAGGTAGAGAGAATTGCGTGTTTCGCAGCCTGTCTTGCATTGATGCTTAGGTGAAGCAGCGGCTTAAGTTTATCAGTGTATTTTTCGTTAAGTTTTTCTTGTTGCGAGGAAGAAGCAGCAAGGAAGGGAACCTTTTCCTTTGAATTTATCGCTTAATTTTGAAATGAGCACTTGAATTTCCTGGTCTTAAAGAATTTACTCAGAGGTACGTTGCTCGTGATCTTGTTATGTTTATCTCATGGGTGGCTAGAGGGATCAGATCAAGAAATGCCAAATGTACCGTTACCTTAATGGAGGAGCATAGCGAACACCCCTGTGCCTGGTGCCTGCCCAAGAGAATTCTGCACACCTGCATCTCTCCAGGGGCTACGTGTTGCCACGGTGAATTAGAGCTTTCTGATGAGCCTCTCAGTAAATAATAATTAGCTCAGGTCTCCCCAAAGTGAAAGGCTGCATCATTTTTCTGACAAGAAAGGCAGAGGGACTGTCTGTGAAGCTGGATAATAAATTATTAATTATTATTAATTACACTATTATTACATGCATACCTGGGACCTATCCTTGCTAGCTTGTACTGATGTCAGCAGGCTTTTTTAAAGCAAGTAGGTCCGTGTGATTCCTCCTGAGACTGAGACTTTGTAAAATCTGGTGTCAGCACTTTAATAAATAAAGTCCCACAAACAAAAATATGCTTCCTGTTTGCAGGTACTGAACCTATGTACCAGGTCCGTGTCAGTGGGGAAATACACCTGTCATTGAGCAAATGTTCCAGTCAGCAAAGCACAAGGATTAATGATGGAAAATACTAGATGAATGAGTATTATAAAAGCTGCCAAAGCTCAGACTCTCGTATCAGTTACATTTTACCTTATCCATCCCCTTGGTGTAGCAGTAAATTATTAATGCTGAAAACTGTTATTTCATTCATGAATAATTTAATATGGCACTGGATGGGTGATGGGGAGATAGTACGCAGTATAGGAACAAAGGCAGCAGCAACTCCTGCTGATCCAAGATGCTCTATGTGCTGAACAAGACAAAGCCCAGATCACCACTTGTGCACCTAGTAGATAAATAAGAGAAGGGTTGGATCCTTCAGCCCTTCAGACTGTGTCTGGCCTGTGCTACTCAGTGATACCAGGAGCAGTATCTGCAGAGAAAGTTTCAAGGAGTGACATTTAAATGTGAAACTCTACAGGGAGGGTGTATTTGTCTCAGCTTGGTATCGCGTAGCACCTTTCTTTGCAAAGGGTGGAAAGGGAGAACTGTGTTTGCGCCATCAAACTTGGGAGCCTGACAGAAGAGCTGCCTGAGCTCTGTGCCGGAGCCTGTCTTGTGTTGTCAGAGGGGCTTGGAGGGAAATCTGGAGTACCCCGGCGCTTTGCTTGAGTGCTGCGCTGGAGAGCACTAGCTGTCCGGGGATCTCAAACATGTAGATGCCTTTGGTTAGCTCCTCAAAGTACTGCCTGGTTCTCGCTTTTGTCGGTCATGGTCTGTTTCTTTTCTGGAGCTGCTCAGAGCAGGGTTTCTTTAAGCCCACCAAATTGCTAAATATAGCATTTATTTTACAAATAGAGCATTATATTATAAATATAGCATTTCCTTGCCCCAGGAGATAGTCCCAAACCCCTCTTAACCCCATGTGCACTGAAGTGAATTAGGGCTATTTTGAGAGTTGTTGTTGGAAGTAGGCAACACTATTCTGAACTCTTCTGAATGTCATTTAGCATTTTTTGATTTCTGAGGTTGCAAAGCTGTGCTTAAAATGCACTCGTTTGCGGCATGTACTTCTGCATCAGTCTTGGCACAAGAGCAACGTTGAGTGTGCAGAGCTATCACTAGGTGCCACCTTCCAGTTGAGTCACCAGTGTGGGGTGCTGGTTTAAGTTTTCAGGCTTCACTTATCTTTTTAGATGTATCGTGAAACACAGGGTAAATTACCAAGTTGCTGGGGTGAGGTCTCTTTGTAGAAGTTTCACAGCTTAGTTATTCCTAGCTAGCAGGGACGGAAATGTCAAAGTGTTGGGGATGAAGGCAGGTCTCTTGCTGTGGTATGCCAATTAATTGCTTCAGGGCTGAGCTAGGACTGAGTGTGTTTAACGTGTGGGAAGAAAATGGGGAAAAGGCTGGATTCAATACCAATTTTTTTTATTTTTTTTTTGGCATGTGGAGTTACTGATAGCTGTGCAGAATCTGCGTTTGAAGAACCAGGAGCCTGACTTTCACGTGCAGTTTATTTTAGGGTGATTTCAGGGGTAAGAGGGTGTCCACCTCACCTTCTCCTTGCATAAAATGAGACCCTATCATTCATGTGTGTTAAAAGAGAAGGAAGTACTGGGAAAAGCTGCTTCCTTGAGTGAGGAAAAATGACCTAAAATGCAGTTATTCATGGACTTCCTTCATCCTGCTATTCTCTGAATATTTCTACCTCCCTACTGTTTTTCTGTCTGCACATTTCTTTACTTTGTGTTTATTAATATTGAGTAGGTATTTTGAGTAATGTCCAAATCCATTTTCTGCTGCCTTCAACAAGGAAAGGACTTCTCCCTTCAATTTTGCTATCAAGGCAGCAATCCCATGACTCTGGTATTGGAAAATATTATTTTAATGCTCTTAGTTTTCTTTAGAAGCATTTATACCTTGCCCAAGTTAGACCCATGCTGGGAATTAATTCCTGACTTTGGGAATCATGCTAATGAAGGGGATGCGTTTTTCTTGACTGGTACTGTTCATAGTACATGATGCCATTGACTCTAAACCACAGAGACAGGCTCATAAACAAGATATGGATGAGAAGACGAGCTGATGCCTTCTTTTAATTTGCAGAGAGACGGTGAAGCTAAGTAAATTAAATGATTCATTTATGCTAATTTCACATGCACACCAAATAATGCATGCCACTTTTGTACTTAATTGTAATATCTCTAATTTATGGAGATTATAATGTAAAATCAACGATGCTGTGACTCGAGTCATTGGTGGAAACTCCATGGGTCTCAATGGAAAAGGAATCTGCCTCATAGTAGGGGTCATCTTTAGAAATGAAAGAGCAGGGGGAAAGGGGGGATGAGCACTTTCATGGCATAGTTAAAAGTAAGGCAAACAATCCATAAACAGCTCACTTGAAAGAGAACAGGATAAAATAGCCCATCTGATTTTATAGGAAAAAAGCGATGTGAAAAAATTAATGACGTAGCTGGACCTAATTTAGGCCACACAAAGATCTTTCCTACTGCGTCAGTAAAAAACAAACATTGATCTTTTGCAATTCTTGCCTCATGTCAGCTTGTTAGGAGTAGAAACTAAGAGTCTGCTCTTGCTTGGTGCAAATCTATTTGTTTCAATGCAGTTACTCCACCGTTACAGAAACGTATCTAATCCAAATAGCCTGCTTACCTGAACCTGATCTCCATCTGCATGACAATTAAAAGCTTCATCGAGCCAGAGAGCTGCAACCAAATGAGCTTGTGAACGTGGTGGATGTGAGGAATGACTCCTTGCTGCCGTGGCTTGTAGACAATGTGAATTCCAGATTTCATCTTGGAATTGCTTACCATATTGGTAAAGGTTAGTTAGGTTCACTGTCATCAATTTTATGAAATGTTTGATTGGAAAGGTAATTTGTGTTTGTTAATTAGAAATCACACTGAAGCATGTTGTGACCTAGATATCAGCGTAATTTGCATGCAGAGGCCTCTGCATTCAGTAGTGCTGTAAGCTTAATGATTTTAGACACAGCAGTAATAAAATTATAGTTCTTTCTGTATGATATTTCCCCCTTCTCATATTTTCTCCTCTTCAGAAATATAATCAAAATTATTACCGATGCAGAACAAATCTGAAAATCACCAGCACAACTCTGTGACAATTATATTGCTAGACCGTTGCCAGCTTAATCCACGTGTGAAAACTGCATAGACTTGTGTGTATTAATAAAAATGACACCACATTTTGAGGACAGGAATCTCCCATCCACAACTTTTCCCTTCTTTTGTCATTAATATCCTAGGTCAAACAGTATTCACTCTGATGCAGCAAGACATGGTACCTGCTTGAATCATTGGCAAACATTTAGTGCAGAGACAAGGAAAGTTCTGTCTTGGTAACACGAAGTTTCTCGTAATGGGAACATTACAAATTGGTTATTCTGTCTGTAAAATGTTCAGATGCTTCAACTTTTCAATCATGACACAGGCTGGTGAAGTGGAACTGATGTTAGTTAGCATGCAAATGCTGCTCTGAGCTACTTGCGTACATCTCATGAGTTGCTTGTCTTTATGTGAGCAGAGCGCTTGGAAATGGTTCTCACCCACTTCATGCATTTGGGCTGAAGAGTAGCAAGTGGTTGATACTGACAGAAGATGGATAATAGTGTTGGGTAGCCCAGATCTCTAACTGACTGATAAATGCATCCAGGACACAATCATGGAAAAGTCCTCTGGGAAAGCAAAAACTGCGGTAATGGTGTCTGTCTGGCTACAGACCAATGCTAGACTTTGTAAATCAGTGCGGCCAGGTCACAGTTACAGAGGGAATTGTCAGATATACTGTAGCCCTTTAAAAAAAATTAATTCATTCCTTCCTGAGGAATGGAATTGAGTTCTTCTGATGCCACATTTTGAAAGGTGGGTGAGAAAGTTTGAGCACAGAGTAGGCAAAGGGGGAAGTCTGTCCTCTCAAGGAGCAAAGACTTTCCCAGCATCTAGTTTGCTTTGTTTCCCTTCTGAGATGGGAGGAAGAGGTTGAGCTGATTTCAGCTTGAGTTGTGGCAGTAGCGGTGAAGAGCAGAGTGGGTGTTATACTGGATCGCTGGAGTTGCTTTTCCAAGTAGTCACTGATTTCTTTGGTCTTAAAAGAAGCCAGACTCCTCCTGGCAGCCAGGCTCTACACTGTATGGCTCTGGGAAGATGAGGAAAGATGATTTGATGTGGCATGGGATACCACATGTAACTGCCTCAAATGTAGAGGCTCTGGATGTATGGACTTCACAGAATCACAGAATGGTAGGGGTTGGAAGGGACCTCTGGAGATCATCTAGTCCAACCCCCCTGCCAGAGCAGGGTCACCTAGAGCGGGTTGCACAGGAATGCGTCCAGGCGGATTTCTGAATGTCTCCAGAGATGGAGACTCCACCACCTCTCTGGGCAGCCTGTTCCAGTGCTCTGCCACCCTCAGGGTAAAGCAGTTCCTCCTCATGTTTAAATGGCACTTCCTATGGTCAAGTTTGTGCCCGTTACCTCTTGTCCTGTCGCTGGTTACCTCTGGAAAGAGCCTGTCCCCATCTTCCTGACACTCACCCTTTCAGTATTTATAAACATTGATAAGATCCCCCCTCAGCCGTCTTTTTTCCAGACTAAAAAGACCCAAATCCCTCAGCATAAATTTTCATTCCTATTAAAATTATTGTGAGATTTGCAGGGGAAGCTTTCAATGAGGAACCAAGTTTTCATATTCTTTATTTGAATCCTTAGTTTCAGTACACATGCTCTCGTGTCTTATACCCCTCTATGTTTTCCCAATTTAAAAGTCTTTATTTCATATCCTGAAGTGGACACAAACGTATTTGCAAAAGAAGAACCACCATCTGGCAGGTGGGATTCAGAGAAAGTCTCTCTTACTAATTTTTCTGGAGTGGAAGTAAAATTAAAAGTGCCCAAGGGCTTGATCCTACTGTTTTCTTACCCTTTGATGGTGCCCTGAAGTCTTAAGCTGAGCCCTTCTCACTGTGTTCAGCACCCGGTTACAAGTATGAAGCAGGCAAATCTGCTACCGATTCTTTTATTTTATTTCAGTAATCAGTAAAGTAGTGCTGGTATACAATGGGGTTGTTTGGAAAACAAGGCCCATTTAGGAAGGTTCTTATCTTGGGAATGTTTTTAAAACCCAACTTAGGTTTATTAATGAATGACTCCCAACCTACAGCGATGTATCTGAGACCAATATCTGCCTGATTCAGGACCAAGGCCATAACTAGATGAAGGTCAAGTTTTTAGCTACTAGCTTGAAGGACTTGGCCGATTAATGCCATGTAGGTACCTTAGGTCTCAAGGTGGGTCTTTCACAGCCTTGTGGTAGTCGCTGCACTTCTCCTGAAGCCTGAATGATGTTAAGATCAGTTCTGCCACAATTTAATTTACATTTTATTGGTACAGCCCGAAGCGGGCCTTGTTCTCTGGCTGCACAAGACTCCGATGTTTTCCTTTGTCCTTTTATTGAGAACTAAATAAAACTGAGCAGAACTGCTGATTCATAAAAAGAAGAGTTGTTTTTGGAAAATGTTAATATCTTGTGATAAAGCAGCCATTGCCGTTTTATGATACCTGACAGAAATTACCCAGTTTCTTTGCACACAATTAAATGGAATTATCAACCCATTAGGTTAGATACATTTCACAGTAGGAAAATAAAACCTAGTGTTTACTTATCGATGTTTAAATAAATTGTAATTATCATTCCATGACAGTCTTGTACTACTGTAATTAAGCTTTAAAATAAAGGGTAATTGGAATTAAGAGGGCTTATCTACATTTCATTTAGAAGTTATTGTTGAAGTCAGCTGTGGTAATGTGCAATAACTTTCAGAAAACAGCACTCACCTGTTTCTGCCATGGATTCCGTGGAATGATGCTGGCACTCAAGCAGAGAAATTTGCGTACATCTCACTGAGAGAGGAGAATCGATGCCACAAGGTCTGCATGTTTAGGGTGAACTTCCTCACGCTGAGCACTGATGTGTTTTTTCCCTTTCTTCGGATTGAGTGCCTTTTGAGACTGAATGCCTTTTGAGACGGAGCTGAGCTTCTTTGTTTTCCTCCTGTTTTCGATTTCTGTTCCTTGCAAGAATAGGTTTTTCAGTTTCCTTTTTTTCCACCCAGCATGGCAAATTGAGTGATATGGATTGCTGGTTGTTTGATTCAGCAGGCTTTGCATACAAACCTTTGATTTGCCAATGAAACTCAGGGTCAGGGGAACAAAAAAGGGCCCAAGCCTACTGCTTGGGGACAACTCGGTTCTTAAATTTGATGCAGATAACAGGATTGGGACCTTCAGTGGGGTGAATATTAAATAGGTATGGGGAGGATGTGGGGAACGCCATGGTGAGAGAAATTGGCTCTTTGCTCAGTAGGGGCGATAGGGTAAGATGGTTCTTGGCATTCCCCCCTGAAGAGAGGTATGCCTAATACTCAAAGGTTCCTTAAAGACTTCAGCGAAATGATGTTAAAGGGGCTTGAACTCTTCTGAAAATAGATGATCCAGAAAACACTGGGAACAAACAGCCTTCTGCCAGAGGTGTCAATAAGTGGTACATTCAGGTTCCCACCAGCAAAGGGATGTTCATGGAAAGCATGAGAAAAGTTGTGGCCTCTGGCTGCTTGTGTGAAAGTGCTTCTTTTGAGAATGTGCCAGGTATCGGGGAAGAGTGTGGTAAAATCTACTGTGCAACAGCAGGTTGGTTTTCTTTTAATAGAGGTGTCTTCTTTGAAGGGTTTTCTTTACATTTTATTTGGATATTGGGACTATCTTGCATAAACAACGAAAGCAATCATTAATGTACATCAGTCATTTGTTTGAAGCTGTTCGTTCTGGTGAGTTTGGAGTTGGTCTTGTTTCCTTCATTAAATTACTTTACATCAAGAGTCTAAATTGCCTAATTAAAGACAAAAGGCTGTGGGATTCCTGCCACACTGTCAAGGCACAACAGAAAACATCCAAATACCAAGAGATATGTCTTGAATATCACTCATATTCAGTTGTTAGGATCTCAGAAGCCTGATAGAGTCCATCTTATCTGATGTACACACTCTCTCACGCCCTGAGCATCTCATGATCTTGTCCCATTTCATGAGGATAGGCAGGAGGAGTCTCTCTACTCTGCAGTTACCTATAGTAATATTATAATTTGAGGGGGACAGCCTATGCCAGGACATGAGGTCAGGACTTAGAAAGCACTTCACGCTGCATAGGTGTTAAAAGTCAATTTGAATTGCCCAGATTGGTATTGTATTTTGTTTGGCTTCTCATTGTTAGGTACTAGTATTCCTCACAAGCCCATAAAATTTTAGGGAAGCACTTTAAACTTACAGATTCAAGACCTATTTTTTAATTTGGTGGTGGTCTTTGGAACTCTTTTTAGGAAGCCGAGTCTATAAACATCTAAAGTGCTCCGATCTGAAACTCAGAATGGAGCTTGTTTTAAAAAAAATATGTTTTGAGGATTCTGAGTTTTCTAATATTAAGGGAGGAACTTTTTCAAAAAGTCAAAGCTGAATCAGATTTTTATTTTTTCTTGAAGTGGAGTGTTCAACCTGAAGGATTTCGATGAAAGCTCATCTTCAGCTTAAATGTAATTTAAGAATGCAGAGTGAAGACATATAAAGATATTCAGGACTAGCAACTATGTAAGTTTGAAAACTAATTAGGGAACAAATCAAGCTACAAGATCCTATTAGTTATGCAGGCTATGTAATAATTTTTTTCATAAGGAAAATAAACACGTGAAACGATTAGTCAGCTAGGGTAAATCAGATTTTCTTCTGCTGCTATGGATTTACATTAGCTGTGGATTTAACTACCCTTACTTTTGGGTGGTGTGATTGAAAATCATTCCTCTCTGATTACCTTGAGATTTTTTTTAATTTTTGCATAATATTTTAGAGGATCCTGTAATGTATAGATAGCAGGAAATCAAACTTGCAGCCTTGCCTTTGGAGTGAAGGCACATAAGATGGCTTGGAAGAGAATTGTTGCATTTTTTGAATCTATATATTGGGGCTGGAACGGTGGAAATTAACCACATTTAACATACTGCTGAGTTTAAAGCGGTGTGATTTTTAGGGGTCAGTCTTTGATATTTAAAGTATGTGGGAATTTTTTTTAATATTAAGTAAATCTAGAGTTCGGTTGGGAACAATTTCAACATATGTAAATTAGAAGCCCTGGCCTGACTTTAATCCCAGTTTATATCAGGTAGGAATCTGCCTATGAAGTGGTAACGAGCATTCAAAATATTTGGAGGTGTTTTTTTAATGATTTTCCTTAAACTACTTGTTAGCGTATTCATGGTTTTGCTTCTCTTTTTTCTTTTTTTTTTTTTTCTCTTATATAAGGCGAAAAACAGTGCCTAGATGAAGCAAATAAAAAGAAAAGGTATCATCTTGCAGCAAAGTTGTAATAAATTTTAGTGTTTAAAGTAGAAATGCTGCTGCAGACAGACAGCTCTGGAAGTTTTAGTTTGATGTGCTAAGCTAAAGTAATTGTTGCAGATCCACTGAAGTTAAAAGTAAAGTTTCCATTGTTAGTGGGCTTTGATCAAGTGGTTGAAGAGGGGGATTGTCAGACGCATTGATCTCAGTATTAACTCTGTTCACAGTTAAATTAGTGGGTTGCACACAGTTTCCTAGGTTGGATCTGCAGGTTTGCGAATGCTAAGTGCCTTGTGCTGTGTCCTTTCAAAGACAAGCATCAGAAAGAAACACGGATCATCCAGAAAGCAAAATTATTCTTCCTGGAGTTGGTTGGCAAGAGGGGCAGCAGAGGGTGGCAGGTTTGTTAGTTCCCAGGAGCTGTGTCTGTTTAGCGAGGAAGTTCTTGCATGAGTTGTGGAGCTGTTGCTCTGCTTTCCCTTGGGCCCAGGCAGTGGTGCTGTGACTGCCTGTTTGCAGAGGACACCTTTATTATTGGAAGGTGAGCAACTTGTGGAGTCAGGTCCTTCTTCCTTTGAGTGGGGGCGCAACAGGGTAGCTCTGGGCTGCTAACCCTCGTCATTTGCTTTGATTTCCTGAAAGAACAGACACACAGTCACCCACAATCTTAACTGCACTTTAACAGGCTGGGGTTTGTGAGGGAACGTGTTGTAATATATATGTTAGTTAAAACCGATTGAAACAGTAAAAGTAGTTTTAAAACCCCAGCGCTTGTTTATTCTCAGTTTGTGATCTTTACCTTGGAGAGCAGGTGATATAACACCTCTGTTTTAGCCTGAAGCCGTGGAGTGCAATCATGCTTTCCTATTCCACTATAAAATTTTACATTTGATACAGTTGACATTCTGGTGCAATGGACCATAAATTAATGCAGGTATGAGCTATAAAAGGAAGGACATTAGAATAATCGAGTGGCTACAGAAGTAGTTGAGTATGTGAGTGTCTACGGCACAGAATTTTTCGATTAGCTTACTTTTATGAGCCTTGTCTGTTCACTTTGTCTATATCCAAGATACCTTAATTTCATTTTCTCTTGAAAGTAACTCAAGGGATTGCTGAACCTCTTGAGTTATGAGATTTTTGTGTCAACAGAAATTTAATTACTTCTGAGAAATGAATCACTGTAACTCATCTATAATAAATCTCCGCAATATAATATTCTAGAGAATACATTTTCTGTTGAACCATAAGGTGTAATCTTTGTCAGTATTTGTCTCTCCATTAGTATGATCATGTTAGAGATGTATTTGTTCACTTTTTTTTGTTTTGTTCTCTTCCGTGTGTGCTTTCACTTCCGTTAGGGTAAATCTCTGCTATGAAGGTAAGGACCCGTACGTGGCACGTCTCCCACGCTGAGGTCTGTATTTCACAGAGACACTGTTAGCACTACTGAAATGACTTGCCCATGGTGTGTTAGCCAGTATGAAGAAACTACTTTGCACTGGAGCTGCCAATTTTTTACCCTGCCAATTATTTAATCAATGTTAATGGCACATTAAATTACTTTAAGTTGCTACTGTTTTAGAGATTAAGGCCTGGGCTCGTTTTGTGTGGACTGTTTTGCATGGCATGAGCATTGGCAGTAGTTGGGGGGGGTGAGGAATTAAAATGAGTGGAAGGGAGGGCTTTGCTCTATGCTGCAGCTGGGAGGGAATGGCGTGCTCTGCTCTATGCGTGTTTGACCTGTGTCCATTTAAAACTGGTAATTCAAACTGAGTGAGTTCTATGTAGTAAGAATGTAAGATCTTGCTTTCTAGCTACTGAGTGAAATCATTTCTTTCTCAGGAGTTAAAATTTCTCAGTCACTGAAACAATGCAAGAGAAGTCTGGGGGTTTTTTTATTTGGTTTTTTTTTTTTCTTAATCAGAGATCAAAATCGCAAATGACAAATAACCTAATGCAGGGAGATGGAGGTTCTTTCTCATTAGTAACTTGGTAACAACTAAGCATATTTCCTTTCAATTTAAAAAGAGGAAAAATTACTTTTAGGTAGACAGTAGATGGGAAAGCTTCAGTCCCCACACTAATTCCTTGGAAAGATTGTAACTGAAAAAAAAATTAAAAAAATTTACTTTTCTTTTTTTCCATTAGGAAGATCATGCTTGTTTCCTTGTAAGCAGTCTTACTGAACTCTGGGGAGCTTCTCAAACCAAAGGAGCGAAACTGGTAGTCTTGTGGGCATTTTGCTCAAATATCTGCCTTGGCAATACATTGATGTATTTCAAAGATATTTTATGTCATTGGAATATCCTTTAATGCGCTCCGAATCAAATTTCTTATTACTCTGTTGTTTCAGTGGCAACGCAGCCTTTGAGTTCGTGACGGTCTTTACGAGATGATGTCTTGTCTTGCATAACCCATCTAAATCATGTGTGCTTTTGATCCCTCTGAAGTTGTATTTCATTCCAAAACAGAGTAATCTGTCACTTGGAGTACAGGTGTATAAACTGGTCCTATATAAATTGTTTTCACATAGGAATCCATTCTCTTGCACATAGTTTGCAGTAAAGATCCTCTTCTTTACACTTGGTGACCAACAGCCCCATGAATATTATTGGAACTGCTGTCATATCTTTCCATGCTGTCGGAGAGTTTACCATGGGTTTCGTAGGCTGCTTATAGTGAGGACAGTGGGATCAGTTATGGTTCATAAAGCTGTGAAGTTTGGGGGAGAGAAATCACCTGGCCCTGAAGAGATCTGGGATCTACTGTTTGCTATTCATGACAGAGGATATTTATCTATCCTTCTGTTCAGGGCCTCCAGTGGTGAGGATTATTCATCTTTCCCAGGCAGCTTTTTGGAGAGCATCGTATAGAAATTTTTTCCTATATCTATCCTGAAACCGTATGGCTGCAGCTGACTCCCATGACTTGTCTGCATCTTTAAGGACATGGAGGACAGATTATTCCCATCTCCTTGCCATGTTCTACCTTTGGATGTTTTACATTTAATACTGTTATGCTTCCCCTCAAGACCTTTCCTTTTAGGTTAAACCCTAAACTCATTCTGCCTTGTTGTTAGGGGCTGTTTTCCGTACTTTAGTTATTCATATTTTTCCCTTCTGGATTTTGTCTAGCTACTCCATTTTTTCTTCTATCTAGTATGCCCAATTTTTCAGGATCATTTTGGACTCAAATGCTGTTTTACAATATCGATTATGTCCCTGCTAGCTCAGTGTGATCCTCAGTTGTAAGTTTTGTCACTATTGCATTGTTCAGATTGTTTAATGAAACTACTGTCCTAGAGCAAACCCTGTGTGTGAATAAACATAAAAACATCTGACTCTAAGAACGGGGTTACCTGCTTCTGTTTATCTTTAGATGAATGTTATGCCTGTTTGAAATCATGCAGCTTATTTACAAATGAGTTGTGGGGTTTTTGATTTTATTTTATTTTTTCCCCCCCTTCTTCCTATGTGTGTCAGTGCTTATGCTTCCATAGGAATGGTTCCTAATAATTGCCAAGAAATTCATTTTCAACCCATCAAAATAAAAATGCTACTGAAGCAGCTCAAACTTGCTCTTAGCTCTTAAATTGGACTGAGCTGTTCATTATTGCTGTTCCTAATGATACCAAAGTCCCAGAACATTTAGTGTACTTACATGTACGAAGAGAAAGAATAAAAATGTTCCTTTTGATCAAAGAATAAGACAAAAGAAACATGCAGATGGGGAGGTGAATACAAAGGACCGTAATGTACCATAAAGATGTGCCACTCTTGAGGAGACTCTCTGAAACCTTTTGATAAATCCCTGCTGGGTGGCCTCAGTGGAATGAGTCATCTAAGGACATCAGGAAGTTGGGTTTGTTGGTTTTGGGTTTTTTTTTTTTTAATTAAAGATGTGTGTGGTACATGCGTATAATACATATATACACACATTTTTATATATATACACATATGTACATATGTATATACACACACTTGCTGCAGCTTATATGCATGCTAAACAGGTATGAAGAAAAGTTCTAGGTTTCTGTCCCCACTGTTTAGTGGTTGCTAAGACTCGCTGTCAGCCCTCACTTAACAGAAATACAGCTTTTTCTCGCAAGCAGCTGTAGCTTGGCTTGCTGTGACCCTGCTTGATCCCTGTAGCTGGCTTTAGGCAGTATTTCGAAGTCTGTAGCACGGTAGCCATTTGTGGGCATATATTGGAATGGTTCTTCACGCGTCTTCTGCTCTGCTTGCCAAGAATGACACTGAAACAAAGCTTATTAATATAAAGTAATTTACTGTGCATCTACCATTCTCAATCTTTGCAAAATGCCTGCACTGTCATTGTGCAATACCTTTTCTGTTTAAATGTGTCCACGAGATACTGACAAAGATTGCTGCTGTTACAAGCCAGGTCCTCGCTTGCTGTAAATCACTGAAGTTAATAGAGCAATACCAATTTCTCCAAGCTGCACAGAAATGATGAAAATACAATTTTCCAACAGAAACTGCTTATTCAACAAGATCAAAACATTCTGTGAAACATACAGACTTCAATCAAACTCCATTTATAAAAGAAATCAAAGTAGCTTTTTACCTCATTAAAAGATAGCTTTTTGATTTTTTGCTTTGAAATTGAGATGAGAAATTACAATATGGTATTTTAAAAGATGTTCTGTTTTAATTGACGAAATGAAATCTTTGCACAAATATATACTTTAAGGGATATTTTGAATGTTGGCAGTTCATTCTGTTTCTGAATTAAGTGCAGGAATAGTGCAAATTCCTGCACAGCTGAGGACTTTTGCTGGGCATTCAGGTATCCATATCAGGAGCCATTATCACTGATTGTTTCTTGGTATTTTCAAACATAGCCAAGGCATGATTAAGAATGGAGAAGCAATTTGTCCCTAAGGTAAGAATGGTCTCTGTGGGGTCTTATCATGAGGAAAGTGTAGGGAAGTTTGCATTTCATATAATCCATTGCATACTTGCATACCCATGTGTAAATGGCTATGCATTTATAGATGAAAAGGATGCAAAATTCTTTCCAGATTTATTTCTGTATAATATAAACACACAACACGATAATCATGTCTTTAAGTATAGCTAATGAAACTTTACTAGCCTGTGATAGCTATGTCAATAAAAATGTGAAGGATGTGCAGCTGTTCTGAAATAAGCTTTGAATTGTGTGTGGCAATGGAGTTACTGGCATCTTTGCTGCATGGCAACACCCTGTAGAATCAACGGAGTTTTGAGGAAATGAGCACTAAGTTGAAACTCTGGCTCAAGATTTGCTGCTTTCCTGTGAAAATGTGCATGCTATTTTGGAAGAAAAGCAAAAACGTAGGCCCTGAGGTTGTGGTTTAGCCAAGTGGATGACGGGGAAGGTAGCAGGCAGACAAATGGAAAACCTCTTAGGAGGGTGTTTGCTGGGGAGCGCTAGCATCGGGGCCATGGAGGTGTTTGGCTGCAGTGCTTTCCTGGCACTGAAATTCTGATGATGAGATAGGGGAGTGGGGTGGGCACCACGTCTGTGTTCCTTTGTAAGTTCAGCCAACGCTGATTCATCTGGCTGAACCGAGACTTGCTTGCATAGGCGGCCCGTATACGTTTGTACTGTAGCCAGGAATGGTCAGGCTGTAGAAAGGCTTGGAGATACTAATGAGTGTGGTAGCCTCTCCTGCAATCCTTGGAGAAATATAATCTTTATCTTTGGTTAATTAAGAAAAAGAAGCAACGCTGACTTCTCAGCTGTAGCTGATACATGGTTGTAGTGCACTGTGTGTCCATATGAATCTCACAGCCAAATAGTAAACACTAAATTTGGTCTATAAAATCAGGGAGTGAATGCTCTAGTGTTGAGCAATGCATGGATCCCGTGTACGATAGATGATTTGTGCATTATAAACCAATGATAATCACACATACAGCTATTTAAAAATATTACCTAACTTAATGGAATATATGTGTAATGATTTGATAATATTTATAACGTCGGACAGTGCTATTTACCTGTGATTCAGGTCCATTTCGGTGTGTAGACATGTGACTGTGCAGGTTTCCAGGCTCTACTTTTCTAATTGTGTATTGGTTTGTATTATGTCATTAGTGTGGTATGGGCATTTCAGAGAGGACCAGTGCTACTTCTGCCACTTATATTATTCCATCTACTGCTCTTTACCATCTCCTAGATTCCTCATTGCTATAGTTGCACACAGTTTTCTTTTGCTTTCATAACATTAATCTAGTTGACAGCAGTGAAGGATCCGACCCAAAATGTAAGCAACACCGTAGTGTAATGAGAGGTGTAACAAGTTTCTTGAGAGCTACCTTGGATGAATTTCAGATTATTTAACACTGAGTCATACCTGCACATAAGCCTGGCTGAAACTGGGTATCCTGAGAATTGAGAGATGCAAGACAAGTTGATGCTGCTCATTTTAGTGCTAAGTTTCCATTAATCTTAGAGATCTGCAATTTCTGCGATTTTTTGAAGGAAAGAAGTAAAACACCGTCAGAGTATATTTGCACATATATTTGCAGTTGCATTCTTTTACTTTTATAGTCACTGTGGAATTCAAGGTTCACAATACCAACCTCTGCTACAAAAACATAAAAGCATTGGTGGCAAAACAAATTACTCAAGGGCCCTTTCTCTGTAGGGAATTTTTCTTCCTGAAGAGAACAGATCTGTTTTCTTTCCAAGTACAAATTAAAGAACAGGAGTCACATTACTGTTAGCAGATGAAAAGATGGCTTTTTCTTTGCTGTGCACTGATCAAGGTTTAGCATGTGAAACTGAAGTTACACTGATTGTTTCAACACAATTCCTAGGCAGGGCAGATTTTTTTCCACTGTGTTACAGCTTTTTCATGACAGAGTGTGTGGTATCTACTTTATGATTTCACTTTCTTTGATGTTTAGATACTGGAAAGTAAGTGATTTTCTAGAAACTCTCCTAGGCTTGGTAAGCAGCATACAAAAACAGTACCTCATCCTTCATTTATAGCCAGGCACAGCCTCTGGATACTATCCACAGTTGTTAAGCGAGTCAGAATATTTTAGCACGTCTTTGCATTTTTTCCATCCCTTCAGGTTATAGTATTCATTAAAAGCCAGTTTGTTAACTTACTACTGTCTGTGCATTCTTTTTAAGTGGCAGCACTAATATTAAAAGTTATCAGTTATTGTTTTCTTCCAAAGTATTTTGTTGTCTCAGCTTTGTACAAGCCAAGCGCTTTAATTGCAGCTCTTAATCTTTCAAAGTGCTTTGCAAAGATGAATTAATTAATCATGATAACACCCTTGTTGAGCAGGTATAGTTGTATTGGGCATAAATTGCAGGACTCTGTGCTTGCACCCAAGTGTCCAGTCAGCTCCCACATGGGTGCTGTATAGGGACTATGTCATAGGATTTTCAGGCACCCAGGTTCTCCGATTTCCGGTAATTTACTTGGGGGAATATAGAGGCTCTGGCTGCAGAGCTGAGGTAGACTTAGGGAGATGTGCCCCAGAAGAACAGGGTCACTGGGGACGGCAGATGGAGACAATGATCTCTGTGTTAGAGCCCTTAAGGTTTAGGTAATGTAGTGGTACCCTTTTCTATGACAATATTCTTAATTTAGTGGAAATCATGCCCCTGCAGGTCTCTTGTTTGCTCATAGTGACAGCACACTTCTTCCCCAGAGCTTTCATACCCATAATTTAGCTGGGGGCTGGACACCCTGCTCCTACACAGGCCAGCCCCAGGGACTGAGAGGTTCACCTAGGTATAAAAATCAATCTATCTCAGCAAAAGCCATTTCCCTTCCCTCTCAACAGTAATGCTTGCACCCAGAGTCCGCTGTGGGAGCCTTCTACATGAAATGCCCTTTCTGGTTGAAACAGCAAATTGGAAGCAGTCATGTGTCATATAAATCTTTGACTAAAAAGATAGGTTGTCAATTTTATCAAAGTTGCACTGCAGAATAGCCCTAAGCAGGAGTCTCTAAAACCCTACTTCACATTCTACAGATGAGGATAAATTATAAGCTTCCTTGCTATATATTTCTGAAATATAATGTACCTATGTCGGTAACACAGGCTATAAAATGGAAATGAGATAGCCAGCACTCCGGTGTTTTTCTGATGTACAGAGGTTATCCTGGTAATATATCTCAAAAACCTCCAGCAATATTTTAAAAGATCAGCAATGTCGATTTGCATAATTTGGTATATAATTTTTTTCATTTTTTCCTAACGGCTGAGAAATGGTGAATAAAACTTTGCACTATTCGCGATAAGAACAAATAATTTAATGTGTGAAAATGCAGCTGTTATCAGTTACACAAGAACCAAAGTGCATATACTATACATGTGACATTCAGAAACCCATCAAAATTATTTTGGGCTTATACTTCGTATGTATAGTTGAGTTACAACTGGAAATTATTAAATTCTCTCTTTTGTCCAAATGAATGGATTTGTAAATTTTGTGGTTGACCTTTGACATTTCCCTAGACTGGAATTAATTAGATTCAGTATTTAATAGTGTAGTTAGCTTGGGTTGCTACTGTGGTGGATGTATGCAACTTCTTCGTAACAACTGTGGGTTATTCAGTGTTGGGGTGAAAAATTCAGTGGGACTGACTACTGCAAGATCTTTTTTAACTGGATCTTCAAAGGATGAAATCTGTTGAGCTTCATTGTCCATTAAAGTCTTGGGTTTTTTTTTTTCCAACAGACATATTTGGATAAAAAAATTACAATTTTTATTCTGTGAAAAAAGCTTTACAAAAGAGACTTTCTTCTTCGTTTTGTGGTGGGAGAATTGAGTGTTTGCAAAACAATACAAAGTTCAAAAAGAATTAGCATCAACCTCAAATTCAATGTTTCGTTTTCTCAGCGGGTGGGAAATAAATTCTTTCATTTTGAATGAAATTTTAACTGTCTGATTTGGGGGCAAAAAATAGAAAACGTCATTTTGAAGTGAAAAGTCAATAGCTCCATTTTAAAACATGTAGACAAACTTCTGACTTGGGCTAAACTTTTGACCTAAATTCAGAGGGATCGACCCCATGTTTTTCTGTTAATATGCTAGCTGTCAGAAAACTCTAATCAGCCTCGCAGCCGGGTGAAACTTTTCTGTTGAGTATAGCTGCATTTGACCTATTGATATGACAGGCTGTCTAATCCACAGATATTTCTTCTACATCTACCTCTCTGGAAATATTTGTTCAGCAAGTTCAACTTATTAACTGATTTTTTCCAGCTCTTGAAAGCCGATCAATTCCTTGGACTCAAAGTATATAAATTCTCTCTCATACATCATCTTCTCATCTCATTGATCCCAATATTATAACTTCCCTGTATGTGTATTTCATTTGTGGCTGTGTTGAAAAAGAACAGACCAATTTCAACTGGAGGTCTGTATTTAGTGTTTGTTTACTTGTGTTTTGTGAGAGTCTTCATAGCTGCTGTTGCCCTCAATCTCCTGCCGTGCTACTGGGCAGACGTGCCTGGGTAGGAGTTCTCTAGTTTTGCCCAAATGAGACTCTTAACAGCTGACTGTGCAAATGTATTTTCTGCTGGACTGTGTTCATTCTTGCATACAGTCATGGATTTGGAAACAATTCCAGCCATCTTTTTTACAGAGACTCCTATAATTCATGATATATAAGGACATTGCAATTCTTTTCCCAAAAGATCATTTTCACAAACTGAATCACGCCTGGGAAGATATATCTTGGGTATCTCCAGAGCAAACGAATACAGAATGTAATTTATTTCTCCAGCTATTTTGACAAAACCGTATCTGCTCCATAATGAAAAACTTTGGTGACTCAATTTATCCTTTTTAAAAAAATATATAAATAATCTGCCTAACTATTTTAACGTATTTATTAGTTTGTCTAGCCCAGACTTGATGTGAATGCTAAAATACTAAGGATGTGCTCACATTCAATCCTTGTTGAAAAGCGTGGTAGGATGGAATTCACAGAGTTAAAACTTATTTTCTCTCTACTTCATCTTAAAGCCAGAGATTTGGCAAGTCTGTGCTGTAAGGCCCAATAAAGGAGTGAACTGAAACTGAAGGATCTTACTGCATCAGCAAAATATCACCTGCATATTTAATGTTCCTCTGGTTTAGCTTTACTGCCATTTCAAACTGCTTTTTCAGGTAGCTTCTCCCTAAGGCTCAAGTGCAAGCATGGATCGTAATGAGAGAGGGGGCTGCCCTGGCTTCTTTTCCTCATCCCAGAACGATGGGGTCAGGCACCCATTAGCAGTTTCTCAGAAAACTGGCCATCAGTTTTCCATGTATCTGAGATTTCGTGGTTGGTCCTAAGCCAATCCTTTCAACTGTAAAACAAGGGGCACCCTGATGTTACATCTAGTCTGAACAGTGGAAGTGCTCTCTATGTGCCTTGTTTCCTTTGTCCCCAAGAGGCCAATCTGCATGTGCTGCTATCTCATCATGCACAAAGTCCCCAGCTGTCACCATTTGCACCTATCTCATGCCCGCTGCATCCAGTATCACCTTGCATCTGCTGTGTGAGTGTTCACTGCACAGTCACTAGTTATTTTTGCAGCACCATATGTAGCCATTTCTGTGTCAGTGGTGTTTGCGTCTTGCTTCTGACCTCAGATGATGGATGTGGAAAACAGTTTCCACTTCATCAAGACCTGTGTCTAACAAGCCTGACTATGTCCTTGGTGGCAGCACTGCCACTGATAAGGTGGGTTCAGGAGTTGATCCTAATGTTTTTATGACATGCTTCTTGCAACTCTTACTCCTCTGACCATAGCCTTCTTGACACTGGCCACGTACAGGAAAGAGTCCCTAAATGGAGGTGGAACATCTGCAATGTTGCTTTTAATAGATGATGTGGTTTGACTTATGCATTATTTTTGTTAGTGTTGTGTTTCATTTCATCAGGCAGAGCATATTAGTGTGTGCAGGAAAATCAGCGGACTTGTTACATGTGAATAAGCACTAACTTGCCTCTTTCCTCCTGTGAGTTCCTTTATCTGCAGAGGCAGAGTTGCAGTTTGGGAAATGAGCAGACAGCATGCTGTCTTACGGGTGCAGGAGAGGGAAGGGATAGGAAGGTGTCCCTGCCCAAAGTGGGAAATTGGACTATATCTACACTTGTTCTGTTTCCAACCCAGTTCCTTGAAATTCATCAAGACTGGAATTTCTTGGGTTCTTAGTCCACTGTAACCAAGACTTTTACTTCATCGCTCCTATGCATACGGTATCTTCAGTGTTGAGGATGTGATACATCGTTGCATCTTGTGTTAATTGTGCACAATACACAGAAATCACAATGAGGTTGAGTATAAATTGTTTTCAGTACAATTTATTCCAATCAAATACTCTGTTTTCATTAGCTAAATCTGGAAGTCTCAGTTGTCCGACTCAGAGATGAGCAGGTCTGTCAGCAAAGCCGATCAGCTTTCCAGAACTTCTAAGCCACACGTCAAAATCTTTGTGTGCCTGAGATCCATTAAGCTTATTTCTCGTGTGTGTTGGGAAAAGGAGCTCTACATGTGGTTGGTGGGTGGGATATCTATGACACTCTTCCTAGGGTCCTGCCACCCTGTTTTGGGAAGGCGCTGGCCTGTTAGTAGATCTTGAGGCTGACCAGCCTCTCCTGACTCAGAGCTTTGCTTGAGAGCAGCTTTCCAAGGGCTGTCATAACCCTTGTCTATGTCAAAATCTCAGCCTGAGCTGAGAACCTAGTCCCTTTGTACGGAGTTGGGAAGGGTAAGGCAGCTAGGAGGCACTAATAAGACGAGCAAAGAGCTGCATAGGCTAACTGCTGGGGACAATTGCGCAGGGAGGTGAGGGGCCTGAGCATCCAGATTTCGGACAAAGCTGGTAAAGCTGGTAGATAGCCGCTGCTGTGCATTTGCAGAGTTAGTCCACAGATTGTTTCACAAGGTGTCCTGCAATGAACAGTGTCTTTTGATTATAAACTCTCCCAGGAGCTTTTTGGGGCCAGTTGTTGTCTTCTGAATGCACCTCTGTGATGCAGGGCAAGGCCACGTGCTGAAACCATGAGCCATGTGCTGAGGCCATCATCCGTGCGCTGCAGCAATTCTTTCTTGGAGTCTTTGGCGCTCTGTGATTTACATATAGCATATAATAGCGGCAGTGGAAACAATGTGTGGAAACACAGTGGGCTTAGTAAACCTTACCAGAACTAAATTGATTAAAAGTTCATAGGGTGAGAGGAGAACACTTCAACCACATTTTACCCTCTAACTGCAGAGAGCAAACGCAAGTAAAGAGAAACACAGCCTCTGAAACATTTGAAGGTTTGAAAAGGTCTCTCTTGCTTGGCCAAAGAGGCTGTCTCTGCAGGTGCAGCACTGATCTGAGCAGTTAAGACTTACTTTGTTAGAGATTTCAGAAGGGAAAGGAAATGCAGAAAGTTGATCCTGGCAAATTACCTAAGCCAAGTCAACAAAACCTAGCAAAATCTAGTGTTGGAGGGGTTTGGGATGGCTCAAGCCCTGCACAGATGGCCTTGCTCTGTGTGACTTTGCAAGCATTAGTGCAATGTGTAAATCCAAGGAGAAGATAGCACTACATTTTGAAGGGTTATTCAGAAAACAGGATGGTGTACCAGGACAAGACAAATGAGCTGTCAGCCTGAAAGTAAAGGGACACTTATTATTTTGAAGTTGGACACAGGTTCAGAAGCCAGCATGGTGCCAGAAACAGTAGTGTTAGCGCTGCAGAAGAAACCACAGATGGTTGAGAGAAAATAGTTAAAACTCCACACTGACAGGTGGGACCTGGCCTCTGCTTTGGAAATACATGAACCAGATATATAGCTAGCAAGGTGAAATAGATACAGTTGGTAATAGCATCTGGGAATGGATCATCCCATCTGAGGGGAGACCTTATCACTCTCTACAACTACCTGAAAGGAGGCTGTAGTGAGGTGGGGGTCGGTCTCTTCTCCCAAGTAACAGGCAACAGGACAAGAGGAAACATCCTCAGGCTGCACCGGGGGAGGTTTAGACTGGATATTAGGAAAAATTTTTACACTAAAGGGTTATTAAGCATTGGAACAGGCTGCCCAGGGCAGTGGTTGAGGCACCATCCCTGGAGGGATTTAAAAGATGGGTAGACATAGTGCTTAGAGATATGGTTTAGTGGTGTTTTTTGTCTGAGTTAGGTTGATGGTTGGACTAGATGATCTGAAAGGTCCCTTCCAACCTAGGCAATTCTATGATTCTATGATCGCTGGGTTAAAAACACAGCAAGTCCTTGGTTAGATATATGGAAAATGCTGCTTTTAACAGAGTGGAGAATTACATGTCCCCTTGAAGATGTACTTGGACACTTTTCCTCAACCTTTCTGCGCTCTGTCAGAGCACATCTGCCTGGAGACCAAGCATTTGAATTTTCAGTCTTTGGCTCAGTGTGATTACAGGATCCCTTGCCACAACATGCAGAAGGTATCTGATTTTGCTTCTCATTAATTGATACCTGCCTCCATACTGCCAGGATGCAATATTTCCAGACTAGGAAGTATTTCCAGATGCAGCTAAACACTTGGGAATGGGCGGTTGAGTGTTTTCACACTTCCTCACTTTACCATGGAAGTTTGGGGTGTAATGCTCTGCAAAGATGAAGCAGTCACCAGACAAACTCCAGTCTGTTCAGCTGCAACTTGTATGACTATCAATGTGTCATACAAGAAAGTGTCACAAAAGGAAATTTTTTCACAATGAGAACAATCAGCCATTGGAATAATCTCCCCGGGGATGTGGTGGATTCCCCAACATTGGACACTTCAGTTTCAGCTGGACAGGGTGCTGGGCCATCTTGTCTAGACTGTGCTTTTGCCAAGAAAGTTTGGACCAGGTGATCCCTGAGGTCCCTTCCAACCTGGTAGACTATGAAGTGTCTAATTCAACTTTGCTTTTACTAACATGTTTTTTGGTTGTTTAATTGTTTGGGGCAGCTAAGTATCCATTGAAAAGAAAGCTATAGATGGACTGATATAAAAATAAGTTTTATTTCAGCTCATCAAGTTTCAGTTTGGGTGCTGCACTCATGCTCTTGCAAAACCAACAGGAATCAGACTGTTTCTTGGCATTTGGTGAAAACAGCATTTAATTGAAGACCCAAGCAGTAGTTACAGATGAATACTATTCCTCATTTTGCTTCTGGACACTTTAATCAACCTGCCTGCATGTTGGGATCAATCAGTTTCAGCAGTTGTGTTCATTCATCTTCGTCCTGCCATTCATCTCATGGCAGCAAGGAGAACACTGTGTAATTGAATTTAGTTGAAATCTAATACAAGGACAAACCGTGACAAGCCAGCTATAATCAGCTTGATTCCAAATTTTCAGAACAAGCATTCGCTTTGTATTTCCAGGAGGAGCATATCTAGGGTCTTGCAGAGCTTCAGTGAGAAAGCTGGCAAAGAATGTGGAACGCTGGAGATGTGGAGTCTTGTTTTGTGGTTTGGGTTTTTTTGTGTTTGATTTTTTTTTTATACCATTTAGAGTTGGTAAGAAAGAAATGATGATATCTTGTTAGCTGTCACTCAGCTTCTCCAGTGGTTTTTTTTGGTTGTTTTTTTTTTTTTTAATTTAGAAGGGAATTCTACAATTTAGTCCCCAGTGTAAAACGTATAAAATGACATTTTGTGTTTGTGCATGTTTTTGTTTTTTAAGGCTAATGTAACAAACCATAGAGATGGGATCTTGAAATATTTTCACTGAAGCAGATATAGAACTAGACTTTCAATTTTTCTAAAGTGCTCAGCGTTTGATCCACATTTCCATGTGGGCTCCCTTAGAAACGACTGCAGTAGTGTCACGTTCATGGAGTTATTGCTTTTTTGAAAGCAGGATATTAACCGCTTGGGTTTAACATGCTGTAAGTTATGTATATTGTCTTCAGAGTTTCAGCTGATCTGACTTGACTGAGTATTCCCAAGGAGATATGGCTTTTGTAAGTCTTTTAACATTGCCGATCTTTCTGACAGAATTGGAGGACATTGCTATAAACATGAACCAACTTAGGAATACTCAAAGGATTTCCCACTTTCTGCAAATTCTTTACTTTCAGTAGCAGTTCTATATATGAATCATAAAATGTGCTCCTAATCTAAAGTAAACGAGCTAAAATTTGGGGAGAAGAGGTTTATATATACATATGTAAATTAAGGAATTGCAGAACAGTCCATCAAGGACTTATTACAAGGGTTTATAATGTTTCCCTCAAATATGATATTTAATAAGACATCTCTTTTCTTGGACTGTTATTATAATACATTGCCAAGCTCTTACAGCAGAGTTAAACTCCTGGGAAGTGCATGTGTGACCATTTTTTCAGAGCAGATGTGGTGAGAGGACTGTGTATCAGGAAACAGTTCTGATTTTTCCAGCTATAACAGCTAGACCCTACAAACCTCGTTCTCCTTTTGATTCACAGATAGTAATATTTGTGGTCATAAGGTTGTTGGAGCACGTCATGTGTCCTGATTACACATACGTAGTTAAAATCCTCCAAAAAATACTATCGGTTGGGGGAGAGGGGTAACAAGTTGATTCTTCACAAACTGTTTTAAAAAACCTAGGAAAAAAAATCTCTGCTTTTGCTTAGTTTTGACTGCTGTAGCTGTGTCAGTGAATAACAAATGTATATGCTCAGAATGCAGCATTTTGATTTTTGGTGATTTCAGATTACAGCATCAATGACTGCTCTAATGTTTTACAATTAAGAATGTCTGCATAACCGCACACTATGTAGCATTTAACCCTTTGGCGATGCACAATTTTTCATTTGAAACCTCTCATATTTCATGCGCCATGTTGGACTGGCAAGAGGCTGTTTTCAAAATACTTCAGTGCAAATGAGTATGAAAAAAAATGTAGAAGATTAATCATGTCAAAATACCATTTTAACTGTCTGTGGCCAACTGATCAGTCGTGCCTGGCTACAGGAAAGAAGCAGCTCTGAGTACAGCCATTTTTCATGGGGAAATGAGGAAAGGACATTGACGTGGACATGTGCTGGCAGACTTGAATTCAATCTGCCTTTTTTCCAACCTGGATGGAGACACACGAGTTTTGGACTAAGGCTGTGCCCAAGCTTTTTTGAATCATCTGTGGTTCTAAAAACAAACAAAAACCCCCTTCTTAAATAGCACTACAAGCACAGTAGGTAATTTTCTCTCATTTTAACCAAAAGTTAAATTAATCTTGATTCATTGGTGGTTATACTTGTTATTTCTCTGCTCTGGGGGTAAGGTCTTGTGTAACCAGCCCCCAAAAAAGGATGCCAGGCCCAAAGCCTGTAACTTTAGCATAAGATAAGCAACAGTAGGAGATTACTACAGGGTGGGCAGTGAGCAGTGCACACAGGGTGCTAATGAGGTTGATGGTGATCAGTACAATAAACCCTGGCCAAATCGTAGCAGTTGTTTCCTCTGTGCCAAGAAGTCTAATGCATTTGTTTACTATCGTGTGAAAAGCTGCGGCAAGCGCCTAAGCAGAAACATGGCTTGCTTTTGATTTTTATCTGAAATTGTTTGCTTTTCTTCACTCTTAGTAAATAATCTTTAATTACTATGTAATTGTGTGTACTCTCCTTGCTGCTTTCTATTAGTGTGTTTCTTGAAATCAGTGGGTTGCTAGGAAATTAATCGAACAGAATATCCAAGATTTTCTCATAGACATAACTATTATGAGGGAATGAGGCTGCTAAATCTTCTTTATCCGCAAAATTGGAAACGCATATAGATTATATTCCGAGACAGAAGATAATTTAAGGGGGATGTAACCCCTCCCATTACATTCCCAATAGCATAAACCACTTCCCGCCTGTGGAAGATCTCACAAGAATAGGCTCTGTCACTGTATACACAAGATGCTATTCATGGTAGTGATTCATTCCTGTAGTTTCTGAGGTATTCTGAATACGTACCTGACCTGCGCTGTCTCCAGTGTTACAAGTACCCACTTTTCTTTCCTGATAACTTAATTACTATCACGAATTCAAATTCGGGTGACAGAGTTGTCCTCCAACAGCTACAGATATAATTGTCTCCTGGTGAGAGCAGGCCACTTGGAAACAGAGCATGCTCATTAAAACACAAAAACTTTTTTATATTGTAAGGTTTAATGTGCTGGGAGAGGGAAGGGAGAAAGGAAAAGGGAGGAACTGAAGTACTTTTTTAACAAAGTTTTTGAATGAAATCAGATGAGTTAATCGGGCTGCTTCAGCCCAGTTGAAAAGGATTTTTAAAAAAGAAATCCTTCCAGCTTCATTCTACTACTGAGTTTTTCGTATCTTGTAAAATTTCTCAGATTTTACCAGGGCTCTTACAGTGTTTCTAGATACTTCTGCTGACATCAGTGGAGGTTGCCCTCCACTTATTGCGTGCTTTTTGCCAAATTTTACTAATTTTGAGATATATTTTAAACCTAGAAGTATTATGTCATTATCTTGAATGCATCTGTTAGTAAAATACTGAGACATCCCCTCTTGTAATGCAACCCAAGAGCAGAGCGGTTTTCCAGGGCTGGGGAGGGGTTGGAAGATGGGGGTCCTTGATCCTGATTCTTTTGCTTTCTGTTTATCCATTTTACACTAAACAGTTATTGTTTCCTTAAATCCACACAGCAGAAGAGAATAGGGACAGGAACATGGGATTTCTCCCCTTCTCAGAGGATGCATTTCATACCAGCTGCCCTTCATGGTGCACTGTGAGGAAGAAATTTGGGTCCAGCAAGTTGGTGGGAGTTTAGCCGGTTGCTCTAAAAAGGTCAAGATTTTGTTCTGTCTCTTATGGTTTAATTTACTGTAAACAGCAAAAGCATTCCTCACTTATGTATGTGGGAAGGTCTATATCATTGTAAGTCAATGCAAACAGAGGAAAACTTTATATGCAGCCTGTCAACAGCAAATGTCAATGGAAGAGCATTAGTAATAAATGTCATGGTGTGCTCTAATTACCTCCTACAGCTCTGCTCCTTTAGGGTAGATGTTCTATCCACTGAGGTCATGCTGTGGTACATATTAATTAAATCTCTTCAATGTTATCTGCTGTTTCTGGAAGGCAGAAAACATAATGTGCAAAATAGTGGTTTATCTGGAAAGAAAAGAACACATCCCAGAGCAAGGAAATATCTTTATCTTTTGAAATAGATATCATCTATTATTAAAGCCAAAAAAAAGTGAATGCCTGCTAGATTTTCTGCTCTTGTTAATAGCGTGTTTTAGAATGAAGTATTGACTAGAAAGACGAAAGGGAAATAGGCTCAGACAGGAAAGCACAAGTGCTGCAGTTGAGTAAATATGTGTTTCTAGTCAAAGTATGACCCTATAGAACCAGTGGCTAGTAAACAGAGGCTTCAACAAGCACTGGAAAGAAACGCAGCTACGAGCAGCTCTTTACCCTTTGCATGGAGAGGCTCCATTGTGTCTGTGGAGAAACAAGTTGTTCCAATTTAAAGCCCGCTAAACACAGCCAGTGGAAAACTATGAAGCTTTCCCTGGATGCATGTGTCTGGCTCAGGTTTCTTATGGCTGTTCTCATGTATATTAATACTTACATAGCAATTTTTGACAGAGCTATTTTTTTAACAACTACTTTTGCATCTTCATTTCAGCTACAAAAATATGTATCTGCACAGGCAAACCCACCTATTTGTCAGTCAGGAAATAGGATCACTGCTTGATGACACAGTACACAGTGGAAATTTTTGCAAAGTGTCTGAGAAAAGCAAGAATACACTTTGGATTTGAGGCAGCTTGCATTCTTACGTCTTTCAGATCCTACCAAAAATATTTCTTAAATTTTTGAGGGCCTTCAGAATCCCTAAAGAGCAGCTTATTCTAGGAGCACGGAGTTGAGTTGATTTGAAGTGAGTGAGAAACCCACTATGTTTAAATAATGAATTTAGTGTATTCCAAGAAAAATTAATTAGAAGCACTGCAGTCCAGTTCCTTTGGCTGTCTACTATTAAGGCCCTTGTGCCTTGCTGATGAATAAATGCTCTGTGGCATGAAAAAAAACAACGGAATTTCCATTACACTCAGTTGTAATGCCCATCATTAAACACAGACATCTTAGTAGAATATGTTTGCTTGGGTTTCTTGGGTTGTGTTTGCAATACAAATACTGGAGGACAAATATTTAGAACAGCTCAGAGTGTTTAAGAACATCATTCCCAGGAAAGCACAGGAGCAAGCAGTTCCTGTTGGTTCCTAGATGTGCACAGCTGTTTCAAAACCTGGCCACTACTTTAAGTTTTTGAGGGACTGATCATTTGTTGGACCCGCAACGTTTTGGATGCAGCATGTGATGAGATACAGAAATCCAGCTTTGTTGATAGTATGAACGTAACTCTCACATTCTGCAAAAAGCCTGGGTCAAGCTTGGGCTCATTAAGCCTAGAAAATAGAATTTAGTTGTACCCTGGGTGGAGCCCTCCTCTACGTAGTGATATGATGCGTGAAAGAGCTGGACTGCTGGTCCTCTGGAATGTTGATCATCACGGGCTTGACAGACACAGATCTTCACCCATATGCATGTGTTGGCTGAGCACAAACCATGTGAGTCTACATACATACACCGTGACCCTCCAAACCCAGGTTACCGAGCGCATGCTTACACCGGAAGAGCGATGCTGAGACTGTTCCCTTCAGCTTGGCAACCCTAGATATTAGCTTGTGACAATTCAGGGTAGAGAAAGTAATGCTTGAGAGCATCTCTGCAGGGCTGCTGAGGCTGTGGTAACCTACTTGAACCATCTCGCATACCTGAAGTGGTGTTTGAATACTGAATGGCAACAGCTAGCATAGTAGTATTAGCATAAATTATGACTTTAAAGGAGATACCTTGGTCTACTGCCAAGCAATTACAATAAGTGTGTTTAACTAGGTGTTAACATGAAGGAGAATTTCTTTCTTCTCTCTTGTATAATTTGAGAGTTACCAGTAAAGTTTGAAAGAGGAAATGGAGAAAAAGAACACAGTGGAAGAGGATCCCATTGCTCTGTTACCACTCAGCTCGGGTCTCTTGCTCCATCTTCAAAAGCACAAGGACTAAGTCCCTAGATGAGTGCATGGTTTTAGATCCAAGCTTCTGAACGGAACTTTTCTCTGCTTTAGGTCGAATCCAGATTTTGGAATTTTGGAGAAGTGTGAAACTGTATGCAGAGATCAATATCTGGCTGCTTTTGAGCTAAGGTGTTTAGTCTAGGTGTAGTGTTCTGATGCAAAGTTTTACTTTTATTTCAGTTTGAAATGTTTTCAAATTGGACCTGTTTCTTTCCAAGGCAGGGAGGAGGCAAGGCAGCCCTGCAGGAGGATGATGTTGTTTTCACTGTATTTCATTACTTTACATTCTCTGTGGTCTTGATTTACAAATATTTAGCTATGAGTAAGTTTGACAGCTTGTCTTCATCCTGTGCCTAGACAGAAGGCTCCTGCAGATAAACACAACCACTCGTGTGCCTTAGCCTAACTGCCCTGAATGTCCCTTACTACAGAGAGATGCTCTAAAAGGGTCCGGGATTGCATCCGTCTCTGCATACATCCCAGGCTCTCAAGCTCTAGGTCACTCATAGGTGATCAGGGGCCTAGCCCCCCACTATTGGCTTTTTTTTCTTATCAGGCAATAAGGAATTCTTGTGGTATTTACATGGAAATGGAGATACCATTATGAGAAGAGCAGAATATCTGAATATCCATACTAGCTCTCGGCTGTAGTTCAACACTCATCTGTTTTCACTAGGGGCTGTGGACCGGCATTGACGTGCTTCAGCAGACATGAGGTGAAAAAGTCACATTAGAGGAGCTAAACAAAAAAAAATTGCTTTATATTTTCAAGTGTGAGTACATAAATTTGCTCTCCACAGCACCAGCACATTAAGTATGTTACAAGTAATTGGAAGTTTGCATCTGTTACTTGATATGTGACCTTCTCAAATAGTGGTTTTCTGCTGATTTCACATGCTCATAAAGAAATCATTTTAATTACCTGAAATAAATAGATCTTCTCTTATATCAGTACCCAAAAATAGCTATATGAGTGTTAGATTCCTTTTCTGTTAACCTGAGGTAGTAACAATGTGCAAGAGCAACACACAAAAGAAATTTATGCCAGTAATGATGTTGCAGCTGTCCAAAGACATCTGCTGTTTTTACTACTGTACATTTTTCAGTGATGTGACAAATGATAAGATCATGGCGCAGAAAGATAACCTGGATGTCAGCTCGCACAAAGATGAGAGCTACTTTATGCCAACAGTTCGCTAGAATGTCAGTGAGAATATGCAGTTGCACACAAACGTACAAACCTTGCTTTTTATTACATTAAATTGTGTCTTTGATATCAGTCCAATCGATTGCCCAGATGGTGATTGTCCTTACTGGGACACTGCATCATTTGGAGTGAGCAGCATCAAACATCACAGGAGCTTCATGGTCAGACTTCTAGACTGTTTATATTGCTCTTCTTCCCCAACCTTAAACTTCTACTTAACAGGAGATCTGACAACTTCATGTGCATGGCTGAAGTAGACACACCTTGTGAGCTCCCCTCTTGCTCTCCCTTCCCCCCATCATTTGCAAAGTACCATAGTCCAGCTCTGTGTTTGTGTTTCACTGAACTTGCATTCCCTTACTCTGCTGATCATTTCCACAGCAACCATTCCTTTCCCAGACACACCATTGCAAAGAGCAGTACAAACTTATTGCTTGTGTGCATTTCAAGAAAGTGAGCCCTAGGGAAGGACTGCCCTTTGTTTTAGCTCATCAGTGCGCAATATTCCTTCAGTGCTGGTTTACCTTGACAGAATAAAAGGTCTACATACAATGGCTCATTTCTTATTCTGTGGCTGGACATGTATGTCGCAGCTAGGTGTGTGATTTCAGCCTGGACACAAGCACCCCTGCATGTGATCACACACCACAGTTGAGCAAGCTGACAGCATGTGAGTGGTGTGAGGCTGAGCTTGTGGTGAGGGCAGGGAGCACCTAGACAGCTTCCAGCTGGGTCTCTGAGAAGAGGAAGGCAATGAATGATCTTCAATTCCAATTAATTATTCCAATAGTGTGGATGGATATGAACTGGGGCCCGAGACCTTCCTTAGGTTGCAGCAGTGTTTTCAATAGTTTGCAGCCCCACTGTTTGCTTGGGACTGCTGGTTGTGAAACCACCCTATACCCACTCAGGGACACAGTTACCCATAGAGAAACACTGGGAATTACCTAAAGGGAAGTGCTGCCTAAGTGACCTGAGTTTTAACTCCAGCTCTGACATAGCCTTGTAGAGAATCTTGAGGAAGTCCTTTTACCTCTTATATGTCAAGTTCCAGTTGACTGGAAGTTAGCAAATGTGACACCCCTCCACAAGAAGGCCTGTAAGGAAGATCCAGGGAATTACAGGCCTGTCAGTCTGACCTTGGCGCCTGGGAAGATTATGGAGCAGATCACCCTGAGGGCCATCAGGTGGCACGCAGAGGACAACAAGGCGATCAGGCCTAGTCAGTATGGGTTTATGAAAGGCAGGTCCTGCTTGACAAACCTGATCTCCTTCTATGACAAGGTGATCTGCTCGGTGGATGAGGGGAAGGCTGTGGGTGTTGTCTACCTAGACTTCAGTAAAACCTTTGACACCGTTTCCCACAGCATTCTCCTGGAGAAACTGTCTGCTCATGGCTTGGAAGGGTGTACGCCTTGCTGGATTAAAAACTGGCTGGCTGGCTGGGCCCAAAGAGTTGTGGTGAATGGAGTTAAATCCAGTGTGAGGCTGGTCCCAAGTGGTGTTCCTCAGGGCTCAGTATTGGGTCTGGTTCTGTTTAATGTCCTTAGCAATGATCTGGAGGAGGGGATCGAGTGCACCCTCAGTAAGTTTGCAGATGACACCAGGTTGGGCAGGAGTGTTGATCTGCTTGAGGGTAGCAAGGCTCTACAGAGGGATCTGGACAGGCTGGATCGATGGAACAAGGCCAATGGTATGAGGTTCAACGGGGCCAAGTGCCGCGTCCTGCGCTTGGCTCGCAACAACCCCATGCAGCGCTACAGGCCTGGGGAAGAGTGGCTGGGAGAGCTGCATGGTGGAAGGGACCTGGGGGTGTTGGTCAGCAGCCGGCTGAATATGAGCCAGCAGTGTGCCCAGGTGGCCAACAGCATCCTGGCCTCTTTCCGGAATAGTGTGGCCAGCAGGACTAGGGCGGTGATTGTCCCCCTGTACTCAGCGCTGGTGAGGCATCACCTCGAATACTGTGTCCAGTTCTGGGCCCCTCTCTACAAGAAAGACATTGAGGTGCTGGAGGGTGTCCAGAGCAGGGCAACGAAGCTGGTGATGGGTCTAGAGCACAAGTCTTGTGAGGAGCAGCTACGGGAACTGGGGTTGTTTAGCCTGGAGAAAAGAAGGCTGAGGGGAGACCTTATCGCTTTCTACAACTACCTGAAAGAAGGTTGTAGCGAGGTGGGGGTCGGTCTCTTCTCTTAAGTAACAAATGATAGACCAAGAGAAAACATCTTCAAGTTGCACCAGGGGAGGTTTAGGGACAATTTCTTCACTGAAAGGGTTGTCAAGCATTGGAACAGGTTACCCAGGGAAGTGATGGAGTCACCATCCCTGGAGGTATTTAAAAGACGGGTAGATGTAGTGCTTCGGGACAGGTTTAGGGGTGGACTTGATGATCTTAATGGTCTTTTCCAACCTAAATGATTTTATGGTTGTGTTCTATTTGTGATTCTGGAGCTGTGATTTTCTTATCATCTCTCAAGTTGATTTTACTGTCTGTTATTAGCTTGGGAAGTCCTTTTCAGTCATGTGAGCGGGTAAATGTTTAAATCACTTAAAAAGCAAGCAGAAGTGCAATGTTTATGTGAAATAAAATTTCGTCTTTGCATGGTAAATGTCTGAGAGACAGACAAACCACTAGACAGGAACTACAGCCTCTTATATTCTCTTTTTACATCTATCATTTGCTGTCATGTGTCCTTGGCATTCACTAGTCAGGTATCCAAAATGCCTGCAGTCCTTGCCTTGGGACAGGCTGTGTTCAGTGTCATGGCTGTGAAGGGCTGGAGTCTTGAGAAAGCAGCTCTGGAGTGGCTTTACGATGACCACCACAGCGCTCTGCTCAGTTCCTGCTGTCTCGCCCTAAACCAAGTACCTGCATGGCATGCTTCCTCTTCTCCCACTTTGTCCTTTTGCCCAACAGATGTTGTCTCTCACTATGTGTTTATAGACCGCTTGAGAGCAGCGGAAGGCTCCATGCTTGGTGTTAGAGTAGTATACATCATCTTACAGACAAAGGTCTAAAGTCTTTGTGCTTGCAAGGCTTTATCTAGATTTTTTTGGTCCGTGTAGTGATTTTAAATGCTGCTAGTAGCACAGCTAGTTTACAGTCACACAGCCTGCCTTGGTGTGCTTGGGAAATACTGGGTCATTTAAGGCACTCAAGGTAAGGTGGTTCTTGTTAGGCACATTGGCAGCACTGAATCAGTCTTGCAGGATGTGTCCACGCTTAAGTTACTTAGTAAATCTTCAGGCAACTAACTGATTTGCCTCTGTTTTCAAAAATCCTGAGCTCCTGAAAGCTCCTGCTAATTTCAAGAGTGTAGATTCCAGAAATTCTGTAGAAAATTTTGTGCAAAAGTATTTCTGAATGTCAGGTCGACTTTAGGTATCATATTTTAAAAAAAATTGTTTCAGCTTTGCTATACCAAACCATTCAATGAGTTTCTTGGTTCTATTGCACTGATTGTGTTCATGCTGTTAAGTTTTTCACAATTTCCCTGCCCTTTCATTTTGCTAAGTATTGACTATTCATTTGTTTTTAGGTGTAAAAACAGGAGGAGGGAGAAGGTATTTAAAAAAATGTAGATATATTCAGCACTACTTTGAAAAAACTGTCACTTGCAAAAAATTGTAAACATCCCTGGTGTTTGTATTTATGATTTAGCAGAGTACTAGTAATAGTATAAGAGAAAACAGATTCATAAAAGACAGTATTTTCCATCTTTGACGGAGAACAAAGCTCTTAAAAAGGAGGATCATTTGTATTGGGCACTGTGGTTCTGACAGATTAGTAATAAAGCTGCAGAATTTTTCCTTTGAAACCTGTGTTTCCGGAAGATTTATGGTGGGACAGAGAACTCCATTTGATTCTGCTCAATATTTTGGGCATGAAAAGCTTAAGTCTAAAACTCTTTTGAAAAGAGAGTCCAAAGTAATTGAAAAGATAATTTTGGAGGGGCTACGGCTTAAAAAACTTGTTTCAGAGTTAGGAGTTCTGCAATGAATTTTGTGCTTTTCACAAGATCTGCAATGTAGTTCTCCTGCAATGGCTTAAAGCCAAATACCGGCCACTACTTTCAGGTAAGTGATTTACAATGTGGCTGTGCCTTTACATAAGACAGCTTGACTTCTCTCTGAGATCTTTCCGGTCAAAACCAGTCATTGCCAGTCTTCAAGTGACCCACAATATATTTCTTTAATCAGCTACCTTTTGGATTAGGTTTTGCTACAACTGCTTTTGTTATCTCCCTGTCAAACTTCATGGTACAGTAGTGTCAAAAAACAGCAGCGCTTTTAAATTTGGCTGGTTGGTTGTGTTATGTCTTTTTGCTTGTTTTATGACTGTTGAGGAGCAATGATGCAGATAAATGTATTTTTTAAGCTATCCTTTAAAGCCAGTAGCTCCTGTCAAACCATTTTCTTTAATGCTATTTATTGAAAATGACTGAGTGTACCATCTGAGTATGCACGTTTGGAAACACTGTTATATTCAGATGATGAAAAAATTCGTTTCACCTCTGTGCAATAGGGATTGTAGCACATCTGAAGGAGTAAGAGTTGTTATGTAGCTCTGGAGATGGTTTCTTTGGGACAGGGAGTATCACAGTTGGGATTTTATGAATGTGACTCATGACTAGTCCTCATGCTCTTTAGGAGAGGACTTCTGCTGAAGTTGGGCAGATTCAGTTCTCACCTCAGTTTTGATAGCCTCAAATACTTTTTGTACCACTGAACTCAATTTTTTAAAGTGATCTCCTACCCAAATCCAGTGCTGACCAGTCTTCGTCCTTTAGGATGGAGTGGGCAACATCTACCCTGGTCTTTGAGGAATTATTTTCAGGACCTGCATTTAAGGTCAGGAAGGTGGAGTGACATGGGATTTTGAAATACAGGAAATACATCCTTGAGAAAGTTTGGTGTTAAATTGACAAGACATAGGTGGGACTGTCAGAAAACTTAATGGAAGTGGTAAGATTTAAATAATAATACTTCTAATTCCCTTATTAGTGCTTTATTAAGAAACAGGAGCGTAATTTTTATGTCCAAAATTTTCTGCAGCTGTTTTTTGAAAGGGGACAGGTTGGTGTTGATGTTGCCTTCTCTGTAAACTAAATTTCCGACAAATGAGAAACTCCATGGTACTCCCTTCAAACATGACTAATACCTGCCTCTCAGTCCTTCTCTTGTCCTCACTTTAACCCATCTGCCTGTCCCATCAGTCTGTGCAGCAGCAGTGGCCTTCAGGAGTAAAAAAGACTTGATGGACATGCTTCTCTGTTTCATGCTGAAAGTCTGGTCTGCAAGTGCTTAGAAAAACAACTGCACTTGGTGTCAATGGTGAAGCAACACATTGTCCCTTTCCCTCCTGCCTTGGAACCACAGGCACAGCTTTGCTTTGGTTTTCCTCCTGGATAGACGCTTCTCTCCAAGTTTGTTCAGTCTACCTACTTTAAAACTGTTTCTACAGTGACTAATTCCTGTGTCTTCCAGGGCTTCATTCTTGGACCCAGGCTTATTTATTTATCTCTGTTTCCATTTAGTGCTGTAATTTGGTGTCATGGTGTAGATTTCCAGTTGTGTCCTGATTTTATGCAAATTTATTTTCAGGTGGCTGCCAGAAAGCCAGATGATATATATTGATTGTTAATGATTTTGATAGACATCAGCATTTGGATGTCAAGCAGTTGGTTATGTCGTCTTGTAAGGATGAATAAACCACTTTTGTAAAGCATTTGGCGTCACCTTTCCCATTCTTTTTTCCCCTGTTGCAGTTTCTTTTTTCTGTACCCCAGGCTGTAATATTTAGGCACTCTTCTGCGCTAAGTCGCTTGGTGTAGCTCATTGTACAGTGCTGTTTCTAAGAATGGCTTATTATTATTACCTTTGTGCTGAGTGTCAGGATGCATAGAGAAAGGAGTTTATTTTTAGAAGGTAAGATCGGAATATGCTCACAGTCACTCCCAATTCCTCTTGAGTGCTAGAGAGACACCACTTCAAACAACCATAAAAGTTGAGAACTAAATATTTCTGCTTTGAGGCAAATGTGTGTCTGGAGCCAAACTCTGTCCTCAGGTGCTTGTGTGCTGTTCCCATTGGAGTCTGGGGCCTTCCTGCCTGGGAATGCAAAGCAGATTTTGGCATGACACTGTGGCTTGAGAATTAAGCCTTTATGAATTGTCACTTTTGTTCTTACTGCTTTTGTTTAAGACAAGGGTGGGAGAAAATTAAATAACCGCTGTGAGGCTTAACAGTCGTTTTGCTTTTCACGGAGCAGAGATTGTCTGTTGGGGAGATTTTAAAACCTGCATTTATATTTTGAAATAAGTAGCCTGAATTGTATATATATTGCAATATACATTGCTTTTTGAAAGTCTTACCCTTCTCTTTGATTCTGCAGCCTTTGCTGCTCTTTACTGTCCACATGGTAGTAGCTTACCACCAATGAACATAACTGTTGTTAGACTGGAGGCTAAACCTGCATGTAACAAGATCAATGGCCATAACATGAAGCATCCTTACATTTAGGAGCTCAGCCCGTGTTTTGCTTCTCCTCTTACTCTCACAGAAGCCTTTGATTAGAAAAAGCTCTAGACTAGACTCTAGACTAGACTCTAGCTCTAGCCACTAGACTTGCAATTTCAGGCTCTGCCACAAAAATGGGCTGGGTATCTCTGTCGTACCATTTCATCTCTCCTGCCTTTGTTTCCCCCACCTACAAGGAGCTGCTGATGCGATATTTGGACTTTGGACACTTTACAAACAAGCTGGGCATCAGGACCTCTTGCAATCTGCAGGAATGGTCAAATGGCCTCAGCTGAATGAGCACGCATTAAGTTAACACCTTGCACCTTCCTGATAGAGATATGCCTTTTCCTTCTTCTGTAAATTATAAGTGATGGTGGTTTGGGCAGTGTTTCTCCCAAGTGAGAGCACTGCCAGCTCAGTATTATGACTCGTTGAACAGCATGTTCCTATAATGGTAGGCTTTTAAAATATTTTATGGGGTATTTGTATGGGGTGGAGTAAGACTAAATAGAATTGCATAGAGCATATTCCACAAAATTTGCTGTAAACCTCTAACAGGGCAAAGCTCATTGCAGACTAATTAAAGGGATTCTGCTGAAGTGAAATTTGTCTTTATTGGTCTCGTTTGAATAGCGTGGAATATAGCAGTATAAGCAGACTGTAAGATTTTTTAATCTTAAGATATAGTAGAAGTATTTAATAAAATTTCCTGTTGTTTAACTAAAAAGACAACAGTGTACAAATTCAAATCATCAAAGGTCATCTTTTAAAGCTGATCCAGTATTTGGAAACAAACTTTCCAGGCAGCTCCCCACATGTTACATCACCTGCATATGGTGGGCACTTTCTCTGCAGGTGTCAGCACCCCGCAGCTCTGCTGAGCACGCAGTGCTGTGGGGACTTGTGTTTGCTGTGTCTGTCGGTCCAATGGTTGCTGTCTTTATGTTAGGGTTTGAACACCTTCTATGAGAATTCTGAAGCTGTTGCAATATCCTTGTGCTAAGAGATGGTACCTGGCTTCAAATAGGTTAGGTGCAACACTCTTAGAGCTTCTCCTTGCCTTCAGGCTTTCCCAAGTGCCCATGCTCTGTCAGGAGAGAAGACAACAGATGCCATCATTTTGCATCTTGCGTCCTGAAATTTGGAAGAACTAAGCAATATGTGTAGTAGAGGAGAGTTTTTTGTGTGTGTGTTTTTTTTTTTTTTTTTTTTTTTAAACATATGTGGTAATAATGAGAACAAACTTCTTTACGGTGAGGGTGACAGAGCACTGGAACAGGCTGCCCAGGGAGGTTGTGGGGTCCCCTTCTCTGGAGACTTTCAAGACCCGCCTGGATGCAGTCCTGAGTGATGTGCTCTAGGCAATCCTGCTTTAGCAGGGGAGCTGCACTAGATGATCTCTGGAGGTCCCGTCCAACTCTGAAAAATTCTGTGAAAAATTCCATAATTGCAATGTCTGCCCTGGTGTATAGTTCATTAGATACTGGTTGTTTATTCATTAAGAGCTTTATTATGAACACAGACATCTGATGCTTTAGTTGAAAGAAATGGAAAAGTTTGAGAATTGTTTTGTGCTGTATTCTGATGTAAAAATTACAAACAATTCCTTTTCCTGATATATAATGCTGATTTTTCATGCTGGAATGCACTACCTGTGAAATTTCTTCCAAGAGTGCATTTTAATAGCCGAGTTCTTAACCTTTCCAAATAAAAGCATATAATGGAAATAATGATAGAGTGAAATTCCACCCTTAATTTGAGCTGTGTTAGAAAGCCTGGGTATAACATTATTCTATTACTTTTTCCTTTTTCGAAAATGAGTATGTACTTCTGTCACTTGGCTTTACATATATTCATACACCGTTTAGCAACTTTACTCAGATGGATGAGATATTACTTAGGTAATCTAGCTCATTTATCTTCAGCAGTGCAACTCGTGCATGGCATTATTCACCAGTGGGACCTGTTAGACTGGAATGGATGGTTTTTTAGCAGTAACGTGTATGTTTTTTCAGTTGTAATAAATGCTGAAAACTGTATATTTAGATGCAAGTACATTTACACATGACAAAACCCAGCTCAGTTCAGGAAATACCATCTGTGGTGCTTTACACACTGCGTTCTCCACTGTGTTGTCCCCCTTGTGTGCTAGTATGACCATGGATGACTTGGGTGTAGCAGCGATGGGGAAGTGGTGTGATAGAATCCCCAAGTTCTTTCGCATCTGTTATGAATGAGAGCTCATTACTGGCAGACAGCAGCGCACGTCAGCTCTAGCTCAAGTGACTCAGTTGCACAGCAACTTGGAGAGAAAATTTGGGAGGCCTGGTTAAAGAGGTTAACATGAAGGAATTGCTCAATTAAGGCTGACCGCTGGCTCCCCACCTCAGCCCTTTTGAGCAGAGTCCTTAGGAGGCAGCATCTAATGAGGCCGTCTCTGATACACACTGCTTCTCCAAAACTTTGTTACCAGTATACTCACAGAAGCAACTTGGAGTTCAGCTGTAAAGTCTTGCATGACACATGCCGTTTGTTAGTATTGTTCCAGATAAGCTGATGCAGAGTCCCTGTGAGCCTCTGTTTATAGGCTGTCTCAAATTGCTTGCTGGAAAACTGAGTGAGCTCACAGTTTTGGAATCATCTTCAGTGCCACATCCTGGCTTCCAGCTCTCTCATGATGCCAAGGGGGCTCAGGGCTGTATTAAGGCCACAGCATGGCTTTCTTAGTGGCATCTATCTCGCCCCAAGTGCACAGGGCCAAACAGACAGTTGTGATGGCCCAGCTCTGAGCCAGTGAAAAGCCCCTAACCGGCGTCTGCTTTGCAGTGAGAATGGTGAAATCTTTTCTGATGGTCAAGCAGTAAACAAGGGAAAAGCAGCACATAGTTTGGGGCGTGCTTAGAAGAGTGAAAAGAGTTTAATTCTACCCACTTTGGGCTTCTCTGTCAGGTTCTTGCTTCGACTGTGAAATAGTTTATATGTTCTTTTGTCCACTGGTAAGTGGCACTGGAAGGAGGAAAGTAGATTTCAAGTCCTCCTCATCATTAAGTTTGAGACGGGAAATTGCTGCTTTTGATTTTTTTAACGACTCTCCAAGTTTTAGACTAACAGATCTCACAGACTACTGAGGAATGTTGTTATTCTTTAGCTTTAAACTTAAGAACAATCAATGGTTTATACCCCACAACTTAGGAGCACTTGGTTTATATAGGATATTCCCTGCCGCTCCCTAATAGAAAGAGGATGTTGGAAGCAATCTGTGTCCCTGAATAAGGAAAACATCCTTTTTATGTAAATGTCTCATCAATGTAGGTCTGTCAACCTCCATTTCAGGAAAAATGGATGCTTTCTTCCTCCTCTTCTCTAGGCTGCTGGTGAATCATTAAAATAGCCTTTTGTTTGTTTACAGGGGGTTGACCCCATGGGAACACAGATGTCACCCATGATAGATTCATTGACAGATAATCCTTTGTTTGGGGCTCTACCATGAAAAATGGTTTCATTTCATAACTATCACCTTCAGAAATTATTTAGTGCCCTTTCTCTTTAAATTATGAATCTTTTGCAGCAGGGAGAATTCTTGACAGAAGCTATCTGTAGGAACAGGAAACCTTCTCATATATCAGTAGCATTAACTCAGCGAGTAACCTCCCCTAGGGTGTATCTACATGGCCCAGTGCTGTACAGCAGAGATGCCTGTGCTGGCTCAGAATGAGCTGCAGTAATGTAAAATTGTGAGCTGGTTTCTCTTCCCTTTTGAGTATGTGTATGCCCTGTGTAGTTCAGAAGAATACAGTATGGACCTGGTCGCAAACCAGATGCTTCCAGTACCTGGTCTGCAGGGCTCATACCTGGCTTGCGTGTTACAGCTTAGCAGTGAGTTAAATCAGGTAGGAAAAAAACCCAAACGTATACATATATACATATACATATATATTTTTATATATATGTGTGTGCCTTAGTCTTCTAGGAGACTTAGAAGATGTGAGCTTAATAAAGAAAAAAATGAATGCTAATATTGAAGTGGTCCTATTGATCTGTTACGGTCTCTGTATAGTTAGTTCTACATGTACAATTCGGAGTAACTTAGCTTGTCATGATTGCAAAACTCTGAAGAAGAGCTTTACGTTGCTACTTCACGAGTCACTAAAACCTGCTGCTAATTGCCTCAGTCTGTAGGCCTCAAAGGGAAATCAAAGCAAAGATCCTGCAGGTGTTTTAATCGGTGCTCATGGAGCAGCCCTGCTGTGCTTCATGGATTTGATTCAAGCTGTTCTCAGTACCGAGATGTTGCCATCTATAATCCACGTGTGCTGCAGCCTCTCAAGGAGGCCCAGCAGGTGCGAGGGTTCCAAAGCAGCTGGTGCCCTGCAGTCAAGCAGGGCAGAGGCGTTCTCCTCCTCCTCCTCCTCCTCCAGCAGCTCATGCTCTGGGAGCCTGGCAGTGTGCAGCAGGTGAACAAGCAGGTGATGCAATGTGGGGAAAAGTGCAGAACAGCAGGTAACGTAGCATAGACAGCTGCAAACACGATGGAGTGGTTAAATCCGCATCAGCTAGCACCGTAACCGGTAGCTGGTGGCAGTGCTTTCCAGGCACTGTTACAGTGACTGCAGGTTACTTAAGAAGATAAGAAAGTTACCTCTCCCAAAGCACTATCTTCTTTGGGGATTGTTTTATGTCCTATAAAATTTATTTAACCATTATGAACAGCTCAAAGAAGTTTAATACACGCTATACAGCAAATGCAGTGCTTAGGAACACTGTATGGATATTGGATGTATGCTCATGATAATAGTGGCAAATAAAGGTAAGCCTTGAATACCTGCCATTAGATGTTACAGTATTTCTGTTACAGTACATTATCTCAATACATTTGTGTTAGAGAGCATTTTGTTTATCCGTCAGGCATGAATTGTCATTACAAGAGAGAGGCGCGCTAGTCTGCTAGAATTAGCTAATATTAATTATTGTGAAAACTGATGTTTAACTGCTCCTTTTTGTTTCTTACAGTACAGAGTGCTCTTGTGTCCAAGTGATTATAGGTTGATTCAGTTGTGCATGAATAGTGCTAAGTGCTGTTAAAATAAAACAATGTTATTTGGCATTTACACACCATTGTGCATAGTCAAAGCATTTAAAAATATAAAAGTTTAGATTATGATCTGCAGCAGCTAATATCAGCCCAAATCAGTGATGAGTCACCAGTCACCAAGGAAGGCAGTGCAGCACAAACATTTCCCTCCCTGTGTTAAAATTCTTGTTTGTCACATAAGTGGGAAAATTACCATCAAATGACGTTTATAGGTCTCTAGGGTTGTATGTGCTTGGAATATCACAAGGCTGACTTTTGTATTAAGAGTCAAGCCTGTTCAAAGAAAATGTGAAGTGCGGCTCTTATTTAAAGTAAAGTAAAATCAAAGCAGAAATGGGTCAAACCCTTCACACTGAAAGTTCATTGGAAGGAAATGTATGCCTGAATGTCTTCTGCCCTTTGAAAATCCAACCTAGATATTTCATTTTAGGAATTGTAATCAGTTAAACTTGGAGGGTTGGAGGTGTGTATGTTTGGATGTGCCATTTTCTGTAGGACTATTTTATAGGCTGGTATAATCCTACACAGTTCTACAGCAACCTGACTTTATGGTGATAAGCTACTTCACTTAAGTGCTCCATAGGTTAATATTATATTAATTTCCCTTTCCTGTAGGAAAGGAGTGTATCTGATGCTTGCTAGTTATTTTTTTCCTAATGGCAATTTTAGACCTCCCAAGAACATGACTTCAGGCTAGTGGGCACAGCACTGAATTGTGGGGGGGGTCTGCCTTAGCTGTTAGACTGCCGTGACTGACTCATTTCTTGTTCTTCATCTTCTCTGCCTGGCTGTGTTTCAAAAAGGGAGCGGTGGTTTTGGCCTTCTCCATGAAGTACTTTAGAAGTAGTCTATTGGTGAACATTTTTAATTTTGCTCGTTGCCTCAAAATCTAATTTCTGTAACAAAAACCATGCAACCTTAGTGCTTTTGGGGATAGAAGAGAAACTATTGGAGTACTCACTTTTTTTCTCGAAAGCTGAGGTTTTATAAGAAGAAAACAATGAATTAAAAAGCTAGCCCAAAACTCTGAATTCTTCTCCTTGAGCTTCTGGATAGCTTTACGTCTGCTAAAGTTTGGTAACTTCCCCTCACATGAACACCCCTGTCCCATGCAGCTGCTTCAGGTTTGCTCTTGTGCTGACATATTTAGGGCAGGACACTTTAACGTGTGGATGGGCTCATGCTACTGGAATATATACAAAGAAAATGGTGAAGATTACCAATACCAAATTCATGAATTGCATTATCAATGCCTTATGGAAAGAATCACATTACAAGATAAAGAATAAATTTTTTTCCCTTCTGCTGTTGAAAGAAAAGGCAATATATGGTCTGAAGTCTAGCTTTGATATTTCTTTCTACCGTTCTCCCTCTCAAAGCTTTCTTATAACAAATAAAATTCACAGGTTTGCCATATCTTATTCAGCGAGAAGGCAACTTAAAAACTAATATGCTGCGTTGGCACCGAGTGAAAGAAATTGATTTAGAAGATGACAGCGAAGGGGCCATGCTGAAATGTGTATAGCCAGGCAGTGTCACACTTCCTTGGAAAGCATTCAAATCGATTTCTTATGGAAATGTATTCCTGAGGAGCTGTATCAGACAAAAAAACTTCCTTCAGGAAGCACTGATCCATCCCGGGGGCTCCCACTGGTGCGCTACCACAGCGCCACACCAGAAGGATTTACTGGATTAAACGTGCTTTGACGTTGCTCTGGTACGTTAGTGCGGTCTGCCCGAGATGGCAGATTAGGCTGGAGCCCAGGACACCCAGTGCTGATCTCAGCTTAACTCCTGGTTTGTCGCTTGGGCAGGGGCGAGATGCATCCTTCCTGGTGCACGCCCGTTTTTCCCCCTGCAGAATGGCACAACTGAATCTTTTTGCTCAGAGGGCTGAAAAAGTGCCTGAGAAAGAAAGGATGAAACAGCTAGCTGTTTGCTGCTGCTTCAATTGTTACGCTTTAGTTCAAAACATATCTGATTTAGATATTGATATTTAAGACCCAAATAGACTAGATACTCTTTTTTGCTCCTATGCTCCTAAGCCGTTCCGAGCTTTGGTCTTACACAGGAAGGACCAAATTCCTGAGGGAAGTTGGGGGATCTGTGGATTGCAGTATGAAGCAGGCCACCACCATTTAGTTTTCAACATTAATGTCACCAGCCACGAGAAGTCCTTCTTAACGTATTATGGATTGCTGGGTTTGGACTTGTACAATGGCCAGTTGTCCAGAGAGCCAGGAAATTTTCATGGGAAGCAGAAAGTTTTGGTAAACTCACAACTTAGTGACAAAGCCTGTTGCTTTAAAGAGTACAGTTGAGGCAGGCAGGTAGGTAGGTAATACCTAGAGAAGTGGAGATTATATCCATAAAGAAATGCAGTGAGGTTAGACTGTTTAGAAACTTGCCTTGTAAGAAATAGTGGCTTCAGGTTTCATATTCCCAGGGAATGAGAATGCATGCACACCGCAATACGCAGGAGGAATAATAATGTAAAATGGAAATAGAGCAGATGAGCATGAAAGTTTTCTGGTTGCTGCTCTTCCCTTCCTCCCCTGAATCACAGAGTCTGTCTACAGAACAAAATGTTAGAAGCAGTTGCTGTTACTTTCCCTGGCAGCCAGGGTTTAGTAAGTTGCTAACTTAGAGGTTGTAAGTCTTTTGCAGTTTCTTAAGAAAGATCATAATCATTCTTCACACGGATGAAATCCTGTATATCAGTTCACTGCTGCTGCTTTGGAGTTCATTATTTGGGGGATTTAATTTTCTTTTCAGCTTAATGGTTTTGTCTGTGTGTTTGGTTGTTTGGGGTTTTTTTATTACAGCAAAATACACTTGAAAGCGTTTCCCGTGTCTTCAAAATAAGCTGCTCAACTCAGGTGCCTGTATACCACCCTTTTGGGTACATAGTTCCTTTCCTTCTTTCCCCTTGTTCTTCTTAGGGAGAAAACCCTTTGCTGTTCCACTAATCAAGTTATAACGCTTTTTCTTTCCCATAAAAGTCTCCTATGTTTATTGTATAAACTGAGAGCTGGGCTGGTGTGTTAGAAGTTGGGTTTTGCTTGACAACTTTCCTCTAGCCTAGCTGGTGGGGAATGGCAGCAGGCTGTGAAGGATCATCTGTGTAAGTTATGGAAGAGATGCGGAGTTTTTTATGCCTGGGCTTGGGGATCTTGGTTTCTGAACAGTCCAGACTTCCTGCATGCTGTTAAGAGCTACTTTTGCACCCTTTCAGATTGATCCCCCGTGCTCAGCAACCAGTTGTCTACACTGGCCAGTTTTTCTCAGGAGGTGGTAGGTAGCTCACGGACATCTCATGTGAATCATGATATCAAGCTTCACAGGGAATTCAATGGGAATTGTATAGACTCTGCTGCTACAATGGGAGTCAGGAGGGTAAGCACGTAAGTAGTGTAGTGGTCCGACCAAAAACTCCTGTCCTGCCACAGTAACCCCAGGCAATTCTGCAAATGCTTTAGCCTGTTTGGGACAGATCCATGTTTGAATTACTGGATTCCCTAGGAATCTGCTCTGAGGTGTATCCCGCACCTGAGCACTGTGCGTCTGAAGGTCGGTTGGTATTGAACCAAAACAAAGGCACTGCAGAACCAGCATCAAGCATTAATTTCTTACAATTTTTTTCTGTGTCCTCTGTAAGCACATTCTGTATGTAGCTCACAAGTGCAAGTGAGGTCCTGGCTGGGCTCTCCTCTGCGACACGTGCTGTTGTAGCTTCGGGTCGTGAAAGGCAGTAACAGCTCTCAGCCCCGATAGAGACAATCCACTGTCAAGACTAGGATGTTAATTAATTTTAATGAAGCTTGGAACATGCAGTATACATGAAAATGCTGTTTTCAAAAGAAGTATTTTGCAAAGTAAACAGTAGAACCAGGTACTTCAGAAAGCCAGCGCTATTTAGTAAAATAGGTTTTCCTGTATATTTTCCTGTATGTCTTTATTTTTGAAAAAGAAAATAAACCCTCCAAACCAGACTTTTTATTTTGTTGATTTCTACTCAGCAATTCTGCTTGCACCTTGCAGTAGCATTACTTGAAGAAAGAGTTGTATTTTGGAAATACAATTCACCATTTGCCAGTCTGGCTTGATGCACTCACTAGACAGCGGGCTTTTCCTCAGGTGGGCTTTGCAGAGGCTAATGGGTTAAGTGCTTAAGTATAAAATGACTGAAACAAAAGTCATCTAAATATTTGAGGTGTCAAATACAGTCTTTCACTAACACATCGTGTCTTAGCAGGTGGCTGAGGTAGAAAAGGCAGTCCTGGCAAATCACAGGGTAGGATCCACCAGCCGGTTCACACTGCCCCTACTACCTGTGAAGATGTGGCTGATTAGCCTTTTTGCTTATTTCTCTTGACTAATGGGCATGACGGTGGCTGTTTCAGATTCTGCACTGCTCGTGAAACTCGGGTTTTATGAGTATCAGGCCAAACGCTGAGCAGTGGCTCCTGCTTTCCAGTGCAGAATACCAATGTGTCCTCCGTGTCCTCTTGTAATTGTGCCGCAGCAGAGCTGAGCTATGGGCTGTCAATACCATTCTGGGTGCTCAGATCAGCTTCCCGTTTGCTCTGGTGCTGTATGATATATGACACCAGAGATGAATGAATTGTATATTTTATTTAACAAAGACTAAAATAAATTAGTTAGCGATGTACTGCCTGGCCTGAACACCCGGTGAGTACTAGTAGTTTTCATTATCCCTCAAGAAATCATTGACTATTTTATGCGACGCAGTAATGTATTATTCATAGACAATTTCATTGGTAACATTATTGCAGATTCTCAATGTAACAAGAACGTACATAAAGCCGTGAAATCCTTAGGAAGAGAAAGATGGGTGATCTTCCGTAAAAATGAGAATATACGTGCGTATGCATACACACAGAGGACTACAGGTCTTCGTGGAATCAGGCAAATGCCTTTTAATCATGGCAGTGAGCCTTATTCTTAAAGCATATCCGCTACTACTCTTTATAAGCCACTAATCCCTCTCAGTTTATTAATGATAAACTTTAAATATTGGTCTGAAATGTTGTTCTCTGCCTGAAGCCGAATATTTTCAGTCTCATTGTTAGCAATTCGCTTGTTTATTACATGGTTGGGTATCTGCATTTCCAGCCAATTTATTCACCAGGCTTGGTATGTAAGAAGTACGCACCTGGAGAAAACCCGTCTGCATGCACAAAATCCCATCTTCTGCAGTGACGAGACATGGTGCATAAAACTGTGTACCCCACACTGTTGTTTAAGGCGAAAGACTCAATTTCATAGTGTCTCTTTGGCAACGTAAAGTAATAGCGGTAATGAGTCCCTTGTTCAGCCTCTCCCTGATGTAAAAAAGTGTACCTCTTCTGGCGTCAGGGAGGTTCTCGTATCATCATTTCAGGCTGTGTCATCAGGCATAACTCTGCCTTTTCTATTTCTTGCGTCTCAGGTTTCCCAGCCCAAATGCTACATCCAAGGCAACTTCTTGTATTGCCACAGCAGGTTTTGGCCAGCAGCGTGCTTCTTTCAAACCCGCGCTTCCCCAGGCACTGTGGAATCGAGGAATGTGCCTTTTCTCTGCTGGTAGGAGATGGCACTGCTACTTCATGCTTCCACCCTGAGGCACCACCCAGCTGGCTTGGGCCCCGCTTCAAGTGGTGACCTGAGCTCTGCCTCACCCACTGCTGCTGCACAGGCTCCACCTCCAAGCTTAGCACGTGGCCTCACCTGCTTTTGGGGACCTTGGTGCTGTGGCAGGGTGCTCTAGAGGTACCGCCATGCCCAGTATCAGACCAGTATCTGTCTGAAGGCAGTAGAGCTTGGATTTCACAACAGCAGCAAAGGTCAAAAAGTGGCCTTATATCCTCCCCTGTGTATCCAGACTGAGTGCTTGTGGCATGGACTCAGGAAAAAAGACCTTGTGATGCTTGCACCAAGTGCAGTGTAAAAGCATATTGTGTTATTCCTTTTCTTTTTGCGCTATGTCTTATGGTTGTCCTTGAAAATTTGTAGGCGGCGTTGTTATCTAAGTGAGATATATTGCAGTTAGAGCTTGCTACACTGGGTTGGGCACTTTAGAAAGCTTTTACCACTTCGTAATTTAAATGTGTGTTTGTCCCTCTTTAATTGAAAAGTTGTAAGGAGTGAAAGGTTTGTGTGTTTGCACTGTTTGAAGGCTGCTTTGACTTTTGGTTACCAAGGAAACCACTTTAATGTAGAATCAGATTCCAGTGACCTCAAACTCTCTCTTCTGTTAGGGTTTGTGCATCCTTCAGGATGGGAACTGTTTCAGTAGGAAACAGTTTCAAAGCATTTTACTCCCATCTGAGGTTTGTCATATCTAAAGAGTGCTGATGGAGCTTGAAAATTCAGCTGGCACTGAAACTTCTAGCCCAATTCTATGTTTCTTATGGATCCGGGGCTGGACCCGACACCAATGTTGCTGACTCATAACTTTTGAGTACGTGCACTGACATGTTACCCTGTATCCTGACTCTTATCCGCAGTTTCTTGTCTAGTCCTCTGCCTGTTCGTACAAGTGGCACATGTGCCAGTGTTGTCGTGGTTTATCGAGTGGTAGTTAGGTGTGGTATACTGGAAACTCTTTGTATTGAAGCAGCTATAAATCTTGGAAAACTGCCTGCTTTGCACAGTTAATGATAAAATCTCATATGAAGAAGGCAAAGGAGGTGATGGGTCTACATCTCTGCAGTTCTCAGCCATCTCATGCTCAATGTGTTGAGAAAAAGAACGAAGCTATCTCTTAAAAATCTTTGCTGAGACTAGGATGCCTCTTAACTCTCCTTTCAGACAGCGGTGTTGTTCCCAAAGACCCACGGCATTAGTGCATAGGTTCTTCCAACCTTAATTTAGAGCTGAGCCATGAGAACGTAGGTTGTGGATTTGCTGAAGCCCTTAGAAATATTAGTTTGATTCTGGTATGTCACAGGCAAGTTATGAGACATCTGAGAATGCAGCCTCCACCTTGGCTGCGGATCTCATGGCTCCTGAGGCTGGGAGTGAATAGGCATCTAACTTGATCAGACTCTGCTGGCAGCAGGGCCTCCCTTCACACAAGCTGTCAGAACTGCAGAGCAAAGAGATGCTGCGGTGTAACCTTTGGGGCTGGAAGACACAATTAAACCCAGTTCTGTAGTGGAGGCATTTCCTTTTCATAGCAAGTGTCAGAAGGTTGCATGGTAGACACCTCTTGCCCCCGTTGTAGTATTTAACATCTTCATGGGATGATGTAGGAAGGCGCTTTTTGCTCCATGGTAGTCAAGGCAATGGGCTGAGAATATAGGGTGGGGGGAAAAGACTTTTCTGTCTCAGCAGCTCAGACATCTGCCAGCCAGCAGCAGCTTCAGATCGTGCAAGCTGCAAAAGTGCCCTTCACCAACAGTTCTCTCCCAAGTCAGGAAAAGACAAAGCTTATGTGCAGTGGTGGTTATGGGAAAAATAGCTAAAAAAAAAAGTGTATCTTTTCTTCTGGAGGCACATCCTTATATACCTTTCATGTGGAGCACGAATACTTTAGTACAGAGGAAGAACTCGCTTCAATAGTAGGTTCTGCTGCGCAGCAAAAGGCCAGGGCTGCATAGGTGTGAGCCTCCAGCCCAGAAGGGGAATTGCATATCAGGTTTGGAGGCTAATAAGGGCATGACCTCCTTGCCTAATGAAAGAAAGATTTCCCAGGGGATGCCGTTCCCTGCTGGCTGTTTTACATTTTTCCAGTCGTGGGCTGCAGTTCTGGCACTCCTTTGCAATCAGCAGCACTTGTGTTGTTACCCCAGCACTAGCTGTGGGAGGGAGCAACTCTGGCTGGATGTGGAGCTCTGGGTGAATGATCAGGAAAGATTTTGCAGGCAAAGAGGTCCAGAAAAAGATTCGTTACTGCAAAGGAAGCATAGGACATGAAGAAGATGAGCAAAAAGAAGTCTTGAAGGTGTCTGGGAGGAGGGACGTGGGTGATGAACCCCATGTGGCTGAATACTTTAAATCTCCCAGAGTTTACGCCATCTGGAGAAATGCAAGCTGGCTTCAGGACATCTGGGCAAATTTTTCTGTCCTGGTAAAACGTAATTATTAGTGCATTAAATGAGTTTTGAAGGTTCAAGGGTTGAACTGGACCATAGAATGAGGTGAGCTGGAGAAACCTTGGTGAAACTGATATATTCATTTTGGTGTCATCACAATCCAAATACTTCCTGAAAGTGCTTTGATTTCTGTGCTGCTATTTTGGAAGGGCTGGGGGAGGAAAAGCTTGAACAACGTCAGAACATCCCATTTTGGCTCTGGGAAGTCTCCTTTTTTCTTTTTTTTAATGGCATCATCACCAGCGTAAGGTCCTGCACCTGGGTCATGGCAATCTCAGGCACAAATACAGGTTGGGTGGAGAATGGATTGAGAGCAGCCCTGAGGAGGACTCGGGGGTGCTGGTGGACGAGAAGCTCAACATGAGCAGGCAATGCGCACTTGCAGCCCAGAAAGCCAACCGCATCCTGGGCTGCATTAAAAGAAGCGTGGCCAGCAGGTTGAGGAAGGTGATTCTGCCCCTCTGCTCTACTCTGGTGAGACCCCACCTGCAGTACTGTGTCCAGCTCTGGAGTCCTCACCACAAGAAGGACATGGACCTGTTGGAGTGGGTCCAGTGGAGGTCCACGAAGATGATCAGAGGGCTGGAGCACCTCTGCTACGAGGACAGGCTGAGAGACTTGGGGTTGTTCAGTCTGGAGAAGAGAAGGCTCCAGGGAGACCTTATAGCAGCCTTCCAGTACCTAAAGGGGGCCTACAGGAAGGATGGGGAGGGACTCTATCAGGGAGTGTTATGATAGGACATGGGGTAACAGACTCAAGTTGAGAGAGAGTAGATTTAGATTGGATATCAGGAAAAAATTCTTTACTGTGAGGGTAGTGAGGCACTGGAACAGGTTGCCCAGGGAAGCTGTCAATGCCCCACTCCTGGAGGTGTTCAAGGCCAGGCTGGAGGTCTCCCTGCCCATGGCAGGGGGGTTGGAACTAGATGATCTCTAAGGTCCCTTCCAATCCAAACCATTCTGTGATTCTGTGATCTTCAAGACATAATGCAATGTATAAATTCAATATAAATTATTTCGTAGCACAATCTTAGATCAGTCCAAAGTAATTATTTTTCTCTGAGAATGTCATGTTTAATTTTGCTTCTTAATGAATTCAGAATTGGAAATCTCAAAGCTGTTGATGAAACCAAATCTTCATCATTTTTGGACAGTTCTCTTCAGGTGCTTTTGGCTGTGGCAGAGTTGCTCCACAACACAGATGACAGTGTCTTCCTCCTACCCTGAATCTTTTCTGGTTGGGGTGTGATCCCTTCAGAAAAGAACTACCTTTTCCTATGAAAACTGTGAAGCAGAAAGGAGCAGTAACTGTCAAGTTTTCCAGGGTCTACTGTAGTACTAATTCAGGCCGTATATCTTGTAGCAGGCATTAACAACTGTATATAAATAAGTTTGACATATTTGAGTTCTAACAAGGCAACTTCATTAAAACGCTGGGAGAAAACGTTAGCAAGTAATTTTAAATGGAGTTGGCATGTATATACCTTTTGACTTGAATCACTTACTGTTGTCCCAGTAGTTTAATCTGAGTCTTCTGGCACACTGTGAGAATGTAAGGAGGAAGCGGTGCGGTTTCCTTAGACTCGCACCGATGCTTTAGCTGTATCTTTGCAGCACTTGCTCACTGTATATATGTGTGCATATATATATTGTATTTTCCGCGCATGCAAAGTATTGTGAAGCGTAAGCCCAGTTTTTGGTGCCTAAGTCTCTTAGGTATTTAACATCTTGGTTGCTAAGGCAGGTTGTGGGGCTTAAATAATTCTGCTGTCTGGACTCGTGTATTTGTCTGCTTAGTTTAACAGTTGTTGAAGCTGCTGGCCAATTTCAATTATATTTGGAAGAGAAGCAGAGGTGTCAAAGGGACTGCACTCCCACAAGTTTTTAAGTACTAGTGGCTCATAGAGGAGCCACAGTCAAGAAAACTAACCCTTTATTAGACACCAGGAAAGCATGCAGAAGAGAGACTTGTGAACCTGATTTACTAGTTCCTATGGCTTGTTCAAATTATTTGTTTAAACCTTAAATATACCTAATTTATACATAGCGCAGTGTGTCTACGCACATTTGTCTGTTTATTATACAGATACATACTGTTCACTGAAATTCTTTCAGAAATTAGTTGTACTCACCCTTGTTAAAAGCATAACCTCAGCTCCATCTGGTGGCTCTGTGTATTAATAAGACAAAACTCCTAAAATACGTCTTGTCTGTGATGTTGCCACCAGACTTACAGACGTGTCAGCTCCCTCGGGATAGACATGATGTGTGTAAGAGAAGACCCTTATCTTTTGATTCCTGTTTTTGGGGGTTCATGTTTTCTGGACTTCATGCCTTTAGAGATCAGAGGTTTTTTCCTCAATCCTGAAAGCTAAAAAAAATATTAAAAAGAAAGCAAATAAATAAATATGAAATTTCCCTCTACCTTACCCCTTTGTCTCTTGAGAGCAGGAGGAAAAGCTTTATGGGGAAGGCCAAATGCTGTATCTGAGTTGCACTGCCTTCCTGATTTATAGCTCTCGAAGTGTGACCCCTGGAACAAAGCTTCAAACCAGCTCTAAAACCAGAAATACTCATTGACTGTCCTATGCAGCTAATTCTTCACTAATAACATATATTGCTAAGTCAGGTACTAAGAGCGGGTATACTGTTGCTTCGTTGGTTTTTCTCTGCTTATATTAGGAAGGCATTGGGCATAGATTTTCTGTTACGCAAGCTGTTTTGTAGTCAGAAATTATTTTTATATTATTTATATATTATATATATTATATATAAATATAATATAAATTTATATATATAATATAAATATATAAAAATATAATATAAAATAAAAATATAAAGATAAATTATTTATAATTATTTTTATTATTATAGTGGGATAACAAAACGAATTCTGAAATGAATTTTTCATCAGAAATTAGTGTTAGATCTGGCAGCATCTTTGTTTGATTTTGGTCACGTGTTTTAAAATAGAAAAAAATAAAAAACGAAACTTTCCTGTTTAGGTACTGGAGGCCTGGCTTCACATTTTCAGCAAAGTGATTGATGCAAATGGATGAAACAGCTTTATGGTGAAAAATAAAATGGTTTTCATCAGTAGGTTGTGGCAGTGAGCTGTGCTGCCTCTGTCGGCTTTGCGCAAACGTGAGAGCCTGGAAGCAGGGCAGTGAGAATTAGTATGGCCGTGTGTAACATCAGCTGAAAATTACATTCTTTGCTGTCTTCCCATTGTGAAAGGATACCACAGCACTACTGAAACTTTGGGGTAATTTATATCATTTAAATGCATTCTAAATTGAAAGTTGTTGTCTTAAAAATGTTAAAATTAAACAACTTGATTTCCCCCTGCCTGCCCTTGCTTTCTGAACCTGACTTAAACTCTGTGACAGTTTGGATAGCCTCTAAAATATACATTTGATGAATTTTTAATAATGTGGCTGACATATATAATTCTTAACACCCATTTGGCAGTTAGCAGAATTGGTGGCTCTTTGTTCAGCGTGCAGATTGTCTCTTGTCTATCACATGCGGCCATGAACTTGGAGAACCATGGCATGTAAGGTGCTGCTTGGAGTAGGAAATTGTGAGCTGGTCTGATGAGGGGAAAGCAAAATCCAGTGTCTTCAGCAGATACCTGCTGAGAGAAGAAGCAAAAGCCAAGGTTGTGATATGGAAGTGGTAATCTGAGACTGGAATTCACTTATTCCTTGTACCTTCTTAGTTCTTTGAGCCACGCTGTCTCTGCTTTATAACAACATCCCCAATGCTGTTAGTGCTACAAACAGTGAGCAAACTTGAACCTACACCAAGGAAGAACGGGGAAGAATAGATCAAGGCATTGCAAAGTGCAGCAATTGCATCCAGGTAGAACAAACTTCTGAGTCAAGAGTCCATGCTAAACAGGGAAATCTTGCAGGCAATTTTACTTCTTAATGCATTCAAGTTAGCTATCGAGGTCTCTTCATAGAAGTTTACAGTCTCCATGCGCTCCTGGCTTATGTTGCACTTACCCGTTGTTAGGCATTTGGGAGTGGAGCAGTGCCTATTGTCTCCTTTTGATACTTTTTCTAGTTGCTTTCATGTTCCTTTTTCTAATATGGTGAGGAGTTTTATATAGCCACAAAGAGTTTTATATGTCTTAGTGACATTTAGCCTACATACTCTCCTCTATTTCTCCGTTTCCTAATGAACAAGCTGTAGGCTGCATATATGCATACATTAATGCTTTGTCACTTCGAACTTGAGGCAGAAGACTATTCCAGGCAGAAATACCATCTTGTTCCTGTCAGAAGGCTTAATACAGGAGAATATAAAGAAACATAGCATTTGTAATCTTTTAACCAATTCTTTGCACAGGGTGTTTTCCTGTCTCAGCTGTTTATAATAATGCTTAAGATCTCAAATGAGAGCAGTTACCCTGTGCATGAGGCACCAAGTTCATTAATAATTAAAGGCAGCCTTTCTCCCTAAGCTGTGTACACACATGATAGACAGAGACCAGGAAGTGACCATCCCTCTCTCCAGGAACTGGTACAACGCTCACCAGATGTGCCCGAGATTCCACAGCGGGGTTCCATCAGAAGGGAGATTTAATCTCTGATGCCAAAAATAGGACCAGGCACACAAAAAATGTAATAAAGTACTTAACACACGCTAATTAAAACAAACGTGTAGTCTACTGCTAAGCAATTTACTTTGGAAAAGAAGGAAGGGACACCAAAAAGTTTACAAGGGCTTTCCTCCTGCCTGACAGTTGTAAATGATGTGCTCCAGAGAAGTGAAAAAGGGTTAAGCAAAGCCCATGTGATAAAACTGTTTTCCCCATTTCTACCACTTGTGCTCTTAAATTGGATGCTGAATCCATGTTTGAATGATGCCATCTGCAAGACAATATTTTCCCAAGAACAAACAAACAAAATCATGTTGGAGAGCAGAACTGTTCAGTGTTTTCTATTCCGCTCTTGAAATGCAGGTGAACTTTCTATGGCATTTATAAAAAAAATAAAAAGAACCCAAAACCAAAAAGACACAAGGGAGCAATCATATCGCGAGTGTCTGTGTTCTCATTCAGATGCAGAGGGCGATTATGGTATAACAAGGCCAGGTATTGATCTGGGGAGCAGACACTTCTTAGGAAAGGCTGGAAGGATGCACAAAGAAGCATCACAGCCCCTAGGGATCCCCTGACTCTTCCCCATCCCTTTTGAAATGGGCAACCTCAATTCTGCTTCATTGCATTAGGGATAGGATCCCTACACATGCCTTTGTGCACCTCTTAAATGTGCCATTAAGGAGCCAGTCTCTCTGCGTACAGAGGCAGGATTTGCTGAGGGAGCATCCCGTGCTACCTCAAAAGGGCATTGACTTACAACCTCACCATCACATGTCCCCACAGAGGCCCTGAAATGTCAAATCATTAAGGAAATAGTAAATCTAAAATATTTTTTTAGAAGGAAAGTGGTCTTGCCCTGCTGATCTGTAAGGAGCATGGAAAGGAGGATGACTTGACAGGTAGATAAACACACAGCATACACCTCTCGCATCCCCTTAGAGCTAATCAGATGCTTTTCAGTGGTAGGGAATCCTGTTTATTCTTGGGAGTTTTTTTGTTGTTTTACTTGTGCAGGCAGAGAAATGGGCATTAAAAAGCCAGAACTGCATGTTCATAGCAATACTGCAAAAACCCACAGAGAATTATTAGCTACAGATCATGGAAGTTATGTGGCAGCGGAAGAAGTATTCACTTTCTTGTGTAGTAGTTAGCTAAAACCCGACCTTTTTATCATATTTTAACCAAAAAGGGCGAAATCAATCGTAAAATGAATACATATTCCCAAATCAAAGTGTGTTTCTTAACTGGAAACTTTTACCGTAGTAATAGCTTTCGACACGTTTGATCTGATTTTGACATGTTGCAACTTGGTCTGTGGAGTTTTAATGATTGTACACGAGGCAACATTGATCTTAAACTTATTTTGCCTCTCCTGCTTTTTTTAGTCACTTTCTATGGCATTTGAATCTACAGACATAAGATAAAATGTTGTTCAATCTTGCCACAGTCGTGGCACTGTCATTCCATCCAGCCTTCTCCCCTTTGATGTTAAGGGAGCCTGCAAAGACCAAGCTTCTGGCTTAAGTGTCTAAAGATACCTGCTTGATGCAGGCTGCGTGAATAATCCTTTGCTGCCCCTTGTCGTCTCTTGTAAGGCTTACTTGAAGCTAACTACTTAATTATGGCATTTTTAGAGGAATCTTTAGCGTGGACTCAGTGGATTTCAGATTGGGACTCTCTCTTAATACCTTAGCAGAAATATATTGTAATTTTACGTGGTTATACAGGAAAAGAACAATAATAGTGGTAGTTTGGATATGTCTGTCTAACTCATGTCTGCTCTGTGAAGCAGCTTGAACTGCACGAGATCTGAGCAAGAAGGATGACAGTGGGTGTAATGAAAACATTGGGAGCTTTCATTAGGGCTGGGTAATCTTTCCCCCCAACCTGTGCTTCTTCATCAGGTCCTGTTAGAAGCAAATGTCCAAGGACCTGATTAAAATAAGTGGTCGCATTACAGCAACCATACCTCTGCTTTGTAGGGAGCCTCACACAGGCACTTCACAGTCTGTAGAAGAATAATTTTTCAGGATCACAAAAATACCACTTTGGGGACTGGCAGAAGGTAGAACATTTTTCACAATAGTGAAAAATTCATGGTGCTTTGCCTAGCAGTTATTTAATCGAAATATCAGACACACCAAGTTTATGATTTTACCTTAGCTTCTGAAAACTCTGGGATGACCTTGAAGAAAGCTTTGACCAGAGAAGATAGACCAGACAGTCAAATTCACCTAAACTGAGCTCTTGAATAACTTGCAGTTGTACTGTGCTGGTTGAAAAGCTGAATTTTTACCATCCTCCCCTGAAACAGGTTGTTATTCTTGGCATTAGTATTCATGTTCTTGTCAATGATTGATCACTTTGTCTGCATGTGGTAGTCCCACTCCTCTTCTCCTGGTCTATCACATACACTTCCCTACTCAAAGGTGCTGGGAACGGGAGAACTTGGTGCCCAGTTGCAACAGCAGAGACTTCTCCTCGAGGAGCTCCTGATTAAGATCATGAGGGGAAGTGCTGCTTAATTTAAGGAAAGATATCCTGCCCAGAGGTGATATATTCGGTCACAGCTTAATTGAAATCAAATAGCACGCAAAAAGGAGAGAGAGACAGGAGACGAAAGGTTAAGCAGAGCACCTTGTATCAAATGTTCAGCTGAGGATTAACTATTGATTGTGGAGCATAAGCCAAAAATCAAGTTTTATTATGTGCCCTACAGTGATTTCTGTGTTCAAAATGAAATCTGAAAAGCAGGCACTTGTTTATCTCCGTATGTTACTGCAGCATGTGTGACAAGAAAATAAAGAAGTAATGAAATATCATTAGTGTTTTCTTTTTGTTGATTACTGAGTTTCTTTAGCTGCAGGAAATACTGGAGAAAATTTATGGCTCCAACCTTTAGTTTAAAATTAATGTAATTGTTAAGCTTTGGGATTATGAACAGCTGCTTGTTGAACAGTAACAAGAAAACAACCTTTACAAAAAACACCTAATAAGTCTGCCTGCATCAGGGAACTTTTGCACAATAAAAAAAGTTGATCAGTGAGAGTAACAATCTGCTTTAAAAGGGGAATGTAGATGACAGTAAATAAGAACAACTGTTGAAAACTGGCAGTGCAAGGCACATAATGAAGCTGTTTCAAGAAGATTTGCAGTAAACACAGGGTTTTTTAGTAACAGGGTGTTTGCAAGTTCTTCCCACTTTTTACTTCTGACTCCAGCACAGTAATTCCACTGACCTAGATGGCACAGTAATATGGTCAAGATTGATGAGAGGTAAATTTCTGTTGTGTAACTAAATCTTACCCACTTCATCCTCCTGGTCCACTTTTGCTCAAAAATATCCCCTGTTGAGTTCTGCCCTCTTCTTTCAGAAGAGTTAAACAGTGGGGGCAGTGGATTTACAAATAAGGTGTTGGTTTATGTCAGCTTTTGGGGTTGCTGCCTCTTCTGTTCATAACTTTTTAAGCTGCTATTTCAGTGCCGTCATCTCTTCAGTGGAGTGGTGCCTTGCCTTGCCCCATCCAGAGTGTCTTGCCCTTTGCATGAGTTCTGTCTGCAGGGACTCAGGAGAAATTCTTTTTAAACAAACAAACATTTTTTAAAAGTTTTTTGAGAAAAAGGTTTGGTGTAGCTCGCAGTTGAAACTTAGTACTTAATAGCACAGAGCAAGGTGGAATGACAGCTTGGGCCAGAATTAAAAAGACAATTGATGGTTGGCTAAAACTGTGGGAGGAAGCTGATATGCAAAAAGGACTGTGAGAGTTAAGTGCTTCACAGGCAATCAAGGCCTCCATCTCTTTCACCTCTGTCTTATTTGTTTGTAAAGCTTTGGCGAAAATAAAGAATTGGGCACTGAGCAGAGGTTGCAGAAAACCTTGTTGAGCTAGAAAATAGAGGAGTGCTTGGAGAACATCAGTGTTGGGTCTGGTGCTGTGGCTAGTTTATGACAAAACAAGGGGCTTGGGATGCTAGATTTTGCAGCAGATTAATTCGATGAGCAGCACCACAGCCAGGATCTGTGGTCCCCGAAAGTCCTTCATGTGCTGGTGGCTGAGAATTGGGAAATCCAGTAGCTCATAGGAGGCTGATGAGGATCTGGTAAGGTAAGCCAGCCAGACAGGGAAAAAGCAAGTGATCATGCTTCGTCAAAAGGGACGTGGTCCATGAAGCTTTTCGACTCTGGCCATTAGCTGGTTCTAACAGAAACAATTCTGCTGAAAAATAGCTAGCCGATGTTAGCTATAAGCCCTCAGAGACGTTTGCACGTGCTTTTTATTTCACACTAAGGAATAGTCAAAAGAATATCATTGAAGTCATTTGTGGTAGGAAAATTGAATGAGCACCAAATCTTTGCAAGATTGAATGAGCAAATATGACCATGGCATTAACAAATACTCATCCAGTTAATCACATTGTATGCCTGGTTTTCAGACATCTATAGCGCTCACACCAGGGATGGTTCTTTAAAGAGCTCTGCGCTCAAAGGAGTCAAATTTCTGAATGCCTCGGCACTCTTTGGGAACTGTCTATTCCCCTAGCATCATGAAGAGAATCTCACGGGGTGAGCTGGTAGAGCATGCTGTGACCCACTGCAACATAAGCACATGTCTCAGCCTTCAGTAACTAGCTGTAAGTCCTTAAAGATGGTGCTGGAATGGAAAAGGATAAGCAGCCTGGGAAAATAATGGCCAAATTTGTTTAACATAATTTACAACAATGGTTATGTCACATAATTTTAAGTGAATCTTGTTCATTAGAGGCTGCGCCTCTGCATTCAATGCTGTAGAAGTCTGAAGGAATCATGAAGAATTTGTCTAATTGGCATCATGCAAGAAGGCTGCTGAAGCATTGGGAAAGGCTAGATCTTCCGCACCAGTAATGATCTTATTGCCATAGTTACAGTTGTCTGATTCTCCTTCTCCTTGCAAGTTGACAAATTGCATTAAGAATAATATTTTCAAAAACCTGCGTGTCTCACCTAGGATACAAGTAGCTGAACACCTGCTTTAAAAGCCAGCTCTGTCTATAGTCATGTCTAATCCTGCTTCATCTGCATGTGAAGCCTTCATTGTTTCTAAAACCAAAATGTCTACCCATTCCTTAATCCCAGGTACCAGAACCACAGGGACTCCTTGAGCAAATACTCTGTGGAGGCTTGGGGCGTGCTGGGCCCTACAGAGGGCTGTGGGGTAAAGCAGCACTTTCTTATGTGTCTTCCTTCCTAGGGAAGGGAGTAAGTATAATGCTTGGGATCCTGTTCAGCTCAGGAGCCTAGGTCACGTATGTACAGCTGGGCAGAGGTGCTGTTTGGGATGAGGGTGAGTTGCTCTTGACTTGTCTTGGCAAGGCTGAAATGCCTCTTCTCTCCCTGAGATGAGAGCAGTGATTCCAGCTGCCTCTCAAATATGGGCAAATGGAGCCATCTTTCATTCCCTGTTCAGGAAGCTCTGCTCTACCTGAACCATGTAGATGTATAATAGCACTGGCTGGGAATAAGAGCCAGAGCAAGGGCATTTATCACTTTTGACTGAAGAGCCTCAACTCTTGTTCTGTAAATGAAAGAAAAAACGCTCAAAGGAATATGGTTGCTAATCCACTATGGCACTTTTAATACCAAGTCCTATTTCAACCCACCTCATTTGTATACTTTTCTTTTTTCCCTCTGCATCTTCCTGTTAGCAAGTAATAGTAGCTTCTTTATCCATTTTTTTTCATTTCCAGACTCTCTTATCTCAAACCAGGTGGTGAATATGGAGGCCTGACCTAGCTAGGTGCCTGACAGGTGTTAAGAGGAATTTTCCCTTCCAAAGCACCTTCTCTCAATTTCCTGGCCTGTAAGGATCTGTGTGGTGGTTTGAGTGGTTTTAGCATGCTCTGCAATCCACTGGCTGTCTTCCTCCATGGAAAATATGGGGATGTCATTGTGTGCTGTGCTCAGGAACTAGACTGCCAGGCATTCTTGCATGTATTTTCTTCTTAGTTTTCTGCTGTGATAAATTAAGAGCGGTTTCTGTACAAACAAGTAGGCTAGCAGACTTCAGAGGAGGCACTTCCCGATGCCTCACTTAGTACAATTAACAGGATGGGCAAAGGGTCTTTCTGTCAAGGACATTGCCTTCATCTTCATCTGCCATCTCCTTTTGCAGTCTCATTTACGGTGAGTCTGAAATGTGTTCAGAGTTTCAGGAAAAGCATCCATTTGAGTCTTCTAATTGAGCTCAGGAAAGCAGAAGCAGCAGCAAAGTTGAAACTCTGGAAAGGGGAAAAAATGTCAGTTTGGGTCCAAGGCAAGCCTTGTTGCATAGGGACAGAGGTTTGGTGAGAGACAGGGCATGTTTCTTCTGACAGTTTGCTGTAACTCTTGTTGGAGGGTGCCACTGAGCCTCTCCCTCCCTCTCAGGGACAGAGCTTCCCCGCTGGACCATGTCTCCCGAAGGGCTCTGAGGCCCCAGCAGTTTGGGGAGGGGGAACTTTTCAGCATCTCATGAGAAACGTAGTCTACTCAGGAGCCTGCAACTTGGAGGGAGAGAGGCTCTGGCACAGAAATACCCATGAGGAGCCACAGCAGTATTTCCAATTAAGTATCAGTGGCACTTGACAATTGTTGAAGTTCAACTTTCTATAAAAAATAAATTGTTTTCAGTGAAAAATGCTTTTCTAAAGTTGTTTTGGGGTTTTTTTTCAAGCCTTTGCCTACGTCTTTTGCACAGTTAAACCGTATTATCCAACAGCGTGGAAGGGGGATGAACAGTGTACCTGCCCAACGTGCTCCACACTATCTGCATTAGCCTCTCCTTCTTGACCTTATGGATTAAGGTTTTGAACTGTCACCTGTAGCAGATTTCATAATGGCCGTTAATAATATCTGAAAGTACACATGTACTGAGAAGGGAGGGAAGCAGGCACTCCTTTAGTTGATTGAACAGCTGCATTATGTCTGTATTATTTGGGCAAAGTGACTATTTTCCACTTAAAACATGTCTTTTTTTTTTTACTTGTTGAGTGAATTGACTAAGATTGCGTCAGGCGTGACTTAGGAAATACAGTGACTTACACTGTATTACGCCTTCACAAGTTGTTTGAACGGTGGTTCAATAGATATTAATAGTTTGCAATGAGAGATCACACTGTGGTCTTTGACACAATTTCTAAGTTGAACCCTACTGATTTAACTGTGCATGCAGGGTATATGTCTGCGATCGCATCTTCAATTTTAAGTTATAACCAAGCTGTAGGAAATAAAAACTCCATATCAAGTAAATTATAGAATACTTTATTTTACTTAATCTTGCCCAGCAAGCTAAAATAAACATGCGTCCTTGGATGTATCAGTAATTCATGTAACATGTTAATTACTCAGTGTGGAGTCATTATGTTTCCAGTAGCACTCATTACTCCAGCAGCTCTCAAGTGTTTCTGCAGCAACACGGCTTGTAGCTATAATGATACCATTTCGCAAGTTTCTGAAGGCGATTTTTGCTCTGACTTGCATTGATTGCATTTCATTTACCTTTTTGCCACTGCTATTGTTTATTACCAAGAGCTTATCAATTAGCTCAGTCAAGTTCCCAACGAAAACTACTGTTTCACTCACTAAAAATCAATACGAAAACTCGATAACTCCTTCCAAAACCCAATAAAGAAGCAGCAAATTAAAGCGTTCACAGCAGATACGTGCACAGTACTTTGGTTGAATAGTTTATCTGATGAAAAAATGCTGGGTTTTGTTAACTGTAACTATCCACTGAATGCAGCCTGAATCTGCAAATAATTTGTTCCTGCCTTGCACTTTTGCTTTTGCTTAAAAATGCTGAAATAAAGGTTGCGTTTTCAAAGAGAAAATATTTTGATTTTTTAGAAATCATATCTTGAGATAAAGTTTATGGAAATGTGAGAGAGTACCATTATTGAAGGTTAAAACTATGCTAAAACCAAACTGCAATGTCGTGTGCAGGGATGGGAAGGAAGAATTTTAATGCAAAGAGGCAATCTTATGCTGCTCAGCTCAGACCAAAGCAACCACTCTTTGCTTCCGCTTCCCATGTGACTTTCTAGTTGTCATTTTGACCTCGGTGGACAACCATTTCTCATGTTTAAAATGGGAGTCCATCTGGAGTGTGTTTTTTGGGACATGGACTGAAGCTCATTTGTTCTGTTTATGCTGAGGCTAATGGAGCGGCCTTCACAGCAGAAAGCAATAAGAAATTACTATGTATTGTAGTTTGGGCTGAAAAAAATCAAGAGGAATATATCTGATGATGAGCTAACAAATTAAAATGCAGAAGCAGTAGAGGTTTTCAGCAGAGTTAAAGCAGGGTCAGTTTTCAAATGCCATTTAGATATAGCCAATAATTCTTACTCTTTATACTACTGTAGCGGCTAGAGGCTACCAGCCGAGCCAGGATCTGGTACATTGTATGATGCTGTATTGTTTGTGCACACAATGCAAGACATTCCTGTCCCAGAAGATGTGTGAAGATAAGTAGATAAGACAAAAATACTGAGAGAAAGAAAATATTTTTTTATTTTTGCTTGGTCAACCCATGGAGATGGGGAAAAGTTAAGAGGCGCTTCCTGATTACCCATGGAGTTGCAGGCACAGCCTTGAGGCAGACACGAGTACCTTGGTTTCCGGAAGGATAATTTAATCTTGTGATTATCCTTCATGTGCACAGGAATCAGAACACAGCAGTTGGGGAGCACTGCGTGTCTCACATTTTGAAATGGTCCAGAGCAAGCAGCCCGTTTTGCATAACAGAACTGCTTAAGGCTTGTCAACAATTAAGTGTATGCGTAGAAGGGAAAACATATATTTTTAAAATCTGCTCCACTCTGATCAGATTAGGAAATACTGTCAAGGCAATTAGAGGAAAATAAAGAAGGATGAAACTGCTCTGAGTAATGGAAAAATAATTATCAGTGTGCTAGCCGATTGCATGTTGTCCCTGCTGGAAGCCAGAGGAGAAACATCCATTTTCAAAATGTTTTTTGGGCCTCATCCTACGTTGTGCTCAGCTTGCTCAGTTCTCATGCAATGTTGGTGGAAACTAGAGGCACCCAGCTCCTCAGCGGCTGCCCTGAGCATCTTCCAGGATTAGCCCACCCGTCATTGACAAGAGCAGCTCACGCACTGGCAATGAGAACAATAAAAAGGAGTTGAAAACACAGCAAGTGAAAATAAAAAGTGTTGAAAAATGCGGTAACTAAAGATGATGGCATTAATCATGAATTATTAACACGGTTACTGCCACGTTTCCAATGATTATTTGCTGTTTTGGAAAAGTGTCTCCTTGGATGTGCTTACACATTTGTGTCTGTTTATCATGAGAGATTTCCACAGAGCAGCTCAGCGTCTGGGAGACTGCTGGCACACTGGAAAGTCTGTGCATCTCTTGGGGAAAAGTCCTCTTGACTTTGGTGAGGAGTAGATGGCGGTTATCGTGGAGAGACTTTGAAACCTCGACCTCCTGCTCACAATAAGCTACTCTAGAAAGGGGCACAGAAAGTAAAACAGGAGTACTGGGGTGTCTGTCTTCGAAGATCCATGCAGAAAGACTAAAGATATTTAGTCACTGCTGATAGGAAAAGAGTAGAGCTCGGCGGTTCACTGTGCTAGCTATTGTACAAGCATAGTTAAGAGATGGTCCCTTCCCACGTTGGCACAGTGAACAGCATAGGCACTGGTGCTGCACAGGCAACGTGAAAACTGAGCAATGAAATGCGTGCCCAGAGCCCTGGTGTCAGAGGCAAAAATGCATTTGGAGGTGAAATCTGGATCTTACTGAAGTTAGCGGACCCTTGAGTTTGATCTGCATCTTGACCCAGCATCTAATAGTCTCACACTGCCTTCCACCAACATGGATACTCAGTTAATGGCCCTGACTTTAATTTTAATGACAACTTTTAAAAGGTTGACATTTGCTTTCGTGGCTTTTGGTTTACAAACTCTTGCAGCAGCGAGAGGCCAGGAGTAGTACTGGGAAAGGTTGCTAGCATGGCTGCTGCTTCTCATGGCAGGACAAAAAATGCAGTGAAATTCATGAAGCTGCTGTTTTTCTTCTGTCTTGCTACTATTTAGCAAAGGTAGATGCATTTTAAGATCAGGGGTACAGCTGTCATATGCTCTGGCCTGTGACATGAAGACATATCAAACCATTTTGAAATCTTACCCTTCTTGGCCCAAAAAGATAATGGCAGCAAGAGCGCTTATGCCTTACCCTCCTGATGTAAATGTTCTTAGGCCCTTCTAAGTAACAGCCACGGGGAGGACTTTCTTAATCAACCTTATTGGTGATCTGACTGGGAAGGTCTTTAACAAGGTTTATTATTTTCTTCGTCTTTGGCCTGAGCTCATGAGATAGGTAATTAATTATAGTTTATCCATTTTTCAGGATGATTAAAGCAGCTTAGCTGTGTAGCTTGACCTTCAGGTAACCGGAGCACTCCTTTCACTTAATGCTACCTACTATTGTATGAGGTTTATGATTTGTGCATCTTTTTGCATGTAATATTTTCCTCTACATTTTTCTGAACATTTGTATTCTTCTAGTGGGATTTTTTTTTTTTTTTGACTGGAAAATACACAGAATCATTCCCATTAGGGTTGGAAGAATTTCTGGAGCCCACAAGAAAATTCACATTGAATATTGTGGGCAGTTCTTACAGGTTTGTCAGCTTCTCTATGGATCAACAACCCTTTTATTGCAACTAATATATAAAACTGTCCTGCCTCTTTGTAATTTATGCTCTTTCTCTTTACCAAAGCTAAAGATATTTCTTTTGCGATCTGGCTTCCAGAGTTTTCATTGAAAACTGTGCTTTTGATTATAGAGGATCCTGAGAGAACCTCAGGTTTAAAAGCCTGACAGAGTGGTAGGAGGGTAGTGAGGTTTTTGTGATTGCGAGTCCAGACTGATGCTGGAAAGGGCATTCCTGCAGTCTTGCATGTCATCCTCTTTCCTGTGCTGAAACAGTAAAACAAACTAAGTATGACTTACAGATTTTCTTTGTCTCCACCATTTCCTGACTTGAAAAGTCTCGCAGTTTCTTTCTCCTTCCAAATCATCTCTTTCGACTTGTCTAACGAGACAACTCCAGCAGATGCTCCTGTTTCTGTCTTGCGAAGGACTTTTGATCTAGGATGCTAAACCATAGCAAAACAGAACTGGCAGCGTGATGGAGGACAGTAAGCCTGAAGCTTGGCCGCCTTCCCTCTGGTGTGCTCCTGAGAAGCGCCTGCTTTTTATTCCCTAGGGACTTTTCTTACAATACCATTGTGTGTTAGTTCACTGCATTTCAAAGGAAAATGTTCTAATTTGAAATACAATAGAGCTTGGTGTTGATACTGTAATTGCATATTCATATTCGCAGATTACTTCAGAACAGTTCGCTACTTGCCAAAGTAGAGAAATTGTGAGCAAAGATTCCATAAATCATGAGATTACCTTAAAATCCTGAGACTCCAGGATGTGTGCGTGTGTATTTCTCTTGGGTATTTCTTTAGGGTTTACATTTTCAAGCTTTCCTCTGCCAGCTGAAAGGCGAGTCACTTATGAATAAAAGAAAAGCTGAGAATTTCCTTCACATTAGAGGGCTTCAGGAACCACAACTTGAGCATGAAATGTCACTGGATTTGCAATGAAATCATAGGAGCTGGCAGGACTGACAACTTACTGTCCTTTGCCTACTCCTTAAAAACCAAACCCTTTAAAATGGGAGTAGCATTCCTGGGAAATTAAATATTACTGTCCTTTAATACGTTTCTCCTGTTCTGTGGACTCATGTTTAATTATCTTGCATTAAATGTATGAATAGCGTCAGAGCAGAGGTGTTTAATAATGATAAATAGCTGAGTATTTAATGTATATCACAGTCCCGTTGACGTGAGTCCACCTCTTTGTTGTTGTTGGCTTTTAACTGCTGTTACGCAACTGCAATACTGTAGTAAATACTCTGAGGAAACTTTTACATTATTCCTTCCAAAAAGATTTTTCTCCACATTCCAAACTTTTGTAATTTAAAACCAAACATATGCGTTGTCCATACATTTCAAGAGGCATCTGGATTGGAACCTTTTGGATGAGATTTTAATGAATGACTGTGTTCTCTCACTGAATCAGTGCAGGGAGTAAATTTTTAATGACTCATTAACAAAGTTAATAGTTTTGAAAATCATTACAGTGCAATTCCATTATTTTGTTTCTTTTTGCAGTGCAACTAATGCTCCATGCATCATAGTAATGTTTTTCTTTTGGCGCTTCCAGCAGAAGTTGTTTTGACTCAGAGCTTCCTCTAGGAAATGTGTTATGAAAATGGCAATTTAGAAATACTCGAGGATGTTCAGGAGTTCTTAATGGATTTAGGAGCACTATAGACCTATTCGAGGGCCAGACACCACAGCCCATATGGGTCCCTTGAGAAGCAGATATATACCTAATATGGTTTTCAAAAGTATTTTAGTAGCCTAATGTCTTGATGTCAGTATAAATTAGAGGCCAAATCTCTGTAGGCACTCTATATAACCCTATAAACTGCCTAGCCTAGTCTTCCTTCCGTCACTGTTTGAAATGTTTCGGATGGTCCTAGGTCTGCATTCAGCTGTCTGCTGACCAGCAGACATTTGCTCAGCATAACAAGAGTTTTATACAATACTTTGTATTCCCTTCTGTCTACAGGCAGCACTTTCTATTATCTATTCTTTATGTAGAGACATATCTTTTATAGGACCCTTTTTGCTACAGCTGTCACCATGAAAATCATTCTGTTGCTTTCAATTTGAATTGACTACTTCTAGTGGATAAAAAAATACCTAAAATTATTTGCTGCAATTTATCTCTTAGTCAAATGTCTGTGTAGTCCGTTGCCTGCTGAGTGAAGGGTATTTATAATAAATGTTAGTTAACAAGCTTCTTCCTTACTGACTAGAGCATTAAATTCATTGACAAAAGTTGTCACGAGTTGGTTCATGACCAAAAAAATGGAGTTCGGAGGTAAGGAGAAGAAATATGAGGCCAGCAAAAGGGGCTTGGAGAAATTTGAAAGCTTACTGCTTGCAAGCCTTAGAGACGAGTTATATCTTTTATAAAGTCATTAACAGGTGAGGTAATATGGTCCCCCAACCCATACTGAAAGGTATATAGGTGTTCAGAGATACCAAAAGAGGTGAGTTTAAAACTAAAACAATGATTCTCATTGATCTGAGAGCAATTCATAGTACTAAATTATATAAATAGAGCTGGTCTTACTTTTTATGAAGATTGCCTCCCATATGGGCTCATGACCAGACTACTCAAGAAGTCTGTGGGTGTCAGGAGCAGGTATTTACTATTTTGAAGACAACATCAGTATTTAAGTCTGCACTCAGGACACCTTGCAGCTTGGGCCTGCGTGTAAAATAGTGATAAGCAACTGACTTCCCCTCTTGCCTATCTACTCCCTGACAAGCATTTTGCAATTTTGTCTTTTTAGATTAAAAGATTTTTGAGGTCAAGGAACCTCATAGCCTGAAGCACATACCTCTGCTGAGGCCTTGGGGTGCTGCTGTGGTGGCATTATATTTCACAAGATGCTAAATTGTCATTTTTTGGCAAAGCACCTTGTGTCTGTTTTACACGTTCCTTGCTGTTCCTAACAGTCTTACTGCAATGTTTCTCCTTGACCTGCATCATCATCATCTTATGCATCTGTGCCGTGATGGGGACTGTCATCCAGGAGATCTTCATGGATAAGATTTCCTTTGTCTGCAGGAGAAAGACCCTGCAGTAGTCTCAGTCTTGTCGTTTTGCAGGGATTAAATCCTGCTGTCATAACAGTGAATTGGGTTACTAGCAGAAATGAATTTGAAGTGGTTTCATGGACAGGACTACAGGGAATCAGGGTTTTATGAAATGTGTAAATAGGAATTTGTAAGAAACGGTACATCCACTTGCTTTTGCCTACTGATAATGAAAATGTGTTTCTTTGGCTGCAGGCATATTATCTTGCTTGTCAGTTATACGTGATACTCTATTAACCACTGTATTTAGGATTGCCCTTCATTCAGTACTTTTGTTCTCCTTTCAATAGAAGTATGGGGGCAGAGAATCTTCTCAGTGTGTACACATGTGTAAAGCTCTTTTGTGCTAATGGAAGATACACGTGGCTGCGTCATGCAAAAAGGAGCCAGCACCTGATGCTCTTTTTATCTCTTTCCTTCCTGCAAGAACAGGACACCCCATTTATTTAACAAGGTAATTCCACTTAGAATATTTGCTTATGAACTGGGGGGGAAGGAGTCTTGCAGTGAGTCTTATTGCTGAGCAGAGCTCAGGGAGCCTGGTCCCAAGCCTGAGCTGGGCTGCAGACTTGTCTGGTGTCTGGGCGACGAAGATGATCAGAGGGCTGGAGCACCTCTCCTATGAGGACAGGCTGAGAGAGTTGGGGTTGTTCAGTTTGGAGAAGAGAAGGCTCCTGAGAGACCTTATAGCAGCCTTCCAGTACCTGAAGGGGGCCTATAAGAAAGCTGGGGAGGGGCTGTTTGCAAGGCTATATAGCAACGGGATGAGGGGCAATGGTTTTAAACTGGAGCAGGGTAGGTTCAGATTAGACATTAGGAAGAAGTTCTTTACAATGAGGGTGGTGAGACACTGGAACAGGTTGCCCAGAGAGGTGGTGGAGGCCCCATCCCTGGAGCCATTCAAGGCCAGGCTTGATGAGGCTCTGAGCAATCTGATCTAGTTAAAGATGTCCCTGCTTACTGCAGGGGGGTTGGACTAGGTGACCTTTAAAGGTCCCTTCCAACCCAACACATTCTATGATTCTAGAACTTGTGCTTGCCCTGTGCTGTCGCTGGGCTGCCTCTCAGCCCCATGAGTCTCAGAGCGGTGGGCAGCTGCATAGGCAGGATGGCACCGCAGCTTTGACTTCAGCAGTGCCTTCTGCTGTTCTCCATGCTTTTGGTTAGGCTTTGGGGGGTGAAGGATGTACAAAAACATGGAGTAATTGTTTAGAAGGCAGCTTTCAATACATCAGGCTTGCAGCAGAGCAGTTAGGTGTGGACTGCATAAAGGTCATGCAGTTTTCTCCAGACCTTCCTAAGCAACGTCTGATCGCAGCCCACCATGTTTTCTACCTAACCAAGAAGCGCTTGCAGATCCCACAATTTCAGTGGTAACTGGGAAGGTACCTATGTGTTACTTTTCTAGTCCCACTCCTGCTCCTGGCACTCCCCAGGACTGGTTCCTTTTGACAGGGGCACCAATTTCTCCATCAGTCTGTTGGTGGCAATACCTAAAACTCAGAGCTGGCGCTGCCTGTGTCAGGAGCTGGGTGGTGCTTAGCATGACTGAATAGGTCTTCAGGTAATTTAGTTTCAAGCAACAAATTTATTTTTTATACTGGAAGTGTCCCCTGATGTTGAGGAGTATAAAGAGATCCATAGAAAAAGGGTAACCATCTTGAGGGGTTAGACTTTGCTGGACAATGTGGACAGAGAAGAAAGGGAGCCCATATTTTTGCGCACTAGTTTGCAACCATCAGGCCTGGCTGCTTCTGCAGGTGCACTGTAGTTTCTTAACAGGTTATTGCTGTATTATTGTAGTTGCCAATGTAGGTTACACTCAATCTATGCAAACAATCATAAAATTTGGAGTCATGCGTGCATTTTTAGGTCAGTACAGAGTGGGAGCGAGCAGTGTTTGGAACGGAGACTACTTAGTGTGTGCTGCCTGTTACTGGACATTTAATTCAAGAGGAAATTCAGCGTGCTTTGTCCTCATAAGAAATCAGTGAACTATGCTGTAAAACAAAAATTCTGTGTAGAGCTCTTAGAAATGGCAGTGCTTGAAAAATAAAATGGACTGGTAGTATTGGCACATTCAGCATTGCAGAATTTTAAGAGTACTCATTGCTAATATATAGATTCTAATTGGTAATTTCCACTTTTAATTATCTTACATTTAGTTACAGCAAATGGTCCCCTTGTTCTTTAAATGTAAATAAATTTGTTTGAGCATGTGTTTAATGGCTTCTTTCGTATTTTCCTTTTCACCAACACTGGAGTTTATTCTACTCAAGCTAAGCACCTCCATATTTTGTGGCTGTTTACTTATCTATCCTTCTTCTGAAAGTATCACAGTCAAGATAAATGGATTGGCACCAATTTGGTACTTGGGTGATTAGTGTGAAAGCTATTTCTAAACCATTAGTTTGTTATACATGACATTTTATCTTCATTTAGGAAAAAAATGCATGAAGTGCAGATGCTAACTATAGATTAAACAAACTTGATTTATTTTGAAATACAATAAACCTTGGATGGGGCGCTGCCTCCAGAGGTAATACCCTCACTCGTAAGTGCTCAATGTGTCAAATATCTTTATTTTAAACCCACTTTTGCTTATTAGTTTGAGGTGTTTGTCTAAATAACAATGCACTCCAGAAACACTGATTTGTGTTTCGATTAAAAAAAACCCCACAAACCAGACACCACCACCACTACTCCAAATGCATCTCTCTGAAATGTGTGTTGTTATTCCTGCACATCCCCAGCAGCGGAAGGCACTGAGTAATTTGATATTCGAATTCCAGCATACGATTTTTGTATATATCACTTCTGAGTGAAGATCCCAGCAGTTTCATCCCCAGCAGTTTTTGTTAACGCTTTTCACCTAACAAAAGGTGATAGCTGTCCTTTAATACTTTTTTCATTGATTTACATATGTGATTTTATGTCTCTATACAGCCTGGGTAAAGGCTTGGGTTTGGGTCCCATGGGGCCTTCAGTTTTACCAGCTGCAATTACTACTGAAATCAGTAAAATTTCCAACCGGTTCATGAGGAACAAACTTCAGTCCTGAGTGTGTAACTGATAAGTGGATGTCACAATGGCCAGCTGAGAGCATCACAGATTGGAAAACTTTTGGGAGGTAGCGATTCTGGGTGATACAAACTATAATACAGATACACAATCACTATTTGCAGTATGTCATCTGAATGTACTGGGTAATAAAGCAGGGAGATGGTACTATGAATTACCATGGGCAGGGAAAGATGGTCAATAGTATGATATTAATGAGATTCATGGTATAGATTTCCATTTGCGGCCACAGTGCTACTGATAGAGCAGAAGTAACAATTGCGATGTCTCTAATGAAGGTTACATCTCATGTGCTGTCTATTTAAACCCTAGTTTCGTACCCCAAATCAGTTCATGGTAGTTACAAAGTTATCCAACTGATCAATGAGAAAGAGGTGACTCTAGTCCTTGATTAAGCGGGAAATTGAATTTACAGAGATAGTTGCTTTGAGTGATGTTTATGGCAAACCAATGCCATGGTTTGGAATAGCACAATGTATTCCGGATTCCACCCTTAAATATTACTTTTTTTCTTCCATGTTGTGTCTCCAAAATATTTTAAAGCTTCACTCTTTGGGATTGTTGCAGGTTGGGATTCTTGAAAGGGTACATCTCCTAGCAGCAGACAGGGAGATGGGAGAAGCATGCCACATAACTGAAGACATATTGTTAGCACTGTCAAGCACAGTTCCCCAAGGACAGGCCTCTTTAAAAGCCCCGATTTCCAGGAATCCCGATGGAGATCAACTTGTGTGTCCCAAAGATCTTTGCAAGTCAGGCTGCATATGTTGGCAGTGAGGTATCCTGGTGCAAGTTTGAAATGCTGATAGTCATGCACACCAGGTTTCTGCAGAGTTTACGCATACTGACCTCCTGTGGACTTCGGCCGTTCAAAGAATGCACTGACTGCAGAAATATTTCAGTGTTTCCTACGGTCTGTCTGTCGTGTGGCATCTCATGTCTTAATAGCCAATGAGATAGTTCTTCAGTTGAATAGAAAATAACTTTGCAAAATGAGAGCTAGTGAAAAAAAAAACTTAACACAGGAAGATGGAAAACAGTGTGATAGAATTAATAGATACATCTCTTCACTAATTACTCTTTGAACTATATGTCAAGTTCTTTTCTTTTGATTCGTATCATATGGATCACCATTACTTCCAGGAATAAAGTCATTGTCTTTTTCTTCCTTTTGCTTTCTTTCCTTTCCTGCCTAGGACACGTAATCGATATCCATAAATTTGTTCATTTTTATTGATCCAATGTAAAATCTTTTTAAAAAATACTTCTAGCTAAGGCTTAATAGGCAAAACTTTTTTTTTTTTTTCACAGTGACCGCTTGAAGACATGTTGTTCTTCATTCCTGCTCAGCACTTGCAGTGAAAACTTCATCTGATAAGAAAGGAAAGAGGGATTGGCAAGTAAGGCATACCTTTATCTTATACGTCTACACAAGAGCCTCTGTGTTCCTGGGTAGGAAATGCTGCATGTTTGTTAACCACACAGATAGAGTATCCTGAAAATGCCGTTCAGGTTTTGGCTCTGTCAAGGACTCCTGGGCAAGTGTAGGGGGGAGCCTTTTCCTCTTCTTGTGTCTGGGTAGAAGTGGTCCCATTCTCCCAGACTTTCTTTTCCTGACGAAGTATGCATCTTACATGGCTGGGACTGCCTTTCTGCCTCTTTTGATGTGATATTAGCTAATGCTTGGAGATTTGCAAGTCGTTTCCAATGGATGGAGAAACTGTTGACAGGATTGACTGTGTATTGCAGGAGCAGCAAGACTGACTCTCCTTTCCCTCTGATCTTTCCAGTGCGTCAGTGAAAGAGGAATGGTCACTGGGTTAAAATGTATGAGGGAAATAATGGAGGTGAACAGAGAATGTGCATGATGATGTGGGCCTGTTATTTATTCCTAGATTCAAGATTTCAAAACCAAATAAGATGGTTCTTTTCTGACATTCAGAATTACTCATAGATCAGAGCTCATAAATCCTGCATAGAGTCCAGTTTAGACAGAGATGCTGCCTCTCCTAAAAGGAAACACTGGATCCTCATTTAAATGCTGCAAACGGCAAAAAAAAAAATCCCACGTTATCCCTTAATTAGGTTGTTATTGTTAATTATATTCTTTGCTGAATAATAGCATGCAGTTCTCTCCAGCATGCATTCAGCTCACCTTTCAGCCAAGTAATCCTACTGTAGTGTTGCTGGCTACATGGAGAAAACCCCAGCAATCAGCTATTTTCTCTACTGGTGTGGGATTAGGGACAGCAGGCTAACTCATTACACTGAGCCTAAGATATGTTTTGCTGTTTCTGTTTTTCAGTAGTGGTTTCTGTTTACCTCAGCATGTAAGTGTGGGATCTGGGGCAAGGGGACAGTATGTTGTGTGGGCATAACACCTTGGTTTATATTCCTTCAAGGAGCAGCTGTTGGCAGAGGTGGGATCTCTCAGTGCTCTGAAGCCGGGGCTGTGACTGAAGGATGGAAGATCCTTCCTGTTGAGAAGGAGACGCTTGAAAAAATGACAGCCAGTGGGCTGGGAATCGTTCATTGGCATTAAAGCCTGTGATAAAATAGATCTTGTAATACTACTGCACATTGTATGTCCTGGGAAAGCGTCTTAATAAGTATCCATTTAAATTAGTCTTTTCAATCTGACCTTACTAGAGAAATGTCACACGGATGCAGTCAGAGTTGAAAAGATGGCTGGTCCAGAAGATTGATGCTTCTTGTTCCAGGCATTTAGTGGTATCAGTGCTACGGGATTTTGCAGGTTCTAGATACGCCCTTTAGGTGGAGAATTTTTCTGTGAAAAACTTCCCAGAGGAAAAAAGAAAAGAAAAAGACCAGGAGGAGCTGCACCAAGGATTGGTGATTGTGAAGTGAAGATGTCATCACCTGCAGTATCAGATCCTTATTAACAGACCACAGTTTTACTGAACAGAAAACACATTTCTGAAGGGTGATTTCTTGTTTATTGAACTAATTTATTTTCTTTTTTTTTTTTTCCCCCAGAGTCAGATGATTCTGAAGCCACATCCTCCTGTGCAGGAAAAGGAAAAGAGCTGTCAGACTCACTCTGTCTTGCGATGAAAAAGCACACGCTTCGCATACCAGTGACAGCATGGAGGACTAAAAGGCCTGGTGAGTCCATGACTACATAGCAGGCAGAACTGCAATGGCAGGTCATCCACAGCACTTAAAGCAGACCTGTGGATAGTTAGATGCTTTCTTTATAAACACTATCAAGTAGTTATGGAAATATTTTTTTGAATGAACATCTGGATTGGCAGTGAACACGTTACTAATAGTCGTAAGTACTGAAGTCTCTGCATGAAAGAGCTGGAAATGTTTGCAGATCTTGAAAGTATAGCACATTTTAGCATGAATTGAATTACCTGTATCTTCAATGTCCACTTGCTCTTTACTGACATTCTTTAAAATCAGGACATCTACCCCTCAAAGTGCTGCAGCAGATACTTGTAAAGAGACAGACTGCATTCTGAAGGGCATAAGTACAAAAAATGAAACAAAAATGCTATGATCCTTATTGAAGGGCAGATCAGCAATAAAGCTAAGGATAGAGCAAAGGTTTCTCTTCAGTATATCAAAAAGCAGCTCCCAACAGCACCTTGTAAAGTGTCTTCATTGTTGTTTCCTATTTAAAATGCGATAGTCACACAGTCTGTCAGTAGCAATGCCCAATAGTTTAGATAATCAGCCACATGGACAGGCAGCAGCAAATACCTGATGGGAAATGCTAAGGATCAGTGATTATAATAATGAAAACCTTTCTCAAAATTTTTCAGAAATAAGAAAACGAGCAGAGGGATATCAGGCTTGTTAACCAAGAGAGACAGTATTTGTATTGATTAATATTTGTAATAAGTTCCAGTAATTATAATGGTGGATAACACTGGGTAAGAACAGGCACCTTCAACATCCCAGACACCTTCTCTACCTTTCTATATGGTTATATTTACTGAAATTACTCTGTGTCTCCAAAATATTTGAGTCACTTATGCCTCCAATGGTTGTGTAGGACAGGAAACTGTGTTACTTGCCATCTGGCACATGAGAGGGGAGCACCAGTAACGAATCCACACAAGAACATCAGCAGGAGAAAGGCTTCCTGGCTACCATTTATGTGTTTCAGGCATGACATTCTGTGTGTAGGAGTGGAAAGAGGAGTCTTGTAGGAGATGAGGAGATGTTTAATTATCAAGTGCCGCATAGCGCCACTCTGACTTGGCTTTGATTTCTAGTATCATGTTTTTTGTGGCAGCCTACAATGGCTGAAGCAGGCTGGGGTATTCTGAGTCTATTTGCTTTCACAGGATGTGATTTCAGCGCCTTCAGCTGAGCCATGTTCTCCATGGTCGCTGAAATGCTATTGTTTAGCAGCATGTTTACCCAAATTACATATTCCACATCTACTGCAGGTCTTTTTTACGTTGTCTTAAAGAGAAGGGTTTTTTTGTCTACCTAAGATGATGGCATACTTGTTACAGACAGAAGATGATTACAGTAGATGTCTTCACTTAGGCATGCTTCCTTTCTGAGATTATTTTGAAAGCTGTGATCGTACTGATAGTTACTACTATAGGCAAATATATTGACTTCAAGGCTTAATTTCTTCCTGCTAAGAGTGATGCTTATTATCTTTGGATTGGCATAGTTTTAACATTTTTATCAGAGGTGGCTAAGAAATTCAGTTAAAATAATTTCCATTTTCACTGATTTGTTTTTTTCTATTAAATTTAAATGTTTTCATTGACAAACTGACAACCAAAACGTATTTGCCTCCCTGTATGTATTCCTGCCTTTGGTAGGAATCATACAATTATAGAATGGTTTGGGTTGGAAGGGACCTTCAAAGTCCAACTCCCCTGCCATGGGCAGGACATCCTTCACTAGATCAGGTTGCTCAAAGCCCTGTCCAAATTAACTGTGGACACTTCCAATGATGGGACATCCACAGTTTCTCTGGGCAACTTATTCCAGTGTCTCTCCACCCTCATCGTAAAAAAATGTCTTCTTTATATCCAATCTAAATCTACCCTCTTTCAGACCTGGAATTTTTGAATCTTTGTATTTGCATTGCGAACTTGAATGCGTTTAATTAAAATAAGAACAAAAACCTATTAGTATTTCCAGTTAGTTGAGTGTCATTTCTTTCAAACCCTTTTGAATTAATTTTCTTTGAGCAGCTATAATTTCCATGAGATGCTATTGAATAGTGGTTGTCTGGACTGATGCACCTAACTAGGGAGCTGCTTCAGGAATGTGGTAAATGTGAGCTGGAGCACAGATGACTGTTTGACTTGGTGAACAAAACCTGAGTTTGTATGCTTGCCATGTCTTGTCTGGCCAGCTCATTGCCGTGTTGTTATTCCTCTCTTTAATTAGCACAAGGGCACATGCCTATGCAATTATCTCTCCTATCGAATGTCTCAAGAGCCCAATATAAACTCATTTCAGACATCTACATGATTAAAGTAATGAGAAGTTGTATGTGTAGTTTGCTATGTCCCCATGGGGTGACCACTTGGCTAGCAACCTACCAGTTTACACATGTCCACTCCAGGGAAAAATATGTAAGATCAACTCCTGCAGAAGACACTGATAAGCACACTGTGGCCGAACCACGTTTTGGCGGTGGATTTACACACATACACAAGCACTTTCCTAAGTGCTTTAAGAGCCTTAATGGATAAATCTGATCACTAACTGAGAAGCCATGCAGGTGGTTATTTGTAGCAAAATGGAGGGGATGGCAGCATTGATGTAGAATGCTGTAGGGGAGAGGAAATCAAGTTGAAGATTTATTGCATGGTGGAATAAAAAAGGGAAAATAAGAAATGAAAGAGCATGAATATGCGCATGTCTGTATGTATACATATGTACACTGACCTCTAACTCTAAAACTTCTGCACTCTTCATGGTCAGGATTTGGGTATTCAGGGAATCTAGGAAACATCATCCACGTCCCAGCTGTGAGTCAGCCTGTGTTCATTACACCCCAGCAGAACACTTGACCTACCAACTTTTAAACTGAGTTGCTTTTTCCCCTCATCCCTCTAATTATAGCTGTTCCACCATGAATGCATCATGAAATATTCCTTGGAATAGAGAGACCCTGTTACTCTCTGGCACATCAGGTCATTCCTAATTCATGCCATAAGAGAGTTTGCTCAAGAAGGGACTGCAAGCACATGTGAATTCTCTAGCCGCTTCACAGTGTGACTGTTTTGTTTGCTGTCTTGTGTTGCATCAATATTTGAATTTTTCATTGGGCTCAGTTTGTGCTCAGGATTTTCCTCTGTGTAGAAGAAGCAGAAGTTACTGCAAAGTTGTATCATTTCTGGTTGACATCATCTTCTTGGAGGGGCAGTAGCTTGGATGTGAATTACTTGGAAAAAGCAAGATTGTGACTGTATGCTCAAGGGTTGACTATGAGACTGGAGTGAAAGAGCACAGATATGCATTTGCTTTGTGAAACACTGTAGGCCTAAAGCATATGCTTGTAAGTTTGTACAAGATATATAGCAGGTTTGTCTGGATAAGGAATTTCTGAGATTTTGTGCAAGGGAGCTCTTATGAATACTGACAGCTGACTCCAGAGGTGTACTGTGATCTCCTGGCTCGCTCTCTGCAAGAAATTCCATGTACTGCTTTATCCTGCATCAGAGCTGTGATACCACTGAGGCTCTAAGTGCAAGCATAAATGAAAAGGGGAGGTGGAACAGGTCTGTGCTGTCACTTGCGGGTCTGTGTGCTGCAATGGCTAGTGTCAGGTCAGCGTGAGCGTAATCCTTTCCTTTTTCTACTATGTACGTCCAAAGGCAGTCCTTGTCAGTAGCGACATGGTAGCCCATCTCTTGTGGAAAATGAGTTCATTGTTGTCAGTCCCGCTACATGGGCTTTGAAGGTGGCATTTCCTGACAGTATCTTCTGGGATCTGTGGGGAGGTCAGATGCCATGAAGGAATGCACTCAAATAGAAAAAATTAAGACCAAATTGTCAAAGGCAGCCAATGGCTTTTTTTCTTTATTCTATCACATAACACTTAGCTGCAAATACAGTACAGGCTGTGCTGTCTAGGTTTGGGTCTGGAATACGGGCAAACTCATTTATGTGTCCATGTGTATGTGCCTCAAGGAGTTACGTCAGCTGCATCTCAGCTGGTTTTGTTCCAGCTCATATTCCAACAATCTTCACAACACATTTATATGCACTTCTGGAGCAAGAAAAATGGGAGCCTTGAACAGTTTTCATTTCAAATTTGATCTGACTTTTTTGCTGTGTGTGGATATATGGCATCATTTGTATTTTTTTGCGTGGTCTGGTCAGAGAAGTGATACATTCTTTCCCGTCTGTCCTTCGTGGAGCACCATTTCAGGATGCACCACAAGACGTGGTGGCTGCTAGGAGGGAAGGTGGGTCTCTATAGCAGATGGGAGTCAAGCTGTCATTTTGGTTCCCCCATCCTGTTGCATCAGCCTGAAGACAGAAGGGAGCTGCTGCAGGGAAAGGCTGTAGAGCCATGTGGCTACTGAATTAAAAAAGGCTGGAGGAGGGATCAGCTAGGTGACTCTGCATTACACCTCCACACACTTTTTGAGGAGATTGAATAATTCTTTGTGTGTGCCTCTGAGGCCACTGTATAGTCATGTTCACAGTTTTCAAATGTGGTGTAGTGTACTTGCACTGGATCCTGAGAAAACTATTTTATGGCCATATTATAAGTAGTATGGCTTGGAAATCCATATAAATTGGCTGCAGTTCTAGTATTGAACCAGAACATAGGTGCTCACAACACACTTCTGCAGAGCAAAAAGATAAAAATGTGGAACCTTTTTAGAAACACATGTTTTTGATCAAGAAGAGGATGAAATACACATTTAACAGCATTTTCTTCCTCAATTTGCAAAGGCTGATGAGATCATTTCAGTGTGAATGGCTTTCAGACAGCAAAAAAAAAAATAATCCGGTTTACAAGAGATTTATGATTTCAGAAATAATTATAAGGAATGGTATGAAGAGCACCTAAAACAATGCAACTGAATTATCTCAACAGATATGTATTCCTGTGAGGAGTAATTAAGGTCACCAAATATCTTATATTGAAAAATCTCACACAGGGTAAAAAATAGGAAAGTTCTTTAGTCATTAATCCAATTTTAAACCTGAAAGATCTTATAAAAATAAACCCAACAGGGGAGGATGGCAGCAAGGATAGGAATGAATTACCCATAGGGCACAAAAGTTGCAACATGGAGTTTTGAAATCTTTGGTGTGCAGTCACTTTCACGACTGTTGGAATGAACCTTTTCTACTCTTGACATAGCAGCAAACTCTTTACAAGAACTGAAAATTCAGATATTATTAGTGTCTTTAAAAAGACACCACTTTTGTGGGTGAAAATTCAGTGTACAAAAATATCTGAAAATATTGATCAGAATTGGTAATCATGTTTGTCAGCTGTCTTGACTGCCCTCTGCTCTCCTGGAGATGGTCAATGGTAGCACCATGAGCCGTAGCATCCCCTCTCTTCTATGTCTTCTCCATGAAACATGCCTGGAGGTCTGGAAGCTCCTTTCTACCATTTAGGTCAGGGCCGCATATTGGCTAAGAGCTTGCATCTCAGAAGGGGCAGCTGCCAGGATTTCTGAGTCAAGTTCCCAGCATCAGGAGATCATGAGTAATCTCGGGCAAGCATGTGGCAGGAAGTCGTCCCCTCTGCGCCTGTTTGTTTTTTTTTCTGTAAATTAAAAGTCATGCTATTTGCCATCTGCTGCGTGTAGGGTGTGTACAAAAGTAGTGCACCCTGTAGGTGCCAAATAGCTTCGCTCAGTTGCCTGGCTATAAATATTAATAGGTGACCTAACGTGGGCATTTACTCAAAAGGTTCATTACTGGTGCATTAAAATGTGCACTATTTTAAAAGCTTGACCTTTTAATCACACACCATTTTGCACACTAAATATTAACCTTTTGATGGGTAGAAGAGACTTGGGATGATCTAGGTTTTAAAATTCCAAGTGATGTTTTCAGTGGCAGCTTTTATTTTCATTGAGCTTAGCAGATCCTCACCTGCCCTAGCTGACAAAGAAATACTTTGCCAAATGAGAGGACACTTTCACTTTGTGTGCCAAAGTGACCAAAAGCTCTGCAGGAACAAGCAGCCCAAGAACTTCAGTGAGATACTTGAATTCATCAATGGAGTGTCACTGGATAGCTGTAAAAAGCCTCACCTGAGTTGGCAAGTTGGAAAAGGAAGTAGAAGGTTGTAAAAGAGTGTTATGGTAGGCTGTGCTGGGCTTAGTGATGTTGAATTTTGAATTTGGGAAGGTCACAATCTGATATGGACTTTCAGTGATATTTACTAGGATTGCTGCTACTAAATCCCCGTCTACACATCAGAGTTGCATCTGGTCCCATCAAACGTTCCATAGCTCTCAAGATTCAATTAAACAGAGAAATTTCCCAGGCATGATCTGAAGATTTCTTGGCAAATGTTTACACTTTGAACTAAAAGCAACACCATTTTCAAAACACCTCGCCATCTACCAGCTTCTACTGCTCAGATAAGAGTTGCAAAAAAAGGGGGCTTTTACTATCATAGCTAGTTTGCTTACCTATGAACAAGGTAGTGGAGCCTTTTTTTGCAGCAGACTCCATATTCCATATGTAGAAATAAAAGCAAATAAAAATATGGCAAAACAAGATTTTTGTACTGGAATAGTGCAGTTTCAGCAAAGCAGAAATTTCATGGGCGCGTTTATATTTTGATGCCATTTTCAATGGGAAGGGGTGGAAGCAAAGAGCTTCCTCGTGTCATTTACGTAACGCTGAATTGCTTGTTTCAATGAGTTAAAACATTTAATTTTCATGCTATTTCATTTAATTCCATTGATGATTTTGTACTCTAACATTAATTTTATGATAAAATGCTCTTTATTTTCTTTTATACTGCTTCAGTGTTGATTTAAAATATCCTCTTCTCTTTTTAAGCAAAAAGATTCAACATTATCAAAACACAGCCTTTTGGTATTTCCCAATTTTTAAGTTTCACAAGAAATCTCAACTTTTGTGCTATTTTACAATACAAATGCATTTCAAAATGTCAGAAGATCCCACTGAACGGAAGTATTTTCCTCCCAATTCTAGTGGATAAATTGCTTTTGGATTGTTACAAGTACTGACAGGACGTGTTATTACTTCTGCTGGGTGGTATTTCTTCACTATGTCTTCAGTCTGTGCTTTGTCTAAAATGTGTTTAAGGAGCCATCATATTGGTCTTGTATCACAGGCTCGTTCTTTACATTTAAAGAAGAGAGAGATGCATTATTCAGCGTTTCAGTGATTGTGACCTCATACCATATATGAAGGAGGTGATTAATGAGTTTCTAAAAAGACATATTATGCAATTCCTGTTCAGGTTATCCTAGCATAGCACTTGCTGCTGTATGGGTTTTGTTGTTTGTTCGTTGGGTATTTTTTCTTTGGTTGGTGGGGTGGTTTCTTTCCCCCCTCTAGGTGGCGTGTTATTATTTTAAATCAAAAACCAAACTGCTATTCCCGTTAATCAGGCAACTGGGCTTTCTCTTTGTTTCTTATTGCTAAGGTTACTCCCTTTCCTTGGAAAGGGCTTCTTTTTGTCATTCAACTAAATGATTCCTTAGGATACCTGGGGTAGATATGGTGAATGAGCTGGTTCAAAGCAAGTTTAGGCAGCATGTCCAACAGCTATGGAGTTCAGCCTGGGCTAACATCCAGGGCATCTGGATGCGTGCACTTTTGGGATGTTTGCTCTCTTTGAGTGTGTTCTGCAGCCTACAGTCAGCTCGAAGCCTTCACAGACACGCTATGTTCAGAAACACAAGTAGCTTCTGTACAGCGAGCTTGATAAGACTTACCCACGAAGTAATAGGTCATTTTAATATCAGGATGAGCTATTGTGATGGTGATTGTCATTTTATTGTTTCTGGTCTGTAATTTATCCTATACTGTATTGTTTGGCATGGGACATGGCCTTCATTTGTAGGTGACGTTTGCCCCATCCCTGAGGACATGATTCTTAATTCCAGTTTGCTTCTACTGCAAACCTCTTGCCTTTGTGAATCACACCTTCGTCTCGGATAAACCTAACCAAATGTCTTTAGCTTCTCATTATGAGGCAGGTGATCTTCATCCTGACCAGTATTAGTAACTCTTTTGCACTCTCTCAGATCAGAGATAATCAGAACACTGAGACAGAGTGGAGATGCAGTGCTTTACATGATGCAGATGTGCAGAAGCAGGTGTAGTAGGCAGATGTGCACTTGGTCTGAGTTGGTAGGCTGTAAGGACTGCCATGACCAAGGCTAGAGCCATAAAAATAAAGTTCATTGGGGCTGCTCACGCCCGACTTTTTGAGGGTGAGGAAGATGTAGTAACAGCTGCAGAACAGTTTGATGTTAGTATTGCATTTTGAAGTTTAGTCTTCATGCAGTATTTCTGACTGAAGATTTCTGGATTGGTTTGGATCTGTGGTAAACAAGAACATAGCCTTCCCCCTCCTCCCTCACCTCAGTTGTTCGTGAGAAGCAAACCTACATGAGGTGTGCTACAAGTGTGCTTTCTACCCTTACTTTTACAATCTTTGTAATCCATAAACACATTTTGACTTTGAGAGAGGTACGTTTTTCCAGTACCACAATTATCAAGAAAGGATGGATCTGCCCTCCTGTAATGATTCCCAGAATGGGGAGAAATGTTACGGGTTTGTTTTCTCTAAAACACTCAGAGCAGTACAACCAACCAGGCTTTTAGTGAAATATCTAGCTAAATATCCAAGCTTCTTTAGATAGCCCTTCCCCCATGTTCCTGTGGCGAACTCATCCCTGAGCCTGCATTGTTGAATGATAGCACACAGAAGAGGGAAGAAGAGAGGCTGCAAATGTAACCATTATCCCTGCATAACAGAGAATTTGGAACCCCTCTCTCTGCTGTCAAACACCAAGTACCAGGGATGTTACGCACTCTGGTTATTGGGAAATTGTTTTCCCATTTATTTAATGCTCTAAGAGCTCTTAGGACTGTATCAGTCCTCTGCACTAAAGAGGAAGACTAAAGAAAGCTATAGTGTTTTCTTTGACTCGTCTCCCTTGCTAACAAAACAAGCCAACAAGAGGGCATAGCTTGTGTGAAGTCCAGGGAAAGCCGTGTCTCTTACTCCTGAGGGTCTGCGTAGGAGCAGACCAAGTGTAAAAAAAAAAACCAAAACAAACTGGAATGATAAAATAAGCATTTCTAATGGCAGTTTTAAGGGATCCTTTGCTGTGACAATGACACTCCATCAGCAAGTCTGACAAAGGTGAAGGATTCCTTGGCCATGCTGGTCCAGACCTTTCACGGCACGTTTTCCATTGCAGATGGTCAGAACTGGGGGCAGCCAGGACAGAGGAAAAAAAAATGTGCTACCCCCAAATTGTGGTTTCTAAGGCTACAAAACTGAGAAATAAAATCAAAGGCATGACTGTCATTTGGTGACACTGAAAATGTTTTGCTAAGTGTTCCAGTAAAGATGATACAGTAATGGTGTCACATAGTGCATTTATATGTCACAATGCTTTTTACAGTAGCTGTAGACTTGCAGATGCACTCCTTGATAATCCTGCAATTTTATCATCAGGGAGTGATAAGCTCTTAGATATGAAAGCTGATGTCAGCGTCTTCTGCCACTTTGATCTGCGTGAGCTGATGCCTTGAAAATTAATGAGAATGCTACATGTGAAATCAAAATCAATCTACTGTGGATTTTTTCCTCTCTCCGCCTTTTCAGGAGGGCTGGCAGGGGGAGGGGGTGGGTGGGAGACATGTGCTATCAAATCTGAAGCGTGGAAGAGTATAAAGGCTGTAATCTCATCTCAGGATTCTTATGGCTTTAATAAACTCTTCATGCTTCATTCTTGCAGTTTACTGCATCATAGGGACCCCTCTGCAAAATTGCAACCATAAATTTTCCCTTCTGCCAGACAGATTTTACTCCCTTGCTTTGGTATATATGTCATCCGGCTTTCAACAGAGTCGAGACATGACAAAACTAATTAAATATTTGCATTACCTTTTCAAAATGTACAGACAACTGCAATTTCTTAGATGGAGGGAGAGAAGGCAAAAGCATAGTTGAGTACAGTTCATGGGTACTTCTTGGTGCTTACAAACACACAAGGAAAAGTAAAATTCATCTTGTCACCTCTTAGGATGAAAATTCCTTGTCGCTTGATCTAAGATGGGCAAAATATCTTTATTACCACTGGCATTTGGCAAAAGGTATTAGTCAATCATCCAAAAAAGCATTATTGTCCTGCCATCTGCTCCCACATCTGCTTAAGTCCTGATGGCCCCCAAGAAACTGTCTGCCATTAGCAGTGATCCCTAAAAATAAAGTCCTTTTTACTATGGGTAAGTGAACTAAGTAGACCACATTCTCCCTTAAGATGGTCGTCTGGATGCGATTGCACATTAATTATGTTTGGGGCTGGCAGCTGTAAATGGCAGTAATTGTTTGCCAGCTTCTACTAGAGGAATTTGTGGGGTGGAGCCTGTTACAATCCCATCATATCTTCATCTCTCTGTTCTTTGTCTCCAAGGCCCAGGCATGGCCTCAGCTCACTCTGCTGCAAGCAAAGCTTTCTCCTGTGCTGTGCGTGCTGCTCGCCGGGGCAAGCTTATGTGGCACAAGGCTCACAGTAGCGATTGCTGTTGAAATGAGCACAGTGATGGAGCTACCTGCCAGGTGTGACATTTTTGTGTCCCTGCTGCTGTCATCCAGGCTAAGCAAGTGATCTCATCGCTGCCTGTAGGGGACATTCCAGGAGGAGGCAAGCACCAAGGGCTGAGGTTTCTTCAACGAGGAGAGCCAGGGCAGGGATGTTCTATGTTCTACAAGGATGGAAAATCTGTACTGGGGAGGCAGCTGTTTTCCAGCAGGAAAGGCATCCCCAGAGTTGTCAAGGGAGGGAAACTGCAGAATGCAATTAGAGTCAATGCATCTGGCAAATCTGTCCATGCAGTTTGATACACACAAGTGAGCTAGCATCAAAATACCAGTCGGAACTGGAAGCAGGAATCTCTGGGCATGCTGTGTGCACGGTTAGGTCATGGTCTACACTGCATGGAAACTGTACTTACAGCTAGAAGTAGAGTTTTATGTGTTTAGTCTTCATCACAAACTGCTTTGCTCAAAGTGTAATATCAGCATTGAAATGGGGTGACAGTGTGACATTAGTAAAATCTTTGCTTTGTAATGGTTTGACCATTAGGAATCAAACTAATCAGAACCTAGCCTTTTGGGGTTTGAGAAGATCAGAGAAGTTTTTAAATGGTCTAGGACATGAAGAGCTTCAATCTCCATCTTCCTAAAATTCTCAAGTAAGCTGTAGAAAAGGCTGGATGTTTCCATTACAAAAAGCTACTTATTACTAAAACGTAAGAGTTAGAAACCTTCTCCTTCCTGTTCTTTTCAGGGACTTCTGTTAAAATTAACCATGACATAATATATTGAAGGCTCTTTTACTGATAATGAAAAATATATTCAAATGACCTTGATATAAGTGTCACAAAGTTTGAAAATGCAAGTCCAGAGTATCAAAACTCAAAGGTCTTCAAATTAAGAACCAATTTTAAATTTGCAGCTCTCATGCTGGTTTCAGCAGGGAGCAAGTCTAAAAGGATGCAGTACATGAATTGAAAAAGCAGTTAAGATTTATGTGTCTGCATAACCATTGCCAAAAGAATCTTTTCCTTTTTTTTTTTTTTTTTTTTTAAGTGGCCTTAAATATGAAGACAAGGATGAGACATAAACGTTTCATAGTTAATGAGGATTGTAAGATGGATGGGAAGGAAGACGGATAGACAATTACTGGGAGTTTCTTCTGGCCTTATTTCCTGTTGTCCTACAAATCTAAGAATTCGTTCTGATCATCTGCATCCATGGTGGGATACAGTGGTGTGCGGCAGTGGAGGAGCTCTTGTAGATTCCTGACCAGGTCCAGTTGTATTTGTGCACGGACATGACTTGAGGATTGCTGTCTTCTCTACTGTAAATGAAGACCCAGTGACTAAGCCTTTCTATTTTAGCTAGGTGTAACTCGAATTTGAGTTGGAATTGGCAGCTCAACAGTTAGGTTTATATATTCATATGTATTCACAGTGTTCCTAGAATCTCTGTCCTTCCATAAAGAAAAGTGATTATTTCAACTGAGTTCATATTTTTTTAAATTATTTCCTCAGTACATTATTTTCTTGCCATTAGCCTGTGGAAGAGTTTGAGGCATACAATTTTCTACGATTACCTTGCTCAGCTCTTTACATATATACCCACAAGGAGCACTTCTGCAGTGGGTTGCATCTCTGGTCTGTAGGACTTGCTGCTTCTTGTAATCCTGCTGCTGAACATGGGACAGAAAGCCCTCCCGTGGCCTTGGCGCTAGCTGTATTAAAGGCCTTGAGAAGTATGTGGTGAAAAGACTTCGAGGGCCTTTATAGCACCTCACTGATGTTTGCTAACAGGTTGCAGCAAAAAAGGTGAATGAAATATGGAACACCAGATTTTCATTCTGAATGGGTAGAAAAAAAACCCAAACAAACTAAATGAGGCTTTCCAAAATAGTTATGGGATTTAGGGTGACTGGTTTCTTAGGAATTCATTAGGAATTCATAGAGCTGGGTAGGAGATTGATATCCAAAAGATATTTCAGCAGAAAATACGATTCCTGGTAGATTGTTGAACGCATTTTATTTCTAGTGGAAAAGCTGAAAAGTCCATTTCAGGTCATTTTCAATATTTGAAATTGTAGGGATCTATAGAGTTTCATTCCCAGCTAATTCAATAGGAGGTTAAGGTGTGTGTTCTTCTGGTAATCTGTATTTCCAGCCCTTTCCATCTCATCTGGACAGGGTCTCCTGAAGTACTGGTATTTCCAAAGCGGTACTATGCTAAAATATATGTAACCAAACTGTACAGCACAGCCTGTTGCCAACATAGCCATAGTGCTTTAGGGAACATGTAGCTCATAGTAGGAGCTTGGGCCACAAGCAGAGCAAAGAACTACAACTTCCATGAGCCACCTTGGGGATCTCAAAGGAAGAAGTAGCCGCTGTAGCGTTTTTCTTCCAATTTTAGGCAGACAAGGACTACACTCATTAACCTTCACATCACATTGCAAGGTCTATTTGCTCAAGACTTTCCTTGAAGGAGAGAGGTTATATGCTGAGCTGATTTGACAATAAAAGCATCAATGTCAGTTCTGCATTCCTTTATGAACTCATAACGTTTTAAATTGAAATACATTTGTTCAGAGACTGCCATGGGTATACATCCATCAGACAGGAAAATAAAGTATCATGCTATTTCTGATTCACGAGCAGCTGAGGCTGAGCAGCTGAGCACAGAGCATCAGAGGCTATGTCAAATATGCTACTTAATCAGGTGGAACAGGGTAAACAAAAGTTTTCACAGCCGTCTCCTCCTTCCATTGTCCTGCTGTGTTGCTTGCTGCATTTCCAGGGCACTGGGTTCCTAGCCAAAACTTGCCTGAGCATTGGAAATTTTCAAAGACATCCAAGACAGCTTGTCGCCCAGCTCCCACACCAAACCCTACCCATTTCAGGATCCAGATATGAGCCTACCCAGTCAGATAATATGTTCTTTCTTATAGGTTTATTCAGCCCCTGTAGCTGTACATACTGGAAGGTAGAGCAGGAGCAGAGCAGGATGCCAGAACAAGTTAGTGCCGGGGCCAAGGGAGAAATGGATGAACATCCAGTGCGACCTGGACAGGCTTGAGAAGTGGGCCTGTGCAAATCTCATGATGTCCTGCATTTGTGTCGGGCAAATCCCAAGCACAAATACAGGCTGGGCAGAGAACAGCTTGAGAGCAGCCCTGAGGAGAAGTGCTTGGGTGTGTTGGTGGATGAGAAGCTCAACGTGAGCTGGCAATGTGTGCCCACAGCCCAGAAAGCCAACTGCATCCTGGGCTGCCTCAAAAGAAGCGTGGCCAGCAGGTTGAGGGAGGTGATTCTGCTCTGCTCTGGTGAGACCCCACCTGGAGTACCGCGTCCAGATCTGGGGCCACCAACAGAAGAAGGACATGGACCTGTTGGAGTGAGTCCAGCGGAGGGCCATGAAGATGATCAGAGGGCTGGAGCAGCTCTCCTATGAAGACAGGCTGAGAGAGTTGGGGTGGTTCAGCCTGGAGAAGAGAAGGCTCCAGGGAGACCCTATAGCTGCCTTCCAGTACCTACTGGGGGTACTGGGGGCCTACAGGAAAGCGGGAGAGGGACTCTTTATCAGGGAATATAGTGATAGAGCAAGGGGTAATGGTTTTAAACTGAAAGAAGGTAGATTTAGATTGGGTATCAGGAAGAAATTCTTTACTGTGAGGGCGGTGAGGCACTGGAACAGGTTGCCCAGGGAAGTTGTGTATGCCCCATCCCTAGAAGTGTTCAAGGACAAGTTGGATGGGGCTTTGAGGAGGTGTCCCTGGCCATGGCAGGGGGGTTAGAACTAGATGATCCTTAAGATCCTGTCCAACTCTAACCATTCTATGATCTGCTAAGCAAGAGGATGTCCAGGGGAACGTAATGGCCCAGTTACTGCCCTGTACTCTGATCAGACCTGTTTTAGTGAGATTTGTCATCCGTGCTGTGTCCTGGAGCCTCAGAGGATTCAGTCAGTGTGAAGCAATTCCTTGTTCACAGGAAACATTGCATTCCAGTTGCAACCTGTCTGTGCTCTTGAGCTGGATATCTCAAGAGGCACAGGCAGGCTACAGGTTTGATAGCAATGTTTGGTCTGTCCTCTTTCATTGCCATGTGTTATCCCTGTCACTTGGTATTTGCTATTTTTCTGCCCATAACGCCTGCTCAGCTACTTAATCTGTTCACACAACACAGCTACAAGAAACAGGTTAAGCTACATATTAATGTTTCAGTGCAACACTGCAATTTGATAACAATAAACAGAAGCTTTTATGAGGCTGTAAATGTCTCTTCCATTTATAAATATTGTACTATAACTGCAGGCTCTGGGGTTATCAGGCAGTCAAACCTTTCATCAAAGCCAAATAGTTCCTAAAGTACCACTCTTAAAAATCTTTTGCAGGCATTAATGTTTCATTAGTTCTCTCAAATGAGTCTCCTTGGGAATCTGTGTAGCAAGTAAAATCTAGCTTTAACCCATGGAAAAATTAACTGCATTTTTAATTCATTTCTTCAGAATTTACTCCACATGGCTTGTGGTGGTACATAGCTGGTATTCCAAATATACTCAATTTTAAGGGGTAGCAGTAAAATTAATAACATATGTACAAATGCACATTGTACAAATGCGCTCTCACCCTCCAGCCAGCTTGCTTTCTGTGTGCCCATCCATCTCTCCGTCTTTCCCTTGCTTTTCCATGGAGAAGGGGCTCTGTCTGCCCCACGTACATGCGTAGTCAACAGAGCATATTGCAAAGCCTGCTGAAGCAGTATAAGTATGCTTACACTACCATGCAGCACCCTGCAGGGATAATGCATTTCCTCTTGAAAAGTGTGTCATTCAGCTGGTGCGGTACAGCCCTGAAGTTTGAAAATCTGTCTGTGCAGGGTATAGCTCTGCTGACGCTAGTTCCAGATTGGTCTCGTTTTGCCCCAACTGGGGACTGTGCGTTGCGTGGGCTCAGCATGTGCGCGGGCAGGAGGGTCTGTACGCGCATCTCTCCAAACCTGGTGCTTCCTGTCTCTGCTTGGCCAAGGAAATTTCCAGAAACTACACGGAAGTTGCACCCATGGTGCAACAACCAAAGAAGCACTGTCCGGTTTGATTGACTCACAGATTTTCAGGTCAGCGGGGACCACTGTGACTGCTATTAATACACCTATTACTTATCTAATATACTACTTGAAACAAAGTCTGCCAGCAACAGCAATATATCGTCAGTTCCTGCTCAGTGTTTAAATGTGAGTAATTGGCAGCCTGTTGTTACTGCACATTGGCATGGGGCTTTATAATTGGTGTGAAAGAAACTGATTTTGGCATCTATAAGTGGCTTTGTTTTTTCCAGTTTGTACGTGGTTTTCCAAGCAGTGCTTAATTTTGTGTAGCTTGTCCAGGAGACACTTAATATAAAGTACAGCTACAGCATAAGCAGGTAAGACTGAATCTGCATCTTTCATTTCACAAGCGACTGACAGTTTATCCTCCCTGGGCAGGCTTTTTTGGGACAGTCAAGGCCTGAACTGATCAGTAGATGTGCTTTGTGAGCATTTGTTGTCTTATGAGGTCTCTTAGAAGTAGAAACGTAAGGAAATGCCTGCATGTGCCTTTGTGGGATGCTGGAAGTTGGGATGGCAGATGCTGGAGGGAGGAGAGGTTGGGGAAAGCAGGAGCACATGAAGGAGGTGGGTGCCTGGGGGGCTGCAGGTGTGGAAGTGGGCATGAGCACGTGAAGTCCCGTGCTTTACACTGCTGTTCACACTGTTGGTTTGAACAGGGTTGTGGTTCAAAGTACGGTGAGCTGAGCTCTTCCCTTGCTTGCTCACATCCAGCTCAGTGTGACCTTGATCTCCCAAGTGGTCTCTCCCACTTCAGAGACCTTTGGATTTTGGGCTGAAAGAAACTGTTAGAATTTAGAAGAAGTGTGAGTCTGTCCTTAACGGTGAGCTTGAACAGGGTTATACCTGATGTCAGCATGTCTGTAGATTTCTGCAAAGTGCTGACGCTCATCTCATTCATCTTGCATCTCTCTGTTACTGAACCAATTGCAAGTGTGTTTTCTGGTAGTTACCCAAAAGCATTAGTAAAGAGGGAGTCAGCAACAAAATGGTCACATATCTGATGGGTCCCTCAGAAACCTGTTTGGACTGATTAGTCTACATTATCTGTTCTTGTGGTCTGCATGAAACTGTCCAGCCTTCGCTGGAAAAGAAAAATTGAAAGTAATAGAATTGGTGGAGTGAAAAATAGCAATGAGGACAATCAAGTTGCATGGGGCAAGCAAGATCGTGTGATGCCATTCCTTGATTTGAACTACCCCTTTAGCATAGTCAACGCAAGATTATGCATGCAGGAACGCACACTGTAGTTCCCGCTAACTAGACGGTGTTGAGTATCCCAGAAAATGGTGTCTCAGGAAAGGAGTGGAGCGTTGCAAGAGAAGTAATCCACAGAATGTGAGTTGACAACTTCTGCAAAAACCTACCTGTGCCAAATCATTATAATAGGCCCACAGGGAGGCTTTACTGATCCATGTGCTTGAAAGCATTTGTCCTGCGATATCACATGGTCATTTGCAGTGAGTACAGAGGCCCAATTTGTGAATTCGCTCCCCAGGTTTTCCCTCTTTCTTTCTCTCACACTTTATAAAGTTGCTGTCTGTGGCAGTGACAAGGCAGCATGTAAATACCTTGCAGAAGAGTTACTCATCATTAATGCAGACAGTTTGAAGGCATAAGCAAACAGCATTTGGCAGGAAAAAACTTTTTAATGAGAATGGCATTAAGGAATTCAATTTAAAAACTGTGAAGGGATTCTTTGCACATGCCTCCGGCTTCTCAGTCTTCCAGTTCTTTTCCTGTCCACTAAAGATTTAAAAAAAAAAAAAAAAAACACAACAAACAAAAAAAAACCAAAACAAACAGCAATTTGGGGTTCATTTTCCCAAATTCTGGGCGTCATTGATTTCACATGACATCTTCACCACTCAGCTTCTCACAAACAGGAACCACAAAAAGATGTTAGAGTTAAGGGGAAGCATAGCAGGGATTTTTGATACTAGAAATCTCTAGAAAAAAGGCATCATGAAAATAATTGTCTGGAAAATGAAGCTGGCCAAAATGAGTCTATGAATAAAGTGGAAATGTTTAACAGGGAAGGAACAACTAACCTCGAGTTGGGTTGAATGATCCATCTCTTCCTGTGACACCTCTCTAAAGCAACTGCTAGTGCTCAGTCAGGAATTACGGGGTCGATGCAGAGATTATTTGGTATTGATCTTCGGCCCGGCTTTAGGCAGAGCATAAGTCTGTAAAATTACAACTGTCCTTGCAAATTTATTAAAATGGCTTAAAATTTATTAATCACTTTGGAAATGCAGGTCATGGACTCTGAACTAGAATAATAAAGCTTGAAGCCACTACCAATTATCTGAGGAGTTTGTACAACGGGGTGGTTCAATTACCATGTGTGCGGGTTTCCCAGCCAAACTGCAGCGAGGCCACACTTGCCATCTGTCCTTTCCTAAGTAAGTGGGGCTGCCAGTACTCCCCAAATTAACACCATATCCCACCATCAACAATTCATTAGTGAGGTAGATATGTCTGTAAATTATTACAAGCATATTCAAATAAAATATTAACATCAGAATCAAAATATGCCAGACATGAGAACTGGGAGGCATTAGAAAAAGCTACGGGCATGCATCACTGTTCAGGGGAGTTGTGGGGGGGATGCTTGCTTATCTACACAGAAATAATGGCTGTGCTGTCGTATCCCATTGCTCCTGATAAAGGAAGAGGTCATTGTTGTACATATTTTCTGACAGAATGAGGTCGTTGACGTTATCCCTGATTAGTTGAATAATGGCCATGACAGATTCTTCCTTGTCTTACCTTAGAAATGACAGTCTACTTTCCTATCCTGGCTGACCTTTTTTTTTCTTAAAGGGAGCTAGACTTGCAAAACAGCAGCAGAAGCTAAGATCAGTGGGGGTTGGGTTTTTTCCTCTCTCCTTGTGAAAGGATAGTGGGAAGAAAAGGAGAAGAAGCTTTAGTGGGTACTGCAGCAATAAGCACCCCTGTTTATCTTGTGGTGCATGTGAAGGATATAGCCTCTGCTGTGGCAGAGCTGGTGGAAGGAGTTCCTCCACCTCAGCCGTGGCAGATTGTTGCCCCCTAGATGAGGCAGGAGAGCTCCTTGCTGGGTTATTCTATAAAAGGGATCATAGAAATGGTCCAAGTTAAGAGCAGTGCTTTCTGGGTGGAGGAGAGGGGGTTGGCAGGAAGGGGAGGGCACTTGTACCATCAGCTCTACCATTAGAAGTGGATCTGTCCCCTCCACCCTGCAGGGTCTCACAGGCTCCTGGTGACTGGAGATGCTGCTCCTCCCACCTCTGCCAGAGGTAATGTCCTGGTAGCAAGGATCACCACTTGTCATCATCCCATGGGAAGCGAGAGGGTGGTGTCAAAACCCCAGGGGGGACCGCGGGCTGTGACAACTCACAGGACTGGTGAGGAGCACCCCAGCTCATCTGCCAAAATGCTCAGCTGGTTAAACTGGGTCTCATGTAGCTGGGGCAGACCCCTGCTGAAGAGACCCCAAACAGCAAAGGGCTACTCTTTAAAGGAAAGATTTAACTCGTTTGTACGTGTGAGAAGTTTCCTAAGTTTGTCTCAGTGAGATATGGTTAAAACATTGCAGAGCTGAAAATTGGGGCCTTTTTATTTCAGATAAGTTTAGCAATATTTTCACGCAATTTGATTCAAACCGGAGAAGGCACTTTTATACCAAAATGAGAGTTTAAGTTCAGGCTTTATTCATTTTCATAAATTTTAAGGACAGGAGGACACATTAGATCATCGGCTTTGCCCTCCATAGCATCTCAGCCCTGTGCCCCGGTACTGAGCACAATAACGTGACTAAAGCTCCTCTTAACATTTAACGGCCCCATTAATTTTCCATTGATGCACCACTCAGACTAAGGGATTTGCACCCTTGACCTTGGGCATCTAACACATAAACTATCAGATTATGTTTTTGCAACTCTCTTGTACGCATTCAGTCTTTCGGTGCTGGGAGCACAGACGGTTATAACCAGCTCAGTCAGCCAACATAAAAAACACTTAAACTTTTCTGGCGTGGACAAGGCTAGAGATGCAGGAGAAATTTAGTGTCCTTGTCTTGTTTAATAAGTCTGCAAGCTTGAAAGTGTTATTAAACATTCAGAAAACAGAACATGACACACTTAGAGAAAGTTTGTGGGAATTACCTTTTCTTTTTTCTTAAATTCTTGTTGAAGTCTTCTTGAAAAATGAGAACTGAGAACAGAATTTTCATTTTTGGTGCCTTACAGTAATTTGGATTGAATGTGAACTGGTTTCTTTTGCTCTCCGTTCATTTAGCCAGCAAATGGAAAACATACTTTGCTTGACAAACCTTTAGGGAGTGCATGGGAATGAAGTTATTCTAACTAACCACTGCATTAGAGAATTAATATAAATGAGGTTCAGTTTTTCTGTGGAACTTCTCTTGAATTTGACCTGAAATGCAATGAACTAGATGAGGCACACACTTATAGGAATAGTTAAATGATAGGGAACAGCAAGGAATGTGAAAGTTAGAGCTAGAGCTGACCTGTGCCTGTTCTCTGGGTCATCCTCCCTCCCTGCCCACCAGACTTGGATAAATTTGAAGTGTGCAGTGGATGTTGTTAATTATTCACTTAAGCAACTCGTGGGACCTAATAAAGCCCTAAGACTTCAGGGAGGGCAAACTTCAGTGAGTTAAGTGGCTGCTTTACTGGAAAAACTCCTTCAGACACTTCTTACTCAGTTTGCAGCAGGAAGGGTGAGGTGTAGGTACAGGGTGGCTGTAAAGCATGAGTGAGCTCTCGGGTGAAGCACGGCACTGTATTTCTGAGGCTGGTGTGCCATGAGCAGCGCATCTCGGGATTCATCAGGAAAGCAAGGAGGCTCTGAGACCCTCTGCAGAGTCTGTACTGGGTGATGTCTGTCCTAGCCCCCTGTGGGGCCCTTAGGGCTTTCTACGCACTGTGGACCTTGAAATGACACCTCAGTGCAGGTGCCTTGCAGCGTACGGTGTTCTCAGGTCACTTATAAAGCTAGTGGAAACCTGTTAATTTGAAAGAGGACCAAAGACAGTGAAATGCCTTCTCTAGGAGCCGGTTTGCTATTCGTCTTTAAGGCAGAGTCAGGACTCATCTTTAGTGTGAGATATAGAGCACTGAGATTATGGGACTTGGGTGCAGGCACATGAGGTGGAGATGGCATCAGTCACCTGGCAGGGGCATGTGGGCATTCCTCGGATTGTAGCAACACATTTTCTGGGGTGGCACTGGCCAATGTCTTCTGTCCTGCTGCAGAGCTCGGTTTGCTAGCCCAGCCACTGGCCAGGCCACGCTGATCTCTTTGTAGTACCCAAGGGATGGAGTCCTGGAGAGGGAGAGATGCTCCTGCCATGCCATAGGAGCGGAGCGGACTCTGAGACGGCAGGTCTCACACCCTGCAGGTTTTTTGAGGAATGTTCTAAGCAATAACATCTCTGTTCCTTTGGATTAAATGACTTCTCATTTTGAAACCTGTTAGGAGGCTAACTCAAAGAGCTGTAGTGTTGGGTTCATGATCCAGTACCATCCACCAATTGCAAGGAAAATAATGACTGAGCCCTTTGTAGAAAAAAGAAAAAAAGGGCAGTCTGGGATGGATCAAAAAATACACTGATAATCTAAAGTTATAACCACACACGGAAAGGCAAAATAATATTTTCCAAGGTTGTTATCGAGGAAAGTTAATAGAACTCTTAAAGAGTATTAATTTATATCCATATAGATCGCTAACTTCTGTGGTTTTGCTGACATGGCGAGCAATCAGTATTTAAATGTTTAGTATTTCTTTTGATTTGCCACAATTAATGTTTCATGGCATGTATGTGAGTTTATAAATTAAAAAATTTAATTAGAAGTTGTCGTTCCTGGTTTTTTGTAAAGACTGAATGGCAAACAGAGCCATAAAACCATGTCATACTCAGAATCAGGATGCTGATGTAAATATGGGTAGACGATGCTAAGGACTCTGAGTTATTTCTTTTTAATCTCCATATTTTGAATGGAAACATGGCTTTAAATGAAAATACTCATTATACAAATTAGATGGATGTTATTACTAAGCACATTAATCATTTTTTTTTCTCCAAATGTTCACTTTACAAATGTAATTATTTTTAATCATACTGGTTCCACTAAATTAGAGATTTGGTTTCTTTTTTATACTCAAATTCAAGGCCTTTGTATTTAAAAGTACATTATTTTTTATAGATTACTTCCTGCCATTTTACTTCAAAAGCACCTAATAAAATTTCAGTAAATGTGATTAAGTAGCACAGAAAAGTTGCCATGGCATTTTTCTTCCTTTCAGCATCATAAAATAGCTGGTTTCTCTATTGCAGGTTTGCAGCTTCACAAGGGTGTGGGTGCGTAATTAATCTGATTCCTTAATGTGACTATCAAAATATATTTTCTTGCAGTTCGGTGACTGATAGTAAGCTGTTGAGTATTTAACCCAGAAGATCAGGACAGGGCCTGTATGGCATTCAAATACTGCCTATAGCTTAATTTGAAGTCTCACAAGGTACTTACCAGACCTTGTTGTCACCTCAGAAGCAAGCATGAATTCTATCCCATTGTTAAAAAAAATCCCAAATCCTCAAACTCACGGGAGATTTTGCGGACTGCTTTTCCCTTGGCAGTTTGCAGTAGAAAAAGCAGCCCAACATGTTGTGTTATCAACTGCCATCTGGCAAAATTTCTTTGTCTGAGCTTTTCACCTACTTTATGAGGAAGAACAATTAAATTCCACACTGAAGACTGTTCAGCCTCACAACCAGATCCAGTCGTTTTCAGTACTGCCCCTCTGTTAGTGTGTATAATTAATATGGACTTTGAGACATTAAGCAACAAATTCTGTAATTGGAAGATATTTCATGTGCAGATTAGGAAGCAACCATCTGCCACCTTCTTTGTGCATTACTGCGGTTTGTTTTAGAAAGAGAAGAAAAACCCTAACATATTCGCTGTTTTGCAAAGACCAAACATGCTCCCAAGAGAACCTGGCTTTGCCTTTGCTGGAAAGGTAGTTTGACTACAAGTGTAAATTCACATTCTCTGTGCCCGTTTCTACAGCAGTTTTGCTAATGTGTTAAGGAACAGCACTTCAGTGAGACTCTGCTTCGCAAAAAGTTTAGCAGAAGTGGAAAAAAAAGAAAAAAGAAAAGAAGAAAAGAAAAAAAATCTGTCTTTTATGTTAATCCACACAGCAATCCATGAATAGCATATTACTTGTCTGTGGTACGGTGTTACTTATGTTGGCATCCCATGCTCTAACCGCAGTGTTGCATTCAGTGCTGCCACGCTCCATGACTGATCTCGTATGTTACAGTGGTTCAGTGGGTTAATTCCCAAACTTCACTTCAGTGATATCTCCCCATCCGGCTCATACGATCCTCATGTTTTCTTAAAAAATACAAATCCACCTAGCTCCCATTGTTCCTGACTTCGATGTTGGTTATGCGACCAAGTCTGCCTCTCCACAATTTGTCCACAAAAGGCATCATGCAAAAATGCAGGTGAAGGAAGGAGGTTAATTGATGGGATTTTTTTAATTTGGGATGAAGCAGAGATGTGCTGTGAATATTTGTGATAGTTAAAGGAAGCATAGGCATTCATAAACATATGAAAGGGAATATCCATTCAAAAACTATTCCATGAGAAATCACTGCTCATCTCATTGTCTTAGCAATTTCATGCACTTTGAAAAATAGTGTGAAGGACTGTTGTTTTTTCGTACACTGTGCCGTAGGTTGCTGTTGTAGAGCATGGTGTTATAGCATCGATGATTTGTTGTTTCAAAGGCATTTTTGAAAACCGGCAAAACATCTATGCTGGTTTTGTAAAAGTGAGAGAACATCTGTCAAAAAGAAGGATCGGGGGAAAAAGGGATTAAAGACAATGACAGGAGAGGCGCCTGTTGGTAGGTACTACGTGTTGGGCCAACTTGTAGGCTGTTGTCACTGCAAAAGGGTGGGAGAATGGTGGAAGAATGGGTACTCTGCATGTGTCCTCCTCTATGTTCTTCTGCAAGGGCCTCTTCCTGTCGAGCTCAGAGGTAGAAACTCACACTGTGGACATTTGAATTGATCCACAGGGGCTGTGTATGTAATTCCTGTGTTGCATTTTGTAGTTTTTACTGAGATAATCGTCTTGGATTTTCACGTGAAGTTCAAGGAGGCAGGGAGCTGTGTTTGAGTTGTGCTCATCTCCGTCCCACAGGGTTTGTAAGTTCCCAGCTGAATTATTTCTCTTCTGCACTTCTCTTTACAGTGTAAAGCTAATTTTTTTCTCTCTGCTCCGCAGTGGGTATGGCGGACTCACCTCCTTCTTGCAGCTCTAAATGCAAAACCTCTCAGGTGAATGACCACAGAACTCCAGTACCGTAGACAGTCAGGACAGTAATTATTTTGCCAGTGTTATTCCACCTCACTGGCATGTTAAAGAGCTGGCAGCTCCATTGGTGGTGGGATGAATTTAGCTTGGATTCTTATGACTTTTTGTGCCAGTGTTGGCTTCTCAGAGGCTGATGCGGGTGACTCGTCCCCATCTGTTCCTTCAGTGGGAGGCTGCTAATATATCTCTCTTTATTAGCTTTCCCAATTCTGTGAAAGTTTTTAGGAATCTACTGTCTTTAAGATCTCTGCCTTTTTGTCAAATTTGATGGAAATCTTTGCGTTTACTGGGGAGGATGAAGGGGCAGATGTAGGCATACATACAGCATGATTACCTAGCCTTTGTTTCCTTGGGGAAGCTAGGTAATAAGTGTCCACTGCATTGTCAGTCCCCATTGTCGCATAGTGTGAAGCTGTCTTTCTTAAAAGGCGTTTAATTATGGCACAATTTTAAAAGAGAATGAGTGATGTGAGTTCTATCTAGTTTGTAGCAAATGGGCTGGGATTTTTTTTTTTTCACCCCTCAGAATCCTTGACATATAACCTTTTGCTTATATAAAACACTTCAGCTGTTCATTCATAGGTTTAACTACGCTGAAGACTATCCAGTGGAAAGAAATCTTATTATCTCCAGCTTAATGTTTCATTATCTGGCACAATATGAGGATATTAGACTTTGATTGCTGGTTCTCTACAGAGATTACAGCATTTAAGTTCCTATTCCCATCTTCATTTTAAATTTTATCTTTTTTTTTTTTTTTTTAAATTGGTCACATTTATGTTACATTTAAATCTTGTCTTTCAAGTTTTCAGGGTAAAAAAGTTTAGGCGAGAAATATTCTAATTAGGTTTGCCTTAAATCGCCTAGATTAGTCTGATGTTCATCCACTCACTTTATATCCTAACAATACGTAGACAAAACAATGGAGATCAAGGAATTGCATTGGCCATTTGCTACACACCAGCATCACACCATCTGACCAAAAAAATCCCTTCAATGCACCTGTGCACTTTACAAAACCATTAATCTGTGACAATGTCACCCAAAGTTACAGTAAATAAGTTATCAAAGTAGTTTTATGGGTCATAGTAATGTATCTGTTTGGAATCTGTTGTACTCAGAAAGGCATATACATTTTCTGTAAATGGACCTTCAATCTCTGTGAATCATTTTATTCTTTTTTTTACACACTATAAAATTGCCATTTTTATGGCCAGGCTTGATGTACGATATGGCTGAAGAACTGTATGAGTTAATTAAAGAATAAAGGGCTGTCCCTTCTGCTGTATATATCTGTTCATGACATTAGCATCTTAGGACCACTGGTTTGTACCGTGCAGAGATTTAACTTTAAGCAAATCATGTTAGGTTGTGGCAAGTGTACTCTCATACTGTGCAGAAGCATGCGATTTGATCCAAAATCCAGAGGCTTTGTATCACCAAGGCAAGCATCTGCACTCCTAGAACATCTTTACATTTCTTTGAAAGCATCAGTAGCATCCCAGGCTGCAAAGCGGAGTGATTTCTCTAAATGGTAATCGCACCAAGAAAATGAATATGGCAAAGTAGGGCAGGAAAGGATCACTTAAATTCTGTCTGCTGCTATCACAGATGGCCTTGCTGTCTCATCCCAGGCAGGCATGCATCCACTTCTACCTTAAATCTCCTTGATGTTTGCTTTTTGTTGCCTTTTTTTGTTTATTTTTGCTTTTTCTACCCCCACTAGAAGGCTGTTGCAGGAAATCACTCCTCGAATAGCTAGATATCACCCTCAGCTTTCCAGCCAAAATTTATTCATGCCAATTAATGCTCATTTGTTCTCGTGCCAACATTGTTCTTTAGCTTAAATTGCTCTTCTGGCTCCCTGATGCTTACCCCGATGTATTTATAGAGCTCAATCAGATGTCTCCCAGCCTCCGCTTTGCTAAGCTAAGACAAACACTCTTAGTTCACTCTTGAGAGACAAACTCATTGTTTCTTTGATCATCCTGCAGCTATCCCTTTTGGGTTTATATTTTTGCACAGAGCTGGCAAGAACTGTCCTCTGAACTTCAGTCAAGGTCTCCCCAGGTTGTCTTCTGTGGGAAATGATACTCGTCTCTCCTGAGAGGAGGGAATCGGGGTCACCGAAGTGGCCTATTTTGCATCAGCCTTCAGAAGTGTCTGTACCCGAACACCTGACTCTGAACTTTACACTAGCTATGTATTTCCCTGTCAGTAGCTCTGGTCTTACACTAGAGATGAGCAAAAATCATATAGCCAGGGAGCACCTTCAATTTCAATATTTTCCCTTTGAATCCTTGCTGCTGTGCATTAAATAAGATAGTTTCTTCCTCCGTAACTATGTGATGGGAGTTCCCATGAGCACTTTCCTTTTCATCAAGAGAATATTATTTAGACAGCCAAAAGGAAGGCAATTGTAGCATACAATGATCATCAGAAAGAGAAAAGAACGCCTTCTTATAGTTACATTTTAGAAGGCGTGAAATTCTGGTTAGCTTGCTCATCATTATCCAGTATGAACTAAGACATTTGCAGAATGTGTGCTCTCCAAAACAATTTTAAAAGATAAAATATTCTAATTGCTCTGAAGTATAAAATATTTTTTTTTCTCCATATTAGTCTCAGAGAAAAAACAGCACAAAATTGTCAGGAACTGTGACTCATTGCTGTTTTTCTACATTTGTTGCTGATTTTCCACGTAACTTAATCACGTGCCTTAATTTTGAAGGCCTCATCCAATAATGCAAGTTCACTTTTAACGACGTCGTTAATAAATCACCCTTCTTCTGCAGAGCCTTTATTATTGCTGGGCTCTTTCTGTCATATTTTTTCTTCATGTAAATGCTATTATATATGCAGATTTTTAATATCATATGGATACCTCTGTTATCTCCTTGACATCATTTTGTTCTAAGAAAAGACATATAGTCTTTAGTTTCAGTTACAGACATACACAATGTCTCGTTCCAGTGGGGCACTGGTTTATTTCAAACAGGCTAGAAAAGCTAGAAACACAGTTAGGGAAACGAACAGTAGAGAAAGAAAAACACGGCAAGAAAGGTTTCTAATGCCATGTGCGTTATAGGGCTTTAAAAGGTACATGGCTCTCTCATATTCCTTCCTAGAACCCAATTTTGTTTGCACAGATATGCCATACAGCTGTCATTCCTCTCACACACTAGACTTATCATCTCCTTGCCCTTTACAGCCTTCCTCGTGCCCTCTGTTAGCTCTAATAAAAGTAAATCCATAAGAAAAGGCTCAAAAGACCAAGCTGATCAAGCTCAATTAGTTCTTTGATTAACTTTATAATCGAGCAATAAGCCACAGAGCCAGACCTCCCTCAGCCGGAAGGGATGGCACTCGCAGTGGCAGGGTAGGGCCTGCTCAGTGTACATTTCAGCACAATTGTATTTACATCGCAGTCTTCTGTAACTTAAAGCATTTGTTCTTATTACCGAGTCTTTGCACGTTTTTCTTTTGCTCACCCTGTCTGTAAGCTTCTCGTAGCCTCTCTGTATCTCATCACATGTGGACTTCAGAAAATATGGGTGCTAGCCCCATCTACTTGGCACGAGCCGCTTAGGACCTGTAAATATAACTTAGCATGAGCGCAAGCCATATGGGAAAGAACCCTGTAGTTCCTCTTCGCACATTTCAGTGTAGTAGAGAGGGGGCTTTGTATTGCACTGAACGTATACAACGGTTAGGGGTATACATCTTGGTTGATGCCAGGTAGATAGGTGTAAGACCCCAGATGAGGCAACAGTTTGTTTCCCTTGCTGTGCTCTGAAATGGGCGGATGTACGCCAGCTGCAGCCTGCAAGGTGCAGATCTTTGAAGCAGGGTCTGTTTGCCTGGGCATATGTGCTATTGTTAAGTGTTTTCTGCCCCAGGAATATTTTGGCTTTAGCTCTCTGGATTGTACACTGAGCCTGTCTGCGCACAGACGAATACGTTTTTTAAGAACTCTGCACACAACTCAGATTGGTTTTCCGAAGTTTCCTCCTGCAATTGAATATGCGAAAAAATGCTCCCACAATAAACATATACCCATCTGTGATGTTCACTAGCAGCTTGTTTTAACTTTATGGTGCTGGAGACAGACCTCTAATCTCAGCGGGTGCATTCTCAGTGAAGAAATAGCCCTATAAAAGGTAATGGGTAATTAATATAATCAAAAATTCTTCAGTAATGGCTGGGGATATCAGAACTTGGCTCATATTTCCTTTTGGGACCGTGGAAATTAAGTTTTATACGTTCTGGCAAAAAAGCTGATCTTTCTATTCTGAGTACTTTTATCTCAAAGTGTACATGCAACAGCAAATAATACACTTGCACATTTTTGTACTGTTCTTACTGGAATTTGATTTCTTCCTTTACTAGTTAAGGAATAAAGATCTGAAACATCCTCAAAGTCTAACGAGATGCTAATGTGCTAGAAAGAGCCTTTGAATGAGCTTGTTTTAGTCAAAATATTGCAAGTGTGTTAACTCTGAGACCTTCAATGACACTAAAAACGCTCATTGACAAATGCCTCATTTTCTCTTAATAACACTTGCTTTAATGTTGCTGTAAATGACATCAAGTTTGCCGTAATGACACAGCGTTAGCAGTAAAAATCTACCTTCAGTGGTTATTTGTATTTTAAATTTCACATTTTCATTTGATCCCATATGCTTTTGACAACCCTGGATTGATATAAACCCAGGTGATTGCAGAACACTGAATTAAATCAGGATCTTGGGTCCATTACAAGGGCAAGGGAGCAGCTAGATTCTAGGCAACACCTGAGCTAATGTCTCTTTTCTAATTGAGTGATAGTCAGGCAGTTTGCAGTGCCAGCTAGTATGGCTAAATCAAATTGACTTTCAGTGTTAGACCAACGGTGCTAATAGGCTGGGTTCACTGTCTATGAATGGATATGGAAAGACAAATACATTAAAAGCAAAGGTCATTCTTATCTTTCGCTTTTGGCAGCACAGACTTGACTGTATGAAGTTTGTTTCCCCTCCAAGAAATTATCGGTCTTCCAGTTTATCTCAAATGAGTTTGGTAATGAAAATCTAGAAGGGTTTTTTCCTCCATAACTCAAGACTTATCGCTCTCATACCTTGTTTTTGTTGCCTCCCCTCATACTCAGATGGGAGTAGGGATTGTTTTCCTTCTTATTTTTGCTTGCAGCATCTAGCACAATGATGTCTTGATCTTTACTTCAGGTGCTAATGTAGCAACTAATAAGCAACAACGGGTCCAAGTATGGGAAACAGGAGGAGGCTGGGAGCTGTCTGGGGGAACGGAGCATGTGGTGGGAAATAAGGATCATTGCTTCCTTCAGCATCCAACAGAGAGACATAGGCACCCTGGTGAACTTCCAGCACTGTTCCCCTGATGAGTTCATGAACTTTTTGCCAATGCTAAAAGAATGGCCTTTTCACATAGCTGAATACACTGGGCAGGGGAAGCGTTTTAATACTGCCTTCAGTGTTATACGTCAGGTGCTGAGCGCTCCAGAAGTCTCGGCCCATTGATTTGTGTGGGGCTCACAGTCTACTTGGGGTTAAGTGTGTGGAGGTGTCCTGGCTCAGGATAGCAGCCAGAGAGCTCTGAACGCTCATGCCATGCAGATTAATACCAATGCTGGTGGCAGTTAGTCAGGGTACAGAATAACTACCTGCAGCACAGTGGTAGCAATGACAGCACAATAGAAATGGTGCATGTTTACATCTGAGGGTTTGATGAGGCAGGATGAAAGGAATTGCATTTCAGGAAGGACTTCAGCAAAAGACAGCAACATCTTCTTATGCTAAGAAGGAAGGAAAAGATTTTTTTTTTTTAGTAAAAAGCAGGATCCTCTACCTATTGACCATGTCTGAATGTCCTGCCAGCATTTTGGCAAGGTCTGATTTGTGGTGCTATGTACCCAGGGCTTCCTGCCCCAGAACAGGCCCCTCAGAGCCACCCAGGCAGTGTCGTCCCCCACACCAAGTCACACGTGCAGGAGGCGAAATCCTCCCAAGAGCCTGATCTGGTGAGGGGATCCCTATGGGATGTGCTTCAAACCCTGCCAGCGCCCGCAGGGTGAGACAGCAGAGAGATCTTTTACTTCTGGGTTGGAGGCATCTGATATGCTGAACGTGATGGCTGCGACACACAATGCGTTACTCGCTCCCTACCTGCTGACTCACCAAGGTGCTGCTTTCCAGCCTCCAACTTCATGGTTTGTGTTACTGGAGGGTGCACGTGGAGGGGATCAACTTCTGCATGCTTGGGTTTAACGAGCTGAGAACTGACAGCGCTGCTGCCAGGAGAGGCCGTGTTGTGCTGCCTGTCGCCATGTCTTTGGAGAGCATGGGAATGTGAGAACTGGGGAGAATGGATGCAGCAGGTCCGACACAGAGAAGGTAGGGCCAGAGACTCATGTACTTTGTACCTTCACTTACCAGCACGTTCCTTGGAGCTGGCCAAAGCCATTTTCTGGGATGATTTTTGTTGGAAAATGCTCTGTTGTTGACAGCTGAAAGGAAGATGTAGGAAGATCATCTTATGTCTGTAGGAAGGTATCCCGAATTCAGACAGAGCACTTTTTTTTTTTTTAATAGTTTCATTTTACCCGTCAATAGTACTGCCTATTTGTATTAGCTTGGATGATAAGTCATTTTTAAATGCAACTGTCATACTCTGTGCTGTGAATTGCAGTGATTCTGCCATGTTGCAAGGAAACATTTTGACACTATGAAAACTAAACATTTTACTCAAACATTTTTGGCATCCACAAAGGTAAAATTTTGGTATGGTCATTTCGTGGCCTCACCATAGACCAGATTCAAAATTCTGTTCCACATTACATTTTGAGCGTGCAACAGATTTTTCTCACTTGATTTAGGGGAGGCAGAATAACAAGCAAAATGAATACCAAAAGTCTGGAGCTTCCTGCAAGTTGAAAATTCCATGTTTTGTTTCCCTCTAATACCAAGAGAGAAAAGGTTAATCTGAAAGTACACAGAAATTCACATTTACAAAATCTGGTCTCCACAAGGCCATGAAATCCTTAATTTGTTTATTTCTCCCAGAAGAATATAAATCACTGTTGCATCCCCCAAATGTTTGTGAGTGTATCAAAAGGAGCATTTATTCAGCATTCATTCCACTCTGTCATTAAATCCTCTGGATTATGTGGCTGTTGTTGTCTTTTAAATTCCTGGTAAATATGTTGCTGACAACCAGCTGTTCTTTTCAATGCATCATAACCAAGCGTCCTAGAGTAGATCATTAGTCTGCTTGCATCCATCTATTTTATTTATCTCACTCAGGGAGATTACAATGGCCATCTGCAACTGTGGGTAGCTTTTGTTTTGGAGGAATGCACTATGGCACCACTGAAGGCAGGGGAATGTGAGGGACAGGGCAGGGCTTCAAGGATATTAGCTCCTTCAGAGCAATAAGGCTTGCTAAGAGCCTGATAAAGGGAGACTTTGGTGTCTCTGGTGACTTCGGCCCGTCTTGCCCTGAGGTTGCTTTGGAGCCGTCCAGACTGGTGACGCTACGAGAAGCCTCTTGGGGCTGGAGCCCCAAGCAAGACATGGGGCATTGCGTGATCCATCACACCACGTGGTTATCCCTGGGACCCAGTGGGTCTCAGAGGCCCTCTGCTCCATCAGACCCCCCCCTTCCTCCTGGCCCCCGGACAGTGAGCCCCGGCTAATGGCAAACTCCATCGCATCAGCCGGGGGTAAGGAGAGAGGCAGCCTGTTTCTCACCCGTTTCTCTCCCACATCCATCCCGTGGATGGAACAACCTGGACACTGGCCCCATGTCTGCACTCCCATTTCAAGTATGAGGATAGCCCATCTTCAGAGCAAAAAGATGGGTGTACAGTGAGTCTCAGTTATGGTATAGTCTTTTCCCATCATACTCTTACCCCATGCTGCGTTTGTTAAAGAAAAGGTGAGAGCTTTCCGGCCACATTTGTCCCCGCCTTTGGCAGCACGCTGAATCTTCCTGCTGCTGCTTGTCACTTCTCAGTGGTCTGAAGCATCAGGTTTGCTTCACTCACAGTTCAAGCTATGTCAGACTCTGATGTACAGAGCGGTCAGCGGGTGTTTCTGCTGGGGAAATCAAACACTGTGTTTTCCAGTTTGCAGCGTTCAGCCCAGACGGTGCTTTCTCTGAAAACAAGGGAGTGCTCTCCCTAGCACTTGTAATTTACAGTAATTAGTAATGAAGTGATGCTTGGTTTGAGGGAAGGAAGCACTGTGAGCGACTGGCTCCTAAAAAAGGAGATTTGGAGAGGGGGTTCCCCAGTGGGAAGTAGTACATTTTGATTCCTCATGTAAACATAAATATTCAACGCTTTCTGTAAGTCAAAAATTGGAAGGAAAAAACCCAGTGATTTTGTATTGATTAAACTTTTTCTCTCCAAGCTTATGCTGAAATGCTTAGTATTTCAGCTGTGTGCGAAATGCAAGCAAGCTGATAGATTAGTTGTATTAATTAGAAAAAAGGAAAAAAAAACCAAAAACAAACAAAACAAACCCTAAACCAAAAAAATCCTAGCTGAGACACTTTACTTTCAAAGAACAGATGGCTTTCATTTCTTGCGGCTGTAGAATATTTTGCTGCAATATAAAGGCATATAGTATATCCTCTGGGGATGAAGGAAATTGAGATGGAGAGAAAGCATTGCAGGGAAATTCATTAGATGCTCTAGAAGTAATAGAAATCTTTTTGGTGCCACTAACTTTGGTGTCTTCAACTGGCAAGTCCTACCCGGCTTGCCTGAGATCAAGGCATCAGGACCCCTACTTGCCCAGAGTTTTCCATCCTTCTCCCCATCAGGACAGCAGCAGGAGAAGCCCCATCTGCAGACATTTGTTGTAGTAGGGGACGTTTTTTATGTTTTCTCTACAAGACTGCCTGGCTTAACCTTTTAACCATCCTTCAGCTGCCTCTTAATGTGACCGTTTTATTGACAATTGCCGTTGAAATGGCAGTCAGTTGAGCCAGTCCTGTCTGCTGCTGCTTGAAAATTTTATGTATCGTGACCTTGTTTGTGCCCTTAATTTCTGCCGGAGGTGCTCATCTCCTTGCACTGTAACCAATGAATCAATTTTATTTTCTCTGCTGAAGGTGGGGGGGGATTGAAACAAAGTTTCTCACACCCACTCCTTATCTCCTGTAAGAAAACTCCTGCAGTTTTTCTCTCTTTGAAACTGCCTGTTGATTATGTATGTCAACCGCACATTTGTGGGCGCTGAAGGATTTGATTTTATTCCTGTTTGCTCAATTATATCTGAAAAGTGAGTGCTCGAAGGGCTGCTGAGAAGTAGAGATCTTGTCAACATGTTTTATAATGCGTTATTCGCATATAATTACAACATGACAATGTGATTACATGAGGTATTTCCTTTTGCTTGCTTAGATATTTGTTTTGGATGAAATATGCATCTGCAGTCCCGAGGCCTCAGAAGTGCAGGATTGCCCCATATTGCCCGTTGCGCGTACCCAGATTTAGTGCTCTTATATAAACCGTTTGCCAGTAAATAAAAGCAGTCATTTTTCTAAGTGTTTGATGGCAACGGCTGCTGTGCTCGTTTCTGTTGGTCTGGGCAGTCCTCTGCCGCTGAGAGCGAGTCGGATGTGTGCCTTAATGAAGCACGGGCTGGGAAGGACCACAAGAGTTGCCCAAGGGATGAGAAGCAAACATCAGTGACTTGCTCAAGGATGAAAAATGGTTTGGTTGGCTGCTTGTTTAGATGTCTGAGCCCATCTTACATCTGGCTTCAGCATCCTGCCCTTGCACCTGCAGCCCATCTCCTAGCACAGCGGTGGCCGGCTTGTGGCACTTCAGCTCTTGAGCACTTCAAAGAGGACTTGTGCCCTGAAACTGGGGGCTGGGGCCGTGGCCTGTGGGCAAAGGGACTCTGAGAGGGGGAAGAGGTGGTTGAGGTGGGCTTTGGTCCATCGTGGGCTCAGGCCCATCAGCACTGGAGCAGGGCAGCCCGTGGAGACTGTTACGTCCTGTCTGTGAATGACTCCTGAACTGCCTCAGTGAAGCTCACACGCTTTGACACGCTCAGTCTTGTGTCTGCCCTAGGGATTTGGTATTGCAGTTCGTAAGGGCAGGAAAACTTGCCACTGCTTCTCTGGTAGGAAAAGCACTTAATTTCCCTGAGAAAAAATGAAGACGTATAACTATATATAATACCAGGGCGTGCAGTGATTCCCCGTGTAACTTGCATTACTCCCTGCAAGTGCATCACGTGCTTATAGTGTGAGTAAGAATTGTTCTAAAATTGGTGTTGTCAAACCAAGTGCAAAAAATGTTTGAGTTACAGCTTCCAGCAAATGTTTGCATGTGATCAAAATAGATTACCTGTGTATTTAATTTTGGGTCCATAATCAAGATCAGCGTTGCCTTCATTAGACGGCAGTGAATCTCTATTGCACTGCCCTCTCCTGGGATAGGTGCCCAAGGTGCTGAGCCCCCGAGTCGACACCAGCTCTCGTATTACTACAGCCCTGTTCCCTTTGTCCCTGTGTCCATTTTAGCACAATATCCATCTTCCTTTTACCTGCTAGGGCCCTCTGAATAAGAAAACATGTCAAACATGTGCCTGAGAGCGTTGCAGCTTCTGTTGGTACAGATTTATAGTTTACTGGTGAAATACTGTTGCAAATCTGGAAGCATTACAGCTGTACTTTTGCGGAGAGAAATCCCTGAATAGCTTCAACCCTGCAGAGGTAAGGAGCAAAGGAAGCAAGGAGAGTTGTTTTGAAGTTAGGACTCGGGTAGTGCAGAGTATTGCAATTCACTGCTTCAAGGTTTAGCTCTGTGCTCGGCAACTGGAATTAAGGTGGGATGTTTGGCAAGTCTCTGAAATCATGCTTCACATGGATATTGCAAGGATACCTAAAAATGGCAGCAAAATAATCACGTATGTGTGGGGCAACGGGGCTGAAATGGGTTAACAGTGTACAAATAGATTCTTCATCCTTAGTGTTTTGAAATCAACAGCTGGTTTTCCTGTGACATCAGTGCGTATATCAAAGCTCTAATAGGAAAACGAGTAAGAGTTAGAATGAAAGACGTACAAGTCCAAATGCAAAGCACCTTCTGCAAAGAGATGATGTAAGCCAGAGGCTGGAAGGATACAGTGTTTGTATATGTGACAAATATTCCCTGTTGGTTTAAGAATAGGTACTTTGTTTTTCATTAGATACGATATTGGAGATGTATCATCTTTAATCCATTTCTGTCAAGCTCAGTTGTCAGAAAGTGTGAAATTTCTTTCCAAAAAGACATAGCTGCTAATCCCCAAAAGCACACTGCGACCACATTCTGGTCCTTGCAGCTCTCTCATCAATGTTTCCTTCTGCAAGGATGCCCTTGAACCTGGGAAACGGCCTCATATTATTAATAGAAAAGACAAAAAGAACCTTTTTTTTATATTCTCGCCTTGAGGAGAGGGACACCTTTTTAAATATTTGCTTGTTTTGTAACAGTGTCACAGAGTTTCACCAGTCGACTGAAAACTCATCAACTTTTCAGTCTGAATACGATGAATGTTTGATGTGGTCTGTTTTCTTTGGAGCCTGTTCTGTAGTGCTTTAAAAGAGGTCCCAAATGGTGAAACCTGTAATTTTAAAACAAAAGCCTTCCTTATTGAGGATGGCCGGGCACTCAGAACAATAAAAGGGGTCACTGGTAGAGCTATATTACTTTTTCACAGGAATAGCACTGTGTATTAGGAGGAAGCTGGCTAACAATCAGAATTCTTTGACAAAAGATGTGAAGTTTGCTTTTTAAATAAGGAATGCATTAATATTATTGAATACTCTTATCGTATTTCTTTTAACTATAAATGATTTCCTCTTACTTGGTTCCTCAGTCTTCAAAAGCTTTAGAAGTTAGATAAAAGCAGGTATACCTTAGAAGCCTGGGTATTGTGGAGGTGTTAATATGTGGTAGATGTTTTTTTAATCTAAGCGCACATATTTCAGGACCCATTAACTTGTCTTTTCCTTTGGTAAAGAGGTTTTCGATTGACTATTACATTGCAGGGAAATTCAGTGTGCATTACTTCAGTCACGCAGTGTTTGACACTCCTCACCTGGACAACTGCTGGTCCAGTTGGACAAGATGGACAAGGAAATGTTTTCTCAGATGCTTTCCCAGGGCAGAGCTGGGTGAGAGCCAGGCTCTGGTGTGCTAGACAAATAAATAAGCGAACACCAGAACCGTGATAAAGGCTCGGGACAGCTGGGCCCTTGGTTCTGATGCTTCAGGAAGAGTTGTATGTTTGAGTCACGTGTGGATGAAGATGTGCAGAGACCATTCTTCTGTGATGCTAAACATGTGTGATGTGAAAATCGCCTTTAATCGTAGCTGCACAGCAGCCTTTATACACTCACCTATGATAAACCAGGCTTTTCATAATAAAATATTATTCGTGTAGATACTAATCTGTGTGCAGTGACAGCACAACACTTCATTTACGTTTATCTGCGGAACGCTGGCACAGGCATACAGTGTGTTTCTCTCAAAGCTTTCATGAATGTTAATGGCAGGGAATATTGCTTGAAGACAAAACTCATGCCTAGGAAAATACAGAAAAGGGAAGCCAATAAAGCATCATGTGGAAAATATTAGCTTGCTGGAAAACTCTTTATGGTTTGAATTAATTTTTAGTTCAGCAGCACTTGTTAAAACTATAAATAGATAAATAGTCTCTTGCTTTCCTATAGCTTTCTTTCTCTTATAGTACGCTTTAGAAGTCTTCACATTCAGTGATTTTTATTTTATTATATTTAGCTATCACTACAGGCTCTCTTTCAGAGAACTACTTTGATATCAGGCTGCTTTATCTCAGTTCCTAGTGTGATAAAAGCCAATTTAGAGTCACTTTCTTTATACAAAACAATTGAAAGTACAAGATATTTTGATGATAATAGCATCTTTAAAGAAGGATGACCATCTGCCTTTATTCACTTCTCCCGCTTTCAGTGTCCTTTCAAGCTCTACTTTCCCTATGGAGAGATGAAATTGCTGAGATCATTTTCAGTCCTGTCAGCCGCAAAGATGTGGTAACCATCTTGTAAGAGAAGCATATGGCTGGGTCTTAAGGGCTTTTTCAAACTGGGGATCCAAATACAGGCTGCCAAGTTGTGCACAGGAGCATCTGCCATTTCGGTTCCCCATCACAACGTCTCCTTGCACCACCAGGGAGCCTGAGCTGGTGCCTGCTCTTTTCCAGGTTGGCATTTCACGGCAAAGATGGATATCTGAAGGCTTAACTTGAGGCTGCTGAATTTGAAAGTCTTGTGAATACTTTGGGAAAGATGAGACTCGCCCATCTGGAGGATCACAGCAGAAACCCAGTCGCAAGCTGCAGGGTGAACATGGAGGGACCTGGATGTTGAGCAGTCTCTCCAGATGGACCAGGAAGCGACTATTTTGAGATACGCTTTGACCACACAGGCTGAGCAGTGCTGTTTGCACAGTCCTTGCTGCACAAGCGTCATGGTTTAACCCCAGATGGCAACTGGGACCACACAGCCATTCACGCACCCCCCCAAGTCTGGATGGGGGAGAGAATTGGAAGAGTAAAAGTAAGGAAAAAAAAACTCATGGGTTGAGATAAAAACAGATTAGTAGGTAGAGCAAAAGCCGTGAACAAGCAAAGCAAAACAAGGAATTCATTCACTGCTTCCCGTCGGCAGGCAGGTGTTCAGCCATCTCCAGGAAAGCAGGGCTCCATCATGTGTAACGATTACTTGGGAAGACAAATGCCATCACTCTGAATATCGCCCCCTTCTTTCTTCTTCCCCTGGTTTTATACGCTGAGCACGACGTCATAGCACATGGAATATCCCTTTGGTCAGTTGGGGTCAGCTGTCCTGGCTGTGTCTCCTCCCAACTTTTTGTGTTTGTTGGCAGGGCCGTGTGAGGAGCAGAAAAGGCCTTGAGTGTTTAACAACAGCCAAAAACATTAGTGTGCTATCATCACTGTTTCTCATCCCGAATCCAAAACATAGCCGTACACCAGCTGCTAGCCAGAACGTTATCTCCATCCCAGCTGAAACCATGACAGCAGGCCAGGAAGGACCCATTAGTACTTCATCTGATTTATTTTTACACAGTCCCTGCCAAAACTGTTGTCTAGTAGGCCCAATGTCTCTGTATCTTGCTTTATTTGTGGTCTCTTGGCTTAGGTGGCTCAGCTTCTGAGGAGCGTTGAGCGGTAATTCCCCCCGTATGGGTGCCTAACTGTGCCAATGACTGCAGGGGCTCCTCATATCTAACCACAATGTGTCTCCAACTTCAACCACTCAATTTTTCTGCTGTGTGGTGCTGCTGCCTCCTGCCTTTTGTGATAAATGCCGTAACTTGCCTCCTCGAGTTGTTAGGAAAGCTTTGGGCCCTACAGAAGCGGCAGGGGGCTGGCCCTGGGCGCAAAGGCAAGGGCAGGGCACCACGGGGAGTGGATTCACTGTCCTGCAGTCTGTTACCTTTCCAGATGCAAAAAATTGAGGAAAACAGCATCAGAAAGGGATTTAGCTCAAAGAGACACATTGGTTCTTGTTGCAGGTAGTGTATTTCATGGGCCTCACCGAGAAGCAGGATTGCAAAATGTAATTCATGTTGTCCTGGTTATTTTCCCTTTTCCATGGACACCAGTGCACCCAATGCACTGGAATGGTGACATCCTAGCGATGCCTGTGAAGCGGCTCCATATTAAGAGTGGCCAAAGTGGGGAGCAACTACCTGAGCTGCATCTGATGGCTCATGCTGGAAGTTGTCTCCTTCCCTTTGACCCTGAACCACGATGACATTCTGGCAGTGGTGGGGCCTTGCCCGTGCCTTCCTTCTACGGATGGCTCTGAAACAGTTAGGTCTGTTCTTTCTTTTTCTCTTAAAAGAAAATACCGCAGTTAAATAATTTCCCTCCTCATCAGCCCCCAACACAAGAAATACCAGTATATTTAGAGCTCAATAAGGCTTCTTTTCCCCGCAGGTAATCAGCACAGACATGACAAACTTTCCCATGAAAATGTTTGTGTGGAGACAATTGTTTTGGTTCAAAAGGTGTATGGGCCCTTGTGGCTAAAATCACTGTCCATTGCAGTTTTGGAAATAGTGATACTTATTCTTTGACTGTGGTTTTTTTTTGTTGTTTTGTTTTTGTTTTTTTTTTTCACTTGGGCTTTTTTGGGTTTGGTTTCTTTTGGTTTTTTTTTTTTTTTTTTTTTGAAAAGCAAGGCCCCCAAAACATTTAACAAAACAAAGACTGAACGTTTTTATATACTTTTGGTTTAAAGCAAAACATGCTCCCCCATGCCAGGAAGTAAGCTTACCTGTTCTAATCATACGGAACTTGCCCTGAAAATCAGAGAGGGCAGAGTAATCCAGAAAGATCTATGAAGGTGCAGGAAGTTGGATTTATTGCTATTTGTGAAGCCATTTAACGCTGTTCGGAGCAATTTTAGCTGGTCAACGCTCCAGTGGTGAGTCTCAAAATAGCTGCCATGTTTATCTGAGACAGCCTTCTTAACACATCTTCATTTGTTCTTACCTAGTGCTTGTTCTTACCTCTCTTTTAAAACTTTAGTCATTTACTACTGGAGCCAAAACCCTTTTCCCCTCCACCCCGTGTACTGAACGACCAACTAGTAAGCAGAGAGGTAAAAAATTCCTGAAGTACTTCCTTTGCCTAAGCTAACTGCTGAATAGGAGCCACGCTCCGAGCAATTGGAATCACTCTGGAAACATGCCTTGAACAGACATAAAGCTGCAGCCATTGTAATCAAGAGACTAACAGATAAGTAAGTAATTTTGGCAAGTTACCCTCCCACGCGAACTATTTTAAACTTGCAGATTGCTTAAATGAGGCATTTAATAAACATGAAATGAAAACAAACCCAGTAGCTGGATTTAAAGAAAAAAAAGACAACAGTCTTGACTCACACATCTAACACTGGTTGGAAAAGAATGGCTTTCAAAAGTATTGTTGTTAGGTGTAAGTGACTAAAGACTACAAAAAATAATTTTTCAAAAATAGGTCTTTATTAGCAGTCTGGGTTAGACAACTGGATGTTCACTGTGACTCGGGTTTTCCATTGAGAGGAATAAAAAATTCTAGGTGTTCACAGGTTACAAGTTAAAAAATATGGAAAGTGATTTACTTACATTACCGTGATGAAATTGAGTTACCGTGGCTAATAGGGTAAGTGTTGCAAGTTAGACATGAGAAGAGGGATATGAACCCAATTTACTGGGCAAATTAACTTTGTTACAACACTTGAGCTGGTGCAAAGATACCAGCGCCTTTAGGAGACAAACTGCCTGCCTTGCTTGTGTGCTCCGGTGTTTCTCTAATCATTAAAGTCCTTAGGCAAGCTTTTTCACCAGCCTGAGGGAGCCAAAAGACATTGATAAATGTGCAACAGAAATAGAATGAAAACTGGACATAATGCCCTAACTCTCCACATCTTAATACTTGTTGAAGCAGTTCTGGTTCGTTTGCTCTCTGTAACTAAAATTGTGCTTCTGCATGACATGGATGCCACGATTTGCAAATGGAGCTAAACAGAGTCTTCAGGACTTGAATAGCAAGCCCGGAGAATCCCTTAAAAAAATAATGTCCTGGAAAGAAAAGTAGCCGATAGAGACTGACCAAATTGAAGGGGAGCTGAAGCCTTTCAGTACTGTCCGTATGAGGCAGTTCAGGTATGGACTGAAATGCATTTGGTAGGATCCCTTTCCTTTTCCATAACGAGCTGTGCTGTGGTTCACCTTGTGCCCAAGGATTTCACAGCGCTCCATACAAATAAGGTGAATGGTATCCGGATGCAGTCAGGCATGGAACAAGGGGATCTTAACACAAACTTGTTAGTCGAGAGAGTCTTCTGCTATTTCCAGAGCCGTTCAATGTGAGAACGGGGGATGGACTGAAATGATGTACCCAAGGTCATGCTGCAAATTAGTAGCAAGATGGGAAGTACCTCACAAACAGTGCCCTCCTGGGATCGTGGGCCTGATCTGCCTACCTGAAAATAAAAGAAAGCCAGACCTCTCTGCAGTCATCAATTTAAGCCAATTTGTATTGAACAATTTGCTATGAGATTCAATTAAAAAAAGAGGGGAAAAAAAAAAAAAGAAAAACCTTGTAAAGCTGGACTAAACCGTGTTAACAGCATAGCGGTTGTTCTTTGATGTGATGCTTTAGAGGAGCTGAGGCAGAACGTGCTGTTTCTGTGCAGTTTAATAAAAATAAGGCTGTGAAACATCCTCTGATGCAAAAATCCAAGACTCTTGTCAACATCTAACACTGAACCTTAAAATCACCAGACCTGAATGCGTGCAAATGAGCTGTATTTTTTAATTTTAACAGCATCTGTGCCCATTTACACCAGCTAAATATCTACCCTAACATTCAATATAAGCAATTTTCTTGTCCCTTCCCAATTAGCTCCATTACAGAAAATCTAATTAAATCATATCTTTTAGCAGGAACCAAGAATTCAAGAGCTACGTTTTTTCACTTAATTAAAAGCTCTTCGTCTTGAACTGTTAATTTTCTGAAAAAGATATCCAGTAGTTCTTCCTCTGATCCACTTTGGTTACTGAATGAAACGGCTCATTTACTCTGAGTTAGCTCTTGAACCGTACACTTAGGCGTCAACTCTCGTGAAGAGCTCAGAAGATGATCGGAATCATAGCTGCTTTTCTCCGCACCTCTGGATAAAATCTCTTCAGGTACAGCTTGTGTTTCTTCTGGGCCCACAGAGACATCTGGATGACCATCAGGAAAGCAAAAATGCCAACTACCAAGGAAAAAAGAGGAAAAAACAAAACAAAAAAAAGCATCATTTTTAATGTCTGTCTGTGAGTACAAGAGTGTTTACTGAAAAGTCTGCAGTCTGTTCTCTGGGCAGAGACATGGTAACTCTGCCCTTGCTCTCAGCCTCGCATTTGCTGATGTACCACAGCCTGAGGCTCGGTCTCCACAACAGAAATCACACAGGTGATGGTCACGTCTATTCGACACACCCTGCATCACCCATGACTCCACCATAAGTCACAAGGCCCCCTGGGGCATGGTGCCGTCTCAACACGGAATTACACATGGCCTCTCTCAACTGTTTTTTGGGTTTGCTTTTGGCCTATAACACTGCTTTGTGTTTACCTCTGGCTCTCAACCATAACGGGCAGCTGTGCTATAACTTCCTATCGCATGGAGGGAGAGCTCGTCCCTGGAGCAAGTAGGTGCACCGACAGCTTTATCTGCCTGGCGGTGAGGTCTCACAAAGCCCAACAGCTACAGATGGCCAGGCCCCTGCTGTGATTGTCAGGAGCCATTAGGTGGTCTCCTGGGTACCAATCCCTTTGGCCTGAGCGGCACCAAAGGGGGAATGCTTTTACAGGTACTTTTTGCAAATATATTATCCTTTCATCCTTAAAATGAGCTGGTGGACCAGAAACGTTCATTTGGCATCCGGTCAAGTTACATCTGGGACAATTACAGCAAGGATGAGTGTGCTGCATACGTTGCTGCTCCCTGCCCTCGTAAATGCGGCCCTACAACGTCCCCAAACTTTCAGGTCATTTCTGTATCAGAGTCTAAAGCAAAAAATGTTGTATCTTTTCAAACAAAATTAAAAGTTTAATTTTTGCACAATGCAGTTTAATCCACTTTTGAAAATCCTTTCTTTTTCATTTGTAAACCACGTGGGGCTACTTTTTGCAAGTAGCTTTTATAGGTTTCTCTTTTGGAACGGAAAAATAATTAAAAAGTGAATGTTTTGGAGAGCTTAGTCCCAGGGACCATACTTGTATGGGTAGTTAGGTCTCTAAGGATGCAGGAAAGTATTGAGCAAGAGTTGCAAACGCTATTAAGCAGGCTGCTGTTCGGAGCTGGGTGCCTGATACAAGCGAACAGGGAAACGCTTTGAGGACTGTGTGTGTCTCTCCTCTTTTGAAATACCAAGTACATCTCTTTTCCTCTCCCTATTAGAAGTATTATTCCAGGTTTACAATGCAAAGAAATTTTCCTACATCAAAAGTGATTGACTGTAAATGAAGAATACTGACTTCTCTTTATATATAAATTTCAAAGTCTGTTTTCACTGTGGAAACAGAAGAAATAAGAATATTTCATGAGAGGCAGAGAGCTGGTTTTGATCAAAAGAAGGTGTTTGTGCTCGTGCAGTAGTGCGTGTGCTCTCTGCAGCTTTCTGAGGGTAGCATTTTGAAGGTTTATGCAGTCACGTCACAAGAGGGATTTGAGGGCAATATTTCATATGCCATACATATTTTTGGCAATTTTAGATTTCCAGAATTCACTTCTGCAAACAACAGTTTAGAGGCTCTTTTCATTCTGTTTCAAACTTACCTGGAAGGGTTTGTGTCATCACTGTGAAACTTATCCAAGACCCAACCTGTTGCAAAAACAAAGGCATTGTTAGTTGTACACTTTATGTAAAGCAAAAGGGCAAGTTTTCAAAAGTGACCGCTTCTCCAAAAGCTCCCCCGGGAAGAAGCGTGTGATACTCATACTGGAAAGGGGAGAGGAAAAATAACTAGAAAGGAACTCCCCAGTGTGCTGGATGGGGGTGAAGAGATAGGTGGTAAATCTTTGGATCACTGGGGAGTCTGTAATGGAGGGGAATACACACAAAATTCATTATATTGATGTGAGGGAAGAGAAGGGTCTCGTGGAGAGACATTTGTGGGAGCAAGGAGACTCTGGACATACAGAACATAATGACTGATGTGCAGAGGGAACTGCGTGGAGGCGTAGCAGATTTTCTGCAGGCAAAGGCTGAAACACAGTAACCACCTACCCTTTGCATATAAGCAGAAGAAAGTCACGTACCTCGTATGTATAGTTGGGACAGGATACCAGCAAGAAGAGCCACGTGAAGGGGTTGTAGGTTGGACTTGGAAAACAGGCTTTACTTCCTTTATGAAGGGGGAAAAAAGAAGGAAAAAAAGAAAATCAAACGGACAAAACCAGTTTCAATACAGGGAGGGGAACTGAGCCTTATCACAACTTTGCTATGTACCAAACATCCCCTTGGCCAGCGCTCCCAGAGTACAACTTGTTAAAAAAGTTTCAATGAAACCTTTTGAGACAGCAAAAGCTGTATTTATCCTGGTGAGAATGCTGCTTAGCGAGCCATGTATCAGATTTTACAGGAAAGGTCTGGCATGTCCAAAGGATGCAACCTTTGTTCAGAGGAAGAGAGAGACAAGTCGTTTAACGCAGACTAGCCGGCAGGAGAGGGCTGAGGGCACTCTTCTGGGATATAAAGGATGCGGCTGTATCTCATTCAGCCTGATTCAGGAATGTGAACCTGTCCCCTCTCGCATCCTCATCCTTCATCCTGGGGCAGAACAGGAAAACAGCTCCAGAGCTAACAGCATGACTCTCTACAGCCACTGGTAATGCTCACACAATGTGCCACATATGTAACGCTTCATTTTTAAGTTCTAGCAACAATGGTATCTTTAATACTTGTAGGCGCTGATGAATTGTTTGGCTCTTGCTGCTTTGAAACTGAATTAGGCCCCTTGCAACAAACAACATAATCACCTGCCGAAGCACAGCATATCAAAAGCTTTCTGGAATAGAAACTGACTTCAGCGTGTGAAGCTGATCATACCGCAGTGAAGTATTTTCTTGAATAGGCTGTTATAGTGCAAAATTATACTATTATTATCTGAAAATATATTTTACTTTCTGCTATATGGAGTATAACTTTTATTCTCATGGTACAAAAGACTCTGAAACCCCATGCTCGGAGTAGCCTTTTAAAAGAACACATATACATTGATGCCTGTGTAGGTATTCATGAGTATGTCTGTGTATTTTTATATGTGTGTGTGTATATCTTTGTATGAGATGCACGTATCTAAGAACTCTGCAATCTAGTTTAAAAGTTTTTGAAAATATTTTAAAGTAGAATCCTTTGTTGTCAGTCAACAGGATGCTTTAGAGAACTTCCATGCTTAAATCCATATTTAAATTGCAGTTGTGTAAAATTAAGATAAATTTGCTCTAAGCTTCATAACAACAACAGTGTTGCTAATATTTCCTTGTCATCGCATTTATTTTGAAGACGTTAAGCTGATGGCATGGTACTTACTTCATCTTGCTTTATTCTGTGGATGTAGATACATAAATTACTGTACACCAGCAGAAGATGGATAGGTTAAGCACACTTCAGTCTTAAATAGACAAACAGGAAACAAAGACAGACCTGAATGATTTTGGTGAGCTAAAGTTACGTTGATAAAGTGATTTCCAGCTTCACACATCTGCAAGACATTAAAAACATATTTTCAGTTGTATGCCTAAAATGTTGCGGTGAATGCGTTGCACTGCATAACCAGAATCCCCCCGTTACAGCTTAGTCTCTGTATCCAGAAAATATGTACTCTGAAATGACTCTCCCACGGGAAATACATTCTGTCGTCTTTGTCAAACACACGCGTGCCTAGTGAGCGCTGTGGGCGCAGCCTGGGGTGAAAGCCCATGTTTCAGCTCCGTAGAGCTCAGACGGGCCTTCGGTGTGTTTCCCTTGCCCAGTATGCGCAACGTGCTTTGGTCTGGGGAGATTAGAGAGGCTTCCTGGGGTCTAAGGAATTTAGCAAGATACTTCTCTGAACTGAACTTCATTGTCAGGGTTTGGATTTAATCCAGTCGGCAAATAAGCAGGTGAAAAGTTGACCACTGGTTTTGTAAAGATGTCATGAGTTAACGTGCCTACCCTCTTCCTACACGCGCTGTCAGAGGCGTTCAGCCTAACACCTTTGTTACGCCGGTTACAGAGCACAGTAACCAGTTCTCGCTAAGTCTTGGAGCAAGCTAAAGCTGGGGGACCGAACAGGCAGCGGTTCTCTGCAGGGCAGACGGGTTGAATGGATAGCAGTCAGGAACTGATAATTGAAGGGAGACAGTATTATCGCTAGTTCCGCTGCTCCCTCGTTATGTCATTTCCAGCCCCGACCAACTTCTCGAACTTGGTCTTTAATATTTAGGTGATATAAATCTTTGGGAGAGTTACCGTGTCTCCCCACTTGGTTATACAGCGTGGAATACAAGGGGATTTCAGATTTGCTTGTGGCTTTCAGTACTTCATCAATTACAACTACTGTAGAATCAAAGCCAATTACTACCCGTATTCAAAGTGGGAACTGGTAGGAAAACCAGTTTCAATTCCTGAAAAAGAAAACTTGTCAGTACAACAATCTAATTTTATGTTTTTCATTTTTCCCATTTTATGAAGAAAACCAAAATGCTGTATACATTTCTATCTCGGACTGAATTGAAATTTTTTATTAATTTCTGGGTTAAAAGACTGATTTCTTCTCTCAAATTGAAAAAATGCAGTGTTAAAAAGATATGTTTTCTTATATCATTTGCCATTCTAAATTTTGCAAGGCTGGAAAAAAATAAGAAATTAAAATAAAAATAAAGAGTGCTAAAACCTAGAGACAAGAAATGTGTAAAGTCACAAAATTAATTCAGGAAAAAAAGAAATATGAAAGTCACCCATAACAAACTTCAATTAAAACTAATTGAAAGGAATACGTAACTTCATTTTATATTGAAACGTGCCATTATCTGAAAGAACATCGTAGACAGCATTGCTGAAGAATTTTCCCCTTTTTGGCAGAGAGATTTCTGTGGGTGTTTTTAGGAAGGTTTACATCAGTTCTATTAGCAAAGCTGTTATTCTGCATGGGTATGTAGTCATGGGTCAAATCCTGCAGTCCTTTTATGTTTTTTAATTACAACTAGTTGGCTGTCATCTATCATAAACACCAGATGTAAAACACTAAATAGCCAGAAAAGGAAATTCTGTTATAAAATACCATATCAGAAGCTATAATTCTAGCAATAGAAGTAATTTTAATTTACAGATTTCCAATTATGAGCTAGGAACATGATTGTTTCTGATTACTATTATTTTAAAGAAAAAAGTTTCAAAGTTAAAAAGGTTTTTGTGAAACACTATACATATGGAAATGTGCGATGCCCATACTATTGTGCAGCAAGAGAGATTCACACGCTACAGTTAACACCTACTAATTCCATAATCAATTCTAAGTAAAACAAGCAAAGGGCATTTCCGCAGGGATTTTTATTGCCTTACCTTTGACTCTGCAGCTGCATTCTGCTGTAATTAGCTCTTATGTCCCTCTTTAGAAATGTGGCTGCTAATGCTCTGTATCGAGAAATCCTGGTAAATGTAAGCTAGTCCTTAGTCAGTGTCTCAGATATACAAAATGGGGCAGTGAGGAACAGCGGAAAAAAGGCTTAACATAGTTATGATGATAAAATATTGAAGTCTACGTACTGTTCCCCCTTTTTGTATTCTATATGTACCCTATGAGAAAAACATCCCTGAAAAGCTTAGAGTAATTTCTCTAAATATGAGAATCTTTCAGAAGGGCCTGCTGACACTCTTCAAATTACTCCGTACTGTTGTTTACAGCAACTGCAGATGTATACACTTAAATCAGGATATGCAATAAAGGCAAGCCTTAAATAGTGGATAAAAAAGAAATCTTCCAAATATTTTATTCATATGTTTTAGATACCTGTGAAAACAGCTTAAAATTACTTTATTTGTGTGTTTGCTGTTTTAAATTCATTGTATGGGAAACTGCCAGAACAAGGTCTGAAAGGGAAAGGTTTTGCGTTTCCATGGGTAGGAAGTTCTCAGAAGAACCGCAAAAATTCAGACCACGGATCCGGTGCTGATGCAGATCTGAAGGGGATGGCCATATTTTATAGCAAATACCCCCAAAAGGACTCAAGTCTTTGCTTGGTGGCAGCATTTTCCATAAAAGCTAAAGCAAGGCGTGTTACACTGAGAAGAGGAAGGAAGTTTCGTTACAAAAGGGAGCTTTCTCTAGGCAGAGATTTTGACAAGGACTAGTTTTACAGGTAGCACTGAATATTCAGGCAAGCAGTTTGCTTGGTTTCAAGTAACCCCTGAGCCTGGGAAGGAAGGGCACAGGCAGTAATGGTCTGGGCACACCACTGCCTACTGCTGCCACAACCTCCTGTCTCTGCAGCATGGGATTATTGCCTTTGGCTGTAAAGCTTCATTGAGCGCGTGAACTTCGTCATATGCATATTTTGCTTGTGTTTTCTATACCTTATTAGGGCAGGAAAAGCCGAGAACGGCATGGCCAACCCCAGAGACAAACACTGCCAAAACAGTGATCTTCAAGGGTCCCGATTTACGAAAGCATTTAAATATTGCTAAGGAATTGCTTGAATGCTTCTCTGAATAGCATTTGCTTGGAAGAGCCTAGACACATTACTGTCCCCTCTTCCTGTTGTATTTCTGGAAACTGATCTGTATCTGGTTTTCAAAGAGGTTGTCTGTTTTGGCTACTGACCCATGCTTGCTTGGATGAGTCAACACTCAGCATTTCCAAGTGCAATGCCCACAGAGGACAGAAGAGAATACACATTTCCATGTGAGAATTTCTTCCTGAGCCTCTGTTTCACTATGTGGTTATGTTCATTCCAACATCAGGTTCAGTGGTCTCGGCCTTCCTTCATCACCTGCACATTCCCTTGGCTTAACCCACTTTGTCAGGGATTGGTTTTATTGTTTTTAATAGCTGTTGAGATTCAATTATTCAGGGTACAGAGTAGTATTGCTACTACTGCTTAGGATGTAATTCTTCAGTGTTTTAAAAATGGCAAGTTCCAATCTGTCTAAATATTAGGTTTTTTACACAGTTATGAGCAGTAATAATGCTGATGATGTCCTCATGGTTCTCAGATACAGTACTTCACAGTAAGGTCTGTACAGGTGAATAGTACCAGGAGATTTCCTGTCTTAGAAACCTCAATAGATTATCACTAAATCCAGTCAAAGGACACAAGGCTGTGAGCATGGACATATATAAATACACAAATGCATAGCAGTATAACTGCATTTTGTGAAATCGTGAGTTACTCCTATTCCGCAATCATTAATAAAACTTTATTTTTGTACGTACCAGAAAAGCAAGGGCAGCAAAAGAAACTTGTCTGTGGCCAAATGCTAGAAAATAGAATGAAATTATAAATTGCATTTTACGGTATGCACATGGTTTGCTATGGGTGAAATTAATCTAGTGCTGAGGAGCAGAAATGCTTCTTTCCTGACAGGCTCTGCAGAAAGAATGGATATTATCACACAGAATATGAAGATAATGCAAATAGCAACAGCACTCTAGAAATGCCAGTCTCTTCACCAAGGTAGTTTTCACCTAACTTTTTCTAGTATTTGTCAGCTTGATATATCCAAGTGCTTTGTCAAAGCAGCTGGTGGTGTTAAATTCCTTGGAAAGGCAAGGGGAGGGATGAAGTGAAGGTCAGTGGCAGAACCAGGCCGGGAATCACAGCCTTACCCGTAGGCCCTTCTACCTCCATGAGCAGAGAACCCAAGACATAACCTATCCATTACTATGCAGCCACTATCTGCTTCACAGTCTCACCATGCAAGAAATACATTTAGCCTTTGCAATTTTTACCTGCCCTTTGCCTGCCCTCCCCTTTTTGCTGTTGTCCCCAGACCACTGTAGTGCTGTATCATGTTCATCTCCAAATGTTTACCGTTCTCAAGTAAACCTTGGTCATGGCTGAGGGACACAAACATCACTTTCCTAACCAAGTCTCATCAAGCCTTTGCTTTTGAGAACCCTGTTTCTTTGGCTGGCGCACAACTCCTTTGTGGTGCCAAGGACATGCACTAAAACTCCTCCTCAGAACAACCAGCACATGTCAACGTGTAAGTATGTAGCTGCTAAGCAGATGTTCTTCATGGGCCCTTTGTCCTCCTGGTTTCATTTACCACTCCCGCGTAGCATTCTGCAACGACTTGCTTGCCTTTCTTTACCTGTCCCCAAACCAGCCATCTCTGGATATGGCTGTGGAGGTCACCTGCTCCTGCATCCAAACTAAACCATCAACGTTTTACTGATCCAGCTAACTATGCCAGAGAGCTGGTGATCTCCAGCATTAGACCCACATACCTATAACTGTAATTTTAAGGCAGAAGTACTTCTTCCAAATGCGTTCTCTGTTTGAAAGCTATGTCTTGAACAGATGGTTTCCTCATTAAAGAAGCTGCACTTACTCATCTGATGGCCCAGACTGATAAAAACTGTGTCTAGGGAGCTTTCAACATTGTTTGTAGCATCGCTGTTAAAGCCACACCAAGTTCAATTGGCTTTCAAAGAATCACATCATTTTTAAACATAACTTTTGTGTTATTTTGAAAAAAATTAGTAATTTAACTGAGTGTAAATAAAAACGTCAAAGCTTTGTTCCCGAAGCTCAGAGATATAAGATACAGAGGAAAAGACTGATTAAGGTGTAACAAGGAAAGTAAAGTAGCAGGAAGCAAAACTTATGGCAATTATGCTCAAGAGAAGCAAAATTTCGAAGGGCAAACAAAAAGAAAAAATCATGAAGAAACAGCAGTGCAACAGTAAAATACAATGAGGGGGAAAAATGACGAATTGAAGCAAAAAACATAGGATTTTTTTTCATTTTTATCAGCAGTATCTGATTGACTTTTACTGGTCTCATAAAAAAATTCTTAATTTTCATGAAAAGGATGTATCTTTAGCAAATAAATATCTCCTCCAAGAAAATGCAGCCAGCTCTAGTTCTGTCCTGCAGTCTTAATACAAATATTGTGAAGATAAGCAAAATGTATTGATCTTTGTGTTTTCTCCACTTGGCCAATATTTCCAGTTCATAAAACTGGACAGCGATTGACCATTGCTGAACAGGAACGTACATTCAGTGGCACAGCAGGAGTACCTCTCGCATGACAGTCCTCCTCCTGACAGGGAGGAAAGGCTAATCTGGATTAGTCATAGGATCTCACGTGGGGTCCACCTACTGATTTTGGAGGACTTAAGGTTGCGTACCAAAAACTTTTTAAAACCAAGGTCAGTTTTGTGTTCTACTTATACCTACATGGTGGCGTATATCGTGGATGGTTGATGTAGTATGCAATCCAGGATGTGAATCCCCAGTAAAAGGCACAGCCCTAGAATGGACAAAAGATACTTTATTTTGTTAGAAAGGGCAATAAGCAAGTACAAACTATAACTTTATAAATGTAAGTTCTGGTAAGTTGAAAACCCAGATGACCACTGAAAGACTTTGTAGATTTTTTGGATTGTGTTGAATGTGTTTTATGCCTGTTGTGGGAATTGACGTTTGTTTTCTCCTCATTTGATTCTACTGTTGAAGGGCATATTTCTCTGCGTTGTACCATTAAAAGTCTAGGGGCGGTTAAAACAGCTGAGCTGTTACTATACCTTAAACTCAGCATTTCCAAGCAAGACAGAGCTAGCCAAACAGAATGCTAAACCATCTGAGATAATAAAGAGTAAAACTGAATAGGCCTGGTTTAACCCTGGCCAAAAAAAAAGTTCCTATAAAGATATTTGAGCTACACACTGCATCTACTCCGATGGATTCAGCCCCGCTTCATCCTCTTGTTGAAAAGCAGCACCCCAGCTGCCTTTGCTTGGTGACTGAAGCCGTGAGCTTGGGAAAGCCCAAGCAGAGATAATGTGTTCATGTTCTTGCCTTGTGTAGGGTTCACCATTCCCATCCTGTGCACAAGGGAAAAACAAAACCCACCAGCCGAACAACTGAAGCCACCCTGGAGACTGAATAAAGCCTCTCTACATGTCTTAAGTCAAGGGTCCCATGCTCAGTACGTTTTCGGGAAGAGCAGTGCGCTGGGCCTGGCTACAGCTCCATCCCATAAGTAGGGCTGCACGTCAGGCTTTCTCTTTTTAATCTTTTTATGCAATGTCAATGCCGTACGTGTACCACAGACACGAGGGGACAACAGTATCTGTGGGTCTTTAACTCACATGCATGAATTACTTTGGAACTGGTACTCTGGTTCTAAAGCTGTTTAGCTTATATTCCTTTTTTTATTTTTTATTTAAACACAGTGTATTGTAAAATATCTCTAGCTGTGCATCTCATTACCTCCTTTCTGACTGGAATCAAGCCCTCTGTCATGGCCATACGTTTATCTCCACTAAAATCTTAAATGTATTGCAAAACTTTTAAAGGGAGGGTCTTTACATCACACTGAATGGGATGGTGGGTGGGGTGATACAAAATGACCAAGATTGAGTATGTGAAATAAAAGATAGGAGAGCCTATGAGTAATGACACACAGTTGGAATTCATGAGTCTTTGGGAGACAGAAGACTTTAGGCCAGCTCAGTATCTTCCTTCCTGAGGCCTCCAAGTACAGAAGGAGAATTATTTTTTTTCTTACTTGTAATTTGATTTTCGCTTCCTAATGCAAGGCCTGTCTCTTGCTCTATATTTATATTGCACTGAGGAAGTGAAGTGTGATTTCTGTCAGCATTGCTAGATGTTGCAGCAGCATATCTCATAATAAAATAGCATTCAGTCTGAAAAATAGCCTGGACATGACAATCAGCCCCTTGGGTGGATGAGTCAAAGTGGACACTGACATTCAGGAGCTAAAATGGACATTGATTTCAGTTCATGTCCCTGGGGACATGGCCCTGAAATTGTTCCTATATTTGTATTTTGACTAATCATAATTCCTGGAGCTAGAAAATAAATTATTTTTATTTTCCTGTCTTCTTTCAAGGACTGCATTGATATAAGGATATTCTCTCTTACACAAAATGATAAAGATATTGTCACCTTTATCATATTTTTCAGAGGAGTGTGCCCTCCCGAAAACTTGTGAACAAATAACGTCTCCAAAAGATGCCTGATGTAGTGTAAACAATGGCAGAAGCAGGCCAAGCTGGAAGGAAGAGAAAAAAAAAAGGAAATTTAGGTAAGTGAAAGATTGCTTTTTATTACTTCACACTTTAATGTCACAAAAGGAATAAGGACTAATATTCCAAAACTGCAGAGTCACACCAAAATCGTGGGATTTAAGATGTTGTCTTAATTGAAGCATCTGGAACCAAAGATTAATGGAATCATTTTCAGTGTTATACAAAGTTGCTTTCATTTTGCAGGGAAGCAACTTATTTTTACTAGCCTTGAATTAAAAAGAGCTCCTGAAGCTCTGAATGTGATACATAGCCCTGCCAAGACATTAAAAAAGGACAGCTGTGTATACAAGCAGGCGTCTGCTGCGTTTTTCCAAAAGACGTCTCCTACGTTTTAAGGCCACCTTAATGCTCCTGTAGGATGTGTCTGACATTTAAAAACATTCTGAATATCTTCTGAATGGTTTCCTTGTCCTTTGCCAACTCAAGTAGCTGCATGAAAGTAGTTTGTATTTCATTTCCTTGTGGACGCAAAATGAGATTTTGTTGCAAAGTTAATCCATTCTGATGGCTTTTTTGTTGCCCGTTACAAAGAAATGAGGTAATTGTTGTAGAAATTATTATACTGATTCTCTTTTGAGGAAGATTATGAAACAATAACAGGCGTTGCTGATTTGCTTCCGAGAATGAGTTGCAGCTCACAGAGATTGAGTTTCAGAAACAAATGTCAAGAGTGATTCCTGGTGGCATTTTATCTTGGTTACATTTACCGTACAACCAGAGCCTGTCTCACTGCAAACCAATTATAAAACATAAATGAAAAGTGATTTTCAGCATGTGAAATCTCAAATACTTTTATTATGCATCTTGTATGGTAGCCAGAGTCAAAGATTAAACAATTTTGAAAGTAATTAAACCAGAGAGAGTTGAGCTAAGAAAATTTCAAACAATTAATGACTTATCCAAAGTGTGGAGCAAACTTCTAGCTTTGCTGGGAATTTTAAAATTAATTTGGCTTAGGATGGGGACCTCAGATGAACCCATTAAGGAGTGGTCACTGGAAGGATTCTGCATACCCCTTGCCCACTTAAAAGAAGGTGAAGGTATTGCCGGCTCTTCTGTGCTATCAGAAACGTTCTCCTTTTAAGTGTATGAGCAAAAGAAGGCAGGCAAGCGTCTTGCAGCTCTGGATTTGAATTCAACTATTCTGTGTTCTCATTCCCAGCTCCACTAACTCCCTTAATGTCTCTCCAAGTCTCTGTTCCTCCATCTGAAAATGGTATTATTACTCACTGTGTTTCTCTGCTGTATACCAGCTCCCTCGATTCTGCAATCATAGGGTGGAAAAAGTGCTGTGTGAAAGTTGTAATGTTCCTTGAGGCTCCTAATTCCCTGTGTGCCCTCCCACTTCCAGTGCTCCAATTTACACAGCCGACAGGCTTTCCTTGATCACATTCCACCCTCTGCCAGGCACTAATCCCCCAGAATGGGAACAACACACTGAAGAGCAGTTCCTTAAGTGTGAAAGTTCCCAGCCTGGTGCATTAACCACCATCCTGCGGAGGGGTGCGGTTGGTGGTGGCAGTGCCTTGCGCCTCCCTGGCAGTTATCGTGTATAGCTGCTTGCCGCTTTCTTGTCTATAACAGTTCTTAATCCCTTCCATTGTTCAGGTCTGCTTTGTTTCTTCCAGAGTCCTTCAAAAGGCTTGGGAATGGCAGGGGCTGTCAAAGGCCATAAAGAGCTCTCTTGGTTGGCTGTCCTCTCTTCATTGCTTTTTGGCATGCTCTTGGGTTCTAGCAGAGTAAGCAGATTGTGGTTCCTTGTGGTCAGCTCCTGCTGTATTGTTTCAGAGCTGTAATCAGAGCTGTTTAATTTTCCTTGGTAGCACTGATGCTCCAGTGATGGGGAGAAGCAAAGCTATCTGGTTTATGCTTATATATGAGCTCCTCTGATTTGTTTCTGTACAGCTAGATAAAACCTGTGCTCTTCACTGTTCTGTAACAGTGGCTAAGCTCTTATTTCTGTTTGTCACTTAAGTGTTTTATTTCTTAAAAGTCTTTCAGAAGTCAAATATGTTGTGTATGGCCCTGGCGACCAATTACAGTTTGAAGAGGTTAGTGTCAAAAATCAGAGTACCAGTTCTGAATTCCTGTGGTGCTTCTTTTGAGTTTCTGAGTTGTTCTTGACCTGACTCATGCCATGCAAACCTCTCAAAACTCCTCCTTGCTGTGCCTGGGTGAGAGCTGACATCGGGGTAGTTATCTTTTGTGCTGGATGCTGATGCTACTCATCTTATGAGTGGGAATATGCTGTAAAGAGAGTGGGACACCTGAAGTCTTGTCCTCTCTTCTCTGTCAAGCATGACTTTGGGTTACTACCCGCTGTGGTTTATTATTTCACCTTCCATTCAAGCTGTGTGTCTAGAGTGCAAACTATCTGGGGAAAATGCTGCATCTCCCATTGTGACCAGGTGCAGTGACCATTGCAACTAGGATCCCATTTCTGGTCAGGCTTATGAGTGCTGCTAAAATGCCAAACCGTTGTTGATAAGATCAATCTGAAACTCCCACTGACTCTGAGACCAGGCATGCAGCCTCACACCCCCTGTAATGTCCTCAGCCCTGGAAATGTAGTCTCCATCCCTCTGGCTCCCTGTTCTCCAGGAAAATAGTTCACCTAAGTGTCACTTACTGAACCACTGGGTGGCGGAAGTTCTTCGTACTTTCCACTTGATCATAAATAGTTGAGAGACGAATGTAAAAGAGCAGATATATTAGAAGAGGACCGGTGTATTCCGTTAGAAAAAACTAGAAATGAAAAAGAAAATAGCTGTATCAGAGTAGGAAATTTTACCAATACAGGTATGCGAAAAAGAATACCCTTATCCACAACACCTATTCATCCTTCAAATGTCATTTTGTCTTCATTTTGAGGACCTAAATGACACATAGGTTTTTTTCTGTTGTCTCTTTAGCAAAGGAATAAAATTCATCTAGGAAACACAAGAGAGGTTTCTGTGCAGTACATTAACCCAGTCGGGAAGGCTTCATGGAAGGTGATCAAAATCACAGTCATCTCCTCATTATACTTTTGGCTGTGTCATCTGATGCCTACTTGGAATCTAAATAACACTGAAAATCAAGGCCCAAAAGCTGAAGGCAGCTTGTTTTCTGCCAGTGTTTTTTGCAATTAAGTGATAATATCAGCCAAAAGCCAACGAAGCACGACAGAAACAAACATAGATTTGAATCTTGGTTGCTAGCAGAATCATCTGGAAGGGAGGGATCATTGCTTGAAATTTGGTGGCGGGTGGAAGAGCAAGACCTGCCTGTCTGGTGTATGGCACTAGGAGCCTTTGTTCAGTGACTGAGTGGGACTCCTCCCTGTGCAGGCATCAGCAGAAGTAGCCTGCGGTTGGCAGGCTGGCCAAGTAAATTACCCTGTAAAACAGAAATAAATAATTTCGTCTCCCCAGTGTCACTCCTGCTAGCCACAGAGAGCCGAGAAGATATACGGGGGTAGGGAGAGAAGGCAGAATGTAGCGCTGCTATGAGCCACCCTCAGTTTTAGGTTCTGGCTTTGTTTGGTACAGCCTGTGTTGCCTTTTGTCAGGGCACATTCTAAAGCTACAAACAGCTGGAGGAAGTAAAATGTGGTTAGAGTGATGTGATTTGATCATCTGTCCCCACTGGAACGAATCTCAGAATAAAATGGAAATAGTGTAGTCCTATGTGTTTACGAGGGCCAGCAACTGGCAAATCATAACTCAAATGAATAGTATTGCTTAAGGGATACAGATTCATAACTAATGGGCCATTTAGCTTTAAGGTAGCTGTTTGTACTGCTACAGAATTGTAATGGATTGTGGCTTAAGGAAGCAACACTGAATTTAGACTGCCTTTCTCTACAGGAGTATTTGGTAGGAAGTCCGACTCCCAGTGGGCTGTTCTTCTAATCAATCTTCAGAAGAGCTTTAAAACAGAAAGGTTTTCCTGCAGAAATATTCTGCAATTAGGTGTCTCTCATTTGGGACCCCCAGTACTACCGTTTCTTTTTCTCTATTACAGAGGGAAACTTATTGAAATTTCAGACTTTCGTAGCAGGACTGTCTCCAAAAGTAACAAACTTAAGTGTTCTCTACCAGGAAAATGTCAAATTCTCTTTTGTTCCACGTGACACCGTGATTTCTGTGCTCTATTTAGACTCTGCATGGTCCCAAGAGCGGGTGCATATGTGTGTATGAAAACATTTAATCGAGGAGTCTCTAAGAGCCCACGTTGTTGTGGAACACAGCACAGCCAAGAGCTTATTAGAGTTTTGTCCTAATAGCAGTTGGATGTGTCTATTCCTAACTGTGAGCCCATCCTGTTAGGCACTCTGCAAACATTAATAGTCTCCACTATTGAAACCTAATACACTAAATATAGACAATGGTGGTATAGGAGACAGAGGTGCAGATAATATGGTGCGGGCAAGTCAGTGTAAGAGCTTGGAATGAGCTGGTTTCTTCAGTGTAGTTTTTCCTCTCGTCTATGAGTTACACCACAAAATACACCCCTAACTGCCAGCTTTTATCATCTGTTTGGCATGAGCATATTACAAAGCTGCCAGGAAAAGTTTGGCAGGATTTAGCACCAAGTTGGGGTTACTTGTCACAGCACCAAGTGTTCCCCCCTTACCCCCTGGCTGATTTCATATGCTGAAAGTTCAGGATTTAGTAAAAAAAATCCAGTCTCTATTTAACAGACAAAGCTACCAGCCACATGATACCTGAATTCCTGTGACTGGGTGAGGAGGTGTTTTTGATGTAGGAATGGTGATGCAAAGCCTCCCATCAGTGCAATTCAGAGAAGCAGCTGAGAGCACCAACAGCAGCTCTTGAGTTGGGGGTTGTGGAGGTGAGCAGCATCAGCATACTCAGGGGGCTTTACAGGCTGGGGACAAGGTCCCAACTTAGCTGTGTGTCAGTCGTATCCAACACAAAGCGTTAATCGACCATGCAGAGGCAGGCAGTCCGAGGTCAACTGTAAGATTTTTCAATCAAAGTAGGTATTATCTGGCAGGTAGGACTGTATTTGCCTTATTTGCCATAACTGCGTCACACTGACGGAACATAGTTAAGATCAGCAGTATTCTGTGTTAGAGAATGAGGTTCAATTTCCTGCAGTGTTTTGAGGGGTTCTTTTTAACATTTTGTGTGAGTTTCAGTCTGTTTTCCTCTGTTGCGTCTCCCATGCTGCAACCTCTGCTCTCTTTCTCCGGCCCACTGATTTTAAATTCATCAGAAATTAAAAGTGAGTTCCAGAAAGGCAGACAGAGAAACTGCTAAAAATCCCACAAGTTCGAGCAGGTGGAAGGGAAAGTAATTTTAAATTAACACAAAATCACAATCGGTTCTAACCATTGGCAATCAAAGGCAAGCACCATTCTTTTACTATTGATTCTCAATGAATATATGCGATTAAGCCTACCTAGTATTTTCATGCTTATCCTATAGTTGACTAATTGCTGAGCTTGGGGAGTTATTAGTTGTGTTAAGGATCACTTCAACCTATCATTTTTACAGATGCTCCAAAAAGCTACAAAATTGCTAAGATATTAGTTTCTGCTGACACATCCTGCAAAAATAATAATCAAATGTTAAACAAAACCTTGAAAATAATAACATCATACCTTGTCACTTCTAGACAAAAGAAATATCATTTTGTAAAAACCAAAAAAGTGGTAATTTAAAAACACAGAGCATTTTTCTCCTGCAGAAATGTAAAGAAAATCCAATATTTAGAAGAAAATTACTTTTTCTTTACCATCTTGTGGGCCTGCCTAGATTATTTTGATCTATTTTGTGTAGCCAAATATGGTGTTCCATAATAAACAGAAAGATCTTTTCCTGGAGGAGCATTACATCTCTATTACAATGTGCATAGCTCAACAGAACTTAACTGTTGAGCTCATCATTAGTTCCCTGAAAAAAGAAAACAGGAAATTGCCCCTCTTTTCCAGATCCGTACACTCTATTTCATATCTTGCACAGTGTCCAGTTCTCTTACCTTCCTTCTCCCCTCTACAGTGTCTGGCATTATATACTCTATATAGCTACTATTCTCAGTGGCACAGAGAAAGTGCTGTTCTTGAATCCCAGAATCATAGAATTGCCTAGGTTGGAAGGGACCTTTCAATCTAGTCCAACCGTCAACCTAACACTGACAAAAAACATCATTAACCACATCTCTAAGCACCATGTCTACCCATCTTTTACATACCTCCAGGGATGGTGCCTCAACCACTTCCCTGGGCAGCCTGTTCCAATGCTTAATAACCCTGTCAGTGTAAAATTTTTTCCTAATATCCATCCTAAACCTCCTCTGGTGCAGCTTGAGGCTGTTTCCTCTTGTTCTATCACCAGTTATTTGGGAGAAGGGACTGACCTCCACCTCTCTACAGCCTCCTTTCAGGTAGTTGTAAAAAGCGATAAGGTCTCCCCTCAGCCTCCTTTTCTCCAGGCTAAACAAACCCAGTTCCCTCAGCTGCTCCTCACAAATCTTGTTCTCCAGACCCCTCACCAGCTTCGTTGCCCTTCTCTGGACACCCTCCAGCACCTCAATGTCTTTCTTGTAGTGAGGCGCCCAGAACTGGACACAGTATTCAGGGTGGCGCCTCACCAGTGCCAAGTACAGGGGGACAATCACTGCCCTAGTCCTGCTGGCCACGCTATTTCGGATACAGGCCAGGATGCTGTTGGCCTTCTTGGCCACCTGGGCACACTGCTGGCTCATATTCAGCCAACGGTTGACCAACACCCTCAGGTCCTTTTCTGCTGGGCACCTCTCCAGCCACTCTTAAATCAAGTGAATGAACCACTCTTGTATCAAACGTCTCCCAGGCATGAGCTCCATACAGGGTGCTAAACTCAAGCTTCTTTAACTGTCCTGGGGGACTCGATTCAGTAGTACCTAAACTGGAAACATCAACTATACAAACAACAGAATGGAGATCTGAAATATGTCAAAAGGGAGCCAATGTAGGAGTCTACATCATTGAAGAAACGATGAGACAAATGGGAAAACAGTACAGGATATCTTATTTGCAAACCAGCAAGGCATTTCATCTTGCATGAGCCAGCTTCTTTTATCTCTGTCCCGATATCGTGCCAGTAACACCTTGCTGAACTGAGTAACAACCAGGTCAGGAATCGTAATCCCAGACCTTATGAGGCAGAGGGTACGTTTAGGGAGATAGGAACACAGCAGAGGTGAAAGGAGCTCTTTAAAGTTATTTGAGGGAATGTGAGGTGAATTTTCTTGCTGGTAGGGGCAGCTGGCATAGTGCCCGACACCATCCCAACAGGTCTGCTACAGGGAATGGAAAGGTTTTTGATGTGAGTTTATAGTACCATGTGTACTGGTTGGGAGAAGGCAGAAAAGGACAAAAGGAAGCTATAAACAGAGAGGGTGGAATGTAGGGAGTCTGAAAAAAGTCCAACAGAATCTTTTTAGATGAACAGCCCACGGATTAGCAATCTTCACACGAGGGCATCAGCTAATTCCTCTCTATAATGTTTATGACATGCCCTTTCTGTAATACCACAAAACACACCCTGTCTTGTATCATGTTGCCTTTTGGCATAGTCTCACATTATCTCATTTATGACAAGCTGCAGAGCAGAGCTGAGGAAAGGCCATACAGCCTTTTCCATACTAATCCCTTCCCGCAGCTCTTTCCATGCCATGTAGGGGCAGCTTCCCAGTTCACCAGTGCTGGTCACGATGTTTTCTCTTCCACTGACAACAGGATGTCTGGGTTCAAGCAGGGGAAGCGGGTGGCATGGTATGAGGATAATACCTGCAGCCAGGACAATGACTTTGGGTCATTGCCTGAAACTCTGGGCACAGAAAGAGATACAAAATAGCTCAAGCGTGTCCTGGGTAACTTTGATGGAAAAGCAGCTGCAGTATATAAATTATCTAATGGACAGAGCTTAGTTTCTCTGATAAATATGAGCCAAAGGCACTAGTTGCAGGTCTGAGCCAGGGTCAGACTGAGATGGTACATACCGCATAAAGAGGAGGATCTACTGCTGTCAGACAGACAGACCACTACTACGTGAGAGTTTACAGAGAACAGCTGGGATTTCTGAGAAACCCCAGAGAAACAAGCAGTTGAACCTCCCCAAGTCCCCAAATCACATTAAACTTAGCATCTAACTACTTTAGACTTGTTTTACAATGCTAGCCCTAAGTACTCTTGAGCTAATGATCATTAAGAAATTGTATTAATTTCTGGACTAATTTCTACTTCATATGCTTTGCTACCTCATTAAAGGCCATATAGTTACCTGGGGACGATAATGGCATAATTTTAGCAGCATCTCTATATCTTCACCTTTTTAAAATTTTTGTATTTTCATGTTTGCAAAAAATCTGCAGCAGCAGCAGTTTTGCATCAGGTAGTACAATTCTTAAGGGCTGCTAGAATATTCAATGTTTTTTGTTCAAATTCTCATGGAACTGTCTAATCTATTCTACAAACTTAAATAGCGCACGCAGGGGCACCTGAAACTTCCCTTGTCTGGGCAGATTTTGCAGTAACTCGGTGTCCAAGAATGTTTCAGGCTGTAGCTCAGTATTTACTGCAAATATCAGAGATAGGGATGGATTTGCTGTAGGATTTTATAGGCAAATTGCAGCTGACTCGGGCCAGCTTTAGGAGCTGGGGACTGAACAGTGACGGATGCTGTTTCTCCCTGAGCCAGACCTGTCCTGCGTCTGTAGGAAATGGAGGTGACATCCCAGTTTCCTCCTGTATCTTCTAAAACAGCTGTCTGAAACCACTGGTTTGGCGTCAGACCACTTCATTCACCATCAGGATTCTTCCCTGAGAGCACAAGCCTTTACATGTTTTTTTCTCAAAATGGAAAATTACTGCAAATTAACAGTATTACACACACACATATATGCATGTTATATATGTTTGTACCTACACATATTCAGTGAAGCACTCAAGTTATGTTTGTAACCAAACACCAACATGAGTTCAGATTTGCTGCCAAATCTTTACAGGGCTTTGACGGCATTTTGAAATCTGGCATATAATGTGTATCATTTTAAAATTTGTATCTGTCGTCTGCTATGTAGATACCTAAATGAAATAGTGCTTTCTAACACCTGGCTATTAGTAATAGTCTCAGCTAGCTCTTCTACAGTGCTTTTCATCTAGAAGCTGCAAAGCACTTTGCAAAGAGGAAAATACTGTTGTTTTCTTGCCGCCGATCTGGAAACTAAGATACAGAGTAGTTCAGTGACTTGTTGAGGTCACCACACAAGGTGGGCACAGACTGACAAAGGGGTACCTGGTCCTTCCAAACACTGGTTCACTCTCTGGTTCGCTCTCTTCTTTGTGCTCTCCTTACCCCCTGGTATGGGGTTGGGCAAAAATTCCCCATACAAAATAATTTTGCCAGGCTTACGCATTCTGGAGGAACTAAAACTTCTCAAATTTGCATAGATTGACAAATTGTCAACCTCCCCAGTTTCTCTGAATACAAATAGGAAAGAGTCTGCACTTATCACCATCATACATCAAGTAGCTCTTTGTTCCTTAAGTAGCAGGAATGGTTTTAGCATAAAGTTGTGTATAACTGAAAGAAACAGCTTGTTCTGTTTATGCTTCCTGAATTCCCTCCACCTTCTTTTTGTGTTTGAAGTGGTAAAAACTCAAGGGTATTACTATAAACACTTATGTATAGGTTCTTCAGCCTGTACTGTGCTCAACAGCAACCAAAACGTTCACCCCTCAGAATTAATTTTCCTAGTAGCTCCCCAACTCCCTTTTGACACCTGAAAATTTCACGTGCTGGCAGGGTTCATTGTGAGCTTGTGGCATTTGTTGCTGAGACCAAGAGAAATGATTGCAACGCTTCTTGCCTTATTAGAAGCAGCATCTGACGAATCCCAATCAGCCAGCTGGGCGGTTTCAGAGGTCTCCTCTTCACTTATCAGTTGGCTTCATGCTGCCACTGGGCAGTAAAAAAGAGCCAAAAGCATATGTGGCCCAAGGAAAGGCACAAACAGTATAAAACCATGGCAAGAAATCGGGCAAATGCAAGCTGTTCTCTCCTGATAACCCCAGAGGTTGAAAACTATTAGACTTAATTAAATGAAAAATAAGTCCAATCTTGTGTGTAGTTTGCCTTTGTGAAAGGTTACAATGTTTTGAATGTTCATAGCATTTGACTGGGATCAGCTCAAGACTTGGCCAGCTGTACCAAGGTAGAGCAGCACTTTCTGTGTGTTCAAGCAGAAACCTCTGCCAAGTACAAACTGCTAGCTGTAAAATGGAGGTGCTTTGCATTACAAACAATTGTAGTTGGAAAACAGACTGTAGAGGAAATAGTGGCTTCTTTTTTTCCTGGAGATCATCGCCTGCAATCAAATTATCTATTGATCCAGGAGGTTTAGCAATGAAAAACCATTTGGGGAATTCTCTCTCTTTGGCACTTTCTTATAGTGATTCTTAAGCCGCCTAAAGATTTACACAGAATCGCACTGTTGTGGTTTAACCCCAGCCAGCAGCTAGGACCATGCACTTGCTTGCTCACGCCTCCATGTTGGGATGGGGAGAGAATCAGAAGAGTAAAAGTGAAAGAACTCGTGCGTTGAGAAAATGACAGTGTAATAGGTAAAGCAAAAGCTGCTCAGAAAGCAAAGCAAAACAAGGAATTCTTTCACCCATTGGCAGGCAGGTGTTCAGCCATCTCCAGGAAAGCAGGGCTCCATCGCGCGTAATGGTTATTTGGGAAGACAAACGCCATAACTCTGAACATCCCCCCTTTTCTTCTTTCCCCGGCTTTATATAACGAGCATGATGTCATATGGTATGGAATATCCCTTTGGTCAGTTGGCGTCAGCTGTCCCAGCTGTGTCTCCTCCCCACTCGCTGCCTACTTGCTGGCAGGGTGGTGTGAGGATCAAAGGCCTTGACTGCTTAGCAGCAACCAAAAACACCGGTGTGCTATCAACACTACTTCTCATCCCAAATCGAAAGCATAGCACTACACCAGTTGCTAGCAAGTTAACTCTATCCCATCTGAAACCATGACACACACATTCTGTTTACTTGGCAATGCTGCTAAGTTTTCCAGGTAACCACAATTCCCTGAAAGTGTAATTCAATTTCTAGGGTCTTGTCCCACAACTAACTCTGTTTGAATGGGCCACAAAATATGCAAGCTCTGATATGTATCTGCTGACAAATATATTCAGTGACATTCTCCACTGATACATCCTCAGCTCTTTCTCTTACCTTGATCTCAAGTTCCTTCTGAAGCAATGATCATATGAGTTTTCTTACATTTATCTTCTTCACACTGGTCCACTAGTTTGCTGGGACTCCCAGCCCTACCACTCCTTCAAATTCCTCAGATTCTGTCTTTTTTCTTCTATTATAATTGTCTGTACTTCTACATCCCATTGAAAGGTTATAAGCCTTTATTAAAGTCTATTCTTTCATTTCCAGTTGAGGGAAAACATTGTAAGTCGTTCCCCATGGGAAGCCCAAAGCTGACCTCAGGGTAGAGAAGGTGGAGAAAGTGAATCTGCAGCAGTTTGGGTGCCTCTTTCTGAAACCCATCAATACTCATAAATCTCTTTGCATCGTACTCGTCCCACCGACTTCATGTGATTGTTCCACATTTACAGGACCAACTGAGCGAGCTCTGCCAGCCCCAGTCAGAGCAAACTGCTCCTCCCCTATTCACCACCCACCCACACCTACAGGAGAGAAAAACTTTGGTAAACGTGCACTGTGCGAGTAAGCGGAGAGAACCACACTGACCAAAACACTGCCTTCCTCCCGAGGGAACAGGGGCACCTCATTATTCAGTACACCATGCACTTCCCCACTGCATACACCTGCTATACATAACCACAGACCTTCAAAGATACACTCTTGGTTTCTTGCTCATTTTCCACAATGTCTAACTCGGTGATAATTTTGCTTGACAGCCAGAAGGGAACAGACCAATTAGTGAAAGCGTAGATTTTCAGATTTCAAAGATGTTCTCAGTTTTAAATAAGTATTAGTCTCTACGTTTCTAAATTGAGCTGAATCTTTTTTTCATTGAAAAATTTGAAATTAGTCCAGAAAAGTGATGTATGATATAATCTTAAACCTATTAAATACACTTCCATTTTTCAGCCAGCTCTGTTTTACACCAGCAGAAGTCTATTGAAGTGGTAACTCAGATCAGTGAGAATCAACGGTTTTCTCTGTGTGATTATTTGTATCGCAGAGCTGTGTGGAATCAGAGTCATACAGGGAGGGTGAGTGGGGGGGACTGTACCAACACAACTCAAAAAAATGCACAAACTAAGGAACTATAATCTAAGCAAATGGTGGAGTTCTGCTGCCAGCCTCAGTATTTTAAGGCTTTCAGGAGTCAAAGTATTTAAGCAATCCCTAATTTTAAATCACAGTTACAAAAAATATTTACTGAAGTACTCTATTTCGGGGTTAATCACAGACTTGGAGGTAAAATTTATTTTTCACAGTTCTATGCTGTTTTTTCTCAGTTCTATTTTGATCCTTCTGGTAGCCTGCCTGGGTAGCAACTAGACAACAGAAGCTGATAAATCAGAAATTGCAATCACTGCTCAAACGAGGAAAGCTTTAATGGAAGTCTCAATTTGAGCAGAAAGAATGGTTTTCTTTTTCCTTTTGACTACAGCAGCAGTATGCATTCTTAGCAGCAAAATGCGAGCCATGTTTTAAAAAGTCACATGCCGCATTGCAATATGTAAAAAGAGATCCCTGTCAAACATGCTTAGGCCCAAAATTGGACAGACATTAAAAATAAAACCCATCTTTCCAGTGGTGGGAATTTCGAATACCCCTGGGGGTACAGTCTTTGCAAGAGACATATAGAAAAGATCTGTAAACTCAGGTCCTGTTAGTATCTCTGCAGCATCAGTCACCAAACCTCAACTATCCCTTCCAGGTAGAGTAAAGGGCTTGATAAATCTTGTGCAGAAGTAAATTATGTGTTTCGGATAATATTTGTTTTATAAAAGGAAGGCAGAGTAGAGAGAGAGTTCTAACAATATCCATGATACTGAGATACAGGTTTTGTTTTTTCCCTGAATTTCTTTCTGAAGATGAGTCTTGAGGGCCTCCATTCTTCTAAAAGAGCCAGCTGAGGTTGGATTTCTACCCACATTATCCCAGGAAAGGGCCTCATTCTCATAAGAGATTGACAAGTTATTGCTCCAGTAGAGGAGAACTGCAGATCCCTCACCCCAGTTTGTCCTCCCTCAGAGCAACCCAGCCTCTAGAACTTGTTGAGAGAGAGATTGACCGCTGGAATCACATCCTACCTCCCGAGACAGGCCCAACAGGAAGAGAAGATACATAATACGGAGGATTCCCTACCCTCTCTCCACCTGACTGAACATAGTAACCTGAAGGAGAGGGGGCAATGGCGACAAGCTCCTGCCTGGTGCAGCAGGCACCTCTCCTCAGCAGCAGCCCTACCTTCCCCTTGCATAACAGGTACGAGGCTCTGTAAGTGGAACCTAACAGTAATGAGGATGATGGTTCGTCTAGCTTGGAAGTGTCGCTGAGGTTAAGTTGGCCTATGCCCTGCATCAAAACTACTCCCACAAAGACAAAAAGACAGGTCATTGCCATAGGTGACTCCCTTCTGAAGGGAACGGAAGGCCCGATATGCAGACCAGACCCACGTCTTAGGGAAGTCTGCTGCCTCCGTGGGGCCCAGGTTAAAGATGTGGCGAGAAAGCTTCCCACCCTGGTACGTCCAGATCATTATCCATTATTGATTTTTCAGATAGGCAGCAATGAAATTGCAACAAGAAATCTGAAGGCAATCAAGAGAGACTTCAGGGCCTTGGGACGACTGGTTAAGGGATCAGGAGCACAGGTAGTGTTCTCCTCTCTCCCTCCCGTTGCAGGGAATGATGAGGAAGAAACAGGAAGACCCAACAGATCAATACCTGGCTCCAAGGCTGGTGTCACTGGCAGGACTTTGGTTTTTTTGATGATGGGTCAGTTTACACGACACCAGGCCCGCGAGCAACAGACAGCGTACACCTGTCTCAAAGGGGGAAAAAGATTTTTCCACAGGAGTTGTCAGGGCTCATCAAAAGGGCTTTAAACTAGATTTGAAGGAGGAAAGGGATAAACCCAGGCTTACTAGAGACAAGCCTGGGGCAGCACATCAATGATTGTGGGATGGCATGCTATTGAGGTCCTTTGTTCTACCAGCCCAGTGAAGGCAGGGGATAGAGTGTCGTGCGATAGCAAAGACACAAGGGATATTGATGAGCTAGAAATAGTCAGGAATAGTCAGGTAGGAATTAGGGTTTCACCCCTAAAAAGGTGGTGGGATCAGTAACACAACTGAAGTGCATCTACACCAATGCACACAGCGTGGGCAACAAACAGGAGGAGCTCGAAGCCATAGTGCAACAGGAAAACTGTGATATAGTCGCCGTCATAGAAACATAGTGGGATGATATGCACAACTGGCGTGCTGCATTGGATGGCTATATACTCTTCAGAAGGGATAGGCCAGGAAGGAGAGGTGGTGGGGCAGCCCTGTTTGTTAGAGAATGTTTTGATTGTCTTGAGCTTAATGATGGTAGCAATAGGGTTGAGTGTTTATGGGTAAGAATCAGGGGCAAGGCCATCCCCCTGTGCTGAAAGATCAGATAGTGGTGAAGAAGACTGGCCTGGCTAAACCGAGAGCTTTGGCTGGACCTCAGGTGCAAAAGGAAAGTTTGTGTCCTGTGGAAGAAGGGGCAGGCCACTCAGGAAGACTACAAAGATTTTGTGAGGCTATGTAGGGAGAAAATTAGAAGCCCAACTAGAACTTAATCTGTCTACTGCCATAAAAGACAATAAAAATGATTCTATAAATACATTAACAACAAAAGAAGGGCTAGGGAGAATCTCCATCCTTTATTGGATGCAGGGAAACATAATGACCAAGGCTGAGGTACTTAATGCCTTCTTTGCCTCAGTCTTTAAGAGTAAGACCAGTTGTTGTCTGGGTACCCATCCCCCTGATCTGGACGACAGAGATGCGGAGCAGAATGAACCTCACATAATCCAAGAGGAAATGTTTAGTGAGCTACTACACCACTTACACGCACACAAGTCTATGGGGCCAGAGGGGATCCACCCAAGTGTACTGAGGGAGGTGGCGCATGTGCTCACCGAGCCACTTGCCATCATTTATGAGCAGTCCCAGCAAACTGGGAAGAACCCAGTTGACTGTAAGTTAGCAAATGTGGTGCCCATCCACAAGATGGGTCGGAAGGAGGATCCGGGGAATTACAGGCCTGTCAGTCTGACCTTGGTGCCGGGGAAGGTTATGGAGCAGATCGTCTTGAGGGCCATCACGTGGTACATACAGGACAACCAGGAGATCAGGCACAGTCAGCATGGGTTCATGAAAGGCAGGTCCTGCTTGACTAACCTGATCTCCTTCTATGACAAGGTGACCTGCTTAGCGAACAAGGGAAAGGCTGGGGATGTTTTCTACCTAGACTTTAGTAAAGCTTTTGACCCAATTCCCACACCATTCTCCTGGAGAAACTGACTGTTCATGGCTTGGATGGGAGTAGACTTTGCTGGGTTAAAAACTGGCTGGATGGCCGAGCCTAAAGAGTTCTGGTGAATGGAGTTAAACCCAGTTGGCGGCCAGTCACAAGTGGTGTTCTGCAGGGCTCGGTATTGGGGCTGGTTCTGTTCAATATCTTTAGCAATGATCTAGACGAGGGGATCAAGTGCTACAGGCTTGGGGAAGAGTGGCTGGAAAGCTGCCTGGCAGAAAAGGACCTGGGGGTATTGGTCAACTGTTGGCTGAATATGAGCCAGCAGTGTGCCCAGGTGGCCAAGAAGGCCAACAGCATCCTGGCCTGTATCCGAAATAGTGTGGCCAGCAGGACTAGGGCAGTGATTGTCCCCTGTACTTGGCACTGGTGAGGCATCACCTCGAATACTGTGTCCAGTTCTGGGCGCCTCACTACAAGAAAGACATTGAGGTGCTGGAGGGTGTCCAGAGAAGGGCAACGAAGCTGGTGAGGGGTCTGGAGAACAAGATTTGTGAGGAGCAGCTAAGGGAGCTGGGTTTGTTTAGCCTAGAGAAAAGGAGGCTGAGGGGAGACCTTATCGCTTTTTACAACTACCTGAAAGGAGGCTGTAGAGAGGTGGAGGTCAGTCCCTTCTCCCAAATAACTGGTGATAGGACAAGAGGAAACAGCCTCAAGTTGTGCCAGGAGAGGTTTAGATTCGATATTAAGAATCATTTCTTCACTGAAAGGGTTATTAAGCATTGGAACAGGCTGCCCAGGGAAGTGTTGGAGTCATCATCCCTGGAGGTATGTAAAAGACATGTAGATATAGTGCTGAGGGACATGGTTTAGTGGTAACTTGGCAGTGCAAGGATAATGGTTGGACTTGATCATCTTAAAGGTCTCTTCCAACCAAGACAGTTTTATGATTCTATGACTCTGAAATCTGATCAACCAATCTCAGAGCTGTGGTGTAAACTGAGCCCAGGGGATGTCTGGCCTTTCACAGCACAAAACACCAAAAATATTTTGATCCCCGTGCAACCGTGTTTTAAGAAGGTTGAGGATGAGAAGGAAACATCCTTCCTGCAAAGTGGCAGCCTCTTACAGAGGGAATGAGTAAACAACAGGAGAACGACAAACTCTTGCGCCACCACGATGGAGTGTGACAAGGACTGTAAATCAGAGTCCAGTCATGCTCCAAAAGGGAAGCTGAGGTTTCTTGATTCAGAAATACGCTCCTAGACTTAGGGACCCAAACTATTTGTTTGGGAACAGACAACAGCATCATCTCTTATTTTACAACATGCCTGGAGAGGCTACTTCTCCCATGTGGTGGAGGTGGATACCACTTTCTCCTTTTAAAAAGCACAAGCTCATTGTCTTGGTGTAAATCGCCAGCATTGGGGGTCTTAGTGTTCTTGATCCTCAGGTGGGTATCTCAAGTGTGATCTCCAGTGTGGTGACAAAGCCCCAGAAGACCCACTTGTGTGCTTATTTTTACCCTAGACAGATCCATGCCCAATGCATCAACCTCTGAAGCACCAGTATACTTCCATGTGCTTCTGTGTCTATTTTGAAGTCCAGACCTTCGTGTGGCCTTTTGTACCTCAACTATCATTTTGCTGACGAGATAAGAATATTTTTATTCTGTGCCTTGTTTATTTAAATGTCAGCCCTTTCAATCAGAAGCAGCCCTCACTGTGTGCATAAATCTGATAGAGCATCAAGGGAGATGGGGAAATGGGAGCTCTAAGCACAGTAAAAATGGCAATAAAACTATACATCCTGTCTACAAATACATTCTTAATTGCTATTGTCAGAATACAATCTTCTATGAACTTTCTCTCTATTGCTATAGACTAGCTATAATATAAAAATCTCTTGACTGTTTAAATGACGTGGCTAGGAATAAGATTTCTCCCACTAAGAATAGAGACAATTTAGAATATGGAACAGAATGGGATAAGATGAATATCCAGAAACTCATGGAGTCAACTTTCTGCACACACAGATTAAATCATAAAAAAATGCTACTGCCTGCAGTATCAATGCCTAGTCATAACTGCACTATTTATAATGGGATATTAAGCTTTAGTTATGTTACTGTCTTAGGCTACATAAACCACCAGGAAAGGAGAGAATAAATAAGGTTCTTGCAGATTACTTAGTTGTAGCAAACAGGAGACTGCATGACTCACAATTTTGCTTTGCAAGGAAATTCCACAGTTGAGAGGTGGTGGGATGGGTTGCCGGGGAAACGGGACCCCAACTAGCATTAATCAGTATGTTCTAGTAGGTCATTAATCAGTATGGGAATCAGTGGGGTAAAGTCTCAGCCTTGGTAAACTCACAGACCCCTACTGAAACGGGTAGGTCACACAGTGTGAACTACCCTAATTCCACTGAAGTAAACTGCTTGTCAGCACCTGGGGATTTGGGTCCTGTTGTTAGAACTGGGAAGGAGAGATATAGGTCATGTTCTTCTTCATATGGGCTAAAATGCCCCAGAATTTGTGCTGCTAGGGGCTATCTGCTTCCCTGGCGAGAGAGAAATGCACGTGAGCTTGAGCAGGTGAGATGGATATGTGACCTTACAGTGGTGATCCAGAAGCTGACTCTTCTCAAAGTCAAGGGCAGTTCCGGCAGTAACATTGACCTTGAGTGTACGGTTTAATGGACAAGGAGTTGTGAAATAGCACGTCCGTTCTAAGCATCTTGTAGTAATGCTTCCTAGCCCATAGTGACCTACTGGAGAGAGGAACCGGTACTATGGTCTGCAAGGTGCTTAAAGACTTGACACTCACAAGCTCCATCACAATATAGGCACAGCCAAGGAAGGACAGTGGCTTGTCAGTGGGCCTTGTGGTCACCCCACATGAGCAGGGTGGGATCTGTGGGCTGCCTGAGGTAAGAATCTAATAATTTGGCCAGCAGCCATAATGCCAGTTAGCAAAAACTCAGTTGCTTCATTAAAGGAATTGCAAGCAATTGGTGGTTTCTTTTCCATTGCTATGAATCATCTCATCATGGCTTTTATGGCTTTCAGAAACTGTGGTTCTATCTTACTTAAGTTTCTCACTGCAGAAATGGGGAATCTTGTTACCCTACATACAGATGTGGCCTGTGTGTTACTCCAGCTAACACAGTACATGCAAACTATAGCAAAAGCTATGTCAGTCTAGTAGTGAGACTGCTTGCAGCTCCGCCACATATGGCTGCTGAAGGACGTTGTAAAGGTCTCTTCATCTCATGTTCCTTCACTGTCCTTTCAAACCCTTCTGCTGTCTTCCGTCTTTGGGCTGTGAAAGAATTGAACCTTTCACTTCCTCCTTGCAGAGATGAGCCCATAAGGTTAGAGTTCCCCACAGCCCCGTTTGGGCGGAACGTGTTGCCTCTCTCCTGCCACCCTGACCTTCCAACAGCTGCTTACAGGAAAGTAACTGAAGTCAAACTGACACCAGAAGTGAAAACAGACCATGCTTCTACCCACAGCATAGTACAGGTATTGTTGCTCATGGCAAATGCTTTTGTTTTACAAAGAGATTCAGAAGTTTTGTGACGCCTGGGCCTGGCTGGGAATCCTGGCCTGGAATCCTTGACCTCACCACTCTCTCGGAACTGTTCCTCAAGTGCACAAAGAGTAAGACATTCCCATCCAGTAATTTTCCCACATTAATAACAGGATTACCAGAAATCCATTTTTTCCTTTTAATATGCTTCCACTTTCAAAGCAGAGGAGCCTTGCAGCAAATGGATGTATTTGGCTACAGGTCCTGCACAGGCATATAAACCCTAGATAAGCTAAAACTGTTTTTAAAAATTGATTTTTTTTCCCTCAGGTAATATTGTTATGTCCACCTTCTAATCTTTAATTGGATGTCAGAGTTAGCACATTGATAACTTGGCTCACTATCCATTTATTTCTGTTTTGACTGCTGATAATTACACCATTTGACAAAGGGAAGGGCAGGCTGAGGAAGTTGGAGTGATTTGAGGCTAAAACGCATTGTACATTAAGATGTATCCTGTTGATTGTTACAAGGACATACTTACTGTGGTCCAACTGACCTGCTGACCCAGGTCTGTAAAATACAGTGTGATGATGGAGGAAACGGCAAGGCTTTGAATGTTAATGGAATCCTTCAAATAGGGCCCATCTGTAATGACAGAAAGGGGAGAGGAGATGGCACGGACAGCAGGCATCCTCTCAGAGGCTCAGCATTAGTAGGCTGCCCTGCTAACGGTCAAGGTGTAGGCCTAACCCGTATTCTGATTTATTTTGGTGACTTGGTGCTATTTCTCCAGGTTAACAACTTAGAGCATTTCTATGAGAGTTATTCTCCTCTCATTTTAACGAAAGCATTAGGCTGACATGACACTGGGCAGCAGTGCCTAGCAATTGTTACGATGCTATCTCTGTTAATCTAGACCACTAGAGACATGCCATGCAATCACACGGAATTTCATAGAGCACTTTGTGTTCTGTCTTGCAAGATTAATGGGAAAGTCAATGTTACGCTGTGTCTCCCTCACTGATATCTTTTGCTGAAGCGTTTGCATTCTCAGGTTATTTTACAATAGGTGGCACCATCATGATGAATGCAACTTCTTGGGCAAAGGCCCACAGTCCAAGATTTCTTTGTGAGCTGTCTGACCAGGGCAGACCAAGTGTATCTGAGCTTTATATTACTTTTCACAGTATTCTGAGGCATCTGCTTCCAGTCCTGATGGACTTGGAGTGTACAGGTAGAGACATAAAATGGCAATATCTGGTTCTTTTTTTTTTTTTTAATAGAGGCAGTGAGTTGGATATTAGGAAACCCCAACAGCCACTGGCATGGGGTGTTGCCATGACTGCAACACTTCTCTTTTCCAATTTTTGTATTGTGTCTCCCTTTCGATATATGCTTGTTGGCCGTTTAAGTGAATGAGGGTGCTAAATTCCACCAGGTGCTGAGCCCTCATTTTCTAGGGCTCTGCAATGCTACAAGTCCACAGACCAAATGCCACATGGCCTGTGGCAGCTTCATCTCCCACTGCCGTGTCCACCAAGAACTGGTGTACTGGCACAAAAATTGCATCTTCTGATGAGGCTGTGAGCAAGTATTAAAATGGATAATGCAGTGCTAGTGAGGGAAGTGAGTGAATGGTTTTAAAACTGCTTTGTCTTCATTATTTGATCATATATTGTATTCTGAAACATTTTTACTCAGGGGTTATGAAAACCATTAGATTCCTTTATTAATGAGAAAGCTAATAAGTTAATCATTGATATCAATTAATGAAAAAGTGCTAACAGTTCACCCAATAACAAATATAAAGAGAGAAATACTGTTAGGAGGAGAACTTGCCAGAGAATTAGTAATACGTTAGGTGGCTGTATTCAACCATAGGAATACTTACTGCGTTCTAGTTGCAGGCCAACACGGGAAGGGTACCACTGGGGACCTATTCAAATCACAAAGCATGGCTGTTAATTTCATGGTGGAGGATCTAAATTTTCCTTTCTGTTAGTGTTCTTTTTAGCTGATAGCTAAAAATGTGAGATTAAAAAAAAAAAATCCTCTCTTTTGGTCTCAGCTATACAAGCAGAATACAAGACAGCTAGGAGGAGCACACAATGCACACATTAGAGCAGAAATTAAATCCCTTCTCCCCACTTGAGTGTTGGAAGGGCCAATCTCAATGCTGAATGCTCCACTGGCTCATGAAAAATGGGCATGTGTGCACACCACTGCAAAGTATAAAGAGGACCCTGTTTATTACTGTATTTGCCAAAACTCCATACTAAATGTATCAGTCTTGCCCCTCCCTCCAAAATGATGCTTGTTCTAAAGTCTGGTCCAAAGGTGTTGGTTTTTCCCATTCGGGAATATAAAACCTTACTAGGGACACGCAGCTAGCATTAGTTCTTAATCACGGATTAATCAGGCAAATAGAGACACAAAAAGCAGAAGCACTTGGGTAGCTAATGCTGGGTTACGTATGACTTCCATGATACCCATCAACTCAAGGATGTTCCCTGGAAGCAGATTTTTAAATGCTCTAGTTTAAAGGTTGCTCCTAAATGCACAACAGCAGTTGGCAGTTGTTATTAGTTGCCCTTTGATGATTTTGGAGAGTTTGTTCAAACAGGTACAGGTCTCCAGCTGCATTTGTTTCTCTCAGTGTCAGGGCAAGTGGGTAAGTGCCACAGACAGACTGCCCAAGGGATCGTGGCTGTTTGAATTGTTAACTGGTCCAGCTCTTTGTAGTGCCTGCATGCAGAAGGCCGTGCCCCTACAGCTGAATGGTCAACATAAGCACCTCCTCCCTTGCACCACAAAGACGCACAACTCAGCTTATCCACACACACACTTCAGGTTGCTGTTGAAGGTTTTTAGGGCTGACCTGACGTATTTTAGGGCTGACCTGGAGCAGCCTGGAGAGACCTTATGCAGCCCGTGGTGTTGACTGAGATTTGGGGACAACAAAATCTGACAGAGGAAAGTGAGGGAATAGCTGCACTATCACCACCCCCAGCCTTTTCTACCGCATTTGCCTTTTTTTCCTGTGACACTCTTTAGGACAGCTGATAGCCTGAAAGAGATTTGCTTTGTCTTTTCCATTCAAAGTCTGTGTTAAATTGGTCAAATATAGCCATGGTTTTCTTTAGTGTTATCTTAGAATTGTTAGTATTCCTGAATTTAAGATACCAGTATTCCCATATCCTAAAGAAATGGAAAAAAATTCCCCACAATGATTGTGATCCAACATAGGAACATTTGCCCTAAGAAGCTGTGGGATCTACTTCCCTGGAGATAGTCAGGCCTCGGCTGGGGAAGTCCCCGAGCAATCTCATAGGACTTGAAAGTTGGCCCTGCTCTGAGCAGGAGCCTGGACCAGATGAGGTCCATAGACTGCTTCTACCTTAATTGTGTTTCAGAATGATCAAGAGAGCTTGTTCACCCCACCGGCTGCCAGCTGGGGGGGAAGGGGAGCTGTACACAGTGTGTGCTGCACCCGCTGTGCAGTGGCACCCAGATCACTCTCATTTCAAATGCACTTGGTCTGAGTTTTGCAGGCAGGAACAGGCATTAGATGAACCCGTGAACCAGGGCTAATAGCAGAAGGTGAAACATCCATCAAGTAAGTTGCAAGCATTTTTTTCAAGGTACCACAACAATCCATGGCTATTAAAGATAACAAAAGGAAGATAGAGAAAGAGCAGCTGTCTGACTTGTCAAGAAAGATGTGATTTGCTCCAGGACAGCAGATATCAATAGTTATTTGGGAGCCTGAAATGCAATGTACTTGTGTTAAATTGGAATCTTCCCCCAAGCCCCCCTCCTTCATATTACAGTATGTTTCAATAAAAGCCAATTTACCTCATCCTGTGGCAGTGCACTTTTAGGTATGGCTCATAATCCTCACAAGGGCAAACAGAGGTTGTGCGTGTAAGCACGTCATCCTACATTTCCAGTCCTTTAGCCTCAGTACACCATTATGTTCAAACATACTCAAAGATTTAGACAGATGGAAGTGTGCCTTTGCTGCTGCTTGTCTGCAGTGACCTTGTTATCACACCGCTGTGTCTCTCTAGTTTCCAGACCATCCTTGGGGTGCTGTGTGTATTTAGCTGGAGAGACCTGGAATTAGCTGTTGGGATGTTCCTTCCCAGCTCTTAGTACTGGTGGGGGGCCACTAGCTAATGTTAAGTGGAAATGCTATGCAAATGGAGTGGGGGACAAAGTCCGAACACATCTCTATTTGTAAGTATGCTGGTTTTAGTCTGAACATGAAAGTTTCCCACTTTTAGTCTTTACTGGCAGCAGACTTTAGCAAGGCTGCTCCCAAGTCTTTACTGCCTGAGGACCTGCAAAAAACAGCGTTGCTTTCTGGAGAGACGTGTGACCCCACTTTATTCCTCTGGAGGTCTCAGAGGTCTGGCTGGCCTGCTCTCCCAGCCTGAGGAGACTCATTTCAGAGAGAGGAAAGCTCACACATTCCTGGGCTTCAGATATTTGCTTGTTCCCCATGTGGTAGCAGTCAGCCAAGGGGACCTTGGCCCCACTTGTCACCATTTACCTTCTTTCTTCCTGTGACTGTTTTCTGCAGGGATCTTCCAGAGCTCTCACTAGGACAGCTCCAGATTTCTATTTGGCAATGCAGGAAGCCAATTCCAGTCTATCCTGGCTCTGGCAAACACACATTCATGTCACTCCTATAGCAGAAGAGCTCTTCTCTCTTTTAATAGTGAAAAGAAGCCAAATGCAGTGACTAATTATCACCTGTATTAATTCTTGCTACTGCCTGTCGGAAGAGGGGGTTGATGGCTCTCTTGGATACCTAAAGCCAGTACTATCTGGCAGATAAGCTTCACCTGCCATCAGCAGGAGTTCAGAAGTGCATGTGGAGAGTGCATTCTCCCAGACAGAGTAAACAAGCACTCACTGAAGACAAAGACGCAGCTGCAGCTCTGCAGCACTCAAAGCCCTCTCTGTACTCCCACACCTGGCAAAGCTTGCTTCAGTCTAAAGCTGGAGGGTTTCTCTTTTCCAGGGTTGGTTTTTTTTTTTTTTTTTTAGTAGAGTTTACTTTCCAGTTTATTCTTATGAACACTTTCCGTTGGTGCTTCCTGCAGAGATTAATGGCAATCCAAGAGCATGGGTGACTGTGTTTATCTTATAATTCCTGTTGCATCTAAGATCAGGCATGTATTATTATTTACTTTCTGACATTGTGATAGTGCATCAGAGCTCAGCCACATGGTACTCAGTAGGTCACAGTCCCTGTATATTCCTTGTGATCAGCAGAGCTATTCAGCTCACTTGCGCAGGGTTATGGTTTTGGCTGTGCATTTCACACTTGGAACAAAGTTGTAAAAATAACATTTCAGCCCACTTATATCCCAGACCACTATTGACTGGAAAAAGCAGATCTAGGCTGACCAGAAAATAAGAATGGCCATCATGGTTCAAACTACAGGCCTATTTAGCCAATATTATATGCTCTGATATTCATCCAATATTGTGGTTCCTCCACATTTCTTACATTTGTGTGGAACACTTTTGGTTCATTTTTTTGCAGCACATCTGAACAGCTATTGAAACGTCTGCCTGGTTTTCCATCTCCTGTTTGGTTATTTCTACCCTCCCGACCTACCCTTCCATTGAAGGATGTTTGTCTCAGACTTTAATACAGTCACCCCGCCAACTGCATGTACATAGGTACCTGACAGATTTGCCCATTCCTCAGCTGAAAAGTTATTCACAAACTCATTGATTGTAAATGTCATCAAGATCATTCTTCTTCACTGAGCAACCTGGTCTAATGAAAGATGTCCCTGCCCATGGCAGAGGCGCCGGATTGAATGATCTTCGAATGTCCCTTCCAACTCAAACTGGTTTACAATTCTATGATTCATCCTATCCTGTTATAATTCAATGTTCCTTCTATGTGTACAGGCTTCCTTTAGTCTGGACGGGTAATCAATTAATTATAAGTCTTAAGCCTTTCACCTTATTCCATCTTCTCTGTCAGGAATCTGATACAACTTTGTGGAAAAAATCCATACATTTATTTAGGAATACTTAAAATATTTTAATGCTATTACCTTTAAAGCACCATAGTTTTTCAACACAGGATGGTATTTTCTTGGAAAGCAACTCAATGTTTACTTTTAATAGTCTGTTTTTAAAAATAGACGTGAGGAAAAACATTAAATTTTTGATGGGTTATTTTTTGTACCTGCCAGTACTTAAAACAAAAAATGAAAACATAAGCAAACTGACTGGATATATAAAAACTGACAGCCACCTTTAATTTGACCACATCCAACTATAAAAACACTTATTAATACGGGATATAAAAAGCAGATGTAGTGCTATTAAATAACCATCCGAATGCTTGCTAAAATGAATCATGGCTTGCCTCAGTACCATGCCCAGCTGCCAATACCACTATGCAAAGATGCACAGAAAACCAAAATGCAGTTTGTTTTTTCACTGCATCTAGACTAGAATTTCAGCAAATGAATCCGCTGACAATCACAGGAACTGAGTTTTAAAAGCCCATATGCAGTTTTAAAAGCGTCCAAAGGTACTCTCTATCCACATGATTAAAATTGACCTTAGCGTGTGCTCCACTACTTAAATATCAGAAGAGGTTTTGAAAATATAACAACTAAAAAATCTAAGTACTAGGTTCTTTCCAATAGTTATGAAATTTAAGGGGTCAGTCTAATTTTTACTAATTTTCATAAACTTCCATATAAATTCTTTAGTTTGCTGCCTGTTCTGTAGTAAATTACACAATCAAATGCCTATTTGTCACAAAGTATTTTTGAAGTCGGGCGAACCTGTTTGAGAGCGAAGGCGTAACATGATGATGAAGACCTCTCTTGCTGGGAAATTCAGTGTGTTCCTTAGAACACAGCCCTGCTAAAGCTATTCCTCTGGGAAGCAAGGAGCCTAAGAAATGCAAACCAGAGCTGACAGACACAGTTTGGAGATAATTAGCAGACTGACTTTCCATGATCAGCTAATTTTATTATCAGTTAAATTGTTTGCTTCTCATTGTATGTCACCACCCATGCATCTCTAATAACAAATAGCCTTAATAATTACCAGCAATACCTGCTGTGATATGAATAGGCTGATATGAACTAATGATAATGAAAATTACTATAATCAATCAGCAGCAGCATGTTTAAATTTGCAGAAATACAAGAAATTCTGGGGACCACTGTGGCACCGATATCCCTTATATGATCACAGAATGTTACACATTAGCTGAGAAATGTAACAGCACTTGCTCATGTGAACTGAGCACAGCTGAAATGCATTCCACCGCCTTAACCAGATGGCAATTTTGATATCTACATAGCAATAAGAGATTGCTAGGAAAGGCTCACGTATTAGTATGTGTGGGGATGGTGCTTTTGTGCATAATATATAGAGATGGACAGACATACCAACACACAGATTATCAGAAAACTTGCCGAGGTCTTTCCTTGACAAGTAAATGGGGAACTAATACAGTTTTGACTGGGATAGAGTTAATTTTTTAGCTTGTATGCAACTGTGTTTTGGATTTATGCTGAAAATAGTGTTGATAATACAGGGATGTTTTTGTTACTGCTGAGCGGTGCTTACACAGAGTCAAGGCCTTTTCTGCTCCTCACACCACCCCGCCAGCTGGGGGTGCACAAGAAGCTGACCCCAACTGACCAAAGGGATATTCCATACCATATGACATTATGCTCAGCAATAAAAAGCTGGGGGAAGAAGGAGGGGGGGCAATGTTCGAGTGATGACTTTTTGTCTTCCCAAGTAACCATTATGTGTGATGGAGCTCTGCTTTGCTGGAGATGGCTGGACACCTGCTTGCCAATGGGAAGTGATGAATGAATTCCCTGGTTTGCTTTCCTTGTGTGCGCGGCTTTTGCTCTGCCTACTAAACCGTCTTTATCTCAACCCACGAGTTTTCTCACTTTTACTTTTCTGGTTCTCTCCCCCATCGCAACTGGGGGAAGCGAGCGATTGGCTGCGTGGCGCTCAATTGCCGGCCAGGGTTAACCCATGACAGCGACCTTAAACAGCAATGGTCCTAAGTGTTGTTTCTCTTGGTTGCAGCAGGTGTGTTTGAGCGTTCTCAGGAACGCTTCTGAGAAAACAGGAATAGATGGAGATATCAACATGCTGACAGTTGCAGCCTTCACTGGACTGAAGTTTGCATACCCTTGCTTCACTGAGCTGACAGCAGGGAAGTGGGATGCTGAAATGACTTGAAGCTGTTGCTTTCTGCTTTTATTTGGAAGAAAAGGCTGTGGGATTTATTGTGCTGACATTGCACTTGAGTGATTCCTGAGCATGATGGCAGTAAGCAAAGCACACCTAAGAAACCACAGTAAAACTAAGTGGGGCCAGAAGACCAAGAGAGAATGTATCTGAAGCTATTACTTACTATGTTTGCCTTCACTGTAATAAACGACAGCTGCTGAGTACTGCAATACGAATGACCAGTCCACTTGAGGAATTGCAGCTCTCAGCAGCAAGCCTGGGGCAAGCAAGGCCCCAGTGTCTCTTCACGTGGCCCCACTCAAAACGCCCTCTTTGGCCACAGAGCAAAAGATGTTTTGCTGCTTTGACCTGCTAAATGCCAGTGCAATCATCTGGGTCTTTTTTTTTCAGGGCTAGTGCAGAGAGACCAGCTCTAGCCAGGCCCCTTCCAGGTACCGCCCAGCTGTACTGGCCTGGCACTGTACTGGGCTCCTGAGCACAGCTGAGCTTACAGGGGCCAGGCTACCAACTGTACGCTGCTTCTACCTCTCACTAAGTCTTTAGGGCACAGGGCTGGCCTTGGGAAGGCACCTGCTGGATATGGGATCAGTCAGCCAGGCTGTGTTTTCCTTACAGAAGGGTCTTTGATATGGTGTATCAGAATATTTAAAGAGCGGGAGCAAGGTCTTGAACATCCATGTTTGTATGGGAAGTCAGCAGGAAGAGCAGATCCAGTGTGTTCTGATCAGTAAAATCTCAGCAGGGTACTGAAAAGGATGTTGTTTTTAATGTCTCCCTACCCAGGGATAAATCCCTTTTCTTTGTCAGCTTTTTTCTCTGAGTATTTTTTCTGATTTGTTTAATTTGTAAGCTTTTCAAAGGCTTCCAAGGCCCAAAGGCATCTTGACCTCTAGTTGCTGTGGGGACACAAGTAACCACTTTCTTAACGACACGTGGAATTTGAAAGAGGAGCTATTGGATCATAAGCATCCATTTCTTTCTTCTGGTTTTTGTAATACGTGAATGTATAACGTAATACATGGAGAGCAAGCAGTGGACTGGCTGAATCGATGTCTCCAGACATTGGCTAAAACCAACAGTGCTAAGGACAGGGTCTGGCCTAGGGGCAGAACAACACACACTTCCCATGGACTAATAATCAAGTAAGTCCCAGCCTGACAAAGCGTCTGGCTACCTGCTTCATTTTTAGATGCTCATTTGATTGTTCCCATTGTCCTTAAATGCTTAAAATCTGTGAGCATCCATTTTTCCTACAAAAAGCCATGTAACTGTCACCCTGGCACCTTCACTGAAGCCCCACAGAGCCTAATCCAGAAGGTTTTTCAGAGCATGCCTAACGTCTCTATACCAAAGAGTATTATGTTGCATACAATGCCTGCAGCCATTCCCCTTAAACAGCGTCAGAATTTTGCTTTTCTTCCCCAGGATCTGGCAATCAGGGTAGTCCTGTCCATACGCTGGTTCCTGCGAGCAGTTAATCCACTCTGACTGTGCCAAGATTTGGAATTCCAGCCCGTGGGACTCTGCACTGCACCTTGGGTCACATATTCACCTGATTGCATTTTCACTGAAAAAAACTTATATAAATGCCTGGCCTCGTTGAGGAACAGAACACTCCTCTCCCCTCCACCTTTTCTTTTTTCCCTGAAAAAAAACACCTCACACTGTATCTATATTCTGATCAGGCAATAATGGACAAATTCCTTAAGAGTCAGCATAGTTTTTCTTAATGAAGATCGATTGTTATTAGTGGTAAACAGAATATTATTTGTCATTTAGAGGTCAATTTATGTCACTAGCAGATTAAGCTTTCAATTTTCCTTCTGAAACAGCTTGACGCTGAAAGCAGCTGTGGAAATTTAGACAAGAAAAAATCATCAGAAACTAAAAGCAAGCAAGTATGCAACATTTAGAGGCGTGTTTTAATATTTTTGCTACATTGTTTCTCCTTTCCACTTCTGAAAGAAAAAATAGAAAATGAAAAAGAAAATCCAGCCCTGTGCATTTCAATTTTCCGTGTAGCCTGCTGCAGAAAGTATAATTAATTTTGATCTTTCTGTGTGGATTTGCATTTAAATTAATGTGCGTGGGCAAGGGAAGGGAAAGGGGATGAAGCTCAGCTTTCATTTCATTAGTAACAACCACAGAAGAGAATGCAGCGAAACAAGGAAATAGATACTCTGACAAGCCTGGAGCTTGAGCAAGGTCACCCTAAGGGACTGCCCTTAACCAGTGCCAGGAGGTGAGGGGTGCTGAACGCCCCGCGCTGCAGCGGGGCACAGTGGGGACAGCAGGACACAGTGGGGTGGCAGTGCCCAGCTGAGCAGTGTGACACACGCGCTCTGCCCGTCCCGGAGCAGCGTCCCTGCAGGGCTGGTTCCCCTGGCGTGGGTTTCGTGCTGCCTTCGCTGCCTGTGTGACACACGGCCACTGCACAGGGGCACGCACTGTCGCTGCAGGGGGGTGGTGGGCAGGTTGGTCAGTGAAGCTGGACTCGGCGTCATCGGTTTGGGGAGTGTTTTGACCAGGGACCCCCAGGGAGGACTGCGCCCTGTGATCCGCTCACTGAAACAGCACTGAGTTTGCTTTGTATTTGCAGACAGTTGTGTTCTGGCTCTGAAATGCCAACCCCAATTAAGAGAGAGATGCATAATTTATGCCGACTGAGGATCTGTATTCTGGCAGTTATCTTTGTCTTTGAGTCTCCTGTCTCTACAAGTTTGGAAACGGTAACAAAGATAATTGTTGAGGTATCAGAGGGATGTGAGAAATCGATCAGGATTCTCTTCCTAAATATAAACTCTGTCAGTGAAGCCTTCATACAAAGGGTGACCCAAACATGAGAAACTGCACGGTAAGGAACATACATTTGCCAAACTAAGTATGTGTTTCAGGGACTAAAGATATCCTTATCCTTCCTTCTCTGTCTGCCTGTCCATATTCTAACCTGGGATTTTTAAAAATGCAGCTTAATGTTTGGTGGTTTACGAAATCAGTTGCCGTCTATCTGAATCCTTAACTGCTCAAATACCTTTACTGGTGTGGCAGTAGCCAACCCAGCCAAGGGTTTCACAGGCAGTAAAGCAGAGCGTTTAAACACAGGTATCCGACCGTCCTTGTGGTCTCAGAAAACACGAGCAATAAGATATAAAGGCCTGTTTTAAAATGCTGTTTCTTTTAAAACCTTTGTTCGTGTTCAGCCTCTGCCAGTTTCTGAGAGAACAAACAGTGCTGTGCCTTGCAGTGTTACAGACACTCTCTGTTTCAGGACACTGATAACACAGGTCACTGCCTCCTCACTTCAGGAAGCTCGGGTTTGGACATTGCCGCAATCAGCACGGCTGCTAAGTACATTTAGGAAGCAGCTCTCCACAGAGCTGCACGAGGGGCAGAGAGCAGAGAACTGGCGAGGTCACTATTTTACCCCGTGCTGCTTGCACAGTGTCTGAATGCAGTATGGCGCCGGTGCACGCTACAGCAGGCTTGGGGCCCTGCTGATTTATGTTCCGGCATCAGAAAGTGCCCAGTGGTCCAACAATCACAGCTGATACAGCAAAGATGGCTCAAAAGCTCATTTTTGCCTCCACCTTAGAAGTACTGGGCAGAGGAGTGTCCTACCCCAGGCTCTAGCTATGTTTCTTTAAATGCATTCCTAAATTCCTAAGTCAATTAGCTAATAAAGTATGCTAATGAATTATAATTTTCTTTCAATATTTGACTGTCCAGGGGATAGCGCTCTCTCCAGTCTCTTATCTAATGAGGATGCGTTCCCTTGCTAACCCCTAATAGCAAGGCGGTTTTTGTATCTAATGGCCACACCAATGCCATCAACAATTAACTGAACACATTTGAACTGACATGTTTTCTTCCTTGGTGCAAATTAATTTCTCATAAACTCATTGGTAAATTCACCACACTGAAAATTAATCGTTACTAATAACAGGGCTAAATTGTAGTTTCTCCATGAACGATGAGGAAAAGGCAGCACAGATCTGCCCTGCATTGGCAGCAGATCAGACACTAGCATGTGAGCCAGAGACTCAGTCGTGTTCCCATGTCCTTCCTGGGAGAAGTTTATTTTGGCTGGTTTAATTTCCCCTTCCCACCACCTTAATTAGGTTGAGCAGAGGCTTCAGTGCCTCAGAAGCACTGCCATGAAGCTTAGGAAACCGGTCTTCCCATCTCAGCTCTACGGCAGAGGACAAATAATTTTCCCTCTGCATACTGCGGTTCCCCTGCTGTGAAATGAGCCTACAGTACCTTTCCAGCGAATATAGTCGTGAGGACAAACAGCAAACATGGTTGATTCTACGTCACCTCCCATGCGTGCTGTGAGCGATACTCTAGGCCACATGGAGAGCACAGGACCCGTCATCCCAAGCTCCTCCATCAGGAAAAGAGCCCAGGCAGGCTGTCTGCACATCAAAGACAGGTAGACATAGTGCTTAGAGATACGGTTTAGTGATGGTTTTTGTCAGAGTTAGGTTGATGGTTGGACTAGATGATCTGAAAGGTGCCTGCCAACCTAGGCGAGTCTATGATTCTAAAGAAGTGCAAGATGCTTAAAACTGATCAGCAAGCTGCTTCTCCAGTTATACAGACATGGTCCATGAGGGACTTGATCATGGCGATACTGCTTGGTGAGTCTATTCATGCTCATACTCGAGAGATAACATTTCATCCCAATCTATACAGCAAACGCTTAATGGTCTTTGAACACCTCTACTGATTTTCCTCTGTAAATGTTACAGCCACAACTCATCTAAACTGTTTGTGAACGCTGAACTTGCACTCTAATGGCAGAATATTAAAAAAAAAAAAAATCCCTTCCTATTAGTATTTATTTGAACTAGAGCAAAAGATGTTGTTTAAAGCAAATAAACCACTGGCATAACCTTCTGTTTGTTCTATTTCTGTGCCATTTGGTAACAATTTTTGGAGCTGGCCTTCTTATTTGCAGGCAGAATTACTTGAAATTTTTCAAAACATTTTTGATGCTGTAGAAACATGTCTTTTGTTTTCAGAATTCAGAGTTGTTTATGGACAAATTGAGGTTGTATATTCAAACCCAGAAAAAAAAACCTCAACTTGTTTTCAGTGACAGGCTTACTGGTTCTTTTTCACACTCTGATTTTCCAGGTACAGTTCTCTTTTTACTTTTTCTACCTCCACATTTCCTTTCTAACCCCATTTATGGAATAATTTAGACTATAAACTTTCTTTTCTTTGTCTGAAGTTTTGATAACTTCTGGTTGGTAGGCTATGAAGTTAAGCTTGCCTGCCTTAAGAAGAAAATACAGTCTCATTAAGTGATGCTAGGCATGACTTAGCTTTCTGAGTTGGAAATATTCATTGGAAAATGTGGGACCTCCTATACTCATTTTGATGGGAAATCAAAAGTATGAGCCATATTACCCAAAAAACAAGACAAAATCTAAGTGTGCATTGAAAACAGGCTAGTGCCTAGGCTCCAGCCTTAAACCCACATCCAATATAAGTCATCACAACAGCAACAACAAAAGAGGTAAAGGAAAAGTTAAGACTTTCCAAAGTGTATGCTAAATAATTAAAAAGTTTATCTAAAACCAAAATGGAGCAAAGTATATACAAAAGCACCCACCTTTCCCCTGGGCTCAAATGCTTGTACCTTTATGTGGTAAATCTTGTTTGAATCAGACAGGAAATGTGGCTATAGTTTGCCACATTCGAAGCTTGCCTTGTATCAAGGCATCTTGCCAGTAGTGAATCCAGTGCATTTGGACTCACAAAGCTACTCGGTTCGAAATGGAAAGTTTATGACAGACCTTCAGAACCTCATGAATAGTGTTGGGGTGTTTTAAGGATCAGAAATATTCCTTCAACAAAGGTGCTGCCATGCAGTCATTTCAGCATAAATTAAGACAGCCCTTGGCAGTGGTCAAACTAAACGATGTGTTGCCACCTTTCTACATGGGAATACAGCACCCACTGCTCTTACCTAATGGATATTGGGGTTATTATATACTCCAGGAAAAACTAGATTGCTCTCCTAAAGATAAGCATATTCCAGAGAAGTCCCCATCTGCTCTTAGCTAGATGCTAAGTTTTCCACACTTTCAGAGGCCCCATCTATTTGTGTATGCATTTGCCTGTTTTCAAACATTGAAAAAAGAGATGAAAATAATTTGAAAGGGAAGGTAGTAGGTGAGACACCACATAGCCTCAGAGACTGCCTTCTCTTTCCAGAGTCTTTTGAGGGATCTAGAGGTGCCTGTGCCTCTGTTTCTCCAGATATGAGATGAGGTGTCTGGGTCTTTCATTGAAAACTTTGAGACTAATTGGTGGGGATAGGAATTAGTTTCAATCTAATGTCGGTTGGTAGAGCATGATTGGGGGACTGGAAATAACTAAATGCAAGACTGGAATACAGAGGTAAATGCGCAAAGGCACCTAACAACCTGTCTTGGTTTTGTCTGGGATGGAGTTGACTTTCTTACTGTGAGCTGTATAGTGCTATGTTTTGGGTTTGGGATGGGACTATTGTTGACAGCACACTGATGGTTTTGGTTGTTGCGAAGCAGTCAAGGCCTTTTATGTTCCTCATGCTGCCCTGCCAGTGGGTAGGCTGGGAGTGCACAAGAAGTGGGGAGGGGACACAGCCGGGACAGCTGACCTCAACTGACAGCTGACCAAAGGGATATTCCATGCCATATGACACCATGCTCAGCATATAAAGCTGGGGGAAGAAGGAGGAAGGGGGGGATGATTGGAGTTATGGTGTTTGTCTTCCCAAGTAACGCTTACGCATGATGGAGTCCTGCTTTCCTGGAAATGGCTGAACACCTGCTTGCCAATAGCAAGCAGTGAATGAATTCCTTGTTTTGTTTTGCTTTGCTTGCATGCACGATTTTGAAAGATTTCTTATTTTGGTTGTTCTTGGGGTTCCCCCCCCCCCATACAAACAGGAAAATAAATAAATAAACAGACTACAAACATGGGAGTGAGCACGAGAGAGAGTGCGCATGTAAACAAATGCAAAACAAGTCACTATCACAGGATGACATCCTTCACATTCAGGTCTGAACAGCCTCCCTTGCTCTTGTCCTGCTCAGCTCACCCTACCCCCAGAATTGCAGCTACTTGTTATGTCCCACCTCCTCTTGCCCTGTGGAAGCCGGGGGCTGCAAAAGCACAGCCGGGGAAGCCAGGAGGCAGAGAAGACCTGGGGGAAAGTCTGAACTTAGCAGCTGAAGCTGCTGCCTCTTCTCTAACCTCTCTAGCAGAGATGACACCACAGGCCTTGTCATTTTCTTCTCATGCTCTCCCAGAGTTTTCCAAGAAGGAGGGAGGTTCCACTCATGGGAGATTCGCTTCCTGTTCTGTTATCCAGTTCCTGGTGGCTCTGTTTCGGAAGAATTCCCTGTGACTTTTCATGCAGATCCATTCCATAGAGCTCCCCATAATAGAAACTGTTGGATCTTTCTGTAAAGCCATCTGCCCAAATCTGCTGTCCAAAAGCACAGGGACTTCTATAAAAAACCTGATGTAGATGCAGAGCATGTTTAAAAGCCTGAAGTGATCTTGATCCTGCCACAATCAACAGGCATCTGTCTTATTAATGGACATGAGATTCTTTTCACAGCCATGAAGACCCGCTTTGGCTTTTACCATCCTGAATTCCCTGAATGAACAATAACTCCATATGAATCTGCTGGTGCTCACCAGGTTAACGTTGGAAGTCTATCTGTTCTTCAGACAAAAATGTAATACCCAAGTTTAAATTTATGTAGGAGCTGTTTAAAAACCAAAACTACCTTGGCATCTTCTATTAACAGTTCAGTAAGCTTTCACTCTTCGTTTTACCTGAGACTAGACATTCTCTGGATTATTTCTATAGGGTCTTGCTCTGTCCTTTTCTCAGTTGAGCCACAAGCACTAATATAAGACACGTTGTAACTAATAGGCAATTCTGATAAACAAATTTTGTTGTTTGTCATCTAGATCTGTCAATTAAATCTACTGCAAAGGCAAGAAAAGCAAAGAATCTAGCTATGAAATTTCCTTTTCTTAATGAGGCATTTAAATAGCATCTCACATTTGTTCTCCGATTGTTTACATAGGATGTCATTTGTGATGCATTGTTAGAGCCCTGTAAATCTCAGCTGGGAACAGTATCCCAGAGAGCAAAGAGGGCCAGTTCTGCTTCAAGCTACATCTCAATAGATTCACTGCCTTTTCTTTTATTATATTACTCATCTGAAATGGTATCTGTAATCCTGCTAATGAAATGCAATAACATCAGATGCAGCAGCTGCCAAAAAAAGGAGAAATAATGTGAATTTCCATTAAAGTTTTTAGTTGATCTTCACTTTTTCTGTTGCTAGTTTAAATATTGCTGTTTTTTCTGAAGGTCATCTTATTTCTACGAGCATTAATGGATAGCCTGGCTTTTGTGTTTTAGACACCTTACTCCCTCTGGTTCAATAGGTCATTAGGCATATATTTAAGTCATTCTTTGTCCCAAATGTTTCTTACAGGATCACAGCCAAAACAGACAAAAGATCCCAAGGTGGATGAAAGGCAGGTTAATTATTCTTATTTTATAGATGAGAAAATGAAGCTCGACAGGGAGAAAGTGTCTAGCACACAACTCACCCCAGTCAATAGCATGACTGCCACTGGTTTTGAATCAAGTCTTAAAGACCTAAGTTTTAAACATCACGTTAATTTCAGTGTGAATTATGAGACTTCAAAAATCCCAGTTGGCCCTCTGGCTTTTATTGTTATCTGTAGAAGACCAAAATGCTTTGAAAATCTGACCCTAAAAGTCTTGCTTAAGGTCCTATGTTACTAAGTGCACTGCTTCTAAACCAGCTGGGTGAGCCAAACCTCAACCATAGTTTCCTAATTCAGTACATAATGAAAATATTCGTTGTAACCACATGTACATTTCAGAAAGCAAAGCAAAACTCCAGGGATATCTAATCAGATGCTTTTCAGATTTCATAGTTCTTCCTCCACAGCTTATAATGAGACTCAAATGCTCATCAAAAGTGAACTGCAGGTGCATAGTCTGCTGCTTGCTCTCATTATTAAGTCTGACATTTAGGAGCAAGAAGTCAGAAGTCAGCATCCCAACTAGAAATGTCCAAATCCAACTTCTGGGCTTTAGCAGTGTCAGCAAGAGGCACGTGAGTCAGGGGTCGAATGGGAGAGTTGTGACCACAGCTCAGGATGCAAAAGGGTGTCTGTGAAGTGCATGGCACCTTCTGGAGAGCTACCCGATGGCTACACCACTGTGATTGCAGCTGGAGCACTCCATGCATTGGCTGTCTCTTGAAAATAGGCCAGAATTGGATTTCTGTAATTCCAACACAGAATGTGGGAGGAAAAAAAAAGAGAGACTTTGGCATCTAAGTATAATGTAAATTTTTAGTCATTTTGAAGACGAAAATCATGAGGCCAATTCAGTTTGCTGCCTTCTTTCTTCTAACTGTGTTAGGTCAATGATGCCATTCTCATTTCCTGACTGGTTATTAACAAAAGAAGTAAAAGTATTTCCAGCTTTCACAGGTGTGCTTCAATTATTTTGACAGCTAAGGCATAAATTCAAGCTACGCAAATCTGTACGATCAGACAGACGCTTGTATTTTGTATAGAGAGATTTGCACAGATATGCCACAAATAAGCTGAGAGGAGCCTGTCCTCCTGATACTTGTTCCTGCACAGATCAGAAATGAAGCCTACTGCACAGGCTGGGCTGGTGGCTGAAGCAGCACGCCAAGGCAAGAATTTAGGTCTCTGTTCTGACATGCACGCACTGCAGAGGCAGGAAGCAATTTACTCAGGGATTAGATCTTTGATTGGGAGATGGGGAGGAAGATGGTAGCAACTGGTTTGAGTTTTGTGGCAGGAGCTGTTGCTTACTTTGTGCTTAGCCTTGCAAAACAAAAAGTACAGAGTTTAAGTATATACAAACCTCACTGTGGCAGTAAAAAGAATTTCAAGGAGTTTCTAGTAAACTGAGATGTGTTGACAGGCATAGAGAAGTAAAAAGAGTCTAGGATTATGTCATTTGAGGGATATTGAAATTCATCGTAAACTTGTATTGCTATTTACTGTGTGACTAAGACAAAAGAAAAATAAATTATAAATATAATATGAAATAAATATCATCATGTTTCCTCCTAATCTAGTCATTTTCATTTACAAAGTCCACACAGATGAATGAGCAATTTACTCAGATGAAATCTCTGTACTTCTTAGTGCCCATTTGCAATAACTGCCCATCCCTAGTGATTCGCCTTCATTGTTAATTTCCAATTGAGTTGTTATGAATGCAGAGAGGGGAAAATTTATTGAAAACAATAGTTGGATGTAACTGCCAGCCCAATGTGCTCTGCAAATCTGCGCTGGGGACGTAATGCTGGGCCTATTAGCTCTGCAGTCAGATAGCTTGCACAGCAGGATATTGCCTGTCCCTTTGAAAACTCATTCATATATGGATTCGAGCTGTGGCTCTGGGATAGTGTGAACTACTTAGGATAAAAACAGGGAGGAAGGAGTTTGAGATTTGTTAAAAGCCACGGACTTTACAGATGCCTTTCTGCCTGGGAAGTGCATCCAGCTCAAGACAACTCATGGGAGGATCAGATTGTTGCCTTCTTTCCAAAATTTTGGCTTCTTCAAAGCCTGATCTCCTATTATAGGGCAGAAGAAAGATCCCTCTGGAAGGCTCTGTGCCCTAGATATAACTTATTTGGGTCTCTTCAGTTTGTGAGACACATGAAGGGCTCCTGGTTGATTGACAGGCCAAGACTATGAAGTCAGCTTGGGAGAGCCATAAATAGCATAATTCAGCTTCTCTGAGTCCCCAGCAGGTGTATTCATCGGGCACACGAGCCTCCGCAGGCATCAAAATTGACAGATTTCATTAACTTTCTTCAACCTGAGAATCCAGCTGTAATAGACAGTGTGGAGAAATCAGAGGAACCACAGGTTCTCAGCAAGACTGTGTTATCAGACAGTCCTGATTATACAGAGCCGGTAGGCAAGGCACTGGCTTAGCAGTCACCGTTCTCCCTGGTACAGCTCTTAATGACTAATCCCCACAGCATCCTTTCTCACCTCTCTGAGCCTTGCAGTTTAACGTCGCAGCCAGCCTCTAGAATGGAATTACCTGATGCAGTACGAACAGTCATCCTTTCTAGCAACAGCTCTGCATCCAGCTCCTGCATTTTAGCACAGGCCTGGCAAAATGTGGAGCTTGCCCTTGCTCTTGGAATCATGCTACTAGCTCTCAGATGTCATTAAAAACAGGAATGCTGCAGATTCAGAGCATGAAAACCCTTAGCAAACTTTTGGGAAAGGAGAAAAGGAAGCCCACTTCCTCCGCTAAAGGATTGGTTTTAGTACCTCATGTGCCTTAAGCTCCTCTCACAAGGCTTGCCTTGTGATTTCTAAGCAATGAGAGATTCTCCTCCTTGCTCTTCACCAGGCCAGCTTGGCTTCCACTGTTCTGTGTTTTGAAGATCTGCTTCAGGGTTTTGGGTGAACAATAACCTGTTGGTTTTAAAATGCTGCTCTCCTTCCAGCTGCTCAGTACTGGCTGAGCTGAGCACTACTGACAGGCAACTGGGGGGAGAAGTGAACCGGAGGCAGTCACAGCTAATTCTGAGAAGCAAAGGAGGGAGAATATGCAGAGGCCTCCCATGCAGACGGAAAAGAATTGTGTGATATGGTACTTCTGCTTATGTTTGTCCTCTGAGATGGTTAGGTATCTCCTTGCATTAGGCAATAAAGATCTTATTCAAGGCACTTGGAAGTCAGTGGGAATGTCCGATCAACTCAGTGAAATGGTGTGTTGGAAGGGCCTGCACAGGAGCCTCTGATCTTGCTTTTGTGCAGGGAGTCAGACGGGGTATGTTCTCACCAGGTGGTCTGGAGGGTGATGACATCTATGGGGCTGCCTGTTCTCTCGTGGCTTCTGGGGAACGTGCAGGACGACAGCAGTAGGTAAAACCTGGCAGATGAATGCATCCTAACACATTGCCCTGCAGCCTATGGAGGAGGCTGTAGGAGAAGGCTAGAAGAGAGATTGGTCCCCACCATGAAGAAGGAGTTGCACTGTCTTTCTCCTTGTCCTCTCTCTAGAGGAAAGCAACAGAAATTATTTTAGTGGTTTTCCAGGGAACATACAGCTTAGGATCACTATAGAAATACCTGCAAGAAGCAGCTGGAAGATTGTGTGGCAGAATTCTAAAGTTTCATAGTGTCCAGAAATGATGCTATTTATTCTTGAGTGCCATCTACTGACAATTTCTTTCTTAATGATTTACTCTCATTAACATTGCTTATTTTAAATACCCTAGCTCCGTTAGCTTAGATGGCGGGGGGCGGGGGCTGCAATTTTGGAGCTGAAGAATTAGGAGTTAATATTTTATTGGGACAGCTGGCAGCTTGTAATGTTCCTTATTCCTTCAGCACCTCATTCCCCACTGCAGATTGGGATATTCTGCACATGATGTTTTCAGTTCTCTCTTCAACTTCCCTTTTTCCTTCCACCCATCATCAGGCTTCCTCCCATCTGCCCTTCCTTCCCTGCCTGCTCCTTCTACCTAGAGGGCAATTTCTGGCTCACTCTTCTGACTTCAAAGAGTAGCTCTACTTGTGCTACCTCCTTCTGCAGGAGGTTGCATCCATGAGTTTGTTACAGTATTGCTGAGATCTTAGTTCCCCCTCTCCTTTCTGTTCTTCCTCTTCTTTCAAGAGCTTTTTCAGCAACTTTTGTGCAGTAACCTTGAAAATATTTAATGATCACCGATTCCACTATATTACCTGTCCTAGAGGTATTTTATTTTAGTTATGTGATACTTGAATTAGCATTATTATTACAGTTTTTCATTTTCTATCTGTAAGATTTCCTCCCCCACCAGTCCAATACGTTTTGCAAAGATAAAAATAAATTAAAGGTGAAGAGTTATGGCCAAGGACAAGAGCTCGCAAAGTTTAGCCCACAAGGTATTTCTTTCACCATTGAAAACATAATCTTTATAGATACAGAAAACGCCAGGCACCTAACTCATTATAAGCAACTGAGAAAATGGGACAAAAGGCTTCCTTCTTATACACTTAGTTTTTGGCTTCGTTTCACCCCTGCCACCTAGCCGAAGGAATAAGGAAAATAGTAGTAAAGTCACCTAGTGCACACCACCTATTTGATTGAGGCTTCTTTGACTATACTTAGTACAGTGTGATGGCCAGTAACACCCAGGCACTCAGCTGCCACTCAATTTCAGGCAGAAAACATCAAGCTGTAGAAGTGTAGACATTTGTATAATGCCACTATAGAAGATGTATTTTTGTCCTCACCACACATATATTGTGGAACTCCTTCCCAGAGGATTTTGCTGAGGTCAAAACTGTAAGTAGGTTTAAAAAGGATTAGACAGATTCATGGTGGGCAGGTGTGATATTTGCTATTAAGCGTGACAGCCTGGATCTAACATCTGTTACAGAAAGCCCCTGTAGAACTGACGGCTGGAAGGCTGCAACAGGGAAACTGCTGTTCTGTGCTGACCCTGGTTGGTGCTGCCAGTCCCTGCCAGGGGCAGTGGCTACAGCAACCAGGGGCTGATACAAAACAGCGGCCTCCAGTCTGGAAGAAGCCTTTGAATTCCGGCGGAAATGGCAGTTTGCCTTAACTGGTTATTCTCCACTAAGAGCTCATATATTCCTGAATCTCCTGTGATAAAACTGGGATTGGCCCCCTCAACTCTGTCACAGAAAGCACAGGGTTAGGCTTTGCCACGTTTGTTTCAGTAAGAGACAGTTTTGCTGAAGTGAGAGCTGAGGAGTATTTGTTCCTGGACTTCTAAGTCCATGTTCTGCCTTTTGTATCAAGACATATACAAACTAATGTTTGACTGACTTAGAAACTACTGAGCAGTAAGATGTTATGTGTCACTTGCATCTCTAATTTTAATGATTAACAGCCTCCTGTGCTGCAATTCATAATTCAGTCTTTTTCTTCCTGTCTTGAATCAGGCAGTGAAAACTGATCAGTGACAGAGATGATGCTTGTGAAATTGCTGCACAGGGGTTCCTCTCACTGAAGGGCTGACAAGATACCAGCTGAGGAGAAAGCTTAATTGCATGGGTGATCAAAGGAGAACGTATGAAGACAGGGAGACTGTAAGGGGGTGGGCGTAGGAGTGTGTTTTAGCAAGAGATTATAGGGGAACACATGAGTCTGGCACACAGACAGAAATGAATGCATGAGCTAGTACAAAATAGCACGCTAACCAAAGGCATCCACAGATCAGCCTCAGCCCCTTCTCAGCTCTTGCCTAAAAGAACTGTAGCCTATAAGCTGCCATCCTCCAAACTATACGAAGAGAAAAAAGGAAAGGTTTGTTCGTTGCAAGTGGGAAAGGAGGAGGAGGGGGGAACCTCATGAGACAACATCCAGGCTGAACTAGAAAAGAGAGATCAAAGCAATCAGCTGGAATGGGAAGAAAGGAGACAGGACACTGACACAGTGTACTCCTGGGAATGGTAGGAACTGAACTAAAAAATTATAAACTGAAAAAGCATTGAAGGCATGTGCCAGCCCTTCCATGCTTTGTTGTATTCCTTACTGTCTTCCTTTATACTCATCTCCACCTACATCATTGGGAGTATTTGAGGAGTAGGGTACCTCTAAATATGAAAACAGATGCCATTAAAATGGCTTATACACAGACTTTTACTATTTTAGCCCAAATCCATTAAAAACCTCATTACATTTAAATTGGCATAAACCTCTGTGCCAGTGATCCTCAGCTGATTTAAGCTGCATCAATATAAATCTAGTTTCAATTGATTTAAGAGAGTGTAGGCAGAAATGCACTGCCTTTCACGAACTGATGGGAAGACATACTCTTATTGAATTAGTAAAACTTGTGCACTCCGTCTTTTCATATTCAGCTGTGGGGTTTTTGAACTTTTACCATTTTGCATTTTACAAGGCCTTACAGGCAGTGAAAACAAGTAGTTTTGGAGCAGTCAAGAAAAGGACCTGGGGGTGCTGGTGGACGGCCAGCTTAACATGAGCCAGCAGTGTGCCCAAGTGGCCAAGAAGGCCAACAGCATTCTGGCTTGTATCAGGAATAGTGTGGCCAGCAGGACTAGGGCAGTGATTGTCCCCCTGAACCTGTCACTGGTGAGGCCTCACCTCGAATACTGTGTTCAGTTCTGGGCCCCTCTGTACAAGAGGGACATTGAAGGGCTGGAGTGTGTCCAGAGGAGAGCTACCAGGCTGGTGAGGGGTCTGGAGACCAGGTCATATGAGCAGAGGCTGAGGGAGCTGGGCATGTTTAGCTTGGAGAAGAGGAGGCTAGGGGGAAACCTCATTGCCCTCTGCAACTACCTGAAAGGAGGTTGGAGAGAGGTGGGTGTTGGCCTCTTCTCCCAAGAGAATAATGACAGGACCAGAGGAAATGGTCTGAAGTGGCAGCAGGGGAGGTTTACATTAGATATTAGGAAGAATTACTTTACTGACAGAGTGGTCAGGCACTGGAACAGCCTGCCCAGGGAGGTGGTTGAGTCACCATCCCTAGAGGTATTTAGGAAATGTCTAGATGTGGCACTTCAGGGCATGCTCTGAAGGGCAGAGATTGTAGGTTGTTGGTTGGTTTTTTTTGTGTGTGTGTATGGTTGGACTCAATGATCTCAAAGGTCCTTTCCAACCATGAAGATTCTATGATTCATCAACTGAACCTTTGTGCAACCCCAGAAGCCTTCAGCTTTAGTGTTTTATGAAATTCTAAGCCTTCAGCTTTAGTGTTTTATGAAATTCTAAGGACAGAGGAGAAACATAACATTTCTTCTACTTACCCTACTTTGAACTCAGCATTAGTGTCTGACTAAAGCTGTTTTTGCAAAAGGCATCTAGCTTTTAGTTGAATATGCTATTTTGATAAAAATGATGAAAGCCCATCATCTCAGGTGCTTACCCCAACAGTAAACCATCCTGCCTCTTGGAATCAAATACCTCATTAAAAATTTTGAGTTTCTCTGGCTTTCACTTCCAACTCTCAATCCTTCTTGCATCTTTTTCTACTCAACTAAATACCTTTGCAGTTCTAAGAAGTCCAGTTCAAGTTACCAGGCCTTGAATAGACCTGCCTGTCTCAAATGCGGGTGACACTCAAGGTTAACGGTTCTCATCACAAGTAGCACTTTACTTCTCACAAGCAGAAGTAAGAGAAACATTTCTCAGTCTAGGAGCAATGGTGGCACAGTTAGGATCTCTACAAACACAGATACAGCAGTATTTTAGCATTTCCGAACTCAAGGCACACTATACACACATATACATCCTGTAGGTTTCAGATACATTTGGGCCCACTCCCCAAGATCCTGACCAGCAATTCAGTGGATAATGGTAAATGCCAACAAACTTTGGTGCTTGGCTACTTTCATTTCTCTTTATTCCACCTTTAAAACCACCTTCCTCTAGTAAGGGCTGGAGGTGTGTAGTTAGGAGGAGGCAGAAAAGAAGCATCCAGCGAAACTGCTCTGTTCTCTGGCAGGAAGAAAAGAGTGTTTTCAGAGTATGATTGCTCTCATCTCTTCTCATGTACCAGGTCCATATCTGCAGTCTGTATGTGCAAAAATTAGCCTCTCCCCCACTATTTTCTCCCCTCCTCATGGATATAGAAAACAAAAAAAAAGCAGTATGAGAAGAAAGGGAGGTTGCCCTGACCATTAAGGAACTGAACATGGCTGAGTCAGTTGAGAAGTCTGTCAGACTGCCTGCACGATCTCAGATAAGTCATTTAATCACTCTGCGCTTGAATTCCCCACTACAGTAGTTATTTGGTCTACATGGTCTGTTTATGTCCAGCTTGAAGCAGTCTAATGTTATCGAAGCTTATCTAATATAACACTGTGAGGGCAAATGCAGTTGTGTCTTGAACTGACACTGTGTAATGTTAAAAAGAAGATAGAAAAGTATTGCCCCTCATGGGCTGGCAGTGATAAATTATGCATTACTCTTCTTCCAGCCTCTCATATCTGCAATAGCTACAGTAGAACCTTAGTCCAAACACTGCTCTTATTTAGCACTGAAGCTGTCAAGCGAGTCTCAGCTTTAATGTGAGATTTCATGAAAAATAAATCTGAAAATTTCTCCAAGCTGGAAGGCCTCTAACCATGCCTCCAGCCTGCTAGCCATAGTACTTACATGCTTTGTGAAATTTGTGTTTCACATCAAGAAGGGTAGATGATGGAGGTATCTGGAAAAGAAAACAAAATGCATGCAGATTAATTTTTCTGTCTTCTTTACTCTGGGATCTCTTCTCCCCTCCTCTTATGAAGAGGTGAATATGAAGCAATAATGAATCAAATCAGCAAATTTGCTCTGACATGTTCACATGTTATTAAGGATTGTCCACATTTGATTTACACATTACCTGGGCCATCTCTGCTTGGCCAATGGAGGGGTAAAATCCCAATGGTCAAGAGGGAAAGCTGCTGGCCCTGCTTGAGGCACTAACTGCCCTCAAGATCAAACCAGTGGGAAAACTTGAAGGGTTAGCTTTAGAGGTACGTTCAAGCATTCTGGGGCCTGGCTCTTAGACACATGAAAGGGTTTTCCTGAGGGGCCAGTAATAAAGGTGGCAGCTTCTGTCCTTTCTGCCTAAAATGAGTTTCCTTCTGCATGCTGCCGTTCATGTGCACTGAAGCAATTCAGGTGTCACAGTGTTAGATGGCAGTCTGGAGGCCTTTTAGGCTCTATTTTATTATGTATATTGATTTCTTAATACACTTTGTACAAAGTATCTGAGAAACACAGCATTTACTAGAGCAAAAGACTTAGAAGTACCTTGTACTTACAAGGAGAGGCAATGGAACACTTGAGGAAGTAGTATGTTGAGCTGAAGCTCAGGGTGATAGAGGTGGCAAGAGGCAAGGGTCTGGTCTTAACAAGACCATACCTTTGTAGTTGACGCTGATTTAATATTCTGTATTGTTTATTTAAGCACAGAGACTGAGAAGTAAATTGAACTGTCTTAACCATGGGGATCTGCTTTGGCTCTAGTGAAGACCTCTTTGCTTCAGTCAGACAGCAGAACGCAGAAAACCACCTTCCCTGGAGACTTTAGGCACCTGCACAGCATAGGGTAATACCAGTATGATGTGGTGGTGACATACAGCGAAATCTTGAGGAGCAGCAGAATTTCTTTGGGCTGGGGTAGAGAAACAGCCATGGTACCATTTTCCCTGGCTGGGCACCCATCACCTGGTTCACTCCATCTCCAGCTTCCCTCAGACTAACCAGAATGTGGCAGTTTCCTGACATAGCCTCCTAGGCAGTTACATAGGAACCCAACAATTCTTCTCTGCAGAAGCTTGCCTGTCTCTTCCCACCTAAAGATTTCTACGGGGTTTTCTGGGCAATCCAACTCCACTTTCATTGCATTACGTGGAACTCACACACTTAAGCATTAATCGACTTACTGAGCCTTGCACCACACTTAGACTGTATCCCCACTTCTTCCAAAGGTGGTTAGTGATATTGATCTATCTATGTATTTTACTTATTAGTGATATTAGTGAATTGTGACAATAGCCATGCATAAAAAATAGAGAGAGTAAGAAATTGTGCTAGTAGAGATCATTCAGCACCTTAACATAGGTCGTTTTGCTGAAAAGACTGAGTCTGGAGAAATACGTAAGAAAATAAAATTTCTGACTCAAAAGCAACAAATCAGTACAGAAAGAAAAGTTTTGCTCTGATATAATTTGACACCCCATGCAAATACACAATATATGTGCCGTTAGTGCTTAGGAGTAAGCCAACTTGTTTCCGGTAATAATATGAACAGGCAGAGCGCTTAATACAGATTTCAATGATCTAACGCTGTAAAACAATACCTGTGCTAAATGGTATGTAAAGTTCAGATTTTTCCTAGCTTTTTCTTTGGCTTTAGATGAGAACACTTTCTTTTCCCCAGTTACAAAGGGTTTTACTGGGGACTGGAAAAGTCCTTGTTTGCAGAAACTGCTCTAAGTGAACCGCTACATAAACGCTGACTTTTCTCTCTGATGCACCTGCTAAGCGAAGTCAACTCCACCCAAATCAGGGGCCGGACTCCTTGAGACCAAGGATGTACCCTTTCTCCCTCCCCGCATCACCAAGGTCATGTGGTACCCAAACCACGTTGACCAGTACTGGGCCAGGAGAGGGACATTGCCCTTAGAGTTCCTGAAGCCAGACGGGGTCCCTTTTCTTCCCAGCTACAGGGAACAACAGAAGAAGCCATCTTAACTTTCTAAATTCAAAAAGGAAAGAAAACATTTTATCTGTATTCATTACACTTAAGTCATTCCACGCAACATCCAACAGAACAGCACACCCCCCATAGTCTACAGGGGCCTTTTTCGTAACGTGTACAACCACTGTGGACTTGAATATGGGAGATGGGGGAGGGCACACATTTTCAAAACCTCTAAAAATATCTGAAATTGTTTTCTTACACCTTGTAATCTCACACCTGTCGGATCTGGAGCCCAGAATCCATCAGATATGGATGCAGGTGCTGTTAGCTGGCAACAACCACGTGGCACACAAAACTGCAGACCAAAATCTGTCACGTATCTTAGTGCAGGGCAGGTGTGCAGGTTTTCAGAGTTAGCATTGCCAGCTCAAGGACGGGGATGGTCTTTTTCAATGTGATGGATGATCATCTGGCTTTCTAAACACAGTATAAACCACCTTACAGCAGGGCCTGCATCCCTACAGGAGATCAGCATCTCACCGTGACAGGTTCTGGGAAAGAGTAGCCAGGGCCAACCCATGCTCCAGAGAGCTGATCATCTGATTAAGTCAAGGGAAGCTGAAAGACAAGCTGAACACGCTCACAAGCTGAACACGCTCACAGAGCAGCACTAGCTCAAAACAGAGCCCATGGTCTCCATCTGCGCTCCTGAGTATGTGTCAGCTTCGGGGCAGCACTGCTTTCACACAGTGCAAAATTTATAGTCCATTCCTTCTTAGCAACTCTACCTTTCCATCCCTCTCCCAGTTTTCCACCTGAGGCTTTCAGTGCTTTCTCCCCTCCACATCCTGCTATGCCAGCCATGGGATTCATACCACCTAACTTTAGCTATCAAAAAATTAGCCTAAGCTTGTGTTCTACCTATAGAACCATTCACGTGCTTCAGGTGTTTAAAAGTTACAAAGTACGTGCCAGGTTTTGTGCTTGCAATGGCCTGCTGCAGCAGAGGAGCCAGTGAGTGTATCCACGTGGTGTGATGTGAACCATCACATACCACTTCCCCTACAGCCAAAGCTGGTGCCTGAACAGCGTAGCTGCAGCTGGGAGGGACTGTGCTCTATACGACACCTCTGAGAGAGGCAGAGCTCATTAGCAAGATCACTGCTGTGCCTGAGCACATCCAAGCTGCTTTAGGCTAGAGCTGGTTAAATTCCTGCCAGCTCAGGCCCAGGCAGAGTGTGTACTTGGTTGGTTAGTCGCGGTCTGGCGGCTCTGCGTGGCACCACACTCTACGGGCTGCAAGTGCCCAGGGAAGGCCTGGAGCACACATCCAGCCAGGAGGGCAGGAAGACTTTGGTTTTATGGGCCAGCTGGCTTCGAGAAGGACCCTTCCACTTGAGACAAACTACACAGATTGCGAGTTGAAAAATAACACAAACACCATCCTCTTCCGAATGGGCTATAACATAGAGGAATGACAGTGTCCTATCCCAGGCAGAATAACGGGGCCATAGCCACAAAAGAACGAAATACATTTTTTTATGATCTTGATAATTCTGTGTCCTTTTTGTTAAAGACCTCATAAAACAACTGGCAAAGTTATAGATTCAAATATTGATCAGTGTGAAGATGGATGCTGAGACATCAGCTTACTACTAAGAGTGTCCTCTTCGTAGACCATTAATTATCTTTTGTTCTTTTCATTGTACATCAATATAAGCTAAAGAATTGTAAGGACTGGAACAGCATCTGCTCTTATTACCCTTTGTGCTAACTGAATAAAACACCCTGGAACATTTCATTGTAATTATTAGGCTTACTCTTTTAAATTATTTCTGAAGGTGTTATAACCTTCCTTTTCCACTATTTCAGCACTTTTCAAATGTGCAAAGGGAAAGCAGAGTGAAAGACCACCCTTGATTTTATTTAAAATAAGATGAATTTCATTGTGAAAACACCTCTTACTTGGCCCACATCTTCTATGACTGATGGTCAAGCCAGTTTTCCCTCGAACTTCTTAACTTGTAGTCTAACTCCAGATTTTAAATATAGTTAACTTTCTAGTAAGTTGCTATCATGTGTAAGGTTCAAGACTACTTCTTCTTCACAAAAAAAAGTTATGAAGAAATGCAGATTTTACAGGTGCGGGTTGCATTCATTACACTTTTCATTCAGAAAAGGATGATTTAAAATCCTCAAGTCCTATTTTTCCTATACCTTCCTTGCAAAAATACTTTTACTTTTCCATTCGAGACAACTTTTCATTTTTCAGGAATTCAAGACTGAAAGGACCTTCTGGGTCACCCATTCCAGTTCTATCCTTCCTTTATGCACCAATGCACAAAGCATCACATTTCTTTTTAAGATTTAAAATACCATATTAGTAACTTAGGCTATGACTCAAGGAACAGCACTAAGTGGAAGATATTATGGGAACTTAATACTGCCTTTTGTGAGTGCAAGCTAATCAGATAGTTATCCACTTTCATACCTCTCACATTTATAAGTCAAGGAATTATAACAAATCTAGCGATCTGTATGTAATTGCATCATGCAGTTCTTGCACTAAAGAATTATTTCAGGGGTTAGAGGTTAGCAGAATATCAATAAGAATTTGAATAGTAGAATTTTAGCAAATAAGTGATCTTTCATTCAACATTTCCCTTTGAATGTTTTTTCTCTTTGTGACATGTCAGTACCACTGTGCTGCTGAGTCACCTACTTTCCAATAGGCAGACATTTTCCATAATTGCAGAAATTCAGAAATTCTGCCACTCCAGCTGCTCACTAACCACACACGGCCCCATGTTCAGACAGGGTACCTTTGTTCAAAAGGGTGACATCGGCTTATTTCAGCTGAGAATCTGACCCCAAAACAGATAACCAGCTAATGGGAAAGCCAGGTAATTTCCAAATTCAACACTCAACAAATACTTCATCATCATTGCTTTTGCACCCTGCCCTTGCTTTCGGACCATGCTATATCATTAGAAATCAGTGGTATTTCACAGAAAGTTAATCAGGAAAACACCTGTTCTAATTGATCTCTGTGTTTTGTGTTTGGCTTCTAGATCAGATTACTTTTTTTTAATTGTTATTTTTCAAAGACAGCATTAAAAATTGGATACTGATTTACTGTAACCTCCCTCAGTGTGTCCCACGCTGCTGTCTTGTTAGCCTGGTGAACCAGTATGCCGGTCATGTCCAAAGAGATATAAATAGATGACCCCACCGTGGAAATGACATAGAAGTAGCTACATATAGACGAGTGGTGTCAGCAACTACACAAAGGCTTTATATGGAATTTAATATTTTACTCAGTAGACTGCAGTGAACTGCCTACCAAACAGCTAGTTCTGATCTCAAGCCAGTCTTTGCAGAAACTGGAGATACTCAGAACTATGGTTTTAGCTCACGTCGGTTCCAGTGTACTCTGAGATTATTATGTGGTCACATGAACTTTAGCATATGAGATAATCCAACTGACTAATATTTCCAGTGACTATGGGGCAAATTATCTAAGAATACACATAACCACATGCTTGCCGGGTGCAGTCATGTCAATTTACACTTGCCAAGTTTGTCTCTGAAGATGTTATATTGGTTTTGTACTGCTAGCTGGGTACTTATATTTAAAAAAAACTATCCCTTTGCAAGAAGTTTTCTGAAAAAGCGTCAGACACCAGAAGGAGCTTTTTCTCCCTCTGCTAAAGATGAGAGTGGAAGTAAAGAGAATGCAATCCATTAGCAGACAGAACAGAGGCCATCCCTCAATTTACCGAATTCACCACATTCACCTATTTCTGTGCAAATCTGACTAGAACTGGTATGCCTCCATGCCTTCTGACCTTTGATTAAAGGGAACTGAGTAAGGTTGCTGTACTCACCTTGAGAGCTTAACAGCAGAACCAGTCAGGAAACCTCTGTCGCAACACTTTTCTGCCAGGGAAAGGGAATTGTTCTGGCAAAACTCTGGATCTGTAAATTTGTATTGACTTCAAATTTTAAAAATTAAATAGAAAATGTTTTGGTTTTTTTTAACTCCTCTTCAGGAACATGCTGAAAATTCATTTCATTGTGTTATTTTCATTTCTTTTTATTTCTCATCGGTATGGAACTTTCATTACTTTTGCATTATTTTATGACACATCAGTCATGATAGTGTAAAATAATGTAACACATGGCTCTCATGCCATGGAAAATAACCGAATAGGAAATAATATTCAAATAAATGCATATTAAATTGTAAAATAAATTGCACTTGAAATGCAATATTTATTGTGTCATAGAGGATTGAAATATTCCAAAATTAATTTATAATGCAGTCTTTCACAAATTCTACCTCATCAAAAATTCAAGACTCATTTTTTTCCAGTGTAATTTGAAAAGAAAACATTTGGGATATGCACTTAAAAAAAACCCCAAACAACTCATTTTTACCAGTTCTTCTCAGGAAGAAAGTGAGGTTTGGGGTTTTGTTTGGATTTTGATTGCCAGTCCTAGCACAGATTAAACATATAGCTTAGATGTGAAATCTCTCTGAATTTGTCTTCCCTTTTCCATGAAATAGCTGTAGAGGTTTATGTTTGGTTTTTTATACCTATGCAGACTGCTAACATTTAAAATCAAGGCATGCACCCAAGAAACTCAACCAATTCTTAGCACAGGATGGTCAAAAACTATTTGGGGGACTGTACGAAAACAAAAAGCAAGAGTGAGATTAACCAACTCAAAAGAAAATTCCCAGGAGAACACGTATTAGCAAAACAAGGGGTTCTGTAAGTAGCAGGGCTAATAAAGCCTTACTTTCTACTAATAAAGAACTTCAAAGCCTTTTCCAGCTGCCTCATATCCCTTCCCTGTCTCCTATGACATTTCCATGGGGCAAGAAATGGGGTCTGTTTTGCTGCCCTGCACTTGTTGATGGCCCAGTCGGGATGCGCACATCCAGCAGACAGCTGGCTACTGGCGTGCAGCAGGGGTGAAGGCTGCACTCCGCCTGCGCTCTCCACTCTGAAACTCTGTGCTACCTGGCCACCAGCTGCCATTAGACCAACAGCAACTACCTCATCTTTTGAGCCTTTTTTTTTTTTTCTCTCTCTTTCAGATGTATTTAAATTTGGCCAGTAGGTCCAAAGTTTTGTTGAGGAGAGAAGGCAGGGAAAGATGGAGAGACAGCAAGCCCCCTGTGGTTCCTGAGGGGAAGTATGAAGCTGAGAAGCAGAAAGGAATGGGAAACAGCAGTGTCACATGAGAACAATTAGACATCATCAGGTCAGTTAGAAATTTAAGTACTTTTCACAATACCAAGTGCAATGAAGAGATGCTTGCTGTACTTCTGATACAGATTCTCTGACTGTCACAATTTGTTCTCTTGTAGCACAAGAGCTGTATATATTAGTACAGGAAAGCTTGCATTTTAAGGATTTTTTAAAATCCAAAACTGTTTAAACGTAGACAGATATGTTATAATGATAAGCATTATAGCTAGGTATTTATAGATCTATTACTACATGGCTCAGGTATTTTGTGAAGATTGACAGGTCTGATTTCAGAAGGAACCTGAAGCATGTTCTGATGGACCAATAAATCATGGGCAGGCGTATTTTAATCTTACAATAATGCCTATATGAAATGCCATTATATACCTAAACTTCCATCATGGGTTGTGCCGATTAACTATTAGACTAATAAAACACCTACAGCTCCCTATGGTCTTATATTGCTCCAGTACATTCATAATTTGCAATAATCTGTGAATTATCTTTGATGCAGTAAGGCAAATGTGCAGCTGGGGTAAAATGTCACAACTTTGTTGGGAAAAAGGACATTTTCACACTGGCTGGGAATCTGTCTCTACAGATACACTTTTGGCAATATTCACCGCTCTGGTAGCATAGCTGGCTTTTACTGTTGGCCAGAATGGCTTATGTTCATGAAGCACCACTGGTGTCTAAAGAATTCATTCTCTTGTTTTCGCTGAACTTTGAATCATGCTTTAATTTTTTGGTTCATTTATTATTTCACTCTTTCTTTCTTCCCTCCCAGGCTTAGACTTTTCTATCTAAAATAAGAGATGTATAAAACCTGTCATTTACAGGCACTCCTAAGCTTTGAAAATTAGTATCAGCTGAAGCATTAGTCTTCTGTAGTAGTTTCTGTAATTCTTTAAATTATCCCTTTATAAATGCTAAATGCCCGAAAGTTACCAGCTTCTCCCCTCCCCGGTCTCTCTCTTCTAGATAAATCAAAGTCCATTTCTCCAGGTATTCCATGTAAAAAGCCATATTGAAACAAGAATGGTGACAGCAAAGAGCAAGCAGAAATTAATATGTCTAGTTGCCTCTTTTCATCTGAAACTATCTGCAGCTACATTGACATTAAAATGATGTGAATTTCTAGTAGAGCAGGAAGAAATTAGTGTAATGCATTGCTTCAACAGAATTTGAATATGTTTACCTACTTTACCACATGTAACTAATAACTGAGGAAGAAAATACTACAGTCATCACCTCCAGCACTGGGGGGTAGGCATAAGATTCAATTCTTACGGGCAAGAACACACATAGACTTTGTAACATGTTTGTAAATGTAATGTATTTTCTTGCAGTGCCTCCCAGCAGGGACCAGATCCCTGTTGTGCTGGATGCTGTGAAAACATACAGTATAAAACACAAGACGCCATGAAATCCTCTTTCCAAAAGGAAGTTACAAAGAGGACTCCGTCAGCAATAGGCCTACGTCCAGCCAGTTTTGTGTCTGTGTTCCTTCACCCATATTGCTGTGGGAATCCCTAGTTTGTTGGACTCAGCATCAACATATGCTCTTACCATGGAACCCCCTCCTCTGACATAGCTGGTTATTCAGTCCCTTTGGGCATCTTTGTCATCAGAGGCAGGACACCTCTAATAATATATTGCTTGAACAAGAAAGATGATGATCTTAAAAATCCTATGCATGAAATGAGGCCGCTGTGGAAGTGCACAGGGTCTGCTCATTCTCCACAATGAAGAATATAGAGTTCTATGAAGTGAAATGTTGTAATTGCAAAACTTAGGGAAAAAGACTATACAAGGCAATGAAAATACTAATCTCTTTCCTGGGAAAGGACTTCTTTACTATACTTCACTAGAATGAAACAAATGAGGACAGTCTGATGTAAAAGCAATGTCCTGGTACTGCAAAGAGTTCCTTTGCAGAGTTTCATTGCCTACTTTAATGATTGCATTTGCTCACCTAAAATGAATGTGGTATGTCTAACCTCCAAGTCATGATGTGAGAAGTTATTTTTATTTGCTAGGGATGACTACACAAAAGAGAGCTAGTGATGACTGTTCTTGGCTGTTCACTTTCTGTGACAGAACTGCAACCCACAGGCGAAATAATAGATTGCTGATACTGGAGATACCATTTCTGCATGTAGCTGATTTTGCTGTCATGCCAGTGTAAATACATTGTTAAGCCATAGGATAGGCCCTATGCAAGCGTCCTTTAATTAAAGAAAAATAACAATGTTCAGGTGACTTTCATTGTAGGCATTGCATGGCATGTCTGCACTCATAAACATAAAGTTCCTACGGTATGTATCATTAACCACAAACATTTAACAATCAGCAACTGGGTTTTCCAAAGAGATTTCAGTGGGAGAGGGCACTGAATGAATGGAGGGCTGGTTTTAGGAACAGTAGGAAAGTAGCTTCCATGATCTTTGCAGCACACCAAGAAAAGAGACACTTTCCTGCACTCTTAGGAACAAGCTCTCTTCTGTAAGCCCTAAGAAGTTTTCTGGAAAGGAGGGCCACTGTGTAGCAGACAAAACCTGAGTTTGCTCCTCTGCTTTTAGCTTAACTTGCAAAACCATATAGCCCAAAACTACTGAGCTGTGAGGCTTTAGATGGGAAAAAGCTTTCTTTGCTGGTTTCCCCAAAGGTGATTTATTTGGTAAAAACTATATTGTGTAACACTTTCTGCCTTAAAAGCAACTCATGCAAAATTAATTACATTGCACTATGTTTGTGGGAAAACACATTTTACTACAGGTTAATTTGAAGAAAAAAATATTATACAATGAATGCTATAACAGAAACAGTTATGAGTTGCCTTAACAGCATTTATAAATCAAATCACTGCACATCGATAACTTTAAAACTAACCTACATCAGGCTTTTGGAATAATGTACAAGTAAAACAGTTTTTGAGTAGCTATGTATTTTTCATAAGTTGTGGCTGACGAAAAATGTGGATTATTTGTTAAAAAATACAAAAAGGAATTATTTTCTTTCATTTTTAAGACTTGATGAATTCTGCATGTTCTGTTGTTTTCTATAGCTTTTTGGATGTAATATGGGAGCCAAAATCCTTAGACATTATGGGACTCTTTTTCGTTGAAAATATTTCTAACACGGAATCATTAATTAGACGCCCTCTCCCCTTTACAGACAGGGAACTTCATCCATAGAAATCAATAAATTGTGAGGAAAAAAGGGACTTGTGATCATCTAGGCTCACCTGTTGTTCTACACTGGCCAAAGAAGAGATTTATTCCTTGCTGAATATTTCTTTCAGTCCTTGACCAAGAAACCTGTACGACTCATGTTTCAACTACGGAACATCCTGAAAAAATGCAGTATTGATTTGTATGTTGAGAGACTGAAGGTTTACCCATGAGATGTCCAACTGTTACTCCTTGATTGACTATCAAAATATGGGCCGAATTTCTTGGCTAAATTTGCCTAACTGTGGCCTTTATCCACTACCTCTCGTAAGGCCTTTGCCTGCTTGGGTAAACACCTTCCTGTTGTGAGGGATCCTCTCCTGGGCCATGGAGGGATCGCAGGTCAGGCAAGATGCTCTGCGTACCCCCAAGCCATGCTGTGCAGGAGGACACCAGCCTGCCTCCCTGGGGAGCGGGGAAGGAAGGAAGGAAGACCCAGGACTCTGTCATTCACTCAGACCTGGGTTCTTGCCCTCTCATGGGCAGTGTGCATAGCAGGAGGCCGCTCGGACATCTCCTCAAAACCTCAGTGCCTTTTGTCCCCCTGCTGCCATCATGTCAGAGTGCAGGTACCTCTCCTCACATGAGTACAGTCCCAGGGTACCTCCTCTGAGCATTTATATACTGCTTTTAAGGAGAGGCAGATGGGGTTGTAGCCTAGGTTTAAATTAGCTTTCCCTACTAACTCCTTTTTGAAGCCTTTTTCCAACTGTCAAAGGTACCCCCTTTTATCTATAAATTTCTGGTGCTTGCCATCCTGCCAGAATTAGTTTGGGGACATTTTGTAGAATAACTGGGGAAAAAAAATTGAGACAGATTTGTGTTTCCTCCCTTCTCTCCCCATCCCCAAAATCCGAAGCTTCTTCTCTATGACATTTCACCTCAGTATTGATTTCTGTACCAAGAGCAAATCTGGGGAAAAAGATCTCAGACTTTTAAATTCTTTACGTAACTAACTCGCTGGAAAAGCTTGTGGGCACCAAACTACTTGCATAATGTCATATCCATAGCAGAGGAAGTCCCCAAAGCATGTTGACAACACTAAGTAAAAGAAATAATGCTACTATAAAGAATGTTATGTTCGTTATGTTCAAAGTATGCATGTGCAAAATGAACTGCCAGTGTTGCTGACTCTTGTGAATTTAATTCAAGTTTTGCAAGACTAGGTATTTTTCTTCAAGACCCAGTTCCTGGAGGGGATGACTATGAGACAAAATGTCTGTGGATTTCCTCTTCTACCGCTTTCTTTCAGTATTTTTTTTCTGCCTTTCCTGACTGTGGAAAAGCCTGTATTATGATGTGAATGTATCTTACAGGCTTAAAAATCAGGCAAACATGTATTTATTCTGTTCTTTTAAGCCAATCTTAAAGACGATCAAGACCTTACAGCAACCACTCAGTTCACTTAATATAAGTGACTGATCCTTCCCCAAAGTATAAGATGGGTAAGAAAGCCAAAGGAAATAATGTTCTTTCCATTTTACAGATGGAGAATTAATTCACAGTTACTTATGCTGGATCCAAAGCACACTGATTTCAATTGATTGCTTGAGATCACACAGCTGAACACACCTCTGCTAAATCCCTGACACTGCATTGAGCACAAGACATCTTTTCTTTCTAAATACCAAAACTAGTTAGATGTATCATCATTTTTCAGACTTTCAGAGCTCCCACTAATCTGAATAGGATTCATGTGCATACACAAGAGTCTCATAGAAACGAACCCTCTGGAAGCAGTGACTGGTATTTAACCACATACCATTAATCACTCTGCCTGAGTTTCTATTAGGTGTAGAAAGAAAGGAGTCTTCTCTCTGCCATTATAATAGTGTTTGTCCTTTTAGATTTATTAATCTGGGAATATTACAAATGTATTTGCTAAATCATAATAGTCTGAGCTACTAACAATATGCAATAAGAGTGTAAATACATACATTTTAAAATCTATGGTTCCTATTCTCTCCTATTATAAATCCTGACAAGTAATAATTACATGCAACCCTGAGAAATGAAGCTAATCGTAATTATCTTAGAAACACAAAACAGGCATTAGAAGTGTCATGTTGGGTCTATATCAATGTTATATTTAATTAAGCAGAAGATTATGCATAATCCAGTAAAATGGTCTCTTGTTTGCTCTAATAACCAACTGAAATGAAGTTCAACAATACTAACAGGTGTTCACAGAAGTAAGGAACTCAACTTCTGTACTTTCAGGGTTGCCTTAAGAAGGGATTATCGCAGCAAATTAAGGGATTTAAACAGCCAGGTAAATGTGCATTCAAAATCCAAATTCTTTAGGCAGTCTTAGAAAGCTCAGCCTTGCACTATACTTGCACCAATACCTTGGTACTGTGCCAAAAAATAATAAAAAATTAAAAAAGGTCCACGCTGCTGGCCATGGCCATGTAAATTGAACATAGATTCCTGAGCAGATGCTTTCACTTTATAGTTGTTATTGCTCCTCTGTGTGTATTTTATCTCCATAGAGCGAGTACTGCCCAATCACGACTCATAACTCTCCGCCACTACAGGGGCAGAGTCCATGGTTTGGAGAAGGTGTAGAAAATGTACAGGCTCACCAAAATTCAGAATAAAGATTAAAATGCAGGTTTGCTATTGTCCCAGCAGACTATAGTTCTTCCATGGAAGGATTCCTGAAATGTGGCTCTACACTTAATTCTGTATCTGTTAATATATTTTTTTAATGACACTATAGGAAAGCTTAAGATAAGAAAAGACTCAGTCTTTTTTTGGATTGAAACCTTATTCAGTATAGTATTAGATAACCCTTTTTAATAATGGTGTAAATATCACTAAGTAAATGAAATAATGCAAATACTAACATTAGAACTAGTATTAATATTACTATTTTGTACATGTTTCCCCTTTGGCTAGATTTAAAAAAATCTCAAAAAATATTTTGCCTCATTAAGAATGAACAAATGAGACATCTACCTTTAACTAGGCATACAAATTGTGAAAACACCCTTTAAATGATCAAGAACACTAGAAGCGTTCCACCCTGCATATTTCCAAGGCATTAAATTAAACATTTGAAGCAAACTTATCCACCAGTTCCATCTGTTGCCAGTGAGGATAAGGGAATTTTTTATTCTTATTTTTTTCTTCTAGCAAAACAGTAAGTCTCATAACTCTGCTATGCTATTGAAAAATGCTATACTCTAATATACTCTAAATAGATTAGGATTCCCATTTTAATGGCACACAAGAGACCAGCTCTTCTGCTGAGGGACAATGAATCACAAAAACTGTGATGAAAATATTTATGAAGCATTTTTTAGCTGTTGTTTACTGTGTTGTAAACTTCCTTCCTTACCCAGTCCTCTCATATTACTTACACAATTTGACTGTAGTTGATATTTTTTGATTCACCTTATTAAAACTAAAAACAAAAACAAACACCAAACAAACAAACAAAACCACCCACCTCTTTTAGCTAAGACCCTCTGTTTACAAATGAAATTTTTTAAAAATTGCCAGGTTCCTGCCCAATATGATGGGTAGGGTGCAGCTGAGTATGTTTAGCATTGCAGAGATGCTAAGCTTTACAAATGTATTAAAAGTGAATATCCATTCTGAAGCAGACGTTTAAGTATCATGCTCTGAAATAAACACTGTAATCTAAGTGTCAAGAGACAGCCTAAGGACATGTCTTGAGTCCACAGAGCAGCCAGGAGGTCTAAAAGAAACCAGTGTTGGGATTATTTGTAAAAATGATGGAGAAAAACAGCCAAGGATTGTGACTGACGAGGAGTTCTGAGTATCTCCCAGGGGAAAGAACGAAAGTATTTCTGTTACAGAATAAGACCACAACAGAGTGAAAACTGAGTCCCTGAACTGTCACAGCATGAGCCAGGCACATCCCCGGTGTGCTGAAGTAATACACTTACCTTGTCCACAATGCAGATCTGCTTCTTGCTTTGCACGTCAAGAATTTCCACTTCGAAGTAAGTGATCTTTGAATGCTTGAGCACTGGTGATGATTTGAGATGGCCAGCAGAGAGCACGAGCTGAGAGAAGTTGAAAAAAGAGCGTGTGTCATTGTGGGACATGGATAGAGCTCCTCCATGTGCTGCAAGATCCCTCTTGTGTTCTGGAGCACTGGGTTTCTGCCTCCTGTGCATGGTGTGACCCAGCAGTAGTGATCGTCATATCAACAGGGGACAGTTACAGGGGGAAAATGTTTCCTCCCTGTATCAGTTAAATACAATCACAGACTGATGAAACACGAAAGGTCAAGTGGCGTTCCATTTTAAGAGTACTGTCTTATTTAGCAGGAGTGAAAACAATGGCCCTGTAATCCATGTCTATATTTGACCTGCTATTGTGATGTGCTGTATTGCTGCTGCTTTTTTTTTTCTTTTTATTTAAACCAGCATTTGAAACAACACATCTAGAGATTCCCTATTAGAAGTCAGATCCTGAAATTCCAGAGCTCCAAAGGAATTAGGAATGAATGCAGCAGCAAATTCCACTGTTATCTACTGAGACAGATGTTTAGAAGTGTCCACATATATGCATATGTATAGATACGTGTGTGTATATTTTATATATATATGTACACGTTATATGTGTGTCTATGTGCACACATAAATGTATCTATAAAATTATGTCAGATATCATCTATTATAGAAATATTTACTAACAAAATTCCAGCAGTTCATCAGCAAAATTTAGAGATTACTTGCAAATATAGAGAGGATCTTGTACCTGCTTGTATTTACTGCTATGGACTCTCTCTGATATTTAATGGGGTAGAGCTTTCCTTGCAGCCTGCCAGGGAAACTCAACAGAAGTAAACGAAATTATAACCATAAAGGCATTAATTCAGGGCTTGGATCATTTTACTATTTTCTTATTCTTTCCTGACAATCAATTTTCACAATGCAAGTCTGCAGCAAAACAAAAGTAGCCTTAATGGTAAAAATAAGGATTACTTAAAACGACAAATTTTCTCTAAATGGGCTCCCCAAGCCTTGTTTAAACTTCTTCTTTCCTTGCATGACTTTTTTATAGGATTTAATAGAACTACCAGCACTTTTCCATCCTGAGGTTCTTCCTAAATTTCCCTGGGCTGCCTAGGGTTACAGTGTTAGAAGGGCACCGTGGATTTCTGCAGACAGCTCTTTCCAGGGGAGACACGGGGTAAGTTCTGAATACATTTCTACATGGTAAAACCTCAGGGAAACTACGGTCACTATTAGAAAAATCATATAGGCTTGTTACACTAAGGAAATTTAATTTAGTGAAAAAAACCTTTTTTTTAGTGAAAAACAACCTTTTGTTGTGTGGACAAAACTGACCACACAACTCATAGCTCTGGGAGGGAAAGTGGGAACAGAACAGGTCTCTTTTCTTAGATTCTGTTATAACTTACAGAAAATTTAGTGGTCATCCCACCTTGTCGAGTGACACGTGACAAGAAACTCTATGGAGAAACTAATTGATGAGTTGTTACAAGGATTAAAAATAAGAATGAGAGGGACCCCCAAAGAAAGGCAATTTCCAAACTAAAGCTCCTCTCCTGACAATATTCACATGTTCATCTTCACATATATGAGTTATCTAGTTGCTGTTGATGCAATAATCCATGCTACATCAAGTTGTATATGTGATTAAATTCTGGAGAATCAAGCCTGCATACATGAAATGTGTCCTGCTCATAGACATATGGAAAAGACACAGGAGAAGGAAACAGCGAATTAGCAGGGGATGAACTCATGAGCAGGTCTGAGCTCAGCGGTAACAGGACTGGGCGTCTGAAATGACAAAATACTTGCAACAGCACGTGCTAGTCTAATTTATTTAGGATTCTTTAGCCAGTTGTTCTGACTAAAGAGGCTAACCCCAACTCATAACCAAGATGCTTTGTGTTCATGTGACATGACAAACTTCTGTGTAGCTGAGGTCTGAGAAAAATGTCCCTGTTACTTGTTGATGCAGTCATGCAGCCTTTGAATGCTCTCACTGGCTTTGTTAGTGGAAAACCCTGACTGTGGGAATGCAAGTGTGTAACAATATTCGTCACCTAACACAAACAAGGATTAAATTTTGGCTCTACTGAAATTATTTAGTGTCTTGCCATTGAAGCAAAACAAGCCAGCATCTAAAGAAAAAAATTGCTAGACTTGAACAAGATTATATTGTTATCAAAGAAGCACACCCATCTCCCAGTTTAGATGAAAGGTATGCAAAGAACTCCTTGGTGGAGTCAATATAGCAAGCAGAAGTTTTGGTATAAGCTAGTCAGAACATGGAGAGTGACAAATTATTGGCTAACTGTAAGGGGTTTGCTAAAAACAGCCAGGTAAAGACCACAGAACCACTGCTCCTAAATTCCAAGTGTGAGATACACTTCTTTGAACAGTCTAAGCTGCTTTACAAGAGACGAGACAAGCTCATATAATATCCCCTTTTAGCCATAAAATCTATGAATCAGTGAGCTGTAATAGCATATATTAATAAATTTCTAAATTTATTTCAATTCAAAAGCAGTAAAGAATAATATTGATCATCATGGCTAATTTCTGTGTAAATAAGGAACTGGTGTTGCAGTCATTACTGTGGGTATATTTATAACATTATTTAAAATTATAATATTTGAGACGCTGCTTCTGAAAAAAAGCTTTTGATTTACTGCAGACATTTAAATGATCAGAATTTTATTACTAACTGATGAGTACTTGAGTATCTGAACCAATTACAGGAAAATGCTTACAAAAATGTATTTTTATTTGTTCAATCTAAGCTAATCATATGCAATTTCAACACTTTGATAAACAACAATCTTTACAGAGCCAAATACTTTGCTGACATAAACTAGTAGGGCTTCCCTGAAGATGACTGGCCCTTTGCTCACTGTGTTAAATTATGGATCTAGGATTACACTGCAGCACCATGTCTACCGCAAACATATTACTTGCATATAAGTTGGGTGAGAGCTACTCTACCAAAAATAATCAGGGATAGCATTACCACTGATAACCTGAGCTCTAAAAGGGAGATGCATAAAAGCATTGGGAACTTTGCCATTAATGTGACAAGTGCTGCACTTGCCTGAAACATCATAAATGGGTTTGGATGTTCTGGCTCAATGTGAAGTAATTCAGCCCATTCTATGTAGAAGCGCACATAGAAGGGAAACATTAACTACTGGACAAAAGACACATCTTCCCTTTCAATGCAGTTATATGTACCTCATCTCAGTCCCCGGCACTGGAGATGGGGAGTCCCAGCACATGGGGACAAGCGATCAGTCCTGTGGCGAGATTTATCAACCCCCATTACATGGGTATGAGCTGCTGTTCCCGGAGCTGTGGCAGGGCTAGTAGCCAGCAGTTACCGAGTCCCTGACCTCAGCTTCATTCTGGGACTCTAAGAGGAGTCAAAGAGCACTCAGCAAGAATTAAATCATCTCTGACAGCGTCAACTCGCACTGGATTTCCAGCCATATAAGGGGCCGGTATTTTTGAGGGGCCACGAGGATGGGCATAACTCTTCTCAAACTGTGTCTCTACCTCCTCTCCTCACTTGGCACTTGGCTGACATGAGCTGTTTTGCAGACAGGCAGGCATTTTGTTAAGCCATCCTTCTGAAAGGCACTTTTTCCAGGAGGGAGGGAATGCCTGCCCCGAAAGCATGCAGCAGGGCCATCATTTCTGGTTAACCGAAATGCTGGTATTTTCACAACTAAAGCGACACCTGTAGTGGACTTTATGCGTACTTCTAATACAGTATCTTGAAATAAGCATCAACCTGTGCATGTCATGACAAAACAGGTAATGAAGTGCTGGGCACGGACGAAGACTTAGCATTCAGTTTCTGCTTATGGCACTGATTTCCTGTGAGGTGTTAGGGAACTGCTGTTTTTCCTGCTTTTCCCTTCCCATTCCACATGCCTTCTCTGCGTGAGGCTCGCTTGCACTGTGCATTTTGCAGACAGCCTGGCACAAAGGGATTTCACAAGATCTCAGCTGGGGCCTTAAGGCGCTTCTGAAGTTCCTTTTCATCTTTGGTCGTGTTTTGTACTCCTCCTTCCCCAGAGAGCTGGTCATCTCCTTTCACTCTGCAGTATGTCGCCTGTTAAGTCAGCAGCAGAGGGTCATCTCTGTCAGTCCAGATGCTTGTCAGCAGCACCTCACACATCGCTTTTTTTATCGCATGCACTTCAAATGCTTGGTGCAAGCAGGGTTATTCCTTTCCCACCGGCTTTGTGATGCCAAAGAACTGAACAGTGGCCCCAAGACACAAGACTCCAGAGCCCAAAGTAAGTGGGGTTCCATACTGCCGGTCATGCAGCCTAAAGCAAAGTGGATTCCCAAGGTCACACATATTCACGTCAGTGTTGCATTTTTGGAGATTCTGCCATTCATTTTGCTGGGGAAGGAGTGGCTGGGACCAAGTGCTCGACTGTGAGATCCCCTTGCTAAAGGAGGTTTGAAGCAATAGGTTCCGGTGGTAGCACCATGCCCTGTGTTCTCACCACCCTTGTTTCGGAGCTGTGCCGCCCAGACAGCTGGTGCTGCGCCTCATCTAATCAGCGCTGCTCCGCGGCTCCCCATTTCAATCTTGGATTTTTCAGAGCCAGGCAGGAGCGGAGCTGTGCTTTCAGGCTCTTTTCACTGAGCTGTCCAAGGAAGGATTTAAGAACCTGATACAATGTACTCATTTGGAAAAGCACTAACAATAATTTGTTTGTCTGGCTCCTGGCTTCATCTGGATGAGAGTTTAGGAATAGGTTTACCAGACTATTTTTGGGGCTAATGCTTTTAAATATTTTGTTTGATTCTGTTATCCATATCATATTAGTAACAACTAGAATGCATTTCTGAAGCATAGTAGAAATTTAAGCATGTGAGCCCAGCTGTTAGAAATTAAGAACGTAGAGCTAAGATTGCAGTGGATACTATGTGAAATTTGATACCATTATTCCCAAATACTGTTTATAAAGCCTGCAAAAACAAACAAACAAATAAAGAAACAAACTCTGCATGAACCTCTGGGATTTCTTTGCCTGCACATGCCTACCTCAGCAGCCTCAAAATCAATTTAAAGCATTTTATCTACATGTGCATACACACACAAAAAAAAGCAACTTAGAAGCAGCTCCACAGTGTTACTACTAACACTACTTGGTAGTTTAATTTTCTCTCTTGAAGCTAAATCTCTTGACAAATATGTAATGGACAGGACGGAAAGACACAGAAGGACAGTGCAGTCACTCTGTAACACGAAACAATCCTAAAGCTATTTTAAATAATGCTGAAGTCAGAACTAGACCTTGTTGGTGCTAAGGGACAGGGCAAAAGTGATACACACCCAGGTCCCTCCCCTTCAGCTAAACTGGCAGGGCTCCTCAGCAAAGGATGACCAGCCTTTCTGACCCTGTGGGCTGTGCAATGGAAACACTACACGGCCAAAAACTACAAGCGTTGGGACACATCCTTCAGAGGCTCTGAGAAGGGACAGTCCAGGGAACAGCTTGCGAGCAGGGCCCAGACATCTCCAGTGACCACCTTGTCCCCGCAGGAGACGTTTTTACCACTGACTATCGCAGCAATGGAGTTTTGCCAGCTGTTTAAAATCTCACTGTAGCAACCTGGCTTTATCCTTCTGCCTTTGAAAACTGAAAATGTTGACTTTAAACTTTGATGTGGGTGGTGTCAATTAGAAGCAAATTCACAGAGCAAATCAAATCCAAAGCCGGGGCTTATTTTATCCCCCACAGATATCCATGAGAGACGCAAGAGAAATAAGTAAAGCCAACAGACTGGCACAGTAATTCTATCTGCAAGAAGTACAAAGTGAAACCTCCATCCCCAGCCCCTGTCGCACACAAATACACACCTACTTCTCTACCAAAATAAGTGCAGTGTGATACAGAGCTCAAATCTGATAACAGTCATGATATATTGTAAGAAACAGCTGTTGGACTGCAGCATAGAAGAAGCCTGAGGAGATGCTCCTGGTGATGAAGAGGCCCAAAGACACCATTGTAGGTGACCTGCTAGATTAATCTTTTAATGTTATTGACAATAAATAGTATATTTACAGATGTGCAGCTGAGAATTTTCCATTCTTGTTTAAATTAAATCAGGGCAAACTGTGCTATTCCTGATGTTATTTGCTCTCATTATTTGAGGCATGTGATGGTCTTTTCCCCTAAATCCATGGCATTTGGAAGTCTGTGACTATGTGAAATGTCTTTTTTTTTTTTTTACTTTTATATTTTGTTATTCTTTTTCATTTAGGTAAGTGTGTAGCCCTTAGAAACATACAGGAATGTCTGAAAACTTGACCTCAAAAGGTCTAGAAACAAAGATAATTTTCTTTTTTTTCCCAAAACAAAATCTCTGATTTTTAAGCCAGTATTGGCATTTTGCAGATAGTCAGACACAGAGATCAACACTGTTCATGTTTAAGTCCTTACATAGACAATATGCTTTGTACCCCACTGTTTCTTTGAGGAAAAGATTAGAAAGCAGTATTAGAAAGCAGACAAAGAAATGACGCCCAAACTATTCCAAGAACTACTTTTAAGGAAAATTCCACTGACCTTTACTTGCAGAATTTTCCCTGTAGCATTACACTCACCCTTTAGTATCTCCTTAACCAGCCTTTGCCTTTCAATGGCAACAAGTATTTCCATACATTTGTTTAATATGGTGTGAGGTCTCCTTGCTGCATCATCAATTCTGCCTAATAAAATAGCAGCTCAGTTAACAAAGGTTAGAAACTTGCTTCCAAATGTTTGGCTTCATTTCAGGATTTCACAATAGGCTTTGTGCACTCTAATGTGCCATTGCTTACTTGAGGAAAGCCCCTGTGACGAGCTCCCTGTCAATCTCAGCACCCATAATCATGCCCAGCAGCAAAGCAAGCAACAAGGCAGCATCCAGGTGGATGAGAGCCCTCAAAGCATGGACAGACAAAAAGTTTCCATGTATTTCATCATGGCTTTATGTTATAATGCCGCTTCACAGTGTAGAGAGGGAGGACTGGGCAGATTAATGAAGGACAGGTGCAGATACCCTGTGCTTTGCAGCGGTGTAAGCTGACTTCATGTCTTCACTTAATTTCAACTGAGTATGTGTATTACTCACAGCATTTTTTTAATCCCCCTCCTAGAACATATCCTGACGAGATAATGGATTGCAATTTCACAGGGTAAGATCGAGTAACTACATTATCGGAAGCTGATCAGCCACTAAGTAAGGATGATGAAAAGAAATACAGTAAGGCAAAGCCATTTTTCACAAACGGCAGCAGTACAGAACTGGTAAATGCTCTTACAGCTGAGATTAAACACATCTTTCTTTTGTGCAAAACTATTACGTGCAAGATGAAGCTGGAGTCACTTGGAATAGTTTCAGGAAAACAAAATGTTGTTCAAAGATGAAGTTTTCATTGACGCTGAAGCACTTCTAAAGATTTACTTATCTGGATGAAAAGATTCTGAGGTTCAGAACACTCTGGTCTCTCTAATAATTTCTGACACCAGTAGGAGGGAAGAACAACCTTGACTAGAACACCTACAGATTCCTAATGGAGTTATTTCAACATAAAAATATTCAAAAGGTTTTGTTTGCTAATGTAGAGTGTACAAAAATCCTGAAACCTCAATAATTGTCACAAAATATAATCGTGGTCTTTCAGACAGTTCTACCCAGAGATATGTTTAAAAAGTTTAAAAAAGAAAGACAAAAAGAAGCCTAACTCCTGTTTTACAATACTTCTTTTTTGTCTGAAGTTCTTGGGGTGATTGGTCTTTTATTACTTTTGAAATGTTATGTGTTATTTCTTCTCATACAAGAAGTCAAATTGCTCTCAGTCTTTTTCATTTCAGGGCTTCATTAATTAGGTTTCTGAAACATCTGTCAGCATAACCTCCTTCTTTCACAAACTTTCAAGTTTTCAGAGAAGTTGCTATTTAGTATGACATTTTTAATATTCAGTCTGAGCCCAAAAATTATTCTCGAGCTAAAAGAAAAATGATCAGTCTTTTTTTACATTCATTTTGTGACTAAAAAGTATTCTTGTGACATTTTTCTCTCAAAGCAGTATGGTTTTGAGAAACAGCAGAATTCCTGAAAACTTGGAATTAGACAGGCAAACAAAAGAGGATTTTATTTATTTCACTAGAGCTGTTGTTCAGTGCCAGGTTTTTTCAAGCTTGAAATGTGTGGAAAAATACTTCCATGCAGCAAAATTAAAAAACAAAGGCAAGCATGCTCATCAGATTGAAATACTCTTTTTTTTCGTAATTTTTTTTCTCCTGTTTAGACTTTTCTACCTATAGAGCTAAATCATCTCCCCCCAGACTACTACCATTCTCAGTAATGACCCCAATGAAGAAGTGATCCTACCCCAGTTTGGGTATTGTTCTGGGATAGCGCCTTCTGTTTCATGTTTTGGCCATTGTTTCTGCCAAGGCTGCATCAGAGACCTGGGTCTCCTCACTGGTGTTGTTTAAAACAGTACAGAAAATCTATCATATTTAAAGCACTACACGAAATCCACTCTTTATTTACACTACAGAAGCAGAAAGAGGTTTCACCTGAGATCAGACCATTTTTCTGCCAGGCCTGGGCCTGGTCCGGCATGGAAAGCAGTGCTCAGCCAGCCAGTTCTGCTTGCAGCAGGTTTAGGTGAAAATGTCACTGATGTACTACCTCCAATTTAGCAGGATCGTGCGCTCAAGATCACCACCTCATCAAACCTGCCATCCTCATACCTCTAGCCGCCACATACCCTGAAATAAAACCTGCCTTTCATCGGGAAATCCAGCCAGACTGGAGGATACCGATAGAATCACAGTAAGCAGTAGCTCCATGGGGAGCCCCGTGGCACATCCACATGTGCTACACTGAATCATGAGAGCTGGCTTTCTCTCACGCTAGTTGAGCAACCTGTCCCTTTTGCTCATGCCTAAGCATGATAAGGCTCTAGAAATCAGGCAGAGAAAGACGTGCCTCCTGACTGCCTCTCTCTTCTTGGAGAACGCCCAGCAGATCAGACTCTTGTAGTCTGTAGATCCCTCCAAAGGACGAGATCCAGATAGGTTCCCCATGCTGAGACACCTGCCCCCCCTACATAGGTACAGGGTGCCCTGGCAGCTCAACACTGGACTCTGAACACCTCTCCAGGACCCGCCTGCCTCAGAGCAGAGTGCTGTAGCACTAGGGTCCCTTTTAGGACCTGGCCTGTGCTCTCATGCTGCATGCCACGAGTTTGTACTCTGAGGAGAAAGCAGAACTGACCTGTAGGGGAAGTCAGTGAATCTCAGTAGAGCGTCAGGGCATCCTGCCACACATGAGAGGATGGAGCCCAAGTGAGCTCCAGGCCTCCCCTCACTTCCATTGTTAACCACCACAAAGAAATACAGGCACAAGCAAGTGTACATTTCATCTATGTAATGGTATTATACCATACAGCAGCCTGGAACGAGTTGAGAAGAACAGGGTTTTAAACTTGAGCTTCAAAGAAAAATTGTACTGTTAGCTCCAGAAATGCTTTTGTGGCTCCTTGTGAAACTCTTGCATTCCGAGTGAAGAACGCATTTTCCACCTGGTGTTCTGTTGCTAGCATATCCTAATTTATTCATGCTTTGTTTTATCACACCAACATTGTCACAGAAGCATTTTAAATCAAAAAATTTGCTTCTGTTACAGCACTGTTGGCAGGGAATAGTGTACTAATTTGTGTGAAGTTTGCAATGTGCAGACTTCCCTTGTCCTGTAGCAAATCAGGAATGAGAGAGGCTTGCTGCTTATATTAGTTAGCATGTGACAACTCAGCAGTAAGTAGTTTGGCTCTGAGGACAAGCAAAGCCAAAGCAGACGGTTGCCGCAGTAGACTCTAAAACCTTGACAGGAGCCGATATGTAAACTCTGGCTGCCAAAAGACAGCACTTGTTGCTTGACGCATTAGGACAACAGCATGTCACTCAACACCTCTGGAGTCTGAGTTCCAGTTTAACAACTCCTACTCAGGAATGACTGTGACCAGCTTGCAAACAATGTCAGGACAACCACCGTGTGGTTACATCCAGCTGTCAGAATTATCTTTGCTTTAAAAAAAAAAAAAAAAGCTGATGCTGTTTGTAGGCTGACAACTGTCTCCATAAAGCATTCCTGCAATTTCCATAGCCATCCTGGGGGCAAGGTCATACAGATAGATGTGACAGGAGAGACGTGGCATTTAACAGTCTGGGAAGCAATGCCGCAGGATTACAGGTAAGATATCAGCATGCTTCACCAGGACTTCCTGTAGCAGAAAGCAACTCAGCTTTAAAAATGCTGTAAAATAAATCTCCTGAGTAGAAACAATGTCCTTCCTCTATACCCAGCTGTAGGAAGTACTCTAAAAGGCTGAAGGTGCTGCTCATTTATAAGGGTGAAATGAAGGAAGATCATATCTGCAATCGTTATCTGCATCATATCTGCAATCTTCCAGGGCTAGAAATTTACCAGCGGAAAGGGAAAATCCACAGTTGCCTAGTGGTACTTGGTGCAGTTATCGCTATTTGCACAAGCTGACGAGATACATAAATTCTTTTTTTTGTTTTTACAAATAGGGAAACTCTCCGAGAACCCTGCTTTACCTGTGCTATCTTACTGGAGGAGACTGGAGTATCTGTCTGTATCTGAAAGGACCACTGTCATCAGCCAGGTTGCTAGACATCCTATACAGCCTTAATAAATAGTTGGTCCTGTGTCCTGTCTGAAGAGCAACGAGGTACAGCTTGGCTTTTTCTTTCCTGATCATCAGCTATTTTTCCATACGCCTGGCACCTCAAGCTGTCAGACATTTGGCAACCCATGTAATGCTGCAGATGTACTTAGAAATAATCCTTGTCTGCTGCTGACTGGGAGGTGTGAGTTGACCAGGGTTACTCGCTCTGCATGCCTGACAGCCATGCTGTACCTTCACAGCCTCTGTCTCTTTCTCTCTCTCTCCAGAGCTGCAGACAACTGTGGTTATCACCGCCATAAAAAGACCCTGCTTCACCTTGCTTTCTGCTGCGACTTTCCACTGCGAGCAAACCATGCACAAGTACCGCAGATGCTGCATCTGAGTCCACCCAGTTTAGCGGTCTTTGTGCCAGAGCTCTTGGCGTCATGTCAGCCCAAGAGGAATTGGCTGTGCCTGCAAGCCTCTTCACAGATAAAGAACCTGCTTTGCCATTGCTGCTGTTAATACAGGGGTATTTGGGAGTTTCATTCTGTTCTCAAAAAAGCTGATTTTACATGCCAAAGCACAACAGTCAAGAACAGGCATGGAAAATAGTAAAAGAAACTTAATCACTGTCTGTTGCAGTTTTTCATTCTAGGTTTAGCTATTAGAGCACCCAGCTGCAATGTGAACTGTTGGTGTATACAGTTTTAGTATTAAAAAAAAATGGCCATATCGCAAAGCCTGAGGTTTCTAATGAATATTTGAATTCGTAGCTTTTCCCTGAATTCATGGCACATAGAACAAAGCAGGCTGACCACTGGTGGTGGTGTTGACCACTGGTGTAAGCTAAGCACAGAGCTACCCATGTAGAGGGAACCATAAACTCCACCTTGGAATATTTCTTTCAGAGCACTTCCTTAGCAGGCTAACACCCATTTAAACTTGAATTAATGGTTCTTCAGCCAGAATAAAAAGCCAGCTTTAATGAACAGGGCCAAAAAAGAAGTGTCTCTCAAAGTTTCTCCCAGAAAACATTTCTGTTTTCAGCTAGCTGTAGCACTCAAGGGTAAAAAAAAATCTGCCAGAACATGAACATACCAACCTTCCATTTTACTTTTGCACAGATTACCAGAAGGTAAGGATGAAATAATTTCTGCTTGTTCTGCTTGTATAAATTTTGTCATTATATGCTAACTACTGCAGCACACCATTTTAAAACACTCCTAAACAAAGTGAGAGGTTTTTTTAAGAACAGTAGAGGCCCCAGGAATACTACACAGGCAGCCCAGCAGGTCCCCAGCTGTAGAGGAGGTGCAGGCTGGACTTATTGCCGGTGGGGCACCGTGCAGACCTGTGAACCCGTCAGACCAGGAGACAGGCTGAGCTCCTCAGGCCCACGCCTCAAGTTAGCACTGCTGACATGCCGATAAAGTAGTAGTCAGACATCTTCAGCAGCAAAATCCTTAAAGGTTGTTTTAATAATGTTCTGTGTATTGCTAAAGGGCAAGTTGTGAGCCAAAAGTTAATGGTTTCCTACTTGATGCACTTTAGACTTTGAGAGACAAGCATTTCAGTATGAGTAGTTTCTCACATGGATCTGCTTTTCCAGCTCTCTTGCAAAATGCAACCCAAAAAGACAAAATCTTCAGCAGCAGCACGTGCTTCATTTTTAATAGCTCTGTCAGCTTTGTCTCAAAGAAACTGAAGTACAGTTTACATCTCTCCCTCCTGAAATCCAACAACTGATGGAAACAATACAGGACAATATAAAAGTGCCAGTGAAGCATCTGTAACTACTTAAAAACAACAGAACAAGCAGAAAGTCATTAGTAAGACTACTGAAACCCACAAATTAAATTACATATTTCTCCCCTGAGGAAAATGGGAGATTGAGCATCGCAAACTATTCCAGAGGAAAAGACCATCTGGGCAGAATTTTGAAAATCACAGCAAGTGCATTAGCACGGATTGGGCATTTGGCCAGAGGGAGCTTCCAAAAAACTGCAGGTCTCAGGGGGCTCAGTGGACAGTGACCTGGAGGCTGAGCTCAGAAATAACACAAACCAAAATAAAACTCTTTGGTTTTGGTTGAATAACACCAGCATGTTTGTGTCCTTGCTTAAAAGTATCTCAATGAAGCACTTAAAAAAATGAAATATTTTGAAAACTAAGCAAGATAGTAACATTTTATGGGATAAAAGGTTTAAAGAGATTTCAGTTTAGTCGTTGTCTCATTCAGATGATTTTAGCCTAGAAATGAATAAAATCAGAGAATGATTTTAGAATGATAAAATGCAGCTATTCACATCATCCAGCACAGGAAACTGCTTTTTATACCTTTCCTACATACATAGTCAGTGGACAGAAGGTAAATTAAGGCACCTAACTCAAGCCTGGGAAAAAACCCACTCCCTTTTCCATGGAGTTGTGTGACGCAGGTTGGACCCTCTGAATATCCTTCTAGGTGTCTGTCCTGGTTCCGGCGGGGATAGGGTTAATTTTTCCTGGTATTCCATGCCATGTGAGCCACGCCCACCCTGAGCTGCCGGGGGAGGGGGCAGGAAGTTGCTGCTTAAAAGCGGGCTGGGGCGTCCCGGGTCGGCCGGCCAGCGAGCGGCAGGGAGCGGCGGTTCCGTGATTGCGTTTGTATATGCCTCTATCCGTGTTGTTGTTGTTGTTTGTTTGTTCCCTTTGCTGTCCTGTTAAACTGCCTTTGTCTCAACCCAAGAGTCTTGCCTTTTCTTACGATCCTTCCTGTATTAGGAAGGCACGAGCGAGCGGCATGTGGTTCTTTGTTGCCGTCTGAGGCTAAACCACAACAATGTCCACCATCAGAAACTCACAAGGGATGAAAGCTCTGCTTTCTGATCTGCTTTTGTCATTGTGTGGCCTAAAATTTTGGGATTAGCAGACTTCTCAGATAAGGTACGCACGGATCCAGTCAAGCTGCAGGTATTTAGAAACTGCACTTTAGATATCAGCTACAAAAAAGCCTTCCAGTAGCACAGGACTCTCACTAGGACTAAGACAAGTTACTACCACATTCTCAAAGCACCAGAGAGTGCTCAGAGCACACATGCCACCAGAGAGTGAAGGACAAGGCCACCATTCCAACGTTAACACTTGCAGACAAGCTTTGTACTATGAAAACATCTGCATGAACCTGTTAGCCCCAGCACGTTCACTGTCATTCCTTTGTGGGTAAGCAAGATCAAGATCTGGCCTTTCATTTTCAGCACGCAGTCCGAATAACAACAGATATATACATAAAATAAAAGCCTATTTTCAAAGCTGATTTTTAAAGATGGAGGTTTATCATTTTGTTTGCAGAGTAAATGGTATGGTTAGGTTTAATTCATGTTTATTGAAGTGCATGAAAGTTGCTGTATGAGAGACAAATACAATTATCTTTACTATGGGAATAAACGTATAATGAAATCCTAGCTTTCCCTCTTTAAAATAACATACTTCACAATAAGTATAGATTTTGGCAAAGCAGTGTTCCCCTGCCACACAGCACACGTTTAATGAAGTTACTCCTCAGCTGTTCGTTGCTGAACTGAACTGAGCCACAATGAGATAAGCTAACAGAGTTTGTAAGCACTCCTAGCCCATTAAAGTGGATGCCTGCACCGAAGGAAAACACTTTACAGTTTCAATTGAAAAAGTATGTCATCTTATCAAAAAGACAATCATTCTGTCTTTTCACAAAGCAATTAGAGCAGAAAGCAACCACAGAAAGGAATTAAGAGGGATTTGTGGATAGATCTCCCATCAGGATCACTCAGACCAGATGGATTCATACAACCTCAGATCTCTCCCTTTGCCTTGTCACGTCCTGGGCAGCAGCAGCTTTGGCACGAGTATACTGAAAGAATGCCAATGGCACTTGCATGCTCTGCAACTAATAAGCAAGGTTTTAATTTACCTATTAGAACAAAGTACACTCTAGGAAGCTAATGAAAAGCCATTTTATTAACAAAACAAAGTATTTTCTCTGGCCTGAATAAATGACCCCAATATTACACAGCTCACCCGAACTCAGAAGGGAAGATTTTTCGTTTCAGAAAAAAAAATCAAGACTTTTTGCATGGAAAACCATGTCACTGGAACAGTATGTGCTGCAAAATGGAGCTTTAATAGTCAATAAAGACAGAAAAAGGCAATGCTTGCCACCTCGTAGCTAGCAGGTTTTCAAATTATGGAATTCATCTGTCACACTCCACTTAGCATATCTGTATCATTTCACCAAGTAATGCCACCATCAGATAGTTATTTTAATAGTGAACAGGTAAATGAAAAGTGTAAAGGGTAATAGAATGGGGAGGAAAAAGAAAAAAGACAATTAAGTCAAGACTTTTTTTTTTTTTTTGAGATACCGAAGAGTGGAGACGCCTCTTTAACTTGCTTTAAATCAGGAGGAATGTAAAAAAAAAAAGGAAGATGTATTTAACAAGGCAATTTACTTAATGCAAGAGAAATCTGAAAGCTTATTTCAGGGGCAGATCTCTAGTGGTGCTTGCACTTCTCAAGGGTAAATGGACACAAGGAACCTTACTGCATGGATAAATGATTTACAATAAAGAAAACTGTGGTCCAAACTTAAAAGTGACTTGAGACTTGTCCCTAAAAACTCAAAGCCTCCACCTTTACAGTCTTTGTTCTCCACAGCAGCTGATAAGCAGTAGTCTTTAGTCAAGTAGTTCTCAAGGTCTAGGCTGCAAAGCCTGCAGCTCTCTTAAGCAGGCTGGTTGTGCCCATACAGCTTCCCGAGGGGGCGGTACGGGGCAGTGATGGATACACCGCAGTGCTTTGAGCCTCCACAGCAGAGACAGCGGTTGAAGATGCAAACTGCCAAGAGCCTCAGGCAATTCTCCAAATGTGCAACCATGCATTCCCTGCTTCTCCAAATGCTTATATCAGGACACTGAAAGGGAAAATCACCTTCCTTGAGGGGGTGGTGCAGACGTGAGGACTCGGCATGCAGGACGATTCCCAGATAAAACGTCTTTTTTTGTCTGTTTGCCTGGTGGCTGGCTTGCAAGAGCAGCACACGAGATGGCCATCCTGGTATGCATTTTGAGGAGGCTCCTCTCCTTCCCCATCCTCCGAGCAGGCAGCAAAACGCACAGGCTCGCTCCACTCTGGGAACTGGGGACCTACGGAAAGGTGGCCTGCTCTTCACACCATCGCTCACCTTTGTTAGCACAGCTAAAGCCATTGGCAGGTTTTAGTAGCCACTGGGTTTTGCTCTGAAAAGCTGCTTCCCTCAGTTCCTTCGGTTCTAGCACTAGCTTGAACCAGAACCAGAGAGGCAGCACAAAACACTACTGCAGCCTGAGAGCTTGGAGCTCCAACATTTCATCTTCAGTTTTTAACCTGCCTTCAGTTACTACTATGGGTCACTACTCCCACACCATGCAGTGCCTGGAGACTTGGGGCGTGAGGGGGACAAAGAAAGAAGAACTTTTGCGTGCAGGTCATGTTTTCTAATGTAAAGCCCTAGCACCCTCTGATATGTGTAGTCCACACAAAATCCGCCCCCTTTGCTGCTGCATACATAGTGCAACATTTATTAACCAGCCCACTAGAAGACAGTCCTGTATCTTCTTGAAGTCTTCCCGTTCCTTTTCATAAATTAAAGTGTACCTATTGCACAAGAGATTATCTGAATTTTGCAAAGATCTTTTGTTCATTATTTAATAGAAGAAGATAGCATACATTCAGGGAATATAAAAATGTTTTATTCACTATCTTCATCTGACTCTTATTTTTCCTCTACCCCAGTAACAGAGTTAATACATTTGTACGCATTCTCAATGTAGTATTTCACATTCCACCTGCAGGTATATCTTTTTGTCTTTGAAATATCTATGAAGTGCATTAAATAATCACTGTAAGCCATCTCTTGTTGATAACTTTATCATTTTAGTGCCCTGAATTATGCATACAGAGCCAACAGCGTATCACTATATTATTACAGGAAAGCAATTAAGCTAGACTGTATGATTTGGAGAAAATGGAAATCCCTCAGATTTGTTGCACAGAGCAGGTTGTTTCCATCCCCTATTTAGGTCAGTGTCAGAAAACATCAGAAGTTTGCAGAGCTATTCAGGTGTACGTGTGTGTGAAGGAGGTGGATGTTTAGTGTTACCTGTTGCATAGGGGAATAAAGACAGTTTCTTAGCCCTAGTGCCTGACTCTAACAGAGCACTTGTCATCAAAGCACATGTAAAGAAGTGAGCGCGCTTTTTTCCTTGTCTGCAGCTGGCGAAACAGAGGCATGGCACAGTCTGCCCCCAGTTACGCTCACAGCTACTGCCTGCTGTGAGGCGCCTGCAGTTCTCAAACACCAGCTCAGTGCAAGAACTGGTCAGCCGCGCAATCACAGGAGTGAACAAAACCTTGGTCTCAGCCCAGCAGATGGAAGTGTCTGGTTTTAAAAATGCGGCCACTGGTTTCAGGTGCCTTAACACCTGTGAGTTGCTGTCATGTACCTGTGAATGTTACTGATCCCTTAACACCAGCCTGTAAATTAAAGTCTAGATTGTGACTTACTTTGTGGAAGAATCTGAGTCCCTCTAAGCACCAATCTTCCTGTATCTGTTTGAAATCTGATTTGGTAAAAACACATTTCTTCCACATGGCACTCTTTATATGAGATAAGAGCATTCAGTGCTTGTCTGGGTGATTTTTTCCTTTTAAGAAGTCACAGAACACTGAATAAAGCACTCTCCAATCTAAAATACATATCAAAGTCATGGATGTTGCTGATTTAATGACATCAACTGGGAAATCTGCATAGACAGTCAGTACAGTTTTTGTGTTTAGACCAGATTTAATGCAAACATGCCAGAGACTAGGAAACAGGAATTGTCCCCACACAGTCTCATACAGCCAGCATTATGGCCTGGAACAGCCGGTCTGTGAAAAAAATCAATCCCATCAATGAATGGTGCTGACAGAAAATGGAAACACTCCACAGTGAAACATCTCATAAAAGCTCCCTGTTCATCATCAAAAGCTTTTGCTATGAGAAAGCATAAATACTATTATACATACATACATATATATATATTTTACTAGTTCCAGTAATGAACTATTCTTTCCTTGGAAGCACCAAAGAAATTAATGAAACATTTTCTCACTCTGTAGAGACCTATTTTAGGTAAAAACTGTAACACAGAAAAAGAAAAAAAGATTAAGTAAAAATAAGAAAATCTTGCCAAAAGGGTTCAAATTCTGGAAAAAAAATATAAATTAAAAAATAAAAGCCCCTCTTCTTTGAAAAGCTGAATTGTTTAAAAAAAATACACGCAGGAATTCTTTCTGCTTTGCCACTCTCCCCCACATCAGTAGCTGCGGCTTCTCATAACTCTAGAGATGGTAAGCGGGGACCACAAAGCAAATTGGGACTGCGTAGTCAAGTACAAAAAAAACCCCACATAGATGGAAACTGAAGTGAAGCCTTTTCCCTATGCCCAATGCTGTGCAGCAGCCACATGAAACCACAGCCCAAAGTGAATAACAAAACAGCGAGGCTGAGCCTGTGTACAGCATGTCCTTGAGGTCTACAAGACATCTCAAGCCTGTCTGGAAATCCTGCCCACCGGGCAGTGGAAATTACCGGCAGAGAGGAACCATCCTTGTGGGTGCCAATTAGGAAAGAAAAATAGACCCTCCTGCCCTTAGGTGGCTCTGTCCTTCTGCTAATGGGTCCTTTCTTATCAACTGGAAACAGCCCTCATGTATGTAGAGTGCAGGAAATCACCTCTAGGTTTGTGAGAAACCATTTTTGATTTGATGGAAAGAAAAAAAAGCTGTCAAGTCACTGTCTCTGTCATTTCCACAATGAAACACTGGTCGAATAGGCACTATTCGCTTATTCACATTCAGCAACCCACAGCATAAAACAAACCAGGGAGCTGGCAGGTTAGCTGAACATAACATGCTGGGTAATTTATTATACGCAGCTCCCTAATGAGCTGTGAAATAAATTCAGATGTGGCCATTTTAGCAAATTCAGAATAATCTCCATCTCTCAAATATCTGAGCTAATGATTCACAGTTTGTTCACAAATGGAAATGTCACTCCCCCACTCTGTTGCTACTGGTTTTAATGTCAAGGGAGCAGTAACAATTCTATACCTCTTCTTTGCATCATAGAGGTACCTAAATGCTCCAGCTGAGCTCAAGTTTCTCTCCTGCCTGGGACTGCACAGGCAGCCCCTTTGCAGTGCCTTCAGGGCAGGGTGGACATTTTCTAAGAATTTTGAGACAGCTCAGAAAACATCTTTTGATCCAAGAACTTTAGCGAGGGCTATCCTGGCTACTCTTCCACATAGTTATCATATCATCACTTTTCTCCCTTTAACTATAAAACCAGTTCACTACTAAGCATGCTAGGGTTTGGGTGCTTTTTTTTAGAAGTGAGAAAAGCAGACACACATTAAAGGGAGCAAAAAAATATACTGGGTATGTGTTTATGACTCTCAAACGTACATGATGATGTACAACAGGTCAGATGCGCATATTATTTGGTGTGTCTGTTAGAAAGTTTTAAATATGATGAGCCCAAGATTGCGAAGCCTCAGCTAGCTTAGCCCCATGGTAACTATAAATTATTATGCGATAAGCACACAATCTTCCTCGACCTGCAAGACATTTGTATTCTGTCACACCCAGTTGTAAAAGTCTCAGGCGAAGGTGATTTTGCAGACTATCCTATTTCATTAGCAAGAAGCTTTCTGGATACTCATTTACAATTTTCCCTTCCTTAATTAAGTCCAACTACTTCTAGTTACACCTTTGTGTGCTTCATTAAATCATCTCATTTCCTCCTTGGTATTTAACAGCCTTCAGCTATTTGCAGACTGCTGAGCTCCATTCTCACCCTTTAGGTTGGCTAGTAGCCAAAACTAAACTAGCCAGCTCAGATCCTCAGCTGGCATAAATCACTTTAGTACTTTTAATCTTTCTCATACTGTACAAGTCGCTCATTCCAAGTCAACGATCTGCTCATCAATTTTTTCTCTTTCAGGTCTGACCTCTCCCTAATACTGATAACACAATACCCAGACTCAGCACGACATTCAAGAAATGAGTGCACTGGAGTACTTTTGTAAAGGCAGCCTAGATTGCCACCGGCTTTTTCTAAATGGGTTGCAAACCAATTTCTGATTCTGGTCTACTATCAGACTCTCTGTCTCCTTCAATATTTTCTTCCTGTGCTGCATACATGTGGATGTTTTCAGTAAAATAATTGGAAAAAGGTATAATTTAATACAACTTAACTCATTTCCATGTATAGTTTTGTAGTTTTTTCCTGCTCCAGCACATTTCTCTCTCTTGTTGAATCACAGAATCTCAGGTCTGTTTGTCTCATTGATTAAAACATAAGCCCCAAATGAATCTCGTTGGAGCGTGAGGCAGTTAAGCGTATGGGATGCGATGGCATAATACCTATTCAAACCTGCTCACTAGGAGAGATGTGGGGAACATCTGTGGAGCTTACAGATGTCTACAGTACAGAGCTGGAGGAAGGAAGTCGAAGTGCTGTCCTCCAGTTTTAATTATTATCTAACCGCTATGCAAACAGAAAGCTAGTCCTTGTCTATGCTGCTTGCAGTGTGAGTATGTTCAAAGAATTGCAGGCATCCCCGTGAGTAACTTTCATTGCTTGCTACTGAAGGAACTATGCATACTGCGTAGAGCTGTCATGATGTGCAGAACTGATCTCTCTAATTAGATGTGTTGTCCTCAGTAATTTCCCAATGATTTCAGTTGAATAACTGACAGAAGGAAATAGCTTTAGGCTTTTGTGCCTCTGAGGACTCAGCTTCCCTCCCAGCCCAAGGCAGATGTTGCTGTTTCTGCTGCGTGAGGGACGGTGCTCCTGAGTTTTGCTTCTAAGCATAAATGCAGTTGCACAGTCCAGACTATCCAGAGGTCATTCTGTGCAATGCAGCTTCTCAGCAACAACCCCGCTAACAGTCGGCAGACACGAAGCATGACAAATGGACATGCTATGACTTCTCACAACAGAAAAGGCGGGCACGCAGTGCTGATAAAAGACGTGAAAGGCATTTAACACCCAGGTTTTCAATGGCCTAAGTAGAGAGGTTATTTTCCTCAAGAAAGGAAACAATCATGGCTGGGGTACTGCAAAATAGCGTGAGCTGAACACAAATGCCAAGAAATAGTTTTTGACAGAACTGACACAGCTGAACTAGTGTTTAGCAAACAGGTCAGTAGCTGGGGCTATCCCAGAGGGCTGCAAATGTCAACATGGCCAAGTAGTTTCTGTGCGAGATTAACGGAATTACCTCCTACCCATTCTCTCAGAACAGCAACATAAGGGACAGTGGCGTGACTGCCAGCTTCTAGAAAGGCGACTGTGGTTTGAAGGGTGTTTGTAGTTCTGAAGGGTGAGAAGCCATTCCACGCTAAAATTGAACACCTTTTGTATTCCATAAACTATATACATCTACCCCACAGGGGAACAACAGGACGGCTATCTGAGAATTACCTATGTGCGGGTTAATGAAATAAAAACTGTCTTCTCAGACACACTGGAAATAGCACAGCCCTTCATGCTACCTAAAGACAGGGGATCAGAGGTTTGGTATTGGACAATTTGTATCAGGCAATATTTATTAATTAGACAACTCCTTGCTATGTTTTATTAAATAACCAAAAGTAAGCATGACAGCTTTGAAAATCCTGTTCTTTACCTTCAAATACAGCAGACTGAACACTGTCAGCTTCTTCAGGCAGACTGATTAACACATTAGAAACGGCAGACTATGAGAAAGCTGTTCCCGATGCAATGATTCTCAAGTGCAGAACCTGTCCACGATATCATTTAAAGCTGCTCTGGGGCTGTAGCATATATATGGGATCTTAATATAGACAGCACCAGTGCAGAAAACCAGCAGGTCCCAGACAGATATGATGTGTACCTTCCTTCTATATGGGCTGCATATTTTTTCTGCATCATTATTAGATGCAAGTAATATTACAATGGGTGCTAATATTTGTTCTATTAACGGTCTCAAAGGCCAATTCTGCTCTCAGACACTAAACGGTTGGCCCTGATCTATGCCAAACATGGGTACAGCCATTGCGATCCAGAAATTCATGCTGTTAGTAACTCTTGACATGAACATCTCCCAGTCCCACATAAATCTTATTCTTCTCCATCTGAGAAATGTGCAAAACCTTTGGATGTCTTTCTAATACAAGGATAATCCACATGGAAGTTGTGATTTGAATTCAGGCTCCTTGAGTAGCGTAAAGGAGGCTGTATGTAGCAGAGTCCAGCCCAGTTCCTAGTAAATGTGAAAAATTAATGATATAAGAGGATAAGAGCCAAGTCAATACAGGAAAAAGTTGAAATTTGAGTAGTTGGACCAGCAATTTACAGGAAGAGAAAGTTGCAAGTAAGGCTGAAAAGACAAACCTAGACCTGAGTCGAGCTCTCATCAGAAGTTCTGACAAGCTGGTGCACTGCACTGCAAATTATTCTGGACTTTAAAGGCTGCAGTTTGAAACTAGCCAACCTTTAAACTAATGAAATACAGGCAAAATGAAGTATGTTTTCTATTACAGAAGTCTTCCTAAGGGGGATCTTTCCTTTGTTTTTCATCACTTAACCTGTTTTAATTCTGTTGCTCACAATAATAAGGACCATTATGGCTACATGATTGTTTTTTTCTCCAAAATCATCCTGTGCTGTAAATCAGATCTGCAGAGATTTAAGCCTGAACCTTACAAGTTTTGAGGTGTTTGAGGTTTCCTGGAAAAATCCACCTCTTGGAGTAAAGTGGTTATGCTACAGTATCAGCTTTTATAAACAAAAAGTTAGGCTTCTCATCTTTGATGCCTCATGAGTGATGTTTTTAATGTCTGTGTTGGTAGGGCAGTGTCTGCCTTAGCAGCGAACAACTGGAGCCCTGATTCTAGAAAGGTGCTTTTTTTTTTTTTTACATTTTACCTGTTATGATCAACCCCAATGGGAATATGAAGGTGAGGATTTTGAACCACACACAGAATTCTTGCCATCACTGGCAATTAAACGTTCTGCAGAGGCTTGGCATCACCCCAACTTGCTTCCCCTGCCAATCTGAATTTTTATATGTTCATGCTTTTCACTTTCCCTCTACAATCAGTCCATGCACACACACAATGCATGTACTTTTTTTTCAACATCTTTACCTCTGCAATCCTATAACTAATCCAAGAGTCAATGAAACTCTGACTTGTGAACTTCTGAAGGCAGGATTGTGGTTTTTATACTGTTCCTCAGCTTTTGCCACTAACCTGCTTCTCACTCAGGTAAGCCCTCTGAAAGCCTCAAGCAGCTGCATGTGTGGCAAAACCACAGTGATCCCAATACAACTTTGACATATGTACCCTGCCTGGAATACTAGTGCTGCCTTCTGCCCCAATGTTTCTAAGCGTTGGGGTAGGACAAACAGTGACACACTATTTGCTTTCCGTTTTAGAGCAGTTTTACCTCAAGACCTTATCTAATTGGGATGCAGCCACTTCAAAAAGAAGATATTTGAGAGGGCATTATCCAGTCTCCTACAATGCCTGTTTTAATTAAGCTGTGTTGAGCCAACTGCACTTTGAGCTTCTTATGCCTTTGTTTGCTGGGCATGAATCATCTTCATCATTTGTGCTTTCATTCCTTCACTGATGGAAAAGATAGCAGGAAAGGATTCCTCAGGATTGATTAACTAAGCTCTCACCCCATTGCCCTTGGTAAGTTTAAAGAGAACTGGAGGTTATAATCATCTTTATCACTGCACGTTGCACAGCCATGCAGATTTCCATCTTTCATTTTATCACATCATGATTTTGCACTTAAAGGAGCACATAGCTCTGCTAAAGCAACCACCCTCTCTCTTTCCAACCAAGTCGCCAAGAAAATTTTGGATAGCTACAGTATACTGTGAAGCCCCCTTCAGTGAGCATAGCTTTATAAAAGTGCTTATTGTGGTCTAAAGAACATGACATTAATCATATGGGGGGGGTTGAAATCTGTGCTTCATCCTCTACTACCTGTGTGACCTTGGGCCATTCAGGTTGAGTTATGGGCACAGCAGGACCATGCCTGTTCCAAATGCCTGTGAAATTCACGGACCTGGCTGTGTTCTTCAAGGACAGTGCTCATGGCAAGTGTATAAGTATGGAGAAGGACTACAGAGCCAGAAGGGTGTAGGAGGGAAAAGCATAGTGTTTCACGGCAAACTGGAAAAGAGAGGCTGCAAGGGTCTCAGAAATCACCCTTTTCTTGAGCTTAGAGGTGCAAACCTAAATGCAAGAGCCAATTTAGTTCAACCATTACAAACCTCATCCTGGATGAGGGATGAGTGCAGGAGTCTGCTTAAAACATTTATAACAAGTAAAACTCTTTTAACTGAGGAACTGCAGTCTGAATTTTGGAAATCAAAGTGTCTACTGTGGCTCATGGAGCAGTGGTAAAATTCTTGACTCAAAGCAGCCTGAGAAGAGCCAGCTGACAGGGCATGAGGGTGCTAATAGGCTCTAATTACCCTCATCAACCTCTCCTAGCACCTCCAGCCTCCACCCATAGCCCAGAAGCTCTATATAAGCTCAGGTCTCATCTCCCCCATTCTTCTTATGCGCTGTGTTTTAGAGGGGGTTTTGTCCTAGCCTTATTCTCTGCTGAGCCTGATCTGAATCTCATAAGCAAGCCAGCTTTCCTAGCTTGCCCTGGGACTTGCTTTATCCTTGCATGTTTGTCTGACTAGGCTGTTGCTGGGACTTGTTATTGCCACCAACCCTGCTCTGCTTGTGCTGCCTGGCACTGTGTCCTTCACTGGTGAAGCTGCTGTGGCATGGAAACCTGTGTGTCCTGGTTTGTCCTCCTCATCAGAGCAGCCCTGCTCTTCCTGCAACTGCTGCTGGTCTCCTACCCCCGAGGTAAGTGCCCTGTGCACTAGAGACTGGCTGAGCACCCCCTGGGGCAGGAGGTCTGCCCATGACACAGGTACTAAAACTTGTGTTGGTAATGTAATGCTCCTTGCAGGACCTTGTGTGGTGTGAGGGACCAGAAAATGCAGCTGGGGAATGTGTGGGCAGGGCAACATGAAGGCACAGGACCCTTAGTTTCTTTGCAGTAGAGAAACTTGGGTTACTTTGCAAGAGCTCCCACCTGGGTGCCGCTGGCCTGCAAGGTGGCAGAGCAGGGTTTTTAAGAGAAGCCACTGATACTGAAAAATACTTGGACAGATATGTTTTTTGGGGAACAGACAATTGCTTGAATGAGGGTTTTGTGCAGTTTATGTGCTGCTGCTTCTCTAGGGAAGTCAACTGATGAGAAAAAGGCTTTTTGAAGGGTTTAAGGACCTCTGGTTTTGTGTTCTTCCTCTTGTTGAGTGCGCTTTAGTGATACAAGTGAGCTGGCCTCATGGATCTGATGGAGCATTGATTCCATCTCATGGTCACCAAAAGAAAGTCTGAATTGGAGTCAGGTTTTATTGCTACTGTGAAGCTTTGTAAGCTGCCTTCTTCTAAGCAGTAAAGCAGAACAGAAAGGAATTACAAAGAACAAACACATGAACTGTGCTTTTTCCAGAGTTTAAAGGTGAAGTTGTACAAATATCAGAAACTAATTAAGCTGACTGTGTGATATTTGGTTATCTTAGATCCTAGGAGAAAAATTGATTTCTGTTGCACTGAATTAAATTACATTTTCATACTGATTGACACAAGCAGACTTTGCTTCTACTTGTCTTGCAAAAGTAACCATTATCTGACTTTAGTTCTTGAAACTAGGCTGCTGAATTTTTGCATTGTATTGATGAAGCAGCACTTTGTCCAGAGGTAACATTGGTCTGAAAGAGCTTATATGCATATTACATTGCTTTTCAACTTACTGCGGTCTTCAAAAGGGCATTATTTTTCATAAGTGAAACAGTATTTTTCACTTGTACAAATATGCTGTGCGGTCACTACTTTCCAGGTGTGCAAAAGCTTTTTATGTGAGGGGGTGAATGCAAGTAACAAAAGCTTGTTTCCTTCCTTAACTGTAATCAGCTTTTAAAACAAAGTTGGTGCCTGGAAACCAAGCACAAAGATGTGTTTGAGTTGCATGGCTCCTTGCATTTCCCCAGCTGACAGCAAACAGACAACTCCAGGAAGATGAGCCTTAATCTCCTGGCTGGACCCATGTCAGCTGCAAGAAGGCTGCTGAGCTGCAAAGATACTAAAGGCCAGCTGTGGGGCATGTGTATAGTGTATGTGGGGGACAACACCTGATTTAGCCCACTGACTGGCCTGACTTCCTTTGGGGTCTTTCCTTCCGTGATCTCTTCCACTGTGGGCTGGTGCAAGAAGGAATTAGACTGCTGTACAAATACATGCTGCAAATCATGACGTCTCATCTGATAGAAATCCCAAGCTCAAGCATGTGACATCTGCTACTGCTTGGCAATGGTGCCACAGTGCAAGTATTTACTGTAGATCATTATTCATTGCTGTGCTTTGGAGGGAGAAGAAGGAGTGGTAGGGGTCCAGCTGATGGCCAGTCCTCTTCATTGCCAAGTTGCAGTGAGCTCCTGGATGGAATCTTCCATGTATACTGCATGCCAATTCCTTTGCTGTGAGTTGTTCACGCAGCTACAAAATTTGAGATGCTGCTAAAGAACAGGATCCTCATTTCTGATCTCTCATTGTAAAGATACCTGGGGTTTTCAGCCCCTGAAATCCCACTCCACCAACAGTCCATATCCCTCCTCCAACACAAAGGGAGAGGACGCTCATACCTGCGGATGAAGTTGCTGGTGTCAGGGAAAGACAAGGAAGACATAGTATGCTGCTCTTAAGTGAAACCAGTAAGATGGTCCTAACTAAGTGAAAAAGCACTAAAACATTTTTGGATGATACTAAGACTGCTTTCCTCCTGGGAGAGAATTTATCACCTTTTTTGCTTAAGGTGGGGAAAAAAATATAGGAAGGTTAATCTGAAAATGTTATCTTGCGATCTTGGTGTACTTTGTAATGAATGATCTCCTCTTGATCTTGTAAAACAATTTTGAGAAGCCTCTTGATTTCTTGGGAAAACAGATGCACCTGGAACTGCCCAAGGTTTCTAGTTTGAATAATTTTCCACATGCCTGACTCCTCTGGCTCATTCATGCTTCTCATGGATTCCTGGTGATCTCTGTAATGGAAATTGCATGTGGCATGTCTTTCACACTCATGGGCTTATCAAAGTAGAGCTGACAAGTTCGCTCTTCTCAGCCTCTGACTCTGCATGACAACCTGTAGTAAGTCTTGGCCGCTTCCAGACAGATGATGACTTATGTTTCCCAAAAGACCAGAGATGCTTTGTTACACTGATAAAGTGCCTGTCACAGAGTGCTGGGGTTAAGTGCTGCTCAAAATACACCAAAAGCAATGGGGGACTGGCACAAGAAATTATGATGAAAGAGAGAAAGGAAACTTCAGGTTAGACCCAAGCACTGTGAAGAGCTTGGTCACCTTATGGGGAGAACTGCACAAACTCAATTCAGTGGACAAGCTTTGGATGGTAGACAAGGTGAATGCACCCAGTTTTCTTAGGTCGCAGCCATGTGCTGTGTCTACCTGCTTTCCAAAGTTTTAGATAGCTTTTCTCTAAGCACTGTGAGCAAATTGGATACAGAAAATCTGTGCCCAGATACTTCACATAAGAACTGCACTGTAGTGAATAAGAATTGCTTGACCTAAGGGAGACAGTGTAAGGCCGTGTCCTCATCCCCCCACTCTTGCACTGAGCAGCAGAGATGCATGCATCCAACCAGTTCTGTGCTTTGTGGAAGGGTTGATGCATGTGAGTTGGGATGCTAATACTGTCCCCTGACAAAAATGCTATTAGGATAAAACCTCCTGACTTGCCATTGGGGACAGCCTCTGTGCCAGGGGTAGGGACCCTTAACCAAGGTATGCCACAAGGAAGTGGAGGGGAGAAATTAGCCAGCTTTCCACAGCACTAGTTAGATGTCCCCTGGAGACTGACCTGAATAAATTCTGTCTCCAGCATGCTGAGCAGACTCTTCAGAAGTCACTGTTGTTCTGCTATACCACTGCTGCCTATCCTACCAACTCGCATGCTACTGTTTTCCCTCCAGGTATTTGCATTGATACAAATAACCTCAAAATCTGAATGCAAACCACATGCTATCTTGCATACTATACAGACAACTGAATATTCTAAGCTGCAGAAAGCCTCATTTCAGTTGCAATAGAAAACATTAAATTCATCTCACCTTTATTTTTTTGCATGGTCTTCGTTTAGTAGGTACTAAAGTGACAGCATCACTTTGAGACAGCACTCCTTAAAAGAGTTGCATTACGTAAAGGTTGGCTAAAAACCTTTCTACTTATTTGGCTTGTTTCTAAGCACTGCAGAAAGAGGTTAAAGAGGTAAGAGGTTAAAAGGCTATATCAATTTGCAGGCTGTTGTCTTCCATAAAAACTTATCTTTCCCATCCCATCTTTATCACAAATAATGTTCATTAAGGCAGAGTTCCCCTTCCTATAGGAAGGCTGAAGTAAATGCTCTTAGATATCATTTGCAAAAAATCTCCTGGATTCACTGAGTATTATGACAAAGACTTCTTGTTTGCTTCATTCTTTCATTTTGTGTAGTTTACATCAAATCAGTGTAAAAATATTTCCTTTGTTACAAAAAATTACTCCAGTTCCCCTTCACACAGGAGTGTATAGAGACAAAAAGATCATTTTGTATGACTAAAGTTTGTAAGACATGTTAACAAATGTGAGATGTTTGCAGATGGCGTTGATAAAAACCACAAGTACCAGGATAAGCAGAAAGGGTAGAAATAAATGAGGTAGAAAGGACATACTAACAATACCAAAATAGCCTTCAAAGATCAAGAGGTCACAGCACAGACAGATGAATAATGGTGGAAGTACAAGCTGCTGATGCAGAACAGAAGAGAAATGATGGCTACAAAGATGACAATGGCTCTCCCTGAAATTCACCAGCTTACGCGGCCTCTGCTAAAGTAGATTCAACTTGCAATCTGTTGCTTTTATTCCTGTGCCAACAGTAGAGAAAGGGCAGAGGTGGCCACTGACTTTTCAGATGGGGGCCATAAGAATGATGGTCACAGAGCAAAGAGAGCAGTTTTTCTCCTGCCCTGAACTATCCTCCAACACACCAGGGTGCTTCCTCTTATTCTGCTCAGCCAGTTTCAGGAGTAGTACTCAAGGACTAAATTTCCACTTAATTTAATTGAGAAAGGCTGTAGGGCTTTACTGCTATCATTGTTTAGCAGTTACTTCTCCTGGAGCTGCAATTATTGCTGCCAATGCAATTCAGTGGGTAATGGAGGAAGTCAGGACAGTGTATGCTTCAAAACCTCTCATGTGCTACCTACCCATGATGCTTATTTGTGAGGCTCCTGCTCTGTTCCTCCGTTGTTCCAGGCAGAATAAAAAGCATGAGCTCTCCCTGGTTTAAACCACTAGCCCATGTTTTACCCGTGCATTTGAAGAAGCACTGGGGAGGGGGAGAACAAATTCAAAAAGTTAAACAAGGGTAACTACAGAACAAAGGCAAGAAGTCTGCACTCACTAATTTAGCCCTCAGGGGAGCTGATGAAGTGTCAAAGTAAGGAATCAGACAGTTAAAATCATGGGCAGGAAAGATTGTTAGCAACTCCATTGTGGACCAGGTAAAGGTTTGGGTTTGGTTTGGTTTTTTGTTTTTTTTTTTTTAAAAAGATTGTGAGATTTGATTTAGGCCTTGGTAAATCCAAGGGTCATCTGGCACTCAGTCATTTGTACTGAGGTGCTTCCAGTTTTCCCCTTGAGGTTCTTATTCAGAACTTGGATCCCAGCCATTGAACAGAAGATGCTCATATGACAGTCAGCCACCCTCTGAAGATTTCACCCCAGTCCCTGAAACATTTTAACTTCAGACCCTGGTCACTTACATTTGCCATTAAAATTCTGTGTATAAAGAGCTAATAAATGTTTTAATACATTCTTCACGAAGTCATAAAATCCAACAGACCAGCAAGTTGTTTCTACCTGTGGCCTGTAACCATCTGCACCATTCACTTATGTCTTTATAACCATCCAGAGATAAGTGGTACATGTGATGACAGTTCATACCCTCATATAGCCCACTGGAGAATGTTCCTTTGATATAAAGTTGGATCATAATTTTATTACTCGGAGGACATAAATTAATTTTGATTTACTATCTAGCCAAACAGAAGGTATTGTTGTTTAGTTTCAGTAGCAATTAATTGCTGCTTTTTACCTGAAAGGACAAAAGAAAACCCTGAATCATGCATGAACACATGCAATGAACAAACCTGCTTGAAACCTTCTGATAGAGAAAAGAAAATACTGGACAAGGAAAATTTGCCACCCTTGGAAGAAAAGGCTCAATAAAACAATAGCAAGTTTCTTGACAAACTTATTGAAAGGATGAAGGAGTAATGAATTATCCAGGCAATACCTGGGATTAAAATTGCAAAATATAGGGCTCTCTTGGAGTAATTATTTTGTATGCTCTGCTTATTCCTACTCACTACTACAGTGTAAGATTCCTTTAATCAATTAAACAGGTACATTCGTGATGCAAAACAAATTAAGTGGAACAACTTTGGACAGGATTTGCTTGTCGATTTGTCCTGCCTTCAGCCTGCAGTTGCTAATGCAAGTGTGCCATCAAGCGGTACAGCAAGAAAGAGCTTGGCAAAGAACTGATCCTCTAGCTTAAGCCTATTAAATGCAGGAGACCTCGTGTGCCCTGAAATGCCACTTTATCCATAAATAACTAGTGACAAATATTGACGTGCCACCATAACACTAGGTGGGAAAGAGCTCTATGGCGGGGGTTGCTGGGCACAGAACTACTGGGGCGAATGTCTATTAATTCCACAGGCTTTGAGGTTCTTAGAACAGGCTTATATAAAAATCTTACCTTTTTAAAGACTGCCAAAGGCCCTAATTATCTTACAGCGTGGTGTATGTCCCACGGAACAGAACAAAGCAGCTCTTGAATGACCCTTCCGAGGAGCTGATGAGCAGCATGGCTTGTTCAGACAGATGATGCTGATTTTGGTGCAGCCCGGAAGGGAAACTGCCACTGTCGTCTGGGACCTGCTGGTAGTGCCTTGTTGGTGAAAGACCTGTAAGCCTACATGGGGACACCAGGAGATCCTCCATTCTCCACCTTGCATTACTTCCAGCTGTGCTGGAGCTAATGAGTTTGGCTCAGAAATGTCTGATTGGGGTCAGGGATATGAAGGGATTAATTTAGGTACATAAAGAATCCTCCTTGGGGATTTCTGAGGGATTTACACCCGTTCCATCATCAAACTGCTTCAGTATCTCAAACCTGAATATGTCAAACCCTATGTTACTATGAGGAAATATTTTACTGATTTTTTTTTTTTTTCACATCCAGGTATTTTGAGCACATACAAGGGAAAGGTCATACTTCGAGAGCTACTAAGGTGCCCATACTCAGTAAAATCACTAGAAGTTAACTACCCCTAAATACCTTTACAAATATAGTACTAGGCAATTAGCCGCAGAGCATACAAGTACATACTTTGTACAAACCCACTGTTTCCCCAGCCCCAGGTGTAGTGGATGGTAAGACCAAGAGCATAATAATGCAGATCTGCTAGTTTTCAGACTAGCCTGGCATATATTTGCTTCTATCTCGTATGTGTGTATATATATAGCACTTATGTGTTACCAGAGCATTTTCCACTCTGGTGGAGCTGAGCAGCAGATATTACCCTACGCAGAACTACTTCTGGCGAATGCACTTGTTCCAGATTTTCAGAGTTTGCTTGATGCTGCATTCATCTCAGCTGCACAATTTCCATTGATTTCTTTTTTCTCCATCTTAATTAGAACTTTCCAATATTTGCTGAGTGAAAGAGGACAAACTGAGATAGAGCAGGTGTTCAGCATTTTGATACAGTCCTACACCATGAATAACAGTAACATTCTGCTTGGCTAACATTCTGGTAAAGATTCTTTAAAATTATTGAGACAAAGTTACCTTGCAAAACCAGGCTCAATGTCTCTTATGGTGACCTTGAACTTCACTCTTAAGCAAATTTTTCCCTGGATATTGCCTGATGTTAAACACATCTCAACACTGCCTGCTTCCTTTGAAAAAAGGTAATGCAGTTGTGTTGAGTGCAACTCCCTAAATCAAACAGCGTGTGGTCAGCAGGCAATCAATCACAGCCGTTTGAAATAACACAATAGGAAAATGTCAAGGAAAAAGAATAATATGAGCAATAACTGAAGGACTGTTTGGAGAGCATCAGTAATTTGTGGTTAGCAACACAGAGATGTTTGAATCAGGACCACAATCATTTATTTCCTAAAAGCGAACAAAACAAACCGCCTTTCCAAAGCAGCTTGTTCTCATTGTCAAAAGCATCAGGAAACGTCCGGCTTTCCTCTTTTTCACTAATTGGGAAGACTTGCACTTGATACAGTTGTCCGTGGTCAGCTGAGCTGGGATATCTGTCTGTATTTGTGTTCCCACCCACAGGCAACCTCCCCTGGCAAAAATGTCACAGGAGCATAAAGGGGGCCCTCATTTACCTCTTGGGGAGCACGTGTAACACCGGCATGCTGAAATAGCCGGGGCCTGCATTGTCTTTATTACCAGTATTTACACGGAGCTGGAGATAGACGAGGTAGGAAAGCAGAGGAAGAGAGGAAATGTCCATACACTATATGTCAGATATGGGGGCATTGCTTCCAATAGTTGAAGGGCTACAGGAAAAAATGAGACTTTGCAAAGATTTGAAGCGACTGGATTTGCATGGTATGTAATTTGTAAACCAGGAAAACTGGGGGAAAGGAAAAACCAAACAAGTGAGTTTCAGTATTAGTATCATAAAACAAACAGTAAAACATACTGGCGGACTTTCTAAACTACCAAGGAGGTGAGAGTGACAGGGAAAAGTTCATCGGAGAACAACGGCAAAGAACAACAGGTAATTTAGTAGGAGCTGTGTACCCAATTACCTGGGAAAGCAAGGAAAGGAGGGAAGAACAGAGTGTTCACTAAAAATAAATACGCATCTAAAAGAAGTCATTATTAAAACTGCAGTTGTTGTCTCCTCACTTCAAATGCTGTTGGAAAAGTAAACCTGCTGGTGGGTGAAAGCCCAGCTAAGACATGGGAGGCTTGGAAAGTAACATGTGAAAAGCAGAGGCTGTGCTTTAAGGCAGTCAAAGAAAGTGACCATCAGAACTTCCCTGCCTCTTCCAAGTTGCTGCCTCCCCCTGCCGCGGTGAGCAGTCCTTCTGTCTTGTCAGGCTCGAGTGACTGCAATGCTCACAGAAAGGGCAATTTACCCTCTGTTCTTCAGCTTTTCTCTTCTAACACCCTGACTTCTTTCTTTCCTCTTTAAAAAGCAAACCTTAAATGAGCTTCTCTGCGCCCCCTCAGTGTAGATAATGTGATGCACAGTCCTGTACACCCAGCGTGGCCCAGGCTCTGCGTTCTGTAGAAGCTGGTCTGAAGTTGCTGCTAACAGCTCTATCAAAGAAGGGTCACCAAAGCTGAAGGCTGTGTTAGAGGCAGCATTGCATACCTACTCCTGATCTAGCTTTATTTGCTATAAGCCTTATGCTGAGCTTGCAAAAATTAATGAAAAGACTCCGAATCATAGCAAGCTACTTCCCAGTAATGTATTATTAAACCAAGGAGCTTTCAAGCATCTCTGTGTGTAAACCTTCCTCAGGGAAAGCGGACCCAGAGTTCAGTGAGACTAATGGTCTCTATGTCATAGGCTGAGCTACCGTGCAAAGGTTCAGAGGATCAGAGCTAATGGTGTCAGCAATCTCAGTGGCAGAGAAGTGGCATCGCACAGCAGTAGGATGGAAATTGCCCACCTCTCTTCACTGTCTTAAACATGATGGAGTTGACTTAGATGACATTTTAATCGAATCTACCTTTTCCTTTCATCTGCTCTTCAGTCTTCTTATTGCAACTTGTAATGCTTCTCCAATTTTCAAATTTATTTTCTCATAATTAATTGGACCATTAACTGTAACTTAGTAATTATTTATCAAGTATGCTAATTATGCAAATATCTACAGATCTAAAATGTATCCACACTCAATGAATTTAACAACAAGGCATTGCTGTGGATATTACAGAACTGTTCTTCACTTGAACCGAATATTTGAAACACAAATGTTAGGATCATATTCCCTTTCACAGACCTCATAGGTTTTTGAAATGTGTTGTAGAATAAAATTACTGCATTGATTGGAGACTCAAAAGCTCTTGAAGCCTCCTTTAGAAAAAAGTGAAAATGGATTTGAAATTTGCATGACACTTCCAGGCTGATGCAATGGTCCCTTGACGTCAGTATTGGTATTCAGCTTAAGGAAGCTGTAGGGAATGTCACAGCCAGCAATCCAAACTCCCTCTGGCAGAGTCATTCAGTGTAGTAAGTTTTCTACACTGCTTTACAGGTGTAACCCTAATTCTTAATATCTCCATTCTCCAACCCTTTTTCCCCCTTGAAAATATGGCAGAAGTTCAGTTACCAGCATGTCCTAACACAGCACAGGAGAGGGAACTCGGTGTGTGGATCACTGCCAGCAAAAAAGGACCAGGAGGGGCCACGTTGGCTACTGACTCCAGTTCTCTGCCATTACAGGCCAGCATGCAACAGCCTATTAATGCTGAAAGATCTGTAGATCATCCATTTCATGTATTTCAAACACTACCCATGAGCCATAAAACATCCCATAACCTAAGATGGTGGCTCCTGGTTTTTTTGTAACAGTCAAGATTATAGCACCCTGCAGAAAAGAGTGAACAGGCACTTAAAAGGTCTTGGAGACCTGCAGTAGACTAGCTGCTTTTTCTCTGTTAATTAGCACCTCCCCAGCAGCTTTCTAGCTTCAGAAACTGGATAAGGCTTTTTGGTGCATGTTAATGCACCATTGTAAAACACTCCTGAAATGGAATCAAGTTAAAATAAAAGTATTATCCTCTCATCACACAGGCTTATCAGCTCAGCTATACCAAATCAGTTGACAGTTCTACATACTATACCCTGTTGCTCATCAGCTACGTTATTAAATCATTCTTTCTGCTCTTCCTTTTGTAGACAAACTCCTCTTATAATGCATTGTTTCTGCACCTGTTCTGTACTTGCATTCCTAGAGCACCTCTGAGACCAAATCATGTTTTGGTCTTCTTGCATATTGCTATTTGATTAGACAGATCCTTAGGTTGATGTGAAGCACCACGTCATTTTAGATTGAATTAATGGCAATAGCTAATGTTCTGAAAGTGCAAGTACAAAAGGAGGAACAATTTTACTTTTAATGGCGTTGGCCTCGATAGTTCTTGATTCTCCATGCTTCATTCTTTTGTCTTCTCTCTTCATTTGTAATATCTCTACTGATCCAGAGTACACTAATGTTTCATATAGAGAACCAAGGAACCATAAATGGTAGTTCTTGCCACTTTGTCTCATTTGAGAGTCTGCCCTATGTCTATGATTAGTGACATCTTTTGAATTATGGTCAGTTCTGCGTGTCTACCTTTTCTGCTGCTGTTTTCAACTCTACTTTATCATGAGCCACTCGGAGGAAGGTGAAGACACTGAACTGGAAAAATTGTTCAGAGTTATATGGCAGTTTCTATGATTGGCTATCTTTATTTTTATGGCTGTTTGAGAGGCAAAACATTGGAAACAGATGGCCTACAGTTATTTGTGAGTAATGTTAAAACATCCATCATCCTGACTAGTTGGAAAGCTTGGAAGGCTATTTTCTGTTTGTAAAATGAAGCTGCATCAATGTTCTCTTTAAGAAGAGGGATTCTTCTTGATGGTTTGTTGTCAAACTTGCTTCCCTTGCACCCAACCTGCCAAAGTACAGTTGTTCTTCCCATGGCTTCCTCTGAGCATTGCTCAATGCTTTGACTTACTAGTGAGAAGAAAAGACAGAAGTATAATGCATTCCCTACGGTTAATGGATTTGCTCATAAATCCTTAGCAGCTTTTGATGGGGAACTGAAATTAAACTATGTAGCCAAATTCTGTTGTCCTTTCCACCTATGAAGTCTGGGGCCCTCCACTGAAGTCATTCTGGATCTATTCTGGTATTTATAAGATCAAAATCTGACCTCTTACTGCTACACCAGCAAGACACTTTGTTAGTTTAGTCACTTTCATCCTAAGCATACAATATCTTACCTTAATCACATCAAGATAAGATGTAGTAGCAGTTGGTACTCAGAATTCCCTGTTGAATGAGAAGAAATGATAATGGATCAAGGGGTCTCACCTTTTTTTTTTTTTTTTTTTTTAAATCTAGTTACCAACCTTCCTTTCACTTTACAGTCCACTGCAAAACAAATGGCCTTCAGATACGCAAAAGGCCTGTAGGTGCTACGCACAGGGAGGTGCTGGCTCTCCCGTTGGCAGTAGCCGGCCAACCTCTGCATGCAGCAGGGGCACAAATTCACTGAGCTCTCTCAGGGCGGTGGTAGCCCTTGCGCTGAAGGAGCGATGGAGGCGGAAAGGCCCTTTCTGAAGGAGCCCCAGCTTCCTCTGGCCGGACCGTGCTAGCCCGGCATCCTCACCCGCTCCTCCCCGGCGCTGGGCCCGGGCAACCCCGCCATCCGAGCCCCCTCCACGGCCTCCCCTATGGCCCTCGGGGCCAGAACACGGAGCGACCGCCGCTCCACCGGCCTGCCCGGCCCCCACCACCGCGCTCCTCTCGTGGGGCGGGAGTGACCTCTAGCGTCCGCGGGCGGCAGCCGGGGAACGCACCTCTGCTACAGCCCGGGCGACAAATAACGTCGTGGGAATAAAACCGCGGGGCGGAAGGAGGAGAAGCACCTCACAGAGCCACTAGCCCAGGCTGCGTGTGGAGAGCCGTCCCGCCGTGCCAAGGGGAGCCGCGGGAGCAAGGTGGCCCCAGCCCCGCCAGGGGCGGCCGCATCCCTGAGGGGCGGCGGGGGGAGGTGTCCGTGTGGCGCAGCTGTAATGGCGGCAGGGCCCCGCCGCCCCTCCCGCCTTCCCAGTGGCTGGCAGGAGGTGGGGGTGTCGTCGTGCCCAGAAGGGGCCTGGTGCAGGCTTTGATCCAGAGTGCCTGCTTCTGAGTAAATGTTTTTGAAACACTTCCATTTCCCATGTGATGTTTGTGGGTTTTTTCATGAAAGGCAAAAAACAGCCAGCATGGACAGAGGCTTTATTTCCGTGTGGAAAGCTGGCAGAAGAAAACATCAATGCCTTCCTACAAGGACTGCTGAATCTCCATTCCCATGTCGGATACAGATCTGCTATCTGACCACGGACAAGTAACCGAACTGCTTGTATGACCTTTGTGACTAGGGCAGTGAACGTCCTCCTGTACTCGGCACTGGTGAGGACACACCTCGAATACCGCGTCCAGTTTTGGGCCCCTCACTACAAGAAAGACATTGAGGTGCTGGAGGATGTCCAAAGAAGGGCAACAAAGCTGGTGATGGGTCTAGAGCACAAGTCTTGTGAGGAGCGGCTGAGGGAGCTGGGGTTGCGTAGCCTGGAGAAAAGGAGGCTGAGGGGAGACCTTATCGCTCTCTACAATTACCTGAAAGGAGGGTGTAGCGAGGTGGGGGTCGGTCTCTTCTCCCAAGTAACCAGCGATAGGACAAGAGGAAACAGCCTCAAGCTGCACCAGAGGAGGTTTAGGATGGATATTAGGAACGATTTCTTCACTGAAAGGGTTATCAAGCATTGGAACAGGCTGCCCAGGGGAGTGGTTGAGTCACCATCCCTGGAGGTATTTAAAAGATGTGTAGATGTGGTGCTGAGGGACATGATTTAGTGGTAGACTTGGCAGTGCAAGGTTAACTGTTAGACTCAATGATATTAAAGGTCTTTTCCAATCATAAAGATTCTATGAGGAAAAGGTGTATAAGGCTGTGATACAGTCTAACAGACAATTGTAAAAATACTGCAGGCATTCATGCGAATGCTTCCTAGGCTTGAAATTATTTTGCAAATACTGTACTCTTAAAAAGGAATGGATGCTATCAAAATTTAGGTAACAAGGTACCCAAAACTCCTTCCCTAGAGATGTTTGCTGCCTTCATCTCAACTGACTCGGCAGCCTGCGTTTATTCTGAATTCTAGCAGGGGGTTGGCTGATGTGACATCAAGAAAGCAAATGGAGAAAATCCCAGCTGCTTTATAAAAAGATCAAATGCTGCTTCCCTGTTTGGCTTGCAGGTGTTGACTGTAACGAATATATTTCAGGAGGGGAAATGACAGAGGATCTAAAACGCTGAAATGTACATACAGTCACCTGCCTTTAAGCATGGGGAAGAGGCATTGAAAAAAAATCAGATTAAAAGGATTATAATACCCTATAGAATAAAGCAGTATATAGGCAGGTCTTGCTGCATAAGGTGTAATGTGTGCCAAATAGTAGCTTAATGCATAAGAATATCACCTCCAAAACAGACTTTTTTTGTGCATAGCAATTGCTGATCAGCAATTAACATGTGCCTGCTGTTCGGCCTACTCAGCCATCCAAGTACCTCAGAAGGGAAGAGGCTGTAACTAGTGCGGTCACTGGTCTAGCGTTTGCACAGCCATTTCAGGATGTTGGTGTGCTCCCATTTTCCTTGTTCTGAAGGCTGGTAGTGCAGCAGTACCACCCCCAGAAGTCATGCAGCCTAGCTGTTTGAAAATCATCACCCGGTAATGAGACTGGGGGCTTTGTCTGACAAAGGAAACTCCAGTGTTTCTTTTTATTGACTATTAAGTGTAAACATATGCCACTTGGAAGCATCTTTCTGCAGCTAAGTGCTCAAAAGAGGTGGGGGTTTTAAAGAAAGCTGAAACTTTGCATGAAACCTGCACAGGATTGAGTGACTTTTCTTCCTGTTTGTGATGATGATTAGCCACCTAACTGCTTTTCATAAAATCAGATGTTGTCTTCTGGAGAGAGGAGTGGGAGAATCCATAATATGTGTAATAAAATTGTGATATTTGGCAATATCGTCAGTTGCTGTGTTGATGATCGGGTAGGTCTTGCTCTGCCGGTGGGATCCAGGCTGCAACCCAGGCAGATGTGGCCAGCACACATGGGCACGCTTTGCAGGGTGACTGGTGTAACTGGCTGTTCTTTTGATGCGGGTGTCATAAAATGCACCTGCTGAGGCTGGTGACTTGCTGTGCTAAGAGATCCAAAACTGTGCTATGACGTCTCAGGCTTAAATCTCTTTTTTGTATGCTTTGTGATGCAACTCTTGGGGGAGAGGGTAAGAGATCAGCCTCAGATTGGCTCAGGGTACTTATCCAGGATGAAAAGATTGAGGTCCCAGTCTGAATTGTGGAGTGCAGGAATGTAACCCACAGGGGAGCCTTGCAGGGGTCTGGAGGAACCACACTAGTGATGATTCATAGTTTCTCCAAGCAATCTACTTGGATGGGTGTTTTGTCAGAGCAGGTGGGTTTTCCCCAGCACTCAGTTTCATCTGATCAGTTGTGTGACATGGTAAATTGTGCTGCTGGACTGAGAGTTGGAAAATAGCAGCTCTGGTGGCCTGACTCAGCCTTTTAACCTTTTGTGTGACCTCATTTTTCTGTGCCTCCAACTACAGCGTAGCAGTTGCAGTCACTGAGAGTGACTTTATTTACTGCTACTTGCAGACACAGAGGGAAGCTCCTGTGACCATGGTCATAAGTGCCTATGGAAAGGCATGGATAAGGATGGATCTGGCCCCGTTTAGTTCAGCGGTGCATCAGTTGTAAAATGGACAGCCCACAGGGCACAACTACTAGTTTGTTTTCTGCAAGAGAGAAGTTCCACTAACTGCACCAGTAATACTCCCATTGCCCTGGCAGTACAGTGGCTCTTGAAAGACGGGTTGATGTGGTAAGGCATCTGCTGCTGTCTCAAAGTTGCAGACAGTGTTGTGGAAAGGCTGCTTGCTTTGGGCTGCAGAGTTTTGGTCACTGTGGAGGGCTCTTATTTTCTTAGTGACTCTTCTAGAAATTTAGGCCTTTCTGAGCTTGTTGGGCAGGAATTTTTTGTTCTGTACCACAGGGTGCCTGATATCGCCACCTGTGGAAGCGATGTAAGTAAGTAAGTAACAGTAGAATTTAAGGCAGCACAGAAAAATACTGAATACTTCGAGTAGATGTAAAAGTCTTGGTATGTATATGTAAGAGATGTAAAAGCATAAAAGCTGCCAAGAATCTTTAACTGCGTAACAAAAAATCTCCAGTCTTACTCTAATGTTGTCCTTTCATAGCTTATTAAGTTGTTTATGCCTATGCAGAGTCGGTTTTAAATTGCTAGCAAAACAGACGGATGGCATTCCAGCATGGCTTTTCCAACGGATAAGGGGAGATTGAGTTATCATTCTCTCGAAGGTATCAATCATCTCTGTGGGTAGCACAATGATATTGTGCTTTCTGTCCCTGTTAAGCTCTTCAGTTCAACAAGAGTGTCTGTGCTGAAATAATGGAGCAACCAGCCGATGCCTGCTGGCATAGGTGCAGTAGCTCCCAAATTACAGTCTGCTTTCCATGCCAGACTGCAAGGCACTGGTCATAAGTGGTCCCCAGAACCATTTTAAAAATATGCAAACATGACAGCTAGCAGCTGTTTGGCCTGAGAAATTTTTAGGGCTGTTACTGCTTGTAATTTAAAATATTCCAGAGGCACAGATTTGGAAACTTCCAAAGCTCTTGAGGGTTCTGAAACTGTTCACAGCCATTTTCAAACCAACTTTAGAAACAGGGTCTGCTGCATGCTCAGGTCCATGCCAGTCCAATTCATAAAGGCAAAAAGAGATCACCAGTGCTTCTTCAAAAGATGCCTACTGAGAATTGCTGCTGGACTGCTCGCATACCTTTTGGGTTGAGGACCACTTCTTCCACACATTAAAGCAAACCAATTGGCAGACAAAGAAATGTGGACATAATGTTTCTGTACAGACTGAGCAGTTGCTACTGGGTCATGACTTGGACTTACTGGTAAAAAGCACCACTAAATCTACACTCAGCACTAGTCCTGCTTCTGCTGCTTTACAATACTGTCACTCATACAAACCCCGGTAGCTCTGAAGACACTTGCTGCCTATGTATAGGAAATGCAGATTGCAGTTAAAATAAATTTTGATTGGGTTATAAGGGACCTTTAAAGGTCATCTAGTCCAACCGCCCTGCAATAAGCAGGGACATCTTTATCTAACAGCTGTTGAACTGTGGCAGTAACTGAAAGAGCTGGGACCACTCAGGTTCTGAGTAAACGTGTGTAGATACAACCTGAAGTGTCTGTGCAAGTTTCCACCCAAGGACTGAACAGAAGCCAAGCCCATCGTGTCTCTCTCTAGGTGCTGCATCTGTATTCATGCGGAGCTTGATTCTGAGGATGGCTAAATCCACTCAGCTACCTAAAGAAAATTGCATTCTTGCAATGTCTTTGGAAACCAAGTTATTTCTGGCAATGTCAAATAAAAATGCACTGGTTTGAAAGTGTTTGGTGGTATTCTGAAGGTACTCAGATGTCGCTACTGATATAAAATTCCTGCATATGACAGAAATACCGTGACAGATATGTTTAAAGGAGTATAACTCCTGGAAGATGTGTATATAATGCAGATAGAGATGATAAATCTTTCATTCAGTTTGATTCATACATGACTCTGGCCTTTGTAAAAGAATTTGAATGCATCAGGCTTTGCTTTCAGTGGTGACAAGGCATTTATTCATATTTCTCTTGACTGACATGGAATTTCTCATCTGCCACCGGTTGTGAAGCACAGTAGTAAGGGATTTGGTGTTTGAATGCAGGCAGTTGCATTAGAAGGTGTGTGGGGCAAGGAGTGACAGACAGCAGAGCTTGTCTGGGAATTTTTCATCTTCAAGACAAATCCCATTTATGTTGAGAGGAAACTGTACCTGACTTCATCTTCAAGTATAGCAGTCTCAGGGCAAGTTTCAGATCCTTGATGTGAAATTACAGTAGTTGTCAAGCAGACCCATGTTTTATTGACGCAGAAATGTTAACAATGAATACTATTTTTGCATGTTATAATTATATCCATAGGCATTGAAGTGGGAGACAATTTATTCTGCTAAGGATGAAGCTGATTGAGGTGTGATTTGGCAATAATGTAGAAATAACTGGGGTGGGGGTGAAGAACTTTGATTTAGGTTAGGAAGACACAGTACTTTTGCATTAAAAAAAAAACCAACGTAAAAATGAGGGCCAGCTATTAATAGTGAGGCCAATTAACAACTAAAAATGTATGAGAATCTTTGTTGGGTTTCTCCATTACTTGATGGCCTCAGATCAGATGTGTATCTGAGCATTGTGTTCTTAAATAATGGGAATATTTGGGCTCTTTTCTGTCCTTGAGTTTGGTAAAGGAGGTCAAATGAAAGGACCTAATTGTCCCTGATATTTAACACTTCTGGAATTTTCTTCTGGCACAGATCCACTGTCTTCACAAGAGCTATGCTAGCAGAAGATAGGTCTTGAGGTCCCCCACTTGTTCCAATGAATCAGAGGGGTAAGCATTAAGAGCTGGAGGCTTTAGTAATCAGACTCTGGAGCTCAAGAAGAGTGGGGTCAAGGATTCCCTTTTGTAACTGGAGACCCCACTCAGGCGGTTACACAAATGCACAAAATCTTCTTAGGACGTACACCAGTGAGAAGTACGTGCTTCATGGGAACACCCATGAGGTTGAATGATACAATGACAGCAAGGGAAGGTCAACATCAAAGTGGCAAAGTCAGGAGAAAAAGGAAGATGAATCTCAAAGGACATGCTAAAATCAAGATGTCCAAACTCCATTAACTCTTGCTATCGTTACAAAAAGGCTGATTCAACAACCACCATTTGTCTGGATGTCAGTTTTACTTGAGCCTTCGTAATGAGGTGGGGGAGGAGGTTGCCTTTAAAATATCTGTGGCCAATCAATGTGTCTGGGAGATAATAACTTTTTGAAGAGCTGAAGATGTTCCTGGAAACCTCAGAGATTTAATTGAGGCCCTTCTGTCATTAAATTCATATTACTGTGCAATGGAGCTCTGCAACAATGTAGATTAAAATGAGTCATCTCAGTAGAAGCTGGCATCGAGATGGATCCTATCAATATTAGCATAATGAAGGCTTTCAGATAAACATTCAATTAGTTTGAAACACAGCAATAGAATGGCTTTGTATTAAGAGAAGCAGAGTAGTGTTAATATTGTCTGGTTTTGTGTTTGCTGGAGGATCCTGAAAAGTCTGCTCTATTTAGGCATAAGTTTAATTCTTAATAATGCCCTCCCTGAAAAGCAAATAACATAGGAAATTCTTAATGGATTTGCAAGTTAATAATAAAAAAGGATTAATTTAAAGCTCAACTGGCTTGCCCTTTTAAATGCCAGAACCAAAGAAATTAAGAGCAGAAAAGACCATCAAGTAAAACAAAGACCAGAAAATCCACTCCCCCACACACACACCCTCCCCCCATTGCTATTCAGGCGCAATTACCTATGGCTTGCCTGAAGTAATAGCATTTTCATTTTTGCAGCCACAGATGGGAGAATGCTTAATATTAATTGCTAATGGAATTAAGTGACTAGTCATCAGAGAAATGCTCAGGAAGAGAAAAGGCAGTGTGTATCTTCATAGCCCACAGTGCAATGAAAAAGCTCCCGTGGCTCTTTACTAGACCAATGCAGACTCCAAAAGTGCATATCAGCTCATATATAGATGTCACTGGGCAACTTAACTCTTCAGGTGAAACCTCTTTGGATAATTGTAATAAAAGATTGGACTGTGAGTTGGTACTTGAGTTAATCTTTGGGAACACAAATTCAACCTGGGTTTTAACATGGTACCAGGAAAAAAATGGAGTGCACCTCACTTCTGGTCACATCCTTTCCCATCTTCCCTGCTCTCAAACTCGACAGAAAGGAGAATCGCCATGAAGTTACCAGTAGCTTATAAGCTCATTTTTAGGTGAAAAGCTTCCCTACTCCCCATGGCAAAACTAGAGAAATGTTTTTTTTTGCACAAATTGCCCTTGCTCTTGTTCTGTTTTAATTCTGATCCCCTGAATTTCTGTGTTACAGAATTTTCAATTCAAAGATTTTTATGCCTTTTTCAAGCATGAGACAGCAAAGCCTGGAAATACTGTGGCAATAAAGGTAAGAATTACACTTGTTTTATGTAATGGTCAACTGAGACAGGCAATACAATTCAAGTTAAAATAAGTGCTTAGTAACTTACAGCACAGATCCTGAGACTTAGGACTCCTGTGTCTCACTTCTAATTAAAAAAACAATCAAAGAAATCTCTGCCTTTTATAACATACTGCTGTTCCCACCAAAGTGTGTAGCAATGTAAGCGTGAATTCCTGGGCCAAACTAAGTTATTGCTTCAACGGGGACAGCCTTTTATCCCCTAGACACCAGTGCACTTTAGCTCTTTGCAAAGTCTCATATCCATGTAGACATGGCTCCCACCTTGCAATGAGCTGGATCCTGGAAAATCTCTGGAGAAAGGTCACTTAATAGACAAGCGTGAAGAAAGTGGTGAAAATGTTTTTGCACAGAAAAGTTTCTTTAATATAGAAAGTTGTTTCTGGGGAATATAAATGACCCTCTAGTATTTTTTGCCTGAAAACTTTGGATTAACAGAAAAATGCACATGGCAATGTTGTTGACCGTCCCCATTGCATCCTGCTTTCTCCAGTTCAGTCCAGTACCACTGTCTTGTGCCGTGTAAGCCCTATGTAGTTCGTCTGATACCCATACAAATGTGATGCAGATGTACTTAACTTAGTGTTACATGGTGTGTCACGGGAAAAGCCAGTTAAAATGGTGACGTTGAGGAGAGAACGCTAGCTCTCGTCTCAATATTTGTGTTTTAAGTGTTGTTTTCCCCTTTTTACCTCCAGAGATGATGAGCATCCTCAGCCAGGATTCACTTGTGCTTTAGGCAGGAAGGAGGGGCTGTGCAAGCCCGCAGGCATCACTAGGTGGTGCAAGCAGTCCACCAGCTCCAGCACTGCTCTTCCAGCTTGGAGGAATACCAACTTCTAACTCCTGTCCCTGGGCTGGAAACCTTGGGGTGAGGACAAGCCCAGTTCAGTTTGCAAAAGCCCAGGTAGGCAAAGCCGAACTGGTTTGAGTTAGACTGAGAAAGAAACAGAGCTGCATTTCTGGGCGCCCTTGAACTAGTCATGCTTTACACTTCAGATGCATTTTAAATGGGTTAGAAAGTTTCTGCAGTGTAAATTTTTCTTATGGTGAAACAGTGTTTAAAGAAATCTTTTTGGTTTGCTTAAACATACCGGTACCAGGTAACAGAAGGGTGAGCGCTGGAGTTGCATAACAAGTTCATTGGCCTGCAGAACTGTCTTGTGCTCTGTTAATTAACCATCTGGTAGAACATCAATTCAGCATCACAGAGCTAGGTTTCCAGCAGAGTTCAGTTCTTACATACATAAATGAAGTGTCTGATAATTCTAAGTGTTACTATTTCTAATTCTTTAGTATAATCATCGTGGAAGGTGCGCAATCCTGAACTTTGACACAAAACCAGAATCCATTGCATTTTTCGCAAAGTTCCGAGTTAGTTGTGTGAGTGGATCTCTTACTAGGCAAAAATAGCATCAGAAACATAAGCACATTTTCAAGCAGCTGTGAAATTTTGCATGTGAAGAAAATGAGCAGCCTTAAGAAAGGAATAACAGTTGTAGCAGAAGAATTATATGTCTATGTGATACTGAACAGGCCCAGCAAATAGCCTACTCTGTTACCCAATTGTGGGAAGTGAGAATATGGTACAGAAGAACAGGGATAGGTTATTTATTGATAGTGTCGATTTCTGTTTGTGTCCCCAGTTAATCTGAAAAGGAAGCGCATCTAAAAGGAATTGCAATCTGAAGCAAACTTGCTCTGAATAACATTACTCCAAGAACATCCAGGAAAGCAGAAGTTGTCAAAGCTGTGAGGTGAGCTGAACGGCATCTCAGCTGGTACTGAACCATTGGTTTGCTTCCATCTGATGGGAATTTGGTTGTCAAAGAAAAGCTTACCCGGGAAGGTCAAAGTGAGTGAGCAAATCTGGACTTTTTTTTTTTTCTCCTAAGGGATATTCCAGTCTTTGAGCATTTGTCTTTGACCTAAAGTAGGATTGGAAATGTTGAATATTGTTGCAATCACATAGCTCCATTGCAATTTCCCTTGCTATGGAGTTGAAATATTTACTATAAAAAATGCAATTTAAATTTTTGTGGAAGTTGTTTTCCATCAGGGAATCCTTGTGATGGAAAAATCCTGGCTGGTTCTTGAGGTGAGATTTTGATGCCCTGCTTTCTTTCATCTCTTCCCTTTTTGTTTGCCTTTGTTCTCTTCATTGTGCCTTGGCATTAATGGGTTATAATGCTGCAGACTGTGGGCTTGCATTCTCATTCTATAGTTTTTATAGTCATCAAATATAGAATGTATATTTGTTTCAGAAAGCAGACAGGTAAGAGCCTTTGCTGATCAGTAATTTCCTTACCCCATTGTGTACTTATTCCTGCATGAGCAACAAAGGAAGTAGTTCTCTAGGAGTCTGTTGAGGCCGGCCAAACTTTTTTCACCAAAACTTTCACACCCCCAATGTTCTTCAGTTATTCTAAAAACCCCACAACTTTAGCAGGAACAGATTTGTGGGTTTTAGTGAAAATCCAGTAATATTTTTTCATATTTTAAACAAGCTTTTAGTTGAATATTTTTAGAAGAAAATAGCATTAAAAATTCTTTTGTGTATTAGTTGATTTCATTTTCTTTTGCTTACCAGCTGTCCTCAAAACACTGATTAGATAAGCTTATAAATCTCTTGACTAAGTGCCTTTTTTTAACTAGGGTCAGTTTTAAGTGTGAAAGAAGCTAACAGTGACCACATTGAGGATTCTGGGGTAGCTGTATGAGCCAACTAGACCCCAGATTTTGAAAGTACCTGTAGGATGTGAAGGTACCTATAGGATGTGAACACTCTAACCATCTTAATACTATTGACTGATGTTTCAAATGGATTGAACTCCAACAGTTTCTTCCCCTAGTAGAGGATTTGCCAATGGCAATAACCCTAATAGCAATTTTAACTGTATTTGTCATAGTCATAGTGAAAACAGGAGAGTGAAAGAAAACAAGGAGAAAGGCAGAAGAAGCTCTAGGAATGCTGCACAAATTCCAGACTTCCTCTGTGGGGGTCAATTTCCAAAACCTTGGAATGGGATCACACTACTTGCATCAATTTACGTTAGATGACTTAGGCTAGGGGTCTGTTCCTGGAAGTTGGCTAAGAGTCACTGAAATACAAATAATTTCTGAATGTCTGTTGGAAGGAAAAAAAGGAAGAGAGGCCTTTGGTGAACAGGATGCCCCCTTGACCCTCTGCCCTGAATAAAATTTTATTTCTATATGTATGTGCCAGGTCTGGCAATATCAGTGCCTTGAGAAGTATGAATTGTGTTGTGTTAACACAATATTTTGCAAGGTACAGAGCAAAATACCCAATCTCAAGAGGTAAAGCTCTAGAGGTGTCACATGTCTCAAATAGCAGCTGTACATGAGAAACACAGCATTTTGGATTCCTGTGCCCAAACTCTTCTCCTGGGATGTGAAAGTATTCTGAGTAAAGAGGGAGGTGAAGTACTTGACAAACCATTTGTGGGTCAGAAAGAGGATGTGATGCTGACACTCATTTTGCTTTAAGGAACAAACAAAGAGTGGTAACTTCTTTCAAATTTCAGACCTTTAGAATGCAGACAGAATCTGCTCACATATGAAAACCTGCTCCTTGATTGAGTTGTTTCATTAGTTGTATGAAATGAGACAAGGAAACACTTGGGAAACCAGTGAGATTTAGAGGCAAAGAATGAATTCAAAGAGATGATTTGAAGGTTATGTGGTAAAACGCTTCAGTTTCTTCAACTAATTAGGGCTGCTGGGACCGTTGGAGAATGTGCAGTTTCTAGGTCACATTAAGTTTAAGAAGCTTCTTTAGCCAATTGAAAAATAAAGCTTGGCTGAACTGTTTTTGCAATGCAATTATTTTTCCCCTAGGTTATCTATCTTCATTTATTCTCGCCATATACTTAGCAACCAAATGAGATAGAGGCAGAAACCAAAAACACACCAGTTTATTAAAATCTACAGTTCCATCTTCCCTTCCCTTCTTGAAGATCCTCCAAGCAATTTTGAACTGTAAAACTTCATATATACAAAAGCGGTGCTTAAAATGTAGTTGTTCAGATGGCTGTTGCTGCTGAATTTCCCATGCTCTGAAAACATGAACAAAAAGTCCACATGGCCTGATCCTGGGATCTCTTCTTCTAAAGAAGCCTACTTTCTCGGTAGGGGATGTGACCCAGGATTTCTAAATGCAAAGTTGTTGCTTAAGATTTTTTTTTTCTTCTGCAGCAGTTGTGCAGCTTCTGATTGTTCCAGGCTCAGGACAGATTCAAAAGTGAAGTCACAGCTGATCTTGCCATCCCCATCTTACGCAACCGTGTAGTCCCTTTCTGAGCAAAAAGTCATCATCTTCTTTTGAGCTCCTTTCAAGGTTGGTTCAACAATTCACACCTCTGTGCTCCAGTCATTTCTTTTGTAGTTATGTAGCAGTGGCATTATCTGTTTTTTGCGGGCATAGACTGCAGATAGAGAAAAGTCTTAGATGAAAACAGTGAGAAGATCCTTCACATTGAATAAAATGCAGTCAGGAAACCGTATTTAAGTTGTTTGGTTTTTTTTAAATCTATGGAAGATATCACTGTTGCTACTTTTGTCCCTTAATCAGGAGATAAGCAGGTTTTTTTTTTTCTGACAGTGGAGTCTTTAAACTGCTGCTGCAGTTTGGCTTTTGGTGTTTCTTTTTTTCTTGAAGAAATTAAAATAAAGCTGGCATTTTCACTTTCCATTTGTGTTTCACTCTGGATTTTAATAAGCAAATGAAAAGAAATTGCTATTTTATAATGAAATGTAAATGTAAATTTGACTTTTAAGCAGGGTTTTTTTGCTTTATCTAGAAATTTTACCAAAGGGTGTCAAAGTTGTTACTTTATATTTTGCGAAACAGAAGTCTTTGGCCTTTCAGCCACCTTCCAGTCTACTCAAGTGGAAACATAGCTCTGAGACACTGATTTCAGTCTCATTCATTAAGTTCTTGACACTATTTTTAAATCAAACCCTTTTTAAAATTGAGGCTTTCTACTTCTTCAGATAGCCACCTGAGCTATAGCTAGAGTACACAGTGCTCATTTTTCATGACATCTGATTTTTGCAGGAGCAGTATCCCTGCCTCAAATGTGTCAGCAATGAAGGATGTATTTACTGACCATTTTTACAACTTCTGCAGTGATGGCTCCTGTGGGCTGGTGGAAGGTAGGATGGGGAGAGGGTATCTTTGTAGGCGCAGTCTGCAACACAATGCAGGTCTTCACACTGTCTTCACACACTCTTCCAGAACCTGACCCCTCTTCTCCCCTGTGCTGCTTCTTGGTATTTTCAGTGCAAGACAAGGCCTGTAATTACAAGGGCTGCACGTGTTCAGGACTCCTGAGAGATAGTAAGCCAACTATCTGGGCAGTGCCGCAGAGATTGGCTAGGACTTAGCTCTGATTTTCCCTCCAGGAAAAAAGTACACAAGAGAACAAAGGGACAGTCCCCGCTATTCTCTCACTTTTTTTTTTTTTTATGTACCGCAATGCATGAAAGACAGTTATACCTTTCAGACCTTTTCCTTTTTCTAATAAAAAGCCTCATTTCCAAGAAGACTGGAGTGCAAATTACCTTCTCTATTCAATTACAAAATCTGATCACTGCCTTTTCTTTTTTCACCACTAATAAAAGCTATTGAAGTAAAGCAGTCATCTCTCGTTATGGAAAAGCAGGCACTAAGTCACCTTGAGATTAAAATATATATTGCTATACCCTTTCTTGGGAATGTAGTGTAGTAATTGCTTAAGACAATGACAACAGGGACTAGAGGGAACCTTGTATTTTGTGGAACGTTTCCAGGGATAATGGGCAAAATCCTCCATGGGTTTAAATCAGCAAAGCTCCACCAAGCTGCTACTCTGGCTGATGTAAATTATCATGTCTTCATTGAGGTCAATGGCCCAGCTGCTCCAGCTCTTGTAACTTGGGCTATTTCCCTGAAACATAAACTATAATCCAGTCATTTTAGAGGAATATAACAACCCAGGTGCAGTAGATCAGTAACTAATGTTCTAGGCTGCATGCTGGGACGTGCTCTTAGGACAGGATAGGAATTTGATGTGGCCTTTGCTACTCAAGTAACAGGTTGAGGAGTAGCCAAGCAAAGATGTGCCATGTCTTTGGGCTGTGTTGCTGCCTGCCATGGCCGACGTGGCAAACATTATGTAATTACACCTGCGCTTATTCCAGAAAAAGAGAAAAAAGGCGTATGGGCGTTGTTTAAGAGCAGCAGAGACTTGAATTCACAAAACTTCTCTAGTCGTTATGGTTTTGCTGTGGTTCTGTTGTGACAACTCAACGTGACTGGTGAAGCAGAGGCTATCTCCAGTGCTGCGCTACTAAAGTTTGAAGAAAAAACCAAAAACCTTTCCCCTATAAAGTGACTATTCATATACTAACAGGAAAGAGAAGCCAAGAACAGGTTAGTGATAAAGTGTTTAAAGCGTTACAATCAAATAATATTTGAAAACTCAATAGAGCACCGTTCAAAGGTCAGATTGTCTTATGTATTAAGTATCTATGGAAACACTTCAGAGGTGGGAAAGCTCGAAGTAAAGGTTGAATGTTTAACCCCTAGCTTTAAAAGGTTCTACATGCATCTTACAAAAGCAGACAGAAAATACATACTGGTACTTCTCATGTGATATATGAAGGGATTTTTTTTTGTTTTTTTTTTTAATCCATATTCATGCAGAGTTTTACTGGTTTCTTTAAATGTGAGATACTGTTCTGTTTCAGCAAGGTATGATTTTCATTGCATTTTTGTGTGGCAGAGAACTGTTAGCTTTCAGACCTTACAGATCAGAAACAGGAGTGACTTGGCTAATTCTAGCAGTGTTATCCCAGACAAACCTTTAAGCACTTCAGCTTGAATTCTGAGATCAAGCACTATAGATTCATATCCAGCCCTCATATCTTACCATGCATTAACTTTGTCCGCATAATGAGTGCTAGCATAGTGCTAACAGTTTTACTTTTCTTTCTTCACAATAAATGCATGAAGAGCGTTCCATAGCAGTCTTAAAAATTGAAGAGAGCAAGCATGAGATTTAAAATGGCAATCCCTATTGAATTTCTATGCAGACACACATGTAGTCAGAGTGTAATCATGATATTTACAAATATTTAGGCTTATGTTTGTGTGGCCTTGGACTCTGGGGCCATCAATGGGAGGTGTAGGGAAACAGAAGAGAATTTTATTCCATGATTGAGGAGACAGCTTTAAAGGAGATAATTCTGACTGGGACTCTCTGGGACTCTGCCTCAGCTTCTTTTAATCTTTTTTCTTTTTTCTTTTTGTTTTTTAGACATGCATAGAGTGAAAGGCAGCTTAGGCCAGTTTGAGCTGCCACATAGTGCTCCCATATTATAGTTCCTCATTCTGAGACCACCAGTTTCTCATGGTGAATGTCTTCTGAAAGTCACATTCATACAAGCCCATAAAGCAAGGTTGATGAAACCACCTGATCTATCTTGTGTGTATGCTCTTTGGAAATAGCTGTCTGATACAATGGGTCTTCTCTTTTGGGGTTTTAGTTGCCAGGATAAGTAGTGAATAGCACAGCTACAAACATTAGTCCAGGATATCCTGGCCCTACAAAGGGATCAATTCTAAACTGAGCTTATGGCCAAGTTTCTGCTGAACTTGGGAAGGAAAACATCAGCTTCTCCTTGCCCTTTGTCTTGTCTTTGCTAATTCAGCTTTTCTTTTCAGGTGTGTTCCCTCATCTCAGGCAAGAGAGTGTCTGCTTTCATTTAGCGTGCAAGGCAGAAATACTTAAGGTGAAAAATACTGATTCTGGAGAAGAAAACGTTTATTTTCCTGTATACCTCCATTGCATTCTCGGCCTTGCAAAACTGTCAGTTGGAGACAATCATGTTTGCAATGCATTTCCTCTTTTTTCTCTCCGCAAAAGATTCTATTTTATAATCTGTATCACAAAGCAGCTTATTTTATACTGAAGCTGGAATGTAGTCATTGGTTAATGAGTTCTTCTCTCCCTCTATATGTATATATTGGTATATATAGAGTGATATACCCAATTTTGCCTTCATTCTGACTACGTAGGTGAAATTGAGGTAAGGGTAGACTGGTTCTCATCATCTGCTGCCAGGGGAGTACATTCATTCCTAAACAAGCAAATGCTGTAGTCACTTTAAAGCGTATCCTGAGCTCTTTGAAGTTTGTCTGCTACTCCAGTGATTTGAGAAGCAAGTGGACCAGAGCTGATGTTAGCACGTCAAAGAGCCTGCTCCATTTTCATGGTGAAAACTCTATTTGAAGTTCTGTGTTTAATGGTGTAGGATTCCATAGACCCCTGAATTGTATGCTGTTATTCCAGATGTGTGTTGTCTCTATAGGAATGCAATTTCACAGTCATTAAACATTTTAAGTTCATCAAGTGCTAATTATAGCAGAGAGCATGACAGCAGAATCTTCAAAGCCCTGGTGGACAGAAAAGCCTATTGATCATTCAATTGATTTTTATTACTCGGTATTGAGCAGCAGGGCTGCCTGCTGTTGTATAATCTGTTTTGTTGTTTTTTTTTTTATTTTCTGGCTATTATACTAGACTCATGAAACAACATAGCTTGCACTGATACAGGACATTGTTTGAGTGGCGTATCACCTGGTGTAGTGTACTGCATTACTGCAGCTTTCCAAAATTCCTCAGTGCTATTTTCTCTTCTAGTGGAAGTGGTGCTTTTTCTAGACCTTTCCCCTGGAGCTATATATCCAGTGATGATGTCTCAGAGACTGAAATGAGGCAGCTTCTAGCTTCTGGTGTGCTGATGTCGGCTTGCACCAGCTCCATCATCTTGGTGAGTTTCCAGCGTGGGAGGGGAAGGAGAGTTTGGCAATGCGCTGAGACATAGTCACTCATCGCAGTTTTGGCGCTGCTCCTGGGATTTACTGCATGTGATCTGAGTATTGACTAGCTAGGAGCATCGATCGAACACAGTATCAAGCCACTCGTCTTTGCAATAGAAAATAAGCTGATAAATGGTGTTTGCTCTACTAACTGCCACAAAGCTGTCAGGTTTCTGCCAAGCTCCTGGGGGACAGGCAAAAGGGAAGAAGAGGTCCTGCCATTCCTGTAAACTGCTTCCTCTTGTGACTTGCTATGGCTGACCTCTCCCCTCTTACACGCTTTTCTCCATCCTGTCTCTGTTAGCTGCTGCTTGCAATGGAGGCACGAGCACAGATACCTGCAAACCTGCCAGTTGAGGAGTTAAGTGTTCAAGATGAATTTTGAAGTTAATGAGCCATGCAGAGCAGGCAACAGGCAGCCCCAGAGGATTCGTCAGGGTCTTGTGCCACGTACGTGTTGAAATAATTGGAAAGACTTCCACTGACTTCAGTAAGCTCTGGTTCCCTTTCTAATCGCACCCTCCCATGTTTCTCAGGGACTTGAATCCAGGAAGCTAGATACGCTGTGCTGATGCACCCGCAGCTCCCTCATGTTCTTTCTATACCAGGGCTCTGGAGAAACAGGCTGTATCCCTGGTCTTCTGGGTACGTTAGTTATACACCTCAGGGCCTCGGTTTCCCCATCTGCAAAGACAAAGATAATGATAGTTGCTTCTTTTAAAATAATTCCTGAGGACTTCTCATTTGTTGCACAGAGGAGCTGATTGCTTCCATTGTTAGTTTGAGTGACTGGACTGCAAGAAAAGGAGGTGAACAAAACCAAAACAGATATATCTAGTATCAGGGCAGCTATATTGATGATCCTCTGAGAGCCCATGTGTTGTAACATACAAAGATCAGACCACAGTGGGGCCAGAACCAGTTAGCTCAGCTAAATTGTCTCTTTGCTGTAAACAGCCTATATTTAGGATAGGATCTTTGAAAGCTGTCATGATTGACGGACTGATCACATCGAAATCAAGTGCTCAAGCTCACTGCGTTAGGAAGGAATGTAGGCTGCTGCAGACCTTTGTGGTAGAGAACATCCTGAATGCACAATCACTCTTTCGTGTTAAGGATATTTCTGCTAGCTCCTTCTGTCAGTTGTTTTCTTCAAGAATTCAGGGGAAAGAAAAGAAAGAAAGAAAGAACGGAAGGAAGGAAGGAAGGAAGAAAAAGGAAAGAAGGAAGTGCATTTAAGATGCAAGGAGACAAAGCCATGTTAAGTTTCATTTACAGAGATGAATTGGGAACAGGTGCTTCACATAACTGAGGGGCACCATTCTGCGAGATAGCCCTTGAGAGTCAAGAGAAAGGAACTACAGAGACACAGTATATTCAGAAAGATAACTATAATCAAGCCCTTTCCATGACTATTAAGGGGAAAAGACAACAACCACAAATGCAATGGAGAGATTAAAATTGACTTTGTAAAAAGCCATTTTTTATTTATTTTTTGTTTCTCTGAAATAATTTCAAAACTGAAAGCAGGAATAATTGAAGCATTTACAGAATATATCAATAATACCTCATTATCCAGCTTTGCTTCAATCCACTGATTTCAATTTTCTTTTGAACAAGCAGCGTTTATCAGAGGACTTAGCATATGAATGGGGAGGGGGAGAAATGTAAAATACATGCTCTAGATTTACATGTCTTAGGATGCCAAATAGCCATCAAAACTAATTGTTTCTGAAATGCTTTATAAACCTTATCTTATGTGTTGACCCTAATCAGAGCAATTAATTTCATAATGAATTCTTTCTACACATGCCCTATCTTATTATTATCCTTAGTCTAAATTAATAACATCATGATAATAATTAGTAGATATGAAATTGTCTCTTCACTACTTCTCATAGCATGTGGGCTTGATATAAAAGAACAACAAGGATGACAATTAGAGGAAAACATGTCAGCTGTATTGATTGTTGTGCACCTTAACCCTAGCATCTGCAAAATAGGCTTTATTTAAATGTGAATGTCTTTGATGTTCTCCCTCTATTTCCCCTCCTATTTTATTTCAACAGTTTTCCTTCCTGCAAGAGGCAAATGTCTCCCCCTCAAAGCTCACTACAAAAAGATTAAAGCAGAATTTTATGGGCTTAATCAAAGTGTGCTGATCCAGATTTTGGAGCAAATGAGCAATAGGGACCTATGATTTAGGAGAGCATCAGCATCTGGAGATCCATCTGTAATCTCTAAACCCTTCTTGAGGTTTCAGCCTTCCACAAACCTCAGGAAAAGTGGATATCTTTATACCTTGGACTGCGATATTATGGCCTCATTAAGACAAATTAATTTGAGTAGGGTGCTGCTGTCACAGTGCCAGATCCATCCCTTGCTCTGCCTCACCACCTAACCATGCGAAGGTTGCGTGGGTTGGGTAGTGGAACTACCCATGTTTAGAAGAGCATTAAGACAGACATGAAACTACAGCCTTAGTCCCTTTATTGGGCTTTATTGAATACATTACTGTGTATCAGTCAATTGCTGAAATAAGTATTCTCCCTTCTCTGAAGGTAAAAATCTCTTTCTACAAGCACGGTTATAAGATGATAGTCCCTGTCAGTCCATAGCCCTACTTTTAGGCCCAACTCTGTTACAGCCTGAGAATGTCCTCTCTCCTGTATTCAAAGTCACTTTCCCAGCCTGTGCAGTCACAAGAAAACATGACACACCGGCATTAACAAATTATTGCCTGAAGCCAACAGCTTGAACAGGGACCGAAACAGGACAAGGCACATGGAAAAATTGCTTCAGAATGTTTTATTCATGCACCTGACTGATGATGTATGGTCTACAGCTTTATGGTAATAGGGGAAAAAGAGATTTGTTGTGGTTTTTTTTGGGGGGGAATTTTGTTGGTTTGTTGTTTTGTTTTTTTTGTTTTTTTTTTTAAAAAAGAGGTAATGATCAAGACCATGGAATATTAAGCACAAAAGAAGAGTCTTCTCTGAAACAGATGTTAAGTCACTTTAGTTCTTTTGGTCAGGCAAAAGAGCTCAATCTTAGCTCCTCATTCTGGAAATTGAAATTAGAACACCACATTCCCTTGGTGGTATTTCAAAAAGAGATAGCTAACATTTCCCCTGCAAAGGGAGGCATTTTGATGTTTTGCAAAGAAAGCCTGTGACAGAATCACATTGCTGACGGTCAAGATGAAGGCGCACCTATCACAGAAATACAGTCCCTTGTGTGTTTCTTTTTTTTTTCCTAAATCAATTGTGAACAGCTTTTAAATATCTTTGTATTTTTGAAACAAGCATCTGGAAGTGCTGCCTCTATCACAAAATCTGCAATTCAGTGTGCAGGTTAAAATGTTAAGCAGTGTAGTGTTCACAAGTGTTCACAAGCTTCTCTCTAAGGTGAGAACAGAAGCTTCTTTGGCATCCTCACCTATTACTTACCATGCTGTGTGGCACAGCACTCTGAAGTCCAGACCTACTTGGTGGCATTGTGTCCATACTGGCCTCTGTAAGAGAAGATGGCAACAGAAATTACAGCAGTATCTGTACCCGTAAAGCCAAAGAGATTTCAATGTAAGTAATGTTGAGTCCCCAGATTTGCTCCTTCCTGTACTTTTTTAATAACTCTGCACTAATTCCTGTGTCATTTGTGTGGTTATGTTTGGTCCTCTTAAGCCTCCATTTGGCCTTGGTTCAGAACATACAGTTCACGCAAGTGAAGTTAACGTGACGTGAATGGGTTCCTTCTGGTGGCTATTGGCTATATGTAGCAACCAAAAGCCTTTTCGTTCTAATCTATTTTCCTGTGAGGTGAGATTTTGGACATTAGCCAAGGGACATCTTGGGTTGTTCAGATAACAGGGACTGATCTTAGCCTCACCTCAACTCAGTTACTCACAATAACTCCAGTATTGGCTCTACTACTTGACTTTTGTATATCAGTGCAGATTTAACCAGGTTGAAGGTCAGGTGCTCTTGGGACAGATATTATAAAGAACTCGGGTCCTATTAAGGCACTTAAAATCTATGGACATTTTAAATAATAAGATACTAATGGTCACTTAAAAGAGTGGGGTCTGCAGATGCTTTGGGAAAATAATCTGTCCATGATCTTGACGACCCCAGATGTTCTAGTGTTTAATGGTGTTGCACCCCATGGAGATTTAGGGACTCCACAGCGTATCTCGTGAATGCCTTTGCTCTCTAATCCAATGAGGTGAGTAGCCATATGGTAAAAACGATGTGCAGACTTCTCTCTTAATCATACCTCAGGAGTGTCATTTGGGATCATCGCAGGCTGGAGTATTTTTTAAGTGACCTCCAGGCCTGTAAAATCTGTCAGGTACCTGAAACATCTCTGCAGAGCTGAAGGCAAGCAAAGGGGCTGAGGAGATACGGAGTCAGCCCAGAGCATGTGTTTCTGCTTCACTTCCACTAGAGTGCAGTTTTGCCACAGCCAAACTGAGAAGAGCAGATAAAACCAGGGATGCAGCGTGCAAATTCTCTCAGCATGTGCTTTATCCCACATAGTGTTGTCTCACTGAGATTAGTATGTAAGCTTTGCTACTTGGTTCTGTACAGATCTATATTCAGTTTTGGAGCTGAACTAATACTAAAGACTAAGAAGCCTTATTGAAGAGCAGGTATTTTATTTACATTCAAAACCCTAGTTTAGCATTGGGACTGGATACATGCTTAATGTTTGGCACATGCTTAGTTGTATATGTTTGAATTACCTTGCTGAAGCAGAATCACCTTTAATATAAAATATGGAAGTGGCAGGAAATTTAACAGAATTGGGTAAGACATGGTAAGCCTTTGAGATCGCACTGAACAGTAAATTATGTTGATACTTTAATACAGAAAGCTCAGCTGAGTTAGTATATTGTGTATCTGTTCAGTGAGCTCAGAGGAAATTCCAAAATTAGATTAAACTTTGAACTTTCTGCAAACAAAAAAAACAAGAAGTGCTTAAGTTCTGATACTTTGTTAAAGAGATGATTCCTTCTAAGCATAGACTTTTTTGGTGTTTCCAAATACTGAATCATCAATTCATGTAATGCCTTTGTTATCTGTCAAAAAAACTTTGCCATCCCTCCTCCGAACAGTTTCAGCAGAAGTATTTCTTCCCATGCAAAACTGTTTCACTGAAACCCACTGATTGTACAGCTGTACTGTTTAGAGTATTGCTAAATATGTGCTGCATACCATGGTTATAAGGTGATTAAATTCTCCCTCTGAAAAATATGTTTTATAACCTGGCCTCCTGTGTCCTGATTCACACCATAGTGAAAGTCATAGAGTCTCCCTCCCTACCTTATGTACCTAACCCTCTTGCATCAGTTCTTACATGCTTTTTATGTATCACTAAATACTCATTACAAGTTCCAGGAGCAGACCTGGACACAAATACTCTGTATAGAAAGCTTGTACAGAAAACTCAGCTAGTACACCAGCAAGTCCCTTACATGTAACTGAGAGAAACTTGACCAGGAAAATGAAGGGAAAAAAATTGTAACTTTATCTGTCTCTCTCAACTGCAGGAATGAATGACTGGTCAAACTGCACAAGATAAATGTGAATTAAAGCTGGCTGTTAAGAAACATTAGTTCATCTACAGTGAGTCAAGAGCTTTCAATTCATTTCACCTAGGCCTGTCAGGATATTCAAATAGCTGTTACAAACACTGAAATAACGGCAGTGGTTTTCAAGTTAAAAAAATGGGCCTATAACTTTTGTAGAAGCTACAAACCCTGTGTCTTTAACCAGCTCTAAAATATTGAAGCTTATGAATTTTCTATGAAATATCAATAATTATTTAAGTGCTTATAGGAATGTCAGGGAAATTGTTTTTCAACTGCTTCCGCTGGGGACCATTAGCTTTGTGTTAGCATTAGCCACACTTGTCAGACAATTTTGCTACAAGCAGACTTTCAAGAACTGGGTATTTCGTGAAACCATTTGAATTGTCCTCACTTGCATCATTGCCTTCTGATTTACTTATGTAGCCTTCTGATAGATTGTCTTCAAAACTGTTTGGCCTGCAGCCTGCCAGGCACATGACTGGGAAGACAGTTGGCCCAAAGTCTTTTTGTAACCCTAATCCCTGCTCTGTGCTTCCTTAAAAGCCATGCTTTCAAAAGTAGCTCTCATCTGCAATAACTGAACACAGGATGAATTGGGCTTACTATTTCATTGAGAGCAGAGTGGGGCCTAGCTGAGTGCTTTACAGGGTAGCCTGAAATATCCTCAAGGTTCAAAGTATTATTCGGAAAGCCAGTAACTCTTTTCCTGTGTTGGGAATGCTGCCTGAGCTGCTCAGATAGTTATGTCATGTTTACCTCAAGATAGTATCTCAGCTGGTTTGAGCATTACTCACCATATCCTCTTAGAAAAACCCAGCCTTAAAATCTGGCGGGTGAACAAAGGCAGGATGGAGAGAGGAATACCCTGAGGTCTTTGTTCAACAGAGTGGATATCTGCCAATTGAAACAGAACCAGTGAAATCAAAACGTGCTTCTATAACAAATAGTGGCTTTCCTTGTGCCTCCTAACAATGTTTTGCCCTCACCAAAAAAGGACTTGTGATTGTGACATTCATGGTACCCCAGACATACTACTGAGAGTTTAGTTTGTGTACCTAATTAAATCTGGAATGGCTCATGGCTCACTGAAGCTTTCCATGACTTAAAGACTCTTGACGTTATTTATGCGACTGCTAAGTGACACAGAAACACATCCGAGGGAGAAGCGGAGAGGAACAAATGGCTGAAGAAAGGTCAGGGCAATACCACTTGGCTGCTTCCTAGAAATGGAAAGAAATCCTGCTCCTATTGAACCCCTCCTTTTCTGTTCTTTGTTAGCAAAATTAGTTTATGGGTTGTGACATTGAGGGCTTAATTTTCCCTTTATTGCTTTGGAGGGCCACAAATACATGCAAAGCAATAAAGTAGAAATATGAATGTAGACGGTCTCTTTTAAAAGTGCCAGCAATTGGCTGTCAAACGGACAGCATCGTTTCTCTTTGTGCTTTATGCTGCAGACACTGTCAGATCAGGGCAAGATGCTTAAACATATTCTGTGTGTTTCAGGAACATCTGTTGGCATATCATCATCTGAGAACAAATTTGCCAACCCCCATCAGAAATGCCACTAATACATGTTTACATCAGGAGTCCAAGCATGTAGCAGGAGCTCAGTATTGTGTTGAAGCTAGTTTCTTTGTTTTTTTAGTCATGGTATACCAGCCTCTGAAATCTAGTGTGCAGGGAAAGGTCTACAGTCTGATCAGTGGTACAGAATGGGTTTTGTAAGAGGAGCAATCTAATGGATGAGCAGGTTCAAAGCAAATGTAAGGAAATGCTTTCTCATACAACGTGCAGTTAATCTGTGGAATTTTTCACCATAGGATGGTGTGAATGCTAAGAGCTTACAAAAGTTAAAAAAGTGACTGAATAAATTCAGGAAAAATAGAAAAATCACTGGAGAGTGCTAATTCCCATCACCACATGCCATTCAAGGGGCCTTACGTCTTGGTTTATTGTAGGCTTCAGTGTACCAGGGAAATACCAATTTAACCTTGCTTTGGTCTTATCCTTGTACGTACGCATCTGCTACTGGCCACTCTAAAACAGTCCAAAATCAAGGAGAGTTTTTTGCATTGCAGAGAGCAAGAAATTTCACAGATGCTTATTCTGCAGTTAGATCCTTAAAACTAAACACATGCCTCCTAGCATCATTTCACATGTCAGGAAATCTTCACATAAACTGCAGAGATTACCGAGTGGCAGGCCCAGGCTGATTATCTTTATCTCTTTCAGCATAACATGCCATTTTCTTTAAAATCAAACCCACATAAATATGAAATATTTGCTTGATATTTTGTGGACTCAGATACTGCAGCGACACAGGAATTTTCCAATCCGAGGAAAAATTCCACTCAAAATATCCTCCCTGTCCTGAAGGGCTTCTAGCCTTTAACTCTTTAGCTCTTCAGATATGGGGCTCTTATGTATGTTGGCATGTTTGCTCTAGGTTGATATCAGGCAAACAGAGACTGTGACAAAAGAGCTTAATTTTTAAGAAGCCCATTATGAAAACATAGATCAAGGAGGAAAAACAACACGCTATTCTAAGTCTCTCCATCCAGAAACACACTAAAATGAGGTTTTGAAGGGCAAAGTGAGAACATAAAAGAAAATGAGGAGAGAAGAGAGATTGAAGGGAAGGAAAAGAATTCAGATGAGGTTAGAAATGTGCTAAAAAAAAAAGAACCAACACATTAAAAATCATACCATGAAGTAAAGGCCAGTGGCCTTGCTGATAGACTGATGGTTTTGTGGGGCAGAGGTGGGACTATGTTACACTTCACAGCCCTGACTTGACCTAGGCTGACTGACAGTCTTTCTTTCCCATTTCCCAACCATTAAGGATTTAATTTCGTTCATACTGCCTCTATTCTCTCCTGAGTGTTCATTTCTTCCTATTTAGAAAGATGTCATATATTCTGCAAGGGCATTATGAAAAAGTCTGTGTGCAATTTCAGTTTAAAACACAAAGCAATCCAGATTGTGACTGTCCATCTCCTTTTCATTTCTAATTTGCACAATAGGTGGAACTTTTTTAGCAGTAAACTGACTTTGCCATACATGCTCTTTGCAGGACATGAAATAGTTTTGAGTTGTTGAATATAACATGTCTTCAGTCTGATAGAAAATGTGTGCTGTGTAAGCCAAATGCAATTTGAAAATATTGTGCTTAGATATTTACATTTTTGGTGAAGATATTTTGATCTATATGTTATGCTGTGTTGACTTGCAAAGGTTCCAAACCAGAAGAGGCGTTGTTGTGCTAAAATGTCCTTGATATAATTCAGCTCCTAGATAATGTTTAAACTTTATCAAGAGCTGCGTCAGGCTAACACTGAGCCCAAATAAGTCTAATCTGTTGAGTGAGATCTTTTAAAGGTAATAATTTTGTTAAAAGGCATTAAGCTCTCATGAAAATGTGCCTACTTGTATCAGCTGATATCCATGGATTTTTGACAGGGCTTGACAATGCAAACAAGGAAAGCAAAGCATTGGAACGTATTAATGGATTTAAATGTTTCTACTTTAGTTGTGAAACACAAACATCAGATTTCAGATAAATGGCTAGCCTCTGCCATAATGAAACAAAATATTCATATTTAAAATGATACACACTGTAAAAAACCAACGCCAAACATGCAGAACAACCAAAGAGCATTGCCTCAAAATGAAAATGAGGGAAAAATTGTGCTGGGATTTTCCAAGTCAGTCGTCTTTGGTGTAGCCTTTCTGTGAATCACATCAACAAAATTAACACTGACTTCAGCGGAGCAGACCTCTCGGTTAGTGCTGAGCAATTATAACCCCTGCTGCACACACGAGCACATACTGCCAGTCACATTTGACCTGAGCAATGGCGCACACAACTTGGGCTCCTCCAGCAGGAGTTGTTGGTGCATGTAGCTGTCAGAGTCTTCATCTCCTAGTCTGACAGTCTAGCTTAATTCTTAGAAAGCTCCAGGAGAAGAAAACAGTCCCTAAGCTGTGAATGAAGTTGCATGGCTCACTGCTATTACCAGGATTTGATTAATCATTTTAAGCACACATGTGCTTGTGTAGGACTTATGGGAGCCAGTCACTCCATACTTCTGAAGAGAGAATGGCAGTGTTTGTTAGGATTTCCCATACCATGGAGTCGGTAATGCAACACTCTCAACTGACTGCCGTAGGCACGTGGTCCCTTAGGCCTTTATACAGTAGCTTACACTGCTTTAGAAGTCATAACATGTGCGTGTATTATAGCAATACCCAGAAGGAAGAACCCATTGCACGCAATAGTGTGGAAATTTAGCAAAACCCTTGCCTTGGTGCTGGTGGCAATTCCTTTGACAACATAGCCATTTGTGTTTTGCAAGCAATAAAACCTCATTGCGTTCCCTCCCACTTCTTTTCTCTTCAGCTTTCATGCACTTGCAGTTAACTGCAGGGAAACTACCCATTTCTTCCTACCAAGATCTCCCTCTCACTCTGTTTTGGGGGAAACACAGAATTAATTTTTGTTTTGTTGCCAGATCTACTTCCCTATTCTCTAAATCCCTATCTGACTAGCACCATACAAACTCCAGGAGACACACAGGCATTAACAGTTGCTGCCAAAACCAAGGGCCTTTCTCCCACAGTTAAACTCCACCTTCCTTGACTAGGAAAGCTACTGGTGAGCTGGGTCCTGGGTCTGCTCGCCCAGGTGAGAAATATTTCATTTATCCTGATTTGTGAGACCAATTAGTAGCTGGTATAGTAGCCCTACTCCCAAGCTGGTGTCTGCTCTGTAATGCAAGAGCTCCAATTCTGAAAGGTATGTGCATTATGACACAATCTCTAGGTACTGTGTTCCCAGTATGGAGAGCATTTGTTCGCTGACTCTATGGCCAAGCTTTGAAAGAACTTTACAATACAACAGTTCTGTCCGGCTGAATGCTTTGCAGCGTGAATAGGCTTGTTCAGAACTGCTCTGATCATTGCTGTGATCCCATGTATCGCCAAGGGGTAAAGCACTTGGCAGGGCACAGTAGACATGCCTTCTACTCCTTGCTGTAGAGAGGAGAGAGGGGCTTGGAAAAGATACTTCATTTAAACACATCTGTAAGGTAAGTACCTTCTCCATAAAGCACATTGACATCCCCTTATGAAAAGAGCTAGGTATTAGTATTATTAAATAAGGCTTAAAGCCTTTGGCTCTTTCTTGTTTCCAGTTGCTTGAGCATTGATATGTTCATCTGATGGGAAACTCACCTGTGGTTTTCCCTGCATGAAACTTATATTAAGTTCTCCTAGGTGGATTCATAAAACATTCCTCGTAATCCCCATTTATTTCAAGCCATTTTGCTGCTCTGAATAGCACAGTACCTCATAAAGAACATTTCCTTTCATTCAAAAACCATTTGCATTTTATTTGTGCCTCAGAGGAAGAACAATCCAAGCTGATTACAATCCACAGACACTGTACGTAATGAAAAATTAATTGCATCAATCTTTTTGCTGTAGTGGCCCTAACAACTCATTTTCAACCGGTCATTTCTCCACCTGCTCACTGAGGCCCAAGCAGCTGAAGCAAGCGCATCTCTGACACTGACTGAATACCAATGAAGCTAAGGTCACCTAAGCGTCAAGTGAGTGGGAGAATAGCACCCAGCAAAAGATGTCAGCGCTTTGGACCAAACAGCAATCACTATGTGATAGAAACCAAGTAAGTAACTGGAACACAAATCTTAGTGAACGCATATTGACATGTACATGAATGCAGAAGAAAAGTTGCCAGGGGAAGGAAGGATGTGTCTAAATCAGAACAGCAAACAAAGGTTGTTCTGGCTCCCTTCATCAGAGCTGTCATTTGGCAAGCATTGATGGCGGTCGTAAATCAAAATTTGCATGCTGGCTCCAATGCTGGCAATTTGTTCTGCCAGGTGAAGCACTCTTGCAGAATATGTATTTATCAAGATATGGTTTCTGCTTTCTACAATTAAAGTTGCTAAAATACAAAGGAAAAGTTACCATTAAAAAGCAATACTTTACAAAGAGATTAAAAATGGAGGGGGGCGAACCTGCTGCCTGCCTGCATCAATAACCTTGCAAGGGAGTGATTTTCATTCCATGCCTGCACTGAAAGTGTTCTTCGGGTGCAATTCAGTGTGAGCTGTATCTAAAGGCATTTAATATGCAGGGAAAGTTAGTGTATTCCATGTTGAACTCTGAAAAATTACCAGAACTGGCAAAAGAGTGTAATTGCTTGATATTAATTGAAATGGCTTGAATTTTCCAACTTCTCTTACAACTTGATCAGAGCCCTCAGATAGGTTTAGGGGATGGCTGAATTTCAGACATCTTTTAGAGATGACTATCAACCACATAGCTGCCTGAGGAAATGCCTGTGTTTATATTTTACCATAATTTCAGCCTGTTTTAGGATGAGAAAAGTCCCATATTTCTGCAGTCAGGTTTTCTTTTTCTGCTTAGATGTATGCACATTCTCCAAAGTAAACAAACCTGTGCTTTTCAAGGAGGATATTTTATCTATAGGAGGTCGAACATAACACATAGGAACTTTAAAAAAAAAATAGAACACAACATTCTTGAAAATATGTTGTAGCTCCCTGTGTAGCAGAAGAATTTAAATTGGATTTTTTTAATTGATTGTAATCATTACTTTTAATTTTCCTCTAGAAAGTGCTTGCTACAGTTCAATAATGGAGGGAGGAAACAGCTGGTCTGCACATTTGTGAGTGAGCAGCATTTAATAAGGTAATATGTTCATTTTCTAGGTGTCAAGAATTACGAATTTATGCCAGGTCAAATTAATGCACATGTTTTCACACAGCACAGTGAAGAGCTCTGTAAGCAAGCACTGTTGTATTTAGAGTGCTTGTGAAACATCTACTCCTGCAGGAATGAGAGGAGAGCCTCTGTGTCACAGAGGTACAGCCATTTATAACAGAAGTGACAGGTCGCATCTAACCCACACCTCAGTATTCCCCCCAAAAAATCAAAACCAACATAAAGTGCTGGCTGTAAAAAATGTGACTATATCTGGTGTGCAAGCCCCAGGCTTCCGTCCGTCTCCTACTACAAAGTGCCCCTTATTGTTTCAGTGAATATGAATAAAAAGTATTTTTCCTTCATCTGCCAAGGCAGCAAAATGATATTGTGTTTCTAGTGTAGATAAAAAACAGATATCAAATTCTATTAAACTTTGGGCTAGACTTTTTTGCTTCTTCCCAAAACCAAATAGTAAATATTGACTGAAGTAGGTTTATCAATATTTATCTTGAGGGGAAAATAAATCTTCCTGTTTGCAAAACCATAAAGCAAATTTTATTAGGGAGAGAGATGACTCAAATGGTAAGTTTCCCAATAATAATTTCAGTGCCTTTCAGCAAACAGAGGACATTAAAAGGGAATGATCAGCTAGGGAATATCCAAAACTGACTCCCAGAGGCAACCAGGTGCTAAGGCCTGGTTGCCCAACAAATAGATCCTTCTGCTTTTAGATGGAGTGCCATTTTCAGACATGTCCTCTGACCTTCCCATTTAGGAGGGAAGTTGGAAAATAAGGGGGTGACAGCCAACATGGCTTCACAAAGGGCAAATCATGCCTGACAAATTTGGTGGCCTTCTATGACGGGGTTACAGCGTTGATGAATAAGGGAAGAGCAACTGGCATCATCTACCTGGACTTGTGCAAAGCATTTGACACTGTCCCACATGACATCCTTGTCTCTACATTGGAGAGACATGGATTTGACTGATGGACCACTCTGTGAAAAAGGAACTGGCTGGATGGCTGCACTCAAAGAGTTGCAGTCAATGGCTCAATGTCCAAGTGGCAAGCTGTGACGAGTGGCATTCCTTGCGTTGATACTGGAACCAGTGCTATTTAACATCTTTGTTGGCAACATGGACAGTGGGATTGAGTGCACCCTCAACAAATTTGCTGATGACACCAACTTGTTGAGGTGCAGTTGACATGCTGGAGGGAAGGGATGCCATCCAGAGGGATTTGGACAGGCTTGAGACATGGTTCTGCACATAGGTTGGGACAATCCCAAGCACAAATACAGGCTGGGCAGAGAATGGATTGAGAGCAGCCCTAAGGAGAAGGACCTGGGGGTGTTGGGGGATGAGAAGTTCACAGCCCAGAAAGGCAACGAAATCCTGGGCTGCATCAAAAGAAATAGATAATAGAAATAGATACATGATCTGCACAACTGTAACTGGAGAGAAAGCAACTGTCCTCATGCTGCTAATGAGATGTGAGCCGGTGCTTCTGCCAGCACAGGGAGGGAGGCAATGCCCCAGTACCAATGGGGCACCCTCACAGCAGCGGCAAACAGAGCAGCTGTAGGAGGGACACGGGCTGAAGCTCCCTGGCCTGGCTGGCATGCTAGGGACAGTAAGCAGGATGTTCAGAAAACTGTACCAAGCCCTTAATTTCAGCTCTTGTGTTCCTTTCTTTTCTATGTAGCTCTGCTCTTTGTCTCTTTGCCTGTGCACAAAGGCTTTAGTGCATTGATACATGTAAGGGGAAGGTTAGAGTCAGCCCTGAATTTGCTGACCCTTGACCAGAGGAAGTAAGTTGAAGCACTGAAGTAGATGCAGATAGTGTCTTGTACTTACTGAGGTCGGGCCAGGATTTTGCTACCACATGTTTTTTGAGAGTCCACCCAAGAACAGAACAATTTCCCCTCTTTCCTCCACCCTCTCACTGGAAAAATCCCATTACTTTCAGCTGTACAGATTGTCTTCTCCTTTCTTCCTACTCCGCCACCCCTTGCACAGGGAAGGGAAAAAAAGGATTGTCTTGAGACAAATGAAGAGTTCTGACAAAATGATTTAATACTGACTGTATAAAGTGTCAATTATTAAATGTTCCATACCTAGTGATAAGGAAAGAAGGAGATGGATTACCATTTCAGTGACACATTGCAAAATACGCTTAGCTAAGATGAATACTCGAATTGTCACGTTAGAAATGACTTCATTAGGTAAGATAGGAGCATGTGGAAAGGTGCAAAACATAATGCTGCATGGGACAGAAAGAGTTATTTGCATAGAACAACTCCAGCTAATGCTTTTAACAAGCTGATTCTAAACTATGAGCCTTAAATTATTTCCTGTTGACCTTCAGGAAAGTGCTTGAGTATCAGGATGATTTGGGGGTCTCCAAAAGCAGTGTTGTAACCTGCTTTGTTTTCAGAAGAAAAAAATAAGCTCTGACCCCTTGAGATATTACTCACTGAATTATGTGCATCTGGGAGAAGTGGTTATAGGAGGGCAATTATTTCCTTAAGAAATATTTTGTCTTTGGAAATTTTCTTGACTGTTTATATGAGCCTGAAAGATGAGATGGATTAATGGGATTGCTGCCAGCTTCTGCAGGGTTAAGAAAAAACACGTGTCAAAAAACAACATGTGGTCGTCATCCTAAGATGTTAAGGTGGAGTGGATAGCCAGAGTCCCTCATTCTCTGTGTCATCATGAGAATGATGGCCGTGGGATAAAAGCCCTGAATGCTGAAGAGACTCCTTGCACGTACACACCTTAGTGCTTGGCATAAGAGTGCCAGTGTGAGTCACTTCCCTTCCTATAAGGTCTCTCACTGACCTTTCCCACGTTGTTGCTACAGTACTGCAACATTACTCCCAATGTCTTACGCATGCGGTTCTGTGTGTGTCTGCTGTACAGGTAACATAAGAAGTCTCATAAGAACTCTGCAGCTGTAGTAGCTCAGTGTTTTAGGTGCTAGGATAGCACGCTGGCTGGAGACGTCCTCCTGACTCCACTGAAAGGAGAGGCTTTGTGTCTTAAGAAATCTGGTCTTGTCTCCCCACCTTCTTTCTGCAGCAGTTGTTAGGAAAGGCAGCTGGGGTGACCTTTTCTCCCTGTGTGCTGTTGAATTACAGGCTTTTGGTTTCCTCATTGCCTCCAGAGCTCTAGCCCAATTTCCTCTCCTAGAGACCACACTGACTTTCCAAAGTGCTTCCATTTATCAAACTCGGTCTCCTAAGGTTTGGTCTAAGAAGGATATCCAGACCCAGGAACAGCGCCTCAGAGATGCGTGCTTCATTTCTAAAGAAGAAAAAGAAAGCAACGTGATCCGACTCTTTGTCCTTGTGCCATCGTTACTCTGCGTAAAGAAGATTGAACTGGCAGGTTCTGCATAAATTGCTACCAGAGACAGGACACAAAGAATAGGTAGAAGAAAAAGCACATAGCAAAATGAGAATGAATATTACAGTGAAAAGGTACCAACTGAAGGGGAGGAGCTTTTAAAACTAATGTTGTACAATGAAATGCAATGCTAACATTGCATATTGTACAAAAGAGTTGCCTCAAGGCTATGTTCTACCACAGGAGCATTTATCTCCATTGAGTGAGTGGAGAGGAGGGACAACTGCCAAGAGGAATAGCTACAAGTGAGTTATTCTGTGTTTCTCTGCTAGCAATGACAAGTGGCAGAAGGGAGATCCATCATCACCTTCCACATTGCTCTCCGGGACTGAAGCTCTTTCACACAGCAGCTGGAGGGGATGGAAGATGCTTGGAAAGGTGATCATGCAAAGATCCTAACAGCTAAAGGTTGTAAGGATTTTCCCCAAATGGAGGAACATGTTGAGGTGCACAGTTAGAACTCCATGAAGGTCCAGAGTGCTCACCCTCTTATGCAGGTACCAAATATAGTGCTGAAGAGTAAAACTACTAGGTTTCTATTTGTAAAAGTGCTATTTGGGTTCAGCACCATGAGTTGAATATCATAAAACTAAAGAAGGTCATTTCAGTGTCTGGTATTCTTAAAAAGCAATTACAAAAGCTTTTTCTGGTCCAATGGTGGATGCCTCAAGGACCTCAGGTGAATCTCCAGCAAGGAATATCTTGGAAGTTAAAAAAAATTAAAAATCTCTTCTTCTATAATCATACTTTATTGTATCTTTTCCTCCTCTCTGTGTCCTATTCTAGGTGGACTCACTGCTTGTATTTTCGAGGTTTCTCATCAAATTGAATGCTTAATTTCTGTAATGTAAAAGTAATTTCTCATAGTGCCTTCACACATATATAGCTGTGGTGTCATCTGTGAGTTTTCAGCAGTGTGGCCCAAGTCAATGCCAGGCTAAAGGTATGCCAGAGGACAGCAAAAGTCTAATAGAGAATTAAAAGATTTTTTTGTGATAGAAGGGTGAGTATGGTGGTGGGAATATTGTGCAGAAAAAGCTCTGGGGAATTATTTAATGCCATGCTTGTAGATCGAGGGCTTTAATAAGATAAAAAGAGCAAAGAGAAGACTATGTGCACTCTGATGATGGATGAATATGCCTGCTTCGGTACTTCTGGGATGGATTAAGCTATTGAAAAAGCATTCAACATTGGCTAAAGAACTGTAATATATGTGAAATTCCACAGTTAATGCATCATTAAATAATTTGCTGCAACTGATTTATAGGTGCAATATACTACACTGTGTCAAACCACGTGGGATAATAAATGGTATCACAAAAATATACTATTGAAACTTTTGTTCTAATCAGTCTTTTGAGCTTTAGTAGAACATAGTTCTGCAGAATGGAATTGTCCTGTTGATCCTGATAGAGTAATAGGTAAAAGCTTCATGCTACGTATATTTTAAGCCTTTTTTTAAGCAATTTTGGTTGTGGTCCAGTGAATCAGGCACTGGACTGTGACTTGTGGGACCCACACTCTGGTCCTTGCTCTGTCATTGAAACTCTAAGCTGCTGATCTAAGTTCCTTCAGGCTGAGTGCTGTAATGCTCACTTTGAAATATGTGCTTCCTCTTCCCAAGGGCACATCCAGGGTCCCATCACCTGCCTGTATATATTGAGTGCATAGGGGCAGGGATGTCAGAAGGGGAGATAACCATCGGCCTATGAATCCAACCTTCATAAGGCTTGGGTGATTCACTCTTTCCGGGGGACATCTTCCCACTTCCCACATTCATTGTTTGGAAGAGAAATGCTTGTTCCCTCTCTTCCAAAAGGAATTGTTTTCTTGTGAAGTATATTCAGGGGAAAAAAGCAACATACACACATCCTCCACCCTGTTCATACACACATCCTCCACCCTGTTTAACCTCTTATTCAGTGGTTAAATTCTTTACAGAAGAAGTGAATAGGCTCAGTTCAGCTCTGATATTTCCCAAAATGTTCTTCCCCTTGTCCTTCAGCCCTCCCCTTTCCAGGATATGCCTAACCTCAGGGTTGCAGGGTCTTGCTAAGCAACATTTACAGTCATTCTTACTAAAGGACTGTTCTCACTTATAGAAAATTATGATTTACTGGGCCAGGTAAGGAGAAGAGCTGTCTGACCTTGGCAGACTGGTGGTGGGACATTCAATTGGAGGAGGTCTTCTCTCCTAGTCCCTATGGGACTGTGTTTGTACTTTGCCAAGCCCCTTTTGGGACCAACACAAATTGTTGGTGGCTGGTGCATTTAGAAGCTACCAAAACATTAATGGATGAGCTAATTGTAATTAATAATTTATCCCCTTTAAACTTTTGTACTGCACTGTTTGCAAAGAAGACTGATTTTTTCCGTCTTTCTAAATTATTAAGCAGGTATTTTCTGCAGCTATATTTGAGCCAATAATTGCTAAGACTCAGTTGAATCTGTTGTTCATACTGTGTGACTGGTTGTGCTGTAATTAAAATCTGTGTTCTTTCACATTTTGTCAGAGTCCAGAGTGCACCAATGGGCTCTAATTACCCTAAGAGACCTCACCTGGGACCTCCACCCTCACTGTCTGCTCATTGGCCACGAGCTCCATTTAATCTGTAGCCCAGGCCTTCAGTCTTGGCCTGAGCAAAGTTGTAGGTGTACATGTTCCAGCTGTGTTCCCAGATTGTTGCTCAGGTTTCCAGGGTTAACAGTGGATCTGACTTGTTACTTTCCCATATGGTTGCAGGGCTGTTGACAGACACTCTTGCTGCCACTGCTGTGCCTGGGCTGCCCAGCTCAGACACTGCAGGACCGTGTCTCATTGCTGAGGTCACTGCCCTGCTCATGTTGTGGCCACCCTCAGCTCCCAGCTTGCCTTTCCTTGAGAAGTCGCCCAACTCTTGCAGCTCCCTGATACATTTAATTTTTACTGGAGTAATCCTGAGGGGAGTGTTTTAATACAAAACATCAGAAAGAATCTCGCCCTACCTTGATTAAAGGCAGCATTTTGAAAAGTGTTGAGTGCTTAGAAGTCTCTTTTAGCAGTGATTTTGGCATTTTAGATAAGAGGGTAGTACATAATTTGAATTAAACTTTACATTTCTAAGTGCCTGGCTGCAACAACGTTTGTAAGCAGTGATTAGTGAGAACTCTTAAGTTTAATAAGTAGGAGGTGTCATTAATACAGCTTAAACGCTAGAAGGAAGAGCTTCAGTGAGAAGGATCAGGATCTGTATCTCCTGTGTAGATTGTTAACACCAATCAAAATCAGACAGCTTTTGGAGGATCAATTGTTTAAAAATTACCTTTAAGGGTAATCATGATTTGAGATGGAGATGTAATTCTCTTAACATTCAGGTGGTTTAAAAACTTCTGTCTAGAGGTCAAGAAGTCTTGCTATCTAAGGGCAAGATTTCCAAACCCATCAGAGTTGTGTAGCACCTATGTGCCTCTGAGAGCTGATGGAAAGGGGAACGGGGGAAGGGGAGGTAGACCCTAAAATGTTAGGTTTGGCGAGACTGAGCATGGCAGTGCCCCTTCCAGAATATATGCTGTACAGAAGTTGATGGGAGCACTCACTCACCTGAATTACAACAGGACCAAGAAGTACCAGGCACCCTAGTCAATCCTAGAGCACACAGGACTGTTAGCAAATTTTTATAAAATAAATCCAATCCTCTGCCAGTGCAAATCAGCTTACTCTTGCTGAAGTCCATGGCCTCAGTTGCAGTAATCAGTATAGCACAATGAACTTACAGAGAAGTACACTACTTTGTTCCAACTAAGAATCTGTCCTAGAATATGTGCTAACTAACTTCCCTAATTGACAGCAAATGCTTCCCAGATGAAATACTGAGATAAACACCACCATCATCTCTTTAATATCAATTTTTACAGTATCACATGCCTGGCAAAATACAGCTAGTGCAAGATAAAGCAAACTACTGCCAAGATGGAGAACCAGATAAAGGAGTCACTTTGCTTTTACGCCTTGAAAATACACTAACTCTGAGAAAACAGACACTTGCAAAAGACCTCGGTGAATTATGGTCCATTGTCAGAAATGTTGCAGCTAATTAGCAGCCAGAGTTTCCAGAGAGAAGAAACTCTGACATGATGGAATGGCTGCTTGCAGAGTCTCAGCCCATAGGTGTTTTGGTGCTGGCAAAGTTATTGATGGGACTTCTAAATTAAATTAATTTAAAGAGCCACAGCACAGGGCTTCTAAAGAAATGAATGTTCAGTAGCTCATGCCTGTTTGGCACTTGCTTACTGACCACTGCTTTTTCAATTATAGCATTTTTAAGAAATGCAGTTATGGTAGAAAGCAAGATTTTATGGCCCTTCATCTGCTGTAAGTCACTTATTAGTACTGTCAGTATTCCATGGGTTGTGGTAAGAGTTGGAGGCCTTAATCAAGGCCTTTTTAAGCACAGAAGAATGTATGTTTCTGTCCCAAATTATTTGCACTGCGTCATCCACAGCCTTCTCCACACGTAGTGAGTTATCTCACCAACTCCAAAAGGGATAAGGAGGTTCATTGCTTATGTACAGTCATCTTCAGGATATCTCCCGTTGGCTCTCAGTGAGTAAAGTTGCCCAGAATGATTGCTGTAGCTCTCAGACTGGCCATTCCTTGAGATCTTTTCTTTTAACTGCAGAATTTTGATGCACCTTCCAGAGAACAAGGGAAGAAATGATGTAACTTGAGGTGAATCTTGGTGATGAAGCTATCCGGCATCGCATGAATTGCTTGCCACCATCTGAAAATCACTCGTGGGATGTGAAAGCATTTAAGTGATGAATTAAATATCACTGTTCCAGTTACATGACTGAGCAAATAAAAAAGGATGGTATTGCCACATAGCTTGGTAAATCTTCCAATCTTTCCAGTGTACACTCATGTAATCTCAACGAAGATCTCTTTGTTTGCTTTCAGTTTCTAATTCCTATTTCATCCTTGGAAGAGTTATGTGCAGACATGGCAGCCTTCCTCCAGTAAACACTCCTTCAGTATTGTCCACGCTGGATGTGATTCAGACTAATGAAGCAAAAGGCCATAAGCTTCTTGTATGTGGGCAAAATGAGCAAAATTGCTCCCTTCTCCAAATATAGTTTACTTCATCAGAGATGCTTTGAAGAAGCTATTTTGTATTCTTTCATGTTTCAGACAATTTTTCTTCATCCAGGTCACTCTGCGCAAAAGGAGGAAATTTAGAATTAATTATTGCCACCTGTGTTCCTTTGAAGATTGTTTCTGCAAATATTATTAGAGCCTGGATTCCATCCCTGTAATTTAAATGAACAATTGGTACTTTACTGACCCCATTTTCTTGTCGCTTTTTCAGGAATTAGAGTGGTTAGCAAAGGCCTTGCTGGCAATAACACCTGATAGTGCGTGGTAGAATGATTACTGTGTTCATTTTCTGTCTGTTCTCAAACAGTAACTGTGTTGAAAGGGGAAAAAGACTTCCTTGAATGTATTTAGGTTGTCCCTGCTTGGCCCATGTGCAGGCCTGAGTCTCGGAAAACCTGAGTTCATATGTTTGCCGCTGGTGATTCTCTGTGCCTCTACTTTGCCAAGTACTGTGGTCACTAACGTCTTCTTTTTCTGCAGCACTGTGAGACCTCCCATAGGACCAGAAATGCTCTGTCTGGAAGAAAGTAGCTAACTATAATCCGTATCTGACCCACGGCAGACCTCCTGCAATTGGTTCAGGTGGTCAACAGACAGTCTGAGGCTTGGCTCCCAGAATAGGAATGGGAACATGGCTCCTTGAGCCTATATACATTGTGGGCTACCAGCCCGTAAGTGCCTGGAAGTAGTCCGTGCTGGCTTGGAGCCACAAAGCCAAAATCTGCCTGCCATTGGGTGCAACGCCGTGCTAGCAGACTGCTGTATACACACGGAGCTTGCTGTGGTTGTGTACATGTCTGGGAGTCTACCCTCCTGACCTGACTGACTGTAAGGGTGGTGGGAATGAGGACTTTTCTCTGATGTACTGCAGTGAAGGAACAGGTTGCAGAGTGGCTAAAAACACAACAAGCCACACATTCAGTCCCGTAGCCAAGCAATCTGTGCCTTTCCAATACCTTGGAGGAGATGTTAAATCAATGGCTACCCAAGTCTTGGCCTGCCACATTGAGTACAGGAGTGCTTTCTTCCTCTATGCGTGGAACAATGTATGCATAGTAGGCTTTCTGTCAAAAAGATTGCAACGATTTGATGATGGTGAGGGGGAAGCGCTGATTGAACACCTTTGAAGTGTCTTGGAGGAGCTGAAATAAGACTCTGAAAGCCTAACAGGGGCTATATTCTTGCACGCTTGTAGCTGAGGGCTGCACAATTTTCTGTGGTACGCAGCCCCAGAACTGTCTTGTCATCCCTTTACATGCCATAGGACCCATAGGTGAACAGGAGAGTGCCATGAACCGTTCTCCCAGAACAGCTCACTGCACCGTCACAGCATGGGAAGTACCTTGCTTTATACAGGCTTCTCCTCTGCTGTGCAAAGCTGCAAGCTGTATCCTGTGACTCTTCCCCACTGGCAGCCTGTAAGAGATTGGGAACTAAGCCTGCCTCCTGGGTTAGCCCTGCCTCTTGTGTTTGCTCTCACCAGCTCCTGTCTGCCAAGGGAAGCTGAAACAGGCTCTCAGACTTGCTCAGACTCTTAATTTCTGGCCTGAGATTTCTCTGTGTGGAGTTTAATCAATTTAGTGGGAGATAAACTTGTGGAAAGCAGCTTCCAATGCACTTTTCCGACAGGGTGCGAGTTTCCCCTGCATTGAAAAAGCAGAACAGATGATACAAACAAAATGCATACATGTAATCACAAGTTTTGTTTTTAATACTTTTCCCTTGAAAGAGGACAGCTATTCTTTTATGGAACGATTTCCCACTGAAGGAAGTAACATTTAGCTACTCACCCACCTCATAAATATTAATTTGCAGTTAATAAGTCTTTTTTTTTTGGTGCTGGTAATTTGAAATTGTGTTACAAATGTCTGGCCTGTCAAAGCCTGCATACTAATTATAAGTAAATGTGACTCCTCATCTTTATAAGGAAATAATAGTTTAATCTCAGGACTGTCACTTTTCATTGGGAATGATGAAGCCTGACAGCAGTGTCAAACAGCTTATCACAGCTGATACTTCAAAGGCTCTCAGGCTTGGTTAATTGGCGAAACAATAAAATAAAGAGACCATCAGCAGCTTAGTGAGCAATTCCATTCGTATTTTTCCCATTCATAAGAGGCCAGAATTACTAATTTGTGGGGGAATATAATTCAGCAGTTTATTGGGAGCCCTGCTTTTGGAAGATAATTAAAGGCAGGTTGATTTTTTTTATTAGTGTGCACATAAATGCAGTTTTTCAGAAATGCATTGAGAACCAGGGTGAGATTTCTGGAAGAATTTGCTTTCTACTGATGACATTAACAGGCAGATCAGCAGATATTCTCAGCGCACAGTAGCTGCCATTTTGGGAACTATGGCTAGATGCAATGCAGTCTGGAAAATGTCGTCCAAAATAGGGAGTTTGGCGGTTTTTTTCTCATGGTGGCTTTCTTTGCAAATCCAGCCAAATATGTCACAGAGCTGTACGAACTTGCTTTCTGCCAAACCCGGTGTCAGGCTTTGGCAGTGGAGCTGTTCTTGAAAATTTGGCCCTATTGTCTTGGTTGAAGCTGCTTTTCCAGCCTCTCAGGGGGCTCTCACACTCTCATCGGAGGCTTATTAGCTCAATACCGTGCTGTCAGCTCTGAGCCCACATCTGCTGGCAAAACATTGTGTGTAGATATCCATTGTCTAAGAAACAGCCTCCCCAGACCTCTGAACCCAGCTGGTTTCCCCAGCCGCTCATCTCCAGCATCAGACTTTTTGTTTTCTCTGCCCCAGAGGTGGAACCTTACTGGTTTCCCATTGCTAGACCAGGATTTGGCTACCAGAGGCAAAACAGATCTGTTGTGACCATTTCTTGGTACTTGTTGGGGTTCTCATGCCTGATTTTCTTTTTTAAAAAAAAGAATTTTTGGTTTATGAAGCTTGAACTTAAAAGATTTTTAAAAAGCTAGCTGGCGTGGTTAGTTTCATCTAATCTGACACTTCCTCAAAGGCAAAATTAAGTAAGCTTTTCTCCTTTATATAGGAACAAGATTCTTTTGAAAATAACTAAATAAGTTCTGGTTCTTGCTAGGACCTAAAAGCCCCCCTGAGACAAATTAAATCCCCGTTTCTGTGTGTCCCTAATCTTGGATCCACATCACATTTGAACTGTGTAAGCACAAATCACATGCTTCTGCTTAAACAGTAAGCTCAGTATCAGAACCAGCTTACAGTATACTGCTGAAAGATGGGCACCAGAAAGCAATGTGTATATCAGAAATAAACCTGTCGTATAAAAATTGTAAGGACAAGAGGCACTGCTTTGGCAATAGATTCTGTCAGAAGTCCCCAGATATGAATAGCCTTTTAGGAACTGGTGTTTCAGGTATGTATGTACTCACCACATCTGAAAAACAGCTGAGGGACTAAAAAGTATATAACAACCCACTTAGAAAGCAGCTACTCTTTAATAATGAGAGAAAAAACACCGCTACACATCAGTCGGGTAGCTTGGTAGGTCGTCCTTAAACATATAATGGCTGGAGAGCAAAGGCACTGTGCTGGTATTCATTGCCACTACTACTGCAGTTTGTGTTCTCCTCCGCATTGCTCAGTGGCTGACATCCATCCCTGTGGGTGTTTTTGTTGTTACTGAGAGCTGCTCTGGATTTGTGGTACAATTTTGCCAGTAGGATTTTTCTAGGGAATCTGAGGAAGATCTGTTCTATCACTGTGTGCTGCAAACCAACACTGACACTTCAGGCTGTAGTGGTGCTACCATGCTAATCTCATTGGAAAAATATCTGCATCACAGGCTTTGCAGTGAACTGTGTGTCTCCATACCAGCTTCCTTTTGTCCTGTGTATAAGCTATATATATCACCTGTTTAAATTAAGAGTAGATGGGCAGCAGGCAGCCCTGCTGTGCAGTAAGAGGGCCTAATTGCCTTAACCAGGCTCACCTGTGATTCCCTTTCACTGGCTCTGCCCATGGCTCCAGGAGCTATTTAATCACAGAATCATAGAATGGTTTGGGTTGGAAGGGACCTTAAAGATCATCTAGTTCCAACTCCTGTGCCATGGGCAGGGACACCTCCCACTAGACCAGGTTGCTCAAAGCCCCATCCAGCCTGGCATTGAACACTTCCAGGGATGGGGCATCCACAGCTTCTCTTGGAAGCCTGTTCCAGTGTCTCACCACCCTCACAGTAAAGAATTTCTTCATAATATCTAATCTAAATCTACCCTGTTTCAGTTTAAAACCCTTACCCCTCATCCTATCACTACATTCCCTGATACAGTCTCTCCCCATCTTTCCTGCAGGCCCCCTTCAGGTACTGGAAGGCTGCTATAAGGTCTCCCCGGAGCCTTCTCTTCTCCAGGCTGAACTACCTGAGCTCTCTCAGCCTGTCCTCATAGCATAGATGCTCCAGCCATCTGATCACCTTCATAGCCCTCCTCTGGACTCGCTGCAACAGTTCCATGTCCTTCTTATGCAGGGGGCCTCAGAGCTGGGCGCAGTACTCCAGGTGAGGTCTCATGATGGAGACAATCACCTTCTTTAACCTGCTGGTCACGCTTTTTTTGATGCAGTGCAGGGTATGGTTGGCTAACTTCATCAGGTTCACATAGGCTCACCTCTCAAAGCCTGTCAAGGTCCTTCTGGATAGCATCCCTTCCTTCCAGCATGTTGACCACAGCACACCACACAGCTTAGTGTCATCGGCAAACTTGCTGAGGGTGCAGGTAGTCGAACCCCTGTCTATGGTACCAGTCCTGTAACCATTTGTTGATTCACCAGATTCAACTGGCCCTTTCAAACCCCTTTCCTTTGACCGGGAGGATTAATGAAAAAATTACCTTTACTCCAGAGTCCTTTACCGTTACTCCCAGGGCTCTTTCGTCCTTCTTGATACTCCTCAAGCTGCTCCTCACAGCATGACTGGTGCACACGTGAAACAACAGCAGCGGATAATAGTCAGAGCACTGTATGAGGCTTGGTAGTCTCTTGGAGACATCCCTGATACGAGCCCCTGGTAAGGAGCACACCACTCTAGAGAGTGCATTAGGTCAGCAAATGGGTGCCTCTGTACCTTTTAGAAGAGAGTCACATTGTTATACGGGGAGCAGATCAGGCTGCCTTACTCGGCTCCAGTGCCTCTCCTGATGTGACTGGTCTTTCCTCTTCAGTCTGCAGAGTGGTGCAGTTCTGCAAGGGCAGCTCAGGCTTTGGGGGAAGTCTTTTCCTCCTGGTGGTCCTTGCCGTTGCAAGTTTCCATTCTTCTGCATTATTGGCCCCCCTCCCTCCTGTGTGTGCCAGTGGGGGAGTTTTTGGTTGTTTGGCCTGTTGGCTGTGGGTCCACTGCAAACTGCGCTTGGAACTAACTATCTATCTATCTATCTATCTATCTATCTATCTATCTATCTATCTATCTATCTATCTATCTATCTATCTTCTTCTCAGCCTCCCTGATGCTATGCAGCCTCCTCACCGCCTCCTGCAGCTCAGCCACCTGCTGCAGGAGATTCTCCACCTGGTCACACCTTTTGCAGGCAGGCGTGCCACTTATCCCTGCCGCAGTAGAAAGGTCTCACCACCGTCTGCAGTCTGAGGTCTGCATTGCAGCCTCCCCCTTCAGCAGCTCCATCTGGGTGGAGGCATTGGACACCGCTGGGGTGGATGGTGCCTCCACCCCCCAGCCAGAGCTGCAGGCTTTGCTCCAACAAATGCCCACCATTCTGCCTTGAGGGTCAGGTAGGGTGAGTGCCCTTGACCTGTGTAGACGGTCACAGAACAGTGCTCAGTTGCTGGGTTGTGTGTCCTTCAAGTCTCCCACTTCGATGGTGGAATGCTCCTCCTTCGAAAAGGCATTCTTCTGCGCAAACTGACACCCTGCTTGCCCACTCTGTTTGCAGCTGTCCTAGTTGCTCATACTCTCCGGTCTGCTTTTTACAAGCAGGGGGTGGTCGCAGTTGTCTGGCGATGCCCCGGTCTCATCAGTGCCTCCCATGTAAGCTGCTGGCTCCTAGCGGGGCTCTCCACTGTCCCCATGTTTCCCTACCTCAGGAAACTCCCCTGTGTGCTGAGATCTGCTGCTCCGCTGCAGGTCGGGCTGGCTCCAGAGCAGCTCCCCTCAGCAATTGACAGCTAGGTTCCTCAGGGCTTGCAGCCTGTGCCTGGGTGATGCTATGGGTGTACTTGTCTTTAGTCCTGTCTTTGGACTTGTCTTCTGATGCTCCCGTCTGGATTCCCTGAAAGAACCACACACTGATTTGTGACCTTGCCTTGCCTGCAAGAGGACTCTGCTGCCAGCTCTCTGCCCACCCTGTTTGGGAGCTGTGGGATTGCTCCCTGGTTGGTGAGGTCACAGCTCTGCCTGTGCTGTGGTCACCCTTGGCTCCTGGCTCTTGTTGCTCTCCGACACCTGGCTTTTCCTATTAAAAACACAACAGCAAGTGAATCTTGAAAACTGAAGGTGGTGGTTATACACATCCTGGACGAGACTGATGCAGGGCATGCAGTGTTGCTCAGAGATGATTATTTTTATGACTGTAGGCTCTAGAGGCTCCCATCATTTCAGTAGCTGCTTGTATTAGGCGCTGCTGACGGAGAGTTCAGGGAATCTCATAAAGCTCCCCTGTCTCAAGAGAAGATGTGGAGGTTCAGGATGTGGAGAGGGAGACTGGGGAGTGATTTATCAGTGCCACAAAGAAAGTGGCACTTTCTGTGAAAGAGGAAGAGCTGGAGTTCAGCTCTCCAGGGAACTTGTATTTTTCCTCGTTAATCGTGACAGTTGGGGTATATTCAAAGCAGTGCAAGGCACCTGAGCAGTTTTATCCCGTGGTTATTCTACAGGGTTCCTTCTTCACTACCGTGTCTCCACAGTTAGAAGATACTTGTGAAACATGTAGGTGACTGTAGGGTCAGCATGAATGTACCATCATGAAATCAGTAGATACACAATGATGCAAAATCATACTAGGCAAATACATGAAGAAAAAATTAAATGTTGAAAGGAAGGGCTGTGCATCTTCAGGGTTTGACTCTCTCATCAGCCTCGCTGTTTAAAACATGCCTGCTAATGCTCTGCTAATATAATTTCATGTAGGAGAATATCCATGGGTATTAAGCCTGGTTTTTACTTGTTTAAGTCTAAGAAAGACAGAAAGGTATTGAAAAAAATAGTGCTGTGTAAACAACTGAACCTGTGGTTGTGCTTCCTTCATGTAGCAAAGTATTACAGTCCCACCCAGCACAGAATAAGTCTATTTAGCAACCCCTGCACACTGTTTTCTCATTGTCATTCAGAGCAACCCAGTCTCAGAGCATATTTCTTCTGACAGGCTTGGGAAAGAGTGGCTGGAGAGCTGCCCGGTGGAAAAGGACCTGGGGGTGTTGGTTACCAGCGAGCTGAATATGAGCTGGCAGTGTGCCCAGGTGGCCAGAAGGCCAACAGCATCCTGGCTTGTATCAGAAATAGTGTGACCAGCAGGACTAAGGAAGTGATTGTCCACCTGAACTGGTGAGGATGCACCTCAAGTACTGTCTTCAGTTTTGGGCCCCTCACGACAAGAGGTGCTGCAGGGTGTCCAGAGAAGGGCAACGAAGCTGGTGAGGGGTCTGGAGAAAAGTCTTGTGAGGAGCAGCTGGGGGAGTTGGGGTTGCTTAGCCTGGAGAAAAGGAGGCTGAGGGAAGACCTTATCACTCTCTACAACTACCTGAAAAGAGGTTGTAGTGAGGTGGGTTTTGGTCTCTTCTTCAAAGTAAGAAGTTATAGGACAAGAGGAAACAGCCTCAGGTTGCACCAGGGAAGTTTTAGGTTGGATATTAAGAAAAATTTCTTCACTGAAAGGGTTGTCAAGCATTGGAACAGGCTGCCCAGGGAAGTGGTTGAGCCACCATCCCTAAAGGTATTTAAAAGTTGTGGTGCTTAGGAACATGGTTTAATGGTAACTTGGCAGTGATAGGTTAACGGTTGGACTCGATATTAAAGGACTTTTCCAACCTAAAGGATTCTGTGATTCTATGACCGCCAGGTGCCAGCACAGAAATCAGAATTACTGTGGCTTCTACCATTCATTTTCTTCTCCTTTTTTAATGTTATTAATCAAAGACAATTCTAGGTGCATATGTTCATCTTCTAAGACAGAATAGGGAAACTTGATTCTCAAATTTAAATGTAGCTGGCTTTCCAAGGGTCAAGGGGTTGTGGAAAGGGGAAAGAAGAAAACAATTTTTTACTTTATCTGGCTATTAAAGTTTTTAAAAAGGCTGCTGCATACCATTCAAAGGCATACAATAGAGTTTTAGGACCACAGGGACAGGACTAAGGCTATATCTACTTTCTTTCGTGTCCTGTCCTCCACAGCACTTACTATCAAATGCTCCTACAGAAGGAGACTGTCCCTTCTCACTCATGTCATCCTCCTACTTCTCTCTTGTATTTAGATATTGGTATGAGCTGTATAAACCCCAAAGTCTAATATTCCTCAAGTTTAAAAAGAGAAATTCCTTTGGGAGTCTATGTGGACAGTGGGACAGGTTCAGAGCCTGGATTTGGTGCTAGAGCCTAAGCCAGGAGAACAGCAAGGTCCCATTTCCCTCTATGGGAATGTAAAAAGTCTCATTGCCTGTGATGGGCTGTATGGCCATAGTTGACAAAAAAATGTGCCTCCATAGCCCCTGAGGTGTGATTTTATTTCCTTTATCTTAATTAAAGAAACTTCCAGCTCTGCTAGTTATAGATAAAACTATTGCCTGGTTTCTCTTTTCCCACCCAACACCCCCTGCCTTTGTTTCTCTCTCTTGGGCTGCACCCAAAAAACAAACCGAAGAATGTTTCCCTAAAATAGCAAAATATATGTATAAAAAGTTGATGAAAATGCCCCAGTCTCTGCCTTCAAACAACTTGCTTAAAAAGCTGCCTTAGGAACATGGCTGACATGGGCCTCTCTTGGGAACTTAGCCTAACTGCTCTGCTGTCCCCAGCCATAAGGAACACCATTTCTGGCCAACGCTTGTGGTGTTTCCAGCCCTGCAGCCTGCTTGGACTCAGAGCTGAGCCAGAGCCAGGGCTTTGCTTGAACTCAAGTTGAAACCATCCAGCCTGCCAGCTAAGCTTGCTGCTGGCTGAACTGGGTGCTCAGACCCGGGGCTGTTGTTCTTAGCTTTGCTGTTTTATGGGGCTGCTAAGGAGTAAAGTCCCGTTCTTCACTATTTCTTTCTACTGAACAATCTACAACTTAACCGAAACCTCCTCCGTCCCCTCGAAACAGGAACAATATTGAGGCAACTGTCTTTGCTGCATTCCCTACCTAGAAGGATAACCACAGATGCTAAATACAGCAGGTCAATTATGCATCCCACAGTTAGGAGAATAAATGCATGCTTGAAGGCAATCAGGAATGTTTCCAGGGAGCCTCTTGGATCCTTGTGATGATTCTGTCCTTTAAACTCTCAAATGGTGAGCAATCAACATGATGTTGCTGAGATATTTTTCATCATTTTCAGCAATCGTAGTTTATGTCCTCTGTTTATATTAATAACCCTTCGCAATCTTGACACTGAAATCTGTTTTCTTCCCAGGACTGTTCCCCTCCATCACCCATGCACAAGCTCCTGTTAAATGGAAGGCTGCTGGCAGGGAAATTGACTTTATTTTTTTCTTTTTCTTTACACCAGTAAAAGCCACGAGGCTTTTAGTCTCGAGGAAGTCTTCCAGCCTCTGGAATAGCCTTGTTATTCAGGGAAGGACACTCAGTACTGAAAAAAACATGGGGAAAAAAGGAAAGTCAGGATGGTGAGATGTTGGCTGTGTCTGCACAAAGGAGGAAAGGTGAGCCTTTTATGAATGTACGTAGGACTTGATGGGCTTGTGCAGAGAAGAGACCGTTTCCCCATTTAAATATCTTTTATCTCATCTTCACCATCATCTGCAGGATCCTTCTAGAGATGGACATGTTTCTGTGCGTATTTCAACTGTCTTTGTAGCTTATTTCCCACCTGGCCTCATATCATAGAGGTAGATGCACAGGCAGGCACTGTCTGGTCAACTATGCCCTGGTGGCACAAAGCAAACATAAAGCAGGTGATCAAACATGTGAAACTGCGTTTCTAGTCGTTTTGCTGTGCTAAGTATGTAGCCCACAAGATAGCAGGGAAATCAGCCCACTGTCTTGTTCACAGTGCTATCCCAACCGAGGATGCACAGCATCACTGCTCATCAGTAATTGTCTTGCTGTGACTTTGGGTTCCCTCAGTTCCCATCTGCCTGATGCTTCCAGTTGTTGTTTCCTGATTGCTGCTGGAATTGCACATTTTTGGTGGAAGGAGTCGATTAATCTTTTCGAGTGCTAATGCTGTACTCCGGTGAGCCCTTGTTTGCTCTTCCTTGGCTGCTCCAGTGCAAATTGTGATAATTGTTATGGTGATGTGCCCAAAACAAGGGATTCTCATCTCAGGTCAGAAGAGATATTCTGAACTTGGGATTTGGGTCTGGAGGTATAGTTACAGCCACTTGCACACACAAGTGCGAACCCTGTAGGACAGACTGTGGGTTCCTGATTCTCCTTCCAGCCCTGGTTCCTATGGTATGTGTGGTGGCATCTGACACCCTTATGGTCTTTCAGGATGGAGTTTCTATATTTCAAACTAAGTCAAAACAGCTTTTTGACATTTAAAAATATCTCTCAGGATGCAAATAACAACACTTTTGTGGTGGGATCATTTCAGGAGGCAGCTATTTTTCTCTTCTAAATTTGGAGCCCCTCACCCTTATTTTGTTCTTGGGCTGAAATTTTCAAAACAAGCAAAAGATTCAAACACAGAGTCTTGGTTCTGAAAATAAACTGAGGATGATCTGAACATCCAGGTTCATGATGAGGCTTTGGAAATTTCTTTGTGTGATCTGTGGATAGAAAATCAGATTAGTTATTCAGCACAAATCTGGCACACACCTAGAAAAGGAACAAAACTGAAGTGACTTCAAGCTCTGCCTGGTTTTTGCCCCATCTGAACATGATATGAGGGGCTGCTTCTCCGCTCTGCTGGCAGAGAAAACAAATGGATGGTCAGAAAGAACAATTTCCAGTGCATTAATGGCAAATTGAAAAACATGCATCAAAACAGGAGGCTCCATGTCAAGACCATCAATTCCCTTCACTCCCCATTTGGCTTGGGACAGCCTTTGACAGAAAGCATTGCATCAAAGTGAATGACAAGCGGGGAATGGAAGTGATGCATAAAGGTAGAGTGGGGAAAGAGCACAAATGATGTTGGATCCTCACCACTAGCCCATGTGTCTTGCTGCTGGAATACAGTGGGGATGGATGGGATAAGGTGGGAAGAAGTCATCTACTTGAGGAGGTGGCTTAACAGACAAATAGCTAAAGCAAAGGGACGCTATATAGGCATCATAGTGAAATATAATCAGATTCCCATCAGGTTTTTCTGGACGATAACTCTGGTCTGTGTTCTGGTATAAACCTGATACACAGTGTTTTACATCTCATTCTCTCAGCTTCATTTTCAGAGGTCACACTCTCTCCAGCAATGCGTTTTAGAGCAGCAACTGAGCTACCTGGGAACTTGGTTGCTGAAGTGTTTCACTGAGTTAAACAATAGACACTGCTTTAAGGAGAGTCAGGGAGACTTCAGGGTGTGTAAGATCTTTATTTGTTGTTTGTCTGGGAGACCCACACATATGAGGTATGAGACCTCGCAGGGCTTATATAAATAACACGGGAAAAAGAGTCCAGCTCCAGGACCCAGAGCTGAGTTAGTTTTCCCAGCCATCCATTGGGATTCTGTAGGACAGCTAAGAATTTAATCCTGAGTTTCAAACTTCAGATGAATATTTCACAAGCAAGCACATTTTTCATCTGTTTTTTTGCTTGCAGGTGGCCAAAACTTCACCAACCTGATCTTGACTTCAGACCGATGTAGCCAGCAGATGAACACTAGAAAGATGGAGAAAAGCAATATGATGGGTCTTGTAAGATTCTTCTTGCATCAAGATGTAAGTCAAGACAGGGGAACATGGACATTTTAAAAGAGCATGCTTTCCAGGTGCATTTCTTTCTATCAGTCCCGACTTACATGACAACACAGCATGTGTTTTTTTAATGATTTTTTAATGAGGGTAGATCTAGTTACACCAGAGTCTAACCTCCTGTTGATTTCAACTGCCTTTGGCAATTCATTGTTACAAAAGGAAATATTGATCAGGAGATCTGTCGTAGCACTGCATCTTCCCATGTTAAATACAGTGGTGAAATCAAGAAGGGAATTTTGAGTATTGAATTTCAGAAAGGGAAATTTTCTCAGGTATTCCAGCAGACTCTCTTTTTCCAAACCAGAGAAATCATAAATGTAATATCAAAGCAGGCATGTTATTTTGTTGATTTTCTCCACAACCTTTCCCATGGTACCACACCACAGTCAGCATTTGAGGTCTTTTAGCTTACAAGATGCTTGCAGTGTGGAGGTGTGATGTGCACTCTGGGCTGTGCTGGCTGCCCAGCTGGACCTTGGAGTGCTGCTCCCTAGCCAGCAAAGTGCTCTGGGACAGACCCATTTTTCAGATTTCTACCAGCACCAGTATTCAAGGGCTGTGTGTTAACTTTTTGTTGGTCTGATGTTCAAACTATAACATTTTAATTTCATCTTAGAGCAGCCCAGCTCACCACTGTCCTAAGGTTAAATGTAGGTTTTTGCCTGTTGAGCTCTGGTGGAGTGCTCCATGAGCATGCTTGTTCTAGGAAAGCTCCTCTATCCTCGAAGCAGTTGGCTGGCTCTGTAAGTATCCTGCCAATGAGGACCAGAAAGGCTGCAATACTTATCTTGCTGAATTGTGGGCATTTCATTTTTCAGATGGGTTCTTTGGTCCCAGCTACACCATTGACAAAGCTAAGCACCTGCTGCAAGACTTTCTCAGATGACCCTCTCATGGATCTCTTACCCTAAGTCTTAAAAATTGCTGCATGTGTGAGTCATACCATCTTCCAGTATTACACAGATCCCCGAACCAAAGAAGAAATAGAAAGGCCTCCCCAGACTTCAAGAAAAGCTATTCCTCAGTCTGGAAGGGACTGAAGGCTCTGGGTGATCCTTTTAGAGTACCATACAACAGGTTAAGGCCGGGGTGGGGGTTGGGCAGAACCCACCTCATCCCTGTTTAGAAAATAAAGGGATTTATAGGCATTTCTGGTTTATTTGTAAATCAAGCAGTGGATGGTATCTACACTGAGGGAGCTGGAGAGCATGAGGTGTCTAAGATGAAGTGAGAACTAAGCCCAGAGTTTTGAGAAGTTGCATCCTTGGTGTCAGGCCAAATCCTGCAGCACCAGAGCATGGCCAGGTTTTACGAGGTCAGCTTTACCCGCAGAGATGACTTTGTGCAGCTGGAGATACCAATACCCTGCTTCTGAGCCTTTTTTGAGAAGCAGTGACTCAGCTGGAGCTCTGCCATCTGCTTGTGCCTGTGAAATACAGAGGTATGGGTGGACTTTTCCCTAGAGACTAAGAGAAAGTTGCCTGTTATGCCAGCTTAATTTCCTTTTCACTCCTTTGGAAAGCTCAGACTGGGTCTTGAGTCCTGCTCTGCAGGACTCAGCAGCGGGGAAACACCTGGCTCACATTTGAAAGAAAAGGGAAAAAAACCTGTTAGTCATCCTTATGTGTTATTGATGATATCTTCTTGTGGAAGACATGATTAGTGCTAGATAAGGCTAAAAAATGTTCTGAGTCTGAAAATGGAAAAAGGCAATCCAGAAGATTATGACAGGGAGACTTTTGCCTGGCAAAGTCTCCCCGTTCTGGATGGTCAGTAGATAACAGTATCTTAAGGGGGCTATCTACCAGTATCTTAAGGGGGCTATCTACCAGTATCTTAAGGGGGCCTACAGGAAAGCTGGTGAGGGACTTTTTAGGATGTTGGTTAATGGTAGGACTAGAGGGAATGGATTAAAACTAGAGATGGGTCGATTCAGATTGGACGTTGGGAAGAAGTTCTTCACCATGAGGGTGGTGAGACACTGGAACAGGTTGCCCAGAGAGGTGGTGGAAGCCCCATCCCTGGAAGTGTTCAAGGCCAGGCTGGCGGAGGCTCTGAGCAACCTGATCTAGTGGAGGTGTCCCTGCCCATGGCAGGGGGGTTGGAACTAGATGATCCTTAAGGTCCCTTCCAACCCTAACAATTCTATGATTCTATGATAATAAATGTTGCAGGTAATGTGAGAAGATCACTTATGGCACAGTTCTTATCTGAGATAAATAAATTTAGCTCCCAATAGTGTTTTTACTACAAGCCTCTTCTGTGGAAGCAGGGCATGTGAAGGCTGCCTCTCCTAGATCCCTAGGCCCTTGGGACACCCCATTGTCTTAAGCAGGACTGAGAAGCGTAAACTACTCATCACTTTTGGAATATCTCAGGTTGGGGAGACATACAAATGAGCAAACTGGTAGAAACCTTCAGTAAGAAAAGCTTCCTGGAGATGATTAAGGTCCATTAAAGTCCTGTTGGAGTGAAAACCTTTTCTACACTCAGCACAATGGGAGGAATGAGAATAAGAACTGATGTCTAAGCTCAAAGGAACAGCTGGTTGTTGGTTCCCTTCACTGCAGCCCTGTTCCCCTTTGAGCAGACCTCACTGCTGCTGCATCTCCACCTTTCCAAAGCTGTTATCAAGTCCATCCCACAATGATACAGAAGCCCTCTGTCCTCTGGGAAGGACATTTTCCTTCTGTTAGAAGAACCACAGCACAGCCAGCTTCAAGTGCTGAGTACCTAAACCAAATGATTGCATTAAAAGGCCTCTCAGGGCTCACCTTGCAGCTCAGTACTATTCTCCTTAGCTGAGGTGGACAGACTGTCAGAAGTGCTGGGCGTATGTATGAGGGAGTCTTTTTGATTGAAAGTTGTTGTGTCCTGAGTACCTGTCTTGCTGTGCAAAGATTTCATTGCCATTATTTTAATCGAGTGCCTTGGAGGCAAATTACTTCACAGGCTGATTAAATTTATGAATAATAATTATTTCATTAAGGTATACTTTACAATTAAGTACCTATCTTATTTTATACAGGCTTTTAAATTACCTTTTTCCTTTTAATCGTGTCACTTAGTGTAGTATCTACAGAATTACCCACAACACTTTTGTGTAGGAATGATCAGAGGCAAGCTGAAAAATGAAGCTAAAGAATACTGTAGTCCACCTGTTCCTAGAATTAAACTTATTAATTTTCAATACTAATTACATATACAGGTGTTGTGCAACCCAGGTTACATTGGGTATGCTGCCTTAGGAACTGAAGTATTGCAGTTCTTTCTTGATTTACATCTTTTTCTTCCTAAGGAAGATGCATGTTAAGAGGACTTTAAAATGTACACTTCAGTTTGGACTTACATGGATGGAGCATCTCTGTGCTAACGGTAATTCAGGATAACACCTGATATTTTCACACAGGTCTTGTCAGTTTTTTAAGGTGTAGAAGAGAAGAGAGATGACGTGTCTCCTCTTGGTGGGCAAGTGCTCTTGCATCCCTAGGATGGCTCCGCAGCTGCCTTGGGTGACTTGCAGGTAAGGAAGCTCCTGGGTTATAACTAGCACCTCTCTAGAAATCAGCTGCTGCTTGGCTTTGGTGATGCCTCCTCTGCAGATAAATCGGTGCCTCGTGCTGCAGAACTAGTGCCTTTGGCTTGGTGCATTGAAAGCCTGGTGCGCTTTGCTGGCAAAGAGATTCACCAGAGGCCAGGATGTGCTTCTGTTCAGTGACATCTTCCCGCTGTGTAAAATTAAGCATATTGTAAAAGTTTAAGTTGTTGGTGGGACAACTAGGTAAAAGAACAGGAGAATTTCCGATTTGGGGGGTAGTATAAAGAAATCCACATTGTTAGCCTGTTTTCAGCCAAAACACCAACACAGGAACAAGTGCATTTTGCCCCACAGTAAAACATCCTTGTTTCTTAAATGGTATTCTTTATGAATCCTCACTTTCAGTCTAACATCTGTAAGTATATCAGATACTATCCTATTTGTGACTGTGCAGATTGCAGCCTTAACAGTTTGCTCTCTCTTTATGTAATGCTCAACCAGAGAGGAGATTTCTTGAGTTTTCCAGTGAAACTGTTGTTCCAAAAAGCACTTTTCCTTAGTGAAAATAAGTTAAATAAGTTTTTAGTTAAAATAAGCTTGGAGCACCTTGAGGATCTTCTCAGATGAGCTGTGTCTTCCAATGGTCCTATGCATTTACGATAGCTGCATTTTCTTTTTCTCCCATGCATCTGGACATATTTCAGACTTCCTCTGGCTCGAGGCAGCAGCTGGAGCAAGGCAGGGCCAGCAACACACACTGTCCATGTCCAAGCTCCTGGAAAGGCAACCACATTGCCCCTGGGTTCCCTGGCAGAAAATACCTTTATGTGCCTCCCTAAGTATGGCACAAGGGAAAAAAAAAAAAGAGATATTAACAGGTGAGGTCTAAGAGTGGTGTTTTCCTTGCATAAACCACTTCTTTCTGAGTCATTCCAATAAAATAAATGGAGAAGGTCACGCAGTGGGCAGCTTCTCAATGCACATACATGGCTGGAACTTACTTTTGGGGTTTATTTTAGAAATGAACTCTGAAAAAGAAAAATGAAGTTGAGTGAAGTGAGAATAATAGTGGGAGACTTGGGAAGAGGATCTTTATTGAGGTATTCGGTTCTCATTTGGATAGCCTTGCTAACATTAATGAAAGACAGTTGTAACTTGGCTGCTACTCTGTATGACTAAGAGCAGTGTTTTATAGAATACAATATGAAACATTAAAGCAAGCCATTAACAAACAGTTTATCCAAGACTACGAAAAAAAAGAAAAAGAGAAATTAAATAGAAACATGAAATATGTATTCTAGCAAGTCCTGAAACAGGGTTTGCACGCCACAGCGCAGATATTTCAAATGTGTCAAGACTAGGCTGACATTTCTTTAAGTCAAAAGAAAAAAGAAATGGCCATCGCAGGCATTGAGCTGCAACACTCGCCTCTTCATCACCTTGACATACAGCAGAAGACTGAGGCTTATTTACTGGAAGCCTGAACTGAAATTGGTAACCTGTGTGTACCTTATTGATGCTTTGCCTCTCCCACAGGAGTGAGAACACCGAATTTCTCAACACCTCCCCCTGCTCTGTGCATTATTGAACTGAAAGTTAAAAGCAGCCTAAACCAGACCTCCTCCTATCGCATGCTCTTAAACTGATAAATAATATCAATAGCAATCCTTCGAAACAATCTTTATAGGTAGCTGGAGTAGGAGGATCACTACACCTTTTAGGCGGCACACTGGCTAGCTCTGCTGGGGCAGCAGGATGACTCAGGCATGGACCCAAAGCAGCTGCCCTGCACCTTCCCAGGACAACAGAGAGGATAAGAGAAGAGAGAAGCCAAATGCCAGAAAAAGGACTTGTGCATAACAGCGTCCTTTGTGCAGTCTATGGTCAGGTGAGTTGTTGCCCATAACCCTTACCTGAGCCTAAATATTTCCAGCTTATGTTGGAGCAGAGCAGGAGCTGCTCAAACCCACGCTCTAAGTGGGAAATTGTCAACCATTTGAGAATAGGTGGAGATATGCAACTGGGAACTAGGTAAGCTCTCGCCAACCTCAGTGAGAGAAAGAGGAATTGTGCTCCCTCCCATGGCAGAATGCACCCAGCACACAGCGGGAACGAAATGATGAGTGGTGAAACAAGCCAAAAGCTGAACATCGTCTGAGGAGCGGTTGTGGGAGATGACCTGAGCTCTTGGCAAAGGAATCCAACATGGCCAACCTCCAGAAAAGCAGCATCGGCATCACTTAAGGTAGTGGGCTTTTCAAAATGCCAGTATTATTTTTCAGAGAGAAACAGATTAATGATGTTTAGAATTAGGTCACTGACTGCCTCAGGAACTATACCTTAATCTTTGATAACCCGCATTCTGGAAAGTGTCAATTATGGCTTATTTAAAGGTGGCTGACCTTTCTGACCTGCACTGCTGTGTGGGAGATGCTCTTGATCTATAGAGCACCTAGGGAAATGTGCTATGTTTACCCAGAGAAAAAGATTGCAGAGAAATTATCCCTTTGGTTTGCTAAGACTCACATGCCGACGTAAGACTGAATCCTAAGCTGACCAAGCTCTGCTAAGCCACTAGGAATATCAATAATTGGCGTCACCAACAAAAGATCCTTAGAATCCAGTTAGAATGTGAAACAAAAATTGCCCCTCAAGTTCCCCAGCAATTTTATGTGTTCATTAACACTCATTGTTTCCAGTGGGCATTTAAGCATTCATTTCTGTTATTGCTTTCAGTGGAATCTGGGCATCTGAAGCACCATTTAGGAACGTAGGGGAGGACAGCTGAAGATTTCGCTGAAGACTGCTGCACAACCATGGACTGATGAGAAATTTTACTGCAGACATGGTTTCAGGATGAATAAAGAGGAAAGCTTTGAAATGGTCTTCTTAATCCCTAGCTTCCACAAGTAAATCAGGTTCCAGCAAGACAGGGCTTTGACAGATGTTCTCAGGAGAGCCTCAACAGAGGGGAATCTACATCTCAGCTATTCCAGTGTATTATAGCTTGAACTCCCCGTGAAGGTGGATTTGAACTGGGAGCTAAGCACGCGGATACATGTCATAATCTGCCATTCCTGTTGTACGTAACAACTTCCCCAGGAAGACTGGATGGACATTTGGGGGGCAATAAGGTCTTCATCTGGCACCATTAGCTGCAACGGAGGAATTGCATTGGACCCCCAAGAGTTCAGGTCTGATGATCTCTGCATTAAGCCTTGCATTAGAGCAGTGCAGCTGGGGGAGGATGATGTCTCCTCAGAGCTTTTGTCTGCCTGCAGAGGACCGTAGCAGGGATGCACTAGCAAATTCTATGAAACCCCTTCACTTCCTTGATGGTTCTTGTGGCGCACGGAAGACAAGATTTTGGGGGGATTCTCTCTGATGGCCCATGGAGTCAATCCGTTCCAACCGTGGGGAAAATTGGAGGCTGATCATCACTTTCCCCTGGAAGAGCTGCTGGTGTGGTTGAACACTGAACAGTGAGGCCCTCTGTCTCCTCTGCCAGGAGCAAGACAGTAAGTCCAAGCAAACCATGAGGAGCAGTGGCTGATTCAAAGTTAGATACGGTCAGTGAGTGTAAGACTAGATAAGGAGTAAAAGAAAACAGTCCTTTTTGGTACACAGCTCCTTTGTAACTTCATATAGAGTAAAAAGATACGCAAAGGCTGTCTAAAAAGAAACCTGGAGCTAAGCTGTCCACAAAGTACATAGAAGTAGGGTTTTCGACAGTAGAGATGCTTTTATGCCCTTCTCCAAGGTGTATGAGTGAACAGTGTACTCTGAGAAAGCAGCTGAGGTCTTTGTGTTTGGTGATGGGCTCAGACAGGGAGGAGGCTGTCGGGCTTAGCAGGCAGAGTGCGTCTGGCACGTACGTTACCTTTTCCTTTTGAAGTAACTTGCAGGTCACGTCTCTCTTGTTACTGACAGATAAAAGTAGAAGAGAAGGAAAAAATCTGAGAAAGAGCTGAGAAGTCTGGTTGCGGTAAGAAGAGCAGAGATTGTGGTGTCCATGGAGCTGCACTCCAGGGTCAAGTTCTCAGCTGGGCTAAGACACCACCACTCCTCCAGCGGTCACAGTTAAGCAAAGGTCCATTTTGCGATGTAAAAAAGTTCTCAATTATCTTTCAGAAAACTGGGGTTTATCTTTGTTATATTAATGTATACACCTGTACATATTTATTCACGTGTAGATGTATGTGTCTGCATGCACACAAACACATGCACACTTCTGTTATCTATGTATAGACATTTTTGTTTGCAAATAGATAAAATGGGTATAATCCACAGCTGGAGGAAAGCAGTGCAGGCCTGTGAAGTGTTGGGGGAAGAGACCTTTAGACAAATTGAGAAAACATCCCATTTCATGTCCTTTCATTAAATTTTGTTTCATTGCCTATTAAATCTTAGTTAAGGAAACCTAAAAGAACAAATAGATTACAGTGCAAAGTTGGTGCTCTGAGGATTTAAGGTACTCTGTTCAAATTGGTGCTGAGATTCACAGCCCATGTCCATTTACTAGCTAAAAAGCCACTTAATCACGTATGTATTTCTTAGAGCAAGACACCTTATTTTGGAATCTGTACAGCTTCTCACAATGAGGGCTAGTTTGAGTTTCTTTGTACGTGGCTCATACAGACCTAAAATAACAATTATTTAGCTCTCTGTTTTGTGCATTAGATTGAGGACCCTATGCTGCTGTGATCTACAGAACCAAACATGGAGAGACCAACTTAAAATCCCTCCTGGGTGCAAATATCCATTAGTTTTGATATAAGAAATGACCCCAAACTAGAAGTGATTCCATATTACCTGAATGCCCGTCTCCCAGTTTTATAGGACTGTAGGAGCAACACTTCGAATATTTTATACTGTTGGCTATGGAGCTTCAGTCTTCTAAGTGTGAAACCAACACCGCTTGGACAGTGAATACTCACCCCGCCACACAGGGAGTTATCCTGCCTTTACCAGGAGAGATCGCCACTCAGATGGACTTTTTCCCATCCTGCAGTGTCACAGTCTGTAGCAAACTTCATATTTAATCCTGCTTGTCACTTCAGCACCCAATCTGGAAAAAAAAAATGGAGCTAATATGCTTTCCCAAAGCCAGAGCAGGCTTGCAAAGACAAAAGCCCTTCTGGCTCTGAAGGTCTCTCACAGTGGAGAGAAAGAGGTAGAAGAAGGGAGATCCTCAGCCCAAATTCAAGCTGGTGGCAACAGGAATGCTCATCTTGGTTCCCAAGCAGAGGAGTCAGCCATCAGGTTTTAGTCAAGGCAATTCCTCTGCCTATTTCTGAGAAATAATTCTGCAGTACTGTGCAGAATAATGCATCTTATTTATATATTAGTCCTTACAATTCTTAGCAAAAATTGTTATGTGGTAAATGAACTTTTTGTACCTGCAGCTTTCACTGTCTTCTGAGACACATCCCTTGCGCATTGCCTAGTTACAGTCAGAAGGAATCCTTACAGCACACCAACGTGGAAAACATTCCCCCCTTGAGGTAATAATAAGGGTTAAAGGGTGTAAGATATCATCTCAGGGCTGACCTACGGGAAACACTTGCTGTAGCTGCAAGGCCTGGCAGAAAATAGGTTCTGAGGCTGGGATAACTCATGCGCGATATACAGAGACCAAAATGTCATACCATTGGCGTGAAGAGATCCTCGTGTATTAGGCTTGGCCAAAGCATTCAAAAAGATGTCCCCAGCTGGGTGGTCATAGGGAGCTGGGGGGAAAAGCCCTCGATGTTTTTAATTTTTGCTTTTTAGCTATCTCATGTCAACATTCACCCATTGCTACATGCAAAATATGACTTGTAATGTCAGTCTCTTATCTATAGGGGTTAAATGGTGTGAGAGTCATGGTGAAATAATCCCATTAGGCACGTGTAACTCAGCACACTTTCCATGTAACGGCTGAAATCCTCACAGACTGGAAGCAAAACTAAGCACGTTCAAATGATTTGAACCCCTTCAGCCATATCTTGGGTACGTTCGCACACCCTTAATCCAGACTGAGCTCCGGCCAAGCACAGTACCTGACCTGACTGATCGAAACCCAGCAGAGACATCTGCAATCCTTTGCCTGCGCTGTTGGCCCATCCATCTCCCTCTGCTCCCCATGCCTGCATGGTAGTGTCGCTTCTCTGCAGGCGCAGTGCTATGGTTAGTGCCAGGTTCATGGCGGCAGAGATGGTGGAGATCCTTTCCATGCTGGGCTCCAAGTCTTCCCTGTTGAGGGTCAACTGAAGCTCCTGAGGACCTTTGACTCAGTGATCAGCTCAAACTGCCCCAGGAGCTGGAGAACACTGGTGTGGAAACATGTGAAAATACACACAAGTACAGGCGTGGAGAGCAGCCCTGCAGCTTGTCCCATCTCATCCCTCCTGGAGAGGCAGTACTGGGGTGAAAGCTGGGATTTTGAGTGCCACTTGCCATGTCACACCTTTGGCGGCATTGCTGGCCCTACAGCGTAGCCACCATTGCTTGCTGCAAGCACCGCAGGTGTCACACTCCTCATGGTGTGGACCAGCTGCCAGACAATCCATCATGCTATACTGGTCACCGATGGGCAGGGTCTCCAAGGGTCCCACGGGTCTCCAGAGCCTGACATAGGATAGTGTTCCTGCCATGGCCCCATAGCTGGGAACACAGCAGCTGCTGCTGTGGCCAGCACAGACCACCCACCCCCCCCCCAGGTGTATTTCAGGCAGCACGGGTGCCATGGTGGGTGCCGTTTCCCACAGCAGGGCGCGTAGGTGGACACCAAGGGCCACATGGTGGTGAATGAGCAGCAGAAGACCACCAGGAGAGGGATCTACACCATCAGAGATGGCTTGCAGGAGAGCCCTCCTCACCCCAGGTACCATGGCTGTGCCTTCTGTGTGTCCCCTCGACCCAGCCCCTCATCCTCATGCTCAGGTTTCCCATCCCTTGCCGCAATGGCAATTGTGGCTGGCAGAAAGCTCTTCAAGGGCAAGCATGACTCCCAGCTGGACTAACGGTGACACCCCCACCACCATCTTCACATACTCACCCATCTGCACCATGAGCCTCACCAAAGGTGGGGGTGGGCAGGGCTTTGAGGGGTGGCAGCACAGGGTAAGAAGAACAGGACTTGGGGACTGCCTTCTGTGCGTGGCCACAGCTTCATCTGCAGCCGGACACGACACAGCAGGCAGGGGATGCACCGCAAACGAGGGAGTTAAAGCACATTTCCCAAGGCTCAGACCGCTTGCCGGGAATACCCGTGCCCGGGAGGCAGCAGCTCCAGGGGCTTGTTGGGCCGTTGCGTGCCGCCTCTCCTTGCGCAGGGACGGATGGACGGAGGAGCCTCTGCCACACCAGGAGCCACCGCCGCCGGAGAGACACGCCGGGTTTCACGGCCCACAAAACGTCCGACCCACTCCGTGCTGCTGAGCCCCACAGCCGGCCCCAGCAGCCGGCGCTCCAGCCGCACAAAACCCGGCCGACACACCGAGGCTGAGCCCCGACGCCCCCCGTCGGGGACGGGCCCGTGAGCCCCGGGCGGTGCTGGGGAACCGGCCGGGGGGACCCGCGGGGCGGGACCGGCCGCGGGCGGCACGGGTCAGGACGGGGGGCGCCGGACTCCGTCCCTCCGGGATTTATTGCCCGGCGCCCCGAGCTCCTCCGCCGAGACACCGGCAGCGCGGCGCTTTCCCGGCCCCGGCTCAAACCTGCCCGGCCCCGCCCCGCGCAGGCTCCCTGAGGCCCCGCCCCGGTCCCGGGCGGAGCTCTGGGCCCGCACACGAGGCAGCAGCCCCGGTGCGGAGGCTTCTCCTGGGGCTGAGCGGGGCCTGGGGCGGTGCGGCCGGGCCTGGGCTCTACCAGGGCCGGTGGGGCAGTCCCGGCCCCGCTGTCCGTCTGTGCCCGGGCGGGTGCGGCCGGAGGACTCCGCTGACCCTGCCCGGAGCGGGGCCGGGCCGGCCTCCCCGTAGTGCCCGGAGCTTCTCCGCCGAGACACCCGGGGCGCATCATCGTGCTCCCGGACCCTCAGCGCAGCCGAGCCCCTACCGCTCACCCGTACCCCGCCTGGGGACCCCGCACGGGCCGCAGCCGCTCGGGGCTGAAGCGGGGCCGGACGGCGGCCGCCGGGGCTTAACCCTGCCTGGCTCCGCGAGAGGGAGCTCCGCGGCGGCGGGACCGGCGGGGGGCGTGGCCAGCGGGCGGGGCGGGCCGGCGGCCGCGGGGTCCCAGCGCCCGCCCGCCCCCGGCAGCACGGCGGAGGCTGCCCGGTGCTGTGCCCGCCGGGCGTCCCGCTCTCTCCAGCGCCTCTTGGGCCAGGGCCCGGCTTCGGCCCCTTGCTGCTCTCAGGCCGGCGGACCCGGAGCTCGGACATCCCAGGGTCAGAACGGGAGCGGGCCAGAGCCCCCCGGCCACCCCCAGTCCTCATGTCACCCGTCCCACTCGAGGTGTCCTTCGGCTCCCCAGCTCTGCGGCAGCCACAGGGCAGACGCGCCGCCTTCCTGCAAGCCCCTCAGGGACAGCCGTGCCCGGAGCGGGGACGAGCCTCCGCAGCCTCGCCCTCGCGGGACCGCTGCCGGGGACGAGGCCTGGGGGGCTGCCCGTCCCAGCCCTGCATGGCGCAGGGCAGGGGCCGGCGGTGGCAGCACCAAGGGGACGCCCACGGCCCAAACCCACAGCATTTCCCCAGTGGTGTCCTGTCACGGACACCCCTCCATCCCGGGCACCCTGCAGGGATCCGGCCCCTTCTGCGGCACCACAGATCCCCCGGGCCCCGCCGGCAAAGCCGCCCCCGGGAGCCCAGTGCCCCTGTTCCACCGTGCGGGTCCGCCCGGCCACCGCCTCGGGGCTCTCCCCTCACCAGTGCCGAGTACAGGGACACGATCACTTCCCGGGTCCTGCTGGCCACACTGTTTCTGATACAAGCCAGGATGCTATTGGCCTTCTTGGCCACCTGGGCACACTGCTGGCTCATAGTCGGTCAGCTATTGGCAAACACCCCCAGGTCCTTTCCCGCCAGGCAGCTCTCCAGCCACTCTTCCCCAGGCCTGTAGCGCTGCATGGGGTTGTTGTGACCCGAGTGCAGGACCCAGCACTTGGCCTTGTTGACCCTCACACCATTGGCCTCAGCCCATCGATCCAGCCTGTCCAGATCCCTCTGTAGAGCCTTGCTACCCTCAAGCACATCAACGCTCCTGCACAAATTGGTGTTGTCTGCAAATCTACTGAGGGTGCACTCGATCCCCTCGTCCATATCATTGATATGATCAAGATATTAAACAGAACTGGCCCCCATACTGAGCCCTGCGGAACCCTGTTTTCCCCGTTTTGCCCCGGTCTCCACCGTTCCCCTCGCCCGGCCCCGTCCCGGGACCCCGAGGCCGCCCGGGTGGAGGCGGCGTCGCCCCCGGTTCCCCCCCGCCGGCAGCGGCCGCCCCGCGCCGGGACCCCGAGATCCGCGGTGGAGCCGCCCCGGAGGACCCCCGGGGAGACGGGACACCCGGGCCCGCCGCGGCCCCAGACGGTGCCCGGCACAGCGGCGCCCTCGCCCCGGCCCCGGCCCGCAGCACGCCCGGGGGGCGCCGGTGCCCGCTCGGCCCCGGGCGGAGAGACACGGCGGCTTCGGGAGCAGCCGTGGCACGGAAGCGGCCCCAGCACGGGCCCCGGGCCGCCCGGAGACGGGCACCGAAGCCCCCGAGCCCCGCTGGGCTCCCCCGGCCCCGGCCCCGGCCCCGGCCCCGGCCCCGGCCCCGCTGCCGCCGCCGCGGCGCTTCTCCCGCCCCAACCCCGGCGGCGGCGCCCCCTGGCGGCCGCGGGGAGGCACCGCATCGCGGCCGGCAGCAGCGGAACAGCCGTGGGAGGCAGGGGCGGGCAGGGAATGGGATGGGAATGGGGATTACGAGACCTAAAGAAACTTCGGCCTTGCCAGGGGGCTGGGGCCAGCTGGGAGACGGGCCAGGCGCCCGCGGGCCCTCTAGAAAGGAGGGACACTGTAGCGGGGCTTAGTCCTCACAGAGATGGCGCTGGGTATTCTGTTGTCCGCAGCAAAGCCCTCCCTGCGCACGCACACATACGCCCCACGGCAACATCTCTGTGCTCAGGTGTTAGGAAGATGGTGTTATTTTTACTAATCAGTATTAATATCAACTCAATTACCGCTGACTGGCGCCGCAGACAGAGCAAATCACAACATCCCGTGCAGAATAAATCTGCATCGCTTGGCTCTAAATACCAACTGGCATAAACCTGCCAAAGATTGTTGCCAATTTTGTTTTATTAATAAAACTGTTATGAGGGAAATGGATGGCAAAGAAACATCTACAGAATACCCCCTGCCCTCCCAAAATACAATAACCTTTAATCTGGAGGGAGCTGGAAAACACAAAATTACTTTCTCCATGCTGCAGAAGTGTGGAGGTGTCCTTTCCCATCCCAGGGACATGGGGCAGACACATGGGATGCTCCGCACCCTGCAGAGCTGCCCCGGCCCCTGAACTCAGCTCTATGGCAGAGGTTTTCCCACTTTGGACCCCCTCAGCTCCCCAGATCTCCCAGCTTTGGGTTCAGTCCAACGTGGGCACAGCACCCGGTATGCAGGCGAGCAGAAAGGTTTTTTTTTTGCATTGCTGGCTCTGTCTCACTGGGTGCTTTTCCATCTATTTGGCCATGCACACGTATATACCGCCAAACGCTGGGCGCCGATGAAAATCAGCTTGGCACATCCCACGTCCTCACAGGCCACCGGTGCCCGAAGATTTCATCGAGCATAAACAGAGTTACAGGCAAAAAGTCAGCCCAAGGACAGAGGAAGGAACTCACTCCTTGGCAAGAGGCATTTCTTCCACTTGGCAAAGGCGCGTGAGTTTTCCGGCTTTTCTGGGATGACACGAGCCTCCTTCCCCAGGGGAAAAATGCTCCTGGGAGGAAACACCTGCTCCCACCCAGCAGCCACAGGGCTGGATACCTGCTCTGCGGGGTGGTGATGTTCCCCTGCCCTCTGACACCTGGGAACATCACCTGGGGCTCCTGCCATTCCTATGGATAATATCTGTGGGCGGCAGCTGGATAGGGCGGCAAAAAGCTGTTTTTGAGGCTGTGCCCTTGCCTGTGCTTCTGCTGCCTGCCCCTGCCATGGCCGCAACCTCTTCCAAGCAGGAACCATCCATGCTCGCACAAAGCAGCCTTCGTCTTTGTTTAAAAGGGCCTGGCAACTCCTGTGCTACCAATAATAATTGCTAATAACACTGAGCAGTAGGGATTAAACCCATCTCGAGCACTTTCCACCCAAAGCAACAAGCTTGCAGAAAAATATTCTGAAATCCTTCAGCTAAACCCATAATCCCACCTCCACCCTGGAGGAAAAGCGATGAGAATTTGGTAATTGCTTGCCTTGATGTCTGGCGGGTACATTAAGCAATGCAATTTATAGCATAGACCTCCTCAGCTGGTCAGGGTTAAACGCGGCTCCTGCCTGGTAACATGGGGCTGGCGTTTCATGGGACTTTGCAAAGTTTTACAAAAAAGGCAGTCTTACAAAAAAACCTTGTCTTTCCCTCTCTGTAAAAGCCCCTGTTAACAGTGGATAAGGAAAGCCACCTGCAGCCACGCTTGCATTTGCAGCAAGGTGTAAACAACCCGCATCACTTCCAGGCAACACGGAGGTGCCCGAAACCGCTGCAGGTGACACTGCAACGGTGCAAGAGGATGGTGTGAAGAGGGCTGGAAGTCACAAATCCTCCTCGATATTCCCCAGCCTTGTGGGGATCGCTCCAGGATGAATGCAAATGCTGCAAATGCCTCCTTTGCCGCTGGCATTTCCCGAGCAGAGCTCTCTTCTTTGACCTCCCTCTGTAAACATTGACATTGCATTCACATGGCTAATAGATTTCTGTCTCCTTTTACTGCAGCTCAGTGTTTCCACTGGGACTGTTATTACTTCTTATGGCTGGAAATGCACCTGCACCAGCTGTGAGGCTCAGCATAAAACCCCTACAGCCCAAATCCTCCAGTTTCTTAACACACTGCCGCTGCCTCATTGCCGCAAAGTCCCCATTCGTCCCTTGAGATGGTGGGGAAGAAATATTCTCCTGACCCTTCCCCTTCCATGGGAAAAAAAGAAAAAGTCCTAAATTTGCTTTCCTCTTAAATCAGTTCCTCTCTCTGAAGCACACAGTCCCAAGGCCAATATCCAGCCTGAAAAATGACTTGCCCGCCACACGCAACTCACGTGGCCACCCAAAATAATCCCACAATGATGTCGCAGCCTCCCAAAGGAGGGATAACCTGGGGCTTTGGTTTTTCCAGTAACAATCTAGCTGTTCATAGCTATTTCTCCCAATATGAGATAATCCCCATCCCCGTCACCCAGGGATGAGCCTCGGCACTTTGCCTCCAGCAAAGCTTCGCTGCAAAGCATCGCCCTCTTCTTTCTGCTCAGTGCAATCTCTCTTCCCGTGCCAGATAGCCTCCTTGAAAAGCAAAATGGTTCAGTGAAGTGTAAAAGGAGTTTCCTGAGCCTCTGCTTTCCTTAGCGTGACCGCTCTGGAGGCTCTTGGAGGACAGCTCAAGGCAGGGCTTCAGAGGGCCAGTGCTGACTGCCATGCAAACACTGAGCGTTGCCCCTGAAAAAGAGTACCCAGGAGCTGGTTTTGCACAAATACCTGATTTTCCCTAGTTGCCTCAGCCCCCTGGCTGTCATATTCAGGCCTTTACCCCCACCCCCCCCCCGCTCCCGCTGTCTGTAAGGCAACAGAGGAAGGCCAGCTACCACCTGGCCAGCAGGCACAAGGCACAGCTTGCCCTGCAATGGCGGGGGTGCGGTGGGTGTGTGTCACTGCTCCACTTTTTAAAGATACCTTAATAGTCCATGATGACCAGATCATATCCTCCAAGTCCGGACCACACAGTACCACCTCACTCCCTTTGCACACACTGCTTCGGCTACGGCTGCGGGGAGAAGGCAAGTATCTTTAACAGCACCTGAAGGGTTCCCTAAACGCATCCCATTGTGAGGGGGCTGTTACCTTTCACAGGGTCAACGCGACATGCTCACAAGAGGTTTGGTGTTCAACACGAACGCGGAGCAGGCAATTCTCCTCCTGCTTTCCCTCGCTCCAAGCTCCCGCGCAGAGGCGGCGCATTATGGAGGTGCCAGGAGCATCCTTCCCTCGTCGCAGGCTCTGGATCTGCAGGGAGGAATAATCAGCAGCAACAAATATCCCGCTTTTTTTTAAAGACATCTGGCATGCGCTGGGCAGGAAAAATACGGCAAGCTGGAATTTCCTTCATTGGGAGAAGCACACAATGTTAGTTGGGCCAAATCTAAAGTTTCTCACTTATGATTTTTGCATATGAATGGGAATTCAGGCTTGGTCCCCCGAGGGACCATCATTATGTGCATTAACAGACAGCTGGGCTTTAGAAAAAGGGGGAAAGCAGAAAGAAAATAGATGCTTATTCTGTACTTAGGCAAATTCACAGGAGGGGAATCATCTCCCATTCTCGCCATGACAAACACTTCGCTCTCTATAGGCTCTGAATGCATTCACTCATCAAGGCGTATTGAGTAGCTGCTTATTAGCACAAGTTCGGCTCCCTTTCTGCGTCGGTTAGATACACACAAAAATATAAGTCCTCGGCATGGCAGGCCTGCTTTCTCTTGTTTGGGGGAAGTACGAGATCACGTTTCTGGAGCTTTAAATTTGATAAAGGCTCTTATACATACATATATATATATTAATATGCATTTTATAATTTTTACATTTTTTCCTTAGATATATTTTTTATACTTCTTAAATTATTCTCTTATATATTCTTACAACCTCCCGCCATGCTGTCACTTGTCAAAGCTGGGGAGGTTGCAGAGCCCTGCAGTAGCAGTAAACCTTCCCAGGGAATATAAAAGGGCTTTGCCACGGGTCAGCTTCAAATGAAGCTCAAATCAAATCTAATCACTAAGCTAGGGAAACCAAAAGATCCCCTGTTTTCCATTCAATTCCTGATTTATCAGCTCCTAGAAACTCACTGCTTCATCAGTGGGATGTTTCCACAGTGTAAAAAATAACCTGGAGCACAGCTGCTGTCCTTTTCATCTTTCCTTTAGAAAATAAGACACCTCCTCTCCTTGAATAGGTGAATAATATTTTTGAAAAAAAAGCTTACCCTGGGATAACTGTCGCCTGCCATCTCCAGGGACCAGATGCCCATACAACACCATCGTTGATGGAGGCGTTGCAGCTCGCTGCTCAGCTTCCTGGTGTTTTTTTTTCCTCTGAGAAAATGGGCCTTTTGCCTTTCTTGCCTGTTGGTTTTCAGGTTTTTTTGGCTTGAGGGGAGCCCAGTTTCAAAGGCAGCCATGCCATGTTGCATGGAAAGGGCCAGAACCTGCTCCTTCCCTTCCCAAAACTCAGCTGTACTCAGGCTTTCCAAATTTACAGGAATGGAGGGGGCACCAGGACAACTAACTGATTTTTTTTATTCCTACTTTGCACCCAAATCTGCTGCAAGCCATCAGGCTTTATCTCTTTTTTTACCCTTTGTCAGCAATTTGGGGTGTGCACATCCCCAGCCAGCAGCTTGCAAAACCCCAGGGCCCTTAATCCCCCCCCATTACAAACCCCAGTGGCAACACCCATAAAGGCACCCCATAATAAGCTGATTTTTTTGAAGGGAAAGGTCTGGCTTTAAACAACTAGGATGCGGGGCCAAGAGGACTCGCAGCATCCCTGGGTGGTACCCGGGGCTCTCGGCCCCCCATTACAGGGCTGCTACCATTGCTGGAGAAGCGGGGATGCTTATCAGCTACGGCCATGAGGATCACCGGAGCATGGATGATAAACTAGCAGGAGGCAGGGCTCTTTTCTGCCCCCATACCCGCTGTGGCTGAAGTCCAGATATGACCGTGCTCACTTGCCGAAATTTATTTCTCCATTACATTTCTGACCTGGGCCCTGGCTTTGCAGCTATCGCTGTCAGCTCTGTCTGATTATGCTACCAGCAGCACCTGAATGCTAATTGCCTTCCTGGACAAAGAAATCACCCAATTTCAAGGCGTTAGGGAGGGATGGACTTTGCCTCTGTCTGGAGTCCCCCCCCCGGGATGCAAAGCATGGAGGCCACGGGTTCAGTGTCTCTCCAGCTGCTGCGTTAAATGGGAGAGCAGGGCAATGACCCACAGCTCTTAGTTAAGGCTGGGAGACGGATAATGAAGTTATCGTGGGGCTGATTTCTGTGCCCTGAAGCGACTCTTCACGTTGATTTGGGATGCTGCACCCGCCAGCACTGCCCTCCCGAAGGGGAGCCCAACTTCCCCTCTGCCAGAGCCATCAGCCCTTCTCCACGCAGAAGATTCACAATAGTTTAGTTTAGTTTTCTGCTGGAATAAGTGTAGTTGCAGCCATGAAAGGACCTGTGGTTTTGGCTGTGCCACCCTGCTCTCCAAACTCTGGGTTTCAAAGGGGTGAAGGCACAACTCTCGCTTCCCCCTCCCCTTGCTGGGCCAAGGAAAGGACCCACTTGGGCACGCTCAGGGCCTAAAATCACTCAAAACCAGGTTTCAGCAGGTGCTGAGCGAGCTGGTCTCTGTGCAGGGCTCATCACGCATGCAGCTGCTCACAAACCCTGGCTGTGAAAGCCTCGTTTTCCACTGCATAACACTAAAAAAAAGCCCCAAAGGCCATTGCTTCCAAGCCAAAGAAACATATTCCTCTCCATCCAGACACCAGGGTTTGACCTTTAGGTCTGCAAGTGACTTTCAAGCCCAAAAGCTGCGGCCAAGCCAGGATGAAAAGTGTGCCCGTGGATTCCCTCCACCTAATTTCTTGCCAAACGCATGTTCCCGGCCACTTTATGCCCATCCAATCCCCTCTTCTCTGCTTCAGCGGCTGGTGGCTTCCTGGTGGGATGGATCTCGGTGGGATTTTAGGACTACAGAGACCACCTGTCCCTTCTGCGGCCACCTCAGCACCCCACCTCCCTCCCGGCTGCCTCCCCAGGGTCATTAATTCATCCTGGGCCAGGATCATTAATTGAGGCTAAACCCTTCCCAGTGCCAAACTTTGATGATGCCCACTTATCATTCCCACCTGGCCCAAAACCGTCCCTTTTTAGCCCAATCCAGTCTCACTGCCAGTCTATCTGCTGCCATTCACCATTTATCAGTCATGCCCTAATCCTTGTCTTAATTAAGAGTTTATCCCCCGCTGCTTCTGCATGCATGTGCCTACATATCTATCCATCCATATGCATACGCCTCCTTTCCCCTCCTCCGACAGTATCTGGGTCTAACCATGGGTTTTATCACATTTGAAAGGTATTAGCAAGCCCAGCAGCCCTGAGCTCCTACGCATCTCATGGAAAGGGACCGCGGGATGCTGCTCCACCGGCATTTTTCCCACTGGATGGGAGAGGTCGTTCCCTATCTTCTTTTTTAAATGAACATATCACCCTATCTTGTTTTTTTTCCCAATGAAATATAATTTTTACCTCGCACGCCCTTTCGCTCAGCAGCTCCACACGCTGTATTTCTTGAGGAGTAAATGATTAAACTTGGGAGCCCAGAGTTTCATGTTTAAATGTCAAGCTTGAAACACAGCGCCTCAGAAGAGAAATCGATAGGATTTCAATTTTCTTGTAATAAATATGGCCTTTATTGGGAGCAAACCAAGAAAACGGCTGGCAGTCTATCTCTCAGTTCTGCTGCTTTTTTTTCAAACGTGGAGGATTTTTTCTTTTGATTTTGTAGTTAAAAAAATAAGCTTTGAGAGAAATAAGTCATCTTCACCAGCACCAACACATCCGTCAGCTGCTTATGGGTGAGCTCAAAGAGTTTTGCGGTCAAAAAAATCATGTTTAGAGCTGCTAATAGGTTATCAAACCAGCATTATACTTCATTCGTTGAATATTACTAAAAGCTGATGCTACGAATAGCTGAGCTGACCCCAGCTGGAGGTGAGGAAATGATGGGATAAGAAAATCACCTACGTGGGCACCTTGTTCTCCTCCACAGCCAGCTCATAGGCCTTGTCGGGCAGAAAATAATGAGCCATATATTAACAGGTTATCAAAGATCACCGTAATGCAGGGGTCTGCAGCCACCAAAACCCAGTGGGTCCCAAAGGACTTGCCCCAAATGCTCCAACTGGAAGTCTTGTTAGAGAGACAATCGGTACCTTCAGTGAGCATCACCCCCACCCAGTTTGTGCGAGGCTTTTCCCCTGCAGACCCTATGGCGTGCAATGACTGCAAGCACACCTTGTTTTGCTCTCAGAGGTGCAAAATGTGCAAAGCCTTTTGCTGGCCATGCTGCGTCACCCCATTTCCTACCCGATCTCAGCCTGAGATTGCTTCCTTGATGGATTTGACAGATGGACCACTCAGTGGATAAGGAACTCAAAGAGTTGCGGTCAATGGCTCGATGTCCAAGCGGCAACCAGTGATGAATGGCGTTCCTCAGGGGTCAGTACTGGGACCAGTGGTGTTTAATATCTTTGTTGGCGACGTGGACAGTGGGACTGAGTGCACCCTCAGCAAGTTTGCCAATGACATCAAGCTGTGTGGAGTGGTTGACATGCTGGAGGGAAGGGATGCCATCCAGAGGGACCTGGACAGGCTTGAGAGGTGGGACAGTGCAAACCTCATGAAGTTCAACAAGGCCAAGTGCAAGGTCCTGCACCTGGGTTGGGGCAATCCCAAGCACAAATACAGGCTGGGTGGAGAATGGCTTGAGAGCAGCCCTGGGGAGAAGGACTTGGGGGTGTCGGTGAATGAGAAACTCAACATGAGCCAGCAATGTGTGCTCACAGCCCAGAAAGCCAGCTGCATCCTGGGCTGCGTCAAAAGAAGCATGGCCAGCAGGTTGAGGGAAGCAGCTCTGCTCTGCTGAGATCCTACCTGGAGTACAGTGTCCAGCTCCAGAGTTTTCAGCACAAGAAGGACACGGACCTGCTGGAGCAGGTCCAGAGGAGGGCTGTGACGACGATCAGAGGGCTGGAGCACCTCTCCTATGAAGACAGGCTGAGAGAGTTGGGAGCCTGGGGAAGAGAAGGTTCCAGGGAGACCTTTCGGTACTTAAAGGGGGCCTACAGGAATGGTGGAGAGGGACTCTTTATCAGGGAGTGTGATGACAGGATGAGGGGTAATGGTTTTAAACTGAAAGAGGTAGATTTAGATTTAGATATTGGGAAGAAATTCTTTACTGTGAGGGTGGTGAGACACTGGAACAGGTTGCCCAGGGAAGTTGTCGATGCCCCATCCCTGGAAGCGTTCAAGGCCAGGCTGGATGAAGCTTGAGCAGCCTGGTGTAGTGGGAGTTGTGCCTGCCCATGGCAGGGTGGTTGGAACTAGGTGATCTTTAAGGTCCCTTCCAACTCTTACCATTCTACTCTTCAAGTACTCATCTTGACCTGTGGCATTATTAAAAATGCACACTTGGAAGCACATGAGCTGAGGGGACTGCCATGGGGAATGCAGCACTCCCCCCTACATCCCTGCATTGACTTTCCCACCGTAGCCCCTTTTTTTCCCTGTCTTACTCCGTTTTGAGCTGTTTCTGTGATGCCTTGATGTTGGTTTGCTTTCTGCACTGACCTGGCTGCTAGTGATGTCCTAGCATCTCCTTAAGTCCCACACCACATCCAAGGCACGGTGGCTGAGGTGTTCTCTCCCCTCCTACCCATCCATTTTACCAAGCAGCTAGGACGTATGCCCTTCTCCAGTCCTCGGGGTCCAGCTCCCTCCTTCTGTTGGCAAAGATGAATTGCCCCGGGATCAGGCCGCGCTATTCTGGCTGCTTCTTAATGCACTCGAGGATGACTTTCAACAGGCCCCATTGACTTGAATAAATCTATCTTATTCTTTCATCTCTTCTTCCGCTTGCCAGTCCCTTTTTTGTGGAAGTATCCGGTCACAGTTTATGCATTGCATGCCACTTATGCAGTTCAGCCCATGAAAAATACATGAAGAGTCCCTCGCTCTTTCTCCCCATGGCTTCATAAATCTTGCATCGTTTTCTGCAAGGCAGCTCGGCTTCACGGGGTGATGGGGAGCAGCCTCCCTGCTGCTCCTGCCCTGGGGCCACAGCATCCTCTGGGGATCCTGGCATTACAGGCTTGAACCCTGCTGGGCTGGCAGAGGTGGGGGGGGGCGGGGGGGGGAGTTGTTCAGAGCACCCCCAGCCCTGTTTTTAGGTTATTGGACAGGAAAAATAAGACAGAGATGCTGTTTCGCTGCCCTGCAACGTCACCAGCATTAGGGTCATCTTGCTTTGCAGTTTGTTTCAAGTTTACTGAAAACGAGAGCGATGCAGAGAACAATATGACCCTGTGCACGGCTTTTCAAGCATCCTCAAGGGTTGGCGTTTGCGACTGGAGATGCAGCTGCGCATTTATTGCAGGGACCAGCCGGAGCCCGTGCAGGCAAAGCACCATACCTTTCTGAGCAGGTAAATTTATTAGTCGGCGGCCACAGTGCGCAAGTGTCTCTTCTCACACCTAGCCCAGCCGTGGAAAATAATAAGCCAACCCTGATTCGAGATTTGTGTAAGGGCTGGTCCCAAACCAAGAAGGGCACAAAGGCTCAAGGAAATAGCCTTAATTCTCACTTAAAACAGAGCATTACGGAAAGAGATCGCAGCCAGCTCTCGTCTTTACTGGCATCAGTAGCAAGTTTTGTCCATTTGCATCCTAATCCCCATCTCCCTCCCGATCATGTTGCCTGAGGAACAGAGACAGGAAGCAGCTACTCTCACGGATGTGTCATCATGAGGCCACCATCCCTATTTCTATGGCAGTTGAAATCAAGGACACCTTGTTAAATGCCCCTATTCCTCAAGATTTTCACTTGCTTGCTTTCATTTTTTTTGCATTGAAGCTGCCAGAGGTGGCGAATCTTCCCATTTTCCCCATGAGCCCATCCTCGCCTGCCCGATGCCTCCCCATCACCTGTAAAGAGATTTTGCTTTCAGCTTCTTTAAAGAAGAATTTTTTCTTCTTTACAAAAGAAGAACTTTTGTTCTTCTTGTTGTTTACAACTTCTTCTTCACAAAAATCCCTATTTTGTGTTTTCCCCTTGGCAGGCTCTCTCCCTCCACGAAGCTATCAAGGATGCTGCCTACATGGGGCGAGTTAATACTGCTTTTTTTCCCCTGCCCTCAGAGCCCCCCTGATCCCTCCCAGTGTCTGTCGCCATCGTGGTCCACCAGACAACCCTGGGCTGAGTAAGAAAACACTGCATGGGGACTGGCACGTCAATCCAGAGAGATTTTATCCGAGTTGCTGACAACCTCAATTTGCTAACCCAATTGACCTTGTGCTCCCTTTAATATATAAAGCAGCGCTCCTCCACTGTCCCGGCCTACCATGCCTTTCCTGGCCAGGGTATGAGCGTACCAACCAGCGTCTGCCATGGCTTCCCGTGATGTCAGAAGAACCAGCATCCTCATCCTCAGCTCTCCCCTTCATCCTTCAGCAGTGGTCATCTCGCAGGAGCCAGAAGATGCTGGCTGCCCACCACCACCTCCATTAGAACTTTCCCAGGCTGATCTTTTCCCCCTCACCCCTCGACCTTCCCCACCCATGGCCTTTCTCACCTCTCTTGAAGGCTGGCTCGCACTCCTTTGCAGCATGAGGTTGCCCCAAATCCATGGGGCAGGGGAGGAATGGGGTTGGGGATGTGGTGGCTGGCGCTCTGGCTGGCCATGGGTCTGCTGGGGTCCCCCCTCCAAAAAAAAAATAAATCAGAAAAAATCAATTCTTGGGGGGGAAAAAAAAGTATCACACAAAATTGGTATTTCTGAGGAATGGTGTGGCCAGGGGCTGCTTCGGGGCTCGGTCAGTTTGGCAGGTGCTTTGCTCCACAAATCAGACTAAAAAGCAGATTTCCACCCCCAAAATAAAAACAGGAGAAAGAAGGAACGGCTTGTAACAAGGTAGGATGCCTTCACGTGGGGTCTACATGTCTCCTTTCTCCCAGAGGCCCCTTTCTCTCCCAGGGACCACAAGACGAGCGCCCAGTCTGTGTTTAGGAGAGAAAAAATAAAGAGGATTTATTGCCTTTCCAAGGGGGAAAATCCTGATGCTTCATGGAAAGCCGAGGGGTCACGCGTGCGTGTGATCCACAACTGGATGTCGCTGTTAGTCAAAGGTTTTTATTTTTATGAAAAAATAGAAAATTTCATATCTTACACTACAAAAAAACCCATGTACACAAACAAAATGCACAGAGAGCATCCAAGGAGGCGGGGAGGAGGGAAAGAGGAGGAATAAATACAGCATTGCTACAGTCTCCTATGGATTAAAATGCTGATGCCAGAAGCTGAGACGGATGCTGCGGCTCCAGCAGCGCTGGATGCACCAGCTCCCGCCCTACCTGCCCTAAGGAAGTACAATAAAGGATTGGAAACTAAGCATTACTCTTAAGACTGCTACGGATATATCTTACACACACCTTAATGACTAATTTCAAGACCACAGCAGTCCAAGGAGTCACAATTTCTTGACCACTGGGACTTCTACATTATATTCAACACTGAATAGACAAGAAAAAATTTTTACGTTCATTTTTTGTTCCTCTTGCCATTAACATATAGAAGAACTAAATAAAATTTTAAACTGATTTTTTTTTTCCTTTTAAATCAGTCTTCCTTTTTTATGCTCAGATGATTTTTTCAAATGGTAGCTACGCAATGAAAGGGGGACAGTCTACACAAGCCATGCTTGGGGACACATCCTTCTCCCAAAATGAAAAACTGTATCGAAAAGAGCATTTCACCTCCTAGACCATTTGAAATACCTTCCTTGCAATTAGTAGCAAAGTGGAAAAACCGGTATTCGTTGGACCAGCCACAGCAGTAGTGAGCTGGACAAGCAAAGCGGTCAGACTTGCCGTAGGCAGAAAATCCACTCACAGTCCTTACAAAGAGCATAACCAGTGAAATATTACCGTCATCTCCTGCTGCTGCACCCTAATGTATATGACCATGCCCGAAATACAGAGTATTCATAGTTCTTGGATGGGAACCGAAAACCTCCGTTGTCTCTGGAATTTGCTTGGGGACATAGAAGCTGTAACTTTTGGACCCTACTCATTAAAACACCATTTTATTTTATTTTTAGCTCCGAGACAAAGCCTATTATACAGAGATCTGTAGCAAGAACAGCTCTTGAAATAAATAGAAAAGGTTATTTATTTATTTATTGGAGGAACTGAGAAGAGGTGCCCTATTTACAAATGCAGTCTGGCTTCAGAACAGTTTGTTTTCCACTAGTTCATAATTTCGAAGGTTACTCCAGCATCTGGTACGCGTCCCAGCCATCCCACATATGCCTTTAAAAGCCCGCAAATGGTGAAAGGGGGATTTTGCTGTTAAAAGTCCATGAAAAAGGACCAAACCCAACTCCTCCCGCAGAGCCAACAGGTAAGGAATGAGCGGAGACGACAGGCAGAACGTGCTGCATGTTTGCTAACAGCATCTCTCTCGGTGCAGCTGACGGAGGCGGGCAGTGACTGAACAATTCCTCCCGATGAACCAAGTTGTTTCTGTCTTCCTACGGGTTATTTTCCCAAGTGCTGCGGGCAGGGAGGCACAAATAATCCCAAGACAGTTCTGCTGACAGCTCTAATAATCTTATTTATTATATGACAAATCTCTTTTACGCGCTGAAACTGTTATGTCTTGATTCCCTCCCCACCCTCCTCTTTTGTGGTCTGGTGACTGCCAAAATGAAACAACAGGATGAGAAATCACACCGTCAAGATTCGTCAGACCTCGCTGCAGCTCCTCTCCCTCCTATCTCTGCCCCTTCCTGAGGAGCTTGGCAGCAGCTTGCAGAGGAGGAGGAGGAGGCCATTTCAAAACAGGCAAATATTGCCTGAAGAAGCCCTGCTGAAAGCAAGCAAGCCCTGCTGCTAAGAAAAAAACCCAACAAACCCAACTCTCTCCTCCTAGACCTTTCCCTTTTCTTTAGAAACTGTTCTTTGTATCAGTGCTCATCCAAAGGCTTGGGGGAAATGGAAGACAGACCTTTGAAAAGGCTGAAGGTGGCATTCACCTGCTTCTGCAAGGTGTGAAGGACACACTTTTGGCACTGGATGAGCTCCTCAGGCTTGGCTCTGCAGCGCCAGGGACGAAGGGAGCTGCGGCAAGTCACTATGTTGATGTTACCACCAAGGCAGGATGCTACAAGATGCCACCCAACCTCTAAAGAAGCAATATATATACAAAACCAGCAAACACTTGCCATCTGCTGAGCCATTTTTAAATCCTTATCTTTACCAAAGCCTTCACACACACAAAAAAAAGCCCAACCTATGAATACCAAATGAATTGTGCTGATTAATCCTATCTATAATAAAATGAGGAGGACAGCCCCAAACTGTTTCTTGGTGGGAATCCCAGGGGATCGGGTTGCCCTCAGGTCCCTCACAGCAGCTGTGAGCTTTAATGGACACATTGAACCCCAACCCCAACCAAGTGCTGACCTGAGCCATAAGAGTCCCAGATGGATGGAACCTTCTCACCCACAGGATGCCACCGCTGTGACCCCATTGGGCTGCTTGGCTCTTCCCTCCTCCCTGTGCTCTGCCCCAAAGTGGCCAGGTCCATACCCAAACTCAAAATGTCTACCTGGGACAGCACAGCTCCCAAAATAATCCCACCATCACCATCACTCTGGGGGAAATAGTGCAAAATCTCCATGCTGGATGACGATGGGCTCGCCTCCACACCGCACCCCAGGACTTAAACCCCATAATGAGAAGAGGAACAGCCAAATCCCTTCCTTCCAGCTAAAACCACCTCGTGGTTGCTCTCCTGGGCTCCAGGGACAGGGGCGAGGGCTGCACTGGTTGATGGCTACTGGTCTGAAATGCTGGTGTGGAATCAATCCCATGCTACCTCTGAGCAGGACTCACACACACAAAAACTGATGCCATGTTGTCGCTAGAGGCCACCAAGAACCAGATGTTTTACTTTTCTTCTTCTGGATGTCCCCAGCCCATGGTGGAAAGGGAGAGGGCAACGTCTTTTATTTAAGCAGACTCTTTCTACCTCATATATGTAATCAAAAGTCCTGAAGGTTTTATATGTTGCTCAAACCAAACAGCAGCAAAAATACAAAGCATAGCAGTAAGAAAAAAGGGAGACAAAACAAAGCAGAAGAGGAGGAAAAAAAACCCCAACAAACCAAGGAAAGAGCCCCAATCTTGTACCTGATGCGTAGCAAACTGTACAGTATATACATCTTCATCATGTATCATCCTCCCAGAAGAGCAAACGAGAAGAACTTGGTAACACAGAGGGAGGAAAAAAAAAATATACACCCTGTATTGTATTTGCCATGGAGCAAGCAACATGTTTATACACTAGTCTCTATAACTTAATGCTGTGTAACAGCATTTTTTTTTCTCTCCTTTAAATTTACAAAACAAAATATCTATCGAGAAATAATCTAATCATATTGCTCTTCAATACACTTCTGTAGACAAGTAAGACTCGAAGTTAAACTTCAGTAAACTGCAGCTTTTGGGAGCCCACGAATGGCTACAAAACTCCTCCACTCAAGTCAGTCCTTGGAAGTATTACCATGTGCTGCTGTAATTCAGTATATAAAGGTGCTATATATATATATATATATATATCTCCCATGTACAGACAACATGTGGTGGGAAGGCTTGTTGTCGTAGTCGCTGAAGCTTAAAAGACGGGTTAACCTCACGTACAGCAGATTCGTTTCCATGTTCCATGCATCTTACATTAACTTCATGAAAATGAGGACACAAATAGGAAGAAAAGGAAAACTTTAGTCAAACACTGCTTTAGAAACACTGCGGCAGAGGCCAACGTCCTTCAGTTATAGAAACCACTGAGTTTCCCTTTTTATCTTTTTTTTTTTTTCTAGTCAAAATAAATCTCAGGGCTAGGATACAAAGTGCAGGACCGACCCACTTGAGGAAGCGACTTTAAAACCAAGTTACAACGGCACCATCCCATTCACCAACTGGACCTTCATCTCTTGAAGGCTGTTCATTATCTTCTTCTGGTGACCAACAAGTGTCACTCCCAGCCGCCTCAAATCCCTGTGGGAGAAAGCAGACGTTGGTTCCACGGACCGCTCAGGCACACGCCGCCGCGCACACCACGCGCCGCACGCACCGATGCTGCTGCCAGTGCCTACCTCTTACCATGGGCAGCTCCCGAAACCAAGTTTAGTTGGCAAGTTTAATTCCGCCACCCCCCCGCCTTTTTTTTTTTCATCTTTTAATGGCTGACATGGCATCTGTGAGAGATGATGTGATTTGACGGAGATCACCTCACTGGCTAAGGAGAAAAGCTGGACAGCAAAGTGTCAGCATCACCTTTGGCCAAGGACCCTGCTAGGCATGAAAAGTCCTACTTCCAAGAGAAAAGCCATGTAAGAAAGCCTGTGTTGCAGTTTCCTCTTCTCCTGGGAGAGGCTGTTTTTTGATCTCGGATACGAGCAGTGAGGAGTGAGGTCAATCCACGCTTCCTTCCTCTTCAGACTAGGCAAAGCCAAAGATACACAAACTGCAATCCTAGAGCCAGCTCCTACAAAGAGCTGAATGGCAAAAGCCTCGAGCATGGCCACCACCCTGATGACCCCCGAAAGTCAACAAGAATTGGCAACATAGCTCCCCTCTGGGCCTTTGCAAATCTTCCTGTAAACCCACATTTGATTTTGTTTCAGGGGTGATTTCTACAAGCCAAAGGCATTTGTGTTGAGTCTGTCTACTGAGCTGCCATTACAGGAAAGCTGTAAAATAAGGTAGTTTGTGAAATGCAGGATTAGGAGGAAAGTGTTTTCTCAGAAGCTCAGCCCTCTAAAATTTAGGTGTACAAATGAAGGTAATCACCAAGGTTGATGTTGATGGTGTGAAAGAAGCACCTCCAGGGGACAATTTATCCTACCAAAAGACAGGAGTGGGACAAATTGTCCCCTGGAGATACTACAGCAGGACCTTGGGTGATCAGATTCAATGACACATCTAAAACCAGGTAAGGCCATGGGTTATGTCAGAGTATAATTGTAGCGATTTCCTTCTAGGCGGAAAAGTGTTATCAAAGAAATTGTAGGAATAAAATCTCAGAAGAAACATCATGACAGGTGTATCTGTGTTTCCAATGCAAAACACAGAGACTGTTAGAGAAGCAGTTCGACTTAGAGGAGACGTGGTGTTTTGTCTGAAGACTTCCACTAGAGAAGTATCAGCCCCTCACTTTCTAACTCCAGGCTGGACCAAATAAAGGATGTTTCCAACGTAGGGCTATACAGTCTTGCCAAAACACACATGAAACCCAGAGCTCCCAACACCCTGGGCGCAAGTCTTTTAGAAGAAAGCTCTCCACCGAAAGCCAGCGGGACGTGACCTCCTTGAACACGTACGTGCTTTTTGGAAACCTCACTGGCAGGGCTGGCATGTGCAAGGGCTGGGGATCACCAGTGACACGTGGGAGCCCAACCAACACGTGAGGTGTATTGCAGACTTGGCCTACAGCTCCCAGCACAGCTGCATGCTGGACTGCAGGTGAACACATGCAACGACCACCAAAACACTTTCACAAAACGTTGTGTGAACTACCCATGAAGGTGTACCTCTCTCAGCAGCTCCACGTTCTAGAGAGAGACTCCTGTGCAAATACAACCAACCATCCATGTCCAAAAATTAAATAGATGAACGTTGCTTTGAATAAAAAACAATCCTGAGTGAAGGCCGATACATTAATATACAGCTGGTTGAAGCCAAAAGTTAGATCTGTTGTTCTCCAAGGATTATCACACTTTCAGCCTTTTGATTTGGAAAATACCAGATTTTCTGCTCCAGGCTAAACACTTCATTTCATTATTGTACCCTTTTTTGGTGATGCATCTCAACGATGCATAGGGGAAATCACAACGTAAGGGGCACGGAGCAAGGGAGGTCAATGAGACATATCAGCAACGCTCCTTACCTGGCAGAGAAAAGGCTGCAGCACCTGCAAAAGGTGTCTGCCTTCTCAGGGGGACATGCTTTCATTTCTGCCTCCACTGAATTGTGAAACTAGTTCAGCAAGCCATCTTAATAACGAAGGAAAATGTAGTAATGCTATTGTTACATGCAATTTATTTTATGTACACAGCACAGTTGGAAGTTCACACCAAAGATCAAAAAAACCCCCAAAACCCAACCCCAATATAGGACCTGATTTTTAAGAGAGCCAACATCCATCTTCCCCCTGCTGAGTGCTACTCTGCTGGAACTTTTTGAAAATTCAGCTTTTTTTTTTTTTTTCTTCCCCCCAGGTATCTAAAGTGCAAGGTGAGCTCTTTTGAAAATCCAGCACCATGTATTTCGCAGATGTATCATTTCTGATACTCTTGCATCTTATGCAGAAAAAAATAGCCTGAAACTATAAGAAAGGCATGTACAACTTGGTGTTTCACGTCCAGCCCTATCAGTATAAAATAAAAGCCCTACTCGCTACGCAGCTTTTTTTTTTCCCTTTATAGTATCCCCCTTAACTTAACAGGCTTGAGGAGCGCCTCATTGATTTACAAGAGAGGAAGAAGAAAAAGGAGTTTCTGGTTTCAATCCATTAGCTGCTCACCAGGGGATCCAATCTATTTTTTTTTCAAATATCAAATCCTCCTGAATGTGGAGCCACTGGCCAAAAGCACAGGGACTCCTCAGAGAGGGAACAAAAACTCCTGTGGGGTCTTTTGCCTCTGCAAAGACAGACCAGAAGACAACAGCTCCTGATCCAGATGCTCACCTAGTATAAAATCAGCAGCTTTATTCAAAAGCCACCTTGCGTGTTGCAAAGCCAGCAACAAAACTTCCCGAAAACCACCTAGAGAATGCAGGAGCTTTAATTCCCATTTTTCAAGCGTGACTTACAGCACATTGCATGCTCCTGTGCACCCAGCACTGAAGCACTTGAAGCAGCATAAGGCAGCAGCCAACTTCCAACAAAATCGGGTGCGCAACCCAGCTGGTTTTGGGATAAAAAATATCAACTTCTGTACCTAAGGGCTGCAGAACAACTGTTCTGAAGCTCCAGCCCAGAGCTGCATGGCTCACAGGACTGAGGTCAACTGGTAATTTCACTGGGCTCAGCTCCGCAGAGGAGATGTGTGTGGCTATCTACTGGGGTTTTGCAATAGGAATGTGCAATTCCCTGCAAGAAAAGGCGGAACTAAGACCTGGAGGCAAATGACACTTGCCATCAGGATCCCAGCTGCAACTTTGCCATGCAAGTGACCTGACCTCCGGTGTTGGGCCTTGTGTGCGCCTCTGTGGCAGCAGCATGGGCGCTCCCCGAAACCCTGGCGACACAGGCACCTCTGTGCTATGGGGTCTCCCTGCTTCAAAATACTTGATGCACCCACTCCCCCAGCAACGAGACAACTTTTATTCTTGTTTCAGGGAGAAGTCTCCCCTTTTCACTTCTCTCTCATTCACATAGGGCTGAAAATGGAAAGAGGTAGGAATTAGAATCACTTGCCAATGAAGTACTAAGAGGCCGACCTAAGTTGACCAAAAAGCCAAGGAAATAAAGGGGAAAATTGGTGTCGGCTCATCGTATACAGCTGCATGCACGCTGCTCTCTTACCACCACCTTGCACGAAAGCCCCGCTGTAACGTGCCAGGGACCACACAGTACCCCCTTCCCTGCAACATCCTCCATTCGCAAGGGTTGAATTCACGGTGTCCACGTTGTAAGAAATATATTTGAAACATTTTATTTACAAACAGAACTACTTATACACCATGGACCAGTTTGTCAAACACAGTGTAGACTAGGACTGGATTGCCACATAAAATACAACCCCCCTCACCAGCCAGTTAGTCATGCAAGCAAAAGGGCCAAGTTCCTGAAAGATCTCTGTGTCCGGCAGCCGTCAACCTACCACAGATATTTGGTATTTCATCTCCCATCCAGGCCAGATTTCACCACTCTTCTTCACGTGCTGTTAACTCTACAATTGCCTGTTCAGACTGGGACTACTCACATAGTTAGTTGTCAGTTTGAATGAGGGGAAAGAAGAAGAACCTCAAAGACCTTCAGAAGACGCTAAAGAGAGAGGAATCCACTTGCTAGGGACTTTTGCATTAAATGAGGACTTAAAAAACAATTTTTTTAAGAGTTCATCTGCTCTTATTCATTATTCCTATCCTACTTGATCAAGAGATGAGAACTGGTTTGTTCAGAAGCAGATGCAGTATCACAATCTCAGGACTGAGATTTCAGGTTAAGAATAAGCATCTAGAGCAGGTGAACTCTTAAATGCTCTTTATCCAGTATAACTTTCAATAAATAGTTCATTTTATTTTAGAAGAAAAAAAAATACAATGCAAAGCAACACAGCACATATTATTACAAATATTCAGAGCTCTTCATCTAATAACAAACAACAGGGTGTCCTGAGATTCAGTGAGTACAGGTCTTTCAAAAGGTGGAAGTATGTAGTCCACATGGTTAGTAATTGGTCCAGTCAAGGGTCAGACTGAAACTCATGTCATGGATCTATCTATTCTTGAGTATTGTCCTGGTAAAGTTATTCTTGCAGTGGATTGAAAGAGCTCCAGACACACTCAAAGTCACTAGGTGGTCCACAAGTTTAAAGAGCAGGTCTGGTCCACTGGAAAGGTTGCCTTCATGTCTGATATCCAGTTGGAAAGAGGGGGTGGAGGGTGAGGCTCCACTTTTCACAAGGTGATTCGTCCCTTTGCAAGAATTAGAGCTAAATGTAGAAATCACTCTTTGTTTGAACACATACATTTTCAGGTCTTTGCTTAAGCAGGCAGAGCTCAGGACTTGGGGCGATATTCACCGGTTTTAACTTTTTAATCTTTTGCTTTCAGAAATTTGTCACGAATACTACTCTTCCCTGGAATAAATGCATTAAGCCATCAGTTCGTAAGAAGCAGGGCAGTAACCAGGATTTTGCTTTGCATGCTGGTGGGGGGGTGTTTAAAAAAAATGCTGAACATCTACCATCTCAACCAGATCCTGTAAATAGTCACCAATCCCGCCAGCATTATGGCCAATGCTCCTACACAACCCCTCTTACAGTGCTACAGATTTTTTTTCAGTAGATTTTAGAAATTCTTTACATTCAGCATATTTTTTTCCTGCCTTTTTTGGCAGCGATTACCCAGTTCTCCTTTCTCCATCTAATTTCCACGTCTGTCTCCTACACAGTTTGAATTTGGGGAAAATCATTTTGGATGGTATTTGAAGGCAACCTCTTAAATTGTAAAGATTGTTTTACTGATGTCATTTGGGGAAAGTAAGCTCCTTTCAGATGTTCAGATCATCTTTTCACCTGATCCCCCCAAGTCCCAGCTCTGAAATATACTGAACAGTTGCCTCTATTAAAAATGACAAGGAACATTTAACCTGAATTCTCCATCACAGAGTACAAAATGTTTTGTTGTTCCCTTTTACAGGGAGAAAATCAAATCCCCTCAGTATATTAACCTTTAAAGAACTTTGCTTGTTCCGGTGTTCATTTTCTGGAGAACCCATGAGAGTCTCATCTGAGCCCATTCAGGAGCCATTTCTCTCCTTTACTTTGTTGATTTTAAGGGCAATCTGCCAGTTTACATCAGCCTGAGCTGTGTTCAGCCTGATGTGGTTCAGGTCTTCAACATGGGACACCTTTCCTCTTAAACCATTATGACGGTTTCTCCTTTTTTAACAACTGAGAATCTCGCCTTTTGTCTTTTTTTACTATATCTGAGAGGGATAAGAGAAGTCTTGATTTGGATGGTTTTTTTGGCTTTTCAATGAACCTTCCACAGTCTTCCCAAAAATAGACCCGAGTGGGATCAAGCCTTCTTGCTAAGCCACCCTTGCACTGCAAAGGTGTGCAGGCTGAGCTGTTCAAGAACCAAGCCAGACTCATGCAAGCATCTCTGTCCAAGGCAGCTAGGCAGCTGGGGGGTGTTATTTATGGATACTTGATAACTAACTAGTTAGAGTTAGTTTCAACCTTTTTTCAGTTTCAACCAAAATGCAAGATGGATTCATGAAATGTCTCCTTTCAGCTTGAAAAAAAACACCCCAAAGTCCAGAAGCTTCCCAGGCTCCTGAGCATGGCTCCACTCTACTACTCTGCTGCTGTAAAAGCCCAGAATAAGCTGAAGCTGAGCAGCTCAGGCATATTGTCTCAGCTGGGGCCACTAAAGGACAAGAGTGGGATGACATCTGTGCTATAGAGAACATATCGGGACCTGGTGGAGGGGGCCTTAGAGGCGGTTTGTAGCTCGAGAGGGCCAGAGCATCTCTGGCAGCTATAATTTTATTTAAAGACTTTTAAACCAACTTGTCTTTCTGGCTAGAACTAAACAGATAATGGATTTCTTAGTTCACTGGCAACCAGAAAAACCATTTTGAAGTACTTTTAGGGTAGCCTGAAAAGATTTTGGGGGATTCTGCAATATCAAAGAGTAAATATAGGGAAGTATTTAAATTTTTAAGTTAAATTTAAGAGATAATTTTACAATCTGAAATGTTGCACTCAAGAAAATGGGAAGGTAGGAATAGTTTTGTCAGTGGGATGGGATGCTAAGACTGTTTAAAGCTACATGAATAAGTGAGCTTCTAATTTACTGTTAAAACCCACTATTAATTTGGGCTCGAACTCAACATTTTCTCTGACCCAAACCAAAGCATTTCACTTCTGCGCACTTCTTTTACAGCTCTTGAAATTGCATAAAATTCTAAAGAGGAACAAACTGGAAGCTGCTTTTGTAAAACCTAGTTTTCTTCTTTGATATGACTAATTCAGCCAAAGAGCAACAAGTCTGTGATATATTTTAGGCAATCTGCATTTTCTACCTGAACTCGCTCGGGTTGTAAGATTGAGGTGGCACAGTAGAGAGGAATGCTCCAACATTTTCCTTTTCTCTTAAATTACTGCCTGATCCTATCCCTTCTCTTCCCATTCCCCAGCTAGGTCTTTCTGCTGTGTGAACTCTGACCACCCTGGGGAATGACCTCTTCCTTGGTCAACATTTGTAGATCACCAGTCTAAATGGAGCCCTGAAACCTGGTGTTTCTGGCTACTGCCATATCAGATGAGTAGGTAAGGAACCGTGGAGTCCTCAAAAGCCAAAGTAACATGGCATGTAATTGCAAGAGTAGGCCGGGAAAACACATGTAAGAGTCTCAGGCACCCAAACAGGGTTCTAGGTAGAAATCCATGCACTCTGACTCCCTAGAGAGGATTTAATCCCTAGCTCAGGGTTTTCATGTGAATGCCTGAAGACAGACTGGATGAGTCCAGGTGTAAGGGACAAATACTGGTGATGTGAGTGCAGCAAATATGCTCCTGCACTCCCTCCATGCGTGTAACGCAAAACTGAACTCCGTGGAGAAGTTACCAACCTGTATTAGGTGCAAAGGACCTCCCACCCTGTCTGATGAGCTCCACAGAGCTGTGGCAGATAGGAGAAATGCTGTGTTTCTGTGGGGTGTGGGAATTTTTTTTGTTTTATTCCTAATCCTTGGCACCGATTCTGTATGTGCACTGGCAATCTGCATGTGATGGAAGAGCCACAACCTTCTCCAAAGCAGCATGGAGCATAATCCTTCCCATTCTGCCTTAACGCTTGCAGTAAATTAAGCTCAAATTAACCCATCTAGAAAGGCAGACTTTGGGGCGAGTTTGAGTAAGTGGCAGGAGGAAAGTACAGATGTCATTACACAAGCAAGGCAGGCACTTAAAGGTGGAGCATAACAAATCAGCAGTCCTGAGGCATCTACCAAGTCGTTTGAGTGCTGTCACCCCACGTGCAAAAACCAAGAGCACATTCAGAGGGAAAAGCCTCAGCCAGGGAGCCTGTCCCCTAGAGCTATGGGTTTGCTGATGCTCTTCTGTTCCTGTTTCTTATTTCTGTTAATGTTGAATACTGTTTTCATGCCTTACTGGGCTTGACTGTCCACTTGGTTATGTCCAGATCACTTGTGAAACCAGCTAATCCGGCGTAAAGCTAGCATAACTCAGCAGGGACACTAGCTCCTATACATTTACTAGCAGGGTGCGGTTTTTTTTACTTGTCACTAACCCCAAATAATCAACTGCTATTATGTCAAGAGGACGGCCTGGCAATTACTCAAACTCAAGCATTAATTTCTGTGAGTAAAGGAGCTAAAGTACCATCTGCCAATGTAGTGATCATAAGTTCCAGTCTTGCCTGCACTTGTTATCATCAATACAGATGCTAAAAGAGAAACTGCTGACTGCACGCAAAGGGTAATGGTTTTCCTTTCTGCAGCCTCATCCCTACAGGTTTTTGAACGGTTTGTTTCCTACCCCTCTGCAATTCCAACGAATGAGGTGAAAATGATCTGGGCACTACTCACTCTAGGGTCACCTGAGCCACAGCATCCATCGAACTGTATCCGTTCTCCATGAAGATCTCCGTGTATCGGCCCATTTTGATGGCTTCCAGCCACTCACCCACTGACCTGTAGGCACCACTCCCGACTGGACTGTGCTCTACCAACAGATTTGACACTCTAAAGACAAGCGAAAACAGAGAAGGAAAGAGAATCAGTATCGAGATGTACCCAACGTGACTCAGTTGCTCGCATTTTTATACGGTAGAGATGATTCTTTCGTTGTGTTTTCAGTGACTGCTGCAGCTTAAATCCTCCCAGCAGGCTTCATACACAACGTATCAAACATAACACTTCACATTTTGAGTTAGTTCCTGCCATTTCTGGTCCTTACTGCAAGCAGTAAGAGGAGAGGACTAGTATCCATCCCTGTTACCTCTCACTCCTCTTCTATTAGGCTGCCCCAGTCACTCCTACTTCAGTCTTCCGTTTCACTCCTCCCGCTCTGTTTTCCTCCTCTTCCTTCAAAAGTCATAATTAACTTAAGACAGTCCAGAGCCTGGAAGCTGAAACCCAAATTACATTTCCCAGCAGTGGCCATCAATGGCAGGCTGCTGTTAACACTTCAGGGGCTGCTCCCGCGGAGTCGGGTTGGGACTTCGGATGCGGGCGGGGACTTCGGATGCGGGCAGCATCTGCCGAGCCCTGCAGAGAGCAGCAATGCTCCAATGACGCTCCAGCCCTGAAAACAGAAGCAGACTCCTGCTCCCACACCCTCGCTCAAGACCTTGCCGCGGCAATTGCTACCTGCTCGGTTATGCCACGCACGGAAGAAGCAATTCAGGCAAATAATAACCCTTCGCTGCTGCAGAAACACCGACACAGTACCTGGCACAAGCGACCCGTGCCGCGTACAGGTCCACCACTCTACTAATGATGCGCAGAGAGCAAAGGGGGCTTGTCCAAGGTCAGCCAGGGAAGAAACTAGATTTGTCCCTGCTTTGTAAACTGGGACATACAGCTACCATAAGCCTTGCATAACGATTATTACCCACAAGTAAAAAAAACATTTTCTGGGTCAGCCTCTGACGGTGAGAATTACACTTAAAAGACTTTCAACTGGAAGGAAAGCTGGGATATTATATTATTGCAGCACTTCAGGAATCTTCATATATTTTATGAGCACATTAGTATTATTTGTTTATTTAATAGCAATGCTGAAGGGTCCAATAAAATGTGAATACTTGCAGCACCAAGAGCATAATGGCTTCCCATAACATTTTACACACATGAGGAATTCAAAACTCCTAAGTAATCATACCGAGAAGTGGATTTTCATCACTAATGTCAGGAGGTACCTACTAATATGCACACGCTGTAATGTAGAGAGTGACTTCCTCCCTTATTTGCATTAATGAGAATTTCCATAAAGAATACATTACATATATAAAAATATCCTTTACAGCTGCTGTATGTTGAAATTATGATTCATTTGGAATTACTATGGTCTGGGCATGGCGATCTGTGATTATAGAAACACAGTCCCAAAGCCTGGCTGCTCAGGTGCTCCCTCCACATCAAAGATACTAACAGCAGCTCTGAAAAGGAGAGATTTGGAATTGCATGGACCTGTTCATGGAATAAAACATCAGCAAAGTGCTTAGCAGCTCAAGGAAATGGTTTGCTGCCTGTTTGCCTCTTTTCCAGCATAACAGTTTGGTATAAAAGAGTGCATGAACCACCACATAACAGGCCTGGAAAACAATTGTTCTGAACTGAAAATAAAAATAAAATGAAAAAAACCCAAATCAAAACGACATATTTTGTGCTATCATAAACTTTTTCCTGCAGGTTTGCTGGGACTGACATTACATTTAACTGCTAATAAGAGTAATTTCCTCTTCAGACGGAAAATGATGCATTTAAAATAGCCCAAGGAACACAGATCTATCTTGTATTTGAAAATTAACAGAGATTTCATGTTTCTCTTCTTCCAGTGCATGAGATGTTACGGGAGGACGTGCCAGTATGGGGATGCGAGGTCCAGCTGCAATAGGTGAGATGGACCACAAGCAGTTGTGCAAGACTCACTCGGAAGGTGTAGAGGCAGATGGGTCTAAGCTCGCAACAGTACATCTGCTTTGGTCCACGCCACCAGTGTAACCTCATCTTACATCCCTCTCATTCCTGTTCAAGGAAAATGATGTGTCTTTTTTTTTCGTCCTCTGAGAATAAGCTTTTCTGAAGGGCGTCTTCCAGTGTTCATCAGGGGAACTCCACTGCCATTAGCGAAGCAGTGATGATTTATATTCATCACTCTTTCATGACCTTGCAAGGGACTGAGTGATTAGCAACGCAGATGGCTCAGAAGTAATACTTGTGTGCCTACATCAAAAAAAAGAAAAAGCCTCTCCAAAACTCCAGTATGGTGGAAACTCCAATATTAAAACTCACTAAAAAAATATTAATCTCTTTTTCTCAAAGAGCAACTTTATTTCTTGACCATATTTACCTTACTTGTAGCCATGTAGCTATTCAGATTCATGTTTAATTGCACACTGGCTGCTCTATTCACTTAATGTAGTTTTAGCAAATGGTTTGTGTACAACTCTTTGGGAACCACAGGGATCCTCTCACGATTACCAAGACTGTCAGAACTGGTGGTGGTAGTGGCTAGCATACCTAGGAATAGTTGTGGGAGGATGCACTTGCACATCTGTGAGCTTTGCACATCCTAAGAATTTCCCCAAGAGATTTCTCTTCATTTGTATTACCAAGACAAAAGTCAACAGGCAGATAATTTGAGCGGCATTTAGTATCTACTTCATGCACTCAAGTCTTGCCCTCTCAAACCTTGGGGTAGAGCACAAGTAGCTTTATCATAGACCTATAAATACTGCTGAAACTCCCATTCCCGAAAGACAGGACACAGTAATTTTCTTTGTGGAAGCAGCACTGCATTTCCAGAGTCACTGAATTGCTGACCTGTCTGCCAATTTCAACTGAAAAAGTTGATTTGGGAAAACTCCCCTGATATTTGAAAAGTCATGGCAGTCAGATGAAGTCCCTGGTGACCGGAAAAAGGGAAACATTGCACCCATTTTTAAAAAAGGTAGAAAGGAGGACCCTGGGAACTACCACCCTGTCAGCCTCACCTCTGTGTCTGGGAAGATCATGGAACAGAACCTCCTAGAAGCTATGCTACGGCACATGGAGGACAGGGAGGTGATTCAAGACAGCCAGCACGGCTTCACCAGGGGCAAGTCCTGTCTGACCAACCTAGTGGCTTTCTACAACGGAGTGACTGCATCAGTGGACAAGGGAAGAGCAACGGATATCATCTACATGGGCATCTGCAAGGCCTTTGACACGGTCCCCTACAACATCCTTCTCTCTAAGTTGGGGATATACAGATTTGATGGGTGGACTGTTCGGTTGATAAGGAACTGGCTGGACGGTCACATCCAGAGGGTAGTGGTCAATGGCTTGATGTCCACATGGAGAGGGGTGACAAGTGGTGTCCCTCAGGGATCCGTACTGGGACCAGTGCTGTTCAGTATCTTCATCAATGATTTAGACAGTGGGATCAAGTGCACCGTCAGCAAATTTGCCAATGACGCCAAGCTGAGTGGTGTGGTCGATGTGCCAGAGGGATGGGATGTCATCCAGAGGGATCTGGATGAGCTAGAGAGGTCGGCCCGAGCAAACCTTATATAGTTCAACAAGGCCAAGTGCAAGGTCCTACACTTGAATCAGGACAATCTTCGTTATCAATACAGGCTGGGGGATGACGTGATAGAGAGTAGCCCTGTGGAAAAGGACTTGGGGGTACTGGTGGATGAAAAGCTGGAACATGAGCCAGCAATGTGCACTCACAGCCCAGAAAGCCAGCTGCATCCTGGGCTGCATCAAAAGAAGCATGGCCAGCAGGTTGAGGGAAGCAGCTCTGCTCTGCTGAGATCCTACCTGGAGTACAGTGTCCAGCTCCAGAGTTTTCAGCACAAGAAGGACACGGACCTGCTGGAGCAGGTCCAGAGGAGGGCCATGAAGATGATCAGAGGGCTGGAGCACCTCTCCTATGAAGACAGGCTGAGAGAGTTGGGGTTGTTCAGCTTGGGGAACGGAAGGTTCCAGGGAGACCTTATAGCAGCCTTCCAGTACCTGAAGGGGGCCTACAAGAAAGCTGGGGAGGGGCTGTTTGCAAGGCTATATAGCAACGGGACGAGGGGCAATGGTTTTAAACTAGAGCAGGGTAGGTTCAGATTAGACATTAGGAAGAAGTTCTTTACAATGAGGGTGGTGAAACACTGGAACAGGTTGCCCAGAGAGGTGGTGGAGGCCCCATCCCTGGAGACATTCAAGGCCAGGCTTGATGAGGCTCTGAGCAATCTGATCTAGTTAAAGATGTCCCTGCTTACTGCAGGGGGGCTGGACTAGACGACCTTTAAAGGTCCCTTCCAACCCAACACATTCTATGATTCTATGACATAATGAAGCTGGAGGAACATCCACCCACGGATGCACACAGGCTAAAGAGTAAGTGGTAATTCAGACAAGGATCTTGCGCTGAGAAATAGCTCTGGCCTGAGTGTGTACCTGCTCGATGCATTAACCAACGTCTTCAAGCTGCTTGGGTTACGGATGAGCTTGTCCAACATGCTGACAATTTCGTCAAACTTGGGCCTGCTGTTGCGGTCTTTCTGCCAGCAGTCGAGCATTAGCTGGTAGAGAGCAGCAGGGCAGTCCATGGGACTTGGCAGGCGATAACCTTCCTCCACGGCTTTAATCACCTACAGGAGACAAAACACGAGGCTGATGGGTTGCTTTTCTTCCTCTCGCCTTTTCCCCAAATGCAAGTTGACTTAAATAGAGAACTCTGGGACCAGCACTATGCTCACGTAAAATCCCACCCGCCCCCCAGATCCACACACAAGAGGCAAACCCAGTAAAACCCACCATCTTTCATTTTCTACAGGAGGGTTGAATAACTTAATTTTTGATCACTGCAAAATGAATCTAGAAAGCCAAGGCACTGCTGCAGCCAGGGGGGCCAGATTGCCAGGCTGCACTTGTTGAAAGCTCAGCTGAGGTCTGTAGGTTATATACCAGGAAACTCCTGGAGCCTACCCTAAAGTCCACGAAAAGCAGCCTACGGGGCTTTCTGGCATCTTCTTGGAGTGCAGTGATTTTGTTTATTCAGATGTTGGCTTCCTTTTAAATGAAAAGGCATGTGCTAGACCACAAATTTGTATTACAGTAATAAAAGTCTGACTGTATTTCAAAAGAGACTTTGAATGCTAATTGATGGATGGATTCAAGGCAGAGGCAGAACAACCATCTCATATATCATTCAATGCTGTCTGGGTCTAGTCGTTTCTTAGTGTGGCCACATTTCTGCCAGGAATTTAAAATGTCAGCCCAGGAGTATGTAAATTAAAACCAGGGGAGGGTTGTTGCACTGATTTCAAATACAAACCATCTATGGTTCTATATCTAAAACAAGTGGTATGCACATGTGCTGCCTGCCCTCTTGAAAGGCAGAAATGAATAAATGAAGGCAGGACCGAAGAAAGCAACTTGTTTTCCCCAGTTTGGGCCAGATTTACAGCAGGGCTCCAAGCCCAGCAGTTCCCATTTTAAACCATTACTATGTTCAGTAGAACACAGCTCATGTGTCAAGCCACAACGGTCTGTGACTGCTCCAAGACAGTCCCAGCGGCCCATCTTCACACCCTCTACTCCCAAGACTCCTTGACCGAAAGGAGCTGGAAGCAACTATTTGCTATGTGGAAAACCACAGCACTTCACTGTTGGACTCCAAGGACTACCCCAGATGCCAGTCATTCTAGGCACCGTCTCAGGATTTGAAAACATCCTCTGTTTAAAAAGAAGGCTCTCTGGTTAGCATGGGAGTTGTTTTCTTGATCTTCAGTGCCTATACAAGCAGTACAGGAAGAGCTGCATCAGGCTGGCATTGCATTTCAGAAGGCCCCGAAATTCAGGACCTCGGGGATCGCTTTCAAATTGTCCTCCACCACAGGGCGTTCTGCCAAGTGGAAGAGTCCCAGGAATGAGCTGGGCTGGCTGAGCAGCAGCAGCGGGAACCTCAAACTCCTTAAGGACGTAGAGGAGAAGTTAGGCGAGGCTTTGTAATCTTCTCCAAGGATAACGAGCACGTCTGAAGATCTGCCCCACAAGACCTGCAGCCCTTTTGCACCCATCTAAGATTTAATCTGTGTGTGGAGCAGCTGCACGGCTCTCCACCCAGCCTGCACTTGCAAAACAATCCTTTCTACAGCCTAACTTTTGCTTGTAGCATCAAAAACCAGCCCCACCACACTGCACTGTCTGTTCTTCACATCATGCTTTTCAGCTGGACCCTGATACCAAATTTGCAGCTGCCCTATAAAAAAAGTCTCAGTGTGGCCCAGCCACGAGAACGTTATTTGCTGTGTCCACGTCTGTATTTATAACAATAACAGATCACCCTCCAGCTGTAGCAGAAAGAAAACAGTAGCAAGACAGGGAGCAGACCATCTGGCACCAGCTCAGAATATCTGAACTACATCTGCAATGGGGTTATGCATGTTTGATATTCTTGGCAGTAACATCACAATCAATAGCGTTAACTCAATTTACAGGATGTCATTCGTTCTGGTGATACAATGTAAATGGTATCAAAATACTGTGAGGAGCTAGGACGCTGAAATACACTCTTGCATCTGAAGGTGCCTTGTGGGTCTGGCAACAAGAGGAGCAAAAGAATGAAACAACAAACACCGAGTCACTTGTAGCCACCACAATACTTAGAAAAGTAAGAAAATGGTGCATTTGCTGCTCCATTCATTGGTGCATACTGCTTTGTAAGACTTGAAAAATTTGCACCTATAAGGACGCATTTTTGTCCTTGTTCATCTTCTGGACAAGCACTACTCACTTATGGATTGGGGTGACTGCACTGGAAATTTGGGAGAAGTCCATCGTCTATTTCAGTAAACTAAAGCAACACTTTTTAAGCTCTGTGTTTTCATAAAACCACCAGTCTGAAGACTAAAAAGCAACCACTGTGATCATTTAGCTTAGCTACCTGTGCAACACGGGTCACAAAATTCCTCCCAACAATTCCTGCATCAAAGCCTTATCTTGTGGTCAAGTCAAAGCATATTTTTAGGCAGCCACCCGGAAACCAGCACGACTTTAAAACATGGTTTGTAGTCTTTGCAGTTCAATGTTGCCTGCCCTGCGGCACTGCACCTCCTTTGAAGCAATCCGGCTGTAACATGGTGAGAATCGTTTTGCTCATCACTGACTGTGCTGCCAAATGATGTGCTCTAACCACAAGCCATGCAACAAGAAACTCTTTTGCAACAGAGTCCGAAATTCACGTGAGCAGAGCCCCCTGGTCCTCCGCATGAAAGCCAATGCTGTCTAACACCACTGATTCTTCTGCCAACACAAGCAGGGGAGGAAAGAAGAAGAGGAGCCCTTCAGAAGATGAAGACGGCAGGCATAAATCACACGAGAAACGTGCCACAGCACTGAATTAAGTTTCCCAAGCTACCACCACCTAGGCACTTGCCACCTGCACACAGGCAGAGAGGTAACACAAGCAAAGCCTGAGCAGGAGCTGCTGCTCATAAACATCTCACCACTCCTCTGCTTTCTGCTGCTACAGAAACCAGTCCCCCAACCGCTTCTTCTCAGGCAAGCGTGAAATTCACCCTGTGCCCCACAGCGCACGGAGGCATTCGGGCTTTTTGGAACAGTTCTGCAAAGTGTGGATATTCATAGCGTCACGATCCAGACAAGGGACTCCCCTGGCCATGGAGCGTTATTTCACTGGCACCAGCCTAAATCTTAGCCTGGCATTTACTGAACAACATCTGTGCTACGCCAGTGCATCAGCATTAAAGATAGTTACAGTGCTCAGTGTGACCAAAAAAGCTTGGCTCCCAATTGCTGCATTCTCTGCACAGGCTATGGAAGAAAGTCTCTGTATTTGATTGAGATAAATCCCTATGTAGATACATGCTGCTTTACCAAACTCCCTGCAAACGTGACAGCCTCAGCAATGCAGAAGCGGTGGGGCATTCATGCCAAACAACACGCTCATCTCCCTGGCAAGAAGCACGGCATGACCGTCTCAAAGGTACTGCTCGTTTCCACGCCTGGAGTCAAAGCGAGATGAGACAGCAGCTCGGCATGACAGGTAGTAACACCCACTGATGGCAAATGCCCACAGACAAAACACAGGAGAAACAGAAGGCTCAGTCAGAGCCTTTGCTGCCAGTGAAACAGCAGAAAGTCATGGGGACAGGGATGCTGCTCAAAAAAGAAGAAAGGATGAAACATCAGGCGTTGTGACCAGAGGGAATCCATGGTGCAGCAAGGAACTGTTTGCTTTGGCCAGCCGGCAGCAGCATTTCTGCAGGTGGCAGGGCTGCAGAGACAAAGTGGAAGGGATGAGGAACAACTCCGTTTGCCACAGGCAGAGCGGTGCGTTTCCCCCCATAACATAGAGCTGCTCTGGGGGCCCCACATAACTCATGGTGCCCCCGACCTCATGCACTAGCCCGCATCCTCCAAGACCTCCACATGTCACGGTTTTCAGAGGCGTGAAGAGGAAGGAGCGGCCTAGAAAATCTGGCAACCCCAGGCTTAAATTTTTTTTAGCTTTAGACAAGGACAGATGTTTATGGTGAGCTCAGGGTAGGAGGTAGCCCTGCAGTAGGATCAAGAGACCCTTACACAGGCTGGGATCAGAGCCGCAGATCAAAGCTGGAGGAGGACAGTGTCCCCAGGCATCTCCCTGGGGATCCTTCAGAGCGTGGCCTTGAGGTCAGAGACTCAAGGGGGCACTGGGGCCCAGGAGGAAGGGGACACAACTTAAAGGGTGCTGTACAAACGAACCACGAGAGCTTGCATTAGCACAGACTTACAAGATGTTCACAACAGGAGCAAAACTATGCTCTTGAGATCAGCAATGCAAGGGCAACCGAGATGCAGCTCTCTGGACTGCTGTCACTAGATCAAATCCCCCAGCTTTTGTGCAGGTAAACAAAGCCCCTACCATGACTCTCTTGAGTTTCTGCTTTACGTGGCAGCAGGGGTTTAAAGACACAATTGAAATGCTGCCAGTTATCAGCATCTATCCCCTGGCAGACCTTTGTCATTAAGCAGAGGAGGGACAGGCTCCAGCTCTAACAGCATTAGTGAAGCTCCAGTGGTCTGCTGGGGGAAACAGGCTTGCCTCTGTGCAGACACATTTCCCTCTGCGCACAGCCTGTTCTGGGCTGCTGCTGCTGCAAAAAAGAGCATCAAACAGGAGAATCATTTTTGTCTGGCATGGGCAAGCAAAGCCATTTTTACAGCGGCTCTCCTCCTCTTGTCCCTATCCTGCCTCTCTGATTGCAGAATGAACGCTGAGCCCTCAAAGTCCCCTCACGCGGCAGCTCTTGCACGTGCTTACATCTTGGTTTGTCATTTCCCAGTAAGGCCTCTCGCCGTAGGACATCACCTCCCACATCACAATGCCGTAGCTCCAGACATCGCTGGCCGATGTGAATTTGCGGAAGGCGATTGCTTCAGGTGCTGTCCATCGGATGGGGATCTTCCCTCCCTAGAAGGAAAAGAAAAGGAAAAAAATAACCCAAAAAACAGATTGCAGAGGAGGGCAAAGAACATGCAAAAGAGGACAAAACAGCATTTCTTAGAGCACCGAGGGATGTTATTTTCTCTCTGGAAAGAGACATCGAATTTTAAAGTAAATCTGTTTGACAGCATGGGGCCCCTTTCCACATTATCTCAGCCCATAAGCATTTGTAGGCTGCCTACTAATTGGCTGTCCTGAAGGTTTGTTGTTTGAATGCTGTTTGAATGCTGGGACATGTATAGGATCAACATCTCAATTATGTTGCACGGGTTGGTAGGGGAATACAGTTCCTCCGTTTCTGAGAATGAGCGGGGGAGGAACAGACAGCTCTGAAGCCGAGGAAGACTTTGATCTAATGAGGGCTTCATGCAAATTGCTGTGGGAGTAATGCCCTTTTTTTTTTTTTTTTTTTTAAAATGCGGTCCTGATCCTGCAGATCGGGCAGAGAAATCTCTGTGTGCAAAGACCAGCCTGCTTGGCCTCTGCTGTGGGACTGAAAATGATGCCACAGCTGTCATATGTGCTTTGCTGTTTCCTTTTTCCCTTTCTACTATTTTAGAAATCAAACTTCAGACCAGCTCTGAGAAGGAAGAGGGGACGGAAAGGAGAGTTTGGATTAAGGAATACTTTTCTCATTGGGGTTAAAGAGATGTCTCCCTTGATTTGTATCAAAATAGATTTTACTGTGAAGTCCCTTCCTCTCAATGTTGAGCTAAATATTGGAAAGTCTCCCTGAATGCCCCCTAAGAGTGTTTGTTATTGGAAAAAGGTAGAACTTGGAACACATTTTCAAAGCAAATTTAAAAAAGTCCCTTCTTCCAATAATTATTTATTCACAGGCTTATCAGCACATGCCTTAAGTGAGGAGCCAGATTCTCAGCAGTGCCAATTAGCACATGGCAGCACGTTGCAGCCGCAGCAGGGCTGGCCGAGAGCCCTCCAGCCTGCAGGGAGGCTCCGGTCCAGCCGTGCATCGAGTCCCGTCGCGGGGCCATGACTGCCAAGAGCTGAAAGGTCTTTCCCAGATCTCCGCGGGAACTGGGAATGTGACCCAGAGAGCTCCCACCACCCGTAAAACAATACCCTTGGAAAAACACAGTAATGGGACACGTCCAGGCATGTCAATTACTGCCATGAATATCGAGGCTCTCTCCAAGCCTGCGCTGCTGAGGATGGGTCCTGCCCAGCCCTTCTCCGCAGCACTGGGGCCATGTGGCCTCGCACTGGGATGGATGGGCTGATGCCCTGAAAGGATGGATCAAGGATGGAAAGGGGCAGAGCACTGAGGCTGGAGCAGCTCTTTCTCAGGCTGGGGGAAATTACCCTCAACAGGGTAATGTTGAGGGCAATATGTGTCATTTGCAACAGGCGTTACATGCTTACCAATGTTTTAAAAGGTGCAAATTGTCCAGAAGACCATGGTTTACATCTCTGCATGGATGCCTAAGCAAAGTGCTTGCTCTTCCCTCCCTTTGATATTCACCAAAGAGAACAGAATAGAGCTGGGAGCACAGCACCTTTGCAAAGTTTGCTATTTGACTCAGGTGCCCAACATGAACTTAAGTTATTAGTTAAGTTCTGCCTTATTTGGCCATCCCCATTACAAAGTTACAGGCATTTACAAAATTAATCTGATAATGATTAATAGGTAACACCTGGCCAAACCCTCACGCACAGTTTAGAGACTCTGCATTTGTAGAAACCTCTTTGCTAGAGAGCCAGAACACCAAAATGTGGCAGGAAATACATTTTTCTTGAGCTCAGTCAGTTCAGTATCTTCATAACTCACCCTGGTTGTGTACGCTGCTTCGGGGTCATCTTCTAGGACTCTGGAGAGGCCAAAGTCTGACACCTTGCAGACTAAGTTGCTGTTGATTAGGATATTCCTGGCAGCCAGATCTCTGTGTACATAACCCATGTCAGACAGGTACTTCATTCCTGATGCGATGCCTCGCAGCATCCCAACCAGCTGAATGACCGTGAACTGCCCATCGTTCTTCTGCAAAAGGAAGGAGACATTTGATCAGCTGAGAGTCTCCGCACCCTCAGCATTGCCTGTGCATGAATAAAAATGCAAAGGCAAGTCTCCAGGGAGTAAAAACAGGGAAATTAATAATTCATTACTCTCATGCTCTGACCACAAAGCTTTTCAAAGTTTCACTGTTTGGATTAGGATCTCCAGAGACAAAGCTAAGGAAATGTAGTTCTTTTAACTGGAGATCAAGGAGCAAGCTATTTCCACTGGTGACTGATAAAGAGACTGAGACTGGGAGTGAACACATGTAGTTATGTGTATAAAGGCACCGGGGTGGGCTGTCTCTGAATCAGCCAAGTGAATTGCACCAAGTTGCATGGAAATCCTGCCTGCAGAGGTCCACGTGTAAATATTTGGGGGTAGGGGCTCTTCCCCATGTTCCCACTCTGCATTTCTAAGCATTTCCCCTATGCTCCCTTCTCTAGCTCTTACGTCTTGTGGAAAAACTCCGACAAGTCTGGGGTTTGCCATGATGCAGTGTGGATGTGCTCTGGAAACACACCAAATTTTGCAGGGTAAGTTAATCATTTCCATGCAGCAGACTGCCTGCTAAAATAAACATAATATCCTCCAATTTATTCTTATCTGTTTGTATCAATGCACGAACCAGGTCCTTCATGATGCTGTATAAATATAGATCAAACAGACAACTGAGCTACTCCTGCCTCCAGTCAGCATCAACAGCTGGACCAGCACCCACCAAACATTTCCACTGATATTAACCATCTGCAAAGAACCCAAACTTTAACCAAAGTCCCCCTGGAAAAAGCATCTAAGTATTACCTTTAAAAACGTATCCAGAGAACCGTTTTCCATGTATTCAGTCACTATCATTACTGGTTTGCCTGGAAAAAAAAAGTGCATGAGTTTGTTAGCAATTTATTTAAAAAACATGCATAATAATAAAGTCTTTTCATAATGCATCTGAATGTGAATATGCAGTCATGCAACAGTAAATCTACACTTAGACACTGCTGTCCCAGCAGGATGACAACAGTTTTTGACAGAATGTATGTAGAAATAGGGGAATCAAGGAGGAAGGGCTGAAAAAGTAATCCCATATTATGGGTGGGGTACCAAGCCCTAGAGTGTTTAGATGTTTGAAGAAGAGGTTGCAAGCTGAACCCATGCACAACCTTCTCCTCATCTCCATGAAGAAGCTGGAAGCTTGCAGAGGCCAAATTGCACACAGTGATCTCTTTGGACTCTTCCCTATATTTTCAACACCCTAATGTAACAACAGGAGCCCAACAAGAGCAATCAGGATGATCTGAAGTATTTATCCGAGCTTGGTAGCCACCAACACAGGAAAGGATGAGATTACATCCTTTGTAATTCAAGTAATCCCACGTGACTACCCTTGTAAACACATCTGGAAGTAAGAAAAGGAATATTTATGCTGCAGAACAAAAGCGAGTTAAGTATGTAAAGATTGCGAGTGGAAATCAAAATAAAAGTTCTTAACAAAAGACCTGGTCTCCTATTGTTGACAGGAATAATAATGTTTTTCCAAATCCATTTGATTAATTTTCATGCCCGAGTCATTTTAATGGTAATTATACATAGGTTTTGCTCAGTTTTTATATCTAATTTCTCGCTAGCTTGCCACAATGACATAGCAATAATTAATGTGGTGTGCTCCAGCCCTTGTAAATTCAATGAAATCTTATAAGAACATGCAAATTATTTTTTATTTAAATCAATTTCCATTAGCTAGCATGAAGCACAGACAAAAGAGGAGCTGTCAATTATTTGTAAAGTGCATTATAAACGTCTTTCATAGAAATGATCAACGAGAGCTGCCATGTGTCGTAACATGCGCATGAAGGTAAATGCTCCTAAAAATCGGTGCATGTTCTGCCATTTAGATTGGTCTTAATCTTCCCACTTTCCCATTACCTTAACTATTTGCCTAATTTAGTGCTTAATTAGCTACATAATAAAAGTAATTGTGAACTTGTCAATCAAAACACTCATTGTTGTGCAGATACTACCTTTGCGGCATGAGGGACCTGCGCTGCTGCGATTCTTTTAAGTTAATACCACAGCTACTGCCTCAGCTTGAAGCTTGCCAAAAGTATTAGTTTTGATGAGAAATGCACCTCGGAGCCATCAAAAATATCTTTCAGTCACAAAGGAAATAACAGGCCCCATCTTCAAGGATGACAGCCGTCTGTCTACAGACGTGGTCTGCGTGCAGGAGGGAGGAGAGATCTCAGTTTACATTGCCATAGGTTGGCAAACACGTCAGTGACTACACAGGGATGGAAAATCCCAGGTATACTAAATTTTTTAAAAATCTGTTGTTTTTAACCACTAAACCCCCGACTGTTGCATGGGGTCCCTTATCTCTGACACTTCAAGGAAGCGTTGCTGCAAGACTGGCGTCTCGTTACGCTACCACCCTGGGGGACCTCCTCCCGACTCCTGCCTTTGGTTGCCATCAGAGAAAAGAAAGTAAGATTTCTGGCACTTGTGTTTCATTATCTGACTGCTGCAAGTTCACAGTAATCGTGGAATAAATCAGTCCCATATCCAAGAGCACTGAAATAAAGACACAAATAGAGTAACTTTCACCAAAGTATGTTAAAAGTAAACATTGGCCCTTCTAAAGCACTAGGCTGACTCTCCATGTCAGCAGGGCTCCCTCCCATTGGCGTTACAGGGCCATAAGATGTGTGTAGATGTCATTCATACCAATGTACGAACACAATGTGCACACCGTCAGCGCAACCGAACGGGATGCGAATGAAAACAGGACAGTCATTACCTTTGCAAAGCAGAAATAGCTAACGGCTTATGCGCATGTGGACAATGAAGACGATTAATCCAAATTAACTAAGGTGTGCGTTTGAGCTAGATTAGTTAAATGGTATTAGGCCCCTGTGCGGATATTCTCATTCAGAATTAAAAATGGCCTAGTTCAGTTTAACTTAATTTACTTCCAAAGTAAATCATGATGCAGCAAAGACATTTTACCCTAAAGATCTGAATCTATGATAAGCCAATGACTGAAATACTGAAGGAAAAAAGAAGTTAAACCATACTTTGAGATTGCAGCATAGTTTGGGAGTCATAAGGGTTGTTTTGGTCCATTTAAAAGAAAACAAAAAAAGCTGGAAGATGCTCCAGATGCCCGACGGAAAAAATTTTGAGTGCGGTAAACAAGCATTTACTGAGCTAACGGGGAGCTCAGGGTGCATGTACCCCCCTGCATCCATCCAAACTCCAGCTGCTCCACATCCAATTTAGAAGAAAAGCTCCCAGCATTTCCACACCCTTTGGAGCAGGCATCCACTTTATATAAAAGGCAGCTCACTAGGGAGGCGCATCCTTGCCAAAAGTGGGATTCCCACCCATTCCCTGAGGACACAGCACCCAGAAAGACTCAAGCCTGTGTCAGCAGCAGCTTTTATGGATGTATGATCGTCACTCGCTTCCTGTCCAATATCCCACGTCCCTGCAGGGCTAGAAATGGGAGCTTCTATGTATTAAGGGCTAACACAAGGTGAGATTTTGATATTTATTCCATTTTTTGGGAGAAACCTACCTTGCTTATTTTTTTTCTTTTCTTAAAAGTTTTAGGAAATGCAATTTCAAGGAAAAATGCAAGAAAAGGTTGCTGATTGCAAAATAGCATTGATTTTGAGAAGGTTATAAGGGTACAAACAGGACAAACAGCTAGCATCTCTGTACTTTCTCTGCTGCAGCCCTGAAAAAGAACTAATTTTGGAGACGCTGCTTTTGAAGAATGACAAGTGGTACTAACAGCAGCCACATGGACCCAAACGCCAGTATTGGAACAGTAGTAGCTAAAGCTCTGACATTACCAACCATGAAGACAAGAAGGGAGACAGCCGTTCATGCTTGTGAGGCTGGTGCTTCTTCAGCTAGCAAAAACTTCCCAGAACGCTTAAAATATATCTTAAAATAAAGGAGAAGTTGTCTTCAACAAAAAAAATCCTTGATGCAAATAATGTAGATCCTCCAAGACTTTTAAATGGAAGAGTAATAACACTGCTGCACCTTTCCCACAGCCTCAGCACTGCACCAACAGCTGGAGAGGCTTGGGTCGGGGACATCTGGATGTCTCATCCCTTCCTCTGCCCTTATCTTTAGTGAATCCAGTAATCTGGAGAAGAACTGGGCTGTGAAAGTTACGGAAGGTTATTTTGCTAACTGAGTAGATCCTGGTAACTCTTGTGCTGGGATGTTTTGCCAGCCATTTCACATTTTCCCCAAACCCTCAACCCCTCTCATAATCTATATGCCAGCACCAGGGTCAACCACTACCATGGCCATCATGAGCTCCCCAGATGGAGCTCGCCTTAATCGTGGTTTTACACAGTCCTGTCGTCTTCAGCTACACTCCTGTTCTTCTTCCCTGCTTCTGGAAATCAAAACCTCAGCTAACTTCTGTCCTTGCTCACATCCCATGTGAGTGATCACAAGGCTCAGCACTATCCTCCTGTGAGCTTTGCTTCAGCGGTTTCTCGAAATATGATGGCTGGAAATCATCAGGGGTTGTGGGTTTTTGGTTTTTTTTTTTTAAGACTCTTGGTAGCAAAATCCTCCCCGTTTCCCTGCCAGGGAAATCACTTCCAACTTCTTGGCACATCTTTGCTCACCCTGGGGCTCATGTGGTTTCAAAAGTAAACAAATAAAGGCAGGAATAAGAAGCGAGCCTGCTCGAAAAACTTAGCGGGTGGCTCGGCATCACTGTATTCAAAATGCTCTTGCATTTTGCAGGCTGAACTACTTGCACAGCAGAAGTCAGGCAGCACACTCCACTGGCACTCAGACATCCCTGGCTTACTGCCGTCTCCATCACCCACTCACTGCCTGAGGCTGGCCAGGCATATCATCTCCTATTTCTGTCTCATTTAATTTTGGAACTTTGAAGAGGGGTGTTCTCTTAGCCCACACATATTATGCCTAGGTAAGGCAAGGTTTGCAGAGGGAGTTGAAGTTTTTTATCATTTTAGCCATTATCTATCTATTCGAGCTGGAAGAATGCCAAAATCCTTTAGGCACGAACCCCCTTTACAATGTTGGGGAATCTGTTCCTGGCTGGACCTATAAAGTGTGCCATTTTTGGCAAGGGGAGTTCACTGTATTTTGAGAAATTATGAAAGGCACAGTCAAAACATGAGTTACCCAAGTCTTCCCCCCCCCCCCCAACCAACTCTCCCATCAGCCAGAGTTCAAAGATAGCAGTCCACAGCAACTTGTACCTACTTTTTGTGACGACGCCTTCCAGGTGGATGATGTTGGGGTGGTCAAACTGCCCCATGATGCTTGCTTCTCCCAAGAAATCTCGCCTCTGTTTCTCTGTGTAGCCCACCTTCAGGGTTTTGATGGCCACTGGAAGCTCGCGCTTTCCCTGCAGCTTCAGCCGCCCACTGCAGACTTCTCCAAATTCACCTTCAGAGAAAAATCAGAAAGAACGGGATCACAGCACATCCAGGGAATGCATGCGCGTGTCCATCTATGGCATGCAGTCCAGCCCCTATAGATAGCTGATCAAAAGTACGTAGGGCTGTCCTGCATTCATGGATGTGGAAAGCTGAACATCACAGTGATCACCATCGCAAATAGCCAGCGTACCACAAGCCAAGTAATTCATAAGCACAAGAAAACTGGGAAGAAAAATGTAATCTTCCTATATGTAAAGAGCCATGCTCTGTATTCCATTGAGCTTTTTCTTTATTTCACGTTTTTGTCTACTAGATGAAGGAGTCCTGTCACATCCTGTATTATCGCCCAGTTTAGATAGCTGTAAAACACAAGCCACTTGCTTCTTAACCTTCCTTTGGTAAGTTAAATAGACGGTATGCTGTTAGCCTTTCACAGCAACATATACTTTTATAGACTATAAACCCTTTCCAATTTTATGGCCACCTTTTTAAAAAAGTAACCCAAATGGATTTTTTTTCTTTTTTTCTGGTGAACACTAAATTACCTCCAAAACCACAATTTCAGAGGAAAGAAAATATTCCTAAGGTTGGACACAAGTCCAAACAAGCAGCTTAAGTGGAAAGAAAATGGGAGTTTCTTCTTTTAACCAAGGAAGTTAAAAGCTTTACACTTTGGGTTGTGCTTTTTTTCTCTACCAGATGACTTCTCATTCTTAATTTTTGATTTGAGACTGACCGTAATGGGGGAGGAGAAAAAAGTTAAAATGGTGAAAAGAACCTGAAAATTAAGTGACTCATTTCCCTTAGCACCTGTTGGAATAACTCAGCCTGGTCCAAATGTGACCATTTTCTGCCGTCTTCAGTTCAGTCCCTGAATTTCAAAACCACAGTCAATGACAGGTTTGTCCCAAACTCCAGCTGGAACATGCTCCCCATCACTTGCAGCGTACTTAACAGCACAAATCACGGCCCTTCCCAGATCTCTCATGTTAAGAAAGCCAACCCTCCATGCTGCTGAGGGTCATGAAATGCATTTCCATACCAGCTCCAATAACTCTTTCAATGGTTATGCACGAAGCTTCGATTTCCTTAGCAAACTCGTGGACGGCTTGATTAGGGTCCTCATAGGTGTGGGGGTCAATGTAAGTTCTGACTCCAGGCAGCTTAACTGCAAACACAAATTAAAGAGTGTTACCAGCACATGGCATGACAGAGGATGGGCAATACCTGCTCCTGTCCCTTGCACTCTGCTGAAAAACACTGCAGCAGGGAAACCTATTTCTATTGGAAAAATGAATAGCATTCTTGGAAAATGACATTTAGTTTATATGCAACATATGTGCAACTTCATCGTATTTAGAAAAGTACACAATAGTGCTCAGCTGGAACAATGCAGAGCTAAAAATTCCTCTCCTGCTGCGTAATGGGCTGGTTCAAGGTCTGGTGCAAAAGGATCCCTCTTCTGGATGTGGAAAGGGTACGCCAGGAGGAAAAGTACAAAAAGCAAAATGTTAAGCGAACAACTTGCAAAGCAAATTGGATGGATGGGGGTTGATGGAAAGCTGCAATAAATTATGCCCTAAGAGTCACATATTAGCTAATCAATCGGCCACATTATTTCAGATGGAGTTACTGAGATTTCAATGAATGGAATATTTGCAGTACAAAGCCTGTGGGTTGTACCAGTATAAACAAAATCAATAGCAGGCTTTTTCTCCAGGACTTGAGGAGGGGGGGAAAGTATTTTCATTATCCATATTATAAGTTTGTTTTGACAATCATTAAGGCTACTCGCATGAAGAACAGCTCATCAGTCTAATAAGACAGCTACGTTACACTGTGGCTCTTAATTGATTTGCTTCCTGCTGCCTTCATTACATAGCACTAATGGAAATTTGACTTTCACTCGAGATGCGTTTGCCTTTTCCACCCCAAAAGGCACCTCGCTGTTATACATCTCCAGATCCCACAGCACTTGATGAAGGCAGGCTTTTCAAACACTGGCTTTGGATGTATGGAAGGACTGATAGTAACCATGAAATGTACTTACTAGCATCACCACAGAGTTTGTTTGTATATAAGGGCATTAACATAGAATTTCTGAAAGTTTCCTAGGAGCAAGAAGTAGGTGTTACTCCTCACACCCCTGCAGAAGCACCCAAGGCAAAGAGTAGCTGTGAGATCGGTCCTCACAGCTGGCTGGGGTGGACCAAGAGTTTCAATCAGGTATTCTGGACTGCGGCATCCAGACCACAAAAATGTGGAGTTGTTATGTGCCGGACAAGCAAAATTAATACCACCTTGGGTCACACAGCAAAGACAGAGGAACAGAACAGGCTTGCTCGAGAGATCTGCTGCAAACGTACAGGTGTGAATAGCTGGGCACAAATAAGGACTATTGAAAATTTCAGTCCTCCGCAGGGACTGGAGCAGGGGCAGATGGGGACTTACGAATAACAGAACAAACTGAATTCTTCTGTGAATGACCAGCAAAACCAGATATTTTGGGGTTTTTTGGTTTTGGTTTTTTTTTTTGGTTTTTTTGTTTTTGTTTTTGTTTTTTTTTTTTAAAAAAACAACCTCTCACTTGTATTTCTCGTTACTACAGAGAGCCAAAAACATATACGCGTATTTGATCTTTACTCACTGTGGCCATTATGAAAATGCATCTTTTCTTCTTCTGGATCTTGTTTAGCCTTGCTATAGCCACATCGCCTGAAAAAAAACAAACGGGCATTTTTGTCTCTGGTATGGTAGAACCCTGCTCTTTACTTCAAATCACACAAAACACAAAAACACAGAGCAGCAACGAATCCAGCCTCTCTAGCGGCTGTATTGCTGCTGTCCCAGTTTTAGCTCATCAAACTACTTGCAATTTCCCTGACGGGAGTCAGGGCCCAAGGCCCACTAATTTTGAATTGGACTTGTGCTTCCAAATCCCACAGATGTTTCTGAAAAACTCCACTCTAAAATACATGTAATTTAGCTATTATTAAGACAAAAAAAAAAAGCAAGAACAGGAAGGACGATGGAAGGGGAATGGGATGAAATAGTAGAACTGCAGAGGCAAGATCTCGTGGACCGCAGAGCTTTTGCAGGCACCATGTTGTATGTATTGTATGCTCCCCTTCATCCACTGGGTATTTGTACAACTTTAAATTTTCATTTGGGCACTTGCACAGCTTTAAATTTTCATACTTTAGAAAACAGCCTTGTGTAAACATTAACACCTTATACACATGCAAAATGATGGGTTAAAAAACCTCAAAACCTGTTGCCTCACTGCCTTCAAGGGTCTTCTGTGTATTCCCGGCTCTGATGGGGTTTCCTGCACATCTCCTGTCCCGAGGTAGCTACCATTCATGCAATCCCCTCTGCCCAGCAGCAATAAAGATGGAAGAAGGCGCGCAGCCACTTCCTGATCTGTCTTGCTCCCATGTTAGCACCAGGCAGTGCAAGGATGCTGAATCCCACCATGGAGTTGCAACCGCAGCCATATGGGAGTCACACCTCCCCCAGGGCATTCTCCTATAAGCCTGACTCGTCCCTCACCCTTCTTGCTGGTTCTCTAGGTGATGTTACTGCATTAGTATTAATTGGCTGCGTTGGTGGCATCTCTGAGACCTGCTTCACTTAGACAACCACTTAGGAAGCTATAGGGTAACTGCATAGGCAAGGAGAACTGCTATATACACACATATATTTATACACATTTAAAAGTATGGGATGAGGTATGTATGATGCACATATATATGCCAGTCTTTCCAAGAGCCTGACATGGTAACTGGATACAGGAACTAGATCATCCTTAAAGCAAACTGCATGCACATGAGACACAGGGACACTGCTTGGTAGAGCGAAAAACCTGAAACCAACACCTGCAAACCAGCCAGCGCACAACGGGATCGCCAACTGGCACACCTCGAAGAAAGCCTCAGGTTACCAAGGAGCCCCTTAAAGCCAAGAAACTTGGAGCCTTCTCTTCTATTGCCCACGATTTTTGAGACAGGGAGATGTGAGAACTCCAGCATCATTCACAGCAAGGAGGAGCATATGATTAGCAGAAACAAAACTGCAATTAGGAGGAGGCAGTAATAGGCATCTGCATGAAACATGCCCTCAGCATGAAGTCCTATTACAGGGAACTGCTGTCTGCCTAGTTGCAAGGGGCCAAGCAGCCTTTTGGCTATAGAATTTTGGCACTGGATTTGTGAAACTATCATGATTACAAACAAAAGCCCCAGTACGAGGGGAGGCACGCACCACAGCTGAGCTGGCCCCAGCAGAGCTGGACACCAGAGGGTCGAGGAGAGGAAAAGCAACATGAGCTCCCAGGGTTACTCTGGGGAAGGGGAGCAGGCACATAAGCTTACCTTGGGGAGAAGGGGAGACCTGTGCCAAGCAAAGAGGAGGAAAAAAAAGACTGCAAAGGTTGTGCAAGTGCAGGGGAATGGATTGAGACAAGGTGCAGAAGACAAGGGGGGAGGCTGACAGGGGACTGTCCAGGGGCACAGGCAGGGAGATAAACAGGTCACACTTGATAAACAGCCAGGTTATCCATGCAGGGTGCATTTTCAGCAGCAGCGACCAAACCGAGACCATCATGCTCCACGAGAGCAGCAATGAGGTGCCTGGAGACATGGCTCAGTTGTCTGCCTGCCGATGCTCATCACCTTGCTCTAGCAGCAGCAGTGCCATTTCCTGAGATGGGATCCTGCCTACTTAACTCAAAAACTGAGCACTAGGTGTACGCGGAGACCCTGGGAGTAAGAGTCATTTCAAAGTGCATTTTAGTGTTCACAATCTTTGGGTGAAAATGCATTCTTCTCCTTCTTCGTCATACTGCCTCCCCCTCTTTAAGTATATAAACTAGAGATACGAATATCAGCATCAATTCCCACTTCTGGCAACCCCAACTTTTTTTGCTGCAAGTTGCCAAAAGTTACAGCAGCTTTCTGCAAAAGTGATTTTCTGGATTCAGCCATATAACTCAATTTTCCTCTTAAAAATACACAAAAGTTTCAATTCATCCTTCTACCAAATGCACATATACAAGATTTCTTCTGTTCACCTTTCAGAGCAAATGCCCTCATCTCTTCCTCAGGCTTGGAGCACTTCACCTATAAAAAAGCTTTTCTAACATTATCCTTTTCACTGCCTGCACCTCCTGATTCTTCGACCATGAAGGGGGAGGAAAGAGAAATGGGGAACATGCCATCGCTTGCGTCCAGTGATCCATGTACACCTTGATGCACAACGGTCCATGTTTTACTGCCCAGGGACGCACTCAAAGGGCCAATGCAAACCAGTTGGCTCTGGCTGTCCTCCTCTCTCAAGCTGAGTAACACATACAGCAGCTCGTCACATTAGCCTACAAAATCTGGCTCTGGGACCCTCAATGCATCGTTAAAACAAGCCTCGACAGGACATGCCAAAGTGAAATGGCAGCTAGTGGACTGCGACTGTCAAGCAACAGTTGGGCATCACTAACAAAAATTACTGCAAAACCTGCCTGTTGCGATCACTTGTGCCCTTCACATGCTCGCTTTCTTAAACTACCCAGAGAAACGTGCCATGTACACACCGACTGGGGCTAAACTGCACTTCTTCCCTTCTTGACCTTCAGATGCTTTAAATAACACACACAAGCAGTTTTTTCCTCCTTTCTTCCCCAACTAAATCCAACAAAAATCTGCTCTTTCAGGTTAACAGTCCTGATTCACTACGTGAATCTTACTGGCAGGTAAAAGTATCTAAATATCGTGGCTTTGCAATATATTTTGGGGGCAGAAAAAGCTCCCTCTTGTTTGCAAAATAATCCATTTCTGCACTTGCATTTGCTCTTAACATTTATTGGAAAATCTGTGAGTCAAAAGCCTCCTGATGGAAGACTCATTCTCTAGTTTATTGTCACTGTACAAACCATAGATTTCCTATATATTTTCTATATGACATACAGCAAAAGCATAAAGATTGTGATGCTCGCTTCCTCTCCCACTGAGCTGGAGACACTCAGCCAAAGAGTTAACATAATTCAGCAGCACACCTGAATCTCAACTCATTTACTCCTGTTGTGGATTTGTCCCAGTTTCTGTATCTAGAAAGCAGATGTCTTCCTTGCACGGCTCTGTGTTTTTCAATAAAAGTATCAGAGGAAAAAAAAGTGAAGACTTTAAATATTCTTAAGGCATCATGTCTTATTTAAAAACTACTTGCAGATTGGCAGGCAGCTTGTAAAATATTTATGGGGCAGATTATAAAAGTGAAGTTGTAAAATGATCCCTATATAGGTTTATAAAATATAAAACGGACAGGTAGAAAGATGAAGAATCCAGCTGGGAAAGCAATGCCCACTGCCTCTCATAGCAGAAGCCAATTCACGGAGAAAAATCCTTCAAGAAACGAGGCAGGAAGATGCTTGCTCTCCCTGGACCGATGGGAGATACTTTGCATGTGACCTTGTGCTTCGGGGTGCCCTTGCTGGGTGGTTTGCAACCCCTCAGCCACCTGAGGCATCCCCCAAAACCACAGAATGACCAAGGGAAGGAGTTTCCGTCTCCCCAGCTGGGGCTACCACTCTAGTCACAACCCAGGCAGGCCACAGTCAGGGGACTATGTAGCTGGACCTTGGACATCCAAGCCCTAAGCAGTGATGTAGGAGAGTCTTTATGTATTTTTTTTACAGGCACGGGCCAAAGCATTTCAGCACACAGACAAGGTATTACTAGAAATGCACATGGGGACAGCATTTAGACATCCCCGATGAGGAAAGGGACCTCCCCTCACTAGGTGCAGTCAGTACCATCGAATGGCTTGTGCCCTGAAGCAGCATGCAATCTCCCATCCCAGTCCTGCAGAGATTTATACATGTATTTAATCTCCTAAATAGGAGATAAATGAACTCTGTGCGCTTCTCTGAAACAGAGACAAAATGCCACTTGCTTTTCAGGGGTGAGATCTTCACTCAGAAGCACATCGTTTACAACAAATCAACTTTGAGGAATGCATCCAACCCATCTCGAGCTGTCATTTTACAGGAGGTCTGGAGAACTGCAAGGTTGTTGCTTACATGGGGTAAGTTCTCATTTCAGACTATTTATTCCAAGATGTTAAAGCAATAAGGCTGCATACGTGCTACAAGGCAGGACTGTGTTCCACCCGGAGGAACAAACACAGATCCGTCCATCTAGCCAAGATCCTGTCGCCTCAGCTCATGTGTGGAGACAATAACTTGTTTAGACAATAGTTTCATCCTGGATAAACAACACTGATACTGAGAACCAGGGGCAAAAGTCTACCTCTAGTGATGTTGGTCCATGTTCAGCGTTCGCCTTTGCTGCTTGCAGTCCTAGAATATATTCAGTATCACAAAACCATGGAATACTCAAAGGATTAGTGTAAAACTAACAGCTTTTATACTGGAATTTGTTTCCCATTTTTCTGTTCGCTTTCCTCCTGCTTTTTTGATGTCTGTAGTGAGTTACTTCCATTGCACTGGACCAAATTTTTCACCTGGAGTAACTTGGAGCAACCCATGTAGGCTAGGAATCTGACTCACTCAACTCCTCTATCTACTCTCAAAGCCCTATAATTTGGAGAACAGGATCAAAAGAGCAGTAAAAGGTCTTGAGATGACAAGCTAAGACCTTCGTCTCAGTTCACAGATCCACCAGAGGACTGGCCTGAGAGGAACCAGGGCAGGTTCCCTTCCTAAGGGTTGCAGGCTCATCGACTTCTCAGTTGCTTTCCCAGCCACTGCTGCCCCCCTCTACACAGCGCAATCCTACCTTTGACCTCGATTAACTTGGACGCCTTACAAAGGAAGTTTCACAATTCCAGTGGTGGTATTTTTAGCCTTTAGTTTTTCCTTGACTTCACACTGAATGACTCCCTGCTTTCCTAAACCACCACCAGAACAATTAAAAATAATTTAAACAAGATACCGTTTCCCCCTCTCGCAGGAAGCTCTCTCTGAAGTGATCTCCATAAATCTCTCTAAAGAGGTTGTCGTGCCTTGCCATAGCACAGCTGACAGCGCCTGTGCCTTCAAGTCACTTTTCCCATTTCCCCCTCCCAGCTTGCTGCCACATTAGTCTCTCCACAGCTTAGGAGGAAACCTGAAGAGGGTGTTTTCAAAGTCAGCCAAATTTTCCCTATGTGTCTCTCTTCTTCACAGCCATCCAGTCCATTCCCAGCCTCCTCTGAGAAGTACTTTTCCATTACTGCCACTCTCTAGTTGGGGGCCTTGCTGAGGACATTTGAAGCATGACTCCCAGCGAGGGACTGCTTGGGCACTGGTGGCACAGGTGCGACAGACAACAGAAGAACCAAGAGGTTTTCTTTTAGTGCAATCATTGCCAAATCGGTGGCTTGCAGGAACAAACACACGTACCAAAAGGGCATTTTGCAGCCAAACACTTTGAGCTGAGCAGCTTTGCTTACTAACACTGCTCTTAAGCACTCAAAAGTCACAAAGAACAACTTAAAAACACTCCCACAGGGAAAAAAAAAAGTGCCTCCTGCTTTAGGGCCTTTGGGATTTGCATTTGCAAACTCCTCCCTGGTTCAGGCCTCTGTCAGAGCCAACATACAGCACTAGAGGACCCAAAACCAGTCCACCCTGGTGACTGCTGTGCCCCGCAGGCAGGGACTGCACCATGACCCAGCTACCACCATACAAAGCCTCATACAGCATCCCCTCAGAAAACACAGTAGAAGAGTTTCACACCTCTTGCCCAGCTATGCTGCAAAACCTTCCCAGTTTAACAACACACGCGGGATGTCTCAGCACTCCTGTGGTCTCAAGCAGCTATCTGATGGGGACGGTGATTCCATGAGTCTCCTAGGAGGCTTAGGAAGATCTCTGCCTGCACAGATTGCAGCTGATTCAGAGACCTAAAATGCATTCCCTTCAGGGAGCACCTCAACTCGCGTCCAGTCAAACCATCAGAAATTAAAGTCACCTCTCTTTTGGTAAGTTAGAACAGAGGGGAGAGTACAAGAGAGCAGGAACTGGTGAGGCAGCCCAGATGGTGGCAGATGAGGGAGCATGCAGCACGGACACGCAGCTCTCACAGAGATATGTCCAACACTGCTGGAGCATATCATTGGCAAACAGCATCATGTCATTGCTGTGTATGTCATACATGGACATGTATGTCAATGACATACAGTTCGTTTCACTGACATGCATGTTACATGCCACTAAATACCTTTCCACTCCTGCCTGCTCCCTGCCTTCTTTCTGGGGGCAAATTACCTCCCCCGGCCCTTTTTGGTGACAAGAGGCAGAACTTGATGAAGTGTCCAGCACACGTGATATTTTATTATGACACATGACATTGCTGGTGTGGTGTCCGGATCGATCACAGCATTACATATCAGGTTTTTTTTTTCCCTGGGACCTCTGCTCTTCCTGGAGACACACTCTGCTTCGGGGCACGCTATTTCCAGTTGCTGAGAGAGACAAGCTCGGTGCAGAGGTCGGATGAGAAAGCGATTTCCAGGCCAATACAAGAAAGGGAGGGAGAGGCAGACTGTGCACAGAAAACATGGAGGGAGGACACGAAATAGGAGCTAGCACGGGTGGGAACACTGACCATGTTAGGCTCGGATAGGCAACAGCACGGAGAGAAGAAGCCCACCCACAGCCATGATCGCAGCAACTGAAAAGCAAACAAAAAGGCCCAGGATAAGGAATAATCCCACCGCCCTGGCAAGGTGCAAATACATTTGGAACATTTTTATATGCACTTCTTCCTTCTTATTGCAATTATTATTTGGATCTTAACACCTTGGGCTGCAAGAACTTCATGGCATGTGCTACTGTTGGGAAAAAACGCCTTGGGGAGACCATGTAGATCCTGGTCCTGCAAAGCAATTAACCATGTGCTTCCCGTACTTGAGTACCACTGTTAAGATTAATGGGGCCACCCATGTGCTTAAACTTAAGCACCTGCCTTGGAGCAGGGAAAGTGACTTTTTCCACAAGCGTGTGTGCGGTACAGTTACAATTTCCTTTAAAAAAAAAAAAGCACTGGATGAATGTGACCCCCGCTTTTGCAGACCCTTATGCATGTACGTAACTCATACAGCCCTTTCTGGGTCTCCTGGTATCAGTGAAGCTTTGCACATGCATTACGCATCTGCAGAAGCAGGACCTTATGAGTCGAGTGAGAGCATTCAGCCTAAATAAACTCAAAACATGTTGAGCTGAAAGGCACTGTGTGTGTCCACAGCTTGCTTTTGAAAGCCACCACACCATTACTCTAGTCTAACCCGAGTATGGGTTTTCCTGGCATCAGTCCGTAACCCGAGGCTGGCTGCAGCTCAGTAATTGCCCCTTCTCCTTGTCAGAGAACTTGCATGGACATTTTTTCTGTTACCAAATCTATTAAGGTAATTCATCCTGAAAAAGAACACAGTGCAGAAGAAACAACAGGAAGAACTTCAGTGTGATATACAAGCAGGAGCCCAGTGGTGCAGACATACTCCGGTTAAAGTCAGCTGAAGATCTCACTCATCATTTCTGCTCAAATCATCATAACATGTCATTCTCGGAAAAAAAAAAATTGTGCCCATCAGACTTTTATAAAGTATAACTTACAATGCCTGAACACATTAAAGTAGCCTATTTAGACAAAATTAACATTCTGCAACTGCACCGCCTTAAATTATGATGCAAAATAACTTCAGGCATGCAATGATTTACAGAATTATATACTGGATTATGTGCTTACTTAAATTAGAACTGGTGAAGAATGGCTCTCTAAGCTCCCTTTGCATCAGCAAAACAACTTGCTAACATTTTCTAAACAGTGATGCCAGTATTTTTTTACTATAATTGACAATATTTTGTATTTTCATAATGCCCCAGCTTGTGCAGTCATAGTAATATGGGAGCAGCTTAGCCTTCACTAAACCTCTCCGTTGATCCAAGTTAACACCAGAGGTCCAAAACCAAACAAAGGGAACCCAAGCATTATATTTTTTGAGTCAAATTTGCCATTTTCTGGGTTTAACCTCGGAGGATTTAAGCACAGGGAATTGGTTCATCTCCGGAAGATCACTGTGGCTGTGGTGACTTAGCTTACATTTTGGCTTGGAGGCCCTCTCCCCTCAGGAATTTTCTAAGAGTTGTTGCCACCAGACCTTCCCACGCCGATCAGCATGCAAAGTCACGGTTTTTGAAACAATCTGAAAAGCAACCACTTCCCTAAAATGAAAAGAGTTTGCTGTTTGCCTAAACAAAGACAACTCTTTGGGCACCTCATCAGCCACTGGTCTGCTCCAAGACAAAATCAGTTCCCTGCACTGAATGCAGAGTGCTTCAGAACTCACTTGTTCCCTCTATGGGGAGGAAAAAAATGCTCAAATGCAAGGGAAATATGCCTCAATGCAGCCTCCTGCACACCCGTCACATCACTCTGTGCGCTTAGGGTCAACATTCTCTGAGGTATAACATCAGGGGAAGTCTAAAGCTCTTGGAAACAAACTGAACTGGATCAGCAGACAACAAAGTTCACTTTCTAGTTCCAGGAGCACTTGGATAGGTAAGTCAATGGACTACCTGGCTTGAAGAGTTAGGATAAAGGAAAATTTATTACTGCTTATGTTAAAAGGATGTCTGGATGGCTTGATTTGGCAGATAAACTTCAGAATATAAAAATACCAAGGCAAATAAAGCTGGATGTTAAGCTCCAGCAAACCTGCTGTGCCCTCATGGCCACAGTGTTTGGGTGCCAATGGCTTCTAGGAGGGGCAGTTTCCCTGTCTCCTTGCTCCATGCAAGGCTTTCTCGGTCTAGAAACTGAGGAGCTGAAATGAAATGCTTTCCAGACAAGATCAAATGCTGTGGCAGGATAAGAGATTGCCACGCAATGAAATACACCCAGGCCTCTCCAGGGTTTTAAGATCTTCAGCCAGCAAGCTGACCTGTGTCAGGGAGCAGTCAGAGTTGAACTGAGCACCGTATACATCAAAATTATCTGCACAGTCTCCTCCGGCCTCACTGAATCAACCAGCAGACTATGAGGAGTGCTTGTGGGGGCTGCCCCTGACTCCAGCGGGCAGTCAGGAGCCCCTCCAATCTGCTGCAGGTTAACTGATGACACGTCAACAGAACGGTGAAGGTTATTGAGAGAACACCTGCAGTGTTAAATCTCCTTCGCTGGGAAAGAATGAGGCGCTGAGGGGGCTGTGTCTCCAAAAGCCAAGCTGGCTTGAAACAAGGTGTGACTTCTGCTTTGAGCCCTGGCTTCAAGGAAAGGGCTGCAGATGGGCAGAGACAGCGCAGAGGAGCCTGGAGCTGCAGTGGCACCTCCTGGACCTCCGTGGCCTACTGGCACCGCCCTGCTTCTTGGCTAGACCAACTCTACCGCTTTCGGTAGGCACACAAAGCTGACGCTCCTCCAGTTCTGGCAAAGGTGACCCCTGCAATGCCTGTGTGGTTTGCAAACTCAACTGTCCAGAGAGCTAACTTTAATAAACCTGTGCTAGGAGGACTTATCAACACCCTTGGCATCATTTCAAACCCTGGGCTACATGCTTTGTTAATGAAATGTATATATATGATGGGCCCCAACAACTGTGCCTGCAATCAATGTAATTAATTTACCACAAGTCTGCAGATGACCCAGAGAGCATTCAGAATTAAACTACATTTCTAGTGGCTAGATAGATCTCAGAGAGGCTCTGCCGTATATAGCTGCGGCTTTTGAGAGTTATAAGTTGAAGTCTTGGAGTCATGATAAATGAAAGCCTCGTTTGTTGCTTTTAATAAGCTGCTCTAATGGGATGTTCTTCAGAGGCTTGCAATTAGACACTGAAATACTTGAGTGTGCCTGGGAAGATTTTTCTAATCCTTCATGCAGCCTTGAGCGATGGCAATGATTGCTTCCTGCATCTCCAGGTCAGAAGGCTAGCACTACACCTCGCACCTCGTGAGTCAGTGTGCTTGCTTCAAACATCAGAGGAGCAGCACTACAGCACTGTAAGCTATATTCCTACTTTGCCCAGAACTATACGAATGTTTAAGGAGTCACCTCCTCTAACTGCTGAGCTATACCTAGTTCACATGTTAAAGCGCATCTCTGCACTGTTTGAGAATAACTGGGAATGCAGAAACGCAAGGAGATGACATCTAATTGACATTTACTGCATCCAATTCTGGAGCCCCTAATACAAGAGGGATATGGATGTGCTGGAACGTGTCCAGAGAAGGGCCACAAGGATGATCAGAGGGCTGGAGCACCTCTCCTATGAAGACAGACTGAGAGAGTTGGGGTTGTTCAGTCTGGAGAAAAGAAGGCTCTGAGGAGACCTTATAGTGGCCTACCAGCATCTTAAGGGGGCCTACAAGAAAGCTGGTGAGGGACTTTTTAGGATGTCGGGTAATGGTAGGACTAGAGGGAGTGGATTAAAACTAGAGATGGGTCGATTCAGATTGGACGTTGAGAAGAAGTTCTTCACCATGAGGGTGGTGAGACACTGGAACAGGTTGCCCAGAGAGGTGGTGGAAGCCCCATCCCTGGAAGTGTTCAAGGCCAGGTTGGATGGGGCTCTGAGCAACCTGATCTAATGGGAGGTGTTCTTGCCCATGGCAGGGGGGTTGGAACGAGATGATCTTTAAGGTCCCTTCTAACCCTAACAATTCTATGATTCTATGATCTATTCAATCACTATGGAAAAGGAGAGCAATACTTCCAGGGAAAGGAACTGCACTTGGAAAGACCTCTGTCTAAGCCGTAAGAAAGCACTGGTAACCTTTTTTCTAGGTAAGAGGCCACGTGCTGCAACATGGCATGCCCCCAGGAGAGGTCATGCTTCCTATTTCTAGCATCCAAAGATGAAACATCCACATATTCAGAAGTGCAGAGGGACGGCAGTCTGGTTTTCTTCATCCTCTACTCACTCCACAGACAAGAGAAGACACTGTAAAACCTCACCTGAAAACACCATGTATGCATGGGCTTTCCTCATTGCTCAGCAGGAGCCTAGAGCTGCTACCACTGAAGGCAAGCTCCATTTTCAGCTTGAAGGGCAGCCCAGTTCCCTTTTTGAAGTGGAAACAGGACTTGCACAATGCTATCAAATGCATCATCTGAATGAAGGCGAGGAGCTTTCATCACTGACTGCTTCACTGCCCCACATTTCCCCTGCTCAAATAAAGCTTACACCAGCCTCTTATCTGTTCATGATGGTCCTCCTGCCCTGTTCCCTTGGCTGCTGCCAGAATAACTCAGAAACGATGCTCTTAAGGGCAATGCCTCATGGGCTTGGAGCTTAATTACGGATTTGGTCAACTCTCACCTCCTGTCTGGGCCAAAGTCATCTGAAGACAGATTAGCTTAGGTCCCTAAACCCTCCTTGAAACTGCAGCAGCTCAGAGTGCCTTGCAGAGCCCGATGTGTTTGCACAGAAGGACTAAGCCAAAAAGTGTTTAGAATAAAAAAGAAAAAAGGTGTCAGAGCAGCCAAACTTGCCACACTGACCTAGGCAGGCTGCTACAGATAGGGACTACATGCAGCAGGTTTCCACACCGGCCCTGGGAAGACATCACGCTGTGCAGAAGGGTGCACTGGAGCACTTTTTTTTATTCAGAGAGATCCTGTATACCAATACAGCTAACGGTCCTCTCTGGGAAAACATACTGCCAAAGAGGAAAGAGGCTGTTAACATGACGGAAGTAGTAAAAACCTTGACCCGAACAGAAGTGGGACCAGACCCTGCCTGCTCTTGGTGGATGGGAATTTTGACTTGGCAGAGCAATAACTTCTCCAACAAAATCCTTCCTCTTGTCAGGTGAATTGCAGGGAATATTTGGCAGTAGGCAGCATCATGAAGTGGCTATAAATCATGAGAGACAATGTCCTGTAGGAAGAAGGAAAAGCAGACAAGAATGTAGAGATAAAAATCCTTTAAAAAGTCACAACTAACAAAAATTGTGACTCATGCTGGAAAAATTTTCTCTATGAAAAACGTTATCTACAAACTGTCTCCCGTTTCCTACGGACATATCAAAAAAGCAAACTATTTTAAGCCCTGACACATCTTGGAAAATAGGATGGGGGGGTGGGTGTGTGGAAAAATTCATCCATTTTGACCTTCCCCATCACGGAAGGTTGCAAACACTGGCTCAGGACCTAGGATATACACCATAATCCCTTCACCCTCTCTACTCCCTGAAAGTCACTTTTTAACAAGATGCACATATTTGTGTCCAGAAAGTAGCCCTCTGCCACCGCAGGGGCTGATATTTAAAAGTCTAAATCAGCTAAGGTCAAGGATGGATACTCTGGTGCAGAAGCCTCTAATTGCCAATACCCAGGTGGCAAGATTTGTCTTTGCTTTGTCTTTTGAAGGCTAGTTCCTTGCCAGAAAGAGACTTTCTATATATGCATGACACAGGGCGAGGGGCAGTTTTTTTGTTGCTTCCAATATATTTTTTTCATAAGTTCTATAAAAAGCTCCCTCTGGTTTTTGGAAGATCACTTGAAATGGAAAGGTCATCCATAATGGGTAGACAGCTATAAATGCAGATGCACAGTACACTTCTTAGTTATTTTGAGCAGCTTTTGCGAACATGCATGGTATTGACCTAATAGCATCCCCATTTTACCCTGTGAAAGCCCATGCCTTTGCTTAGTGCTACAAAGCTCAAATGCCTCGGGGACCGGAGGGACCAGCAGTCTCTTAACACTCAACCTAAGACCCCATCAGTGTTGCAAACAGGGCTTGGTTTGAAGGACAAAAGAGGGGGGACTGCTCTGGAACACTGGGTCTCCTTCCCAGGCTGATGCAAACCTGGCTTCCTACCTTGGTTTGTAGGAAGAAAGGGCTGACACCACAAAAATGACTGCAGCACCTTATTGCTCCTTGCAAAACGGAGCACAAAGATCTTTGTGACTGGCATTGTCCAACACAGACTGTAAAATAAAAGTCTGTAATGATTTTAGCTTAATATATATGCTTCAATCAGGAACAACGATGCCAAGCAGCATCTAATTCAAGTATTCCTAGGAAAGCAAAATTTATAGCCTTGCTCTATCTGTAAAATGCATTGCGCTTTCAAGAAGAACACATAATCCTAACAAAACAAAGATAATAACAACTCCGTGTTCTTTAATTCAATGCTTGTAGCTGGTTTAATAATAGATTTTCAATCCACTTCTCTTTTTTTGCTGAGACAACTACAGTCTGATTTAGTGAATCTCTTTGATTTGTAATCCTGATCGTTATATTATTAATACGTCCTTGATTCAAAGAGCAGGATAACTTTAAAAAGTGATCAGCTATTTTGCTTGGCATTTATGACCTTGGTCAGAGGACACATTATTTACAGGAAGAGTTTTCTGGAGCATCTGCAAGTAAATCAGCTCTGAAATGCAGCTTAATTGTTCAGGGCAAAGCGCATTTAGTTTCAAATTCCCAGGAACCTGCAGCTTCAGACACAAAGCGCGTTTCCACAGATGGACGCTGGCATGTGGAAATGCCACCGTGACTATCGTTCAGCTGACCTTTGGTTTAGGGCCAGCTGCCAACGGAAAATGCCAAGCTGTTACTTACATTCGTTCAAAAGAAGAGAGAAAACTGCAGAGATACTTGAAAGCAAAAAAAGAAAAAGGGGAAGAGGTGTGGAAATGTCTGCCTCCGGGGACCTAGCAGAAAATAAAAAGACTGCAGAGCCCAGCAAACTCCTGAGTCCTACACCTGGGAAACTACTTTCCGAGCTGCCGAGAGCAGGAGGACATCCCCTTCCCACTGCAGGACTTCTCCCAAGCCCCTGCTCGCTTCAGCCTGGCACTTGGGAGGATAGGCGCAAAGAGACGCCATTAAGCGTCCTAGGGAGGAATACCCTAATTCTGAGGTGCCCAGGAACTCCCAGGGAGCCTGCGAGCACCACAGAGCCAGTAATGAGGAGCCTGTTTGCAGGAGCTGGCCAGGCTACGTCCTCAGTGCTGCACAGCAAGAGGGCCTTTCTCCTTTGCTTTGCTGCTGGGAAGTACCTGCTCTCCTACATTAGCAGAAAAGAATGAGTCTGGGCTTTGCACAGCTTGCTTGGCGTGGAAAGCAGTGGTGACTGCAGCTGGAGCAACTCCTGGAGTTCAAAATGTCTGTTTTTCTAAAAGCAAGTACAGGAAAGAATCAGGAAAGGAAATTTAACTCCCTGAAACCAGGCACTGGAACAACAGAACCACTCCAAAGACAGAGGAAAGCGTCTTCCAGAAACAGGTTAACAGCTTCAGAAAGGGATTATCCCATGACTTGGAACACATTTATCGTCCCTGCAGTGCCACAGCAGGAGAGTCACTCCATGAATTGTCTCAAAATGATATCCAAGGCAAAGCAGCGTAAGTGACATCTTTCAGTGGCATCTCTGCTTCTTCCAAACAGGAGCAATTTTTCTGTTTTGCTTTGTTTAATTTCAAATTTACTGTCAGCTTTCTGGGAATCTGGGGTTTATTTTTCTGTTCTCGCAAGTCACTCAATGCACTAGATGGGCTTTAATATTCACAGGAACTCAAAGCAGCCAAGACACTTTCTGGTTTTGAAGCCAATTCTCTAATGAAGGACCCAACTTTGGCGCTGGAAGCTTATCCATTGCCTCCGGCTGAGGGACTGGGTTCCTCCCAGTTTAGGGGAAGGGTTGAAAAGATAAAAAAGGACTAAGAGCTCAGCTCCCTGTGCCTGCCCCTTCCCATACGTCCAGTGTGGCACCATGGAGGTGCTCCCAGGAACTTGGAACTGACCTGGGGTCTATGGACAGCGGTGTAAGTACAAGGCAGAAGGACTAAGGCAGCAGCAGAGGTGGCAATAAAACTCTAGCCAAAGGAGACGGGGGCTTTTATAAACATGCCAAGAAATAAAGAGCCAAGAGGAAGCACATCCCGGAAAGCCCAATAGAGCAAAGGACAGAAAGACATAACTAACAAGAACTGCTGACAAATGGCTCGGGCTTTGCAACTGCTTGCTCAGAACAGAGAGGGTAGCAGCAAAAAGGAGACCTGCAAGGGCATCTCCGCCCCAAAGGGGTCCCAGGCACTTGCCAGTGACTCTGGGAAGAGCAGAAGCTGCTGGCTGTCACACGGCTGTGATTCCACACAGCCACATAGGGATATACAACCCTCCACCTGTGATTCATCCCCCCAGACTCCTCCTTGCAGAGGTGCCAGGCTACATCCGTAGCTTCCCTGTGGCCATGTGTTCATCTGCCTATGTGCATTGACAGAAGCACGCATCCAGGCTGGGGGAGGCCAAGGTCCATATCCCCCTGCTCTGTTCAAGGAGGGATTTCACTCAAAACCTCCAGCCTTTAAGGAGAGACTTGAACTCCTGCCTACAGTGTTCAGAGCCAAGTCTTTTTGGCTACAGCTTTCCTGTAGCCCCTGGTGTGAATGGCCTGTAGCCATTCACCCCCTCCACATCACTGCATGTTTCTCATGCAGACAGGAGCATTTACTTTCCCATTTTGAAGCCCAACAAGTCACTCAAAGCAGATGACAGGAGCTCGAATGGCTGAGCTGGAAGAGACTGTCAGTCTCTGACCTTGAGTGGAGATGAGTCTGGCAGCACACTTACCTTTTGAGACAGGAAAGAGCTGTGTCCTTCCATGGATGCCTTATGCCTGGGGACAGAGCTGCTCAGCCTGGCTCGATTTCACCATGCTGCGTTCGCAGACTGATATCCTACCTCCTCTGGGAAATAAGACCCTCAGCCAATATGTTCAGTATCAGTGCAGTTCCTCTGTGAGCATCTTGTAACTACTCTTAACACTTAACAATATCCTGTAATTTACAGACACCTTGCTAGACCCGAGCTTAAGACAGACCTGTGCCACAAAAACAACAGCAAGCTGATGGGTACCTCAAAAACATAAATGTTTACTTTGCACTGAAAACAAATTCAGCGTTATCAATGGATGTACCTCACACTGCTTTTGATGAAGGATGTTGCATCGTTTGACTACGGCCATTACAAAAATGCACATGTACTGTATGAAGAAAAATGCCTTGTGTGGTACACAAATTTAGTGCCCCAGTACAAACTGGTTCTGATACAAGCCAGATTTCCCCCCAATACCACAATCCCCTGTTCCCCAAGAAGTTACATCAACTTCCATTAGAGTTGTCAAAGATGGTATATCCCAGGCTTTCATCACTTGCCTATGTTTAAGCACATGAGAAGTCAATGGGATCGCTTGACAGTTTGAAGCGGAATATCTGCCTCCGTGGGGGAGACTCCGTCTCTGTATAATTTACCAGCACGTGGGGAACATATTAGTGTCCTACATATGAAAAATGAAATTCAGACCTGACCAAAACTTGGGGCGTTTGGCCGTTCAGCTGGGTTTCTTCTCTTTTTCCTGAAAGCAAGTTTTCTCTGTGAGCAAAGCCCATTGTGAGCTCTGAGTGCAAACATATGGGCTTCAGGATATTTTACCTGTAATAACATGTTCTGCTTATTTTTAAAGGAATGTGAAAACACTCCTGTGAGAATCAAGTCGAATAATCAGGGCCAGGCTATACAGAGATGAAAATCATTGGGAAGTGAACTACATCTGTGAGCGTGCCTTTGCCATTCCTGCCTGTCCAAACAGATCAATCAGCCCACCCTCGTGCTGTTTTCCAGTGTTACCGCTCCACAGCTTCGTTCGCACGCTGCTTTCACCTAAATCGCGCTAATCAGCTGGTCAGATAAAAGTTATTACGAAAGTTGGAGAGGTATAAATACACAGCTTCTTCTCTTACCTTCCGCTGAGAAGGAAACCAATAACAACAGCCAGCAGAATAACTCCCACTGTTACAGAGACAACAATTATAGGAATCTGGCTCTGGTCGCTGGATGCAGCTACTGCTGAGATGAGAAACAGAAAATGGAGATTAAGGTTAAAATGAGAGTCACCACTCACACGAGTCTTTCTAGTGAGGCTGCCAGCGAGGTTTCAAGTCTTACCAGTTCGTTTCTTCTTTTACGGTTTGTTTTTTCCCCCTTTGTTGCCTGTTTCTAGTTTGGAAAGGAAATAGGTAGAAAGAAACCAAAACCACATGCAGAACTAAGCCAAAAACCCAACAAAATCTCATCTCATCACTGAATTCAGAAACCAAAGTGTTGTAGAACTCAGCCTTTGAGTTTGCAAACTCATGTTTGTATTCCTGGGTTAGCTGCAGTAGAACTCACAGAGAAAAAAAGATGAAAACCCAACAGGTTCCCATTTGCAGAGAGAACATTTATGGAAACGTTATTGTTAAGAGACATAAGCAAGATCTCCGACATGAACAGCATTACCTGCACTTCAAGAAGCTATAAACAATTAAAAACTAACTCCTTGTGGCACCTATATCCCGTGGCCTGAAGGTGCCCTCTGTAAAACAGCAATTTGCTAAGACACATAAACTGGTTGGTCTTTTTATCAGCCAAGAAGCAGAACTCTCAGAGCCCATGCCTTGTAAAAAGCCCTCCTGCCAAAAGGCAGGAGACGAGTCCTGTGATAAAGGTGCCAGCAAAAAGGTCAGGAAAGCTGTTCAGGAACTGGGTTTTGCCACAGGTTAAGTAAGAGCAGGTAAGCAAACTCCTGCAGCCTGTAAAATGGAAATGCTAACACCGTTTTTATCTTGTTTATCTGCTTTGCACTGCAGGGGAAGGAACCCATGTCTCCCCAAGGGTTTGCAAGTGGGGTTCCCCAAGCAGAAACCAAAGCCTCCTCACCCTGCCCTCTCTGCTGGCAGCTTATTTAGCTGCATATATCTACCCACCCTGGGGTACAAATCTGGCTTCCTTACCCCAAAACCAGCTCCCCAGTGCAGACACTGGTGATGTGCAGGGAAAAACCTCAATATATCTTACCCTCATGTCAGCCCTGGATGAAGCTTCATCCACCCCAGGGAGCAGCAGGAATCGATTGCACACTGAAGAAACCCTTAACTAAATGACTGAAGTTAAAAAAGGGTCCTCAGCACAGGATTAACTTTATGGAGGCTATAAAGTAACTGAATATAGTCCCATATTAATTGTTAAGAGAAAACAAAGACGAAAAGGTATGGCATTAAACATTGATCTGCAATGGGTTTCAAGTAGCTCTTTGTACGGGAGCTCTCTGGCGCTCAATGGCGAGCGGCACGGACATGCTACAGCAACGTAAATGATTTCAGAAGGATTGGCTGCGATACATTAAATATTTAATGTTAACTGCTCCAAACCCATGCCATCATCCAGAGATTTTATTAGCCTCACGAATTTATGGAGGCTCCTTAAGATGATGTTTTATTGCTTTCTTGACAAAATAATTAAAAAGAAAAACATTTAAAGGAGAACATTAAGCCGTGACTGGTGGTTTTTTGCACAGCTCAAGGGATAGGGAAATGAGATAAATCCTGCTGTGATCTATGGCAGCTAAAAAGCCTGAATTCATAAGCCAAGCTGGGACCTTGCTGCCATTTAAAGCCAGCAGGGGACCGGCATTTCCCCTCCTTGACTTGGTGACATGTTCCCACTCCTCCCTGGCTGGCCGCCTGGATTAGCTCACCCATCCAGCCAAAAACCAGCTTTTGGCAAGGTTCGATTTATCAGGGCTAGACAAGCTCGGTGGCATTTGGAGAGGACAGCAGCAAGTGGATACACCCAGCAACAGCTTCCACCCAAACGAAAAACTTCTGCTGAAAAACGCAGCCCTGGCTGCGTCGCGACGATTTGCAGAATTGCACATGCAGGCAGCAGTACGGAAAAAAACCCCAAACAAACAAATTTGCAACCAGAGAAAAGTCAAAAACAAGTTACGGCTTTCCCCCTATTACATTTCTCAGGCTGCTGTTTCGTATTTCCTCCAAGTGTATTAAAATTAACTTTACAGAAACCTTGCAAACTGGACACAAAACCTGTTTTTCGGTCCAAATGATTTTGGAGGCTGTTTTTAATTCTCACAATAGTCACTGAAAGATTTTAATTTGTGCTTGAATCAAAATAATTTGCTTTGGCTCTAGCAAGTGGTTCAGATCTGAACTCCAATGTAGCAGTGAGATTTTGATTTGCGCTTGCTTTCAGATCCTCTGGGACATGCAGAAAAGCAGTGGGAGTCTGGTAACACTCCCAGCACTAACATTGACTTTATATAGAGCCTCGGAAAAAAAATAATCACTTTTTAAAAGGTTTTAAATGTCAGAGATCCATTTTGCAAGATACGGAGGCTTACATTGCATTTCAATTCTACCAAGCATTTAAACATCTGGTTAAGTCCTGCTTCAGCCAGAGCTCAAGTCCAACAGAGAAACAGTTCCCAGCTCCCAAACTGGGGACCATGCAGTAGGTATTCCTCCAACTATGCCAGCAGCTCCTTAGTATCAGAGAAGTACCTGCTCCTCTGCCTTTAAAATGCCAAAAAGACTGGGGTGCGGGTGTGACAAAATGACTCCAAGGGTTTAAAGTGTTTAAAGATAGTATCACGTGATGTCCTCAAAAAATCCTGATTAACACAGACACTGGCACGATGGACTTTATGGAAGAGCTATTATTTTTGGACCAGGGTTGTAGGTACTGATGGCACTGGATCAAATGTGCACATATTTCATGTATTATTTATTAATAGTCTAGAAAACTATTACTCAAATGACTCTAAACTAGAAACTTTCCAACTGCAAGCAAAATTTCCTTAGTATAATATAGAATTATTTTCAGGGTAACATGATTTTGTTACTACTTATAAGGCACGATTAATGGTTAATATAATAAGAAATACATTAAATAGACCATTCTTATTGCATTAATGTTTGCATCGTGATGCAATTTGCACTGTATTAGTTCAATCACTGGCTCCACAGCTACATCTGCACATGTATGATTCCTTTAAAATCTATTACAGCTTCAAAGGTAGCGTGCGTTGAAAAGACAACTTGGCATCTTTTTCTCAAGGATGATGAATTTTAAATGAACTGGAGTAACAGTAATCAAAGTATTGACGAATTTAAATTTCCAAGGAAAACATACAGAAAATAGGCCCTTTCCCACAGGAATGAACAGAGTATTTCCACCACAAAATTTCTCTTCCATGCAAACAGTATAAAAAATTAATAAGTGACCGCTGTACAAACTGAAATAGATAGGACATATTTTCTGAGGGAGAAAATTATTTTTGACACCTCTGCAAAAATTTGGTAATTGGGACAAAAACAACTTTCCTGCAGTTGTGCCTGAACATGGGGGAAAGAGTAGCTGAGCCTCTGTGTGCCTCGAGAGTTCACTCTGCCACAGGATCTGTCCAGAATCCAGACCTGAATGATCAGATTCATTAAAAAAAATGAAGTAAAAGTCAAACCTCACAAATTTGTAACAAGCCAAGAAAAAGTCCTGCGCCTGCAGTGCACATTTTCCCCGTTTCTGATCACAAGTCAAATTCCTTTCCTCAAGGCTGTGGCATTGGCAGCCAGCAAAAACCATCTTTCAACTTGACAGGAACTTACACCAAAAGATGCTAACGCTGGTTCAATTCTTCCCCTTGCAGAGAGGCATCATTTCAGGTTTTTTTCCCCAGATGCAGATATTAAAAAAAGCTCATCATCCTCTGCAGACGGACATTAAGAGGTGTGGAGGAGCAGGTCTCATCCTCTCCGTCCTTCCTGAAGGGAGACCCCTTGTCCTCTCTTGTATTAGCTCTCATAAATACATGATTTTTCTAAGCATGGACACTATGCCTTTCTGAAGCCTGAAGACCTCCTAACTTCACCTCCCACCCCACCATATGAGTCAAGGAACCAAGGACAGATGTGTTAGCCTGGGTAGGGCAACGTGATGATGTGCCTGATATTCCCAAAGTCAAGGGATGAGGCAAGGACAAGGAAGAGCTCTCTGTAAAGGTATTGATCCCCTGACTCATTGCTGGTAACCATTCCAGAGACAAGGGCTGACAGTAATTAAAAGGACTTACACACTGGGCTGGTTTCAAACTCAAATCTTCGGCTGAAGCCACCATAGCCGGCAGCTGTCCGGGCTCGGATCTGGAAGACGTACGCTGAGCCTGGTTTCAAGCCATCTGCCGTAATCATAGTTTCTTTGGATTTGATGATGGTGTAGCTTGTCTCCTGGTCCTTTTCCCACCACCCCCCCAAAAAACACACAGTTCAAACACATAAACAGTGGCTCTCAGAGAAGACAGACTCTTAACAATCCCCACAGCAATGTTACATAGGATGACTGGAATACACATTTTTAAGGATTTCTTCCTCACCCTCAACCCCTCTGAAAGCCCCTTCTGCAGTACAAAATGGGAGATCTGATTTTCTCTTTTATAATCAATGACTCTAGGAGGTATGAAACAGAGCGGAGGGACTTTCCACCCACAAATGACAATATAGGGACCAGGCTGTCATCTGCAGTAAGAGCAGCCTTCCATTGCTGGTGATGTGCACATCCTGGGGCAATGGAAAGGTTCATCCTACAACAATGAATCCCAAGGTGCGGGGCAGAGGAAGAAAGTCCCATCACCTTAGAAAGAGATTTTAATTTATACCAAAATGACTTCCCAGTTATGTAATTAGGCCAAAATGAGAATAATATATTATACATTGTACAACTTTATGCTAGCATTTCTAGAAACATGAATTAGACCTTGGGAAGGGAATAATAAACCAAAACTCCAGGAAAATACCTAATTTTGCATTGCTCTTCTGAAGCAATGAAGAAAATTTGCTGAAATAAATCTTCATTTACATCAGTTTCTAATGTGAAAGAGTTTCAGTTCTTTGATTAAAATTTCACTCAAATGCTTGGTAATTACTCTTAGAATTATTTACTGTAACACATAATCTAGACAAGAGCTCATAAATTAAGGTCTACAAATTTGGAAACTGCTTTTTACTCACCATATCCTCTGAAATCCAAATTATTATGAGGTAAACAGGAATTTTTAGTAATTCCCTACCAAGATTTCTGCATAGCTCTTAGGATCTAAACTGATTTTTCTTTTTTCTTTTTAATTTAATTGGCAACTTTCCACATACAGTTTTCTCCTTGAAGCCTGTAGCTACACAAGACTATACATACACATATATATATATATACACACACACATATACATATGGCTTTTTTCTTGTTAAGGAGTGATTTCTCTTAAAAGAATGTGACCTGACAAAACTCAATTTTACAAAACATTTAATATAGATCATTCTCATCCCTTGGAAATGAACACTGTGAATTTACCCTTATAAAGGGCTGAAAACCAAGAAAATATAAATGACAGTGGCAACAAACAAGAAGGATTAAGGATGACGTCCCAAATTTAACTCAATGACTGGTTAAAAAGCAATAAGTGAATATTAGGTCACATCTTTGCTTGTATGTCAGGCCAATCAGGTTTTCAATACACTGTTGGCCTCTGCAAACTATTTAACACTTACGGAAAACACTAAGCTTCACTATCAGCCTAGAAGAAATAAATCAAGACAGCATAAACTCACACTGGCTGTAGCTACCTCCCCGTGAAGGACTTGCACTTCAGGAACTATTTACTGAAGCTATTTGAGACTAGTTCTGGACTAGAAATACAATGTTTTAAGCTCCTCCTCCTCCTCCCAATTTGTTTGAAAACAAAATGAAATGAACAAATATATGGTTTTTTTTGCTTTACTTATTTGGTCATTATCAAGGTTTCTGGAAGCTAATCTTCCCAGGCCACTCCATGGTAAGGATTCAATGTGGCACAATGGTCGTTCAAACAAGTTAATAAAAGAATCAGTAATGGATTATTTCCAGCAATAGCATATCCTGATTCTTGCTTTGTGCTTTAATCTTTTTGAAAACCTCAGTGCTATTTAAGCCACTCACACATCTTGTGCCCTTGCCCATGCTCCCTCATCTGCAAAAATAACGTTGATTTTATCCTGATGCAGAAGATTTCTGAAATTCTTTCCCCTGCTTGCATGGGCTGCTTGAGCAGGTCTCTCCCGTGGTCAGAGAAAGAAGAGAGGAGGAGTTAGGACCCAGATCTGGTCCATGTTGAGTGGTTTCACCTGGCTTATAGACAGAACTAACGGAAGATCTTCCTTAAAATAGAAATTCAACCTGCCCCCCAAAAAAGTGAATTGTGACTCAATTTCACTATTTTCCTCTTGTTTTCATGTAGAAAGCCTGGCTGCTGCAGAAGAAAAAAGAACACCTTACAATCCCAGTTAAGTCAAGAAACTGCTATTCAGTCAGCTCTTGCAAACCTGTTTTTTGGAAAATTAAGATTTCCAAAGATCTAAGGCTGCATTGCTCAAAAGATGCTCTTTACACAAAGTGTGTTTGTTACTATTTTCATTTAAACTGCATTAATTTTGCAGAAGAAAACAAGTCACCATTTGAAATGAAGACTAGGAGAGGCACGTTTTGTAGGAAGAGAAAGTGTTTTCCATTAGACCGAGAGCAAGAGCTGGAAAACCCAGGCAAGCTTTTAAGCCGGGATGTTCTTGTTCACAACAGAGTAGATACCATCTCTCCACAAAACCTTTCTCCTCTCCTTACACTGTGGATGCAAAATCAAGTGAGAAACTGAAATACGAAAGGGAAGGGACACAGTTTGATGTTTCTGGGAGGAGATACATGCTCAATCCCCAACTTCTCCTATTTTTAACAAATGAGCAGGCTCTACCTTAATGTGGTAAGGCCGGAGAGGAATCTGACATGCAGATTTAATATATTTGTTCAAGAGAAGTGGCACACTAATGGAAAACAACACCCTCATTTCGAGTCTTCCTAATCATTTACTGCAAAATCAATCTGACATTGATTTATGCATAAAATTGTTCCATTCCCTTCCATGACTCAAATAATTATAACTAAGAGAAGAGGACAGTAAAGAGAAGGTACTTGAGATGCTCAGCAATCAGTCCGTCACACCTTTTCAAAATATTTGATTTCGTATTCCAGGATGATGCCATTGGGTCGATCTGGCTCCTGCCAGGAAAGGGAGATGCTATTTTTAGTTATCTTTCCTCTTTTCACACTACTGACTGGAGAAGGTGCTGCAAGACAGGAGAAAAACAGAACAGACAAAAACTATGGTTAGTAAGATGGTCTGCACCTGGCGAAGTCAAACTTGTCAGTGCATCCCTGAATCAAGGCGACCCTTATCTCCTGCAAATCAGCGGGGCTGGTTTCACCTCGATGGCATTTACCCTTTTTTAACAACTGAACTCTCAGAGATTTTCTGCAGCTGAGGATCTGACCAGCATCGCCCACCTGACCAAAGTAACAACATGAACTACCATCAGCAGCTTACACATCAGCCTCGGCTTTTGAAGCACTTTTCAAACACATCAGCCCCACACCTTGCCTTTTCCAATGTGTCAGGGTGCTACGTTATGAGAATTGCATATTGATTACATACTGCTTTCTTTCAGCTGCTTTGAAGGTATGTATTTTTCAGAGGGCCTTACATTACATTTATTTTTTGGCTTGTACAGTAGTTAAAGCATCATCTTTCGGCCCCCTCTTTCCAGAAGCAAGGAACAAGGTAGCAAGGCCATTACAACCTTTATAATTCAATTGCTCTCCATAAATACCGCTGGGGTGTTACAGCTCGCATAGTGATGCTAATTCCTTGCAAATGGCAACTGTAAAGATTTTAATGGCAATCACGGTTCGGAAGTTTGCGGTGTGCTTGGGGAAGCCACAGCATGAAAGCAGCTATATCAGCTCTGCTTACTATTTTAAGATGCAGCCCTGAAAGGTTATCTGCCCTTTGCAGCACACATGTGCATCAGAAACAGGCTTGATCCTTTGTTTTTAGTCTGGTATCTGCAGAGACTTTTCAAGTTGTGGTTGTCACCACCCCTGCCAGCTCCCTAGCAGAAGCTGCTATGGGCAATGCAACCCTAACACCCCAGGTATTTCATGCCGGAGATTAGGAAAGAACACTCAGTGAAAAGAAAAGAGGATAGGAGAAATTCACTGCATCTAATTTACAGGGCCAAGGGTAGCTTCTCCAGAGGAAAAAACAGCTCACACCTGGCCATGGGCCTTCGACTCACCCTCTGGACTGGCCAGCTCTCGGCAAGGATTACAGGGGGGCTGGGGTGACCCATGGCAGAGACTTTTGTGCCACAAAGGAACATATGTGCCATATGGGGAACTGAATGCAAAGAGCAGTAGCAAATGACCACATTTTACCTCCCAAAATGTATTTGGAACTGTTAAAAAAAAAACCAAACAACTTCTCCTATATGCAGGACTAGCTAATTATCATAATACTTAAAAAACCCAACACATTAAGTAAAATAAAGACAACAAACAAATTAATTTTGCCAAGTTTGATCTTCACCCAAAAAGACAAAGGGAAGAGCTCCAGACAATTATCCCTGGACTGAAGGCTAGCAGCGAGCCTTCTCTTTTAAAGCAAGCTCCCACATCTCAGTCTCTTTTCAACCCCAGGTTTTCTCACTGCTGTTTACTAATCTCTCCCCCACTTGGCTCTTGGAGGATCCTGAAAGGTGTCGGCCATTTCCATATTGTTTTCTGCTGGAGAGCTGGCATCAAGCTGCACAGACAACGCCTGCTTTTTAGCTGTGCATCCACCACCGTGCTCACAACTGCTCCACTGAGCAAGTAAAAACCACCTTGATTTGAATGATGATCATGTTATTTATGTAGGCACCACACAGTGATCACCAACAATGTTTCATTTGCAAAAGTCACCTTAACTCTCGGCTGATGTCCTCCACAAATTTTTGGGCTGTGTGAAGGTGAATAACAACCTAGCCTCAAACTGCTAATCCGGTATAGGACTTTCCATTAATTAATCCAGCTGCCTAAATATGTGTTGTGCATGCATGTGCACAGCAAGTTGAGTTTGTGTATGTGACGTGTATGGTCCATGCACATGTGGCTGGTAGATGTGTTAGACCAGAGAAGACATAGTGAGTAGTGAACTCCATTAAAATAGGATTAAATTCTTTCCCTTCTAATGCAAAGGGAGCTACATGGTTTTCAGAGGCATTGGAAAACAGGTCTCACTGTGGGGTGTTGGTGACAAATAAAAGGCGATTCTACAACCCTAGTTAAACAGACAATACTGATCACTTCTTATCACGAGCAACTCGGACGCTATATATAGGGGATGGGGATAGCAAACTGCTCAGAAAAAGGGACACGGGCCCCTCTGAGACTGTTCTCCAATGTCCCCAAATCCCTGCAATGCCTATCCCAGGCTTGCAGAGCTGGCAGCAGAGGTCTGGCGTGTTGGAGCAAGTCAGAGCTGAGCATTAAACCTTTTTAAACTCCTATTAGTAAAAGCAAATTTGAGAAGTGCAGCAAGGGGAGACCTCAGCCCTCCCTGGTATCGAACACCTCTCAGGAAGTCAAAAACCATGCAATTCTCAGTGTCAAGATCGCCTGAACAAATAATGGACTTTTCATCCACTTTATTGAGGTTTCCCGAAGTGTTTATAGGACCAAGGCTCACAAGTACTTTAAAAACAAGAGGACAGTGCAAGCGCTCCTGAATTCTGCTGCAAAATCTTTCCCTGGTAGGTACAGGGGAGTTTAGTTCTCCTTCATGTGCATCAGCACAGTATAACACAAAATGCACCACCAGCCACCCAAAAGTGCCCGTCAAACTCCCTACTCCCCTAAAACAGAGCATCCTCTTCAAAAAGCAGCACGTAAAAAGCTTGGCTAGTTACAGCTTCATGGACTTCAGTGTCTCGCCCTGTAAGTCTCTAACACATTCAATCACGGATCTGCAGAATGCTCTGCTCTACCGGGAAAAGGAGGGAAGATAAGAAAATGAGTAACCCAAGTCTCAAAGTAAATTAGAAAAGAAGTAACTGTATCCTTCTTGAATCTCTTTCAAAAGAAGCGTTAAAGTGTAACCATGAGATAAAGGCCAATTAAGTAAATTCAATAAATCCCAGCGGTGCTGAGACGATACGGCAACTGCTCTGCATCCTCAACGCACAGAGATTACAATGCTCTGAATTGAAGGAAGGAAGGTATAAGTATTTTAGAGTTTTCTTTGTCAAACAAAATGTAATCCAATCCAGGCAAGCGGACAAAGTCTGCAATCATTCCATCTTAAAAGCCTGCAACTGGATACTGTGCTATATGATCTCAGGAAAATAAAAGGATTACTTGAGACTTGCTTTTCAAAGGTCACTGCTTCTGCAAGGGCAGCATCCTCTTAATAGAAAGAAGTCAAGCCACAGAGCACTTCCATTTGGAGTACAACATGTAAAAAAATAAATTCACGTAAGAGTCAAGATATATAAAGCTGTAATCTCCCATGTTTCTTATGTAAGCAGGCAGAAGCCTTGTTCAAATCCCTGCCTTGACACTACAAAGGGTGGACGTACATCGCGAATTGTTCACATGTTGCTTTACAAGTAATCTGCACGTACGCATTAATTTCTCAGCAAGACACTCGAAATCAAAGAGGGATATTACATCATTTATGTTTATGTTTGCCATTCATGAAAACAGCCATGCATGTGATGAAAGCAAACAGAAGATGTAACAAGGTGTGAAATTGCTAATGTACATTTTTGCTTTTCTGAGACCAAAATTAATCAGGAAGCAAATAAAAGCACAGAAAACTGATTCTGCCTTTTTTTTTTGTTATGTTTCTAGTATTTCTTAAGAAGAATAAGGGGACATACCAAACACATAAATTAAAGTTTCTGCAGAAGATGCATCATTAGTCACATCTGAATAACTACAGGAGATGATTTCATGAGGAACAGACCTTTTAGGACATTCTTCCTCTGCAACCTTTGATAATGACATTAGCACTGAATTAGCCATCTAGGCACCAAACCCAGTATTTACAACATACCGTGCTGTGTCCCACTAACATCTAACATACAATGATGCTTAGTGGAATAAAATGTTAATTATATTTTAAGAGAAAATAATGTTATCAGGTGAACGACCACTGCACCAAGATAAAACAAATAATGCAGTTTCTACATGTCATGGTCTATCTAATGCTCTCTCCAGCCCAATTACTTTTGCCTTGGTATTTTTCACTCTGGCAGAAACAACAGCTAATGGCTCCCCATCTCACCCTCAGATGCACAGCCAGTGAAGTTTTCCACTTCTGATCAAAACAACAACAACAAAATACTAGTTACCTTCACGCTTGGTACAAAAACCAAGCCACCAGCCCAGAACCTTCAATACAGCTTTAACTTCTGCCAGGACAGATCCTCACTTGGAGCAACCCAGAGGAGACCAGGAAGAAAGGCTGACTTACACAGGCAAAGGGGCTAGCACTTCTCCTCCCTTTGGCTTTCCAGGGATCCGGGCTTCAGGTCCCTTTCCAAAGACAACTAAGGCACCTAACCATCTCTGTCCTGGTTGCTGTTATAGACGTCTATGACACAGATGTCTATGTAGACATCACCTTTTATAGACACCTACGCTATGGATTTTCATACGTTTTTCATGTGTTTGCTACTTCTTTTACTGTGATTACACTCGTGTATGTGCAAACGTTTGAGATCTAACACTTCAGACCTCGCAATACACCTTGGGGTTCCTCCCTCCATGTGATGCTACGTCTTTTTTGCAGTCTGAATTTATGCCAGAACATTTAAAAGTCAAATTCAGCCTTGTGGTTAAATCAATACCTTTACCTGTCATCATATAACCAAATAGTTATGCTATCATTAAACCTGGCTTTATACATGCATTAATTGAAGAAACTGAAACCTGTATCAGAAGAGTAACCACAAGACAAGTAATTCTGGTTCTACTCCTAAAGGCTGGTATACTGCAATTTTTCCCTCAGTTTCTAATTAATAACATTATTGAATCTTTTTCTTAGGCCTTTGGTGACTCCAGAGTGAGTTTGGAGTAAGACCTGCATTATTCACCGAGTCACACGAAAAGCACGTAAAATCGCAGGCGGCTTCAAGCAGTAGATTAATTTTAAACAAGATGTATACATTAGTTAGAAACATTGCTTTGAGATTAAAAAAAACAAACAAAAAGACTTCACTGTATTCTCTCTTTGCATTTCTCTACACAAACGATATACTTTTAGAAAAGCTCAATACCCAATGGCTCCCCAAAGCGTACTTCTACTCTGGATATTATACCTGGGTCAGAACTTAAGAGTTTCAGTCATAACTTGACTTCTGTGCTGCAGTTTTTAATATCCCAAAATGTACCCCAGTTGGCCTTATAAAGGGTTTCAAAACTCTTTGTCCCTTGAGGACAAGTAGTTGCAAACCATGCCTGGCTAGTTAGATGAACAGGTTGGTCCCCAATTTGCAGATGCTTGTAAGCGCTTCTGAAAAATGAGTCCAGGGAATGAAAGGTCCTTGGACTACATAGCATTAAATGCCATTTCAATTCTACCTGAGACTCTAAATGGGATTTCAACAGTGCACAGGCCCTAAATAGTGCAAGGGGGTAAACTCTAGCCCAAGGATTAAATCCAAACACCTTGCCAGATACAAGCCCAATCCTGAAACATGGTTCGTATATGGAGATCACCGCCTTTTGAATGATTTTTCAAGGTGTCTCTTCAGTAGATGGGGACTTCACACTGGTCCTTTTCACACATCAAATATCAAAACAAGAACAAAATCTTCAAATTTCCTTGGCAATGAATATATAGTGTTTCTTCACATCTTCTACCTCCCAAGACGAACAGCTGAGGTAAATGCCAGGTCTTAGACCAATTTACAGTCTGTGTTACCTATCTCCATTTTGAACGCCTCTGAAACCTGAGACACCTTGATGTGTGCCTTGAAACGAGAAAGGTCATGCAAGAGAGAGGAACCCAATTCAAATACTCAGTGTCCCTGACAGAAGGCAGAGCCCCATTTTTGTAACACGAGTCCATGGCTAACCCAAGCAACAAGATTTATGTCACGTGAAAAGGGGCAATTTTTCAGGTGGTTCCCACCCCAGTCCCTAGATTAAACACAGTTCCTTGAGCTCGACAGCAAGACGTGACTTGAAGCCAAAATCGGCCACAAAGCCAAGGTGCTCACAGACATTGCTGCCTCTCAGCTGGACACAGAGTTGGGTTCATGCAAGGCAAAACCCAAATTGCTGCCTAATTCTCTCGGAGAGCCTGTTCTTTCCTTGACAAAGCTTTCCTCAGATAACTTCTGTCTAGAATTCTAATCCTTGGACCTAAGACACCAGAAAAGTACCTCTGCTAAAGGCAGAGAGAGCAGGATGGATGATGTGGTTTTGTGGACACCACTAACCTGATGCTTTTAATTACCAGCAGCCCCACTACGGAGAAGTGCTCATGGTTGGAAGACACAAAACAGGAAAAAAACTATTTCAATTTATACTCACGTTAGTGAGATAACAGAAGTAATCTGCATGCAATTTGCATTAGCACAGGGATAATGGTTAATCTTTTCCTTCTGATCTGTGTAACAGCTCAGGAGCTATGCCTGGTTGAGACTGGGACTGAAATGCACCAGTGTGGTCTAAGGCTTCAAGATGTACTGTGCCCCTATATCCTGTTCTTGCTGTAATTCCACCTTACTAGAACAACATGGGGGAAGGAGGGGCGCGTGCATGCTTAATTCACCTAATTCAAGGCTGCCTTTTCTCTGAGCATCTCCTGGAGGAGGCTGCAAGGAGAGAAACAGCAAAGACAAAAACCAGGGGAAACCAAGAATCTTCCATTTAACAGTGACTAGCTAACACCAGCTGATCCACTCATAAGGACCCATTGCTTCTTGCAGCAAATCTTTTGATGAACACTCCATGATATTTAGCTACTGCTATAAAATGGTATTAAAAGAACAAATAGCAAGAGAGCAGTTTTACTGAATGTACAAAATCACTACTCAAATCCTCCTTCCTTTAACTTGCGTTATAAAAATGTATCTATAAAATATATTTTCTTACTGATTACTGATTATTGATGCATACATTACGAAAACAATAAAATGCAGAGCTTTAAAGCACTTGTATGCAGTCGTCTTCTCTTAATCAAAACATGATGTAATTGTAAGAAAGCAGGGCTCAACACATACTCCTTGACGGACAGTAGATGCATCCAACACAAGCTTTGCCATTCGCAAATTATTTTGCCTTAGCAAAATATTGTTAAGACTCACTGAAGCGCCAACCTTTGTGGAGGCAAACCTGGTAGGGGTAGGAACATCTCACCTCCAGCAGTCTTTCCTGTATGCGCTGTTGTTGACTGCACAAATGTTTCCAAAAATCCCTGCTTTTGCCACAGAAAAAGCAAATAACTTCTAAAAAAATTAGCGTAATAAAGCTATGCCATGACCCAGCTATCATACATTGCAATTGTGACAGGATTACTAGCAGAGCCTAAAGACATCCCAGGATCTGGGCATTAAACTATAGAGCCTTTGGGGCAAGGCTACTTTGTCATTGCTCGTACGCGCACCACCCCATATACAACAGAGCCAGCATATTTAATGGCATGCATCATATATCACTGCCATCTCCAAATCCTGCATAATCTTGGGTGAGACTCTTAAAAATACATTATTTCAGACAATAAATTGGATTCTTGCCGTTTGCCTTCTGTTTACAGAGTTGTACAGACATGCTTTCAGCTCCTGGCAATTGCAGATGTGAGACATGTACTCTGAAAGAGTGGAACCTGCCTGAAGATTCACACGACTTGCATGCACAGGGCTTCTGGAAAAGATGACCAGATATCACAAGAGACAATTGCAGGTGATAGGAACTGCCCCGGCAATCTTACAAGTTGTAAATGAGAATAATGGCATTAGCAGTAGTTTATTTCCAGACAGTGTGGGCTAATTAGCATGGTCACAGTTGGAAACTCCCACTGTTGGGATGTGGAGAAACGAGAAGTGTTCTGGCACTTCAGTTGTTGAGAAATCCTCCGTACTTTGTTGTTTTCATTTCTTTTGTGACTTCCAAGAAGACTTAGACAACTGTAGAATATTGAGCACACTCATCTCGAGGGAGGGGAAGCATTTACTCCAGCTTGTTTACTCAACAAACACATTCAACAAACACATGGTTTGCCTGGGCTCAGGGAAAAGGGCTCTCTGCTGTCCCTAGCAGGTGCTTGCACCCAAGGCTGAGGCATACCTGAGACGAAGGGTTGCCAGAGCAGGGAAGAGAGACATGAAGGAATATCCTCCTACAAGGCACAGATCCACAGAGAATTGCATTACCCATTTTTGTTTTTTCAAGGGCTTCTGAAACCAAGATACTAAGTTTTTCTCAAAGCTGGGGAACATTTTGTGGTTAAGATCTGAGCCAGATTCCTTCATGCCACAGAAGAGCTGTAATTTCCCTATATTCCATTAGTGGTTTAGTTGTGAAGCCAAAAAATAAATACCATTGACTCACTTATTATAAATTCACTTCTAGCAAGGTGATAAGGACCCCAGCTCTGATCCATCAAAGGGCTTTGGGAAAATGCTTAACTTTAAGCGCATGAGTACTACCACTGCTGTCAGCACTTTGCTGGATCATAGCCACAGGGCTCAGCATTTTGCAGTAGAATCCTCATTGTTGAGTGCATTTATCAGGTCAGCTTCCAGCACGCTTACCAGTGCCTCTCCTATCATTAGTAACCTAGTATCTTATTTGCATTTAAGCAAAAGCTTCCTTTTAAAAACCACACGCCATTAAAAGCAAAACAAAACCATAGCTACTGAATAAAATGCATAAAATGTGCATGTTCCTGCTCCCTACCATAACTCACCTCCTTCATTCCTAGACTGGCTCCTTTCTTCATACAAGACTTGCTGCGTCCTTCTTCCAGCTGCTATCAAACTCTAAACCCTGTAAATTCACGGACCATTTTTAAACTGCGTGGGAAATTTCCTTCTCTGCCAAGCCTGCCACTCTGTATGATACACCAATCAGTCTTGCTGATGAATTCTAATATTAAAGCCAAATTACTAAACACTCCAGTGAAATCGGAGGCAGTCAAATAAATTCCTTATGTTTCCACTTGAGGAACAGCTACTGAAGAGATGCAGCAGGTCAGAGGGAAGAATGGGCAAAGTCCTTAATTCCCGTGGGAGCTAGTTTTTGGATTTCCTACGGTACTTCGCCCCTCCTACCACCGCCGCTCTTCTCTCACGTCTCATTCATCAACGGGAGAAAAGCACGAGCCCAGCACCTTTGACAGGACCCCAAGCCGGCCACAGCTTTGCAGAACCATGGTCCAGGCCCTTTCCATAACCCATGGAGACTAGAAGGCCTGAAATAAAATTCTTTAAATAAAATAATACACCAAATAGGTTATATTAGAACAAAAACCTAGAATCGAATAGAATATTCATACTATTCTATGATTCTGTGAATAGTAAAACCTCTAAATGACTAGAGCTGAAATGGAATGGTTTATATACCTGTGGTTTATACACCTGTGATCCATAAATGCACTCCCACCCTGTCCTTGGTTTCAGATCGACAGCAACTTTTCTGGATCAAGGCAAACTCTGCCCAGGCTATCACCATTGTTAAGGAAAATGGCAGACAGAGAGAAAATTTAACAGATCTCATCCTTGCTGCAAACCCAGATATCCTGTCCATTTTTTTGGCACTTAAGTATGACCATGGGTACTGTTTGCCATAAAATCTCAGGTTCCTAGCATTGAAATTAAGCTAAGTAGCAAATTCAGTACAGTACAGCCCAAAGTGCGCTACAGGTGCTTGGGAAAACCATTCTTGATACTACCGAGAGAAATGTGGCTACCTTCAGCTTCCAAAGGGGCAACCTTTGCAGTGTGAAACATGGGAGCATGCAATGCCCCTTTGGAAGGAAGGAAGAAGAGCTGCAGCTTCAACCCGGGGCTTCCCAGGAGGCAGAGAAGTGCTTTATTGGGTCCCTGGGGAGAAGGGGAAAGTGCTCGAGGGAGCTGGCGGCTCTGTACTGTGCCCCATTTCAAATGCCGGGAAAAACACAGTGCATTTTGAGGGAATCCAAGAGGGAATTGGAGAACAAGCACAAGCTGAGAAAACTACGAACTGAGACTCAAAGAAGCAGAGCTGTTCAGTCCCAGGAAAAAAGAGACTGAAAGAGAACACGAGTCTCCAAATAAGTAAAAGGCTGCCGTCTCTGGAGCAAGACAAGCACAGAATTAAATTTAGGAACAGCTTTCTAAGGACAAAAATAATGAAGCACTGGGAAAAATCACCCACTGAACTTGTGGCATCTGTGTCTTTGGAGGTTCTAAAGCAGGTTAGATGAGCACATCCTGAGATCCTTCCAGACACACTGCTCTACAAAGGCAGCTGGGCATCATAAGGTGAGTGATAAAAATAAAAAGGATCTTGAAAGGCAGAGATCTGGGAGACATACATTTTGTACCATTTACCAGCTTGCACATTTGTGCCAGGAGACGTTAAGGAAAAATCTAAATTGCTGAAAGTGGCTAGTCGCACAAAAGGATGGCACTGGGATAAAAGCATCAGACCAGAGGAAATAATACTTTCGTTTCTGGCTCTGCCAGAGATTCATAGCATGACCATGGGCGAGTCGCTTCATCTTTCCCTGCTGTTATCTGTGCAATGAAGATAATGATAATTCCTTTATCTATTTTGACTTGAGGGGCAGGAATTAACTATTCAGATGCTGCCAGCACAATCTTTGCTTTGGCCTGCAGGCACTGCTGTAAGGCAAATAAAGAAAAGAAGGAATACCTGCAAGCATTACTCCTGGCAGCCGGCTTCTTCTATTTAAATCACAAGCAACTTGGCGACACCACGTTGAGCTCAAACATGGAACAAAAACCCTACGTGAGTGACAAAAAGGAAAATTACGGGGAAATTTGTGGTAAAGGCTTATTTTCATAATTTAATAACTCTCTCCAACTTCTGTTTCCAAGCAGTAGCACTCGTTGTATGCTTAAAGATGTGCACTGTGTAAAATTGCTTTGCTGAGGTGAAACTGCGGAGTTGAGAACCGAGCAACACAATGCCTGGGATGAAAATCAGTGTTTTGAATGGGATAAATGCAGCTGTGTATGAAAGCATGGCTCTTGAGTCTCCTGCTCTGCAGAGGCATTACCTTCCTGCAGGAAGCAAATACAGACTCTCTTCTGACAAAATATGTCAGGCTTTTCCAGTCCAGTTGGTTTCTGAAGGTGCTGAAAAGGATTTAGAGACAAACTCAAGAATACTCCGTAACAATTCTGACATGAAAACCCAATTTACAGACTGTACAGGGACTCTCTAGTCCAATTTTTACCCTCTACTGCTGACAGCACTTGCCTACTCAGCTGGGTCACCACGGGCTCTGGAGGTCAGGGCAATGCTACGGGAACAGGAAAACAGCCTGAACATCCAAGGATAGGACTGCCATCCAGAAGCTAAATGGTTCCAACAGAAATTTCAGATGTTTTAAATTGTAGTTGCACATGCGATGCATAAATGGACATGTCTGTAGCTTCTCCTCAGCATCAGAGCTGTGGTCAAACAGGTTTCTGTCTGTAGCACCTTGCTTAATGCAGTCTATACTGGTTGGTGCTGGTCCTCATGCAACAGTATTTTTCACTGCTTTGTGGGTATGACTGATCAAAAATCAGGCAAGATAAATGCACACAGGATAGCAGAGTGGGAATTTTCTGCCCTTTTGGCTTGCATTTCCGATAATGCTACTCTCTGAAGCATCAGGGGGGAAAATGTGCCACAAATCCCCATTTTAGATCCATCCATCTCCTGGCTGCGAAACAAAAAGAGTGGCTTCACTGTTCCTAGATATGGCTAGGAAGAGGCTTATAGGTATCAAGCAACTTACTGCTTCAGAGTAAGCATTTATGAAGCTGCACTCTCCAAATGTATCTTGAGGCTTTGGTGACATCTTGTCATCCAGCATTCCCAAGACCTCATTAGAGAAAGATGGAGGGAAGACAAGTCTCACTGCATCCAGATTCCTCATTTGGTTCACAAACACTGTAATAGGGCTACAGATCTGGTTTTGGCAAGTTCTCCTTGTACTGATCACTTACTTCCTCTCACCTTTGTAACTGCTACAAGAGAAAAGGGGATTTCAACACGATCAGTTACTGGGGATTCCTCCTTCAGAGGAGTTTCTTGGCTCTCTTTTCCAACTTGGACCAGGGGATGTCTTGGATAGATGTAAGCAAGTGCCCTACTCCTTCCATCTCTCTCACCTTCATCTTTATTCAGTGTGTGGACTAGACCACCAAAAAGTTTATTGAGCAAATAGAATATATATATCTGCATGTCTCCATACATGCAATACATAAAACACTTCCCTGTTTGGTATTACCCTGCATGTTTATGACTCCCCCTTGACCAATACTCATGCTGCAAGTGCTCGACTCATCCAGTGGCTGGCTGAAATTGCGCCTTGAAGATGGCTAAAAGTAGTCCAAACAAGGCGGGTGACAGGATGCGGTGGCTACTAGAGCTTACTGCACAAACACCAGCTGCTCAGAGGCATTTGCCGGCCTTCACAGGTCTGCGATGATCTTACCTCCCACTCACTCTCGGAAAAAAGCAGTTTACAGCACTACTGAGGGCTGCCCACCCAGTACAGGTGGGCGTTCATTAAGGTTATCCTTCAGAGGACAATTTGAGACATTCACAGGGCTACCATCTCAAGATCAGACATGTACAATAGTTTGTCTGCATGGGGTCAGAGCTCAAGCCACTTAGACTAAAGAGACAGAAATTGAACCCTATGGGTTTCTCCACTATTCTATTCCCCAAGACTTTGCCTATCAGGATGACTTCTCTTTTCTTAAATGTGCCCTGCATAAATGTGAGATGGTAACAGTAAGTGGCATTAAAAATGTGAATGATGAATGCTATGCATCAGGTAGCATGATTAAATAACTACGTGTAGATTCTGGGGTATATTAGCTTCTCCGCCTTCTGACATGATAATTGATCATCCCTAATCTATGGCAGAAACAAAACAGAGATTACCTCCTCTCAAACAATTCAGTTTCTATTCTCCTTTGTTTATTCCCCCCCTTCTATACAAGGGGAAAGCCCATTAACTAGCTCTAACTGTTTTTAATTTAGCGGTACTGAAAACGGGATCCTAGCAATGCACGTAATTGATCCCGTTTTCACAGGACCGCCTTCCAAGGAGTAGCAAAGGTGAAGCATTCGCATTATCAAGGTCACTGCAGTGAATGCAAGAATAACAAAGACTTGGGTTTGCATCAGGATTCAATTACAGTGAAGAATTCAAATGTTGCTAGACTGCTGTTCCCCCCCCGGCCCCCGAATGAGAAGTACTCTAAGAGAGCTAAACACAGTTAAGCGGGCTTAACAAAAAGAGCAATATTTAAAACGGTTTAGTTAAAACTCTGTACAAATACCCTGGACTCAACCAGAACGTGTTTTATGCTCATTTAACTTGGATTTGCAAATTTATAGGCAGTAGGGAAACCAAGATAATCAATTTTAAATCAATATCCCCAGATTTTAAGGCCAGAAGAGATAATTTAGCCCTCCCACAAAATAACACTGAGTTTTCATCTTCCTTTAAATCAATAATGATTCACCCCTGGGGGCTGATTACCAAACTTCACCATGCAGTGACTTGCTGCAGTACTGCCCATCTTGCCCTGTGTCCTTAATTACAAAACCACAGTTATATCTAACAGTCATGTCTGCTTGGGTAAAGGAGGGACTCAATTTAAAAAAGGGGGTAAACTTGGTTAATAAAAAAAAGAAGAACATTTTAAGAAATAACTGAACTTTGCGCTGGAAATTAATACTGAAGACAAAAAGTATTAACAAAGATAAAACTCAATACAACAGTTACTTGCTAAGAACCTGAAAAACAAAATAGAAAAGGACGCTTTTAAATATAGATATACACACATGCATGCTTCCACGAGTCATCCAAAAAAAAAAATAAATCAAGAAAAGCCTTAAGTAAGGATGTATGCTTCAAGAGTACATTTTGAAGTTGAATGTTCCTTGAAGACTGTCAGTGAATTTCCAAGCAATTTGGCAACATTTATCAGTCTATAAAAGTCATAAGAACAGCCTGATTTTAAAAAGCCTGCAAATACTGAACTATCGCATCTGATCAGTATGAACTGTCCACATGCATTTTTATACTATATAGCACTACAGTGTACAGAATTCAGCTCCATGGATTACCCTCCCATGAGCCTTTTTCTACCAGTGATGAATGCATCTGAGAAAAGTGGAAATACGTTTTTCTCAGTGTTACCATCCATTCAAAATGTTACATAGCTAAGAAAAAATATAATCCCATCCAGTCGTACAGCTGCCAAGCAACTGCTTGCAGAGACCTGTATTACTTCATGCAGTACACAATCACTTTATTTATTGGACTCCAACCAAAATTACTCAAGCCATTAATGCCCGTCCAACTTCTTGTGTGTCGCTCTGATAAGAACTTCATATTACTTACTTCTTTCTGCTGCTAACTGAAAGGCATGCTGACCGCATAGGCACATCTTACCTTGTATCTCAAGAAAGATATGGTTATCATTCTTGCATGGTTTCCAGTGGCTGCTTAGTCTTGTATCTGCTGCATAAATATGGACCGCGAATTCCCACTGGCATCACTGGGGTGCTGCTCGTTTTAAAATTGCTGGAGCTAGCTGTGTTCTCTTTTGTTTATTCTGAGACTATGGCCCTTAAAGCCTGGATGTGACATTTAAAAGGGCCATTAAATGCCACATCCTCTCTTGACCATGAATCTTCTCTAACACGGCAGTATATTATAATCTCAGTGATCTAATTCTCGAGATCATCTCTTTACTGACAAGACCCAGGATGGTCACTATGATAAAGCTCTGGCAACTCAAAAAATATCTCAGTCACTGACCCAATAATAAATCTGATGCTCTCTGCTTCATCTTTTCCTCAGTAAGGCATGTCAAATCATATACTATGACTATATACAAAATGACCCGGGCAAAAGGATTTTCAGAAAATTGTGGGGAAAAAAAGCAGTTTTGCAAAACAAACACTGCATTGTTAAAAGAATGAAAATCAAAATTATTATACTTTCACACACCAGAGAATCTCACTTTCTTAACACTCTGGGGAAGAATTTATGTTTAGAGCCAAAATTTCTAGAGCCCAAACAGAAACACAAGCAGCAGCTGTGAAGGCATCCAGAAGAAAAAGTGGGAACATCAAATCTACCTGAGACATCTGGCCACACCTTGCATTTGTCTGCATGAGAGACTACTCACCAACTTCATCAGAAGTAGCTTCCATACAACTAAGACAAGAATTAGATCCACTAAGGGAAGAGGAAACATAATATAACCCTCCAGGTACTGAATTAGTCAAAGCAGTGCATGAAACACAAGACCATCTGGACCTAGGGTCAGCTGCCATTTCCATAGGAAGAGATCCTATCTATGGTCTTGTACTGTTCAGCAGTCCTTATCAGGAAGGACTCAGATGCACAGCAAGATTCAATCCCTAACCCTGTGTTCCTGCGCGGAGCACTAAAAAGTAGTCAAGAATCACTGAGGAGACGGGGAGAACACAAATAAACTAAGTTAACTTTATGGCTCAACCTCGACTCCAGCAAAGCGCAGTGCCACCAGACGCTGGTGACTTTGGGTCTCTTCCCAAAGCACCGTGAGGTTCAGTTAACATGTTCTGTTGAAGTATGTACAGCTTCATCTTTGGAGATAGCTTTAGGCCTGTGGCTAAAACAGTCTCTCCCCGAGATCCTCCTTGTCCATCCTTTCCCACATACATTTAATTAAAAAGCCATGAGTGCTGAGCTGCTAATGATGACCTTTTATTGAAAATCATCTTCCCTTGGCAAGTTGCTCCTGTCTTATTCCTACCCACGACTTCTTCCACAATAAGCCACTTCTACCTATACTTTCTTTGATGGGCTGACAAGAAAACAGTTGACACAATTTTTTCATTTAAGGTCTGTGATGTGTGGCTGGGTTTACTTCCATAGACAAGGCTCTTCCCAGCAGCTCCCAGAAGTCCAGGTTTCTCTCCTCCCATGCTGACACGCAGAAATACCCTGCACAACAGAGCTCAAATGGAGATGAACACTACTCCCTCCTGGCCCCCGCCAATTTTTTTTTTTCTTTTATGTGTGTATATAAAACAGGCAGCGGTGAATACTACAGCCAGCAACAGAAAAACCTCTGGAAATGCATAAATATCAGGAAGCCACAATGTTACTGTAGCAGGGCTATGGGAAACGTCTGGTGCCTCTCCAAGTGCTCTCCTACCACTTGACAGTACAACCGTTTGGATGATGGGAACGTCTCTCTGACAGGCTCTTAAGTCTCCTAAACTAGATTAATCTACATGCAGCATACAGCAAAGCTACACATACATCCTAATGGTCTGAAGTGCCAGCTCCCATGATAAATATACGCATCCTATGTGCAATTATGCCTGCTTCTTAATAGCATTAAGATGGCTGCAAGATACTAATTACCAAGTAAGAATTTTGCAATTATACTCCATCATACCTTACTCCTGACACAGCGACTTTTAAATAAACAAGGATTTTGGTTTTGACATCACCATAGAAAAAGGAGTTTTCTCCTTTGATTCCTTTTAACTTTCCAAGTGTGATCATGGAATTACAGAAGAGTAAAAATCCCCATTCGCTGAAGTACTGCCAGGGCTTCACTGTAGCCATTTCACCGCTATTAAGAAACGTTGTTAGCCCTTTTACTAATCAGTGGGCGGAATTATGTTATTTGAAATGAAAGCAATCTCACTAGCTAATTCCTGCTATTCTCCAGCCAGAATTTCAGTGTTTGTTATGAACTGTTTGCAGACTTACCTTTAGTTTAATGAACAATTCTGCAAGATCCAAGGTATTCCCCATGCCTAAAGCCAATGTCATTAGACAAAACACATTTCTTACCTGCATTGCCTACAAAGATACTGGGAAAGAGCTTCCACCACAAGTAAAGAGTACAGAAAAGCCTCTTTCTGAGGCACACGAGAGGGATGTCATGAGAGAGTTGTGCCAAAGCCACTCAGGCACAGAGGTAACATCCTTGCAGTGAAGTAAATGGCAAAGTCCTTGTTTGACTACAGTGGGAAAAGAATTAAGCCAGTGCTGAGCAATTTATCCATCTCCCCTTTCAGTGTTACCTCCTGACATTAAAATAGACATCATGGTCATCTGGGTAAGAAGCCGGTTAGATGAGATTATAACAAGGATAATGCAAACCTAATCCAAACCATTCTATGACTCTAAGTGTGGGAACCTGCTGCATTGAACACAATGTGAAACGATGCACTAATGATAGCAATATTTTTCCACTGTTCACGCGAGCACAGAGACAAATGTTGCGATCTGTCTCTGTCTGCCTTTTCTGGAGTGCTGTTTTATGACACAGTTAATGATTTGGGGAAAAAAACATAATAGCCTTGTACTGCAGCAACTGCAAATGATCTTTGCCTTCCATCTTGGAAGATGAGTAACGGAGGCCTGTGTTTGACCCCTTTATAAGCATTTTGCTTGTGACTGGGGGGGGGGAAGTTGGAATGAACACCTAAAAATAGAAGTGTGCAAATGATGCCATAATGTACAGCTACCTTGTTTACCATTATCCTTAGCCATAGATTTATCATTGTGCTCTTAACACATGCTGTACATCTTCTCTTTCCTCTTTTTTTTCCCCCTCCCCTTCTCTTCTAATTGGAACTCAGTCTGTGAAATGTAATTAAAGCTCTCATAAATACTGCCAGTGAGTGCACCTTTTTTCTTCCAAGTAACTACTAACATCTTCGAGAAGACCTCATCAACCCCTGATAGAATACAGACTAATGTATCTTTTCACACACCCTGCTCAGGATGGGGAAGTCAATCTTCCCACCTTCCACATAATTAAAGTCACCCACATTATGTGCTTTTCCTTCGCCACTCCCTCCCCTTCTCCGACACATGTATCACCCTGTCATCAGCTCTTTTTCTTTCATCTGATTTATTCTGTTTCTAATCACTGAACAAAATCCAGTGCTTTTGAGAAGAGCTGGAGCAGTCCTAGGCACAGCTCGGCACCAGGTTTCCTTTTTCTTGCCTCCTCCCATCTTATATTAAAAGACAGTGCTTTTAACTCTCCTTTAAAAGGGATTATTTCCTGCAATCTAGAGAGTTTATTCATGCCTGCGAGCAGAAAAAAAATACCCTCTTCCATTCAGGGTAAATGACTGAGACATTAACAATGAAATTCAATGGTACTTCAAAGACTCCTTTGGGCCCTAAAGGTTGTATAGGGCTGCCCGGGGACCGAAGGAAGCCGTTAACCCAACAGGTGGCTTCATTTGGTCTGTGAAAAATAGCGGCTGCTTCTCTCGGAGAGGAAAACACTCCTGGATTCAGCCAAATGACAGCTATAAAAACGTCTGACTGGAGGCATCTCTAAACTTTTCACTTTGCCCACCTGGCAAAGGCAGAAGGTGACTGCTGTGTGCGCCAGGGCACTGCTCCAGATGTGGCACCGAATCTCTCCTGCTATGGAAAAGGGCAATAGACCTTCCAGGGTCCAATGGTTTAGGAGCCACATGTGTGCCCCATCCCCAGAGGTACATCATTACTTCTATGAGGCAGAGTAGCTGGAGCAGGAGACACAGAGGCAGGAGTCCTGACAGCCCTATATTTCAGATATTCTTCCATCAAACCACCAGCACAGCCCATTGGGCACCGGACCCGGGCTCAGACACAGGGACCGGGGAGCAGAGCAGACCCTGGATGGCAGCATCCCAGGGGAGGACAGCCTGACACAGCGCTCTGTTGTGATGCCCCTGGCTAGGAGGCAGTCCCCTCACCAGCCCCTGGCAGATGCTGCCTCATGATTCAAGTTCAAAAGTTAAGAAAGAAGCAGAGAAACCGGGAGGAGCCGGGAGGAGCCACAGAAATCTCTCCAGAGGATAAACAAAGTGTCAGCCTCTTTAGCACTTCATTACTGCTATCGCTTGTTTTTGTTAAGTGCTTTTTTTGGACCCTCATCAGTGAGTAGATACCAAGCCACTCTAAATTCTATTACTGCCAAAGGCCAAGTAAAACCCAAGGTATTTACTGAAGAGGTAGCAATTGCTCTCCTGCTGGACAGAAAGTCAAAAGGATCGGGATTTTAGTTACATTTAATAGTCTGGGCACCGGAATTTGCAACCACTTGGAATGGACACTGTCACATTATTAACGGCTTCATTTTTAGCAGACAAAGCACAATTCACCAACCAAATGTATTGCAGGTAATACCTTGCACTCAGCTGGACTCGGATCAAAGATTGTCTTTCCTGACTGATGGTATAAAAGAGGGAAGAAGGGAACTGTCACTGTTGCAGTTAAGATTTGGTAGCAAACCGACCCCACGCCACACTTTTCCCCAAGCTGTTCAGCATACTTTAGCTCACTAAATGCTTTGGATAAACATACTGTTGACTGACATTTCTATTTTTCATGCTGCAGTGAAATTGAAACCGCAGTAATACTGAAACCAATTCAGAAAGAAAAAAAACAAACCCAAAACCCAACAACCCACCCATCAGCCCATCTCCAGTCGACTTTGACCAGGCTCTCTTATCTGCCCTTAAAGCAAATTTGGCAAACAGGTTAGGAAACATCTCCAATGCAGCTCAGGGTTCCAGACCTAGGGAAAGGGCTCAGCAGGGGCAGAGGAGCAGCAAGAGTCGTCCTAGCCCTGGTGTGTGCCCTCTAATTGGTCACACCACATCTCTGTGCCTCAGTTGTCCCATCAACAAACCAGATGCCTGAAAAACCTCTCTGACGAAAGCCAGTGCGTAAGTTCTAGGCAATGAAATAACAATTTACTGACATAAGGCAACCTTTCCAATGATGCTGTATCCATCAGGTCTGGATACAAGAAAGCTGAGCCAACTTGCACTTATTTACTGCATTCATTTGCATAATGACCATGTATTTCCCTTCCATACTTTGTCCTAAATGAAGAACCGGACACTGTACAACTGAGTTTAAAACAGCAGTCATTGTACGTTGACTAGTATCAGAAGATACAGGAACAGTGTGAGGCCACGACAGATGCACAATTGTTATCTGAGCACAAGTAGTATTTAACAACTGCCTGACTACTTCATGATGATTTGTTTTGTTTTATAGAGATGTTCTGGAGGGGCTGCAAATAGCACTCAAAGCCCTGCAAGGCTATCTGACTCTGGCAGAAGTCCCCCTTGAAGACTCAGCCAACACGTAGCAGAGGGTTTGGTGCATCACCTCTGTGGAAAGCACAGGGCATTTTGTCCTTCACGCACACTCAGCTTGGCTAGTTGCTGTCTGCAATTTTGGAAAAGGCAGAGAAGGGTCTGTGTCGTCATGTGCATCCTTGCCCAGTCATCCTCCAGCTCCTTTCCATCTCCTTGCAGGGACCGAGTCGCACCTGGTACAAAAATATGTACAATAAATTAAATAACCCAGTCATTTCTGCAGCAATAGTCTTACAGTTTACTGAACTGGGTGAGAGCACCTCTCTGTGGAAACTGTCCTTGCATGGCCAGGCGTTTAGAGGCTCATGCTTTAAGTCTCCAGTAAGGTCAGCGAGTGATTTCACGCTTGGTGCCACCCCTCAGGAGAACAAGGCAGAACCATGGACCTGCGTGGTTTAATGATCCAAGGCAGGAACCCATCGCAGGAAAGGCAGAGCCCTGGAGATGACAGGATAACGGCACAGTGGAGATCAGTCCACACTAATGCTGAACTGTGTGAAAGACAACCCAGGAGATTAATAATCAGCACAATTAATAATCTACTTGACTGAGCACCCCCTTCTCTCCTTGGATTGAGGTAGTTTGCAGAAAGTTGTGAAGAAGCTATGAAGGAACAGCACACAGGGTCCCATAAACCCTTGCAAATCAAAGGAGGAAGAGCAAGCCCAGTTTTCTGCTTTTACCTGATTCAACACTGCTTCCTTTCATCTCATTTAGGGACACAGAGCAAAGATGCACAAGTTGGCACAGCAGGATGCAGAAGCACGGTGAGCGATTGCAATGTGTATTCCCGGGAAGGCAGCAAGTGGGTGCTGGTGCCCTCCACTGGCATTTTCCACGTAATTCTGCCAATTTACTTGAGGCACCTTTGTCTCTCTCTCTGCCAAAGGCCCTGCAGAGCTAAGGGGTGGGGAGCAAAAGGCTCCTTCTACCACCTGACTTGCCCACCACCCCTGGCCAAAACCCACAGGGTGGATTTTGGCAAAGGCGTAACAGAGTTTGCAAATTTTTCCACCATTTCCTTCAGAGCAGTGCTCTCTCCCAGGCTTACCCAAGCCGAAGCGCTGACAGATCAGGCTGGCGAAAAGCAATGCATTGCTCCGGCTTGCTGCACTGCTGCAGAAAAACTCTCACCCAGCCCCACCATAGCCAGTGGGTGTCCTGCATCGATTTTGTACAGGGCCTTTTGATCAAACCCCCCTATTCTTAAAAATTATCAAGCTTGAAGAAGCAGGAAAATAAATAAATAATGATGCTTTCCTTCTGGTGATTTCTATTGTACTGATCTAGCTGGAAATCCTATTAGTTACTCGCTTTGATCAGGACTGTTCCTCCAGGACTGTGAGATGCAGAAAGCGTTCCACCACGCCGGCGCAAGAGCACATCTGAAGTGCATTTTAATTAAAGCCTTCCAACTCTGGAGCTTTTTGTAGTATTTGCATGTAGCTGAACTTTGGCCCAGCTGCTGTGGAAGAAACGCGGTTTATTGCTGGGCTGTCTGTCACCTTGGCGCTGCTCTTGGCTCTCCAGGTAGAGCTCTCCAGCCCCCCAGGGAGGATGGGAGGGGCATTAAGCTGGGATAAAGCACTAGCCAGTCCTGTTACTGCTATTACATTAATGGTTCGCAAGAAATACAAGTGCCAGCAGTAGCATTTCAGATGACTTTCGAGGAACAAGCAAGGGGTTTGCTGTTCAAGTGCACTGTAATAGCAATCACAGTAGAAGATGTGGGAAAACCTTCCAAGCCTCACTGAAACAAGCCTCTCCAATAACAAGCAATCCAGGGGAAAAAAGCATTTCATCCTGATACTCTAAAATAGTAATTAGGAACCTGTAATTCATGCACACGGCGAGCTGGAGCTCCATTTGGATACAGCAAGATCCTTCCCGAGGTGCAGACACCAGCCTGCTCCATGGGTGCAGACACCAGGTCAATCAACAACCAAAGGGAAAAGATCTGGCCAAATGAACAAATAAATAGATAACTTACAAACTGCGTATTAAGGAGAGGTCAGGCTCAAGGCAAAAGAAAACAGGCAGGAGGAAAACAGGGCCAGAAAACTGTGGAGTGGCCTTGCAGCACAGAGAGCCACCCTCTTTGAATGTGGGCCCAGCTAGTATGCAATTTGGTAGGAGGGCAGCAAGAGTGAAAGGCATCTGAGCCGTGTGAGCCTTACAAAGCTGTCACAGATATCCAGGTAAAACTAGGGTGGGTAACCTCTGCCTTCTGCCCAGCGTGTGTCCTGCATGTTCGTACACACACAAACGCGTACATGCTGCCATGGGCGTACTTACACCTTCATGCTCATTCAAATTCCTGTTATCAGCACCATAATTGCACGGGAAGGGAGAAATGTCCTGTGAAGTCCCTATACCCTGAGTGGTGTTTCCATAGCACAGCTCACTCAATGCACAGTTACTGAAACACAAACGTTTCAAACTACTCTGGCTCCTCCACCATTATATTTAACTTCTGAGGGAGATTACTATAAAGAGCTTACTTGATACAGTAAAGAAACCGCAGCCAGAGAGCAAGTGGGACGTTTATTAAATGCCAACGAGTCCCCTGCTATTTCTCTAACAGCACTGGAAGTATTTTTACATTCTTTTTTTGGCTTTGGTTTTTTTTTTTTTTTTGAGTTCTGGTGTCTTAAGAGCACTTTCAGAACTATGTAGAGTGTTAAAAATGTAAAACTACTTTTAACGCTACAATCAGAGAAATATCAGACAAAGGAATTATCAGCTTGCAGACTGAGACTAAAGAGCTGAATAGGATTTTATTAGCAGTAAAATTCAGAAGCTGCATTCATGGGAAAAAAAAATATACGTTGATGTCGTCTGGGCAGTGAAACCATTTTAGATGCTTTACTTTTGCTCTCTGCCAAGTACTGTGCTCAGCACAATACAAAGAGAACTTCTTGGCCCCGAAGACTGTGTTCTAAGGTGATTAGAATTAGATTAATGCAAGATTACTTGGCAATACTTTAAAAATATGCCAGCAAAATGGGAAATAAAATGTTAAACCAGCACCATCACTCTTGCAACGTAACATCAGTGGTGCTGCTCTGCGAGAAGACAAGCTTCTTACAGCTCTGACCTTGTGCAGCTCTTACCACATCTGAGGGCAGCACAGCCCACTCCATGCTTTTTGGAAAATATCAATATTTGCTCCTCATACACCTCTAAAAATCTAGACTCGGGCTGCCCAATCTCTGTTACTTTACCCCAAGCCTGAGGCACCACTGCTGGCGGTGATCCCAGCAGCTGCAGGGTGTTGCAGAGGGATCTGTGTCATTCGTGCTGGCTGCAGCACCTCAAGACGGGTATTTTGGGCAGCTCTTGCTCCCTCGTACCCAGCCGCACGGCACCACCTGGGTGCAGTCCATGGACAGATCTTCCCCAGGTGTAACCTGGTATTTCCTTTTTGTAGCTCATGGGACTGCCTCATAACTAACATGCTTTGAAGGAGACTAATTGCTTTACCATAAAGATATTTGTCTCACTGCCACTAGGACATGGTAAAACCTGCACCCTACTGCACAACGTGCAATAGATGTCATCGGTTGAACCTCATTGGAAGAACTTCAGCGCCTTTCTCCCTCCCTTTTTTAGGAGGAGGATGGATAGGGATGACTATTTCTTACTATTTTTATTTTCATCTATAAATAAGACATTTTAATTTCATGTCAAAACTGAAAGGTCTGTCTGCAGATGCAGGAAAACGCTTTTTATTTCATCTTTTAATGTCCTCATATATCAACAACAGGGTTGTCTTGCATATTTCAAGAATAAAAATGACCTCTAACTAAAAGTCGCATTGTAATTTTGGGGATTTTTTTTTTCATATTGCAAAGAACTCTCTCAATATTCAAGCATGTATTTCTAATACTCCAAGTATAACAAAAAGACTTATAACAAACTATGAAAAAGTAGCAATTACCGACTGGGGAGTTATAAATAAAAGAGTGAAATATTCAGCTGATCCATAATTCATTTGGTAGCAGACACCCAGCCATCTGGGCTGGGGTGAACCCACGACTCTGGAATAGGACAGCGGCTGAAGATTTTGCATTCAGAATAAACGCAGCCATCACAAAAAAAAATTATAATCAAACAATAAACCCTTTGTGCAATGCTGGCTTTCAGGTTTTCCTTTGTTCTGCCAGAATGTTTGTTTTTTAACTACCTATGATTGCATTCTCAGATTACATGTGACCACGCTTCAAAAATAAATCAAAATACTTCCCGAAGCTGATTACCAGCATATGCATGGGACTTCACAAACGAAATTATTCTCTCTTCCTGCCTGAACCCTCACTGGCAGCCCAATACTCATTTTCACATTTCCCTGGACACAAAGCGTGTTCACAGCCAGCAGAAGGATCCTGCCCCAAGGCGCAGCCATGCTGCCATGCGGTACAGTGCAGGGTACACCCAGGTTTAAATGGAGACCATGGTCTTCGAGACAGTACTAGTTTACCTCTGCTTATTAAAATACCCCTGTATTCACCCATACTGGTATGGAAGATTACACTTTGCTTTTAAGAGTACATCGTTCTAGGTGAAACGCTGCGCTATCTGTGTTAATGCACTGGAAGCTAGTGCGGCATCTCTAAATGACAGTGCTTTCCAAATAAATGGGCAATCGCATGCCTTAAACCCTCTATTTATGCCACTAATAGCCCCTCTCTGACCAACGTGAATCTAAAGCACAGCTTAAACTATCAGACATACCAAATTCATACAGGATTGCCTGCAGCTGCTAAAATTTTCTCAGAGTTCATAAAATGATTAGACAAATTCATGGGAGAAAAACCCATTAAGGGCTATAAAGCACGAAGAGGTGGTCCCTGGAGGTTGGAAGGAAGCACTGGTATGTGTCTGCCTCATGCTCATACCCTTGTTATAGTATTCTCTACTGATCATTGCTGGGAAGATGATGCAGCTCAGTGGATCGAGTACTGTTACAATGGACATTTAGAGGCAAGCCCTGCTCACCACCCTGGCTGCGGAAAGGGAGTTTTCCAAAAGTAAGTATCTGCTTAAGCTTTCGCAGGCCCTAGGCCAGCAGTTCTGGTTGAAAAGTAGAGTCGCAAAACCAGCCTTGCTTCTCATGTGAGATGCATGCAACATGCTGCATCTATTGGAGCTTCCTCTTGGACATTTCTTTTTATTCCTAAAGAAAATAAGCAAGCTGCCCCCCTCCCCAAGCCAAACCAAGAGACTTGAAAGTTGCAAGAATCAGACCCTGAACCTTACAGGACTTGAACCTGTCCATTCCCAAAGGCAATCTCTGAAAAGAGGCTTCCCAGCACAGCCATCTCCTCGCCTCCTTTTCTGACGTTTTCCTCCCCGACTGCACAGAGCTGCAGTCTATTGGTTTCAAGAGCACGCAGCTGCTCACGTAAGATCGCATCAAGCTCCATGTTGCAGGTTTCCCTCTCTGAATCGCCCTTGACTGCTTTTCAAAGACTGGCACATCCTGAGTGCAAAGGAAAACACCTTCTCCCTTGCTCCCCGCCACTGCACAATCAGAGTGAGGATCATGGCTTTCAGCACACCTCCATGCTCCAAGCTCCATTTCCAGCTGCTCCAAGTATCTAGTGTTTTTTTTTTTTGGTCAAGCAAGCACCTAGTCATGCCTCCCAGGCAACAGTACAGGTTGCCAGGCCCTGACCTCCAACACCTTTGCTTAAATAGCGTTGCTGCATCAGAGGGTGCAACTTCTATCTCTGGTTTGGCCTCGGGCATTCAGAATCCTTGAGGTACATCTGCATCTTTCTTACCCTTCTCCCCAGAAAAGGCTCAAAAATATCATACAGGTCACAGAAGGGGACTGAACGCTGGCTTCAAACTTTTCAAACAGAAAACAGGCTTATCTGAAAACACACACAAAGAAGGTCTTTAAGTGTAAAGCAGTCTGCGGCACTTGGGATGCCAGCAGGAGAACAGCCCCATTCTCACACCTCCCACCTCCAGGCCAGCTCCGTGCCTGGTGCCTGAAGCCATGCCCAGCATGGGAGATGCTGGAAACAAAAAGCAAAGAAAATTGCTCGGCTCTTTAGACTGGCTTAAAGTGAATACTCTCGGCAGGTTTTAAGCCTAGAAAGGTTTTAAACATTGCTTCTTCCCGGCATGCTCCTAGGATGACATGACGGGCACGCAGGCAACCATGAATCACAACCCATTACAAGACGCACGTCTCTGACCAAGACGTCATGGTAGGTGCTTTCTGTATACAGGGTAGATAAGACGAAAGACCTCAAGGGAGATGCTCATCTCTGTCTAGAGTGACAGTGTTACTTAATCATCCAGCTTGGTGACATGGCTGAGAAAAAAAAAACGTTACACAGTTGTCACTTGAAAAGCAAACTTCAATATCAGCAGCACGTGCAGGCTGCTCTCTGGAAACTGTCTAAATAGGTGGCAGTTATGTAAACTTGAGCAAAACCATGAACAAGAAAAGGATGGCTAACTCAATCCTACCATTGCCACTTATGAATTATTCACTGTGCTCCAGCCCACATGCACGAGGCACACTTTTTAATGTGCTGTGACAGCACATTACAGATGGCTCCCTGCCATCTATGCTGGATAGTCCTTTGGGCACGTATTTTGCAGCAATCCCACAGGGGAGAAACATGCTTTGCCCAACCCGTATACTTAGGAAGGGAGTAAGGCCCTCTGTTTGCCTGCAGCAGCTCTGGGGTAGTCACAATGGAGGCCAGCACACTTTCCACCTCCCCTCCCTTGTGGCATTGCTCACCCCTTCTAGTGATGTGTTTTCCAGCAGAAAACATCTGCAAAATCCCACAGAAACAACAGACGTCTGGGGATTGCAAGAGGGGGACAGAGGAACTAGTCCTACATCCAGAACCTAAGGCCACTATGTCCCGCGTGGACTGATCCCATCCCAAGTACCGCCAGGCCCTCGGGGACTGGGGAGCGGAAGCATGCTGGGGTCACCAGCTGAGATTAGCTGATCTGCCTCTTGTGCACAAAACATTACTGTTTTCTTGCTGTATTTCCAAATCTGATTTCAAAAGTTCAGAGGAAAATTACATCTGTCTGAAAATGCCAGACTGATCGCCGGTGCCAATTCTTTTTCTCATTATTTTAAATTGGGGAGAGAGGAAGAAGGACAAATTATTTTGAAAAATGAGAAATGAGAAAAACACATTTTTTTTCAGGAAGCAATCCCTTTGAGAGCCCAAACCAGAGGTAGTTTCTGCTGCCAAAAGCCCCCATGCACAGAAGAGGTGGTGCGCCCAGCACCCCGCTGCCTGCACATTCTCTGCAGTCCTGAAAGTAGCGTGGTCTTTTTGGGACGGACAAAAGCCAAACCAACAAAACAGACCCTGGCATTTCTTTGCAGTGCTGGGTTAGTGAATACCTGCCAGCAGGACTCCAGCAGCCAGACCTATCCCACAGCATGCAATTTTTTCATTTTCCGCAGCCAGCAGTTCTTGTAACAGGATTTCTCCTACTGCTGCAGTTGGCTTTGTGTCACTACCTTTAGTGACTCAACTCCATTACACCAGCCTTCAAGAAAATATAACCATACCATCAGAAAACCTGTGTGAGGGAAAGGATGAGGCCCCAGAGCTGCACCTCTTGGTGACAATTTCAGGGGGAAGACGAGTGGGCTGAGGGTCCCTGAAGCCCCATGTGCCGAGGGTCCCTGAAGCCCCATGTGCCCTGCCTGCTCTTATTTGAGAGAGGACAGCTGAAGCTGAGGCTTTTTCAGAGATATCCTGAATCTTTGGGCATGGCCAGGCATGGACTACTCCACCTGCACACCTCCATTACTTGCCTCAAAGGACATTTTTCAGAGGCACCTTAAGAAAACAGACACTCATTTGTCATGCTTGGCAGCCAGCCTGATTTGCAAAGTCCTCCTCAATGGCTGCTTTATTTATGGCATGGACAAACCTATGTTCACCCCTGGGAGTGCCGAAAGAGCACATTACTGGGAAGCACGTTTGATGCTACAGCTCCAGCAAACAGGCCTGGTTCTCCTCCTGAACGAGTGGTGACCAGCCAGGGAGACAACACAACACAGCCACCACTCCTGGCTTTGGACAGAGATTTGATTCAACTTCCTGTTGAATCAAACACAAGAGGATACAGATGCAATTTCAACACCATACAGTGAATTAAACACTCATGGCTTGATCCATTAGTATTTCCCTTGACTGCGGCTCTACCAGGGTAAACAGTAAGACTGAACCAGAAGTTACACTTACCCACTTGTCCTTAGCATAAGCCACATTCATCACAGGTTGACCATTTCCTATAATGGACCTTTCAATACAAGGCTGGAGATGATAACCACGCAAGGGGGTTATTCTTGGCCTGATGCACAGGAAGGCAGCTATGTGGATAAATCCTGCTGCAACTATGGGGAGTTTGAGACATAATTCAAAAACCAGGACCATTGCCTCACAGTTTGCACTGATCAGCAGTGTATCACCTCTTCTCGTGCAGCTACATTTACTGAGTCTTATGTGGATTTAACTCCACACACCATGGAAAATCCAACAGCAGCAGTTAAATACCAATGCAAACCCACTAACAGGAAAATACACTTTTTCCAAAAACAGAGTTACTGGCAGCAGCCTTCACAACAGGAAAACAGTAAACAGCATTAGGACCGTGACACCCACTGATCTGCATTAAACCGATGCCTTCAACAGGTGTCATACTGCCATCCACTGATGTTCCTCCAGAAGATTTCCTGCCACATCCATCATCAGCAACCCTGGCATGCCTTTATTTCCTTTCCTTGAGACATAGCTGAATGATTTGTCCAACACTTCGACAATCCAGTCTAATTACCAGGACAGGGATTTGACGAAGTGCGATGCAATCGCGCTCCCTTGCTGCTGGCTGCCAAGCCCGCGCACGTACACCTGGGTAGCAGGAATGAAATGCAGCTCTGCTCCAGAGAACGTTTTTCTGCTCTGCAGTGAGCATCTGTCAATCTCCATCTAGCTGTTAGGCTGCATAGCCCACCGGGTTTCCTGGTTAAGCCTCTTCAGTAAAGACAAGGCAAGGGGTGGCTCCGGTGATCTCCCAGCACAGCCCTCACAGTCCCAAATGCCACCGGTTCACATTCTTGGAAGGGCTCTGCAGCAGACAAAATCCACTGGCGAGCCCTGAATTAAGTGGCAGGAAGCAAGCCAGGTATGCAAAGGGAGACACCCTAAAACACAGAGCATGAGGGACAAGAGGAGGACAGAAAGGTCTCCAGGGCTTACAGAAGCTGTGTGATGTGCCTGGTGTGTTGATGTGCATGGAAGGAGATGTAATCCTGTTTTTGCCTCCCATCACACCTCCAAATGACAGGGGACAACAGCAACGCCCTGCCTGTGTCGAAGGTGACAACTCTTTTCAATAGCTGGGAAAAGGAAGGGCAGACAGATCTGAGCCCTGGACAAAGGAACAAACCGGTCTACATGATCTCTGTCTTTACAGTGCAAAACCGAGAAGGACACAGTATGCAATGACATCTCATCCCTACCTTGTTGGAGAAGCAATGACAAGGTACCGTATCTCACAGGCTGAGTCCAGTCACTTTAGCATCATAGTGCAGAAGAGGGATCAAATTTCCTAAAGTCACTCAAAATAATTTTCTTAGGGTAACTGTTTGCAAAGTCAGGATGTTTTAACCACTGGCATTTGGGATCAAAATGAACTTTTAGAAATTTCCCTTTCCCAAAAGCAGAGGCAACTGTTTTCTTTCTCGTTTAGTGGCTGGATACACCAAAATGCAAAGAAGCGGAGGGATCTCCGAGTAGCTTAGTGTAAAAGGAAAAAGCCACAAATCCTAAAAGTGTGTCCTGCTGGAAGGAAACATGTTGAAGAATGCAGTAATTATAACCTATGAGACACAACCACCACTCCCACATCTTTGAAGAGGCCACAGTCCAGCCCTCCACGCTGGGGATTTCCACCCATTTCACAGGGAGGTCTGCACCAGGTCTGACTGGCTTGGTCTCCCACCCCATACATTTCCCCAGGTTGAAGATCCACTTACCTGCCTGGTTTGTGGTTACATTTACAGACACAAACTGCCGGGCTTCGGGGTTCTGGTCGGACACTCCATTCACTGCCTCAATTTCAAAGGTATAGTTTGTATGAGCAAGCAGATCCACCATCATGACAGAGGTGTTTTTCAGGCCGGTTTGCTGGGGGAGGTACCTGACATGACCGCCACATGCCTCACACAGACCTGAGTGTGAGTTGCACTTCTTGCATGCAATATAATAAGACACATCTTTCCTTCCACCAGTATCAGCAGGGGGAATCCATTCCAGAAAGACACTAGTCTCGTTAACATTTGAGATGGCACTCCGAGGAGCAGAGGGGGGTCCTGGTTTGTAAAGTGAGAAAAACACATGGTAAAAACAGTATTATCAGTTGTCCTCTCTCTACTGTTCTCTAGGCTGAAAACAGATGCCCCATCGCTCACGTGCCAAAAAGTTCACAGGGACCATTTGCAGCAGCACCTGAAGAACTGGGAAAATAGGGCTTTGTTCTGAGCACTCCCACGTCACCTCAAGAGGTCTGTGTTGCCACCTGCATGGGAGGACAAGACACGGGGCTGGCTTAAACCAAACAGGAGGAGCACTCCACACCGGGGCGTTGTCTCTGGTGCTCTCCCTGCTCTTCCTGTGAAGGCTGCTGCAAATCTCTGCTCTGCCCGAGTCACTGTCGGCCTCAGCGGGGCAAGATTCCCCCTCCTCGGCTCACTGCCCCTATATTCCTAGTCCTTGATCCTAAAAAAAGACACTGGAATATTCACACTACTTAGATACTCATCTCAGATGCCAAATCTTCCCTGTGCATGCACCCGCCTCTCCCCATCAGCTATTTGGCAACAGCGAAACCTAAGCTTGGGCATCCAAATCACACCTAAGTGAGACGCTCAATGTAGCCCAAAGCAGATGGTGGTCTACATGGGCCACTGGAAACACGGCTGTATCCGGCTATTCAACAGCAGCCTTGTCGGTCCCTGCCAAGCTCCAGCACGGTTGGTTAGCCGCACCGTGCTTGCTCATTTTGCCAAGCCTCCCTGCTCAGGATGCCAGCGTGGCGCTGGCAAGGCTACCGAAGAGGAACAGCTGCTGCAGAGGTACCAGAGCTCCTGCAAATGGTGAGCTCTTTTCCTTCGACCTGCTGGGAAAAGGCCATGGCTGGGCATGCAAAGCCCACCTGGAGACACCTTTGAGACTGCTCACTTTGCAGAACGTGCTGCAAGCTTTTTATTTTTAACTGGCTTGTTTTGGAGATGAAGGGCAAACTGCAGATAGACCCTAAAGACAATGTGGAAGGACAAGCAGGAATCTCATGCAAGAGATCCATATGTTATATACTCAGGGAATGCTAATGAATGAGGAAGAAAGGGGAAATTTATCAAAGCAAGCCAGGTTGGATTTTAATCATGGCACCACCAGAAGCTATACAGCAAAGACTGGGATTCTTCCAAGGGAGGCAGAGGAGGGAAGGCAACGCACTCCCCTTCGGTTTGAATGAAGTTGTCAAAAGCCATAAGCAATTCCTTGAAAAGAGCCCGACAAGTAGCTTCACCAGCTAGAAATCCATACGAATTTAACACCCTGTCTTAGGCTGTCATCTTCTCGTTTTGTTGTGATAATTAAACTCGATCTGTTATTTAAAACAAGCAGTGTTGCAAAAATGAAATTACCTTATAAACTAGAAGCATTTTCCTCTATTTCCCTTTCCTATTCCCCTTAAGTCTATAAAATTGGTAACACTGATAGAACACTGTCATGATTTCAACTCAAGCTGTTCTGATTCAATGAGAAACTCACTGCCAGAGGAAATAAATAATCCCAATCCTTTTTTTTTTTCTTTGGGGTGAGAAAAGCAGTTGAAGACAAAAGATAAGGTAGTTTGGAAAAAGGCAGATCAGCTTTGTTTTGTTCTGCGATCACTGCAGATCACTACAAACCGGGAGCAAGCCTGCGAGCAGGGACCAAGCGCTACTTAGCTAATGATGCCGAGGTACAGCCCAAGTCAGGACTATTTTCTGCACTGTCATACTCGTACTGATATAATGGAAACTATGAAATTCATCACTGGAGCTGTGTGGAGTTATATATATGGCACTCAGGGGTTTTTTTATATGTTTTCTTAACTGGTTAAATTGCCCTATTTTTTCTTCCACTGGATGAATGCCCTTTTACTGCTACCAGTACTCTAGGAAAAAATAAAGAACCCAGGCATAAGAAACACTTACTGGACAATGTGTCTTTAACGGAGGATAAATTATTACTTTTGTAAAGTCACTAGAGGTTTTTACTTGCTTTGTACAGAAGAGTCAGATGCTTTTCTTGAAGGTTTAAAAACATCAACTTCAGTGGAAGTGCTTTGAAGCTAGTGGGACTTCATAACCTATAAAATTAGCACTCTCGCAGGGGCTTAGAGAAAGGTCTTTAGTAGTCTACAGATATCTAACAAGACCTACTGGAAGAATGCTGAAATCACACTTGAGTAAAACTTTGATAAATCACAGCTGGGAGAACAAAATGGCGTTTTACCTTCAGAAGAGGGGGGCCCTAAGTCTGCTAAGAAGGTCTTTTTCCATTTCCCACCTCCTTCTATCAAGGACAAATATATTAGTTTACTGATTTTTTTAAATTTTTTTAAAAATTTGCTACTTTATACCCTAAGCAGGTAAGATTCACCCCTTCTGCACCACAATTTACTGACCAAAGGCAATTACTTCCTGAAGACAAAGGTATCGGTATTTTATTTGATGGACAGTAAAACTGTTGTTTGCTGATGCACATATTTTAAAACCTATAACCTGAGAGAGAAATTACCCTCGAGATACATATATATATATATATGTACACACTCAAAATAAAGTTAACTGTAATCTTTTTGCAAGTAGAATATTACACTAAATACTATAAAATCTTCAGTTTGTCCCATGTGTCACATTATTAAAAAAATTTCCCTGATATGCTCTGAACAGCAATAGGGTTACTTGTCAGAGATGGGAGGGGGAAAAAAAAGGGTGTAATTGTTTTCATTTTAAAGAGATGCTGCTGTGCCAGGAACTGAAGCTAGGATTACTTAGTTAAGAAATAAAGGGCAGTTACTTCCTGGACTATGCATAATAATAAGAGAATTCTCAAATGCCCATCAGGACCAAACATATTTTTGTCTGAGAACAATAATTATTTCAGACTGCATCACAGCACTATTAATTTCAAGATCACCAATCACTATTTTTAAAACTTATAAAACATGCTTAAGGAACTGGAAAAATGAAATAAAAATGTATTCCCCTCCCATTGTACTTATCTGAGCAGTTGACAGTGATGTAGCGGTTAGTTTTCCTTAGTGATGCTGGCGGTGGTGGGGAGACTCACGCAGCTTGGGACTGAAAAGCATTCGCTTTAAATTAGGAAAATGTGATTTTATAGCTATACCGATTTGCAAGGGGACTTTGCTGGTGTAGAACTGAAAACGCACATTGATGTATTCTCTAAAATTAACTGGATTTCAAGTTGAGGAAATCCTATGAATATTATTAACTTCTGCGGTAATAAATAATAAAAACATACAAAATACAATATTTTCCTACCAGTCACAACTCAAGTCTATCTCGCTTGTGTTTCAGTTCACGATGAGATGTTCCCTTCTAGATCTAATTGGACTGGTTTCAAATGTTAGTGTCGCTACCTACTCTCTACTGTCCCTGCCAAAATTTACTACCTTGCAGCTGAGCTGGGATAGCATACGGGCCCTCCTCATCACCTTCAGCACAAATATAGCTGGATTAGGACAAAAATCCCAAGAAAGGATGCGTAGGGCAAGCAAGGGTGACTGAAGCACATGGAGAAGGCTCAGATGATCCACTCTGCTTTTGGGATGGTAAGCGTGAATGCCAGCAGAGATGCTGCAACATCCTCAATTGCTGCACCGGGGTTTGCAGTGGCCAACAGAAGCTGAGTGGTGCCTTCGTCGGTGTTAAACCTCTCATCTGCCCCAGAAGCACTTGGTACCCTGCTGAGCCATATCCTAATACTGCTTCAGGCACCATGCCTCTGCTTAAAACTAGCTTATAGTAAGCTTTTGAAAGCTGAAACAAAACCCTGAAACAAAACCACCCAAACATTAAAAACACCAAACAAGCTTTAAAAAAAACCAACCATACAACAACAAATAAACATTAAAACCCCAAACAAACATAAAAAGAAAATCCCATGGTATTTACAGAATCAAAAATTACAGCCCTTACGTACAGCATTCAAATTGCACCAGATACCTGGGGGAAATAGGCACTCAAATTTCATTTCTTTTTAACATGAGCTGGTCACCAAGCTTGCTTGCGCCCCTCTGAAAATCCTGCCCTGCACTCAGGTCACAGGCACGCATAAACCTCTTCCTCAGGAATGGCAGCTCTTTCCCTGTGCTAATTCACCAGCAGGACAGACTGGATGCGTAATCCTCCATCCTGAGAAGGGGCAGAGAGCAACCCCACCAATGGTGGGCAGGAGGCACTGTGGACACCGGCAGTCTGGCATAACTCTGTATCAGTCCCTGGCTTTGCTTCTGCCACACAGAAAAGCCAATTTTACGTGTGTTTCCAGAGCTCAGAGTACTCCTCTCTCTTCCCATTTCCCAATATCATGCTAGACCTCACCATCTCTCATTTATCTGTATTTTTTAAGTCAAGCCAAGGGGCAAAATGGATATCAAGAAGCCCTGGTATCAAAGTTTTTCATGCTGTAACCCACCCTAGCTACCACCGCAAAAGACACCAGCATATCTATTTAATAAACTGAGAAGTGCTTGCATGACTCACCCCCCCAACACCACCTTGATCCTACAGCACCAGCTACTGCCACGCTGCCCAAGGCTGTCTTCTCCTTCCCTGAAGCACACCCTCCAACAGCCACATGCTTCATGCTCCTTTGGCTGGTAAAAAGCAAATGCAGAGTTCAAGGGCCCCGATTCTGCTCCGAGTCTCTCCTGCGGGCAAGCGAAGACCTGCCAAGGGCAATTTCCTTTATGAGAGCATCTCTCCAACAGGAACAGACTTTTTGAAGTGCAAACTTGGGGAGCTAGGAAGGACATCTGTATTCAATGGGATGAAGGGACAAAAAGGCACTACCCATGCCAGCATGATGCAGGGAAACAGTATGGAAGTCACCTCTGCACTGATGCCCAGTGGCTCTGAGCATGCATGGACTCATAAACGTACTTTTCCTCCATCCCTTAAGTTCCTTGGAAGCTCTACCTGTTCCTCCCCCAGTAGTTCAGCTCCTCTTCAGTCCTTTTTAAACCACTTTTGCACTGCAAAAATCACATTCGGAGCATGACAGACCCAGTTCAGCAAAAACCTGTGGTGTGTTCTACACTCGGTGGGACTAGCTGGGGGCATGCAAATTGCAACCCTAAGTACCTGGAACATAAACTGAACAAGAAACTTTCAAGGTGACAGGACAGCTCACAGATGGCAGGAAAAGGACAAAATTACTGATTCTGATTCCACTGACTCCACATGGGATTCCCAATGCCCCAGTTTGCTTGTTATGCTACCCTCCCCCTACACCATGGGGATAAGCTCTACATTTTTGCTGCAGGTTTGGAGAAGCAGTTTCCATTGCAGAGTTTTGAAGCTATCCTGAGGAACGACCATCTCCAGGCGGCTTGGAAAGGTAGGGCTCCCTCCCTGCTTGTTTACTGAAAATGGGATAAGAGATGATATTAAGATGATACTAAGACCACGTAGACTCTATCCATGCCTACCACTGACAAGCGCTACCCATCGTTCCCTCTGCGTGCACACCCCACACCGGTACCCATGTATGCACCGATGCGGATGTCTGAACGCCATGCTGCTGGCTGAGTCTGTCCATGAGTGGACGGCGAGAGATGGAGCATCCATTTGTTATAAAAACGATTCCTGGGTTTAATGCCAGCTTTTGAAGCAAAAGGCTTCGAAAAGCTTGTTCTCATGTAACCGGGGGTGCAGTCGACAAAGCCAGTGACATTACAAGTGTGTCAAGACTAGTTCAGACTCCAGCCCAGAGCCTGTAAAAGCACGTTAATTAGGACCATAATTTCTAGTCACAGTACAGGAACAGCTTGAAAGGATTAAAAACAACCCTATAGGCACATGCTTACTTGTACAGGCCATTGTAGGTGGGTCTGATTCCTTCCTAAAATAGTGTTCTTCACACAGGCAAGATGTGGATGCTTCATCAAGCGTGTAGCTGTGAGGGGGACATTTGCTGCAGGATGGACTGTGGGGTGAAGCTTTGAAGAACCCAGGTCTGCATACTGTGAAAAGAAGAACCACAGGCTAAGCTCTCCCATCATAAAATTAGTCTCTTCACATTTCCTTTTTTAAAAAAACCAACATATCTTCAGCTAGAACACAGACAAAGACTCATGAGCTATTTGGTTTCTCTATTTCAAAACAGTCTATGCCACTAACAGACAGTGCATGCTTAAATATCTGCATGAAAAGAGAATCAGAAGCCGTTGATTTTTTTTTTCCCCCTAGCATCTGTCTTTACTGGGTATTTATGTATCTTTTTTAATGCATTAGAGGTAACATCTTTTGGGCTCTGGTTTAGAAAACATTATTGTGTTTGGGTTTTTTTTTTTTCATTCAGTCTTAGAAAAACAGGTAAAATACATTTCATGGTTTACGTTTAAGATGTTCTACACCCAGAAATCAATGTCTCAGCAAGCAAATAGCAACACAGTGGTGGAGGGGATCTCAAGATCGACAGCTTTAAGACATTGTGATAGGGCTACTTCCCTAGGGTCTTCTCCCCTGCAAACCTGTGATGAATTTTAAAGTGCTCCATATAAGACAGACTGCTCTGTGTATAGTCTAAACCAGGCATGCTTGCCATACAAGATATTCCTTCCAGCTCCAATATATGTGCATGACAAGGCACAAAGACTTGATACAAGAGGTATTTTTGTTCTCACAAATATAATACATGGCTAAGAGTAGCTTTGGATTTTTTTTTCTTTTTTTAAATAACTTGAAGTGAATACAGTAATATCTTGTTTCCAGCCTCCTGAAACAAGCGCTCTTTCACCTAAGCAAAGCACTCTGCACTTCACCTGCATGCCAAACTCAGCCAGGAGCAGTAACACCTACAGGTTTGCATGTATCCATCTCAGTTTTAGGAAAAAACAGCTGTAATCATACCGCTACATGCAGAATTACAAAATCACTGTCAGAAAAAGGAGGAAAACTTGATTTTCTGTTTGTCTCAAAAAGCAGACATAGAGACATGTTAAAGCAGCTCCAAAGTGCTGTTACTTTTTTTCCTTTAGAGATGCTCTAAGATAATTCTGCCCACTATGATATCAACGATGCACAAGTCTGCTACCAGACTTAAAGAAGTTACCAGGAATTCCCAGAGTCTTTCCACCTGCATTCAAACTTCCCCAGTTATAATTAGCTTGCAAAGAAAATCAGCTCACAGCAAAAGCGTTAATATTATCCCACCAGGAATGTCCCAGACGATCACAGCATGAAGGTTATGTGCTAAAATTCAGACAGTGATGACAGAATTCATCTTCACCATAGAAAAAGTATAGGTTTTTACCAGTGATCCCTTTTCCTCTGATGGACCAACTAGGACAACCACCTCTAAAGTTGGCTCTGCTTCCTGCAGTACTAGAGAAACTCTCTCAACATTTTCCCTTTTACGTCACTAGCTTTTTCACCAAAGGTGAGACACTTGCACATCAACTCCAACTCCTAGAGCTAACCAGTAAGTCTTTGCTGATGAAGATCACTCATGAATCAAAAGGGATGATACAAGAGTATCCAATAGCCCTCCCACAGGCCCCTCCTTCAGTCTTGTCTGGACCACAAAGCTCTCACAACAACCCTGTAGTTCCCAAGCCCGCCACAGGCTTCCAGGTCTCCATCACGCCTCTGCAGCCTCTCCATCCTACTCTACAGGATGCTCATGTCCAGCATCCCTGCTGACCTCCCCAAACCGGGCACCCTCCCACACCTTCCACCAGCTCCCTTTTCTTCCCACAAGACAAGCAGAGGAAAACTAGTAGGACTGGAGGGATTTACAGGTTTTAAAAACCCAACTTCCAAAATCATTCGTCATCCAACTAGTGCACCGTATCTAGGCTGTGAGCTCTGCAGGATGCAGTTCAACCGCTTTGTGTCCATACACCAGGACCAGTTAATAGACCTAGGGCTGAATTTATTCTTCATGGCTCTTAGTGGACTTGCCATGAGTCGCCCTCTTGCTTTGCAGCAGATTCCTCAGTTTCTAGCACAGAGTTAAGTTCTTTTATTTACTTCGCAGCTATCTTCAAATGCTCCCCTACCTACAGCAAGGACTTGTTATACAATCTCTGGAGAGTCTTCTCGGAGAGGAGACCACCAAACAGCTCCTCTCTAGCCTACAATTTGTGTTTCAAAGCCAAATCAAACTTACTTGCACACGCAGACAATAGAGATGGGGAAATGAAAGCACAAAAATGCGCAACATATAACGAGGGCAGCCCACGTCTAGTGTGTACTCGATGTAATTAGCCTTCAAAAAAGGACTTGAATTTATCTCATTATGTCCCATCAAGACAGACAGAAAATCACTATGGCACAAGAGTTTACCATGCTTCTATTTTGTACAAAGCAGCAAATGCAAAATAAGTCAGTTTTCCTTGACAGATTTTCAACGAGGTGCAGCTTGTTAATGACGGTATGACACGTAGCTCAGCTCAAAGGGAATCTTTGGTTTTCATGAATAAGTACGGAGCCAACAGATGTATAACGCCAATAACCCATGTTTTAATGAGCGATGTAAAATAAAATTGAACTGGACCAATTTTTGTATAATCTGCAGGCTCCCATGGGTCAGGCAAATCCCTTCTCTATCCAAAGGGTATGAGGAGGAACATTCAAGAGCATTAAATTACACTGAAGATTTCAACATGATTCATCATAACAAACAGCCAGTAGAGTAGCATGCCGTCCTACCTAAGTGAAACACTCTTGCATCACTTAGAAAGGAAGAATTCAGGTACAGGAGATGGGATATGCAAAAAAAGGGAGGACAGAAAATAAAAATAAACGCAAGAATTACCACAGCAAGAGGTGGTGTGCTGAGTCCACAACCCCTGGAGCAGATGCTTTGGGGAGGCGAGAAGGGGATTTGCTGGGTTTCCCCAGCACAGCCTTCCAGCCTCTTGCAACAAGCGGCTTCGAGACCACTCCTGATGAAAATCATACTTGCACTACCATGCTCAGAATTAGAAGCAGCTGTAGCTGCATGGGTGTTTCAGGCATAACTATATCTATTATAATGCTTTTCTCTGTACCCTTCCCTATGTTTGCTTTGTAGACGACACAAAAGAGAGGACCACCACTAGAGATGGTGTGATGGTTCAAGCAACAACCCTTTAATAAACAGGGATGCTGTGATGAAACGGATACTGTTAGATGAAAGCTGACCCAGGAACATCTTATGTCTCCACACTGCAGAGCAGGTATCACTGTAGCCAGATGCACATAGTCTTGGCTGAGCTCAACAGCCAAAAGCAGAGGCTGGTACCATGACGTTTTTCTGCCATTGGTGGCAACGTCTCAGATATTTTGGAAATAGGATTCAGAGCAGAACAGGGCTACAAACAGCTTACTTTGCATGTACCTTGGGTTTTGATCTTTATCTTACCATTCCTCTTCTGACAGTCAACCTTATAATCTGTTCATGTAATATACATGGTTTTATTTAAAATTACATGGGTGTCTGGGGTTTAATTTCTAATTAAATCTTATTTTCGTCTCCTTATATTTTTATCTCAGTGTTTCTAATTCAACAGCTCTTGAAAGGATACGTAGAACCAGCACAGTAGAGTCACGCACATAACTGTACTATCTCTCTTTTCAAGGGGGCGGGAAAAGGAGGAGAAGTAAGATGAGCCTAAGACTCCCCATAATCTGCTGCAAGGCTGCTGAAAAAAAATGAAATAAAGTTTTAAGTTGTTGATGAGATCTGCTTCTTTCTTCCTAATATTAAAACTGATAACTCCTTAACTGATTAACAGCCAGTGATGTGTGAAAATAGTCTTTAAATGAAATTGGTTGCTAGAAAAAAAAAATTTGAGAGTATTTTTAGACACAACAAATATGCCATAAAGAACCTGCTGGTGTTCGGTACAAGTGGGATGTGTTTCTGTTAGCAGCAGATCCATTATCAGCAAATTAATTTCACTCTTTTTATTTTCAGTAGCAACCGCAAAATGTTGCGGGCATGGAGCATTAACATCTGTGCAGCCTCTTGCTTGCACACTTCAGGATGGGCCAGAGAGAGATGGCTGCAATGAAGGACAGCGGCAAGAGCCTCTCGGGACAGCAATGGTGTGAGCTGATCCCTTAAACCAGCAGCAATTGGATTAGAAACTGTCTTCCTACCTTGCAGACGGGAGCCCACAAGAGCCATGCTGATAGAAACTGGCTCATCAAACATGGGAGGGTGGAGGAGGAATCACTGGTCCTCCTACAATGCAAACCGGCCTCTTCAAATGACACGCTGAACTTCATGTGCTGTATCAGTGCTAGAGACAGTGAGTACCAGTGAGAGAGGGGGGAAAAAAAGCAGGCAGAACAAGCCAATAACATCAAACAGCTGGGACTGCTTGACAGATTATTTTCTGCAAGCCTTAACATCAAATGATTCGCAGCTGCATCCCTGTAACCCTCCCTGAGCTTTCAGCTGAAGACTGCATCCAACGGGCAGGGCTCCTCTCCTCTCTGGTTGCCCCTCGCCCTCCATGCCTCCTCGCCCCTCGCCCTCCATGCCTCCTCGCCCCTCGCCTACCAACCCCAGGCAACAAGTGCTGGAAAGCAAGGACCACCTCCAAGGCTGTCCGCATCCACAGGCTCGTATGTGGCCGTGTCGGTAAAACCACACAATTAATATTAGCGGGAATTCCAGTTTTGTCCCTGGAGAGAGAAAAGCTAGGAAACGTGACCCTATAAGCCTTGAAACCCCAGGAGATATGAAAAAGGTCCAACCTATTACTCCCTTCACACTCTTACGATGCTGGGAGGATAAGCTCACAGTACTTAAGTGCTTAGGATCAGCAAAGCGACCTTTCATATATGCCAGAAAATAGAGCTCAAATAGGAATTACACTGTCTCCCTTGCAGAGCACCAAATTAGTCTCCACAGTAATCAGAAACCACAAGTATAACTCATAAAGCAGCGCTGCTAATCCATAAATAAAGCTAACAGACAAAATCTAACAAAAATTAATGAGGATAAGGATGCCTAGTCTAGATGGCGCACAGGTTATCTGGCTGAAACTGAGGTTTCCTCCCCAAACTGCAAACCCCCTGTGCTCGTCCTTCATATCCTTTAGCCCCATTTGCCTTTTCAAACTACAAACTTCTTTGGGCAGGGACACACAGCTCAAATTACCACGGCTTTTAGAATCAACTGCAGCCTAAAACTCTCTGCACTCCATGGACAGACCCATAATCCACACCAAAACAGCTTTCGGCTGAAACACAAGTAGGACATGGGGTGTGTGTGTCTGTGTTCAGCAGAAAGGAGAGCAGCTTTGTAGCTCATCAACTCTGCCTTCATTAGTACATTGCTCTGGTGCAGGGAATATGCCTTGAGAGTTGAAGGATTTGAGCAAAAACAAGCTACAAATAAACCAATCCCTCTTCTAGTCTCCAGAGCTCCCATGCCTTGAAGCATTTGCACTGAGAAGAGGGGGCTGCTAGCTCTTAGATGAGTCCAAAACTGAAAGAAGGGTTTAGTGAGGTAGGGTCTTTACAGTGTGGAATCAATTAAACTGCTGAGTGGCTCCAAGCCTCGGCTTGTGCTCCTGACACGCATTTTTACTTACAAGAAAAAAACAAACAAAAACCACACCAGACTGTCTTCATGTCTCCCAGCCAATACAAATAGATGATCTCCATGCTCTTCTAAAAAGTATTTCAAGAACTACAGCAACCCGCCACCGAGCATCCTCCTGCAGAATTTACAAGGAGGGTCCCAAGAGCTAATCCTGCCCTCCCTCACAGCTCTCCTTGAACTGCAGGCAGAGACCAAAATTGCTGCCAAAGCTATAAAGCTACAGAAAAATGTGTAAAATGCCCTGATTATATCTCCTTTAGGGTTGGTCTCTCTATCTGCAATAGCGCTATGTTGCTTCCTGCAGCACGCCCTGGGGATTTGAAGGGAATTAAATAAATACCCACTAATAAAACACTGTAATTCCAAGCTACCGGTTTACTTGAATCCAGTGGACTTGCCAGCATCCTTCAGCAACTCCAGCACCCAATGCTGCAGCCCGAGACCCGCTAATGGTCCTTTTAAATGGGTTCCTGGAGTTTTCTGGATAAGTGGGGCATCTGAGGACTTTGCACCTTGAAAAAAGAGACTCGGCCCTTGCTTCGATGTAAGCAGATTCTTGCACCTCAAGTGCGAAATACGCTTTTCTAAGAAAACATTGGGTATTTTGATGTTCTGTCAATCCCCGCACTAACTCAGGCTGAATTACCTCTGCGCTCCACACTGAAATCAGCTCTAGTTCTGAATACCAAAACACCCTTGAAAATCAGAATATAAATAAATTAGTACTTTCACTTCCTCCCTTTGAAATACTACTTTTTGTACCACGTGACCTTACTAAATTGTCACACGACAATTTATGACGTGACCGTAGTTGCTGGAAAACTAAGAATTAACTGCCACTAATGACATTAATGTGTTTCTTCTAAACGGTATAAAACTTCATCACATGGCATCACTTTGAAAAATTCATCACATTCCCAAGTCAGCTACATTTGCAAGCCATAAAAATACCTAGAACACAATGCATTTGAAAATGCTTCTGATTACATTAGGATCTTAATGGGCTATATTTCTGCACATCGCGACTTTGCTCTAAAGAAGATTTTGAGGCAATCAATGAGGCAAAATCTGAGTCAAGCCTAAACTCTCAATGGCGCGATGGAGGAGCAGGGAAGGAGATTTATCCTTGCATATATGCAAACCCGCGCTATCATTTGGGTTTGGTTTTGCAGAAGGAAAGCAAGCTATGGAAAATAAATGCTCTTAGGGGAAACAGAAGATTTTTCAAAAGCACTCAGCACTGCGCGAGCTTGCTCCCACTGAGTGTGTTGATGGCAGGGCTGGCTGGGTGTGCTTTGGTTTTGTAGGGTTTTTTTTCCAAACTTTCCTGTCCAAAAAAACCCTGGGAGAAACTGGTACATTTCTAGAGAAAGCGCTGCTTGAGATGAAGTGTCATTTCCTAGCAAACCCAAAGTTTCCATGACCAGCAGTTGCATGCTCTTGCAAGCGTGTACAAGGGCTCCTTCATCTCTTGGCCCAGGTGGCACCTGCGGTCCTCCTTGCTATTCTGGTTACAAGGGACAGATCCAGGTTGGTCTTGCTGAGCCCCAACTATGTGGCTTACAATGAGAAAAAGGCAGTCCACATCCTGTTCCTACAGCCTCTCTCTGCTTATTATAGCTATAAAATATCTATCTCTGTAAATCTCTATGTCTGTAAAAATCTATCTGTGTATCTTTTCTTTGTTCTCCGAGGTGTGGGACAAAGATGCACGTAAATTACTGTCTTTTTTTTTTTAATGAAGACAAACTGAAATCATTTTACTCCCTTAAACAGAGGAAGCGATGATTTACAATGCTGCACCTAAGGGAAAAATACGATTTAAGATACAGAAGGCAGCAGAGAGACATTTGTTTCTGCACACTTGTAAACATAACTTGAGATGCCTGGCTCTGTGTATAATCCAAGAGGCACAAGAGTCTGTTTTGGGGGTTTCTGCACACGAAGACATGCACCCCGGGTTATCCTTTGTTACGCAAACGGCAATTTAAATATTCAAGCTGCATTGCGTGCTAAGCGAGGGGAGGATTGATGGACAAGCCGCAGAACTCCCTCGAGTTCAATAACAGCATCGACTGAATAGCAATAACAAGCATCATCCCAAATGGCAACAGGGGGACAGGATCAAACTTGAAAATGATGCAGCTAAAACCCTCCTATGTCTGCCTGTGTACACGTATTAGAGATGGTAATGCAAAGACCAGTTGGTAAAATCTCCTGGAAAATAGGGTTCTTCAAAGCCACATGTTTGCTGGCACAATACTACAATAAAAGGGTTTTAGTCTTCTGGTTCAGTCTGCCATAGGGATCTGGAGCCCAGCCAGCAAAGAAAGAAAGATTCGCTAATTATGCTGTGGTTTGGACAATTGCATCCCATTGTGGTTAAGAAATATGACGTTTGGGAGGATTTATTTTGATGATTTATGTCATGTGTGTTTACTCTACCAACATTTCAGGGTTTTAGCCTGAACTAAGAGACTGTACATATGCAGGCAGCAAAGAGAAGTAAAAATGCTTAAAATATTTCCTGCTGGTTGGCATTACCTTGTGCAACTTCATTTGTGTGGACAACATTTCTAGGTGGTATAAAATCAGCCTTTCCTCCACTGGTTATTTTGGTCCAAAATAGGCAGCATCCCACCAACCTGTGGTGATGCTAACATGGACACAAAAGGATCCTTTCAAACCCTGCCTCAAATGTTTAAGGGCTTGTTTGCTTCTAGCTTTATGATCATCTGTCTCAGGAGGTAAATTTGGTAGGACTGGCTGCAGACAATTTATTTTAAAATTGTTCCTCTGTAATTTATGGCTGAACATATGTCACTCCAGACACATCTATTCAAATTCCATCAGAGGGCGATGGAGATGGATCTTTTAACAGTCCTTCTGACCAAAAAAAGATATGAAGGATTTATCCAGAGTTGCCTGGACTAAGTGTGCTAAATGGGTTTACGCACATAAAAGTGACTCGAGCAAAGTGCTGGGTTTTTTTAAACAATTTAAGATACAGGAGACGCTAGTGAATTCTGAAATGGGCACGCAGATTAGAGGTGCACACAAGGAAACGTGGACATGTCCCTTGGGGAACATCTCCCTTCAGTCATGCCTCCTTCCGCAGTATCATAGAATCATAGAATGTGTTGGGTTGGAAGGGACCTTTAAAGGTCATCTAGTCCAACCCCCCTGCAGTAAGCAGGGACATCTTTAACTAGATCAGATTGCTCAGAGCCTCATCAAGCCTGGCCTTGAACGGCTCCAGGGATGGGGCCTCCACCACCTCTCTGGGCAACCTGTTCCAGTGTTTCACCACCCTCATTGTAAAGAACTTCTTCCTAATGTCTAATCTGAACCTACCCTGCTCCAGTTTAAAACCATTGCCCCTCGTCCCGTTGCTATATAGCCTTGCAAACAGCCCCTCCCCAGCTTTCTTGCAGGCCCCCTTCAGGTACTGGAAGGCCACTACAAGGTCTCCCTGGAGCTCATAGGTTTTTGCATTGGAGCACACTGGTTGGAGTTAGAGATGTAGGTCTTGCCGAGTTAAATTCTGCTCCTGATACGAACACCATGAGATGCTTTGGCTTGGGTTAGGAGGCAACAAAGCAAAGGGTGTATGTAAGGAGGATGTGGCAAATATTAATACCCTGAGAAATACAGCGAGGAAAGCTGAGCAAGCTACGCACACACATCAAAGTGCAGAAACATCAAGCGGTTATCCTGGCACATGCAGATACAACACTTCATGATTTCAGTTTAATTAACCAGACATAAAAATACTGACATTATTTGTTAAGTTGACTAAACTACTCCTTTGGGTCAGATGAACACTGCAACACTTCACAGTTCATCTGCCTTGCCAAGAACTCCACCGAAGAGCTCCTCTTTAGGAATGACCTCAATAAAGGGCAACCTGAGGCATTGATGGATCTTCCCACGTTGGCCTGACAATATTGGGAGCTTCTCTTTGAGCTCCAATCCTGCAGCCCTACAACAAGCATATTTATTTCAGTATGATCTCTCCCATTTCTGGAGGAAAACTTGCTGCATATGAACAAACATGCTCAAACCCAAGATAAATTAATACAACTTGACACTTTAAACCTCCTGATTTTGGAGCCAATCTCAATACTATTTGGGCGAGCGGCCTCATGGCTTTTGGATGCTGGAGTTGGACTGTCCTTGCCCTGAACTAGCTAGAACTGCTGCGACTGACCAGACAGAAAAAAAACAAAACCCCAGAGAAAAAAAAATATGCAGTTATATCCCAAGAAGATATTTTCTTTTGTCAGACTATAAACTGTAATTTTCGGAGGCAAAAGCACTCTACTCTTGGGAGGGAGACATCCCGCTAGCATCCCTGTCCACTGCCTCTTCTCATGGGCTTTGTTCTTGCCCCAGAAATGGTAGTTTGACATGTGCAACTGCTCCAGAAATTCAGATGTGAAGCAGTAAGTAAAGCAAAGCAAACACTGTCTTCCCTCTTGCTACATGAAGCTTCACCACAACCTCCTTCCCGCCAAATCCATTTCCCCATACCATATAGCACTAGCCTGAAGCGCACTTTGCAGCAGTGATTCTGGCCATTTGCACAGGCTTTTTATTTAAGGTTTTGAGCTGCCAAAGCTTGATTTATGGAGATTTAATTCTCAAACTATTATAAGGGGATCCTGTTGCTCACATGTAGCTTAGCTTGCTCTTCAGCTACATTGCCTACGTGAGCCTGTTTGCCCTGGAAACTGAACACTACCTTTATTTGTAATTTCTGCTGCATCTCCACACCCTTGCATCGCATCAACTTGAACAGTCTTCCAAAGCCATTTGGAAAAAAACCTCAACACTTAGGCTTTACAGAAACCATTCATGTTTGATTTGTTCAAGGGAAGACTGGAAGACAACAAGAGGGGAGAGAGGGGAGCAGCTGGTGTGGACACAAGGGCACTGCACCCTGGGTTTGGTGTACCTAACACCTTGCAACAAAAGAGCACAACCTGCTGATCTTCTCTCTCATACACAACCGCCTCCAACAGCTTGCCATCCCACAGCTCCTCTTCCACACTTTGTTTTCAAAGCCTTGTCAAGTATTGTGGCATCTACCCCATGGTACCCAGTGGGTGAGGGTGGCACGGACGGATGTTGCCTGTCCTCTCAGCAGCTGAGAAACGCAGTCTGAAATGGAGAGACTGCAGGAGAATCTGAAGAATCAGCCTTGTCATGAAAAAAAGCAAGAAAGAAAGAAAAGAGATTTCTAGCCTTTTTGAGAACAAAGCCTGAAAACACAAACACCAACAGCTCAACCAGCAGAAGGCAAATGTAAAAAGCCCAGTGTTTATTCTTTTATTTGAAGTGAGACGCTTTGCACTGAAAGACCAAATGGGAGTTTCCTGACTCAAGTAAGGACTGGTAATATTTTCCTCCCTGTCATCTCTTGGCCTCCCCAATACCCAGCACCCATTCCATATGGATGCACTTCTGGATGTTGGTTTCTTTTCAGATGCACTAGAGAGCAGCTAGGAACTTCTGAAGCTCTCACGATTAGCCCAAATACCATTCACAATTTATGTTTTAAAAGTTGCGTAAGTGGGAAAAACACAAGGTTCATTCTTCCACACAGAAATTCTCTCGTCATCCAGACAAATTTAAAAATAAATAGTTGCAATTAAATGTGTTGCTACATTATTTATGTAGATGCATTCAATTTGCACAAAGCTGCTATAAAATATTCCCCTTCAATACAAGGTAAATTTATTGCACCTTTTATTGTATATTTTCTTCTCCCTCCTCAAATGTATGTTGCTCTCTGCCTATTTTTTTCCCCCTCCGTTACTTAACACCTCATTTTCCAGCCACTGTTTCTGCTACTTTTGTCTTGAAAGTAGGAGGGATGTAATCCAAATCCAAATGTTTCTTGATTATTTGTGAACAAGGCTGCTGAATGATTACTACACAGATAATTCAAGTATTTCCCTTGCAATCGAGGACCTCTCCTCATATCTGCATTTTGCTCTTACAGCTGCTGGGTAAATGATATGCACCGAGGCTGCCCAAGGCTTCAGAGTGCATATTAATTCTGCCAGGAACTCCAGAAACTCTAAAGAATTGCTAATTTAACAACAGACTGTGAAATTATTTTTTCTTTCTTTATTAATTGCTGTGCTATTTGAAAGCGACTTCACTGCCCCAACTGTCTTTCGGCATGAAGAACAGGGGGCATTTCATCCTGCCAGGAAATAACTGAAAGCTTTCTTCCCAGCAGTCCCTATATTCATAACCAAATATAAATATGTGAAACAAGTGCTAATAAAAATAGGTTAACTTGCTGCAGGTGTTCCTCTGTCTATTTATCCAGGTGATATCTGCAAAATCTGACAGGGAAGCACAGTGATATATTTCACTTGTGCCTTGACATTTTGATTCTGTTTGTTAGGGTGTATGTGCAGGGATCTGGCTTTTTCTCCAAGACCTCTATAGCTGTCAGTCTGTGCAAACAGGATTTGACAAGATGTCCATTTAGCAGGATGGGAGGGCAAAGGAAGGGGGTGGGGAGGAAGGGAGCTGGAGAGACCACGTATCTGGGTAAAGCTGCACTGCAGTGCAAAAATGGATGCTCTTCACATACCAAGCAACTTGGAAAAAAAAAGCAGCTTGATATGCAGGATCTGAGGCAGTTTGCATCCTTTAATCAATAGCTCCTTCAAGAAAGGTGGCCAAGAATAATATAAATAGAAGGCAGAGGAGAAAGAAGACAAAAGGCGAGCGCATCGGGATCACTGTACACTCATCCACAAAAAGATTTTTGGCTGATTTTATTTCTTTTTTAAAAGGAGAGAAGAAAAAGAAAAAAAAGAAAAAAAAAGAAAGGTCTCCTTTGCTCCTGATAAATTAGATTTAAGAAGAAATCTAAATAGGAAGTTTTGCTTTCCAAGGCTGCCCTTTTCCAGCCTGAGGAAAGAAGCAGAAGGTGATGAAGCTGCCTCTTCCAAGGATAATGTAGGAACATGCCCTGCTTATGGAACTCCAAATTTAGAAGCCTTCAGCTTGTCTCTCCCTGCAAAGAACTTTGGACCAGAAGCACACGGATGGGTTACAATGAAATACAATAAGAATTAGCTACAAAGATCAAACAACAGAAAATTAATATAGCATTTAAACAAGACAGTAATCACAGTTTAGAGGTTTATGGTAACCGAATGGTGAATGAATGTAATAAGGGGATTCTGAACGTCTGGGCGATTCCTGCATCTCTGCAAGACTGTCTCCAAGAGGGGTTTAAAAGCAAAAGTGAATGTATAACTCGAGTTAAAATCCAGAACAAAGGTGTTAAGTAGTAGTAGTAGTTAAGTAGTAGGGTTTTAACCAGGCCTTACCTTTCAGCACATGACAAAGTCAGGACATGCCTCCACACAGCATCAGCCACACCAGTGCTGCCTACAGACAGCACGACCAGGCAAGGGCTTGCTTTCGCCTCCTCCGGGATGCAGGACACTTGCTCATGCCACATCCACACTAGGCTGCAGAGAGGCACCTTTCAAAGGCCATGCAGCCCAACACACAGTTTTCATGGTCCAAAACACAAGAGATCACAACCCTCATGCTGTACCAAGCCACCCCCGGCTCACACGGGGTCACCCAGGTGCTCTTCAAATGCATCGATGGACAAGACAGCCAGCTGGCTGCAGGAGGGTACGTACCACCATCACGTACGCAGACCAATCAACTTACAGCTCAGTCTACGAGCAGTACCAAACCACAAGCCTAAGAGCTGGACCAGACAGCGCCAAAGCCACCAAACAGTGTCCCAGCCATCAGTAAATTCCCTGCCATCCCAAAAAAGAGAAGGCTGGGAAAAAGTCTGTGTCAAAATCCACCCAAGACAGACATCCCCAATCAGGTGTGCACCTTCACAGCATCCCTGGACATCACCTCTGACGTAAAGCCACGAAAGGATTCCTCGGTCGAGCAGGGCCAGTCATGCCCTCCTTTCCTTGCTGCTCCACCGAGGTAGAAAATATGTATTATGAAGCCGTAAAGTGCTTACAATTATGGCCCCAAACCCAGTAATCTCCACTGATGTAGGTAAATTGCTGACCCCTCTATCACTGTTATTCATGATGCAAAAAAACCCATGAGTTTTCTCTGCAGCTTAATAAAACCTGTGGGGAATTGGCATAAGGCTTTCATTCCTTATAGCTAGCCTTTAATGTTGAAGTCTGGATTTCCTGGAGGGGAACTGAATAGTTTAGAATAATTAGTGATTTACATATAGAGTTGTCAACAAAGATACATAGTATTAAGTTACCAAGATGAACGGTTCCACCTTCTTGGTTGCTACTTTTGATTTTATTTTATTTAAAAATTCTGTATTTTAATTCCGCTCACATTCTGCTATCGCTAGTAAAGTGGCCTGAAGCGGACAGCAAGAAGAGAGCACTAAATCGAAGTTTTAAATCACTTCTTCCTCAGTTCCCTGGCAGATTTAAAGAGCAACCTGGCACTAACGCTTTCAAATAATATACTGTTGGACCTGACACAGCAGAGAAACCCTGCTTCAAATCACACAATAGTCCAGGTGACCACGCAATTACTATTAACCTCCTGCCCCCTGTGCCTAAAGACAAATGATCACGTGAATGATAGGCTTGGGAAAGGACCCAGGTATCAAAAAAAAAAAAAAAAATTCTGATTCTTACATATTTAAAAAGCCATTTTCAGTTAGGAAAAAGCCAAGGGACAGTAATTTTAGTTTTGCATCCAAAAAAAATTAATAACCCTTGCTAATACACATGCAGGCATAAGCACACGCTGTCAGCCTTCTAGCAGTAAGAGGGATGCATGCAAGTCTCCTGCCACCACAGCGCTGTAATTGGAAAAGTACTAATATTGTGCACTGCTGTAAATCTCAGCCCAGACCACAGAACATGAATTTTGTCCATGCTGTATAAAAAAAAGGTAATATAACCTCAAAATAGCACACAATATTTTTTTGGCACACTTACTGAGCCCATGGGGTTCCCCTTACAAGGTCGCTAACTGGGGAGGTATCCTATGTTGTCCATCAGGTTTTGCGCTTTTTCTGCTTTATGTCCCTCATCTCCTACTTACCTTCCGAGCTGCCTTTACCAGGGAGTAGTCTCCTCTCTCTGCTCACACAGCATCTTCAGGAATAAGCAGAGTGACTTTCCTGACTCTGCTCCCTTTACAGAACAGGGAAGCACCAAGATCATCCCATCCTGGGAAGAACTGAGGGCACTCATTTCCTCATTAAACTCCTGGGAAGAGATTATTTGCTCCAAGCACTCTCCTGGTCAGAAGTTACTGCTTCTCCAGATCTGCCAGCAGAGCAGTTGGAGTGATCTCTCCCTCACCTGCATCAATGAAACAAGCTGATTATTTTAAATCATTTGTTACAATTTTTGCTAATTCACTCATTCTAATTAGTGTCCAGACACAAAAGGGCAGAAACCTCCATCTGAAGAGCAGTGGGACACACGTGTGTGTGTATATTTTTTTATATTTATATGTATAGGACATGGTTATGCAAATTCTATCCCCCACTCTTCCTACATCTGACATTTTCTAGCACAGATACATCTCCCAAGAACGACAGAAGCAACATGGACAAGTCCACCCAGATGTCACCACTTGCACCTGGAAGCAGCAAATGACTTGCCGGCACTGCCAGGACCTCCTTCAAAGCAAAGCCAACCTCAACCTCCTACTTGCTCCAGAGCCGAAGGATGCAGCACCACCAGACATACGCAGGCCATACCCCCAGCCAAGGTAAACGGGCAGCGAGCAGCGCTGAGTTTTGGCAGGGGCTTCCTGCAGAGCACGTTATGGCAAGTATTTACCAAGTTGTATACCGAGCTGTTTTATAGTAGCTAATCACACACATAACACAATTAGGAGATAAGCCTTATAACACAGAATATTATGTATAAGGGTTTCTACATATATTTATAACACCTGTTTCAGCATGCCTTTAGGAAGAGTCTTTTTATATAAAAGAAATAAATACAAATATACTGTATTCTGGCAATTTAGTCTGATGGCTGATTAGGGAAACATTGCTTCATGAATTCTAAGCCATGACATTTCCACTAATCTTCCCATTTCAACAGCAGGGAAAGGAATGGCTCTCATATCTCCGTGCTTATCATTTTCAAGCTGAGTATATTATCTGCTAGTCTCTGGATTTACCCGATAGCTCTTAAAAAAACAAAATATACTGCCACGCTCTACGAAACTTATGTGTGACTTACTCAGAGAGCTCTATGTCATTCTGAAGATGAACAAATGTAGAAACTAGCTCTCATCTCTTTTAAAGTATGTCAAATAAATAAATAACTAGATTGCTATCTGTTATTTCCCTTCAATCAGATTGCTGCTTAAAAGGTTATAAACGATGACGTTTTTGCTTTTGCAGAAGGCTATGCATTAAACTTCTCATATCGCCTTGTGGGGATCAAATACAATCTGTTTGTTGTCAGATTTCTTAAGGCTGCTCTTCTGCAAAGCCCCCAGTATAATAGCTACCACCTCCCTACACGCCACTTTGCCCCCAAGAGACCTTACCTTGCAACCCTTGCAGCATCTCGCCTTCTAATCCCCAACCCCACAGATGTTTTAACACCTAAAATGAATAGTCATGAGCTCCTCAACTGCAGTTTCCAAGTTACATATTTAATTTTGTGTTAACTTTGGGTTTCTCATGGCTCAGCTCCCCAACCAGTGTGAGGCGTTGTATGCAAAGACACCTTGTCACCTACAACCTCACCTGGGGCTGCTCTCCAACCACTGAGCATCAAACGAGATTGATTATACACCCCTAGGACACAGTTCCTGGAGGTTTTACAGTGGGGTGGGGAAGCACCCTACTAGAGTGCCGGTTATGAAGCAAAATCCCGGTTATTGTCACAAAAACACATCTCAGGCCAGACTTCTTCCCCCACACAATAATTTTATCTAAATTATATAAAATAATTTATCTTCTCCATATCGCTTCATTAGGATACCTCCATGCCAGCATCAGGACGTCACAGAAGGGACAATAAAGGTCTCCTAAAGCCTCCTTAGATGAGAGAAACAGGTTTTGGGCTGCTTTCATTGTCCCTCTTTGTAGCATCAGTATTTTTGTTTGCTAAAGTTCTCCCCTCCGGACAGACCTGTTGGCTAGCTGAACAGGACACTCACGATAGGATCTTCAAAACACAGTCCTGTAAGAGTACTGTGTTGTATCATAATAGCACAGTGAAGCGTTATGGTTTGATGGAGGAAAGACAGCCATGTTTACAGGTGCAGTGTTACCAAAGCTGCTGACCGTACCATGTTTTGGTGCCAAAATGGACAGTTGCTTAAATGAGGCAAGTGTGAACAAAGTAAATGCTGCAAAATACAATGTAAATGTACTTACATTGAGCATTTGGTTCAGGAGTGTGTTTTTGAAGTGAAGCTCTCAATTATCCCAACTTACCATCCCTCAGCACGAAATACCAACTGCGCAAAATGGATTTGTATGGGGATGAAACTCAACCTGAATGTGCCCTGGGCGTGCATTTCTCATTCTCAAAGGTTTTCCAAGGGGCCAAGCCACAGTCAGTGCAAAGCAGGGGCCTTGCAAGGTGCACAGCATGCTGCTTCACCCTAGGAATCTATCCCCAGTGCGTCATCCCACCCGCTAATGTAGACAGAGCCTCTACTATCATCAACTAAACAATCCTGCTTTTTGTTTTGCCATCACACATACCTGTAGCAGCCTTTATGCTATAATATATTCAGATTCAACCTGTCTTTGGAATTTGCTTTCCCAATAGCTCTCATGCTCCAATACTTGTCAGTTGTCTTAGATAACCAAATATTACTGTGATGTTCACAGCATAACCTAGAAATTCCCTACACAAACTACAGGGAATTCCGCCAATGCTGAGCTAAATTAGCTGCTTATCAAAGGCAAAACTGACAAGGGTTGGGTTTTTTTTTTGCATGAATCTATGGCTTATTGTTTCCCAGCCCTGTAACGCTACTTAGCTTTTTCATGATCCACGCATGAAGACCTTTAGATATATCATTTCAGCTTAATAACAACACAATTAGAACCACTTAATGTGTTTAAGGGAACAATCCCAGCTTAATTTCCGGTAGGAGCAAGAAGTTGCATGCTCTGCTAGCAAGGCATAAACCATCAGCCTGTGCTCAAACTCTCCTTTATTTGCTTAGCCAGGAACTTCCTTGCCCACTGGCACAAGGAGGAGGTCTTAGCCCCTGATCCCAACTCCTTGGGGCAATGTCCACATGGCTCCTTTCGGAGTTTGACTGCGGCTCTTTCTTTTCCCACACCTGAATCAATACCACCGCAGCTCCTTTGCCTGAGGTTATACTAAACTCTGGCACTGCATCCATCTTTTTTCTCATGGTATCAGCCTTCTGGGTCACATTTTGGAGTTTATCTTCTAAGAACCCCGAAATCGAGCCTGGCAGCAATCTGAAGGGTTCCAAGCCACAGAGTTTTCTCAGTACTCAAATGCCAATGCACTTTGGCTTCCCATGCCCCTGGAAAAGCAACTCGCTCCACACACTTCACAGGCACAAGGATGCCATGTCCTCTTGGCCTGAAGGACACGAGAAGGCTAAGAGAGGGTCACCAAAAGCAGCCTTACACATACAGCAGCCTGGGCTTGTGCTCAGCAGCCTGCCTACAGAGAATCTGGCAATCTACCACTAAATAACCCATCCCCTGCAGCCACACATCATCCGTTATCCTTCCAACCAATTTCCAAACCCCTCTTTCAGGAGGAAGGAAAAAAAAAAAAAAAAAAGAGTACAATGCTTTCCAACATGGAATAAAAGGGTGGGCACATTTCGGTGCCACAGCAGAGCAGAATTGACGCTGCCCACACAACCTGGGGTTTGGAACTAATGTATTTATAGAAGTACATTAAGACCAATTTAGAAAAGGTTGATTAGATAAAGTAATGCTCATTCAGGCAAGCCTAAACAATTTTCTTATTTCATTGAATCAGCAATAATGTACTCCTACAAATGCAATAAATATATATCCAATCACCTCCTCCTTCAGTGACTTCTCCCCTTGTTCCTTTCAGTTGGCAGCATTTGGTTTGGGTTGTTTTCAGAAAGGAAAAAAAAAACAAAACCCAGTAACTCGTTTATAAAACCTTCTCTTCCTGGTAATTTTATTTTATCTCTGTAGCATAAGGCAATCTAGCAGAAGCAAACATTGTTTACTTGTTAATACCAAGCCAGAACTCTTAGAGAGAGTCGATGAGACCACGGAGGAAAACTATTGTTTTCTTTGTTATTCTGCTGGAAGACCTGCGGTAATATGTCAGACATCGGTAGAGCCTACTGGGGAAAATACAAATAGTTCCTCTCTTCATCCATATGCATGGAAAATCGTGCTGGTCTACATGCACTGGAAGATTTCGTGCTGTCGCTCCAGCCAGCTCTACTCACACCATAACAGCACCTGCTCTAAAAAAAAATTCACTGCAATTTGTAATTCAGAAACCAAAATATTTTTAAAATCTTGACTGTTTGATTGCGTTACTATATCAACTGATTATCTGCAGGGTACATCTCAAGAGACATGTCGCACTAACTGCAGAACAGGCTTCTGTGCCCGCAGTCCCCTGCAATGCCGGAGTCCCCGCACACCACAGCCCCTGGGTCAGCCCCGAACACAGGATGCGACCCGCCAGCACTCATATTAACTGAGAAAATGAGGCGCTGCAGGCACGTGAAGGTCCTAGCAAGGCACATGCATACAAAATCCTTTTGTTTTTGTTATGCAGTGACAAGATTTGTTACCAGGACACCGGGTGTTTACCTATGGGTTTCACGGCAGTGTGATTACTTCTGATCTGAGAGTGCCTTCAGCTCAACCCCACGCTGTGCAAGTATTTGGTTCACAGACTCCCTCCTGGCCTCCCCCTTCTGTTTTCACCCTCTCCATTATTCACCTCTAGCTTTACAAGCAATTAATACTTCTTAAGAGTAACAGGGGAGGTGTGTGGAGTGCGGGGGGAAGAATTATATTTGTCATCTCCTTTCTATGCAAACATTTGCTGTTGAGGTACACAGGCAGGTAAATGTTGATGCAATGATTTCATGATAGACATAAGGAAATTGCTGCTGCTGGCCAGAAATTTCGCAGCTGCATCTGTGCCCAAGCTAAATTCCCAAGCATATGCTCTGTATAAGGCCTCCACCAACCACCATCACAAAGAATTGATTTCATAAAGTATACCCTTTATGAAGAGAGACATTTTTCATCCCATACTACAAATTCAAATTTAATAAAGGATACTGCTTAAACAGGCATTTATTTTTTTTCCATAACCAAGTCCAGCAAATTTCTCTGGATCACTTTGGATTCAGCGAGGGGATGTTTCTGAGCCGCTACCAGAGCTCACTCCCTCCTAGAGAGAAAATGGCAACATTTGGCCTCAAAAAACAAAAAGCCACCAATTTAACAAATACGTAGCACTCTTCACAGACATTCATTTACTCTAACAGTAAGATGTTGGGTGAAAACTTTCTAAGCCAGAATCGGGTTTTCAGAAGTCCTGCATGTCCAGTCATGAAACACCTAAATGCATTTAAATGTCCAATCTGGAATGATTTGGCAACCCAAGTCCAAATCACTCCCAGTACCACTGATCGCTTTGAAAAATCCTACACTTCGGCAATGGAATTTTTGTCTTGTGCTGTACGTGTCAGTGACTGACACTTATAGCACAAGATAATCAGGAGTGACCAAAGCTTCAATGGATAGAGGTTTTACTCCACACCTTTCACTTCCGTGCCTGCATACAAGTTCGGAAACCTAATTTTAGTTTGCTTCTCTTGGAATTCTCACTCTAAAAACTCAAAACAACCAACAAGGATTTAGTTAGGAAACCAAAATTAGCCGGACTTGCATAGCTACACAGCAATGCACATTGCTGAGTGGCTATTTTTAAGGAGTCAGCATGAAAGTCTGGAGGAAGATCTGCTGGTTTAGGATTTGCACTATAATATTGTTTGACCGTGGATTAACTCTGGTCAAAACTGAATCAAAAACAAATGAACATTTACATTCTTTGCATTACAGATACCACCTAAAGCAAGGAGAGCGTTTGCCCAGCTCATCTCAAGTGCAGTACGGACATAGCTCAAAGATCCTTCTTGCCATATCTCAGCAACTGGGGACCTGGGGAAACATCTGCTCTTGGCCTTGTCCAGCAATGAAAGCAGGGAAGCAAACAAAATCCTACTTGTAAGAGAGATTTGGTCAGGAAAATCTTAGATGATCCTCCAACTCCAGCCCCAAGAACAGTTCCCTTTGGAAAGGTCCAGATGTGCTTTCTTTACACAGTTGCACCAGTTTTCTAGACCATCCCTGGTGAGCCTTGCTCCACTACGTGCACTTCACATCCCTTGAGGTATACCCTTTCCTAGATGTTTTCCATTGCAGCATTAAGTACTGCGTCCAGTTCTGGGCTCCCCGGTTCAAGAAGGACAGGGAACTGCTGGAGAGGGTGCAGCAAAGGGCTACGAAGACGATTAGGGGACTAGAACACCTCTCTTATGAGGAAAGGCTGAGGGATTTGGGTCTCTTCAGTCTGGAAAAAAGACGGCTGAGGGGGGACCTTATCAACGCTTATAAATACCTAAAGGGTGGATGTCAGGAGGATGGGGCCAGGCTCTTTTCAGTGGTGCCCGGGGACAGGACAAGAGGTAGTGGGCACAAACTTGAGCATAGGAAGTTCCACCTAAACATGAGGAGGAACTTCTTTACTTTGAGGGTGGCAGAGCACTGGAACAGGCTGCCCAGAGAGGTGGTGGAGTCTCCAACTCTGGAGACATTCAAAACCCACCTGGATGCGTTCCTGTGCAACCTGCTCTGGGTGACCCTGCTCTGGCAGGAGGGTTGGACTAGATGATCTCCAGAGGTCCCTTCCAACCCTACCATTCTGTGATTCTGTGATTCCTTGACGTGACATGGGCAAAAGTCAGCTCTAGTACTGTCTCACAGGCAAGGAAAGACTGCAGAAAGCAAGAAATCCAGAGAGAGAGAGAAAGTCATGATGGAAAGGTGTGGGGGGCAAAAAGATCTTTGCATAGAGAAAAATGAGGGGGAAAAAATTAAGAGGCGAAAAAGAAAGGTAGGGCTGGGAACTTGCTGGTGCCAGTTAACACAGGAATGCTGCTCTCTGGAGCTGTACTGACCTTGCAGAGAAATTAAGACATTTCTGTCTACTGCTGTGGGGTTTTCTTCCTGCTTTTTAAGGATTTTATGACAATAATAACCCCACAATACCTTGCAGCACTCGCTCTCACATGCATGCACAGATTAAGTCTAATACAATGCACTTCCCATTACTGAGCGAAGGTGCGAGTGCACCTGCTCCGCATCGCTTCAGGCAGACAATTGCCCTGTCCTAACCCCTTCTGCAGCCAACATGGCAAGCAATTTATCACCATCATCTAACTTCATTCACTTCCCTTGCCGAGTGACAGCCATCAAAAGTCTCGTTATTGGCCTGTTACTAGGTGGTAAGGCAATCACATCACCTAACAAGGTCTTAAAGAGGAAACTTCCTAAATCCCATTACCTGAAGGCCCCCTCTCCCCCAAGATGAAGATTTGCGTGTGTTTGTGTCACAGATGTCAAATGCATTTCTGACCTTTTTTAATAAACTTGCAACCTTGCTTCTAGGTGAATGAAGCAGGAGAGTCCTCCTGTAGATGCACAGATTTGCTTCGTGGAGTTTTAAACCACCAACAGTTGAATTTTCAGGATGTTTTTAAGGCAAATACACCTACCTGACTATGACTAATAGGTAAGCTCTCCAGGCAGGGGCAAGTTGTGCAGTGATTTATTCCTGGCCACTCTGGCACACTGTGTATTTCTCTACAACACAGGAAGGCTACTTACACATTGTACCATATCCAAGCCTATCATCGGAAGCGAAGACAAAACCCTTCGAAAACTTCCTACCCTATTCATTTCTGGGGAGTGAAATGGAAAGGGACACTCGTGGGAATGGAAATCACAAAATCTGAAAGAAGATTAATAATGACAACTGTAGCAATCAACCTGGCACTCAGCAGTCTGTAACTCAGGGGGCTCACAATGTCTGGAGATGCGAACAAGTCTGTCAAGGTAGGGGCTGCTGCCAATGACAGCCAAGCACAAGCCCTTTTGGGTTCATTGTATGGTTTTGCTGCAAACAATAATGCCAGGTCCGAAACATCACCTGCAGATTCCTTTTGACTTCTCTGTGATAGGACCTGGAAGGGCTGTGCTTATCAACAGCTACGCACCAGGGAGAGACAAGAGGAGGGGCAACAAAACAAAGCCAACAACAACCCAAGACCTCCGTTTTTCGCTAGCTCTCCTGAGAGCAATGCAATGAGAAGGGCTGGCTCAATACCATCAGCCTATGTAGCTCAGCTCCCAGTCTGAAAGCCAATATACAGGCCATCTCTGTATCGCATATGCACTGAATGGGGTCCTACTGAGTAGGTCAGGCCTCCCGGCCATTAGCGTACGCTGCTCTACACAACAACTTCGCCTTTGAGATAAACACATTTCCCTTTCAAGAGCAAACAGACATGCCCGCTTCTCAAGGCAAGCTGGCGCTTGCACGCACCCTGCACATCTCCATGCCTCAGGACTCAGATATGCCACTTACTGTCGTAACCCGGAGGCTCTTTCGATGCTGTTTGTATCTGGGAAGATGATAGCTACTGTCCCCACAAACATGAAATCAGCAATCACTCTCTGCTGTGGGCTGGAAAAACTGCTTCCTTTATCACACCAGAAATGTGCATCCTGTATCTTTGGGATCTAAAGGAGAGTTGCTGAAGCATTTTCACGCAGAGACTATTAAAAAAAATACATTATTTTCTCTCTCCTTTTTTTTCTTTCAGTTTGGAATATAGAACCTGGGTGTCAGTTGAGGTTTCAATTACTACTGTATGCACTACGCTGACTCCACAAACCAAAAGCATCACTTTAAGATTTGTGGCCTCATAACACAGATTTATGTTAACTAAGACAGACTTAGCTAGTCCCATGGAAGAGGGGGAAAAAAAAAAAGTTCATTTCACCTTCAGGATTCCTCCCTTTAAAAATCAGAATACCTACACAAACACACAAGCGTACATACAGGTATGTATACCCTGAAGGGCAAAGGAGTCCAAGAAGGCTGGACGTTCTTCAAGAAGGAAGTCTTAAAGGCTCAGGAACTGGCCATCCCCATGTGCTGAAAAACGAGCCATTGGGGGAAAAAGAGTGGCCTGGCTGAAGAGAGTTATGGTCACAACTTAAGGGAAAAAAGGAGAGTTTATGGTCTTTGGAAGAAAGAGCGGGCCACTGATGAGGACTACAAAGAAGTTGTGAGGCTATGCAGGGAGAAAATTAGAAGGGCCAAAGCCCAACTAGAACTAAATCTGGCTTCTGATGTTAAGGACAATAAAAAATGTTTCTATAAATACATTAGTAATAAAAGGAGAAATAAGGAAAATCTCCATCCTTTATTAGATGGGAGGGGGAAACATTGTGACCAAGGATGAGGAAAAGGCCGAGGTACTTGATGCCTTCTTTGCCTCAGTCTTTAGTAGTAGGACCAGTTACTCCCTGACTACCCAGCCCCCTGAGCTAGAAGACAGGGATGGAAGCAGAATTTAGCCCCCATAATCCAACAGGAAATGGAGAGTGGTCTGCTACAGCACCTAGATACACAAAAGTCTATGGGGCCAGATGGGATCCATCCGAGGGTGCTGAGGGAGTTGGCGGAACTGCTCACTGAGCCACTTTCCATCATTTATCAGCAGGCCTGGCTAACCAGAAATGTCCCAGTTGACTGGAGGTTAGTGAATGTGACGCTCATCCACAAGAAGGGCCAGAAGGAGGATCTGGGGAATTACAGATCTGTCAGTCTGTCCTCAGTGCCTGGGAAGGTTATGGAGCTGATCATCTTGCACATGCAGGACAACCAGGTGACCAGGCCCAGGCAGCATGGGTTTATGAAAGGCAGGTCCTGCTTGACTAACTTGATCTCCTTCTATGATAAGGTGAACCACTTAGTGGATGAGGGAAAGACTGTGGATGTTGTCTACCTGGACTTTAGTAAAGGCTTTGACACTGATTCCCACAGCATCCTCCTGGAGAAACTGGCTGCTCAGGGCTTGAATGGGCGTACACTTCGCTGGGTAAAAAGCTGGCTGGATGGCTGGACCCAAAGGGTTGTGGTGAATGGAGTTAAATCCAGTTGTTGGCCAGTTACAAGTGGTGTTCCCCAGGGCTCAGTACTGGGGCCAGTTCTCTTTAATGTCTTTATCAACAAGCTGGATGAGGGGATCGAGCGCACCCTCAGTAAGTTTGCAGACGACACCAAGTTGGGCAGGAGTGTCGATCTGCTTGAGGGTAGAAAGGCTCTGCAGAGGGATCTGGACAGGCTGGATCGATGGGCTGAGGCCAATGGTATGAGGTTCAACAAGGCCAAGTGCTGGATCCTGCACCTGGGTCACAACAACCCCATGCAGCGCTACAGGCCTGGAGAAGAGTGGCTGGAGAGCTGCCTGGCGGGAAAGGACCTGGGGGTGTTCTTCAGTAGCTGACCGACTATGAGCCAGCAGTGTGCCCAGGTGGCCAAGAAGGCCAATAGCATCCTGGCCTGTATCAAGTGTGGCCAGAAGGACTAGGGAAATGATTGTCCCGCTGGTGAGGCCCTACTTCTAATACTGTGTTCAGTTTTGGGCCCCTCATTACAAAAAAGACATTGAGGTGCTGGAGAGAAGGGCAACAAAGCTGGTGAGGGGTCTAGAGCACAAGTCTTCTGAGGAGCAGCTGAGGGAGCTGGGGTCGTTTATCCTGGAGAAAAGGAGGCTGAGAGGAGGCCTTATCGCTCTCTACAACTACCTAAGAGGAGGCTGTAGTGAGGTGGGGGTTGGTCTTTTCTCTCAAGTACAAGTGACAGGACAAGAGGAAATGGCCTCAAGTTGCATCAGGGGAGGTTTAGGATGGATATTAGGAAAAATTGCTTCACTGAAAGGGTTATCAAGCATTGGAACAGGCTGCCCAGGGATTGTTTGAATCATCATCCCTGGAGGTATTTAAAAGACGTGTGGATATGGTGCTTGGGGACATGATTTAGTGGTGGACATGGCAGTACTAGGTTAACTGTTGGACTTGATGATCTTAAAGGACCCTTCCAACCTAGACGATTCTATGATATGCACATGTTAAAATATATGCAACAGTGTTATGGTTTGAGGAACCCACAACAATTTATTGTCGTTCAGACAGTTATTTTATCACCCAATGACCCCTCCTCACCCAGGAAGGGGAATCAGGAAAAAAAAAAAACCAAGGAAACCTGAGGGTTGAAATATAAACAGATTTAAGAGAATAAGACTAGATAATTAATAACACTAAAGAATCAGTATTGATCCCAATACCAACATAAAATATACGAGGATTATACTCAGCCAATTCTATTGGTACGAAGCTGTGCACTCCCAACAGTGGACAGCAAATACCAGACACTGCAAGAGCTACGGCTTCAGGAGGAAGGGAAGGGCTCAGGGGTCTGGCACCAGGGCAATAAGTTCTCGGGATCCCAGCCATCACAGGAGAAAGCGAACTTCTCGGAAAACTTCCTAATTTATATTGAATGTGACATTCATGGCATGAAATAATCCTGTTGGCCAGCTTGGATCAGGTGCTTGGGTCTTGTTCCTCCTCACCCCTGCACCTGGCTAACTCAAAAACACTGAAACCTTGAAACTCACATACCATAGCTGGCTATGAAGTAAATATTTTCACAAATTCAGACACTAGAGTCTTCAAAAGTGCAATTTTCCCAAGCATTAGAAGAGAAATTAGTCATGTGTCGCTCAAACCAGGACAAACAAATACCATTCCCTTCCCATCAATGTGTTAGCTGCAGCTTTCTGTATCTGATTGCTGGAAGAGGAGAAGATTTTATCTCCTGCTTTTTGTTCCTAGCTTTGTTTTGACAGGAAACTTAGATTGGTAACCTCTCATGAAGAAATACATGGAAAAAAGGACCTGCTTAACAAAGAAGGCCTCTTCTCATGGGAAAAGGTAGGTATAAGTGGTCTCCAGTATATCTAAAAAATTGCTAGACTTTTACTAAACAGTTACTAGAACCCATGGGTTTATTTTGCCAAGAGGAGCAATGGGCGCTGAGGGAACTTGGACACACTCCAGTTACTCATCATTTGGATTCCTTTACACCAAAGTACTGAGATACACCTATAATTATGGTTGTTCAAAGCTTTTCAATGGAAACCATTTTTTCTACGTGATCTTTCCTCTAAGAATTGCTGGATTGCTGGATAATTAATGCATTTAAATCATTTCCACTGGCTGTCCAAACCCCAGATTCTTTCACTCTGCAAAAGGTTATCTTAGTCAAAGTTATGAGAAGAATTTTAAAAGTTTTTAATTTTATTCAGAAACATTCATGGAAAACACTTGGTAGCTGCTCTAATTACAGTGTCCACAGCAATGAGCTTTGGTGATGACGCATGTACTTTATATACCCTCAAAATGTTTAGCTGCATTCTTCCCATACAGCACCATGGCTGCTTATTTAGGTTAATTTATAGCAGCATCTGGGGCTTCTGGTCAAAATTTCCCTGGGGAATGCATCGGAAGGGAGAGCGGGACAAGGATTAAAACAAAGCCAAACCATAAGAATACCTTACAAAGCATAAATTAGCATTTTTCATCAGCATCCTCCAATTGACTCTGCTACAACTGGACATCAAACTGCAGCAAAGATACTAGGGCAAATTAATGATTCATTATTTTTGGGCAAGCCTGCTAATGTTTACCCATGAAATTCACGCTAGCCAAGGCTATCTAAATTGAGATTGGTGGATTTTTGCTTTCTTAGTCTGGGGAAGTTTCCTGCCAGCTGGCCTTGCAGACGTGGCCAAGAGAACAGAACGTACCCCAGTATGGGAATCCACCAGGTCTTGACCTCAGGTCTGAAATCCCTTTCCTCCCTCCATAGTACTAAATCCACACTGCCACTGCAGAGCACCACTGCATAATAGCTGTTTATCACCCAAGTACCCATATTTAGATCTTCATCTCCTTACCTAGTTATGGAACATTATTCAAGTGTCATTTCTTAAACATATATCCGATAGCCTCAAATATATATATACACACACATATCCCTAAACACACATCCATCCACAAGCCAAATGTGTTGGCACCTTTTGGTTTTTTTTGGTGGGCTGTTTTGGTTTTATTCAAAACTTTCCTTTGCCTGGTCACTCCCATCCATTTAAGTAATTTAGAGAAAAAGAGCAGGCAGTGCTCTTGCTATGTGGGAAGAGGATGGTCCCCAGACAAAATCTTCAGGAGGTAATAACATGTGGGTACCAGATCTTGAGCTAAAAGGCAGTGATGCACAAATGAAAGAATCCATCGTACTATTTTTCTAGAAATAGATTACAATCTGCCTTATTTTTAGAATATTCAAAGTTCAACTTTTGCCAATTAGGCCTTTTTTTCCCGTCCTTTTCTTTTTCTAAAATCAAACTGTATTTCAAGTACAGATCGTTTCTACAGAGGAGTTAGTTCTTATTATCAGTGGACTTCTTAATTAATGTTCACCCTGTCTTTTTCTGTTGCTATATTGAATTTGAGTGCATATGGCTTAATAGACACACCAGATGCTGCTTCCCTAGGTGGTTTAGGAGCTAATGCTTCATCATTTGAAGGTTTTTAAAAAAAGAAAGCTCATTATTTAGTGGATTAGCCACCTGTTCAGAAGAGGAGACAACCTGGAGAAACTAACTTGTCTGGCTGTAAACCAAAGTCCAGAGACTTAGAAGGGGCTGTGCTGCTTCTTCCTTGGAGGAGGAGGAAGCAGGCAGCCTGGGCTCTCCCTTTTTCCAAAGCCTCTATCAGAAAACCAACAGTGAAATGACGTCTTGCAGATATAACACCGTTTCCTCCCACCCTTCTCCAGCGTGGGCAAGGACTGAACCCAATGCACTCTGACTTCTTCCAAGGCTGCCCCTGAGAGCCTCTTCCTGCTCCAGTCATTTGCTTCCCACTTCACCCTTCCTTAAGGTTTGGAAGGTACAGAGAGATATAAACCCCACAAGTTAACAAACTTTAATAGCTGCCTCTGCCATCCACAGAGATACCGCACAGAGAGCCAGCCTTGGACTCAGGCACACAACAGATTGAATCACTGAGTATGGTAATACCCATCCCCAACTCTCCTCCCCCCAACCCAAAAAGGTTAGATAGAAAGGTAAGCAATTCTTGCTCTCTATTACTGATAAACCCAGAAATATCTCCCATGGGGCACTTTAAATGTGTGGGGTCACACCTGCTCATTTAGGAGGTAGACAGGTAGGAGTCCAAATATCTGTCTGCAAGAAACATATGTTGATGCAGTAAAGCACGTGAATAAAGGAATAAAGTTTACAAAATGTGTTATAAGACCGAGTTATGTAGGCAAATACATATTGTGCATTCTGGGCATCAGAAGAAAGCTCGCAGTACATGCCAGTGGATGTGGTTTTAAGTACCCATACAGACAACATATTTCTGAAGCCATACCCCTTGAAACAACAGCCTTTATAGCATCTTTAGACTGAGCCAGCTCTAAACTATTTTTTTTGTTTAAGGAGATAAATATGGAAGATCTGACAAGTCTACACCCATAATTGACATAGATAACAACTACAATACAGCCTGATTGCAAATACATTCAATTCCCTTGTGTTGAAAAAAAAAAAAAAAAACAAACATCAAAAACAACAAAACCACCCCCACAAACCCAAAAAGGCCCCCAAAAGGCCCCAAAAATCAACCCCAAAAAGGCCAGCCAGGGCCCAATGCCTTGCCACATCACAGGCGCTGGCAGCAGGATGCTGCTGCTCCCAACATCAGAAGCTGCTTGGGCTGCTCCCCAAAGGAAGAGAGCTTTTTTCAGTCTCTCCCAGCCTTCCCAATGCCTCGGCATGCCTGGAGGAGCTGGCAGGGATGGGCTGGCAAAGACACCCTGTGGGACTGCTTCCCCTCCTCCCCCCTCCCCCCATTTCAAGTAGGTAGCATGGCCCCCAAGAGCAGAGGCTTAAGAACTGCATATGCACAATTTCTCTATAAAAGTCTTCTCCTTTTTGTCATGCTGGTAGGGGCAACACATGATTCATAATTCTTCCAAAATTGAGAGGTTGGTGGTACAGGGAACTACAGAAAGAACTGAATGAGCATTTCCCTTGCTTTTCTTTCGTTTCAACAGGAGTCCTCCATATGGAGGAAGTGTAGAGTTTGGCTTTTTGCTTCCAAGTGAGGTTAAGCCAGACCTCCAGCTTATTTGGAGCAGCTGGTACAGTGAAGATGTTAAAATGAGTTAATAAGCAGTATTATATGACTTAGTGCTTATGGTAGACAAGGACTAGCACAAGAACAGTGGTAGTCCTTTCTGTTCGTCAGTCCTCTGATGCTTTCTAAGCTTTTTTTCCTAAAAACAAAAGAGAAATACTAACTCATAATCTTTAGGCCAAATCAGGCAGCTCCAAGTGCTTGCTGCCAGGCTGAGCAGCCACTGCAGAAGCCTGTGCCAGAGCATCCGTTCACTCCCACCCACCAAGCGAAGGTTTCACCTGCCCAAATGCTCATCACCTGCAACAGGCATTCTGTGGCACAATGTGGTCCAGGGCATGGGCTCCCAAGACATCTTCTTGGGCTGTCCTTGAAAGACGAAAGCTCGTTACTCTGCAGGATCATGCCAGGCTCCAGTCTCTCTCTAGAGAGAGTGTTAAATATAAGCTGCTTTAGACTTCTGGTTCTGGAAACACAACATGCTGACATCAACATGAGGTGAGAGAATAAATTTGTGCAGAAATATCTTAATGCAGCCCAGACAACCACTGACATATTTTGCCTCTCTAGTGCTATCACACAGGAATCTTCACTTTTAAAAGGCGAGAGTTAAAACCAGCTAAGAGAAAAAGACTCACAGAAGATCTGCAAGACTTACAATGGTAGAAATACAGAGGGGAAAAAATCCATGACAAAGTCTTCACAAAATTTGCACTGACCCTGAACAGCTCCTTAGCTATGCTTCACACAGGCCAAAACAAACTCTTTTCAATGGCAGGTTATAAATACACTGTCAATTAGCTAAGGCTTAAAATTCCCACCCCCAACCCAAGAGCAACAGGGGTAATTTCCCAAGCCTCACTAATGAGCTGGCTACAAGTGCTACAACCATAGCTAACAGCTACGTAAATTTAATCCCTGCAGCCTCATTGGGGTACTCAAACGACCTCAGCTGCAAAGATGCTGATACTGGATGAGCCAGGAGGAGGCATCATCTCAGAGGTGTCCCATGTTCACAGAAAGGACTATTGTAATCATCACTACTGGGCACCTACCTAACATCAATGGCAATTTCTCACCCAGTGCCTTGTAGAGACGGCACATCAACCTGCAGCACTGCTGCAGCCTGGCCCGAAGTACCTTTGTCCAAGTTCAGGCATACCCTGAAGCCACAGGAGGCAGAACACCTCATGCTGTAGACAACTTTCCTCCCTGTAGTGTTTCCCCAAGGGCCATCAGGAGCTCTGCAAAGCTCCTCCAGACTCAGAAAAGCCTCCTCCAGCTGCAGGGCCTTTGCTGCCCAACCATCCCTGGTGGGGTGGGTCTGCCACCACACACAAGGGCCTGGGACAGTCCCTGTGCATTTACCGCATAAGGTTGCAAGTGCCAACTCCACTGAAAAGACAGTTCAGAGGAGGGAGGTCTGGCAACACAGTTTTACAAGGGGGATTGGAGCCCTCGCTACATCCAGGCCACGGTATGAGCACTTCACCTTGCTGGGATAGGAAAGTTGGCTGACAATTTGTAAAAGACGTGTAGTAGCCTTTGGCTGGTTTAATATCTGGCTACACAGTAGCCACCCCTTTGATGTACAAACTCATTCGACAGATTATTCTTCCAAGGCAGCTAATACCTCTAGCACAAATCAGCCCAGAGATAAATTCAGAAACACAAACATATGCTTGCTTTCAGTCTGCTCCTTCAATACCATCCTGATACACATCATCTCACAGTCCCCATCGCAGAGACACGTATCCATTGTGCATAATGTATTGCATCAGGGAGATATTTTTGGTGGGTAAAGCTGTGCACAGGCAAAACTGAAGGGAAGGGAGTGTGCACACATGCATGAGAAGCATGTGGGTCTGAGAAGCAAAAGCAGAACGGCACTTAACAATAAGCAAAAATGCATCATCTTTTAAGCGCAGCCACCTAATCCTTTTTATTTTAGGTCTGTACAGCACAAGATCACATTGATAACACCATCCTATCAAGCCACCAACCCCCTTCCATGCAGTGTTGTTGGTTTTTTTATTCTCTAGGAAAAAAAAAATAAAAAAATAGAAGTCTCTCTAATGAAGCTGTTCGGCCTTATGTTAGAACAGCAAAAGCAGGAGCCGACCTCATCGGCGTTAGAGTTACAGGGGCCGAGAGTGTTTTCTCACTGAGCATCAATTCCAGCTCTTTGAACCAATTGCCACAGAATCCAGGAGCTTGCCCACACTACAATTTTCACACTTAGCAACTGTAAAATTGTTAAAGCGATATCTTTCCACACGGTTGCTCTGTTATTAGTGCTTAGTTTGGCATGCCACCTTAGTTACGGGCTTTAAATGCCACTTTCAGCACTTCCCGGGGTAACCTTGGCCATGAAATCGGAAAATCAGATCATTTTCTGGTCTGTTTTCTTCTTTTTCTCTGGATGAGATTAGATTTTGCTACGCTTGACTGACAAACCTCATTTGGGATTCCAGAGGAGGCCGAAGCCCTGACCTCCTTAAGAAGTGGGAGGAAAAGATGTCTCAAGCTATGATAAGGAAGAAAGAGCTAATTTCAACACATCACATAACAGGCAATTAGTAATTAATTTTGCACTGAGAGACAAACACACTTGCAAAATACGGTCAGAGTGTCTCCCTGTCAATCCAGGGTGCTTAGTTTTATTTCTCTAAAACAATGCTAAAACATAGAAGGTTTTCTTCTTCCTCTGTGTTATCTATTTCTGCTGTATTTATCGCAGGAAAACAGAACTACGGGAGATGGGGGTTTTCTTAAAACGTTTTAACTAAGTCTAATGAAGAAGTAGCCCAACAGTGTTTCCAAGAATTATTTTTTAACCATGTTTAAGTGATTATTTGACCTTTCTGTTGCTATAATCTTTCGACAGCTCATTACGTTCCAAGCATGTTATCAGTGCTGGATGCAGTGTTACTTAAAAAGGATGCCAAACTGTACATCAACCATAATGAACAACAGACAAATGTCAAAAAAATTAATTTCTAGTGTTTAGTCATGCCCCTGTTGAAAGTTTACATCACATTAAGTAGTATTACGGAGTATCATTCAAAATGACAGGGCAAAACCTCAGCTGCTCAATCAAGTAATATACTTTACACTGTAAGACATCAAGGTTTGGTCCACAGAGCTGTATTAACTGATGATATGGAGGACCACCCACTAACACCCTGAGACTTACTGCTGATTAACCAGGTTATTAAAAAAAACCCAAACATATCAAAGCAGCAGAGATGCCCAGCATTAAAATTTTAATTTTAGTAATTATTCTTAACATGACCAAAGAAGAGAAATGAATCAATATGTAGAATCTGAAAATATAGATTAGGAGGGCTAAAATACAAGGCACCCTGAGAGTTTATAATCTTTGCCTGGAGTTATTCCTAAAACCACATCTCCAACTAGAAAGGCTGTAGTACAATCCAACTGCATCCAACTCTCCAGTGTGTCCCAGGTAGCATGGGATTGCAGAGCTTACCTCCCTTCAGTAAAACTTTATATACTGGATCTTCATGGGACTCCATACAAGTTTCAACACAAGCGCAATCTGAGGAACCAACTTCAAAACTTACACACCTGGACTTATTTCAAAGCTACAAGCCCCAAGAAGGCTTTTTTCCTGAGCAGCACTTCCAGCTCTTTGAACTGACTTTCATAGAAAGCTGTTTACAGACAGGTTTGCAGAGCTGGGAAAAAGCAATGGTCTGTCCCAGAAAGCAATTTGGAGAAGGGAGGCTTTTCTGAGCAAGAACAAACTTGCAATGGGCACCACCCCTCCAAACCCAGCTTCAAAACCCCTAGAAAGCTGAGATGCCAATATCATGATAGGAGACCCTGTTTTGAGCCTTTGCAACCTTGCTGATGGTTGGAGGCTGCTAACTCTTCCATTGTTGCCAATTATCCCCAGGCGTTTGAGGCAGGGTAAATGAGGCACACTGACAAGTGACAGTAATCGATTTTTCAGCGTGCATTTTTTATATTTAGACAGGGAGTGCCAAGCTAATGAAATGAACTACTAAAGTACAAAAGTGGATTACAGCATGTCAAATAGTCTGTGAAAAGCATCCATCTCAATGTCCTTCAGTCTTCCACTGCCACCGTGCTTTGTGCCTACTGCTTGACTTTGACTTCAATGGACTTAGCAAAGCAGGCACACGGCGAACAAGGGCTCCTTTGAACCAAGTCAATCAGGACAGGACCGTGCACTGCCAATGAGGCAACTGCAAGGAGCCCTATGGAGTGGGAGCATTGGTTCTGGAGAGCCCCTGATGAGGCAAAACCCCATAGATACATCACAGCCAGACAGACAACAGGAAAAGACTTCCTCAGCCATGACCTGGCCACTATTAAATGTCAGAAACCACAACAGCCATCAGTAACTACTTCTAGCATTCTCAATCAGTGGCTCCAAATCAAAAAAGTAAGACAATCCTACTTTTAAAAACTGAAATCCCTTAATTTTAATGGTTACTGCTTAAAATGTAGACTTGGGGATCAATGCCTCCTGTCAAAAGACTTTGCAAGTGTCACTAGATGCACAGATATGCAAGTAATAATAAATTGCAATCTTTCCTGCTGGTACTAGATCTCCATGAAGTTTGTGCTCAAGGATCGTATCACAACTCCGAGAGAAGCAGGAATTTGGAGACTGTGTCTCTTATTTCACATCATCGCTGTCCAACTCACAAATTGCAATATGCTGCAAAACCTAAATATTTTAACTTCCTCATCAGGCATTTACAGCTTCCCCTCAGACAAAAAATAGCCATGCCCTGCTCCAAGCCTATCCCAATGTTGATGTTCAAGCTGGGATACAGCTTCATTTCCCCCCATTCAGTTACATCATGGATTGGCATGCACTTGGACCAAATATGAACTGACAGTTTCATATGCATGCCCTGCACAGAGCATATCCCATCTGGAATATTACTGATGGGTGAGGAATGAGATGAGGCGCTTTGTGAACCTTGTCCAGTGATAATCCCGCTCCCCCAGTTCCACAGCAGCACAAGAGGCCAAATTCCTCAACAGTTTGTTTCTTAAAAAGCACAAGGTTTATTTATCTGTTATCCCACCTAAGAAACAGGATAAAGGACTTCCATAGTGAAGATAAACGTTGATAAAGTTCATCACTCTCAGCTATTTTGCTGCTTTGAGGACAATCACGTGATCCAGACTCTTAATTCAGGCAGAAGAATCCCTTCCAAGCCCAGTGCTCTTCCCACATCTTTTTGATTTCTCTCCCCCCTGACCAACTCACCCCACCTGCTTCCAGTGCGATTGAATATTAATAGCATGAAATTTCCTATTTCATGTTACAAAGTTCTTTATCTGTTGCTCGTCTTGTATTTGATCTTCATCTTTTCTGCTCATCCTATGTTTTTGTTATGAATAAAATAAAAATTAAAAACAGTAAGGTAATAAAATAAAATGAGATCATATAATGAATATCTTGGGCATTACAGATAGAAGGAAATTAGAAAGAGATCTATAGAGCTGCATTTTTATTCAACAGGATATTAACACACATATGTCTTCAAGACCCAAATCAGAGCATCTTTTTATCACTTGCAATGACACAGGGGACTAGGCAGGAGAAGGAGGATGTGGACAGTCTCGTAAATAAAGCGCTCAGATCCTCCATCGATGGAGCACAAACAGGTGAGCAATAAGTACCATATTGATTATGCCAAAGTTTCTGTCTGTTCTCAAATGTCCCCATCAGACATGGAAATCAAAGAAATCTCACTCTGGTATGGCGTGATGTTCATTCCTCTTGCAATGGAGCAAAAGAAGTGTTGGGAGCAGCCCTTACTGCATGGAAAAATGCAGTGATTTTTTATAACCATGGAGTTTGCTTTTAATCAGTATCAAGAACTTTGATTTTTTTTTTTATTTTTTTTTTTCAACAGGATTTCTGCTAAAAAACCCCCATGATTCTGCCTGGCCAGTTTTGGTGAGTGTCCAGGTTTTGTGTTCTCAGTTGCTTGTTGTGAGGAAAGGTCTGATGCTTTTATCATCTGCATTTTGACTTTTGTTTGCTCAAGGTGCCTGTCCTGAGACAGCCCCCACTCGCAGAACAGCTCTTGTATCTATTCCTATCAGAAGGAGAATGAATTGCAAAGCACTGCTACGTACAAAATGAATTGGTTCGCGCTCATCTTCCCCCTTTAGTCCTAGAAAATGCTCCAATTGAAGGGAAAATTGATTTCAAGTTGAGCTGACTCCTCTTTGCATGTAACTCAACACTATCTTGGACAGCAGAGACACAAGAAGACCCTGTCCTTCAGGTCCTTCTCTACAACATGGCCAACTCTTCCTCCCAGGATCTGCAACATCCTTTTGCTGGTTCCTGGCATCTAAAGTGATTTGTCACAAGCAGAGCTGCACTCCCTCTCCTTTTGGTACTTTTTTCTACAGAAATATTCCAGATTTTTGTCTTCAACTCTCCTCGTTTCTGCAAGAAACGCCACAACTCAGATGAGGTTGGCATTTATGCTTTCAAAACCAACCTTCACAGTTATTACTCTTGCAGCAAAGAGGGGTGCTAGCATTATTAGTCATATTGCTTTTCACCAGAAATGTAAAGGAATCCAATAGACAATACAGGCTATTTTCTTATATTAAAGATAATAAATCTGTAGAAATTTTGGAATCTATAAGGCTCAAAGAGGCCCAAATTGTTGCAATCCATCACCCCTGGGGCTTTCAGGGGAAAGAGGTGATTCTCCTCTCTGTTGCAACTTAATAAGAACTTCAGGTTTTGGAAATTAATAACAACAATACTATTCACTATGGACACAGCATCTTTATCTTTAAAGGGACTCTATAAAAAGTGAACCAAGTAACTTGTACTTAACCTTTTTATCTATTGAACATCTCAATTTTAACACTAATAAAATTAAAACTATGTGCTGCCTGTAGTACAGCACTGTATTTTCTTAGAATAATAAACAGCCTATTTTACAAGCTACATAATTCATGTATATGGTAAACCCAGCAGAGAAAACTTACCATGATTAATAAGTTTAACATTTTTACTTAGGTCACGTAGTTACTTTCCCAAAGACATCAATAAAATGTTTTAGAGTTAAATAACAAATCAGTCACTGACAAGATAAATCATTGTAATGGGCAACTACTTTCCAATTACACTTTATTTTTGCAGAAGTCGTTTTTGGGAAACAGCATTAATTGCCATTTGGAGTTGATAGGGCATTACTACCAAGCAGGGAGGGAGGCATCTCAGTTCAGAACCATAAATGTCCTGTGTGATGCCAGCATGATACCTAAGTAGAAAACAAATCACAAGCAGCATGAAGATAGCAGGGGTAGTAGTTCTCTCCTCCCCATAATAGATGACCTAAATAAATGAGAAACAAGAGTTCTGCAAAAGGTAACACAGTGGTGTTTGTTTTGTTTGTTTTTTTTTTTTTTTTAAAAAAAGCTGTTCTTCCATGCAACAGCTTAACTGTGGACTCTCTGTGGCACTCACTGCCTGCAAATATCTGAACCAATGTGCTTTTACTGATGCAGATTTTTTCCAAGGACAGGCAAAAATGAAGGAAGTGTGCCCGATGCCTCCTGCACAGTTACGCGATGGCCAAAAAAAGCCAAACATTTCCAGAAGAACCTCTCATGTCAAAATAACAAAAAGAGGAAAAAGTCAGGATTGATACAGCAGACCTGCTTCAAAAGGCTACCCGCAGTTCTAGCAATTCCCAGAGTCCTACAATTAGGAGTGACTTGCTATTTAACTCCTGTGCAGTGACAGTACCGGAGAGGGAGCTATTTACAGAACAAACGTAACACAACGAGTCAAGTTTAAGCAGATAAGAAACCCCAACATATTAAGATGAGAAACACAATCAGAGAATCTAAATTGCTTCAATTGTGCCCCCAAAGCCGCACTTCCCATCCTTCCATTCTCCCATCAGGAAGGAGCCGAACCCTTCAGCTATGAGGAGCAGCCCTGTTTCCCCCAGGCACCACAGGGACTTCCAGAAGTCTGGGCAGCAAAAGCACATTCCCATTTTTATACGAGGACTCTTGTATGCTGGTGTTGGTAGTCAGTCTCCATGTCTCAGCAGCATAATAATGTCATAAACTTGCTCTATGCAGGAATAACTGTAGGGGCCCTGGATCTTTTTCAGTTCAAGTCAGAAGTACCTAACGAGGTCTGGTACCTCCACAGTATGACACTACTGCATGGAGAGAGCACGGTGAAGGGATTTGGAATTTCAGCCCTAGAAGACCATCTGAATCCCCTTTTAGATGCCTACATCCATTTTTGGATTTGACTCTATCTACCAACGGACTCCAGAATACGCCTACACCACAGGCTGGCATCGTGGCCGTAGCTCAGGTCAGCACGGCTACCTCCTCCATCACCAAACTGTGGGCAGGAGTGTGGACACATTCAGCAGCACATGAACCCGGAAGAAAATACATTTGCATCCCAGCAGCCAACATGGAGTCTGATGAGACATGGGAGTCTTTCAAGAACTGCAGCTAACAGGTTTGCCTTAACTCTTAAGGTAGTTAATAGCTGGACTTAGAAAATCTAAAACTCGAGCATCTCAAGAGGATAACTGCTTGTATGAGGAAAAAAAAAAAAAAAAGTGTTTGATTCCCAGCTCAGGCTTTATTATGGAGACATAAAATGTGCAGTTACAAAGTGCCTGTGTACACCTTTTTTAAATTATTGAACTGGGGCAAATTTCTGGACTGCACTAGAATCTGAAAAAGTTCAAATCCTTCTTTCCTTCTCCTCTAGTTTTGATCTATAAATATTGTAAAATTCAGGATTAAGGCCAGCCAGACAGGGAATAACTGCACGGTAGTGTGGCTTTCCGAAATGCAGTAAGCAGTGCCATCAGCGCACCAATTCGGCATTGTTGGGCAGCATTTGAAAGTCTTATTGTAAAAACTCCACGGGAAGCAGTTAACTTGTCAACCCCATCCTGCTGCAACACAGGCAGGCAGCACGGTGGATGTTCCTGTGCGGGTAGCGCCGAGGGCACGCTCCACAAGCGAGCCAGTCTGCTCTTCAGCAGCAAATCACTCATTTCCAAAGGAGCATCTGTGATGTCTCGTCCCAACAGCTGCCCTGGGGTCTCTCTGCAGTCTTTCCACAATGCAGTGTTTTCACAGCGATTTCACAGGCTGTTCATTTTCAATAAATATTAGCCACCCGGGCTGCCTGTGCTGTACCCCGGCGTTCGTGTGCTGCTGCACGGGGAATGCGTGCACAAGGGCAGGTTGGACCATCTCCCAGGAGCTTCAGCAAATTCCAGGCTCATCTGGTTCACCTACTACTAACTGCAAACCTTGTTTTCCCACTGCTCATCCCCGCCTTCCCCTCCTTAACGTTAACACTTTAATGGATGCAAGTGTCCAGGATAAGGCAGAAATGCTCTTGGACTCTCGGCTAATAGCTATGTTAGTAAGGGCAAACAGATGGGTATGCAAAAATCAAGTGCCAAGCATACTGTTCTGTGTAATACAGCAGCACCAATATGTCCCATATAAGGTTAGGAAATCTCCATGCCATTTGGTATACTTTGCCTCAAAAGTCTGTAAAAACAGGCTGAACTGACAAAAAGGTGAGAAACAGTCAGAAAAAGAGACTCACCAAGGTCAGAAGCACCACTTCAAACATCCCCGCCTCTACGCTTTATGCAGAGATGGATATATTCACAGCACGCTGCAATGCCTTCTCCACATTTACATCAATCCCTGCACTTCCTATTTAGTCCTCAGAAACCAGGCTGTGCATCTTCCTAAAAATGCACTTTCAACAACACATTCAAGCCATAAGTCTCCAAAAAAAGACGGAACTTTCAGTGGGAGAAACAAGCTTGCCCTCAATGCTGCCTTTTGCAACACTCACTTGATATTAGTCTTCTCAACACTTACTTGGGCACCTACATAAGTCACCCAAGTAGGAAAAGCCCATGTGCTCTAACAACTCCTACTCACTTCAATACTAAGTCTGACCATCAGGGCAACTGCACAGGAGTCAAAACATGGTCAGAGGAACTATTGTTTAATATTTTGTCCTGATGGTGCCTCAACATTTCTTCTGAATACTTCAGCTGTTTCTCCAGTTGCTTGTCACAATGATAAGAAAAGATCAGATTTTTTTCTTTTTCCAAATCAGCACTACTTCATTTTTCTTTGAAACCTGGCTGCATTTCAGCATGTGGAAACGCTGTGCAAGTAGCCACAGAAATAGATGATTTTCCTCCCTTCTCTCCCCTTATTCACCTGATCATTCCCCCTTCCCAGACCAACCTGGCAGGAAACAAGGTGGCTTAGGTTTCCTTTGCTGAAATGGGAGAACACCTCCACTTTTACTGAATTTAAGGACAAGTCTCTCTGAGTACCCAGCGTTAGCTGTTCAGACAGGCACAGCATCCAAGTACAGCGAGAGGACACACACACAGAGACCCAGCCCATGTTTCCCAAGCACAGAACTGACTTAATAGTGACAATACAAACCTCTGGTCAGGTATTCAGAGAGCTCCCTGCAACACAGGGCAGCTATAGCTTATCTTCAAAGGCAGAACACGCATCCTGAAACAAGCTCTCTATCTCCATGTATCTCCTCTCTATCGCTCTTGTAATAAGATACTGAGAAGTTTCTAAAGCCTGGCTTCTGATTTGGACACTTCCTCCCTTCTTGACTTCCTTTGGGTGCAGGGAGAGGGAACAACATTTTCTGCCATTAATCCTACAAAGGTAATTTCCATCCAGAAGAGAATACAGGAAAAAACATTGAGACTTTATGGGCTGAAGTGGAAGAGAGGTAAGATTTGCAAAAGCTGGCAAGTACATCTTTTAGAGGCCAACAGAAGGGCCTAAGAAGAGCTCCAATATTCTGATTATGGGGATTTATCTTTCACTAGGAAACCAGTCACATGGCAGAACCCTCCAGCTAGGATCCTAAACAGCTCTCAAAAGTTTGGGTCAGCTGTGACTTCCCTCAAAACGCAGTGCATGAAGTTCATATATTTGAACAGATAAAAGGCTCCAATTCCTTCTCAGAACACCAAGAATTGTTGCACTACACTTCCAGAACAAAGACACAGCATTATTATAGCAAAGAGAAAAAAAAATAAAACAAAACCATAAAAACATCAAGTATCTACTTGAAGGAAAAGGTTGGGGAGGGTCTCAGATGGCCCTTCCCTTCCAAGGAGGGTCTCTGCCCTGCAACCCCACAGAAAACAAAAGTCTAAAAGTACATCATCTGCTTGGGAGGCTTCAGCACCCAAAACAAGGGGCTGACCAAGGACAACCAGCAGCAGAGCCATCACGAAGAAAATCCTCCAACGGCATCAAAGAGCATGCAAAATTGTTAAATCCTTAATTCACAAATGCACTGAGGTATCTCAGGCGACAGCTCTCAGGGCCTAAGGAAGTCCTCACAGAAACACAGGCCCTGGGACTGTGAAGGTGGGAAGATGGAAAACAATGACCAGCATTCCCCACTGTTTGCAGGATCAATTTAACACAATTATCAGCTCCTCATTTTGAGCAAAATCACAACAGACAGCACAGCGCTGCTCCAAATTAATTCACAGCAGTGGAGGAGCAGCTAGGAAAGCCCGTGGTACACAAAGGGCCAGAGGCATCTGCTGGGAGTGAAGCACCAGTCCCACAAGCACCATGGTCTCCTAATGCTTCCTGTGCCACAAGCATGGCTCCTCATCACCTCATGGTCCTTCCGTGCAGTGAGCACCACAAGCTTCTTGTTCTCCTTCATCCCAGCAGGATGCTTCAGCAAAACCTGCTGGGTTCCTTTTAGAGGGATAATCTACTGCAGGGGATCTCTTTAGATCACATCAAAACCAGTCTCAAAACAGTCTAAGACTAATTTGGGTAGTCTCCAAGACTACTAGGGCATACAGAACCCTTTCTAGTGAAAGATGCAAAGAATTTCGGCATTTGAAACACCCTCTACACAGTAAACTGAGTCAAAAGATGAAGGTCATTGAAGTCACAAATGTCTTCAACTGGTATTCTTGCTTTAATCAAGACAAGTGTTTCTTTGTCATAAGAAATTCCAATTCCCATTTTAAAGGGTTCTTTACCCAGACATTTCCTGGCCATACTCTACTGGCTGGGTAATTTTCACTACCTAAAAGGTTCTTGGACACATACAGATTGCTTTGGCAGCAAGTGAAGATGCACCACTGTCAAAACCTTTGCTTCAGAGTTATTCCATACTTCCACCTTTGCCAGTTCAGTACTGGATCCAGTCTGCATCAGTGTCTTCGGGATTTCAAGTAGGTTGTGAGCCTATTTAAACTTAAGAACACCATTATCACAATACCCAGTGGATACAACCACCTTAACACTTGTGTTGGAGGAAAACACAAAAGGCAGAAACTACCTTGGGTATAATTTTTTGAGAGAACTTTACAAACAACTCTCACCAAAGGAAAGACTGTGAGGAAGGACAGGGTTTCAAGCTGATGAAGTGCCTGCAGCTCCCCATCAGCTGCAGCACACCATCATGCAGACAGCGCATGAAGAGATTTGTGCTGCAGACATCCTGAACAGTCTGCATCTCCAGCATTTGCCATAGGTGAGCTTTGAGAAGGGAATCAAAGACTACCTCCATCCCAGTATAAAGTCTTAAAGCTGAATTTTTTTAAGAAGGGAGGAGAGAAAGTGCTCAAACATTTACACAACAGAGCTCAAGGAGGAGCTACAGCTACAAAGAAAAACTACTGGTTATGTCAAGACTTGCAACTGCTGCAAAGAAAGGCCAGGCAAGATTGTTGTAATTCGCACGTGCTCATCACTCCCCCAAAATAACTAAATGTTCAGCACTATCATTCATAGGAAACAGAAAAATACTTCTAAAACAAAGCTAAACCAGTTAAGGCATATATATGCCACATATGATACAAATAAGATACAAATACATTGACTGCTTGCAGATTAATACTAACAGTGAAATACATGAAGTGTAACTCAATGTGTAAATAATAGTACTACAACTAGGAGGCAGGTTTCAACTTTTCATGAGCAGCTTCTAACCTGGACTGAGCTTGGAGTTTCCACGTAGACACCATTAGTGACCAGGTAGCTAATAAACATAAATCAAAAAAGCTAAAATCTTCCTTCTAGGTATGTCACTACACAAGCGTGAAGCCTGTGCTCAACTTGGAGGTGCATGTCCCTATTCAGAAAATTTCTGTTGCTCCCCATTGTTTTTAAAGCTGAACGTTTGCTTCTGCCCTTTGGCTATTTCATACTGTCAGTAAGATGAAGAGAAAAAAGCATGAGCCACAAGGTTCTCTACAACTTCTAAGTATTCACTTCACCTACACCGGCTTTGCAATGTTTCCCACTAACACATCTGCTTTAGTTTCTCCTTCATGGCTAGCTGGCCCAGGTGAAAAAAAATCTGCTGTATTCACGAGGCAGCACTAGCTGACAAAACAATTGACTCCTAGGAGCCGCATAGATACAAACCCCCATTATGCATTATTCGGTATGATGTCACCCGTGAGGCACAATTCAATGACTATTTATCATGTATGCAACACTTCATTTGGAAACATACTGTATAATTTTTCATCTTAAGCCTACTGGACAAGATAAGAACTTGCCAAGTGTATTGATCTTCAATAATTTACTACACCATGGATAATATCTTAATTTGCTGGGAAAGAAGAGTGACAGAATGGCAGCGCTGGGGACTAACATTTATTTTTCTCCAATGGAGAATTCGTATAGCCTAGGTAAAAGCAGTACGTATTCCCAAAACTCAGCTCTATTATTTCAAGTCCTGTCAGAGACTATTACTGATGCAGACAGTGAGGCTGATCTTCAGATGGGTACAGTTGTTCGCCCCTCTGATGAAAAAGACATTAGATGCAAAGCACTGAAACATTAAAGCCAAATGGGTTTTTATTATACTAATCTCATCTCACCTAGTAGCAAATTCAAGCCAGAAAACCTAACTCAGTTATTCCTGGAGCAAGCCCCTCAGTTGGAGCATTGAGCAATCGGTATCAGCTGCAAAAGGGTTGTTTATGTTTTCCTGTAACTCTTGCCAGGTCTCTTATTTTCATCATATTTGGTATTTTACATTAAATGACCCATTAGAATCACAACCTCCATCCTCCTTTTTCTAATTAGGTTTGCAGGCTTCACATTTGCCAAGCAAAGCTTGAAAATGAAAACTCCAAATCTGTGAGGCAAATCAAAGAATTCAACAAGCAAGTAGGATTTAAAATTCATGATTTTCAAGGAAACTGCACAACTTCTGCATGCATACATTTGCAATACTGGGATACCAATAACTGCAAGTAAAAACACGCAGCCAATACTCTGCCCATTTCCTTGCCTCTTCCTCTTTTCCCACACTCCCATATGTCTTTATATATGGCCACCATATGGTAATTACATCTGGCCACTCTTGGCTTGAGACAAACTGGGACCTATCAATTGGAAATGAATACCAATCCCCTAAAACCATCCCGTTCCATAAACTGCATTCTGTGAAACAACCAACATGAAAAGGTCAGGCGAGAGACAGCCCACAGATTGCTATATTCCAAGGTTTTTTCCACATTTTTTCCAAAAACTGAAGCAACGCGTATAGTCTGAAACTTACTCTTTTCCAAGATGAGCCTATACTAACAAGTCTAAACCCATATCAAGTCACATTTCTCCCCAAGCCTGGATGTTGCCAAGACATCTCCCTTTTCGCCGCTTGACCCATACACCAGCCCTGCCCCAGCCACCCACTACATCCACCTGCCTCCAGGGAGTGCTGGGAAAACCTACTGAACTCTGCGTTCACTGACCACTTTTGACAAATACTGCTTTCTAATAATTTATTGATTTTGTTCTACTAAGCACCACACTTTTTTTTAGGGATGCAAACATCTTCCCCTTCCACCAGAAAAAAAGATGAAGCCAAAGGACGGGTTAACATGAAAACTGTGAGCTATATGCAACTCGGGTTCATAACATTTTCCCCATGAATTCTTTATGTCCCTAGTTAACAGGGCAGAAGCTTTCTTGAAACAAATCAGCTTGGGTTCAGTTCATTACTTTCCATGAAAACAAAGAAAAAAATGAATTACTGCTTTAGAAAGAGACCAGAAAATTCTGACCCATCAAAGCCTGTAGAGAAGATAAACTAAAGGATATCCTTAAGTAATTACGCATTACACCTAGCTACCCCCCAGCTTTCAACACTCATACATCACTCTTGATTCTCCCATGTTATGTCTTATTTCACCTCCAGCCAAGATCCCTCAGTGGTGTATTATTCAAAGCAGTATCATGACTGTTGTTTTCAATGTACTAGATGCATCTGGTTATTTTTGCAGACTCTTATTTCTGCACAGACATGCAGCCATAACGGATAGCAGCATCTCCCAAGGGAGTTTTCCAAGACCTGTCAACAAATCAGATAAACCTCCCCTTCGCTTTCCACAAACTTACCAAGAAATTGAGAAAACAATTTCTACTTCAAGGCTCTTTTACCGATTTTATTACCATAAAGAGTGAAAAGAAGGTTTGCATATTTCTTTCATGGCGAACACTTCTTGCCGATGATGTGCAAAAGCTGATCAAAAAGAAATTAATGCACAGCATGTCTGCTTTGTCTCTAAAAGGCCTCAGAGACTGACCAGTTATCAGTGGGAGGAAAACACCCAGAAGGGAAAAAGTTTCTTAGCATCTCACAAGCAATATGGTAATATTTCCTAGAACTAAGACATCAACAAAAAGAGCTTCCTCCAAAATTACACTGTCTTTTCCAAAGGTACAAATGGATACTTCTCAACTCTAGATAGGCAGGACAAACACCATAAATCATTTCCATGGAAAAAGGTTTACAACTCTGTGATGGCCCAAAAAAATAAGCAAGCCATTTAGAAGCAAACTAGCAACCAGGAAAAATTGCAAGTGCCATCTTTTTGTAAAAAGCTGAGGACACTGCATCCCAAAAGGCTCAGACTGTACCCACACTCCTTGCTCTCACGTGCACCTGTGAGAAAGCGCTGGAAAAGCAAATTCACATGCTTTATTGATATAAAGCCATCCCTCACCCAACTCAAGCTGTCCCTTTCCTCCATCAGCCCCTGGAGCTCATCCCGCTACGCGCATCCTGCCTGGCAGCCAGGAGGCTGGAGTTTTCTTCAGTCCCACTCACTCATCTGGTAACAGGAGCCCAGATGCCAGGTCCTGTCTCTCCACCCATCCGAGCTGCCTGGAATGCTGCTGGGGCAGGAAGGGTGGTACATCTCCTTTCTTCCTGCACATACTACTATGTCAGAGCAAAACTGCCATGATTCCACTTGCAAGGGACTCTAGGGACACTGCCAACTGGCATCCCAAGGCAGAAGGCAACCTACATTCAAGCACATTGCCCCTCCCTGACACAGACACCACAGAAGAGCTTCCCCACTGGTGGCTTGGAAAAGTGTGGGAAGGGCTGTGGGGTGCAGGTGGGGGCTTCTCCCACTCCAGGAAGCAACGGGGAGGAGGGAGAGGGAAGGTGGAAATGCTAGGAATGAGCAAGGGGGTTTGCAGGGAAAAGCAGGGCCTGGCGTTAGGTACCAGAGGGTGAGTGGGTGGGAATGAGAGCAGATATGTACTCGATAATTATAGCTGCATTTCGAGCAGCTCCTGCGAAATGCTGCTGCATATGCGACAGCAGAGAGAAGAACCAGACACACTGAAGCTGAGTTTCGCTCCACCTCGGATCTCAAGGGGGACAGGAGCAGGAGGCAGACATGGGAAGCCAAGGGAGGCGGTGAAAATGAAGAATTCTATTTTTGTACCTTAGGAGGAGCTGTGGATAATTCACTTCAACACGCAGTCAGTGCCAAGCTCCTCACCCACCGTCTGGGGAAGGAGCTGTATGGTCTCTACTCCTCTATCACCATCCCCAGCAGCAGAAACCATCCCTGCAGCATCATCCACCTCTCTGTGCCTCAGCATCCTCCTGCTCCAGCAGCACCACAGCACTCTGAGGCCACTCACTTAACTTTTTTCCTTCCCGGACCAGCTTTCACATTAGAGGCCACCAGACCCAGCAGAAAACGTGCTGGTTGAGAGAGGCCAAGCGCCACAAGGCAACAGAACACTTGCCATAGATAATTTATCACAGCTATGCAGTGGCACTGCCGGGAGAATGCACACCCCGACTTTTGTAGTCTCTATCTTTTGATTATTAAAAGGGCCAATTAGCACATAATTTGAGCTGTGAATTCTGAAAGGGATTTGAAAACAGTAATAATTAAAGAGCAGGACAACGACTGGGCTCACAAGCTGCCCCTCGTCTTCCCTGGCCTCCTTGCCAAGCTGCTCACATATCAATGGAAGAAAAGCAGCAGTGCTCATTAACTGCACCATGGTACCCAGGACCATCCATGCCCCACCAGCCCCGTGCTTGCAAATACGCAGGCTCCCAGCCCCATGCCAAGACACACAGCATTTATTTGGACTTCTCTAACTTCACATAGCATCGAGCCCCCAAGAAACCTTTGCCCTTCCACCCCCTCAAAAGCCTGGGAAGGCTGACCCACAGATATTCACTCGTGTCAGCTAGACGGTGGGACACCAAGCTCCGAAAAGGTGACTCAGCCAGGGAGAGGAAAAGCGTGAAAGCTCAGCACTCTACCTGCCTTCCCCTATGCCAGCCACCGCCTAATGAGGAGTATCTGATGGCAAACGATGTTCTAAGACCTTAAACTGCTCCCAAGGAAACCGCCAGCATCTTTTATTTACAGACTGGCAAAAATCCCCAGGGAAAACAATGCTGACTCCTACATGGAACATGGGAAATGTATATCTTTTTAATCACTGCAGCACCGATTCATCTTCAAGGCTGGTACAGTTTCCGCTCTTTGTTGCTCTGAAGCAACTGCAGTGATTCAGCTCCCCTATGAATACCACTGCCGCTCAACCACAATATTTACTATTAGGATGGTGAAGCACAAAGGCAGGCAGCTCCATCTTGACCCCTGGAGCAAGGTCTTCTCAGCTCACCCACACAAGAAAACTAAGCACACAAGGAAACAAGGCATCTGGACTGACTTTGCTCTGCTATAAATGATGACAGGGCCACAGAAGTTGAATGAACATAAGCTTAATAAAGAAGACACCAAGATTTCCATAAGAAGGAATACCAATCCAGCAAGCTTCACATATATAAATTAGAACACAACTCAAGTAATTCTCTCCCTTCCCCATCTGAAACATACCAATTTGATGATTCGTTATCACAGAATAGTTTGGGTTCGAAGGGACTTTACAGATAATCTAGTCCATGCCCCCTGCAATGAGCAGAGACATCTTCACTAGATCAGGTTGCTCAGAGCCCCGTCCAACCTGATCTTGAATGTTTCCAGGGATGGGGCATCTACCACCTCTATGAACAACCTGTTCCAGTGTCTCACCACCCTCATCGTAAAGAATTTCTTTTTGTATCTAGTCTAAATCTACTCTCTTTCAGTTTAAAACCATTACCCCCTTGTCCTATTGCAACAGGCCCTACTAAAAAGTCTGTCCCTGTCTTTCTTATATGCCCCCTTTAAGTATTGAAAGGCCACAGTAAAGTCTCCATGGAGCCTTCTCTTCTCCAGGATGAGCAACCCCAACTCTCTCAGCCTGTCTTCATAGGAGAGGCGCTCCAGCCCTCTTCATGACCTTCGTGGCCCTCCTCTGGACACGCTTCAACTGGTCCATGTCTTTCTTGTGTTGAGGACTCCAGAGCTGGACGCAGTACTCCAGGTGGAGTCTCATGACAACGGAGTAGAGGGGCAGAATCACCTCCCTTGACCTGCTGGCTACGCTTCTTTTGATGCAGCCCGGGATGCAGTTGGCTTACTAGGCTGCAAGCACACATTGCCAGATGCCCAGCTTCTCATCAACCAATACCCCCAAGTCCTTCTCCCCAGGGCTGCTCTCAATCCATTCTTGCCCAACCTGTATTTGTGCTTGGGACTGCCCCAGCCAACATGCAGGACCTGGCACTTGGCCTTGTTGAACTTCTGGACGTTCCCATGGGCCCACCTCTCAAACCTGTCTAGGTCCCCCTGGATGGCATCTCTTCCCTCCAGCATGTTGACCGCACTACACAGCCTGTTGTCATCAGCAAACTTGCTAGGGATGCACTCAATCCCACCGTCCATGTTTAACAAAGATGTTGAACAGCACTGGTCACAACGTTGAACCCCGAGGAACGTCACTTGTCACTGGATGCCACTTGGACATCAAGCTATGGACCGCAACTCTTTGAGTGTGACCATCCAGCAAATTCCTTATCCACTGAGTGGTCCATCCACCAAATCCACGTCTCTCCAATTTAGAGACAAGGATGTCAAATGCTTTGCACAAGGCCAATTAGACGATGTCAGCTGCTCTTCCCTTATCCACGAATGTTGTAATGCTGTTGGTAGGAGGCCACCAAATCTGTCAGCCACAATTTACCCTTAGTGAAGCCATGTTGCCTGTCAGCAATCACCCTCTTATTTTCCATGTCCCTTAGCACAGTTTCCAGGATAATCTGCTCCATAAACAGTATATTAACAGTATTAAACAGTACTGGTCCCAATACAGACCCCTGAGGGACACCACTTGTCACCTATTTCCATCTGGACATGAGCCGTTGACCACTACACTGCTCATGTGACCATGAGACTGATTCCTCATCCACTGAACAGTCCACCCATCAAATCCATACCTCTCCAATCTAGAGAAAAGGATGTTGTGGGGGACTGTGTCAAAGGCCTTACAGAAGTCCAGATAGATGACACCTGCAGCTCAGATGACATCCGTAGCTCCAAAAAGTATGTTTGGCTAAAAAAAAAAAAAAAAAATCCAGAAAATAGGGGAAAACAAAATGCCACAGGAAAAAAAGACTGGAGACTATTTAGGAATAAACAAATGTAATCATGAAAACAATGGCATATTTCTACTCCATTTAGCACTGCGTGAAACCTCAATGCGCCAGGCTGATGCAGCTACAAAGCCCCATCTCCCAATGCCTTGCAACCAGCGAGATCAAGTAGTGGCACGGATACACCTCTGTTTACAAGATCAAAAAGCAAGGCACAATCTGTTACACAGACAAGTCCCCCAAAACGGGTGCCAAAAACTCACCTGCAAGGCTTAAAAGACAGTAAGACTCGAACCCGCAAACTCTCTTGGACAGGTTCTAGGCATCTAGAGCATAATAAAAAGACTGGGGCTTTTCTGTGGTACTCTATAAAAAAATATAGGACAATTAATACTATATACAGACTCTGCCACTTCAGTTTCCTGGTCACCTCTGATGTTAACAACTTTCAACAATAAAAGTGAGAGTCCATCAAATTCATGCAGGCAGTAAACAGCTTTGAAATTAGTGTGAGCCAAGTTCCCCTGAAGAGAGGTACATGCTTGAGAGAGACAATTACAGAGGAGCCGAGCAGATTTATATCAGCTGGTTTAGCATTAAATCTCTTCAGAGCATTTAAAAACATTAAATTGAGGCCTTATTAAAATACTCGGCATTTTTATTTCACCAGATTAATGACACTTACATTACTAAATTCAATCTGTAGTTTCAAACACCACCACCAACACAGCTCTAACTGTAATTAAAGAACTAGTCATCATTTTGGGGAAAAATTCTGGAGGCACACCAGCAAGCTTGATAAATTCAAGGAACTCGCCCGCACATGGGAAATCTAGCATGTATATTTTATTATTCCCTTACCTTTCTGTGTACAATGAAATGTCCTGATAGCATTACATTATAAAGTAGTTCAGCTGAAGGGGCTGAAAGCTCACAGCGGGCTTCACTTCTACACACTAGTTAATCATTGTTTATTGGAAACTTTGCACTTGTATGTTTTGGCTTGCTAATCTTTTGACTGCAGAAGCTGCAAGTCTGAGGGGTTTTGTCTGAACAGTAAATTGCCAGTTTTGCATGAAGACAGTAAGAGCTTTTGTTTTCATTTTTACTTGAGAGGAAGAGATCTAGTCCTGTTGCCACAGGATGCAAAACAGAGGCATATTGCTTTGTAAGGCACTGATCCACTTTCACTCTCTTTTCAAGAGATAATTAAATATGTAGAAACACCATCCACAGTGGCATGCCATTTTAAAGGAAACATTGGAACACGTATTTAGAATCTGGTGCTTCAGCAAAAGAGAAAAGGCTACAAATCATCCTTTTTAGAAAGTCAGCACAGAGCAAAATATTTAATCCAGCCTTTTCTAGAAGGAAAGATACAGATAGCTTAGTAATACCATGTACTTTGTATTGGAATTTCTATAACGCATTAAATATCGCCTATTTTCCCAATAGCTTAAGACGTTAGAAATTAAGTACTCATACACTGATGATATTCCCCTGTCTCTAGCTTTCCTAACCTAGTTGAGAATATCCTGCAGACTGTGAGAACATGCAATGCAAAACATAAAGCATTTGACTGAGATACAGTTCAAATCTGGCCTAGGTATATGGAAAAAAAAAGCCACCCTCAACTGTAAACTACGAAACATATCACTGAAACTAACTATTGCCAGGACAGCAAGTCACTTAAGATCAGCTAAAATATAGTAGATACATGCCTATGCTTACTAATGAGAAGAAATAACAGTCACTGTATCTGCATGGACATGTGCTTTAGCAAGTGGATTACAAGATTGGGAAACCTGATTTTCCAATGAATGATACATGATTTTGGCAATTCCTTTCTTTGCTTTGCTTCCTCATCACCAAAATAAGGATAATGACATCACCTATATACAATAGATATTTGATCCTGGGAGTTCCATCCCCAAAAGGCAAGTATACAAAAAGCGTAACTGAAATTGACTGCTCAGCCCTTTTTTCTTCATCATCAATTGCAAAACTCCCGTGTGTTCCTGACTCCATCTGTGGAATCCAGCTCCCACCCATCGCTGAGTTCAGTCTGTGACTTCCCCAATGCCTGCTGGTGACATCATCCTGGGAGCTTAATATGGTTTTGCATATACTGTATCTATTTCATTATTTTCCTTTTTATTCTATTATTAATATTTCATTAAAGTAGTTTAGTTTCTTCTAAACTCGTAAATCTCTTTATCTCTCCTCTTTCCCTCCGTGCACAAGAGGCTGGGGGGGAGCATCTGTCACCGGCCATTGGCCAATTTGGCCAAAACCACGACACCATGTTAGCCACATGTTAGCGCTACTAACATTATGTTGTTTTGTTTTAAAGCCCAGGAAATCATGCATTTCCTTTATTACCTTTTACAAAACAGAAACAAGCTATTTAAAGTAGGACCTGATTCTTTTTCTGTAAGAAATGAAGATTCAAAACGTTTTTAAACACAGTGACTTTTAAAGCAGCTAGGAGACTTTAATCTCCTGCTGCCACTGGGAGAGGAGGGAGGGGTGGAAATAAGATCAGAGTCCAAATTCTAGCACTTTAAAAAAATAAAAAATAATAATTAAAAAAAGAGGTTAAACCTGAGTTTATGGGGTCATTTTCAGGAAATTACAGGTCAGTCCCACCTAGCACCAGCACCACATTCTTCTTTAATTAGTAGACACAAAACATTTATGGGATAGAAGTACCAGGAAAAGATATCACAGAGTCCCCAGGATGCCTGCCAAATGTCATGTCAGTAGCCTGGTTGGGGTGCCGTGCAGCAGCCCTGGCTCTCTTCCGAGCAGCTGCTCCATGGGACAGACCTCCCCTTCCTCGGGTAAGGCCATCAGGTATATGCGCTGCTTGTATTTTTAAGCACATCTGAAACAGAGACAATTTCTCCAGTTGCTGGTTACATCTATGTGGCCAAAACAAAAATGATGGGCTTTTTCCCCACTACGCGTACCCTCTGATTTCACGGCTCTTTCTCTGCTCTCTCTCTCTCCAGTCATGGCAATTAATAGGTTTTTTTCTCCCCTTCAGTATCAACAGACCTATAGACCAACTACTTCAAAAATCAAAACATAACAGAAATATAACTTTTCACTGGAACAACGATGGCTTTTGTTATATTCTGTACAGACTGAACACCACGCTACATTTTCCAGGCAGTGTTTCATGTCATGTAAACCTAAGAAAAGGGAGAGGAAGAGATGGAGCGAAGCTCTTCTATTATTTATTAGCCACACAGTCTAGTCTTTGCCCCCAAGAGCTACTTGAGAGATCTATGGACACAGCATCTGCAAAAGATTTCCTCTCATTAATACTTTCAACCATGCTGATCTACAACACAATACTAAATTTACACACCACTGATTGCTGCAGATTTTTTTTTTGTCCCCAGGAATGCTTAAAAAAATTAAATTCCTTTGCCTTCATGTCATAACAGTGTGCAACAGAGTGGCATACGAGCACCACACATTTACTGAAGCTCATAAGTTATTGATGAGACTCTTAAAGACTGAGCTGACAAAGCCATTCCACTTTTGGCGATTTAGATAATTATATTTTAGATACAATTTACTTATTCTGCTGCCTATAATCAACTTTTAAGCAAACACTGTGTACATACCCTTCTGTTTTAACCTGAAGCAATCCAAATCACTCTACAAATGCAGTTTCATGCAAGAGCAGAGGTCTGCTGAAAGGCATCTCAGCTACTTGTTTTAAAGCAGTGAGTGGGTAATAATCAGGGGGAAAGAATAACACTCATCATCACTTCTTTACATTCCTGTGACTGCTCATTTGTTTATATCACAACAGCACCTAAATCAAGGACCAGAGACATTTGCCAGTTGTTTGACAATTTGTTCAATGTAGGCATTTATCCACCCACCTGTTCTTGCTGAAAAGCTGTTTCCAAACTGCCCCAGAAAGCCCCAGACACACTAGGGTACTCCCTTTTCAAAGCATGGGTTCATTTTCTATTAACTGACACAAACCCAACATTGTGTTCTGCATTAGACTGCAAAAATCGCGCCCTTGAAATATCTCTCTGTCCCAGCCAGGAGAAGGCAAGCGGCAAAGAAGTCACCTGAGTGCTCTGTTCCTCCTAAAGGGAAACTCGGGAGGGGAAAACAATGCACGTACAAAACAAAAAGGGCAGAAGGGAAGTGAGTCAGGGTTGCCGGAAAATATTTACTGGCCGATTTGAACACAAAGGAATCTCAAGCATTCCTCGCCATCGCTTCATCGAGGCTGGTGTAGTGCAGTGGATTTGTCGCCACAGGCTATTTAAGGTAAAACTCAGCCATATTTATCCTCCAGCCATGTCAGTGCAAGTTACTCCCCTGGGCCCTGACAGCACAGCATCACTTTGCAAGGCATGCCCAGCTGTCAAGGAGGCTACACCATCTTATGTTAGAAAGCAAGTGCACGCCTCTTTCAGGGAAGCAAGAGAGATCAGAGGACTTGCTAATGATCTTGAAGCAAGGATGGCAGAAGCAGGAAGCCTGAGCCTCCCGACTCCATCAAAATTGGTTCGTGGGACCTTCAGCAAGACACACAGCCTTTTTTATCTCAGTTTTCCCTCCTAACATCTATCTATGCACTTAATACATGGACGCACAGCTGACAAAAAGCTGGAAAACTCCTCCAGAAGGCAGCCAGGGTGAAATGTCAGAGCTAGAAAGCAGCAGTGAAAGACCTCCCAAAGATCTTTGAGATTAATATTATTCTTTAAGTAGACACTGATTGTGGCAGAGAGGGATCACTACAGCTCACCATGTTTTCCAAGTGATGCTCTGGACGTTATAGGCACCTGCAGCACCGTAATCTCAGGATATGGCAGTGACTCAGCCTCTAGAATGCTGGATAAGGAAGGCAGCAGGACCTCAAGGGCAAAAATGCCTTGCCATTAGGGAAAGGAAGGCTCAGATGAATCACATCACTGCCTAACTCCCCCTCCTACATGACTCTTCTCTAGTGCTCATTACTGGCTGAGGACGAGGTAGTGCTGGTCTCTTGATCTGAGAAAGGCCAAACTGTATGCACCACAATCAGGCTTTGCAAGTGAAAGCCACCACTTGCTAGACCTTGTGCAAACCAGTCAGAGAGCATCTCCCCTGCTCGCAGCTGCAGCCTGCGTGGGACCCTGGAGCAGGGCAGGGACCCTGGCATTGGGAGGTAGCCAAGGGCACTTCGTATTTAACCCTTGTGCTTGAAGAAGCCCTGCTAGAAAGAGCATTTCCAAGCAGGCACAGTGCCATAGCAGCGTGACTTCATCACTTCACACTTGTAATGAGGAACTACTGATAATTAGCACTGAAAACACTACTGATGTAAAACACAGCACTACTGATGTCACTAGTGCTATCCCCAGTCTGGGTCAGATTGAAGATGGGCATTAATAAAATCATCTTGTACCTCCCATGGTCCTGGAGGTCTATGCCCAAGCAAGCCAGGAGTCAAATGCTGAAGTTACAGCCATTTTGACACCTGAAACGTCTTCCATCAGAGTGCCCACATAATTTATGTATCACAAATACAGTTTGGCAGGATCAAATATGAAAATAATATATCAAGGATTTGTTATTGGAGGGGAAACTATTTGCAGCATACAACAGCCCAACAGAAGAAAAGCCTGACTGCTGTGATGAATAATGCATATTGCCTATGGTGATAATTAACCTTGTACTCCAGTAAGATATTATGGAACAATAAGGCTAATTTGAATGTGGCCCGAAACTTTTCCCAATGGCATCTGGAAATCAGTCTTTGGAACGTACAAAATTTAAATTTTTTAAACCAGAAGCCTTTGCTCAATAAACTTTCAGAAAGAATATTTTTGTTTCTCTGTATTCACAGCCCACACTGTTTGCACGCACATACACAACACAAAACACAGAAGTGGACTCCACAACCGGAAATGGTCTAGCTTGGCTTTCCACAGGCCCTCATTCATCTGCCATCACGCAGGCAGTGACAACGTGCCTCCAACTAAATCCCAAAACTCCTCTGCAGACTCAGATGTCCTGCAGACATAACTGCAGCACAACTATTGCACAGCCTCGGTTTCTCCCTGATGAGAGTGGCAAAATGCTTACAAGCAGCTCACTGAAAACGAAGCCTGGAACTTTAAGCTAATGCTTTTATGCCTCCAACCTAAAAGCAAATGCCTCCACCTGAAAACACCGACTCTAGTTTGGGCTGGTCTTGCTTTTCTTGTAAAATACTCATTTTTCTGTTAGCCCAAAGCTACACATGGTATTAAACACACATGCCACATTAGAAGCACTGTGTTCTTAGTCATGTACGCAGCGTGCACAAAGCGCAGAAAACTACTTGCATATAAAGGCACAACCAAAGACACAGAAGGCATCATGCACAGGCATCTCGATACACACCTTTTGTAAGAGCATACATCTAACTAAGTTTACACAGTCATGGGATCAAGTTTTCAGATAACACTGCCCAACTGCTTTATATACCAAGGCCTGATCTAGCATAGTCTTATCTTGGGGAAGAAAACAACCAACAAAAAACCCAAAAAAAACCCCAAAACAAACAAACAAACAAAAAGCCACACAGGAAAAGAGCAGACTTTTTGGCTCTCTCCAAGGATCCTTCTGCCCTGGGAATTGCTGGAAGGCCACCAAGCTAAACAGTACCCTACAATATTTCGGATGGGCAGGGTCTGGCAGGGGACACCGCCCCCCTATCTACCAGTGCACTTAACACGCTACCTTTCAGAGCCAGTGCATGACTCACCGCCCTCACCATCAGGATGACACAGCTCTTGTCAATGCCATTTGCAATGCTCAGAACTCAGTCAATAACAGACTCATACAAACATTTTACTTGTCCCCAAGTACCAGATTTCCAGCTGGCAGACATCCCACACACCAGAGAGTGAAAACCCCACCCACATAGCACACAAGCAAAAAAGCACCAGATGTCTGACCTGACTACTGAGCATTGTCACCGACACACGCAGGAGGCAAGAGCCCAAAGACACCAACGATGAGGACGCCAAGAGCAGAGCAAGAATCAGTTGAGCACACAGCACTGCGGCAGTAGTGTAGGGAAGGCTTCCTATGATACACCAAGTCCTGCAAGCGGGCTTGAAAGGCTGACACAGCATTTTAAACTGTAATAAAAAGTGAGGGGTGACTCAAAACTCATTCCCTACTCTTTTCAATCGAGCATACTGCAGAAACACATGGATGAAGTTCAGCTTGTGTCCCCCTGCATGAGATAAGAAAAAGACAGCCACAAAGAGCCAGAAACTTTCTGATATTTGGGAGCCTTGGAGATCAGGATTAGACTGTTTGCTGAGAAATAGGTCTGATCTGAGTTACATCAATTATTATGAACTAAATTTCTATTCTATAGGCTGTGCTCTGCTGGCAGCCAGTGCAACACAATAAAGATCTAGGCCAGGAAATCATATAGTTGTTAACAATATATTACGACGGATTATCATCTCCCTCCTACCAAAATCAATGGTAAAATCCCCACCGACTACATAAAGCACAAGGTCACGCTGCAACTCACTTGTGCCAGGAAACCTGCACCCAGATGTATTAGTCTGGGAGCACTACCCTGCAGCAAGGGCTCCCAGTGCTATTTCTGCCAGGTTCACCAGCGCAGGTACCAGAGGACGTTTTTTTTCTCTCCAGGACATTTTTTTTCTCTCCGGTACTACCTACTCTCAATATGGACCGAAATGCCTTTGCACATGAATGATCCATTAAGTCTCTTGAGTATAAGCCTGTCTCTGTATCTGCCTGTGTGGGCCCGCACTGCTCTGACCCAAGCCACGTCTGTAGGCATTACCCCTGTCTAAATTTCCTGCTGCTGGCTTTGTCGGAGGATGCTACTGCTGTCACAACACAAGAGCAGGTCCTAGCTGCTGCAACACTTCATTTGTCTGGGCAACAGCATGCCTGGAAGGATGACTGCCTTGTTTTAGTGAAGTATGCAAGACAATCAAGGCCAGCTAAGCAAACCAGTTTTGACATATTAAATCATGCTTGAACTGTGAGAGCAAAGAAAAATAATGTAAAAGCTCTTCTAAAAAAGAAAGGCTTTACAAATAAATAAATAATACGGGCCAGCCTTGTGCACGGGAAGGGGAGGAAAGCTTTTATCTGAGCCTGACTGAGGAATTCGGGTAGGCAGAAAGGAAAAGATTATTTTGCAAGACAGACACCTGACTTTTTCTGCAGAGGTTTGTAGCCATTCCCAAGCATTTCACTTCTAGGATGAGTCTTTTGCCGATCACCTGCTCTGGCACTGAAAGAGCATCAAGTGCTCACACAAAAAGCAGCCTCAAACCCGGGTAGGACAAGAAGAGTGAAATCCCATCACAAGGGGTATGCTTACCCCTTACCAGCACACTTAGATGCATGCAAAAACCCTGAGCAACATCTGAGTTGATACCGGAGGGTCTCATGACTGGTTTTGCCACAGCACTCTGTGAACCTTTAGCCATTTTCACCTCAAATTCCCTCTGCAGACACTTCACTCTAGGGGTTGCTTCCTGAAGAGATAATACTCAAGCTGCTGCAAGTCAACCATTGCAATGCAGGAAATCCCACCAGCACAGGGTCACTTGGCATTCGTGGACCTTGGTAATTAACCATGGCACCTCCCCATCATCCTGAACCCTCTCCTCCCTGCTGTGGATTTCTTCCAGTAATTAACACGCCCAATTGCCTTGGATTTATACTAATAAAACGCTGGCTCCTGTCCCAAGATCCCTTCATTGCTAGCGCTTCTCGAACCCGCACAGAACTCCGACAGTAATGAAGTCCACAGCCCTGGCTCTGTTGCTGCCTGGGTTGTGGGCTATCTGCAAAGCAGCTCAGAGCTGGGAAGCTGCAACCCACAGGCTGCTTCTGCTGAATACCAAATCAGCACATTCCCCACGCTCGTAGGGAGCAGCTTTTCCTTTGGCTTTGCTGTAATTAAAAAGCTTCCTTTTCAGGCAGCTTTCGAAGGCAACGCTGTGACCTCTGTCACTGTTGCAATGGGATGACAGACTGTCCGACTCGGTGTAAGACCTCTAATGTGTTATTTGGGGAATTAGTACCACAGCAGAGCGACCCTTATGACCATGCAGGAAGCAGCCATTTCACTTGGTGGATGGTATCTGTGACTCCGGACCTTAGAGATCACGTTGGCTCCCTAAGCAGGCTTGTTTTATTCAAGTAACACCAGTCACACATGTGCAGAGGGACTGGAAAAGTCTGCTGGGGCAGGGGATGCTTTTTTATCTATATGCAGGTAGTCTGGTACTCAATAACGCCAAGGCCTTGGCCATGAAAGGGACCTTTGGGCAGAGATGGACTCCTTGGCACAGCTTCCACACCAGGCAGAGGCTCCAGTTAAGGTGAGAATCCTGCTCAGAAAACACACCTCCAGGCCAAATGTTTTTTTGAAGGAAAGCAACTAACTGAGGTACAAAAGCAAGCCTTTTGCAAAGACAATTTCTGTTCAAATTCCAGCTCTTGAGGAATGGTAAGTTTGTTGTTACTTCCCAATGAATCCATCTAGAGATGAAAGATATTACAAAGGTTTTAGGTTAGTCTAAGTCCATAAAAAGAGCACATGGGATTACGTGCAGCACTGACACCCAGAGCCCTGCTTCAGGCTCTAGCCTCTGGCTGGCACCAAATTAACTCAGCCTCTGGCCCAAGGCTGTCATTTGTTAAATGGGGAATAGTGACTTTGACCTCCTTCATAAAGTAGATCCTTCAAGATCCAACAGAGAAAAGCCCTTTGTATGACCTGGAAGTGTTTTTAATAGTCTGTATTAACTATTTCTTTCCTCACACTGGAAAAATCACGTCTGAAGTGACGGCGAAACTACTCACAAGCCACTCAAAGCCTCCCATGAGGACCTGACTCAGGATACACCACCAAGTCTCACCACAAGAATGGGTCACTTTCCAAGTCAGAGCTGCCTCCTGTGCCACGCTGGCCAGGCAAATCTGCCAAAGGAGCTGAGCCCGCCACCATCGCCACCACAGTGGGCTGTGCAAGGATGCCAGGCTGAAGATGTAGATGAAGATGTTCTGCTGACCCATATCCTCTCCCACCCACCCTGCTTCCGGGAACGGAACCTCAGGCAGCACAGGGAGGCATGCAAGCAGGGACAGCCTTGTTTCACCCCCTAGCCAGTGGATTTGACCAGATAATGCCACTGAGCTGCAGCTCTTAGAGCCTGAATTTTCAGGCGGGTGGGGGTGGAATTTCCTTGGCCTTAATTTGATTGACTGTCATCTACAGTAAGAAAGTTGTCATCTTAAATCCCAATTCTTCAAACTTCATCCGTTTTTTTAAGGACATACATTTATAAAGATAAGACAGGTATATGAAAAGTAATAAGGGACATCCACAAGCCTGGCACTGTCTCTTTTGTTATCTTTTTTTTTTTTTCTTTAATCTGTTTTGGGTATATGGTTTGGGGTCTCTATAGTTCATTCCAGTATTAACAACCTCAAAGCCACCCTGAGGGAAATAAAAAATGGAAGCACATCAGTCCCATGCCCAATACAACCCTAACCATGTGTAGTTCATGGATACCATCATGTCTATACCAGATTAACTTCTTCAGTGACAGAAAACGAGCAAATTTCCAGCAAAACGGGCATCTCTGTTTACATGAAGAGTAGATTCACCTATTTCTAAAGACATCTGTGTTGCAGTCTCTTTGCTCTTATTCCAGTCTACTGAACACTTACCTTACATGGGATACAAGTTTATCCAACTAAAGAAATGAAATAAAAAGCTGTGATTCCATTCATTCAAGGCACAATTGTAGCCTCCTTCTATGGAGCCTGGATTTCAACCTCAATGTTAACCAAAAGCAAGTTAAAATGGTCAAGATATAAAGCATGCAGAGAGAAAAGCTTATTGAAATGTCAACACATCTTTAACTACTGCTAAGTGTTTCTAAACGAGAAACCCAAAACCTGAATTATGAACAAAACACAATAGCACAACTTCATTTTAATACCCCATAAAAATTAGGTGGAATGAGGGTTGTGACAAACTAGCTCTGGCAGACCCTTGGCAGTTCGAGAGATTGGAGCCAGCTTTCTGCTAAAGGTATAGCATCCACATCTTATTTGCCCCCAGGCCGGGGTATCAGGACAAGCCCTCCATTGGGCACATCAGCTCATGGGCACACTATCCAGTTCTGCAGAGCCAGCAGCAGCTTCCAGCAATGGGACAGAGTGGGCAGCTGGGGACAGCCATATCTTAAATCAAGGCAATTAAATTCACTGTATTGCCAACCAGCATTCATATACTTTATCCTTAGTATTTCTCCAGACTTCTTATTCATTTCTAAAAATCACAATTAATAAACAAGCTGTTTCCAAGCAATTCAAATTCAAAGGCAGCAATCAAAGGAACCTAAAAGCACCATGACTAACACTCCTTTTCTCCTGCAACACCTCTCCCATCCCATAATTTAACGAATTCCCTAAGCTACCAATGGATACCCTATTTTCAAGAATGCTAAAACCAAACAAAATCGGTATTCAAGTAAATATCACTTAGTTATCTCGGACCAGACTAAAAAGCGTACCCTAAGATCTGCCCCAAAATATCTTAAGGCTAAGAAGCAAACATGACCTTCACAGTTTACACTTTCAGAACCATTTTCAAACCTTATTTTATTTGCACTGCTCAGCTTTTACTTTGTGGGGGGAATAAAGTACTCCGTAACTGTCCTTCTGGAAGGTGACTGCACAGCAGCCACACTGCAAAGATCAGTGAGGTTAAGTTGGCCAAAGTAATGGCCTAAAAGCACTGCTGCAGAATGAGGAAAGATCTTCAGAGTCATCGGGGTTAGGAGCATACAAGGTAGTGCAGGTTACAACTCATTAGTAAAGCACAATATATTGTGCATACACAGATACCGTGCCTCCTACAATGAAGGCAAATACGTGCAAAATAAGACAAAGATGAGAGTAATATTTAATCAATCCTGTTGCAACACAGTTTTGCTCTGTGGAAAACATTTCCCTGCTCTTGTTAATTATTTCAGCTGCAGAACAAAACACCTAAATATATACACGCATGCACCCCTCTACAGAATAAAACCAATTCCCCCTCCAGCGACAACTACCTTTTGCTGAAATGTAGCATTCAAGTGATTTTCTTTACATTTGAAAAGATAATACACACCGTGCGGCCAAAAATTCAGCTATTCTGACACCGGTTGGTTTTGTGCCTAATTAAAATTAACTAGGCACTTCAGCTCATAATTATATAAACACCTACCATGCTATACTCCCAGCCAATTTGGTTTTAATCAGAAAAACACAGAAGTATGAATGATGGGCAAAGAACTCCCTGGAGGAGCAACTGTATTTCCAAATTCAGTATTCTCCATATACTGAACATCTCCATCAATGTTTTTCTTGCCATGTAATCACCTCCCAGCAGAACAATTAAAAAGATTTTATTTTTTTTTTTTTTATCCCTGGACTTTACTTGCTTTCCACTCCTCCACAAGGGTAAAAGCACGCTTGCCTTATTCACCTCAGTGCCAGCTGGGAAGTCTCTCGCAAAACAGAAGGATTTAGCAGTACGCTGTCTTTCCAGCATCCATAACAAGGAGTTTAGAGCGAGAATTCAGCTGACCTGAGGTGGAGAGGCATGCAAGCAAGTTGTGGAGGGGGTTGAAGGAAAGTTGCCCCCCTCCTGTGCCTACATCAGGTGCAAAACCAGAACCACTAGCTGCCTCAGAGCAAAAGCCCAAGCTCCAAAATAAGGTTACCTGTGCAGAAGCACATTCCCATTTCATAGAAGTAAGGGGACAGGGAAGGCAACAGCTGAGCAGCAGCACTGCATCACCTGAGGAAACCACACGCAGTGAATTCGTTAAAAATACAGGGTTTATTTTTTATTGTGATATCAGCTATGTGTTTCATTCCCAAGTCAGGCCTCTGGGACAGCTGCTGTGCAGACACAGAAACAGAAGAGCCATCAAGTGCGGCTCTGCCATCACCGCCTTTGCAAGCCCTATTGCCTCCCAACCCTCAGTGCCTTCTGCTACCCACCAGCTGAGGGTCACTCTGCCTGCCTGGCTCCTGCACAGCCGCAAAAATCCAATTGCCTCCAAATATCCTTCCAATAGCTGATCAACAGGGGAGCAAGGACCACTCTGGGAAAGTGCCTTCAAACATCTGTGCTGATTATACCACTCTTGGAAGAACATGAGTAACTCTGCTTTGCCCCCAATCAGCCAGCAGCAAAATCACCCGAGAACTGATTCGGCAGGTAAACTTCTGATCTACATAAGCTAGCTACCTATGCCAATTAGTTTTAATTATATCCAGAATAAAAGACCTGCGAACACAAGGTTTTTCTGTAGTCTTTGGTTTCTGTAAGAAATTCTCATTTCTCTTGGCAAAAGCTCAGCTGAATTGCAACACAAGTAATGAATAATCAGCAAAAATAAATATTGTTTTGTAAATGCATTGAGGTATGTTCAGCTGAGTTGATTAAGGGAAGAATAATCAAACAAACATCAATATTTAAGACAGCAGGAGGACTTGAACGTTCTAGAGCTGTTTTACAAAAAAAACATCCAAGTATTCCCTCTGGCAGCAATTCCCTTCTAAAACCAGAAAACCATACCCCAACCTATTCTCCCTCCAGCCCTCAAAGTTCTTCCTCAGAAGGCAGCAAGGGTGAAGAAAGATTTCACTGAGTTTTCCTCCATTATTTTGTCCACCTCTAACATCTGTAATCTTGTCCATACCTCCTAGCTGGCTAAAACCAGCTGTACTCCTTTTGATGTCTCTCCAAGTAGCAGCATGCACTGATTCTTGGAAAGGAGAGCCTCGTGACCTCCTGAACTCATTACTCACCTTTTCAGCTTGGCTCTCATTCACTGAAGTTTTTCTCTCTCTCTTTTACTTTTTTTTTTTTAACTCAATTATTTAATTAATTTGTGACTCAGCTCTTAAAGCAGCTGAAAAAAAAACAGGTTCTGCAAATCAATTACATCCAAAGTTACCATTCTGCAGCCCCCCCAGTCACTTGCAGGACCTCACCACTGCAAGTGTATTTGGGTCTCATTAGCTTAACATGTCAACATCCGCCCCCCACCCCCCCTTCCACTAGCATGGGCTCCAAAGCCTTTAAAGGTATAAAAATAAGCACTTCTTGCTTCTTACTGAGAACATACTGGGCTAAAGGTGAGGATGAATACGAATAGAAGCGACAGAAGGCACCCTTTTCACAGTGATTTTATTCATTTCCTATGCAAGCCCCAATGGTGCGCCCTGCTATATACAGTAAGCAACTAAAATTGAAGTTACAATAAAACTCACCTCTGTCAGTGCGGGAAGAAGGAAAGCATAGACTGGGGCAGGTAAGAAATTGTTTGGCCAAACCCCTAAATGGGTAAAGACAGAGAGACTTCAGTGGCACTACCTCAAGTTTTACAGCATTTTAGGATCTGTCCCTCAACTTTGGTTAAGTACTGCCTGCTAAGGAGGAGACACCATTAGGAAACTTGAAACTGAGCATTTTCCAGCTAGTGAAAATGCTCAGTACCATTTCCTCAAGGACCCGTTCAGGCAGCACCGGCTGAACTGAGGCAAAACCAATAGCCATCGGTCCTTTAGTGGGCATCAAATCACCGCTCTGGAAACCAGCGTAGAAATTCACAGAGCAACTGCTTTCATTTCTCTTATTAACTAGTACAGCAATTTATTCTGGTGAATAATGAACCTTAACACTGGTCCTTTATAAACATGTCCCAGAACGGTCACAATTTACCTCTAGCTGTCCCGTAGCAGTTGCTGATAAATGGGCCATGTTGCCAAAGGAGGTGTAAAAATCCAAGTAGTTTGAGTTCTTTACAGTTAACTACTACCTAGCTGCCTACATTAATTGAGAGAGCAGCCACATTATATAAGGAGATTAGACCATGTCATATTTACAACCTCGGTGTCCCCAGTGAGAGAAATTGCTCAGCTGTTACTGTCAGTGCCTTCTTCAAACAGGAACCCTGCTGACAAGATGATGAATTCAGAACATCGTTGCCAATTAATGATTTGTAGGCAGAAGGGATTTCAATAGTTCCCATATGTTTGTGAGGGTGACTGGGATTTACATCACTTCTAATAAGAGAGTGTAGTCTGCTCTGTCCAGACGTGACACTAGAGCTTGGAAAATGTCATCTTTGCAGGAGAAATTTTAATAAACAAAGCCAGGCTCTTCTGGGTTGAAAACGTTCCCCAAAGCGTGGTCACCAATAACTGCTTATGCCTAAGTGAAAGCAAGCAGGGAGACCGCTTGCAAGACGCACCAAAGTGATTTACAAACCAAAGGTCAGAAGTTATTTAGGTGTTTGTCAAAGCTACACCACGAAGTGCCAAGACCATCATTATGTCAGCCAGGAGCATGGAGTGCATTTCCTAAACACCAGCCAGGCTGTGGGGAAAAAAAGAAACAAGAAAAAAGCACCTACAAGCACATAGGATCTTTCTTGGTATTACTTATTCTGCTTATGGGCTGCAAAGTTTAACTTTACCGTCCCAGAAAAAAAAAATCTCATCCTTGTGAATATAACAATATCCAAACCAGAAAGCATTTTACTCACGCAGGATATCAGCATGAACTCCATACATGCTGAACGCAGACCTACTGAATGGCCTAAGGCTGAATGTCTCCTATCGACCAAGCATCTCTGAGCCAACCAGCAGGAAACGCTTGGCACGATGACCTGGGTTAAACACAGGACATCCAAATGGGGCCCTCAAACAGACTTTGCCGTAGGCACTCGGAACCCAACATCCCATTGATTTGGTGATAGAATTTGGGGCTTTCCTACAAACAAGAATTATGGGCCTTAACAGCTCTAGAGAAATTAAAGTGATAAACTCCTGCCGAGGGTGCAGGCTGTAGGTGAAGTATAAGAGTATTTTATGTGGATATGCCATATGACAGAATGGCAAGGGTACATCGCCACAAAGCATCTTTGCACTTCCAAACTACGATCACAGTCCCACCCAACACAGTCATAAATTATGGGGCCAGATGCTGTCCTCTCAATTCACTAAGCAAAATAAATTTAAAAAAAAAACAACCCACACCCCAAAATGGAAAGTAGAACCTCAAATCACTAAGGTCTTCCGAAAGCACCCCCCAGAGCGCTGTCTCAGCACCACTAGACATCCACCTGCTTTACAGGCACAGTAGGCTCTTCCAAAACAGTCTCGGTTTTCTAGTTTAAACCACTACAGTTTTTTGGTTTGAGGGAGTTTATTTTGTGTTTTTTGTTTGTTTTTGAGCACTCTTTAAAGAGTGCTTTGAGATATCTCATGCTGCTCATGCAGCGTGGGAGGGCAGGATTTGAAAGGTGATTAATGGATGCACCCCTTTCCTCCAAAAATTCTTACAGGTGACTGAAGTCAGCATCTAGACATAGCACCCAACCAGTGCATGTTATTTTGGGACATGGTATTTTTAGCCATAATGAAGCAGATCCTTGCTGATCAATCTGACCCACATCCCTCATCTTTGACAGTCTAGATGTCCTCAGCTTGGGCTAATGTTGATCTTAGCTCCTCTTGTGCAGTACCAAATATCGAGTCCAACCCTTCTTCCCCCCTAAACAGGAGAAGTATCTTTATTGGCACAGGAAAAGCAAAACCAAGACAGATTTTACAGTATTGACTACATCTGCAGAAAATGGATACTATCCTGGTTAAAAAGCACACTCCACATGCTGTTTACTAGAGGTTTCTCCAAAACCAAACGTATCTATATTTTCTCTCCAAGTCAACCCTTGAAGAGACTTGAACTACGTAATCTTCAGGGGAACAGTGTGTGACCAAGGACTAAAGGATCAAGGCCGCAGTTTGCTTTGGATATGCACTGATCTATCCTTTGTACCAACACTACAAACATCAAGAATGAGTGTCTGGAATGAGGTGAAGAGAAAATGCAACGCCGACTTCGGTTGGAGCAGAATCCCTCTGCCTTCCCCACAGGCTATCTATTACTAAGTGCCTGCAAGTATAAGGCAATTAAGATGGGACTGATGACCAACATATAATACTTTTGGAAAAAGAAAACTGCGTTGAAATCTTTTTTTCTCTCCCCTTCTCCTTTACACCCAAGTAGGTTTTAAGCAACCTGTTACATGTTTATAAAATTGCCTATCCTTGAGCTTCAGACACCCTAGATCTCTCGCACAAGGGCCCTGATGATTCAGGAGACCTATGCTGACCAGCAAACTCAAGAATCTTAGCCAGCTACCCATGTGAAAACTTCAGCATATATGGAAGCATTTTTATCACTAGGGCTTGAGGTTTAACTCTAAACAGCTGAGGATCTTTGTATTAAACTATTTACCAGAGAGGAAAATACACCAACTCACACCATATCCAATTCGCAGCCCACTTGGTTAGAGTGATAAAGAGAGAAAAACACACTCCTTTAAATACAAAACCAAAATGTACCTTGCATGGGGAGATTAACCTCAAACATTCCCTGGTACAGTCCAAAAAAAAGAAACCAAGCTTCTAAAATTCATAAGGAAACCCCTATTATTGAGGAAAAATAGCGTAAAGCTTTAAATAACAAACAAGATTGCAATCGCTTCATAGATCCAACAGTAGAGTGCTCCAAAAGTAATAGTGGCATGCCAGACTCTCCTTGTTCGCAGCCCTGTAAGCGGAAGGAGCCATACAAAAGTGTCAAGTCCCACCACACCCAGCCAAGGCCTCTCTCTTCATGCTTCCAAGGATCTCAGTGGAAGTGAGAACCCAACCCACCATTGTCAACACAACCAGACATGAAGGACATGGAAAAGAAGAAAGCCAAGACCACACATCACCTCGGCAGCCTCAACACAGCACCCTCCCTGCAGACCCTTACCTTGGCAGGTGTTGTTCTTCTCCTCGTACCCTGCCTTGCACAAGCACTTCCCGATGGGCACCAGCCATTCCCCCTCAGCACTGCAGTGCATCTTCGGTGCCTCGTCGGTCACTGAGTGGTTGACACAGACACCTGACACCTCTAGCAGCTGCGAGGAATCCGCTCCTGTGATGGTGTCAGGAAAGCGGGCCAGGTTGCGGACCACAGATGGGCATTTCTTGTAGTACACGCGCACGGAGACCAGGGCGATGCAGGCACCCACGTCCTGAAAAGCGAGGTAAAATCCCTTTTTTGTTAGGGGTCCAACATCTCTCACCTCCGTGTTTAGCTTCATAACTCTGTCGCCGAGGTCTAACTCTGTGAAGCTCTCATCAGCAGCAATGGTATCGATCTTGATGTACTGGTTTTCTTTGATGTTCCTCCCATCTTCATCATCTGATTCGAAGTAGTACATGTTAAAAGTCTCTTTGCAAGTCCCAAGTCCTCCTGGAAGGCTGTTACAGTCTCTCAGGGTGAATTTGAGCTCAATGAAGATGCGGGATGCCCCTTCATTAGAGATCCAGCTGGTCAGAAGCCAGTTGTTCTGATTCTGTTCCATTACCTTGCATACTTGGTATGTGTGTATCGGAGCATAGTTTTCATCCACCTCACCAATTTCTTCCCACTGTATAAAAAGGAAAAGTATTACTTTTTTAAAAAGTTACAGGTCCTGCAAAATTGTAGCTTTCCTATCTAAGAGCACCTTGGGCTTCAGAGGTTCAGGATGACTTTTAGGGGGAAAAAATGTTTTAAATGGCAAAGTTTTCCATACTGGAGGCTTGACACATTTCTGACAAAGTCAGATAAAAGACCCTTTAGAAATATAAAAGGATGCTAGTTAAAACCTTTTGTTTCAGAAGTGGGAAAACATATTGCTGGGTTTGTCCACTAGTACTTTTTTTTGTGAAGAAAACAAAAGCAGATGGGGCCATGAGTTGTCCTTTTCCAATGCATCCACATAAGAGGAAAAAACGCTATTTACAGTCTGCCTGTCACTGCTCCCCCAGGCTCCTTTCTACCACCTCCTCAAATCACTGCCCAATGCAATGCGGACGACCACATTTCTCCAAGCTATTCTCCCCCACCAAACAGCCTGCCAGAAAAATCAGCCGAGTGCTACATGAAATAAATGAGCCTTTCTTCTCCCGAAGTGTGCTAGTCAGGAGTTCCTGCTCATGCAAAGAGAAGATACCTCCAATAAAGGTTACAGTGATCTGCAAATCTTGAGCTGTTTGTGTGCTGCACAGGTTTTTAAGCAGCGCTCCAGATAACTTCTTATAGCTGTTTGTAGGAATTGTAGCAACTGTTTTTTCTTTTTATTTTGGCCACACTCTGAAGTGCATCACTTGGAAGAAATGCTTTTTCCTGATCCAGCACACCACAGTCAGTAGCACTGCATCAGTGCCTACAATAGAGACACAACATTAATGTTTCCTCTCTGCTTTTGACAACTGTGGTGTCACATCAAGAGATTAGATTAACCCACATAACTACAGCAAAGAACCTGGGAGAACCAGTGATGGTTTCAGTTTTGTTCCCTTCTACTTCTGACCTGCTCATCTGCAAGGGCTTAACTCCCAAGGTCTCTTCCATCCCCTGCTCAGCATTGCTGCCCACATCTAGTCACAGCTGCAGACGCAGCACCAAGCAAACACACAGAGCTTAATTTAAAGGTGCTCCAGTACAAGGTTATAGCTATATTCCAAGCTGCATATCTTCTAAGGCCAAAGGCCAATTTTTTTTCATTGAAAATACAGCCTGAGACGAAGTCGAGAGCCTTCTCAACCCAGATGCCATTACTGCAGAGCTGACAGGGAACACCTTCAGAGCCGACGTAACAATGAAAGCTTTTTAAGGGGAATGCCGTTCTTAAATTTTAAATTAAAATGGCAACAACAAGTAACATGAAAACATCACCTGACGCTATAGCCCAAACTGAGTTATAAATACCACTGCCTGAAAAGCATTTCCTCTCCTTTCTGACCTGGGATGTGAAAACTGAGACTTCTGCAATTTCAGCAAGACGTGCCCGCCGCGATGCACAGAGTTCATATGTACCACCAGTCTTCTGAGTGAGGGACCTAACCTGAGGACATTTTTGTCATGCCAGCAGTATTTTAATTTCTAAACCCTTTCTACATCCCTGGGCTTTAACAGGCCATGACCCTACTGTGATTAACATGTACTTGTCACTTTGCTCTTCCTGGTAGTGCCACAGAGATAGCTGGAGATATGCCTGCAGCGAAAGTTAGGCAGATCTGTATAGGATTCATGCCTAACTTTGAGGAGAGGCAATTAACAATTACGAAGAATAGAGCCATTGAGAAAACACAGAGGAAAAGTATGCAAAAGAGCACAAATCTGCAGCTAGCTTCTCCACATTCCAGTAAATAGGATGGGTTTAGATACATGAAATTAAAAAGCAGGAAAGCACCATTCTTCAACTACTGTGCTTAAGTGCTTAATATGCTGCACATATATGCTTCCAAGTGGATTCATTTAACATGACACTATATAAATGCAAAGTCTTATTTTTATCACAGTGGAGATTTTCCAGTTGATTAAAAGGGAGGCTATCCCTCCAGTCCCCCCGACCCAGGTAGAGGTCACTGCCGAATCAGCCCGGGGGACAGGTGAGCACATCCCAATATAGCCCAGGAAAGACCTTAATGACTGTAAACCTTTGCTTTTTCTGTCTGAAGGTTAGCGAATCACTCAATCACACACATCTTCGTATCTGCTGGTTAAAGTGTTAACCTCCAGCAGGAGGTGGTGAAAAGCATTCAAGGGCTGGAAATCACTCGGGCCAGTTTTAGCAAGTGAGGATGTGTATGGATGGCCACAAGGTACACAGTGTAACTCTGTACAACATTTAGGGAGCATCTAATGTATATTTCTTTCAGACAACTGAAGTTTGCAGTGACTGTGATGTTACAGTAATATCATTAGTGACCCAACTCGAAGGTGTATCGAAAAACATCACTTCTCTTTTTTAATACTTGCCAGATCAATTTTCAAAGACCCAACCGTGATGCTCTCCAGAGTTACAAAATTAAGCTCATTTCCATTGCTGCTCCAGTTGTGTTAGTGGGAGTGAGTATAAGAAAGCCAATTTATTCAAAAACTAAATCCAGTGATTCATTCTAATGGTTGCTTCCATGCACTGAGAGGACTAAACACCATGAGGAGGAAGGTGCAAACATAAATACATCAGCTGCGAGAAATGGCCTATCACCTAACATCTCAGGCTTCACAACGGGCTGCATTTCCAGCACCGTAACCCAGATCAGAACAAGTCCTGCCATCACCACCTGCCATTAAACCTAAAGCAATCATCAGAGAGCAAGAGGAAAGGGAGGTGCTAATGAGCTAAGGCTGCTTATCTCTGTATAATCCTCAAGGGAAAGCCAACCAGATTTTATCAGAGCAAGCACTATTGTGCAAAATCTCTGCTCTGTCATTTAATCCCATCTTCTTCTCTCCTATGTGCATGTAGGAGTTCAGCATTTCTTTCTCTTCAGCCGGGTCTGCCTCCCCCTGGAGACTGCAGGCAGCCTGCTGCCCTTCTGCTTTTACATCCTTCCACGAGAAGGGGATGGGGGCTGCAGCAGAGCCCCTGCGCCTTCTGCCTGGTCCCAGCTTCCCAGTCACTACAGATCTCGGACAAGTATTTCAACCGACAAAGGAATACAAACTAGGGGATGAAATGCAGCGCCTTACGGTTAATGAAAAAAGAAAGCTCACCACATTAAGAAGAGACAGCATCTAGCTGAAAATATTGGCATGAAAAAAATTAAGTACAACTGAAAAATTGTGTAATATTATAATTCCTCTCTGCAGCACATATTTTTGAGATATAAATCAACCCCATCTGCAGGATTAAAACAAAAACGCAACCATTAATTTGCTGCTAAATGTTTTCTATACGTCTTTTATAGCCCTAAGAAGGAAAACACAAATGCATTTCAATGGCCTGATGTTAAATCATTTATAGAAGACCTATTTCTGAATCAGAAATTTCCAGTACACTACTGCTGGCAAGTTAACAGAAGCTCAAAACTGCACTCAGCTCCATCAATAGGAAGCATGCAATTCGTGCAGGATGTCTGCCTATGTAAAGGCCAAAGATATCACACATCTAACTAAAAATATAAGAGCTAAAAAAGCATTTAGTGCCACAGCCTTGGGTTAAACGGACAATTTTAAAACATATTCACCAGCTGTCTGCTACTCAGGCTTGTTTCTAATCTCCAGGATTCCCAGATTGCAATTTGCTACCACAGCACAGTAAGAGGCTGCTGCCCCAAAAAACAAATACTGACAGTGGGGATGAAAATTTCAGAGCTCTTGTTTATTTGGTTTTAGGGTTTTTATTTTGCAAGGAGACTGTTTGTTATTAATCTCCAGTAACTCACTCACTCTCTTTAGCAGCCATTAAAGGTAGTGTGGAAATTTCAAGCCTCTTCCCTAATTCCACACACCTTAGCACTGCTGAAAGAGAAAGGAGGCATTTAGTAAAATCCTAGTTGTTTTAAGGGGGGAACGGCACTTAAGAGCATTAAGCAAAGGGGTTCCTAAAACCTACCTGGCACCTTCCTAGCAGGACTCCTCCCTCCAAGGACTGTGCAACCTGCCTCTGTTCCCACTGCCTATCTCACAGGCTCCCTGGTACAAGAAGTCTCATCCTCTCATCCTCTCCCATTTCATTTTCCACCCCACCACATGGAGCTCTGCAACATATACATGTTAACTCAGGTATCTGCTGGCACAATAATGTAAAATTGGAGAAGAACTTATCCATTTTCATGTGTTTTTTTTTTTCTTTTGGAGAAAGGCAAGCCTGGCACAGATCTCAGGTCCCTGGCATTGAACGTGTGGAAGATCTGTGCTACCCCACACGTTTTGCCCACAGACAGAGGAGGGTAATTTTACTCCCAAACCCAGCACGAACACATGCTGGTGCAGAGGAGAGCATGGTGTGGGGCTATGCAATCCCTATGCCAGATTAGAAGGGGAGACCTGCTGCCCTTCCAGAAGGGCAGACCAGCCCAGCGTTCAGCTCTGTGCTATTTATCCTGCCTTTCATCCTGGTAATATTTGTGCAGTCTTTTCGATTTCCTTTTATGCAGCTGATATTAAGACCTAGCTGCCAATCAATAGCCTCCAGCTCAGCTCCCACACACGTTCCCTCCCGCTACTCAACTTTATCTGGCGACCTGCTCCTTCCCTCCCTTTGCTGCTCTCCTCCCATGACAAAACCCAAAAACTTGGATTTTGGGCTGTTTGGGTCTGTTTGGTTTTTTTTCAGCTGCCTGCCAGCTTTCCACCTGCTATTGTATCACAAAGTTAAAGCAAGTCAGAAGCAGGCTCTTCTCTGCACCGTTTCAATGACTTCAGTGAGGTCACATAAGGCTAAATCTCCAGTGAAAGCCAGGCAGAGCACTTACACATCTGGTTTTTTTCTGCACTGCAGAAGGTTTTGCAGGGCTGTGCTAGCTGTAAAATACGGCTGACTCTGTCACCACCTTGCCTGTTGCAAAACACCGCTTACAGACATGCCAGTCCCAAAATTCAATTATTTCAAAGCCTGCCACCAATATTGCCGCTTTTATCCACACGCCCTGCAATGCACAGCATTGTTCAGATTTTCAGCTCTGGAGCCGCATGATTAAAGCGGAGTCTTTGCTTTTGCTGGGGGTGTTTCAGTCTTCATTAAAAGAAAAAGGGGTTTGCTTGCTCAAAGAACAAGAACAGAAAAACAGAAAGTACCCAAAAGTCACCTTATTCATAGCCCCTTGTAAAGTGATGCTGACCTCAGGATTGGCAGGAGCAAAACAGTTCTGTTTTGAACGCTGGTATTGGCAAGAGGTATATGTACAACCTCGATGACCTACCAATCATGGCAGAATCCACCAGCACCCGATGGAGCACATGGGAAGCCTGGTCCCCTCTCACAGGGAGGGACAATGATCCAAAACCACTCTCAAGCAGAAGAAAAAAACGCAGTAACCTGACACAATGCTGCAAGTTTGCAAGTCTGCTCTTCCCAATGGAGGAGCAGTGCCAGTAGCAGAGCAGAGACACAGCAAGCAGCTCCAGATCTACAGGATAAGCGGTGCCCACTACCTGCCACCTCCAGCCAGAACAGATGGCAAAACTGCTTTACCCAGCTCTCTTCCACCACTGCCAGGTCACTGGATCCTGTTTTAAACAGAGCTCTCAGGCAAAAGTTTTTAAGCATTTGTGCCAGCCTGACTACTTTACAGGCTTATAGTTCAAATTCTGCTTTGGGGCAGGATGCTTTGCTCACTGGGACAGCCCCCCAGCAGTCCCCCTCCTTTCCAACCAGACAGTGGAAAGGACACCAACCATGTGACTTCTTCCAGTAAACCACAAACTTGAAATAAAAATAATCAAGAAACCAATGCAATTCCTGTACTTGGATCAAGTTAGGAAAGGAGGGGAGGGGAGCCAAAAAAAACCCAAAAAAACCCCAAGCAGTAAAGGGGGAAAACAGTGATTCTGACAGCCTCCCAAGTCATGTGTTTACCATCTTCTCTTCCTGAATTTAAGCAAAATAAAGTAGAGGGCAGGGAAAAAAAGAAAATAACATGAAAACTGTTTTAGAGGAACCCAAACTATTCCTTTCAACCTCAAACACAATTTTTTTTTTTTTTTTAATTTCAGCTGCCAAAACAAAAAACCCAAAAACTTACTACTTCTACAGGCAAACTTTTATTTTCTAATATCAACTACTACTTTTATAATGAAAAAGGTGAAGAGATTACTACATAGCCTCAGCCTGTTTTTTGGGGCTTTGGAGCTCATTTCAAGGGCAGGAGTCAGCGTCAAAAGGAAACTGCAGTGAGTTTAATACAAACAATATTCGGCCCAGTGTTTATTAAAACCTTTAAATACTAGAAGCAGTTGAAACCACCTGGGATCTTACCACTTCCATGCATCTGATACTCCCCCCACCCGAGGCTCAAGCCTCATTTGGATGGCAATTTTACAACCAAGACATTTATACATACAGACATATATTCCTACTGTCAGAAGTTACTAGTCAAGCAAAAAACATAATGGATAACAGACACAGAGGATAGAGAGGATCTGATTAATCTCCCTACTCAGGCAGAAATCTGGTATAATGAAATGAATTTTAAAAGCTGAGTTTCCAAAGAAGGAACTTAACATTTTCTGGTGGTTTGGCACATTCCCCTCAATTTGTTCAACTAGAAAAAAAGCAAACCAACAAATAAGAATACCACAACTTTGGGGCTACACTTCTCATTTTACTACTGGATTGCAGTTTTTCTGATGTTTCTTATAATGCCACTCTATTCTGGCCCCTAAGCTGCACAGTCTGGTTAACACACAGCCCAGGAATATCCTGAAGTTAATTATCTGAAGTAAACGCGAGTTTCCTCACTCATTACAGAAGACTTCCCAGCCAGAAGCTAAGGATCATTTTTCATAAACTAAAACATAAGTAGGGGAAGTAAATTGCAAAGAGGTATGAACCAGAAGTTTAAAGCATCTCTTTGAGACATGCCACATCTGACTAGTGAACTTTTTTCTCCATCTTTACATGAATTACTCACATATTCCCTGCTATCCCACATGTGACACTTGCCTAGCAGAAAGCAGACTTACAAAGTCACTTCCATTACCGTCCGACCACCCACCCCCCCAAAAAAAATAGAACACAGAGCTGATTCTCACTGCAGCAACTTAAAGGAACAGCCAGACACGTGCTTCTAAATGACCTCTTTCAATATGTGGGCAGCAAAGGTGTTAAGAGGAGAAAAAGGACCTTACTCCACGTTAAAGGTTACTCACCACTGCATCAAGATTTAACAACGCTCAATTTCACTCGATGCCAAGGTTTTATGTACTGCTTTGCACTGTGGCAGAGGGCAGGAGAGGGATTAGTGAAGATGGGGGAGCGATTAATGTTTCGTCTCCACTATAAGGCAGAACTACACTGGAAATGAGTTGGGTGAATGTTCACAGCACCATGATGCTCCATCCCAACTCCATTGCTGCCAGTTGTGCGCTCCAATATTCAGAATGACTCATCAGAACCGATCAGCTTGAAAAAAAAAATATGGAATTTTTAAAAGTAAGAACTTAGGCACCTGGGTGGATACTTCTGCATTTTACAGTGTTTTGTATCTTTTCAATTCTGCTCAGGTCAAGCTTTCAAAGTCCTGTGCACAATCAGGACTGCTAGAAATCCTCCTCCTCCACTAAGTAACACCAAGTAAGTTTTCCACACAGTCATACTGCTCAGAGCTGAGGGAAAACACCAAATAGGAAAAACACACGCTGAAACTGTGAAACTAAGCATGACTGCTCCTCACAAGTGCTAGATGTGAAGACGTATCAGAGGTCATTAAAAGTTACACGGAGAACTGCATGATCATCAGCTCCTATTGTTTAAACATTTAAATTTGCTTCTTGAACAATTCGTCAATATCCTTTTATATTTGTAGTAGGCATGTAAAGTTTGCACCCATGCCTTCTATTTCTGCAGCAGGTTGTGCAGGAGACTGCCCAGTAAAACTCCCTTGGTGTAACATAATGCAAAAGTTTTGACACGTCCTGGGTTACTCTGCACTACTGACAAGATGAGAAACAACACAGATTTCTGTAAAGCTGAGATAGCATCTTAAAACGCAAGCATTAATTTGCTAGTCCCACCCAAGCCTGTAAGAAAGAAGAGCAATTAAAACCTTTAAAATTATTTGCAGTGCATGCTTATGATGAAATATATCTGTTCAGAAACCTGCACGATTCAAGCTGTTGAAAAATGAAAAAATGTCAGAACAAAGTCATCTAGACTTTTCAGTGCTGCACACCAAGACGCAATGGAAAAAAAATGAAAATGAGACAGAAGTTTTGCTCAGACTTTGATCATTTGCATGATCAATGAAAGATGTCAGGACCAGAATCCAAATGGAAGGAGAACCCAGCTGGAGGTTCGCACAACTGAAATGAAAAGGAGCATCAACCCCTCTCCAGCATGCCTAATCAGAGTCTGCTCTGACCCCTTCCCAGAACAAAGCAATGTGTTATTTGCAAACTCCACCTCCCTCCCCCCAATTTTATTCTATTTTTTTTTAATAAAAAGAGCTCTGAAATTCTCTGTACATCTGTATTAAAACATCCATTTCAAACCAACCACAGTCCAGCAATTGAGGATAAGACAACAGAGATGAGCATGAAAGAGGCAATGAAAAAACACAATACCATTAAATCATTTTTCACTGCTTAATGTAGCACTCATTGCAGAACAATTTAACAAATGCCATAACAAACCATGTTGACACCACGCACTTTAACACTGGAAGACTGGCAGAGCCAGATTTTTCCGAAGGACAGTATGACACACATTTTAGGTTTATAACCAAATCCTTGGAGTTTCAAAGCTTTTGGGACACTGTTCATGTTAATCGTCATCTGAAGATACCAAGAGGTTCACAGAACAATTTTTAAAAGCAGAAAGAAAGGAAGTTTTCCCTGTTAATTTAATGTTGTCCTAATATTTAAATAAATCAAAATTTATTTGGGGCTTCTAACTGCTTACTACAATTGGAATAACACAAAGCACTTGGCTTATTTTTAATGCGTACAGCGGTGAAAAGTGCAAAAACTAAACTAAATCCTTAATCTTTTTCATTGTCAAAAGAGAAAAAAATACGTAACCAAAAAGTGCATTTAATGACAATAAAACAGACGAAACTTCTTGGTTTTCTAGTATTTCAGGCAAAGTGATACAATTACCCATGTGCTGCGCTGGCAAAGCCTAACCTCTCAGGCATGCACCAAATTTGACTAGATTACAGACAGCCCATACACCATATCAGACCCTCCAGCAAATGCATTATTTTGCCCCTGCTCCCTGGTCTCTAATCTATCCAAAGCTTTTCAGAGATAATATTATGTTCATGGCTGAGGTCTTGACAACTGCACCCATAAATCAATTTTAAATCTTGCATTAATCATCTTTTTGTAATCAGTGGCTATTCAGCACAAATTTACATCTCATTTCTGTTGGCCAAACAGCCACATTAGAGCTTTGAAGCTTATTCAGGCTTAAATGATTATATTCCCCTAATAAACACTGGAGTCCTCTCCGTCCGGCCACCGTGAGCTGAATTAATGACAAGCCGCGGCAGGAGGGGCCATCCGATGTCAGCCTTGTGTGATGCTACAAGCAGGAGCCCCCACACCAAACAGATTTTTTTTGCATTTCCAACACACTCAGACAGACGACAGGAGAAGGCTGCTCTGTCTGCGCAGACCCTCTTATGGGAAGTGGCATGCACAGCAGGCACATACACCATGCCATGTATTGCCCCTCCTCCTAACAGCTCCATTTGCCACCTCTTGAATACATCAGGTTGCCAGTAAGAAAACCGAAACCCAGATTTTCTGACTCCCTACACGCTTAGAACCTTACAAGTGTCACCAAAACCAAAGCAAGCTATTGAAGCTGAACCCTGTAGAAAATCCACTTTTCCCATTTATCAGACAGCTTTGTTCACAGCACCACCAAATTGGGTCTTAGCACACTTTTCTTTGATCACCTCAGAATTAGGCATTACATTTTTAATATCCAACTACGATTTTTCCCTGGTTTTTGGGTTGCTCTCACTGCTTTGCACGACAAAGACTATCACTTACGCAGGATTACAGTAAGCAGCTAAAACATTATCAGTTCGTGGCAGATTTTGCATGTTCTTGCATGCAATCCCTATAGTGAAGCAATCCATCCTGATTGAACAAAGAATAATTATTTAATTAAAGATCCTTGACAGGCCTACATTATTAAACCAACATAAAAAGCCTCACATTGATTGTATATTCACTTTCAGTTAAGGTCTGAATCAGTATGCTAAGATCTAAAAATGAATGAACAGAATGAGTTTATTATGACTGTTGTTATGTACTTACCCACTGTAGGTAATAAATTATACATGTGGATGCTTGTTATGCTTATTCCACAACATAATGCAACTTTTAGTTACTTTTTATTTCATGGTATTTAATTCCCACAGCATCAGGCTTACTTTACTATTTAAATATGGCAGCAGAATTACAAGGATGTAAATCTGTCAGACAGAGATGCAACCTGGACGTTGATGTTTCTTTAGATCTGGAATTGAAGAAAAATGGATTCGTTCATTTGTTTATGATGGATTTCCTATATCCTAACCACCTCAGAAAAGACACATTTCTGGAGAGGTTCCATACTTCATAGGCTATTTTTCCTCACCTGCAACCTCCTGTACTTCGTGCTTCTTCCAGCACCTGACAACCACTAAAGAATCCATTGAACATCAACATGCTATGGGGCTAGGAAAGCAGCCCAGGGCCACTCAGAAAACCACAAGCAAGGACCTCCCTTGGACTTGCGTATGGAAGAGACACTTTGACAGCAAGCCCATCACTGAATGCAAGCTTCACTCAGTTTTGTACAGTTTATGGACATAACACAGCTGAATTGCAGCAACAGCATTTTACAGCTAGGCATCCTTGTCTGTGGCCTGAATTTCTGGTAAAAAAAAAGCTTTAAATATTCTTCAGGAGTCCCCAGGAGGAAAGGCACTACTCGGCACAGAAACTACAGATGATTATTTATCCATCTCTATTCTAGGCCTTACACTCACTCTACAAGATGATTGACCACTTCACACAAACATGAAATTACAAACCCAGTTTCATCATTATTTAGTAGTTAAACCATGAAATCAATCCCCTTTCAAGCTTTGTCTCTCCAGCTTCAGACTCCTTCAGTGAAACTGGATGCATGTTTCACAAAGTGTTGAAGTTTGAAAGGAAAAGGATGAATGAATGCACTTTAAAAGATAAATTAAAAGTACAATTCTCAGAGGAAGAACTAATTAGCATAGGAAACAGCACTTCCACAGGTTATGTGGTTAATTGACATCATTCTTCTTACCAAAACACATACCCACTGGAACTTAGACAGCTTAAGAAATGGCACCCTGATTTTGAAATGCTGCCCCCATAGCGCATAATACCTAAAGCTTTCTAATAATGTGTGCTCTCACCTATAAATTATTGTGCACAAAAAAACCCACAAACAAAACTTAAAACAGTAAGCAGTGAAAGACATTTCATACTAAGCAAACGAATAAGCCATTTAGGGGAAGAACACAAAAAACCTCTTGTTGCATCTCCACAGCTTCCCCTGGTCCTGGGTGTGAGTCACATAGGACCAGCCCTAAAGAACTCTACTACTCGTATACACAGAAGGGGAGTTTTCGTATTTGTGTGGACTGAAGCAGTCAGAGACAGGCCATCCAAGCACATAGGTGATTTCACTGTGTTCTTCTCCGCTCAGGGATGCGGAGCCCTGAGATGTTTTGCATTTGGCTTTGCAGGCTTGAAGCCTTTACTTGCACTAAAGCTGATGCTGAGCCAGGACTGAACCCTACCTTTCCTCAGGCTTTAGAAGGCTGCAGGGTTATATCTCCCCCTGTAAGAGGAACCTGTCTTCCCAACAGAGACGATGTAAACGATGCACTCGTGCAGTAGCATGTCCATCTCCCATGGATTCCCAGTACCAAATAGCCAAGCACCCAGGTCAACGGATGGCAGAGGCTTCAGCACAGCTCTAGCACACAGTTTCAGGTCATAGATACATCTGGCACTGTACCCCAACTCCTCCCTGCCACACCATCCAGCTGAGCAGCCACTAAGATTCCCCCTTCACTTCTGCATGGCTTCCATCACAAAGGACGATTTTCTTCTCCTGGTGATCCATTTGCCTCACAGAGCAAACAAAAAGATAATGTAACGCTTTACTAAGACCACCTCCAGAAAGCTGCTTTCATTTCAAATGGCAACACTTCAGCTAGGACAAATTGTGAAGATCCCAGAAAGAAGAGTCCACAGCTACTTGAGAGATCAAAAACCTACTTTACCGCACAAAAATCTGTAAAAAAAAAAAAAAATTAAAAGAAGGTTGGGATGTGGCTAACCTGCTTGTAGCCTTTATTTGCCTGAAATAGGCTGTGGGGAGGAGAAACAGAGAGATGACTAGTACATACTTGTAAAGTTAGCAGGAAGAGGCATAGCAAGATCCATTGACTGAGAACTGAAGTTTCACCAATTCAAGGTAGAAAGATTAGTTTTGTCTTACAACAAGGACAGCTTGCTGTTGGCACAAGCTACAAAGGGATATGGTGGACTCGCCATAAGAGGAAGACCAAAAAGAAGAAATCCCTCTCCAGAAGAGGCACTGTAGGTCAAATCAAGGTTACAGACCTGCTGCAAGGACCCCTGAACAAGTTTTTTTACACTGTACATACCACAGGAGAGTCAACAGCTCCACTGGCCTTAAATTCTATGAAGCTACACCACCATTACCTTCAGCTCACACATTCACAAATCTGCTCTTATTTTTCAGTAACAAGAACTAGCAAATACTATAACATTGTGCTTTTCTTCAATCACTTGTTTTACTCCACCAGCAAGGAAACTACAACTCAGTAAGAAACAGCATGTCTAGAATGTCAATGATTTGCAATTAACATATTTGAACAGCGGGGAGTTGCCCAACTTTCTTTCTTAATATCATTTTGATTACTTAAGTATTTACTGTAATATGGGAGAAAACTAGTTCATCTCTCAGATTTAAAACTGTGCAGAGCAGAGAAGAAAGGAAATTTGCCAAGTAATAGCTTTGGTCACAGCATTGTGTGTGAAAAAAAATTTTTCACTGTTTTCTCTCTTTCTTGCTTTATTTTTGAACAGACAAAACAAAGGTTAGAAAAAAGGAAGGGAACGTTCTGTTTTTTAAAGGCAACAATCTATGTTAGGCTCATTCCCAGTTCAAGAAAACACAGGACACCTGTGGCACTAGCACCTATTTTGAGCCTCAGTTGCTTGCTTTATCCTTGATCAACGGGGGACACTACGTGGTCTTCCAGCAGGGACAGATGCACCAGGGAATTCATCTGGGAAAGCCCCTTGCATACAAAAAAGCTCAACACAGATTCTGGCTTCTGACAAAGACCCTCTGCAACACCTAGAGAGATGCACAGGGACTTCTTCGCATCCAGCTTCAGCGAGGTCTGCCTCTGTAAACAGCAGTTCTGGGGGTAAACACCCCAGGTTAGCACTGGAGGAGCTAACGCTGCAAGCAGAAAACCCCAGGAGTAGTGCTGTGCTCAGAAGGGGCAGGGAAGAGAGAAGTCTAAAAGGTTTACCTGGGCCAGAGGCATCATACAAAACAGCTTTGCAGACACCGAGCGAGGGCTGCTTAAGGTTCTCTGCTTTCTGTCCAACACCTTCACAGCAAAAGCCTTTTACAAACATTATACGGGCAGCATCGCAACCAAATCCCCTGGGGGATAAAGACATTTGCCAGTTCAATACACTTACAGAGCTCTGAGAAACAGGCTCTGCCAGACTTAGTTACTGTGACTCCAAAAGACACAGTAGGTCCTGCCTATCTGTACAGCCTGTCCACATCCAGACCACCCCTCCGAGTTAAGTATACCAGACTCTGAATAAGCAGCGTTTAGAAACTGAATATACAGGGCTTGGGCAGCTGAGCTTACAGCCTGCGTAATCAGCACAGATATTCAATTAACATTAAAATTAATAAGTAGGACAACAACCAAATATGCTGATGGGTTTTGATTATCTCCGTCTGGGTATTTATCAGAATTACTCTGACACATTTGAGTCACCGGACTCTGGCCAACAAGCACAAATCGCTTCTGAGCCCACTGCAGTTTCCTTTGCACATCATGACATCCAGCATCAGGAAAAGACAAGTGCTGCACAAAAAAGGACATGGATATCTGTAACTGCGCAAAAAGGTTTGATTTGGTCTGAAATCTGTTTCCAAGTCAACTATTCCTTTCATTCCTGTGCAGCAGCTGTACTCTGCCTCACTGTAATTCGGCAGCAGAGCGACTACAGCCACTGCTTTAGCAGGGAGGCACCAACCTGCTCCATCACCCACCCCACCACGTAAAACCGAGTATCTGACAAGACATCTATAGTGATTGCCAACTAGCAATTCTCTTCTAAAACGTCATCATTTTTAGGTTGATTTTCACAGCGCTTCAACTGAAATCATCAGGTCTTTGCTCAACTATTATATTAATCAATATGCATATTTTTAAGGATGTAAAATAAACTCCAGAATTAGCAGCGACATAAAAAGCAGATATACTGCCATTGAAGTTAACTACACAGGAACGTTCAGTCTGGCATCAAAATAAAGCAAACGCTAAACCAGAAGGAGATTGTGTAATGAAGTGACTTTATCTCACAGGATTATACTTGTGGTTACGACTAATTGTGTAGTCTAGAAGGATTTGCGACAAACTGAATAATCTCGCATTATTGTAATGATCTGTAATCACAACACTGGCAACGATTTACGGGCTTACTATACATTTGCATTGCAATCAACTAAAACAGTCAGTGCATGCCCTACAATTTGCAACCGTGCTTAAAATTACGTTTTGCAAGGAGCTCCAGCAGCTGCCCAGTCAAACAGATTGGAAGACTGAAACCAAGGCAAAGCTCTCAAGTGTGAATCTTCCCAATTTTTGGAAAAAAAAAAAAAAAGCCAAAATAAAACAAAACTGAACATCCCCAAGGCTTTTGAACAGAAGACCAAAGGGCACATTTTTGCTGTCCTCTACTGTTGCCTGAACCAGGAACAAACAATGCTGAGTAGACATCATACAAAGCAGAAGTTATTTTGGTGGCCCTCAGCTTCAAGTGAGAAACTTCAGGAATTATCCCCAGGCTCCAGCAGGAAACCAGAAGAATCACACCATCAGGGATATATATAATGAAAGCAGTGGCCTAGCACTTGATGGAGTAAACACCAAAGAGAAATACAGAAGAATACACAAGTTAAATGTTTATCAGAGCATTTTGGCAAGAATGAGGTATCTAATAATACCTCTCTTCTTGGAAAGCAGCAAAAAGAGGCAAATCAAGGGCTGTGCTGGGGGTGTTTCAGCCTGGTCTGGCAGATGCAGTTTTTAGAAAGCCATCAGCCACCTCTACTCCTCACCACCACCCCACCCTTCCTGGGGGATTATTCATGGATTATTAATCCTTCCTGGATTATTTCATACCATGAACATCACATTCTATATAAATTAGAAAGTTTGTTGCGCAGTCACTCTCGCCCTTGATGGTGGTGGTCCAGAGAACTCCTTGCCCCAGTGCTGGACCCCTGAGCCCTTCCCTTCCTCCCAAAGCCATAGCGCTCGCAGTGTCCGACATTTGCCATCCACGGCTGGGAGTGCACAGCTTCCTGCTGATAGAATTGGCTGAGTATCATCCTTGTATATCTTATATTACTATAGGGATGAATAGTGGTTCTTTATTATTATTGTTAATTATTTATTCTTATCCTGTTAAATCTATTTATATTTCAACCCTTGTGTTTCCTTGCTTTCCCCGATTCCCCTTTCTGGATGGGGAGGGGTCATTGGGTGATAGAATAATAGTCTAAACAACAATAAATTGTTATGGGTTTTCTCAAACCATAACAACATGGAAAAAATAATTGCTTTCTCCCCTAAATGCTCACAACTCCCCACAGGATGGCGGGGTCTTTATTTTTTTGAGGGGTTTTGAGTGAGGTTTTTTTTCCCTAAACCCTCTAACCAGGTGGAGAAGCAGAAGCCACTGTTCAGCCCATGGTGTACAATCGGTCACGGCGGCTTGGCAGCAGACAATGTCACAGCAGTAACACAGAGATCACGGATAGCCAGGTGTCACCCACGTTCCCTTCAACAGCACTTCATCGTAGTGGGAAGAGCCTAAAAGCTGGTGAAAGGAGCTACCACTTTTCTTCGGAGAAGAATTAACACACAACCCCTGAACAGATGCGTTTGTATCCAGATGTAGTCCTGGTACTTAATCTCTGATCTGTTTTGACATGGTATTTTCAATATTAAAACCAACAGACCTCATGATTTCTGCCTGCTTTAGTCAAACACACTAAATCATACAGCTCAGCATGCTTTTCCCCCCCTAAATGAACACATCTTAAGATAAAGTAAGACTATAAAACCAAAGTATTTTGAGGCAAAAAGAGCTTCCAACTAAAATACTGGCATTTTTTTCACTAGCCAAAAACCCAGTCGCACCCTGCCCTTTCATACGCGCACATAGCGTTAAACAACCGAAAAACACCCTGTCCCTGTGACAGGGACAAGCACACAGAGAACATGATGCTGCCATTTTCAGCCTCTGAAAATCCTCAACCCTTCCCATTCATAACTTGAAAAATGGATGAAGTTTGTTCTAACAGTCCTAGATGTTCAGCTGCTGAACAATTTCTTGAATAGCCACATATGAAGATTTTGCAGTAAAACAGACGTCAACCAAAAAGCTCTCCTTACTGGTTTTAAACTAGGTGATCAATCTTCAAAAAAGCCCTCTAATTTTTATTGTCTTCATTCACTGTGCAATACACAAAGCAACCACTGGTCATAAAGACAAAAAAGCAGCTCCATTTTAACACTATTTTCAGGAATTTTGCATTTAAAATTTCCTCCTTTTAGACAAATCTACCATGTGTTTTCCTTTCTGAAGTTAGCATTCATTTTATTTTACTTTTTTTGAGCTGGCTTTCCTGAACGAGTAACATGAAAAGAAAATTAACTTTCCTCGATTATAAGAATACTAAATATGAATTTAGTCACCCAAATAAGCCATTAACCCGAATAAAAATAAATGTTGTCAAATGGGGCAAGAGCAAGACCAGTACATTTCAAGTCTTACAAACGGATTATGCAATTAAGTGATAAGTGATCCACTGATACATACATTTTGCGTATGAAGCAGTAAGTAACATACTACAAAAATTCATCAACATAAGCTATAAAATCCTAATGCATGTTTTATAAACCCTGGGCTGTATGCATTCTGTAATGGTAATACTTTATTCTGCAGTTTCAGTTTCTCCATGACAGCACTACATATACACATTTTAATTGTACGGTTTCTAACTGTTGGATACCAATATTTCTGAAATTGGCACAAAAGTAACACAGAAAACAATGGTTTTAGAAGATAAAGCTCTTAAAAGCTCTTTTATCCCCAAACATAATTCCTAGACGCTGAAGATAAAAAGGACTTTTTAGCGTGAAAGGAGATTATTGTTTGCCCAACGAGCCTGTGCGGAGGAACCTAATGCTGACAACTCTATTTACAAAATGATATACTGAAGGATCAGCCTTCATTTTTTTCTATGGTGGATTTTCAAGACCAGGATAGTAATATGTTATTCCAGTAATACAGCTCTAGCCAAGATAAAGATTTGCTTTATTCTTAATCTTACTAGTATTAATTTATTTTAGAGTACCTTAGAATACTCTAGGCATTTTAGCTCTCCTTTAATAAGACCTATGCCTCACCAGATGCTGCTCCCAAATAAAGGCTTGATTCATGTCAACAGCATACAAACCAAAGGGCAGCTAGCTGAGAGTCCAGGACAACATGTTTAAAAGCACTCTCAAATGGAGTGAGAAGATTTAACTTCAGATGGGAAAGAAGATATGAGAAAGGACATGAATAAAGTGTTGAGGCTATTCAGTGAGAACTGTTGTCTAGCATGAGGTGCTGTGGTTTAAAAGCAGCTACATACCATTGCTAATCTGTTGCAGGCATCAGAGGAGCAGATCTTAAATACAGGGTGTTGAATGAGTAACGGTGATGTGGTTTTTAGCAAGGCAAGATAAAAAAAAAAAAAAGAAAAAAGAAAAAAGAGAGAGAGAGCTCAGAGAGAACAAAACCAGATCTCACCCTAGACAGTCAGGACAAGCTTTCAGACAGCAGGGCTTATGTTGTAGGGCTGGAAAAGACCAAAACACATCACCTGGTTTGTTCCTCCAGAAGAGATGACCTCTACTTGTCCATAGTAACAGAGATAATGTTTTGACCTGCTGTCAGAGACTGCCTGTGAAAGAAACCCCACATCTGCCCCAAAGAGGCACCAGTAGAAAGTCCCTTCCATCACGTTTAACCTGAATCAGCTTAGCTGAAAGAAATCCTGTTTTTCTTGTCCTACCCGTTACCATTCTGGACAAGAAGTTATTCCTTTCTTCTCTGCATCTCTCAAGGTGGTTGCGGGCCAGTCCAATACTCTATGCTACACCCAACTCCATCGGCCTTACCACACAAGACACGCATATCCCTTGCAGAGCTGATGCCTTTAGATTTTGATTGATATATTCAAGTTCTGTGACACAAATGCAGCTCTACAAGCACTGGCAAGGCCACCAACTCACCATGGAAATCCACCAATTTGAACATTAGTCAGCTGGCCGAATTCCACTCCCATTAACTCCAGCATCTTCAGTCTCATTCTGGAGCTTTCAGAGTTTGAAATGTGAACTCAGCACTGCTTTAAGACACAGTTTAGTTCAATTATCACAAGGGTCCTGCACAACTGCATTATTAACTCCTGGTGTCTTTTGAGACCCAAAGCCCAAACTTTTTTGTTATAATTATGCTATACAATATGAGCATGCGCGAATCACTGTCACACTAAAACAGGCAGGATAACCAAAAGAAAACACATCATCATGGCCCCATGGGATATGAGCAAAAATGACCACGTAAGCACATGAAGAACCAGGGAGTGGTTCATGGTTCACAGAGGACAGAAGTTTACATGTATACAGATACTGCATTTTACCTAAAGGAATCTTAGCGAAAAACAAACCCCCCACATAGTTCAACTCTGTTGAACTCAATATCATCTCACAAATTATTACTGTAAAATTACTTTATTCTGCATATAACAGAAAATTTTAAGTGCCACTTTGGTTTGGATTACTCAGTTTACTTAGATGTGCACTATGTTTCTCACTAACCTGTGTATGCACAAAAGCATGTACATATAAACAAAGCAGTCAAATTGCAGGTTTTTAAGGTGTCATTAATATGTTTTTTTCACCTACTCATGTATTACTTATTTCTATCATGCTCCCTGCTGCAGTATGAACTGCATTCTTGCCATGTTAGCATATCCCCCTGATTCCTCTTCTATACTGGTCACAGCCAAGCAGCAGCATTTGCAGGAAAAAACCACAGGCTGCCAAAAGTACTGCCCTGAAAATGCCAATTATAATCACAGCTACATGACACAGCTCAATGGTGCCAAGAATCCTCCTTCTCCTTTCACTACCCCCTATCCCTCCCCCTTTATTTTATTTCTATCCCCCAGGGCAAACACCGCCTCCAATACAGAATTCCTGTATAAAATCTCTATCTGAACTAAGATCGACAGAGAGCAACATGAATCTATTCACAAACCATGCTGAGTAATCTAAATCACTGTTATTTTTAACTTCAAAGAGGCACCCTAGTGTACCTGTCCTCAAAGGACTGAGCCAAAAATGATGCTCACAAAAAAAAAAAGAAATAAAAAAAAAAAAATCAAACTCACCAATGTCCTACATAAATGAAAAGCAACTTGCAGAATCAATCTGGCTAAATTTAGCCCCCATCTTTTGGTATTTGGCCTTATTAACCAACAAAAGCAGGAGCAATTGCTTTCCCTCTCACCATTCACGTGCAACAAATCATCTAGCTCTCTTATTTTTTGCAATGAATAAAGAATTATTAATACCTCCACATGACCAGGTTCCTTAATACATGTTTATTTTCCTGTCTGAGCCTAAGAAAGAGCCCCAGCACATGGAGCTGTGCAATGAGCCACAGCACACAGCCAGCACCCCAAGGACTACAGAGGCTTTCCTGCTCTATGCTACAGGAAGGTCAGGGAAATCAATGGAAGGTGGAGGAGATGGGAGAGGACCCGTTACACAAAAGCAAAGCGGGTGTTCGGTGCTCCCATTTGGACAGAAAAAGAATACTTCTGACCTGTAAAGAAATAAGTTTTAAAATTAACCCTGAAAGGAGGGAGGGTCTGAAACAAGTAAATCAACGCTATTACAGCCACTGAAACAAAAATCAGATATAATCACTGAATAAATCAAGACAGCTAAAAGAAAGCATTTATTTTAATCAGCAGCTTTTGCAATTATCTGGATATTGTTAAAAGGGCCTGTGTTTTTACTTGGCCAGACCAAATAAGACTGAACAGCATAAGTTTACAGGGGGCTCTTTGTAGCTTCTCCTCCTGGTATGGCTTTGCAGGGAGTCCAAATGCATCACGCAGAGTCTCCTGCCAAATTATGGCAGAAGAGGAGGCAAAATACAGCCTACAAACACTGCCTGACCCCAGCTATTTATCTCACAGCACTTACCATCATTCCTGCTTCTGTGAGCTTCCATATGATAAAAATGTATGTTCAGCACAGGCAAGCGCAGGCAGTTTCTGTAGGTCAGAGCTAGCTGGTGCCAAAGCCGTATATAATGCACACATATATCTCTGATGTGCCCAGTTTGGGTAATCCTAAGTAGCATGCCAGGAAGAAGTCTGAAGGTAAGAGACTCGCAGGCCTTGCAGACCTGCTGTACAAGCATAGGCTTTCATAAAAAAAAACCAAACCCTGACTCATTTTATTGGTGTGCTTGGAAGAATTCCTACTACACAAGAGGGACCAGACTTTTCTGATATAGCCTCTGGTAATTCCAGTAACCTCCTTCAGGTTGAAGTAACTTATATGAGCTACAAAGCAAAGTCCAAGTTGCCCCTTCAGCATGTAGTAACAGGATCAATTCCTGACCTGAGCTGTGATAGGGGCAGCATTTCCATGCTGACCACTCTCCACTGGCAGGGAGAAGGTCCCTTTTCTCAGATCTATGGCCATGCAGACCTCACAAGGACTTTGCTCACACTCTAGCAGATATAACTGCAGGTTTAAGAGACAACTGCACTACTGCTGCAAGCTGCTGAACCTGCACAGCCAGGGATGGCCTCCTGGGGCAGCTGGGAAGCCACGCTACCAGGATTCATTATTTCCTTTGAGGGTGCCAGAGCACTGGAACGCAGTGCCCAGAGAGGCTGTGGAGTCTCCGGAGATATTTAAAACCCACCTGGATGCGTTCCTGTCCAACCCACTCTAGGTGAACCTGCTTTGGCAGGGGGCTTGGACTAGATGATCTCCAGAGGTCCCTTCCAACCCCTACTGTTCTGTGAATCTGTGAAGATGGGGATTTTTCTTACCTTCTACATGCACAGGGAAAATGAAGGCCAGCCAGCCTGCAAGGATACTGGACGCTACCAAAACTTGTACCAAATAAGCACCTAACTAGACAAAGGTCTGCAGAGGCAACCCTTGGCTGAAGTGCTCCTCTCCTTTGCCCTAAAACCCATTACTCACTAGATGAGCTGGTGCACACTGTTTAGCAGTAGACCAAGGTCTCATCTTGTAACTTGGATGAGACTACCTCAAGAAGGACAGCTTACGTATCTCTGATCTCAATTAAAGCTCCCTCCTTTTCCAAATTCGAATACTTGAAATATTTATACAAGGTAGATCTTTTAAAAAAATTAAGCAAACAGAGTATGACTGCAGCATAGCTGATTGCAAAGCAGTTAAGGGGGTTAGAGAAGTAAGTCTGGAAAGACTTTTTTCAGTACTTGTAAAATAATGCAAATATATTAGGCCAAGAAAGAGACAACTGGGCTAACCTCATGAATTTTTATGATATCCCATGAAAACAAAGAAGATTAAGAGGAGATTTATGGAAATTCAAAAACCAACTGCCTGATTCACTTTTTATTTGTGGAAGTTAATTTAAGGAAAAAAATCCTCCCTTTTGAGGGAGTAACCATTAATTTGGCATTCATGAGTGCACTTCCAGGTGCTGTTTGGAAACTGAGCTTGTAAATATAGAAAGGTTTCTCTAAATGCAACTGAGGTTTATGCATAGTATATTTAGCTTTTCATTTACTCATCTACACATGCAGACCCAGGTATCTTCTCAACTCTTCAGGCCTAGTTATTTCTTTACTGATATTCCTGTAAGGACGTTGGAATATACAGCAACTGTGCTTTATACCATAGAAAAAGTACCCAGAGGTGTTCAAAAAGGAGAAATCTTCCATTGAGAAGTGGACACTGGGATCCTTACGGTGTGCCATGGCACCAACACACTGCTCTGCCAGCATGTCTGGCACTGGTTATTCAGATGCCCACACACTCAAGGGCAGCAAGTTTAGTCTTTGTCTTTAAAGCAATAGAGAAAAAAAACATTGTTATAAACTCTGACCACAACTTGAACTGAGTTGAACTGAGTTAAGGATAAACTCAGCTCTCCATGTAGCTCTTACATCCCTGCCATAACCCACGTCTGCAAGCATACCGCTCGTCTGAGTGAGACTGCCATTTCTACAACCTTTCATCTACACCAAATATATGGAAAGCCAGATTTTAATTCACTGTGTAATATATATGTGCAGGGTTGGCTGCATTTTATATAAATATTGCCACCATTTTTATGACAATCAAACTGGAATCCAAGACAATTCTGCAGCCCGTTTCAGCTGGTGACAAACTCTGAAATAACACATTCCTGAGAGTTGCTCTGTTCAAGAGCTCAGTCGTGCAGCATTTCTATCGTGGGATGCTTTCTCACCTCACACAGTGCTCACAGCTCCTGGGAACCGAGAAGAATACTCAGTGCCCTGCAGAAGTCAACTTTTCGAGATGGTACCGAAGCTCTGCTACAGTACAGCACTGAGGGTGCCCCAGCCAAACCAAAGACCTAAAGTCTCAGCAATGACTGCTCGCAAAATGCAGTCAAGCCAAGCACACACACTGGAGGGTATTATTAATGCATCTAAACTCCATCACTTATTTCAGGTATCAAATTAGGAGGCCAGGTTCTTTCAATTCTCAGTATAGTTAATGGTAGGGGACAGAGGCTCTTCAAGGTGCTTAGAACTCAGCTCCTGTTCCAGTATCATCAGCTCCCAGAATTTTATCATAAGCCTGAAAAGTATTTCTGAACAGTCCTGTTCATTTAAAGCTAACAGTAGCATCTCAGATGCTGTGTTTCAGAAGAAAACTTCCAGAAAGTTGTGTTGTACACTTACCTCAAGGGCTCAAGAAAAGAACCGGAATTTATAATTTTAAAAAAATTTAAATAACCTCATTGATTTATTTTTTTGGTGAGGAGAGGAATGAGGGGGCTGACTCATGACTTTTTTTTTTTTTTAATGCTTGTGGCTGGCTCTACTGCATAAATAAATCAATTCCCTAGCCACATCACTCCATTTTTCCAGTCACAGCTTGTTGTTTTATTTATTTTTTTTCCCTCCATTGCCGACAAATCACTCCAGGGAGTTTTTAAACCCAGTAGTCTACTTTCCGAATGGAAACGGTTAGGGTAATTTGTGAGAAAGCAAACAACAACAAAGACTTACCCCATTTTTTGGGTAGGCTATCCATCCCAGATCCCCCATTACTGTGCGAGAGTCCAGTAAATTCACTGAAAATAAGAGAAAAAGCTGTTAAGGAACATGGATGGATTACAAACATCAGAAAATACTTCAAGGTTTGGGTGGCTATGGTAAACAGGCTGTTTATAATTAGCCAAGGAAGTTGTATTTTTGTAAAGCAGAATAACAATGCAATAACTCCTCTAACAATGAGGTCATACACTGGAAACAATTCTATATATGCATTACTTTATTCCTTTGAGATCTGCCACTGAAACTTAAGTTGCAAATGCACTAAACTTCTGTAAGATCTAGATCCTTTGTGGTCTTAGGACCCGGTCTTTTGGAGGGAATAAATACATAATGCACACTGTGTGTTTATGTGTATATGCAAGACATACAGTACATAGGTATACACATACATTCACAAACATCTCTGTGTCTTCTAAGGTGACTTATGTTTTTAGCATAATCAGGCCTTGAAGACAAACACAGAAGAAGAAACAACATGCAGAGTTTCCTGATTATCATGAATTCAATTTTAAAAGTATTTTATGTGCAAGTATTACTGTTAACAGGGATCTATTCTTTTCTCCCTCTTCCATATTTTCCCCGAAGTCTTTGACAATTTCATTGTAAGATATCCAAGTGATCTTTTTTTCCACACACACACACACACAAACGTGGAGTAGCTGGGTGAAGTCACATAAGCAATCAACAATTTACATTAAACAGCAAAATAAATATTCCCAAGCTTATAACATTTTTTCCCCTCATATTACCCAAAACACTGAGTAAAAATCGTGAAGTCATTAAATCCATGCACGCTTAACTCAACTAAGAAAAATTACAGCAGCTTCTGGTGCTGAGCTTTCACCTCCTGTACCCAGGGCTTTAAATCTCCAAGTTAAAAGCTTGTCTCTGAATCAACAGCTGTCATCCAGCAATTTCAACCCAGGAGGAATTTTCTACTGCTTTAAAAGCACACAATTTCCTTCTCTTTGGATTACAATACTCGCTTCTCACAGTTTATTTGTCTGCTTAATACTTCACTTTTTGTACTCATGTCACTCCTGAAAAGGAAGCGATTTCACTGGGTTTTCAATTCCTGATCTCTACCCTACGTGCTCTTTAAAAATCCCACTGGAAGTTTTCACAGTTGGACTTTCAAGACTTTCCAGACGTTCCAGCCCATGATCTAGCCCAAGAACAGGCTCGAAACAGGTAGAGGCAGCTTTGTGCTCATTCCTTTAGTGTCAACCATGTCAGTTCTTCAATATTGCTAGAGGTTGCATGCACAGATATAAAGGATATGAGTATCATAACCCTCACCCCCTATTACTCGTATCAGGCCAATTTGCTGCCTCCACACAGCCAAATATACCCGTGCAAACACCTATGAAGCACACAGACCCTTCCTTACACCAGCCCAGGTCACCCCACTGCAGGGCACTGCAGACAAAATTAAAGATGCTGCTTACTGAGTACCTCAGGTATCAGGATTACACTATTTACAGAGCCATAGTAAGAAAACCCAAAAGTAAACTATACTAAAATGTATGCTCCTTTAAAAAAAACAAAGAAGATTAAATACCCGATTTAGTTTAAAAAACAAAGTTCTCTGAGTCAGTTTGATCTTAATCATTGTACTGCATTGAGCACTGATGACTGTAGTCCCTTGTACACAAAAACGCCCAAAACACAAATATACAATGTTGAGGTAGAAAGAAACGAAAAGTAATCAATTCTCAGCTCTGGCATCAAACACTTATCTTAAAAAAGATTGTTCTATCCAGATATTTTCACAATGTATGCAAGTATTAATGCTGCACACTATCATACAGCACATAGATGTTCTGCCTGGTCAAGTATTTTTTTGTGATGTTGAGCAAAAACATTTGGTAGCTCAGGGTTTTCATGCCCAGATTGCTTTCTCCTGCCAAAACAGAAAACAGTCGGGAGCTGGCAACGCTACCGAGCTACAGGACATTTGGTGGAAGCAGTACTCAAGAGTCTACACTGAACTGCATCCACAGTAAGTAAACATACAATTAGGTGGCTTTCCACCCCACAGCCTAAGCAAAATAAAAGTGCTGCTATCATCTACCATCAGATATGTCACCCTGTGATGGGCAGCCTTCCTCCTCCTGAAGTCTGCAGGTAAAATGCTCATTAAGGCCTCCTGCTCCAGCTGAAGCCAAGCACCAGCGCCCAAGTGCTCCTGAACCACACTGCATTTTCTTTTTAATGGAATAAAAAGGGCGATCTTAAAATATACTTTAAAATAGGACACACATAAACAACACGTCGCATATTATAACCGCATACTATTTTAAAAAGCAAGAGAAGGGAGTGCAGTTGCCAAAATGGCAGGTTTACCCAAATTCCTTTTATTACAATCACTGTAATTAAACTGTGCAGAACAATATATTCCTGTCTTAAGTTGCAATAGATGCAAAACAAGTATTGATCTACATTGTACAACTTAATTAAAACTTGTCCTGGAGATCCTACTAATGAATGTAATTAGATAGCGTGTTTGATGCCACAAACTTCTTCATGACGTGCTAATTAAGGGAAAAAGCAGAAAAAGTGCTTTTATTCAAACATCAGATCATAAAAAGAACATGATACAACTAAATATTGTATTATCTTTCTATCAATGACAATTTTTAAATTGCTGTTATTAACTTCAATTTCAAAATAATTTTCTGCATATGAAAAGATAATACAACCCATTCAACTCTAACTCAAGTCAGTGGGAATTTTCCTACTGGTGAGTCAGCCAGCAGAGCTGAATACTAAATCTCCAGTTAGAAAAGCCTCAATTCCTCTCTTATTTTAGTAGAATTCTGCAAAATAAATAGAGGATGGGATACACCTTTTGACAGTTGCTGCACAATAACCCAAAATTCACATGCCAGGAAGACAGTAGCTACAAGTGACTAAGTTCCCCCTGTGCCTGGGCTGCTCTGGAGACCAGAGGGGCTCCCGGACCAGCTCAGACGGCTCCAGAGGGCTGCTAAGGCACAGCAAACTCTCCAGCTACCCTGTAGGCTTCTGCCCAGGACTGCCCAGGACTTCTGCCCACAGTATGTCTTCTCAAATACTGCACTGTGTTGATCTGCTCTGAGCAATAGATTTAAGCCAGTAGTAATTCTAAATTGCCTGCAAGGATGGAAACATTTTGCTTTGAGAATCACCAAAATACTGGTATAAACACAAATTACCACTGCTCCACCTAGATACATTATCTGCATCTTCCCCATCACCGCCGTACCCAGTCACTCCCAGTATATCTGTCCTTTACTTGCATCATCGCCAGGTCCCAAGCCCACAACAATTCTGCCTCGAACCAGGCCAGAGCCCCAGCATCCCTTCTCCAGGGGACTGTCTACATCAACAATGTGGCCCAGCTGCAGGAGCTCCCCACACAGGGTGACAGTGCCACCAGCGCTTTCAGGACGCTCTCTCAGGCAGCCTTCCCATCCTGCACTGCTGGAGAGGCCACCAGCGCATGGTCCCACGAAACAATTCCATATGGGCTCAGCACCACCTCTCTTCCCACCACCTTCCATCCGGTAGGAACATCATTTTTGCTGAAATGCTTTCATCAGAGAAACTGCAGATTGGCCAGGTTGGGAAAGAAACAGTGGGCAAACAGCAGGTAAGGTATGTACCTGCAACAAGGAAGAAACCATTTTGGCAGAGACTTCAGAGATGGGCTGCCATCAACCCAAACAGATGCTTCCATAACTCACCACGTGGCTACTTGGGGAGCGACGAAGCTTTTTTGCACCTGAATAAAAAACCCTGAAACTATCTCTGGTTCAACCCACAGCAAGACAGAGAAAGAGACCAGAGGTCTATTCCAGAGCAGCAGAACCAGTTCCTCCCCATCCAACCTGTGACGACCATCAATGTGCATTTGGCCATGGCTGTCTAATAACCAACTAACCCAAACACTCAGGTCACAGAAGGAAATAAGTCAGGAAAGCCTCCAACTATGGTTCTTAAGGCTTCCATACTTCAGGAGGTCTAGTGCCAGCTCCTGTATAGCTTGTGCCTCCTAGACCAGCCCCAAATGCTGTAGATACTCCACAGGCATAACCCAGAGCTGTACTGAGCAGGTCTTGGGATGCAGGAGAGCTTACCCCACTGAAGACATCTCTCCAGAAATCGCTAGCAACTATGCTTGGCCCATAACTTTTAAAAGCCTACAAAACAACAAAACTCATTTATTCCCACTTCCTTTCTCCTCAGCACCAGTCAGCTATGTCTCAACGAATGAGCAAGAAACCTCAGAGGCCATAAGCATACTCTTAGCACCTGTATCTTTGCCAGCAAACTTGGAAGAGACGCATACATACATTCAAAAATGTTTTCTGCTCATCTCCGCCATCAGTGCATCCATCCCACAAGCCCTAATTATTTCTAATGCTCAGTCAAGGGGAACAAAAAACCACACAGATCTATATCATCATTAACTTCCATGCCTTCAGGGTAGGATAAATGATGATTAAGTCTAAAGTCATACCATAGCCTTTTTTTTTTTTTTCCTTTTTTAATACAGAATAATAGCCGGGGGAATTTGCATACACTCTTGTTCTCAGACAGGCTAGTTCCTACGGGTGAGCAATCAAGGTAGAATAAAACCAGAAGTGATCTAAACCTTTGCCCTGAACTCTAGCTGGTGAATTAATAGCGTGTTTTCACTCAGGAATCTCTGACAAGGAGACTGGATATAGCTTTTTACTCAAATGGCCCTGTCACATTCACACAGACGGCATTTAGCAGCTTCACTATGGCTACACAGGGATTGTGGCTGGAAGGAAGCACAACAAATGCCAGGGCTGACGGCATTCAACATTGCTGCCCACACAGCGGAGCACCCCATCTGACACAGACACCCAAAACAGTGCCATGTAGCAGCATTAGCTTGCCCAGGCAAAAGCAGGACAGGTCTGTCATGATGGTACAGTGCCTGAAATAGAAGTCACTGACCCGTGGATTTTTTTGGTCACTCCACTGAAACGAGATGGCTCCTCTGGCTCTGGTCTGGAGCAGGATCAGCTGGAACAGCTTCATTTTCTTTACTCCAATTTCAAATGGAGGAAAAAAAACCAAGCTGAAAAAAACAAAAATCCCCCCAGAACAGGCTAAAACACTGAGCACTTCTGATCCTACCAGCCACACATCCTCTTGCCATTTCAGCACCTAAGGATCTTCCAGAAAAACCTTCACTGTTCATACCAGGGTAAAGTCTCTGCAGGCATACTGAACACCGAACTCTTCTGGATTGCCATGGTCTTTGAGCTGATTCCCCATAAATGCTTATACACTGGAGTAGTCCTGCTCTTCAGCAGCACCATGTGCAAGCTAAGGCTTACCATGGGGCATGCTCTACCAAACTTTATCCTGACAAATAGCTCTAGAATGGGAAAAATGGTCAGGATAGCAAAAGCTGATTGAGTTTATGCCATGAAGCTGTAAAGCCATATGAATCTTTTTTTTTTTTTATTTCACTGAAATACACCTAAAGCAGAAGGAAAAGAATATCCTCTTTGACCAAATCAATACCCCGTAACTACAGTTTCCATTACAAAGCAAACAGGAGTAAAGAAACCTTCCTTAAAGCCTGCCTAAGTATTTCAAAACACCACATGATTTCTAAAGTAGCACATTTTTAAGCAATTAACATTTGAGTCAAAATGTTTTGTTTTAAACAACTGAAGCAAAACTCTGTGTTAATACACTTGTTATGAATTGAACAGGAATCTGTACATTGTTTTAGGTAACCGAAATCTGAACTCCCACATGAAAAAAAAAGGTGTGAATCAAGTGCTCCTACATCCTCCTGCAGCTCCTGGCCCCCTTTGCACAGCACTCCACAGGACGTAGCCACCCATGGAAGGGTCAGAGCCTACAGCAAGGTAGCCCCAGCTCTGACCCAACACTCATAGCTTGTGGGAGGCAGCTACATTTAAAATAGTTGTGAGAACCCTCGCATGGGAGTACTCACACACTGCCAATTAAGCGTGAGGTGAAACACTCTGCTGGATGGGGGTCAAGGTACACGACAAGATGCGATAACAGCGCTTTGCGCCAAGCCCTCATTGGGAGGTCTCCTGAATAGCATCACAGGCTTTCCACCAAGCTTCACGCCTCTGCTCTCCTCCTCTTTCCCAAGGCAGGGGGTATAGCTGCCAAAGACATCATCATTAATGGAGCCGGTCTCTCCTTACCCTGCATACCTCCCCATCCTTCCTCCTGTGCTCCCGGAGTTCACATCACTACCAAGACACACTGACTGCAGAGGACTCTTCATCATCATGAGTCAAAGTTTTCCTGCTTCATAAATCTTCGCTGGTTTTATTGCAGTATTGTTGCCATTCATTCTCCAACTGTTTTCCCTGTTGTGCCAAGTATTTCTTCAAAAAGTATAAATCCAAGGCACTCCAACAAGTGACAGTCAAAAATAATCCAAGAAAGCAAAAACAAATGAAAAAAATAAACTCTTGAAAGAAATCAAAGTCATCAGGGAGCAGATGTTTTGTATTAATTAGCTACACTGAGTTGGGACAAAAAACACGCAGGCAAGAACCTTGGAAACATTTCCATCAGTGGAAACCAGCTACAGCGGAGTGCAAGCTGTAGCAGTACCTATTATTTATAGCCCACTGGAGGAAGAAAATACACACTACTTAATGAACTCACAAACTAATATTAACTGCAGATTTATATTTTATTACGTTGGCTTCATTCTGCTCTAAGTTTTCTCATGATTCCCTTTTATAGCAAGAGCCAAAACGCTAGAATCTGCATCACAGATTCATAGGTTTTTAAGGCCAGATGGACAACTGCAATCATAACATCAGCCGGAGAATTTTACCCCGTAATTTCTGCATTATGTCTGTAATTTGTTTGAACACACTGTTTACGAGGGGTGTGATACTGCCCTTTGACAAAGTTCTTTGGGTTGGCTGCATTTTTTCCCGGCAGGCACAGCACTGTCCATAGCTCCAGGGATTGGGACCAAAAGCTCACTTTGATAACTGGACCCACTAAAACAAATAGGAAAGTGCAGATTTTTTCCTTACAAGGATTAGCACTTAAGACAAGAGGCAGTCATTCATTCTTCCCACCTACACAACTTAAAAGCAGAAGTGGTCAGGAGATTGTTAGCTTGACACCAAAGTGCCTGGAAACTGAAAAACTCCTGTAGAGTTTGTTTTTGGTTTTTTAATGGCAAACACTCCCATTTCCACAAAAATCACCATTTAATTGAAAAGGCATTATTCACAATGAAGGAAGTCAGTAAAATGCTTCCAGCCCCACTCATAAGATCCACTGGAAACAACACTGTACCAACACAACAGTGGATCTCCCAGCTGGCCGCAGCACAAACTTTTTGGGGAAACCAGCTGGGCAAGCACCACCCTGCCACTAGAATGAAAAAGAAGCTTCCACTGAAGGCAAGATACAACCAGCACCTGCAGCCAGCAACCTGACAACCAGCCTGCATGGAGAAACAAAATATCAGTCCTGCCTGCAGACCCAGGGTATCTGCAAATGGTTGAAGACTATACTTAAAGCAAGCACCTTATTAAGCACTCACATAAAGTCAAGCCCTAAAATCCTAACAGCTTCCCAATGCAACCAAAACACCTGCTGGCACTGCTGAGATGAAATCTCACTTCCTTCCCTAAATCAGAGCATTGCCAACCAAAAGCAATATGGTCTCTGTTCCTAAAAGGTATCCTAAAAGACATGGACAAATTCTGTTATGCAGATAACTAAACTCAACAAAAGGAAAGAAACTCAGCACAGGCACATCCAGAGCTGTCAAGGCTGTCAGCTTTCGCTACCAGTGGACTTGCAAGACCTCACTGTCCAGCACCAATAAAGCCTTCCTGTTGACAATAATGACTACTCTGCTGCCACTGAGTTCAATGAAGTAGGAAAAAAAAGGAACTGACATAATGCTTAGATAGCATTCAGGAGCAAAAAAAAAAAAAATATGTTTAAGATGATCTATTGGCTTTTCAGGGGGGTTGACAGTTTATCCCTTCTATTTCTGTTGAGGAAAGAGGGCAGAGGTTGCTAGTGGGAAGAGCAAATTGCCAACACATTTTAGGAAGGAATTGCATGTGAACATTAGTAAAGCAAAGATTGATAAAGCAAAGTAACTGAGGTTTTTTGGAAAAATTATCTTACAGAGGCAAGTGTGTAGATACTTTCCCTAAACAGTTTCACTGGTTTGGGACATGCAAAATAGTTTAAAAAAAAAATCATACAAGCCCACCCAGAAACATCACGAAATGCACCTTACTGATGCTGAACAATTTATTTCTTCCCAGGTGTTTCTCCATCCCCTCAGAGAATTACAAAGTTCAGACTGGTTGTTCTGACCTCTTTCTAACAGTAAGTGATCCAGGTTAGAAAACCCAGGAGTTAATACCCTGGCAAGCCACTTCAGTCCTGCACCAAAATGAAGTAGCTGGCACGAAAGCCTGCAAGCCCAGGGTCCTGCCCTCTCTCCTACAGGCTCAATACCTACTACACAGCCACCTAAACCTAGAAGTTCTCAACTTGTGGAGGGGACTGCTTCCTCTCCATGCACACCTCCCCTCAAGGCACAGCTTGCATACCAGCTGATCCTCTGCTGATGCTCAGGAGCTTGCTAGGGGTAGGCTTAGGGGCAGGAATCACCTTCTCCCTCAGGGCTGCCAGACCAGGTCATGCAGGTATTCCCAAATTTGCTGTGATAGTACATGCTACACCACCTTCTCCAGTAGGCAGCTCTCACCCTTCCAGCTAGTGGTCACCTAGTCAGCTCTACCTGGTCAAAGTCCTCCTAACACACCTCCTGCACAACTCCAATACCAGGGAAGAGGGAGAGAAAAGGAGGTGTTTCCCACCATCGGCACCCCTCAGTGAGACAGTGCATGCACTGAATGCTCCCATGGCAATTATTCTGGCCCAAAGCATCTTTACTTCTCTTTGCAAAGCAGAAGCAGGAAGGCTGTGCTCATACGCACAGCCCAGGGCAGCCAGCAGGTCCCAGCAGCCTTGTCCACAGCAGACAACACGCCACTAGACCTCTGCAAACAGCCACTGATCACCTCCCAAACCCAGAAGTCAAGTGCTGCAAATCACATTGCTTACATCTCCTCCCGACTGTCCCCTCTCGACTAGCTTCTTTGCCGAAGACAGGGATAATTGCTTTCTACCTCCAAGAGGATAAGCGCATTAAGCCTTCGGAGAGGCTCAGATACTGCACTGACCAAAGCCATAGCAAATACCAAAACTGAGACTGTAAGACATATAATAGGTCAAAGAGACAACTAAAAGGGTAACAAACCCCTAGACAGACCTAAGCTACTGCAGGCCAGTGCTCAAGTTTGCCAGTACAGCTCTGTGAAAGCAAATGGGGCGGCAAACATTTTCGCCTCAGCAAAACCTGTCACCTCGATGTCCAGCCAGCTGCAGAGCAGAGTGAGGGACAGGCACAAGTGAATGCAGAGGACAATCCATCTCTCCATTCTGCCTGTGTCAAAAAACAGGGACATCTTAAGAACAAAATATACATTCAAAGGAAAAAAGGATTCTCTACTAGCTTTTAAAACACGCAGCAATTTTACAGCAGAGATCAAAGAAAATGAGTTTAGTAAAGAGTAAGTTATAAAAAAAAATTGTTCATTCCAATGTAATCACTAATGCAGTATTTCTGCAACATTCTCCAAGTAAAGAAAAATACCTAGCTCAAGTCCGTCCTGGTTGAAATGATGCCCCATCTCTCAACAGCACTTATGGTCAGTGAGAAAGGTGCACTTATGACAGATACTTCAAGTCTGTGTTTAGATGTTTTACTATAATCACAAGATTTTCTTTTTTTTTTTTTCTTTTAAAAACCTTTTTAATGGCTGACTATCTGCTGAAGAGCTGCACTGAATACTCTTTTCTCTATAGAAGTGAGCACTTAATAACCAAAAAATTCAGTGCTTCTACAAAGCAACCAATCTGTGCGCATTTGGTTTTTTTACATCTCCTTTTGCCCTTGAACCACACACTGATTTAGATTTATTGCCTAAAGAGAAAGTGAGAATATTAAAACAATTTGCTAAAAGAGTTTGTTTTCTTTTTATTTTTGGACAGGGTCTCACTTCCTTGACACCCCTGAGCAATGTTTGATGCTCATCTCTATTCAAGAATATACACACCTGCACACTTAGAGGAGCAGACCACTAAAAACATAGCACCAAGTCAAGAAACTAAAGCCAACAGGGTCCAACACCACGGCTCAAGCTGAGCAATCTCAGCTGGACTTTCCCAGGTCAAGGGTTAAGCACTCGCTCAACACGGGCTGGAAACAAGGATTTCTGCAGAAACAGCACAGAAATCCTCGGAATAGTAAAGCGTAAAACCGATGAGATCAGAGAGCAAGGCACCACATCATAAACCGTCTGGGCTTTGCAATTTCTGCCTGACTTTACCAAATACTGCTCCCACCTTCCCCCCCCTTCAGAGCCAGCTGCAAAATACTTTGTATTTCAGTGCAAAGAATAAATGTTTCTTTACGGGTGAGATTTCATTTTCTTATTTAACAGAAAGAGAAGAGCAGAGACGGAGAGGGACTATATACTGGAGCTAAAAAGTTAGGTAACGGTGGGAGAGTTAACAGCGGAGGGGGAAGAAGCTGTCAGACAAGCCCACTAACTGTTCTCTTTCTCCCATGGTACCTGCCAGTTTACCCATCTGTAAATTGATGTGCAAATAGCTGCTTTATACATCAAATTATGGTGTCAACACGTAAGATAATATAAGCAGATGGTCTGTCAGTGGTTCCGTTTAAGACAGTTCGCCTGTTTTCCACTATTTATTGGAATTTTTAAGATAAGCTTCAAAAGGAAACAGGTACTATCTTGGAGCCAATCTTTGCTATTGTTTATTTCCTTTTTTTTTTTTTAAACGTATGTCATTAGGCAGCAATGCTTTTAGTCATATTCTTAAAAGTGCTGCATTTCAAATGTTGTTTTACCGTCAAAAGGATAGCAGTTTCCATTTTAAAGCCATGATTGAGTCATTCTAAACCACTTGAAAAGCCATACATCACACATATGATGATCCCAAAAAGACCATTAGACAGGAGCTGTCCTTCCTCATACCAGTAATTCCACTGCAGTAAATTTAAAAGTTAATGGGATTACTCCTGTGAGTAAAATAAACACAGGGCAGTGAGGCCATGCTCTGCTATCATGGAATGCACACAGGGAACCATCCCAATACATGAAATTAAGAACAGATATGTCCTCAAAGCCTCCTTACAAAGCACAGTGAGCAGACTGAAGTGTTTCCACACTTACCCGTTCTGCATACACAAGGTATATGCTCACGCCGTACGTAACACCTACAGAATTACACAAAATGCAACAGCTGTGTGAATGCATGACATACAAGCCAAACTACTACAGCAACCTAATAAGCAAAATGTTCTGACAGCGTGTATTTTTACCCAAAGCACTAGACTAATTGGAACACACTGATATGAAAATTAAGACTATTTTTACAATTTTTCTATCAAGACCTGCTTCTACTAAATACACAAAAAAAACTGCTTGAAAAAGACTTCATTCACTGATTAAAGATAAATATTGTGATGTTATACCTAAATATGCATTTATCGAGTGTGCCACGACACAGAAATTATATGTCAGTATGAAATAACACACATACAAGCCAACACACTGAGAACAGGTAGGCTCATTCCAGGCTCTGGCATGAATAATCTGCAAATTACAACCTTCCTTTATTTTTGCCTGCACCAGACCCACCCCTTTAATTGTACTCATTTATTCATTCACTCAAATAAAAAATGATACATTAAGATAAAGTCAGCTTCAGAAAACCCTGGAAGAATTAAGAGGAAGAGGGCCAAACACAGGAGCTTGTAACTAAAGAATACCCTTCTAGTCTGAAAACAAATACAACACACTACAAAGTCAGACTCATTTTGTCTTTTTCACCTTTGTCTATTTAAGTCAATGTCATTATTTCAAATTGTATTTCCTTTTATTTTCTTAACAATATACTTCGTTGTTGCAGCACTGCCTCATCAGCACTTACTCCTGCAAACAGCCCCAAAATGAAATATACTTTGTATCTAATGACAATTATGCAGATATGTTGTGGAATCACTTTGTTACACACAGTCAGATGTTATGTACTCCATTGTTTTAATTTGCCCGCGTGACACTTTTAAGGTCATCTGGGTGACATCCAAATGAGATCTGCAAACCAACCCCAATGCACAGGCAATGCCTTACAAATCATGAAGTTTAGGGTGGAGGGGAGGTCCTTCAACAATCCTGTCGTTCGTTCTGTGTTTTACCTAAATTATTTATATGAGCCACTTCCAAACCCTAGTACTTACAACAGAAAGATTTAACACACATGCATTTTTAAACCAGAGGAGGTGCAGGAAGCCCAGTCGCATGCTGCAGGGCTGCCCCTCACACCCTGTTATCATAGGGAATGCATTTCAGAGTAAAAATGTACTTCTGAAATACTAGCACTTCAAAATACTGTAATAATTTTGGTGTACTCTTTGGAATATATTCTTTGTGACTAATTTCTGAATTTGTAAAAATAGTCAAAAGGAAGAAGGAAATCTCCAGTTCTAATCAATGAACTCTGCTAAAGAGTTAAAAATAATGGCTAAACAATACTTGAAAATGCATGAAATAGCGCTGAGCATTCATCCTTCGCTACACGTTTTGCTTTTAGTACATAAACTGAGAAAAGGTGATTGAAATCAAGACCTGTTTTATTTCCCTATTGTAGGAAAAAATCTGGGGAAAAAAAATTAATTCAGTTTTCACAATGTATATCTTTCCATCTATAACTGGAGATATCTATGAAGACACTTATGATACAGGATAGGCACTTGATACTTCCCCATAAAAATGGCAGGACCTTCTGAAATGCAGCTGCCCTTGCAAAAGGGTATTTCCATGCTAAGGAACCCAAACACTGAATTTACCTTTTTTCCCTCCAAATCTTAACCTAGATTTTTAAAGCATTTTCCCCAAAGTTTCCCTCCACTAAATGGTAAAACAGAAAATCGTGCACTGTGAATTGCTAACTGCATAGATCTTATCCTACGAAGTCACTGCGTAAGATTCAGAGAAATGAAAACAAATGTGATGCAGGGTTAAAGAAAAAAGTAATTATGAGAATTTGTCATCCTCTATGCAACCACGTACGTGTTACATACCTACACAGCACAGGGTATCAGCTAGCTATTTAACCATAGTGAGTAGGATGAGGGACAATAAAAAACAAAACCCAGAAAAACCAATACCACCAACCTTTGAAAAATATTCATAGGTCTAAGATGGCTACCTCTGTCCATGCAAAAGTCAAGTTCCCAACCAGCTAAATATGACAACTAACCCCAGGGGAGGCTCTCTCTCATCAGAGCCCAGAAGCGGCCAAACTGAACTTTTCAAACCCAAAACCAAGTGACAAGTGTCAGTGGCATACAGGCAGGCAGGCAGACTTTGGCGTCTGAGGTTTCTCACGCATTAGGCTTCACATACTGCAGGGTGAGCCATTCCCAGAAGTGGAGCTGTTTAGTAGTAATTGGCAAAGGAGACATGCTGTGAGAAGCACTTGTCAAATAATGCTTGTTTACAAATAAATCTCCTAGCAGCAAAGGACACCAGTTATTGAATAAGTTCAGGTCCGCAGTCAGACCCCTCCTACCAGCAGTCTTTTAGCTTTGCATTTACTGAAGAGACAAGAATTAGAAAGCAGCAGTCGGAAAAGTAGGGGGAGAGAGACCCTGAAGCAAACGCTTATGCGGATGATCATTCCTGTAACATTCCCCTGCAACCTCCCTGTAACAATTACATTAAACCCGTTTGCTAGGCAGCTTCATTAATTCTTTCCAATACCTTTTCCTATCGTGTAAAAGTCCTATTCTGCAGCTGCCTGTTTGTGCAGACAGCTCTACACTCGGTGAATGGTCCCACGGACTCCATGAGCGCTACCCAGATTTTCCAAGAACTGGCAAGGATGACCAAGACAGGGCTCATCAGAGCATCTGACAGTCTCTCGGCAAAGTACCGGGGCAGACGGGAGTGTGCAGGACAGCGTGTCTCCCGAAAGGCAGGTGAGCAGCGGGGAGAGCTCTTTGAAAGCAGCCACACTGCCTCCCGGCATCGCTCCCACGGGTGAAATGATCCAAAACCGCGTGGGGGCGGAAGGATTGGGCCCACTGTTATCTTACTAAGGCAAAGCCGAAGCCATTTCCATCATCCCTCAAACCAATGCACTTCCTTAACATTTGATATCTTCACACACAGAAGAACAGCATTTTCCCTTTCCTCTGCACTTTTTTTTTTTTAAAAAAAAGAAAACTGCGATTCACATTATCCTCACTCTCCAAAATAAATTATAGCTAGCTGGTTACCTCAGGCCACATCTTTGAAATTCTGGTACGGTTTTCCTTCACCAACCCCTGCATACCTCCTCCCTCTAAAGGAGTTTCACAAATAAACGAGCAGCCCCCTCAAGATGCTGAACTTCTCCACCCATTGCTTTCACATTACAGCCTGTCCACGGAGCCAAAAATAAGAATAATAATAACAATAATAAGCCCCACACAGTACCCACACCACGCATAGAGAAAAATAAAACAGTCCGGTTTGAAAGCCTGGAAGTACTCTGCTAGAGAAGAAGCCTGGACACACGTTTTTGGCTGTCAGCCTCGCAGAGATCGAGCGCATAAACCAAAAATCACTCCCCAGCGGACGCGCTCCGCTGCGCTGCGGGTTAAACACCGGCACCTCCGCGTCTTCGCCTCCTTTTTATATATATTTTAAGCCGCGAAGTAAGCGCAGTGCGGCCAGCGCTTGCAGGGCTCCCCAGCGGGAGCCCCCCCCGGAGCCCCGGCCGGCCCCGCTCCGCCGCCACCTCCCGCGGCGGGCCCCGCAGACCCACCCGCGCCAATGCACCTGTGCTGCCGCAAACCGCTCGGAAAGCCACCCGTGCAAACCCACCCACATACACCCCCGCAAAATAAAACCCACTGCATAAGGCGCCCGTGCCCAGGCATCTGTGTAAACCCCCCCGTGCAAACCCCCCGGCGCCCTCAGGCAGCGCTGCCGCCCCGCTCCCCGCCCGGGGGGCCGCTGCCGCTTCCCTTCCCCGGGACCCCACCGGCCAGCATCGCCCGCGGCCCCCGGCGCGTCCCCCGCCTCCTCGCGGGCAGACCCCACTTCACCTCCCTCAAAATGTTCCGAAATTGAGCCAGATGAGCCCGAAGCCGCGCACCGCCGGGAAGCCCCCCCTCCTCGGCAGGCGCTGCCCCGACGGCCCCGTCCCCGCTCACCCTCGCTGCCGGGGCTGGCCAGCAGGCTCCGGAGCGCGGCGCACAGCAGCAGCGGCAGGAGGCACGTCCAGCCGGGAGCCGGCGCCCCGGCGCGGCCGGCCCAGCCGCCACCGCCCCGCGGCCCCATCCCGCCGCCCCTCAGCGCATGGGGCGGCGGCGGCGGCTCCCCCCCGGCGCTGCCCGCTCGGGTCGGCTCAGGACGGGACGGGGCTGGCAACGCAGCTCCACTCCGCTCCCCTCCAGCCGCCAGCGCGACTGGGGAGCTGGGGGGCGGGGACGGGGGAGGTGGCCCCGCGCCGCCACGGAGACGCCCCCGACGGGGCGGACCCGCCGCAGCAGCCGCCGCCGCCATCCCGTGCGGGAGCCGGCGCGCGCCGGGTCTCGGGGAGCCCGCGGGGCGCAGCGGGGGCCGCACCTAAAATGGCCGCCCCGCGGGGAAACCCCCCACCCGGAGCCGCGCTGCCCGTGGGTGAGGGCAGGTGGCAGCGCTGCCCCTGCCAGGCGTCTCTCGGGCCCCGGCCAGCCCGCGGAGGGGGGACAGGGAGCTCCGGTGCTCCCCGGGTGCTCCCCGCAGCCGCCACGGTTCACAGTCCCAAAAAATCCCGCCCGCCGGCCCACAGGGCCGGGGAAGCCGCTGTTTCACGGGCCCGGTAAAACCAGCTTGGGAGGAAGGCTCGTCCCCGGCCAGGAAAGCAAAAATGCCAGAAATTCCATCATGGAACCAAGAGAAAGATGATTTTCAGGTGTATTTTACCTCAGGTCACCACCAGAGCACAGCTTTGAATCCAGCGCTAACTAGTTTCATAGGCGTTTTCACTGAGGTGTTTTAGCCCTCAGAGGTGGTCACACGCTTCATCTTGCTAAAAAAGGAAAAAAAAAAAAAAAATCTCCAAAGTATGAGAAATTAATTCCAGGAGGTTTATTCACCCACATCAGTTCCTCCCCTGAGGAGACTCCCTCCAGAGAAGCCAATAAAGACAGAAGCCCAGCCTGGCAGGTGCCCAGGCAGCAAGTCAAGGTTGACCAAAACCACCTCACCTGGTGCTACCTCCTCCGTTTCACCCCTCCGCCAAGACTTTGGCATGTTCATTTACGTTTTGAAAGCCGTAACCAAAGGATGAGCACCTGCAAGAGGCTCTCTCCCTCCTGGGGCCAAGGCTCAGGACCAGGTCGCCAAACAACTTGCAATTAAAATTACAAAATCCCCAAAGCCAGTTTTAAGAGGACTGCTGATAACACAGCTCTCTACGCTGTCATTGCTCATATTTTATTCATAAGTAGCTGGACAGTGTGTTTCCCTGCACTCTTGCACCATATACAAACCTCAGCTCCTGCCAAGAGATAAACACGGTCCTGAGTGGTACACGCATCTTATTTTCAAAAGTGTTTGCTCCTTTTGCAAGAGGATTTCCTACCTCGAGCTATTCAACATTTTTTACTGCCACCAGGAGGACAAGGAAGGGGCTTTGCTTTACAACATGAGGTCCCTCAGTAAAGGTGCCAGCTAAAATGAAAAGTGTGGCGTGCGTCTGTTTAGAGCAGTACCTCGGATCTTCACTATCCAAATATCCTACTAGTCTGTAGTTCAGAAGGCGCTCAGGTTTGTCATCGGACCACCCCTGCGTGAAGCTGCATGGCCAGATCCTCAGCTGGGGTAAATCACAGCCGAGAGCATCTGCCCCCAGCCTTGCATTAGCTTTAGTGTGGGGGTAGTAGCATCATCGGGCATGCTCATTTCTAGGGACTTGCCACCTGCAGAAGCAGCGGTAAGTTTTGCCACCCAGAAATCAGGGCAATGCAGGAAAACCTCGCCAGAACCAGCACCCTGTTAGCATAGTAAAAAGGATCATATGGCAAGGAACACATAAAACGCCAAGCTGGATGGGAGCCTCCGCTGGCCAAGGGGCAAGACTGCTGTAGCTAGACAAGTCTCTTATCATAGTCTCATGTCAAACTGTTGTTTGCTCCTGATTTTCGGCTGCTATTTGACAGTCATTAACTGCTGTTTGGACTGCCAGGCTTATAATTTAGAGGCATTTCAGATGATATGTTAGTGACATCTTAATTTTCGAGGAAACACTGAGATGAGCTTTATATGATTCATCAGCTATTTAAGAATAGCCACCATGCTCTAGGTTTCATCCTGGCTGCCTTTTTTCCTGCAGGAAACCAGTTCTTATTCCAAGACATTTGGTCTGTTCTCCACCCTGTCTGTGGCACAGGAAGAGTGTCCCAACCTCATCTCCCAGGACATCATTGAGAACTGATAAAAAATAAACACAGCCTTATAAAAGGGTTATTGCGTTATCCCCAAATGGAGGGTATATCAGCTTTACGCACTGTCTGGTGGATCCTATTTGGTGGGAGCTCTGTCTTCTACAGCTCTCCTCCTGGTTTTGCCACCAATTTTATTAGCAATCTGCAGCAGGCCGTTCTCTCCTGCCTTTTGCCTCATCAGTGCACCCAGTGGGCTCTGAAAGAGAGGATAGAAATTTTATCCAAGTGCTGCAGCATTCCTGGTAGCCTTGACGGGTAATCAGAGAAGCCGGACAATCTGATGGGAGCCCTTCCTATCTCCCACCAAAGGGTATATCTTTTATTGCTTTGAGGAAATTCACTGTAAAAATCACAAGGCGTGGATCGCAAACTATTCAGGAACCTAAACCATCTCAGGCTCCTGCCATTTCTCCCCATATCTAGCCTGTTTTTTGTGTTAGTTTCCATTTTTAATTCCTGCATCCCATTAATTAATTTCTGCCCCTTACATTTATGCCTTTTCACCTATGCGAGCAGTATTCCCTCTTAATCATCGCTCAGTTAAGGTCTATATTTCATCCTTTATATCTTTCTCTCATGAGTCATTCCTATAGAGTGTTAGTAATACTGTTATGCTCCAAACTCCCTCCAGTTTTCCCAACATCTCCCTCATAACAGTTTGCCCAGAAGCGTAATCATACTAAAGCCATAATAAACAACTATCTCTAAAATGCTTTTGCATATAGTGTCTGAAACTGAAATGACAGCTTTGCTCCATGTGACTTGCCACTTCATATCTAATTTGCTGTCAGCTATTACACATATTTTAAGCTATTTATTAAACCAGACATCTTTTGAGTTAGTGCATTTCAGATTATTTCACTTAGATATGCAATGCTCATTTTTCCAAGTTTAATTTAATTTCTCTCCCATGTATGTAGTTCCTTTCATATAATTTCTGTGTTCTGACTGGCTTCTAATTCTGCATTGCCAATTGATTTCTTTAGCGTGCTGGTTATCCTATCATCAAAAGGATACACTTCAACAATAAATGAGTCTATCCTTCAGATTATTTCAGGAACCAAAACCTGCCAACTAAATCCATTCCCTGTATCATTATCCTTTACTGAAGTGTAAGGACATAATTCTTATTGCATCTCTGTATTCAGTAGGGCCACTATCTGAGAAAAGATTCAATTTTGTACTTTAAGTGTAAACAGCCCCACTAAAGCCATGTCTTCATTGCATTAATGGAATAGAAGCCCCGCTTAATGCAACAAACTGTTTAATTAGCCATATAAGCATTTCCATTTTCCTCTGAAAAGTCCTTTTCTTTCAAAAGAGTCAGAGAAGATGACACCTTTAAGGAATACCCTCATGAAATTTAGTAATTACTTTTTTGTTTTTTCCCCACAAGCCCTTTGAAACAGAAGAATTACCTTCCATTCAAAAACTACATGCATATTAAAGGCAAAAGCAATCTGGGAGCAGCTAAGTAGCTTTGCATAGTAGATATACTTGGATTGGTACCATGAATGCAACTACAATTTTAAGACAAAATGGCTGTGTGCAACAAACACCACAGCAGCCTGTGTAGAGCTGCGGAAAGCAATAGTCAGAGTCCCGGCGGAAAACAGAAAAATCTGTAGGGAGAGCCAGCAGGGACAGGAAAGTTAAACATCAAGTGCAGGTGGGCCACCCCTTGGCCAGACGAGGTATATCAGTGATTGTGCCCCTCCGTCGCTCCTGAAACCTCCATACTTCAGTGTGGAGAGAGATGATAACCAACGAACTAGTATTTGCATAAAGGAAAATGAGCAATTGGTAACTAAAGCACTGCCTGTGCAAGTTCACGATCCAGCCACTTGGACGGTCTCAGCACCGATTTGTCTTTTGCCACCCCCACAAAACACAGGAGCTACTGGCAACTGCGCCCTTAGGAAAATCTGCTTACTTCATTTACAGTCTGAAATTAGATCCAAAGCCATGAAAATCCATGGGAAAAACATGTGAATATTTGTTTCAGCCAGAAAAGGCTTAGAGAAAGCATGACATTTCAGCCTGGCATTTTATTTTGGAGCACTTCATCACCAGCCCTTGGTCCTGATAACAGCTCTTCCAAAGGCCCCTGACCTGGCAGGACACTCTCCCATCTGCAAATGCTGTGTCACTACCCTCCTCTCTCACTCTCCTGTAGTGACCACAGGGAGCCAGATTCCAGGTGTTAAAAACCCACTGTCCATCTGCAATCAAAGGAATGGCCCCTGGCCCAGCGATCTACTTTGCATGCCAGTCTGGATTAGACTGATCAGCGAAATAATCCAGGTCAGACGTGGGAGTACACGCCTGTGAGCACCAAGAGCAGCAGCAGATACAGCTGGCACTACCTGCAGCCCACCCACTACTTAGCAAGCCTTGAGGTGTTTCTTTGCATCACACCAGAGGGGAGCATTAAAGGGAATAAATGAAATGGCTTTGCAGAGATTTATGGAGATTTTCTAATGCAGAAAGTGGAGCACAGGAGAAAGTGCAAAGGCTAATTTGATTACATTGTTAGCCCTGTATAAATTTAATAATGGACTCGCTTCCACATTTCTCATCGTAAGCTACTTACATGCATCCCCTAACTGCAGTAGCTCAGCACATCACACTCTTGAATCTGTCTTCCAACCCACCCCCATGAGGAAGAGGAGCATTAGTACTCCTGCACAGATGGACCGAAGCAAAGGAGATGTTAAAGATCCAGATAAAAATTACTGAATTGATTATGGCTCCTCTAGATCAGGGACAATGTTCTTCAAATACTAATGAAATTATCTTATTCTTGTATCAGAATAAGAATCAACAGATATTTAGAGAAGCTGCCTTACCTCCTCAAGACATTCAGTCAGGAGCTTTAGCAGACATCTCACAAGATCAGGCAAGTGACTTGGGTACATTTGCAAGTATCAGAGTGCTTTGTGAAAACCTAGTCCTTGAGTAACTTGCTCAAGGTCACACAGAAGGTGTGTGGCAGACCTGAATCAAGCTCAAAAGCTATTAGAGCATCCATTTGCTTTTCATTCTCACTTTTCCTTTTCCAGCATGTCATTTTGGATCAGGATCTGCGCTAGCAAATGTGGACATTACTGTAGTTCAAGGGTTCACGTTCAGCACTTCGCTCATTAAATGCACATTCTTTCAAGGTACAAACACAATAATGGATATAATGATGAAAATCACTATATTAATGTATCATTTAATAGTGAAGTACATTAATCTCCTGCATACAGTCCAGAACTCAGTTCCTTTCTGAACTATGTTTCATAAGGTTAATAATGCCTTCTTTAATTTCTAAGGGCAGTCTGGATGGCTACCCTGAATTTCTTTGATGATAGGCAGACTAGTTTCGTTAATTTGAGCTACTGACCTGTATTTCACAACGAGGCCAGCTGTGTCTGTTCTCCTCTTGTTTGAGGAAAGCACATCCATTTCATCTTACCTAGCTCCTCCAAGCAGAGCTGCTTGATGCTGACTTCTCTATTTCAGCCTACCCCTAATGATTTCCTAAATAAATCACATCATTGTCAGTCACTTCATATCTCAAATACTTGCAGATGCTTAGCAATTTCAGCTGCCAACACATTCATTTATGTTCTTGTGAGATGGCATCTGGATCACAGCTATAGTCTTTCCATCAGCTAATTGCAACTGTTTTTGAAATGTAGGAGCATATTTATTCCCTCCTTCCTTTGCAGTGTTCAAATTGTGCCTTTAGGTAAGGCCTTGTGTTCCAAACTCAGAAATACTTAGCTTGCAAAACTCCAGCGTCTACTCAGAGAACTACTTCAGCAAGTACAAATATTTTTTTGGCATGTGCTTTGTTAAGTAATTTTTAAACAACAGAGTGACAAGGTAGGATCAGGGCCAGCTTTCTGGGTCAGAGTGCCTCATGTGACAAATCCTGATGCAAATATTGCCCAGCGACATACAATCCATGTGTTTCCCACTGTCACTCTTATCTTGCAGTCTTTCTTTCCCTATCCTATCCAAGAGTTACAAGCAAAATACTACTCAAAAAAACTTACCCGGGCTAGATTATGAATAATGGAAAGAAAAGGCAAAAAATACAGGAGCCACCTTTTATAAACAAACTTTCCAAATTGAGGGAAGAGGCAAGCCTTCCAGACAGACTTCTGCCCATTACCAGGAAAAACTGTTCCTTGCATACCAGGAGAGCTGGACCAATTAGGTGGTATTGCAATGAGGCTACAAGACTCCATTGCATTGATATAAGTTTTTCTTCTGACACAGACACCCTGACTGATCCTGAGGAAGCTATTTCTCAGCTGAGAACATCCCTTTACTCAATGCTCAGTGACATTCCCAGTCCCAAATGAGGTGCGAGTAAAATCCTTTTTAAAAAGACATATGCTTTAAAGGGTCAGCATTACACCTGAGGTGAGGCTGAAGGGGAACACTGTCCAGCCTGACTCTTGCACTGTGACTATCACAGTAGCATTTTTGCGTTACTGTTCATTGGCACTATGGTTTAACAGCCCAAGCAGTACCCTGGGAACCACACAAGCCAAATCCAGTGCTTGCAACCACTGGTGTGCCTTACTTCACCTCCCTGTTCTTCTGAGTCTGCCCCTTCCCTTGACAGACACACTTTGCCTTCTCTTTCAAGCCAGACTGCCTTTTAACACAGACATTGGCCATACCTACTTGTCACCCGTCTCCTCATAGAAGCCCTTCTTGTTACCTTTGATATCCCTTGCCATATCCAATTCCAGGTGGACTTTGGCTTTCCTAATCTCATCCCTGCATGCCCGGTGTGTTTGTATTCCTCACAGATTTCACTGAAGTATTACCAGTGTACTGGACAGTACTGTGGTGTAAACACACCATCTGCATCACGACATGGCTATAAATGAGAACTGACAGATTGCTACCAGTTATTTCTCCTTTTATAGCTTCTCCTTCTTGCTCCCTAAACTTCATTCCCCTTTCTGTCTCTTGTAAGAACTTCTGGGCTATGGCACCTTTGCTTAATCTCCACTCAATTCGCCCTTTGGTAGGTTCTGCCTTCCCACGTGTGCACTCCCAGACACATCTGGCTCCTTCTGTTTTCTGCATTTAATTCTGCCCCCAGCTAAACAGAAGAGTAGGTGATTACAATTTCATTCAATCAGGAGGTGAAAGAGATGGGGGCACATGCACAGCAAGTCGAGAAAGGAGTGGCAATCAGATTACAGCTATAGCCTAGAGCAGAATATTTCGTAATGTGAACTTGTAATGGGTCTCTGGTCCAGGGCACGTAATAGGCATTCTACCCAGAGTGCAATAGTCACCCAAAGACATTTACTTCAGGAAATACTGAGTCTGGTATAAACATTTAAACTTTAATAAAACCATTACAGATGCAATGATTGCATAGCTCCTTTAGACAGTGAAGCTACATAGGGAAGCGAATAATAAATAAGCAGGTGAACGGAAGTCGTTACCAGGCCATTTACATATAGATTTACTGAAAACTCACCTTTAGTGTGGCTTTTGGTCAACACATTTTCCACATCCAAGAACTAGTCACTGAACAATAACCATCTCAAAAAATACCCCATCTTAAACACATGTTGTCCTCTGCAGATCAGTGTATTTAAAGAAGTTAAATCAAGAATTAGTATTTTCACTCCCATTTCATAGTCACAGTATCCAAACCCCTTAACACATCTCAATGTAACATTAAATTAAAACATAACATCATATTTTTGTGGGGCTACACATTGTTTCTGCACATGCTCAGAACCACTTCAATATTAACAAGCAAGTTGTATTTAAATACGACAAGTTAGCTTGTCATATTTCAAGTGACAAACATGACTCTGCCGCCAGAATAAAACAAGATAAAAAAGCATTTAGAGGGGAGGGAGGACTCCAGTCAAGAGGAGATGTCTTGCTAACCTAACCAGTTTACCAGTCATTTTCATGTTTCATCTTTTCTGGACCAATTCAGATAGAATTATTGCATGCCAAACAAACATTTCAACACTAAATAAGCTTTCTTTGTGTTTTGAGGGAAGCATCAAATCCACAGTCCCTCCTTTCTGGACAGGTCCCCTAACCAAAAGGTGGTTATACAAAAAATATGAGTACTTCAGAGCTGCAGATAAGCATCCAAGAGAGAGACAGGGATTCTCACCAAGCATTATCCTCTGTCCAGCAAAAGCATCTGCACAAAGGATGAGTATTTACTAAAGATCCTCTTACAGAACAAGTATGAGGCCTTGGGTACGGTAGATGAAGTGCATAATGAGAAAGAGGAGGAACTTGGCACAAGCAGTCTTGCCAAGGTCAGAGAGAACAACCCCTCGCAACAAAACCTGCATTAAGACCAGCTCCAAGAAGAAACAACGGTGAATTATGGTCATTGGTGATTCCCTCCTGTGTAGAACGGAAGCACCCATTTGCAGACCAGACTGTCTTTTCAGGAAAGTTTGCTGCCTCCTGGGCGCCTGAATTAGGGACATCGTTACGAGCCTGAAGAGCATAGTTCAACCTTCAGACTACTATCCACTCCTGCTCTTTCACATTGTTATGGTTTGAGAAAACCCATAACAATTTATTGTTGTTTAGACTATTATTCTATCACCCAATGACCCCTCCCCATCCGGAAAGGGGAATCAGGGAAAGCAAGGAAACACAAGGGTTGAAATATAAATAGATTTAACAGGATAAGAATAAATAATTAACAATAATAATAAAGAACCACTATTCATCCCTATACCAATATAAGATATACAAGGATGATACTCAGCCAATTCTATCAGCAGGAAGCTGTGCACTCCCAGCCGTGGACAGCAAATGTCGGACACTGCGAGCGCTATGGCTTTGGGAGGAAGGGAAGGGCTCAGGGGTCCAGCACTGGGGCAAGGAGTTCTCTGGACCACCACCATCAAGGGCGAGAGTGACTGCGCAACAAACTTTCTAATTTATATAGAACGTGACATTCATGGTATGAAATAATCCTGTTGGCCAGCCTGAGTCAAATGCCAAGGCCTTGCTCCTCCTCATTGCTGTACCTGGCAAGGCTCGAAAACACTGAGACCTTGAATCCCACATAGCCTAGCTGGCTATAAAGTAATATTTACTACAGTCTTCAGAAAGTGGAGTTCTCCCAAGCATTAGAAGAGAAGTTAGTCCTGTGTTGCTCAACCCAGGACACATGTGGCTACAAATGATGTCACAACAAAAAATCTGAAGTCAATCAAAAGAGACTTCAGAGCACTGTGAAGAATGCTAAAAAACTCGAGAGCACAGGTAGTGTTTTCCTCAATCCTCCCAGTAATGGGGGGAGACCCGAAGAAACAGGTGAGCCCAGGATATCAATACCTGGCTCCAGGACTGGTGCCTGCACCAAGACATTGGGTTTTTAAACCATGGAAGAGCCTTTGAGAGACAAAGTATGCTGGAGCCTGACAGGATCCGCCTGTCTCAATGGTGAAAACTCATGTTTGGATGTAAGCTGTCAGGGCTGATCAAAAGAGCTTTAAACTAGAACTGGTGGAGGAAGAGGATACCAACAGGATTGCAGCAGGTAAGCCAAGGGTTGTCGTGGCGTTGACTGAGGGTGTCAATGCTAGTGGGAATATTTACTCTGCTTCTGGGAGCATGGAGTGCTCAGGAGCGTATCTGAAATGCTTGTGCACCAACGCACACAATGTGAGAAACAAACGGGATGAAGTGGAAGTGTTGGTCAGCTTGCAGAGCTACACTATCATTGGTGGTAGTGAAACTTGGTGGAATGAGTTCCACAATTGGAGTGCTGGGATGGAGGGCTACAGGCTGTTCAGGAGGGATAGGCAGGTCAGGCGAGGTGGAGGTGTCACACTATACATAAGGGAGAGGTTTGATTGTACAGCCCTTGAAGTTAGTGATGATGTGGTTGAGAGCCTCTGGGGGAGGATTAGGGGGATGGAAAACAAAAGAGATGTTGTAGTGGTTGTCTACTACTGATCGCCCAGCCAGGATGTAAGCACTATATTCTATAGACAATTAGGAGAAATTTCTGGATCAGTTGCCCTTGTCCTTATGGGAGATTTCAACTTCCCAGGCATCAGCTGGGAATATCATACTGCTGAGACAAGCAGGTCTTGGAAATTCTTGAAGTTTGTAGGAGATAACTTCTTGTCACAGGTACTCAGTGAGCCAACTAGGAAAGATGCCCTCCTAGGCTTGTGATTTATGAATAGAGGACTTGTTGGGGATGTGATGGTAGGTGGCTGTCTTGGCCGCAGTGATCGTGAAATGGTTGAGCTTAAAATCTTCGGTGTCATGAGAAAAAAAGGAAGGGATGCCATCTAGACAGACCTGGACAGGCTTGAAAGGTGGGCTCATGTGAACCTCATGAAGTTCACTAAGGGCAAGTGCGAAGTCCTGCATGTTGGTTGGGGCAGGGAATGGGTTGAGAGCAGCCCTGGGAAGAAGGGCTTGAGGCTGTTGGCAGATGAAAAGCTGAACACGAGCCAGCAATGCGTGCTCACAGCCCAGAAAGCCAACTGCATCCTGGGCTGCATCAAAAGAAGCATAGCCAGCAAGTCAAGGGAGGTGATTCTGCTCCTTTATTCCAATCTGGTGAGACCCCCACCTGGAGTACTGGGGTTCCCAGCACAAGAAAGACTTGGACTTGTTGGAGAAAGTCCAGAGGAGGGCCATGAAGGTGATGAAGAGGGCTGGAGCACCTCTCCAATGAAGACAGGCTGAGAGAGTTGGAGTTGTTCAGCCTGCAGGAGAGGAGGCTTCAGGGAGACCTTATAGCAGCCTTCAGTAACTGACTAAAGCAGGCTTATATGAAAGATGGTGAGGAACTCATTACCAGGGAGTGTAGTGATAGGATGAGGGGTAACGGTTTTAAACTGAAAGAGGGGAGATTTAGATTAGATATTAGGAGGAAATTCTTTACTCAGAGTGGTGAGACACTGGAACAGGTTGCCCAGAGAAGCTGTGGATGCCCCATCCCTGGAAGTGTTCAAGGCCAAGTTGCATGGGACTTTGACTAACCTGGTCCAGTGAAAGGTGCCCCTGCCCATGGTAGGGGAGTTGGAACTACATAATCTTTAAGGTCTCTTCCAATTCTACAATTCAATCAGTCCTGTCATCTCAGTCAAGTTTTATTCACAAAAAATTAATCATCTTCCATGCTATATAGAAGTCCATTGTTCTGAACACTATCACATTTCCTGACTTCACATTAAGAAAACATGTACTTGCTCACACACTGAGCAGGGTTGGACTCTAAGTGGAGGCTTCAAAGCCATTTAGAAAACAGTGTCCTTGAATTGACTGAGTAGTCCATTTCTAGAAATTCAGTCCCAGGACAAGGTCCGAGGCCCTTATTCAGCTCCCATTATTCAACACATGCCTCCTTTCAGAAGAGAGCTATATCACTCTCTCCCCAGCTTCATGTGAGCACTAGGTAAGGGCAATATGCAGCAGAACAGATGCTGTGGCAGGAGTGTGTTTACACGAAGCTGCTGACAGCAGATGCCAGCTTGTAAAATTAGCCAATAAAAATACCAGCATCACTGTTTACAACTACTCTGAGCAAGACAGGCTGCCAGCAAACTGGAAATCACATTGCACTGACACGCCAGGTTAGAGATACAGCATTTGGCAAGGCATTATCATTTTTAGGCTACCACAAGTGGGATTCTCATTCAAGTAGAAGGGAGTCAACCAAAAGCTGCCCAACAGTCTTAGCCCTTCTCACTTCTGCATTCCAAAAGAATCCTACCTAATGTTAAAACATAAAAGGACAGAAATACTGTAACTAAGAAACCCCATGTATCACTAGCTACTGAAAGCTTTTTGTATCCTACTGCTCTGGTCAAACTAGATATTGATCAACATATATATGACAAGTAAGTTATAGAACAGGAAGCCATTAACTGAACCTACATCCCCTCCAATACTTTTTCTAACCACAAATGTAATTAAAAAAAATCCTGACTTTGTACCAAATTGTTGTCTACAGCTTGCCCATCTGGAGATGCTCGGGCTGATCCTTTCAGAAAGTTAAAATAGTACTAAAGTTTTCCCCAGTTAATTGTCATTAACCCTTCTGAGCCATTTAAAACACTATCGAGATCAGCATTTAGGGTAAAGAAGTTAAAAACATTCAAGAAAATTATTAAAATTATTTTTTTAGGCATAACACTGCCTACAGTCAGAAAAATCTCCTTCCACAGTGCCAGATAAAGCCAAGTTTTAGAATCTTTTTTTCTTGTCTGTTAACTTCCCTGTATTGGAAAATATCAGCCTTCATTAAAGTCTCAATTAATAACTTCTATAATATTGTCAGCTAGGAAACTAGAATCATAGAGGGAAATATTAAAGAAACTGAGATATTTCAGAGCTTCTGCAAGCATCTTGCAGGCATGAGCAAAAGTTAAGAAGAAGTAAAGCAGCAAGAAATATTATAGATATTAAAAGCCATGATTAAAAGTAGTCTCTTTTGCTCTATAATCAAAGATACAAGTTAGTAACACAAACATGCCTTTGGAATGTATCCATGAAGCCACACCACCAGATGAACCATATGCCTTCAATGCCTTTTCCACAAGAAATACTGAACAGCTTCTGTCTTCTGTATTATGAACTAGCACAAGATAAATAAAACCAAAAGAATAAAATGAAAGGGCTGAAATCCTGTTGCTGGTGAATTGAATAAAACAAAATTCAAAGACTCCAAATTAAACCAGCACTTCTTTCAATGCAATGAAAAAGCTAATAAACATGACCTACCCCAGCATTTAATACAAAAAAAGCAACAAAGCACCTTCTACTCTACAACTGTCTTATAAGGAACAAATGAGAGCCTACACTATGCACCCAAGCAATAAATAGTGTCTGAGAGCTTACCCCAGCTGTGACCAAGTAGCAATTAGGCACAATTGCTATAAAGTCTGCATGTGGAGGGGGGTTTTGTAGTTTTGACTGTGAGAGAGAGTTGGGAGGGGCAGGCTGTAGCTTCCTCTTGAGAGATGAGGTGTTTTCTGTTTAACTCAAGATTTGTGGTAAAAAAGGTAGGTTTGTTTTTTTCATTAAAAATAAACAGCCAGGGAGTAGTGAGCTAGGGGTCTGAAGGCCTACAGAGACGTTTATGAGCTGTGGATGGTATCTTATTGTTGGTTTTAGGCAGTATAGAGACCTTTACAAGAGGTCTGTAGTTGGTAGCAGTCATGTTACTAAGCCCTTTCTTTTCTTGTCAGCTAAATAATTGTGCCTTTTCCATAAGCAGCTTGTGTTTATGAGTAGCTTGGGGCTTCTCAGCTGTGCAGGTGAGCTCTGCTACTAAAGCATGTTTAAAACATCATGTAGAGTGTAAGGATTCTCAATTTTGGAAGATGAAGAAGCCTTTTTCCTTACTCTAGTAAGAAGTAGAGACTCTTCTCTCCTTACAGTTTATCCCTAAGAAGTAGTAGTGTAGCTTTTTCTTCCTGAACCATTCTTTGCCCCATCTATGTATTTTTTATAACTAGTAGCTTTCTTTCCCTGGGACACTGGAGGAGGGAGAGGGTGGTCACTGGGGCTCCCAGTGATAATTGCTGTTTCAGAAAAGTAGTTAAAATTGGTTAAAACTTTGGGTCTTCCTTAGGCAGTCCAAAACCTGATTGTCTCAGCTGGGTTAGTTAATCTTTGCCTGCTAGGTACAGGTGAAAGCTATGTGCCTGCTCAGTGCAAGCTGCTTCTATGTAGACTTCTAATACATTGATTGAGTTTTGTTTCTCTGCCTAAGCATATGCTGACCTTCATGCTGTGAGTAAATTTGCTGATGTGTTTGAGGCCACTTCAGGTGCATAAAACTAAGTATATGCAAGAAATTACAGAAAATAGACTTTGCTGTACAGTGAATGCAGGAGAAATGTGGTCTGTCAGTAACAGTTGATGTGATTAATTTACAAGAGATATTTCTTTTTACTCTTGTAAACTTACAGAGCACCAGTTTAAGTCTGTGTATCGCATTGTGATATGACCTGGAGATTTCAGTCATGCTCAATTTGTGAGCTGGTGTTTGAGTGCAGAACCAAGAAGTCTTAAGGTGTATGTGGTCAAGCTTATGAGCCTGAAAGGGCTGCTTAAATCCTTGATAGCCTGTATGCTAACTTCCATTTTCCTGATTTTATTATGTGTAAAATGGGGGCTGCCACCCAGACTTCCTATATGGTCTTTCCTAAACAAAATTGTGCAAATAGTTTCTCACAGATACAGCTGCACAGAACTGAAGGGCTTTTCTTTCACACCTAGTGTGCTATTTTTGAAGTCTGCTCAATAATGCTTAACCCTTTCACTTCATTTTGTTCTATTTTTAATCTGTATATGTCAAGTTCTCCATCTAGATGTGTATAGAGGCATTTGGCTTGTGAAGTCTCTAGAGATTGATTCTTTGCTCTTCTGTGTGATGTATGTGATAAGGTATTTCCTTCCTAGGGTCCCTAAGGGCTTGTGCCGTACTAACAATAATTGGTAAGAGCTTTAAACTGCTCCATGAGTTACATGCTTCTGGGTGGGGAGGGGCAGGATATAGGGAAAGGATGAGGCCCATAATTCCCCAGTAGGGAAAACTTTTTCATGGCCATATGCAGGGTTTATGAATCTATTTGTCTCACCAATGGTACAATAGGATTTATGGAGGTTATACTACAGTAGAGATGCACTTTTTCTGCTTAACTATACATATTCATGTTAAACATGAGTAATTGTCACAGAAAGCAATTTTCAAGCAGTTCTGAAAAGTTATTGTCTCCTTAGTTGTTGAGTTTAGAGTTAAGCTTTCCAAATGGAAACATCTCTGAAGCTTGCAAAAGACAAGTAGGGATATACCTGAAGAATTTAAAAAGGCAAGCTATAGGAGCTATGTAAGACTTCTCAAAAGTGATTTTTAGTGCCTTTATCTGTGTAGTGTGCGGCATTTGAATCTTCAGTTCACTGGAGGTGCTTGTTCATGCTGGAAAACCCAACCCCTTCATAGGTTTAACTTCAAGAAACTTAAGTCATGCCTGGGTTTTCCTTTGGCAGTTTCACTTTCCTTGCTGGTAATGTTTCCATAGTTTTTCTTACAAAAGAATTATTTCAGACACTAATTTATGGAAGCTACTCTAATGAAAAAATTGACTGATTAATGTTCCTTTAACATAGAGCTGTAATGGCTTGTTGATTTTTATGGTCTTACCATTTTGTGCTGTTCCTAGGGACTACACATTTTTTCTTCCTCATACTAGTGCTGTGTCTGATAATATAAAGGTGGTCTGTCAACAGACAAATAATTCAAAAATAAGCATTTAATTTCTGTGGCATGCTGTTAAAGTCTAACTTGTATCTTTTTAATCAAGCTAAGAAATACTAATTTGAGAGTTAGCTCATCATGTCAGATGTGGCATAGACCCTGGAAAATGCCTTATGGCCTATGAGTGTGAAGTCTGAGTCCTGTAGCAAATGACCACCTAACTCAGTCTCTTCTATTTAGGCCTGGGAATATAAAAGGTGTGAGAAAGGAATATTATTTCCATCTTGGATTGCCAGTAACAAAAAAAAAAAATCAGATTATATTTGTCAAGCAAACTTGACACCTTAACTTGGCATATGTGGATGGGGAATAACTTTCTTCAACTGAAGTCCTGCTTTTCACAGAACCATAGGGTTGGAAGGGACCTCTGGAGATCATCTAGTCCAACCCCCCTGCCAGAGTAGGGTCACCTTAGAACAGGTTGCACAGGAATGTATCCAGGCGGGTTTTGAATATCTCCAGAGATGGAGACTCCACCACCACTCTGGGCAGCCTGTTCCAGTGCTCTGCCACCCTCAAAGTAAAGAAGTTCCTCCTCATGTTTAGGTGGAACTTCCTATGCTCAAGTTTGTGCCCATTACCTCTTGTCCTGTTGCTGGGCACCACTGAAAAGAGCCTGGCCCCATCCTCCTGACATGCACCCTTTATTTATAAGCATTGATAAGATCCCCCCCTCAGCTGTCTTTTTTCCAGACTGAAGAGACCCAAATCCCCTAGTCTTTCTTCATAAGAGAGATGTTCCAGTCACCTAATCATCTTGGTAGCCCTTTGCTGCACCCTCTCCAGCAGTTCCCTGTCCTTCTTGAACCAGGGAGCCCAGAACTGGACACAGGACTCCAGGCGTGGCCTCACCAAGGCAGAGTAGAGGGGGAGGATGACTTCCCTTGACCTCCTGGCCACACTCTTCTTGATGCATCCCAGGATGCCATTGGCCTTCTTGGCCACAAGGGCACATTGCTGGCTCATGGTCATCCGGTTGTCCACCAGGACTCCCAGGTCTCTTTCCACCAAGCTGCTTTCATAAGGTTTCTCTCCCCCCAACTCTCCAACCTGTCCAGGTCTCTCTGTATGGCGGCACAGCCTTCTGGTGTGTCAGCCACTCCCCCCAGCTTTGTGTCATTGGCAAACTTGATGAGGGTGCACTCTATCCCCTCATCCAGGTCATTGATGAATATATTGAAGAGGACTGGACCCAATACTGACCCCTGGGGAACACCACTTGTCACTGACCTCCAACTAGACTCTGTGCCCCTAGTCACAACCCTCTGAGCTCTGTCTTTCAACCAGTTATCTATCCACCCACTGTCCATTCATCTAACCCACTCTTCCGGAGCTTCCCTATGAGGATGCTGTGGGAGACCATGTTGAATGCCTTGCTCAAGTCAAGGTAGACCACATCTACTGCCCTCCCCTCCTCTATCCATCCAGTCATGCCATCATAGAAGGCTATCAGATTAGTCAGACTTGATTTCCCCTTGGTGAGTCCATGTTGAGTACTTCTGATAGCTTTCTTTTCTTCCACCTGCCTTGAGATGATGCCCAGAACGAGCTGTTCCATCATCTTCCCAGGGATGGAGGTGAGACTGACTGGCCTGTAGTTCCCTGGCTCCTCCTCCTTGCCCTTTTTGAAGGCTGGAGTGACATTGGCTTTCCTCCAGTCCACAGGCATCTTGCCTGTTCTCCAGGACCTTTCAAAGATGGAGAGTGGCCCAGCAATGACTTCTGCCAGCTCCCTCAGCATTCTCGGGTGCATCCCATCAGAGCCCATGGACTTGTGGATGTCTAATTGACCTAACTGATCCCTCACTTGATCTTCCTCAGCCAAGGGGAAGTCTTCCTCTTTCCCTGTTACTTTCTCCAAAGTCTGGGACTCCTGAGATCTGGGCTGAGCAGTAAAGACTGAAGCAAAGAAGGCTTTCAGGAACTCCGCCTTCTCTGCATCCTCCATCACCATGGCTCCTGTCTCATTCAACAGTGGGCCCACAACTTCTCTATTTTCCTGATATACTTGAAGAAGCCCTTCCTGTTGAGCTTGACATCCCTTGCCAGGTTTAATTCCAAGGAGGCCTTGGCTTTCCTCGTTTCATCCCTGCGTGCTCTGGTGGCATTCTTGTAATCTTCTCAAGTGGTCAGTCCCTTCTTTCATGTACTGCAAACTTCCTTCTTCCACTTGAGCTTTTTCAGAAGCTCCCTGCTCAACCATGCAGGTCTCCTGTGTCCCTTGCCCGATTTCTTGCTCTTAGGGATGCACTGATCCTGAGCTTGGAAAAAGTGGTGTTTGAATACCAACCAGCTCTCTTGAGCCACCCTGCCTTCCAGAGCCCTAGCCCCTGGGATGTCTCCAAGTAGTTTCTTGAAGAGGTCAGAGTTATCCCTCCTGAAGTCCAAGGTTGTAATTTTACTTCTTGTTGTTTTGTGAATACCGACCACAATCCTGAACTCTATCTTCTCATGATCACTGCAGCCAAGGCTGCCCCCAACCTTAATGTCCTCCACCAGTCCCTCTGTGTTTGTCAGTACCAGGTCCAGGAGTGCTCCTCTCCTTGTTGGCTCCTGCACCACCTGTGTCAAAAAGTTATCATCAATACACTGGAGGAGCCTCCTGGACTGTGCATGCCTGGCTGTGTTCCCTTCCCAGCAGACATCAGGGTGATTGGAGTCCCCTATAAGAACCAAGGCCTGCAATTGTAAGGCTACCTTCAGCTGTCTGTAGAAGGCCTCATCAGCTTCCCCATCCTGATCAGGTGGCCTGTAATAAACACCCACAAGTGTCCCTCATATTTGCCTGCCTCTTAATCCTTACCCATAATCTCTCAACCCTCTCTTCATCTGCTCCCAGGGAGAGCTTGATGCATTCCAGTTGTTCTCTCACATAAAGAGCAACTCCACCACCTCACCTCGCTGGCCTGTCTTTCCTGAAAAGGACGTAGCCATCCATGAGAGCATTCCAGTCATGTGAGCTGTCCCACCATGTCTCAGTAATTGCAATGAGATCGTGGCCCTGCAACTGCACACAGATCTCCAGCTCTTCCTGCTTACTCCCCATGCTGCGTGCAATGGTGTATAAGCATTTCGGAGAGGGAGTTGTGTGTGTAGTTTTCACCTGTGAGGTGTGGTATGCCTTCTGGCTCCCAGAAATATTGGCACACTCCCCCACAAGTGCTGAGCAACTATGCCTAGGCATGTCACCAGCAAGCCCAGTACCATCCCCACCCTGCTTCGAACCTAGTTTAAAGCTCTCTCAGTGAGCCTGGATAACTCTTGTCCTAGAACCCTTTTCTCCCTGCAAGATAAGCTATTCATGCCTGTTACCAGCAGGCCTGGCATTTTGTAGATCAGACCATGGTCAAAAACCCAAAGTCCTGCTGACAGCACCAGGCTCGGAGCCAGGCGTTGATCTGCTGGCTCCTCCTATTTACCCCCTCATCATTCCCCGCAACTGGGGGGGACAGAGGAGAACAAAACTTGCGCTCCTGATCCCTTGACCAGCCGTCCCACAGTCTTGAAATCTTTCTTCATTGCCCTTGGACTTCTTTTTGCTACCTTGTTGCTGCCTACCTGAAAGACCAAAAGTGGGTAATAATCTGAGGGCTGTACCAGGGAAGGAAGCTTCCTCTTCACATCCTTGACCCAGGCCCCAGGGAGGCAGCAGACCTCCCTGTGTACCGGGTCCAGCCTGCATATTGGGCCTTCTGCTCCCTTCAGCAGGGAGTCACCTATGGCAATGATGTGTCTTTTCTTTACTGCAGAGATTTTGATGCGGGGCAAGGTCTGACTAGACCTTGCTGACACCTCCAAGGTAGGAGAACTATCATGCTTGTCATCGTCCAGGTTCCCTTGCAGAGCACTGTATCTGTTACACAATGGCACCTGGGAAGATGGGGTAGTTGCCAGGCAGTCCCAAGTGTGATGCCTGTTGCACCGGGCAGGAACTTCCTGCCATTGCCCCCTGTCCTCCAGGTCACCACCTTCAGTGATGGGGAGAGAGGATAGGGAGTTCTCTGCTGCAGGGGTTCTGTCTGCCTGCTTCGTTTCTGCTGTGGGACACAGGATTCTACTCCAAGCATCTATCTCCTGCTCGCATTCCCTGATGGCCCTCAACCTGTTAACCTCCTCCCTGAGCTCCATCACTAAGCAGAGGGGCTCTTCTACCTGGGCACATCTCCCACAGGCGTGCCCACTGCTGCCATCTGACACTGGCACAAGAGCAGGGCACACCCTGCAGCCTGGTGTCTGTGTGGGGGCTCCGTCTGAGAGGCTGCATCAGAGCTCGTGGGTGTGGAGCTCATGGATGCCATGGTGGTCTTATGAATAGATGCAATCAAAGTTGTATGGGGGCAACTCAGGAGAGAGCAGGTAGTTAGGCAGTAGTATGGTTGAAGTTGGTGTATATGTGCATGTCTGACAGGTGCTTTCACTGCTTTGGGGAAGTGGGATGAGTTTTTGGGTGGTATTCAGTTCCTTGCTTTGTGGCCAAGAAAAACAGAAGTTGCTATCATGGTGTCTGTGATGTACAGGGTTCTTTGTAAAAGAACCAGTTGCAAGTATTTCCTCTTGTCAAACTTCTGATTTTCTCTTGCTCCTGTAGCACTTTGCAGTCTGGCTTCAGGGCAAAATACTCAGTAACTTTCATCTCAGATGGTGAGAATGCTCATGGGTTTTCCCCAAACTGTATACTCCAACTTGAGGGAAATTGCAGAGCTAGTGGTAACTGTACAAGATACTTCTCAGTGAAGTGAGAGGAGATTGGCCTTGGCTTAGGAGGTTTGCCTGAGGTAAATGTTGGTTTGGCAATTCATTCAACTGACACTCATGCTCTAATTGTTCAATGGTTGACCCAAACACCCATGTGGTTTTCCAAAATGGAGGGTGACTGAAACTGCTTGCAGTGAAATATCTAACTTAAGCAGAAGTCAGGGTATCTTCCTGATGAAATTAAATGCACTTGTTTTTGTCTGTAGGGAATTCTAGGCATGGTGAGTTAAAAGATATTTTAAGCCTCACTTGCAACAGCAAACTTAGACCATGTGTGTGCTGTGGTTAGCAGTTCAGGGGCATCCAGAGTATGCAGGAACTAGATTCATTAACTACAGCAAACGACTGGCCTTTGGTTTATCCAACAGGCTGTTTCAGAGGTGGGAGGTTTCCAGTCCTTTCTGTAGAAACTTTTGCATTTCTAATGTCTTGCAGCTGAGGAGACTGGTACTTGAATATTTCATCTTAGTTTCTCTGAGCTATTTGTTCAAAAGGCAACTTTTGATCAGTGATTATTGCTTAACTAAGGTAGCTTTGGCACTGCTGACAACATGCACCCTAAAAGCACCAGCACTTAAAGGCACACTGCAAAGCTGACAGCTTTTCTGAGTGAAGTGCCATGATACAAGTCAAGAGTTACTGGCTTCCCATGATTTAAAGAAGAATAAGCTATCATTTGTACTGGATGGTGCTACAAATTAACATGGCAAATGTGAATCAATAAGGCAAATATTGAATGAACATTAACATGAACTTGTGCTCTTGACCTCAAGAAGTAGGAGCTGAATGAAGGCTGATGTAGAAGTTGTATGAGGCCATTTGATATAGCTCACTTGTTTGTGCTGTCAAGGATTCCTAACCTGCCTGTACATCTGTTTGGACAACAATCCCAAGTTTTCCAAAGTGTTTGCTGTGTATACTTAAGACTGCAAGAGGAGTCAAGTGCAGCACCTACTTGAATTTCAGCTTATCCTCTGGGACCTTCAGCAAGAGCTCAACTGTAATGGAGTGTCTTTTCTGACCTGTCTCCTTTGCTGTATCCGCAGCAATGAAGGATCTGCGCTCCCTTGAAAGGTGGTCAATGTTAACAAGAGGAAAGTTATGACAAAACTTCCTTGCTTGCTATTCTGAAGTATTAAAACATGTTTAAAATATACAACAACCTGATGTCTGCCCATTATTAGTGTAATAAGTTCCAATGGTGCCTCGAACTATCATCTCTGCACTTGTATCAGGAACTTGAACTTTATTTTGTGGATTAGTGTCATGATAGGAAATAAGTGGTGATACATGCTGAGCTGACCTTTGGGGAGGAGTGCAGATTGAAGGTGCTGCTTTCTTGGAGATGCTGAGATCCTTGTTCCAGTTGTGAGGTTACCACAGCACTTACATTACCTACAGCTCAGGCTTTGTTCTATGGTACCAGTATATTTATTTATTCAGTGTCTGTGACTTTTCAGTAAAATGCTGTATTTTTGACAATGGGCCTCTTGAAATTTGTTGTATGAATGAGGGGCCAGAGGCGGGGTGCTCTAATACTCAATCTTGCTTATCCCTTCTGCAAAGCAGCAGTGGCTTCCCCTGCAGGCTGCAAGCAGGTATTGCATGAAATGAGGAATAGCCAAGAACTTCAAGATAAAACTACTTAAACTGAATTCTGGCTTGCTGTGCAGTTCATTCAGACCTTGGTCACAGAGGGTGAGTTAAGCTGCAGGGGTCTAGATCTTAGTTGGGAACTGTAGAAGGCATTTAAACATTGCATGCAAAAAAACCTACTTTGCAGGAGTACAAGACAAATGGCTGTTAGAGTGCAGGCAAGCTGCCAGTGGCCTGAGGGCTGCCACAGACTGGTATATAAGTGTAACTGCAGGACATGTTCTTAATAAATCCTTCCTATGCTTTTTCTCATTCAAGATAAATGCTAATCCCTTAGGATCTTAAGGCAATGACTGATCAGGTGTTAGCTGCTGTACATGGGTTAACAGAAAGCATCTTAAGCAACTTTGTTGTTAACTGTTTGTGCTCACACAAACCAGCAGCATTGCTAGACTTTGATTTTACTCCAAGACAACTGGCTTCCGAAGCTTATGAAAAAGGATGTGTTGTATTAGTAGAAGTCCTGTTCTTCATCTTAAACATATTGGAAGTATCTATAACATATGATGTAATCAAAACAGATTGTGACCCTCCTACCCCCTGATTTGAATCAGATTCTTGAAAAGTCAGGTTCTAGCCAGTGGCTTATAATGGTGTTCCTAGCAATCGTATATGTTAATTGTCTATGATCATGCTGTGTAGAGGAAAATTGTGCCTAATATATAACTTCCCTCAAATGCATGGCTATCAGTCTGTTGGTAATGTTGCTTTTTGATGGTGGGTAGAGAGAAATCTTGCCCACTTTTCTCCCTGTTAGGTTTCTTTGTCTTCTGAAAATGAATTGTAAGATATCTCTGTTTCATTGGAAAACTACTGAACTGACAGTTGAAGAAATACAGGTGGATAATGAGAAAGTTATGTGCCTTGGGCATATGATAGCTTAATCTGTTCTTCCATGAGTGAAGAGGTCTGTCTTGCAGGAATTTATCTATGGAGGCCTTTATCTTTGGTAGTAGATGGAGGCAAGATAATTAATCTTCATTCATTTAAATCAGTGTAAGAATGTATTCAGAATAGGCTGTTATGTCATCTGCTGTAATCTGGGTGGTTTGACTCAGTAGTGGAATAATGCTGATCACAGGATAGTCAGCTTCTGATGGATGTTAACGCATGCAACTTACCTGGGTAAATTTGGCAATATGTGACTGGTAAAATAGTGACTTGTGTCAAAGGCACACCACTGAAATCTGGTTTTGCATCTTTTTGAAGCTTATGCTTGTTTCCACCTCACCTGCGGAGGCTGACATCTGAGCTACTGTGAGCAAGATGGTCTACTTCCCAGCACCTGGAGCTGAAGTGTGACTTTCAAGAGCATTCACCTACAAAGCAGGTATGTGAAAGCCTGGATTTTCCCAGGAGGCTGAGCACAAGCAGGTTCTTCCCCTTTCAGAAGGATTTTAGAAAAGTCTGCACCTTTGGGCCCAATTGCACAGGTCCTAAGGCAGGGAAATAATTATTTAAATGCTTACATCTTGTTTTGTATAAGCTGTGGTTGGAGGACTGCTTAAGGTCAGAAACAAGAGTGACAAAGTGATGTCTTGAGGTCTTGTCCTTTGCAGGACAGTGATGTGGTTTGTTTTTTTTTTTCTTAGGCCAAAGCCTTGGCAGAAAGTTCTGCATCTTCAGGCTTGAGATGGGACTATTCTGGGATTAGGGACAGGAAAAAGGCATCTCTTCATAGGGAAAGATGCTTCTTCTACAAGACACAAAGATGTTGAAACTTACTGCAACTGCAGGACCAAACTGAAATGTTGTATATGGTCCTGTGTGTTCTGTTTTGCTGGGAATGCTAGGTTGCCTTATTGGAGGAAAAATTATATGGAGGTCATTGTGGGACAGTTAGAGGCTGATCATGGCTTAATGTGTCTTCCGTAGGATGGCTGGAAACTACCGTAATTCATTCTCTGACAATTTAACTTTTATTTTAGTTATCTTGGTCCCCATGAGTAAATGTAACTTATCAGTCGCATCTGGTTGGTAACATTAGAAGTTGAAAGTAGACTCTATTAGCTTTTCTTGCTCATTCTTTTCTGCTAGTTAAGAAAACCTAAACACTTCAACAAATCTCTGAAAAACTTTTTTAATTTAAAATTTGAATTAAATTTAAATAAAACTTGAATTAAAAATTAAAATTTGAAAAAGAGCTATCAGACTTGGGAAAAGAAACAAGCCAAATAACTAGGGAAGAGTGCTCTGCTCTTCCAAGAAGGCAGTAATTAAGGCTGCCCAGCAACTTTCATTTGGCCAATTTTTGCATGTGAAATTTGATCAATTATCTAAATACTGGCTGTTTTTTGCTATGAAGTCCCTACTTGTGTTAAGCTACAGAATGGACTTTCTCTGGGATTTGGTCAAGGGAAAACAGCTGGAAGGACCTTTGCTTCACTGGCCTGAATACAGATTCTTCTTTTTCTGTATGCCTGCTGGAGATCTGGGGGTCTGACTCTCAGAAGTGCTGAGGTTGCCTTCAGTGGGAGCTCTCTTAAACTGTATCATAACATGCACTCACAAAGTGCTCAGCATTGTGGCTTTATGCCTCTATTTCTATATTTTGAAAGCAAACCAGATTGAGTCAATGGTGTTCTGATGTGTGGCTTTTGGTCAATCTGGAATTTGGCTGAACCAGTTGGTCATCCAGCTCATGGTGGTAGTATGTTGTTGTCTGTGGTATGGCTTGGCCCTGAAGAGAGATGGAGCTTTGGCTGGGCTGAAGTGTTTCACGGGAGCTTACTGACAGCAGGGGAAGGGTGACCTGATCTCTTGTTTCCATCCCAGGCCCTGAAAGAAAATGTTTGATATAGTCAGCCATTTGACTCTAGACTTGGCCATGCTAGGTTGCATGGTCAAGCTCTTCTGTATGCTGGCCAGCCCCTTTGCAGGATGATTGGTCCTGTCCTCACTGGCAAGCAGCTAGTCTAACATCGCTTGCTCCTGCAGAGAGGTTCCTTATGTCAGGTCCAGCCTATTTGCCAATTTTGAACTAATGTCTGATTTAAAACTATTTTCAGCCTGTAATTACTACAATGAAAATACCAAAGAAATTGATTTCTCATATTCCTCACATTATATTACTCTGGATTCCTGTCTAAGTGCCAAGGGGTTAAATATGATTCATGTAATCTACTTTCCCACTAATCATTTATTCAATTACCTATTAGAACTCAGGCAAGAAAGACCAAAAAAGGAAAGGGGAGAGACCAACCCAGAGTGTATATTCAATAAAATGCTACAAACAACAACCAATCATTAATTATCTAATCAGCATTCTGTGAGTCTTTGAGACATAATCTCATTACTGTAATTAATTGCAAGAATCATTTTGTAAACAGAGTACAATAAAAGTATATGCAACATAACAGCACCCAAATTAAATCTAAATCCCAGAATGAATAACAGAGAAAGCTGGAAGATATTACTAAAAGAGGGTGTCATTAAAGGAGATCATATTTCAATGTCAAAATCTGGTGGGTTGCTTGTGCTGCAGGAGTAAATCAATAGTGTTGCATTGAAAGGACTGGGCCAGATCCACTTTGGTGCAATTAATCACAACTCCATTAAAGCTTGGTGGGGGTGGCTTCCTAGCTAGTAAAAATGGATCTTTTTTGTAGTTAGTGGGGCTGGTACATGTTGGCAAAGCTTCTGCACTAGGCTAGGTTTTTTTTGCACCAAATAGGTAAGGTTGTCCAAGTGTCTAGAGGATTTAAGAGAGCTAGTCCCTTTTATTTAGTGATAAAGACATGCTTGAAAGCTTTCACATGCTGTTGAATGTCCTCCCTTTGGCCAGGTTTTTGTAGTCCTTCACTTCTGATAGCGGTGGCCCTACTCTGCTTTTTTTGGCTGCTTCTACAACAGATAATCAAATGATGCAGACAGACCCCACAAACACCTGCCAGGCTTACAGCAGAGTTATTTTATGACATTATCAAGATTCTACATCTAATATCCTAGCAGCACAATATGTTACTGTCTTTGCCCTTACCAGCCTTTTGACTGCAGCAAGTATTTTGTCATCTTTTTCTCCTTTTCATTTAATCTTTCATTAATTTTTCCAAGGATCAATGTCAGGATTCATTTAAAAGCTATAACACACAATATATAAAACAAAGCCCCAACAACCATAGGCTTGGTTGTGCCATTGATTTTTTTCTGAGCAGAATTCCCTGCTGCCTGCAGTGGGGAGTTGCTCAAAGATATTGATAGTGTGTGTCCTTCTACAGAGAATTTAGATTAAAAACACAATACCTTCGAGTCAAAAAGGTCTGTGTGGAGTGCATTAAGTTTGGGGAAAAAGCTGGATTGTACAAAGAATCAGCAAAAAAAAGCTGGCAGACTCTAAACTAGCCCTGATGATGGAAATGAGTGTTCAGAAGAATGCTGTAACATAAGGGAAAACCCACATTAATGCCTCCACCTCTCCCTGCTGAGACCTGAGAAAGTACTGGCCGGTTATCCAAACTGAGCAACTTGAGACAGGGTTAAGAGGCAAGTATGCCTGATGGTAGCCTGCGTGGACAATCTCCTGGTCTACCGCTCAAAGCAGTGTTTGGTTTACCTGGACATATTGGCCAAGGTCCAGATTTTGAGGAAGACTCCAAAGCCTTGCCAGCAAGGAACAGTACAATGCAAGACAAGTCCTACATGCCTGCCTTGGTGTAGTACCATGCCAATGTGTGGGTCAGGATGTGCTTTAGAAGGTTTTCCATAACACTTCAATGTATTTATTGGGCTCCTGAATTCAGAGCATCCTTTAAATCCTCACTCAGAAAATTCTATGGAGGAAATGCAGAATGCCTTGGTAATTCAGTTTTTAATGATGACCCTGCGATGTTCCTTGTGATAATCAGTTTGCTTCCATGAACAGGTCATACCTCTTTTAGCTCACTATGCCCCTTCTTAAGGCTGCAAATGTCTCCAGGTAAAACTGAGTGTTAGCCAGCTCCGTAGACGAGGGGAACACCAAAAAGTGTAAGTCTGTTTGGCGGGTATATAAATAGTGGAAATACATCTGAGCCAGAAAACTGTATTTTATTGTGACCAAGAGAAGATGTTTTAAGTCACTGACTAATTTTGTTTTTAAAGACCTAAAAGTATATTTTTGTTTTGGAAGGGTGATTCTGATGTTTTATAGAGTCAGCCTCATGTTTAAATTCATTTGTCTTCAACAATGCACTACTGCTACATTTAGCAAGTATATTTTAATGCTAGGGTTAAATTAAATGCCTTTTATTCCCAGTAAAAATAAAAGTGCACCAGCTGTATGAATTAATAATTTCCAAAGTAATAAATATTATGAACTTATTCTAAGACACATTGGGATAATATTTTTCTGGTTTTAGACCATTAGCCAGTTTTTACATATGCTCTGTTTGGCATGCTGTAGAGATGGTATAGAGGTGCCTGCATTTTTTTTCTTGTCGTGCAGCTGTTATATCAGTGGTGTTGCTTGATTCATACCTCACACCAGCAAGCCCCAGTGGATACATCCACTTCTCTGGCTGTAGTAAGGGTGGCAGGACCTTTCACAGGAGGTAGGCATCACTCCACCTTTGAGTCCTTGTGAAGGCTGGGCAGGGGAGGTGGTTTGTTTCTTGTGCTGGGGAGGCTTTGGCATGTGTGCTGGGTGCCTAAGCCCTGCGCTGGGTACTGGGGCATTTGGGATTTGGAGGAGAGAGAATGCTCTTTGTGTGGGGCATGTGCTTGATTGGATTACATAGTCTGGAAAGCATTTGTGGTTATATTGAATTGTACTTGTTTGCTTCTGTGCAGTGTGTGAAATTAGATTATTTTTAAAGTTTAGGTGCTTAGGAAGGTTTTGGAAAATGTTAGCTGTCATAAAATGTAGGGTGTTCTGTATTGGAAACAGATATTACCTTCCAGGTAGCAGTAATAGCTATTTTTCCTCAATGAATTACATGGTACTTTCCATTGGCTTTAATCCTGACCCTCAAAGAATAGATTTTACCATCTGCATGATAACGGAGTTTGGGAAATAAGCTTCTGAAGGAATAGTAGATGCATCATCTGTCCACGTGGGATTATTAAACTGAAACAGCTACATGGTATTTTGTCAGTTGGCTCCCATCTTCAATTTGAAACTCGGACAGTTCAGTTTCTCCATTTACAGCTTTGAATATACTCAGGGAACTAATAAACTGAAATGACAGATGCAGAGGGATTACAGGATATCAAGCAGTATTTTCCAAATGGGGTAACAACTGCTATGGAAAAAATGTTCTGTTGTAATAATGAAAGTTATCTTTTTACATCTTCTGCTTGCTGGTCTGGAATCACCAAAGAGATGAGAATTTCTCCTGCAGCTAAAACACTCAGCAAGCCTGCTGTGGGATGTTTGCCAGTGGTTTGCACTCTGAATAACTAATGTAAATAAGCCCCTCACCATTACATACAGAAATATTGGATATAACACTCCTTGCTGCTTAGGCTTAGTTGAATCTTTCATGTCTCTGAAACCTCACCCTTTTGCTGCATGTGTGTGAATCTATTGAGGTTTTGGTGAGTCTTGAGGCACCTGACCAGGCTCTGGGGTAGTGATGAAGCTGTTGGATTCACTGTCCGTGTTCCTCTAAGACATGGCTATATATGCTGAAATTAGCTGAGGCATATGCTGAAATTAGAGGACAGAACTGGTGGCTGTGCAGAAGTTCCTTCACAAGCTCCTCCGTGGGATCTGGGGACGTTGACTCCTTGTTGGAAATAGGTGAAGGCTGAGGTCAGGGCCAGCTGAGTGAGTTGCTATAAGTCAAAGGATATCAGTGCAAAAGGTGCTAGCAATAGCACTGTTGCAAGTGTGTAAACAGGGAGAGCATCTTAGCACTGAATTCTTTTTGTGGGAAGTACACTCAATTTACACTAGAAAGTTTTCCTTTGTAGGAGACTTTAATCTTTGCTAGGCCATGCTACACTTAGGATCTCAAGACAAGAATACTGGGGTCTTTTCTTGTTTGATTTCATTCCAGTCTAGAAAAGCATTATTTGAAAGAAAACTTCAGGTATAATTGTAAGTACTTGCTTAACAACCTTGCATTAATGGCCTTTCTGAACAATGGCGACCCTGAGTACATGTGTATTTTCCTTTCTTCATTGTCTCTGGTTCTATCACTCAGATAGGGATGAAGTTTAACACAGTTTGCATAAAATTGCATAAGAGGATTACTGGGGCACTCTACAATATATAAAAATATACGTGAATGGTTGTATTGTGTTATACAGCACAAAATTCTCAAGCCTCAAAAATGCTGCAGCTGCTTTCTTCAGGATTTATTTCTCTGGCAATTTTAAAGCTGTGTATTTATCCCTGTGTAATGGCTGCAGAAGTCTCTCTGCCAAAGAGAAAGAACAGGCTTTGGGATCAGCTTGGACAACTTGTATGGCTTTGCCAGTGTGTAGGGTGTCCTCTCCTTGTATTTTCAGGGCAATCATGCCCCTTTATATCTCTCCAGAGAAGACATCCATCTTTTGACTGGAGAGAAACCCAGTGTCCTGTGGCCTTTCTTACTCTTGAAGAAACAAAAATAATTAAGGAGGCAAAGGTGCAACTTGCTGAAGCAAATGGGTTTTGCAATTTACTAGACTTCTAAATATTTGGTAGAGTTAATGGGGGGTTGCTCATTTTGAATGTGGACTGCATTATCTTCTATGTATTATCTTCTATGCATTGAACATGGAGAGGCACCCAGGGTGTTTCTCAGATGAGTTTCAGCTGCTGCAATAAGGAGTGCAGTAATCTTGCCTATAAGTGAACTGACGAAGTGAGCATCAGAGGCAAAGCTGGGGCAGCTGGGACCTCTGTCATGCTGTTCAGGTGGTTCAGGGTGTGTGCTTGAAGGGTCACTTCATGTTAAGTGGTCACATGATGTGTGAATATCCTGTTGTCCTAGCCTTCTGATTAGGCTTTCTTATAAATGAATAAACTGTGTTCTTGCTCTTCTGCCTCAACTCTACCATGCACTCTTTAAAGGGTCAGATCTTACATTCAAAGGCTTGTTTAGCTCCCAGTGTCTGGAGAATAATGAAATAGCTTGTCCTGAAATAGCGGACATGTATTTTCCAACCTTCCTCTGTTATTCTCTTCATAAGGATGTTTCTCTGGAGATAATCCCTCCGCATCATGCTATTGCCTGAAGATGCCTTTCTGCCCTCTTAAAAGATCTATTAGCTAATGCATCTTAATTTCTTTCCGAGTTTCCATCACAGTTGGGATAACATTATTATGAGACTTCTTGATAACATGGTCACAGGTTAGGTGTATGAATGAAGGGTATCTTAACTGTGCAGATATAGGCATAGTTGGATAGATTAATACTTTCCCTTTTCTCTCCCTTCCTCATTACCTTTCTACACATACAGACACTAAGTAATGGCGTTAGTAAGAACACTAAAAAGATTTTTACTGAGCTTTGGCCTCATGGGTGAAGGTGAAATGGCAGCTTACTCCTGTGATAACAGGGTTCTTAGAATGTATGCTATACTGCTGCTCAGTTGTGAAGAGGTGTGGGAGAAGTGACATTTTTCCTTACAGTTTCCAAACTGTAAGGTTTATCTACCAAAGACTTGAAGGCTAGTGTTGCCCCTTCAACATTGCTTTCAAACTTTCAAATCCGAGATGGCTTGTGGTTCATGCCTTACGTTCTACCTGGAGGCTGGTGACAAGCGGAGTACCATGTGGTCTGTACAGGGATGTGTGCTGTTCAGCTCCTCTGCCCATCCCCTGGAAGAGGGATGGAGCACAGTGGCATCAAGGTTGCAGATGACCTCTAACTGGAGGGCAGGGCTGTCATGCAGAGGGACCTAGGCAGGCTGGAATGGGCTGCCAGGGACACTGGTGTAATTCAACAAGGGAAATACCAAGTCCTGCCTAGTGGAGGATGAGTCCCTGGCAATGATATGGGCTGTGCCTGACCAGCCAGAGAGAAACTCTGCCAGAAAGACCCTGGTGTCCTCAGCCTTGGGGAGCTAAGCATGACCTGGTCCTATGCCCTGGCAATGGAAGAGGCCACTAGCACCTTGAGCTGTGTAAAAAGCAGGTGGAAGACAGTGATATCCCCATCTCCTCCCTGCCTGATGGCCGTGGGACCTGTGATAAGGTTATTAGGAACTTCCCTATTTAGTTATAACTTCTTCGTATCTGCTGTGGTAAGTATGTCTTCTGAGGAAGTTACCCTGGGGGAAATAACTCCCAGGTCAATTCGCTTATTTCTGTTGCTATCCTTAAATTAATCTTTTCAGGGGTACATGTAATAAATTGGAGAAGTGCTATTATACTTGTTGCCAATTATTTTAATTTCTGGTTTTGGATTTCAGTATCCCTCCCCCTGCTCAAACAGTACCAGTGTGAGGTTGAAGCTGTCTTGACCATTCAGCTTTATTTAATGTGTTCCTGCAGTAAAGCTTTTAAGAGCACGGTATCATTGCATCTATGGTGACCACTCAGATGCCTCCATCCATCAGTTTTCTTTAGCAGTATGGCACAGAATCTGTGTTATGAGATAATGTGACAAATAAAGGTAAATTCCAGCTCGGCTACAGCAACTTTTTTTTCTTAAACAAGATCCATATGTTATTAATGCATTTCAGACCTAAAAATGTTACATGCAAATATAAAGAAGGGATGTGCTTTTTGAGGGAAGATTATTAATTTCTTAGCTCTGAATATCAGATAAGACTAATTTCTGACACAAGACTTTTTTGAAGGTTTTGTATTGCAGGAAAGCTTGCCAATGTTCAACACCCTCTCCATTCCCTGCAAACCCTTAGAACAGCTATTTTCTCCTTCAAATGACAATTTTCATTTCAAGCAGGCTACAAGAGGTCATTTAGCTAATTTATGTGGAGATGAGGGAGGGTTGGTGGCACAGGCTTGAGAAATCGGGGAGATATGCAGCAAATAAGACTGCAAAAATAGTTGATGAAGTGCCACTGCTGTCAGCATTTGCAACTGTAGATCAAGGTGTTCACATCCTAATTTAGCCTTGTGCTTGAGGCACACCATTAACCTCCTGACAGCTAGCAAAGTGCATGCACTCTGCATCACCTGATCATTTTTTTCCCCCCAAATGTTGACTGTTTAAGTGCTGCAAAAGTGTTAAAACTCTGGCCACAGGCTCCTGTTCTAATTTTAAACTAGAGTGATTACATGGATATATGGAGCTGATGCTATTGAAAGGGACAGCATGTTGTCTCTGAAATACAGACAATGTTCCCAACTATTGTCACACATATCAACAGCCTTGCTTCTCCTTTCCAAGCTGTGTGTTTCGGCAAATTCCAGAATAATAAAAATTCAGACCATGTTATCTTCTATGAGTAGTTCTCCTGCTTATGCAGTGTTATTCCAGGAACTGTACTCTGCCAATGCCAACACTTGGCACAGATTTCGCTCCAACTCTTGCCCTGCTTTTAAGCAGATTTTAACTATCACACATGGGAGGGGATTATGGTGTGGAGGATATTTGTTTTTCTGTGATGGTTATGTGTTGAATTTGATATTTGAAAGATAGCTCCTGTTATAAACCTTACTTGCATTCATCTTGATATGAGATGAATAATAATAGAATCATTTTCTCATGCTGTGCATCAGTATAGTTTACACACATTCCCTGAAATGTTTTAAGTATGTTCAAATCCAGCCAATAAAATTTTTTCATAAATTAGCCTAAATCCTGGGATTTGATGGACAGTCAATGTGAGATCCCATACATGGTTCAGTGAGGCACAATGGAAAAATAGCAGCTCTGTGCTCTTCTGCACCCAGGTGACTATGGCAGCACCTTTGCTCCTCTTCAGCTTGTTGCAAATTGATCCCAGAGCAGGATTTTGTTTAAAATGGTCAGAAAAATGCTGCCACCCCTGGAATGAGTCACCTCATGACTGGGTGAGTCACCCTCAAAGTAGTGGGTGCTCGAGTCATCCCTCGATTGGGTACTGGCTATTGTACCATGAGGAGATGGTCCCTGCCCAGAGTACCAGTGTTATAATTCACAGGCTGAATTTAGGTGCTTTTTTTGCAGAAGACACTGAGAGCCTGGATATTTCTCCATATGAAAGAAGTATGGTTACAGGCCAGTTCTTGGAACTGGGTCTTTAAGTATATTCAGTGTCTGATTATGCAAAAAGAAGACAAAAACTTTCCACAGGGGAAAACCAACCACTCTTGGAGAATAACTCAGAAGCTGCTAGTGCAATGAAATGACTCTTCCATGACAGGAAAGAGTGGGAGATGGTGTTATCACTGGTTTTCCCTATATTCTCTTTACCATGATCTTCTGACATCTGTGCTGTTAAGGATGTTTGAGAAAAGCTGGCACGCTCTGACTCTGCTTTGGCTGACTCTCAAGCTGTGCTATTCACAGTGCCATTATCTTAAGCCCTGCTAGGGTTACACCTTGTTCTGTGATAAAGTAATATTTCTGGTGATCTCTGCGTAGAGGTGGCACCAAGGCAAGAGGGCTGACACATAGATGTTTCTTCTAGTCCTTTACAAGACTACAGTGGTCTGATGGGGCAAAAAGTCAGTATTCCATATCATAGATTTGTGTCCCTATGTTCTACACTGGAAGGGCTTTTTGGTTTTAGAAAGGTGAAGATAGAGAGGGGGCAAATACATGTATTTGAGGGTCCTTTGATATTGAACCATCATTGAAAATCCCTTTGAATAACCATGCAAATAAATGGCATTGTTAGAGCATGATTCAAAGTCTGAAAGAGTGCTGGTCTTTTACCATTATGATAATTTTTACTGATTTTTGGCTTGGGATGGAGATCAGAAAGCTCTGAATTCCTATACTAACTTTATAGATTGCACCAAATGGCTGATAATTACTTGCATCTAGATTGTTTCTACGTGAAATGTAGCATGGTACTAGAACTTATTATCTAAGCAACTCTCTATGCATAGACAACTCAATAGTCTCAATTCTACCTATGGCCAATGTTTCTTATTAAAAACTTCATGTGCAGTGCTTTTCAGGATGTCAGCCTCTGCTTAGAAGTAACAGACAGTATTGTGAGCTTCTGCAAACACTTGTTCAGGAGAGTTACAGCCTGCAGATGTGGAGTGTTCTTACCCTGATTTTAGCCAAGCATATAAGTTATACTTAATCATAAGCAGTCTTGAGTTGAACCAGTGGCTTTAAATGCAAAGGGTGAATATGTGTATGTTCAACAACTGGAAATACTCTCAAGAAATACTGGTTGAGTATTGTATGAGTTAAGGTAGTCAAGAAATGCTCTCAGGAAATAGGTATTTGTGTCTACCTAGGATATTGTCATTCCATCCCGTGAAATACTGCAGCAGATGAAGTAGCATTCTCACGTCTGTCTTTATGCAATTCCTGCAAAAGCTTGAGGGACAATATCCCTGTGTTAGGTGCTAGTTGATGTAGCTGTATGTAAGAGCTCGGTGTGATTGCTGAGGGGCTTAGACCACATTATATGTGGGTCTATACAAAACCAGCTGCAGGACACTGCTTTTCCTGTTCTAGAAAAGGTGAATAGCAATGCACTGAAAAGGATATCTCACCAGGCCTTTGCAGGGTGACAGGCATCAGTAATGCTAATTGCCCATGACAATGCACCATTTGCTTCTTTTAATAAACTAAAATAGTTCCCTAGTATGAAACAGTATGTGCACGCACAGGTCACAGTGCTTCATCTCTACTAGCCAAAAATAGCAATTCTTTTTCCTCCTCATGTTGGGAAGATGATTTCCCATGTACTCTCCCATTTTGTCTTGGGATGTGTAGTAGTTTTCTCTGTAGTGGTTTTTTTGGCTGCGTTAATCCAAGTGGGCTCTGAGCAAGTCTAAACCTGGCTTTCACTGCCCCCATCAGGCGCTCCTCTGGCCAAATTACACTAGGAGAACATTGCAGGAGACTTGTCTCCCAAGCTTAGAGGGTGGTGATTCCAGCCTTCCAAGGTGATGTATTTTGCAGCTGGTGATGGTGGAAAGAAGTTGAAACTCTGAAAGCAGAAAGGCAAACAGAAGATTGTGGGGTCATAAGTCCTTACACTTGTGAATGAAGCATTATGGCCTTGCACATCATGAATCAGTCTTGGTTTTCAACCCTGCTATTTCCAGGGTTGCGTTTCAGTCTGCAATTCCTTTCCACTCCTCTGGAGAGGCAGGGGAGAGCTCACTGCTTGCCTAACCAGCCCTGCATGTGTTTGCTAATAGCTAGTGGCTCCTCAAGCCGGACAGACAAAACTCTCTCCGCAGCCGGGTTCAGGAGTGACAACCAGCTAACGGGAGCAAAAGGAATTGGGGCAGACTTGTGGCAGTAACTCTAGGTGAGTGACAACTGGAAGGGAAGCTTATACTTCTCATGTTGGTGTAATAAGAACTTAAGAAATTCATGTTTTAACTAGAAGATATTAACGTGTTTGAAAACACAAGTGTGACTCCCTATGTGACAGTCACTCCTGGGACTTCTCACGGGGAGAGCAGTTGCCTTATACTTCAGTGGTGCTTAATGACAGTCTTAGTGTAAATAAGATTTGGGTCGAAACATTTTTAGTAGGTGGAACTGACTATAGTTGTGATTCCTTAGGCTTGTTTCAGATTATTGCCATATATGTCAAAAATGTGCCCTATCCTGTACACATGGAGTTCAAGTGCTGACTTGCTCAAGGATGTAATGCTAACAAAAAATAAAGGGGAAGGTTTTTTCCTGGTAGTTCAATGCGGAATAAATGTTTTTCTCCTCTTCCTGGTATTCTTGGGCTTTCTGGGTAGATAGCTAAAAGCAGATATCTTCTCCACTAGTCTCTGTTTCTGGGCCAGCCATTCACTGAAAGGGGGACTTTCAATGAACACCTTTAAGGAAGCCTAGGGTTGAGTTATGTCTTGAGCAGTGCTTTGAGCTGCCGGTGCTCCTCCAGAGCAACACTAAAATTACAACAGGAGTTACTTCACACAAAGGGAGGCAGCACTATCCAAATGCTACAGGGAGCAGAAATCCTCCCTGGCACTGAAGCAAGAAGACCTGAGTTTCAAATGGGATGGTTTCCCCTGGGTGCCTGTGAAAAGAGTAAGCACTGTTGGTCAATTCTGTCTACAAAGAATTGTACCGTTACTATATTGTCATAAAACGTTGACACCTCTGCTTAAATCTCCATCCAGTTAATGTTGTTAAGTAATACTTATTCTAGAGACTACCCACTGACTTGTCCCTTTGAGGTATTTCAGCTCTGACAATGCACTTGTGTTGATTATGAGGCTTTGCTTTCTGATTATCTTTTGTTATTGCGCTAACTTTGTTTTTCCTACTGGCTTTGCCTTTACAAAACTGTTCATAAAGCATGTTTCTGATCAGGAATCTAGGCTGTAGAGCCCATTACTATTTGCGGAGATGAAGAACTTCCTTGTCTAGTGATGCGGGATGCTCTGCATTAAACATAGGTGTAAACATTAGGCGTAGAAACTGCTCCCTCTGCATTACTAATAACAGACCATATAGGGGATGTAGCAGCAAACCTAATAGGAGAGATGGCTGGCAAGGATTCAAGATGGGGAAGGGATAACTAAAAAACAAACAAACAAACAAGCAAAAAAACCCAACCCCCAAACTCTACAAGAACAGTTCCCATGAAGCATGAACGTGGCTCAGATTGTAGCCTAGAAGGGAATATTTCTATCAATATTCCTCAATGGACAAATTAATTCTTTCGGAGGAAAAAAATGAAGATGCTCAATTTTTCTAGTGTGCTGTTTCTGTTCCATTTTTTCATATTCAGTGACTTTATTATTGCTTCTGGTAACTCTGTTACATGGATTTCAGTCTGCTTTTGTGGAACACCATTAGCCATCTTTACCAAGAAAGTGGTGGTAGGAATTCCTCAGGCTGTAGTGTGTCAGGTAACAGTTTCTATAATGATTTTGAACCACACTCCAGAACGCTGCTTCTGATTGCACAAGAGAACAGAAGCTTAGATAGAGTTCAGTGTAAAGCGAATATTGCTAGGCTTTTCTGCAGCGAGGCTTGTTAGTTTTCACTTTAGTGATCCTCTCATAAATCCATAGGGCTAATGGGGCTCTTGTTGGTCCCCATTAACTTGTCAATGCACCAGTGTCTACCTAAGAAAAGCCCCTCCAGTCTGCTTCTGATGCTACTGTATAGTGCTGCCTCCCTTAAGCCTTCATGGTCGTGCGCTAAGAGGCAGTGCAGAAAGATGGTTTTCTTATAACAATTTTTTCCACCTATATGGTACAAAATACTACTGGTGCTACTATGTGCTGATATACATGTGTGCCAATTATGTGCATATATGTATTTATATGCAAGTACTACTCAGGTTTTGCTGACCTGAGACATCTCTCAATGCCAAAAGCCATTTCCACATCACTTTACAAAATATGGTTTTTTCCTTTCCTTCACTGATCACCATCTTAATGCTTGTTTTAGCAAACTTGAAAGCCTGCAACTACAACTGTTTGTTCTCCTTAGATGGCTATCTAGCACTGTTTCACGTATTTGAGCTATTTATTAATTATTTGTTTGAATAATACCCATGAGTCCTAGGTGAGGCAAGGCCCTGCTGAGACAAGTACTGTGCAAATACCTAGTAAAACTCCCTGCTTTGAAGAGGAAACTGTATTCCTTTGATCCACAATATGCAATGGACTACTGTGCCAATCTTGGTCCTCTCTGAAGCTGTCAGGCTTCTAATTTAGCCTCTATTTGATCCTGTGAATTGCAGAACAGAGGCCTAGATCGGTAAAATGGCTGAGGTGGGAGAAAGGAGAAACATACACTGGAAACAAAGCAACAAAAATGATGCAGTATTTTCTATAACTGAGCAATGACTAAATAACAATGGAAAAATGTCTGGAGATATGTCAAGTCCATAGTCATGAATGATGTGGTGGATGGAAATAGGGGTAGGATGTTACCTCTTCTAACACAAGAGCTACAATGCATCGTGGTAACCTAGTAGGTGTGCAGGATGAGTTAGAGGTAATCTGTTACACAACAGGCAGTTAAGCTGTTGATGTGCTTGCCACAGGATACTGCACATGCTCAAAGCTTATATGGGCTCAAAGTCTGACTACAAACTAATGGAATGAAAACGCTTTGGAGGCTGTTAAACAGAGATGTTGTCTCTGGCACAAGACAAATGGAAAACAACTTTTCAGTAGGCCAGGAACTTTTCTCTCCAGTTTTAACCCCTTATATTTGCAGATATCCATGTCTGGACACTGTCTGTCCTTGCTGTGACCTGGTACATCCTACTCTTATCCTTCTGTGCTTTTTTATTTGGTATCATCATCTTGGAGAAGTCTGCTGTGGTAATTTGCTGGTAGCCACTAGACTTTGTTACTGTTAAATTTGCCAAAACATTTTTCACCTTGTGAACACACACTGGCCTTTATTACCCTTTCCCTAACACCATAGTTGGTCATTTCTGTAAACGAGTCGCTACTCTTACTTGGGTAGCTTGTCATGGACAAACTCTTGAACAGTAAATGGACATTTCCCTACTGTGCCAACCAGGTGGATCTGTTCCCTCAACTATTACCAAAGCTGTGTCCTGTTGGTCTTCCTAATGTCTACTGGCCCTGAGACCTGCTGTTTCTCTTACACTGAAACCAAAATAACTAATTCAAAGGTCTGGGAAGCCATATAACAAGGCTGAAATCAAATAAATGAAGCTGAGAAAAGTCTAAAATCGGATGTAGACATAAATTCCAGTTGTGCATAAATGTGCAGATAACTTTGGCAATGGATGGATTATAGTGGTAGATGTATTAAGAGCATGGGAGGCCAGAATAAAGGAAGCCTGCATGGGTCTAAGACTAATTCACAGCTTGTCGTCTTTGGACCAACTGAGATAAAATAAGGGAGTGCATGCAGACTTAATTCCAGACCAGGAAGCCAGATATTTGGATGCATCTGTTAAAGGAGAGGCTGTCTCAGTTGATGTAGCAACCCTGTGAAGTCCTCTGCCTGCTATGCTCCTCTTCTATGGGTCTCAAGCCTGAAGAGCAGAAGCTTGGAGTGTCCTGCCTTGCTAGCAGAGGCAGTAGGGTCACTCCCAAGATGGTGGTGCAGCAGAGAAGGGTTGCAAACAGATGGCGTTTACTAAACCATCGTGCATCTAAGTTGCTATCCTAATATTTCTGTGCAGGAATTGTAGCTATATGAACAGAGACAAACGGGTGGTGCTGAAAAGCAGTCGGATGTGGAGGGGAAACAAGATAGGGACCTACAGAAAATATGTAAAGCTCTTCCTTCTGGAGGAGCATTGGCAGATGGAAGCACAGGAAGACACAACAAGTGCTCTGAAGTGGTAAGAACTAACCTTGAGTTTTGTACTGGTTAATTGAGAGGATCCAGGCACCGGTGTTTGTCGTGGAGGTCAATAGACACTCGAAGAGCCCTGAAAATCAAGGCTTGGTTGCCTAGACCTAAATGCTTGATTGTGTTTATTTCTGAGACTCTCTGCCTATGTTATTTAGGCCCTAATCATGGGGAGTCCTTTCTGTGCAATGCACTCTGTAGGTGCAAGGTGCTAGGTCCAGTCTTCCTTCTGCTTCAGATACCTGCAGGTTTCCCCAAGTTACGCAGGGAGATAGTGAATATCCCCTGCTGAGCTATATTTTAATACGTGGACCTGCCATGCTTGCAGTTTGTTTCTGAATCCTGTGTTTTTCACAAGGTATCACTATCTTTGCACAAGGCACATATGGAGGGTTACATAGCAATCAGATAATAACCTAGAGAAAGCTGCAGGAATATAAGTAATACAAACAGTTTTCATGATGGAAATATCTGTATGGTGCACTTAAGTACATTCTGTGTACTGAGTATCTCTTCTTCCTTGAGACTCAACGGGTAACTTTTAGCAACAGTACCTGCAGAGACAGTATAATCATCACAGCTGTCAGTAAAGCCTATGTTAATGTGTCTTGAAAGAGTGATTAATGGGTTTTGACAATATCATTGCATTTCATATTTAATCAGATTATGCATCTGTTAGGAATGGTGCACTCCTAACATCTGCAGTCAGAGCCCATGATCTGCATCCAGATCATCAGTTTGGCAGGAGCGTGAGGCATGGTCTATGGCAGGCCTTTGACAAGTTGAAGCTATGTGCTCTCTATTGTGGTTTTAAAATCAGTTGTGTTCACCTGCATGCCTCCTGTATGTGTGTATGTATGCTCACAATTTCTTTTCCTGGTGAAAATCCCACTATGGCAAAGCATACAGCCTGAAGATAAACTAAACTGAGTATTTTACTGAAGGGGAAGGCTGGTATAAGCTAATGCTGGAACATGAACCTCAGTATATGTGTGCCTCATGTTTGGTTCTCAGCTCTACTAGATGCTTCTTGCATGAATTCTGTCAAGCTGGCTGCGGACTAGTTTTAAGGGCTTGCTCTATTTTTCTCTGGATGTCATGTTCATCTCTAATTTGGTTGGTAGGGCTTTCCTATGTTGTGGGGCTGTGGGAAAATGGAGGCAACATCAGGTACTGCAGTAGTGGAGGTTTATATGTACAATAGAAGTATAAAGTCTTATGATTTGAAGATGATCATATATATTTGAGCAGCTCTTGAAATACATGGGAATCTCTGCCTGGAAATATATGGAACAAAATTGATGTACTTCAGCTAAATGCCATCCCAATGCATCTTTTAGAATAATTCTGCTTTGAGGTCTTTCTGAAACAAAATTAACTCTGTAAGTAATGTCTACATTACTATTTGTCTTTGGTTTGCCTCAGGTATCAAAACACTCCTCAAATAGAGAACCTGAGCATAGTATCACAAATATACCTGGCCCAAGAACTTTTAAAGCAAAGCTCCACTTGGAGTCCATCTTTTTTGGTACATGCATCATGAAGGACCCTCCCAGATGCTCCTGGGGATTTATTTGTGGGTACTCCTGCTATGCTGTCCGGTGTCTGTGTATGAGGTAGTCCTTGCTGGGCAGGAGCAGTCAGGGAAAGGCAGTGGAGCTGATCTTGGGATGCACAGTGCATAGAGCGGCCTTGGTTTTCCTAGGCACACAACAGGGAGCACTTGCTGAGCAGCGTGTCCGTCCCCCCCCCCCCCCCCCCCCCCCCGATAACAAGTTGGGGGAGGTATCAGAGGATAAACTGTGCTCTGGAGTGAAACAAGTCACTGGTGGCATTACATAGCGAGGAGCAATCATGGCTCTGAACAGCCCCATTCTCTCATCTTTGTAGATGTCTCAGGGCTTAAAAGCAGACTACAGAAGTACACTCCAGGGTGAGCATGAGCTTCGTGAGAGCCTTTATTGTACAGTTAGATGCTGTCTCCTTAGGATTTGTTGGACTGTCACCATTGTTGCATGAGTGTTACTCCTCTGCTACCCTACAGAGCCCCCCTCTCTGGGGCATGTGGGAGCAGCGCTTGCGTGTGGGAGCAGGGCTTTCATGGGGAAAGATGATTCTAGTTTCACCTCACTCATTTGTTCTTCCTGTCAGTGACTTCATAATATGCAGGGTCTTAAGCAATCTCACACTTCCTTTGGAAGATGAGGTCCCTGCTTTGACAGACTGAGAAGAATTAATTTTCCATTTAAATACCAGCTGTCACCCCAGACTGGTTGCATGACCATCTACGTCTGCAGGGCAATTTTCTTTTCAGAAAAACGAGTCATCTTATTTGCTCTGTGAATCTCTAAAATGGAGGATTATTGTTTTTTAAATAAACAATAAGTAGTTAAAAGACATTCCAGCCAACAAAAACAGAATAACAGCCTATAATTCCCTTGTCGTGACTACTGTGAAAAGCAGTATGTTATTGGACATGCTTATGTCATCTCCTGGTGTCTATTTGCCTTCATAAGTGTTAAAATGTGTCCAAATGTCCATGAACAGATGCAGGGAGCCGCTTTGACTGAGGAATAATTACACACTGGTACAACAGAAAGATATTGGTGATTCATTATTTGGTTAGATAAATCACCAGTCTCAATATCGGGGGGGAGAATAAGAATCTCTTGTTCAATAATGTTCTCTCCAAAATGGTCTTAAGGCTTTACTCCACATTTCAGTTATTTCTGTTGCATGCCTTTTTTGGCAGTGAGGTTGGAGCCCTGTTGTAGGAGATCCTGTTTTCATCCAATGTGGAAAAGCTGCCTGTTCAGGTGATCTTTTAGTCAAAACTAGAGAAAGACAAAAGACAAAGGTGCTGCTGAAGGAAGAAGTGAGACACCTGGTTGAGAGAAACCATCTTTGTTCAGGAAAGCATGTGCATCCCCATGTACATACTCCCCTGAGCAAGGAGGAATGTAAGCACTAACAGAAATGGTTTCCTAACTCAAGGTTTCTCTGGCAGTTTCCCTTGGGGGGCGGCGGTGGTGTAAGTTTTGGGAGGCTGGACTGTTTCCATCTTGTTACAGTATGTTGTCTTGGGTGTAATGAATAAGCTGGGGAAAATCTTGGAGAACAGAGCTCAACTGCATTTGGATCTGAGTACAGCACAGTTCTAAAGAGTCAGAAAAGACTCCAGGTAAACATTGGCTTAGTGAACACTGTTGGCTAGGAAACCATTCCCCTCTCCTTGGCATTTTGTTTGCCAACAGGGAAACCTGCCTATGTGAGCTAGCCTGAATTTTGACAGTTGAGTTCTGGGACTTAGAGTGGGTACTGTGCCTGGAGGGCTTTCACTATGTCCCTTACATACTGTTAAGAGTGAGAACTGCAGCTGGATTACTTTTCCTTGAGCACCATGTTTCACTGCTGAAGAATTTTGAAGTGCTCCCAACTTTTAAAAAATGTGGGGAAAAAGCATAACCGCAAAGGCTTGCTGAATTTAAAAGCCTGAGAGCTAGTATAAAAACTGGTGCAGGGCTTTATTACTTGTGCTTCATCCATTAACCTCTGGACTAAATTTGCCAGAGGGCACCACTAAAAGCAAAAGTCTTGTGCCTTAGACACAAAGACCTTTCTACTTGCCTGCCCTGCAGTCACCCAACGTCTCGGAGAATAAATCAGATTTTCCAAAACCTCTGGAAACGGAAGCTTCCAAATCAGTAGTTAGTCCATCAAATTGGGACTTGGTGGTCAGATATTTGATTGAAACTCAGCGTACAGGTGTATGAATATGTGCCTATTGGAGCTAGATTGTCACATCCTATTTCTTAAGCCGGGTGCCAAAGATCATACCTACAAATGCATGTTTATGTTGACTCTGAAATTTGTCAGGCACCCAGCTCTGGCAGTACTGGTGCTATATTGAATACAGCTGAGACCAGTTTTAGGCTGTGAGCTGTGGTGTTGTGCAGTGAATTTTATGTTTTTAAACGTCTTGCCTATGTTTTCCCTGTTAGCCTGCCTCCCTCAGGATTCAGTCTAACATTGCAAACAGCTTTAAATACTGCAAGATAAAAGCTATTTGAAGCGTAACACCTTGCCTGACGAATGTCTTGCTGTGCTGCTTAGATCCAGTCACCAAGCTCAAATCTAACTTTTGTTTCAAAATAGCTTTTGTTTAAGACCTTGGGTGGACAACATAGAGTCCTGGCATTGAGATGAGTGTAATAACATCATATATGCTTAGAAATAGCAGTAGACTGCCTCTGACACTGGGAAGCAACTACTGTCATGTCCCACTAGAACAAATCACTGCCTTTATTCTTGCAACATTCTGCAGTGCTGCTATAGTGAACTACTCTAAAGAAATTTATCTTATTTTTCCCCTTTTTGAGTCATTGTAAGGCTAGATTCGTGGTCCTGAGAGCCCCATGTTATGTCAAAAGCTTTAAAAATGGACCAGTGAAAAGAATAGAAATAACTCCCCAATGAAACCAAGTGTTTATTCTACTGTGGAGCAATATAGTATCGAGGTTTTAGCAGCACTGACTTAGTGACCTGAATTATTATTAGCTCTGCACAACTGCTTATTCAAGGGAATGAAATTATCTGTATCTATTCAATTTCAGTGGTATTTAGAACTGAGTCACTCAGGCTTTTCTGAAAATTGCGGCCAAAATCTGAGATGTGATGCTGCTCCACAGCATGTAAGGTCTATGTCTGCAGGGAGTTCTGCATCCCTTGTGAGCTTAGATCATCTTTAGAGAAGAGAACTAGATCTGTAATTTGAAGTGTTTGCTTCCTACGTATAGCCAACTGTATTAAACTCATCTTCCCTTACTGATGGTATATTTTCTGGGCTTTCCACTTTGTCATTTATCAGAGTAGCAACCACACTTGAAACTAATACTGATATTTAGCAATTAAGATGCCTGAGCTATCCTATGGTCCTGCAAAGTCCATCAAGTTTTATTTAAAGATAAGTTTTAGCAAAGCACTGGTATTAACAAGATACAATTCCCAAGTTTGCTGCACTTTGGCATCTTTTGAATTGATTTATCTTCTCTGAGCATTACATATATATGTGTATGTGTGTGTATATATATATATATAAAAACAGTGTCTGGCAGTTGCAAGTACAAGGCTCTTGTGAAAACCAATGAGCATACTAATGTGCATTATACAAGCTGAAATTCGTAATAGCTACAGCAGCGCAGAGTTATTTTATTTTTCAAGGAAATTTTCCATAAAGTAAGAATTGTGTTTCCTTTTATTATGCAGCTACAGTACTTACCATGCTGGAAAACTTTGAAAAAGAATACAGCATAGATATGACCTTAGAAAGGAACATGATAAATTACAGTTGCTTTTAAGAATTCAAATTAGATTTGCAAACTGCTTAGTTTGATTGAGCCAGAGTGATCTTGTAAAGAATAGGGAAGACAATGGTAGCAAGCTACACATTTGACCGTTAAATCCTGCAGGTCCTTTTTACTCTCCTGGTTTTTTTCCCCTGGTTTTGTTTACTCATTAGCAAACACTGGTAGGTGACATCTTTCCACTGTCTAAACCAGGGAGAGGAGTTTTTATTTTTTGAAAGGACTCCCTTTGAGGGGTTTTGTCTTTGCTCAATGAAACTCTTCAAGACACTGAACTGGGGATCTGTGAAGTTTTGTTTTCTAAAGGCTACAGAAGGTGAAGGCTGCCTTTCTGACAAACTGGTAAAGGAGAGCAAAGGAAGCAGCTTGCTTGTAGGGATGACACAGGACTGAGGGGAAAAGCTTGGCATATTCATCGTGAGCATCTGGAGTGAGACGACAGGGACAAGAACATCTCTGTGGGCAGTGTTGTGGGGTGAACACCTCCTGTGAAAAGGCATTCCCCAGAGGCCAGACCCCACCCAAATTCTTCCCAGATAGACACGCAAAACTGGGTGAGCTTGGTTCTCACAGTCCAGTCTTTTACCTAGGACTGGGGGAAAAACCTGTCATGCACAAAAACAAATGGCTAATGCAAGCTGTTGCTTAAACTGCCCGTTTTGCTCACAAGCATCTGAATCTGTCTTCTGATTTTGACTTCTTGATTTCCTTTTCATTCCCAGACATTTAGCAAAGCAGCAGCATTGGAATGGGGTGAAAAGAAGGAATGGGAGTGAAAGATGAGGGGCACTAATAGGTCTGAAAGTGAATAAAGTATAGCAGAGAGTACTACAACTGCAGCAGTTCCTCCTTTGGCAGGAATTTTCTGTCTGTAATTCAGCCTGTATTTTCAGCCCCTATTTGGCAGCTGAAAGGAGAGACCTTACCTGATAACTTTATTTTTGAGAGTTTGAAGCGTGGTGGGAGGAGAAGCTTCTTCCAATCCATGAATACAAATCAGCTGGACAAAATGATTTGGCTTCTTACAACTAACTCATTTTCAAGGGTGGCTATTAATTCCTTTCATTGTTTGAGGAGGGGTGGATTAGAGGATGGGCAGCAGATTAGGTCAGAAGCAGTGGTGCTGCCCTGGGGAATAAGGAGCAATTGGACTTTCCTCTAAGATTGTCATGGTGGGCCACTGTGGAGTCTCATGAGGGCTACAAATGCCTATGTGGTACCCCAAGAGAAGGCAGGGTTTGCCCCTAATGTCTCATTGCAGGAGCCCCCTCATACACTTCAGTTTTGTGTGGGTCTTTGTCACTGGTATAAGGTCAGGGCCACCTGCTTGTGTGCCTTATGAGTCTGCCTTGTTTAATGTGTCCAGCATCCCCTGCCAAGTTGCTTGAGGTTCAGTTCTAGCTGGGGCTCCCTGCCAGGGCTTTTGCAGCTGGAAACATAGCCTGAATTGAAGTTGTCTGGATTTCAAGTGTACTGTATTTTTAGCAATTGCTCAACACTGGTGTCTGCTTCTCACTCAGAACTTGGGTGGATTCTTGGTGTTATTTTAGCATCAGCTAAATGAAAAGTGAGTGCTTGAGGAAATCCTTTGCTTGACTCTTACCCGTGGAAACCATATAGTCCCTGTTTTGCCAGGCACTTTGGCTCTTGAGTTGGGGTAGAGACTTTTCTGCAAAATGTCATGTGTTTACAGTATGCTTTTAAACTGTGGAGGAGAAAGCATACACCTTTACACTTTCAGGAGAGCTATAAACCAAAATGCAAAGCACTGTCACAGCTGTGAGTGCACAGGCTGGGATGTGCCATGTCCTTTTCCTATAACCCAGCTCCCAGCAGTTAAGGGGTTGCCACTTGGTCTGGCACCTGATTTTTCAGGCGACTTCTCTTACACAAAGGAGGATTTTAAAGCTGTCTCAACATGTTTTCAGTATGTGACCAGGTTAGTTACTACCCTCTACTTTTGTGGAAGAGGGCAAAGAGAAATAAGATCTCTGATCTTGAGTGGTCTGTATGTATAGCAGTAAATCAAAGGCAAAGGTAGATACACACAAATGTGAATTTTTAAAATGCAAACCTCAGACAGTTTGTTCTAAATGACTGAAGACAGATTCTTGGATTTTCTGCTACAAACAAAGTACTTAATGAAGTCTGACAATTTTGTTGAATGCAATAGCTGCATGTGACTTCAGGAGTGTCAGTTCTGGACTGGATTAAGTCCCCATCCTAGCTAAGTCTTTACTATCTGCAGTGGTAGTCAGCACTGGATGCTTCAGGGGGAGATGTAAGCATCCTGTAAGCAAGTTGTCTATAAAGAAAGTTTCCTTCCATGTCTAAACAGCTGTTGATTTAACTCCTAAAGTAACTTCTTTTACTTAATTTTTTTCCTTAAGATTGATAGTGTTGTGTATATTGAAACAAACGTTGCTATTTTGAGTGCTTCTACAGCATCTTCCACTGGCATCTTATCATAGAGCTCTGCAGATCAGAAATGGGGAGAATGTTTTATCGGTTCTCTATCTAGCACTTTTCATTTTCACATGGGCCTCTAGGGTGAGGGTGAACAGATCTCAGAGGAGCTGGTTTAGGGTTATCCTCTGTGTAGCCATTTTAAAAATATCACATTTTTATATAGCTGAAATTCTCACAACAAACAACATTTCTTCTTTGACATATTTTCTTAAATTTATATTTCTCAGACCTCTAGAGTTTTGTTCTTTGGGTTTTATATGAACACTTATTTGAGAATCACACTTTTATGTTTAAAAACTATAAAATACAGCTGGAACTTTGGAAACTGCACTCAGTTAAGACTTCAACATCCAAAGACAGAAGATGATGATCTATTTCAGAAGCCACCCACTGTGGTAGCTGCTCCATACTGTCCTCACTATTTTTAATTTTCTCAGAATGGAAAGTGCCTGTGGTTCTAGTTCAGTACCTGCCATTGATGAAATCACCGCTATTATAGTTTGTGATTCAGACTACCAAAAACTTTCCACAAAATTTCTGTAAAATTGAAGAGGCTAAAAACGCATGGCTTTTTTGTAGCTGAATGCTACAGGTGGTAATGACCCACAATCCAGGGTTGTAATTCAGTTATGGGAGTTAAGATGCAGTTGCAAAGAGTTCTGAACCTACGTTTACCAGGCGGCTCAGATATAATCCTGGTAGCAACCTGTTAAAAGCTCCAGTGTAGATCCAACCCTGTGAAGCACTTAAAGCAGCAGTATTGCTCTGTATCACCTAACCTGTGGCAGTGCAGTAGTATTTTCTCTATTTCCTCATCTATTCAGCAAAATCTGCTTCTGAGGTGTCTGAAAGCCAAGAACACTTCCTGGAAGCTGCATTGCTGATAAGTGAGATGGGTCATATGGATTGTGTGTTAGTTGTAATTTCCATGCTCCCTATATTTCAGTGTGTGAAGTCTATTTACAAGACCTTGATTAGTATTGTCCTTTCACTAAATTAATCCTTATTTCTGTTTTAGTGAACATGGAATTATCTAGAAAAGAAAAAAATCACTGTAGTGAGTAGGCGGTATGGATAAGCAACCAAAAGTGGCTTGTTTTGTGCAATAAGACACTATGCTAATGGAAATGCTATGAAAGAAGGTGGTATGCTAAGGAATTGTACAAAGGAAGCTGGTGGCAGCTGCCAAGACTTCCAGGCAATGCTATCCATCCTTGAGTCCTACCTACAGACCACAAATTTGTATGTATGTAGGCAAGGGATGTTCTTGTAACAGCTGCCTGTTAGTTAATAGACATGTTTAAGAGGATGGATGGATCCACATGGCAACATAGGGATGAAATGCACGTCAAGGCCAAAACGCATCACTCAACAAGAGGTCTCTAGGGCTTAGTGTGGAGACATGAATAGGAAAACCATGATGAGATTGCTGGTTTGCATTTGACAATGGCAGTCAACAGGATAAAAAAAGGTCAGATAGTGGGTGCATTCCTAGAGGCTGACAAAATAAACCCACGTCCTAAGGCACCCGAATGAGGGAGACTGAAAGTGGCTTACAGAGGGGAGAGAAATACTCAGCTTTCTTCATGAGAAGCAGAAGTTACACAGGGTGGAGACCCCTGGGCTCTTGAAACGCCTGACTCAATGTCTGAGATCTGTGAAAGTGGAGGGAGACGTGCTCAGAGGTAGGCTTGTCTTAACTATAACCATACATTTCTCTTGCTAGCCAAAGCACTGAGCAATTGTTGGAAGCTTGAAAGTCAATTTTTTTGGGGTGCTGCCTGTGTGTCTCAGGAGGCTGAGGAGCAAGCTGAAGAAGTCACAAAGCTGACTTCTGAGAAAGATGTTCTTTAGCCCACTGAGCACATGGCAGCAGCTGCAAGACATGGGAAAAGGGACTTTGCTTTCAAAAGAAGTACTAGAAAGAACACTCCTCTAGAAGGGTCTTGGAAAAGATCCTGGTGCCCAGGTTTTGCTTAATCTCTGAAAACTTGAAACCCAACTGTTTATGCTGTGTTTAACATCCAGAGCGAGCTACTTCAAGCTGGTGCTAACTACTCCAGGACAGGTCCCTACAGAGGCTGTTCTATAAAAGTCACTTCTGACACCTTACATCTTTCACTGAAAAGAATTGCAGCAAGTCCAGCCAGCCCTGTCCAGGGCACAGCACACATAACAGACTGGTAGGACAAATGCATAGCTCTTTCACACTACTTTATTTTTGCAATGAGTTAATATTTCTGGTGGGTAGCACATACAAGACACAACTAATGGTTAATCTGCTGAGGGCATTGCCAGTGCAATAACAATCATACCCCTCCTATAGTGCTATCGGGAGACAAAATGCCTAACTGTGCTTGGAGCACTTTCCATTGAAATAACAGCACTGTAAGGGGAGTGCTGATTACAGCCTTCCATGAAAAATTAAATCTACAGATAATGTGCTGTTTGTAACTTGCCAAGTACATTGCTCATGAGCAGTGCAGGGGAATCAATTCCCTAGTTAGTACAAATTAGTATACATCTCTTTCTGAATGCTGAGGAATATTAGGTTATGTGAGTTCTTGTGCACAAGGTCTTTTGATCGTGGAAGTGATTTGTGTCTTGTCAGAAAATGTCTTTTCAGTTGCTAAGCCACATTTTGCAATGTATAAGGCTCCAAACACGCGGAAGTAATGGAGTTGCTAACGTACCTGAAGGCAGGCTGATAATATTTTGCTGTTACACTTGTAAAATTAGCGTACTTCCACAAAGGAATCTGCGTTTGTAACCTAAAGGATGGGCAGTCAGATTTGTTTTTTGAGGTGCTTCTAAACTCACTCTGTGTATTCCTTCAATGTCATTCACATTGCTGTTGAGCTGAGGTTCAAAAGATCATGTTGTAAGATCTTTTAGTGGCTTAAATAGCAATTCAGTCCTGCTTAGTGTGCCTGTTAAAATGTTAGAATGGAGTGAGTGGAATTGGTATTTAAAAACATCAATGCTTATTATGCTGTCTTGAAAATTAGACTGCAGCTTTGTCCAAATCTGGTAGTTATTATGTATTTAATAGCAAAGGAATTTTAAAATTGGCCCAAACCTGTTCTTCCTGAAGCAAGTGGTAAAACTCCAGTTTAGTCAAATAGAAGGATTAGATAAATGCTGACTGCTTGTAAAGTCCCATCTGTTAACATTCAACTTCAGAAATTTTCCATACGTTTACTTGCAAGACTAGATGACTATGTTAACTAATTAGAAGCACTGTTAAAATATTTACTATCTGAATGTTCAAACACATGAGAAGATTAATGAAATTCTACTAATTTTTTTCAGAGTTGTTTTTGTAGAAAAAAAAATCTCTACTTTGCTAACTGAAAAATAGAATCACTAAAACAACGCTTACCAAAACCTCAATACCTGTCCCTTGAAACTCTGAGTAGCTATAAAGAAGCTCACTTCATGCCTGAATATATGAATGCTTGTGGAAGGAATGTTGAGGAGTTCAGCATTAAGGTGTCCTGTGGTTTTGTACTAAATGTTCAGTAAGTGCACACTAGCCCCTCAATCTAGGGTTAGAAGCCCTGGTGTTGATTGATATAAATCTTTCATGTCCTTACCCTTGTCCATGCTCTGAGTAGGAAATAGGCTCGCAGTCCAGGGCTGTGGCTTGTGAGCTGGTCTCACAAGTCCTGACTCCAAAAGGGGCTCCTCAGTCTCTGCATATCTCACCCTAAGCAGCTGAGCAACTGTCTGCAGGATTACCAACTGGACCCTCAGTCTCCAAAACAAACAAACAACAATAACAAAAAAAACCCCACCAAAAACCAACACGGACAACCCCCCAAAAAAAACCCCAAACCCAACAACTTAAAGGGTCTGGTGAACTTGAAACTCTTCTACAATGTGTAGCATTGAAATATCATTTGTTTTCCCAACCTAATGCATATGGTGTTTGTTGAAATTGATTGTAAATGACATTCTCCCTGAGTGGCAAAAGCACTGAAAGCAGCCAGATGGTTAGCAGAAATATATAGTATATTAACAGACCATGACCACTTGGTTCCATAGTTTTTCTCACTGGCAACTGAAACAACTTTTTCCAAATTGAACATCTGAGTGCATTGGAAAAAATGCAATTTCTTCAGAACTAATAGCACAATTATTGTTTTTAGTGGTCTTTTCCCTTCCACCTCTCCTGAGTACTACTACTTCTAATAGAATAAGTGGAAAAATATGTAACAACTTAAGTTACTAAATTATATCACAATATATTAGTCTAAAGTTCCTTCTTTCCTTTTGAGAGACCTGGCTTGTACCTGCACACTAAATCATACTTTTTTTAATCTCGAAGTGAAATCATATGTACCAGGAAACTTCTTAATGTAACTGAGGCCAGAAAGCACAATAATTGTCATTTAATCTAACATATATTTTTAATCTGGGCTAAGTAATAGATATATAGATAAAAGAGCTATAATAAAATAGCTCTTTTTTTGCAAAATGCCTAATCTGACTCCACTAAAAGCTCATCTCTGGGTGGAGACATCTGCTGCATGTCTGAGTGGCCCTATCATGATATAAAACAGGTGAATATCTGGCCCAAGGTGTCAGAAGATACTCAACCAACTCACAGGCTCTGTACCTGGCTCATACTTTAAATGTTCTGGTGACACACTGGGAGGTAGAAAAGATAGCATGAGCGTTAGCTGGAGAGCTCACTGCCATGTCAAATCAATGGGGCTTTTGCTAAATAACTCAGTAAATCATTAACCTGCTGTGTTTTTAAAAAAAAAACTCAATAGTAAGATGAGTCCCATTGTGAGATGGTGCTTCAAAGAAATAATTTGGAGTGGTTCATTGCAGAGACTTGAATTGATGCCTTTCAACCTTGCAATGAAGCAGAAAAGAAATGAAGAATTAGAAAAATAACCAGGATCTTTAAATAATTCAGTCATTTCAGACACCTGCTATGAGTGCTGTGAGTCTTATAAAAAGAAAGACTGAGTAATGAGTGAACTGTTGTGGGAATCTTGGTATTTTATTGATGGAAATAAGCAAATTCCACAGGATGTGACATTGATTAAGCAGAGACTAAGCTTCTAACTGGGTTTCAGTTTCAGCATCTGCTGCAGACTCCATGTAATGCTGATACCACTTCACTGTTGTGCTAAGTTTTACTATGGTTGCATCTACAAACCCTGACTGAAATTGGAGCCACATTGTGCTACACACAGCACAAATATCCTGGAACAAAGAACCTCTTCCTCCAAGATCTTCCTGTGCAATTAAGCAACAGAAGGGATAAAAAAAGACAGGGTTGCACGAAGCTGCACAGCAGCAGTATTGAATCCCAAAGCAGCTGTCTCCTGGTACCCAACTCAAGGCTGTTCTACTAGATCATCGTAAAACCAAGATTTGACCCAGGTTTGCTCAGATAAATAGATCACGTATCTTTGTTTGCTGCTACAGTGAAATCTTAGTTACAGGGGAATCAAATGAGCAGTAAACAGTCTCTTGAGTTCCCTTCCAAACTGAATTTTCCTGTGATGATAGGATAAGGTTTATCTTGGTCTATTTGTTGCAAGCCTTTAGGGAAAAAATAAAATAGAACACATTTGCTACATTTTCTGTAGCAATGAAAAAGGATAATATCTTTAAAATGGCTTGGCTGTGAAATGGCTGTTAAGCTCTTGCCTGACATCTAATACAGAGTCAAACTTCAGTCACATCTGCATATACCATTAATTGGACTGATGTGCAAGTATTTGTCTTATACTGTTCATTATTGGAAAGTTCTTGAATGCCTATCAGGATAATGCAAATCATGCTCCAGGAGAATTTTTTTGAATGCTTGGGTGCCAAACTCCCTTTAAGCATTTCAGTTTGTGCTGAAACTTTACTCAATAGCTCCTATTACACTAAAATCAGCCAGCAGGACTTACCGTCCCTTGCACTTTTCCAAACAGGCAGTGGAAAAAAAAAAAATCTAGCACTTGAATACAGCTAGTAATGCTTACAGATTGGGACCAGGGTGCTGATGTGCCAAGGGTGTAGCAATCCAAAAGACGGATTCATTGCAGATCTGACTTATCCATCAATCTTTATTCAGCAAAGTATTTAAGCCTTGCTGAGCTCTTAAGTACATGCAGATGATTTCATGCTACTCCAAAAGATGAACCTAATTATGTTTTCTGCTGCAATTATTTAGAGATCATCTTTGGAGAACCCCTCCCATTTGTCGAAATTCAATATCCAAACACTAGATATAGGGGAAAACAATGCAAAAGGTTTGTTTTTCTGATACTGGATTAGACTAAGTGGTATGTGATAAAAATGTGGTGTGATACATAAAGCACTTGCATCCCATACTGCTTGTGCATGTATTGCTTAAATGAATACGGTGAATTCATAATGTGGTGCGATAACTGTTGAACAGTGCATGAATCTGTTGTTTATGTTCATCTCACACTGGAACTGTGACACACTGGAATTTAGACAGAAGAGCGATGGCTACCTGCCAAAATTAACTATCTTTGTGCACTTAAAAGAAACAGTTCCCCTGCCATGCAGCAGAAGTTGTGGCACTACAGAATGAAGCGATTATGAAGAGTGACCTGTTAGACAAGGAGCCCAGTTTCAGGGTAAGGGCTTGCTGTGGGACTTGCCCAGTCAGTGGACTCCTGTCATTCAGGCTGGTGTTTGCTGAAGGAATCTGAGGCAGTCAGACTCCAAAACATACAACTCTAAATCAAAAAAGGGTTTTATTTGTGGTACTTGATGCCTTTAGCAAAATAATGGTGTAAGTTATTGTCCCACGGGCAATGAAGCAATTGTTTCAGATGAAATCCAGCCTTACACCTTGCAGAGATGTGACTAGCATGCCTGCTGCCAGAGTCAGGTTATTTACATTTAGTCAGGTTGGAAGCTTCCCCTCTAGTGAGGACCTTCTCTCTAAGTGGCACTCAATCACAGAATGATGGGGGTTGAAAGGGGCCTTTGGAGATCATCTAGTCCAACCCACCTGCCAAAGCAGGTTCACCTACAGCAGGATGGACAGGAATGCATGCAGGTGGGTTCTGAATATCCCTAGAGAAGAAAACTCCACACCTTCTCTGGGCAGCCTGTTCCAGTACTCTGTCACCCTCAAAGAAGTTTTTCCTCATGTTGAGATGGAATTTCCTGTATTCCAGTTTGTGCCTGTTAACCCTTGCCTTGTTGCTGGGCACCACTGAAAAGAGCCTGGCCCTATCCTGTTGACACCCACCCTTTAGATATTTATAAGCATTGATGAGATCTCCTCTCAGTCTTCTCTTCTGTGGGCTAAACAGAGCCTTTCCTCATAAGAGGGGTGCTCCATTCCCTTAATCATCTTTTTAGCACTCTGCTGGACTCTCCAGCAGTTTCTTGTCTTTCTTGAACTGGGGAGCCCAGACCTGGACACACTACTCCAGATGCGGCCTCACCAGGGCAGAGTAGAGGGGGAGGATGACCTTTTTCAACCTCCTGGCCATGCTCTTTTTAATGCAGCTCAGGATACCATTGGTCTTGGCCACAAGGGCACATTGCTGGCTCCTGGTCAACTTGTTGTCTGCCAGGACTCCCAGGTCCCTCTCTGCAGAGCTGCTCTCCAGCAGGTCAGCCCCTAACCTGTACTGGTGTATGAGTTTTCTCCTCCCTAGGTGCAGGTCCCTATACTTGACCTTGTCAAACTTCATTAGGTTCCTCTCTGCCCAACTCTCCAGCTTGTCCAGGTCTCTCTGTATGGCAGCACAGCCTTCTGGTGTGTCAGCCACTCCTCCCAGTTTTGTGTCATCAGCAAACTTGCTGAAAGTGCACTCTATCCCCTCATCCAGGTCATTGATGAATATATTGAACAGGACTGGGCCCACTACTGACCCCTGGGGAACACCACTCGTCACTGACCTCCAACTAGACTGCATCGCTGATCACAACCCTCTGAGCTCTGCCATTCAGCCAGTTCTCAATCCACCTCACTGTCTACTTATCTAATCCACGTTTCCTAAGCTTATCTATGAGGATGTTATGGGAGACAGTGTCAAAAGCCCTGCTGAAGTCAAGGTAGACTCCCCTCATCTACCCAGCCAGTCATACTATCGTAGAAGGCTATCAGATTGATCAAGCATGATTTCCCCTTGGTGAATCCATGTTGACCACTCCTGATAACCTTCTCTTCCTCTATATGCTTAGAGATGGCATCCAGAACGAACTGTTCCATCACCTTACCAGGGATGGAGGTGAGGCTGACTGGCCTGTAGTTTCATGGGTCCTCCTTCTTGCCCTTTTTGAAGACTGGTGTGACACTGGCTTTCCTCCAGTCCTCAGGCAGCTCTCCTGTTCTCCATGACTTTTTCAAAGATCATGGAGAGCGGCTTTGCAATAACATCTGCCAGTTTCCTCAGCACTCTCGGGTGCATCCCATTAGGGCCCATGGATTTATGGGTGTTGAGTTTGGCTGTGTGGTGGAGATGAACTGTCAGTCAACTCAAGGACAGGATACTTAAGGACTTAAAAAGAAATATTTTTAGGAAGATGTAGGTCATGCGATCTGGGGATCTTGTTGAGCCTGGCAAGGATACTCAGTGCAGACATTCTGACTTCAGAACATGTTGGTAAATCCTCTGGTCTGCACTGCAATGTATCACAAGACCTTAGAACAATATGTAGTCCTCCTGTACTGGGAACAGTAAACCCTGGGTAACAGAAACATTTACTCTGAAAAAGATGCATGTTTGATTTGAACTTATTTAATGATGTGACTCCACCCCTGCCCCAATATCTTATTACAATTAAGCTTTTTCACTGTTAAAAGCTGTACCCTCTTACATTTGAATCTATCCCCCTTCTGCTCTCAGCTGTTGCCTTTTTACACCTTTCTCCATTAGTTAAATGTATCTTCAATAGTAAGAACTTTATCCGCATTAAAGTATTCCATTCTTAATTCACCTTTTGATCTTTGTTTTGGTAATTTAAGCAGAGTGCACTAATTAAACCTCTTGATGCAAAGGTGTTTTTTTTTCCATCCTCAAACTAAGAAATTCTGCTTCCTCTCCAACTTATAAGTATCTTTTCAGAAATGCAAAATAGCTCCATGTGGTATTTTAGCAGTGGTGTCAGACATGTCCTAGCAAACACTATTCTCGAAGTGCCAGATGCAGAGATATGCAGCATCTTTATGGCAAATAGTTTAAGGCATAGATTATGCAGAATGCATTTCAAGAATCCTTTAAGGAGCCAAAATTGGATCCTTCTACTGGTGACAGCTCCAAAGTGCTCTCACATAACATCCCTTAAGTAAAAGTACTTGCTTGGAACAGTACTTAGCCCATATGCAAGCTCGCTTTGTGGGGTGCTGTTGTTGTGATTGACTTACTACAAGGATAAGCCTTATCTTCTCCAGAAATCCCAATGCATAAATATGCTGCATAGGCTCTGATTTGTTTGCCAAAGAGGCCAGGAAAAGATGACTTTGCACAGGTTGAGTTTTCCTTTTTCCCTTTTCCTTTGTAGGGTGGTCTGGGTTGTCATTTTGGCTGGTATTTTAAACAATGGAGATGCACCAGCACAACTTCCCAGCGCATATGTGCTTCTTTCAGTGACAGAGTCCTTTGAGCATTTAGGATCTGTATTAATACTGGGCAGTTTTACCAGTGGCTGTCAAAGGATTTGGGAGTGCCAGGCTCACCATTTCTCAGTGGCATTCCTGCTTCTAACTTCCTTCAGTGCTTTTGCAGAGCTCTGCAGCAACACACTCCCATCATGGCGAAGGAGCACAGCACTGAAAGTAAGACAGAATCTACTGTCTTGCCTTTACACAAAACAAGCACAGAAACTGGGAGAGATTTTTCAGGACAAGAATCTCAAGTAAAGAAAAATATTGTCACACTGGGAAAGGTGCCTGTTTCTGGAGGTACTGTGGGTTTTGAAAAGCTTCTGGTTTATCAAATCTGTTTTGCAAGCCATAGGGGACTGCGGGTCATGCTGCAGTTCTGCTTGCTGAGACAGGCTCCACCACTCTCTGCTGCTCCTGTCTGCTTGACAGTATCTCTGGGAGCCAGGTTTGGGTTGTGAATTGGGACCACAGAATGTGGAAGAGCCTTTTCAGGGAGAAACAGTCTCCAGCCCTGCATCCTTGCAGCAGCATTTCTTAGGTAAACAATAAGGTCTATGTGTGGTTTTGCACATTTACATCCCTATCTACCTACGCATACACAGCAAACAGATTATTTATCACCACTCAATTCTTTCTAGCCTTTAAAGCAGGCTGTGAACACCTCCACCAGTCCCGGTGCACTGGGAGCAGCCCGTATATGCCATTACACTGAGTCAACAGAAACTCCTCCAGTCTGTATCCAACCTGCACTGTTTGTTTTGTTGCCAGGAGGAAAGAAAATGGCCCCCATTAGGGGCATGAGATGTTTTCAGTTTAGCTTGTTGATAGGGCAAGAACTCAGAGCTGTATTGTATGGATCCACAGAGGCAGAATTTGACCTCTGAAAAGGAAGTATTTGATTTCTCTATCATTTTCTCCTACCAGGTGATCTGTGAATGCTCCCCCTGGGTGTTTCACCCTTGTGCTGGGACAGCACTGTGTCACTTGCATCAGCTGCTTATTCATATTTCTTCCCTGACTGCAGCCAGGAAATCTCTCCACTGATTTCCTAGACATGTAACACAAATCCACCTTCCCTTACAGCTTGGCATCTTTTCTGTTCATGCATCATCTGAATAGTGAGTGCATGGCCACCTCCTCTTGTCCAGCTCATCCTTTGCTACTCCCAGAAGTATCTTGGTACTTCACTGCTGAATAGACTCAGCAAAATTCCTTGGAAAGAAAAGCACAGCTTTTTCTTCTTCGTTCATATCATATGCCCTGAAATTCACACGCAGGTGACAAACAGGAAAGAGTGAAGTCTGTGTTGTGAGGGAGAGCATGGATTGAGAGCTTTGGCGCTAAATGCTGTAAAGTAATTAGCAGCATGAGGCAAGCAAGCTTGCTCATGCTACCTCCATGCAAGCATACACCTGCAAATCCAGTGTTAACACACACAGAAACAATGGCACCCTGTTGATGCAAGAGCACGTTGCTTCTAATGGCATGCCTGATCTTCTGAAACCAAGTTTACTTGGGGGGCGGAAGATAAATTATGTAAGCAACTCTTAGCTATTTAAGTGCACAATCCAGCTTGAGAACTCGTTAGCAGATCGCAGAGTGCAATTTGCATGTGCTAACACAGCCAACAGTTACCCAAGCAATCTAGAGAAAACTGACACCACAGAAGGAAACTTTCAGTTTCAGTGATGTCTTACTATGGATTGGCTCAAAGCCAGAAAGCATAGAGCTACCTAATGCAACATAGAAACCCGCTGGAGATTTTGGAAAAGTCTTCCAGGTAGGAAAGAGGACTAAACAAATCCATTTATTCATACGTGCTCCAAATAATTCAAGATTACACGGAGATTGCAACGAACTGCCTAGAACTAGTAGTGATGGGATCAATAAGGAGCTGATGAGCCAAAGAAACCACATAGCTTCTCGGAGTCCTGGAACATGAATCTCATCTAAAACAAAAGCAGCACAGTGTTTCTTTCTGCATGCTTGGTCATCTACTGGATTCCCAGCTTTGCACCAGCAAAATCCAGTTGGGAGGAGAGTTCTTTGGAGGCTGCAGCACTTAAGTACAGCAAAGGCATCCCTTTGCCTACCCTGACCTGAGTCCCATGTGCAGGGTACGGCTTGCAGTTCATGTGCTGCACAAAATCCAGTGGCGCTACTGTAATTTTTCCATTTTTCTTGGGCAAGAGAAAAACTTGCTTCTCTTGATACTTTCGCATTCATTCGTCCAGCTAGGAGAAATGCAGGATCTTGTCCTCTCCTGCACGAGGAGCTCTGAAACCCAAATGTACCTCATTGAAAAGCATTTAATCATGGCACTATGATCTCTTCTGGAATGGATAGAGCAATCCCTCCCCTTCTGTATAAGCAGTGCATGGAGTAGCTAAGAACCACTGGATATCATAGCGGGAGAAAAAGCTTCTTGCCTCTTCGCTCTAGGGAGTAGGATTATCGGTGAGGAATAGGAACTGGGATTAGCTATAGGATTTAAAAGTAGTCACGTGCTCTGAACCGAAGGACTAGATCACCCTTCCCCTCAAGCAGATGCTTCTCCTATAGTTACAACCAACCTGGACTTTTTAGTCACAGTACGATTCACTGCCACCGAGCTGATCAAATTATCACAGTGTCTGGTTTACAATATCACTGATTAAGTCACAGAGGAGGAAGCTAATTATAGAGGAGCACGCTATTTACACACAGGGATGCTGTAGCAAGCTCTGCAGGAGGCAGATGGAAGTATTTTGAAAGAAAAAAAGGGGAAAGGCCTATGGCAGTAAAACGAAATTTTTGCGGGGAATGGTACAACCTCTCTCCCTCCTTGAGACATTTCTTCTGTATGGCAGAGATGGTCTGAGGTGCGCTCTCAGAGTTTGAGGGTACAACTCCAAGAGGCTGCATTAATTTTATTACTGGGTATGTGATCATTATGCTACAGACTAGAATAGCTCAAACTTGGCTTTAATGTCAACCTATCAGTGTATTCATCACTGAACAAGCATTACATAATTACACTGAATCACAAGATTAGAATATAAGGGATTGTTTTTGGGGGGGGTTTATCTTAATACAGAATGATCTAATTTGTATCGATCTTTCTTTCTATAACATGTTTAAGGGTAAATGTACTTAGGAGCCAACCACATCATAAAAACAAGGTCTGGAGTCAAATGGAGGAGAGCTGTGGCACAACCACACTGCGGGTACTTGCTCAGAAAATTCATTGAAGCAAATGGAACTGATAACTATCTTCAGTGCACTTGAAGTGAAATATTTTAAATGCAAAACAATTTAATATTGTACTTACAACTGACATTATTTTCTACAGTGATCAAGGATGCTGTTGCCTTCCAACTTTACAATGGGAAGCACAAGTTTCCAGAATGTGAATCTGACGTTGCCTTAGTCTGTCACTTGTGTGACGGTTTACAAAGGGAATATAATAAAGAACTGCTGATACAACAGTTTTTACACCCATTTAGCACGTGTGTTAAGGCCAGAGAAAGATACAGGGCCAATTAAGACTAACCTGCTTTATAAATCCTCTGGTATAAAGCTTTCTGATTTGTCACCATGAGATTTTAAAAAAAAATAAAAAGCTATTCACCCGGAAATCACGGAAATGCTGCTTTGGCTGTACAGGAATCCTGCAGTGGAATATAAAGCTATTTTGGTAGGTTGGCTGGCAAGCAGTGTTATACAGGCTGAGCTTTTCCAAGGGTGGAGCAAACCAGACATGGTTCTTGCAAAAGCTGGCGGAGAAGAGTTTAGCTCGCAAACTATAATATGCTATTTTTCTTATAGGAACTTAACAGACTAGGTTGAAGGGACTTTCCTATAGGACATATATGAATCCCCTGCAGTCACATCATTAAGCCCCCAATAGGTCAGCAGAAGCGCACACAGCACAAGCAGAAGGAGGAATCGGATTACTCCACTTTGGCTGGTTCTTGAAGGACATTTAGCAGGCCATTTTCAGTTTGAGAGAATCAATTAACACAGTAGGAAAGGGGGAAGGCCATAATTTCCTCTCTGTGGGAATGACCATTGAGAAATCAGGTGGTAGGAGGGCTATAAGCACTTACTTTGTGAGGGTGAGCTTTGAAACAGGGGTCATCTATTTTGCCTCTGCTTATAGAGAGCCTAAGTAGCAGTCAGCTGGATTCTGAGATTATTTTTTTTTGTCAACAGGCTGGCAGGTAATTCTTTGAAAGAAGAATGGGATTGAGGAGTAGGAGATGTTGTGTGAACTAACTCTATCTGGAGTATCAGTAATACCACCTCTTTCACATCATCACTAAAAGCCTGAGCTATCAGCAGACAGTTGCTGCTTGCAGTCCAACACCCCTGTCTGGGATGCTGAAGATGAGACAGAGACAGGCTGTCAGTGCATGTTCACACGGAGGAAGGAACAAGCTGTTTGAAAAACATATCTGAGACAGGAACTATTTTCCTTCAGCTGCCACAATCTAGGCTTTGCCTGGACCCATGTGCCACATGGAAGTGGGAGCGTTCCAGTGCCAGGCTAGTCTCTGGTTCTCAGGGAGGAGGAAAGATCAGCAGATGGTGTCTAAACCAGGGAAAGTCACCTTTCCCTAGGAGAAAAAAGTGTCATATATTTGGAAAGACAGAGAGAGCTGATTTGGTACATTGCAGCAGAAAGTTTGAGGTGAACAGAGGATGACCCAAATGTATTTTTCTAGCTAAAGGTAATTATGTGGCAACTCCTGGTGTGGAGAATGCTGACACCCTTATGGATTATTCCTGTGGCTGTGCCAGAGACCCCTGGTACCAATTTTTGGCAATACACAGCGGTTTCCCTCTGTGTGAGTTGTTATTCCTGAGGTAATTTCTCTTCTGCTAGCGAAGGTCTCACTCCTCTAATAGAGCAGTGCTTCCAGGTTCTGATAGTGGTCACATGGGCTGTATAATCTCTGGGTTGATGTGCCAAATAGTGCTTTTCTCTGAAGTTACCTGCAGGGTAATCCCTTCCATAGTGGAAGGGATGAAGTGCTCCATTGTATTGCAACTGGCCCGCAAGAATGGATTGTTAAGTGTTGAGGTAAAATCACTCATCCCTTCCATAAGTAGGTTCAGTATGTATGCCCTGGAGGGATGGAAAAACTGTAAGGAAAGGAATATAACTCATATTTTCAAATTTATAAAAGCACAATTCCCCTGTAGACAGCTCATCTAGTTGGCCTGCTTTGGTGTAGAGTGCCATTTCAAAGAGAAATTAGAAAATCAACAGTCTTCCACATGCTTGTGCTCTCTGATGCCAGCCTGCCACTGGGAGAGCATGGTTTGTTTTACCACTGTGTCCAAGTAAGATTGGTCTGCTCTGCCACAGGGGTAAGAAAAACATGTCATATCCAGTTGTGGCAAATTCAGCATTCTAATTAGGTAGTAAAATAGTCAGACACCAATTTTCAGCTTGATTCCTCAGTAGTAAGTTGCAAGACACCTACAGCATAGGCTTGAATATAAGGCATGTTAGACAATTGTGTCCTAGTATTTACTTTCTGAACTGGTCTAAGGAGGATGTTTTAATGCTGTGAACAGGCCTGCTTAAATGTTCATAAGAGTCTCAGTATAAAATCCTAATGAACAATAATCTGTCTCTAATTCCTCTAATGTAGTCTCTGGTCTGAATGATAGCACTTGTATTACTTTCTATGAAACACATTTACCTCCTGCAATTCATTTGACTGTAATTCTTTTGCAGTTTATATTTGGCTGGTTTTGTTTTATACTTAATAGTCATTCTATCTAAGCACAGATACATTTCTTTAAAAAAAAAAAGAAAGAAAAGAAAAAAAGAGCATGTTTAAATAGTACCAGAATAAGATTCTTCTAGCTGCAGCTATAATAACACCTCTAATGTTTAACAAGCCACAAGAACTGGAAGAATAGAATAATTTACTTGGCCCATAAAAGAGCAGAAGTAGTTACATAAAATGAACATATCAGTCTGCTGTTATTCCTATTCCACACTGTTCCTTGTGGCTTATTTCATTTTAGGCTTTTTTTTTTTTTTGAGGAAAATTAATTCAATGATGATACAGTTTCTTCTGGGTCAGAGAGACCAGGTTAGCCAGAAAGAAATGACTTCTCAGAAATACAAAGATATTATGCTTTCTGGCTTTCAACCCTGTTACTAGGATAATAGATGGATATAAATTTCAACAAATACAAAATAAGCCCAATTGGAGAGCTACTCCAGAGGGACTCTGAAATGAGACAAAAACAAATGGGTTTATAGAACTGGAAAACAAAATACTACATTACTTACATCACTTTTCCTGAAGGCATAAAAAGATATTAAAAAGTCGTTAGCCATGCTAGCTTAGTCACCTGAGAATCTTTGGGAATGACACTTCAATTCCACTTTCTTAATGACCATGTGGGTTTGTGGAAGTGGAAAGACAACAGAATTAATTCTTCTGGAGGAGTTCTGTGCAGGGAAGATGGCAAAGGGTTCCTAGCAGCTCCGAGACAAGCTCCTGCTCTGAACACACATTTAAAGGTCAGGCCCTGTGTTGGATCTAGTCACTATGGCTGATACTTCAGCCTGTGCTAAGTCTGGAGAGATAGCGCTGGCAGCTCCTGCGGAAGTCTCGTTATGTGTCTAGAAACCTTTCCAGTTGTCCGATAGTTTTATGTCTTCTGCTTTTATAAGGCTGTGCATTGTACCTCTCTAATTTTATGCTCTTTTGGGGAACAGTGTAACTTTTGGGGCAGGGTGAAAACTACTAGCTGGCTGGTGTTGTCACTTGGCAGTCGGAGGTCTGTCTTCCCAGGAGAGGACACTTGCACTGTGTTCAGGAAGAAGCGTGCTTTGGGACCAGATGTCCCACTGCATCAGTGTGTGGTCTAGTGGCATTACTGGCTTACAGCCAATATACCTCAGTATTGAGCCCCATAACTCATCTGCTGTTGACTTGGCTCCACTGAATTGCACGGGGCTCTGATTGCTTTCTTTTCAGTAGAGCAGTTCTGCTATTTGTCTTGGATGATGGAGGGGGGAAGGGAATTTGTTGTTGTATATTCTACCTTTTAGCCCAACCCATTGTCCTGTCCTGGGGTAGAGGAAATAGCAAACTCATGTACAAAGTAATTGCATTCTGTGGCTTGTTGACTGGAAGCAAGAGCGATTGTTTTTCATCAAGTTTATTTGCTAGCATGCTTTCCAACTTTTTGAGTGAAAGATGAGCTACTGGAATACAAGCCTATGTTTAAGGCCTATAAAACATGACATGTTGAGAGAGGGATATGTATGTATATGTGGATTTCCCCTAAGGGATTTCACAGAGGCCCAGACTGGACCTATCAATGCTGTGGGGATGCGTTTCCTTAGCCGGAGTGACCAGATGAAAGCGGATCTCACTACTGGGAGTTAGCACTGCTGGTGCTTTTAGTCCTGGAAACCCTTACGGCAAAAGGGATTGCTGACAGCAGCCCCTGCTCTGTTTTGCAATGCCAGAAGTTTGGTCATTTTCATGTCCCTTGCTCCACCTCTGCGCAGCCCCACTAGGCCTACGTTTTTGCTCTGTCTCCAGATAAGCATGACATGGTACGACAGTATCTACGATATCACGGACAGCAGGAAATCAAAGTAATGATAGGACTAGGAGAATAACCATTAATTCTGAATATAGTCTATCTTGCGCTTAGATCTTATTTGTATTCCTTCTCCTAGTCATTTTTAAGCCCTTAATAGCCTGTCGTTGCTGATAATTATCACAGTTGAGAAATCATTGCTGGATAATATATTGTTTCTAAAGGAGACTGAGGGGCAACAAATGAGGAGATTTGGTGTTCTGCAAATCATGGCTGTCTCTGTACAGCTTTGCTCTACTGGGAAAGCATCCTGTACTTGCCTCTTGGCTTTTCCTTCCAGTCTTTCAGGGCCAGGGTGGGGGGACAGGCCCTTGTGAGGGCACGTGCTGGGCCTGGCCATCGTGCAGGCCTTTTCCACAGCTGAGGGACATGGCGGGGTACAGACATCTCCCCTGAAGTGCAGAGGCTGCTTTCCTTGGCCTACAGGCTTACCTGCTTCTGGTTTAGCCAGGCGTACAGCAAATAAAACGCTTCCTGGTGATGCCAGCCACACGGGAGCAAGTTTTCAGGGGGCTCATGGACAGGAGCTCTCTCTTAGGAGCTCTCTCTCCTTGGAGATAAAGGTACAGCTCTAGCAGCTGGTGTCTGGATTCCTCCCATCCCCAACTTTGGCCCTGTCCCTCCCTAGCGTGGTGTGGCTAAGCTAGGTGCAATGGTTCCATTCCACCAACACGTGGGCCTCCACACCATCACCCCCTGCCAGGAGGGCCTGCACCGCCAGCAGGCCGGAGGAAAACGCTTCTCTGCGGCACGGTAACCAGGGTCTGGGCCGAATATTTCTTTTCTGCTTTCTTTTTTTTTTTTCCTTCACAGCTTGCCTTGCATTTTCCCTTTTAAAAGCATTTTTGTCAAATTTCGCTTATGAGGCTTGACATACTGCTGCTTTTTTTGCAGGGCAGGAGTGACAACGGGAGCTTCGCAGTGGTTGGAGTGAGGCTGAGCTTAAAAGTTTGAGCATCACAATGTCTGTGAAGGTAAAGTAGAAACAGAGAGCGAAGTTATTGGAGGTCTCTGAGAAACTTGCCGCTGGGTACGGCCAGCACAGGGGAGCTGCCTGCCTGGAGCTCCCGTTGCAAAATGAGTGCTGCTTTTTTTATGGTTTATGTGGCTTATTAATGGATTTTGGGATGTGTGGGACAACAGAGAGTTGTTCCTTCTTGCTCAAATTTGCTCAGGATCTCACTGGGGACTTTAAACATGCCAGCAATAAACAGGTTGTGCTTTTAATTTCTTGTGCTTTTAATTTGTCGGGGGGGGAGGGGGGCTGTTGGTTGTTTTATTGTTTTGTTTTGTTCTGTTTGTTTTGTTTTGTTTTTAAGTTCAGCCATGTCAAAAAAGGTTTATATCATTATTAAATAATGGCCATACTTAGGCATTAAGAAGCTCTGGTGCTCCTAGAAGCACTATGGCTCTGGCAGCGATGGGCTGTCCTGAGAACGTGCCAAACTTTCTTGCTCTCTCCAGGTTTCCTAAAGTGTATGAGTTAAGTGCCTGAAATTTGTTGGGATGTAACTGGCCCCCAGGGCCTGATCCAGAGTCAGGTGTTATTTCGTGTGAGTGGGTTCAGGCTTGTATTTATTGTGGGGCGATTTCAGGATGTCTGTTGACGTAGCACCAAGTGATACTCGATGCAGCCCGGTGTCTGCTGCAGGGCCGTGCAAGCTGACTGTGTCCATATTGCTGTTTGATGTAGTAGCTGAAAGGAGACAAACTACAAGGAATCACAATAAACAGGTTGCTGGGGACTGGGGGAAACCAATGTCCAAGGCAGAATTTCGGTCTTGGGAAACAAATGTCTTCAAAGTCAGGCAATATTCAAGAGATGGAGAATGGACTAGGGGGTATGGTAGGGGGGAAATGGTGGGTGTTTTTTTGCTTTTTTTGTTTGGGTTTTTGGGGTATTTTTTTGTTTTTATTGTTGTTTGGTTTGGGTTTGTTGGTTTGGGGTTTTGTTGGGGTTTTTTAATAGCTTTCAAGTTCTGCATTTAATTTACACAGTGAGTTACAGTCCAAACTGATTTTGAAGGCAAAGTTTTGCCCAAAAGTTCTATCTGTTGAAAGCAAATGTAAGTGAACTATTAATTATGAGGGCAGTGGGGTGACAAGGTGTCATAATTTCAGTTTGGATGCATTTACTTGTGAGAAAACTTGATGACATTTGAGTTTTCCGTGTTGTACAGAGTTGGGGAAAAGGGAGCCTAGCATAACAGCATCAAGTGAGGTAAAAGTGAAATAAATCTATAAAGTAACAGAAATCTGTTGAGAAATGCAGAGTTTCAGTAATGGGCAATAGCATAAAGGCCAGCATGGCCTACGGATTCTGAGTAAATTTAAATTTCAAGCAGTTTTTTATGCAGTAACCAGCTGAGCTGAAAAGGGAGAGGAGGAGGATACCAGACAATAAGAACTTGTCTCTTGGGTGCAGCTAAGTTCTAAATCAATCATATGGTGTTCTTGAAATGCCAGTGAATGTTTCCAAGCATTATATTAAAATTTCATGATCAATAGTGCTGAAAGCTGCACTACACACAGGCTAAAATAACTGCTGACAATTCACTAGTATATGAATTTAATAAAATGTTGTTCACCAGTGTTAGCTGCAGTGCACTGTCCAGATTATCCTCTTGATTAGAAATTACCTGTCAAAACAGTCTTTTTTTGTTAGGTGAACATAGATCAAAGACAGTATTGCTTGTTCTCTTGTGTATTTAGTGCCAGAAGTAGGTGGATGCTTATTCAAGCCTGGTCTAGCTGCTAAAGAACATAGCCTTTTTCATTTCTATAAACATATTATGCTCTGCATCAAAGGAAAGCCTGCAAGCCCAGCTGAGTTCAGGACTCCATCTTTCCAGTCAGCAGCAGTCCCTGCCCTAAAGACTTAAAAGTGTAAACAGACAGGAGCCAGTGGGACGGGAAGTGAGAGCAGGTATTTCAAAAGCAGGTACGATGTGATTGCAAAGGCTACTTTTATTTAACCTCAGAAAACCCAAATAATTCAGTATTAAACTTATGTTCCAAACATGGTTTTATCTGTCCAATACGCTTCTTAAAATGGGACTTAATTATCTAGGCGGTTCTTTAAAAAAATTACCTGAAGAACTGGATTTTTATTTTTCATTAAAAATGAGAAGTCCTTTTAGACACAACAACTTGAATATAGAAAAAAGGTTTGTGTGTTATGACACCGAGTACAAAGTTACATAAATTTTTAACTGATAGGTAGTTAAGGACTCCGTATGATGCTGTGGTTATCTCTGTGTTTACTTGCTAGCTCAGTGGTTTGCATCTTTTTTTCTTTCCATTTCTCCAGCGTGTGAGACACATACAAATCCTTCATCTGTCTGAGAGATTTTGAAAGCACTATTTCCCAGGTCTTGCAATTATTTGGATGGCCACAGGATATTCTAGGATGTTCTGGCTTTTGTTGAAGCTCTTCCACTTCTTGTGAATGAGCAAGTATTCAGAGGAGTGCAAGTTAAGGGCAAGACTATCTTTCAGAGAGCCGCCTAAAATGGGTGAAACCTGTCTTCTCAGCTGTGCTGTATGGACTATTCATGTTTTTTCATATAAATGCTTCTCTGAGTTCTTTGGGAATGGAATCTGGAATGCAGTGACCCCTCTGCTCGAGGAATTGGTTCCAGGAATGCAGGTATGCTGTTTGTTTAGTTGATAATTAGGTGCATATTATGCCATGTGAAATAGCACAATCTCAGGAATAAAGAATGAGAGCGTTCTGTCACATCTTATGCCTAGAGGTGTACTATCGTTTAATGATGATGCAGTCTCCTGAGATATGGGAAAACTGGATTTACATCACTGTTTATTCTTACAAGTTGTTATGCTTAATAAACAAAAAATGAGGGAACAGTTGGGGCATACCAGCACTGCTGTGTTCATGAACGTAACACTCTTAGGATCTCTGAGGCATTTCGTCGTTATTGGTATGTAAGAGCTTTCGGTAATTCTGCAGCAGCTGGCAACTTCTAGATGGTATCGCCTGGAGGATGTGGGCATAGGCTTGTCTAATATTGGGGAATACATGATGATGCTTGAGTAATGTAATATAATATTAAATATTTCGTTCTAGGAAAATCATTCATTAACTCCAAGTGACTCTGACCGTTAACAACCTTCAGTGCACTTCCCTAATTAGTCTGCTGAAGCCCCTACTTCGACTAGTTGTTCATAGCGTCAGTGAATTGATTCTTTTTCCCTTACAATGGCAGGTGTTGCTCTCCCAAACAGTTCTTTTTAACATAGTTTGAGTGTTTTGAAATACTCTGGTATTTCTGATGCGGCTGCTATCTGCCCAGGATTTGCTTGGAAGTATGAAGCATAAAAAAAAATAAATCTGATTTTATTGTATTTGTCAGGGATATGATAAACCAAAACAATATAACATACTGTAGGACTATACTAATTCACAGTAATGGCCTGGAAACCTTCTGTGGGAGACTAGTTATTACAAATTAGCAAGCAAATGTGTATTCACAAATAAGCAGTACCTTGCTCATTTATCTGGACAATTGTTCTTTAAATAATTTATGACAATACTTCATAGTGATTAACTAGTACAGATATCATAGTAGGATGTCTTGCAAGAGTAAAGAGGGAACGGTAATGTGCAACTTCCTTACAGATATTTGCTACTAAGTCTTTGTTTGAGAAACGGGCTGGGTCTAGTGGGAATAATTATGCTTGTGGAATATGCAGGATGTGCATGAGTAGCAGTCAGTACACCCTGGAGACCCTGATGAACCTAGAGAGAAAACTGGGGAAGACAAAATGTCCTGCTCCGTACGGGGTCCTGGTCCTACAATGCTACTGTCTGAGGGTTTTGGCTTGGTTAATTCTGCTTTCTGTTGCTGCAAGCATTGTCAAGGCAACTGTTTGGATTCATATTTAAAGTTATGTTTAGCTACTGCTGCTAGGTGTGAAAGATATGCACAGATGCCCTCAAAGCTCATCTTTTATTTTTTAATATAACACTGTTTTGAAAATTGTCAAGGAGAGGCAGGATAGTGTAGTGCTAGAGCACTAGCTCGGAAGACAAGGGATTATTTCCTCTTCTGCTGTTGGGTTCTGTGAGACAGGGCAGGTGCCAATATTTTTCTGTGCCACAGTTCACTAATTATTGTCTTATCTCACCTGATAGGCTGGGAATAATTACAGCAGGATACTGTGTGGATGCATATGCTGTATGTATTTTAGAGTAAGTCCAAAACTTGCTGCTAGGGGGTTTTGGTTCTGAAGCTGTTAGCAGCTTCAATATGACAAAGACACATTCCATCACCTATGGGAGTCATTGTCCAAAAACCTGGTATTTCAGAGATGATCTAATTTGACTAAAAGTCTTGGAAAATTGCTATGCCCAAACAAATGGACTGCTACTGTGATCAGACTGTACCTTTTGAAGAACAGACAGTGTGAGAAAGATATTTTAAATGACAAGCACCTTCCTCCCTTCGCCCTCCCTTCCTCCCCAAGTCACAAGTACAACTGGTTTGCAGTTTGATTTTCTAAAGCATCACCCATTCTAATGCTTCAACACCATTTTTGCCTATTTTTATGTAATGGTGTGGAAGAAAAGTGCCAGTGAGAAGTTCTTCCAGAATTGTTTTGGGTTAACTTTAGATTTTGTTTTAATATAATCTTCTGATCTCAAGTTTTGACTTTAATAAAATAAGATTTTGAGCTTTGCTTTAACACTCTGGTAGGCCACAGGAGCTATGTATCCCTTGAAGAATCCCCTGCTGGATCAAAGCATCTCAGCATGGCAGTGCAGAGCAGTACACCATATGGTTAATGCAGGGGAATGACACCCAGGGAAACCACTGCAGGAGACAGGGGTACGTGTTGACATGTAACAACTGTCACTTCCTCATATATGATGGCATATATTTGACTATAAATGCAAAGACTTTAAAGATTCTCTGGAGAATTTGGCTGTGCTCTAGGCAGAGCTGTGAGTGGGTGGTTGTGGCAGAATATGTGCTCTACAGCTCCAGTTTGAACCCTGCTGGTAAGAAAGGCAGGTGAGAAATTAGGAAATGCCAGGCTATCGCAGCTACCCCCACCCAAATGAGTTAAACTTGGCTTATTCTATTCCCTGCTACCCCTCCCCAGCCTGCCCCAACCCTGCAGAAAACACACTCTGAATACATTTTCTTTTCTTTTTCATTAATTGCTTGTTCATTTGAAAATGCGGTTTCAGTTGACTGGAACCTCTCCTGTACTAAGTGAATTTGATGTAAATTAGGTTTAGTCAAGTTGTTTGGGGTTTTTTGTTTGTTTGTTGTGGTTGGGGGGGGGGTTTGTTTGGGTTGGTTGGTTTTTAAACAATAGAATCTCTGAACAGTGAACTAGCTTGAAGCTTTCCAGCTCAGTTTACAAGGGGCCAGCAGGGCCTTGAAGCATCTTTGCTTGACCAGACCACAGACCATAACTCCTACAATAATAGAAAGTGATTTCATATGAGCCCAGCTGTGAATTTGCCAGGTTGTGACTTAAGAAATGTTAGGTCCTTCTTTTATCTGCTGGTCCAACTGGAAAGCTCCACAACAGCCCTGTTGTCTCTTTGGAACTTCTTGTCATCTCCAATATTTGTTAATTCACTGTGGGTCTAATACATGCTTGGGTTTGGGCCATCATTTGTTTGGATTTAGTATCTTTTTCCTCCCCAGGATGCACCTCTAGGGGAAGCTAAAGAAGCCATGACATGCTTAGTTCATTTCAAGAGCAATGGTCATCTTAAACGCGGATCCCCCCATTTCCTTTCTGCCAGTAGCTTTCCATCTTACCTCTTCTGTTAGTTAATTTATCCTAAACTGAAGACTGATTCTGAATTATTGCTGCTAGGAAGGGTCTTGGTCTTTAAACCAAATTTCACTCTCCCCTGCTTATTAGTGGTTCACATGATTCTTTGGGTATTGATTGCCCTGTAACAATCCTTGTGTGGTATGTAGCAAAGCAACCCTAGTCTTAAACAGTGCATAGATTATTCATCTGTAATAATTTGGGCAAAAAATTTCATTTTTGTATTAGTATGGTGGCTGTCACTGCAGTGTCAACACTTGCTCGAGGTTACTGTGCATTGGATAATGGAGATTTTTGCTCTTTTTTCTTTTCTTTTTTTCTTCCCAGTATGCTAAGAACAGGGAAATATCCATGGTAACTGTATGTTATGTCATGGCAAATGTTGAATTTCTGTGTGTGTGTGAAACAGTAACAGCTGCATGGTACCATTTCTAAGCATTTTCAGAGTATGTCTGTTGGGCAGGAAAAGAAGGTTACCTCATACATTACCAGCTTTAAAGCATCAGAGATTCAGTATCCTGTGTTTGTACTTCTCTTCATGCTTTGCTTTAATCTATTGCAGTGAGGTGCTGGGAAAATACGCCTTGCCAGCAAACTCGCCAAGCTTGTGAATCTTTGGAGAGTGTAATTAATGTCCTTTGAGTCTCTTCCAAGTGAGGAAAGAGAGGAGTGTAAATTTACTCTTACTTCTTACTGTTTCTGGGCTCAAAAGCTCCGTGACCTACTGGTTTTACTCAGAATCAAATATCACTTCAAAACCCTCTAAAATTGTTGACAGCTTCCAAGTTTCTTAACAGGATTTTGGCAAGTACCTAAGCTTTATTCTGTGAACTTTACTAACAAATCTTAGGGCACATTAGCTCAACATGAGCTGGCAATATGTGCTTGCAGCCAGAAAGCCAATGGTATCTTGGGCTGCATCAAAAGAAGGGTGGCCAGCAGGTCCAGGGAGTTGATTCTCTCCCTCTTCTCTGTTCTCATGAGACCCCACTTGCAGTACAGTGTCCAGCTCTGGGGCCTCCAACATAAGAAGGACATGAACCTGTTGGAGCGAATCCAGAGGAGGGCCACGAAGATGATCAGAGCATGGAACACCTCTCCTATGAAGACAAGCTGAGAGAGTTGAGGTTGTTCAGTCTGAAGAAGAGAAGGCTCCAGGGAGACATTATAGCCCTTTCCAGTACCTAAAGGGGGCTTACAGGAGAGATGGGGAGGGACTCTTTATCAGGGAGTGTAGGGATGGGACGAGGGGTAACGGTTTTGAACTGAAAGAGAGGAGATTTAGATTAGATATTAGGAAGAAATCCTTTACTCTGAGGGTGGTGAGACACTGGAACAGGTTGCCCAGAGAAGTTGTGGATATCCCATCCCTGGAGGTGTTCAAGGCCAGGCTGGAAGGGACTTTGAATAACCTGGTCCAGTGGGAGGTGTCCCTCCCCATGGCAGGGGGGTTGGAACTACATGATCTTTAAGGTCCCTTCCAACCTAAAACATTCTATGATTCTATGATATGCCACACCACACAGTGCACGGGCTGCTGCTTAAGACAGACCTTTGCTCTTACTGGATATGGCTGTTTCTCAAGTAATAGTCTCTTCACCGCTGTCCAAGTTATTTAAAACAAATATCTTTTAAAATCTGTGATTGCAATTCTTAATTTTATCACTGAGGTCCTGCTATAGGGCTGCCTCATTTATATCCTCCTACCTGCTAAGCTTTGGTAGCCAAACATCACTAACATATCTTGCAAACTAAAGACAGGTCTTCTATGAAAATATGAGCATGAATCTCTGAATTCTCATTCTTTGGTCCTGATGGGCTTTTTCTCTCGGATGTGCATGTGGGAAATACAATGCTCATTGATGCTTCCACTAAAGATAATTGTTTCTCCCTGATGATTCAAGTGCCAGTAGCAGTACTAGTTGCTGAGCTTCTGCTGCTCTTTGTTGCCACTGAAGACACTAAAGATTTTGGGATGTGAGGGAATGTGATAGGCTCTTCTATGCCAGGGTAATACTGATTGATGTGATACAATATTCAGAGGCGGGTATGTGGCTCTTGTGATGTTTTCAAGGACATTGTACATATCCTTTTTAACATTGTGTGTTTTCATTCCCATTTATTTGACTGTAGGTTCTGCAAATTTAGCTAGGACCAGAAATCCTCTAAGTTCAATAGTAACTACACAAATTTCATTACCCATGTTCACACTTTTTCCCAGCCCAGCATTTAAAAGCTAGGCAAGCAATGAATTTAATTATATTGTAAAATATTGGAATTATTTCCAGACATAATATTGAGACTCTAGGGACAGTGACTTTTTGAGTCTTGAAATATAACGTGCCTATTTAGGTCATAATTTCAGCTGCAATGTTATTTGCTCTTTGTAACAGATTTCAAGGAGGACTCAGCTTCTTTGTTTAGAAGAGTATTGTACTGTACAGTGTGTTTGGTAGATATGACCCAAACCACGTGGGTTCAGAATTTCTTCTGTGTTTCCAGTGACGTTAGTGGATTTATATCGTAGAGTGAATGTTATGTTTACTTGCTTGTCCAAACGATGCATTCATATTTTAGTTTTCAAAGAACAATAGCCTGTAACCTGTTCATACTTTGGTTAAAGGGAAACGGGGAGATAAAGGCGTTCACAAGAGTACTTGGCTTGCTGAAATAGGGCAGATACTACAAACCAACCTCTGGACTATGCTACTGCCATAGAGAACTGCAGGGGCAGATCTGGGTGCCAAATGATTGTATTTTCAGGATTCTTTGTGGAAGTACATATGTATAAGGAGACTGTTCTTCAGAATATCACAGCCACAGATGAGTTGCTTAAGGTAGGGACTGGTCTGCAGCATCGGAGACTTCTGTCCCTATCATTGCCCAGTATCCAGGATGCCACTTATGTGTACACTCAGTTTGCATGTGAAAAGCAAGTGGGAGAGACTGATGATCATCTGCTAATTCCAATGCAACTGAATATTAGAAGGATGGATGTGGCATTTGATGCTTTTTATAATAAGAATGCTCTATTGCCTATGACCCACTGTTATTCTGTTACACTGTTACTGCAACTTTCAAAACAGCCAAGTTAGGACTTTCAGTGAGAATTACAGATGTGTCTGTTGATAGTCACAGGTGCGGTTAGGCCCATGATACTCACAAATGTGTCCAAGCCCATACTCCTGCAGCCTTTAGTGGGGGTCAGTAGTGTGTTTTGGAAGTTTGAGTGCCTCTGATGGGCAGGTATGACTTCAGAACTGCTGCCTTCAGCTGAGCTGTGGTGCTTGGTTCTGGTGAGGCTCCTGGGCTGCATTGTAAAACATTTTGAACCATGGCTCAACCTGTTGGTAATGATAGCCAGGTTATTTGCCTGCACTGATTATTTAGACCTTGCTACGATGAATGAGTTCAGCTGATCTCTGCCTTTGGGTATAATTTTGTTTGTAATTACAAGTGCTGTTCTCTTAGGCCATTTGCAGCTTTCTCTTGGTTCTAATTACACTAAAAGAAAATTACTGGCTTTTACAGATTTGGTTTCCTCCTTTCCAGACATTTTCTCCAGATTGTTAATCCGAATGTTAAATAGGGTCATAGCAGGGAACCTTGATGCAGTCTGAGAGCTTCTTGTAGCATCAGTACAACTGATAGAGCTAATGGAAGTTAAAACTAGAAGACTCTCCAGCAGAGGAGACAACCAGATAAACATTTGCAGATCATCTTGTCAGTGATCCTGCCAGTGATAGTATGTTTTGCAAAAGCTGGGTCTGTTCTGCCCTCAGAGCGTTTCGATCGCCTTAACTCTGATCTCTTTTGTTCACCACCATCCCTCCAGAGGAGTATGTAGGAACCCGTGGAAGGCTTGGCGTGTAAAATGCCCAAACCATATGTTTGTTTTTCTTCACTGGGGCCAGGACTGCATTCCATGTGTCTGCAAATGAACAAGTAATAAGAGGAAGAGTAAAAGTAATAAGAGGAAGGGAGAACTGCTGGCTGCTACTTGCTGCTCATCCTGGGGAATAAAAACACCACTTTGAACTGCCATAAGAAGACGACTGAGTGCAAGCTTCTTGAATCTCTTGATGGTTAAGTAAATTATGCGTATGTGTGTAGATGGGTTATTTGGAATTATACAGTGAATTTAATTTAAATTGATCTTCAAAGGAATATCAACAAACTGTTTCATTTGTCAGGGGAAATCACCTTTTATTGTTTTTAAATGAGAATGGTAATTAGAAGGAAGTTTGGGTGAAAATTGCTTCTTGGGCTAGCTTGTTACTTCAGTATTCACTACATTACCAAAGGGAAATAGCCATGTCCCCATCTAATCTGTACTCATCAACAAGTGCTCAAAAACACACGTGGCTTATTAGTAAAGTCTATAATTAAAAGGAGGAAGGGAAATCCCTAGGACTAGCACAGACCTAGCATCCCTAGGACCTGAAAAAAAGGGTAAGCTTTCTCCCTTACTGTCCATTCCCCCCAAGGTTCACGTGGTCTTGTCCTAACTCAGAATTGTTGCTCTCATTGTAAGTGTTGTTTGCCCATGAAGTAGAAGAGCTATAATCTGAACATGCTAAGAAAACTAGTGCTGAGTTCTATCAAGTCGAGAAGCAGATACTTTTCTCTAAAGTAATATTCAGATTCATCATGATCAAATAGTAAGGTCACTGTTCCCTTAAGTGGATGTCCCTAACTAGCAACGTGGAAGGGTAAGGGCCAGAGTTTAGCCTAAAACCTATAAAGGAATTGGAATTTGTCAAATACTTAGTACTTAAATGTTAAAAGCAGATGGACGCTTAAAGATAGGAGCATCTAATGTCCTGGCATCTCCAAGATCTTCAGCTTCCTTTTCATGCATTCGTAGAGAGTGTTGATTCTCCTCCTGGCAACCTTTTTAAGAAAAGCTGCAAATAACGTATCCCATTTTAGGTGTACAATTAGTAGTTGGGTTCTGAAGTTTTGAGATGGCCTCTGTTGATTGGGCTTTGTGGGATAATGAACTGGTGCCTTGGGCTTTACTTGGTACTCATGTTCTCAAACATCCCTTGTCTGTTTCCACAGCAGTGTATGTACATTTATCTTAAGGAGAAAATGGTGTTTTAGTCTTTTGGGGGTTTTTAAGTATGGTTATTCATGGGAGGGAAGATGGATGTAAGCAGGAAGAATTATCATGGGCAACTTAACAGACAACTGTGTTGCAAAGTAGCTGTATCTTTCATACACAGTTCTTCAGTCCTGTCAGCAGTGACTGCCTGAATAATACACAAAGGAAAAAAAGTGTTTGGGTAGGTGTGGATTTCTACCAGAATGCAGTTTTTGAAACATTAGTGATATTCTTAAGGTGCGTACTCAGCACAACATATTCATTCTTGATTGCCTCCTCATTCTTTTAGCCAATTAAAGCAATTTATTGGGGCATGAATATGCAACAAAAGTAATTCTCAAAAGATTTTTTTCCTCCATCCTGGTTATGAATGTAGTCTGCATTTTTTACCATATGCCATTCCAACTGCTGGCACATGTTTACTAGTGTTATAACCTTCCACCTCATTTTGGGGAGGGACTCTTTACTTCGGATTCTAGTGATAGGATGAGGGGTAGCAGTTTTGAACTGAAAGAAGGGAGATTTAGATTAGATATTAGGAAAAAAATCTTTACTGTGAGGGTAGTGAGGCACTGGAACAGGTTGCCCAGGGAAGCTGTGGATGCCCCATCCCTGGAAGTGTTCAAGGCCAGTCTGGATGGGGCTTTGAGCAACCTGGTCTGGTGGGAGGTGTCCCTGCCCATGGCAGGGGGGTTGGAACTAGATGATCTTTAAGGTCCCTTCCAACCCAAACCATTCTATGATTCTGTGATTCTTGAATGGCTTTGATTAAAGCTATGTACTTTGCTATTGCTGGTTCTTTCTTTTGTTTTAGAATTTAAAATAATAATATAAAACTGAAAGGAAACCCCCGCCCCCCAAACCAGCCTTCACTGTGCATAATTCTTTTATCTATTGAAGGAGATGTGTTAGGAAATTTAATACATATTGCTTCTAAACCCATATATACCATGATAGGTGCATTTATAGATAGTAGGTAATATTGTGAATAACTAATGATGCAGGAATTACTGTGGAGATACCTAAAAGTCATGGGTTTTTTTTCAATGCTAACAACTAAGTAGGAAGTATAAAAATCTGTTTCCTGTTAGCTATGTTATTACAATAGTTGTGCTGTCAAGATACTTAATTGTTAATGGTGATTTTTTTTTTTTTTGTCTTGCATCACAGTTTCCAGTCACTTGAAATCTTGGAAAGCACACATACACATATAGCAAGTAAGCAGGTCTGCTCCACAGAGGCATCTTAATTCAGGGAGAATTTTAGAATCATTTATATTCTGCTTTTGTTGCTCTTGTAAATTGCTGGATGACTCTGGATAGAAGATAGTTCTTGTAAGACTGTGGATTGTACGTGTTGCACTTTTATAATGTCACCTTGTCAGCGTGTACCTGATCCAAAGAGGACTGGGAATCTTGTTTACAGCTGTTGGGCTAGCTAATGAATGACTGTAACTTAAAACTGTGAAGTGATGCTATTTTACACTTGTCTGTCCAGAGTGGGTGCTCTGGTTGCTGAGTGCTTTTGAGGAAGTAGCATGCGCTGTAGTTGGTCAGGTCCAGTGCCAGCAAGAGGCAGAAGACAATTTAATAACGACGCTGTCCACACAGATTGGCCAGCTGGACGCTTCCAAAGCAGGTGGCAGCGTCTTTGTACTTGAGAGAGAAAAATAAAATGTGAGAACTTTAAATTGGACACATCATTCCCTACTAAAAAGCTATGCAAATTAGAAACCTCTCATTAAATGCAAGCTAGAAGGAGCAGCCTCCCCATGTATTTGATCAGATTGTGTAGTTTTGATTGAAATTATTTCATTTTGTGCTGAGGATTTACCTTTTTATAAATTATGTTTAGTTAACTTGAATGTAATGTGAGATGTCTGTCTCTGGTCCCTAGATAACACTGAAATTATACTAGTTACAATTTTACAAATCTGACAAATCCCTGGTAATCGTTATCTTGGTTGAAATCTAATTAATAGTAATATAGCGTTACAGTTGTACCTCCTTTGTGAAATTTAATAGTCACTTGGTGACTTTCAGACTCTAGCTGCCTGGTAGGCATACATGCTGCAGTGGCAGGCAAGGAACACGGCAATACGCAGTTTACTGTGACGTGCAACACTTAAGAAAGTTCCTGTTGCTGAAGGAGGCATTTGAAAGAGCTTTCTATTTGTGTGTGGGTTTTCTGGGTTTTTGTTATTGGTTTTTGTTGTGGTTTTGTTTTTTTTTTTAATGGAATATCAGTGCACCCTGGGAAAGTGCTCCTCTATTTTTTTTTTCTTTGCTTTAACTCTCTGCATGTGGCACGCATATAAATTGGAGAGAGCTGATTAATTTTTTCACTTTTTTTTATTTCCAGATCCCTGTGAAATATATACTGTTCCATATGTTTGCAGGATTATGCTTTGCTGTGTTGTCTTGAGTTCCTTAGGCAGAATAAGGAATGTTTTTCCTTTAGTATAGCATTTAGTATTGTTCATCTGAAGCTAAATATTTTTCCCCCTGAATTTAGCTTGGTTATTGCTTTGGTTCAGAATCAGAGTGGAAGTCAGGTCAAAGCCATAATAAAACCATTCCATTAAAGGTCAGAATTTCACTTGCTCTCCCTCTGAATATTAGTACGTGTCTGAAACAGCACACTTGGATCATCAAGTTCTCTGCCAAAGCAGTGGGGTCAACCTGAACTCATGCAGTATAGGGAAGGAAAGAGGAAGGTGAGCATTCAACTCAGTTTTCTGGTAATTCGAGCCCTCTTACAAAGCTTTAGACCTTCTAGCCTGTTTTCAATGCAGGTAGTTGAAATTTGTGTTTCTAAAGAACTTCCTCATCTGAACAGACAAACTTTGGTGTGTCTGGATTTCACTGCAAGCACAGTGCCCAACTGCATGGGTGGATCACAGGACAGCTTAGCTTTGGGGTATGTATGAAAGGTCACATAACAGCACAGCAAAGTGCTTTATTGGTTTGGTGCTACTTGTGATTCAAACAGAGCCGTGATCAACCTGGAAAGATTGCAACAGAAAAAGTGAACAGCAAGAGGGACTTTTTCTTCTCCAGAATCTTTTTTTTCATTGGTTGCTACCCGTTGGAGGTTTGGTTAGTGACTGCTAGGAGTAAGCCCATGACTCTCTGGATCTGTTTCAGACTTGGATACACCCTTTGGGGTTCTTTCATTCAGGTAGCACGGCAGATGGGAATGCATCACAGTCCTGTGTGCTGGGGTTAAAACCACCCGGTAGCCACTCCAGCAGCCACAGCATTGCATACTTGTAATACAATAGATGTAACTAGTAATAAAGTATAAGATCTTCTCTCATGACTGTGTTGATAATTTCTCATCTGATCAGTTGCTTCACATTCAAACTCTAATTGCCGCTACCACAGTGTGTTCTCTTTGCTAGGCCACCTAATACTGAATGCAGTATCTGGAAGGCTACCTGCTTTTGCTTGTCCCTTGCGTGCTAGCATTTTTTTGAGGTGGTTGGAGTTGGTTTGGTGACAAGCATTCTTTGTTAATGCAGATGAAAAGTTGGGTGCTAGAATACTGTTAACCAAAGGAAACGCTTTTGTGCTTTACAGATAAGCAAGCTTTATACTAGACAGAAGACCGCATAGCATAATTACTCATTGATAGCACCTTTTGCTAAGCAATTGCATCTGTCCTGTTGACAGTTCAACCATTTCAGATGCCAGTCCAGCCGCTGGAATTGACTCTACTAGACCAGTGTTGGGCTATAGAAGAAGCAGCATATTCACAAAAATCTTAGTGCATTAGTTTTCATTTTAGTCCTGATGAACACAACCCTGAAGCAAAACAGTAGGAAGGGCGGAGATGAGCAGTAAAAAGCAGAACCACTTTGAAAATACCTAGAAGACTTTTAAAAGATAGAAAACCAAAGACAACTAGAGACAGCCTACAGGCAAACATAACTTGTCTCTAACACACATCTAGTCTGGAATTTCATCATACCTCTGATTGAGGAAAGAAAGACCAATTATCCCAGGAAAACATGGATTGCATTACATATGCATTGACTGCCAAAGGGGGAGAATGTCGATTACTTAACACAAAAGTGCTGAAGCCATTAGTACAGCCTTTTAGAGTTGAAATAAACATGTGTATTATATGCCTGTGAATCCCAGTGGACAGCACAACTGGTGTCATATTCCACAGCGGATCCATTAGCAACATAATGTCATCTAACCACAGGCCATGCTAATGGTTTAAATTAGAATGTGTGGGGATTTTTTAATTTATAAAAGACACTGCTGCATGATTACAATAAACCTCTTCAGCTTAAAGCTGCTGCTCTTGTATGAAAACCCTCGTGATACATCACTTCAAGCAATATCAATGAATGGGAAGGTGTGAAACTAAGCTTTCCAAGCGTGCAAGAACTAACAAAATGCATCCATGTGGTGCTCAGCCATGTGGCTCAGATAAAAGGGCTGGGGTGTCTTTAAAAGCAACTGCAATACCGTATGGGGCAGGTGACAAAGGAAGTACAATGGTATGTTTGTGCAAACCTGTTTTATAGCTGAAGATAATTGGCTCCACCATACTATGGGCAACAATGCCCCACTGGCAGTAGTGGTGCTAATTGCTTGGGGTAGAGAAATGGGCAATTATCATGGGCCTAATGCAGAAAAGAATCTGTGTAAAGCAAAACTTTAAAAAGTTTTTCAGCGCAGAAAACAGAAGGACGTGTGAACTTGGAGGCTGCTACCCTTCTTTTATGATTGCTTTAAATGCCTCTGCCAGAGGTATGAAGGCTACTGCTGGGGCTTCAAACCTTTTCAGAAAACACAGAACTTGTGCTATCCAGCTTCCCACATAATTCCTCTATGAAAGCATTTCACCAGAAGGCTGTGTTACAGTAGGACACCAGTAATTCATGCTCTCCTATGGAGCTGGAGGGCAGACTGCTAACCTTGATATTGTATGGCTAACTAATAGTACTGCTAGCAGTACTTCCCTTTAAGTCTTCTATCTACATATACTCTCTCCTTCAGTAAATGCAGACACGTTTTCCCTCCTCATCCTCCACATCACGTATGGGCCTGAAAATTCCTGTTCCAATTAGGAGTATCGGTTAAGCACAATAAATAAAGAGCTGCTTACAAAACATGTCTCATGTAGTTTGGTGTGGGGATGAGAGAGAAATGAAAATAATCTCCATTTCGATGAGTAGAGAAGCAGGATAGTGACCCTGTGTTCATAAAACTTATCTGAAATAGTTCTCACTTCTTTTAAATGAGATGCTAACTCCACCACAGAGTTCCTCCCCTAAGGTACTGGAATGTGTCAGTAAGCTCAGTTCTCATACCTTAAGAGCACTCATTCTCACTGCAAAGATTATTTGATCATAATTAGAGAGGCCTTCAGTCTAAATGCAGTAGTGCTCTTACCTTGGACTGGCTGGCCTACTGGAGAGTGTGAGCAGAGCTCGCAAACTACTTAGTGGACACATCACAGCTTCCCTGCTGTACCAAGAGGCACAACTTTTTCATTCTCAGTAAAAGCACTGTGGAGTGGCAGCAGTACCTGTTTTCTAAATGGGTTTGCATGGGTCAGCTACTAGAGTGGAACAAACCCATGCTGTGCTCACAGAAATCAAAAAGTATTAGTACCATATCCCCGAGAGAAGGAGGAAAACTGTAATCCAATTTACAGAAGGAAAGCAGGGTGAAGCGTGGTGGGAAAGTGATCCTCTTCAATCTGTACTGGAAAAGAGAGCGAGACAGGCTTCGGGGAAGGAAATTATGTTAGTATTTCTACAGTGAAATAAGCTCTAAACAGATAAATCCTAACTCCTCACTGTACAGTGTCCTTCTTTGGGAAAAACTCTGTGTGTTTTGTTCTACCAAAAGGATTTCCGAATTCCACTGGCTGTTCACATGTTTTATGTATGTATCTATGCTTATTTTAGGAGCACCATTTGAGGGAATGTTTTAATTTCCTTGCTGTGTGCAGTTAGACCCTCCCGTACATTATTGTTTATATACGCCCTTTGGTGAAAGCCAAGTACACGCTAGGAATTTGATCTGATGAATGAAGCTGAAATACTGGCCTCTGACTGCAATATGGAAGGTGATACTTGCTTCTTTTTAAACATTTTCTTAAAGTCAAAACCAACTCTCAAACTGCCTTTTCCCTGACAGAGCTAAAGGAAGTTGAAATGTTCATTTAGTTTTTGTCAGCACGAGGAATGGAGACTTTCTATGAGAACTGATAATGAGGGCATTTTAAAAAGTACCTGCACTCGACACCCAGAACTGTGTGATTTCTCTCGGACAGGCTAAGGAGGTTAAATTGCAGCCTTAAGTAGTGTTGTGGTACTGCACCTGTGACTCCTGGCTCTAGAGCTAACTCTGATCACTGTCGGGGCCAACTGACAGGACTGGAGCAGATTTCACCAGCTCCATGCTGAGCTCAGGCAAAGTGGCACAGCTCTGCCCCCGTTCTTCAGGTCTGCCGTGCCAAGTACTGTTCTGTGTTGTGCCCATTTAGCATTAGCTTAGTGCACAACGTAGAGAGAACTCACCAGTCCCCCAGTATCTAGAAGCTTGAGAAGCCTTGGTTGCTGCACTGGTAGAGAGCATCTTTAATCGTGTTCCTAGTCCTGTTGTGGCAGATGCTGTCAGCTGCTGAGCTGCAGGGAATGGCTTTAGCTGCTGAGCTAGTGCCGCTACCTTCCTGCTCTGCTTATTCACTATGGAGCATGGCCTTTTTCTTCTAAGAAATGTGTGAAATAAAGTAGGAGATAACAAAAAAATGAGTTGTTCTCTAGCATCTCTGGTCCGCTAAAGAAGGCAGCACTGGTTTGCTTTGTGTTATGGCACATCATACCTCACTGGCATCTTGCTTTTGCTGACAGGGGAGGTCTGTAACTGCGTTGGTTAGATTGGGATATCCAAAGTCAAGGTAACAGTGAGATAGAGTCTCTCTGTGCTGAATGTGAAGAGAGTTCGCTGGTTTTGAGCTGGACAGGGAAAGGCTGTATTCCATTTGTGATTTCTGAGCAGCGGTTTTTGAAAACTCTTGCTAAGCCCCCATTAACTAGCTTATGGTGAATGGCCCAATGTTGCTTTCTTGATCCTTGACAGCCTCTGTTAGAGTGAAAGGCCTTTCCATGTGACTTATGCCAATTTCTTTGCTGGTGACCTAGCTTGCTACCTTGGGTACCTTGAATTTTGTTTTTTAAAATGCTGGGAAATACAAACATGCATAAGCACTATTAGCATCCTCTAATTTGTTGAGCTAGCTGAATACAAGTCTGGTTTCCCATTTGCTATTGCTGTTGTGGGATTTATCACGTAACTGTGAACAGTCTCATGTAGTAGACCTTGTTCTATAATATTACCTACCTTCTGCATACACTTTCTGCTTCAGAACCTTAAAATATGCTTAAAATTTTCAAAATTACCAAAAAGAGTTCTGCAGGAATTAGACACCAACTTCCTCAAATGCTTAAAAAAATAAATAAAGCTGCTGCACGTTCTGAGGCATACCCGATATATGAGGAGCAAACTCTGAATCTGAGTTTTCCGTGAGTCTGACTTCCCATCTTTAAATGAAGATTTTTGAAAACTTCACTGCACCTTTTCCTAAAGAGGCTTGATTGCTATTATAAACAGCATTCAGTATTGCTTGGAACCTTTAACTGAGACAGGAAATCAGTTTTACAGTTCATGTTTGTATGAGAATGTTTCAGAAATGCACATTCCTGTTTTTTCCTTAGTTCAACAGAAGTTACACTTGAATTTGCATTTCCCCGGTTAAGGAATTTGTCTTCAGTTGGGGTAAGAAGGTAAAACTTCAAAAACTGTGTCAAAAATGGGAATGCAAAATAAAAATTGGCAGCATGGCATAGTTTGCTCATCATATTTTTAAATATCAGACATTAATGTGTAATGTAACAGAGGTGAAAGTACAACACTCAAAGTGAACATTTGGTGTTGAAATGTAGTCGAGAGAACTCTGAACAATCTCTTCTGTAGTTGTCATGTTTTTGCAGATTGTTTGAATATTCCCGCCTCAGGGGGGAAGCTGATCCAACAGAGAAGTTTGGGATGGGTTGTAATAAAAACAAATGCCAAGTGGTTTTCTTCTGAGAAACTCTAGTTTGCCAGTTCTGCCAGTTCTGATCTTTTCATGGGGGTTGCGTTCAAAATGCCTGTGCAACTCTCCCCAACATGTACAGCTCCAGTGGAAATCCTTGGGGTGAGATTATTTTAGCCTGGTTATCCAGAGCTAGCATTCTTCACTCATTAATATGGTCTATAAGAGGCAAATTGAGCACATATTTGGCCTGAAACATCAAAATCAGTCACTGAAGTAAATCTAGAAGGGCAGTTACATTTACTTGTCGTTGTTGTTTTTCCCTCTTTGAGGGAAAGAGTCATCTTTTGTCAGATGTCTTCTTTGGCACCTATGGTAGCAGATACTTGAGGGACTTTGCCTGTGCATGGTAGCAGCAAGGAAAAACCAGGGTAGCCAGGAGAACCGAGGCTTTGAAACTGCAGCAAGAGCCTAGCATGGAGGGGGATTGGGGTATGAAGCTGGTGTGTTTCATTGTGTTCATTTGAGGGAAAAGGAAAAAGTAAACTTTTGAGAAACTTGGGAAGCTTCAAAACGAATTTTATTCTCTGTTTTTTATCATAGTGCAGACTGATTCAGAGAAGCCTTCAGAGACTTCACTTTCTCATCTTTGGTACCCCCACTAGGCTTATTAGGGTTGAGTTGCCTCAGCTACAACTGAGCAAAATAAAAAGTGAGATCATCTATTATTTTTTGACCATGTATCTTGATGACTTGGCTTCAGTAGTGACACATGGGACTTTCTCTTCCACAGTAGATTCCTTCCAGCATCTGCCTTGGAGAGTCTTCAGTGCCCTCGCCATAGCCTTCACTGGAGTGCCAACTTAGCAGGGACCTCTTAGTTTCAAATGACATGATAAATTGCTATGGTGACAGTTCTGTTGTGCAGAGCTGCCAGCAGGAATGGGTTAGACTTAAAGGAAAACTTAAAATAAATTAAACCCTTGCATTGTCTTAGTTTCAAGCTGATGAATGATGGAGTAGTTTCTTGTTTAAACTCGGTTCTATTGAAAAGGGATCCAAAAATTCTACCATTCTTTTGTGTCTCTACCTTCTCCTTGAGTAAAGACACTTGGACTACACAGAGCATTTCAGGTATTTCTCTGGCCACTTTCTCTGTCCTGCCTCGTATCTCCTGCTTGAAGACCTGTCAGTCAGATTGACCCTCTGCTATTGGGAACTCCTAACTACGGGGAATTTCTGTTCCCCTTTCTGCCTTAGAGTCCGTACTCATTTACTATGTGGCACTGTATTTCAGGATTTCACATTTTTCCCCTATCTTACAAGTACAGCTTTACATCCAAGATATTTTGTCATGTATTTGATTTGTTTAACAGTCCTTACCAGTCAAATGAATCATCTTATTCTGAGATCAAGTTCATCTGTGTAACAGATCCATCGTCATTATTATTAATGAGTTTCCCACTTTTCAGTACTGCGTGAATCCTACTTACGAGGACTTAATAATGATCTGGAAGAAAAAGATACTGTGTTGTTGAATGTTTCCCACTTAAATTTTTTCTGTGCTCTACTGCTGCAGTAGTTACTGGCTTACAAGTTGCAAAGATACGTATTTTTCTGTATTGCCATGTGAGACTAAATCATATATTTAAGAGTCCTCACTGTCTGTAGAAAAATATCAACAATATGACTGTATCTTTTATCTTGCTGACTTTTTCATACCGGTTTCTACTACGTTTAAATCAATGTCAAGCTTATCAGCCTAGGAATTGACTGGATATTGCCTGGATTTTTATAGGGAGGTGCAAAACATTTAAGAATACGTTACTAGATCCCATTGAATAAAGGCACTACTGAAATATGAATAAAGAACTACTGATATACTTAAAAGTGTTAATACCTGTCTTCTTTCTTATGAACCTGTATTCTAATCCATCCTATCAACTGAAGGGATGCCACAAATAAATAAAAGGGACAGAAAAACCCCAACCCTCACCCCAAAAAATTCTGAGTATAACAGAAGTGTGAACAGGGACAGTATGGTGAGTATGGTCTGTCATATGCGTGTGATTTGATTGTTTTGTTTTGAAGGAAATTACATTAGGTGAGGCAAAGATAGATGAAATAACCTAATCTCTGTTCTACCTGTTTAGCAATGGTGCCAGCTATGCTTTTGCACATGGGGACATGACTGAAGAATTTGTTGTGGTGTTCTCCTGAATGCTACTAAAAAAATTAATCCAGATAAATTTGGACTGATACCTGGTGAACTGAAGATTGTCAGGAAAACCATAAATGACAAAGAGCAATGTATTGTGTATGATGAAGGGAGGAGAAATAGTCAGAGGCTGCTGAGGGGTGAGGTATTCCTCAGTTTTCATTAATGATCCATGAGAAGAAGTAAACAAAATATGACTTGGTTTCATAGATGCTGCTGTGTTCTGAAGGACCGAGAATGCCGTTTAGAGTACAAAAACAATGCAGAGGGGAATAAGTGGGATTAGAAACAAGGAGAGAAGATGGAAAACCTAGTCTGTGTGTCTAGAAGGAAAGAACATAAAAAGCACGAGTTTGTCTACAAACATAGACTTCGTTAGAGGAAAAACTTAAGCAACAGGAATGTTTAAGGAAATCTCTATCCTCTGACCAAACTGAAAAGGCTGATGAAGTGTAATATGGCCAATCATGCTAACGTGTTTGTGCTGTTCTGTATACATGCAGGAGCATTGTTACATACACAGTGGGCAGTGGAGTGTGTGTGTGTTTCCAAGTAAGGTATAAAATAAGCTGTCTCTATGGGAAAGGTGTTCTTTAATCAGCAGGTCTGTTCTATATGGAAGGGAGGCGAGATTGTCTCAATCTTTACCTGCATACATAGAACATAGCTCTTCTGATGCCAAGCATCTGGCCAACAATTTCAGGAATGTGAAAACAAACTTTCCAGCCTCAACTACCAGCTGATAGGGCATCTGCAGGTTTCCTAAAGCCCCTGTGAGCAGGGCCTCATAGCAGAGAAACTTTGGAGGCACAGTGGGTAGCTTGTGAAGCTGCCACTTGAGGTGCAAGGATAAGGTGATGGGGAATTTCATGACTGTTACGCATAGCTGTAGAGCCACGTCCTCTTATTTGCTTTTGTTACTAGCACCTCTGGGTTTCCCCACTGTCCCCTGGTGTCTTTATTGGGAAGGACTATGAGCAAACTTTTTTCCTTATTTATCTTTGATTGATTTCTCCAAACCTCTTATCGTTTCCTTCCATTCCTCTGTCCCCTTTGCCAGGTTGAAGAGTCCTACTCTAATTGAATATTCTTTGCATAGAAGCTGTGCTGTTACCTTTGATTGCCTTTCTTAGCTTTTTTTATTAGCATAAGAATAGTTAGGATTTTTTTCAAGGGAGAGAAATGGAACTTTTTCTCTTAATTGCCACTAAATATGTATGTACTGTTTCCTATCAGTGCAAATTCAGGTTTCTGAAAATTGCCTAGATAGACGATTAGAGCAGAGATGGCCAATTTCCATATCCTGCAAGTTGGGTACCCAAAAGCTCATTTGTGCAAGCAGTTCAAAGTATGGTCTGAACAGTAAGAAACAAGGGCAGAGAGGAACTGAGGAGCTGGTTGCAAGTGGGTATCCTGCTGCTTCCTTGAGCTTGATCTCTTCCCTTCCAGTGAGGGAGGTTGGTCATTGCTTTGCAGCAGCCTTTGGTTGTTGGCCTCACAGGTGCTCTTCAGTCGCTTTTCCTTACAAATAGTGGTCGAGATTCCCTGTGCTCCAGCTTTGCAGAAGTGGCACTTTACATTTCTGCCATCTCTTGTACTGGATTGTGTTTTTAAGGGATATCAGAGCCCTGGTCTCCAACAGTGCATCTACAGCACACCAAATTTGTACTCTGTGCTCAGATGCAAGCATGTCTGGAATACTAATATATTGCTCCTACGTTGCCTATTTTTAAGATTATGAAAAAGCATAAAGTGCATCAACTAAGACAACTTATTTTTGCTCTCTGTTTTGCCATCTAGTGAAAATATATTTGGCAAACCTGCTAATCAGTGCTGACTGGTCTGCTGTGTGCTGTCTTATCTATGTTTGACTATCTTGTCCATTATGATTTGTTGAATATAATTTTGTTTGTTATAGCCTAAATTTTGATGAAAATTCTTAACATGTCTGCTCACTCAAAATGAGATTTATTGAGGATGATGGAAGAACACTTATAATGTGCAGTGTACTGAATGAAAATACACTCATAATAATTGCATTTGTTTTATATCTGCATTGGTAAAAGATTGCAAAGAGTTTGAATTAAGGCAAGATGACTGCCAAAAACAGGACAGGATACAGATTACAAAGGGATGCAGAAAATTTTCCTTTGCCTTGCCTTGTTTCTCTCAAGACTGAGTATTTTATCTCCAAGCTGCACAGTATTTATGGGGTTTCTTCTGGACCCCTGTTCCTGGTAAGAAAAACTCATACAGGTGTCAGTGAAACTCCTGAGATTTAAGCCTTGAACAGAGAACAAGTTTTGCATGCGCTTGCTTCCAGTCATATGTAGCTGCTCCCTGGACTGTGGGTAGAAGAAGGGGCTTTGGGAGAGGAATGTGACTGCTTCAGAGTCATGATGCTACTGGGCAGAGCTAATGAGGAGAGGCTGTACTACAGTCTGGTCTTATCCTCTGCCTTCCCTTCCCTACCGGCATGTTCCTGGCTCACTTGCTGTCTTGTGGTTGTGGTATCTGAAGCAGAGATTGTCCCTTGCTATGTGCAGGTCTGGTATAATGAAATCTGGAAGTGGAGGTATTGGTGTCTAATAAGGGTAAATAGTTCAAGAGCATGGAAGAGCTCTGTCCTTGGATTCTGTCTGGCAGCCCTGGGGCTTGGAGTTGTTCATGATCTATTAAGGTCTTGCTGGTACTCAATGGCCATGCCATAATGCTGATTATCTTTTTCTATGCCTTGCTGAAATATTTTGGTGCAAATATGGTCCTGTTTTTTACCCTTATAGCTACCGCATGACTGTTAATTGTTACCCTTAAAGGCCTGGCAAATTTTTAGTATATGTGCTAAGTCTCAAGTGTCCTGCACTTTTGTATATGATTCAAGATGGGTAAGAAGGGTCGTAACCTTAAAAAACCAAACCAAAACAAAACCACACCGCAAAAATCTCCAAGCGTTCCCCAACGCTATTCTTGTCACCTTGCTTTAATCTCTTTCCTAGCACTAACTGGGGTAGTCCTAAAACTTCACTGTAGTTCTGTCATCAAACCATGTAGCGCAGAAAGGTGGTGGTATGTGAAATATGTCGAACAGAAGAGAAGCATGCAACATGGCCTTGCTTGGTCACTTCAAAATCATCATCTTTCTTGCTGTACGCTGTGTGCAGCACCTGGCGTCATCCTGTGTCCTGCAGTAGCATCCCTCTCCCATGCATTTGTAGAGCGCCATTCAGTGAGGTTAACCATGCTGTAAAAAACATCTATTCAGAGAAAATGGCATATTTTCTGCATACTTCTGGAATTTAGAAAAAGTTGCTTCATTTCTTCTTCTCTTTATTAATTAGAAGTTAAAAAAAATAATAATACTCTAGTTATCTTCTAGTAGGTGAGTCCAGGATAAATAGTCACATGGACTGTTCTCTGGGAAGGGTGGTGTGGGCCCCGTGAATGGCGTGTTGTCTCTGCTTCAGGCTCACTGATCTGCTGGAAAACCTTAGGCAAGTGCATCTACCACTACACTTGTCTGTCTTGTCAACTTCTTCTTGGGGTCGTGACTGATTTTTGCTACGTGTTTGCATAATTGTTGCTGTTTGCATTCCTATACATAAAAGCACTGTGGCTTGCTTTCTTTCACTTGTTAGGAGAATAATGTTGTCATCTGTATTATCTAGAGGCAGGCTGGCTGTGACTTCTCCCCCTTGACTCAAGTCAGCAAGGCCTTGCTAAAATGCCTTGCATCTAGTAATCTGGTTAATAAGTCAGTAACCCGATGATATGTAAGGTAAAACCTGCAGAGACTGTGCTTCCATGTCTAAGTCTATTAAAGTGAAAGAACAGAAGGCTTACAGCCTAAAGCTTAATTAAACAAGTGGATTTTCAGCTAATGTACTGGAGAGAGGAATTGCTGTGTGTAAATGATAATAAGAGACTTCCCTGTTTAAAAAAAAACAAAACAAAATAGAAGGGAAAAAAAACTAAAGAAAAATAGCTGTCAAATTATTCTGAAAGCCACTGGTTTACGTGTCAGTCAGAGGATCTTGCTGCTCATGGCAACAGCCTTTACTGACACAAGATTAGAAACTGCTTTTTCAACTGTCATCCAGGACTGTACAAATAATTGATTTTTAGGTTCAGCTGCCAAACTAAAAATAACAATAATAATAATAAAAAATGGTTTAGAATGGATCACATGTAAGACTTCCACCCCCCATCCAAATGGAAAAACACCATTATTTTACGTGAGAAACACTTACATTTTTTAATATTATTTTTCAATAAAAGTGAAAAAATAAATTGATAGGTTCTTCTTATAGATGCGTTAATTGGTTTCTGTTCTGATATGGCAAAGATAGGGGGTTTTAAATATTTCATACTGGATTTGAATATTTCATAATATCAATTAGCTATACTTTTTTCACATAAAGGGTCAAATTTTGAAAGCTGTATGTGGCTATGTACTGTATTGTTCTCAAGGGTGACAACTTGAGCATCTGATAACATCTGATTGCATGTTCATAAGATTCATAAGGGGAAAGATTGTGCTGCCTTCAGGATTTGAATCCTCATTTTCCCTTCAAGTAATCAAGTACTCGAAGCCTCTAATGTAACAAAACGCAAGTGAAAGCGCACAACTCCCTTTCATCTCCTTGTAGGTAGGTAGGTCCAAATAATATCTTGTGACAACACGGTGAAATCAAAGATGGTGTGTGTCTTCAGGATGTATTAAAGTGCCTTTTGAAATCAGCTGGGAGTTAGACCCCACTCACTCCGGGTGCTGGCACCCTACGCTTACGAGCCCCTGTGTCCACGGTGCCACTCCAGTTGCTGATACTTAAGTTCACGCACTCCAGTCTTCCCAGTCGCTAGCACTGCAGAGCCCTATACACACCCATACACACAGAAAAGAGGATCCCTCACCCAGCAAAATAGATAGAAATGGAATTTCATAAAAAAATAGGACAGACGGTGCTGATCAGGGGCAGGGTATTGTCAGACAAGCGTACAGGGCAGCCCTGCTAACAGCAGATTTGTCCTTTTTATCCCCTTATCCCTCTCTTTCCCACAGTTGTTCCTCTTCAAATCACCTAGATCCATCCTTTTCCCTGCCTTCGATTCTTCTCCTAAACATCACGTAATAAGTCCTATGCAATCCCCAAATGCTCTTTGCATCCTGTAACGTGTGTCCTGCCATTGTGCGTCTGTGCTCCTTTCTCTGTGTGCAGACCAGCTTTTATCACGTAACCTAATGCTCTCATCTTGGCTTATTTTTTCAGTCATTTCATATGTTTAAGGGGGTCATGGTGCCTCAAGGGCCATGTGCATTCTCTCTTCCACGAAAGTCTGGAGGTTTTTTAGTTGAATACAGGACAGCCTTCAGTAGCACCGAGCTGTGTTTCAAGAAAAATATCTCTGGGAGTGTGTTGCCTGAGTTTTTGCTTTCGCTGAGACTCTGGTCTTGGAAAGACTGAGATCAAGAGGTGACTGAATTTACTGGGAAATGGAGTGTAATGTCAAAGAGACTTAAATATTTTGCCACCGCCAAATTGGAATTTTGTCCATTTCTGAGAAAAATGTCAACACTTGTCCTAAGTCTGGAAGAAAACATTGATTTTTTTGTTTATTTTTTTTTTAACTCGGCTCTATTATTCAGTTTTTAGTCCTTGTGACTTCTGGTTTCATCTATCACCTGCAAATGCAAAAAAGCCCTTAGATAAATTGTCTCCATTCTGACAGATCTGTCTTCTAGCAACTTTACGCTACACCGCTTAGTGTACCAAAACCTACATTAAACTCAGTCCATTAGTAGTAAAAGGGCTCTGGTAGAAGAACCTGCTAAAAAATAGGTCCTAAAACTTTGTGCTGTTGTTAGAAGAAAGTTTTTTTTAATCCTCTGTCAACAGTCCAGTCACTCTGTGGCTTTTACTGATGTTGGAGCCAATGGAAACCTGTTCTCTGCATCACACTGGGTTTCCATAAAATACTATTTGTGGAACTCAGCTCTCCTAGTTATTTCTGTTGCCACTAGTACTGGAGACAAAAATGAGTTTATTTCTGCAGCTACCACAAAGTCACCATGCTGTAGGGAAAAGGGAACTGCCATGGAGTAAGATATTCTAGGGACCTTTCTCCTTTCTGACCAGAATCCAGTGACTGGTATTGACTATTGCTCTTGGCAAGCAGGAGACGTAAAAAGAAGGTATCAGTTCAGAAATAACCTGGTCCTCGGGAAAGTCCTTTCTGTTCATTTTGGCAAACCTGCCTTTCTGGTTGTTACGTTCTTGGAAGTATCTGTGGAGCAGCTAACCCCTCTGTGCTCTGGCTGTGCTCCCAACCCAGGTGGCTGTGGCTGCAGCGGTCCTGAGCTGCACACAGGCAAGAGGTAGCTCTGCTTCTGTGCCGTCTGCGCAGATGTATCTGCAAGAAACAAGGGCTTTCAAATAGAAAACCAACAGAATACCAGGAACGAGACAGGAAAAATAAGCAGCAAACGTTAATCACTGGGATGCTAGTAAAGCAGTTCTTAAAAATGCTTTCGGATGCATGCTATATTTGTTCGCTTGATTTTTCTCTCAGGTTTGCTTAGTCAGATTTGGAGGTAATGATTTTCAGAACTTCCTAGGTGACTTCAGTGCATGCCTTGTAACCTAAGGGAGAAAGGTCTTTTATCTTCCTGTGTATCTCAGCTGTGAGACTGGCTTCGTAGCAGAGAGCTTGCCTACCTTTGTCTAAATAAGCCATGTGTGATAGCGCTGAGAGCTCTGTTCTTTTCCCTTGCCACATGGCAGTGTTCACACCTCAGCTGTTCTCCATCTATACATATTCAGGAGGAAGCTGCAAGACCGTGGATTTTTTATTAATAGGAAAAATATTTTCATTGTCCCTGTGTAAATTTGTACTTTTTTTTTTTTGCTGCAATTGGATTTTTTTCATGTAAACACAGGAATCCAGGGGTAGGAGACAAGAAAAACCGAAAGCATTGTGACACTGGAAAGCAGCGAACTTGTAATGATTTTTTTGAAACATATGCTGAAAAAAGGTGTGTTTTGCCATGTGGACATACTTCACTGTAGACTTGCCATAGGGGAAAGGAAGACTTTCATGTACTGTGTAAATGACTCGCCTAGTGATGGGGATATTATATGGGACACAGCTGCAATTTGCTATGCACCTGTGCGCTTGCTGTAAGCTGTGACAACGTTTCTGTTTGGTACAGTCTGTATAATTTCTTCTGCAGTAGGTGACAAGCCTGTGACAGATCCTTTCTGAATAAAGGGCAGTTTCTCTGAGGCTCTGTCAGATCTCATCTCCTTGCAGAGAAACATCAGGAAATTCCCAAGGTTTTCAACCCAAGTTGCATGGGCTTCTCTTCCACATTGCCCCTCTTTGCTGCTTGTTCTTCGGTTGATTTCTGATCGTCACCTAACGTGAACTCACCTTGGCTGCTGTTCAGTGCTAAACAAAACAGCCTTGTCCCGAGGAAACAGCACAAAGGAGAGATTCCAGTGGCATTCTCTAGCCTCTGAAGAAAAAGCTTGTGTTGTGCAAGATATTCTCTTTATGTTGTATAGCAAATGGAGCTGTTAAATACGGTTTTACCAGAGACATAACTGATTATCTCCGCAGCAGTTGAAGACTGTTTCAGAGAACATTTCACAAGGCAGAGCTGGGGGGCTAATGTATGTAGTGCCATGAGACTCCCCTGTTGCTAACCGGAATTTTTCTGTGGAGCCTATCAGCAGCAGATGAGGCTCTCATCTGTCTGCTTAGTGTATCTGACAGTGCAGGGCTCCAGGCAGCATGGTGTGGATGTGGGAGGGTACAGCTGCTCCGCAATGTGAAGCTCAGTGTAGTGTGTGCTGAACTAACGGAGGAGAAAAACCTGCCAGCCCTGCAGGTCCCCTTCTTTCCTTCTGAATCTGCCCTGTGCAGTCAGAGCATCTCCTGCAGTAACAACTAACTTTGTTTCCTATAAGGTCCTGTGAAAACACAAGCTTGGGGAGAGCTGGGTACTTTTTCTTTGCTTCACAGTAATTTTATTTTTTTTTAATAGGGAGAAAGAGATTAGGAACATAGAGCATCTGGGTCAGGGTAGAGGTATGGGCCACAGTCTGCGGCCATGGAGGCTCTCAGATACGTAGCAAGTAACACAGGCCCATTGGGGCTTCTGTTTCCCCTCCACCTCAAGTAGCGGCAAGGTTTGCCCTTCATCCCAACCCTTTGGCAGCCCCTCCAGGAGGCCAGTGATCTACAGACAAGGACCCAAGTAGGTTCAGTGTTGCCACCTGTTGCATGGCTTTCTATACGGCCGTTAAGGCTCCCTGGTGTCTTAGCAGGCAGGCTGCTGGAGACCAGTGGGGCCCCATGAAAACTCTGACAGTATTTCAGCTGTCCTAACACAGGCCATTTCCATGAAATGCTCTGGATTTGATGAATTGCCTTCCCTTTACTTCCATCGAATGCTTTCTCACCTGCTCTAGCTGGAGCTATTGTGTTCATAGAGAGAACTACAAATCCTAAGAGCAGTCCTGTGACAACGGCAATGTTTGAGAGTGCAGTGTTTGCCATTTCCTCTGTGGATAAAGGGAGAGAGCAAAGGCTTACTGAAACCTGAAAGTCTGTTCAACTTCCGTTGTGACGGCTCTGACTTGGCCTTCTGTCCTGCACCTGTAACTTGCTGTTCTAGAGGGCTGAAAAGCAAAGTGGTGTCACATTGGTGTCACTGGTACAACGGGTAAATGGAAGCAGTTGAAAACCTCAGATAGAAATTTGCCTGCTCTGGGCATAAGGCTCTGCAATGTGGAAAACACTTGTTTTTTTTGACAAAAGTGGTTCTAAAAAACTGAGCCAAAAAAAAATAAATATTATTAACAGTTAGGGGACCTTCCTGGAAATGTTGTTCTTGCAAGGACTTCCATTGTTACACCACTGGAAACATATTCCTACTCTAGTGTCCCAGTCCTTATTTACAAGAAACTTAAGGGAGTTGTGTATTCGGTTTGTGACCTTTTCTGTTATCATACCTAATTCTGTTATCCCACCTTTTTAGACCTCTTTTAAAATGATATTTGAGGTTCTTGTGCCTCTGTTTTGGTGCCCAGGGCTAGATCTGCAAGTGAAAACTTTCCTTGACCTTCAGTCAGCAACGTTGGGCAGTCACCTAGGCGTCACTGACTGCCTCAACAAGTTTCTGATTCATCTGATATGAGGACAAAGTATGCTTCCCAGTGTTGGGGATTAACTTGATATAATGAGAGGATACTACATGAAACAGCTTACCATGCTTCGTGGTGAATGGTGTGGCTGAGAACAACTCCACCACATTTTTACTTTTAGCAGTGGCTTTGCTCCTAAGCTTTCTGGGCATGATTCCTGCCAGTCCCTCCAACAGCACTAAGAAATAATGAAAGTCAGGAGAGGGTCACTGCCACTGAGTTGCTGTGCCAGGCTGAAAGCCCAGCCCATTAAGTGTGAAAATCCATTCATTGTTTAAGTTTTGATTACGTCTGTCTTTCAGACCAAGGCCAGCATAGCCTTAGCAACATAAATAGGTGAATGTGCATTGGGTCACATAATTTGCAGGGTGTCTCTAACTGTGGAAAATTTTGCAGTAAATGTGTGATTAATGCCTTCAATTATTATCTCTAATTGAACAGACATGGAAAGGGCCCACTTTGTAAGCCCCGATAAGCCTACTGCACAGCTGCTAGGAGAGTATTGAGGCCTGGCGGGATCGAACTGTATTGCTGTTTGTCTTTTGTAAGCATAGCATGTTGTCGGAGCCTAGCCGAAAAATATGAGTGATTGTTGAAATTCCATTCCTTTAATCTGCTGAGTACTGATGTCTGAGAAGACAGAAAGGCTGTTTAGCAAACACACCCTCTCATTGTCATTAGTATTAAGTAATGGGACTTTAATATATTTAGATCATAATAATCTATCAGCTTAATATCAAGTAGTCAGCATGAAGTCCCCAACCACAGTCTTACCTCCTTTTCTTTGTCAATGAGCTCAAAAACTAGAAGCCTGCAACAGTGTAAATACAGTACTTATTGAAGGACAGAAGCAGCTTGCAGGCTATATCTTTTCAATCACTAATATGTGGGGTATGAAAATTATTTGAAGACATTTTTTCAGACGAAAATACAAGTTTTATAAGCAAAACCTTATTTTTCCCCTCAAAAAGTAGTTTTGATGCTATTCTGGCACTTTTTCATTTGGAAACTTTGGATTAAAATTGTAGTCCTGCTTTATTTCATAAGGCACCTACTTCCCTCTCTTCCCTCCACTCCTTCCCCCATGCCTCAGTCCCCCTCCAGTTTTTAAATCTGTAACCAACATGTCAGTTGAAAAAAAAATGTTCTTTTGAAAACCTCCAACTGAAGAGGGAAAATTTTGGGGGAAATTTTTATCTGTGTGCAGTGGGGAGATAATTTTTCAAGCATGTCTCCATGACTTGCTTGAATTTGTAAAGAAATGGCAAGTCTGGAATTAGAAATCATGTCTGCTGAACCTCAGCTCCACATTTCTAATGCAGTTAGTGCTTCTCCCAAGGTGGGTGCTTTTAAAATGATGGCACAATCACAGAAATCTGAGATGTTATGAAAAAGGAAACCACAGTATTTTTTAAAAACCTTGATAGAACATCGGGGCAGATGGCAGTGGGAGAGAGATGAAAAGCAGTCCCTTGTGCAAATAAAATACATTATATTCTGTTCATTTTGGTTATGGAGCACATTGCACTGAATTTCATAGCACAGTGTTATCGCACAAAAAATATGCAACTAGAAGTTCATGTTGTTGCAATTGCCTGCAGTTAAAAAGGCAACAACCTCCCTACACTCCCCTCCCCCCCATATGAAGAAGCAAGTAGAAACCCCCCCAAAAGGCTCATTATTAACTGGAAGGTTTGGAGCTGGGAGCACGTAGTTCTTTGGGCTATCGTGACCAGCTATTGTGGTCGGTGCTACAGGGATTACGCTTTCAGCTGAGGTCTCCCTGGTTTCCCTAGAGATGCTGCCTGGGGTTGTGATTAGGTGGAGAGGATTAGTATAGTGGGGAGATGTGGTGAGACATTGCAGAGAAACTTGGGTGAGGCTAGTACTTTAGCTTCAGCATCAGCATGTTACTACATGATTTCTGCAAATGTAAAATCACTGAGACACACATCCTGCTGGAAGTGTAAGTTGAGTGCATATATATATATTTTTTTTTTTTTTCTTTTTGGGGGGGGGGGGCTGGGATGCAGACAGCGCCCTAAATTGATCTCTTGGCCAATAGCAGCAGCAAGGAATTTAATTTACATTGTAGAAGAGATAATGGTCCAACCATTAGGACTGCCACATCCTGGGACTCTCAAGCATGATTAGACAAAAGAAATTTGCATGAGTGCAATTAATTACTGCAGTCCTGGTCAAAGGCTGTATCCCTGCACCTTCTGCTGCTATGAAAGAGGGCATGCACTGGCCTGACTCATCTTAGCAAAGTATGGGGGGTTCCAGCTACAGACGGTGGGTGTTCCCCACAGGTAGTTACAACTGGGCGGCAAACATCAATGCAAAGAAAAGTGTGGCCTGGAGGAAACCTCTGCTGGGTGTCCACTTGGTGCTGGTACTTCTTGCCTGGAGTCTGAATAGGTTACACCTAAATATCAGACCAACAGTGAGACAGTGTGAGAGGATATACTCTGTCCTTCCTAACATTTGAAGCGAGAGGGGAGCCCCCCTCTGCACTCATACAAGCCTACCATGAATAGCGTACATCTGTTGTTGTGCCTTAGGTTACACTTCCTCGTGTGGGATCTCTTCTGGAAGGAAAGCTGATCTTCCTGCCTAAAAAGGGCTGTATAAGCATGAGGTGTTGTGTTATATCCATGGAATAAGCTGCTGTTAGCACACTGGGCATTGCATGAATGCTGCTGACTTGGGGGCGGTGATGGTGGTGCAGCAGGAATATACCAACCTGGCTTTTGAGCTAGTAGGATTTGCTTGTTGCTCATTACATTTGAGCTCCACAGAAATGTAATTTCCCAGGGGTCTGGCAGCTCAGTAAAGACCATGTTTCTGAGCAAAAGAATGACTTTAGCATTTAGAGATCACGTAAGTACTTCCTTATAGCGGTGACCCTGCAGGAGATGAAAGCTGTGTTTCTAGTGTCAATTCATTAATAGAAGGCCTTTATGCCAAACTACAGCTACTTGAATGGATTTCCTGTGGATTTTTCACCATGTGTTGGGATCACAGCAGGAAACTTATTAGTTGTGACCTCATCAGGGGGAAGAGAAAGGTGAGAAAAGGTGATAGATTCATGAAATCAATTTGGACTTGCACAGCTGATATTTAGAGAGTGGATTTTCTTTACATGTTCCCTGTTTTTAATAAGCCTCCTTTATACAAGAAACTGTTTTCTTCTGCCTTGCCTCCCAGGGTTTGTCTTTTAAGAACTAGCCTCAAATTGCCAAAAAGCGAAGCTATCAGCTATTTCATTTGGTGAAACAGTGACTTTTTCCATACCACTCTTGGGTAATGAATGACTTCAAAATGGAAAGACGGATCAAAGACTTCTGCTTGCTGCAGGGCAGGTGGCATTTTGGCAGAACGTCTCAAGTCTTTTCCTCTGTCTGTATACCTGTGTGTCATGCTGTGTTCATTGGTCCATGTCCCCCCCCACACCTCCCCACCCACCAGCCCCCAGCCATCAATCTCAGGTGAGAGCTGGATGGCTTCAGGGCCTGTGAGGGAACCACATTCTTGCTCCCAATGAGAAAATACTTTCTTCTATGTGTAACAAAGCCAGCTAACTCCTTTCTTTGCACCAGCTCATCTCTAGCCAGGATGTCTAGTATGCGAGGGAAGGTCTTGTAATTGAGCCTTTGACGATGTCTTGTTATATCTGCCTCCTGCACAGTCTTTCATGGGATTGTGGCTCTTTCTTGTTTGTGTAGTGCTTGTCTCTGTGGTTTCAGCTGATTTCCTGCGTTGAAGCTGTACAGCAGCCATCAGGCCTTTAGTATGTTTCTCTTAGTTTGCATGGAGAAATGTGTCCTCCATGAAAGAAATATCCCAGTCTGAAATTCACCTGTGGCAATGTGTGTAGCAGCTCACAAAATTATTTCTCTGTATTGACAGATCTGTCTAAATTGGTTGCACAAAGAACTATGATCTAGGGGGCACTGAAGGATGCCATCAGGTTGCAAGCATAAGATAAGCGAGAGAAGGTGTCTCTTGATGTAAGTTTATCTGTGGCGTCACTTGCCACATAATATAGTGGTTGCTGTTTATTGCTGGTATAAGCTTTCACTGTTTCAGCAGGAGTCTTCAGCTTTATTGAAAATAAATTGATTGAAACATGCTAAATACATAAAACCAACATCTGGCTCAAAGTCCTGGAGTCCGCAAATGGTTGGATGTTGGAAGAGGACCATGAGGAAGATATCATACCTGCTTGTTGTTAACCTGTTCTTAATGGATGCCTAAGGTCAAGGGTGGGGGTTGGCTTCTGACCGAGTGTCTATGGGGCTGGGCATGCCCCACTTGCTCTGAACAAGTATGACCATTCCTATGCTTTTTGCTGTTCTTATCAGTGTGAAACTTGTATTAAGAGGAGCCCGCCTAACTAAAGAAAAGACTCTGCTAATCTGCTTTTTCAGGTTATGCTTTAACAAGTTCAACAATATCTTCTTGCTATGTTTGTTAGAAAGCATATGCAAATGTGAGTCAAGTCATAGGATAACGTCTAGCAAGCGAGAGGTGGAAAAAAATGTAACCTTTTTTTTCCTCCCCCAAACTTCAAACTGTGAAAGCGGGAAAGTACATGTCACCCATCTGGATTCGTCATGTTTTTGTTTCTTGCCTCCTGTACTATTTTTTTCCTAATTTTAAAAATGTAACAATAATTCTTAATTGGCCAAAAAGGGAGGAGAAAAAATAGTTTTATTTTCCTACCCTTAAGCATGGTCTTATGTGTTGTAAACTTACCTTTGTTTTGCCTGATTTAGTTCACCTTTCCGGGGTCACTGTGTCTTACACAGGTAGGAATCTGTACCATATTCAAGCGAATTTTGTATATCGCATTCAGGGGGGCTTCTGGTGGTTAAGGCCTGTGTGTAGCAAGCAATGGATGTATTCGCACTTTGTGCTTGAAGCAGTTGAACAGGGAGTCCCAAAAAGGTGACTCAACATTAGTGATATTTATCTTCATTGTATTGATCTCACATTTTAATGATAGAGGAAATCTGTTCACTTGATGCTAGTTCATTTCCAGCTAATCCTAATGGGAAAAGTTCTAAAGAAAATTTATTTTTAAATACTTAATCTCTTTAGCAATTAGATGGAAATAATGTAGTGTGTGCAGGATTTGAGCTTCCAAATATTGTAAAAGGCTGCAATTTACAACTTAAATAGTGTAGTTTGTGGTTACCTTGAGTCACAAAAATGAATTCTGCGAAGGATTTAATAGAAGTTGTAAGATGATGGAAAACGTAATATCTTTATGATTAAAGTGCTCCAAATTTTGTGTTTTGGCAACTTTATTGTACAAACGCCACTAATTGCAAAATCAGGCTGGAGATGGATCTTTAAAAACACTTGAAGAGCTGGAATGCTATGACAAAAAATGTGCATCTCAGGAAAGGAAAAAAGCGGTCTGGATTTCTTAACATGTATCTAAAGATAGAGAAGCTGGTGGGCAGGAACACAAAATAGGAGAACACTCTTCCCGCAGGACTTTATTCATTCTGTTATCTGCAATCCTAAACAGAGAAGTATTGAGCAGGTACCAGAACTCTGAGGAGAATGAACTCTTGCCTTCCTCCTTATTTCCTGTCTCCACTTTTAGGAGCTCAAGGGTCTCTCCAGCTCGGGAGACTGCAGTTGGCTCTGCAGTCCCAGGGATGGGAAGAGAAGTAGCAACACCTTCCTCTGTGTCTGTCTCAATGGGGGAATGGCTACTCCACAAGCACACAGGTTGGTAATGCTGGGAGCTGCTCCGTGGCATAGCAGGATAAATGGAGAAAGCAATTGCATGGGTTCTTTCAGGGCAAAACTAATTTCTCAACAAAAAGCAAAACAGTGCCATGACTGCTGGGCATTCTGGTAACAAAAATAGATGGGTTTTATAAAACAGCTGAAAATGCAACATACTTCCATGTTTGGCTTAAGTGTTTGATGACAGGAAATTATGCATACAGAAAAGATATGTATTTGGGTTTTCGGGGGGGTTTGGGGAGTTTGGGTTTTGTTGTGCTGGGGATTTTTGTTGGGTGGTTTTTTTTTTGGTGCTTACTCAGGAGGCAGTTTTACACAGAAATGGAAGTTTTGCTCTGCAGTGGGAGATGTTTCCACTAGAAAATGGTGGAGTGAGGAGACTAAGGTCCTTGAGAAGGAGAGTTAATCAAATGCAGGATGCTCGGACCTGCGTGCTATAGTGCTTTGCAAGGACCTAAGTGACTTGACATTGTTACTGTGTGGCAAGACAGATGAGCTTCGAAATGTGGACTCAGAAGAGTTATGTCAGCAGAGGATCAGCTCTCCTGAGGCTCAGCAGTGGGGAATTGTGTCTAACTGTGGTTTGGAGACATGGATGAAAGTTTGATACTGTACCTGCTTTTACAACAAAGCCAACATGCAAGTAATTTGACAACAGTGAATGTTGTGATGTGTATGTGTTGATCATAGACCTAAATAAGTTGCGAGACCGAGTTCAATGGAAGTTACGGTATTTAATTTTGTTTAAATGAAGGGGGTTTTGTACTGATTAAGAAAGCTAATGAAATTGTGGAGCTGTTTCCTGTGCAGCCACTTCCCATGGTTATTTGGAAGTTTCTGTAGCAAGACCTGTGTGGCATATGAGGAGATGATGCATCATCCCAGCGCTGTGGAATCTGAAGCGGCATGTGGTATTTCCAAGTGCTCCTGCTGAAAGAGAGAGCAGTGAGTCTGCTGTGTCTCAGGCAGGCCTGGTGGAACAGGGAACAGGATTAACATCACTAGTCTCTGTTTGGCTCAACAAAATGGAGTGCAACTTCTTCAGGCAGGAAAGTAAAATAAATAATTTCAATTGAGAAACTGTTTCATAAAAATGAAACAGCTTTTTTTCTGAACTCTTTCATTCTGAAAAAAAAAAAAAGTTAATGCTTTCTTGTAGGCAATTCTATTTTCTCCCACACAGAAGAAAAAAGATTGAATTACTAGAATTTCACATTCAATAGAAATGTTGATTTCTGCCTGCCCTCTTCCCCCTGCCTCATGAGGCAGAAGATTATTCTTGAAACTGGTAATAAAGGACCAGAAATGGAACACTCGGTTACAGTGGAGAGCAAGACACTTGTGTCAATATTGTCATTTAAACATGGCTGGTGTTGAAAAGAAAATTTTTTTCAGAGGTGTGCTCCTGCCGTTCCTGGTTAGCCACTGATGCTAATTTCTGTCTCTAATATCTTCTACTGAGATCTGTTTGCTGTGCCAGGCATGTCTGAAAACTTCATCTTTTCATACATACAGTTAAAGGGGAATTACACTTTTTTGAAGTACTGCTTGGGGTCATGGGTGCTGGGAGCTTTTCAGAAGCCTGGACTAAAAAGTTCAAGAAACTTAATTTTGACCTGGGAAAGGAGGTGACAGTGGAGGGAATACATGGAGGTAAAGGATAAGAAATTGTCCCTGAAGTGGGATGGACGTAGACCTGGGAATGTAGCCAAAGGAAAGAATGATGCTTCTCCAAGTCCAAGGGTGCTTAGACTCATATGGATGTGGTGGGAGCAAAGCACCCTCTGCCATTTGGGGTTTGGTAGCCATGAATAACGGGATGGCTTAACAAATGAGGTTTGTATGGTTTTTGGCAGACTTGTCAGCTCCTTTACTGTCATGGCTTATCTGCAGTGGCTGGTCATCCTACACATTGAGTGCAAGGCAGAGAGATGGAGAGTGTAGTAAAGGTTCACTTGTTGCCTGTAGTGATGTATTGGCTTCCGTGCAGGATATTTCAGTGTTTTTTCCTCCCTAGTCCAAATGTAAAGTCTGAAATTTGTATGAATACACAATTCTTTTAGCTAAGCATTTGTGCAGGCAGTTTCTAAATAGATAAATCAGTGGCTTCTGTTGCTTAGATATCTTAAAGGGTAATATCTTAGCACTGCAAGGTAATAGCATTCTCCTGCAATAATTTCTCTAGCCATTAGTCTGGAGAGTGATTTACACGCAGAGGAATTAACAGAGTTGTCCAGCCCATACAGGACACTGGCTAAGGTGGTACAGGTATATCTGTAATGCAGCTCTCTACCGTGGTTTCTCATCATCACTGAATGAGGTGGAGGTCAAAGCAGGGAGAAGTTCAGAATTTCCTTTGAGCTCTGACTTTATGTTATTGATATGCCCGCTTAAAAAAGGTTAAGCAAAAGTAATAACTGCTGTAGGTGTCTTGCGTAAATAAATGATAGAATGTGCAACAGCAATGGCAATATTACAGATGTACCACATGTACTCAGGAGGTCATTTAGTCCAGCCGCCCGGCCTGAGCAGGGCCAACAGCACATTCAGACCAGGTTGCTCAGGGCTTTTTTCAACACAAGGACAGATTCCTGACTGCTCTGGGCAAGCTGTTCCAGTGGTTTGTTATCTCCCAAACGAAATCAAAAAATAGCCAAGAGGCAAAAAATAATTTCTTGTTTGCAAATTTTGTTGTTGTGTTGTTTTGTTGGGTTTGTGTTTGTTTTGGTTTGGGTTTTTTTTAAACCATCCCCTCTCCTTATTTTTGTATGTTTTTGTGACTTGAAAGATGTCAGATACCCTTTCCTGTCTTATTTTAATTCACATTTTTTAAAACTGAAAAGCGGTGGAGAGTAAAAAAGAATGCATAGGGAGGAAATTTCAGTTTCTTTCTTTTAAGTACTTTTCTATCTGTGCAGAGATAGAGCAGGACTGGAGGAGATCACCTGCTGTTTCTGACATAATCCTTTGGGATTTGAAGACGTGAGAGTAGAGCCTATTTCTGTTCTTTGTTGCTTTCAACAGCAAAGGCAGCTCTTGGGACTGAAGGACTGAGGCTCAGTTCCCAGTTGTATTGGAAGAGATGCAGCTTACTTTCCCGTATCAAACTCATTCCTAATAGAAACTGTAGCCCAGCCAGGATGCTGCTGGGGGTGTGGGCAAGTGTATCGCCAGGGAACACTTGTGTTGCGGTGGATTGCTGGAGTATGGTAGCCAAAAATGGGCTTCTCAATTGCGAGGTTCCTTCCTCTGAACCAAAATATTACTGCCTTAGACTACCACCAGAACGCTTGGCCTGTGCCCAGCTACGCCCACCTTCCAATCAACGGGTATTTAAAATTTGGCTGTGTGCGAGACAGCTTTTATGCTGCTGCTGGACAAGTGAGCTGTCAGGAGGACAAGGCAATTGGAAGGACTTTAGCCAGGCTCCCAAAGCTGAGCTGCTATAGACTATGCTAATAAAAATAAGGAAGTAATCAGAAACAAACAGTTGCAGAGCCAGCTTCTTGTGCAGAAGGCGATGCAGCAGGGAGCAAACCAGCCTTTGCCAAGTGGGGAAAAAGGACACTGACTGGCAAGGAGAAATGTTATTTGCTGGTTTGAGGGACAAGCAAGTGGAACAAACCCAAGTCACTGCCTATTCATCAGAAGGGGAGGACGTGGAAATTAGAGGTGGCAGTTTGTAGCCAGCATTTTGCAATGACAGATCTCTTTAAACTTAGTGACAATGCCCGCAATTTTTTCCAGCCAAGCTTGGAACAACTTTGCCTTTGCCTCCACACTTTCTGCAAGATCTATGTGAAGCCTGGTGATTGTTAATTTCAGTCATCAGCCCAATGGGATCAGGGAAGCGTGGATGCAATAATCGAAAATGGATGCTTACAGTAAGGAGGCTAACAAAGCAGTAGGAGCAAATATTGGCAAGTATTAGTAAATATTTGTTAGTACCACTGCTGTTATACAGTGCGACGTGAGTTCTAGCCAGTGTTAGAGAAAGTTTAGAGCTCTGCTGGAATAAATCATAAAGCAGTAATGGAAATTTCGGGACCCAGCTGTTGGGGAACATCTGGAACTTTCTGACAAGCTGAATTACAGTGGGATCAAGGTGTCTGACACTTTAGATCCCATGAAAAATCCCATCCTAAGATGCTGCTTTCTGTTTTGCATCAATTCTGCAGGTAGTGTGGGTGTGTTCTGCCTCTGCTCTCACCAGTGGGAGCTTTGCCTCATGCTTTCACTGGGTCTGTGCTTTCACTCTGCCAGCTTTATTTGCCGGATTTGCTTTATATTCTGAAACTGCTGAATGAATTCATTTGGCAGATTTCTGGACTAGCCTCAGACCAGTTATGGTTTACTATGGAAAATAAAAATATAGATTTCAAGTACCGCACGTTCCAGTATCTCTGTTTGCCAGTAAAAGAGTGTAAGGAGGGACAGAGCAAATATCAACCGAAATCCAATTTTTCACTGTCTGTTTTATCAGTGAAGGCCAAAAGTTTCTGTGATTCTCCCCAAAGGGACCATCAAAGTGCATAGACATTAAGTATTGAATTAATTTATTGAATTGAGAGATATCCCTGGAACATATAGTCACATCCTCTCATGTATTTAGCACACAGTATTGGATAACTCCGTTTTACATCAATGATAGTTTAAAAAAAATCCTAAGAACACAGGTTTGCCAGAAATGTTCTGAGGGATAGTAGGAGTGGTATTTCACTTTTTGAGGAGAAATATTCAGAATTAACTTAAATTTTGATTTTTATCTTTGGGTAGGAGAATAATGACATGCTGTTGTACATTTCTGTCCTGCATCCCCTGTACAATTCTGGGATGTACAGAAAAAGAGAAGGCTTGTTCAAGATCCCTGCAGTAGAGGAGACTGGTTTCACAACAGATTTCAGAGTTTCAAAACAAGTTCGAGAATTTTTGCTTCTTTAGAAAACCAGGTATTTCTGAATGTTTTCATGATACTACGTAGTGTCAATAGCTGTGCCTTCAACTTACACGTCCTTCTAATAAGAAGAGAAAAGACAGTCCTAGATCTGAGAGGTATTTCTTTGTCAAAAGGAAAAAATTTTGTGGAGGCATCTTGAATATGATGTGATTTTTGAAAACAGTTTCTAGAAAAATGTTTACCTTAGCAAAAACTATTCCAGCCAGCTCTCCTCAGGAACCATTGTATCTAAGGGCAGATCTTGAAATTACTTCAGAAAAGGTGTGATGTGTGTATCTTACACAGGTGTTAGTGTTTAAACAAGTATTGCTACAATCAGTTAAAATATACAAACAGAAACTATGCAGATAATACAAATAATAAAATATACAAATTTGGTCTTGCAAATAACACTTCTGAGTTGCATCTGCATTCCTAATTTCTTATGCTAGTTGAAAAGGATGATGATTTTGGAATATTTACGGAGTGAGCTATGCTAATCATCTCTCCTCAGCTGCTGTAAGGTCAAATTTGGAGGTTACAACTTAGACACTCACACTGAAATGCAGAACGCCTAATATTTCATTATGGGTAGCTTCCTCGGTTCATTTAAACCAGGGTAAAATAACTACTTTGATTTGTTAGTGCAGTAAACCTGTTTTGCACTGGCATAAATTAGAATGTCAGATGTGAAACAGTAAAGTGAGGATGAGAGATCTGGATTTCTACATGGAAAGTGAACACTGTAGTAAAAAAATACTACAGCTGAATGTGGGGGTGGACAGCAAGAGACTGTTCTCACACCAGGTTTTAATTATGGTAGTATTAAGCCTGAGAAACTCCACTGAACTTTTCAGTTTTGCTGTACTGTATTTGAGCAGAATTTCATCAGCCATGGCTTGCATCTCTAATGTATAATCCTGTGGTAGTTAATTTATAATAGACATGTCCCTGCTAAGCAGTGCTAAAGGGGCTAAAATTAAGTAGATGCTTACAATTAAATAGAAACATTTATCAGTCCTTCAAACGAGAAGTGAAAGTTCTCACTTGCTATTACAGATTCCTGTCTACAGAAGTTTTGAAATGTTTTCTTCTGCTTCTCCGAATCCCTTCCTGCAGATTTTCTTTTTCCTTTTGATTTTGAAAAACTCACTGCTCCTATGAACCTAGCATATGTCATATTGTCCTGTTTTGCAACAGGGAATGCAAATTGTTGAGAGTGCTTGAGAACTGTTTAAACACCACTGCTTATAGACAAAAGGCGCTCAGCTTTCTTCAGCCTCTGGTGTTTGGACTCTTTCATGGATGATGTGAACCTGGAGTCTCTGTTGAACAAGTGACTGCTCAGAGAAAGGCTTCCAGGGATTTTATTGAAATCAAAAGGAGGGATGCAGCATTTCCAGGGAAATCGGGGAAATAACTTGCATGTAGCAGTGACCACCCTTTGACACATACCACTGACTTCAGTTTTAACTCCCGTGCTACAGGTGCAGAAATGCCTGGAGAAGTTTTGCTACTTTTCTTAGCTTTTCCACTTTTGTGCCTCTGCTCTGCGTGCCATGGGCACCCAGGTCTTTGTCTGGCCTCCTTCTGGAGCCCAATATAGGAGATGTTTCAATCTTAGTTTTTGTTCAGGCATGGTTACTGAAGGGGCTTGGGTCCGATGCATATGACCCTGCTATTGCTCAGTTTTCTTCTCCTAGTGGTTTCATCTAAGAACCCCAAATGCCTTGCCAAGCTCCTCCTCAGCTCTTGTGCCTTCTCTGCTCATCAGGCATCCAGCGAAGGGGGCTACTGTAAATTCTTCTCCTGGATGGCAGGCACAGGACCCTAGAAAACAACCATCAGGTGCAGAGCCTGAGGAGAAAGCGATGAGAGGGGTTTCTGACTAGGAAGACTGGTGCAGAGCAGGGACTACTTGGAAAAGGATGGTCTGGGCAGAGACTAAGGAGGAAGAGGCGAATCTGGATGTGTGCTGAGTGGCTGATGTAGAGAAAGGATCCCAGGGAAGAGAAGAGGTGCTGGACAAGTGGGTAAAATCATCTGGGACGACCTCCTCTTTGCTAGATGGGAAATGTGGTTGTGTCAAAGAGCCTTTAAGGAAACCAGCTAATACAATACAGAAATATGAAGAGAGAGCACTTAATTGTGTGCTTACACCAGCATATGCCCAAGTGCCTTCTTCAATCAGGGTCTTGCTGCTACAAAAGAATTAGACAACTGGATTTATCGCTATTTACTATTAATTGATTTCTGTTTACTATTAATCTATCTCTATTTACTATCTCTGTTTACTAACTCTGTTTAATGTTTATTTGTCACCTTTCCCTCACTCAGCAAAGAAATGTGTAAAGAATAAGCCTAGACTTCAGTAGAATCAAGGAGATATTATTTGAGATTGTCACAGGCCAAATCATTAGAGTTTCTCGTTCAGCTTGTGGTTGAAGGCATCCTCTCCAGAAATCATCTTATGAATCTGTTCACCTTCCCAGACTTGTGGTTTTGTTTGCACAGTAAACTAAATTAATTTATTAAGCCAAGTAGTCATAAATAGAAGCTAAATTAAAATTGATCTTGGATGATGTTCTAATTGCACCTAGCCTCTTGAGGCAACGTGCTGTGAAGAAGCCTGCCATTTTTCAGATGCATTGCAGCAACTCATCTTTGCCTTCATGCTTCGCATGACAAAGACCTGCTATCAGCCACAACTTCAACCTGCCTATATGCAAGGCTAATGGAGCTAATCAAGGTGTGGGGGAGGGAAATCAGTGGGTGGGTGCATTGCCTAACAAGCAAAGGTAAGATGGGAGCGGGAGCTTTTTTCCAAATTGTTTATAGAGATTCACAACATTGATCTCTGTTTTCCAAAAATCAGGGAAAAAAGCTCTGGTGGCTGCCTGCCCTTCTGAGTTTTGGTATGCAGCCCACCTACACACAGCCCTTTCTTCTGCAGAAGCTGTCTGTACAGTCTGTCTTGATTAGAACCTATAGCTTTGGCATTTTTTCAAATTCTTTTGATACACATCTTGTCAAAACTGTCGATTCATTCTTAAAAACACGGAAGACAAGATAATGTGTCTAGCCTGGTATTTAAAGCTTTCTTTGTTTTGATGTGCTATTACTCTTTATTCTTCCCCCTGTGAGAGACACAATAGAGGAAGAACAGATACCAGATCAACAATCAAATTACAATGACTACTTTTTAGCAATCCATGCTGTCATGATTTACTCTAATCAGCTGCGGTACTCCCAGTGCAGGAAAGGAATTGAGATAACTTGATAAAGTACCTCTATTGTATGTAGGCTTCATCTGGCCCAAGCTTTTGCTTTGTTAATACTTCAGGTTGCACTAGGATGTAGCCTTCTTAAAAGAGATCAGTTTGGTATGCATTCTCATGGCTGCAGTTTCATAGTAGCAGTGGAGTGGGTTAATATGTGTAATCTTTTTTTTAGTACAGCTGTTCCACAGAGAGGCTAAGTTAAGTTAAGGATTTGCTATTTTTCATTCTTCTTGTGAAGAATATATAATTTCTCTGACTTTGGGAGAGCATACTCAGCAAAGGAATAATGTTAGAGAACATAATTATTGTCTTCCATGTTATTGTTGACTGTGTGTGTCTCTGGAGGAGCCTGGGGTAAGGTCAGACCATGAGTACAGTGTTTGTCCTGACCATGTGTTGTGATAGTGGAAGTGAAATCCACACCTGAAGGGTGGATAAGAAACCTGCAGTGGCTCGGGGTAGCTGAGTGGCCAGGAGTGCTTATAATACATACAAGAAAAATGCCTTCTTGAGCCTGAACTTTTGCAGAAGGGTACGCAGCAGTGAAACAGCGATAGGCTTCCAGCAGTCATGATAATACTAGGACTCAGTCCTGCAGAGTCCGTACAAACTCCTTGGCTTCTGGGCTCTACACCTCTTTAGGAGGTTGAGGGTTTGTGTTACCTGCCCTAATGACAGTCAAAAGAAGTCTCCTTGCCAGAGTATGCGGCTGGTGGAGAGGGAGATGAAGGACATCACCTGGCTTCTCTTTAGCTGAATGGGGCCGCTGTGTCATAAGCTTCCCTCCCTTCTCGTCATCCCTCCTAAAGCGTGGATGTATGTAGCAGTGAAAAACTTGTGGTGGCTTGTTCTGTGGCTGGGAAGTGGAAGAGGTTTTACAGCTGGGATGACATTCCTGTGCCTGCGTGAAAGAAGCAGTGTAGCTTTAAGAGTCCCTGAGCCCCGATTAAGTGTCTTATTTTTTACATGCATCATAAATAAAAACTTCAAAGGTTTGAAAGTGAGGAAGGGGGATAAGAGCACATTCTCCCATTCACTAGAAACGTTTTTGCCTGCCAGAACCATTTAGTGAATCTGCTAAACAGCTTTGTTAAGGTGTTTATCCCACCAAGACAGTTCATAGCTGTGGGCATTCAGGGGTATAGAAACGAATTCAGGCTATGCCAAGCATACAGGACAATGTCTCCGAGCCCAACACAATATAGTGGCTCATCTGCATAATCCCTCCATCCTGCTTGAGATGGAAGAGAACGGAAAAGCAGTAGATACTATATGTCAACCCTGACAGCTTTATTAAAACTAGAGAGTCTGTTCTTCTGGTCTTGCTACTTTCTCCTTGCCAGCATTCAGCCTGTAGAGAGAGGGCTGCATTTGCCCCCTTTGGGGAGTTTGGAAAAACCTGGAAGGGTGGGAAGGATAGCAGGGATTTCTCTTTATGCTCTCCCCCACTGTACATGAAGATGCTGCAGGTTGTCTTTGTCACTCTGCAGATAATGACATTGAAGGGAGAACGTATGGCTGTGTGGGCTGGCCTGTGTAAGGTAGAGTGCATAGCGTGTGAGTAGGAGAAGCCAAAGGCAGGTTTCCAAAACCGCCAGCTCTTATTTAGGCATGTCCATGAAGTGGCTGATTTTCAATAGGCTACTGCTCTCAGCAGGAGTTGCTGGGTGCTGAGCCCTCCTGAATATTTGGCTTCTTGACAGTACGATGCATCACTTGGTTGAAAAGATTGCTTTCAGCACCCTGTGAATAATCAGTTCTGTTTGAGTGTAAATAATATTGCTAATATTTCCTTTTTGGCTTTTGTGGAATACTGTGAAAATTTTTTTCTCTGAAAAAGAAAAGAGAGGCTATCTCTATTTATTAGAGTTGAGTGAACAGTTTGAAATGAATAATTTATTCAGGGAACCAAGTCTTTTTCTGCTTGCAAAAATCTCCACTCTTCAATTACATACTTAAATGTGTGTGATAATTTTTTTTTTTTACTGATTCTGTCCCTTCTCTCCCTTAACCCCCACCACACATCCGTTCTCAAGGAGTTGGGACAAGTTCAGTTTGGGACCTTGTTGCTCAAAAATGTTGCATAGTGTGGCTGCAGCCCCTTGGTCAGGTGGTCAGGTGTGTCTGTTATAGAATTATAGAATAGTTTAGGTTGAATGGGACTTTAAAGATCATCTAGTTCCAACTTCCCTGCCATGGGCAGGGACACCTCCCACTAGACCAGGTTGCTCAAAGCCCCATCCAGCCTGGCCTTGAACGCTTCCAGGGATGGGGCATCCACAGCTTCTCTGGGCAACCTGTTCCGGTGCCTCACTACCCTCATAGTGAAAAATTTCTTCCTGATATCTAATCTAAATCTACTGTCTTCTAGTTTGAAGGCATTACCCCTTGTCCTATCACTACATGCCCTTGTAAAAAGACCCTCTCCAGCTTTCTTGTAGGCCCCTTTCACATACTGTAAGGCCGCAATAAAGTCTCCCCAGAGCCTTCTCTTCTTCAGGCTGAACAACCTCAACTCTCTCAGCCTGTCTTCACAGAAGAGGTCCTCCAATCCTATGAGCACCTTTGTGGCCTTCCTCTGGACCCACTCCAACAGGTCCATATCCTTCTTGTGCTGAGGACTCCAGAGTTGGATGCAGTACTCCAGGTGGGGGTCTCACAAGAGCGGAGTAAAGGAGTAGAATCACCTCCCTTGCCCTGTTGGCCACGCTCCTTTTGATGCAAGCCGTTCTGGCCTTCTGAGCTGCAAGCACGCATTGCTGTCTCATGTCGAGCTTCTCATCAACCAACACCCCCAAGTCCTCCTCCTCAGAGCTGCTCTCAATCCCTTCATAGCCCAGCCCATATTTGTGCTTGGGATTGCCCTGACCCACGTGTAGGACTTTACGCTTGGCCTTGTTGAACTTCATGAGGCTCGCATGGGCCCACCTCTCAAGCCTGTCCAGGTCCCTCTAGATGGCATCCCCCCCCTCCAGTGTGTTGACTGCACCACACAGCTTGGTGTCGTCAGCAAACTTGCTGAGGGTGCACTCAATCCCACTGTCCATGTTGCTGACAAAGATGTTAAACAGCACCAGTCCCAGTACTGACCCCTGAGGAACGCCACTCGTCCCTGGTTTCCATTTGGACATTGAGCCATTGACCGCAGCTCTTTGAATGTGACCATCCAGCCAATTCCTCATCCACTGAGCAGTACATCCATCAAATCCATGTCTCTCCAATTTAGAGATGGTATTGGTTCTAATAATCATTTGGGGCAATATAGATCAATTGTTCATTATTTTAATTTCTCTGACAGAGCACTAACATCAAAACATGTCTGACAACTGTATTTTGTGTGAACCTACTATATAAGCAGTGATGTAGGTGAAAGGCAAAAAAGGAATGAGGAAAAAGGTCTCGGATTTACGGTTCTATTAAGAACTTGCATTGAACTTAATTGAATACTTGCTTGCAGTGTTCAATTAAACCATTTGTCTACAAACTAGTTGTCTCATGTCATTAGTCCATACAGATCCTCACAGCCTAGGGTTTCCAAAGTTTTGCTGATAGAAACCTATCTAACAGGTGGGACACCAGATGATAAACCCTGTAAGAGTACTCATCTGCTGTGCAATAATGGCGTGTCCACTAGGCAGAATTTTTATAAAATCCCATTGATAGTTGCACAGCACCTGAATGCAGGCAGTAAGTGGCTCCTTTATTTTGGAGGCATCTGTCCTTGCGCTGTAGTTGAACATCCAAATCAGTGCTTGCAGATACCCTCATCCACACTATTACCAGCCTGCTGCATGTCCTTAACCCTGGTTTCTTTGGTTTGGTTTGCGTAGTTTCTCTGATTATGTAGATTGTAAAGCCTTCACAACAGGGGCTCTCCATTATCAAGTAAATCTGCAGGAGCAGAGCAATGGGATGGAGGGAGTTCTGTGCCCCGCCTCTTGGTGGCATCACAGCGGATGCAGTCCTGTGGACTTCAGGGACCAGGATCAGACTTAACAATATTTTCAACTTCCTTAATTTTACTGAACTAGTGGAGATGCATCCCACCTTTCTTTCCCAGTAAGTAGATAACTATGATATGAAGGCTTTTAAGAGGTAATTGAGTTGTGGCCATGCAAAGAGTGAGCTATGTGGTGCTTATCTACAGGTCCTGTCTGAATTCTTATGTGATCAGTACAGCATTGTCCCAGATTGCAGGGCACCTATGCAGCTAATGTTGGCACCATGTCTCTAGCACAGGTGAAAATCAAATTCAGCAGCATGTAAATGCTCCATGGACACCTGGAGGACACCTTAAATTTGTTTAAATTTTTAAACAAAATTTAAACCTTACAGAAGTTATGTGAAGGTTAATTTTCTTTAGTGTTCTTTTGTCTGCTTGAGCCAGTTGCCTGTTCTAGCCTATCTGTGCTGTTTTACTGCTGGCAGGAGGATTAGGATTTTTGTGGATTGCTCTCCTCCAGGGGCCATTTCTGGGACTGCAGGGATGGTGTCAGTGAACTGAGCAGGTCTCTTGATAATTTGCCTTTACTGCAGCATCCCTGGACCTGCAATGTTTTGGGGTTTTTTTGATAGACAAATCTTTGTCAGAGAACAAAGTAATGAACTTTATGCAAGGATTTTGCAGGAATTAATGCTAACTAAATCAATAGCAAGCCCAGCCTGCTACTCTTAGCTTATTTCTTTCTCTCTATATACGTTGGCAAATGCTGACATACACGCTAACTGCACAAATAGCACTGAACAGTGGAGGGTGTCCCTAGGATGAAAGCCAAAAGCAACTGGGCAGCATGGCCATCAGTGAATTTACAGACCAGGCTTGTAGTGAGAGAAGAGCATGACAAAAGGGCATTCTTGGAAGATGCTGGATCAGATGATGTGTCTCACCATGTTTTATGTACCCATAATTCCCAAAGCAGCCTGCCCTTCAACCTCTCCTTTTAAATTGTTATGAATGATTTAACTTGAACAAAGAACTGGGTACACGAGGTGACAGAATAAATTGCTTTAAGTAAAGCATCCCGTGTTTCTCTTAAATCCCCTCTTGAATTTAGGGTTGTGACTGGCTGGTATGGAAGTCCTTCATGTGCTTAGCCAGTTAGCAGAAATCTTGTAGAGGTTGAAGCAGTGGCTTGTGTCTGCCCAAATGACTGTGCCCATGCTTCTGAGCCAGACCAGACTCCATGCCTGTGTACTGAGGCTGTTAGTCCTTCCCTACATTCCAGTAGAACGATGAATTAAAGGCCTTTCTAACATGAGAAGTGTTTTGATTCGGTAATATTGAGGCCTCTGTAAGAGAGGAATTTTGTTGATGTAAAATCACAACATTGTCATAAATCATTTTCTGTGAAAATGTTATGCCTTTGGGGAAATAGGAAATATTTGACAAAATAGGAAAGAAAAGAAATTCCTGAGGGAGAAAGATAGTATCTGATAAGTGAATTTAGTCGTAACTTGGGAAAAATGTATGGTAAAACATGAAAGCAAGATCTTATGAAATAATTTTGTAGGGTCTTTTAGAATAATTTTCTTTTTTCTAGATGATGTTTTTCTTGTATAAGAGATTGCTAGCATTTATAAAATGTTGTAATCTACTAATTGCTTACTAAGCCTTTTCAGGCTATTTGGATGTGCAAGTGTTTCACAGAGAGAAGGCTGCCTTACTAAATACTGCTCAGTGCAGGCAGTGAAAAATGGTTAGTCAGAGAGACCAAAGCCAAGACAGTAAGCTTGAAAATCATGGTAGAAACTTGATTCTAACCAGATAAAATGCTGCTTGAATCTGCCTATAAACTAAGCCCCAAGGGTGCAAACTACATTTTTATGAGATGGTTCCCCAAACACCAGTTTTGTAACTGCATATAACCTGAATGTGCGTTTCCACAGTTTTTCTGTAGCAATTTGTATAAGACTTATTGTATCACACAGATACAATACTAAAAATAACATTTTAGTTAGAAAATACTCACTGGGCAACAAAAGAGAAGGAACCCGTGGGAAATCCTATTTATTTGCATTTGGTGTTTGCATTTCTTGCTGTAAATGTTTAATACATGCCTCCTGTTTCAGATTGCATGAGCCCTTAATTTGGGTTATCCAGTACCATCTGTGGTCAACAGACTACAAAAAGAGGATAGGCAATGCTCTGGCAGTTGTAAAAGCTAAAGCAATTTTTGGTGTTGTTTTTAGGCACATGTTACATAGGTGCATAAATTAGGTGTCAGATTCTCTGCCAGCAGCGTTTACAAATAGGTAGTTGTGGACCATCAAGGGCTATCAGGTATCAGAAAGTTGTCCATGGAAAAAGCTACTGAACAAAATAAACTAAGAGCAAGAAACACTCACTTCCCCAGGCAAGCAAGTAAATACCCTGTTGGTCAGTTTTGGGTCACCTGTCCTGTCTGCTCCTCCCTGCAGGTGAGACCCCTCTACGCTCTTCTGCTTCTGACCCTCCAACGTGGCACACAACAAAGTTAGCTGACCTTGGTTGTTATAGCAATAAGTATAAGCAAGAGCCTCTCTGTGTACCATTCCTTGGTATTAACTATCAACAGAAGGCGTTATCAATCCAGCCCAAACCATGACAAAAGGCTAGAAGTTGAAAGTGACTCCATTTATTGTTTGTTTTAAGTGAAAATCATGGAGGAATTGCTGTATGGAACAGCCCAGGGTTGTGAGTAGTTTACTTAAAACCCAAAAACTGAGTTACATGAATTACTAACACTGACACGTATTACTGCAGAGTGATGAACGTCGTGTTGGTACCTGAACCAGCAGAAGGTGAGCACAGGTTATTGTCTTTCTGATCTTGTATACGTACCTTATGTGGGCTTTAAAAGAAAGCCAGTGCTTTGTTTGAAGTGAGAGAAAGTCTCAGCTCTGGCTTGGAAATGAGAGGGAAATGAAGACTTGGAGATTCACAAAGCATCTAAGAACTGCGAATTTTGTTGGGAACCTTCATAAATTGTCTCATGGACACTCTGGATGTGTCTGCAGGAGACAGAAATGAAAAAATATTTTCAATACTTTGGAGACCAAAAGACCCAAAGAAATCTCCCCCTCTTCTCACAATTAATTTAAAGATAATCACCAAAAAGTCCAAGCCAAAAAATAATTAAGCAAAGAGAGATAGAAATCTCTTACAGAATTGGTTCTGCCAGAAATATATTTGTTGTAATATCCCACTAGTGGCCAGTAAAGGAAATGGAAAGCGAAAGTCATGCCAAGATTACATATTCACAGCTCTGCCTACTCTGTTCTCAGTGCCCAGAAGCATGTAGGCCTGAAACAACATCATTTTTAACATTACACTAACTCATGTTGTGTGGAAGTGGAAGATGAGCTAGCTCTAAGATAAATATAGCCCTTCTGCTACAGAAAAGAAAGCCAGATTCTAAAAATCAGACACACTTGTAGGGCAGGCAGCAAGAAACCCATGCTGCTGATAGAAAGACTCACCCTTACCATATTCCTAGTGGTTTAGGTGCTTAGCTGTGCCAGAGAAGAATAGATACAGCAGGGAGCAAGCTGTGTGTAACAGTGCTAATGCTGCAATGCACACCAGCTGTTTAAATGGAAAACCAGCACGTGATTTTTGGCTTGCCAAGGACAGGGGGAGGCATAGCAAACGACAGGGTGTCCCAGGTAGGCCTGAGATTGCCACAAGACACGGCATCTCCTCCTGCCAGCGGTCAGGCTGGTATAAGAAGCAAAGCCTCTGCAGTGGGAACTGCTGTGTAATGGTGGTTCGGGTGAGTGGTCCTGCACACCTGCAGATGAGAAGGGATGTCCCGGAGTAATATGCAAGAGCGAAGTTTGTTTCCTCACCACACCATCAGGGCTCTGAATGAGCTATTACAGTCTATAAGGCAAATATGTATTTATTTAGGCAATTTTTTAAAAATTGATTTTTGATCCAGTACATGGTAAAAGCTCCTAAGGAACCAGCTATGTAAATCCTTCCTTAGCTGTATAAATACTCTTTTTATTCTCTCTGTAGTTATCTTTCATGTGATGGCACGAAGGATGAATGTCGATTAGCTGGAATCAGTGCTCGGGAAAGAGGGAGAACAGTGAAATGGATTCTATTTCATAAATTTTCTTATGAGACTGTAGTAATTAAACACTTTGCAAGTGGGTAATAACTGGTAGCCTTTATTCATCACGGTATTTATACTGGCTCTGCCATTCAGGTTGGCCCAGTCATATCACCTCCATTTCTTCATCTGTACAATGGGAATAAAAGTATTGACCTTCTTAATAACATCTCTCCGAGACGGAGAAGAGAGCAAATGCTCTGTAAGATCTGCATAATTATTGTTAAATTCAAGCTATGAGCAATTCCTTTGGAGTCAATGGGACTGCTCACATGTGGGGTTAGTTACAGTACTGGGAGCCACTGATGGCTGCAAATCAGGGAAAACTGGCTTTCTGATGGATCGTAAGCCTGCTTCTGGAGAGCTGTTTTTGCTTTCCATATGGGCTGGGACTTTCACTGATGCTTTAACAAGTTATATGCCTGGGAGTTGGATGCCGAACTCCTTCAGACTCTTTTGAAAGTCCTCACAAGAAAGCAGGGGGATGCTGTTGGAACGGCAGTCTGAAATTACAAACAAGCATGCACAAAAAAACCCTGAAATGGAAGTTGTAGAAGGGAGGGGGGAAAGGGTCTTAAGTAAAGGGATACTTTACTGGGAATGAAAATGAAAATTGAAAAAAACCCACTGTCAGTTGAAAAGAAATTCTGGTTTTGCTATTCTAATGCAAGTGTAAACATTTTATAGGAAAATGGACAGTGCCGGCTGGGGGTGAATTCTGAAGTACAAAGCACATGGGAAAACTCATGGTTCTTTTTTTCTTAATTGGGTCTGTCTTAAAATCCTGTTTGGATGGACTGAAATACCAAAATAAGTAGCCTGATTTTCAACACTGCTCTGAGCAGTCTCCATTAAAGAGAAAACAAGCCACTATAGTCACCTACTTTTGAAAACCTCAGCTACTGCTTTTCATTGATGCCACTTGCTTTCTTTTAGTTATGTCAGTACCAGAGAATCATCTCACTTGAGCCATGATTTCTATTCCATTTTAAGTGGGTAATATCCATATGCAAATTTTCTAGAAAGGTCTCTTGGCAAATGCAGGGGAAAAAAACCCCCAAAACACAACAGCAAAACTTCTTAGCAACAGCTGGGAAGAACATCAAGAAGGAATATTTTTTTCTCAGCCTTGGAAACATGTTGGCATTCACATCTCTGCTCAGCACTCTGCTTGAGCCGTGTGCTTATTAGTGCTTTTAGGGTGCAGACAAACCGCACTGCTTCAATATATACACCCGTCCCACATGCTTTGTTGTTATTGTAAGAGAAAAGTCTCTGCTCCGAAGGTACGTGCTACAGTACTGATCCAAACCTCGGGAAAGCTAGTCTTTGCTGACATCTGCGTGTCGTTACTTACACCTCTTCCCTCAAAGTCCCTAAATCCCTGTGCTGTTCCTCTTACACAGGCATTGAACTGATCCGGAATGTCTTTGTGCTTGTATTTCAAATGCTTGCTACCTGTGTGTGGTCTGGGCAGGGAAGAAGTCCTGTGGACTTTCTGGGGAAGTGTTGCAAACAATAGTTTGCAAGTAGAGTGACATACAGGCATGGGATACCCTGTTCTTTAGTTGCTTTTAACATCAGTATGGTGCAGGGATATTCAGGGGATTATCACTAGGATTGGGCTGCAATGAGGACAACCATGGCAGGATTTTTTTCAGCTTGAAATATGAAAAGCATGTTCCTCTTTCAAGCAGAAGACCCCAGGAAGACGGCCTTTGTAATTACTGGAAATCGGCAATCTGTCTGCTGTCATTCAATTTAACCCATGCAAACTTGCCATGTGCAATGGGTCCATTCAGTGGGTGTGATTTCAGAGAAGCAATAGTCCATCTGGTTTATCCAAATGCTGCTTTAAAGGAAGATGACTGACAGGTTTTTTCAGACCCAGAGCGCAGCAGACTGCCTGGAAGCTGGTTACTTACCAGCTTGGATACAAAAGATCTCTATATTAAGCATGCTGTCAAAGTAATAGTAGCTGATAGTATTAGTAGAAGCAGGCAAGTAGGCAGTGGGAGCGTTGTGGCTGAGCAGGTAACCCAAAGCTCAGCAAACTCTTTGTAGTGTAAGGTGACTCACATCCATGGAAGAAGAAAGGCTCATATCTTTGGATGGACAGTGATTTTTGTAAATAACTCTAATTTGTAAAACCTGCAGTAGAGTTTGAGGATGTGCCTTATAGCAAAAGAGATTCAAAGGAGTTGCAAAAATGAAGAGTAATCATAAGTACAACTGCATTCTCATTTCCTCTCCTGAATATGGTGCTTCTGTTCTGATCTAGCTGTTCCGGTATTATGTTTCAGAATAATTAAAAGACAATTGCAGCTATTTTTCTTATTCAAAGTTCCCAAAGCTGCTGCTAAATATGTTGTCTTGCATATTTGTCTGCTTAATTTGTGCCTAGAGATGCTTTCTCTTTATTTTTCTTTCCCACTTTGAGATTTCAGATTACTGGTCTGGAGAAAATGGGCAGTTTGCCTTTACATTATATGAATAGCAGAATAGGATCCTGTCACAGATGAAAGTACTGTATTTATGACTCATTATAATCCATTCATTGCTTCATGGACCCAGAGCCCTCCAGGGAGTGCCACAAACCCACATAATTTTCCCAAGTGCTACACTTTACATTTGGATCTTTGGTTTAGCTGACAGATATGAAAAAGGAAGAAAAAAGTGCAGGAAGGCAGAGAGTCCGTGCGACTCTGCCTGTACAGATGCTGAGCAGTGATAGCAGCAATTTTAATTCAGACCCATCCCATCGTGCCTCTGCTCCCTGTTCCCTCTGATGCCATAGAAACCACGAGGGGCACAGGTGAGCTTCAGGAGCTTGCAGGGATTGGCATGCCTTTAATGACACCAAGGCCATTGCAGTAGGTGAGTGTTGGCATGACAAGTCTCTGTTGTGCTGGAGTAGGCTAACAGAGTGGCTTTACAGATCTTTACGCATCGGGATGCCATACACAGGGACCTGGACAAGTTCAAGAAGTGGGTCCTTGTGAACCTCATGAGTGAACCATGCACCAAGTGCAGGGTCCTGCACCTGGGTCAGGGCAACCCCTGGTATCAATACAGGATAGGGGATGAAGGGATTGAGAGCAGCCCTGCCGGGAAGGACATGGGTGTACTGGGGGATGAGAATCTGGACAAGAGCCGGCAATGTTGTGCTCACAGCCCGGAAAGCCAACCACATCCTGGGCTGCATCATGGGCCAGTAGGTCAAGGGAGGTGATTCTCCCTCTCTACTCTGCTCTGGTGAGACCCCACCTGGAGTACTGTGTCCAGTTCTGGAGCCCCCAACATAAGAAGGACATGGACTTGTTGGAGCAGGTCCAGAGGAGGGCCACGAAGATGATCAGAGGGCTGGAGCAACTCTCTTGTATAAGGACAGGCTGAGAGAGTTGGGGTTGTTCAGCCTGGAGAAGAGAAGGCTCCAGGGAGACCTTGTTGCGGCCTTTCAGTTCTAAAAGGGTGCTTGGCTTATAAGAAAGATGGGGACAGACTTTTTAATAGAGCCTGTTGCGATAGGACAAGGGGTAATGGTTTTAAACTAAAAGAAGGTGGATTCAGACAAGATATAAGGAAGAAATTTTTTATGATGGGGATAGTGAAACACTGGAACAGGTTTCCCAGAGAGGTGGTAGATGCCCCATCCCCGGAAGCATTCAAGGTCAGGTTGGACAGGGCTCTGAGCAACCTGATCTAGTTGAAGATGTCCCTGCTCATTGCAGGGGCGTTGGACTAGATGACTTTTGAAGGTCCCTTCCAATTTAAACCATTCTATGAGCCTGTTATCTTGATGCAGAAAGGAGCGTGAAGTCTTACACAGGAAAGCTACATTTTCACGATGATGTCTGTCAGTACTTGGAATTGCCTAAAAATGCAGCTTCTGGTATTTATGTCTGCAAGTGCCCAAAAATGCGCTGATCTGGTATTACTGAGAAGATTTCCTGGGTAGAAATTAATAGTTCTCTGACAGGTGCTATCAACTCTTTATGCAGACAGAGCATTTTGGGCAATGGTGACACAGACCAGGTGCTTTGGATGTGCCTTGTGGATAAGCCGATCGGCCACTCTAGTCAACAGCTTTCTGATTGCTGTGCTCAGCTGGTGTGTTGGTGTGGTGTTTGCTTAGTGGTGTTGGGACTGTCCAAGTAGTTTAGCGTTCATAGTAGTGTGGTAGAGCATGGCTGGCTTTGAGGGTTGCTTGTGTCTGAAAGCTCTTTTCTGGCTTGGTTTTACAGAGTCAATGTTTGTCTCTCTCCTTGGTGTGGGAAATAGCTTCTGAGCCACATTTACCTTGGTTGGGTTCGGGAAGTGCTGCAGTGGTTTGGGGAGGATTTTTTTTGTTCCAATGATGTTATTCTGTGTATTGATGTGCTTTTTCATTTGTGGCATGTGTAGTACGTTCCGAGCTGTCCATTTCTAAGTGCAAATCTGGCTACACTGATGCCAAACTTACTCTGTCAGTAACCCTCTGAGTGCCTTCATCTGAGGGAATGTAATCATGGATGTTTGCAACTGGGAGTGTGGGGATCTCTGTTAACTGGAGATGGCTTCATTGGGGTCAAAATGTCACCTCTACCCATGAGGCAGAGAAGGAGAACAGAGGTAGCAAGGTGCAAGAGGCCAGATTCAGGCCTTTAGGGAGATAAACATAGGTTGGGGTAAATGAGTGAGGGGTTCTGATTTTTTCAGATTTTTTTACTTCAACATGCAAAATCTATTTCTTTTCTTTTCTAACAGGATTTGCAATCCCATTGCCTGTTTTTTTAATGGAGTCTGAGGAATTCCTTGTTGTCTCTTCTTTGTTTGGTGCCTACAACAGTTATTGTTCCTGCTTCATGATTCCTCTCCTCTTTTTCCCTCCAAACCATGTTTTTTTCTAGCCAAGAGGAGACAGTGAGTCACTTCTGATCACTTTGTGTCACCTGCTAATTTTCTGCTGTTGCTTAATGGAGCACTTCACAGAAATATGCTCCATTTCATTCTTGCACCACCGTGAAATACTGTCAGGCTGTGTGTGATGATTAGGGCAAAGAAGAGGAAAATATCATAAGTCTTTCTCTAGGAAGTTCATCACCAAGTAGCAGAGATTCTGGATCTGCCATGAAGCAAAGTGCTCCGCTGTCTGGGGTAGAGTGGCTCTGCAGCAGGGATGCAAGAGCACTGTTTAGCCTAGATTCACTGAGGAGGGATTGCCTTAAACCTGGCAGCTTTGAGGGCAGATCAGGTCTTCCAATGGCCACTCAAACTCTGTGGCTCCACAGGTTTCCTGGAAAGTCACCCGCTGAGACTTTAAAGAAATGTCTTAATATGATTGATTTGATCTGGGTAAAATTTGATTTAGAGAGCTATTCAGGAATTTAGGACACTTATGCACTGAGTAAGTATGGATTTAATGGCTTAATTTAAAGCATCCAAGTTTTAAAACGTTAGACTTGGGGTAGTAATGTTTCGTACGAATACTCAGAAGTGCTTAAAATCAGTCAGGATCCGTCCCTTTGCTCTGCAGGCAGGATGGTAGTTGGTAGCTAGAACACAGCATTGTCCATATGCATGTGAATACTGCATATGGTATTCGCCTGTAATCAGAATAGAAAGTAATAATGATAGCTGAGCTATGACAGTGATGTAGTTCTGACTGATGCTTTTGACAAGTGCGTTTGTATAAAGAAATCATGGGTGCCTCTCTGAAATGCTGCTGCCTCTGGGGAAACACAACTGCAGTTACATTTATGGCGAATGAGGTTTTTGAACCAAAGAATCCTCGTCTTAATCTTCTCCACTTGGCCAGCTTTACGCATTGTCATCACTATATAGGAAAGCTTTTAGATCTATGCTTAACCAGAGATATTCAGTGAGTTCACACTGAAGTTTCTTTCATCAACTCCACAGTTCTCATAAAAGTGAAAGCATGGAGATATGTGTTTGTGTGCTTGAGTTTTGAGAGCAATGGTCCGTTATATTTTAATCCTACTTAAATTGCGGGCAGAAAAGCCTCCAAGCAGCATGGCTACCCAAGTTCTTACTTGCCCTTTTGATGCTTCAGTGACTGCAGATGTACTCAGACCTCCTATGGTAGCATTTGCAGTTGGCTAGAATCAGTATATAAAATTTTGACTAGTATAGAAACACATAATATATGTTAACTGGGACTTCCTGGGTAGGAGGCATAATATCCAAATATTTTCAAGAGGAATTTTCACAAGTGACAGTGAGTAATGTCCCTGCAGTGCTGTTATTCTGCCTTTCAAAAACATGGCTAGGCAAAAATATTATAAATCTCTGATTAAAAAAAAATTTAAAAATTCCCAGTTGGTATTTCTCTTAATTTTGCCGGCTTTTATTGAAAGCATTTTAATATACTTTTTTTTAGGCTAAATGCCAAGACATGGTTAATAACGGTTACACTTAACTGAACAACCTTGAGAAATTAACCTGAAAAATATGGAACGTTGATCATTCCAGGTTTGGAATGATGTGATTTTGTGAGGTGTTGAGGGCTAGAGTTTCTTGAAAGAAGCAGTTGTTCACCGCAGATCATGGTCGCTGTTGATCCCCTGTATTAATAGGAGGTAGCTGTCATTGTTTTAAACATTAATTACTGCTCTTCAGCCCAAGCTTAAACTTACCTACTACAGACAATCCCATTCACAGAAAACCCTTCCTGCACAAAATAGGCTTATATGGGATGACCAAAATTATCCATTAAGTCATGGTGAAACAAATAATTTGATCCAGTGAAACCACGGAAAAAAAATACAGAGCTTTTAAAATTCGGAAGTCTGTTTTGACTGGTTTGGGAATAAAACATTATGTGCAACTTCAGCAAGAACTGAAAGCTGTCAGCCTTCATCAGAGGAGCCCAGTTCCTTGCAGGGCTGAGGCTGCAGGTAGTACCAGCGCGAGTGTAGACTTGGAGGGGTCTGCAAGAAGCAGATTGCTTTTGTGCTAGCAGCAGAAATGAGCATGGCAGGGAGTGATGGATCCTTGTGTGGAGTGACTTCTCAGCTCTGTCCCCTGTAGCTTTTCTGTTTTCCGCTAAGCATGTGGTTAAACTCATACGTATACAGCTTCTTCCTCTTCGAGCAGTAAGTTGGGTCTCTCACCTCCCTGTCCAGCCGTTTCAAACAACTGCAGGAAAACAGTATCTTTGAGATGTCCATCTTTCTGCCAAATGTAATTAAGTTGGATCAAAATGTTCAGAAGATTTGATGGAGGATTAGTGGGCAGAAACAAAGAGAGCATGCCTCCAGTTTCTTTAGCAAAGCTGAATATTCCCAACTAGAGAGAATTACTGCCTCTTAAAGCAATCTGGTTTTATAAACACATTGCTGAAGTTTGCCTAAAAACTAAGCCATCCTTAGAAAATGAGATTCTGCGTTGGCATATGCCAGCATATTTCTGATGAGCTCAGCTAACTGACTACCCTTCTGGAGTTATTTATTTAGCCCTTTTCAAATTATTTAGATTTTTTAATTAGAAGCTCGATGGCATTGAGTTTTGGCAACTTGATAGCAGAAGTAACTGCGTCTTCTTTAAGGAAACAGCTTTCCAATTGACATAACCCTGCGTGAGAGGGAGGGGGGAGGAGGTGGGAACAGCCTTTCCCATAGTATCCCAGGAAGAAAACAACTTCATGGATTAGGAGCTTAATTAGGACTGAAATCCTTAGCAAGAAGTGGGGAACAAATATAGTTAATTTGATTAAGCCTCAGAGTGAATGAGTTGCACACTGCATTGATTACTTTAAAGCAAACAACAAAAGCAAGGCTGTTTACTTTATGGTACTATTACTGCAAATGAAATCAGTATCAAGCAGGTTGCTGGGGAGTGTAGCTAAGACAACCTCATAACCTCATCTGCTGATAAATGAATCTTCGGCTAATCAGTAGACTCAGCATGGAGGCTACTCCAGCAGGCTGTGAGTGAGTCACAGCAAGACAGGTACCCTCCTAAACAAGAAGGCTAAGACATAAACAGGCCCTGGATATGCAGTAAAGGTCAAGCAGTCTTTGTGTTTGAAAAATATAAGTGCTATATCAGTGAAGGCGAGAAGGAATGATACTGATTATGCCCAATGCAGGAGAGCAATTTGTCGGGCATTTTAGGGGAATTTACATCAACAGATGGACTCCAGAATAATCTACTTAAAACATAACCCTGGGAGTTTTGGTGCTGACATGAGAAGAGAGACAGTTTTATTGAACAGTGGGAGAACTGGAGATCAATCTCTGTGAGGGTTCATCACAATATCAGTTCTCTCCTAAAGCTCACCATGGTCCTCTGAGAGGCTGGCTGGCTAGAGGTGTCTTGGCGTGCGATTACTGCTGCAGGTGGTGTTACCCAGAAGAAAAAGCAGGGCAGTTCTTCCCCTTCCTCCTCTGCTCCATGCTAATATGCTGAGACTGCACGTATTCAGTGACAGCAAAACCAGTGTGCTCATTTGCTTGAAGTTTACATTGATCAGACGCTTTGCTGAGCGTAGTCCATAGGAAGAGCGAAGGGAGCACTTCTCCTAAGCTCCTTTTGCTGGAGTGGGTACTTCAGTACAGAATGGTGGTCCTTAACACACTGTGTTGGCTTTTAATTAGCACCAAGCAGATCCTAACTGTGCAGTGCTCCCTGAGGAGGTATGCGCTCCCTGCAAAGCTTATGGGTGTGTGCGTGTGAACAGTCCCCGTAGAGCCTTCTGCACCTGGTATTGGCACAGGAGAAATAGCTGTCCTCCCACCCACTATAGATAATTGTGTTGCTCCTGCATCTCTGAAAGTATGATAGTCGACCGCTTGAAATTTTGAGACAGGAATTCTTCAAAAGCCCCTGCATCTGTTCTCAGTCCAAGCAAGCACTCTCAAGAGGCCAGCTTCCCATAGGCCATCATGCATAATGTGGATGAAACCTCTTGAATTATTGATCTTGCAGAGGCATATAATTGTAGCTTACACAGTGTGTTTACTCTCAGTGCTTTGATTTATCAGATCTTATAATAATGTTCTCACTTTTGGCGCTCGTAAAATGCAACTGGCTTGCAGTTTAATAAATATTGACTTCTAGCCATTTGCTGCTTTGTGATTATTCCTCCTAAAGAACAAACTGATTGCTTCCTTCATTCACTCCACTGCAAAATGGTGCAGGAATGGAACGCTTTTAATATTGCATTTTCCTGCCGGGGGAAGTCTTGTCTCAGCAATGCCCTTCCCAGGCTTTCAAGATCAGTGCACTGTTTCTCTAACTGATGGGCACAAGAAGATATTTGTGGTCACCCTAAGGGTCAGCAGGCACGTCTCCTCCTTAGAGAGAGCCCCTTTTACTAGCCTTTTTTTTTGTGTTGTTCACCACTTTTAACTAATTAAGCCTTTCCCTGTTGCGCTGATTAGAATGAGGAGAATTCCTGTGCTTTACTTGGTAGATCTTGTGTCCAACCCTCTTATCACTGAATTGTTGGTGTGTGCAGGACATTGGGCTAGGGCTGCCTAGGGAACTCCTGCCAGAGGGGAGAAGAGTCCGAGTGGGTAATTGCTTCAAGCAAGACATGTAATCCAGCCTCAGCTTCCAGCAGCTGGAGAGCCCTTTTCTGCTATTGCCATACAACGTTGGCAACATATCTTGAGGAACGTTTTAGGTCATACCATGTCTCTAATCTGAGCTGCCCATTTTCCAGTTTGCATCATTGCAGTTTATATCTGTTATGTGTTATCATATATCCACACTCCTTCCATGGCTGACAATAATCATAATACTAAACTGAATACACAGTGGAAGTATGTAGCAATTGACAGTCACAACACCTTTCCAAGAATGCCAAATACTCATGTTTTGGATGTAAAAACAAGAGGATAATGAGTTTTTATCATCTGAGGGGCTCCTGCTGTCCTAGAGGCTTTTTCCTGGGTTGGAGTCTCTTTGTGTTAGGTGGAATACACACAGTGGGAGCTTGTCAGTCACACTGCTTGCAGCTTAACAAACTAGAGAGCAGGGGTGGAAAAAAACCCACAGATGATATCCTAGATTCACAGCCTGATTAAATGACTTTCCCTTGGCTCCCACAGCAGGTCCGTGGCAGATCCATACAACAAATCTATGTTTCTTGATTGTTGGTCCCATATTATGACCCACAAGCTCACCTGGCCACACCTGTCAGCACGGGAGTGGGAATGAAGACTAACAATTTTAGCCAAGTCAGCAGAATTGCAAAACGTTATGGGTTGCATTTGCAACGCTCCCGGCATTGAGTTTGCTGGCTGTCTTCCTGTTAATTAACAGTAATACCAGAGTAGTCAGTTCAAGGAAAAATTACTCGTTCTGCCCTCTTTGTGGAGCACCTTCTGTTTTGTCAGTGGATGCTACAAGACTGCTCTTTGGATTTGATTATATTTTGAAATTAGTTTTATTTAATTTAATTTATCTAATGAAGAGTTATAAATTAGAAAAGATGAAAATAAAACATTAGCTATTTTTTTCTAATTGGATTTATTTTTGTGCTTAATCGTGTATTTCCTTCCTCTTTGCCCACTGCTGAAAAGTAGATGCATTCATCTCAGAAAATATCAACGTATATCCTCTCTTATTAGTGGAGTTTGCTTTACACCAGGTCAGGATTTGTCCTATAACCACATAACCCTCTTCGTGTTAGCAAATAGCAGCATGTTTCTGTGAGCTTATAATTCTCAGGAATGGTTTGCCAAGCTGTAGCTACAGAGAGCTGGTAGCTGTGTCCTGGTGAGGAAACATTTCCCTGCAAGCATTTCTGGCCCTTGCCCTGGCAGTTCCCCAGCAGGCCCTCTGCAGGCAGGGTTGAAGTGTTCGGGAGGGATGCGCAGCAGGAAACCATGGTGTTACCTCAACCTGTCTTCCATCTTTCTGCTCCTGCTTCTGGCTACACGTAGCAAATGACAACGGTGGCCTATATGCAATTACATTTTCTCCTGGTGTCCTGATTTTCCTTCCTGAGATCTCCTTCTCCTCTTGTTTCCCCCTGGTTAGTGGGAAGAGGATGCTGAGCAGGTGAGAGGCAGCCCTAGGTGCTCTGCTTACCTTCTTGTTGTCTCCTGGGGCCCTGCCTCGCCCCAGTATGAGGGGTGCCCCATCTGGCTGGGTCTCCCTTGCTGCCAACATACTCTTGGATGATAAAATTGTGACCAGTCCTGAGACTTTTTCCTCCTCTTGCATTCTGGCTGTAAATTTGCCATAATATAGAACATAAGGTATGGAAGCAGACAGACCTTGAAAAGAAGGAAATGAATGTTTGACTGTCACCAATTTGGAAATCTCCCCTGGTAGCTGTGAAGCTGGTGTCAGTTTCTGTTATTGGTATATCAGGGCTAATGTGTTCTCTCAGCAAACATAGGTCTCCACATCTGCTTTATCCACTAGATGGATGACATAAAGCAGCTTGCTTTACAGTGAATACTTTATGCCATCTTTAATCTGAAGTGTATTTCTGTAGTCTGCCAAAACACTTCGGCGTGAATTTCTTGTTAGGTCAAACGTATGTTTGGATGCCTTGATCAGTGCTGCAGAGAAAGATTTGTCTCCGCTAGAAAGATTGGTGCAGACAGACATTGATATAATTGTATTAGCAGTCCCATACTTCTCAGCACGTGTGCACAATGTGTAACTGCAGGACAGCTGAGAAACTCGATAGCACAAGGACTGGAGAGAGTAGTTGATGTTATTGTCTGTGTCTGGATCTATCATCTGCCTGCAGCATTTCCAAGATGTGATATCCAACCTCTGGAACTGAGATCTTTAGCAGCAGCTAATGGATACGAAAGCTTCCACCCCCAGCAGCTTTAATGGGAATGGGGCATTGAGATCTTTTTTAGAATTGCTGCATTTTCCTCTGAGGATTCGTCTGACTCTGTCCATCCACATGGGTGCAATTTCCTTAAGCTGATGCAGTCTTGTAGTTTTATATTGTTAAACATTGCCTCAGGGGAATCTCTGAAGGTTAGCTTTGTCATCTCTGGGTCAGTAACATTTTGCAAATTGTCCTGGTTTGAGGTAAAACAGAACCAATTTTCTGATTTGTAATTTTACTTTTTAGCTGGGCCTCTTCTAACTGACTAACCTCTGAAAGTAACAGCATATTGTTCAGAAACTGTTCACTCTCCGAGTGACAGGACCTGATTATACCGAGGAATGGTACGCACAGAGGCTCTTGCTTATACCTATTGCTATACCACCCAAGGTCAGCTAGCTTCGCTGTTTGCCCCGTTAGAGGGTCGGAAGCGGAAAAGCATAGAGGGGTCACACCTGTAGGGAGAAGCAGACAGGACAGGTGACCCAAAACTGACCAACAGGGGTATTCCATCCCATCTGCATCATGCTCAGTATAAAAGCTGAGGGATCAAAGGGCCAAGTCTCTTTCTTCAGTGGCCGATGTCTGAGGAGGACCCTGTCTGCTCGTCTGCTTTTGATCCCGATCCGAGCATTCCTGACTCCAGATCCAGAGTCCATCTCCTGTCCATCACTGACTCCAGTCTGGGACTTTCCCTGTGCCTGCTGGTGACGTTATTGTCATCCTGGGAGCTGGATATGGTTTTGTATATATTGTATTTTTTTTTATTAGTAGTATTATTTTATTATTTTGTTTTTTATTATTTCATTATTTATTAATATTTTCATTAAAGTAGTTTTGTTCTTTTTCTAAACTCATAAATCTCTTTATCTCTTCCTCTTCTCTCTTTGGAGAGAAGGAGGGGGGAAGGGGCCATCTCTCATTCTGATTGGCCAATCCGGCCAAAATGACAACACAAATATACCATATTAAATTAGAGTGGTCTTTCCATGTGATGATTGCTGTTTGTCAGCAAAACAGGAACCTGAACTACAGGGTGTTTTTTCCTTCTTTTCTGGCTGCAGGGTAGTAACTGCCTTTTTTTTTTCTTTCTCTTTTCTCTGCCTCCAACTTCATAAGAGGTACAAGTTGCGTATTAGCAGCAAATTCCTCTTTATTGTTTTTTTAACAGAGACACTAGCAAGTTCAGAAAATTTTAGATAGCTTTTTGAAGAGTTATGCAGCATTACATAGGTGACATGTTATAAACATGAGCATATTAAGCCTTACACATCCCTGGGGAGTGTAGCAAGGCAGTCTTATACAGAGGGAAACTGAGGACCAAAGACGTTAACCATAATTCATAAAGGATGACAGTGTCTGGGTTGCCCAGACAGCTTCCTCTTGAATCCCTTCCTTCCAACTAAACCACAAAGACCGTATGCCCTCCCTTCTTTCCTCTGGAAAGAGATGTATAGTGGAGAAATTCATTTCACAGAATTGTATGTCCTTAATAAAATTCAGCTCTAGTTATGACCCTGTGAGATGATTAGTGAATTAGAGTTCTTAATTAGCATTTTGCATAATTCATGGCAATTACAACATTCTCATGGATATGATTGTCAAGGTGCAGATGTGCAAACGTGCAGCTATAATTTTCTCATCTAAATAACTCTTTTGGTGAAACCTCTAATTTTTTACAACTCTATTGTGTAAGGGCCATTATTCCTGTTGTTATTTTTAAGGCATTAGAAAATGGATGTGAATCTCACTTCAGCTTCAATCACTGCAACCGACTGTTTTTCAGAAGCTTTAAAAACTGTCATAAAAGTTTGCTCCTGGGTGAGAATTAGGCATTTTAATTGTCTGGAGGACCTACACTAGCTGGTTTTTAACATCCCACAGGGAATTGTATTGCAGTTTTTCAGTTACAATAGTAAAACAAAAGCTAAATCCAGGATGTGTGCTAGCCAAGATTTATATGGCTGGATTGTTAATGGAATTGAGCTCCCATTCCTTCTTCAGCTGGAGATAGATTTCAAAGTCCTTTGTGCTGTGAAGATCCTTTCCTTTTGTCAGAAATGTATAGAGTATTATGTATCTGAGGTTATTAGGACTAGCTTTTTGGGTACAGGAAAATCTGGCATTTACATAGAGTGAGTGACAGCTAAATAGAGAAGGAAGACAGTTGTGGCAGAATGAGGCCCCCTAACTTTCCAAAATACAGTCCTTCAGATATCAAACGTGATGGCATAGAAATCAATGAGCCAGATGATAAAAATACAGTTGCACCCAACTCAACACTTCCAGGTACAGCTCATATTTTAAAAAAATTACTGAGTTCCAACTGACAAATTTGAATTTCTACTTCCTTCATTAAGTGCCTACACAGATAATATTAAATGTAATTAATTTTACTTTCATAATTATAATCTAATATGTAAATCCATTTACAGTATTCCATTCTATTAAAGGTACAAATCAAAATGATAATTTCTAAACAAAAGTTATGAATTTCCTTAAATGAAAGGCATTTGTAATTTCCCACAGGAAATTTTAATCACCTTCGGATTTGTAGTCACAGAACACGTAGGAGCTTCATGCAGTCGAGATTTGATGGAGGGAAACCGCAACCTTTATAGTCTTATTAGAGGCAAATGGCACTCGGAAGTACCTGGGCATATACGTTTGGACATACATTGGTTGTAGTGACTGATCTCTCCTTCCCGCATCTCCCAAAGGGACTAGCTTGCAGAAGCTGCTAGTCATTTCTAACAGGAGTTCTTGTCCAGATAAGGATTACTCTCCTTTCTGGCCCTCCTCTGCCTATTGAACATGAAGGTAAAGCTGTTGCCCCCATCGTTTGCAGCTTGATGGTCCCCTGACGGTAGGACTTTCTTACCCCATTTATATTGGCTCCTGGAAACTATTACATAAATTATATATATTGCATAATATATATAGTATTGTAAGATATATATTTATTTATTATATAAATTATATATTGTCCGTGATTTAGGTCCCTGTCTTTCCATGCTCAAGTTCCACAAAGCAGTGGTACCAAAATGAAGGATCTGATCCAAAAAAGGTAATTCCTTGCTTTTTCCAAGTGAAATGTTGAAGAAACTTCTTCTTCAGCAGATTTATTACCTTCCTTTCTCTCTGTAGCTCTTTTCTTAGTCCTAACACAATGCATGAACATGCATGGCATTGTCCATGTATTTGTCTGTTTGCTAGTTTGTGAATGCTGAGTGTCCCTACCCAATATACTTATATTAGGAAAACTTTTCATGGACTTCAAGCATGTATCTTTTAAATTGTCTGACACCACAATTAGCAGGGGCAGAAAAAACCCCAACCCCACCAAAAAAACCCCAACCCAGTGAAATTAAGCACTTTGTTCCCCAGCATAATAAGAAAAATAAGCATGAATTACCAACCTTGGAGGAGCATTAGAGGACACAGGAACCCAGCTGTAGTCCCAGTTTTGCCTCTGGCTAGAAATAAGGAAACATTCAAATAAAACTTCTTTTCTTTCTGTCTTTTTTTCTTCCTGACAGTAATACCTTGTTCATGATAGCCAAATGCATTTATGAATTTGGGTCAAATAGGTTCAGCCAAGGGAGGATAAGATTGATAAGAATTTGGGAAAATCTTGAAATATTTCATGTTCTCTTATCTGAATGACATTTCACTTAAGTTCATTTCTAACTTTTAAAGGAAAAAAAAGACCTCTTCCCTTAGAGGAGAGGTTTCTGTTTTCAACTAAGTGAAATATTTTGACAAATCAAGACTGTATTATATTTTTTCCTGAAATAAGGGGAGGGGAACCACAGGAAAGGGGAATTGGTTTCTGTTGAAGACAAATGTTACAGTTTTGTTTTTGTCAGCCAGAGAACTAATTCTCTCACTTCAATACTTACTGCAGGAGTAGACCAGACATATATAGTCACAGAAAAAGTGTTTGAAACACTAAATTATACAGTAATTTGATGTAGTTTCTGTCTGTAACCTTGAAAAATCTTACCACAAGCAAGCAGTTAAAAAATAAATAAATAAGAGATGGCGTCCAACTAAAATCTGCCACTCGTGATGGATCAGAGCGGTCCACTGGCTTGCTCCAGTTCCCCTTCAGGTCCTCACTGAGCTAAAATACACTGAGGGAAATTTTCAATGTCACGGGGGACAGCGGAGTATCTGGTTCACACGCGTGGTAAATGGGAGCCTGGGGGCTGATCTGATCCCCCTTGATATTAAACACCTCTTGACTTGGCTCTTCTTCAGCCAGCAGAGTAGCATGGCAAGGTGGTCTTTTGTCTATATGGCCAGAACCTGAGCAGTCCTGGCTTTATCCACCAAAAGGCTCAGAACTGTGTCCCCATCAGCATGTTCCTCATGGGAGCGCCTCTCCTCTGTGGGTTTGTGAGATTGTAGGAATCTTGACCACTCCTAGAATATGTCATGTGGCAGTGAAATACATCTCTTGAACCCTCTGGCTCATGAAAATAACACCGTTCTTTTCCATGCTAAAATAACACATGTCTGAGGTCAGTCTGTGTGACGAGTTTTCACTTGATGTATTCCTCAGCTGGAGTAAGAAGCTATAGTGCTGTGCTCGCTTTCGTTTTGTTTATAGTATTGCAGATTTTGGTCTCCTGTGCTGTAAGGATTCAGTTTGCTGTATGTTAGCAGAGCGTTTTGTGGCCGCTGGCATATATGGGTGGCAAAGGTAGCATGGAGCATTTTGGATGTAGTGTCTTTTCATAGTTTCTTCCACTTGTGGGATGACCGTTTGATGGCCTTGGAAGTTCCCCCATTTTAGTGATCCCAAAATTGTGGTTTCCTTCCAAAATTGCCAACATATCAAACTCTTTTTGACAAATTAATTCAGAAGCTACAATTCAAATGAAGGCTACTCAACTGAGTCATTTGACCTTCCAGATCTGATAAGGATACACCTGTTTTTTGCCTGTCTTTGCCAATGTAGAAAGAGCCAAGAGATCAATCACGACAGCAAGGTTTCAGAAGCTGTTTAACCCAAGTTTTGAATGAGTTGGCATCCCGTGCCTGTATGCCAGAGACCCTGCCAATCCCTCCCTGCCAGTCCTTTGGAGATCTTTGCTCAGATGCATCTCCCTCGAGGCAGGAAATAAAGAGGAGGCTGACAGTGATGAAATGTAGAGTGTATCTATATGGAACAGCTGAACGGCAGAGCAAGATACATGTCTGCTGTTACGTAGGGTGACGGGGGAGTAAACAAATGGGTAAGGGAGCAGCGCAGGGTGAAGGACATCTTGAACACAGATGGAAGCGTGATTGGCAGACGTGAGAACAAACCCACAAGCAGAAGGATGGGGGATTGGAGAAGAAATGACAAAGGGCAGAAATGCACAAAAAGCTACAGAGAGTTAATTTTATGTTTACCAGGAGCACTTCATAAGCAGTGTAAATTTTATTGACCTGTCCACGAATCTAAAAGCAGCTCTCAATTTTCATACTTTTAAGGCATTGCAATCATTGGGCCTGACCTCTCGCGTGGTACAGACTATTGAATTTTACCCTGTGATTATTGTATCAAGTTTTATGCTTTTGTCTCCTAGCTTCAGAAGTAAACTTGTTTTCAAAGCCTCCCCTTAGAGGCAACATCTTCAGTTCACCAGTCCCCTTTGAACCGCCTCCTGTATTGCTTTTCTCTCCGTGGGCTTTGTCCAGGCAAGACAGAGTGTTAGGGACAAAATCAGAGACTGGGAGAGTGAAACAAAAGCTGATCAGAGCAAGCCTGTTAATTGGACAGGCTGACAGCGTGCTTTGGCATTATAAGACACGGGTAAAACGACATCTACACTGTACCAGAGTGTGTGGATGTACCAGCATAATTACAGCAGGTTTACAGCACAGACAATGTTATTTTAACATTTTCAGTACTGTTTTATTCATTTTGCAGTTGATCTGCTTAGGGAAGACCTTCCAGTTGCAGTAGGCTAAGCAGGTATGTCTGGTTGCAAAGTCAGCATATGAAATCCTTGCTTTCTGTACCTGTTTTGGTCTGTTTGCTGATACTGCCAGCATCCGTCCAGGTGAGCAAGGTGGTGATCTGCCCAGTCACTGTGGACATGACAGCATAAGGAGCAATAAAGCATTTGCCACGGGGAAGAATATTTTAGTGCAGCTCTTAGTAATAAATCTCATTGAAACCTACTTGTCTTATAATATTTAAGGCCATTTGGATGTCTCTAGCAGTATTTAGTGGGTGTGCGTTTGGGATATACTTGATTTATTTCATCTTTTCGGGTGTCTCACAGCAGCAGAGAGAGGGAAGGGCCACCCAAATCTGCACGAATGCATCAACTCCAGTGCTGCTGTTCCCAAATTTTAGAGGGTGAGAGCCTTCATTTTTCTGAGTAATGTCTTTCACTGCTAATTACCCTGTGTGATGCAAGATACGTAGGCATTAGTGAAAACATCTGAATCAAGTTCTAAGGCCAATTCTGCACTTGAGTGTCATAAAATGCATCTTGTGTTAGACCAAAATATAATGGTGAAGATGAAGCCGATGGTGGAGTTGCTTATGGAATAAGATGCTACTTCTTGTGGAGATAGCAGGATCTTTGCAGAGGTAATACTTTTACAACATTTTGAATGGGCAAGATCACTTCACTGCAATTTCCATCTAGTCTTCGTTTTATTTGATTCCACCAGCAGTTCACTGTAAATAAAGTTGTGTGTATGTTCTGTAACACAGAAAATAATGTTCATGTGAAGTGAATTGAGAGTTATATATCAGCAAGCTTGGAGTATATTCTCAAAATGGTAGGAGGGGAAAAAGTTGTAAAAGAAGATAAGGAAAAATATATTCTCCATAATTCTGTCAAAAGGGAGAGCATCTGTGCTGGGAAAAAAATATGGGAAGCTTTAAAGACTGCTTAAAGTACAAACAAAGAGAAATCATGAAAATGCTTTCACAATCTAGTATTTGGAAAATAGAGGATCCTTCAAGCTTTAATTAAATGCAAAGATGTGTTCGGTGCTCAAGTTAAAGGCCTGTCAAATATCTTGGAGGAAAGAGAGGTCTGTGCTCTGAAAACAGCACGCAAATTTGGAAGGATGTGGTTAGATCAGCAAGCCAGGTCCTGCGTATATTTAGAGATCACTCAAATGAACAAACTTTATTATGGTCAAGATGTTTATCATATTCAGTTACTGAGCAGGAGTGGTGTTTTCAGACCCCCAGTAACAGATTTGTGTTCTTTTTACACACAGAGAGCAGGAAGTTTTATACTAAGTATCTGAATCTCCAAACACTTAAGATCATGCTTAACTTTGGGCAGCCACAAAGTGCCACTGAAATTGATGACCTGTACTTTCAAAGGGGATAGAGCAGTATACACAAACAGAAGTCAGCTCTTTTGTGAGCAACCTCGTATTATTTTGCCCTGTAGTCTTGTAATTGGTCTGAAAAAGCCACCTAAGAAAATCCAGAAAGGCTGAGAATGGGGGTATGTTCTTCCCAGCGCTCTGTGAATATGGTGCAAGTTCTCCTAAAGGCCTTTTCAGCAAAACGTGGCCATCTTCTGAGTTGTTCTTATCCTCTTCTATTAAGTCTGTTGGTTGGTGGGTTTGGTTTTTGTTGTTGTTGGGTTTTTTTTGTTTGGTTGGTTTTGTTGTTGGTTTTGGGTTTTTTTTAAATCCTTTATTAAGTTTTATTTATTGTTTGAAATTATACTTTCAAATGACCAGTTACATGAGAAGATGCTTTGGGAGTCCAAACCAAGCCCAGGCCAACCATTGTAGAATAGTTTTCGGAAAGATTCCCAGAACATATCCCTGCATGCAATCACTTTTCAAAAGCATAGGTTGCCCATCCCTGCACAGGTGCTTTGTAAGTACAGGAGTAAATTTTGCAGGAGCATACCATTGCACAATGTGAGCAGCTCATTCTGGAGCAAAAATGTAGTAGGTCCGATCCTTCATTTTTGCAGGCACTCTTATCTGCATCTCTCATTTCATGCCTAGAAATGGACGTGTTGGTACAAAATCATGAAAGTTACATTGCTGATAGCAAATCTGTGCTTGTACTTGAGTTGTTACAGCACAAAAAGACATGGGTGCTCCCTCTTCCTTTGGAAAAGTAAGTTGTGCAAGCTCTGATGACAGTAATGAGAAAAAAAGCCTTCTAGAGAGCAGGATGGTCTATGCACAAACAAGCATTCAGATATACCTGGGCAGTTCTACACACAATGTACCTTTTATAAGTGACGCTACCCTGCTTGTACGTAAACACTCAGCCCTCTGTAGCCCCTGTGCTGTACTGTTCTTGTTAACCCTTGCATGGATTAACTAAATCCATGGTCCCAGTATACATTTACACCTGTGGCTCAGTCCTATATGAGATGTGAGGCCCTAAGAGATCTGAATGTTCTGAGAGCTGAGCATTTTTTTGCAGTGCACTTGTACAACATGCACTTGAAAGAGGATCCTGGTGCGTATTTGTAATGTGGACATGACTATAAGAATCACTAAGTGTATTTTCACTTTGAAGAAGAACATGTATGTCAAAGCCAGAAGTTTTGACTTTATAGATTTATTTTATTTATTTTTTTTTAATTTACAGTTTACCTTCTTGGAAGATTTACAGCACAAGATCCTACTCTCCTTCATGCTTTGGTCATAATTATTTTATCGTGCAAGTGTTTCTCTCGCCAGCCTCCAGCATCATTGATCAGTATGTTAGGGTGAACTCGTCCTCCTCTTCTCAGCAATGCACCCCAGTGCCCTGACCAGCGTTTGTTATTTATTTAATGAATCTGTGTACCAGGCTGTTCTTTCTGTGGAGGGAAAGGGGCAAAAAGAGCGTTGCAAATGATAGCAGCAGGTTGATTTAGCAGGAAAGCACAGGAGTGACTGAACAGCACTGTATTTTCCACTAGCTGCATGTTCCAAGAGGGCTGAACACTGTCCTCTTTCTGCATGGCTGCTAATGCATACACCAGTGCTGGCATCTCCAGCAGCCCTTGAGTGCCACTCAACTTGGCCAGGATGACATCCTTGGCATGTAATTAATTTTGACTGAAAGCTTTGACAAATAGAAACACTGGATTTGTTTGGGTGTCTCTTCAGAGATCTCTCATTTTTGAGTGTTCTGAGAGTCAGGTGGATACCAATTTAATGAAAACACTTGTCAAGGCCAAAAGCTGTTTGGATTTAGAGCACAAAGCATCACTCCTGCCCTTCGCGCTAAGATACTTGAAGAAGCTCAGCGTTCCCTTCACTGAGTCATTCCAGCAATCTACCTGAGGTTTATAAACAAGGTGTGTGAGACTAAAGTCTTGTGGGGGCTCAGGTCACCACCCTGCTTACTGACCACAGGGTGGTCCAAGAACAGAGCTCTTAGACACCATTCCTCTAATATTAATCATGTCATTAAGTACTCCAGTGACTGTCTGTGTCCAGTGGACAGCAAATAGTGGGAATGCACATGTTATGGTCTGAAACTTATTTCTGAAATACGAGCTTGTACCCAGATGAATATGTTCCGAGAAATCAAGGTTGTTTTGCAAACTATGTGCTGTTTCATGGCTGAGCGTGTGATAGATAGACGGTTGGCCACCCTCACAGACAGCTTGAGTGAGAGGAGAGGACAGGGTAACCGGTGGAGCTGTTAACACTACTCAGACCATTGTACATATGTGGCTTGCTGGAAGGTTGTACTGTCTCTGGTAGCTGTTAGTTATGCTTTTTGCAGGCGTAACCATCCAAATGTTCTCTAGCTGCTAGAAGTTTATGCGGCTGTTAATAAAGGGATTCTCCCCTAGACAAGCATTTGATCTGAGTCAAGAACATTACAGCATGGCTACTTTTAGTTTGCTCAGTAAATCAGTGTTTGCTTTTACATCCTACCACTGAACTATTTACACAGACCGTATCCACTGTGGGGCTTTCAGTACAGAAAATTCTCTCTAATACACGACCAGAGCACTCTTGCTAAATTCCACTGGTCCAGGCTATAAAAGTCATACATCTAGTGTTAAAAATATGGCTTTGATGTGCCAGATGCCCTCTGGCACTCACAAGCCTCTGATGTGTTATTATTATTATTTGGAAGAGAGATTGTGAACCCTAATTATGCTTAATCACAACAACCCAGAAAGATATCAGTGGAGGGGCACGTTTTACCCTAAAGTGCTATTTGAACTCTTTGGAAAATGTTGAATTACCCCTACAGCTATTGCCGATTAACTACTTAATGAAGCATCTGTGACTGCTGGCATGTCCCAGCCATGTCACTGTGATGCTTGAAGGACGATGGAGATTAACTAAAAGATTGATCACAGTGATTTCTTATGTAGCAGCCAATCAAATCTAATAAGGGGCACTTGGAATTGAAACTCGCTTTGGAAAAACATTATTTTGGTATTATATAAACACCTCTTTTTAGACCTATCCTGTTCATATTGCTTGAAAGATACCTATTCCTGCTGCAGCAATGTTAGCCCTTTACCACATGGACAAAGAGATTGTATTTACAGCCACTATTTCTGCCTCTTGTTTCCATTTGCTTCTGTACAAATACAGGGCAACAAGATTAGGTGTGTGAATTTAGCTGCATTATAGGTAGAAATTCCATCCAGATATAAATGCCACATCTGATGCATTAACATAAGTAAATGTGTAGCCCCATATGTCTTTATACATGTGCAGTTTATAAATATACATATATATATAAACGTACACATGTATGTGACCATACACAGAAAGGTATGGTTTAGATGTATGCACATAGATTATATATGTGGTATTTTAAGCATGTAAAATCATAAACTTATTTAAAAATTTAGAAGGAAAGCATGCACGCATGGATTTATTTTTGTGATGTATCAAATATTATTTTGCCATAATTCACAGCATTGCCCTGAATATTCACTGTAATTTTAGCATTAAATGCTTTCAACGTAAAGCTTATTGCATCTGGAAACAGCGGTGTTTAAATCAAGGCAATCTGTCATTTCCAGAAGAGCTGTTCTTGTATTGAAATGGAGCCGGGCTCACGTAGCAGCTGGACTGTCTGATACAGAGTGAGTTTAAGATTGTATTGGGCCTGGCATTCACCCAGCAGGAGCGAGGGTGTGTTCCCTTCAAACCTTGCTATGGATCTCTGCTCAGGGAGAAGGGCTTGACGCATTTTGTGTTTGAAGGGTTTCCGCTCTGCCAGGTCTTACCGTAGGATTAAAGATTCCATTTTGTTCCCAAATGAGTGAGAATGGACAATCACAAAGATGTATTTATAGCGTCTTGTGATCATCTAGGGCTTATATTGCTTTCAGCAGATCCTGGTTTATTCGATACTTGGCTCCAACTGGTTGAGCAGCACCCCAGCAGTTTCCTGTTACGGATATTCTCTAACCTCCAGCATGAGGAGAACTGTTGGGAGTATTGACTTTGTGCAAACAGCCAGGGTTTTTTGCTTAGATTATAAATCAGTCTTACTCCTTTTGGCTTGTGTTCTGTTTTACTCTGATATGTGTGATATCCTGTGGTAATAATGCATCAAGGACTTCAGCTCCCATCAAAATTTCCTGCTCTTCTATAGCACCTGTGCTTCTCTGGCAGCGGTCATATGCTGTAGCCTTGGGTGGTGCTTGGGGGCGGTTCTTCTGGTCTCGGGGTTCTTCTGGTCTCAGGGTTCTTCTGGTTTTCTAGTCTGGAGAGGATCTGAGAGTTTCTCCAGCTACGAGTCACTCTTGAAGCTTAAGAGAGCAATCAGGGCCATTGAGGTTGGGCAGAGATGATCAAAGGTTTTTTATGAAGAACACGTCTCATGAGAATCACACCTGGGACTTGCTCTGTCACGGAGAAAGCAGAATTTCTGTGTTTTACTCACCTGTTGTGGTCTCAGATGGACCAGGCAGGGTTTGCTTTTGCTTGGAAGAGTGTAAGGTACCATGAGCACTTAGGCAGCAGCGTGGTCCCTGCTCTCTCCTCCTCATGGATGCTGCTGGAATTGAGGGAAGGGCAGAAGTGACAAGACCTAGGTTTCTCATTAGGAGGGCAGCCCTGGAGGTATGTGGTAACACAGCCAGACATCAGTGGATTGCTCAGGGAGAGGCTGGAAAGCGTAACCTGGTCTGGATATTTTTGAGCACATCAGAAAAGGGTTTTCTGAAGACCATGATTTTATTGCTATAGACAGCACTGGCTGGAGTTGCAGTCAGATGTATGTTTTAAGGTACATCTCAAGTTGACTTGCTTTTTGTGTCTGAGATGGGAAGTTCAAAATTGCCTTGAAAAAATGCAGCCTTTCTGTAGCAAGCCATAGTCTGTTGTGTAGAACAACAGAGCTGTCTTTGTTTCATAAAAAACTGCCACAACACCTGTTCAAAGAGGACTTTCCATGCTTTATCATGTTTCTGCTCCCTGCTGCTCACTAAAGATTTGCATGATTTCTACACAGTCATCACAGAATGTTTTTAATTCCAACAACTGTTTTTAACTTCGTATATTGTGGGGAAAAACCCACCCGAAATGTTAATGTTTGTGTTGGTGGTCCTTGATCACTGGTTAAGAGAAGAACAAGATTCCCTTATAAAAATCCAAATATGCCTTTTCTAGCTGAGTCACAGTGATGTAACTGCTCTCATCTTCCCTGTGCTGACCTTGGGAGCAACCCAACTTTCCTTTCATGCATTAAAAGAGAAGGGTTGAAATACTTCTCCACAGATGCACTGTTCCTAGTCAGTCACTGTGGGTGCAGACTGAGACTGCCTTTTGTCTTTCCTCCTGGAGTGAAATCAGGTTGCTCAGGACTGTTTGTTCTGGACCTACACAGTGTGTCCTCATCTCAAGGAAGGCTCTTAGGTACAGTTTAGTTTAGGAATGATTGTTGGAGATGGTGATAGACAGCTGGGGAAAAGACAAATGAAGCAAGATGCACATGGCAGGAGAGCTAATGCAGGGAATACTGCCTCAGCCTTGAAACGTCAGTGGTGGTTACAGACAGTAACATGTATCTTGGGGCTTGCATGAGGATCTGCATCTTCATCCAGATGAGAGAGGTGAAATTGTGGCAGAGCCGGTCTCCAGAGTCACCCTCCTTGATGATGCTGCTTGAGGAACTGACACTGAGCCAGGTCTGCTACTGCTGGCTGCAGCCCTCCTGCTTTCTTGCCTGGCCCCAGTCTGTGCTGTCTCTGACCGGGCATCCTTGCTGCTTGGGGAAGACACCATGCAGGCAGAGGGCTGGTCAAGCCCTTGGAGTGGGAGTGAGGGGCCTGGAAGCTGGCTGATACCTGCTTTGGTGCAGCTGTGGCCAGCATTGGCCAGGAAAAGGCAGAGCAAATTTTTCTTCCTCTCTCCAGTCACCTTTTTATGGTGTTGGCAAAGACATTACAATGCTTACCACATTTCTGTACCCTCTGGTATTTGTACCCTTTGCCATGCAAGCTCCCAAGCAGAGTGGCACCATCGCTTCTTACAGAGGTTGCTGTTCAAGTATTATGAGGTTTTTGGCATTTTCTATTTTCTGAGTGTCAGGCAATGAGAATATAGAGCTCCTGACAGATCCGGAATGTTTCTGTCTTTTTGGTTACCTCTACCTGTTGCAAAAGGACATGATTTTGTAAGAAACCTAGGAGACTGAGATATCAAGCAGATCCTGCTTCCCCTTCATCACAGTGGAAGCTTTGTGTTTAAATCCCCCAAGCTGCTGAAAATTCAAGTCTAAATCCCCCACGCTGCTGAATTAACTTACCTTGATTATTCACGGTGTAGTATTTTTATTACATTCTTTGCTATGCCACTCGGTCATGAGAATGCTTTACCTGTCTGTCCTTTCTCATTGTATCACTAAGTGTTCATTTCATTCATAAAGGTGAATGAGCAGCCTCCCCAGGCCAGTGTGAAGTCAAGATTTCCGTACCTGGAGGTTGTATTAGGTGCAAACAGTTCTGACTCAATTGACTTCATCCTCATCTGCTCTTTGTGATTCATCATAAGTAGCCACAGCTTTGTGTAATAATAATGTGCTTTTATCCACTACAAACTGTTACCAGTGCCCTCACAGGAAGCATTTGCTTTCAGAAAGCCATTCTAGGAATATCTCGGTTTGACAGTTATTACAGGTTTTATTTCTCTGTCAATTCACCTGGCTCAGGTCGCTGCTTTTTAATTTCTAAGATATTCACATTTTCAGAGCAAAAAAAATGAACGCTGCTCAGTAACAGGCTGAACTACAAAGGTCTAAAGTTTCTCAGCAGGTGATCAAGATACAGACACAGGCACCTAAAATTAGAGGGCACCCAGTGAAAACCAGGCAATGATCATAAAAGCAAGCAAAGAGGCTGAAATGTGTTTAAAACATATTTAAATAACAGCAGGAGCTCCTGCCTTGATTCATTGAGCACTTAAGCTTGTGGCTAGCTGTAAACACACGAAGTAGAGAAATACTATCTCTGGTATACAGCTGGGGAGCAGAGCCTAGACCACAGCTTGTGTTTTACCTATTTGTGTGAGAAGACAGGGCACCTCTGAGAGTTGCACCTCTGTTGCATCTCCAGGCAGTTCCTCCTCAGAAAAGGGGAGTTATACTTAAATTAGATTCTTGGGTTTCAGCTCTTGGCCGAAAGCTCCCCAGAAACTATACTTTGAGAAGAGAAAGAAAATAGCATATTTCCTAGCAATTTACTTCAGATCTCAGCGGTTTGGTGGAATATTTAGTCTTGGGCAGAAGGGACGTCAGTGCCCATGAAGTAATATTGTTAGTACCTGCACATTCATATTAGAAAACCTGTGGCTGTGTCTGCAGGTCCCTTTGGGACTCCAGAGCCCACTCAAAATGAGCACCGAGGTTGTGTTTGTGGCCTGTGTTTGCCTGCTGCTGCCTGTACGGAGGTGTTGGCTGATGTTTCCCCTGGTCCTTCCCGTTGCCTTGTGTGAGGAGGTTAAACAAAAACACAATAAAACTCTGGGCCAGGCATTTTTCACTGTAGCTCAGACAGACATTTTATTCATAGTAATTTCTTTATTTGTGTCATAAATCCTTCTTCCCTTTGTGCTCCTCAAGGAGATTAAAATTAAGGGCATCACCTCTGCCATCGAGGCCTAGACCCCCGAGGCCAAGCGATGCTTTCGCTACTTCTGCGTGCTCTCTCGCCCACCTCTTATTTGATGTCTGATCCTGCTAGTGCATAGATTGTGTTTACCTTTTCAATTTGTACAGTGGCTCACATGCTGCAGCCTTAGTCTGCAGCTACAAATAATAATATCCTTTTCTTGTTTTTCTGGTACTTACTAGCAGATGGTGTGCATGGGGCAAGGAAGGAGAAAGGCAGAATAGGCTCAGTAATAAAAGCAGAAAGGCAACAATAATGCATAAAGTCTTAATAAATTTTGCTATTGTTTCTCAGAGCACGGCACAATCTGGTGCACCTCTTACTATGCTAGCTCCTGGGAGCTGGGGACTATGGAATTGTCAGGCTTTTATTTTTTTTTTTTAAATGATTTATTTGTTTATTTTTGTTCACTTTATTTGTTGATTGATTTATGTAATGATATATTTATTTTAGCTGGCAAATCTGCATAGCAATTTGTTTCTTAAAGACTTAAAACCAGAAGGTAAATAAAAAACAAATTGGATCCTTTTTATTAAAATCTCATGTAGGTTTTAACCAGTCAGGATTTTAGGGGGAGAGGGGAGCTGTTTATTTTAATTCTCAGATGAGCTGGAATCCTCAGAATGAGGGATTGCGGGCTCACATCAACACAAGAAGAGAGCATTAATAAATCGCATCCTCTCCCTGCAGTTATGTTTATGAGATTTTAAGAAATAGGTACAGTTTCTAGCAAAACACTCATTGGTGTAACTAATAACGTAGACCACCAGATTCTTCTGGTTGAATTTTAGTTCCTTTCCTTCACAGCAGTCTCATGCCTGAAAGAAGGACAGTGTAAAAAGTAAATAGGGAAGGTGACAATGTACTAGAGGTCGTGGATCCTCGGGAGTCCTGGTCAGCCCTGCCTGACATCCTCGCTGTGTCACGCTGGCCAGGCAATGCTGGGCGGGCGAAGGGCATGTAGCCCCACTTTCTCTCTCTTGTCACATGCAAGTGCTTGTTGCAGACCACTGATCTTCCAAAACTTGCACAAAGCAAGGGCATAAGCAAAATGTGCCAGGCAATTGAAGATGGGTGCTTTCCAGCCCCTTTGTTTCCCTCCCTGGCCAAGGAGGGTGAGCAGAATTATCCTAATTATCCTTTGGGATAATTAGGACCACTGAATGGTCATCTGTAGAGGATTTATTGTTTCAGATCAGAGCCATGCCCTTCCCAGTTTATCTCAGGCTTGTACAGGCTCATCCTAGCTCAAAGCAGGCTTTTCTTCCTTCTCCACTTGCTTTTGCACTGCTGTTCCGATGAAGGGTGAGTGCCTTCCTGCCTACTAGGCTGTATTTGCACTGCTGACCGTGCATTTTCACTCATCCCACGACCCTCCCCGCTCTTTTGCTCCCAGGCTGGGGCAGGCCAGCAGGAGATAAATCAGGAGTTGTGTCCTCCCTGCTGGTCCCTGGCCTTGCTTCACACCCCTTCCCACTGCAGTGTTACCAGCGGTGTGGGTTCCCTTACATGCGGTACGGGAGGTCAGAGGAAGGCTCTGTGCTGAGAACAGCAGCAGTACAGGAGCGCCTTTGTGTCCCATTTCCTTCCCTCCCCTCCCTGGAGATCCACATCTATATCTGTTTGCCTCCATGTTCCCAGTCTTTTCTAATCTATCTTTCTGTCACACGCACGCTCTGTCCTGTGATATATCTGCTGCCTGGGTAGCGGTTGTTTTTGTCCAAGTCTTACAAAGCCAGCAAGCAAGGGCCCCAGCGAAAGGGTTGCTTTTTCCATAATAACTTTTGGTGACTGTTGAGTCATCCCGGCCTCTCTGCTTCCACAGGGTCTTTTGTAGCTGAGGACGGAGGCTCCTGGGAAGCCCGTCCGTGCTCCCGCTCTCATGCTCCAGCTGTACAAAGAGCCCTGCCTGCGTACAGCCATGCCCCGGGTGGCAGAGGTGTCTGCTGTCAGGGAGTCCGACATCCTCCCTGCTGGGCTGCCATTCCCAGGGGCCCCTGGCGCATAGATATGAGCTGAAGGGCAAAGCCGCTTGGAAACCATCTTTTCTTGTTCTGCTGCCCATCTGCTTGGGAAAGTGATTGACAGCCGAAGGGTGAAGGGCCAGAGTCTGTGCTAATTGTCTGAGGCCCTTGCTCAAACATGGCTGGAGAAAGAGTGGGTCCCCGCAGGCAAGGGAAGAAAGGGAACCTTTGTGAGGCCTGACACAGTAAATGCCACCTTTGTGAAGATTTAGGCTTGCTGAGGTCAGTTTTTAACAACTTGGGATGCTCCAGTCTTTTCCTCTTTCCTTTATCTCCAAAGGCTCCTCTTCCTCCTTTATTTCTGCTTCATCAACAAGCATTGTTTCAGTCAGGCTCGAATCCCCTTTCAGTGGCTTAGCCAAAGAAAAGACGTCCCACCCTCCTAAACAAGACTATTTTGGGGACTGATAGTTTTTGTCTTTTCTTCCTCCTCGTCTCACACACTGTAAAGAATGCCTCTTAGTATTCTCAGAGGAATGGGAACATTTGCATATTAATTTAATTGTGTGTGTTCATGCAAAACTACTCAACTCACAGCAAACTAGCCACAGTTATTAAAATTAATTTGCAAAAGAAGGGCGCTATTGTTTTTCAAGACAAGAGTTGTCAAAGCTTGTGTTTTTCTGTGTGCTAGAAGCACCTTCCTAGTTGCTTACTGCCCTTATTGGCGTTAGAGTATTAATAGCTGGAGAAACATAATGAAGTTCTTTGGAGAAAGTGGTGAGCAGAGAAAGTTTTACACAGGCAAGAGCTGGGGGAAAGTCTCAGTGTTTTCCAGTTCTTCCCAGAGAAGAATTGAGCTTTTCCCTCAGTGACTCAGGGCTCCCTGGTACTTGCTGAGAGGAGAAAAGCAGCCCCTACTGCCTTCAACGGCGTAGATAACTCCAGCAGCATGTTTCCATAAAGCTGCTTCTAGTGCTCTTGGATATATTTCCATCTTGTTTGGGCGTGCCTTTTGCCAGAAACCTGTGTAAAGCTTTTTTGCTTGGGTTTGGTGTGTTTGCAAGCCCAGGCACTGTGTGTGTGCATGCATATATATATGCATGTACACGTACAAGTGAGACAGCGAAACACATGTCATCTGCAGAAGGAATACCAGGCTGTGGCGGAAAAGGCTGGTTGTCTCCCTCCAACTAGTGCAGCATTTTGTGATCTGCAGTCAGAAAATTTTCTCAGTCCCTCATGATGTTGTTCACGGGAAATACAGTGTTGGATGGGAGGAACCTTGCATCATTTCTCTATGTATTGGATTATACTCACTTTCTTCTATTTTTGCCTTCCCTTTCTTATGCTTTTCAAGATGTAAAGTGTATATATTTTTAAGGTCTGTCACGATCAGCTAGAAGTCAATGTATGTTGTTATTCAGTATGTGCAAGACTAACTCCGAAGTGCTTTCCCATGTTTATACTTGTTGGCACTTTATAATTATAAATAATATCGCAGACTTGGCTACCAGCACACAGATGCATGCACAAAGCAGCAGAAGGTTTTCTGGAAATGTTGACAGTTCCATACATAATCCATGGATGTGACATGACCCGCGTCTGGTCTTAAAACGTATTATCAGAACTATCACTGGCACAATATCCAAAGTAATTTAGCTTCAGATCCTGCACAGAAGCATAATACATAGGTGCTTTTGCCACATTGCTTTTGCAACATTTGCTCCTGTGTCACTGATAATAAAACTGTCGGAATGACCTTGGGGAGGTAATAACTGCTCATTGATTTGGATTTAAAGCTTCCATAGTGTTTTTCCCACTGGGTGATACTTGTTAAAGGAAAAAAAACCCAAAACATAAAAATGAAGCTTGTTTCCACAATCTCCTTTAAAAGACATAGACGGAGAGTTTACAGAAATGCAGAATTAGCTGCATGGCCCTTTGGCAACTCCCAGAGACTTTGAATTTCCTGGTTCTAGGAACTCCATTGGAGAAAGGCACTCAAGAGCTACGTACCCAGAAAATCCTGGTTTCTGTAGCAGCCAGCCTGACAAAGTGCTGAACCAGTTTCAATTAAATATTGTTTACTAGGATGAGTTCATGAAACTTGTGTCTTTTCAACCTAACATTTTGGTTTGAGCAAATATCCAGATCCTTTGGATTGTGTCTGTCCTCTTCTTGAGAGGTTAATTTCAGCTGCAAGTTCTGGATGCTTAAAGATAAGCATCTTTAAGTTGTTGGCTGTCTGACACTGTGGAAAATCTATTTTCCGATTCACAAATACTAGCATAGAGTGAAAAGGGGGATGCAGGACCACTGGCTTTGACAGTCAGGGCATGTGTGACTTGTCCCCAGCCTAGTACACGTCATGCCTCTGAGCGGCTAGGAAATCTGGTAGATAATCCCAAAGAGTGCCCGTGCTTAAGGAAGTCTTCTCAGCTGTTCTGAACTAGAAATGTCGGTTTCATACACCATTTCATAGGGTGCAACAGTATAGTTTGTGTTCTCTTCAGTAGCCATTTTTTTGGTGGAGAATAAAGTTTCAATCACCTAGGGTGGAAGGACCTAGAGGTTTTAAGGGGAAAGGATGGGCAGTGGGAATAACTGTGATCAGAAGCAACTATGCTGTGGGATAGGAGCCGCCTGAGAGCTCGCGCTGAGAACAAGGCTCAGTGCAGTGCTATTAGTTCTCATCACTCAATTATGAATTACAAGTGTCATTCCAAAAATTTAGCATGCAGATCAGGGTTCTTGGGTTAGCAGGAAAGGCACATTTTAAGCCACACTATTCATGCTTGCAGCTGCTGTATGTTAAGACACTGCTGCACTATTTTTAAATTGTGCATTGAAAAAATATTTTTTCAAAATGGCAAGTTTTAGTTCTGCTTCCCCATTCCTGTTGCCACAGTTTTTCTTTGATGAGAATTTTTTTCCCAGTGATTTGTGCTTTTATTCGTGTCTAAAAGAAAGGAGGCATGTTTATTTTTTAATTGATTTGCAAAACACAGTGGCTTATATTAATTGCTTGGGGTGTTTCAGCTGAAATTTAGCATGCAAAGGGACACGTGACTCTAAGAACACATAGAAAATACTGTTTCATATGTCCCGACCATATTGGCTTTTAATCTCTTACATAAAGTTATATAAAATATAACTCTGTTTCTGATTTCCAGCTTGCCACATACTGCGCTCAAGCGTCAATCACAGTTGGGTTAATTAATTTGAATTAACTACAGGGATCCTTTCCATTGATTTCAGTGGACTGTGGATCACACTGGCATGTACTACAAATTGCTGCTTCTTAATTAACCCCTCTATTCTTATCTGATCTCTTCAAGTTACTCACCAGGTGTGCGGGAGAATAGGGACGGAAACCTTGGTCTTGTGTATCGTTGAATGTCATCAAGAGTGGTTTATCCAGCTGATTTTTACGTTGCCCTCCAGCCAAATTGGTGCTTGGGTTGTTGGGGTTTTTTTACGCTAGTGGAAGTTTGCAAGAGAAATAGAAAGGAACTGGCTCTGTAGAAGCAGGTACCCACCACACAGGGGAAGCTCAGGACAGACTCACGATGCACGAATTTGATTGGGAATTTGTTAGCCTTGGCACAGCATGTCTACCACCAGCTTCCACCAAGTTTTCTTTTCTTCTGATTTTTAGCAAACTGTAATATTTTATGTTTGACCAGCTAGAATTTGGGGACCTAGAATAATGGTGAGCAGGGCTAAGTGCTGTCCGAGACAGTGCTTATGTGGGTTTGAATGAGAAGAGGTGGTCACCTTTCACCGCAATACACAGGATGCCTGATAGAGAGGTAGAGAATCTCAGGAGTCTTTTGGAGGTGAAATTGAAGATGCAGAAGGCATTAACTAGGAAAACTTGGAACACTGTTAATATAAACGGTCTGTCTTCACAATGCTGCCTTTTGCGCTGAGAAAGTCTTTGTTCATTTTACCAGATATATGCAAATATATGCAAATGTATGCAAATTTAATGCATGCAAAAGCGCAGTAAAATGTCAGTCAGCAGTCGGCGACACGGACAGTGGGATTGAGAGCACCCTCAGCAAGCTTGCTGACGACACCAAGCTGTCTGGCGCGGTCGACATGCTGGAGGGAAGGGATGCCATCCAGAGGGACCTGAACAGGCTTGAGAGGTGGGCCCATGCCAACCTCATGAAGTTCAACAAGGCCAAGTGCCAGGTGCCACACCTGGGTCGGGGCAGCCCTTGGTATCAATACAGGCTGGGTGGAGAATAGATTGAGAGCAGCCCGGAGAAGACAGACTTGGGGGTGTTGCTGGATGAAAAGCTGGACATGAGCCAGCAATGCGTGCTCACAGCCCAGAAAGCCAACCGCATCCTGGGCTGCATCAAAAGAAGTGTGGCCAGCAGGCCGAGGGAGGTAATTCTGCACCTCTCCTACACTCTCTGTTCAGCCTGGAGAAGAGAAGGCTCCAGGGAGACCTTATAGCCCCTTCCAGTACCAAAAGGGGGTCTACAGGACAGATGGGGAGGGATTCTTTATCAGGGAGTGTAGAAATAGGATGAGGGGTAACGGTTTTAAATTGGAAGAAGGTAGATTTAGATTAGATATTAGGAAGAAATTCTTTACTGTGAGGGTGGTGAGGCGCTGGAAGAGATTGCCCAGAGAAGTTGTGGATGTCCCATCCCTGGAGGTGTTCAAGGCCAAGTTGGACGGGGCTTTGAGTAACCTGGTCTGGTGGAAGGTGACCCTGGCTCTGTCAGGGGGGTTGGAACTACATGATCTTTAAGGTCCCTTCCAACCCAAACCATTCTATGGTTCTATGAAAATACTGATACAACATTGGACCCCAGCTGTTGCCGCTGCTATCCATGGCAAGGAGGCTACAGACTGAAATGTCTTAAGTCCTGTATCCCAGTGGTTTCTGGAACATATTTTCTGCAATTACTAGGGAATTTTGGACCCTAAGTGTGCCATTTATAGAGCTATCGTGGGTTGAGATCCTCATAGACATTCCACTTGCATGGATCGTAGGGCAGATTGAGGTGGTAGGGTCCGGTGGAATTTATTGAATGTCCAGGTTTTGTTGCTTTTTCAGTGAGAATTGAGCTAGGTGGTACTCAATTCTTTTGACCTATCTACCTACTTCAATTTTGAAAATGTTATTTAGGCTCCTAAGTTGCATGGACATGCTGAAAATGCTGCCATTCATATCTTATGATGTCAACACAGAACTGACAGAAGTTCTCTAATATGTAGGGGCACGCATTGCAGGCTCATTGCTTCCTTGTGTCATAGGAGATTGAGCCAAACTCCCCAAGTTAATGCACAATAGGCACAATAGCAAAGATGCTTACTTGCAGGAAAAAAAAATATCTCAAAAAGTATATTTAGCCTGCCTTGCAATAAGGAACTACAGTAAATTACTGTAGCCATTTACCTGTATACTTTTGCATCCATTCCCTTAAAGCAAATGATGCATTATTGATAACCCCATTTCAGAGAAAAAATTGATGTCATGCTCTTTTGTCAATTTTCTTTTTAATTAATGGTGGTTTTGAGAACAGTATTTTAGAAACTGCTGCATGCTTTCAAAGCCATCTTCTATACACTGCTTCCCCATGATCTAGGAGTCACCGAGTGAAATTATCAGTAAAACATGAGATTGGGTCATCACAGAAGTATCTTCCAGCCTTGATGTCATCTTTTGGGACTAAATTATGCATCTTTTTTTAGAGATAGCATTATGGAGGCCTGTAATCCACTAAGTAAACTGACATCCCGAGCAGGACAGCAATGTAGCCCAGCAAAGGATCTGACCTGTGGTTTATCAGGCTGGCAGAGACCACAGTTTTCTTCATGCGCCAGTCTTGTGCACAGTGGTAGCACTTATTACACCTCTTAGTTTCATGCTGAGAAAAAAGAAAGGCAAAGAAGGGCAGAAGGATAATTGAAGGACGAATAATGATGTTTCCAATCATAGAATCATAGAATGGTTAGAGTTGGACAGGACCTTGAAGGTCATCTAGTTCCAACCCCCCTGCCATGGCCAGGGACACCTCCACCAGACCAGGTTGCTCAAAGCCCCATCCAACCTGGCCTTGAACAGCTCCAGGGATGGGACATCCACAACTTCTCTGGGCAACCTGTTCCAGTGCCTCACCACCCTCACAGTAAAGAATTTCTTCCTAATATCTAATCTCAGTCTCCCCTGTTTCAGTTTAAAACCATTACCCCTTGTCCTATTTCTACACTCCCTGATAAAGAGTCCCTCCCCATCTGTCCTGTAGACCCCCTTTAGGTACTAGAAGGGGCTATAACGTCTCACTGGAGCTTTCTCATACAAATCCCGTTATGCTCTAACTGGGCTGGCTCTCAGTTTATCCAAATACACAGACTCCCAGGAACTGCCAGACTGGATCAAACCCAAAGCCCAGCTGGTTTGAAGCAGAACCAGCAATACCAGTGGAAGGTCTTAATGACCTGTGCTATAAACAGATGTTAACGATGATCATCTACTCCCACATAAGTCTTCTGCTGAGCTGTAATTGGAACAACTAATGCCCTAGAGCACAAGGTTTGTTTCTAAGTGTTTTTTGTTATTGATGTTAGATTTGGATAGTCTTGATATGCAGAGAAATACCTTATCTTATGAGGAATCACATGAAGAAGAGATTTAACATGATACACATTCAATGTAATTCCACTGACTGGGGAGGTTTCTGTGTAAGAGTAGCAGGCCTGGCATAAATAAAGCGGGAGGACAAAGATGGGCCACCAAGTATTGTGTGTTCAGAGGACCCCCTCCTAAAGAGCATCATTTCAAGCTAAGTATTGCTGCTTTGGTAGTGACAGTAAACAGATATTGTTGGAAGAGAATATATGGAAACTCTACAGTATGTACAGGGAAATGGTTTAAATGAACATGTGCCTGAGTGCTTATTCGCAAGCTATTTATTTCATACCCTGGTGAAAAGGAAACAGTTTAATTGTTCAAAATGCTGTGCTAGTGGTTTGAAAGTCAAGAAAATGCTGCTTGGTGAGCTGTTACTTTTTCTTGGGAGAGCAGGGATTAGGTTAGCTCTTCAAGCTTTGAATCAATTATGTCCACATGCTGGAGGCACAAAGTGGGAAGGGCAGGAGACAAAACTTTTTATTGCCAAACAGAGATGAACACTAAACAAAATGTAGAACTCTTCCAGGGAAAATGTGCACCAAGGAAGCTTCAAAACATATGTGATATGATAAAAAAAACCAAAACACTGAAAAAAAGAATTTATCATTGTAACTCTTTGCAACCAAGTATTAATGTATTACCCTTGATGTGAAGTTGGATAAGAAGTGTTTACTGTAAGTGCCATAAACTTGCACATGGAGGAGAGAGAGAATGGTACAATCAGAGATTTCCAGAATGTTTTCTAATGCAGTCTTGGGAAGAACAACAGCTCTGATCATTCCCCATGCAGAAAATGCACACTCCATTCATGCAGCATATTTTACTTAATATGAAAGAAAGTAACACTTTTATCTTGATTTTATTAAAAACCTGGGAACTATTGAAAAGGAGAGGCACCTATAGATTGATCTAATTCTGTGATTGTAAGTGAAAAGACAAAATAATATTATATGTGAAAGCCTGCACTTTTCATAAGGCCATAAAATGTTAAAAGATCAAGATTATTAAAAACCTGAAGAAATGACAGCCAAGGAGAGAGAGGCAAAACTGTTCTGCACAGTACTGAGTTCGGGACATACATTTTAGCAGTGTCGTGCTAGATGATTCAAGTGCTAAACTAGTAAATGTTAATATAATATTAGGAAATTATAATGATGAATATAGCTGGATACCATCTGGTATTAACTCAGTTCCCAGGGCATTTAAAATTCTGATTGCACAGTTCTTTGTAGGATTACTGGGTTGGAAAGCTGTAGTGAGGAATGTTGTAATTTGTCTGGTGCTAGGATTACTTAAAAGTCAGCCAATGCTGACTTTTGATGGAAAATATCTTTTTTTTTTTAAATAAATAGCATATATCAGGGAAAGAGTGCTTTTTTCAGAATTCCTTTCCTTTTTTAATGATGGCGCTTTCTGGAAGCTGCGTCTCTGAAGCCTCAGTCTCATTCTTCTTTATAATCGAAACTGGTCTCAAGAAGCCGGGCTGTGTTTGCTGCGCTGCCCCCTCCTCAGACCCTGCATTGCGATGGGTTTTCCTCCCTCAGAGACGGGGCTGTGCTGGGTCATTGAGGACACCATCTCACCAGATCCGCAGGGGAGAATCAGCATATGAGAAATGCAAACTGCTTCTCTCAATCTGCCGTTTCCAACCGGACAGCTTTCAGGTTTAGGGACAATTTTTATTTTTTTTTTATATTTGCTTTTCATACTCCACATAAAATTTTCTCAAAAAAAAAAAGAAGACTTTTTCACTCATAATTGCTCTTTGAGTTTAAAGAACCTGATGAAAAGCATTGGCTGTTGTAGGCCAGTGACAGAATAGGTAAAAATCATAAGTAGTAGTTTGGTGAACATGAGTGGCCAAAGCTTAAGTCAACTGAGTTTGTTATTTTACCCAGAAGTAACAGGGGTGCAAGAAACATGTTAGGTTTTCTGTGGGCATAAAGTCAGTAGAAATAGCTTCAGTGCCTCCGTGTCCCATCTATATTATACCTTATTAAAATAAAATAGGATTGATTTTTTTGTAAAAACATCTGCAATCAACATAAAATTTCAGACAATAAAAGAGATGTCTGGTAGCTTGAGTGCAATCCTTCATCCTTCAGCCTGGGTTTATAGAGATCTTCACTTTCAGATGTTGAAATTCTCTTTGACATTCAATGATTGTGCTCCTAATTTTTGGTGATTTCTCCCCTAATCAGTAACTTTCAGTGAGTGTTTTCTGGGGGAATTCTCCTTGCTCTTGATTGCTAATATTTGCCTTTCTTTTACATTGTTTTTTATTTCCATGCCATATCTCTTAAACCATAATCTTCTCATATTTTCTGCCTATTACCTCCACACACAAATTTGCTCTTATGTCAGTATTGTGTTGGTCTTTATTTACTGATGGCACTGAGGGAATCAGCTGTGAAATAGATATTTTGTTGTCCATCCTTGGCCCCTTGGGATTCTTTGAGAACTTGTGATTTCACTGTTAATGTCGGGGAGTTCGCACCTCAACATTAGACATCAATTCACCAGAAATTGCTGAGATGAAGAGAACAGGGTGGCTACGATGCAGAACAGCTCTATCTCCTGGTAGTATAAATGGCCACTGGAGTCCCAGTTGTCTTAATTAAGCCCATAATGTGGTTTGGAAGGCTGGTAAGTACTCCCGGAATCCTCTTCTTAGCGGCTACCTTCAGGCAAAATGAAGGTGCACCTCAGCTTCAGATTGCTCTGATAAAACATGAAGCTGGGGTTTTTAGAAGCCCGTAGTGGTTTGGAGTGCCTCTTTTCTTAGGCACCTGTCTAAATGCATCACTGGGAGGGCTTGAAACTTGGAAGGAGAGACTGAAAGAAGAAATTGTGAAAGTCTGGGGTTTTTTTATGAAGTCTTTGTTCTCCTTCATTACTCTCTGTATGCAGAGATTTTCTGCTCCTGCCCTTAAAGAACCTTTTATTAGCTGTCTTCGTGTATGGTTTTCAAAAATACAGAGCAAAGGAAGAGAAGCCAGGGTGTGTGCATCACTGGTGGGGCGAATGTTAAGAAATGTTCCTCTGGTACAACATTTATTTGGGCAAAAGGCTCAGGTGATCAGACCACTCAACTTCCTCCAAGCGGTTGCTTCAAGATCTTTCTGTTCTATGCCTCTTGCAGGACACAGTCTGACTTTCGCACTCGTTGGCCTTTGTAATTTATTTCTTACAGCAATAAGAGTGTCTGTGGTTACCCTGAGCCAGCCACCCTGGCTGGATATATGTTGTCTGAATGTGTTATTTGCTAGCAGGTCAGATGCTGAAACACCATTAGTTCAAGATATCTCCTCACTTATGTATCTGCTGGGTTGTTACTACCACCATGGCAATGGGGCTAAGCCAGGGTGCAGACAGACTTTACTGTCCTGAGTCCACCTGCAAGGCTCTGCCCGCTCTGTCCCCCAGGACAAAGGCGCATCAGTCATCTTCTCCGTGACTGACACTCAACAGAAAGGCTTTTTGGCCATCTCTTTTGCATGCTCTTGCCTGCTGCAGCAGATATTATCCCTTTTTATACTAGGCAGATCCTTCTTCTTTGCTCTATAACTTTAGAGACAAGGGGTTACTCAGCTATCTGATAAATTTCAGCATTTGTTTTAAATCCATTTCACTTAATGCCTTAATAAAGGTTGGATTTTTTCCTGAGACACTAGCTTTCAAGGGCATTTAGGCACTTGTTTGTATTGCTGGTGGGTTTTTCTGTACCTTTTAGTGGAGCTAAAGTGACTGTGATTCCCTCTCCCTTCCTTCCTTCTCCCCTGATCCCTCCCCAATCCTAATGCTTTTGCTTTGCTACAGAGGAGTGATAAATGGCCCAGAGTGGAGTTTGATGAGGTCAGGTGTTACTGTCAGCCATAAATCCTTCCTGCTTGTTGGTTCAGCAGCAGTCTCTGGCCTTGGACTTTTATGGCTCTCCCAGTGGAGGAGGGACAAGAGTGGTACAGGCTGTCAGCACACCAGAGTGATTTGCAGAAAGGTTTTATTTGAAAGCTTCACGCCCCTAAAGAAACTCCTCCAAGCCCCAGGAAGAGAAAGAAATCTTCTAATCAGCTCTTTGTTCCTATAGCTAGAGCTCTTCCCTTTATGTAGCACAGGCCTGCCCGTTACTCATGGGGCATGAAGTTAAGCAGTTCATCAGGACTAGATGATCTCTCAACACAGACATAGATATATGGAGATACTTGCTGTGTTAACAATTGTAGCTGTGTCTGTTTGAATCAGCAATATATTTACTTTGGTTGACATCCAAGCACAAGCAAGGTGAATGTGCATTACCGTTTTGGTACTAAACGTGATAGCCCAGCATATGCTGCAAACAACAAAGTGTTTGGAGGCTCTCAACTTGTAAATCCAGGGTAGCTGATGGATACTTAAAGCTCTGCTCTCCCTGTGTTGGTTCTGGCGGAAATGCCGCAGGATAAAGGTATGGCATGGTGGGAATGGCAAAGGGATGGCTACATGGACTTACTCCCAAGAGCCTGTGCCACTGCTGCGCACAACAGAGCAGATAGGAAGAAAGGAAGGGATGCTTAAAAAAATGTAGCTTGACCTGTGTCCTGAGAAAGTTTCACCATCTCAGGGTCAGCCTGCTATTCTGCACGGATTAGAGGATGCAAGTGTGGATAGCAAGGAAAAATGCTTCCCTAAAACCCAGCAAAACTAGTGTTGCCATTAGCTCTGCATATAGTCAACGCCACTCATTCTCCCCAGATACCGTTATCATCAAATATGTCAAAAATTTATATATGTAGTCAGGCAACACTTGAACAGAAAATGAAGCACGTCCATTAGTGGGTGGGGCATAAATTTCTCCTCTGTGCAGAAATTTGTTTAAGGTTTGTCAGAAGAGCAGAAAAAAATGTTTGTAGTGATTTTTTTTTAAGTGAAAAAAATCAAGATATAGCAGATAAATAATGCTTGCTGAGAAACAGTTTTGTTCTGAAATTACCCAATTTAAAGAGACCAAATTTGTGGTGCCACAATAGAGGAGCTGCTCAAAATGCAGCATTGCTCTCCATTTCTCATGCATTTTAGCTTTGATTTTGTTAATACCATTTGGGTAAAATCAAAACTCTTATGGCTGGCTTTCTGTGTTGTGTGATATTCTTAATATTCAAGGAGGAGAGCTGTTAGAAGATTGACATCAAAAACGATGTTTGTTTATTTGCATTGCTGGAAGGTGTTGATGTCTTCTACCTTCTCTGTCTTGTCTCTTTAAACCTGCTGGATCATACAAAGGAACATGAATAGTAGAATTTGCCTCCAGAACTTTTCATTATTAATGATGCTCTATGACTAAATTGGAAATCTGCTACTGTACCCCAAGGGGGTGATTAATTTAGCAGACTAGGAGTTTTGATTAAAAGGGAATGAAATGTCTGACACATAGTCTATTTATCAGTTATTACGATATTAAAACACTCTAATCATTGTGGTGCCTAAATTAAGGCTTCACAGCCTAAATGTCACTTCATAGTGCTCTTTTAGATTTGGCTGTGTGATACAAGTTTATTATCAGTGGGCGCATGAGAATATAAGCGTGTGTAGTGGTCTTTGATAAGAACAAAGCGGTTTGATAAAAGCTCTGCTCTTTGCCCCTTCCCTATTTAAAGAGGAGGTGAGGGAAGACTTTAAGAGGTGATCTGTACAAGCAATGCATGCAGGACAAGATGCGGCTATCCCTGACATCCCCACGAGTTATGACACAAACTGTCAAAACTGAACTGAGCCTACAGGACACAGAAAAACATCTCGGTAGCCTAAGGGTCTAAACCAATGCCCTGGTTTGAGGTAAAACACAAGTGATTTTCTGTTTGGTAATTTGACTTTTCAGTTAAGTCTGTTCTAACTAAATGCACTCTCTGAAATTAATGACATATTTTTCATACAGTGTCTGCTTCCAGAGCGATAAGACTTGATGTTTATAGTTAATGCCAAGGAATGGTATGCAGAGAGGCTCTTGCTTATACTTATGGCTATAACAACCAAGGTCAGCTATAACTTTGTTATTTGCCCCATTGGAGGGTCAGAAGGTGAAAAGCATAGAGGGGTCCCACCTGCAGGGAGGAGCGGACAGGCCAGGTGACCCAAAACTGACCAACAGGGTATTCCATCCCATATGCCCCATGCTTAGTATAAAAGCTGAGGGATCAAAGGGTCAGTTCTCTTTCTTCAATGGCCGGCACCCAAGGAGGACTCTATCTGTTCATCTGTCTTTTTTCCTGATCCATGTGTTCCTGGATCCAGTTCCTGAGTTCAGCTCCCATCTGTTGCTGAGTCCAGCCACTTTCCCAGACAACCTCTGCTGGTGATGTGATCATCATCCTGGGAGCTCAATACGGTTTTGTATATATTGTATATATATCATTATTTTCTAATTAATGTTATTATCTCTTCTTTTTAAAGTAGTTTAGTTTCTTTTCAACTCCTAAGTCTCTCTCTCTCTCTCTCTCATTCTTCTCTCACGTGGGAGAGAAGTTAGAGAGCGTCTGTTCATTTTAGTGGCCAGCCCAGCCCAAACCACAATAGATTTATTGGCGCCCAAGACAAAACTACTTCCTTCTAGAAACCAGCTGTGCTCTGAGATGGTACATTCTCCAAGAGGTGAAATCATAACAATTCTGTGTCCTTAAATTAAAGGTCAGGGCAGAAATTGGCAGCAATCAATAAGAAAGTTAATCAACAGTTGGTGCTAAGAGAGTGTCATTTAAGCAAGCTGCAGAGAAGTAGGAAACGAGAGTAATAGGTCACGCATTTCTGTATAAATACTTAAGAAATAGCTATAAGCCATGATATCGATGTACCAGGCCTACTGCAAGCTTCATGGAGGGAAGACGGAGGGTCAAGGAGTCCTGTAAGACTGAGGAGCACAGTGTTACACGAAAGATAGAGTCAGGCACTGGTGGAGAAGTGGTGCTTTGTGTTAGTGAAGGCTTGGAATCAAACCAGATCAGGAAAATAGTTGTGTTGGCAACTCAGATATAAGTTTTAGGCCTCAATAGGAAAAATGCTACATTAGGACTAAATTATCCATTGACTGACGAGGACGGTGATGGTAACTGTGACATTCTGTGAGAGAACAGACTGCTTTTGAGGGCAGCAAACACAATAAAGATCACCAATTTCTGTGACCCCTTTGTAGCTTGGCTAAATGCCACATCAGGGTACAGTGTCGAGTCTGCTCTTTGAGACACCATCGGTGACCACTTCATGGAGCGGCCAGTCAAGGAAGCCATGAGAGCAGAAGCAGCTCCTGAGAGCCAGGCCAGTGGACTACAGGTCGTTCATAACATTATTGCCAAAGGCCCGCTCTGCCGCAGGGGGCACAGTGCATTTAGATTGAACATTCTTGCAGAAGCAACAAAAGCTAAAACATCCACTGCTGTCATAGTTAATTTCGAAAAGGAGACGATAGAAGAGACTGAAAGAGTCAAATCTCATAGCAAGTAGCATCAAGACTATTTAAAGACACAGTGATGGAATCCCAGAGCAAATGTATCCCGTTTATCAAAAAAAATCACCTTGAGAATAAAACAGAAGGAAGCTGAGATGGCTAAACAGCAGGTAAAGTGTATTACTAAAAGCGAGAAGGCATCCTTCAAATAGCCTAGGGCTGACAAATGAGAAAAGTAGAAAGGCTCATAAACCCAGGCACGTTATAGGAAAAAGCGCGATAAGGAAGGCCAGAAGAGTTGGAGAAACTTAGAGAAGGCACAAAAAAATCCCTAATAAATCCTGTGTCAAACACATGAAGCAGGAAGCTTGCTGGAGTCTGTAGGACCAGTAAACAATAAATACGCAGAAGGAGTGTTCAGAAAAATGAAATGTTTTGTGATTTTGTTGTGGAGGACCATGGGGAGGTTCCTGCAGTGGAACGTCTCTCCTGGCAGAGTAGGAATGAAATAGGTCAAGTGGTAACTATGGCATCCGCTAGCTTGTATTCTGGTACCAGAGGACAAGGACCAGTGTAAGACCATTTTTTTTAAACTGTTTCCTGAGAGAATCCCAGAACTCCACAGTAGTAAACCTGATTATCTACAGTAAATACCTTGGTAGAAGCTATAATAATAACAGAACAGTAACAGAATGAGTGGGAGCATCAATAAATATTATAGTGACAAAGAGCCAGCCAGGGGTTTGTGATGAAAATCATGATTTACTAATCTGTTGGGTGGCACTGAAGATGTCAACGTGTGGATGGGGCAGGTCTCCTCCCCCTGTCCTGAGGTTAGCCTGGGCACAGATCCAGGAGTTGCGCTTGCTTTGATCTCCAAACTGCCCTGCACCGCACAGACACGTCTCCCCGTCGGAAGACAGGCACAGAAGTGTGCCACAGAAGGCACACCTTACTGAAAAAAAAGAATCAGAAATGTAAATAATTGGCAGTTGGAGCTGCCTGGAGATTAGGATGTGTTTTTAAGAGAATCAGCATGTGAAATAGAAGAGGGAAACTTCAGGGGAGAAAACCAGATGTTAAAAGACATATTATCAGAGAACAGCACTTTGCAAACAGTGCTTGGAAAGATGTGAGGGAACAAGGGGAATGTGCCCTCTGGATTAGTGGCAGGTAAGGGAAAAGGAAGTCTCACCAGTCTCTGCTTTCTGGATTAATTCTTCCCCTAGCAAAAATACCAAGGAGATCTGTGGGAGTAAGAGATCTGCAGCAGAGGTTTTGTTTGTAAACAAAACAAACAGAAAAACTGTCAGAAGAGAAACACTTCCTTAAAAAAAAATAAATGTAAACCAACCCTTGGAAGACCATCCAGCCCGCACCTAAGGGGTGGCATTTGCCTCCCCTCTGCAGGCGCAGGCTGCCTTGCTGCCCGCTGCTGGAGCTGCCGCAGCTGAAGATATAGGAGAGGCTGCCCGGGATGCTCCGTTCCCTCCCACCTGTCCCCCGGGTCCCCTGCAGCTGCTGGCTGCTGTGTGAGAATAACGAGGCCATCGCTCTGTGTGTGACACCCCCTCAGCAGGGTCTTTAGGAAAGCTCTCCAAAGCTATTCTCCTGAGTCCCGCAATAATCTGCAGCCTGAGCAGGCAGTGCTGGTGGGCTCAGCACTTTCCTCTCTTTTATTTGCCTGTTGAGGGAAAATATTGCCGTTACCTCCATGGTTCCTTTTAAAATGATGGAAAGCAATAACGCATCGAAACAAGTGCCTAATGTTCCCTGCCAGGATAAGGGGGAGCAGTTATGCAGGGAGAGAGCGGCTTTGCGTCACCCAGTCCTGCTTAGTTGTACCAACACCAAAGTGCACCCCTGGATTGTGCCCTGCAGAGGATTCCTGGTGGGAATATCGCCAGTCCAGCAGCCAGATCAATGGGCAGCGATCCGTACGCACTCTCGGTTCCTGGTGGGACAGTTTGAAATACTCTGTGACCGCAGCTGTCTCTCTGCTGGAGTTTGTACAGAGGGATTTGGATGGCAGTGTCTCAGCCGTTGGACTTGCAGCCTCAATGGTAACTTAAACCAGCAGTGATTGTGGGGTTGTCTCTAAACACAGGAGACTGGGTCTTTGTCTCTTCGCATAGCACAGAAATTCCTAAGTGAAAATCTTTGGTCGGTAGCCTCCTGGAAATCTGATCAGAGGATTGGGATGGTCCCGTCTCGTGAAAAAATTCATGCACTTTATCTTATACACTCAGTTTCTATTATTTTCAGTGGGATTTAGCACAGGAAACTGAGCACGCGTGTGAGTGAGGCAGAAAAGTGCTCGGCCTGCTGGAGGCCTGGGGTTAACCAACACATGGAAGAGGAACGAGTTTCTGCATTTCTGTGAGAACACTGAATTTTGTGTGATCTTTTTCAATATCTTTAATTCATTCTTCTGAATGTTGTTTCAGTGACCCGGAACTTGCTGAGGTAGAAACTGTTAGAGAGAAAAAAACCTGTCCATGAGTTAGCGATAGAAATATCGCTAGCCTTTTATCTACTTCCCTGCAAAGCTAGAGCTTACCTGAGCTGTCTCTTGTCCAAAGGACATTTTTATACCTGTGCCAATAAGTGATGGAGTGCTCATGAAGGGCATAGCACAGCGGCAGTTTGCGAGGGCTGCGGTGAAAGGCTTTCTTTAACACCCCTGCACATAGCAAACCCAATTTTCAGCTGTATATGTCAGCGTGGCAAGTCTTCTTGTTCCCAGTCAGTGTGCTACAGGGTAATTGAGAATACAGCTTATTGCAGGCTTTTGTTTCTCTTCCAAGATTTGTTCTTTTCCATCCCTTTCTGTGCCGAGTATAATAAACACAGGAGGAGCTGAAGGCAGTTTGGCTGGGGAAACAAGATTCAATAAAAAAAAAAAAAAACAAAAACAAAACCAACCCCACAGAAAACAAACCAAAAAAAAAGCTGGTCAGTAAAGAGGTAGAAAGACACCTTTGTTGACAGAGGAAGAGGGAAAGTAGAAGAAGGAAAAGAAACATCTGAGCTGTTTCTCCTGCCCTTCTCAACCAGTCGGAATGGAAGTTGTGAATAATAAAATACAGAGATCTCACTATTTCCTGCTGTGCCTTTTCAGTGCTCCCTTATTACTACCAGCCCTGTTAAAATCAGAATGGCTGACAGCAGAGGGTCCCTTGATAGCCCTTCTCACGACGAGTGAGGACACGGGCTAGGTGGGAGGTTAGAGTGCGAGGTGAATGCTCTGCTCTCGGGCGTCCTTATGAAAATGAGTATTGGCATTTGGCCCTTAATACCTTGAGCAGCCTGGAGAGAGATCTAGAGAGCTGGTGTGTGTTGGGGGAAAATGAAAAAAAAAAAAAGAAAAAAGAGCAAGGATATGAAAGGCAGGCACACTGGTTCTGCTTTCTTTGTGTGCTTAAAGCTTTTGTGTACATAGAAATGCAGATTTATGAAATCTTAAAAATGCTGCACTTCTATCAATTCCTTCCCTGGTGTTGAGCGTGAAGAATCTAATAACTGCCAGGTACTCTTGTTGACGTGGGGAAGATCGTCATTTGGATTTAATCCAAACGCTAACTATTACAAATGAGCCTAAGGCATTGCTGTAGTGACAAATTATCCTGCGCCTCCTTACAGTGATATTCTTGTCTTTCCTTTTCTGGACATTCTGAAACAAGAAAGTGGCATAGATGAACCTTGGGGCTGATGTGCTTCAGCAGTTCCTACGTTCCCATGTTTTACCTGGACTACTGTGGCTATCTAATATGGGCCAGACTACCTGAAAAGGGTTAAATAGCATTTGGTGCCGTGCTGGGGACCCGTCTCTGCTCCCCAGTACCTGCTGGCAGTGTCCCATGGGCACCTGGACAGTGCGGCAGAGCTGAGTACAGTTCAGACACCGAGCGCTGAAGGGTTCCTGCCGGGCAAGGCGGTTGTGATAATCCGCTGCTGCAACCTCATTAAAACAGCCTGATTGGGGCTGCTAATCACATAAATAAAGAATTAAATCATAGCATTAACCTTCTACAGGGAAACCTGCCCTGGCAACACTGACAGAATTAGATCTATTAATTATTTACAGGGTCATTTGATAGAAATGTATATAGATGGCAGATTATGAGCACTTGAAGCAATAAGTTAACCATAAATTATTGCTCTGATAAGAATCTTTTAATATTTTCCTCTTAATGTCCTGAATTAAAAGCCACCTTGCTTTTATCTCTGTAAGACAGTAGCATCGCACATCATTTATCGTAGGTAGATCAAACAGAAATACTATGCCCCAACATCTGGGATTTTTGTGCTCCTTTTGGCTCTTGAGGTTCCTTGTTTTGTTAGAAATTCCTCCTGTGCAAGCAGAGTTTGCATAGTGAAATTCAGGGCCAATTCCTCACCTGCTATAAGGCTTGGAGCTTCCTTGGTGGCCAAGGTATTCAGAGGGACCTGAGCACGTGTCCTTGCCACCGCTGAACTAAAAGTCAATGTCAACGCTCAGCAAATCTGTCTCACTAGTGCAGCAGAGCATTAGGGTGCTTTCTGCAGGCGTTCTCTACCCTTACCTATGGAGGTATTCAATTCCATTAAACTCCTCGCAGTTTTCCCCACCTCTCTCAGAACTGCTTGGAAAAAAATGCTCTCGAATCAGATGGGATGATGAGTTCATTGTTTTACTGATTCTACTGGGCTTGCAGGAATGACAATGGTACTAGATAGGCTTGTCTGCTGACCAGAATTTGAATGTGTATCTGCAGATAGCACACAAAAGACTTGGGCATGTGGAGTGGAGGAGGGTGGGGAGACTGGAGGGAAATCTGTCATTATTTATGGAAATATCCAGTATTCATGGAGCCATCTGTTGTGAATGATTCAAGTCTGAGAAGTGTCATAAAATGAGAAAGCATAATGTAAAAAGAAAAAAAAAATAAAAACAACAAACCCTGACCACCCCCCCTAAATTTGCATCACTTCGAAACCTGAACCAGTGAATATATAACCTCAGAATCTCTGGTTTTAAAGATGCTTTGTAAATTTTCTGCCAGATTGAGAGATAAAGATAGATGATATTTCTCAGGTTCCTTTCCTCACTCTTCTTGGAACAATTAATTCCATTTGTTCATTTCCAGCCCTTTAATTATTGATCACGTCTTTTCCTTTTCTCTTTCTTACTGTTACAGGCTATAAGGCAAGGGAGGGAGTTAAAAAGAGGTGCTTAGGAGCCTGCTTAGATCTTGAAGCATTCAGAAGGTCTTTACCGTAGCCACAGTTTTCTCTCTGATAATGAAGCATCAATTTTGTTGCCAGAATTTTATCAATATTAGGAAATTTTATTAATATTAAGGGTGAGACGCTAATAGCACGCCTCTGGAGCAAGCCTCAGGCAGAGACTGGCCTGCTCCCCCGTACCGTGCTCTCTCAGGTAGTTCAGGTGCTTCATTTATTGATTTGGTCATCAAGTTCTTTACATGGTGAATATAGACAGAGAGTGGGGAAACTGAGGCAAAAAAGAGGCAATGATTGGGACAGCCACGCAGGAATCCACAAACAAAATTGGGAATAGACTGGTATCTTTCTTGATTGTTTCCCTGGGAGCAGAGACCTGCTCCAAGACCTTTCCTTGGGAGCAGTTGGGAATCCCTTTGAAAAGTTTTTTGTCTTACCTGCTTCCGTGTATTTTGTGTACGCTTTTAGTGGCACAGTGTATTACTAGGAGATGCTGTTGTGTGGCCAGCTGTGTTTGTCCTCCCATAGCTCCTTTCCTCTCTGCCACTTTATTCTCTGTCTAACCATCACCCCTTGCTGGAAAAAAAAGACGACTTAGCAGAACAACGGCATGTTAGAGCAGGAATTTATCTTCAGCCTTATTTCCTCTACTATAGTGTTGCAGTCCACGGCTATGCATTTAAAAATCTCCTTACTGTTGCATTGGCTTTTAAATATACTTCCTTGCTTTTATTTTGCTCAGTCATTCACGTCAGGTTGTCTTGACACCCTGCAGTGTTCCTGTTCTCTGTTCAGGGCTGCCTTTCTTCTTCCAGTACTCCAACTTCATGCCTTAGAAATGGCATCTCCAGCCCAGCAAAGCACATAAGGATGTGCTTAGGCACCACAGATTTCGGTTGATGCGATTAAGCATCCTTTTAAGTGCTTTCCCTTTGCCCCTTTCTTCCTATTTTGAGCAAACACCTTTCTTCATAACAAAGCCAAGGGAGCAGTGGTGCATACGCACACCCGCTGCTTTCTCAACATAGTGATTCCCATTCTCTCTGGATGCAAGATTTGTGATTTCCTGGGACCAAGGCTTTACCAATGCAATACTTGATTATAATCATAGAAAAAAGGCTGGGAAGGTACTTTAAGAAATCGCCTAGGGTCTTGTTCCTCAAGGCAGGATCAGCTCTACCTTTTCCTTGTCCGACGTGTTTGTCTAGCCTTGAAAAATGAGCCACAGTAGAAGTGCAGCATTCAAAACATGTCTAATCTAAACCTCCCTCAGCCACGACTACTTGATCTGTTCGCTGTGCGTATGGGGAATAGACTCTGCCTTGCTGCCCTTTACAAACATGCAAATTATTTGGTCAGCTCTCTGGCTTCCCTTCTGCAGACTTGTTTCAGTTCTTGAGAAGCTTGTGCTTAGCCCAGCTGTAAAGCTCTCAGAGGCAGGTTTCACATCTTTGAAGAAAGGTGCCTTAGCTCCTGCTTCGGGAGACAGCGGTTTTTCCCCAGTAGCTCCTTAGCTCTAGAATCAGCTCCTTCCTTTCGTGTATAATTTGTTAGACTTCAGCTGTGGGGTTTTTCCTACAGCAGAGAAAAACTGAAGCAAGAGCACCTGGCTATGAATTACAGTGCTATGGGACAGTCACCGTAAGTTTTTGGACAGGTCATTTGTTCCTTTCTTTAATTATATAAGACTTGTTCCAGCCACGCTCACGCTGAGTAGCACCTCATTCAGTCAGCAGCCCCGCAGTAATCAATAAGCCCACAGGGGAGGAAATACTGCGTGTCAGGTAAGGGAACTTTTGCTTCCCACCACAGGCCACTCTTTTCTCTCAGCTCTACCAAAAGTTCTGTTTAGGCCAGTAATGAAAAGCTGATTGCACAAAGACATCTGTGAAGTACACAATCCTGCCGTCTGCAGCGCACTGGAGAACGGTCCTTTGTTTGTTTGGGACACCAAACCCATTGCAAAAAGCAATATTTGCAGCTAATCACCACAGTGATTTGAATTTGCATTTAGCCATTGTGCTAATAGAGGCAGCTGGAAAAAGAAAAAAAAATCAGCACAAACAAACACAGCCATAAGTACTGTCAGTTTTCAGCACCAGGATCTGCTGCAAGTAACACTGATGCCTCCAACCCAAGAAATCTTTTTAATGTGAAATGATATATATGAGGCCAAAAAGAGGAACACATTTTGTCTTGTTTGCTTAAGACTCCAGAGTAGATCTCTGAGTCTCTGGACGTAATGATTGCTTAGGCAAGTCAAACACTGTATATCACCTGCTGAGCGTCTGATTCATTGACTGAGTGGACTGAAGCCAATTTAACCAGCTGGAATCTGTAATATTGACTTCAATGGTGTGATACTGACCTATATCACCCGGAGGATTTGGCCCAGAGACAAAGGGAGGGAGTGTTTCCTTTGGGTGAGATCTTTTCTGCAAGCCAAGGCGGACAGCATCTGTCTTGTGCAGCCTGGTTGTCCTAGAAGTGGTGTGTAATTGCTCATGCTCTACCATGAGGTTTTGTCATACGGTGGATCTTTCGGACAGGGGGTGGCAATCGGGGACACCTTTTCTCCTGGCTCTATCCCTCAACTTCGCAGCTGGTATCATCTTACAGCAGTTCTGGGTCTGATCCTCTGAGTGTACTGACTCCCCTTGTGCAGATTTCTGCAGATGCTTTTGCTGTTGTGTAGCATTATCTGGGGGAAGGGAAGGGGCTTAACCTGGCTCTGGTTTTCCCTTCCACCTTGCGAAAGAGGAGATGGACCAGGCATAACTCCTCCCTTGCTCTGCAGAGAGGCGCAGAGAGCCAAGCAATCCAACGCGTCAGCGTGAACAGCCGCAGAGGACAGGCAAGGCAAGATCTAGCTCCGAGTACTGTGGACATTAGAGTTACGATACTTTGGTGCTGTTGCTCGTCATTATTTTCTAGCTAAGTGACTTCATTTCACTAAATCTCTACAGCTTTTCGTACCTCCATAACCAAGAAACCAGAGGGACAAAAGGCTAAGCAGAATTTCTACTTGCTCTTTATTATTATCACATCTTTTGCCTTCTTTTTAAGATTTATGAACCTCTATTCAATTAATTCATCAGAAGCCTGAAAAAGCTAATTGTGGGTTCATATATTTCCATAGGCACGGGCTCATTCCTATACCAGATGTCAATATACCTGATCCGTGCAAATGGAGATGGGTTTGGGGCAGCCCGCTGTCCCATCTAATTAACCATGTGACTCCAGGCCACCTTGAGTAAGAAAGGAGTTGGCTTTTTGCATAATTGTAAGGCTGAGGGTGGGCACAATTAGAAACGGGGTTCTGAACTCCAGTGTCTCGAAGGCTGAAATCTGAAATGCCAGCCCTCCTTTCCCAGGGGCCCAGACACAGGAGAGCGATGCAGGCGGCTGGCTCTGTACATGGGAGAGAGCTCAGGGGAATCTGCAGCCACCACCCAGCCCGAGCCACCCATCGCAGGGGCAGGAGGGGCTTAATAACGTGAACTCAGCATCACATTGGGGTCCCTCTCTGGTTTTCTTTGATCCTCCTAACGCTGTTGTTCCGCCTGGGTCAGACAGTGCCAGACTGACCACTGCGGAGTGGTGATGTTTGCTGGGTAAGTCCACGGGGCCAAGACCACCTCGCCGCCTCTGGGCAGGAAGATTCTCCTTTCTTTGGGGAATATGCTTTTTTCAGGCCTGGCTGAGGTTTTACGTTTTCCAAAGCAGGTCTCAGCCAAGCGCGGCTTGCTTTTATTTTTGTTGTTTTCCTAGAATTAATAGCACACAGCTTGTTTTCAAAGATAGCGATATGGAAAAACAATAGCGTCTTGCCAGACTCCTTCAGTATACTGTTTGCAGGTTGTGCTATTTTATCAGTGTCCTACTATGCGCACTGGAATGGTTTGTAAACTCTGTCTTGTGAGGACAAAGGGAATGAAAATATTGAAATAAATCCCTCCCTCCCCTGCCAAACAGACCTTCCTTCTTCTGGTACTTTTCCTTTTCTATCTTTGTGCTCTATTGTAGGGATCTGTTTTAGCATTTAAAAAGCTACTGCTGCACTCTATTATCAAAGACATATTTGTTAAAACATGCATATGAAAGGATTTGTAATTGAAGTACAGCTTTGATATATTTAATAGGATGTAAAACTGCCATCCCTTTTTAATAGGAGATGCTTTACGTGCATTAGAAGTAATATAATAATGCCTCTCCACTGAGCTCTACCCATTAGCAGACTTTTTTCTCCCTTTCTTTTAGTTAATCTTAAAACTTTAATGTAATCTAAACACATTAACATCTTTTTTCTCCCCTTTCTGTACTTGGGAATGCTTTGAACTGAACTTTGCTTCAAATTAGAGAGAGCTACAAACATGGCATCAATATGGGGTGCCCCAGCGCTGCCTGGCAGATGGTCCATAAACCGGCACCTCTCCGTGCCTCAGAAATGTTAACGGGAACGGGAGCGTGGCTCTGTGCAGGAGGGGGGGAGCACACGGGAGAATAACCTTGTAAACAATGAGCCGCTATAAGAGCACGCTTTTCTATATTCCCATGTCTCCGATGTAATCAAATACCAGAGCAGCAGAAATAGAAAATGAGAGACAAAACAAAAATAGTCATAATGGTCTCTTTAATAGCTATCTCCGTGTTTCAGTCCTGGAGTGCTTTACGAGGAATCATTGTTACAACTCAAGAAATAAGGATGTAAACTGATAAAGAGAATGCTAAAGACTATGCTGAATCCGACTGGTGTTTTGGAGTACTTGCAGTTTGGTGTCTCACCTTACACAGATGAGCTTACACAATAGAGCTGTTCTCTATTCCTTTCAGAACCCAGGATCACGGACTATTTTGCAAGCCAGCTAATCACAATCAGCTGCTCTGGAAAATCCTGGATGTGTCCCTGGACCTTGTCAGAGGAACCCAGGTAAGAGCCCACTTCTCCAGACTCTTAGTCTAGTGCCCCACCAGCATCCAGCAGTACATAGTAATCATGGCTGTAAGAATATTCATGAAATGCCTGAGATACTGTTGCTTCATTAAAAAGTTGAGACCTTTCAAAAAGAAACTATTTCCCCCTTGATTCAGGTGAACTTCTGTATTGGGGAAGAGAACATTTCCTGCTTTTCCTGAGAATAGCTTTGGGTTCATTCACTCGCTAGTGTCTTTTAAACATGAAAATGTTGTGCTGGTGTTTTACAGGAGCAAGATAGCTGTGAGCCATGGATGTAGTCCTTTGCAGATTAACTCTTTCCGTTGGTGCCCACGGCAGGTGTTCATCATGCTTTGGCAGTGAGGGCCGAGCGCTGGCCTGGCACACAGGGAGGATGCATGCTGTAAAGCCCATGTTTTGGGGACGGTACGGACTATGTTTATAAGAGTTGTCAGATCGCCAGCTTGGGACTGGAGTTGCCCAACGCTGCAGCTTCTGCTGCGTCTACTGCTTTTCTTCAGCAGCATTTCTAACCTGGATCTTCTGGCCCGCACTGGAGCCCACAAATCATCATGTCAGCAAGGGGACACATTTGTTCAAACAATACAGGTATCGGAAAGACCTGTACAGCCGTGTATGTAAATATTTGAATGTCAGAATGTATTCTACTGGTATAAATTGATGTTTCATGAATAGACAAACAGAAAACTCCATTTCATATAGAGAACAATGATACATTCTTTTCAGAAAGAGAGGTAGTGCAATTCATTCAATTTGCATTTGGATATTGCCATTGTTCAAGTAAGTGGTGAGTGTTTAGGTGCTTACAAACGGCAAGAATCACACAAGACGGCTTCAGTGTTTTCAAAAACTGGTTCTCTTTTGCAGATGTAAATCCAGCTCCCATCTCTGCCAACATTTGAACTCTAAAAAATTGGTGTATTCATTAAGTGTCCAGCATATGGAAAAAACACAGCCTTTTTGGTGAAGAAGCTGGTCTGCAATTTGGACTGATGTAAGGTAGGTTTAAATAGAAATTTAAAAAAAATAATAATATCAAGCCACGATTCAGGGATATTGGCACTGTCTTCAGTGTCAGCACACAACTTCAGTAGGCACAGTTTAAATGCCAAGTCAATTGATTGTCATAAACTCTACAGGTTTAACTAAATTAATTTAACTTGGGCGAAATGCTGAACAGCTATGTTAGGTTAAGCAGATGAAACATTAAAAGAAAACAAAAAAAAAAAAAAACAAAAAAAAACCCCAAAAACCAAAACAACGAGAATGGAATTTAGAACAAGTTGGTGGAAGAAATTAAGAAGTAAGAAACAATACTGCAGTGTCATAAAAATGTGTCATAAATGTGTCATAAAAATTCTAGTCTGCTTTTTTTTTTTCTAAAAAAAAAAAAGGGGGCAAGCCAAGCTGGCAGGAGAAGTCCACTGAGGTCTTGGACAAAGCCAGCTGCCCTGCAGTGTGAACTCTGTGTGAGACATGAGTTCATCCCAGACCTAGCCAGACTCTGCTGGAGAAAATTACGAGTTATTTACCCATTTCAGTCAGTTTTTGGCTTATGCCTTTTCTGCATAAATTAGCTCTTACCTTTTTCTTGCAGGAGAAAGCCATTGACTGGAGCACATCACTAAACAGAAAATGAATTACCGTTGTCCGCTGGATGTAGAATGGTTGTCACTGGGACTACACCCAGTGATCCTCATAGATCTCCAGGACACCTGACACAGGTGAATGATGGGGTTCTGCTTTTTGCTTATATTTGGTTCTATACTCAGGTAGCTAAATTTTCAAAGGAGCCATCCCCAAAGGTAAACCTGTTCTCAGTCAGGGATATTAAGTGTAAGTCACTGCAGTTGACCTCAGCATTTGTCTTTTTAAGTGTCAGTATATTTGAAGTTGTTCAGTCCTTTGTAAGAGCTGAGATAAATACTCCATAGGATTTTAATTGTAGATCAGATGGTTAGTTTTTCTGTCCTCTTCTCATTACACAATAAGTGTGTGAGGAAACTGTTTGGGCAGAGCTAAGTATAAATATGCATTCTAATACTAATTATAGAACCATAGAATCACAGAATCATAGAATGGTTAGAGTTGGACCGGACCTTGAAGACCATCTAGTTCCAACCCCCTGCCATGGGCAGGGACACCTCCCACCAGACCAGGTTAGTCACCTCAACCTTCTCCATATCCCAGGTAACCAGGTCTCCCGTTTCCTTCCAGACAGGGCCCACATTTTCCCTAGTCTTCCTTTTGTCACCGACATACTTACAGAAGCTTTTCTTGTTGCCCTTGATGCCACTGGACAGATTTAATTCTGTCAGGGCTTTAGTTTTCCTAACCTGATCCCTGGCTGCTCAGACAGTTTCTCTGTATTCCTCCCAGGCTGCCTGTCCTTGCTCCCACCCTCTGTAGGCTTACTTTTTCTGTTCAAGATTGTCCTGGAGCTCCTTATAATAATACGTCTTCTCTACGGGTACAGCTCATGAAGGACAGAAAGCAATACTGCATTATTCTAATATGCTTTAGTGGTTTATTTCAGGAAAAAAATCAAACAGGATTTACTTAAGACAGAGTAGTCTTAGGAAAAAACATAGTTGAAGCAAATCATTCACAAATGTGTGTATGAACTACAGTGGATCGATAATAGACTAACTTGATTTTAAAGAGGAACAAAAGCTCTATTTTAAGCGACTGTCTATGGCCTAGTCTACTAAATGACATGGAGAGCCTACCTACTCTACTTCCATTAGGGTCTGGCCTTTGTTATCAAAGAGAATACATTTACAGAGCAAGTTATGTCTTAAGTGTGCTTAAGAGAACTACTAAATGCTACATGTTGGCCAAATACATAGGAGCGGATTTCTTAAGAGACCTCTCAATCTGGAAAAAAACTGACTCAGTTTACCATTAAGAGTCATGCACAGAAGCAGAAGAGGCACATGTAGGCTTGTCTGAGACACATCCACGCCAGCTACTCCAAAGAAAACATGTGCAGTTTAATACTGATAACTTTTGTTCACAGGAACTTTTGCATGAGCAAAAATAAAGATCTGCATTTGAAGGCACTACCTTTACAAAAGTGAAGGGGAAAATACATATTCGATGTCCATTCTCTGCCGAAGCACAGCGTGGAGCTCACCTGAAGAACCCGTAAGTATTAGTTACACCCACAGAGCAGAGGTTTGGCATTTCCAAAATTAGCGCTTCCCTTCACATAGAATTAGCCTTCTGGGAATTAACTTCTTTCCTTGCTCCCCGGCACGCACAACAAATATTTTAACCTTGAAACACTTTTCTGTCTTTCCTAAGCCTCACTGAAAATAAGCCTGGGAGTCCTATCCCTCCCGTGTGAGGCTGGGGAGGTAGTGGTTATACAGCCTGCGTCCACGGAGTAATTGGCTGTACAGGAACAGAGCGGTCAGTCTCCCCTGAGAAGTGATACAGATTCAGACTGTCCCTCTCGTGTAAGGTATTAATTAAACTATTTATTTTAAGTAGTAAAAGTTTATTAACTCTTGTCTCTCTTCACAGACATGTGCCACTGGAACAACCCCTCTTCGTGCTGCGTCAGCCATGTGAAGATTTCTAGATGCCTCAGTGGAAAACAAACACAAAAGCAAAAGGATGCAAGAGAGGATGAGTAAAGGTACGCAATGAAACAGCACGAGCAGATTATGACAGAGCAGGTATCCAGCACTGTCAGGGGAGGGCAGCTTCTTAAAGGCCCTTAAAGTCTCTAGGACATTGCCTTTAAGAGCAGCAGTGGGTGTCAGGGGCAGGCCTGCCCAATGTCCCCCGTCAGAGCAGCCCAGACCTGCTTACTCTCTAGACTGAGTGAATTGCGTGGGGGCAAAACACAGCATTCACAGCCTACAGAGAGAGCAGGTCTGGGCTGCTGTCATCAGCTGGGCCTGCCCAGTGCCCCCCCAGGGAGCCAGTCAGGGCAGGGCCTGCCCCCCCTGCCCACTGCTGCTCTTAAAGGCAATGTCCTAGAGACCTGAAGGCTCACTTAGGCTCTAAGTCTTGCTCTTCTTACAGGTACGTTGGTGCTGGAGCTGACTTTATGATCAGTCCCTGAAAGTAACTCTTCTAGCTATTTTCAGGGTGGTGCCGTCAAGGCAACAGACGCTTCTTGCCCAGGCAGTGGAGAGAAGGTGGTTCTTCTCCATCTGCTGCGTGCTCAGGTCCCTGGGGGTGAGGTTGGGGCTGGGTGCAAGCCCAGGCCCTCTCGATGACTTTCTGCCAACGCTTCTGTGGTGCAGCATGTCCCACAAATAAAAGAAAACAACACACATGTTCATTTTGCAAACCTGGCCATTGGTGTGGAAATCTGCCCCCACTGTGTGCCGATGCAGAGGCCAGGCAGCAGGTTGGGTTGGATTTGGGGAAAAAGTTGCTGTTCATGTGCACAGTGGAAACGGAGGTCTCTTGGAGACTGGGGCATTTCTCTGGGTCGTCAAACGGAAGCAGTGGGTCACTCATAGGCAGTGGGGTGCTGTGGGTAGTGCCTGGAGAGTAATGACAGTCGGGTAATGGCAGTCAGACAATTACAGTCTTATGTTGGCACTGTCTAAAATGGAAAAACCAACAGTCTAAAAGGCTATAACACTGATTCTGTAGAACATTAAACTATTACTTTATGCTGATGATATCCTACTGTTAATTAAGGACTCGCATGCTTCCCCTCCTGCTTATAATGAATATTGCTCTCTGAGTACAAAGTTATCATTGCACAAAATTAATGACTCTGAGACTGCAGTGATGCAGCTTTCTGGAGTTTGCCCTTCAGCCTTGCTCACCTCATGGAATCTTAAGTGGGCACCCAAAAATGCAGTACAAATCCTTAGGGGCTGATGTTAACAAAGCCCCAGACAATGTAATTAAAGATCATTTAAATCCAATTACCAAGCGGGTAGGTAAAGATTTGGAGGGATAGCCAGAGCTAAATAAAAGCAAACGTGTCCAATTCAGTAGGCCAGATTCTGCCCTAACTTGCTGTCCCATCCGGTTATTAAAGCAGAAATGCGGACATCGTGTAAGTCAGCACCCTCAGAGTCACTGTCATAAATGATCTCATGACAATATCTCCCACTGGCAGCAACAGCTGTGCGTGTGCTGAGCTTACTTTAAGCATAAGTGTACATAAATAGCTATAAATAATGAGAACAATGAGAAATTCTAACAATTACTAATAATCGTATTCCCAACCCACACCAAAAACCCCCCATACAGATAGGAATATTTCACCTATTACTGAAACTCAGCTGTTTTTTTAAAGGTACATCAGTGGTTCACACAGGTCCCATATTTTGCACTGCAGAATTTAACAAAGCCTAATCTGTACTACCAAGCTCGCGTTTACCCACAGCCCAGGCTTCTGATGCTATAAAATAACAAGATTCCTTTAAAGTCACTGTAAAACTTCCTGAATAACTACAACAAATACAGTACATTTCAGGTGACAGAAATCTCAGGATGTGAGGATGAATTAAAGATGCCACAGGAAACATTTGAAGAGTACCTATAGCTATCAGGATGAGAGATGTTAATATTTCTCCTAAATATCACATAATTGACCCAATTTCATGCACCAAAATCATGCAGACTTTTATGGGGTTTTTTATTCCTAAAAGGGATAATTTTGAATGAAAATGACTGTATTTTTTGGAAGCTTATCTTTTTTCCCCTGCCTCATACTGTAAACTAATATTGCTGTTAAGCACAGGTTGCATTTCAGCAGTGGCTTGAATGGAAATATCTTTCTGGAAAGCACATGAAGTCCTTTGTGATGAAAAGAATTATATAAATATAAATCAATTATTTTTGGAGTGGCTTGAAAAATTAAATCCTGACAGACAGTCTTATTCAAATGCTTTTCTAAACTGCAGGATTTTTGGCCATTCAAAATGTTCTGTGGAATTAATTTTATCTCTGGAAAAAGGCAGACAAGATCCATTCCAACAAATGTGCTCAGATTTTTCAGTCTGTTGTGGGATTAGCCAGGTGGGGCAAGACAGCAGAAACGATCTCGCTGGAGAAATGGTCGATGCTGTTGTGCATGATATTCGCCTACCAAAACAGAAAGCCTACACGTGCTAGAGAAAACAACGATACGTATTTATGATAGGATGGAGGGTTGCAAATAAAAGGTGTCAATGAAAGAACAGCCTGGGCAGCAACAGGAAAAACCGAGAAGCCATTGCTGGGACAGGAGCGTGATCCCTACTCTACGCTAATGGCTCTGAAGAGGGTATCAGCCTGCTATAAAACAGCTTTCGTAACAGCTCTACAGCAAACACACGGAAGATAGCACTGTGAATACGTAACAGAGTATGCAGAAAATGCTCAGCACGTGGGAGTTCCTCTTCAAAACTTCAGCCTGAGAGGTGTGATTTTCTCCTTCCCAGATACCCACATTCTCCATATTCTCAGCAAATTTCTGCATGGGAAATTGCCAGCTTTCTGCGCATCCATTCAAGCTGCACTGACTGTGTGCCCAGAGTTAAATTCACGGTAATATCTAAACTGAAAGAAAGACCTACAATAATCAAAGATTTCATTAAGATGTTAACATTGTTGTTTAAGGACTATGGAACAACTTAAAGAGCCTCAAGGACGTTGTACTCCCTCTTTCTGATCCGTGTTTGGTTGTAATAAACAAAAGTTCCTCTCGTAGAACTCTGATTAAAGTAAGAAAAGAAGTGGGAATGAATAGAGGCAGGTTAGTGCGAGAGTTCCTCCAGAGCTGATCTGGGGTGAACTGCTTCAGCTTATTGGTAAGAGGTTGTGCACAACAAGGTAACAGGGTCTGCTTATGTTCTTAAATTATTCAAGGTTTTTAAACAAAAGATTAACTGTAAATAGTTGCAGAAAAGCCTGTCAGAAACCACCAGATAAAATCACAGATTAAGGTCAGGGTCAATAAATGCAAAGTAAAGCATATAGAAAAAACAGTAGTGACTGTACATGCTCAGGGGTATGCTCTAAATCATTAAGGGAGAGACACATGAATGTTGGTCTAAGAAGTCAATAAATCAGAGGAAAGGAAAACAGAACAGAAGGGGAGACATCGCTGTACCGTTGCATAACTCTAATATGTGCCTGAACCCTAAATACCAGGTGCAGTTGTGGTCCTGGTCTCTGCAATGATCCACAAATAACTGGAAACAGTTTGAAGATGGATTATGAGAAAAGTCAAAGGAACTGGGCAGCTTCATGTCCAGATCAGATGATAGACTAGGCTTTTGTACTGCAGTAAAGAGATGACTGAGGGGGTTATGAGGAAAAAGGTCTCAGCTGGCACAGTAGGCGAATAAAATGGTTACTATTTGGTGTCTCTCAAAATAAAAGAACCTGAGGCTATCACATTTAATGTTCAGCATGCAGATTTGAAATGAACAGACCAGTACTTCTCCTCTGGAGAGGAGGAGGCTGAGGGGAGACCTTATCACTCTCTACAACTACCTGAAAGGAGGTTGTAGAAAGGTGGGGGTTGGTCTCTTCTCCCAAGAAACAGGTGATAGGACAAGAGGAAATGGCCTGAAGTCGTGCCAGGGGAGGTTTAGATTGGATATTAGGAAAAATTTCTTCACTGAAAAGGTTATCAAGCATTGGAACAGGCTGCCCAGGGAAGAGATCACTACCCAGGATGTATTTGAAAGGCAGGATGTATTTAAAAGGCAGGGAGACACGCTGCTTAGGGACATGGTTTAGTGGTGGTTTGAGCAGTGTTAGGTTAATGGTTGGACTCCATGGTCTTAAAGGTCCCTTCCAACTTAGATGATTCTATGATTCTACGCGTACTGCGTAATTAAACCAAAGAACTACTTACCACAGGATGTTCAAAAAACCAGCATGTTCCACTACACCAACAATTCACGTGGGTGCAAAGTGTAATTGTACAAACTCATACAGGACGATAGATCAAGGGCTATGAAAGAAAGATGCCACTGCTAGCTCAGGAAACCTTCAAGATGTGGATCACTAGAAGCTGCAAAAATATTGCTGTACACTTGCACTACCCTTAACTGTCTTCTTTGCCTGGGTGTTGGCTTCTTATGTGAGAGGGAGCTCTGGTCTGATCCACTGCAGCTCTTGTCTTGGCAGGTGAGATACTCAGGTATGTTTTACCCAAGATGAGGAGAAGTGCTTCTGCAGTACATGCTTAATACCACAGCCCTTGGAGCATTACTATCTGCGTTGACAGTCATAGCATGACCAGCTAAAAATGATGGCAGAAAGCTGTCCAGAGTGGTGCCATACACCATTTAGTTTGAAAAAGGAGGTTAAGAAGCCAGATCTAACAGAAGATAGCAAGTTTAAGGGAACAGGACACCCATTTTTGACACACAGTTTGACACAGTGTTAATCCAGACATGAAAACAATCAGCCTGTGCTGGATACTAACTGAAGACAGAGCCAGGAGAGCGCTGTTTGGAAGAGAATCAAAACAGAAGCACGCAGTCTGCATTTCTGCTCTGCTCAGGAAATGACGCCGTGAAACACTCTCTAAACTGATAGAACTGAACTTAAATCAGGGACTAGTTTCTCATCTCAAATAAATCAGGGCGGCAGTAGTGAAGCCAGAGAATCAGCTATCTGACAGATCTTCACCAAAGTCAATACCCTTTAACACTGATATATCTAAATTGCCTAGTGTTACAGAAATCAGCGTAGCTGTGTTAGGTTTTACCTATCCCAGTCAGCCTGCCTAAGTTTGTTTTCTTTCACTAGAAAAACCGCACCCACCCACCCTGCAAATTGTCTCTAAATAGCCTCATCAGAAATTTGAGCTCGCTTTATTGCTCCAGTTGTTATGACATTGATGGGAACTAAGGTTACTGCAGATCAGGCTACAGTGTTTTATTTTAGAGTACAGAGTATAGTTTCAAGTGAGTATTTTAGAGAGCTTCTGTCACCAAATTTCGGTGCTGGAGCTCTCTTTGGTAGCCACCACAGCATGAAGCTGTGGCCTTTCAGAGACAGAAGAGGCCAATGGACTTTTGGCACTATTTCTTGAGCTACCTTCAACTTTTCTAGCAGGTTTCGGAAGCTAAACTCTTCCTCTCTCATTTTTGTCCCATCATCTGGCTTGTTGACTTCAATTGCAAGTTCTGCGGGGCAGGGCTCATTTGTCTCTGTACAGCGCCTGCAGTCTTAATCTGGGTCTCTAGGTACTACCATACTACAAACTATAAGTAATAATAATTTTTTATTTGATCAGCTGCCTTGTAATGGCTTTTTTTCTTCTGGGCTTTAAACTTTTTTATTTGATTGCATCCTTGCCCTAATTTCAAAGATGGAAAATAATAGATTTTCTAGAGAACAGTCCCAAATGTCATATCTACAGCTGATCTGCAATTCAATATAATGGTTCTTTCCTTTTCGATGATTTTTTTTTCTTTCAGATTTGAATAATATCATTTGTGTGATGTTACTCAATCTCTCTGTTTTAATTTGAAATCCTATTTTTAATCAATTAGGAAAAAATGACCTAATTAAGGAGTAATTTAGGCCAGCAACTTAAACATTGTTTTATAAAGTAGCTGCATTTAATTGGAAATGTGCTCAACTACTGCATTGCATTAGCAAGTAATTTGGAAGACTCAGCCAATGGGATCCCCTGACTGCTAGTTCAGAAATGATAGTGACAAAGCTGATGTCCAAAGCAGTCTGATGAACTTGGGTTTTATTAATAGCTTTGCTATGAGCCTTAAGGTCCAAGCAACTACAGCCTCTCATTATGCTAGACGCAAACACGCAGCAAGTGGCTGCTGGCTCCCGGGAGTCAGCGCTGAATAGTTCTGAAATGACATGACGGATAAAAGGCTCAAGAAGCAAGAAGAACACAGAGAGGGGATCCACCCTCGCTGTGCTCACCCACTGTCACCAGCGCAGTCCGTGGCAAAACTAGTACTAGCCCTCGGCTGCCAGAGCGGCTCCATCCAGAGCACCAGGCTGTCACTGCTAACGCACATGCTAATAAGAGTTCCTGAAAACTCCACACCGCCTTTTTCTCCCTGTATTTCCCCTTAGCTGGTAGAGATCTTAGAACAAGGCTTGTCAGAACTTTGCCTAAAAACGCCCAGGTGCTACAAAAGGCTGTCTGAAAAGCTCACTAGCTGTTTTTAGGAAAAACATTCAGCTTTGGTACCCAGAGGTGACGTTACAGTTCACAGCTTTGCAATGGCTGCCATTAGCGCCAGTGCCGCTCTCTCCCTCGTAGCTGGCCTCCCCTCTCCACTCTTGCTTTTCACTGAAGCAGCACCACAATACAGATGGTTTTAGCATCAGAAAGAGGGACACGTACACCTCTCTGACATTTTTGTGCTGACTGTGCCACGTTTCATTCTCATTTATTATTGTTGCTTTTAGCATTGTGTACTTAAAGCAGCAGAGCAGAAGAAACAATTACGACTCTACTCTGGGCATCAACACGCTCTTGAGGGGCCACTGGTTTCCAGCTGATCACCTAAGGTTGTTCTACTGCAGAGCAGGTATCGCTGGATAAACTTATCAGCGCATTATTTATTCATGCTGGTCAGAGTTTTTCCTCAGATAACAGCTCTCAGGGAAACACTTACAAAGGCTTCCATACTGACAGAGCCCTTGCCGCATGTTACTGCTTCATGACTGGGAGCAACAGCATTGTATTCCATTAAAAAAAAAAATACCCAGAGAATGCTTGCAGGCTTAGATCACTTCGGTTTTACATTAATACTTTTTGTCATTAAATTTCATGTTGGGACGTTATTTATTTTCTGAATCTTTTGAGTGAAGTCTGAGCTACAGAGAAGGCACGAGACATTGCCATCCACTTGGTATCAAAGTGGCTGTAACACCAAGGAAGCCTCTGAGTCTGAGCGCTGCTGTGCTCTCCGGCCCTAGCAGGAATGCGTGCACCTTTGTGATGCTGCAGAGGGGACGTTTCCATGGAGGGAACAGAAATTTGGTGTTCGGGTGGTTTAGTCTCCAGCTGCTGATGCCTTACTTCAGGCAGCAAGAAGTCTCATTTGGCCAAGCAAAGTATGGAACAGCAGCCACGTAAAACTCACTGAAGTCGCGCTGTACAGTAAGGCTGGTGCTCTGCGTATCACCTTTAAAATCAAGTCTGCCTGGATAAAAGAACTTACAGCTTTTGTAGTCAAATATTGAGTTCCCCAGGAGATCTATGTGAGGAGAGCACGCCTCCCGCTCCTTCCTTTAAGTCAATAGTAGCAATACATTATCAGATTGCCTATTTTCCCAGATACATTAAATCTAGTTTGACAAAGGTGAAAATGCTGGCTGTTTGCAGCATGACATAGAGTTGGCAAAAACCTGGGCCCTTCAAAAGTATCAGCTTTGATTTTAAATTGTGTCATACTTCAGGAGAGATGACATGCAGTCACCTAACCTGGGGGCCTCCTTCAGTGACAGCTCCGTTTCAGCCTTCAGGCAGCATGAGCTCTGGAAACGGCGGTGCAGAATCCCAGTCTTGCTGAGCTGGATTCACGTATGAAACCCACCACCATCAGCAGGGTCTCCAGATTACCAAAGGACTTCAGTGCAAGACACATCTCACCCTAAACCATCCATCTTACATGAATGGGCTAAATTGCCCTTCCGGAGGTGTCGACCTCCCCCACCTTCGTTATTAAGGGAGAAGAGACATCTATTCCAGCATGCACTTTGACATTTTAAATAACTAAAACTTGGTCATCCAAATTCCACCAAAAGAACTTGTACCATAGACAGGGCCCGTTTGATGCATAAAGTCCAAGAATGCAAAGCAAAGCATAATGAATAGTTGTTTGCCTTCAGTGCAAAGATAAACACACTAAAACAGTCTGACCTGCGCGGTGTGTGTTTCGTACCACAGTAACACTGCCCATAGCCAGCAACACAGTAAGACTTTGTAAAGCAGCTGAGCAGAAGTGTCTAAATTGCATGGAACTGCAAAGGGGGGAAAGGGAGACTTGAATCCTAAAAATAAGATGAACAACGCTGGGAGATGATATTCCCATCCCTTCTCTTTATGGGGAGAGCTGAAGAGCATAAAAAACACGAAGGGGAAATGAGTTAAAACAGGAAGAAAAACGTCATGCGCTTTTGTTCCAGCTTCCCTTCTGGAAGAGTTCTTGCGCCTGATCACGGTGACCTCAGCCACTGAAAGCACCAAGTTCTGTAGCCACCGGGGTTAGCTACGCAGCATCAGCCTCACTCACACTCGCAGCTAGTTTAGAATAAGATTGTTAAAGACTAATTGTTTGAATAAGTAGCGTTAATGATTGATAGTGATTAAGTGCTAACCATTGGCAATGTGCATTTGCTAATGAATGTCAATCTAGAAAAGTGCTGTTTTGAAGTTTGAAACCCACCTGATTTATCAGATGTTTAAACACTCGCATCGCAGCAATTGCTGATTCCCTAACTGAAATGCACACACGAAGCACGTGTATTCCCTTCCGAGAAGCTGTTACCTCCCAAGCTGTTAGAAATGACCCACAGAGAATTCAGTACACAAACCCATTGAAACTTAGGAAGAATTTCAAGCCCAAACCTTTCCGCATTCCATCCAAATACATCAAAGCTGAGCATTGCTGCTGCTTCAGCAAGCTGGCAACCTTCAGACTGCGTGATCAACTGAAAACCCCATAATTTGGTGCATGGCCTTATGCAAACTCTCAGTAGGTAGGAGAGAGGGGATTTTTTTTTTCCTTAAAAGTAAAAGTAATCAGTGTTGAGTAATCACCACCAGACTAGATATTTGAGAGGGTCCACAAGTGCAACCTGTAAGCACTTAGGGATTGCTGTCTTGACTGAACGTAATGATGTTTTACAAAATAATAACTTTGTACTTAGTACATACGGTGATAGTCTGGCTGGATTTTGTTTGCTTTGCATCTGGAAGGGAAGGCTGATTTTTACACACCAGGTCTGACTTAAAGTTAATTTGAAACTATTCATTTTCAACTGGTGGCATCTAAATTGGCATCAAAGCTGATTTTTCATTTGTTCAAACAAAAACCATTAACACTGCATCGTTTTATTCTTACTTGTAACACAAGAGCTGCTTAGAAGCTCTACATAACGTGAACTCTTAACAATTAAAAATCCCTCATACAAGCCTAAATCAATCAGAAAGTTCAGGAAGAAATGGAAAGGAAGGCTGCTGCATGTGTGTCAGAGGCGAACTCAGCTCGGCAGACGGGCAGCTTTCACTCCCACGATGGAGATGTGCTGCTCCTACCTACGGGTGCGTGGGGCAGCAGCAGTGATGGGCACCGGGGCAGAAAGACTCGGCTGTCTGAGGGGCAGGGGGTGGCATTACAGGTGTCAGGCCACTGCGCTCTGAATGCCTGGTGCCAGAATGCCCCGATTTTAAGAGGTAAAACAAAAGCAACACTAAATAAACCCAAATGAAAAAGGATTAGATGGTGGGCAAGGTTATCCTATAAATAGGCCCTCACTTTGGCTTCCTTTTAATACAGCCAGGGGCCAAGGAGACCCATGTTTCCAGTGCTAATGGGCTAGTTGAAGGCATTAAAACATTTTGTAAAGAATGAGAGGCTGAGGGATTAGCAGTGATGGGAATTCACTGGGCATTTGTGAATTAGCATCAAAGAACGTCTGACTCCGTGGAAAGTTTGAAAAGCAGAGGTAAATGGAAATACCATTACAGAAGGAAAATAACATGAATATTTTTCTAGTTAGAAACAATGTTGTTATTATTTAAATATAGCTTATTATACATGTATGTTAATTTCTCTCCTGAACTTTAAGATATAGAGCAGACTGAGAATTTCTATTCACTCTTGCTTATCATGGAAGCACAGGGGATATTAACTTTGGTAAGAGGATTAGTGGATGCTCAGTCTGGGTCTAGAGTGGGACTTCATGGTGTAACTACAGCCTACATAGCCCATACAAATACTAAATGCTTGTGTGCTAAAGGCAGGCAGGTGAAAAAAAAAAACCAACTTTATATCAGGAAAAGTGGGCCTGTTAGAAGACCAGTGCAAACAGATACGTAGGAGCAGGGATTTGTGGCTGAAAAGCCCCGTGTTCCAGCAGATCCAAGTGGCCCAACATCCTGATGGGCATGCAGAAAGCAATTTCTGAACCTGTGTGTCTGTACGTGTTCTACATGTTCATTGCGAACAATAGCTCACGCTGCTTCCTGTGCTAATGATCCCTGACTTGAGAACACCATAAACCAAATCCCAAACTGGTCCTTTTTGCCACAGGCTAAAAGTAGCAGTCCCAGGAAACAAGGGAAAAAGTGCTGGAAATAATGAAAAAAATGTTTCTCTAACTGCAACTCACTGTCTTTCAAGTTACTGAGGTTATTCATGGTCCTTCAGCTGCTGGTTCAACAACCAGTAGATGAAAAGCTTTAGTAAGTCGCATACAGCATCGCCTTTGAGACTGTAGTAGCAGCAGTATTTGGCCCATCCAGCCCCTGCTGAACCAGGCACTCATCACAAGGGGGGCAAAAAAAAAAAAGAAAAGAAAAGTTGGGACTGACTCCAAAAGACCTTCCAGTTTTCCCTTCTGCGTTTTAGTCCAAGAGGACTCTATTACCATTAGCATGAAGAGAGTGGGACCTTTTATTGAAAGAGCTCAAGGGCCTCTGCAGAACGCGGCAGGCAGATAGTGAGCTTTGATGAAGTGCAGTGCTGTGGTCGATTCTAGTAATCTTTTAGCTGCCCCCATAAAAAGCCTATTGGATTTGCCCACCGGTTCAAACTGTTGACCGCTGTCATTTTCCATCAGCATTCTGCTTCCCTCTGTGACTGGTTTACAGACAAAAGCTGCCGGCATCCCATTTGTGATGTGCACACATCACCCCAGCCAGGGTCATGTGTGCGACCGGTACGAACAGCATGTGGGGAAAAAAAAAGACTCTTTCAAGCCCCGCTCAGCAGCTTGCAGCGGGCTGTCCCTGTACCAAGTACACGCCATGGCACCCTGTTGTCAAACAGCAGGTTCCCCTGCTGCTGCATGCCCTCCTGGGGAAGCCCAGGCCCGAGTGTCAGACTCCCCGCACGCTGTGGGGAGCGGAGGGCAGGAGCAGCTCAACCCTGCAGATTTAGCAGAAACTGAGCAATATTGCCAGAGCATTGCCGCGGGCACGTCCCCAGGGAAGGGTCACAGGCCGGGACTGTTGCAGAGGCAGGTGGGCAAGTGCCAGTGCCGGAGCAGCTGCATTGCCGGTGACTCGGCAGAGGAGCTTGGGGCGCTGGGGAATAAAGCCTGGAGGGATGGAGCCCGGTGCCCCACATCCTGCCCTGAGCCTCCCGGGGCTCCCGGGCCTGTCCCCGACACCACCGGGGGTAGGGGGCATCGGGGCTCAGCCCCGGGGTCTTGGCCGGGGTTCATGGGGCTGGAGCCCCGGCTGCTGGGGCCGGCTGTGGGGCTCAGCAGCACGGAGCGGGTCGGGCATTTCCTGGGGTTGAAAACGGAGCCCAAGTCCTGCATTCATATTCTTAAGACAGTGGTTGATTTACAACCTCGTCAAAGCCCACACTGACATAATGAGCAGAAGCTGTAATTAGCTGAAGGATGGGCAGGGCTGTCCCCAGCCAGGAGCAGGGTGGGCAACGGCATCGTCCTCTGCGCAGGCAGCCCGGCTTCTTCCTCAGGGATTCAGTAAACCCCGGGCAGGTCTCTCCCCGTCTTCTTTCAAGGGCACAAATGATGTGTCCCAGCACACATGTGGCTCCTGCTTGGCAATTGGTGGGGGCAGCACCACTGGCCCGGTCGCCCTCGCTTGCTGCAGATGAACGCAGGACTGAACCGGCTCCTCCATCCCTGGGGAGACAGGCACTTTTCAGTGGGAAAACAGCCAAATAGCAGCTTCAGTTTCACATCACACTTATACAATACTTTCTGTATTTATTAACTAATTATTAAGTGTTTAATAATCAGACAATATTTGTAAACTAATAATTCATTATTATTTAAATGATTGTAAACTGATTATTCAACATGTACTCAATATTAAACCATGATACTTATAATCAAGTGATGGCAGCGACTGATTTACAGCCATGTCAAGAGTCCCCCCGGTGCCGCAGCGAGCAGGAGCCGTGCTCCCACCCCACGAAGGTGTCAGGATCCAGGCAGGACCCAGCAGTGCCTGGCAGTGGCCCAGCACAGGCCTCTCCCCTCGGCATGGGGCAGGGGGTGGCCGCAGGGGAGCGGGAGCAGCTGTGGGTTCCTCCCCAGGGAGTCCGGCCCCAGGCACTGCTCGAGCACAGCTGTGGGTCCCTCCGGCTCTCGGCTCTTGCTCCTGCCAGCGGCCACAACACAGCCCAGTGACGAGCACCAGCCCCTTTGGCTCAGCCCGCAGTCACCTCCCCAACAAGGAGATCATGGTGGGGTAGAGTCTGGTGAGGCAGCACCGGGACACGGTTTTTCCTGCCCACAAGGGTGGAATGAAGCCACCTGCACAGCCAGGGCCTACCTCAGAGATCCTGTGGGCTCAGCATTGGGTGGGAGGCAGTGAGGCAGCCTTCATCAAGCGTGAAGAGGGCTTCGTCGATGGAAAGTCAGGCCCCAAGTGTTGCTCCAGTGCTCCTGTGTATGGATGGGGTCAGGAAGGCCAAGGCACAACTGGAGCAGAACTTGGCAAGGGATGCAAAGAATAATAAGAAGGGCTTCTACAGACATGTCAGACAGAAAAGGAAGGTCAAAGGAAGTGTACCCCCAATGATAAGCAAGGCTGGCAAACTGGTTACAACAGACTAGGAGAAGGCTGAGGTACTCAACAACTTCTTTGCCTGGGTCTTCACAGGCAATCTCTCTTCCCACACCTCTTGAGTGGATGGACTGCAAGGCAGGGACTGGGGGAGCAAGGTCCATCCCACTGTAGGAGAAGGTCAGGTTCGTGACCACCTGAGGAACTTGAACAGAAATAAGTAAGTTTATGATGGGACCTGATGAGATGCATCCCAGAGTCCTGATGGAATTGGCTGATGTGGTTGCCAAGCCACTCTCCATGATATTTGGAAAGTCATGGCAATCAGGTGAAGCCCCCAGTGACTGGAAAAAGGGAAACATTGCACCCATTTCTAAAAAAGGTAGAAAGGAAGACCTTGGGAACTACCGCCCTGTCAGCCTCACCCCTGTGTCTGGGAAGATCACGGAACAGATCCTCCTAGAAGCTATGCTACGGCACACGGAGGACAGGGAGGTGATTCAAACAGCCAGCATGGCTTCACTGAGGGCAAGTCTTGCCTGACCAACCTAGTGGCCTTCTATGATGGAATGGACAATGGAAGAGCTATGGATGTCATCTATCTGTACATCTATAAGGCCTTTGACACAGTCCTCCACAACATCCTTCTCTCTAGATTGGAGAGATATGGATTTAATGGATGGGCTGTTCGGTGGAAAAGTAATTGATTGGATGGTTGCATCCAGAGAGTAGTGGCCAACAGCTCAATGTCCAGATGGCGACTGGGGACAAGTGGTGTCCCTCAGGGGTCCATACTGGTACCAGTACTGTTTAATATCTTCATCAGTGACATGGACAGTGGGATTGAGAGCACCTTCAGCAAGTTTGCAGAGAACACCCCAAGCTAAGTGGTGCAGTTGACATGCTAGAGGGAAAGGATGCCTTCCCTTGAGAAGCAGGCCCATGTGAACCTCATGAGGTTCAACAAGGCCAACTGCAGGGTCCTGCTCCTGGGTCAGGGCAACCCCTGGTATCAATACAGGTTGGGGGATGAAGGGATTCAGAGCAGCCCTGACGAGAAGGAACTGGGGGTCAAGATGCCAAGAGAGGTGGTAGATGCCCCATGCCTGGAAACATTCAAGGTCAAGTTGGACGGGGCTCTGAGCAACCTGATCTAGTTGAGTCCCTGCTCATTGCGGGGGAGGCCAGACTAGATGACCTTTAAAGGTCTCTTCCCAGCCAAACTATTCTATCATTCTATGACTATTGAAAATCTGATACTGTGCACCAGGAACAAGCAAAACACAGAAGATGAGGTGATGCGAATGCTACAAATCTGCCTTAAATAACGTATCACTGGTGGTTTCTATCAGTAAAATCCACGACACAGAAAAAGCATTAAGAAAAGTGAATAATATAAACGGTGAACAGACGAGACTTTGAAACACTCTGTAAGTGGGTATCGGTCACAGCAAATACTGGTCAAGTGGGGCAAACCAATGGATCAAGTTTTGCAGGGCTTTCAGTTCTGCACAGGCGAGTCACGGGTGTGAGGTCATTGTGACCCAGAGGAAATGAGTGGCTCCTACTCTTACTTTGTGGGCACTGCATCTCGGAGACCTCAGCATTGCCTCACACATGGCTTTGGGAACAGGGTCAATGTGGTTCAACTTCCTCCCCTCCGTTTCATAAAACTCTGGGTAAGTCCAACTTTACGCTCTCGTATACCTTGTTTCTTGAGTGATGAACTCGGTATTTTAAGGACTGAAAACGAGGCTGTTCCGTGCCCGCGTCTGTGGAGCGAACTGTCTCAGGGACTCGGTAATGGTGGCAGCCTGTACTGTGCGGAAAAGAATCCACTGTAAATATCAGTGCTCAATAACCAAATCCGTCAGTAATTGTATGTTATATATTATATTTATATATGTCACCCACTCACCACCAAGTCTGAAAAAAGAAGAGGGAAACCGCACACACACACACACCCTGACCAAGCACATACTACAGATAACAGAGAAATGCCAAATCATTGAAGTTTTCATTATTTTTTTTTTCTTCCCCCTAAGTAACTATGTGAAAGTAAAAGAAGATCCTGAGCTACTGGAAAAGGAATCCCAATGGGATGCATCCATCATGTGCCACATAAGGAAAAGTAAAGATGGGGACGCGCAGGTAAAGGATGTTATCACAACGCTTTCTATAAGTGCTGTAGTCTGTGATGTGGTGAGACGTTCCAACTAGCCCCGTAGGCAGACTGCGGACAGAGGGTGGAAATGTCTCCCCTGTTCTGTTCCCGGCCAAGCAGTGGGCCACCTCTCCAGAAAAACGTTTGTCTCCTGCAGGCCTGATGTCCCGTCTGCCAGCCCTGTGACAGCAGGCATCCAGGTTTAGGCAAAATAAACGTCTAAACTATTACTAGGTGGAACCTTAGTGCAGGGCACGCGCAGAATTATGAGGTGACACGTTTGCAGTTGCCTGGCTGCGTGGTTTACCTTTCTCCTGCAAAAACCAACCGGCCACGCTCTCCTCTTGAAGAATCCAAGCCAAGATCTGTACTTAAGTCCTTTCCCTTGAGTACATACAAAGGCATTACCTGTTTACTGTGTAATTAGGTAGGTCATCTAAGTTGTCTACGCCAATTATTTTTGCTTCTGGTTTTGTGCACCACTTTAAAACTCGTTCTTGATTTCGCTGTATGAGATGTGACACAGAAGAAATCTGTCACGCTTTGCTCTTTCTGAAGGGACGTCTGTGCGGCTTCTGGTTTACATAGGCAACTGTTCTCTGGTGTGTGAGACCTGAACGAGATGTTGAGCTTTGATAACGGGTTGCTGCAAAAAGTGTATGACTGGTAGGGTGTCACGGCAGTTTAACTCGTGAAGCTGAGGGGATTTTCTTGTTAGCAAAACCTGCTTTGTCGTCTGACGTGTGGGTTCTATGGACTTGCTGCCAAACGCATGGAGTCGTACTCTCAAAATGGCTTACGCATTACGATAGGATTTTTTTCTCCTAATGATTTAAGTGCCTAAATTCTGTTTTTGAAGTGACTTGGGCCAGAGTCAGGGAAGTATTTTGGAACCCAGCGTTATAAAGAAGCTCAGTAGAGGGATTATCAAAACAGCTCATAAAGGATTCCAAATCTGCACCATGGGACCATTTTGGAGAAACGCACCTGCCAACACTCTTGAGTTCTCTTCAGTTTTCAAAAATTCAGGAGTTCCTGAGTGAGGAAGGGGTTATTTGAATACAGAGTTACTTTCAAAGCACTGACAAAAATGCAGACTTCCTGTAGAAGCAAGCTGTGATTTCAAAAGGGGAGGGAGAAGGAAGTTTGTTTTTTTACAAAAATAGGAAAACTTTCATGCAAAATACAAATAAATCTCTTTGAAATAGGTAATACAGTCTCTGTTCCTCACTTCTCTTCCCATAGACTCTTGAGGGAAAAAAATTACTGTCACAGGCAGGCAGGGGGCAATTACTTCTGAGGGCTGGGCAGTCAAGGCGGCAGGATGGCCTCCAAAACCAGGCAGCGTGCGACCATGGCATGCTATTGCCCAAACCAGACCCACAGCAAACAACATCCCTGCAGGTTCTGGACCTGTGCTACACCCTGCTTCCCCACGAGAGTGAAACAGCCCGGCCAGGCACTGAGTAGCTGTCTTAGCCTGGGGTCGTGTGTCAGCATGACCCTCCTGTGCCATTTAATGTTCCCTGCACCCAGTGCTTCACCAGCACCACCACACACAAGCATTTGGCCATGACTTCTACTCTGTTACTCTAGCCTTAGTTAGTTGCTCATTACAGAAAGCCATGTCATCAGCAATGCTTCCTCCCCATCCTTTACTTTTTAAGCATCTGACTAGGCAGGGCACAGCTTTCATTTTCTCCTGCTCCATCTTACAGGCAGACGGGGTGATAGAAAGAAAGACGTCAGTAAAGACACCAACAGAAGGAGGTAAAACCAGAAAGAATATGCAGCAACTTTCATTCTCCCCATTTACAAACAATTTTGCTTCTCATCTATCCTTGGTAGCTGGGATGAACGCAGCACAGCTTCTCCTCTGCTCATATTTCTAACAACTACAGGGCCAACCACTCAAGCCTTGAATTGCTGGGAAGGGATATCCTTCCTCTCAAAATCAGGTGAAAGCTGTGTGCCTGCCTACCTAACAGTATGGGGAAGGGAAGTAGCGGTGTTGTGTTTCTGTGCTGCCTCTGCCTTTAGCAATCTGCTTTTAGCCACTGTCAAATGCAGAATGCTGCTTGTTTACTGCATTTTCAGACCACAAACTACCTGTCTCCTTGGGACACAATGACTTTGTCATGGCTTTCCTTTGCTAACATCCCCTCTGCACTGTTGGTACCAGCAGCCTGTTACTGCAGAGATGTTTAATTGCTTGCAGAGCTCACCAATGGGGTGCTCCCACTCACCTTACATTTAGCTTTGGAATCTGCTGCTCCTGCTGCAGACCACAAAAAGGCAGGCATTCATGCCCAAAGGCATGGCTGCTTTTTTCCAAATACCGACTGGCTTGGCTCACAGAAGATAGGACTTAAACCTGCATGTCTAACATTGAATAGTTAGGCTCTCTACATACTAGATATATACCCTTTATATACTGTCCTGTTTTCAGCAGGGAAAGTTAATTTTCTTTCTAGTGATTGCTGTGAATGGACTGTCAATAATGCATATTGTTTTAGTCATTGCTAAGTGACGTTTGTACTTTTCAAGGACTCTTTTCAGCTTCCCATAGAAGTTTAGAAGGAGCATAGACAGAACAATGCAATGTGCCATAGCCGTCATGATCAGTATATAAATGGGGGTTGGCCTGGGTCAGGGGAATCCGCAATCACTGCTTGGGAAGGTACCAATTCACTAGGTGGTGAGAGTGACTTGTATTATTATCGTTGCTGCTGCTGTTATTATTATTTCCCTTTTCTGTTATTGTTCTATTAATCTGTCTTTACCTCAACCCATGAGGTTTTTTTCTTTCCCTTTCCCCTTCTCTTCTCCCTCTTCCCCCTGCCCTTCTGGGGGAGAAGGGGGAGAACTGCACAAGCAGCTGCGTGGTCTCAGCTGTCAGCTGGGGTTATACCACGACATATGCTCTGTATACATTTTATATACCGGGCACTCTATATACTGGGACATCCCTCAGCGATCTGACATGGACGCACTTCAACAATGACACGGTTGACCTAAATAAAATAAATGCATGTTATACTAGTTTAATGCATAAACAAGAGCAACTTGCACGACAGCAATTTTAAATCATCATAGCTTTATGGTGTTTACTTGTTTAATGCTTTTTAAAACATAATGATGCCATCAGTAAACTTCAGCTTTTATTTGTTAGTACACAAAGGAAAACATCAAAGATGCTAACAAGTACATAAGAGTTAAGTGGATGATCAAAGGGTCCTGACGGTAAAAGCCATACAGTGAAGTGTGTGAGAAATTAAATGTTTTTTATGGTTTTTCTATGAATCATATGGATAGCAAAATGAGATAAAAAAATACATGTGCCTTATGACACTGCAGGGATTATCAGTCCTCTCTAAGGCCACCTCTGCCCATCACGTACCCTATTCTACAAGAATTATAACATTATTATTGCCACATGGTACTGATAGTGTTTTGTAGTTAATCTTAACAGCCATCCCCTTCCTAATCTGCCTATTTCACGTGCTGGAAATGAGCACTGTTGCCAAGCACTTCGGCATTACCCACGGTGGGAATAAAGAGCTTTCGCCAGTGGGGCAGCCAGTGCAGAAGCTCCTTCCTGGCCGAAGCAAACCGCTGGGAAAGGCAGATGTCTGCACCAGAGGGAGCGACTCGCAGGAAGGGGCTTTGATACCTGGCGGGGTTGTGCACGCTCCGCTATCTGGCGTCACCACTGTTGCCAGGAATGTTGCTTCAGCATTTCTCCTGTCTAGACATACCATCATTTTGCCTGCGCGAAGCTGCCCGAGCCATCTCCTGCCCATCAATCCCCCGAGGGGCCTCCACCAGACATACCGGGAAGCTGCCGTACGCACACGCGCTGCTTCTGACAGCACCCTTCGGAGGAGGGTGTTTTAGCAACTCCTTGCATTAAAAAAAAAAAAAAAAAAAGAAAAAAAGAGAGACTTAAATCACTTGTTCAGGGTCCCAAGGGAGTGTGGGGTAAAAGCCAGATGATTTCCCAGGCAGAAATAAAAGCTGAGGGTAAGCAGGAGCCAGGATAAATGCACAGAAGTGCCAACTAAGTGACAATCCGTTTGCGGGGCTCCTGTGCACAAAGGCTTGCTATTCTGACCCCTGTTCTGCAGGGGAAGGCTGGTTTAGTTTTACATACAGTAAATTTAGATTCAAATACAGCTCTGTTCCTCCTCCCCTGCCTTTGGCGTGACAAAGGGAGAAGCTGCCGAGCATGAAGCAGAGCTTCCCACGTTTTGATCCGACTCTACATCCGTATATTTGATGCTGTTTCTTCTGACTTTTTCTGCATACCAGGTTTCCTCTTCAGGAACTGAGGCCGACAGACCTATTTAATCTTTTATATTGGCCACAGTGATAACTTCTTATTAAATATTTCATAATGTTGTACTGATAAAGAACATAAGACAAAACTTGGCATGAACGCAGTCCAGAGGAGCATCTGCTTAAAAATAAAACACTTGGGAGAATGTGGAAGGAAACAAGTAGCCATGTGGCTGGAAGCAAAACCAAATTTAAGGTAAGCAGGTCAAGCCTATAATGAAGCGCTTGTAAACAAAGAAAATCCAAACACTTCTACTAATCATCAGCTCCGGTTGTTTCACAAGCGCCCCTTCGAATACATCCTTAGTGGTTTGTGGCTATTCTGCTTTCTAAATCCATGTCCTGTCATCTTTTTTAAGAAAGCACACGGCTCCAGAGGGCTGAAACATAGAGAAACACAAGCATTAATTTAGCAGCCCAACCAGCCAAGCACAGATGTGTGGGGTGATAGCTGTTGTCCTTTGTAGCATGTGTGCCACGGTGGCAGAAGGGACGTTGGGAGCAATATGCTGCTGTTACTAAGTGTATGCCCTCATTTAACATGCCACAATAATCCAAGACGGGTGCGGACCCTGGAAATGACCTCTGTGGCTCCAACAGTAATGGGAACCCAACGTGCAAACAGCTTCCCCATGCCATGGGGACCCGTGGTTAAGCTAAAGCAAAGCTTCGGACACACAAACCTATTGCTGCAGCTTGTTGCTGCCGTCCTGTTTCATGGGACAGGACTTGCGTTCAGCAGCTCTGTTCTCAGACACTGCATGATAATATCCAAGGCTACAGCCATCCCCTGAGCCTTCGTGCCTTATCCCAGCCCCCAGGCCCGAGTGTGCTGCCTGCTGGACATAGATTCGGTGCTTTCAAAACGTGCCCCCCCCACCCCCATCCCCCCCAGCTGCATTACCCCTCACAGGCTCCGGTTCCCATGAGGGGTAAACCTGTGAGCGTACCCCAAACCAGGACTTCACAGCCTTCACGTGGCCAGCTCTGCCTGCTCGCCGGCCCTCCTGGATGCTTTTCCCATAGCCCAACACTACAGGTTTCAGATCCCTCAGCGTGAAAAAAGCACAACTGACAAGTTTAAAAAAAAGAAAAAGTTAGACGGAAAGCTTAAAGACCTCATATTCACTGGCAAAGACCAAAAGCAAAGAAAAAGCAACCGCTAAGCAATTAATTGAAAAATTATTGACAGGCCAGGCCAGAGTGTTGCCGCTGCCTTTAATGATAAATGATAATAGGGCCAGTCAGTGCTATACAGCAGGATAATACAAACACACCCTCTAGAGTGAAAGCACAAAATGAGACATACTATTATCATAAATAGATTAATTAACTAGAAAGAGAACATTAAAGAACAGGGGGTTATTAGCGTGCAGCCAATAGCCTATTCCAAGCGTGAAGTTGATGAATACAGGTAGCCAGAAATGCGGCACACAAACATGGAAGCAGATAGCAGAAAAATGTTTTGGAAACTACACAGCAATTATCTCCTCCCACGGCTCCTCGCTCTAGCTGTGGGGGAGATGCCGGCTCTGGGGGCCGCGGGGCTCCAGCACTTAGCTGGGAGCTTTCCCTTTGCACACAGCTGAAGGTCAAAGGCAGAACTTGGCCAAAATGCGGCGAGACTTTTCCACCTGCCTGCAAAACGCAGCTGCCTGGTAGGAAGCTGCAGAGTTCACGCTGAGGAATGACTTAGGATATGTAGCAGGAAGTTATTAAAGTTTCAGAGGGAAACACTTTGAAAGATGCGTAAATGTCATAGTTTATTCCTATTAAGAGTTTTCCTGGTGAAAATAACGCTGCTTTTCGCAACAGCGGTTTGTCAATTGTACATTTCCCATCAAGAAAAATGCTTGCCGTTTAGAAATATTGAACAACGCTCCATGCTAGATACGGGTAACAAATAACGCACGTAAATAAGGAATTTACTTAAAGAATTCTCAGTCATGTTGTGGTCACGGTTGGCATGACAGAAATACCTGTAAATATACAACTTTAGGGGAGTTACCCATCCTTCTCCCCCAGCCCTCTACAAACTCACGGGGTGCTCTAAAACAAGGAGAGATGGATATATTTTCTTCTGCAGAGAAAACTGAAAAAATGTGCATTTCACTCCCAGATGAAACAATGTTTTTTTAGTTCACACCTGACTTCATTTGGCGGAACGCTCAAGATGCAGAGGCTGTCTCCAAAAGGCCTAACCCTCTACACGCTAACACTGAGGTGAACTGGGAACAGGACCGTGGACCTCCAGAGATGCTCACAGCTGGGACAGAGCAGAATTTAGCCCCAAACCCTCCATCTCCAGCCTGCCCAGATGCGAGGGGAAGGGGCCATCTGAGCGCATGGCCCTGCAAGGTCCACGCAAGTTTTATTCTTGATTTGGGAGGAGTCGTGCCAATGGAGGGTACTCCTGAAGTTCCCGTGCGGTCTTGCGGAAACCAGGGAATTCGTTCTATTAATAAACTCAGTGTAGCAGGTGCAATCTATGTTCACAGCAGAATTATGTAGTTATAATGCTGGGAATAATATTAATATTTGTCCTGGAGCACAGCAGCATTTCTGACAGGCTCTTGGGGATTCTACTTCTATTAATGGAGATCGGGCGGTTTCTTTCCATCATCTTTTCTCACCCAGTGCTTCTCGCTAACTATGAATAAGGGCTCAGAATCCTTTTGTGCCAGAACTGGACTCTGCAATGCAGAACCAGAGAGAAAAAACGCATTACATTTCCCCCAAATGTAAGGAAAAAAAGACTTCTGATCCTCATACAGCTGGCTTATTTCCTAAAGCAGATTCAGACCCAAATGAAATGAAAACATACTCATATGAAAGATGGACACTTTAAAAACAGTATGCTACCATAGCCTATCGTTATTATTATTACAACAGTTCTAGCAGAAAACAGGACCCTCCTTGATGACAGACAGCTTGCATGGCCTTTATCGAGATACACATATCTATATAGACACATGCATGATTTTTAATATAGATGTAACTTGTAACATAGACGGCACAGCATAAATACCTAGAGACTGTACCACATGCCAGAGAAATACATCACCTAGGCTGTTTTAATCTCATCTTTAATTCTCTTTTTTCCCTTCCACAGAATTTAGGAAAAGATTGCAGAGCTCCGCAGTATCTCATCAGATATTTATTTATTCATTTAAAATATTAATATGGGAGAATCCCATTACAATATTGCCAAGCAGGAAGCACCAGACAGAAGCAGAAGTGTACTGCAAACTGTTAGACGTGGCGGTACGTAACACCTCCCTAACATCTTTCTGGGTTTTATTTCCCCACTTCTTTGAAGCCAGCTGTGGGGAAACCTTCAAGTGCTTTCTGGTCTTGCAAGGCAAACTGATTTGTGCTGATATTTGGAGGGGTTTTTTTCAAAGGTTTCTGTCTGGCATGGATTCAGATTGGGACTAAGACCTCTAGTTTCAGCCGCTTCTGGTTTTGAGTGCTCACCTGGAGAGGTCTCCAAGGAGGAAAGCTTTGCTGAGCACACTGAATATTTGCCCTCCAACCATCTGACCCCTTCTCTGTCTCTTGTTTAGAAAAGGATGTGGACTGTTTTAGAGACAGGGAAAAGTGGGACGTTTCACCAGGGATCCCTAATCCCAAATTTCTCAAGAGGATGCTACTCACTAGTCTATGTTCTTTGAGCTGTTAAGGCATTTAAATCTGATTTCCCTCAAAAACCTCACTCACAAACTTTAGGAAAAAGGTGACATTACTCAGCTTTGCAGCTCACTCTAGAAAAGCCCTTTCCTCCCAGGCCAGCTGTGGCACCCAGATACCCTATTTGTACACATTCATTCATAGGAGCCCGCTGGTTTCCACTCAAGCCCCTTCCCCAGCAGCACACCCAGCACCTCTTTGCCAACACTCGACACAGACCTGCAAATCAGTATGTGTAGCTTGCAAATGTTAATTCACCTGCAGCAGAAGCAGGCTGGGGATCACTCGTGGGGCTGGTCCCTGTTGTACCAACACACTCAGGACACAACTGTGATGACAGTGAGAGCTCTCAGGGTTGGGGTTGGAAAATTCAGACTCATTTTGGGACCCAACAAAATATGCCTCTCTCCACCTTGGCAATGAAGAAAGCTGCTTATTTTCATAGAGAGCAGGCTCGTCTTCCCCAAGTTTAATCCCCAAAGAGGATTTGGTGGGATCCTGGTGTGTCAGCCAGGGACCCCTCAGACACCTTTGCCTCTGCCTCCCACCAAAGGCAATGGTGACTGCTGCTAACGGCAGCAGAGCCCCTCTGAAAAGCCGATCGTTGCAGTAGAGCAAAAGCAGGCAGGAGGGGGAGAAATCCGTACATACTCCATTTGAGCAGGAAAACTCTTCACCTAATTCAGTAAGCAGGAGAGCAAATGTCTTTCACTCAGAAGGGGGATAGAAAACATAGCTTTAAGCAATTAACACAATAGCAAATGTCCCTAGCATTGCCCCATATGGCGTGTAATTTAAATCATCTATCTTGTTCTCTATAAACGCTGCTGAAATTGATACATGACAATTTTAAAGCCAACTGAAGTTTAATTAATGTAAATTGTCTTAACATCTGAGATTTAAAATATTAAAAAAAAAATAATTAGGATCAAATCAAACATGTTCCACTCATGCTGAGCCATGCAAGGTAAAACTGGGGAAAAAACCTGATAAATTATGACATATGTTGGAAGCGCAGCTTTCTCCCTCAATTCAGCAACAGCCTCCAGGACATCATTCTCCTTTCTCTGTGTAGGACACAAGGGGTGTCCCTGAAAGGTGTACCCTCCTTATGCAAACACAGCTTGCATAGGGAAATCAATATTAGCCAGAGAAAATGGAGCGCTGAGGGTATCTACACATGCAACTCAAACACTGGAAAGTCTCTCTAATTCTGTTCCTGGACCTATGTGACAGGTTTCAGAGAAATCCTAGGGAAAACAGAAGCCCTGGGCAGCATTTCCAACAGTTCAAGCTCTGTATGAAGTCCCTACTGAAACGCTATATCCAGGGTTATGCGCTTGGCAGAGTGGGCTGAGAGGCTTCGGGTGTGTGTGTGTGGAGAGGAAAGAAAAATAATCCTGGCAAACTCCTGCTTCTCAAGGTCTGACCAACAAACGGCCTGAACGCTGAAGCGTCTGAGGGCAGCAGCTCCACAATGGCCTCTCACCCTGACAGCCAGCTGGCTGCAGGGCTGCAACCTGTCTCTACAGCTGTATTAGTAGTAGTGTAGTAGTACTAGCACTACTACCAGTAGTATTATGTTATTAATGTTAATAATGTTATTAATTACATTTACTACCCTCAGTCCCTACTGTGAAAATATTGCATATAAGTGAGCGAATGGAAGAGTTTAGCCAGGGCAATTCCCACCACCGAAACCTGCAGCCTATAAATAAGACGGGAAAGGCAGGAATCGCATAGGATGCCTCCCTTGCTCCCATAGATCGCAGCAGATTATTTGGCTGCAGCATAACTTCCAGGGCTCTCCGTTACCCCTTTTCCTTAAATATTTGTTCAATACCCCCCTGTTGTGAAAGGACACCCCCTTCAAGGTGAAGTCAGCCCCTTCTGACAGTAGGGATATAACTCACCTGAGGTATTGCTAGACTCTAAACACCAGACCAAAGAGAAAATAAGCAAAAATGAGAAAGTAGATCTGCTATCACAAGAGCGCATCTGTAATTACAAGAGCATGCTGGAAATCCTGCATTTGCCTGTCTGGTTATGACATTTTAATTTGAGCCTTTTCTCTGTTTCAGAATGCACATTTGCCACCTATTCTCAAAAACTATACATATTTATTTCTTAGGCTTTTGAGGCTGGATACAGTTCCCTGAAATAAAGATTGCTGTGAATGACTGAAATGTACCTTAATTACCGTATTGGTCCTCCCACATGTGCTCTAAACTATGAGCTGGTTTAATTTCCAAGGTACAATAATATGGCCTGTAACTCTTGTTTGCAGGAACAATAAATACCGTCATAATCGTTTTCCTTTAAGAGTCTGAATTTATGGGAGGAAAAATAACAGCAGAATCAGGCCAACCTACAAACAAAATAGTGACTTTATAATCCCCGTTCAGTTTTCATTCTTCCATGCAACACATTTCAGCATCTCTTATTAATGAAGGTTTTGCTGCTGCAATGTGCCTTTTGTGGGGCAGGATGTATTTAATTCACTATGTAATTATTATTCTTATTAATGCAACTAAGCTTCATGTAACAGTTTTCCTTATCTCTAAGGTAAAGTATGGTTCTCAGGTGAAATGTGCAGCTCTTTAAATCTGTCTTGCATCAGGATTGGTATTGATTTGAAGAGGGTTTAGTTTGAGTGCATTGTGTTATTGCTAACGATTAATCAGCATGTGCTGCAACAACCCACATTCTCCCCCCTCCTCCAAATGCCTGCAAGTTCTTAAAATTGAAATTCAAATGAAAATAGTTGTCAGGTTTGGGTTGGTTTGGGTTTTTTGTTTTGGGTTGTTCGTTTTTAACTAAAACCCAGCTAGGAGCTGCAGAGAACCATCTCCTTTGAAAACTAAAATGGTTACATGTGCACGAGCAGAAAAACTAGTGCTTCATTTTTTTGCCAGTATTGGCTGAGTTTTTCAAGTCTAGTGCTGCAATCCTAGAAGATTCAGCTCAAATGCACCTGCTGTATGGTTGAAGCAGCTTTTCTAGAAAGCCATTTGATACCTCAGAATGATTTCAAAAAAGATTGTGGTTTTGCTGCGAGCACGGGCATCACAAATGTGCACACATGAAGGTACAAATTACCGTGTGCTCTTCTCTTTCATTAATGACCAGGTTTTCTCTAGCAAAATGTAGGTCATTTTGTTCCTTCTCACTTCTGCTACTGTCAAGCTCACGCACGCAGTCGTTTTCTCAAGCCGTCTCCTCTGTGGCCATTTGCATTTCGCCCCAGTCCCCGATCTTCGGCTGCGAGAATATTAACCCTGCCTGTCAAGTGCAAGGGAGAACGGTACAGTCCCTACTTCAGAATTAATTTAAAAGCATCTATTTTTGACAGGGTAAATTGTCAAATGCTTAATATTGACTAGAAAATACTGACAGTTACTTACAAAGGGGAGGAAAAAAAAAATGCAGAGTGACTGTCTGTGCAGACTGGGCTGACACTTAGACATGAACTCATCTTAAATATCAGCCCCGGCACTCCTGACAGCCCTTGGAAACGCACTCCGACAATAAAAACTTCAGGGTGCTAGTCTTCACTCTAAGAATATTTTTTTTCCAAAAGTGTATGTACGTACATTAGAGGCAGCTAAACCCCACAAAATGCCTATCACACCCTCTATTTCTATTAAAACGAACACATCACCCACTTCTCTGCATAGTCGTTTTTTATATAGCCTGGCACAAGAGAATAAGGCGCAGTCGCATGTGGTGAAGCCAGATTTTTTTCTCTTCCTCCCCCCCCAGTCAAAACAAATTTCCAAAGACAAAAGGAAGGCTTCTAGTGCTTGGTATTCACCCTTCGCCACCCATGTATCACACATAATTAGCAAGTTAAACCTACAAATTAGATGTCGTAATTTGGTAATTACACCACAATCTGGTACTTTTTAACCTCTTTTTGCCCGAACGAGAACATCCCACGTTATCTTTTGCTATCGCAAAAACCAGTCCATTCGTCTGCCCTTACTGCTGATTTTTCATTCTCAACTAAGAACTTAGAGGAAAGTTGAAAGTAGGAGAGTTTGAAGTTTTTGCTGTTATTGTTCTGCTTTGCTTAACCTCTACAGCTGAGAGTCTCATCAAAAGCTATATTTAACATGCCCACAAAATACAGTCAGCATACATTCTACCTCAGTCCCCACACAATATAAGATGTAAAAGCTTTTTGTAAACTCTTTTTAAAATACAAAATGCAAGGAGGTTTTGCTTACAGAGGATACTCGTTATTAATGTCTGGAAGAAACCCACTCCTTTTATTCTACTGGTGAAACATCCAGATTCTTTCTGTGCAGTGACACCAGAGTTATGTTTACTTACAACTGTCAAAGTGAAGTTTCTAAAATATTTGCTGGTGTTAAACACTTAGAGACCAATTCTTAAAAAATACCTCTAACCTCTCAAAGGAGCTTCCCTAAATAAGCAGCCAGTTCAGTGAGTTCTTCAGAAAAAAAACGTGCAAAGCTATTCCAGGCACAGTCCGGAGTTGCAGGAAAAGCACGGCAGCAAAAGCAGCGGTAGATGAGAAGCCCTGTCTGGAGAATCTCTCATTTTCCCTGACTTTGTAATCAGCCCTTTGTGAGCACCTCTTGAGCCTCTCCAGTTCCTAATCACTGAGCGCGATAGAGAAGTGGATGCTAGATGCATTTATATTTTTTTTTTCCTGCCTTTAAAAATTGCCCCATATGCTGGATTCATTATTTAGGGGAAAGGAAAGGAGGATTCTGCCCAAAGCTTTCATGTGGATGGAGGATGTGGGAGCAGGGGGAAGTCTTAAAAATTATGTACCGGCTACTCCCGGTAATACGGGTAGCCACAGGGTGCCGAACACTTCTGATCTTCGACTTATTTCCTCCTGCATTTGCTATCAACATCATTATTATTCCTCGGCTGTGGCTCTGACTGGGGAAGGTACTCAAGCAGGCACCTCATTTTAAGTACATGAGAATTCCCAAAGGGATTAACAAGGCGAAGAAATATTTGTCGGCAACGCTCGCCCTCCCAGACCCCAAATGGTGATTCTCACCGCGTCCCGTGGAGCTTCCCATTGGGATACCTTATTTAAACAAAGCTTTGAAAATGAAATAATTGCGTTTTCGTTTTGTTACCCTGCCACAACCCTTCTCACAGCACCAGGCTCTGAGCATCTCTCCATTCCTGTTGCTGGTTGTGCGCTTTGGACAGTGCTGTGTGGGAAAGCAGTAGTGCAATGGAGCTCTTTTTAAATAGTGGTGTCAATGAGCAAATATTAACGAACTAGAGCAAGCCATTTAAAATCACTCTGGATCTACCAATATAATCCACAATGCAATTAATATTTTTGCCTACTTTTTCAAGTACGCTAACTGGAAAAAGCGACTAAGAGGCTTTGCTGCTTTTACTTAATGGTGCTACAGAAAAATGCTCGTTCATTCCTTTGATGAAGTCTCTAATGGCACAAGTAAATCAAGGTCAGTTTTCCCAAATCATGACATAAAACCTGATAAATAACTGACAGCACTTTCTTTGCAACACTTTAAATGAGCAATTTCCCAAAATGTCAGCAACCACGGTAGAAATCAAAAAAAAAAGTCAAATGACAAAGGAAGCTTTTGCCTGATTAAACCGCTTAAGAAAATGTGTATGAAAAGGTGAAAAAAAGGCTTCAAGGAAACATTCCACTATTTTGCAGTAGACTTTTTTAGTTCCACGTTAATGAAAATTTGCTGCTAGAAGTTATTGGTTTTTTCCTTACACGCTTCAGTCTGATATCTTAAGATGGCTTTTAATGCCAAGTGTTGACTTTATGGAGGAGATTTTGGAAAATAGAAACCAAACACACTCATAAATAACACTACTGCATTTAGCACGGCTCTGGCTTTCCCCTTCAAAGCACTACCTTTTTAATCTACAGAATTACCTAAAGCCACAGTGATCGGCATTAGCTGGCACACGTAAATATAGAAACAGATAATATTTGCTGTTTCTTTTTAAATGGTTATCATCAGTCCCCTGGTAATAAGGAGGAAGAGAAATATCCACCCTGAAGTGAGTGCAAAAAATGAAAACCAATACAGGAAAGAAAGCTGTCATATTTGATTTAAGGATTACAGAAACGTGAGCTACCTGCTGGGGAGTCGGCAATAATGAGAGGGGAGAGACTTTCAATAATTTTTCAAAAGCTCCCAAGTGACTGAATAAACTTGCCTGAAACTCAGTGTGTCCTGGGACCCCAAGGAGCCACCTGCTTTTGAAAAGTTTCCCCTCTATCGACTCACATTTTCAGCAGCAGCATTTTCCCACGTGCTTTGCTGCAGTGCAGAAAGCCACAGAAGGATAAGCCGCTAAAGAAAAATTAAATATTTGTCCGAGAAGATGCTGTAAAAGTCAGTCCTCCTGCAAATATATTACAAAATTAATCACCTCCCCTTTAGCTAAATAGTCGCAGCCTCTTTGCTGCGAGTGTCCGTCTCCCCTCCTGTGGCTCCCTTGCTCTGCAGCCTCCTAAAACTTCCTCGGGTCTCAGCTCCTGAAAATTTCCAGCATTTCTCCTTTGGTGACCTGCTTCAGCATCAGCTTCAAACGTGTCTCCTAGATGTGCCTCCCCCAGGCTTTTGCCTGCAGACAGCTGCACAGCCCAGGGAAACAAGCGGGACAGCCCTTGGAAATGATTAGCCAGCCAAGTTTCCCCCACCTGGGCTTGTGGGACCATCTCCGCCTGTTTTTGAAATTCCAAGGAAGCAGGTGTAGAAAGTGTAAAAACTACTAAGAGGCACACAGATATAATTACTCCCCATTTTGGGTGCATCAGTCCTGAAATACCTTAGAGTGTAGTTCCACCAACTTCATGGGACTTTGCCATGACAGTGGGTTTTTTTCTCTCCACTATCCCTTTTCACCCACATCTCTGCCCTGACCCTACCTGCTGTGGAGCCTTCTCGCCTGTCCTCCTCATGTCTGCAATCACTTTCTATAAAACACACAACTTCGGAGAAGCCAGAAGAAGCATTTTCATAGCATGTAGGTTCCCCATCATTTCACCTGGATATTACATGCTTTGGGGAAATATGCTGGCAGGAGCTGCAGCACTCCAGGGACACTTCCAGCACTTAATCTGCAGGCTACGGCAGAGTAGGGATGGCCCCAAAGCAACAAGGAGTTTCGCAACCCATAATTAAGGGCATTGAGATGGAAGCATTAGCCTCATGAATAAAAGAAACCCAGGAGGTTTCAGCAGGTGCAAAAACTAACCTGATTTATTATTCCCCCCACCGTTTCAGTATTTCCTATGGATTTTCAGTCATTTCAGCTTCATAAGGAGAAGAGGGGGTTGAATGACCCACAGACCTTCTGCACCTCCCAGGCTCCAGAAGAAAATTGGCAGTTTTATTTGCATTTTATTTCTTCATAGCTGGAGCAAGTGAAGGTGTGAACTCAGGTGGTTAAAGGTGGTGGACAGGGCCTCCATGATGTTTCTGCAGAGAACAAGGTTTGCGTGTATCAAACCTTCAATAAATACTCCCACAGCCAAGCAAAACTTAGTTGTGGCGATGTGCCCCTGGCCAGAAATCGCAGGCAATCTGCTCCCAGTACCTTTGAGCCAACCCGCCACGCTCCCTGGCCGGGGGGAGGTGGGAGGGAAGGGATCCCTGTCCCTCATGACTAAAACATGAGCCACTGCCAAACCACTGACAGAGTTACCCACGAGAGACCCCATGTAACGCTGCATTTTGCTGGTGCAGGAAGTGCTTTCGCCTGAGGTGGCTTTTGTGGAGGCCATGTTTGCGTGCAAACCTTCACTTACAGCAACACCGGGCAGCCGAGCCAGTGTTCATACAAGTGTAAACTTACAGCGAAAGGCAGGAGCCGCCGGAGACGTTACAGCACTTGAGCCAGTCAGCGTGGCGAGCGGCCTCATCTTTTATTGAAGTCCTCTCCTCAGAGGATAGCTAAAAATTCACTCAACACCGTCAGGAAAGTGTCTGTTTTGGCTGCAGAGAATGGTTCCCGATCATGGAAAGATAAAAACATCAAAATAAGCTAATAGGGATATGCCTTGAAATTTGGTCCCAGTGGACAGGGGGCCAGGTTTCCTGGGGACGCGTTAGGCATGGCTCAGGGCATCGCTGCACGCAGGCGCATTGAAGCCAAGCGGGGCCGAGGCAGGCAGGGCAGAGATGTTCCAGAAAGGAAAACCAGCAAAGGAAAAAAATAAAAGAATGGAAAAAAGAAGAAAAATAAAAGATCCCCTCTTCTCTAATCCCCTGGCCAAGAGGCAAAATGCAGTTGCCAAGCAGGATTAAAGCTCGGCCAGGGATGAGGGATGGGCATCAGCCCCCGTAAAGACCCGGGACCAGCTCCCTCCTGCAACCTGTCCCCCACACCTTACACCCCGACTCTCACATAGTTACTCTGTTTGCCCTTATGAGCCCATTAATGCACAACTTAACATTGGCTTTTATCCTTCTTCACTGTCTTCTCCTCTTGCTCCTTCTAGACACCTTCTCAGCTGAGGTTGACATCTAATGAATTTGACTTTTTAGGGAAACAAAGCTTATGTGCGTGCACTGATGGCAGCCCACTGCCCAGTTTCAACCAGTTTGTCCTTTCTGTTATGTGCTTCCTACAAGTTTCCTGCAAGCTGGTGTTGAGAGAAAAGAGACACCATACCAGTCAGTGTCTCTACTAAGGGAAAGCTGTCAAAAGCGTTCACCCCTTATTAGACGCAACAAAACCCATGTGAGAGAGAGATGGACTTGACCAGACTCCAGTAGTTCTGGGCTGATGCAACTTGTTTTTCCAAACCTGTTGCCTGTTTCTCCAGTTCCATTCTAGATCCACACACCAGTGACCATTATTAAGCACCCAGCTTGCTCTCCAACACTAGGTTTCTCAGTGTAGTAGTACAACATGGTGTGGCAAATGATGGTGCCTGATGGGCAACCAGTTGATCAGGCCCAGTCAGCATGGGCTTATGAAAGGCTGCTTGACTAACCTGATCTCCTTCTACGACAAGGTGACCGACCTAGTGCATGAGGGAAAGGCTGTGGATATTGTCTACCTAGACTTTAGTAAAGCCTTTGACACCATTCCCCACAGCATTCTCCTGGAGAAACTGGCTGCTTATGGTTTGGATGGGCATAGTCTTCACCGGGTAAAAAAACTGGCTGGATGGCTGGGCCCAAAGAGTGGTGGTGAATGGAGTTAAATCCAGTTGGCAGCCAGTCACAAGTGGTGGTGTTCCCCAGGGCTCAGTATCGAGGCCCTTTCTCTTTAGTGTCTTTATCAACAAGCTGGACAAGGGGATCGAGCGCACCCTCAGTAAGTTTGCAGACGACACCAAGTTGGGCAGGAGTGTGGATCTGCTTGAGGGTAGCAAGGCTCTACAGAGGGATCTGGACAGGCTGGATCAATGGGCCGAGGCCAATGGTGTGAGGTTCAACAAGGCCAAGTGCTGGATCCTGCACTTGGGTCGCAACAACCCCATGCAGTGCTACAGGCCTGGGGAAGAGTGGCTGGAGAGCTGCCTGGCGGGAAAGGACCTGGGGGTGTTGGTCAACTGTCGGCTGAATATGAGCCAGCAGTGTGCCCAGGTGGCCAAGAGGGTCAACAGCATCCTGGCTCATATCAGGAATAGTGTGGCTAGAAGGACTAGGGAAGTGATTGTCCCCCTGTACTCAGCACTGGTGAGGCTGCACCTCGAGTACTGTGTCCAGTTTTGGGCCCCTCACTACAAGAAAGACATTGAGGTGCTGGAGGGTGACCAGAGAAGGGCAACAAAGCTGGTGATGGGTCTAGAGCACAAGTCTTGTGAGGAACAGCTGAGGGAACTGAGGTTGTTTATGCTGGAAAAAAGAAGGCTGAGGGGAGACCTTATCACTCTCAACAACTACCTGAAAGGAGGGTGTAGAGAAGTGGGGATCAGTCTCTTCTCCCAAGTGACAGGCGATAGGACAAGAGGAAACAGTCTCAAGTTGCACCAGGGGAGGTTCAGATCAGATATTAGGAAAAATTTCTTCACCAGAAGGATTATCAAGCATTAGAACAGGCTGCCTAGGGAAGTGGTTGAGTCACCATCCCTGGAGGTATTTAAAAAATGCATGGATGTGGTGCTTAGGGATATGGTGGACTTGGCCATGCTAGGTTAAGAGTTGGACTACATGATCTTAAATGTCTTTTCAAACCTAAACAAATCTATGATTTTCTGCTACACAGGTAAGCAACAAGATCAAGTCCCCCCTCAGAGAAGCTTCCTGTCTCAGTAGATATAATCCCATTAACGTCTGTGCTACAGTGGTTAAAATTAAAATGGGGAAAAAAGAGCAAGATCAGACTTCTAAACCATAGGTGAATAAACTGCTAGAATAGGTAAGACTCAGGCAAAGTCTCTGCAGTGGTCCTTCCATCTCACAGAACTCTACACAACAGTTTTATCTTCTTTTTTTTCTCTAACCCGGCCAGCCATTAATGGTTTGAACAGTGCAGTGCTTTTTTTAAAGTTGATCTAACTCACAAGCAGACTTCTTGATTATATTTACCCTACCGATCTATTTTAAAAGATCATTTAATAAAATATCCTGCGAGAACCAAGTACAAGAGGTTAAGAAAACATATGTTACAGCAGTGCGGCTTTCATAGCTCAGTACTCACTGTGCATCAGCCCAGGCTCTCCCTAGCACTTACTGAGCGTCCGAGCATTTAATTATTGCAATGTGAAAAATCATGCAACAGTATGATGATACTTTAAGATGGTATCTGTGATCACATACAAGAGTTGGATCAGATAGCCCCAAAGCAGACCTTAGAGAGTGAATTCGCCCACTCTCAACCCAATGGTACTAATTTTCAAATGTACATTGACTCTAATTCTTTGTGCCTGTCAATCTGCCTGATTTTACTGGACTCCGCTGGATTTTGAAAAAGCCCTATCTCCTTGCAATGCCTATGCTTGCTTTTAAGGCCTTCTCATAGCAAGCTCTGGAATGAAATGTTTTCAAGCTTTTATTCCACTGATCACTCTTTTTCTTTACTCATTAGCCATGTAAAAGCAGACTGAAAACACTGAGACTGGCAGCATCACTTATATTGCCACCCATATTTTTCACTAATGTTGCTGCATTTACCAACAGCAGGATTTAAAGGACAGCATTTTTTGTTCCCAGTTGTGCCATACTAGGGCTGCACATCCTCCCACCTTTTTTTTTTTTATTATTTATTATCGCAAAATGATGCATGATACTGAATTAATTGCCACCTCCAGTAATGCTCTCCCTTGCAGACACATGCCGTGATGTTTCCATGGGCTCCCCCGTCTGCTTTCTGATTCTCAGGTGGAAAGCACTCTCTATGGCGTTATGATTATTTTCCTGGCTTCTACGGCAGTATAACTTGGCTCAGCCTCTATGAAGCCTGCTGAAGTCTGCCAGCTTACACCAGCCGAGGACCTGGACCAGATTATCCCAACAGCTCCTATGAAAGCCAAATACGGACGATGAAAGTGAAGTATAAATAGAACTGTTTCGCCCCTCAGCCATAAAGCAGTACCTTCCAATCCTGAAAACACATCACCATAAGTTTTTTAATAAAAATAAAAAAAAAGTATTTCAAATTATTTTAATTGCCTTTTGATTTAGTTGCACTGGGTCATATTTTCAAGGCTTTTCTCAGAGGCCCTAGGCAAAAATTTGCTTTATGGCCATGAAAGCTGGGGTTCTGCAGGATTTGGAAGTTGCCAAGTCCCAGGATGTACAAGAAAATCTCCAGAGCCAGCCACAGGGCTGACACTTACCAACAACACAGAAAGGGAAATAACACCAACACAGCCAAGAGTCCAGTGGTAAGAAACCCTGCCAAAATATGTAGTGTTCAAAGGCTTGCAAACCCAGTCCAAGCCAGCAGCGAGGACCCATCTCCTCGGAGGTGGCACTGGGTAATGACATTTGCTATTTCCTTAGCATGGGATTCTTCCTTTCATTTATTTTAGAAGAATAACTTCAGCAGAAATCTCCATCACAGAAATTAAAGTTTTAAAGTACTGCTGACACCTCCTGGAAAACTTTGAAAAACCTCCTAGATCCTTGAAAATAAAGTGAAGCCTCTATCACACTTTTGCCTGTTCTTTTAATTCTTGCTAAAGGACATTTGTGTAGATACAGCAGTCAAGGTTAAAAAAAGCATCTATCTAAGGGAAAATTATTATTACTACTGTTAGCAATTTGTTTCAGATCTTGTTCTTCCACGCTACATTCTCCGTGTTTCCTTTAAACAAGAAGAAAATTAATTAAAAATTAATTTTTTACATGCTCGTCAAACTCACTTCTGCCAAGGCAGCATTTTTCAGGCCTCCCCCAGATGCTGGGGCAGCCACTGCTGAGCACAGGGGTGAAGGGAAGCAGAGGAGAACCGAGGAGCTGCCTTGCCCCATTGGGCTATGGTTGCACCAAGCATGACCTAAGGCCCCCTTGATATATGCATATAATTTTTTAAAAAATTATATATATATATATATATATATACACACACACACACACTTTCTGGGGGTCTCCCTCCTGTCTTATCTCTAGAAATACGTGCTGCTTGGACCGTAGCAAAGCACCATCTCAGGTATAGCTGAGAATAAGCCATTTTGAGACACGCAAAGGTGCTCAGTGGACAAATAAAAGTCACCCAGTTCCCTGATGCATCCAAGCTGCCCTTTTTGGCCAGCTTTTGCCAGGTCTCTCAGCTTTTTAATACAATGTTGATAGTACCACATATTAAAAACGTTATGAGGCAAGCCCCCAAATCCAAGCGTAAAACTTTAAGCATTTCGTTGAAAGTATAACATGCTGGTTTTCTCATTCATTTTCTCATTTCAGATAATTTCTTTCCCATTTTCAAGCTAATGTCCGTAGCTGCACGTACAAGAAACATCAGGTTACGTGTGAAAGTTGAGACTTATCTTGAAGAAAAATGCACGTTTTAGAGAGGAGCTTTGTTAGAAGCACCAACTATTTAGGAGACCTTTGCTGAAATTAGGAAAACAAAAAAGCAGCTATTGTACTGATGCATTGGTCCTCCTATGTGAACTGCCCAGCTTTTTTTGAGAAGGTCTAACTAAAAGCTAACCCATACTAAAGAGCTTCCTGCAGAATAGGTGTGTGCTGGCTTGTACCCCCGGCTCAGCCAGCCAGGGAAAATACTGCCCCACTTTCCTTTCCCTCTCCATCATTGTCAAATCAACTCCCTGGATTTCCCTCTTGTCCTTTTAGCTCTTGGCTGCTGCTGAGCCTCCCAAGGCTCAATTCACCCCCTGAGAAGAGAAAGTGTTAGCTGGAAATCTCAGAGCAGAGATCAGAGGATGAGAAATGTGACCCTGGCCCATTTTATAGCCTTTTAGCCAATGCATGAACAACTCCTTGAAAAACAAAAGGATTGAGCCCACGAACTGATGCATCCGTCATGTAACCAGCAGCTCTGCTAAATAGATCCATTTTTAATTTCTGTTTTGCTGATTTTATTTCTTTCGCTTCAGAAAAATGTTCTTGTCCTTCCCTGTGAGTGCATACACATTATTTATTTATCACCCTATGAATATCAATTTGATTCTTGTCCATAATTAAACTCCGCCGCTCTATATCAAATATACTCTGTCCCATCACTTCAAACATATGTCACCACCCCACTAGGGCTGCGTTGGCAACAGTCCTGCAAGAAGGATGTTCCTTTTTGGGCACCCCTTGGGCCCAGGGCTGCCACTGCGGCTCCTGCCACAGATGGATTTTCCCTCCCAGGCTTCTGACACATCTTCCCTTCCCGATTTTCAAATACCTGCAGAGCCAGATATTTCAAGAAAGATTTGCACTTGCAAGTTTGTCAACTCCACCATCTTTCCAGCAATCTCAAAGTGGAGGAGCCCACAGCCTGGGTCTGAAACTGTAGAGGGTAGTATTTGTTTCATTCAGAAAACGACAGCATCAGGCAACTGATTAAACACCGATATGGGAGGCCTGACAGCAGAATTGATAGCCTTGCCAAATAAATATTTAATCAGAAGGATTAGTTGGTTCCATTAATGTTACAAACAACTAAAGGGGAAAAGTTGGAGAGGAAGCTCATTTGTGCAACTCAACTTTTTTAGAGAAAAAAAAAGGAAAAATCAAGAAAAAAGAGAAAGGAAGAACTTTCATTGTCCCAGTGCATTTGCAGCAGTGGAAGGGACTTGTGTGAGGAATGTGTTTTTGCTGGGTTTGGGTGTTTTGTGGGGCTGCCTGCTGATCCTGTTCCATTAACATTGCCAGCCAAAGAAAAGGGCTGTAACAGTTCTTTGTGCGGGTGCTAACCACATCAGAAAAGAACCTGTTCGTTCCCTCCTCATCAGTGTTGATTTACAAGCTCTTGCCCGCGTGTTATCCCTCAAAAGGAAAAGCACAGAATAAACGGTTTTGGTGGAGTTTGCACTCAACATTTTGCAGCTCGTGCTTTGACATATGATCAGAGTGGGTAAGCAGAAAAAGCAAAGCAGCAGCACCTGTTTATTGTGAGCGAGCTGTCTTCTCCACTTCGGCTTTTCTCTTTATGTCCCAGCATACAACATGGCAACCCACATGGATTAGAAATTAAACTGTAAATGAGCCTTTTCCATTTCCTGACGAAGTAAGGATTAACATATTTTAAAACGCGCTCAGGGGTTTTGCACTTTCTGTAATGAAACCTGTTCAAACAGATAATTGATACGCAGCCACTAAATAAACATCTGACTGGAGGAACAATGTTCTTTCTTTTTTTTTTTTTTAAATAAATTATTATTTTCCTCTCCATAAACATTTCCTACCAGTGACACTCTCCATTGCAGTGGGCAGTCTCCACAATAGAGTTGGAGCAGGTACAAAAGCAGACCAAGCATCTGAGCTCAAGTAAGAAATATTGAAATCCTCCAAGAGCATGGCAGAGAAGGGAAAGAGAGTCTGAGCAGCACCTCCTATCCTTTTATCCCACTGAAAAAAACCATTTGTCCTGTGTCTCTTTGCCGGAGGCACCCCTGTACCAACATAAGTGCAGAGAAATGCAAGCCAAGGACACCTCTCCTTGGGTTTTGTTACTGTTATGCTCCCGGTTGGATTAACCCCCTTCAACTGAATAACTTTTGGAGCCCCCTGGCCTGCCAGACCCCAGTGCAAACCCCGCAAATGTCTTCTGCACACAAGCTCACCCAAACAATGCAACAGCAGTTATCCAAATAACACTTCGTACCAAATAACTCAGGTTGAGCCTAATGAGTTTGTGAGTGCATGAACAAACATGATCTATTGCACGGGGAACAGGGCGCCTGCTAGGCCACCGTGTCCTCTGCTTGGCCCAACTCCAATAGTTAATTAATCTGTCATCTTTCGTTATATCGCTACGAGGCATGTAAATATATTCCAAGTCCCAGATCTAAGGAAACAATGTCACCACGCTGACAGAAGCCTCGGCAGTTTGGTCCTGATGGTCTCTACATATCCATTTTGATTCAAAGGCACTTCCAATTAAAATGGGACGGCCAGCCAGGATTATTAGTTTGAATACAGCAGTGAAGCATTTGTTTTTCAGGTTTTTTAGGTGGCGATGCACAGAAACAGATGAATTACCATCTGACTGCAGTTTAGAGCAGATATAGAAACATTACACACTCAGTTCAAAAGTAAGTAGCTGTAACAGCTTCCTTAAAAACCGAAATAACTCCAAAATTAAAACCAGGCATCTCTGAAGTCCCTAATAGCAGATGCAGAGTAAGAACCTTCCTGGGAAAGTCTTCAGTTCCCCCAAGGCTGAACCTGCATGCAGCACGGCCAGCAAGCAAGGCAAGAGCTTTTTGGAGGAGGGAAAAGGGCTTGCAGGCTGCGATGCTCTGTGTGGAAGCGGCAGCACAGATCATGAATTTGCAGATGTCAGCTTGGTTAGAGACAGCACACGCCAGCTGACAGTCGTGGCAGGTGAAAAAGCACATATTGCCTTTCAAAATGCAAAGAAGGTCTTAATGTAATTTGTGGGGGAGGTTTTTTTTGTTTTTAATCAGAAAGCGTCTGCCATTCTGTCACGAGCGCTAATGGCCCTAGCTGCTGCGGTCACATCATTTAAATGCGTAGCTGTGCTACCTTCATCCCCAATCTAATGGCGTGGGAACCAAAAGAGTGCATTTTGGATGCAACTGCTGCTGTTTCAAACTCTTCACCTTAAGCTAGACAGGTAGAAATTCATCCCTTTGAAAAAGAATATGTGAAAGGACAAGTCTCTTGTTGGAGGTGGAAAATTGAAGAGAAAGCCCTGACAGATTCAGTCAGAGTCTCGCAAGTTGGGCAATATCAAATCCCACATGCCCCAGAAAAAATTTGGTTTGCTAAAGGGTCACTAGACAGACCTGAAATACAGTTAGATATTCATGTTGTACATAAACAGTGTTTGAATACTTCTATTAATAGTGACCTCATTTCTTTCAGGAAGGAAAACATCTCCAAGGTATCTCTTTTGGGTACACACAAGATGAACGCATTTTCCACTCAGACAACATGAAACTGTCCTTCACACCAACGATGTACCCTGAAAGTTTGCCCTTCAGCAACGCTTGTTACTTCACTCTGAAATATCTTTCTCTCAGTAGTCCCTATGCACAATAAACGGTGCGTACTCTGCATCCAGCAAAGCACACATGCGACTGAGAAGTGAACTACCATTTGTGGTGGTGAAGCAGCTTCAGGAGCATACTTTCATACACTACTGACCAAGCAGCTAGCTGGAAACCCACTGGCAGGAAAAGAAGCTGAGCTAAAAGAAACCCAACTGTGGTGCTTTAGGGATTTGTGCAGCACAAGCCATGACCAAAAGCCCATAAGGAGCCATACACTCTCCTGCGGCACAAGCGAGCACCTTGCAGGCTCACCTCTGCACCAAGTATTCCCTTGTCAATGCGTGGACTCTTCTTCCTCTCCTCAAAAAAACAAACAAATTTCAAAGTGAACCATAGATCGCATCTTAAAACATATGGCAGGTACACCTGCTAGGACTGGCATCAAAATCCTATTACTTAATATTTTCTATTTTATTATAAGCCCATGCAGCAAGGATGTTTTTTCTCTTATTTCCTCCTCCAGCCAGAATCCTGTAAAATGAACACTTTGTTTTTAAACCAAGGTCAAGTGAGTGTTTAAACAAGGAAGTAATTTTTATTTCATACTTCTAATCACCTTTCAACTTGTCTCTCTGTAGGACATAATGTAGGTACCTGTAGGATTTAGCTGAAATCAGCATCATCCCAGAAGCGGTTAATTCAAGATGCAGAGGTTAAAACCTGGCTTGCTGGCAGATCACACAAAGGCTATTTGGTATGTCATGCTTTCAATGGTTACTTAAAGGAAATTACATATAATTAATTCACCATAGCTATCTTGCTTTATGCTAATAAAATATCTGAATACTTATTTTAATATAAGTTTTTTTTAAAAAATGAACACAAGTTCAGGGTATTTTTTTTAGAACGCAGCAATACCATGTTTATTACTTACGTAAATTCCCTTAATTATACCCTAACTAGGTTATCTTCTTTATTGCGTTTCAATCCTTCTAAGAGTCAGTAGCTCTTTAATTAAGTTGAGAGAATAAGAGGTATCTTGTTAATTGTAAATTAAATAGATTTAAATAGACAATAGATTGCAAATGGTAGATTTACTTTGAAGTGCTATCGAGGAGTCACTGGAAGGCTTCAGCGTACCATCTGCCTTGGTTTGTCAGCAAAAAGGAAACCATTCAAACCCTCCTACCTTTGCTCCAGAGAGATTCCAGCACACTAGTGGCCTGTCGGCCTTCAAGCAGCTTCTTAATGAAAATTTTAAGAAAGATTGAAAAGAAAAAGATCCCTCCTAGCAAACCAGAACCGTGACGATGCTGTGAGCAGTGCAAGCAGCCTCACTAAAAGTAAAGCTCTACTTTGAACATTAATTAATTAAATTTTTCTGCAGGAGACTTGCAGGTAGCCATTGCTTAGACTGACGTGGTTCACCTGGCACCGGCAGACCAGACCATGGGCAAGTTCACCCCTTTGTGCACAACTTACTTCCTAGGCCTTAAAAAGATGTCAGGTATGCTCTGAATTATAGATGTATTGAAAGATGTGCATTCTTACGTGCTTATATGATATTGTTGGCATTGGCTCTGAGACCAATGAATCAGAATCATTTACATACCTAGAAATAAATTATTGTGAAAAGCCATTACTGCTAATCATAACCACTAATGTCCCAATGTTGCCACAAAGACGAGCAGGACTATTATTCTGCACTAGGGCAAAGTGTACACTGTGTATGTGCTTTTTCTTCCAAATTAGAAGTCAAATTGATCATCTATGCCATTAGGAGTTATGGCTCATGGAACTTTATCATTCCTACAATGCGCTGTGAAAATGCAATAAGGGAATAAAACAGAACGGCAACTTACAGTAATTTGTTATGAAACGCAACAATATTGAATGTGTCTAGAGCGTATTGATAAACAGATCTATTGTAACAACCAGCGGATATTATGATCGTACTAGTGTTAATCTTCGTACGACCAGTTTTCCTCATGGTACAATGGGGAAGCTGGATGCACAAATCCTATTATCGTAAATGGGAAGTGAGGGCAGACCCGTGACTGGTATAAATCAGTGTACCTTCTCAAAGTCACCAGACCTACAGCAACTTAGACAGGCTCATACACATCCCTTGGCATCTCTTCCTCCACTTCATGTCTCAGCATAACGCAGCAAGTGGGTAGCGCTGGTGTGAATTGGAAACATCTTTTACTGCACAGCGTTAAAATTAATGAACACATACATTAAAATATCACAGTTTAAGATATTCCTAAATGTGTTCACTTGATTTAAAGAAACACTCTGCTTGAGAGGGATAAATAAGCTTAAGAGAAATAATTCTATTTTTGCATATCTAGATAAAAACAAACCATACATCAGGAAACACAGAGCGTATACAGTCATGCCTGTGAAGGGCTCATATATCCTCTCAAGGGCAGCCATGGCCAAACAAAAGAAGTCAAGAGAAGACAGACACTGTGCACAGATCTATTCCTCAGCATTTATAACACAGGGGATTTTTCAGCTTGGGCACCCATGGAGATGGGGACAGGGGGGAGCAAAAGTCAGCGTTTTACAAGTTATTTTCCAAATAATTGCTGACTTTTCCTAGCTCACCAGCAGCTACTCGTGAACAATTAGCTTGCATCCGCTTGGGCTACTCATTCTAGACATTTTCTAGTTCATTCAGAAGCCTTTATAAATGGGAATCTCAAGTTTTCTCTGTAGCATTGCAAGGAGAAGCAACCCAGGGATGACTTATTAACATTCACAGCCACACAAATAAATGGACTATTTGTTGTAGCAGACAAACAAGAGCCCAACAACCTGGACGCCAAGTCTTAATTCAGCAGTGAATGCAGCATCTGCCCTGTGGAGGAAAGAAGCCATTCATAGTTCATAGACATTCATAAACCATTTAACACAATACAATTTTCAGGTTGAGAAGCGGTGGTGCCTGAGACCATCACTAACAGAAGACCCATGTGAAATGATGCTGTGCCATCAGCACTAATGGAAGTTGAGGCATTTTTTCCGGAGGGATAATGCTCACAGCTGGGGAAAGCAGCTCTGTCCACACTTGTCTCTCTTGTCCCAAGACTCCCCAAAGTGCCCTTCCCAACGGCAGAGCCACAATGACATCAGGACCTACCTACCCCTGCATAAGGACACTCTGGATGAGTGTCTGAAAAGGGCTGGGTCAGCACTTTTGGATCTGTCCCACCGCAGTTCCGACCTGGACAATGTTTTCTACATCTCCATAAAAGGCGAGATTGCATTTTCTAGCCTTTTTTTTCCAGCTACAGTGTTTGAGCTCTTATTTGAGGAGGATTGTGAAAAGGGAAAGATGACAGCTCTGTTAGACACGTGATTTTCAAACTGACAGTTTCCCTTTCATTTTAAGGAGCTGAAAAACATTTCCAGTGTCAGACAGATTGAGTTTTAACAACATGACAAACAGGCCCATTTGTTGATCTCAAGTCCTCACTATCCATCTTCAATTAACATGGTAAAAAGGTGGCTTGCATCCAGTGTCAGACATTTGTATAAGCAGCACATGCCCTCGCAGTTGGAATCAATGTTTGCCATTGATAGATCGTGAAGGATAATTTATGGTACGACACTGGGCTCACATAATCAGAAGAAATTAGGTACCTTGTGAAAATATTACTCTCTTTCAAAATCCCCAAGTCCCTCTAAGATTTATAGTGAGGAAAGTAATCATGATACTATAAGGGCACAGGAAAGAATTTGTAATGAATAACCATGAGAAAGTGCAGCTGATTTTGGAGCCAGCATAGAGCACCACAGCAATGCTACTAACGCAGATGTGCCAAGGCCATTTCTGTCCAGGACCTGTTCATGACGGGCATTCTGATTTAATTTCTCCCATATTTCCTGATAAAACAAGGATTGGCTAGTCCTAATTTAAAACCTCCTCACAACACGTTAAAGCTCACATAACATGAAAAGACAGACAGAAAAAACAAGTACATTTCAGAACAAAGAAAGAAAATAGCTCTAACTGGGAGGATTTCAGGATTAGTGCGTTGCAAGCCTGTGCAGATGTTACTTGGGTATCTGTGTGCAAACCAGACATGCAATGTACAAATATTCTAGTAGAGTATTCTTCTAAGAATGCAATACCATAATCTAGATAGTGACATTGTGGACCATTTCTTCTGATTTCAGCCATCTAAACATTTGTCTCATATCAAATGGGACAGTGTTTCTTACTGCATCAAGGTGTTTAATGAGATGAAGTGTGGATATTGGGGTCTGAGCTCCCATAAAAGTCCAACTCTTTAGCTCCACTGCACATTCAAAATGTTTCTCAAGAGAGGATGTTTTCTCATCCTTGTGTGGCTGCCCATATAGACTAAAACAGGAACGAGAAAAATTAAGGTATTTTCTTATTGGAAAGATTATTGTAATGGTACTATTGACTCCAATACAATGGCGACTTAAATGCTAGTTAAGATTAAGGTGCATATTTGGTAGCTAAAACTAAAAATGGCCAAACTTTCTGATGGAGTCAGCAAACTCTGAGATCTTATTTATTTTAAAAGACCTGAGGGCTGCTTGGATAATTGGAAAGAATGCAATAGTCTAGTAACATCTAGCAGCACAAAAGTGACAAATGCATACTCTAAATCCAGATTTTCTGGAGAAAATAGTAACTGTTTCTCTCTCTCTGAGCACAGACAATGCAGGAAGGCTTTATAGTTAGTAAAAACTGTCCTCTTTTTCGTACAATAGTGGTGACTTAACAGACATTTTAAAATCAAAAAGAAAATCAAATCCAAATGGTGTTTGGCATGTACACTTGCCAACTGTCTTATACAGCAAATCAAGCCATCTGAATATTCAAATATCCCTGTTTTTCTCTGTATGCAGAAAATAAAATGTCAGACCAAAATGTTTTGAGCAGAAACCAATAAATGCTCATTAAACCAGCACTCCCAGTCACCAGTGTCTGAGCTGATGGCTGCTCTCTTGAATCCTGCCCCGCTCCAACCTACCACACAGAGCTACCCTGAAGTCCCTGAGGATGACGTCCCCAACAGTCAGGGGCTGCCCGTCTCCTTCCCATGCAGCATCAGCACTGCGTAAGCCCCTCTTGATGCTGGTGCGTGGGTCAGGGCTGAACTCAGCAATACTCTGGCAGGGGAGACAGGTCATTTCATGGTGGCACCACTAGCAGCATCCAGCAACCTCCTCAGGTCAAGTTTACTCAGCTCAACATTACTATTCTGCAATGGACAGCTATGATCGGTGGAGGCCAGATAAATCTATTGCACAGCGCTACACAGACTTGTACCTTGTGATGCTCGAGCTTAAATATTAGTGTAGGAACATAAAATAGACCAAGGGTCCATCTGACCATGAGGAAATGCCCAGAAAACACTAAGAACAGGATGAGTATATAAGAACCTTTCTCCAGGTACCCCTCATTCCTCTATTTTTAACGAAAGGGATCTCATGAACCAGTTAATGTTTCTGGCTGTTCAGTGGCCCCCAACTGATCTCTTATCCCAACACTTAGTGTCTTCTGAAAGAAATTCTGGACAAAATTCAAGAAAGCAGATACTAAGCAGAGAGGCTGAAGTGAAGCTTGGCTCCAGCAGAGCTGAGTGCAGACTAGTACTGACTGAGACTCGTGTGGATACCTGGCAAAAACAGGAAGCACAGAAACTGGATAAATGAGAAGTTTGCAATCTGGGTTCCTTGCAACGCTACAAGCTGGCTCATCTTCAGAATGTGGGGTATTTTTAGACAAAAATAAAATGTAAATAAATTAACCCACTCAAAGCAGCACACTGTCAATAGCATCAAAACCAATACCAAAATAACTAGCGTAAGCTACAGGAAAATTATAAAATTTAACTTCGGTTCCTATTTAACTAATAAAGACTTCCAACATACATACACATGAAACCAAAAGAACATTAGCTCAGCCCAACAGAGAAAAGCTCCTTCCAGTGTACCACTGAACCTCTCTCCAGCCAGTTCTTCACTATCCTGGCTTCCCACTGCAATAGCTGATGTAAATAATACTCTTATTGCTTTTCTTCCCCCTTTAAGTCTTAACTGCATTGCCTGAACTTATCCTTCCATCAGAAGTTATTAATAAAAATGTACTAGGGAAAATCTTGTTTATACCATATCCTACATATTTAACATAGCTCAGCTGAACACTTAATCTGAACTGCGGTATCAAGTCATGCTGCGCCACCATATAATAAATTCTTATAAAGCGCTTGATTAAAGTAAACAACAAACTATACATCACACAGACAGGACAAACTCTTTAAAGTCAGTTTACTGATATCACGTGCCTAATCCCCAATTTCTCCTGTCCCAGTGATTTGATTTAGCATTCAAAGGCACAGATTATCAGCTTGCTGTCACTGAATTTAGCAGTAGTCCTTACAGTAGAGTGCTTAAGTTAGTTTTGGATAACTCCATTTAAAAACTCAGGCCTCACAAATTAATTCTGGATACAAACAAATGAGAGCTAGTATTTCCTCTCTGCAGAAGGGAACTCATGGTTGGTGCCTTTAATTATCATGAAGTAATTAGTTAAAATTCCTTTTTCCAAAGATGCTACCTTTCAGGAAACTCAGAATTTCAGATTAGTGAAAACATGCTGTGCAGAAATTACTTCATGGTCATCACCGATCCTCCTATTTTAGATAGATGAATTCATTTTCTCTTACTGCTCTAACTCTCTCTGTCCTTCACTATTGAAACCAAGCCTTGTAGCTGCAATTTCCTATGACCGTAAGGGTCTCCAAAGCACCAAAAGCAAACTGCACATCAACATGTCTCCTCACCCATCACACCTGCTGCTAGGTCTGGGCTCGTGCTCAGCTGGCTCCTGTCCCCCTTTGCTTGCATGGCCACTAGGTGGGAAAGCAGCCTGGCTCATGACTCAGCCATGTGTCTGAAACACCCCAAAAAAGTTAGTTCCCTGCAAGTCCAGCTGTCCTAGGAGCTGACACTCATAAGGCAACTTAAAGAGCAGTCAGGGATGTTCACTTGTTGGCTTCAGGTCAAGGCCAGGAGAGGAAGTGGGAGATGGAGAGGGAGGGTGAACAAGTGCCAGGAAGCAAGGGTGCTTATTATCCTACGAGAGTGGGATATTCACCATCAGCTTTTGTAACACCACTGGGGTTGAGTCTAGCTGTCTCTCCTTCTTCTGAGATTTATAATCCACAAAACATGAATAGGCCAAAGAGCTCATTGTCCTGGGTGACTACGTTGCCCCGAGAGAGAAGGAGGCACGTCGCAAATGAATGAGGCATAAAGTCCAAACTCGGGGGAAAGCCAGGGCTCACATCATGTTACTTGCTGCCATGACACTAAGTTATGGGCAAAACGCCAGGGTGTTTTTGCATCTCCCGGGTGCTAGTTTGCTCATTAAACACAGACAGAAATAAAAGTGTAGAAGTCTTTTTCAAACCATGGAGGCAGAGGGGGGAACTTCCAAGTCCTCTATGAAGCTGACTGCATCACTATTCTAACTTCACCTTGCATTTTTGACAGGAAAACAACAAAAATACATGACACACAAATTTACTTTCCTTTAAGAAGCAGCTCACAGATGCAATTTTTAGTTTAATGTTTTAAACTTACTTTTTCTCCTTAATTGTGGCAGGGATTGCTTCCTGTGAGGTACAAAGAGGACCCAAACAAAATAGATCTCTAAGTCCTTTTCTGCTGCTGCTAATGCAAAGCTCCCATATAAGGAGGATAAATGCAACTCCTCCCTTTGCAAGCCGTCATCCCCTCTATGCAGACATCTCCAGTAATTACACAGTTTATTATCACTTAGCTTCATCTTTAAGGCTTACCTGCCATCTGGATGAATGCAGACCTAGCGTGATCGTTCGTGTGCTGCAAGTAGCTGGGGAAGCAAGGGGAGATTAGGTGCTGCATGGAAACACAAATGCTAACTCATCATGAGCCAAGCAAATCCTTGATGAGAAACACTAAGTACTCAAGATGGGTGCGCAGGGCGGGAGACCAGGCAGGGACTGAAAAGCTGAAAAAGCCCCCTTGTCCAATTCAGGTGGATAACAGGGGCAGGCGGTTTCACAGGGAGCAGTAGACACATGGGAAAGACATTTTGTCAGAAATTGATCACCAGGACATTAAAGGTAATAAAGACACCCTTTAAGGGAGCTTGGGATCAGACTTCTACATTCCCAAAAGGATCACGCCTCATGCAGCAAGGAGGGTGAAGAAACTGCATTGGTGGCATCACTGTGCCAAGTCACAGCTCCACAACCAGCAAGGGAAGCCCACTTGTGCACCCTCTGGTTGGGTGGCAAGGGCTCCTGTCCTGCCTGCTCACATCCAGCTCAGCATTTTCTATCTGGGCACCTGTGCTATGGTGAAACTCCATGGCCTTGTTTCCCAAGGACCGGGGGACCTTTTTCCCTTGTCTTGAGGGAGAGTCCCTGGGTGCTCCCTCCCCACAGTCAAAGCAAGGGGGTATTGCACAGCACTACACAAAGAAAGCAGCACTACGTCTGTGCGATACAGGAGATACAGGGAGCAGCAGAGACTGGCTGTGTTAAAGCATACAACTGTCTAAAGATGAGAACAAAATGTTTCAATTACACATCTAACACCGGGCATTTAAACCACATCCAACACAACAAAAGCAAACAAAAAAAAAATCAAACAAACAAATTAAGGCAAACTGACCATGCAAGATACATTTACACACAGGTCTGCATTTTGCAGTTTTTATGGATACAAAGAGACTTTAAGAAAGGTCAGCTTAGACTATTCAGCACAGCACACAATACATATACACTTGATCAAATATAAAAGGCATCAATAAAACTTCATCAGTAGTACTTAAACACTAGCAGGAGATTGAGGAACTCAAAGTTTAGGGCTAAAGCGGCACTTAAGAACAAACTCCTCATTTCATCTCTGTCATGGGCAGAAGACGTCACATAGCTGTTCTCCCACCTTGCCCTAAAACTTGTACAGATCTAGACCAATTATTTTCAAAGTGACTGAGTGTCATGATTTGAAGATTTGAATCACAGAATCTTCAGGGTTGGAAGGGATCTCCAGAGATCATCTAGTCCAACTCCCCTGCTAAAGCAGGATTGCCTAGAGCACATCACTCAGGACTGCATCCAGGCAAGTCTAGAAAGTCTCCAGAGAAGGGGACCCCACAACCTCCCTGGGCAGCCTGTTCCAGTGCTCTGTCACCCTCACCGTAAAGAAGTTTTTCTGTTTATTTGAACAGAACTTCCTATGTTCCAACTTGTGCCCATTGCCCCTTGTCCTGTCGCTGGGAACCATTGAAAAGACTCTGTCACCATCCTCCTTCAACCCCCCCTTTAGATACTTGTAAACATGAATAAGGTCTCCCCTCAGCCTTCTCTTCTCCAGGCTAAAGAGTCCCAGCTGCCTCAGCCTTTCCTCGTAAGGGAGATGCCCCAGTCCCTCAGTCATCTTAGTTGCCCTACGCTGGACTCGCTCCAGCAGTTCCCTGTCCCTCTTGAACTGGGGAGCCCAGAGCTGGACACAGTATTCCAGTTGTGGCCTCACCAGTGCAGAGTAGAGGGGGAGAATGACCTCCCTTGACCTGCTGGCCACACTCTTCCCTATGCAGCCCAGGATTCCATTGGCCTTTTTGGCAACAAGGGCACATTGTTGGCTCATGGATAATTTACTGTCTACCAGGACCACCAGATCCTTCTCCTCAGAACTACTTCCCAGCAGGTCCACCCCTAACCGATACTGGTGCTTAGCATCCTTCCTCCCCAGGTGCAGGACCTTGCACTTGCTTTTGTTGAACCTCATTAGGTTCTGCTCTGCCCAGCTCTCCAGCCTGTCCAGGTCACGCTGGGTGGCAGCACGGCCCTCTGGAGTGTCAGCCACCCCTCTCAGTTTGGTATCATCAGCGAACTTGCTGAGGATACACTCTGTCCCCTCATCCAGGTCATTAATGAATATACTGAACAAAATTGGACCGAGTATTGACCCCTGGGGGACACCACTGGTTACAGGCCTCCAACTAGACTCTATGCCGCTGATCACAACCCTCTGAGTTCTGTCACACAGTCAGCTCTCAATCCACCTCACTGTCACCTCATCTAGCACATACTTCCTCAGCTTCCTTATGAGGATGTTATGGGAGACAGTGTCAAAAGCCTTGCTGAAGTCAAGGTAGATGACATCTATGGCTCTCCCCTCATCCACCCAACCAGTTATAACATCATAGAAAGCTATCAGATTGGTCAAGCATGATTTACCCTTGGTAAATCCATGTTGACCACTTACAATAACTTCCTGTTCCTCAACGTGTTTGGAGATGACATCCAGAACGAGTCGCTCCATTACCTTCCCAGGGACAGAGGTGAGACTAACTGGTCTGTAGTTCCCTGGGTCCTCCTTCTTGCCTTTTTTAAAGATTGGAGTGATGTCAGCCTTCCTTCAGTCCTCAGGCACCTCTCCTGTTCCCCATGACCTTTCAAAGACGATGGATAGTGGTCTAGCAATAACATCTGCCAGCTCTCTCAGCACTCGCGGGTGCATCCCATCAGGGCCCATGGACTTATGAATGTCCAGCTTGGCCAAGTGGTCTCTGACCCGGTCCTCCTCAACTGAGGGAAAGTCTTTCTCTCTCCAGACCTTCCCCCTTGCCTCCAGGGTATGGGATTCATGAGGGACAGCTTTAGCAGTGAAGACCAAAGAAAAGAAGGCATTCAGTAACTCTGCCTTCTCTGTGTCTTCCACCACTAGGGCACCCGTCTCCTTCATCAGTGGACCTACATTTTCCCTAGTCTTCCTTTTTCTATTGATATACTGAAAGAATCTCTTCTTATTGTCTTTAACTGCAGTGGCCAAGCTGAGTTCTGATTGAGCTTTGGCCCTTCTAATTTTCCCCCTACATAGCTTCGTTATATCTTGATAATCCTCACAAGTTGCCAACCTGCTTTTCCAGAGAATGTAAGCTTTCCTTTTTTTCCCCGAGGTCCAGCCAAAGCTCTCTATTTAGCCAGGCTGATCTTCTTCCCCGTCGGCTCGTTTTTCGAGACATGGGGATGGCATTCTCCCGTGCTTCTAAGAGCACCTGCTTGAAGTATGACCAGCCTTCCTGGGCACCTTTGCTCTTCAAAACTGCCTCCCAAGGGACACTCTCGACCATGCTCCTAAACAGGCTAGTATGCCCTTCAGAAATACAAGGTTGCAGTTCTGCTGGCTCCATGCCTTGCTTCACCAAGAATTGAAAATTCTACCATTTCTACCATAAAGATCATAAGTCCATAAAGATTATGAAGTCCACATCTTCTGGGAAACTGTTTGATGATTAATATGCCACTGTTTAAAAAAAAATAAAAATAAAACAGCATACAAGGACAGGACAAACTCTTCTAGTTTCAGCTTCCAGCTCCTGGCTCTTGTTATAAGGTTCCTGGCAATTGAAAAAACTTCTAGTATCATGTAGCTTCTCCTCTAGTGAAGTGTATATAAAGCAGATACACCCGTCTCATGTAACCTTTTACCTTTCTCTTACTGGTTTAAATTCCTAGCACTCACCAAGCCCCTCACCCAAGGGGATTCATGAAGACCCCTACTGACTTTTGCAAAGAATAGGACTTTTCAGTAAAAATGACTGGATACTAGCTACCTTCTTTCTCCACTAGGAGGGATGGTGTCCACTAGGAGTGAAGGAGTCTCAGAGTCTTGTTTTCACTTAATAGATAACACGCCGTTGGAGAATTTGGAAGAAGGATTTTTTGGGAGAAGTCTGGGCCAGTGTCTGAGGCCACCCTGAGCTATAGGCTGTGGGAGACGTGGTTTGGGGAAGGGACAAAACAGAGAAAAACAAAAAGTGGCAGTGTAGAGAGGAGAAGGAGAGGCAGATTAAATCTAGGGAAGACTGTTTTTTAGCACAAGCAGCCAGGCAGTCTGAACCCTGCGTACCCCAAACACACGGCTGGTGACTGCTCTGGGGTGTAATGGAGGCCACAAGCTTTCATTTCACGTGACACCTGGAGGTACCTTTGCAGTGAACATTATATCAAACCAATACATTTCAGCAAAAAAGTTGTTTTGACAAATGACTACTTTGCAGTGGAAAAATACCACCATTCAGAATAGTTTCCCAAACAGCTCTTATCTAAGGATGGTTAGCAAAAGCTAACTACTCAAGTCTTGAAAATGATAAAAAATGTTTGATGTTACATTTTTTCTCTTCCAAACAAGCCTGGCAAAAACATGCCTTTACATAAATTAGCACACAATCCACACTTGCCAAGGCAAAAATGTTCTATTCTTTTTGAGAGCAGGGTGAAGAAAATAAAAAAATAAATCTTGAAATTATTTGTTGCTGAAATAATGCAGATTCTAGGGTTGTCTCAGCTGGCTGATCAGTTGATGGGGGAGAGGCAATGTGGTTTTCCAGTGATCATCACAGAGCTGTCAGAGAGTGCTATGTGTAGTCCGGAAAAAAAAAAAAAAAAAAAGAAAAACAAAACAAAACAACAAAAAAGCGTGGAGAAGCACCTCTTTTTTTTCCAGTCTGCGGTAGCCTGACTTGCAGGCTTTAACAAGTGGACAGTGGTGTCAAAGCCTTCAGGGTGGTGCAGGATGCCATATATTTAAATGCCCAAACATCGATTTGGAAGTTCAGTGGTACTCACCTGCTCTGCAAATGTCGGCCATGAAATCCAAATCACATTCTGGTAATCCTGCAGAGAAAAAAAAAAAATTTAAAAAATCATATTGAGTAGATAAGCGACTCTGTCCATCACTCAGGCTGACACTTCTGTGCAGCATCATTTTTCACAGTCCTCTTTCATCTATACCCTGTGCTCTCAGCCACACAACACCTTAAGCAAACATTTCCTATTGGCAGCAAATATAACCAAGTCTACTGCAATTTTTCTGTGCTTGCACAACATACTGATACTGGAATTTCCTAAAATCTAGGAGGAAATCAGGCACTAGAGTCCCCTCAAAATAATACCCCATTTGGGAATCTCTTCCATTATATCTCAAATTCACCTTCTGACACTTTCTTCTCTTTCACGCCTATACTGGAATAGGCAAGCCATTAACAAAGACACACTTGAATTTTGCTGCTTCCTAAGCACTAATTTTCTGTGCGATGGATTTTCAAAACCCTTCCCCACATTAGGAGCCTATTATCAGTTTTGGATGTGACTTAGCACCACTGGACTTTGGCTTCTCACAGAGCAAGTCAGAGAGGCACTATGTGATCATTTAAAGATGCTCAGAGGGGCCAAACTCAATTTGCGAAAGCAGGGAAGAAAATTAAGTCACATTAATTTTTACTGACATATGTTAATTTATGGAGATTTTAAATCACAAATCTGAAAAAGAAAAGGGATAAAGGGATACAGAACTAAAGTACAAGCTCCACTACAGATAAATCAAAGCACCGAACTGGAAGTTATCATTACTGGGCTCCGTTTTCACTTGTGCCCCATGCAGGGTTGCAGGGCCACTTTTGGCAAGATACTTTCTGCTCCCCATCTCTTAGCACTATCCATAAATCCTTTCTCCCACTACCTCTCCTTAGACTAGAAATCCCTCAGAGCAGGAATCACCTCAGCATGTTTGCACAACACCGAGCACAATGGCATCCTGCCCTCTCTAGACAACGGCAGAACATGATTATATACAATTGTAAAAAAAACCCAACGCAATGTCCCTCGGCTCCTCCCAAGAGCATTAGCAAACACAAAGGAAAAGACACCAGAATTGTTCATAAAAGCATAATTTCCAGCACAAAGTACACCTTAGGGGCAGGAAATATCTGCAGTTTATAAGTCTGCATGCCTTTGAACCTTGCCAACCCAGCTGCAAGGAGGTATTTGCCCCAGCGTGAAACACGACATTTTGGCCAGCTGCAACACAGAGGTGGCTCGCGGACAGGCTGGCTGCTGGCCGTGAGTGTAGCCTTGCCCAGACGTGGAACAGGGCCTACCACAGTGCAAAGACACCTTGGTATTTGCCAGGGGAGATACTGTTTTCTCTCCCCCAAAAGTGGGCGCCTTATATCTATTCTCAGTGAATTTATGTCCTTCCAGCCACAAAAAGGAAAAGAGCCTGAATCCACTGGTCCTCACCTGAGGACTTCCATATGCTAAAAAGCAAGAAAGATATCCTCAAGTGGTAGATGCAAGGGAGAGGGATTTGTTTCTAAGCCTAAGAAGTGTAAATCCACTTTATTGACCTCTTTTGCTGCTACAAGCTTGCCCTCTACCTTCAGTGCCTTTTTATTTTTTTAAACAAATCTCATGGGATCACTAGGCTAATAGAAAGGATTTTTATTAAATCTGGCAACTCACTGTAGTGTCATAAGAGTGAAAAATATCAATCTGCTGAGCACGGAAGGGAGGAAGAAGTGTGAGTTGGAGGCAATTACAAAACATTAATTTGACAGCAAAGGCACAACTTTTGAAGGAAATAACAGTGTAAGTCAGACAAACAGAAAAAGAAGAAAATATAGCACGAGCTTACCAAAGACAGATCATATGAGACTTAGCTGGTAGCTTTCTCTAAAAAGATAACTCATTTTCTAGATAAAGGACATGCAAGAATGGAGACTATTCAAACTTAAATAAAGCATTGGTTATAATGTCACAGGGGAAATACTCAAAATGGCGAAAATGGGGATTAGCAGAGGGATTGAAAGCAGCTATGAAACCAACTCAGATGCAACAGATTGCACTGGGGAGGGAAGAACCAGTCTGGAAGGTAAAAATTGGTTTGGGGAATAATTTTCTGTATTATTTAAATTAATAGCCTCTGCATGACTTCTGGAGCGTAGCGATGTGATTTGCTGATGATACGATGTTGGAATTAACCGCCATCCCATGGCAAAGTCGGTACATTTTGCAGCCAAAATTAGCTGGGGGAGGCCCGAGGGATGGAGCTGAGCAGGGTCCTGGGCGGTAATTTGGGATCACTCACAAAAAAACCTGCTGTGAGTTCGCTGCTTGAAATGATGGCAGGAAAAGACTCAGGAGGACAGGCTGATCATAAAATGGTTTCAAACCACCTCTCTGAAGGTGCTGTGAGAAAGTCAAACCTGCGGAGCTGACAGTGAATGATGGACAGGACTTCCATGGGACAGGCACAGCCTGGAAAGCAGGAGGGAGCTCAAGTGCCACCGCAGTCTCCTGTGGTCAAAACAGAAAAATGTATGGACTAGGGCTACTTGAATAAAGCTAGAGGCCAGCCCTGTTTAGGAGAAGAAACTAAAATAACTTGCTGTGGTTTGTGTTGCAAAACAAAAGCTGAGAGGGCACACAGCTTCTTCCCATCTCTCAGAAAAATCCAAAGATGGCTGTTTAAGCCAGTGTTATAAGCATGGCTAGATCTGTCTCCATCGTAAATAAATCTAGCCTGGAAGTGTGATGGTTTCTAGCAGGAGAGGTAGCAGGAATAAATGGGGATGTAATGGATGCAGATTGGGAAAGCAAGAATTAAATCTTGTCTCCATTGCAGCACCTTGTTTTCCTTAAGTTGTGGAACCAGCAGCAGTGCTTCAGATTTCTGAAATACAATGAAATTGTGACATGATTTTCTTCAAACATTTTAAACACAGAAATTATTGCCTGTTTTAAACTCACGCTCTTGACGACTGAGAAGGCTTTTCTCCTATGATTAAACTTGGATATTTAAGCTGAGAAAAAAAAAGTATCAGTGTGAAGACACTCTCTTACGCTTCTACAAAAGTTACTATATTGATGCAATTAAGGCTGAGGCAACCTGCACTAGAACTCGCTTACATGACCACTCAAAGCTGAGGAACACACTTGTAACAGAGGAAAGCTCTCACAAAAGCATCACTCGCTTGCTGATCCCTCAGTCCTGAGTCACCAGGGAGCCCTGCAAAATGCCATCCAACAGCAAACATTAGAACAAGACTGATATCTGTACTAAGAACTGGAAAACTCAATACAAGTATTAGTCTTATGGAACAATATAATCTCTGCCCTCTCTAACCTTGTTGTGTTTCACAAGCTATAAAGGACCCCTTGTTTTCCTCCAGGAGATAAAACCCTTACCACCTGTCTATCCCATTACCAATGTTCCTGCTATGCTATAGGCACTAGCCTATACTATAATATTTTCTTTCAAAGATACTTTAACCGGTACACATCTAAGTGAACATTCAGCAAATGCTTTTAGCATATATCTAACCCAGAAACACAGTACTATTTTTCAACTATATTGCCTGGTTTAACAAAAGATCCTATTTCTGTTGCCAGCATCCTTTGACCATCAGACAGAATCGCCAACAAGACTTTCAGGCTACAGAAGGTGTTCTCTCGGGGTATGCAAATTGAAAAAGTTGTAAGGTCATCCAAAGATGTAGAATATGATTGGAGTTTCCTCATTTCTCCAAAAACGAACAGCAACTAGGTGGAGAAGTTCTGAAGTTCTAATCATCAGTTTTCCAGTAGTTTGTAAGGCTTTCCCAGCAAAAATTGCTTCTTCTCATTACAGAACACAGTAACTCCTCTAATGCTGTCCGCATAAACAGAATTTAAAATAAACCAATAACAAGTTAGACAGCTAACAACAAAACTTAAATCTAGTGTTTTGAACTTCATCTCTTGGGAGAGGTTTGGGTTGCTTTCCAACTTACAGGAATAAAAAGCAGTAATAATCCTCCTAGGATGTGTAAGGCACAGCAGAAGCTTTGGATGCCAGCACTCATTTCCTGCTTCATCGCAGAGGAGTTGCTTCATTTCTTGTTATTTATGAAATTTCCCCCCATACATTTTGACAGTTTCCTCATGACCAAGTCTTCAGAGGAGCTGGTAAAAATGTTCCAACTCAACAAATCATCCTCATGAAAAACGGAGTTTTAAAATAAATAAATAAAGCCATTCCCATCCAAGAAAATGTTATTTTTGACAGGATGGTCTGATTTTCTGTTGATTAATAAAGAAATACTTCTAAATAAATTTGGGAGATTTTCTGTCTTTAAAAACACACCCTCAACAATAGAAATGTGGGGTTGTTTCCCATTTACACGTTTGCATCCGCACAGAATTGAGGAAGGCCAAGAGGAGAAGGGGAAGCACAGACTAACTTTCTCCCACACTGTGTTTCAAGCTGTTCTTGGCAGGAGTTAGAGGAGGAAAATTAATTATCAGTAACTTGTAACGCTCTGAAGTTTCCACCATTAAAAACTATGAAGGCACAAAATTAAATGGATCCCACTTATTACGCTGTCCATTTTCCAAGTATTGAAAAGGCGTGTAAAAAGGTAAACAGCAAAACAAAAGACAACTAGGAATGCCTATTACTTTCAGTAATAGCAAAGAGAAAAGAGAAGAGGATGACTAACTCTAAAATGCAAGGACATGAAAGATAACAAGAACGGGATGTCTGAAGAGACAGAAAAGTCCAGTCCCTCCATTTCTCCTTTGCCTTCTGCGTACACACTGATATGCATTTAAATAAGATTCATCTAAGAGTGTAGCAGTAGATGTGGATGTTAAGCTACAGCACAGTCCCCATGTCCTGGCTTAATCTGAAACACTATGACCCAGCACGGTCCCTTGAAGGTTCATATGTGTACTACATTGCTATGTACAGGGCAGAGGTACCTACTGGTGCTAAGTCCTCGGGATGGCTAGAAGAAATCTGCTTTTCTCCATGGCATAGGTTAGGATTTTGCAACACGTCATTTCTAAGTATGCTATTTTGCAAGGTTAAATCTGCTCAGTCACCTACCAGTTAAACCAGGGATCAATACTAAGAAGGATTTACTACCCGCCTCAGCGCTTACATCTGCAGCAATCAAAGCTTGTATTGGAAAATCTGGCACTTTGAGCAGAGTTTTTCTTCTTTCCATTAAGGAAAGGAAATGTATTAATTGCAAGGATACAGCCTAGATGTGAACATATGTGAACCACAGCTATTAATATCTACATCTTCATGTAAACATAAACAGCACTGAATACAACCAGTGGATATTTTCGAGATAGGCAGAATTGGAAAACTAAATAATATGCACCTATTTTTTCTCTTCCTCCAAAATATCAAATGTCAGTTCAAGCAAATATTTTCCCAGAAAATACCTTTTCTAGAAAATTTAGGCTGCTTTTCTTAACTTTATCATGCAAGTGCAAGGTATTGTTAGTTCAGTTTGGGTGCACAGATTGTTTGCAAGCAGCTGGAGATATCGGATGGAAAAAATAATCAAAGCAAGGCAGATCAGTCAGAGCTCATGGCACATGGATTGCCACCTTATAACTTCTCGTATTTGACAGCTGACATGGACTCCTGTCCCCCACAAGGCTGGACAGAGTGGAAAAGCCTGCTCTGAAAACCCACTTTGCTGCTGCAAATCACAGGACTGAACCGCGCTTCTCAAAAATAATGGGAAAAAATAGCGAGGGCTTAGTAAGCAAATGTCCTTGCAGCCAGAATACTGCACACCCAAGCTCTTGGGCTCTGTGTTCAGCATTAGGATTTAGAAGTGAACATTTTGCTTTTTGCAAACATGTTGTTATATTTGCTTGCCTCCCACTCTTTCAGAGAGAATTCCTGCTACTCAAAGTGCTTGCTAGAGTATGGAAGGCAAACACAAAGAACAGATATGAAGGGAAGGGAGTCATATGTCCAACATGGATGCTGTATGAAATTCATTCTTTCAAAAGAGCTCTGCTGCTCTTCTCAGGAGGAATTGCAGGGAGATGAGTCCTTTTGGAAATTGCTTCCCGAGGCCACAGTAACATATTAAAAAAAAAAAAAAAAAGCGTTATTTTCTTCTGTGATTTGTTTTTGTTACTGATTTCACAGGAAACACATTTAGACCAATTTGGACTGTTTCTGCCACCCCTTTCCCCCCCAGTTCCTACACTTTCTCTTGCCATCTAAAGATCTGTGGCACCGGCGGGAATTTTTCCATTGATGGCAACTTGGGTCTGGATTGGACTTTCCATTTTCATCTCTCTGCTATTCTCTTCCTGGGGAAATACACAGCCTTAAATTTTCAGTCAAGTCAGGTATATAAGCAAGGACGTAAACAAGAGAATGAACAGATTCCCTTCCACTTTTCTACCAAGAGAATATTATGTAGATCTCCATCCACTTGCCTGGAAAAGGTGGTTCATTACTTCTAACGGGTCTCAGTGGACTGCTGAGGGAAAGTCAGGAAAAGGTGCTGAAGTGGGTGACCAAAACCTCTTTACAGTTTAACCAGTGTGTTCCTCTGCAGATGGAGAAGGAGGTCTTCACTGAGACTTTAACTTCCTTCCTGCTCCAAATCACTCTTAAGAGTTAAATTTCTCTGCCCAAAGTACAAATTAACATGCTGAAAAGACTGACTCTGATGGGATGGAAACGCTAGGTTTATCTACTGAGCCCCAAACTCTTCCCCAACATGTATTTGCAAACTGGCAGTTGCATAAGAGCAAAAGAAGCCCTGAGAAGTGCGTGTGTGATAATCACAGCATAATCACTGCTGATGAAACTTGATGTTCTTCTATAATCACTGTAATTTTAAGTGGATTGAGTGCCATTTAAGTGACAAGAGTGTTATGATGGATGAAATATATGCTTCCAAAGTTATATCAGCTTCTTTGACATTCATGGCATGGAATGCTTAGTGGCATTTAATGTTTGTAAATCTTTAGAAATAAGTTAAATATGTTAATTACCACTGGAAAAATCTCTCAAGCTGAAGTACTCAATGACTGTATCACAGTTGTTGTTAGTGCTATATTCTCTTCTTCCTATCCACTAAGTAAGCATAACATATCGGGTCAGTGATTACACTCAGGATTTGCATTTATTTTGATCTGTTAGTCCTTCTAGGCAAGTCAGTAAGCTGGCACCCAGCTCACACTGGCTGCTTTCCCCTCGCCCATATTTTGGGCGCTCCGACCTGCTGGCACCACTCCTGCCTTAATCTGAGCAGGCTTGTGGCCACGCAAGGTGCTGTGTGCTCCCACCCTTGTCCTCTCATATCTGTGGGCTGAGCGTGGCAGACAGCAGGTTTCGGCAGAGACCCACAGAAAAGCAGCCCCAGCTCTGCTGCTGTGCCGGCACACTCAGCAAAGCAGGGCATGGGGCAAGCCCAGCACTTCCATCAGATGTATCAGATCATCACAGGCTGTCACATGGCACAAGGATCCAGGACCAAACCCAGCAAAATGGCTACACCGCTTTAATTCAAGCTCGAAAAACCAGGATCAATAATGGGGAGACACTGAGTGTTATCTCATGGCAGCCTACAGCATATAATAGTCAAAATGGGTGACAGGACAAAGCTGGTATTACCAATGGCATTATTTTCCAGCATACGGGCCACACAGCAGCTTGTCGGAGAGAAGCCATCTGCTAGCTATCCCTCAAAGGAAGCACTCCCCATTTCTACACCCCTGCCACTGCAAAATCTAGACAACAGATTTACAGCCTAAAACCATTTCCTGCCTAGAAATAAAAATCAAACCTTTTCAAATGTAATGTGAGATAGTTCCTCTGAACCAGGAACAGAAGTTATCAGAACAGGGCAAGCGATCAGCGACATATTCATTCAGCAACATATTCATTTCTTGGCATCTCAGCAACAATTTCAAAAATTATCCAGGTGAGATTCCTGTAAGAATTGCAGGCAATGAACAACAGGAATGGTAGGTCAAGGCAATTGACTTCTTTACAACTTAAAAAATCCTGTCTGAAAATGACTTGGGATATTATTTAAGCGTTTTAAAAACAGGTAAGATATCAAAATGAAGTAGAACATTTTGTAGATTAAGCCTCTGCAGACCCTCAGTGATTACTTTCCCTCCTCTCATTACTGGCTTCTTTAGAAGGCACAATTACTTCATTTTACAAAACTGGAACTCCCAACTTCTTATTTTCAAGTAAAGGCAAAGAGAGTTAAGGTTGCATATGCATGACTAGTCCCTAAGAAGCACAGGGCATATGACTGGCAGGTCAGGCTGATAATTCAACTCTTCCTTTCCTCGAGCTTTCAAGAAATTATCCTCAATAATAAAGCCCCGAACTGCCCCACTCGGCTAACAGAGCAAGGACGTCAGGATAGAAAACCATAATCCATTTTAAGCAGCGCATGAACCAGAAATACAACTTGCCAAAGCCAGCCCTTAGCACCATCACACAAAGTGACCCGAAACTCACTAAATGAGCTATTAATAAGTTAATGCACTTATTATTTGCTCCGTTGTCATAACTGCCATCAGTTGTTAATTGCAAATTACGAGTTGCAGTTCTGATTTTTATGATTTGACTTAAAGCCCCATGCTTACCAGCAGCCTCATTAAATTTAGGCAGGCTCCAGGCAGGCAGAAGAGCCCAGCTACCTGGCCTGAATCAGGGACAAGGCCTCTGACACAAGAAAGAGACTAAAAAAGCATCCTGGTTTGGCAACGAAAAGCATGTGCTTCACCTCAAACACAATCTTATTCCTAATCATAAACACACACTCAAGTGCTATGCCGAATTAAAAGCCTAAAATCCCATCCTACAAACTCTTAGGCATGTTACATTAAAGCAGCTTCATTGACATCGAGAGGAATTTTGTAACTTGAGGTAAACTATCCATGAGGATGTTTGCAGGATTGGGTCCTACCCAATTCCAGACCAATGAGAGATTCGTAATGCTGATATCGCCTTCAGAATATTTCCCTTGTAGGCTGAGCCCATTTCCATCACATATAGACTACATTTTATGAGGAAAATATTGGCAGCTGTGATATGAAGAAAAATCCTCTGGGCTGTATCATTCCCTGTAATAAAATAAACTAAGATAGAAGCGAAATGGAAACCTGGAATAAGTAATGTAACCGAGCTGCATCATAAAAGCTATTTACAGGCTTGAAATAATCAGATCAACGTGAAGTCAGAAAGTTTTGCAGTTAAAGGCACAGATTTCTAAACCAGCTCAACACAGGAGTCAGAGAGGTTCCTAAATGACCACAGTCCCCATTTGAAGCTCTCGTAGATTGATACTGGGTCCTTACAGATCCTGGTGCTCGGTCACAGCAGCTGCTCGATGCTGAACACTTCTGAAAGCCCAAAGGGGTCTGAAATGGCAGTCTACTAATCTTTTCCCCTCATCCTTCAGGTACAGTACTGCCCTGAGAGGCAGGCAGGCAGGCAGTCATATTTGCCTGTGTTGGAGCTAATAGGAAAGAATGATGTTGCTGTTGAAGGTTGTCACTACTAATGTGACCCTGTCTTTAGTTGTGCCCCTAACCCAAATCTATGGACTATTCTGTCTTCCTAAGGCTGAAGCAGCAACTTCATTTTCTCCATCCAGCAAGCAATAAACCACCAGCTCAGAAATGGATTTAATAACATTAACAGAAACACCAGTTGAATAACCAGACCTTTCACTATTATTACTTGAACACACACTCCCGATGCCAACATATTTCTGAGATGGCAGGGAAGAAATTGTTCCCACACCTCGTACTGTTTATAGTTATGCTAAAAAACACAGAAGTACTTGCAAGACAGAGGGTTCATAGAACTGCTTATGGGATCCCAGTCACCCCAAAAGTTATGCGTGTACTTCATTCAAAGTGCTTGATTCAGCCTATTGCTCTCAATGCAACAACGCAAAAGCTTACAGCTACGTAATGCAGAAAGGATCACCAGATCTGGTTTTCTCATGGAAAGCTGTATTTTTTGCAAAGAGACAAAGCACAGGGCATATGGCTCATGAGATATAGTACGTAAATAAAAAGGGGGAAAAGTTGATAATACTTTAATGCAATGTGTCATTTTCCACAAGGATTTATCATAACTCTACTGAAATCAGTAGGGACTTTGACATTGACTTTAAGAGGGATAATATTTCACCCTGAGTTCTCAGATGTTGATCTGATCACGTTAAAGTTTCAACATGTCATTTTCCTGTTTGTAAAAAGAAAAAAACAACAAACCAAAGCCATTCCATTCTCACAAAGCTAACTCACCAAGACAATTTTCTAACTTCAAAGATTTTTCATTTTAATCCTTTTCATAAGCTAATGGGTTCATTTGATAATATCCAAAAACTTAAAAAAGAAGTCCTGGAGGCAGATTCTTAAATGTATTTATTTAAAAGTTCTGTCACCATTTCTTCTTCCTACCTGTCCTTGCTCCAGAGATAGGGCCAAGCAGTCAAAAGCAGAAAAAGAGATGATGAAAAATATTTTTTTCCCCAAGACAATCTGCAGAAAATGAAAGCTTAAAGAAAACAAGCATATGTGGAAGATTAAAATGTTAGTGGTTTTCACTGAAAAATCAAAGTGTTAAACTATTCATTCAGTGAGTTTTTTAGTAGTACCTCGCCCTGTCTCAGCCAACAATTCAGTGGTAATAATCTGCAACTGGGGAGCAGGAATCATGGCCACTGGTAGTTGGCACTCTGCGCTGCTTCTAAGAGTATCTCCCATCCCGTTTTCTTAGGAAAAAAAATCACCAAAATTACTGAATTAAACATAAAATGAAATCTAAACAGTTGGGCCAGCGACCAATCAGGATCTTAGTAGGAAAGCTGACTAGAAATGCAAAGGGAAGAAAAAGTAATGGTTTATGTACACTCCCTTAAGCAGAAAGAGAAATGCTATTGCCTCTGCCTGCTCGCGATACAGCCAAATTTCGGAAGTGTTACTGCAACCATAGAGAGGATGAAGAGCTTTTCTGTATAACTTAATAGCCTTCAGTAGCCAGATGTCATAGACACACGACTCGTTAGCTCCTTGGAAAATCGCAACCGACACAACAGTGGTTGTAAGGGCAGGCACACAGCCACCAAATCTCTAGTTCTCAATGCCCTGCACAGATTTTTCCTCCCCCATCCAGCTGCGTTATGGGTTTGCTATCCTTACAACAGGCAGGCCTTTCCCATCCAGAGAAGGGGCTGCTATCATTTATTTCACAGAGGTGTTCAGATACTGTTTCCCTGGGAAGAGCGGAATTTTTGAGAAAGGTCAAGGGGATATGAATCTGAAATCTGTAATGAGAAAATACGCAGTAATGCCCATACCTATTCTCCTTTTGGTCTTGTCACCAGCTGGAGTACATTAATACTGTACCATTTTAGGTAAGGTGTCATCTTTGTCAAACATCAAAATGGCTTTGGGCAAAACAACCTTCTTTTCCCACTCCAGTCTTATTTATCAATCTCAAAGATCACCATTAGGATAATAAGGTGGGGAAGCCCACAGAAAACCTGTAAATAGTCCCATCAGGATTCACCACGGCATTATAGGGAAGAAAATTCTCAGGTGAGAAGATGTACTAAAATTGGACCAGGAGCCTGACTGTGCCACGTTATTTCCACCAGAAGTGAAAGGAACAATCTCCCCAGGGTAACAGGATCAGAAATTGTTTTTTTTCAAAGATAACCAAACTGGTTGAAATATAAGTAAGGCTATACGTTACACGTGAAACACAGCACTGCGTGCTTGCACTGAAATCAGGAAAGTTCCTTTTAGGACTGGAAATCTCAGGCTTTACCCTCCAAACCACACCATGAACTCTTCCCATTCAAATCCAGCATTCAAATTGGGGAAATCAGAAGAAAATATCTGAAGGAAACTACTGGATATGCACGCACTCAAACTGTGCACGTTAAGGTAGCCCCCCTTCCTGCGGGTGCAGACCTGCCCCATACATGTTACCACTGCTTGAAATTTGGGCATTTTCCAGCTTGTCTTGTGAGTGAGGCTGGCTTGCACTGCGCTCCAGCTGGAGAAAAACCTGTGCTTTTATTTAGTGAAAAAACGCCACAGTAGTGAAATTTGCTTTGGTGGCAGGAAAAAAAGGAGTCCTTTTGAAACCTTTCATTACAAGATGTGAGGTAGAGCCCCCTGAGCTGGCACCAGCCTCCTAATTAATCAGTGTAAGGATTGTGGAAATCCTGGCAGAAGCCCCTACTCGGCTTGGCTTACCTCTGGAGGTTTTGACCTGGAAATGGAAAAAATCTGAATTTTGTTGGTTCCCCCCCGGTCAGGTGAACTCAGAATAACGAAACCTTTTTTAAGGTCCATTCAAAAAAGTTGCACAGGAACCATGCACATACACACACACAATATAGTTTTTACCTCAAAACGACACAGACTAGTTTTCAGGATAGTGCTTTGGGGCTGAATCCTTGTAAAATCAAGCAAGGAACGAGAAAAAGGAAGAAAGCGGGAGGGATGACTTGTAAAGAAAGTGTTTTTTAAGCAGGAAATCAAGACTCCAGCTGGGGTGCGTTGTTTATTGGTCTCCTCTGTCTGGGCAGCTGATGAAGAGTTCTCCGGAAGCAGCAGAGCCTTGAAACATCATATGCATGCAAAACTTTAATTTTGCATTTAAAAGCTTTCCTGAAATAGGCAGCCATTGTTTGTATCAAAGTAATTTATTTCAAATTGAAATTTTCTTCTGGATTTCCTACATTATTTACAAAAAAAAAATAATATATTTTTCAAACCTGGCTCGAATGTTTTCTGTTTTGGGATAAAGCCATACTAAGGCAACCATTTATATATATCTGCCCATATAACGTCTCTCTGGAATTCAATTTAATTTCTACCCTCACTTTTAATAACTCTTTAGATAAAAGAAGAAGTTTCTCATTTCAACTGCGCCTCAATTTAGAGTCGCATTATTTCCTCCTGGCCATAAGACTGGTTTGTTTTTAATATACTGCTACTTTTCAACTGCCTTTCTGGGCCTCGGGCTTCGGCAAAATTTGGCTGTGATTAACAATATGCTGTTCACTTGCCCTCCACCTTTGGATGTGTCAAGCCCAGATTTTTTGTTTCCGCTCTTTACTGTGTTTTTGGTTTGGTTTGTGTTTTTTTTAATTTGTTTAGCAAGTTGTCTAACTCTGCTCTGAATGCTACAATACTTTACAAACCTAGAAAGCAGTTGGTTTATTTTTCACCGTGAAGTACACTTCAGCCTTTGAGATTATTAAGCATGGTGGCTGTCACGGGTTTAGCTAGCGTTTAGATGATGCAGTATTCAACAAAGTCAGAAGATTTTTCCAAGGCAGACCGAAATGATATTGGTCAGCTCTCACAGCCTCTGGCACTTCTTGTGAAAATCAGCAATGGTGATCCTTGCCACCTCCAACAAAACATATTTTTATCGGCCTTTCAAAGGCAGATCCACAGTACTGGCCCTACAATTTCAGGGAGAAAAAGATACTTCAAGGGAAGGGGTGTGCAAATCAGGAGAGTGCAGAGCCACGGACACCACCAGGGGAAATCTAGATTGTCGAAACCAAAGTGGGGGTTTTGCTTAGGCAATAGTTTTCAGAGGCAGAAGCTGCTCCCTCTGGACCTTCCCACTTCTACGGCGCACTCTAAGGGGACGCCACTGCTGTTCATTTCGCTTCTTGGCTGAGCAGAGCTCAGCTTTCAGTAAGTCCATCTGACTTCAAGTGACATCCAGTACAAACCTCTTTTTCCTCCTCTTTTTTCTCTTCCCTTTCTCCTTTGCCCATAAATCAAAGAAGAAAGGATCAAATGGACAAAACAACAAAGTGGTAAAGTGCTCACTTCAGGGTTGTAGCCAATCTAATTAATTTTTCATTTAGGTCTGATGTATTAGAGGCCAATCAATCAAGGATTATGTTTACAGAGTTGTAGAAAGAGAGGAGACCGAGTCCTCATTTGTTGTCTGGGCTGTCCAAATTAGTCAGTTAAATGATCCTGGGGGAGATCATAAAGGATATGAATAGGTTCTTGTAAGTACCTTTCTTTTAATTACAGACCAAACAGTCAACACTTCCCGCAGTCCTTGCCTTCCCGCCTGAAGGGCAGAGCTGGCTTCTTGGAAGCCAGATGGACAGTGGTGACTTCTGCCACCCACCTTTGGGACAGCACAGAGTTTCTTCATCTCTGAAAGCATCAAAACAGCCCTTAGGGCTCAGGTTACCTATCCAGTAGGAACACGCAGTAGCTGATGCACAGTGGGTCCCACTAGAATCAACAGGCTCCAGTCTTTCTTAATTCTTAGGGAGCAGAAATAGGAGTATAAAACTGCAATCAGACCTCATTTTCAGTACCATCTATATTTCCAGAAAGGTACAAAGAGGTTTTGGAGAAATCAGTGAAATCTGGTGTCACAGTTTGAGAAAACCCATAACAATTTATTGTCATTCAGACAGTTATTGTATCACTCGATGACCCCTCTCCACCCAGAAAGGGGAATTGGAGAAAACGAGGAAACACGAGGGTTGAAATATAGATAGATTTAATAGGATAAGACTAAATAATTAACAATAATACTAAAGAACCAGTATTAATCCTGATACTAATATAAGATATACAATAATTATACTCAGCCAATTCTATCAGCAGGAAGCTGTGCACTCCCAGCAGTGGACAGCAAATGTTGGACACTGCGAGCGCTACAGCTTGAGGAGGAAGGGAAGGGCTCAGGAGTCCGGCACCAGGGCAAGGAGTTTTCTGGACCACTGCCATCAAGGGAGAGAGACAAACTATGCAGCAAAGTTTCTGATTTATATTGAATGTGACGTTCATGGTATGAAATAATCCTGTTGGCCAGCCTGGGTCAAATGCCCAGGCCTCACTCCTCCTCATCCCTGTACCTGGCAAGGCTTGAAACACTGAGACCTTGAATCCCACATAGTCTAGTAGGCTATAAAGTAAATTTTTTCACGAATTCAGACACTAGAGTCTTCCAAAAGTTGAGTTTTCCCTAGCATTAGAAGAGAAATTAGTCCTGTGTTGCTCAACCCAGGACATCTGGTTGTGCAGAATTTTCGCTTTTGACTTAAAAGCCCTTTTTGAGGGTGATTCAGCAGATTGTTCCCACAACAGTCACAAGAGCTCTTTGCTATTGCAGCTTCCACTGACTGACTTTAAATTGCAGGATCAACAGAGGCCTTCTGGGCTTATTCCCCCAAAAGTGCATGACTTTTGTGAGGTACCTGTTTTGTCTTTTATAATTAGCCGGGCTACACAAGTCGTGTATGGCTCTTACAATATTAATGGTCCTTAATAGCAAAGAGTCAATGTGGTGACAACTAAGTAGATAGATGGCTTCAAATGACCTGATAAACACAGGAGAAAGAAGAGAGGAAGAGAGAGTGTCACTCAGTCAGTCTGACATGACCTTTTCCTACAGTCATTTCATATGGCAAGTTCCCAAGGACCTTTTTAGACCCAAGTTGACCAGCACTGAAAAGTAACTTTCCATGTTCAAGAGCCAAGCAGGATGCAGGGCTCCTACTGACATACACGGCTTGAGTGGGGGCAATACGGAATAAGTCCAAAGGCAGCTCCTCTGCCCTGCAACATGAGTACTAAAATGCAGACCTAGCATCTACGATGCCCGCTTTGTTGTCCATGTTGTACAACAGATGCCAGACACAAGAACTAAAGCTTTCTACTGTAATTGTTCAGGACAGAAGCAGTTCTGATGGCTCCAAATATTTCAAACTCTTTATAATATTACGACTTTGAAATTTCAGCAATTTACTCCATAAAAATCTCAAATTAGCAAAAACTCAGTACATTAACGCAGCAGTGGCCCAAAATGACATTCCGTAAGCTTTCTTTTCACCTGCCACAGCAACGTCCTCGCTTGCTACGCAATATTTTTCCATTTCCGTAAGTTCACAGAAGGCTATCGTTTTGTGTATGAGATATGTTCGGTATCTCAGGGAATTGAGGGTACAAGGAGCAATAAATAACACAGAAACAGAGAGGGGTTTGGGCCTTTTTTTAATACAATACGTTCCTATATTTTAGAAGAGAGCTTGAGAGTGCTCAGATTTGGCTTTTTTTTTTTACAAGCTCACCAACTAGCCACGTTAAAAACACAAAAAGCAAAGGGCAGCAATAGCCCCAAATAGCTACATTCCCATGCTACTCAAAACATCCACAGATATATTTCAGATATTTCAGATATATTTCGGAGTGCCATCCCAACAGCCAGCCTGTCCCAGCCTCATCTGACTGGAGCCCTGTCTTCTTTCGCAAGGCAGAGTCTAACCTGAATCAGTTCAAATAGACGCAGAGCAGCTTTCGTGTAGATAAACCCTGGCTTGAGAGGGACTAAAGCTCTTACAGAAATTGTCTGGGTACCTAATTGCTCTAAGTAATTTGGAAAATGGGAAAACTGGTGAAAGTTTCTCAAATTATCATTTTTATTTTATCCAAATCATCTTTTCCAGCAAGGTTAACTGTACTTGCTGTAAAAAAGATTATTTACATTCTTTGAAAATTTGGTCAACTATAATCATTGAAGTCAAGCTGCCTTGAAAATCCAATGCCTACACACAGATCAAAACCATAAAATTCTCAGCACTGGAGCTGACAAAACCAAACTTAAACCAGAAAAATCCATCTAAGAACAACCGTACTCACATACTACAGCGATGCATGGCACCAACATCACAGGTCAAAACACACTTCTTGATTTTAAAAAAATTGCTTTGGATCAGTCGATGACATGCTCCTGGTTTTTGTGTTATTTCCATGTCTAGTAAATAAAAATCCAGTTTAGACAAAGCCTGCCTCTGTTGCCCTTGCGGGGGATGTCAGCCAGCCTTTACTGACAATTAGCACACGGAGGCAGTCAGGGAACAGCTGTAATTATTGCAACAGGACAAGGTAGGAAGGGTTGGGGCCTGAGTCCACTGAGAAGAGAATAGGTTAAAATGTCTTGTTGTTCTCAAAGGGATGGTGATGTGGTGGCAGAAGGCATTTACCCAGGGCTTGCAATGTTTTTGTTGTCAGTTTTTTCTGGTTTGCCAATTTATTATTATTATTATTTACTTTCATATGAAAGTGCCTTGACACTTTAGGTGAAGATGCAGTAAACATACCAGCTGGTCCCAACTCTCAGGGCCAAGTTGCATTTGTGTCCTAAAACGGGACCTTGTGCAACATAGGAGCGGTGACTGGTAGACTGTTATCAATATTTGGACAAGCACAATACATACTTAAGGCTTCTATTCCTTTAATGTGAATATTACAAATTAGAGATGGATGAGGCTCTGGTACCACATTTCTGCAAACTGCAGGAGACCTAGCATCATAAATCATACCCAACTCCTAAGATATTTAAGCAAGCAAATGGGAGAGGAGCGGCTTTTCCTTGCTTCCTAGGCACTAGCCACCAGCAAGAGCCTGTTAGTAGTTAGCTTTCCTTGGTGGCCTGTGCTTGGAAATGAGGAGCCGGGTAATTCAACCCCACTCCAGGGGCTGTCATGAACTGCGGTGTGGTTTTCCTCCACTAAATGCATGTGATGAACCTGATCTACAAGCAGGAATAATGGCTCTGTGGCAGATGGGGATGTCTTGGGCTTACGCAGGTGCAGCCCTATGAGCATTTGTCTGGCAGGGGAAAAATGTGAATCCACAGTTCCTCTGCGCAAGGTGGCGGCTGCTCAAAATCACACCAATGGAGAGCCGTAACATGATGCTGTGCGGTTTGGTGTCTGCCGTAATAGGATTCATGATGAGATGGGTGGCTATCAGTCCCCAAAGCCATAACAGAAATCCCTATGGGCTCTAATGAGCAATCCTCCTCCAGTCACATTAGAGTTGTAATGCTCTATATGGGATTTAGCCTTTTAATTACCAGTCTGGAATAAAGCTTTAATCCAGTGTTCATGCTCCTCAAAGGAAACTCCTTTTGAAGTGACATAAATCCAAATTGTTGGGCTGAGAAAGTTATTTTAATCCTCGAGCATTTATACTACCTTTTTTTTTTTAATAAGACCAAAAAAAATTGATTAAAATAAAGCACTTGAAAAAAAAAAAAAAAAGAACAAGATGGCAGAGTATTAACTCCCTCCCAGTTTATGAAGTTATTGATCAAAAATGCTAAGGTGCCACTAAAAAGTCAATCCAGCCCTTCCTGGCAAGAGCTGTCAGCAATGTCTTGAAAAACAGTGGTTTCTTATCTTTGCACTTGGGACTGTGCAGGATGGGAACTAAATGCAGTTGTCAAGCTAAGTGCTTCATTCCCCTTGCTTTACTCAGCCCCCCATGCACCCTCTCTTCTGGAAAAAGAGTTGGGTATTTCCCACCAAATCCTTCCAGCAACTACCTAGATCCCTTACTGTCTTGCTGTCAGGGGGAACATCAGGGCAACAGCAGCAGGCTCTGCCTATACTCAATTCTTATTTACTAGACAAATAATTAGTTGCACAAAACACAGGAGCATGTCATCTACTGATCCAAAGCAATGTTTTCTGCTTCACTCTCTCGCAAATTTTTTGTGGGCTGTCCTGCAGCTCACCAAGACTCTTGCCCCTGGAGTGCCAAGAAGACCTGGACGAGGCCTGGTGCAGGGAAACATAGGCAGGGATGGTGCATCAGGTGTGCTCAAACATCAGGTGGTCTGCCACAAAGCCTGAAGAATGGGCTAAATGATGTGGCAGTTGTCATGTGAAAGATGACAGGAAGCCGATGGAGGGGGGCCCTCCAGAAGATGAGTTTGAATCTATGAAGCTTGACCGACCTTCAACAAAGGTGTCAGGGCACACAAGGGAGTATTAGCACAGCAGGCCTGCACATGTCTCCCAGCCATCAATAAAAGAACTGTGGAGTTTCAAGTGTTGCTTGAGTCCTTCTTCCCAGTCCTGCACTGTCCCCCTCCCTAGCCCCGGCACCTCCAGAGGCGGTGTCTCTTCTGCGTGGAGTCCCAGGGGAGGGAGGAGGAGAGGACCTGACTTCTCCAGGGCTATTGCACAGGGGTGAGAGTGCAAGCCTGTCACAGGGCCACCAAGGCCACTGAGGACCTGGAGAGTAGGTTTTATGCAGCCTGAAGCCAAGAAGCCTCATGGGGGATTGCTGCCTTCAGCTACCAAATGCACGGCTGACGATGGACTCAGATCCCCTCACCACCCCACGATGGTGCACTAAGAATAACACCAGCTCAATCAAAGAAGCTATATAGAAATTAAAGAGAAGAACAGGACACAATAAACTCTCTCTGCTACACGTGCATGGCTGCAAGCCCCAACAACAGCCCCACCCCCAACAAACACAGCCTTCCTAAGCTCGTTAACCAACAAATACAGAATTAGCACTAATGCTGCAATGAGACAGACATACAAATCTTGCTGATTTTTAAAATACAGTTTAAAGTATAATCATCAGCTTTGGGCCCTCCAAAGAGCACAGGACAGGGCTTGTTTTGAAAGACATCCTTTACTCTTGGTCCACATCTGAAAGGCACTCCTTGCAGCCATAAGGCCCAGGAACTTATTCTTCTTAAGAATAAACAAACGTCAAAGGCTCGTTTCTGAAAGATATGAATTTTTCACGCTGACTACATCATCACATCAAGTGGGCCATGTGCATCTGGGAGGACAGGAGATTGACATTTCTGACAGAGGACCTTATGCAGCTGCCCAGACTTGGCACGTTAGTGTTCTTTAGTTATGATTTTAAGTAGAAACCTGCAAAACTTTATTTCTTATAACAGCATCTGACACTATACAAAGCTAAATTGTTTCTGTACGCATTTGCCTACCACTCTTTCATCATGACTGTTCAAGCCGTATGAAATCGGAACAGGAAGGAAAAAATGCCACAGAGATGAAAGGAAGAAGGAAACCCATTCCACGGTATGATAACCCACTTCAATATTCAATATAGAAAAGAAATTGCTACCCACCAAGAGCAGATGTTCCTTACAGTTCATAAGCACCCATCAAACACTAGGTCCCTGGTCATACACACACTTCCTTACAGCTTTGATCTCTAATGTTACCCATGTGAGTAATTTCAGTTACTTATAATACAAGCTATAAACAGGCACCTGTTGTTATTTGAATTAGAGCAGCACATACAGATTCCAGGTTGGGACTGAGGCTCAACTCTACTAAGGTATGTATAAGGCACCTGCACACACACAGAAAAAATGGACCGACTTCCAAGATCTGTGAGCTACAGGCTTTTTCCTTTCAATTCCCATAACAAAATGGACTTATCTCATATGTCACACAGGCTCACCCACTCTAAAGAGGTTCAGAGGACCTCATCTCCAATGCTACTTGAAATGGTCAAGTAAACTGAAAGGCCTTAAAACCACCTTCAAGACCCTGCATAGGATTTCCCAAAGAACCTGGTTCATACACATCCTACTGTGTCATCTGGCTGTGGTTCTCTATTACTAATGCCTATTTGAAAACAAGTTCTGGTTTTAATTAAACTGGATATCACGTAACGTATCTGGGTGCCAGCCACTGTATACTTCATGACTGAATGAGTACTCATTTAGTAAGGTAACAAAATAGCTGAGTTTTTGCAATTGGTCAGCAGTACTGCTACCGCCAGGGAGGTCCAAAGGACCGAAAGTGCAGCAGCTCCTAATACTTGGTCTGTGCCTAAATAAGAGCTGAGCTCCCAAATGGCCAGACTCTGTCAGGACCACCAAATTTATCTTGAATTCTGACCCAGACTGTATGAGGAAAGCTGAAGGCCATTAAGCTAAACACATGTATTTCATAGACTTGTGCTTTATACTTTTTTTTCAATAGCGGAAGAAGCTTCTTCTATTACTAATACATTTTTCAAAGCCAGCTTTTAAGGAATGAGAATTTGGACAAAGGAAGCACGTTTCAAGCAGTTCACCATATGCAACCTGTCATCAGAAGTGATGGATGAACCAGAACATGCATTTCTTTGACAGCATAGCTTGAAGGGCTTGGTGAGCCCAAGTTCTTTTCCCCTCAATCATGATGGCCTCCACGAGAGATTTCTTTTTTCTTCCTTCAACCACATTTACAACGTGACTCGCAAACTCCACTGCAACTCCCGTGCACCCAATGAATTGCTATTGTCCTCCCAGTCTGAAATACATCCACTTCCAATGGCCAAACTGATTATACCACCCACCTAAACAAAGCAGATCGCTCATCTGAGTTTGGCGGTATCAGCACACCATTTTTCTGTCTGATGTCTTAAAAGATATGGTAGAAGGACTGTCATTGTAAAACTATACCTCTATCCACGTCCCATGTCAGAAAGCTTCCCTGCTGCTGGACAGCAGAAAGTTTCAGACATAATTAACCATCTGAGGCCATCCATTATTTTAATGAGTCTGCTGAAGAGCACTGTTCTCTGATAAAAGGCACGTGGAAGACAGTAGCTCTCATTATCTCCCAAACAGAAGCAAAAAGGGGGGAAAAAAATCCCTGCACAAAAACCAGAGAGAAGATGTAGACTGCCTCTGATGTCATGTTTTAATCCTGTGAAGGCGGAGGCGATGGTAATGTTGCCATTTTCCCAGCGATGACAGATGGTGGAGACTCCTCTCACTGCGATGTTACAGGTGGCACAGTATCTGAAGCTACAGGCTTTGACAATCTCCATCCGTTTGCAAAAGTCGTCTTCAGAGGAGAGAAAGTTAGAACAAGGAGCACACGGGCGCACTGTCAGCAGCAGAATTAATTGCCCTTAGTAAGACTGACTCCCTCCTCTTCGCTCCTGCTTTGTATCAAAGACTCATGTCAAGTTTTCCCCTCTGAAAGCACTTTTGCAAAGACATGAGGGAATTGCTCTTAGCTAGGCCAGCATGAGTGGCGGGTCTTTAGGGAAATGGGGCCTAAACCACAACCAGGCACAATGCAGGGCCCAGCTGCCTAGCAAGGCTCCTGTTGAGCATCTGCCACCCAAAACATAGGGCAGGTAAAGTTCTGCCAAAAATTAATGGTGGTGTTGGCTGTGACAGCATAATTTCAGATCCCCTATACAGAAGAGGAGGAGTAAGGCAGGCTGTGAGAAACGTCCTTGGGAAGATACAGAAAGGAGGGAGTCAAGGGAGGAAAAACAAAGACGGAAGGAAACAGCAGCATTAAAGGGCGCAAAGAGCTGGAAAGGCTACAGATGGTGACCAGAAGAAATGTCCCAGGAATCTGTGAACATGTAGCATTTAAACAAGTTGACTCTGTGTGGACCTCTGAAGTTTAACATCTCCAGCCTCCCAATCCATTGGATGTCTGGCCAGAAGATTAGAGAGACTACTGAACTACGCAAAACTCAGCAGCAACACGTATGGATGCGGTAGAACTAGTCTGTTAGCAATCAACATAAATACAGGCCATCCTCCCCACATGGCCCATGCTGGTAGAATCCCTTCAACAGCCCTCTAAGGTGGGCTTAAATGCTTTGGCAGCCAAGAAGGGTCTCTATCAGCCTCACCTAGTAAGACTCGCCCAAATGTCATACGCTGCATGCAAAACAAAGCAGCTGGGAAGGAGCCCAGTGGTAAGGGCTGGAGAAGGCTCTTGAGTTGGTTGCAGCTGCAATAAAAGAAATTAATAAGTCAAAATTAATAAGCTCAAATGCCTGTTTTGTTTGCAGCAGATTTGCAGTGGGACTCAACCCAAGAGAGTCCTCGAAATGGCTGCCAGTGTGCCCAGGGTAATTGTGCCGTACTGATTACTGGCTGAAAGGTTAGCTAAGCAAGAGTAGTTCTGAGTGGAAGCACAAAAAGAACACGTTACAGAGGTCATAAAAGCACTAAACCTATTATCTCAGTATGTAATAAACATCATCCAAAGCAAAGAGATTATAATGCGTAAGAAGAGCAGAAAATCCTGATGTGCCAAGTTATTTTCAGCTAATCTGCATTAATACAGTAAACCAGCACATTAGCACATAGGATTAAAGTGGAACCCCAAAGCCAGGAAGTTGGAAATGTTTTGTTTTGAGAGCAAAGATGATTGTTTCCAGCATCAGAAGGGCAAACACAGCACAGCCTATTGAGGTAGCACCCTGCACTCCTATGTCTGAAGCAACAAATCATCTAAAATGGCTCAGCTACTCTTCTCAACTGCGTGTTGAGTAAAGCGGGATAAGCACAGAAAATAATTATATGAACCTTCTAGACAGAGAGGTTTGTAAATAAATGCCTCTATAGTCCTGACCTCTCTTGTTCACTCCAAAAGTTTTCACGCTGCCAGTATGGCTTGCTCGAGGTCCTGCTGCTAGCCATGCCTAGCCCTAGCACTTCTCCATTTTGGCAGACAAAGCACAGGGAAAAGACAGAGAAGGGATATGATGAGGTTGGATTAGGAATCAGCACAGTGAGATCCCCCCCATTTCCATTACTAACCAACGGGAGTCAGGTATCAAAATGCCAGAGCACTGCAGAGCACCCTTTTCTCAGCATACAAGCCATGCATCAAAGTCCCAAAGTACAACAGAAAGCATCCAAGAGAACTCTTGCCCCTGACGTCCACCAAAGGATACAGCATCTCCAGCAGTAACCTCCAGCAAGGAACAGGCAAGTTAACAGCTAAGAATCCCCTGGGTTATTGACTGTGGATCCAGCTTTTCCTCCTGCAAAGTCCCACGTGAAATTCAGGCTTCGTAAAGAAAAAACAAGTACTAAAATATTTGTTATGCAAACAAGATTAACAGAGAATATGACAGGTCTGACGAGAATGCTCTGGCTGCATGAAGCTAGAAAAATTTACCTAATCCATTTACGGTTTCACCATTCAAGTGTGTTATTTTGATTTCACTTCTATTAGGCATTTAGACAACTTGACAACATCAGTATCTGTTCATCCATCCTCCCTAAGTATACAAAGAACTGAAGTTATTCTTGCTATAAAGACAGGAAAACAAGCCTATCACAGACAGTTTTGTACTCAGACCCTACAGATTGCAGCCTGGGTAGTTTATGAACCAGCTTTGGGCTTTATAATCAGTGTCTGGATTCATCTGTTACCACTTAGAGGTTGTACTCTGGGAACGTACAGATCCCGTTCTGCTCTTTTGGACTCACCTGCTTCTATGTAAGCCTACAATATTTATTTTTTACGTTGCCTCAAGGGGACGTGCACGATGTCAAGAAGTCTGCTCTTTGATGGTTATTCAATAGGCGCACAGGAATTTGGGTCAATAGACAATATGTTATTTCATTCAGCCTGGTATACAAAGGAAATACCATTTATACTATGCGTTATATTAAGCAGATGTTCCTTTTAATTAAGATATACAGCTTGGCCATAGTTCCTGTTCCACATGTGACAATAACTAACTGGTGAAACTGTAAGTTGGAGGGGAGTTCTGATAAAGATGAGGACTACTTCAGTGCTCCTGGTTCACATCCTATGTAAAATCTAAAAGCAAGGACACGTGCAAAACTGCAATGTGAAGTCCCCCGAGTCTTCACTCCAAAATCACTTGTGGAGTCTTCATTCCAGTAAGCAAATTAAGTGCTATTGATTGGGCTGGTTTGAGTTTTGTTTTGTTCCTGGGACTGTGTCAGACTTGTCTTCCTCAAAGGGAATGCTGAAGCTTTTCAAAACAGCTGGGAGGATTTTATTATCAGAATAAAATGATGTCCTCCTTGGTCTCTGCTTGTTTTGACCCCTTTGCACAGGACACAGTCTTGAATAGCAAAGAAGATCTCCAGCAGATAGAAACAGGCTGCAAAGGTTTTCTCACACACAAACACACACACACAAAAAAAATCCCATCCCCCTGCAATTAGGTGGGATCTCAGTGTCATGCAGAGGTTTTGATGCTATTTTTCTTACCCTGTGCTGAAATAAATGTGTTTGTCTACAGGGAGATGCAAGAAACGGAAACAAAGAGGTCTCTGAATACAGTCTTTGTGGCATTCTGCCTAATGATTCACCTGTCTATTAGTCACCTAATTTCACAGTTCATAAACTTTAAAGGTTTCAGTTATGAACAGGCCCAGTGGTCCTGGGATAAGAAAGTACTTGTCTTCCATATAGAACAAGAAAATAGGTTTATTTGATGCTGCTGACAGCCGGTTTTAATTCTCAAATGTAGGTATGTGTGAGGAAACCTGTTCAAGAAACCCCACCAGCCGCAGCACTCTGCCATCCAAAATGGAGAGACGCTTGCCTGCATCAGCTTGCTTGCTAAGAGACCTGATGTGTCCATTTTCATACACTTTCATAATAAAGTTGTCTTTTCTTATGGCCTATAGCTGCAGTCCAAGTACCAGACCCAATGCAAAGTTGGATATTTATGTCACCACTCCCATTGCTACGGAAGTTTTTTCCTTCACTGGAAAATGACTAAGTCTGTCTCCTTGCTGTTTACGTATCTAGTTTCAGGATTTGGGCTGCACATTTAAAAGCTATGTTGCAAGAGCAATGTAACTGGAAAAAATGAAATCCTAACATTATTAGTAGACTGTGATCCCATGTCATGGATGAGTTGCCCATGGCACAAAGCTTTCTATAACTGAAGAACATAAAAAAAGTCAAAATAGGAACTTATCAAGTTCACTACTCCTATTTCTCAGGAGGATTCCTGCTCTTCTGTAATCAGTAGCTTTATGCAAGCAATGACTCAAATAGGAAGAATTAAAAGAAATTTTATTCTAGAAATGCTTTTTAAACGCTGGTAACAGATCACCGTTAATTTCCCTGGGCACATGAACAAAATTACTTTGAAAATGCAAGAATCAGCTGGCAAATGTCAATGGCACCGTAATGGATACATCCTGCAACTTGCCCTATAGGCAGAAATTCATTTGCCATCACCCCTCAAGCAAAAGCCTGAGTAAGCAGATGGATTAGTAAGGTAAAGGTCAACATCTGTGTTCTGCTTTGGGACAAATGGGAAAAAATAAATGCCCGGATGTTCCCAGACATTTTAGGTATATTCTTACCTTCAGTCTCATATCAGCTGCCATGACTAGGGCTAGCAAATACCTTCTCTTGGTTTGCATGACCTGCCACCAGCCAAAACATGTCTGCGTGCCGAAAGGCACTGGAGAAGCTTTAGCTCACAAAGGAGCAGGAGCAGTCAAACAGAAAGTCTGCTCTGTAAAAGGCAGAGAAGGGCAGGGAGTGTTAAAACCAGTGATGGCAAGGGGTAGGCCTAGCCAGAAAGGAAGAATTTGGAGGCTAAAGGAAATCAGTTGTGCTGAGGATCACAAAAAAGAAGCTGTGCAAAAAGAGAGAGAATAATTATTTGTGGAATTGATTAGAATAGCAAGGCCTGAAGTCTTGAATAAAACCAAGCAGGAAGCACAGAGGGCAAGTGAGCTCCTACGTAGCTCAATTTCTAGCACTGTCTTCTTCCATGTTGACCAGGAACTCATGCCTCGAGCTCTTACATATTTGACAGAACAACCCCTCAAGTGGCTAGACAATATAAATCAGAAAACAAACCATTACAGCCATAAACATTTATCCTCAAAATGTATTTTTCCAGTACTTGAAAGTACAAGACTAGGAATAACACCCAGCAACGGAAATATATTTCAAAAGCCTAACTGGTGCACTGTTGGTGTTTGGTCCTCAGACCTGGGGCCTTCAAAATTTTGCTCTTCCGAAAGAGACTGTCCAAGTTTGAGAATATGCCAAAAATTAGTTTTCCATGGATGAGCTGTGTATCACCTGCTAAGCAAATGGTGATCCACAGACCTTCAGGCTTTTTGATCCCAATTCTTTGAGATATTGCACTGACATTTTAGAGATGCACCACCACCACTCAGAAAGGAGGGCAAAGTATGAGATTTCTTCTTTCTTTCTTTGGTAATGAATGACGAATATGCTTTGCTGACTACTGCTCAGGAAAAGAATAATTGCCATTTAGAGGCTTAGTCAAAATGTAGGCTTCAAAACAAGCAGCCTGATTTTTAAAAACAGTCAACCATTTAGTATGACAGACAAGTCCCATTTTTCTAAATTAAGCATAAAGCATAAAGTGCTCATAAAGCACTATTTTGATTTTGGAGAAATATTGGAAATCTGATGGAAGCTATATTTCCAGTCCACCAATAGCTGCTGAGTTCTAATCATCTTTGTAGATGGGCTAAGTCATTTAGCACTGCAACAGAAAACAAATCTTTTCAAAGTTGAGACCTCAAAAGCTAAAGGAGATGCAACGTTCCAGTAATGTCACAAGCCATTTCTTGAAAATACTTGCAAAAATATCAGAATAGATGCCATTTCCAAGAAGAAAATAAACTATAGGTAAGAATGCAAATTGACAAGTGTCATTATTCTTTCCTTGACCAGTTCTTGGTATCTCTCGATTGGCCTACTTTTTTTTTTTTTAAAAGGATGTTGCCATAGTGATATTACAGAACCTGCAAAACTGTCCCAGCTATTCATCATCAGAGATTAAAATATATTATGAAATGGGTTTTAATATATTATAAATTATACATACTGCAATACCAAATTCTATTATAAAACAGGCTTTAAATAACATATTGTGGAGCTAGAGTAGCTGTCCCATAGTTCAGGTGGAAGATTGCTTTGTATTATAAAGTCTGATTTTTCAGTCTTGCTAATGGCCCCGAGAAGGAGTCATCCACTCTGAAATTTTATCTACAGGCTTATATTCATTGCCATGATTCTTCCGAGAAGCTGGGGCTGGAGAGAGACACAGGGTTAGATTCAGTGCCGCTGCCTGGGCACCCAGTGTCATTCAAGATGCTGTAGTGGAGCCGAGACATGTGGGGCCAACAGAGGCAACAGACAAGCTATGGGAGAACTTTGCTTTTCTGGACAGCAGCTGGAGGCCAGAAGTAATGCCCCAGGGCATCTTTAACAACACTAGATGCCTATTTTAGACCAGCTTTTCTCCAGGGAAAGTGAGGTTAGAAAGAAAACAACCAGATTCGCATTTAAAAGGGGTGTTGCCATAGCATTCTTTTCTCCATGTTTAGGAGGGCAATGAGGAGTCACACAGGGAAAGAAGCCTGAAATTCACCCCTGAATTCTTCCTTTCACCTCATATAGTGGCACATTTAGTAACTACAAAGCCAGTTTTAGTTTCCGGGCTGGAGAGAACCTCTTCGGAGCTAAAGCCTGACAAAGCAGATCTCTTCAATTCCAGGTCTCAGCCACTAACCACGCAATCCTAAAGTATTAGCACACCTTGCTATGCACTAAAAGCAGGAGCCCACCGTGTCGCCTTGGAGATAGCTGGTGTTGCACCCCAGCGTTACAGTCTGCTGGGAGTATTAATTCCTCCAAGGGAATTTTATTCCTACAAGCAATAGGAAGAGCAAAGAGGTATAGTGGTGAAAAAAGCTCTGCTAAGTCCCCAGACCAGCAGAAGGCTGCAGCCGCTTGGATAGAGATGCTTGCAACAGCAACAAAGACCTAAGCTTGCATATTGGTCATAAATGGCTCATTGAGCATAATTTGCACACAATTTGCACAATGCCATTGATGCACACAGGTTGCAAAGCACACACTGCTCCCTTATGGACACGGGAAGGCAACTCCTGTTGCCTTTTAGAGCAACATCCAGCTGTTTGCTTGGATGCTGAGCCAACACCTCAGCACTACCACAGAGCAAGTAATCCAACAAAACACAATCATTCTTAAAAATGATTTGTTGAGCACTAACTTTGAAGTGCCTAATCAATTTTATACACACTTTACGTGAATATTTTGAGCTTAAAAATTGCCGCTTATAAGAATTTGGGATGTTAAAAGTACAAATGCTTTCATGATCCTAAGAAACACAAACAGGGACCCAAGCATCTTATCGGTTCAGTGCCAGCTCCAAGGTGTCTTCATTAATGGCCAACTCTTCTGGGTGCTCCTCAGCAGCTGGATGACTAGTGGCCAGCCTAACACACATTAGTGCTTCAACCTGGAGGATTTATGCCGTTCTTCAACATGCGGTGTCAAATGCAGTTTTCCTGATTGCACTTCAGGATTGTGGCTTTGAAGCCAGCAGGCGATAAGGGCAAGAACACTAAACGGACCATGTCCCTTAGCAAGCAAGTCACAATCATTATGACTATTGTTATCTGTCGCCCTGAGACATCAGGGGCTGTGGGCTTCACTAGAGCCAAGTGGTGACTTCTTTTCCCTACAGATATTCAGTGTCTTAAGTATAGAGGGCTCATGTGACTCTGGAGTCACAAGAGGGCTCTGCATAAATCTCTGTGGCATTTACTGTTTTTCCAAGGAGCAGACAAGTTTTTTTTCCCCTGATTCACTCGTGGAGCAACGCATTTCATTAACCTGGCTTTTATTCATGACAACTTGAAAGGTCAGAATCAGTAGCCTGCAATAGTTTCCTCATTCTAACAATGAGGTTTTCCTGCTGACGAGCATCAGGCACTGCTGAAACCTCAAAAGATAAACATTATGCTCATAGGTTCCTTAAGCATGGTAAACTCTCCATCTATCTTGCAGCTGCCAACCAGGATAATTTCACAGAGTCATCCACTTGCTGCTATACATATACCACTTTAGATTTAAGTTTTACCAGCCTTGTCTTTAGTTTTAATCACACACCTTGTGCACATGACACATGACAGCCCTGACACTATTTGGGCTCATTCTAAGTCTCTTCAGGAGCATGTATTTGACTTGTGTGATCTGTAGGTTGTTTATGCCTGTATCAGAAACCCATCCTAAATAAACTCTGAGTCTGAGGTTTTTATGCTCTTACACCATCCAAGGGTTCAAATAGACAACAACTTCCCATTCAGAAGATCACACACAGAGCCAACAGAGTCAATCAATTTACTTTGCTTCCTTGCCCTGCCTCACGAGCAAGACTTCATGCTCTCTCCCTTAGACTATGTGGCATTGTAGGTCAGCATTTTTTGTCTGAAGAGATGTAAATAAAGATATAAACTTTATAGGAAGCTCAGTCTACTTCTGGATAGACAAAATCCCAATGATTTCTCCCTAAACTAGGTTACAGTTTAGCCTGTTATGATCCTGTCATTCATGATCCTCTTTCTGAGCTACCTTCACCAGCACTACTGGGGTCCTTGGTCTGCAAGCAGCATCTGCTCAAAGTAACAAGTTGTCACTTCTGGTTGATGCCCAATTTCAAAAGCAAATTCAGAATTCATACAGGAATTAGGAATTATAGCATTCTCAAATACGAATGCCAACTCAGGAGGCCCAAACTTAGGGGCACCTATAGAAAGGATCAGGCCTCTCTTTGGTGTCAGGCATCAAAAAGTCATGACTTAACACTGAAAACTCAGGCTCGTTTTACCAGCACTATCCAATGCAGCGATAAATCAACCCATAATTTTCCCTGGTTCTCTCGAGCTAAACTGAATTTCCCATTTACATTGAACCAGAATTCTCCTGGAATGTAAGGAAAAATAAATACAAAGACAAATCAATGTTTTTGATAACAAATTTCTCTGACACAAAAGAAGTAAAACACAAACTTGAACCAATGCAGATCAGATAAACCCTCAGCGGGGAGCACTGACTGTGATGAACTCCTTGACGTGTTGGCTTGATCATCTTTTCATACACGCTAAATAAACCCACATGAGTCTGCTAATATTTAAATTAAAGTAAGTACCATTTAAATTGCAAACCGACTCTAGCCAAGCATGTACCCTTGAAAAATTCTGATAAATTTAGCCAAAAGAGATAAGCGATGAAATCAGAAGTAATTTATGGAGATGTAAGGTTGACAAGTCTTCCAAAAGAATGTCTCGATCATGTTTGAACACTTTGAGGCATATGGGAACGGAGCCATGTTTTTTTCAAGGCAAAGCGAAAATGCACAGAATGGAAAAAAAAAAAAAAAAAAGAAAAAAAAGAGGATCATCAACATGTGTTTCTTGGCTCACGGCTGTCATCTCGTCTGACTACACAAAAGGGTGCAGGCTAGGCAGGATGCTTGCGCTATCCCAGGCTGTCACTCAGTGGTGTCATGAGATGGCAGGATGCAGCCTGATCACCTCCAGCACATTCAAGTTTGCAGGTCAACAGTAGTCACCTCCTTTGCAAGTTGTGTGATTACAGACAAACATCAGAAGAAATCATCCTGCAACGCCATGAATTAACCTATGAAGAAGCCTAATAGCTCTTGCAGTTGGCAAGGTACTAGGCTTGCTCTGGGTGATGGAGCATGTGGCTTTGCATGTATTGCCAACTGCAGCTTCATAGCTTACTGAGGCTGGAGAAAGCACCTGAATAATCCCTGTGTGTTCAGAAAAACATCACAGAGCTTGGAGATGACTGTGAGTGATGTCAAATGATGGTGACCAGGTGTGATATGGTCCCACAATGCTGTGGAGGAGAAGAACATGGCTTACACCAAGCTGCCATGCTTTGGGCACACACTGCTGTCCACTGTTCCTTACAGTACAGAGGATATTTAACACAAAAGGGCCCTTTCACATTGCCGGTTGCTCATTTTCAGCATCTTAATTCAGAACTGCAGGCCTGAGCCCAAAACTCTGTTACACAGAGACTGGCACTGCATACTGTGAAAAGAAACTTGGTGATGACTGTAAGAAACATTTACTCTCACCTTAAGGCCATCTCATCTCGCCAAAGAGAGATGAAATTACAAGTAGGTAAATGACAGTTAGAGGTTTCCTCTGATTATTTAAAAAAAAATGAAAATTCCCATGATATATTGGGTTCACCAAGAAGGGGGAGAAAAATAGATTTCCTGTTTTCCTTAGCCATATTTCTAGAAACGGTTGAATAATTTTAATCTCTAACTTTTCCAACGAATCAGCTTTAGGCAGAGAGCAAAGGCTGAAAATCACAGGACCACGGGTAAACTCTAAATATCTGCTCTCATTTTGAAGTCTCCTGCAATGACGAACACTATCATAAAGACCACCTCATAGCATTGCCAAAGTTACTGCCAAAGCAACGATGCGTACCCTTCCTCAGCAAGATCTAGTACCTGGGGGAAGCACTCTGAAGGGTGTGTTTCCTTTTCTCCACCTCTTCAAGTGCTGCTGGTACCCACCCACATCCAGAAACCTGGCACTTCTCAACAGCACTACAGGCTTGAGGAAGAGTGGCTGGAGAGCTGCTTGGCAGAAAAAGACCTGGGGGTGTTGGTCGACCGCCAACTGAATATGAGCCAGCAGTGTGCCCAGGTGACTAAGGCGGCCAACAGCATCCTGGCCTGTATCAGGAACAGTGTGAGGAGCAGGACTAGGGCAGTGATCATCCCCCTGTACGTGGCACTGGTGAGGCCCCACCTCAAGTACTGTGTCCAGTTCTGGGCCCCTCACTACAAGAAGAACATTGAGGTGCTGGAGGCTCCTCAGGCACAGTACCTGAACACACTCAACAGCCTCACCAGCAAGAAGTTCGTGTATTCGTTGTAGCAGAGGCAGGCAGTGGTGCAGTGACTGGCTTCATCAAAACCTGGACACAAGAGCTAGCGTGAGCAAACACACAACTTGCTCTTTGCATTGTTATCTTGCAATCTCTAAATTGCATTACTATGGAAATGAGACGGGCATCTCTGCAAGACTGAAAAATTGCAGGAAATTGTGAGTTGTTGGGAGAATTTATGTTGACTTCTTTAAAAACGGCTGTTTTAGAAATGACAGATACTGAAATTACATCGTATTGGGTTTGTGTGGTCAGATTTGCGGGCGGGCGGGAGTGGGAGGGAACTACAGGGGTGGCTCCTGTGAGAAGCTGAAGAAGCTTCTCCCATGTTCTATATCAGCGAAAAAGGAGGGGAGGAGGTGCTCCATGCACCAGAGCAGAGATTACCCTGCAGCCCATAGTAAAGACCATGGTGAAGCAGGCTGTCCCCCTGCAGCCCATGGAGGTTAACAGTGGAGCAGATATCCACCTGCAGCCCATGGAGGACCACACGCCAGAGCAGGTGGATGCCCGAAGGGGGCTGTCACCCCCTGTGGATTGGGCTCCTGGGAGGACCTGTGAACCTATGGAGAGAGAGGCCCATGCTGGCGCAGATTTGCTGTCAGGACTTGTGATCCCGTGGGTACCCAAGCTGTAGCAGTCTGTTCCTGAAGGACTGCACCCCGTGGAAAGGACCCACGATGGAGCAGTTCATGAAGAACTGCAGCCCGTGGGAAGGACTCATGTTGGAGAAGTTCATGGAGAACTGCCTCCTGTGGGAAGGACCCCCCACTGGTGCAGGGGAAGAGTGTGAAAAGTCCTCTCCCTGAGGAGGAAGGAGCATCAGAGACAATCTGTGACGAACTGACCGCAACCCCCATTCCCCTTCCCCCTGTGCCACTTGTGAGGAGGAGGGAGAGAAATGGGGAGTGAAGTTGAGCCCAGGAAGAAGGGAGGGGTGGGAGGGAAGGTGCTTTAAGATTTAGTTTTTATTTCTCATTACCCTACTCTGATTTGATTGGTAATACATTAAATTAATTTCCCTGAGTCGAGCCTGTTTTGCCTGTGACATTAATTGCTGAATGATGTCTCCCTGTCCTTATCTCAACCCACGAGCCTTTCGTTATATTTTCTCTCCCCTGTCCAGCTGAGGAGGGGAGTGACAGAGCAACTTTGGTGGGCACCTGGCATCCAGACAGCATTAACACACATGAACAATCCGTACGTGTACATTTGCATCTGAAGAATGTCAACTGGGGATTAACATTTTTAAAACATCATTTTCCGTCTTAAAAAGAGAGGAGCTCCAACTGTCTTTAAATCTAAGGCACATACTAATCTTTCCAGCACACACAATAATATTTGCTAATTACTTACTAGTTTTTCCACATTCCTCTAGAACTCCACTGCAAAGCAAAAGTTTTTGTGGGTGAAGCACCGCTGGAATATTAAGTGACTTAGGACAGAATATACTAGATGATTAAGAACATTTTCTTAATAGATATTTCCATTTCAAAGAAGGGATTCTGAATTTTTCCATACAATTTATTTGACTTGGTTGGAAAATAGATGGAGGAAAGAAAAGTCCTAGTGATGTCTAAGATACTCAGTCATTTCTCGTGTAATTTAAACATTAAAAATTGCATTGAAATTACAGAATCCAAAAAATGCCACAGAGCTTTAAAGTCAAATCATTCCTCTACTCCTTCCATCAGATCCTTTCACACTGGAGGCATTTTATTGTGTGAAGAAAAAAAAAACAACACCAAAACAGAGAAAGAAGCAATCTCATTTAAATTCGTATTATTATTGCTATGGGGGGCTCTGTGGATAGCAGCTGGGCATCGTTGCTATCAGCGCCAGGCAAACATCACAAAGGACAGTCATTGCCTCAACATCTTTATATTCAGGACAGCTAAGGCATCCAGAAAATAGCAGGAAAGGTGGCAAATACATATGCAGAAAAGCCCAGGAAATTTTCTGGACTCTCAGTTCAGCCCACCAGACTTCAGCCCAGGAAGACCACAGAGGAAAGCAGAAGGGCACTGAAAAAGTTCAACTAAAGAAAAGCCAATTTTCTGAGGACCAGCACTTGAGTGATCGAAATGAGCAACTTGAGTTTGTCTTGCAACAAGAATAAACAAAATTTTTTACCCATGTAGTAACCAAGCAGCAGCTGTAGAAGTGTCCCTGATCTCAGACTAATTTTTGGAGGAGAGACTGGAAAGGGACAGCATGTATGTATTTCCCTCACTGTTTCTCATCGAAGGACAGACTGGAAAGGGACAGCACGTATGTATTTCCCTCACTGTTTCTCATCGAAGGACCAAATTTCACTTGCATTCCTAGCTTATGGTGTGAAAACTGAAATGTAAACCCAGAAATATGCAGCACGCTCCAAAGCGCCTTGTCAATACATTACTCCCTACATCAGAACTGCAAAACTGTATCAGGACCAATGCTGTGGGAAGCGTCTCCTGGTTTTCTAGCAACAAAACAGACAAGAGGTAACATCAAAGTGCTTACATTGCAGCCTGTCTTACAGATAGTGCAAAAGGCACACAGGCAAAGTTCCTCTCGACATCATTCTACAACATCAGAGGACACACTTTAAAAGTTCAATTTATTTATTGAGATCACGGTTAATGTAAGTATTCAAATATGAGAGGCCAATTACTCCAACCTTTGTGCAAAAAATAAGGTTTTTGTTTTCCCACATGTATTTAGTGAATGATAGTCATAGTGGGAAGATGCAGCCTTTGCAATGTCCTATGATGTCACTATTGGGATTATTGCAATAGACGTGGAAGAAATGTGATTGGCCAAGTAACTCCCGAAAGCAAGGATTAAAGTAGTAGAACAAGTTATTTTCACAGGCTCTGCTAAGCATTCAAATTCCAAGTGTCCCATTGTTTATAGCAAAGAGCATAACAAGAAGAAATGTGACATAAACATTAATCTACCCAGGTGACTGTGATTGACAATAAGCTGGTGAAGGACAGCCCCGTAAATGGATATATGAAGAGACCACAAAATTAATTCCTTTTGTGATATAATCCGGACTCTAAACTACAGCAGAAATGCTAATACATTAATCTAGGTCTCTAATGTCACCATTCTAATTTAATACATTACTAGGGAGACAAATCTCTGAATACATCCTGCAAAAATAGTGTGCATTGTTATGATTTTCTTAATAAACCATGGAAAATTAAGATAGGCATTGCTAGAAGGCTCATATCCTAACGTAAATGCATTTTATTGTTTTGTTGGATGTAATGCTATACACATATACAGACAAGTTATGATATTACACTAATTTTTGCAGACAGCCTTGAGACAGTTGACAAACTACAAACGTAATGTGCTGTCTGATCCCGTCCCTTCTCAATGCAGCTCTTCAGCATGAAGTATAGCAGGGCTGACGCAGGACCAGCAAAGGACATTTTTAGCTGAAGCAGCAGGGTGGAAGATGGCAATTTGCCTTTGTGTTGATGCAGCTGCAGGGTGGCAAGTGTGGGTGGCAGAGGACAAGTGTTCAGTCACAAGCTGCTCGCTGCCTCTTGGGAGAACACCACTCAGACCCTTACAGCAGGGACAGACAGAAAGTTGCAGGACAGATCACGTTTCTGTTTTAGGCTCTCACACAGCAGCTCTTTTCTCTGCTCAATCCACTGGTGTAGTAGGAAACTGCTGCTCATCCTAATTTTACACTTAAAAAGTAGAGAAATGCTTTTGCTGATTCCAAAACATGATGCCAAGAAAACTGCTGGGCTCCTGGGCAGGTCTTCTCCATGGTTGGGTGCTCCAGAACGGCTGAACTCTGATACAAGAAAACCTACCTTGGAGCAGGGAACACTGAAAGTTACAGCCTGGGGATGGGGTCAACCCACTAACACCCAGCAGCAGCATTTTATTTAATCCCACAGCCCTCCTAGTTTGACAGTGCCAGACAATGAAACAGGAAACATCCTGGTGTTACCATACAAATCCATGGCGCCTTGAATACTGCAAGTAGAACTTGACTCACATGCCAAAAAATTACAGTAGGTCTGGACAAGGTATAAAGGAGGATAGCAAAAATGGGTAAAAGAGTGAAACGGCTTCTATGTAGAGAGGGACTTGAAAAGAATAGGGCTTCAGCCTGGAAAATACAATATGGTAGATGTCTATAAAATCGTAAGCAGCATGGAGAAGGGTATAGGGAATGACTGCTCAGCATTTTTTGATGCAAAAACTCAAGGCCATCAAATGAAGTAAAAACCAATTAAGTTCAAGAGCAGACCAAAAGAGGTACTTCTTCACAAGATGTATGGTCGAGCTGTGGAGCTAAGCCACAGGATACTACAGATGCCAAAACCTTTCTTGGAATTTGAAAAATTAACAGAAGAAAATTCCTTCTCAGGTATCGAAAGACAGAGATGCTACCTGTGGCTCAGAAAATCCCTCAGCTACAGACCAGCAGAAGTGGAGGAGCTTCATGACCTGCCCAAGCACCCTGAGGAATCTGGCTGCATCAGTCTGACCCAGACTGCCATTGCAATCTGATGAGGGATGCTTCTCTGCCACCACACTGAACAATATTTGACTCTCTATGCGTGTCTGAGCCTCAGCTCATATGGAAAATGGACAGCTTGCCTATAGAGCTGTAATAAGTCACCATCCTGCTATGTGTGATCCATTTGCACGTGGAACAGCAAAGCCCCACTCAAGGGCAGCGCTGAGAAGTCAGCACATACTATGTGGTATAAATCACAGCACCGAGAATGCTACCATCCCCAAAAAAGAATCAACAGACCTCCATCTCTAGCTCAAAGAAAAGACCCATCCAACTGTTAATAGCACATTTAGGCTCATTTGCCAATAGGGGCTCATCAGTCCAGTGACGGATGCAGGGAACGTATTTTGGGAGGAAGCAGGCTCTGCCCTAAGCAGAAGGCAGCTGCACTCATGCTGCCCATTTGCCTCCCTGAGGCTCATTTTAGGCCGAGCTCACGTCCCTAGGAAGGGATGACAGGGCAAGCTACGGCAAAGGCAGGCACCACCCTCTTTGCGCTGGTCCCCCCCCGGTCCCGGGGACAAAGCATCTCACTGCAGAGCAGCCCCAGACAGGGGTTAAGGCTCAGAGCAGAGCCTGGATTTGTGCAAATCTAATGTTTGTCCAGTTGCATACATGCACCCCTTCTGCCCTTAGGTTCCCAAGTTCAGGAGTTGCAGCATTGGAGAGATCTGCCCTTAAGACAAATGTATGGTGCATGACCACTGTAATGTTTCCCTTCGCAATAGCAGTACTTTCAAGATGGTTTTTTTTCCCCCCTTTGGAGGTGTAGCTCTTTCAATTGCAAACATTGTTCACTTTAGGTGAACTTTCTTTTTCCCAGAAAGGAAAGAAAAGCTTTTGTGTAAATAGGCGCATGAACTTGTTTTCTTTGGAAAATATTGAGATCATCCTGGAGAATGCAGATCCACCACAGCACCTCCTGACTAATGCAGCAATGCACTTATTAGGGGAAAAATTCCACAGCCTTCCCAGAAATGCCACTAACTAGTACCCAGAAATAAACCAGGGGCAGCAGCACCTCTCAAGCAGTACCATGTGTAGAGCACCCAAAAGAAACAAGGATGAGGAAAAGGGCAGAATGGGTGGTATCTATGAACTGCTCTTCCTGGATACTGGAGCATAGTACAACCCCTAAATTAGGGATTATTTCATTCAAAACAAAATGGATTTATATTTTTGTGTCTACATGTTTGTATATACCAGTGAACTTAAGTTGAAAAAACTCAGAGCAATATATTGCAACTCAGATGTCAGCCTTCGGCTGTTTGCAGTGTTCGCAGTAAGTATCCCTTTAAACGCGATGCTGCTAACTCTGTTCTACTGCAGCCTCATGACTGCTCTTCTCCAGGGTAGATGGACTCAAATCCAAAAGGTTCACTGCTGAGCACCACAGAGGTCCTCACAGTATGGGACAGTGGCCATGCAGTGTAAGGTAACAGACTGATACCTGTTTTTATCATGTGCAGTGAGGAAATGCAGAAAGGATTCCCCTAAAGAGCAAACCTGCTGCATTCGGGTAGCGCAAATCTGGCTTTGCAGAGCCAAACTCTAGCACACAGCTGGCTGTGAAGCACCACAAGAAGTCAGGACTTCCCCCCTTCCATACACAAAGATACAGCTGCCAAAGAATTAATCCGCACTTGGTTTTGCCTTCTTTGACCAAATGCTGTGCTGCCATACTGCACAGATTTCAAGTCAGCAGGGCAGGTTTGATCTTTGCCAATGCTATGGCAGGTTTGATTTATTCTCAGCTATAATACACACTCGGACTGTGGCTTCTGGCAGCTTGCTTTATTTCCAGATCAATGAGAAGTTATTATTGTGGAGAAACAGACTTGGGGAGTGGATCTCATTCACCCTCGGGCACAGAAGCCCCAGATTATTCACACGTAGACAACTCTCTCTGAGTTGTCTTAGGAGCGTAATGGCTGAGTTTTAGGAAAACTTCTAAAACTGATGCCGGGCCTGGAGCTGAGCCTGTTGCAGGGGGTCACTCAGATGGATCTGCCCCTCCATGAGGACAGCTCAGATAGCACCAGGCATCTCAAACAGTGCTACATGTCTATACAGAGGCAACCAGATTACAGCTGGTTATACATCTGAAAAATTTAACTTAAATACAGAAAAGCAGCAGCTATCTTTCTTTTCTCCTGTGCTTTATCTAGATCCTTTCTGGACCCATTGTATACACCTGTGGCATAAGAATCCCTTTCAAGAGCCAACAAGGTGCAGAGCTCATTGAAGTTTGCAAAGGTGACTGCAAAACAATTAAGGGCTATCCAAAACTGACTCTTGGGGGTTATCTCAGGTGGATGGACTTTAATAATAAGTGTATAATTCAAAGCACCTGGATTTTCTGTCACCTTATGGGCTCCAAAGTATAAGAGAGAAAAAGATGTGGTAGCAGACATGTAGGGGAAAAAAAAAAATAAAAATCTGTATTTCTACTTTGTGGTAGACTCCAGTAATTTCAGCATTCCTTTTCTATTCAGAAGAAAGTGTTGAAGTTTGGAATATAATATGAGCAAAAAGTCTCAAATGTTTCATTTGGGGCTGAAACATTTAATCCAACTTCCAAATGTTTATCTGCCAGCATACAAAATAGAGAAGGGTCTCCTAAACTGAACAGCACTGAAAAAAAAAATAAAAATCAAGATTTTTACTTGCTGGAAATCTGTCCTGAAGGAAGACTTTTTTGGACAGATATGTGAAAAAATATGCTTCTCAGAGGGCTTCTTTGAGAATCAATTTTAGATAAACACTATGAAACCACAAGTAGCATGATAAACATACATGCCATGTTTCTTCACCCAGCTGCAGCTGGGAAGCCAAGCAATAAATACTATTTATTTGTTTTAATAGTATGCTTAGTGAAAGTATTACCAATATTTCCTAAGCTTAAAATCATCCATGAATGTATTTTACCATGAGGCTCAGCATTTTCATAGTAATTTACAACTTTAAAAGGGTAAACTCTATTGCTCTCTGTCAAAGCAACAACTGGGTAAGTGCAGAACGTTACCATATGAAGCATGATGAAATTTATTGCTGCAGTCATTAGTACATATTGATTTTGTTTATAACAACCCAAGGGGAATACTAAAGCTATTATGCCTGTGCTGGGCTCTCTCTCGCTCTCTGACAGGACGCAGACATGGCAATGCCAGCTTGCAAACTGCCACTGCTGCTCGCTTTTCTCCAAGGACGGGTTTTCGCGAGAGATCAGCATTGCTCCTTTGCTAAACACATCAGGTTTTGCTCCATTTTGTGGCTACTCCATGCATAGCTTCATTTTTAAGAATTTGCAGCTCTCAGACAGCCTAGGCAGCACAAATACTGATTTGTTATTAGTCAACACATGATTAAATCATATCCACTCCGTATTACAGATTATTGTCACAATTTAAATCAGGTTTTGGGTCACTTTACAGCGTTAAGAGTCCCACACCTAGCCTTGAATCACAGCTACTAATAGAAGAACTGGTTGACGTTCTCTTAAAGTTATTTAATTATTTCTGCAAAGTACAAGTAAAAAGACTTTTGCACAGGAAAATCTGAAGCAAAATGTGTTTTCTTGTTTGACTTGTGTGGCAAAGCACCGTTTTAGACAGATGCTGACTTAATTTTTAACTGATCAAAGACATAACATTTCATATTTGTGTAGGAAAACTAAGTATGAAATTCAATTTAAAGAATCAGAGAGTTGCATTTCAATATTTAATTTAAAAAATAGTTAATTATTTTCATTTTGCAATTATGACAAAAGAGATGCTGAAAAAGTATTTCCCATATTCACATGATTTTAAACATTGAGGGTAGCTCAGAAATTTCCCCTAATTAACCTGAAAAGACTGATACAATTATTTCATTCTGGTCTTTCTACCATTTTTACTTAAAAGGTATTTCCTTAATTGAACAGAAAAGCAATTTCAGTCTTAATCACATCAGTCCACGGAGTGGAGCATTATGAAAAAGAAATTGCTGATATAACAAGCAAGAAAAGGGGAAGTTACCAAGCTTGTGACTGCAGGGCCAGCTTAGGAATCACCTTCCTCCACACAAACTCAGCAGTTGGGAGGCTACAGATGCACTTCTCAAGCTTTGGAGTTGCAAAAAAAAAAAAAAAAAAAATACTTCGAGGTGTGCATTTTGCTTTTTCAGCCCCATTATGCTAGAAGAGTGATGTAACACAGGCCAATCCACAGATGCACCACCCTGCTAGTAAGGGTCAAGAATGGGGTAAGCACAGGAGAGCTATTGACTCCAGCTGGCACAGCAGAAGTCACCAGCAACGCCAAACAGCATGGACCCAAAGAGGAGAAAATATGTCCAGAAAGCAGACCTTTGCAGTTAAGGTAGTCCCATCCTCACAGATAAAAGAATACTTGTTGTGCTCGGTTCCCTCTCTCCATCAGGTCCGTCCCTTGCAAGTTTTCCAACACAGACTTCTGTTGCAATACCTTCCCTTTTCAGAGAGAAAAAACAGCTTATGAAACCGGCCAACAGCTGCTTGCATTGGATGGTTTGTGGTGGATGGCCTTCATGCAAAAAAAAAAAAACACCTCTGCCTCAAACCCCTCAAGGTACTTCACTTACTCTCCTATAAGCGCTCCTTTTATTTCTCTTAGCGCAAAGAGCATGTTATTAGTGATCATTAGTTCAAACCGTCATGTCTGCCCCCACTGTGGCTATTGCAAGAGTTCATTAGAGGGCACTAGGATGAGAGATCACAGAAAATTTTAAATAAATAAAAATATAAAGTCACAGCAAATGCACAATTACTTTTAATAGACTGCCCCTTCCCACCACTCCTGTGTGCATAGTCTTGGTACTCACCACATTACTCCAGCAGCAGGCACAAGGAGCCACGTCACACAAGCAGCCCAGAACACTGCCTTTGGGCAGTTTCCACCTCACGCTCTTAGGTTGGCTTATCTCACTACACAGAGCTATTTCTTATATATTTCTATGGAGGTCACAGGAACCTCAACTCACAAGGCAGAAACTCAGTTTATACAACCTTAGGTAGCTGAAAAAGCTCATCACTGGCAGCCAATGGTTGCAATTCATGCTCTATTTTGTTCCTTTCTTTGGGTTTTTTCCCCTCACTATGCAGCAGCACAAGCAAGGACCAACAGCTTGCAACAGGAACTGTGCAACAACCATGATATGATGTCTCCACAGGGATCTAACTCGGCACCCACGTGTGAGTAAATACATCCCTTTGAATCAGTGCTCCGGTGAGGATCAGCTAACACAGTGGTGTACTTTCCCCACCTTCCCATTTTAAATCATAGTTGAGCATTTTTCTGTACTCTCCCAGGGAGCATCATGCAGCAATGAAACTGGCCACAGCACACAGAGCTACAGGTACAAGGGGCAGGTACCTGAGGGAATGGAAACTACAACCTGCGGAGCAAGCAATCATTTTAAGCCCTGCTTTTAAGGCCAGGCTAATCTCTGTCCCTTGCTTCACGCACATCATTTCTTTACTGGGGGTGTTCAGGACAGGCCATAACCACTGGGACATTTGAGATCAGTCTGACAAAGTGTCCTTAGGGCACACGCCTTCCCACAGAGCACATTTTCCTACAGATCAACCAGCATCCTCAAGGGAATAACAAACACGGGCACCACTGGGAAGTTATTTGACTCAGTACATTTGTGACAGCATGTGCACAGCTACATCATGCCTCTCTGCTTGGAAAATAAAATTGCGTTACCCATCACTCAGAAGATTTTAATTTTCCATCCATCTTCCCAGATGTATTTCCTCTTTTTTTTTTGGTGTGTGTGTGTGTGTTTTGGTATTGTTTGGGGTTGGAGGTTTTTTGTTTTGTTTTCCCTCATTTGCTCTCAGTCTTCCCTTGCGCACAGCAGCCGGCTGCTGGACACTCAAAATCCCTCATGAAGTCACTAAGTAATGTCACCACTTACTGCTTTCCACCTGCAGTCCCATCACCACTAATTACAGCTTCCATAAATTAGTTCATTGGTGACATCTAAATGAAGCCATTTACAAATTGCAGTAATGCCGAGCAGCCCAGCTCCTCAATACGGGTAACGACTACATGTAAACATCATCAGACTGCACAGGAGGGATGATGTGCTGAATTCGCCATTGTTACTGTCCAGCCAGGAGGGCATGGATTTAATTTTATCTCATGCATATAGGATTTGTCCATGCTGCTCAAAGCAGAGAAGGAGTGCTTGGATTGCCAGTGCTCCCTGCATTCGCTACAAACCAACGGAATGGGGAAAAAGCATCATGGAATTGGAAAGCTTCACTTCCTTGGAGAAAGCATTTAGCCTATCTGTTCTTAAGCACAGAAACTGGGGTTTTACCAGTCTTGCTTACAAACAATGCTCCCCTACAACATCAAGATGCCTCTGAGGGTAAAAGCACAACTCAGGATAAAAGGTATCACCTTGTAACCAGAAAGCAGCGTAGGCAGAGAAAAAACACTATTTTGCAGCCTCCCTGTAAGATCTGGCACAGAACTGGAGGCCTCGATCAACGCAGACTTCTCCAAGCAGCCATCAAGATGCAAGAAAATGTTCATGCCTTTCATGCCTCAAAAGTCAAATTGATCAATACATCTCAAAATACCTCCTTCCATGAGCCACTGAATGAAATCACTGGATTCCCCAACACTTCCTTCCACAGCACCTGCAAGAGAGGCACCCACCCCTGCATCACTTTGGGGCAAACATGCTTAGGTCATCCTACCTACCCTGCCCAAGCAGCAACAGCCGCTGTCGGCTGCACAGCCTGGGGAGCAGCACCACGCGGCAGCACAAAGGCCAGTTAACATTCAGACAACCGTCAGGGGAAACTTTGCCCCAAGCCACCTCATGCTGCGGCTAGACTGTGCTGCAGAGACGCAAACTTGCATTGCTAGCGGTGGGGCATCCTGGGACTAGCAGGGAAGGTCTTGCACCCTGGCCACAAAGGCTTCAATACCATATTCCCAGCCAGCTAAAGCATGTGAAATGAAACCGAGCCTTTATATAGCAGGACTGGCAAGCACAGGACAAAGACCTGCAGTTTTTCCCCCTGAAAGCCAGAATTAATTTTGTAAGCATTTGCTGCTTTAAACGCACCCTCCACAATCCAGAGCATCGAAACAGAATAATCACTAGGTAGTCATTCTGGAAATACCCACACCATAGATCTTCAGTGAAAGCATGGTACAAAGAGCAAGACAAAAAATAAATTTTAAAAAACCCCAAACACTAGTTTTGCCATGGCTGCTGCTGTAAGAGTTTTAAGTAAGGTACTTTTTGAAAACAGCTCTTCCAAGTGCATTGATTGTTTCTTGCTTGCAGAAAATCCCGAGTTAGGGCTCCCATTGATTTATGTCACATTTAAAAGTGTAGTTCTCTTGAGTTATTCCACTACATTTCAAGCCAAGCAATTAATTCTTGTTTTTTTTAAAAACTATCTAGTGCATAGAAAGTTTCTGGAGCGACACACAGCACTATAGAAATGAGTCTCTTAGAAAGATGCTGAGCATTCCTGTGCCAACATATTTCACAGATTGAACTGCTCCGATATTAGCAGCCTTTGTAGCACATGCACGCATGCATACGACGCATCTGGAACATTGTGTCACTTTGGTGGCATTTAGACGGGTAGCGCAAGAAACTTGTTGACAGTCAGTCTGAAAGCACATCCTTGTCACCTGTCACATAAGCACTTTACATGCAGAGGTAACCCAGATAAGAAGGGGTTAATTGTTTGACCACGTGGATACAGGAACATTATTCTCTCCCTTTCAGTTAAAACTTGATAGGAAAAAAGAATTACAGGCAATATACTCTAGCAGCTGAAATACCAATACCTGCATGTGCTGTTAGCGGGGAGGGAACCTGCAGCTCCCTGCAATAGTTTGTCTGCCATTCTCACCATCACCATCTGCAAGAGTTTTCCGTGTTAAACATCCCATCTTATATATTTATTTAAATGCTAAAGGGAGCTTTTTCCACCACTTCAAATCCGGGCTTAAGCACGGGAGCATAAAGCACATGTACGCTCACCTTGGCCAAAAGTGCTCCCTTAGCTTTTTTTTTGCCAGGCACGTTCTTCATGAGTGGTCAGGTACAAGGAGCTGGCTATAAGCTGCATGGAACATGGAGGCAGCATCATCCTTAGCCCTGAGTTTCAAACTACGGAGAGTTCAGAGAGCAGCCACAAGTATAGTTGCATAAGCCATCATCTTTTCCCAATGCTTACCACAAGGTATGAAATGCAGAGTCATTTTCAGCATTAATTGGCTCCCTGAGCCAAGGACAACAGCTGCATTGGGGTAAGCGCCTATGGCACATCCAAAAGCGAATCCACAACCACTCAGGACACGGCATATCAGCCACCCAAAGACATACTGTAGCAGTCAGTCTTTTCCTAAGGACGTTTACCATCCTCCACATGCCTAACAAACAGCAGCATATAAAGAAACCAAATCTCCCTCCATCCAGCCTGGTTTCATCAATACAAACACCTCACTTCTGTGGGATGGCTGCATGTATAATGGGTTAGTGCCAGGCTAACTATTAATGCACTCATTAGCACTTACACAGGACCCACTCCACAATCAAAGTTATTGGAACTTCATTATGTGATTGTTATGCAAAGAAACCCACCAAACAAAACCCCACCAAAAAAACCAAAAGCTCATGAAAATACAAAGGTGACCAAGGTCAGGGGACAGCCCAGATCAGCCTGACACAAAAAAACAGCATTTTGCTGAGGAGGTTTCAGCCCAGCCACGCCATGTCACATGCTGCAGGTTAGCTCTGGATGCTGGAGCTATGCGTGCGTGTGCTTTGAGGTAAAGCCTAAGGAACATGGATGCTGCCAGAAAAGAGGAGGGGTCTACTAACCTAACCCCTCTGGATAAAGGTGGCACTCGGGGCACAGGGAGGGGAACAGCTCCACACTCCCACTGCACAGGGACTGTGAGTACGAAAGGAAAAACAACACAAAAGCTCAGCAGCCTCCTCACCCCCATCCCAGCTAAGCATTTCCCTATATCCTCCACACCATGGGCAGCTCTCACAGCACTGAGACCCAGCTCCAGACACATTTGCAGGACCACCCTCAAAAGTCCTGCTGCAGGGCAAAGCAAAGGCAAGACAGGCTGCTGTGGCAGCTGCTGCTCCCCCATTTCATATCAAACACAGCAAGATACAGTCTTTCCAATTAAGATACAGTAATAAAGAAGGTCAAATTCCTTTCTAATACAGCCAGCAAGCCCAAGAAGCACATACCTGCTTCACTTCAAGGAACTCCAGGAATATCCAAATCATCCCTCTGCAGCCAAAGCACTCATCCAATATCTTTTCATCCTATCCAGCTCCTCACAGCTGCTGCCCCAGCCCCACAGCTCCCATCTTCCCCAGGTGTAACAAGCTCTGCATTGCACAGCTGCAGCTTATGGAGCTGACGGCACCAGCACCTCTGACACCTGTGGCTGTGATTTTACAGCCCCCACTGACATCACTGCACCTGGAAACCCAAACGAAACCCAGGCCAAAAACTTCCAAACCAGACCCCACGATAAAACCCACAAAGCTTACTTTTTTGACTGTGACTACATGGCAATGTCATGATTTGAGACATGTTAAAAATCTCAGGCCGGGCAGTGGTTCTTCAGACCATGATTTTCATGTTTCCCTGCTGAATAGCTAAAAAAACTCTAGTGTTTTCCCAGTAAGGAGGCTTTTTTTCAAAGGCTACCCTGGCTGAATATCTTCTTTATTTAAGAGTTCATCAAGGATTCTCTTAAATTTGCCTTTTATGTTCATATTTTTAAAGCTTTTATTTGCAGCTACAGTATCTAGAAACATGTATTTTATTTATTTGCTTATTTTGAGTGCTGGATTCCTCTCCAATTACAGGGAACCCTGCAGTTGCAGGGCTCCAGCAGGCTTTCAGAAAAGCAGCAAATACCATGAGAGTGTGAGAGCTGGCAAGACTGCAGATCTGTCACAGCAATGACAGGTTTTTCCTCTGTGATTGTAATACAATTCATGCAGTTACATAAAGGATTAATTTTACTTGTTGTTTTTTAATTTGTTCATTAGAAATAAGCCTGGAAATTCAGCTGTAGGCAGATACAGGAGCTAGGACAGGATTGCTGTTCTTTTCATCAATGCTGCACAGCCAAGGAGGCCTGTTGAGCTCAGCACAGCTCTTTCCACTAGAGAGCAAGTCATAGGACTGTGCTCCTTAATCTGCCCTGTTTTTGGTTATTGCCTCAACATTTCTGAGGATCCTGATGGATGGATGCAGCTTTGATGTTGCAGTTCAAAATACTTTCACCCACAGGGGCCTGTACCTCCAGGAGCAGAAAGAAACCTGCTCCGAGACCTCAGTCCTTGAGTATAAACCCTCCATCTTTGTTTCAAGCACTGGCAAATGCATCTCTACACCGAGACACAGGACTGTGACCTGGGGCACCTGGGACATGGGTATGTGTCCTCCTTGGCAACTGCATGCAAGTAGAAAAAGGCATGACAACTAACGCAGCCTTCCTTCCAATCACACAAAATACATATATGTTTGCTTTCCCCTTTAAATTCAGATTTTCATGCTGAGAAGGGTGAAAAAAGGACATGTTTCAAGAGGACGTCCTCCTGTCTGTGGGCAACGGGAAAGCCTTTTGCAAAGAAGAGCAAAGTCTGTCAGCAAAGCTTCCCTTTGAATTATGCCAACATACTTCTTGCCTTTTATTCCTGAGCCCTTCAGCCAATGTGGTGGCACCTCTGGGAAAAAATATAAATTTAATTTTTTCCCAAGACTGTTTTGCCAGTGACTGTAACTGGTAAGCAATCTCCCTGTCTTTATCTCAACTCGTGAGCTTTTTTTTCGCCTCAGTTCCCTCCTCATCCTGTTGGGGAGTGAAGTGAGTGAGCGGCTGGGCGGGCACCTGGCAGCCAGCCACCACCAACATGCCACACCGGCATCACAACCACAACACCACAAAGAGAGGATTCAGAAGGAGCTCCCAAGTGTGGACAAAAAAAAACTAGTCTAAGAACAAGTCAGTGACAAAATCTGGCGGTTTACCAGTTGCAGGGACATTTGCACTTGTGGCCCCACTGGCGGAGAGCTAACTGCAGACTTGCTCTCTGGTTCTTATTTGTAAGGAGGCCAGCATCACTTTTCTTTTGCACGTGTTGTTGGGGGACAGGAGTGCAGCTTGACTTACCACCTTACTCTAAATTCCAGGACTGTAGAATAAAAATCATTTGCTGTTAGTCAACCAAAGCTGTCTTTTCTCTCTCTCTATTGATTACTCCTGAATAATCAATTGACATTTGGCACAGTCTTATTTATAATAATTCAAGTCAGCAGCAACATAATTTAGAAACTGGCTACTAGGCATGTGTTGGTAATGAATCGAATCCACGGATAATTCAAATTCATAGACTAAAAAATTACATTTAAATAATGTTAAGGTTGTGACAACCTGACAAAAGACTGCAAATTCAATGTGAAAACTTTTCCTCCCTCTGTGGCTGAGGGGAAACCTGGAGAAGACATGAGAAGGGACTGGCATTTTCTGCCTCCCCCATGATTATGCAACACCTTTGGGTTCATAGCTAGGTGACACAGAATCATAGAATAGTTTGGGGTGGAAAGGACCGTTAAAGATCATCTAGCCCACCTCCACCCTGCAAAGAGCAGGGATATCTTCAACTAGATCAGGTTGCTCAGAGCCCCATCCAAACTGACCTTGAATGTTTCCAGGGATGGGGCATTCTACCACCTCTCTGGGCAACTTGTTCCAGTGTTTCACCACCCTCATTGTAAAAAATCTCTTCCTTATATCTAGTCTAAATCTTCCCTCTTTTAGTTTAAAGCCATTATCTTGTCATATCACAACAGGCCCTGCTAAAAAGTTTGTCCCCATCTTTCCTGTAGGCCCTCCTTAAGTACTGAAAGGCCACAATAGGGTCCCCCAGAGCCTTCTCTTCTCCAGGCTGAACAATCCCGACTCTCTCAGCCTGTCCTCGCAGGAGAGGTGTTCCATCCCTCTGATCATTTCTGTGGCCATCCTCTGGACCTCCTCCAACGGTCCATGTCCTTCTTATGTTGGGGGCCACAGAGCTGGACGCAGTACTCCAGGTGGGGTCTCAAGAGAGCTGAGTAGAGGGGCAGAATCACCTCCCTCAACCTGCTGGCTACACTTCTTTTGATGCAGCCCAGGATGCGGTTGGCTTTCTGGGCTGCGAGCAACATCACCCTTGTGTTGAGCTGAACTGCAGCCCTCCTCCTTGTTCATTTATTTGCAGTGGTGTCATTTTATCCCATACCAGGGAATAGATGTATACTTCTACACAACAGATAGATTGCTTCTTGGCCTGGTACGTAGACAATACAGTGTGGTGTGTAAACCTCCCCTAGTTTTGCAGATTATGGAGCTGTGGTGTGTTTATCCGGCTGTTGTGCAGAAGCAGGAGAGACCAAAGCCCCCAGCCATTCCCTGCTGGGCTTGAAGCTCCCACTAACACCCAGCTCCTGTTGCAACCCCAGAAATGGCCTTTTTCTCCTTGTTGCACCCTGTGCCAAATTTTACTGTGAACAGAGCCTGAATCTAGCATGGAGGGTTACCCTTAAACCTGCAACAGGAGACACATGGAAATTGTACGTAGCTTCACGCTCCTTAAACCTCTCCTTAAACAGCTGCTTAATCTGCTCACTTTCTCATTGGATTTAAAAGTCACAGAAACCCATCTGGATGGCTGGGCGTACCTACAGCCAGTCCCAGAAGGACAGGTACTCCCAAGAATCAGGCGCTGCCTGAGACCACCAGCCCTTAACAGTCCTCCATCACTGTGTGCTGAGGTGAGTTTGTGTTTTTGAATTATCACAGTGCAGGACAAGATATTTCTGTTTACTCTAAAGTCATTCCAACAAGTTAGTATTTCTCCAAATGGAAACCACAGGGAGTGCTAGAAAGCGAATATAGTTTTTGGTTTTTTTTCAGTGGGATTAAATAGCTAACACTTCATTAAAGCCACTGTGCGGCCAGGTCAAAGTGTCGGAGTAGCCTGGCTGGCAGAAGCACTCACCCCAAAGCAGCAGCACCCAGGGCTCTCCACTCCTGCTCTGAAGATATGCCTGAGACCAGGTTATTGGCACCCAAGCTCACAGAAGTGCACAATCCACAAGCATATCTTCTGTGAAAGAACTGTGTTTTTCTAACAAAAATCCTCCCTGCAGCCTTCAAGAGGCTCTTCCCCCTTGGAGGGTCAGAGCCAGAGACTTCAGGCTAAATGAAATCCTCTCCCCTTCCCACATGAATGGGACTGGCCCTTGAGTTTCAAACCCACAGCACCATCCTCTCCCTACCTGCCCTTTTAAGACTGAACTACACAGATAAACACATTAAATGAATTATTAGACATCTCAGGTATTCAGCAGTGGGTTGACAAAAGGCAGCCCTTCATGGTAACCTATCATATATATTTTTTTTATATATATATATATATATAGCCACCAAAAAAAACCAGAGAAAGCTTATGGCTGTGTGCTGGATTGCAAACACTATGGGCTTTGCAGTGGAATTTCAATTATGGGAAAATGCACTGTCAAGCCCTCATTCAAACCCTTAATTACCAGCGCTTAACCACCACATACTATTGAAGGAAACTATAATTCACTTTGAAAAAGACCTGGTTTATACCTATAATTAAATTAATCATAATTAATTCCAACAGCTACTGCTATAACTATTGAACAAGAGAAATATTAAAGAAATGCATTGTCAGGGATTGCTTACAGCACTGCTATGGTGGAAAAACAAGTGCGCTGCTCCAGGTTTCCCATCAGTTCTGCATTCAGGTATTTAGCAAAGGACACTGAACTTTATTTTCATTTCACTCTTGTTTTTTAATGTGCCCTTCTCCCCAGCCTAAGCCACATCCAGATCTTGGACATTTACTAGGTAATATTTCTAAGATCTGGCTTCTCCTGTCTGCCTAGCAAGTTCATCTTTTGCTGGAGCTATTCGGTATCCCTTCTGCCAAATCCAAATGCTGCCAAGGGACCATCTTTCCAGCCTGTTGCTTGAAGTAACATTGCTTCCCCTCGGCACCCTTCAGCTGGACCCCTAATCTTATGCACAAGAACCTTTCCCGCTGCCTATAAGGCATTCCATCCTCTGCTGCGGCCTGGCCTCTTTCCCTGACTGTGGAAAATAGTAACTTTCCCTCCACCTACTGCTGCCTTACTGCCTCTGCTGCAATTTTCTGTGAATTCTTGACATCCTCTCTGCAGTTTCTGAGCAACACCGGGAAAGGCTAACTGCGAGGAAAACCCAGGCAGGAGGAAAGCTCTCAGGGAGCAGCAATCAGGGCTGGGGGTATGTAATCAGGGAAAAGAGGGTGGAGAGAAGTCGCAGCTTCTTCTCTTTCTTTAAGCAAAATGACAGACACACTGAAGGGAAGGGAAATACTCCCCTACAAATTCTGGGTTATATGGCAGTGTGGTGCACTAAGAGATTATAGCATTTTATTGCGGAGTACTGTTAAACGGCAGGAGGCTTTTCAAGCATCAGTGTCAAATATTGTGTAATCTGCTAAGTAATAAACTATTAAAAGAATACAGGGTACATCATATTTCTTGACTTGCACAGTTTGCTCATTGGCTTTTATATATGTCTGCTTTCTAATTTCACCGTCAGAATACATCAAGCTGCTTTTATTCCTTCTTTTCACAGGGCTGGCTTGTTTTTGCTTTGTGTTTGAAAGGCAGCTCCTTTTAACTGTACGGGTTCATATCCCTTAGCAGCCTTCAAACAAATCCAAATCTTTGGGGCTTTCAGTACATCATCAGCCGGCAGAGCTGCCTGCGTTGTTTCTTCTTCCTTGTAGCCCTGCACATTGCTCCGCTGGCTTCACCTGCAGTGAAACCAAAATGTTATTTGTTCTCTCATGATTTCCAGGTGCCCCTTCTGCTCTACGAATGGTCTCCCTACGAAAACATATGTGTCTGAATTTTTTAGCAAGGTCAAAGAAAGGACATTTGGTGCTTTAAGACCATCTTGCAGGGCAGACTTAAACAAACTTCTCTTATTTGAAGATGTGATTATTCATTAATGACAAATTAAAGATGAGCTGAGATCCCTCACTTGATAAAGGCCTGAATTGCTCTCCTGAGAAGCAGCTACAACCTGAAGTCCCTGCCAGAGCTCTTCCATATTTCACTAGTAGAAGGATTTCTACAGTTGACAGGGAAAACAGTATGTAAAAAACCTCCGGTAATTTAAAGGAGAACTTGTCTCAAATGTCACGTTTGTCCCAGTATCACCATCTTGTTGTTTCCATAACATTCTGCCCTCTGCAGACACTTACTTTGCCTAAACCCATAAATTTCAACAGCCTTTGTTGAACATACCGGGGGGGTGAAGGGGAGGTGTGTCATTGCTTTTTTTCCCCCAGATTGGGACCTTTTTATTCCGTCTGCTGAGACAATCCCCAGTCAAAAACTTGGACACACAAGTTTCAGAATCAGATGGTTTTCATCTTTGATACGACTCGGCAATACACTGCAAAAATGAAATGTCCCCTCCAAAACTGTTACCCTCCAGAAAGCCTTGCTATCCACACATACTATGCTAATCCTACTCAGAAATGCAGAGAAGCAGGCAAAACAAGAGTCTTTCTTTTTGGAAGTTTTTCTCTTTGAATGCTTTCTTTAATGTTTTATGTTGTAGCTTCTCTTTCTATTGCACTTATTACTACCATATCTTGAACAGACCCTGCAAGTGAAGCCTCTAAGTTGATTACAAAAAAAAATCTCCTAAGAAACACGTTTGCTCATTTCTTCTGGTCCCTCCAAGACTGTTATCTGGGTGAACAGAGCCTAACCTGACTCAAGACACCCTGCAGGTATTTGTACAAACCAATGAGTGAACTGCATGGGTAAAGAAAACAAGTCTTTCACCGTTTTTCTGTCCTTTTCCCCAAAGGCTTTGAAAGAGAGATAGATTCAGTAGGAGGTAATATATCAAGATGAACAACATCAGTTAGTGAGGTGTGAGGTCCGTGAGTTCCCAGGGAGCTGCACATGTGCAGGTGAGAGATTTCAGCCTATCTGGTGTGGCCATTGATGGCAGAAATAAAAAATTTCATGATAATCTTTCCCAACAGCTCAGCAAGCCAGAGCTGATCTTACGCTGTCGCTTTTAAAGATGACCCTTTGAAAGAAAACAATGCAGACACATGGGCTTGGGCTAGCAAACTAGTAGTGTGACATTCACCTCTCCTAAAGTGAACGTTTATCACCATTGTCGAACAGGTCCACTCTTATCCACTGCTAGGAGTGGTGAAGGAAGGCATAAAATGATCACTTGTGCTGTTGACTTCTGAGGTCCAGTGGCAGTTTGCCCCTGGGATCCCGTGTGTGTTTGACACATTTGGGGATCTGCTTTTAGCCTTGGGTTATGCTTTGCATTGACAAAGCTAGGCACTTTCTCAGCTGGCAGTACCCACAGAGCTTTGCATCTCCAGTGGGAATAGTTCCCCAGATTTCAGCAGAACTGCTCCGCTTCCTGCTGAGCGTGACTTTGGCCCGTCATTATCGGCCAAGGGGTCTCATGAGAAATACTGTGGTGCAACTACCAAATTTAAAAAGGCAGTGGCTGACCTATTCTGCAATGTCACTTTGATTTTAAAAGTACTATTAACCTTCCACCTGGAGTTTTTGTTCTGTTAACTTAGAGAATATTCACATGTACCTTTAAGAGCTGTAATGAGCTGATGGCAGTGATTAATTATCTACAGCAGTTCTGTAATAGATAAATGCATATGATATCTCATTTATCAGGGAAATAACCAGTTCTTTAAAGTCCATGATCAATCAAGTGAAAAGACACAGGATTTGTTGACAATGCCAGATGCACTTAAGATGAGAAGGTCTTTAGCTGGTAAGGAAACTGCTGTTTTAAAGAAATGATTTACTGAAAACATGATGTTTCCAGCTCCATTCTGCCCCTCTTCTTGCTCTGAGCACATTCAGTAAGCAGCCTGATTATAATCAACACATCAAACACTGAATGTGAAGGGTAGGATTTTGCTACAAATGGAAGAATCATTTGCTTATTTGTCATTTATATTCCTCCTGTTTATACAAAAGGTTCCAGTGGCCAGTCAAAACTGCAGGACGTTTTGATGGCTTCTCTAATTTAGCTATTAAACATATCACACTATCTATTATTAGAGGTATCACACTAGACCTCTAAGGGGACCACGGCTCTGATTAGGTGATAGAGCAGCCTGGAGCCTACAAAGTACCTCTGAGTTCACACTTGCTAAGACATATGCCACCCAAAGTCACAAAAAAATGCAATCCAATATTTTTTACCCTAAAACTGGACTTGCCTTCCAAGATTTGAGTCTTTCATTACATTCCTTCCTTGATGACTTGGTGAAGAAGGTATTTTTTATTTTGTTCTTTTTTTTTATTTAGAAGATTTTTTTTCACTAGTACATTTCAAAGGTAAAAATAGCTTTGAAGCACCTGTTCTGAAATACCTCATTTCTTTTGCTTTTCTAGATGTGAACTAAGACTGGATCCAAGTTGATAGAGAGCAAAGGGCTTGTCTTTTGCCAGCTGAGTGAGCTCTGGGATCAAGGTTTCATCTGAGTGACTCTTAAACTTTACATTTTATTTTGCTATATATCTGTCCATGTAGGATGAAACACCCTGATCTCAACAGTTCATTCCTCTTCTCCCTTCTTTGCCCACTGATGAAATATAGACATATTATTTTAAAACAGCAAAGACCCAGGAAAAAAGAAGAAAAGGGGAGCCTGCAGATCCTAAGGAGAGGGCTGGTATGACGGAGCTGCTACTTGCAAACAGTTTAACTCCTGGCTAATCCAGTGCGCAAGGTGAAAACACCTAATGAAGGAAAAGGACTGCTCAGTGATTCTCCGTAGAAAACGTTATGCTCCAGGCGCTGACAATCCTAACAGCCAGTCTGTAAATAGCAGCAACCTGTATGGTAACCTCAGTGTCACCTCCCTTCATTTGTGCCCAAGTGGTGGGATGCCCAGCTCAGAGCGGCACTGGGGAGGGTTTAACGCCTGCCTTTCTCTGTGACCTTGAAAAGGTTATCTGCACCCTCAGCCAACACAGCTCTAAGGTGGAGTTTTTTAATTGTACACAGGGGCACTTAATTTTCATGTGAACTGAGAGGGATTTGGATACCAAACTGCCTTAGCAGTTACAGAAAACCAATTCTGAGATACGTAAGTAGCCCTGTTCAACAGATTCCCCTCAGATGTGAAATCAGGTATCTGTCCAAGGAGCTATTTTTTCTGAGTTCGTTATTTTGTCTGAGAGTTCATTGCTATAGAGAGCTCTGCTACAGGCTGGATCAAGCTACCCCAGTGCTTCACCACCACCACCTGGTCCCCTTCACCTCTATTTGTCCTTCCTCTGCCGTGTGCCTACCCACACTTGGTCCATCCTCTCCACCCAGGCTGGTGTTTGCCAGACTCTCCTCAAGTCGGTGCTGCTTAGTAAAAGAACAGTGGAAAATACAGCTATTTTTGTGGTGGGTCAGTGAGGTGAACTGGATCAGCGCCGTGTGTGACAGGTACCAAGACAGACAGAGAAATGCATGGATAGGAAGCGGGCTACAGAGATCTCCCTGTTGGGCAAATGGTCATGAGACAAACTCAGTCACCTCACACAGGGTTACCCTTGGACAGTAAATGCCTTTGAACAGTTTTGTTCTCGTACCTGTTCATGCTGGGCATTACCCAAAGGGCCTCTTGGTATGTAAGTCACTCTTGGCTGGGATCTCCACCTGCGCAGTGATACAAACGGGACTCATTTGCAGGGAGGAGGAACAGCTCATGGCAGAACCAAGGAAAGGCCCAAACCGGGTGTATGTGTTTTGAAACCTCATTAATCCAGGGCATTTTATGACAGTGTAATTAGCACCGGAGGCTGAGAGGAGTGGCAAAATACATTTATCTCAACAAAGGTGGATAAAACCTGTAATTCTCACCTGAATTATGGTTTTCAAAACCCTCTCTAAGGAGACAGATGTTATGCCAGACCTTGCTATTATAAATTGCAGTTTTCTTGAAAATAACAAATAGCTAATTAGTGACGGGTACCTTTTGCAAAACAGACAATTTTATCACAGGGAGAAGTTTTGATCATAAACTATTTCTTTGCTCTGAGGTTATCCCTTCATCCCTCTGAGTGCACTTCCCAAAGCACAACAATCACAAATCACACCTACGGTGGGGATAAAGTCAGTGCAAAATTGCCATTCATTGAGGATATATCAGTATATGAGACTAGGGAGCACCTGCAGAAACTGGTACAGAATCTGATTAAAACAGAAAAAAAAGCAGATCCCAAAAGGAATTAGACAAATTTATGGAAAACGATGGTGCAGTCTGTGAGAACCATGTAAGAACAGGGTCTTACCAATATGCAGGGATACGGCCTTAAATATGCCATACCTAATGAAATATCCCTATCCTCTTCCCCCCAAACACACACATGCACAAATTCATGGCTACCAGCAGTTAATGACAGATTTGTTAATTAACAGCATGAGGCAAAGCCAAGGTTGATGTTCTAATAAACAGGTCATTAACTTTGGTAATGACCAATTTGGGAAGATGATTGCTCTTACAAACTGTATTCCACGGCTTATAAAAAGCAGCAGTGCAGCTCTGAAATACATCTGGCAGCCAAGACATTAACAGAGCAGTTGGTCTGAAACACTGGCCGCTCCCTGGGAAGTTATCATCCCCATTTTTCACCAGACACACTGTGTAACTGGGAATCAGAATAGATGTATTTCAAGCTACAGCAATTAAAATCCATACAGATGTAAAAATGAAATAAAAATTAAACAGCTTCAAGACAACTGACTGTCTTTGCCAAGGTCATTCAGAAAAGGTACTTGGTCTTCGTTACTGGCTTTCCCTGACACCGTTCTGCTGCCATTTAAATCAGACTTTTCAATGTATTTCTCTATGAGACCAAAGAACACGCCTGTCCAAGAGGCTGGGCTACTCCAAGTAGAAGTCTTTATCAGCCGCATGTCACTGGTGGGGATTTGGTCCCTCCCTGCAGAGGGAGACAGCAGTGTGTAGGGACTGGGATAAATAGTCAAGCTACCTAAAACAGCCACAGGGGAAACAATAACCCAATTTCCCATGACACAAGAGAACAGAAGGTACCCACGGTTTCATTGGGCTGCAAAGCAAGCCCCAAAAGAGACCTATTTAGAATCACTCAAATCAGTGAATTACAAAAAACCTTCTGAATTGGGAACAGAAGTGGGCTGAGATCATGTTGCAAAAAATTCCTCTGTTTGCAGGACCTGTGCCATTTTCTGGTGTTACTGGAATAAGAACCAGGAGCAAAGGGGGCTAATAGTAATGTGTGTCATGAGCCAGAGGATCCATTAGAAGCACTTTGGGGCCTTTCGGGAGATAATTAAACATCCTAAAGAACAGTCACTTAATATCACAGCACTTCGTAGTTACTAGAGAGTTAGTAACCAGATACCAGAGGGAAGAAATTACTCTTTCTACAGTTTACTATCAAATAATTAGAAAAAAATAACTCCAAAGTTTTGTATGTTTAAAAGGTAGGCGAATGGGAATCATAGCCTGGATTGGACCCTCGCAGACAGGAGTTGCATGGAAATGAATGGTGTTAGGAGAGCAGAGTTCATGGAGGATACTTACCCACAGTAAAATCAAAGCAATTGAAAACGTTTTGGGGAGTTAGTTCTGACAGTGGCTGAAATTAGCCTGTGGATGTAGGGTCTGGACTTGCAGCACAGAGATAAGAGGTATATACACTCACGGCTCTAAAGTTCTGCAACTAGTAGTGCTGTCTACAGTAATGCTGTTAAAACACGACATTTAAAAGGCTAACAGAGAGCAAACTTTTCCAAAAGTGATAAAACTGAGCAAAAGGAAAATGTGCCTGTGAGACACAGAAATGGCATTTTCTTGTGGCATGTGCTTTAGACTAAAAGTGAAACTACTGTGCTTTACCGGGGGAAATACAGATTATGTATTTTCTTTTGTCACTTGCATTTCAGCCTGGCTATGCAGTGCCTTTAAGCTGAAAGCTTGGAAGTGGAAGAGGTTACATGGGCAAAATTCAGCAGGACTGGAACAACCCCACCATCATGCAGGGATCACTCAGTCTTCACGACGGACAGCTGTGTAATCATGTGCAACCCTGGGAGCTGCGCCAGTAATCCTCCGGCACTTGCATCCTTGCATAGTCATTTGAGCACACAAGGGCTGTTCCCTGCTAAATATTCCTATGGGCTCTTCCTTCCTGAAAAGACCCAATGATACGACTACGTTTTAATTTTTAAATTTTAAAATTTAAATTTAGAAATTTTTAAATTTAAATTTTAAAATATTGACTTCTGACTTTCAGGGAATTCCAACTGATTTTGCATCACAACGTTCTTACTAATATTTTCTTTCTTAAAGTACTTAAAATGTGCTGAGCAGACTAACACAATCAATTTGGTCCCACAACTCTCTATCAATCCAGAGGTTTCTTTCTTATGCACACCTTCCTTATTCCAATGAAAAAGCTTTCTCTTTCTGCAAATGCACCATCACTCTAGAAGCAAAAAAATATTGATAAATCAACATGCATAAAAATGACGATAGAGGCGTTTTTGTAAACAGACACCTTCTTTAATTTGTGACACAAAAAAACATGGGAACAGACATAGATGAAGACTAAATGGACAGAGACTGACTACATCCATCCATCGATACAGCACTGAAAACTCATTTTGGGTGCAGATGAGAATTTACCAACAGAAGACAAACGATCCCGTAAGGCAGAAGAGAATGTTACTGAAAATAAAAGTTAGAGATGACAAAGCACCTGCTATTGCCTGATGTAGCAATCAAAGCCAACACATTCCAATTGTCCATCCTAAAAAATGGGCTTTATCACCAAAGAAGGTCTCAATTCATTATTTCTTCATTGATGTTATGTCAAATATGCAGGTCACATCATCAGCCTGCTATCTAAGAGTGAGAAAAAGCTAGAGAACACGGTTAAGGACACAGAATGAATAAAATTTACAGGGGTGATGGAATTATTTTTAAAAGTCACAGCCAAGTAGAAACAAAATTTGGCAAGAAGAGAAACAAAGTGAGCAAACAGTCCCTCGTTTTACTGTTAAGTTCCTGACTATATAAATTGGTCTAATATTTCAAAGTGATTGGCATGTTTAGGTCTTTTCATCTTTGTGGGCTGAACTTGAGGGACTTATAAATAGGCCAAGCCTTTGTAAAGTGCTCCAAATTGAGGCTGAGATAGCTGAAGCTGGACACGTTCAGGATAAAATAAGAGATGCAGCATTTAACAGAGAGGTGGCATTCCCTTGGAGCACACCTGCGGATGGAGATAGTAGCTTCAACCTCTTGAGTGGATGGTGGGGGTTTTTGACTTACAGACCTTTCTATTCTTATGGCGTTTGATTTTGCTCCACAGGAATCCTTTCTTGTCATTGAGTGAGGGAAAGACTAACTGTAGAAATTTAGCATTATCAAGACCAGACCAGGACCAGAATTTACTTATCCTGTAAATGACAATGCTGGATGAAACAAGATACATAATCCAGTATCTTGTACACCCCACAAAGCTCTTAGCAGTTATCTCTGTTCATATGGAAATTTATATCAATTTCACTGGGAAGCTATTTAAGACAACACCATTCCCCAGCTCTCGTGACTCACACAGTATTTGTGGTCTTTCTTAAAACACTGGCTCCTGGACTAATGTGATCACACAAGAATCTCAAATGCAATCAGCACTCTGGGCTATGCAAAAAAGCTTGAAAATCAGCGCACTCAAAGGGAACAAAAGTCAGCAGAAAAAGAAACCCACCTGATTTAGGAGGTTTATGCTTTTTAACCCTCAGATATACTCTCTCTTCGCAATCACCATTCATCCAAGTTACGCGAAATAGTGTGGGGCAGTTTGCCTAGCCAGGGAAGGGAAACAGGTGACTGGAGGGCAGTTTGCATTGCTACCTGGCATCTAGAGACTGTTGCTTTGCCTTACACATAAAAGGACTCCTTCTGCAATACAAAGAAAACTACAGCCAAATGAACAACTTAGTCCAAAAAAGGTGCAGGGGGAAGAGGGGTGGGATTTACACTGGTTTATCTGGAGGGGGAACAAAAAGTATCCTCTAGTTTCCACCCAGACTTGAAAAAGGTACGTTTGGCTCAGAAGTTGATTTGGGGGTTGCCACTAGTAACTGTGCTATTCTCTCAAAGCCATTCTTAGCAAAGACAACAGGGAAGGAGCCAACACCATTAAACACAAGCAGTGAGTGCAGAGAACTATCAAGACCATGCCACAAGGATGCATCCATGCTTCCGAAACACGGTGCTAGGCCAGTGATTTGCAGCTCTGACAGATGCACAATACAGCATTTGGCTCTGAGATTATATCTGTGGTCATTGGAAGAAACAATTTGATGGCATCTGGGAGAATTGGGATTTTTAAAAAGAGAATTAATCTTCAAAGGATTCAATGACCTTTGCTAACTTCCAAAAAAGAAAAGAACTCATATGGATTTTTATATTCAATGTGCATTAGTTGCTCATTCTCTCTGAGGTGATTTGCTTTTTTTTTTAGTTTTATTTGCATAAAGCACAGCCTGCATGAAAAGACAAGCCAGCAGGCTTTGTGTGTGCTTATACAGGATTTTGCTGTAATATTTTTGGTAGGTTTAATGTTTTTTTCCAATATTTGCAATCTCCCATCATTTCCATTCCAGAGAAACAATTTATTTCCAAACATAGCTGTACACAGCCCTCTCGGACCTGACCTGTTCCCCAGCTTTCCATGGCCGTTAAAGCCAAATCACATTTATATTTAACAGCTTAATTTTCCAAATTGGTTTTATCTGTGACCCTGTTGCCCTGTGAAGACAGCACAGGAGGGGAGATGAGACCTGAACCGGGTGCCCGGCTGCATTGCTGACCTGCTGGCTGACACAACAGTGCATCCCTGTACCTCTTTCTCCTCTAAGCTTTTGCCAATTTAAGACGGTAAATCCCCCAAAACAGGAAACACTTTTTACTGAAGGGCACATGATGGAACCGCTTTGTGCCCAACGGTGTGACAAGATGGCCAACGGTGGAGGAAGCTCAAGGTAGAGGTGAGCCAACAAGCGCAGAGAAAGGCACAAACCACCTGCAAAGTATGGGCTACAGTAAGAATCTTGTCTCTTACATGGCATGTGTGACTCCCTCAGCGTGCTGACACTTTTCATAGGAGGAACCTTAGTTAATTTTCTACTCCTTGACTGTCTGTAAGATACCCGGCTTATTTTTTCTTATTACCTTGAGAAGTGTCACTGACCACTCTCTCTTCCCAGTCCTGCAGCTTGCCTTTCCCCCATCCCAGCCTAAGTCCAGATGTTTTAAGGATCTCTCAAGCCTGTGAATCATTTTTTATTTAAGCCAGAGAAGAATAAAGAATTGTCAGAAAAATAAACAAGTACAAGTCGTGAAAGGAGGCACTTTTAAAAAATTATCCCATGACAAACAGGCTGGAGTCTTTTGCTCTCAATATAGTGCAGAAATCTCACTTCTTTCTTGAAGAGGTGCAGGACAAAAAATATAAATTAATTTTGAGATGGAATTCAAGCAGTAAAGTGTAAAACAGTACAGAAAATGCTCCTTGGTGAAGCAGCAATGACAGTACAACAGTACATGTCGTCCAGGTGTATAGGTACAGAGAGACCCACATGAACCAGTCAGTGACAAAAAGAAACTACCTACAGCCACACCAATAAACATGTGCCTACGCTTGAAAGAGATATACCCCAACACACCTATTCAGAGAAGTCCTAATGAGGTCTCAATTTCCAGGTTATGCTTGGATGTCAGTCGTGCATTGACAAGAGCACCACCACTGAAAGGGAAATATTTTAATTTCATGTGTGCCAGGATCCTGTCAGTTTTCAGACATCTCTATTTCTCCTCTCACGAACCCTCTTAAAATTTGTCCCCTGGGAATATTGCTCAACTGCAAAGTGCCAACCAGGAACTGGAAAGAAAAAACTGACTGAAAAACATGCAGACCTTCAAAGGTAATGGAGAATTATACTGATGGAAAGGAGATTGCAGCACTGAAAGAAAAAAAAAAAACCTGTGGCTTATCTGCACAGTAGTCATGGGTTTCACTCTGCCAATCTTTGCTCACCCTGATCAGCACCTAACTGCAGAAGTGCTGACGATCTGGGTGGCACTATGCAGTGAGCGCTCGAAGATCAATAGCCAGCCTCAGTCTATCAAGCCAGCTGTGCCATTGCACGATATGGAATTACTGCTGCCCTTATTCTTCTTTGCAGTTGTAGTATCAAAGTTGCTAGGACCCCTTTGTGGTGGAGACAGGAGCAAGGACTTCTCCCTGTATGATGAGAAGAAAATTAAGAGCAAAGGCCAGAGACAAATTATAGGGACCTTGACTGTATACAAGGAGCCAGGCAACATGACCCTACAATATTATGTGCTGGACAAGACAGCTGTAAGCCCCAAACATCTGGGAAATCTAGGGCATAGGGAAGGACAAATGGAGGCAGCAGGGAGAGGGGCATTTGGCTAGGCTGGAGTGTTTGACAGAAGCTAGGATGGACAGAAATGGCAGATGAGCCAGTGGGATGGCCGCAGCAGGACATGCTACAATAGCTTGAATATACCATACGACATACGACAGGGCTGTCTGAAGGTGGGATCTGTGAGCTGGGACTGCTTCTACAGTTTTCACATTGGAGGGGATTGGGCAAAGCCAGCAGGGTTCACTTGGCGTTGCAAACGCATCAGAAATTTTCAACGTAAGGAAGTGTAACAAACAGCAATTCCTTTTGCTGTTTTTTTTCTGGGGGCAGGGTCATCTGCCTTCTCCAGAAATAGAAACAAAAAGCAAAGGGAATTAAACCAGAAAGCATCTGTTTTGTTTAAAAGGAAAATGGACATTTTAACACAATCGCTTTTCTCAAAGGCATTCAAAAGTTTTTTCTTCATCCCAGAGTCATTCCAAAGCTGAACTGTTTGTCCTTTAGACTGCCCCATCTGCAGCTTTAATAGCATTTTTAATGTATCTCTACATAATTAATATTTACATTTCAGTAGCAGCTCCAACAGACACTGAAGGCCCTATAGTGTTGGAGTGAAAGGGAGCTGTTCTAGTGAGACAAGAAAGACAAAGACTGAGGAGAGGGAAATACAAACAGGTTACAGAAATTATTTACACAAGGTGATTCATCAGCTCAGAGGCAAAGCTGGGAATAAAGCTGGGGTCCTCGGCTCTGACAGGGAGCTTTCAGGACTCCAAACCCAGCTGCCCAAGATCAAAACTTTCCCCAAGGTCAAAGCTTTCTCCAAGTCCACCGAGTCCTCAGCCTTTTCTGAGCCCAGCCTTAAATTATTTATTCATGGGAATAAATAATGGGAAGGTGGGTACAGATCAGGTTTCAGCCACTATGCAGTTTTAGGCAGGCCACTAAACTTACCCTTGTCCTTGCCCTCATGGGTAGGAATTACAAAATAGATGATTACGGGAACATTGGGAGCCCAAAATGCAGTGTTGACTGTTGCGAGTGGAAACGCATGAGACAGATGGACAGACACAGACAGAATTGCAAGTAACTTCAGACACCCACAATGCCAACAGCCACAGATGGGCTAAGGTAAACTTAGGAAGGAAGCAAAACCATCTGCTTTTAGGATGCAATTAATCTGAACTATTAAGGCACCTAATTTAAGGCAAGATTATCTGGGGATAAACAGCAGGGGAGGTTAGAAAAGTATTTTCTAGACTGATGGATGGATGGATGGATACAGACCTGGATATGTGACTTCACCCCAATAACATTTTTCGTGATGGATTTCTTTATGTGGATAACACATAGCTGTCCACAGCACATCCTTACACCTCTGGTGGTCTCTGCCCTTGACGAGGTCTTGTAAAAAGGTGCTGTGCTTTCCACCTCTGTCCATGTTGACTGCTACTGTAATAAAGCCACCGAAGCCCTGTACAGCAGAGGGACAGATGTGGGAAGGCCGAAGGACAGCACTTGTGCACTTTTTGTCAGGCGGGAGAGGGTTGGGGGACAAACCTGGGAGATTGATAGATTGAGGAGAGGCTGTATGCTTAATGGAAACGTTGAACCAAACATTACTTCTGTCAAGATAAGTTATTGGTTAGTTCAATGGCAACAAAAATTTTTATGATATCATGAATCGATAACTTACTAATTGTTAAATTAATTACTGTCTGTCATCATCTTCCAAAGTACTTTCTGGAGTTGGTATGTTACGAAAGTTATCTAGCTGCCTTGCTAGAAGCCTGTAGGCAATTTTCTCCATTTTTAATTTCACAAATGAGGAAGCAGCCCTCCCTTTGAATAAATGTACTCTCATAGTTTCCTACAGAAGTTTGTTTTCCACAGGGTTTTTTTTAAGTTTCACAACATGATGACCTGAAAGAAGGTGTGGGAAATAAATTAACAGGGCCTGATCCCTGTAGGTGTAAAAGAAAGAGCCACTGTGCCGCAGAGGGCATTATTCCACTCCCAGGGAACATAGGTTATAGGCAGGGTCAGAGGGAAGATTGGACTGTGGCCCAGAGGACCTTATTCACTGCAGCATCCCACCACAGCATTGAAAGGGAAGTGCAGACCAGTGTTCAACTTCGTTATATCCTAGTCAAGGTCAGTTACTATGAGGGTTTTGATTAGTGCATAAAATGCAATCAAATTAGCTGAGTCGGCACCCAGCTCTGATGTTCGTTAAAGAAGCTGCCATGCTCATTAGATGGAAGGAAGCCACCTAAAAGGTCAAAGCTAATTTTGAAAGTCCTCAGGACTCAGAGCGGCAAAGCAGGGTGAACCTGGCATGGCAAAGAGAGAAAGAGAGAGACGCCTCATCACTTGAGCACTTTTGTTGGACTCTCACACCACGGTTTTCAGTGTGCTGCACTCCTCAGTGGCATTTATCCCACTGCAGACCTTAAAAAAGGGTGGTGTCCTCACCAGGTGGAGACCTCAGCATCACTTATTTGCTCCAGGATGCTCAGGCTATGATTGAGCCCAGAGTTAGTCCCAGCTAACAAAATACAATTTGAGAAAATATAATTTGAAATGCTTGTGACAGTAAGAGAGACTCATACTCCTGTTGTCCTTTAAAAGTAAAAGGAAGCAGGGTATCAGCAGAGCTCCTTTGGCTTTAGCTTGACTACACATTGCATTTAGGTACAGCTGTGATTATGGACGGAGCAGGAAAGAAATTACTCAAAACTGCTGTAAGTACTAAACTCACACAGACAGGTGGGATATCATATTTCACAGGATTTCCATTAAGCTTTGAACAGCAGACACCAGACTAGGAATAATAAACCGCAAGAACAAGCAGATATGGTAAGGTTTTTACTGGAATAAAGGCAAGAAAATTGCTGAATTAATGCTGACCTTTGTAAAATAATAAAGCCACAAAACCACAGAACAAAGATCATAGCAGTAACATTTAACTACCACTGAGAGTGCTTCCCCCTGTTGTATTTCACAAGCAAGATATACTAAGATAATATGGACAAAGAGATTTGCCAACCAGGCTCTCTACGCAGAGTTGTGTTACCTGTGTCTAAAAGTGCTGGAGAACGTTAGTTTTTTAGCAAGCATCTGCTGTATTCTGAACCAGATATAGCCATATTTGAATATTTTGGTCAAAAGGGGCCAGGCACTCCAACCTTTTCTTATATGTCTCCTGGAGTCTAGATGTCAGGCAAGAAAAGAAATTGGGTATGTATTCTAGGAGTAAAGAGAATAACCGAGGCATGGGAGAGACATGTGTGAAGGATTTCTTACTTTAACCTTATTTATCTGGTGACAATTTATTCTATGAAAACTGAGTTGTGTCAGTTATGACTTTATGCAGTCAAATTATACTGTTTGAAAGATACAGATTGAACCAAAAAGTCATTTTGAAACGGTACATTGAAACACTCCAGCCTAAAAAACTAGAGTCAGAATATTCTGAAGTCACCTTTATTTCAAAATGAAATTTTGAAATGCCACTGAAATGCTTCCCGTCTTTCAGCTTGCTGTCAGTCCCCAGTGGAAGACAACAGGCAGTTGCAAAAACTTCTCAGAAGCTCCATTTATGAGTTTAGTTTGAAGAGCATTTCCCCAGCCCTGATGTGAAGCTGGGGTGAAACAATTCCCCAAGCTTACTGCAAAGGCTGGAATGTGCTGCAGTCAACAGGCTTAAGCCCTAAAAGAAATTTGGCTATGGCAAAGTTAACACAAGGCTGAAACCTGCTCTGTCCTTACTAAAATCTCCTGCAGTGAGATCATACTGTTCTCGCTGTATCTGTTTTAACAGTAAGCGAAAATATGTAGGTTATTAAATAGAAAAGCCATCCCTGTTCATTTTTATGTTTGCAGTGGCTGAAGATGCTGTGTTTAATATAATAGCTTTCAGTTCTTCATACACATTTCTGCTGCACCTCCACATGAACCTTGGTGGTGGAGGGGGAAAATCACCCTCACTTTGCTATTAAAATGCTAACAATCTGGAAGTCTTTTTCTGATTCATCCAGTCCTTCCAATATTGCTTTGCTTAAATTGGAAACACAGCCAAGTAATGTCACCAGCTGAGCCATTCACAAAAAATTAGCTCTGTGGCTTTAGAAGACTGTCGCTTTACACAGTGACAAGTCACATATCCCTTTTCCAAAGTAGCTTTGTGTGTGTGCATGAGTGACTGCACGCATATATATAATTCATATAAATATATACACATATGTGTGTATATATATATCTCAGAAAATAGTCAGTATCAGGAGGAATAAGATTACAGTTTTGTGGGGAAAAATCAGAGTCCTTCCTACCCTTTGTTCACCATAGCAACTCTCTCTCACACACACGCACACACAGAGGCAGAAAAAGAGGAAAAAGAAAAGCTTCTACCTGATTTTCTACCAGGCCTTCTCCAACAACAAAAGCAAAGCTTTTATCTTCTAGATAGGGATAAAATATATTCTAGCAGTTCATTGCATAGGCATGCATCAACTTTTCAAGCAAGTACATGTTTTCACTCCTCTCTCTGAGAATTTAGGACAGCCTATCAGGAAATGCTTGGGCACTTCCCAGCACAAACATTTCCATGTCTTATAATGGCTGTCCTGTTAACAGCTTCCCACTTCCTAGCTTCCTGGGAAGCTAACAGCTTCCTACGTACTCACAATGACGCTACATGTGCATGCATACATATGCAGAGACATGCTACTAATCAATTCATACTTCAGCTTTCCAGCAAAAATATATCTGAGGTAGGGGGTAACAGGAAAGGTGATAGCATTGTATTTTACTGACCATGATGTGTGTTTTGGCAGCATATAAAGAGCCCACATGGTAGCATTGGGATCACACTGTGCAAGATGCTGTACAAACATATAGGATATACATAAGTCAATTATACATATCTAATGCTTCCTGAGGACTCCACAGCCTGAGGATATAAGCAATGCCTGCTGAGGTCACATCAAAGAAATACACAGACATCAGCAAGCCCATATTAAGCAAAAAATATCTGCGGTTTACAAACAGGTCACTGCAACACAGGAAGGTTAAAGGACCCGCTCACGGACATGCAAAAAGTTGTTTGTGGAGAAGCTTGAACATAAATCTCCCAAGTCTCCCTTGACGTCTTAAACGCGACCTGTTTGCCCTCAGTCGGGAACCTACGTTGCTCTGTCTGCTACTTTGCTTTGTGTCTCTTTTTTCCTTTTTTCTCCAGAAAGCAGCTCCACTATCTGAAATCTGCTACTAGTATTAGGGAAGAAAATACTGTATTGTTCACCCTCTGTCAAGGCCTGATGTCAGAGATGTGCTTTTACAACAGCTACACCTATACCATTTTGAGAAAAGCTATAGCTAGGCTACGACTGAGCTTGAAACATTACTTCTTCTGTATAAGGGATCTGATTTGCCATATTTTTGCCCCAGCTTTAAGCTAAGACTGCATTGGCTTTTGGGATAACAACAAAGTGTGCCAGTCATCAAGAAAAGTCATTAAAAAAAGGCACATGGTAACGGCCTTGGCCAAAAAAAAATTAGTGCAATTTGCTTTCCCCTGTGCGTCACCTCCCTTCAGCCTATTGTCACTGTGAGCACCCGGTGGCCCAAGGAGACTCCAATGGTGAGGATGCAGAGGAGGCAAGGTGACACTGAGCAGTTCTCATCACTTAAAAAAACCACCTCTTGCTGCAACCACTGAGGCTGAGATTGAGAGAGAGACATAGCTCCCTACTTAATGAGCCTCACGTCCCTGCAAGAACAGCACTGGCAGCTCGCTGCTGTGCAGCAGGTTACAAGGGGACTTTGTAGCTCCATCCTTACCAGAGCCAACACTACCAAAGTACTTCCCTATTTTATATCGCTTACTGTGGGCATCATTCAGCTGCTGATCTGCCTTTTATTTCGCCCTCACATACTGAATGTGCCAGCTTGCCAAGCAAGGCAAGCCATTCTTATAGCCTGGAGAATATTGCCTGTCCTGCTGCTGTCCTAGCACTCAGGAGGGCCTGTTCATTTGCAGAAGAATGATTGATGACAACAGAAATGCGTTTTCTTTGGGTTTCCAGGTCAGGAGACAAGTCTAGCTGGCATGTAAATAGCCAAAGCCAAAAAAGGACCATTTCTATTTTGATGCCCACTGTTTTGATGCACACACTAAGTATCGGAAATAAATCAAAAGTTCAGGTTTTATTCTTTCAAAATACAACATTTGCAGCAAGGCTAAGAAATCCCATGGTTTTAAATACTATTATCTAACAGGTTACTTAGCAGTGCCCTCTGGAGCTGCAGCTCTAGCTCTGTGACCGTGAGTTCCTGAACTGTGCGTGCAGCGAGATCCTCAGGCACATCTACCCAAATTGCATTCCCACCTTGGGGTGCAGATACACCCTCAGAGACAGAATCAGCTGATGTCCCTCTCCACTTGCTGGATGTTGAATTTTTAGTTTCTTCTCCTAGAAGAATGCTTAGGGTTTTTTCTCCTCCCACTCCCCCCGATCTTTGATTCAACACCAAATTAAATTGCCCTGGATTTTACCTCTTGCACTTTTTGAAAATGTGTCTCTGCTAAGTAAAAGACTGAAAGGGATTGGTAAATAATAGTACATTGCCAATACGCCAGGAACGGTGCTGCTGTATTCAATACGCTCACACGCGTCACTTGTTTGTACGTTGTCATTCATGCTCTTGCTTGTATAACAAGGTGATTGAACATTTCCTCTGAGTAAATGTGTGTATATCTTCTTTACTGAGGCATACACAGACGCACAAGGTCTCCTTGAGGACGTAAATTCATTTTCCTGTCTTTTTAGCAGAGTGGCTGATTTTGGTGTCATTAGCTGATCTGCACTGGAACTTCCTTGAGCCATTCATTGAGGTAAATGTCTAGGCAGGTGAAACTAATGTTTCTTTCCCAGCTAGGATGAACCAGTTCATTTACTCAAGCTGGACATATTAAGAGCAGTAGCCTACTTACTTCATAGCCAAGAATTTTAAAAAGGGGTGGCCAAGGGGCATTCAGCAAAATCAGCATTGATTTTTCGACACTGCCTGGAACACAGCCAGGTTTCATGCGGCCAGAATAAAACAAATACAGGACCCAAGCCTTAAAATGGTTAAAGGTAATAGCATGTACAGGCCTGTCAGCCAAAATCAGTTTGGGCAGGTGAGAGGAAATGGGTTAGTAAAGAATGAAAGGATGGGATAATTAACCTCACTTAACATGGGTTTATGAGGGCAAAAGACCCTGTCAAGTTAACGTAATACTAATTTAGGAAAACTGTTAAGGTCACTGCCACAAAGATTGCATCCTACTTAGACTTTTGTGCTTGGGACCACGAGGCACTTTAATCACTGAAGTCTGGAAGCAGCAGAACAGATTGAGTGGTTTTAAAAGGAATTAATTGACGAGCCTTCATTTTGAGGGAAATCTTGCAGACTGGCAGATGCTCCTAGTGGGGTCCTAACGCATCCTCACTTGCAATTCTTAGGTACCCTGAAGACAGGAGCAAAGTTTCAATGAGAAACTTCCTCCTGCTTTTGTCTCCAACCACGCTGGAGTGTCACATTGTGCATCTAAACCTGTCAGTGTGAAACGTCCAGCTTGTTTTCTCTGCCAAAGAGGTTATGGTAAACTTGAAAACAACTGGAATGTCTCCAGACTGATGCTTGTCGCAGCAGACCTCCCTCCGCTATTCAATTCTGACTATTCTTAATAATTGATCTCTATCGTCTTGGTTTTGATTAATACTAATTGACTGTCAAAAATGCAGACAAGTGCCCAGTGCTCTCTCTGCTGTTGCTAATGGGAACGTGCTATAAGAAAAACAGTTCCTTTCAATGAGCCTTGCCTCCACCTAAAACATCAGTCTCTCACAGAAGTCTCAGCCCCATGGGGTGGGCAGCGGGGCTGCATCCAGGACCACAGGACCAGAGCATGGCAGATATTGCTGTCCTTCATGCACACCTGTGAACTGAAGTCATACTGAGATGCAACTTTGTGTGCCATATTCCCAAGCCCCACATTGCTCAGCAGCTTCCTTGCCAGTGACCCAGCCTTTGCCGCTGACTAGTTATTTTCCCCAGCTCCCATCAATAAATGGGGATGTGGGGTCCTCAAAATGCCCTGAAGGTTCTGCTTTTGGACAAATTCAACTGGGCTCGCTTGCAGTTGTTGCATCTATGAAAAATGCTACTTTTGTTGCTGTGAACAGCTGGAACAAGTTCAATTGAATTTATATAAAGACTGGGTTTGTTTCTGAGCGGGTGACTCATGTTCTTGTCTATTTCTGATTAAATATTATCCCTGTAAATGGCATACACATTTTTTCCTATTTAATTGTCATGGCTGAAGGGATTTAATCTATGCACCAATTCAACAAAATGTTATCAACGGCTGGCCACGCGAAATGCAATCAGAGTGCCATTGCACGCATGGCTACGAGACATAGACGTGCACTCCTGGCTTCGGGGAGAGGCATTCGAGATGGCCTTTTTTTCACTCAAAGAGAAAGAAGCAACTAAAAAAATCAAACTGATGCTGCATTCACAGAGCCAGATGTCTTATACGCAAACAAAAGTCACGAGCAGCAAAAGAGTGATCCCAGTACACTGTGATATTTAATTGATGCAAGTTTGATGTTCAAAAAATGAGCGGGCAATTCCCATGTATATGTGTTCACCAACAGGAGGAAGAGCAGCTGGGGTGCTAATGGCATTATCCCAAGCTTTCTGAACGCAATGAAAGTTATTTTCAGGCACAACTCTGGGATTTGCCTCATGTCAAAACCCGAAGGTTTTGAGGTGCTCACGGCTGGATTTTTTGGCTGCTTAATTCTCACCTGTGAGGCCAGGTATCCAAAAGAGCTTAGCCGCACTAATGCAATTCTGACAGATTTTTTTCAAGTGCCTTTTTATTGGTATGCAACACAATAAGAGACGCTGAAGATTTGGCAATTGTGTTTGCTGTTGAAGCCTGTCAGGTTTAAAAGTGTCACCATTACTGCTTCCTTGCAGGACCGGCGTTTTCTTCAGCTACATCTGTTCAAACCCCCTGAGGGGGTTTTGAGCTGACCAGGCTGCTCTGCTGAGGAATCCCATTGCCCTGCTAACTGGCCTAGGGGCACATAAGCATATCTGCAACATGGATTGCATATGGGTTGCCTGCAGCCCATAGAAGAATCTCCCATCACTCATTTCTAGTGCTTGTGGGAATCTCTGCAAGCTGCTGGAAGAATACAGGCCATTGCCTCTGCATGAAAACAAGTGAGAGTGTATTCCTCCCCAAACCATCTAGTGTCCAAACAAGATCAGATTTTTCAGACTCTCATATGGCGGGGCCTGAGTTTTGCAACTGCAATGCATCAGGAGATAATTGTGAGTTAATATAGAGCAATGGTAATGAACAATAAAGAATGCTTTATATAGTTTTATAATCATCATACGGCACCGTTATTCCCAAATGCACCCATAAATCTGCCAAAGGAGGCAGCTCTACAGCAGAGACACTTTTATATGTGTTTAAAAAACGGGATAAAAGTCATATCAATCCTTGGCAGACCTAATTTAGTATCACACTACATTTATCATAATACCAGTAACATTAAAGTAGATGCCCACTGCACCGTGAGCTGGCAGCAGTTTATTGCAGGCCAAAGAGAAGTGGCACACTGTCTAGACGGGGGCTTCACTGGCAGGAATAAAAACTTGTGAAGTGAAATAGGGAAACCAAAATTTCCCTCTGTGCCATGGACCCTGCTAAAGAAAGCTAATGGAGGTCCACAAGCTACAGACACAAGCCCTTATAAATCCAGATGACTTTTAAGAAATGCAGTGTAAGATGGGATGCAGCCCCAGTGGCAAAAGGAGATGGTACTGCAAAGGGTCAGTTTCCCACCAAGCAAAGTGCCTGTGGCACAATCTAGTACACATGGCAGGACTGGCGATCACACATGCTTGGATTAAGTTGGATCTGGAATGTTTTTCGCACGCCAGGCTTCCATAATGAATAACACTAGTACTCAGTGTCAGAAAAATATTAGAGCTGAGAGCCTGGGTTTCCCGCATTAGGCTGCAGAAAGGTGATTGAAAATTTCCTTACAAGCTACTACTTGAGAAAAATTGAACTTTCAGCTAATCACAAGCTCACATACAGAGGTCTGTTTTCAGTGGAAAACTCTTTATTTCTCATCTTAGAAACTCAGCAAATGAAGACGCGCACAATATTTCATAGAAAACATGTTCCCAACAGGAAATCAGAAAGGCAGAGGCCTCAAGTACCACTTCCACTAGGCCCTGAGGCGGTGCTTCAAGACTGAGATAATTAGGCTTTTGCCTGCCTTAGTATTTTCTAAGTAGTTTCTATGTTTCACATAGGCCACAACATCACCTGTATGGAAAGCGTTGAATCATTTTTCCCCCACACACGTTTGAAAGGTGTGTACTGACACAAAGCGCTGCATCATACTTGCAAACATCATTGTGAATTTTACCCCCCGACTTACACCCTTTCTGGCTGTCAGTGCAATCACAACCATTAATTGACTTCTGCAGGCTCCCAGTTGGTACAGAAACCTTAATTTCTGACTTTCCAGAGAGGTCCCTGTTTATTTTTTAGGATTATTTGCAAACACTCCTGTCTGCTGCTTAAACACCCAAGGTACTTCTGACTAAATATTTTCATTCCCCAGTTTGTGACCTAAACCAGAAATCTGGGGTTATTTTAAGCATTTCTCTAATAGCTGTATGTATTCAGCAAGCTGAGCAATCTTCAGAAGAGCAACGGAAATGGAGAACTGGAAGGAACCAAGCCCAGTTTTAAAATGGAAACCTAAAAACAAAGTCCCTGCTAGTATTGCTGCAGGCAATCCAAAAGGCATGTCTGAGCTGCTTCTAATCATATCAGCCCTGCTTCCCAGCAGGAGGCGAGGGAGGAAGCGTGACACAAAACTGACAAACATACCTTTTATTTCACATCAGCCAGACTACCATGCTGAGAGACGTGATTCAGGCTTTTCTTAGGAAAACTCACTCTGGCCTATTGGGAGCATCATTTTAGCAACTGATCAGTGTGATCCCAATTAGAGAGAGCAGTTGAAGCTGGCGACAAGGCCCTCAGCGAGGGTCAGATCCTGCACCACAGCCTGCAAACGCACTTCCCTGTACCATTACTCTCCCTCCTGGTAATGCATCCCCTCCAAACCTACCTGCCTACCCATGTGTCCTGCTTTGACAGAGATGTGTCCCATGCCACAGCAGTGGGTGGGAAGGATGTGCCCTCAATGTTGCATGGAGCAAGAAGAGACTATGGAGAAGGGTCACAGACCTACGCGCTCCAGAGTCTGCTTACGGTAAGTGGTTATATGCAACTGTGGATACATCAAAAATAATTTTAATTTAAATCAGACAAATTTGCAGCAGCTCAGCAGGTGAGAGCTACACGAGCCAAATGGCTCAAATCCAGATTAAGCAAGACCACATGTTGCACGGAGATGTCCGCTGCTACCACACCACCCAGCAGCTGGAAAGGACACTTTGCAGTAAGAGCCACCTTGCTGTGACTTTTAATCACTGCATGCATTAACAACCTCACCTTTACGAGACAAAAGGGCATTTTGTCAAGACAGACTAAGTTGGCCACTTGATCATTTAATTGCCCTTGTTTAATTATTACAGTCTGGATCATGGAGGTATTGATTTTTCAGAAAGGCTCTCCAGACCTTTCACTGGGCTCTACCTCAAAGTGAACTAACAAGTGGGGGGGAATGAAGTCTGCAATATAAATAATTTAATGCACTGTATCATCCATGGACTACATTAAAGGGTGCAGGTAAAATAGGAATACAAGCTATGAAAAGCTGTCAATCTTTGATTTTCCTAAAAGTGAATGTTAGGGGTTTCTTCAATGGCCCAGCTCCAAACACCAGAATATCACCTTTTGTTTAAAAGAAAAAAAAAAAAAAAAAGAGAGAGAGAGAGAAAATTCTTAGGATTCTGGGAAAAAAAAAAGATAAAAAGATATCATCAAAATTCAAATCCAAGTACAAAAAAATAAGAAAAAATAAAATAAAGTAAAAGAAGATCCACAGGCAGAGAACGATTATTCTGAAAAACAAACCAAGATTGCTATGCCAAAGATATGATTTTTCAGTCAGTTTCTGAGCACTTGAGATCTACAGGGTGAGAACATCATTATAAAGGAAACCCAGTGCCTTCCAAGTTCATCACTTGTTCAAGAAGACAAAGTCCAAACAACTTTAGCAGAATGGATGAGAAGGGGCAAGGTTTTGAGAACACAGCAATGAAATGGTAATAAATCCCTTTTTTCTGTTATTTTGTAAAGATTCTTACTACTTTTAAAAATAACTTTTTTTCACCAAAGGACTCAGCAACAGAATTATCGCATGCCAACCTAAATTACAGCCTGTCAACAGAAGCAAAAGCCCTAAGACAGGAAAAGACACTGTTGCAACCTACGGCAGTGGTATGTAGCCAAAATGGTTTAATACGGGAATGTAGGTGGTGCGCTGCACCCTTCTAGTCGAAATCAATGGGCCTGAAGTTTAGTGATCTGCCCATAAAGCAGCATAAATGGTAACGCATATCAGCACTGCGGTTTCTAATGAATGCTGCTAACATCACAGCAGGTCCTCCACACACTTAGTCCAGCAGAGCTTTGCAGCCCTTGCAGAGGATACAAGGGGAAAAGGATTGTGCAAGGCCATGAGACAAGCCCTAAACTCTTTGCTCACAGAGATATGCAATTATTTAAAAATACTAACTCTCAGCAGAGAGCCAGTTTGCTTTTAAATTGCCAGTTCTCATTATGGCAAAGTAATATTTGAAAATGTTAAATGAATGACACCTGAGAGTTTAGAAACAGGAAGAAATGTTTTTAAAACCCCAGAGATTTGGATTTGGCAGTTGTTGGGTTTTTCCATGCTTTTTCATCTCCTCCTTTTGAGGGAAAAAACTCAGTATTTTTCTGCTCAATGTGAAACCAGTGTAAATTGGAGCAGAACTCATTCTCTGCAAAACTGTGTAACATCCCAGCCCTTTAGATCTGCAGAACTACAACTGAGGAGCAAGCAGTGATATTCTTGCAAGGTCATAGCCCCATTTAATGGAATTAAGGGAATTTATTGTTTCCTGTTTTGCCACACATTTTGGGGGAAAATAGCTTTTGCCTTCATCTGAACTAACTCCCAAGTAACTTAAAATCACAGAATCATAGAATTGTTAGGGTTGGAAGGGACCTTAAAGATCATCTAGTTCCAACCCCCCTGCCATGGGCAGGGACACCTCCCACCAGATCAGGCTGCTCAAAGCCCCATCCAGCCTGGCCTCGAACACTTCCCGGGATGGGGCTTCCACCACCTCTCTGGGCAACCTGTTCCAGTGTCTCACCATGGTGAAGAACTTCCTAACATCCAATCTGAATCGACCCATCTCTAGTTTTAATCCATTCCCTCTCGTCCTACCATTACCCGACATCCTAAAAAGTCCCTCACCAGCTTTCTTGTAGGCCCCCTTTAGATACTGGTAGGCCACTATAAGGTCTCCTCGGAGCCTTCCTTTCTCCAGACTGAACAACCCCAACTCTCTCAGCCTGTCCTCATAGGAGAGGTGCTCCAACCCTCTGATCATCCTCGTGGCCCTTCTCTGGACACGTTCCAGCACATCCATATCCCTCTTGTAGTAGGGGCTCCAGAATTGGATGCAGTACTCCAGGTGGGGTCTCACAAGAGTGGGGTAGAGGGGGAGAATCACCTCCCTCGATCTGCTGGCCACGCTTCTCCTGATGCAGCCCAGGATACGATTGGCTTTCTGGGCTGCTAGTGCACACTGACGGCTCATGTTGAGCCTCTCGTCCACCAGCACCCCCAAATCCTTTTCTTCAGTGCCGCTCTCAAGCCAGTCACTGCCCAGCCTATATCGGTGCTTGGGATTGCCCTGACCCAGATGGAGGACCTCGCACTTCGTCTTGTTGAACTTCATGAGGTTGGCATGGGCCCACCTCTCCAGCCTGTCAAGGTCCCTCTGGATGGCATCTCTTCCCTCCAGCATGTCAGCCGCCCCACACAGCTTGGTGTCATTGGCAAACTTGCTGAGGGTGCACTCTATGCCACTGTCCATGTCGCTGACGAAGATGTTAAACAAGACCAGTCCAAGTACTGATCCTTGAGGGACTCCACTTGTTACTGGCCTCCACTTGGACATGGACCCATTGACAGCCACTCTTTTGGGTGCTTTATTCACTGAATTGTCAGTCCATCAAACCCATCAAACTCCATATTGTATCAGCTTGGAGACCAGCATGTCATGCGGGACAGTGTCAAAGGCTTTGCTCAGGTCCAGGTAAATCATGTCAGTTGCTCTCCCCTTGTCTATTGATGTTGTGACCTTTTCATAGAAGGCCACCAGGTTTGTCAGGCATGATTTGCCCTTGGTGAAGTCGTGTTGATTGTACCCAATCACCTCTTCGTTATTCTTCTGCCTCAGCAGTGCATCCAGGAGGATCTGCTCCATAATCTTACCAGGCATGGAGGTGAGACTGACTGGCCTATAGTTCCCTGGTTCTTCCTTCATCTTTCTGAAAATGGGGATTATGTTTCCCCTTTTCCAGTCAGTGGGGACTTCACCAGACTGCCATGACTTTTGGAATATAATAGAGAGCGGTTTAGCAACCTCATCTGCCAGTTCCTTCAGTACCCGTGCGTGTATCCTATCGGGTCCCATGGACTTGTGCACTTTCAGGTTCATCAAATGGTCACAAACCTGATCTTCACTTACAATGGGCAGTTCTTTCCAACCCCTGCCATTATCTTCTGTGACTCCGGGAGTGTGGCTGGAGCCCTTACCAGTGAAGACTGAGGAAAAGAAGTCATTGAGAACCTCGTCCTTCTCCATATCACTTGTTGCCAGTTCTCCCGATTCCTTTCTGAGGGGTCCCACACCTTCCCTAGTCTGCTTCTTACCATTAATGTACGTATAGAAATTTTTGCTGTTTCCCTTGATCTCCTTGGCTAGATTTAACTCTAACTGAGCTTTAGCTCTTCTCACCAGGTCTCTTGCTGCTCAGACAGCTTCCTTATATGCACCCCATTCCAGCTGTCCTTTCTTCCACTCCTTATAAAGTTTCTTTTTGTGTGACAGTGTGTCCAGGAGCTCCTTGTTCATCCAGGCAGGTCTCCTAGCATTCTTTCCCTGCCTTCCTCTTTGTTGGTATACTTTGCTCCTGGACACAGAGAAGGTGATCCTTGAATACTGACCAGCTGTCCTGGGCCCCCCTTCCCTCTAGAGCTTTGTCCCATGGCACTTTGGCCAGCAGATCCCTGAAGCGATCAAAGTCTGCATGCCTAAAGTCCAGGGTCGTAAGCTTGGAATATATCCTCCTAGTTGCCCTGAGGATCTTAAATTCTATCACTTCGTGGTCACTGCAGCCAAGGTTATCCCTGAGCCTCACGTTGGAACAAGGTCCAGCATAGCACCTTTTCTTGTTGGTTCCTCTACCATTTGGAGGAGGAAGTTGTCATCAATGCATTCCAGGAACATCCTGGATTGCTGCTGCCTTGCTGTATTGTCCCTCCAGCAGATGTCAGGGTGGTTGAAATCCCCCATGAGGACCAGGGCCTGTGAATGTAAAGCCACTTCTATGTGCCTATGGAGGGCCTCATCTGCTTGGTTCTGCTGGTCAGATGGCCTGTAGCAGACCCCTACTGTAACATCACCTTCCCTGTCTTCCCTTTAATCTTAACCCATACAACCTCAACCAGCTCATCATCCTCTCCATATGGAGCTCCATTGATTCTAGCTGGTCACTGATATAGAGGGCAACACCTCCTCCCCTCCTACCCTGCCTGTCCTTCCTAAAGAGCTTGTATCCGTCTATCCCTACATCCCAGTCACAGGAATCAGGAATTAAAAGACCCATAAATGTTTTGTGGTTAGTGCTTTCCCACCTCTGTAAAACAGGTTCCTGTCATTTTGGCAGGGTGAGAGGCTCAAATACAAGTGGAACAGGGAACTGTATCAATACCTTACAGCAGATCAGTCCCTCCTGCATCTTTTGCCACTCAGCCCTGGGTAGCCCAGGCCAGCCCAAAAGTTTAACTCACATCACAGAGAAAAGCAGGCACCTTTGCTGCAGGTTCCGTGTTGGCTCCTCCATCTGCATAAGCTGCACAAGGGATAGCCTCAATGCTGGGAAGTGCTAATAGGCCCAGCAATTAATCCTTATTTTTTCAGCTCTGTGCTAGGCATGCAAGGCAAGAAGGCAGCGGGGGAAGAGAAGACACAGTGTCTGTGATGGGACAGGACAGGACCTGTTTTCTAAACAGGATCATCAGGGGAAGTAGGAAGTTGGGGAGCTGTTATAGACAGAAGCCTCATACAAACTCTAAGATTTCCATATTTCTCTTATTTAATCCATGTTGAAAATGATGCATTCAGAGCATTTGGAATAACTGTATCAACATATAAATTCCTTATAACTAGTAACTGCTGTTGCAAAGGTTAAAAAATCACCATATTTATTTATCCTATGCTTTGGGAGAATTGAAAATACATAAAAGCTGTTTGACTTGCACACCCTTTTTCTTAAAAAAAATATAAAATCTCTATGCTTTTATATTTGCTGCAGCTGATGGTTTGATCACGGTAAAGTGATCAAAATGGCATCACAGAGCTGTACATAACGCTAAGAGATAAGGAAAAATGTAGTAGATTTCTTCCCCAATTATGGAAACTATTCAAATAAAAACCAGCAAAATGTTATTAATTTTTCTTTGTAAGGGAGCCATGAATTTCAAATACCGGTTTTTTTAAAGGGATGTATTTTTCCATAGACATTTGAGTAAAGAGTGAGCACAAAATACTCCTAGCGTACCTGGCCACTAGCTGGCACTTTCCAGCTCTCCTTGCTTCAGGCAGCACGACGTGAACAACCAAATCAAACAGCTCTTCCACTTGGTTTCTAGTATTTTTTTCCAAGTTTCTAAGCATCTTCTGTCATTACAGATGGGAAATGATTGCATCTATGATAATTAGAATCAATTTATTATTATTATGAATTGCTATAATCAACACAAATCGGAAGTTTTCCTTCCTGCTACTCAGCCACAGCTTTGTTAAGGAAACATGCAACGCACAGCATTTCATGCAGCAACGTTAACAACAAATGCAATCTGTTATTGCCTTTGGCACAATGTCTTAATGCTGACCTGCTCATGGACATGTAACAGGTACTCTGTGCTAAAGCTAAGCAGTGCTTAAAACATTGTTATTTTAGGTCTCTTCACACCTAACAAATTGAAGTGATGCATGTATAATCGATATAAAAGACTCAGAGATACGCGAAGAGCTATGCATTTGATTTCATCTAGGTGATATGAAAAGGAAGCTCATGGCATATAGGAAATGATGACCGAATAAATTACATCCAGTAGGAATAAAAGTTGTTTGACTCAAAGATTTAGTTGTATTTGGAGTATGAAGGCTGAACTGAAAAAGGCAGATTAGGAGAACCATGACAGATGCATGTGTATATACAGATGTCCGGGGCTGAAAATGTTTCTGTTTGTATTTATTTGCAGTAGTTGCCTTTAATGGAAATAAAAGAATGCAGTCCAGCCCATGAAGCTGGAACTGATTTTGCAGGAATTAGATGAAAAGCTACCAATCTACGGACTAGAAAACATACATAGCTATCCATTTAAGACTGCAAAACATCCAACAGACAAAGAAGATTCGGTTTGAGACTCAAAAGACTGCAAATTGTTAACAAAATGGTGAAATAATATAGGTCTATAATTTATCAATAATCTAACATAGATAATATTATATTCTATATTTTATATCTGTATATTTATATAAACAATGTAGAAAATTCATGGTCAGTTGTTTGCCCAATGTAGCCAATGAGTTGCATGGAGCAGAAATGAGAGCCAAACTTCATTTAGGGTATTCTATGCTGTGAACCCAAAAAAGCTGGATTCTAAAAGATTCCTAACTAACTGCTCTGTTTTCAGAAGATGACAAATTAAACAGCAGAGGTGACAAAAATATTTGAGGCATGCGAAATTCTTCTTGTATCCTTCCCCTTCATCTCATGAAAACAAAACTTTCATTTTATGGGAATTCAGCCACAATAACTGAGAATCTTCCCAAAGAAGGTCTCTCTTCCCCACACTTCCCTACTGAAAGTTATCTACATCGATAAGTAAAGTAAAGACTCCCAGACAGAGACATAAGGAAAGCCATTTAGATTTTTAAAAATTGATCTTTTGGCACCTCAGTGTCCCTACTCAACTTTCATTCATCCTTCATGTTAGGACTTGGCCAGGTAACGTCTCGCATTTGGACCTTGGCAGACTGAGGGACATGCCTGAAAGCAAAGAATCATTAGTGCAGGTGGCCTTTGTAGGTAGAGACGGCTGTGTCTTGACTGCTAATTTCAAGTTTACAGCCTGCAACCGAATGCCAGAACGGACCTGTCTTCTTTTCTCTTTAGTAAAAAGGAAAATCACACATGCTATTGCTAGAAGCAGGCCAGGCAGCGCAGAGTGTGCAGCAGGTACCTGGCAGCGAGGCTTCTGGAGCTATCACACAGGAGACAACTTTTATGCTCTTTTGGAGTGAATGAGGATTATGCCAAGCCCTAATGTTCCATACGAAGGAAATGAAATCACTCAACATATTTTACAGCTCAGGGAAAAATGTTGCTTCATTTTTCCTCAAATGAGGTATTTAGCTCTGTTAGCAGGACATTATTAGACTTATTACCATGTCAAGTCCAAGAGAGCTACCAGTTTAACTCTCAACGCAGTCAAAGCGCTATTTGGAAGGAGTGGGAGCAGTGCACACATTTGAAGCGGGCAGGAATTGTCTTCGAACAATTCGAAGGAACAACTTCGACTGAGTTGAGCCAGTAGGGTACATTAAGAGAACGCAATCGTCTTGATAGTTCAGAGGGAGATACAAGATGATTAGAAAATATCATTCCCGTTTAGAAATCTGCATATAGTTAAGTGTAGGAAGGTTAATATACAGAGAAGAGAATAATGCTGCAGCTCCCACTTCGTACCTAAAAGCAAGCAAAACTGTCTGGGGCCCTATGTGATTTGGAGTTGCACGTGGTATTGGCAAAGGTTGCTTGGGCCCTGGATTTAATAGGATTTAAGTCCCCAAGTGCACTGCATTTCCTTAGCTATGCTAGGATGGGTTATGTTTTAAATGCTTCAAATGCAGAGTCCAATATCCATAACTCTTGCTGAGCAGCACCTCACTCCACAATTTCTATGAATTTCACTGTAATCATTTATGGTGTAATATCTAATACCCAAAAGCATACTCTGCTCACCACCACAGCTTGCCTCCTCATCCATCTGAAGAGCAAGGGAAGAAAAAAAAAAAGTTTTCTATAATAACACGCTGCCTTGCACATTCTGAAGTACGGTGTCCCGTAATACACTTTTAGTATCCCTTATAGCATCAGTGAGTGCTGTGGCAAGTCCTTGCATCACCATAGTAATGCTGGGATACTGTAAGGGACAAGGCTAGTTCAAGAAAGAATTAAAGAACAGGCTGTAGCTGAACATTAGGAGGTGGAGGGGCCGATTTAATGCTCAAGGGACCAAAAGGAGGAAAATACAACACCAGCAAGCCCATGTTTCCCTTCTCCCACCAGCCAATCACAAAAACAGTTAACAAGAGTTGTGTTTAATGGTGTGGCTTGTACAAGGCAAAGACTACGGACTCTGCTCTCTGATACCAAGAGGAGCTGACCAAAAATCACATAAAAAGCATCAAAAGTCTTCAGCGCTTTACAGGCCACAGCACCTCTTACGCTAATGCAGAGTGACAACAGGCTTTGCACTGATTTGGCTAATATTTATTTGTGCATGCAAAGATGCCAGGTCTGAAACGCTTATGGTGTGGCATTTAATTCAAGAAGCAAAGGGAATGCCCTGCTTTTACAAATGACTGTAAAATCATGCTGTTGTGGGACTCAGGTGCTTCGCATCCTCAGAAATGTTTTCCAAAAGGCTCAGAGAGCAGATGCTGGGCTGCTAACCGATCCGAAAAGCAAACAACGCCAAGCATGGGGAGGGAGGGAAAAAGAAGGACTAATGAAACCCTATGAATGCACTTGATGGTTTCCACTGCCAGGGCATCTTTCTGACTGACAGATAATTCATCTTTTACCAGCTCCCATTGCCTAGAGATCAGTCTGTTGGTTGTTTTCAGCTAAACCTACATAAACCAAAGTATTTTCAAACAGGAAACCAGATGTGATGGGGCCTGCCCCAGCCTGTGACAGGGACATGCGGGTTAATTATGATTGATGCCATATCACTCTTCATAAAGCACCCACTTGCCACATCAGGTGTTTTTACAGTCATTTATGGAGTGATGCTGAAGGTGCCAGCAACCGAGGTCTGGGGTCAAGGAGAAAGGGACGGCAGTATTAAATAGCCAATTAAGCTTCCCCTGCTTGCCAGGAGGAGGTAATAGAAATACACATTAAGCAAAAGCCACATAGTGATTTTTTTCTTGTGTTTTCATGCTGTCTGTGGTCCCACAGTGTCAGTGTTGCTCATACTGAGGAAGACCCAGATGAGGAGGTGGCTGCCAGGGTTAAGCTGTGGCTCAACACAGGTGGAGCTGGGAGGGGGACGCAGAGCCACAGTGCCTGCTGGGGACTGCCGAGGGGCAGGGAGCTGGCTATGACCACAACAACAGCTGTAAAAACAGCAGCATTTCAGACATGACTTTGCCGCACAGATAACATTGCTCCTTTAGGGGCTACACGCTATTGAACCGTCTCTGCATCTTTGACTTTGTAAGAGGAAAATTCTGAGAAATTCATATATACGGGAATTAGTGTGCAAACACACCTGAGCCCTTGGCATTTTTCTCACTTCTATCCAGTAACGGATATATGTGGCGTGCACACACCCGTACACTCATGTGGAGAAACGCAGATCCCCTGTATTCAAGTGGTGGATGGTTTAAGATGGAAGGAAGGCCTGAATCCAGTATTTCACCAAAAAAAAAAAAGATGTAAGCATCTCAGGCTTAAAATGTGTTCACTGACACATGGTGCGCTTTGTGTGTCTTCTATTGCATACTAATCCCCTCTGCAGCAGCTTTCACACCCTTTTTTCACCCTTCTTTTCCTAAACCACAAGACCAAGTTCAGTAACTGCCCCTGTCTGTGGTCTCAGGCAAGTTAGGTTTCTCTGCCTCCCACCTGGCGAAGGGTTAGACACATCTAAGACACTGACATAAGCTAGTGCTGCTGTGCTGGAAACTGGTAAAAATAAGAGCAAGAAGTGCGCTGGTGAGCCAGGGAGAAAAGACGAGGTGCTGTTCTCTGCTTTAACTATTCATAGTTGTGTAGCGCTTCTGAATTGGGTATGGCTTCGTGTATGACAGCCGTAGCTGTCATCTTCTGTGAGTTACAAATATGGATCAATGGTAAATGAACTATTGTGCTTCACTTTATCTATTTTATGAGTTAGATCAACTTATTGTATTTTAATGAAAAATCAAGATAATAAAGCTCATAATTAATAAAGGCAATAGGATCTGCAGAGCCTGGTATTGAACGAGCCAGGTAATTTCACGTGTGAGGTTATTTATCCTCTAGTTACAGAGTATTTTTTTTTTTTCCTCCTTGTATTTAAACTAATCGGAGCCATTTCATTTCAGGGAAGGGATAAGGTAAAAAGGAGGAGTCCTAAAATTGGTTTGCTCAGGCATCTTTGCTGGCTGGGGCTCTCAGCTCAGTACCAGGACAGAAGGAGCTATCAGAAAGTCCAGAAAGCTTTTGCACTCTATTTTGAAATCGTTTGCATGCCATTAAGGATAAACAGAGCACAGCTGGAGGACACCTTTCACTACCTCCTACATGTCCTCAACTTGAATTATACAGCTCACCTTAGCAAATTGTGTCCAGCAGTACCTGTTTGCAGAGCTGCTAAGGATGCCTTTTCTCATGAAAAATGGTGATTTGGGGGTGTGAGATTTGAACAGCACATGCATCTGTACATGCACAGGATCCTCAGAGGGGGAAGCTCCTCAGGGTGTTCCCCCAGATGAGATGGGGGCTCTGGGGTGTGCTTGATGCCTCTGCTGCAGGGAGACAGGGTTGTACTGGATCAGTTCTGGAAGAGCAGAGGGAGCAGGGGAGATTGCAAAGGGTGCCCTCATGTCTTCCCAGATAGCCCCATTCACCCCAGCGCCCAAAAAAGCATGCATGTGGGGATGCAGGTGCCACTAGCATCTTAATTTGGCTATTTATTAAGAAGTTCAGATGTTGGCTTGGCCGACTGAAACTCAATGAATAAAGAATAAAGCTCGTGTCTCAAAGTTTGGCTTGTCCACATGTTTCTCCAACTAACTTTTCGAGGCTTTTTATCCTAGCCTTGTAGCCCTGACGTTCCTCCGCAGTGAAATGATCAGCACTGAAACAAGGGATCATTTTTAGCAGATCATCTGGGTGTGTGTGGAGGGTAAAATAAACAACTTTCACATTAGTTGCAGAGAAGTGCACAAATGAATTACCCGCTGTTTTCAGCCAGTCATGAATAATTCAAATTCCCCTGTGTCGGTGGATCTAATTAGTAATCATCCAAACTATTCTTAAATTATCTAGTTTTCTGTTACTTGCATAGCAACGACATTCATTTCCAATAGGATTATTAATCCATTTGCCAGTGTGAGATTGCCAGGGCAGAGGCAGTGGGAAGCCATACCATCAGTTAATGTTATTAATGTTTCTTTAACAATTAACCTATCCGGTGTTCAGGGACAAACAGCATATGTCATGTAGAGAGATATTTTTAAAGCTCTGTGGATACGTGCCATACGTCCTGCTGATTCGGCCACCTTGAAACGCAAGGAGCTGTCATTAGCAAAAGCTTGACCCTGAATGTGCAAATTGCATAGGAACCAAATGAAAATATGAAATAATAGAGTTACCACAATATCATAGCAATAGCCGAGGTATGAATCCACTCCAAAAAGTGACTTTGCAAATGCAAGGCTCACCAGATTTTCACTGATTCCCATTCAAGTAAAAGAGATCTGTAATTTGTTTTCCCTGTTGTTAATTAGAAGGCTCCCAAATGCAGCCCATGTCTGAAGCTCACTTCATAGGTCCTTTCCCACTTTGTCTACCCTGTGACTCTGCGGTCAGTTCTTTTGAAAAGGAAAATGCCAGTTTAGTGTACCTCAAAAAATGGCACAGCTAAGATGGGTCAGGGAGCTGTATATTTTTATTCAGTATAATTCTGTAAATAATGAGTGGGTATCATAAGCTTTCCCTGTCCACCAGGTATTCATAGTAAAACACCTGCTCCAGGATTGATCTGTAACTATGCAAGGCCGGGGTGAGACTTTTGTTTAGGGCAAACCATCCCACATCAATTGCTGTGGGAGTTTCATATCTTATTTAGTAACATCTGGCACTGATGCTTGTCACAGATGGGAAACTGAGTTAGATGAAGCTTAGATCACATGAAAATATGTTCCCAAACTTGATTATTTTTAAAGGGGCTTTTAAAGTTACCAATCCAACATTCCCTTCAAATATATCCTTCCAGAGAAGCAGTGCCAGCTTGCAAAAAGGTAACAGTTTGATGTCCCATAGAGAAGCCCTCGCTCTCAGCCAAGCAGCACTCAGGTCCCTGGGTAGCTCGTTGCCACAGCCCCGTTCCCTGCATAAACCAAAATTGTCGCTAAACCAATTAAATAGCAGGAGGGATGCGCTCAGGGCAGCTACCAGCCCTAACTCCATCATGGGGTGGAGCAAGGCCACTGAAGAAAGCCACTCCAGCACACCGGCTACCATGGCTGTAAATACCAACAACTCACTCCCCTACACCTTTTAATACTTTCTACATCATTTTAAAAGGTGTTAACTCATTTGGAAGCAAATCTTGCTTTCTCAGTCGCTCTGAGGGCTTCACTGGAAACTAGTATTTGCAAGCACTCTGTATACAATACTTTTAAAATCAGTAAAATCTAATAGTCAAAAGACAAAGGAGAATTGAACTTTTACCAGCCCAGGAAAATCAAGAGACCTGTCATTACTTAGAAGTGCGAATGCTTTCTCATTAGCACAATACATTGTGCTGGAGCTGGCCACGTAAAAAAGTACGGCATGATAAAATAGCATGGGAGAGAGCACAGCACAATTTTTATTAAATAAAAAAAAAATACATTGATGCCACCAAAGGAAAGGAATAAAGTTGTAAACATATTTCCCAGACACCAGCTAACAGCAGGAGTTTACAGTTTTTCTGCAGTGGCCAAGTATAATAAAATTGATCTGTTGACTATACAGATCCATAAAATAGTTTACACAGAGTTAGAGTTATTGCCAGTTGGATCAGAAACAAAATTCTTCTGAAAGAAAGTGGCCTTATAAGCATCCTTTTTCCATTACACATCATGGCAACTGCAGGGTAAATGAGGGCCAGGTTTCCTCATAGGTCAGCACTTTGGGATATTATGCATTTAAACATCATTCAAGGACCAAGTATAGGAAGATGGGTGAGGTGGAAAATACTGGAAAACCCTTGAACATTCTCCTCCTCACAGCAAATGCAGGTTGTAGCCCTGCCCCAGGCATTGCACTTGCCCTGGCAAAGGAAACGGGTTTGCAGGGTGCTTTGAACACAAGTCTAATTGTTTTTTTTGGCAGGAGAGGCAATGGGAGACTCTCTCTCCTAACAGCCCCAGGAGGGTGATAGGGCAGAGAACTGCAGATGCAAACAGCTTAAACCATCATTAGCACTGGTGCCCAACAGCTAGTAGTGGCATTTAGCCTCCAAGTCTCCTTGTCTTCAGCCTGAACCAGATGTCCCCCTCAGAACTGGGCCCCTTGGACAAACCCCACCAGACCAGGCTTTCAACAGTGTTACTCCAGGTAATCAATTCTGGTCTATTATTAGGGACAAATTAATTAAATCCTAAAAAATTTAACTTAAAAACTCATTATGATCCAAACTTAGATGATATACGGTTCATAATCTTGATCCAGGAATCAGATCACTGCAGATGGACACCCAAGTGAGCTGGGAATCAAGGAGTTTTTCTTAGAAAATCTGGGGAAAAGGGACATTTGGGCACAGAAAAGGAGGGTTACCTTCTTTGAGGACTACAAATCCATACCTAAGAGGGTGGAAGCACTTCTATCTCCATTGCATACATGAGGTTAAAAGACCTGCAATAAGCCAATGCACAGCAAGAAACTGAACCTGTGGCTCCAAAATGCCCTAACCACTGAAGCAGCCAATACACTAGTGCAGGCCTCTTTTCCCCAACCTTAGTCTCATGATTACTAAAGAAAATCAGTATATAAAATATGCAAAAACATAATTCATTATTTCACAACGCAACATACACAAAATCCTCCCCAACGCACCAGCATTTAGTTTGAAATATGCCAAGGTTAATAGCTATAATGTAAAATCGTTATCTGCAGCAGAGTATTAATTAGGGACCTCATGCACAATGCATTAACAATTTGCATGCAAAGAGGGCTGCAGTCATTCTCCACAGGAGGCTGGGAGCACGTTATAGCCTATGGAGAGCTGGAAGACTTTGGGAAAAGCCTCACAGTGAGCTGTCTTACAGCCCAAAGCGGAGCTTAGGGCCAGCACCAGATGCCTCTCTCCTGCCCAGAGCACCAAGCGAAAAGCAGTTTTTCTGGACCTCTCTACATTGCTAGGCAAACAAGATTCAGTCATTTGCACCCCTCTTGGTGTACAGGATCCCTTCGGGCACTGGGGATGTACCTCAGCATTGGCTGCCATAAGCAGCTTGCTTCTAGATTTTGCCAGGCACCTTTCAAAGCCTCCCAACTTTTTTGGCTTGCACGTGCTGTATATTTTTGGAATAGTACAGAAAATGTATGATATGTTTAATGCTACTATTAACAGAGCCAGGCAGCCCCTAAGCCCCTGTAATTCAGCAGAAGCCACCTCCACAAGTCTCGGAGAAGGACAGAACACGAAATTTCTGTCATATTTGTGAATTTTGTAACTTTGGAGGGCCTCACAGTCTCCCATGCACAACACTTGAACCCTCAGCCTTGCAGGGGATAGTTCTAGGACAAAGCTTCAAAACTCTCATGGGGGACATGAAACTTGTTCAGCTGCAAGTCAGGAGCACAGCTCCTGCTTGCAAATATTCACAGCAAGCACATGCATCCCTCCATACTAAAGCATAGTATCAGATCTTTTTTTACCATCTGTATCTTTTCCATTCTTTTTCTGTGGAGCTTACTGGTTTGGTTTTTGGTGGTTGTTTTCCTTGAAAAGTTAACATTTTCTAAACAAAAGCAAGTTAAAAAGAAAAAGTATTCTTCCAAACAGCTGTTTTCCACATACAAAATAGTAGCTATGGTTTTAAGCAACCACAACGCACAATTAGATGTCTCAAGCAGTGTGCCTAAATTTTTACAAAGTCTCACTGAGACCACAAAACCACAAGAAAAGGGGCTACATGGGACTTTATGAGTGCATCACACACACCGTTTTCCCCCAAGGCAAGCTGATCATGACTCCAATGGCTGATGTAGCCCATCATATAGAAGGATGGACACACATCTACAGAAGACCATTGACTTCATGGATTGTCCGTCAGACTAGCAAAGAAACCTGGGAAAAGTGCTTCTTCAGAAGTAAAAAGCCTTCCTTATTTTTAATCCTGGAGAGGAAATCAAGATTCCTCATCTCGGGCGGCTTTCATCTGAAAAGAACGTGGTGCTATCCTAGCAATTTGCACATAGCCTTTGCCATCTTCCAGCTAAAATACTACAGCTGGGACAGACTCATGATTTGACTGTGGTGAATCTGAGGCTCTTATTAATGTGAACCGTCACCAAGCCAATGGTTAACATATCAGTTGTTTTACAGGGACTGTTATCTTTCTGCCAAACTCCAGATATAAATGATGTCTGTGTGACTTGCAAGTTGCTGGGTACAGTCCGTGAGGCAAAAATCAATAGTCCCTCTAGAAAGTACCTGCTCTAATCAGACCTGGATTTGATACAATGAGGACAAGAACATTTTCTTCTGGCATTTTTAGGCTAACTTCTGAGAGAGCTCCCTCAGGCTACATCCTGAGTGTGCCAGGATGTTTGCAAATGGTGCTGGCAAAGTTGAGTGGCTCTAAGGCTTGCACAAGGCCAGGTGTGAGCTACCCATGAGTTTTAAGATGGAGCTTGATAGCCATATAAACAGGATTGTATGACAGAGTTGTATGCAGTGGGGGGAGACAAATCATGACCACCCCCCAGCCCTATTCCCCAAATGGATTAAATTTTTATCAGAGCACAAGGAAGAAAACACCAAATGTCAGGTGTATTCTACTCCTAGCAGGTGCTAAAAGATATTTTTTCAAACGGTTTTTGCCCCTTTTAATCATCACTAAAGCTCCCTCTTGGGCTCCTTTTGGACAACCTGCTAGAGAGCAAGTATTGGTGAGGCTTCAGCCAGGGCTCAGGCACCTGTGGGCTGAGACTTCAGTGGGGAGGACTGATGAGAAAGCAGGAGAAATAAATCTCTGTGTGTAGCTGCCTGCCTAGCTCGTCACCTGCTGAGCGATGCCTCTCCAGGGACCACTTTGACTTTTTAAGGTTTTGTTTTATTTTTCTTTTAATAATGAACATGCAGATGTTCCTTGTTTCAATTTACTCCTATTCACTTTTCTTTCTTTTTTCTCTTGTTTCCAGCTTGTTTAGGGCAGGGCACCACTTGGCATGCAACAAAGCTGTCAGTCAGCGATTTCACATCCTTGAACCCCAGGAAAAGGAAAGTACAGAAAGTACATCCCTCCAACACTGCTCCCCCACTCAATGACAAAATCCTGTCCCTTTCCCCCTTTGGGCCGTGACCCCCAACTGTACCCTCTTTCACCCCTTTTGGCCCCTTGCATTAGTCAGCGTTCCTCGACTTCAAAGTACTCGAGGTGTCTTTGATCCTCTCAGCCTCTTCCTGCCACATACTTCCCTCACCATCCAAAAATGAGGCACAAGATGAAAGGTGTGGAGATGAAAGAGCAGGAGAGAGAGCTCGATCCCCAAGCAAAGGTGGGACACAGAAAAAAACCCAGACCACAGCCATCGGTGCAGGCATGAATAGGAAACACAACTTGGTCCCAGTAAGAAGCCACTTTGCTCCAAGCAGTTTTTAAATATGCAGAAAGGGGATGCAAGCAATAGCGCACTGCCAGCTAACGCCACTACTTTCCGACCCACGGTTGCATGCAGCAGCATCACGTCAGGGAAATGGCGGGCGGTGAATCTGCAGGAGGAACGAAGCACCACAGCACCCTCGCAGCCACAAAGCCAGATCCTAAACACTGCAAATGCCAGACCCTGCTGAAGCCCATGAGCATCACACAGTTCACAAGAGCTAAAGGCTTTTGCAACCACTCACACCATCTCTAGTGCCTCTGAAACAAAGTTCCTTCCAAAATTCCCAAGACAGCAATGAAAAAGACCAAATACGCAATCGCAGGTTTCCGAAGCACATATTACTTGGCACTTTTTAAGAGAAAAGCTGTCAGTAACAGGAGCCTCAAATGAAGTTTCACATCTAAATAACAGTCCTTCCTTTCAACAGCACTAGTTGCTGCTGGGAGCTCTGCATACTTTTGTAAAATCAGGCATCATGATGAATTGCCTGAATATACTCATTTTTATACTAAGAATCTATTCACTATGCCAAATTCTGCTCTCATTTCTACCAGGGTTACTTGAAATAATGGAGTCACCTCTTTTATCTGGGTAAGTTTAGGGCTGTCTGGCTGATCTTTTGAATAACAGCTATTCAAGTATTTTTCAGCATTTTTTTCTCTGAAACAGGATTTTTCTTTAGCAGTTGAATATCCAAAATACAGACCTAATTTTTTTTTTTTAATGGTCTGGGATTTTCTTGCAAACCATGTTTGTAGTGTCTTGGGCTTTTCACTGCTCAAAACTATTTTGATAATTCCTTTTGGTGACAAAAGTATTTTGATAATGACGCTATCAGCAAAAAAAGCTTATTTAAAATCTTACGATTTCCTGACAAATTTGAGCAGCAACTGGGAAACAACCTACTTAACTATATGAAATGCTACACCCTGCTTTAAAATACTTCCCCTCTCCAGTCTGTGCTTAGATGTCGTCTTATGTCCCTGACCTACGATCACAGCAAAGACAAAACTTCCGATTTTCCCCACTTCATGAGAAAAAAGACATGAGAGGATAGCAACCCCGCTAAGTCCTGGAGGACAGAACATTTGGATTCAATATTGTGACCCCGATGGCTATTTGATTCTGCGAATATCTGTGGCATTTACTGCCCCCAAAACCCACTGCAAACGCATTCCAGATCCACATACTTATTTTCCAGCGTATTTTTGAGAGTACTGCCTTGGTTTTCTTTTCTTTTTATGTGTGGATTCCTACATCAAACATACAAAAAATGCACCAGCACACCCAGAGAGTGCCTGTGAAGCTACAGAGCTGCAGAAGAGCCTTCCTGGAAGGAGCTGATCCATCAGAGACCCTCTACACTCTGCCCAAGCTTTGCAAAACTACCTGGGTCAGTGATAATTATCATCGAGGTAAATTATATTCTCTGTCATGTCATATCACAATTAACCAAGCAGCCATAATCATCTTCTATCTTGCTAAGTCCCTGAGTAGGCAGTTTGCTATCTGCTGTTGGGAGATAAGATAAATGCCCACATAACTGTGAGAAACATCCTATTTTCTAGATACACACAATCCATTTCAAAGGCAATAAATGCCCAACAGTGTGCTATTCCGCCACTTCCCATAACCTTTCTCTCTCTGCAACCTGATTATCACAGGGACCCTGCCTTCCTCCCAGCAGCAGCCCCTTTAATACACTTGCCCTTCATTTCTCCAAGTGTGGGCACGCAGTAGGAGATAACGAAAGTGCCAGTCTGCACTTGGAGAAATCATGCACCAACACATGAATGTATCCCTCACAGGGCTGCCCATCGTGATTAATCAGCAGAGGCAAGAGAGGGCAAAGCAGGAGAGTCTCCAGTGCATAAAAAGCAACCTCAGCATGAGAGAGTGCCTCCCTGCCTCAGTGCACCTACACTTATGCCTCCATGAGCCAAAAGTCTCTAAACACATCAGATTTCCTTCAGTGCAGTCTTGTGCTTCTCTCTGCCTTGGCTGTCATTTGGCTTTTGAAGATCAGAGCTTCTGAAATCAAAATGTTTATAACCAACCTACAGCACAACTCCCACCAACATCCAGTCAGCCCAGTGTTATCCTTCCACTGCTCATAAACAGCCTCAATGAGAGCAAAAATAAAAGCTAACAAATGGTAAACTTTTATAAATACTTTTGATCGTTATTCACTGGCCTCATAAATCTCTCACACATTAGACAGTCAGACTAACAGGGACGCAGAAATTTTGCTCTCAGCGCCATAAATCTTTCTCATGTTCTTTCTATGGTTATAATAATAGAAATTTATTGTTGCTTTCGTTTCCTCCGATATTCTGTGTAATTAATCTCGATGTGTTGCCGTGTACATTTAGAGACAGTACATTTTGTGCCTGCCCATTTATATTTTTTTCAACAGCAAGTCCCATCTGAGTTAATATATTGTGTTATATTATATATAACCACTGACCATAACTCAGATAGAACACAACACATTTTCATTTTGTTGCACCATTATTTTTGCAGTAAGTCGATACGATATGAGGTGAAGCGTGCCTTGCTCAGCACTTATTGATCTGTCTGTTTGCTCATTGCTTACATCAAAACACCACTTGTCAGCTCTGGCTCTGTTATGATTATCTTATCATGCAGGAAGCGACAGCCTCAAAGACTAAACGCTAGTCGACATCCAAGGTCAGGTGATACCAAGAACCAACCCAAAGGGTTTTCAGCAAGGCAGAGATGAGTAACTAACACTTCAGGACAAGTCTCCTTTTTACTAAGGGCACCTCTACATTGCAATCAGGAACAGCAACTACGGTAGACAGAGGAATTCTTCAAGCAGCTCTTTCAGCAGTGAAGCTCAATGTAGGGATGGTGGTAGACTCACAGTACTCCAAAATGAGAGGAACCCTATGGACCACAAATGACAGGCAAGCTGTCTTCATTTTTTGGTAGAAAAAGGAGTTCAGAGTACGCCAAAACCTTGTCCATCTTACTATAAGGAACACTGACCTTGTGGGAGATTCCAGTGGAGCAGAGATGTTGTATATTGGTTTGGACTTTTTACCTCCTCAATAAGTGCCTTGCACACTGGAAAACCATAAACCCACTTCTTGTTGAGGACATTTAGCCAGTTGTGTGTCAATGCGGCATATATCAGTACCACTTTGGACCAAGACCAAATGTGTTACCTCTCTGCATATTCAATGCACCAAGATAGCGTATAATGTTCATCCATCTTACCCTGACCTCATATGATGCCACTTGAGCAACAAAAATTACTGCACCCTCTTTCCTCCATGTTTCTAAATGATAGACTCACCCACCCTCCCCTGCAGACCGCTGCTCTTAAGTTGTTAAAGAGCTTTGAAAAATACATTTGGAAAGGCAGCTCTGCTCTTTCAGAGCTTGCAGGACAGCAGTGCCTGAATAAATGAACACAATTAATGAACCCCTGCTTAAAGGATCAATCCCTTCACCTCTGTAAAGAAGAGTTGTGGAGAGACAGATGCCAACAGCCAATTTGCTGATGCATTATGGAGTTTGTTGGCATGGGGGAAGGCAGGGCTGTGAGTGACAGCAGAGCCTCTTAAGGGTTTGGATCACACTGTCTTAAAAATCCAGACAGGAAAGATCAAGGTCTATGGCTGGGTTACTGGTTGATTGAAGTAATCTACCCAGAAAATGGCAAAGGCACTAGCAACCCCCAGTGTACAGTCATCCTACTACATGAGGGTCACAGTTTTAAGTAAGCAGGTTTCCTGTGCTTGGGTATATGCATAGGGGTGAGCCTTCGGTGCCCTGGAGGAACCTCATCTCTTGAGGCTTTACATCCTCTGCAGAGAGAGGAACTTACCTACAAGGTGATTCAGAGCAAGAAAGAAACCCAAGTTTTCCCTGACACAGAGGCACTCTAGGGTGCTGTCCAATGGCAGTGTGCAGAAAATATAAAAACCCCTCCACAGTACATGACCATTACCCACTACCAAATTATCATTTGTCTCAATCCCATGCTTTAGGGGCACTACGTGAGATGAAGCGATGATGCCAAGCACCACAAGCACTGAAGGAGGCCCCCAAGCAGCACAACATAGGGGTCACAAACCTTTGCGCGCTCTACCAAGCACCCTCTCTTTTTTGCCACCTCTTCTCTGTGGAACAACAGGTAGAGGGTTTTCTGGGATAACAGCGAGCCACCACAACATGGTGGCTTGGGGAACAGGAGAGCTCAACCACAATTTCAGCCTCCGTGCACTGGGTCAGGGAGCTATGTGGAGCATGTAATTTGTTCTGCTTCTTTCAGCGTAAGGCTGCAAAACAGGTTTAGACTAACTCATTTACAGCTGTATGATGCCAGCACCCAGGAACTCAACAGTCCACATAAATACAGAGCCAAATTATTTCTTGTAACACGCTTATAAAGAGGAACTGAAGAGCATTTCCATGCTCTGCATGGTTTGCATTACCGGTGATTTTTTTTCAAAATGTAATCCAATACATTACAGCTAAATCTGATGAGGAAACAGCTCACTAGAGTCCCCAAAGGATTGTTTTCGTGTGTTTCCTGATTTATGACTGTTTGATTTCACTTTCATGTGCTGAATTTCTAATTGCAACCTACCCATATCCAAGTTCCAGCCCATATGCCACGCACTGCTAGTTACAGACCAAGGGGGACTCATACCCCTTCCCTCACCTGCTCTGTGGCCTGATCCTGCCCTTATAGCAAAGCCCACTTATGGTTTATAGACCCCTATGCTTTATGCTTTGATGCACACAGTTTTCCTACCATGTCTCTCCCTTAAACTTCTCGGCTTCAGCTTTTGAGTTTCTCATTTTCCAGAGTCCCTTTTCTCTATCAGATGGTGTCTGACTTCAAGGGTCACAAGAGCTGCCTTAGCAGTACCAGCAGCATTTCCCTATTGCAGTGTGCAGAAAGCATGGGCCACATCCTTTAAACCCACTACACTTTTGTTATCCAGAGTCTCTTCTCCACCAAAACCGTGAGGAGCTGCTGGCAGTAGGCTGCTCCCATTGCCTGGTGTTTCCATCCCCTGGGATGATGGAAGGGAAAGGTGCTAATGATATGATACGCATTTTGCAGCTGCAATGTGCTTCTAGAGGGAGATAATCTAATTGGTACCTTATTACTAGAGCACTTTAACAGCAAAATCAGTGACAGGAACGTGCACGCTGAAGCCTTCAGTCATTTGGGGAGAGCTGATACGAGCTGTGGTGGCTGGGCTCATTGCTGTGAACAGATAAAATTAGATAGAGGTGAGCTAAGAAAGAGAAATTCCTGAACTAAGCTGAACTCTGGATCCCAGAAAAGCACAATTAATTTCCTCTCTTTTTCCTCATCTTTTGGGACAATTTTGTTCCGAAACCTGCAGCTCAGGATCTCTGATCCCAACACTTAACTTCTCAAAATCACTGGGGAGCTGGCATGGTTTGGGGAGCCTCCACTAAAGTGGAACTTGCATGTAAATCAGTGCAAGGCACTGCCAGGGTGTATCAGCCACTGAGGGTCTGCTGACATCCTTTGGGGCTTTATCTCTTGGCCTCATCTGTGCAATGGGGGCACCTCCAGCCTCCTGATGCTGCTGACACCAAGGCGGTCAGAAACCACAACTGAGCTGACAGAGTGCCACTGGGTCTTCATTTGAATACTCACAAGGGGAAAAAAAGCTCTTTTATTCAGTTCATTCCTCCTATTATTCTTCTTTGCACATGCTGCGTTTGTTTTTGTCATTAGGTTTCCAGTGTCCCTAATAAGATATTAATGAGATGCTAATTCAACATGCAAATTACAGGAGACTGGCATGGAAAGGTTGCTATATTTAGAGCCAGAGCAAGATTTTAATGGCTGTCTTCACCCATCTTGGGCCTTTTGTCAATTGCTTCCTTACTCCAGTGAGCAGCCTCACATCCCTGAAGTGTCTATGTGACCTTGGAGGTTAGGAGAAATGAGAAAAATTCTAGACTATGTTACCATAGGAGTAATGAAAAAAACCCCCACTATGTTCCAAAGACACTGTCAAAAGAAAGCCCTCTTCTTTTTACAAAGGAAAAAAAAAAGACCTTGAACCCTTGCCCATTCAGGAGCAATAGCAAGGGGAGGGGATGCCCTGAGAAATGAGATGCTTGTTGCCACACTGCAGAGTTCAGGAGTGATGCCAGGCTCAAGATGTGTCCCCATCACACAATCTGGTCTGGAAGAGCAGAGGGAGAGGACAGGGGTGCATATATATCCTGTGGTCCAGCAGAGGCAGCACAACCGGTCCCAAGGCCTGATGTATAGACAAGGGCTCTGCTCCTCCATCCGTATTCATAGTGGGGCTGTGTCTGCCTTCAGCTCATTGCAAGCACACCAGTAGTTTGCTCTCTTCTGTTGGAAATGTAAACCTAAGAAAGCAAGCAAGCCAAGTGCTCAGGTATTGAGGGATGCTAAATACTCAGGATAGGACCCTCCATTCCCACCACCTTTGTTTTCTCATAACATGCATCTCTCCTACAGTGCAAAAGAACACTTTTTCGCATCAAACTTGAGGGCCAGCTCTGCGAGTCACACCAGAGCTCAAGGCTCAGGAGCCATGGTGACGGAGGATGTGGAGAAGGCGGAGTTACTGAATGCCTTCTTTGCTTCAGTCTTTACTGCTCGGCCCAGCCCTCAGGAGTCCCAGGCTTTGGAGAAAGTAACAGGGAAAGAGGACGACTTCCCCTGGATTGAGGATGATCAAGTGAGGGATCAGTTAGGCCAATTAGATATTCACAAGTCCATGGGCCCCGATGGGATGCACCCGAGAGTGCTGAGGGAGCTGGCAGAAGTCATTGCTGGGCCGCTCTCCATCATCTTTGAAAGGTCCTGGAGAACAGGCGAGGTGCCTGAGGACTGGAGGAAAGCCAACATCACTCCAGTCTTCAAAAAAGGCAAGAAGGAGGAGCTGGGGAACTACAGGCCAGTCAGCCTCACCTCCATCCCTGGAAAGACGATGGAACAGCTCGTTCTGGGCATCATCTCAAGGCATGTGAAGGAAAAGAAAGCTATCAGAAGTACTCAACATGAATTCACCAAGGGGAAATCATGTCTGACTAATCTGATAGCCTTCTATGATGACATGACTGGATGGATAGAGGAGGGGAGGGTGGTAGATGTGGTCTACCTTGACTTCAGCAAGGCGTCTGACATGGTCTCCCACAGCATCCTCACAGGGAAGCTTAGGAAGAGTGGGTTAGATGAATGGACAGTGGGGTGGATAGATAACTGGTTGAAAGACAGAGCTCAGAGGGTCGTGATTAGGGGCACAGAGTCTAGCTGGAGGTCAGTGACGAGTGGTGCTCCCCAGGGGTCAGTACTGGGTCCAGTCCTCCTCAATATATTCATCAATGACTTGGATGAGGGGATAGAGCGCACCCTCAGCAAGTTTGCTGATGACACAAAGCTGGGGGGAGTGGCTGACACACCGGAAGGCTGTGCCGCCATACAGAGAGACCTGGACAGGTTGGAGAGTTGGGCGGAGAGAAACCTTATGAAATTCAACAAGGGCAAGTGTAGGGTGCCGCACCTGGGGAGGAATAACCCCTGCACCAGTACAGGTTGGGGGCTGACCTGCTGGAGAGCAGCTCTGTGGAAAGAGACCTGGGAGTCCTGGTGGACAACAGGATGACCATGAGCCAGTAATGTGCCCTCATGGCCAAGAAGGCCAATGGCATCCTGGGGTGCATCAAGAAGAGTGTGGCCAGCAGGTCGAGGGAGGTCATCCTCCCCCCCTACTCTGCCTTGGTGAGGCCACACCTGGAGTCCTGTGTCCAGTTCTGGGCTCCCTGGTTCAAGAAGGACAGGGAGCTGCTGGAGAGGGTACAGCAAAGGGCTACGAAGATGATTAGGGGACTGGAACACCTCTCTTATGAGGAAAGGCTGAGGGATTTGGGTCTCTTCAGTCTGGAAAAAAGACAGCTGAGGGGGGACCTTATCAATGCTTATAAATACTTAAAGGCTGGCTGTCAGCAGGATGGGGCCAGGCTCTTTTCAGTGGTGCCCAGTGACAGGACAAGAGGTAATGGGCACAAACTTGAGCATAGGAAGTTCCACCTAAACATGAGGAGGAACTTCTTTACTTTGAGGGTGGCAGAGCACTGGAACAGGCTGCCCAGAGAGGTGGTGGAGTCTCCGTCTCTGGAGACATTCAAAACCCGCCTGGACACGGTCCTGTGAAGCCTGCTCTGGGTGACCCTGCTCTGGCAGGGGGGTTGGACTAGATGATCTCCAGAGTTCCTTTCCAACCCTATGGTTCTATGATTCTATGATTCTGTTTTGTCACCTGGAAACTGTGAATAAGGATGTAGCCTTCTATTTATAAACATTGTAGCACCACTGACTACAAATACAGATTTTTAACAACAGTGCTTTTAAAGGTGCTTAAGCCTGAGAGAAGACCTAGGTGCTGAAAGCAACATGTCCTTTCTTGCCAGAAACTGTTATCGAGTACCCTACCCCGGAGGTTATCGTGAGACGCTTGATAACCATGTCCCATTGCATTTTTAGGGTCAGCTTCCAGAGTGCTGGGACACCCTGCCCTGAAGCAACAGATATGCTTCCCATCACACCAAGGACCAAGCCCTTCAAACTGCCAACTTTGGGATGCTTTTGAGAAGAAAGAGATTATTTTTTTTTTTAATTCTTATTACTGAAAGGTGACAGTAGCAAGCTCACTATCTCATTTGCTGTCACCATGTTACCGTGTGTACATCAGATACCCCCAACTTCATTACAGTGCACCCCCAAGCCCTGACGACAGTCATTCCCACAGTTACACACAGCCAGGCATTTTTGTGACTCTCAAAAGCCTAAAATATCCTTTTTCAGCCGGTAAGGAGACACATACATAAAAGGACTGGTTTACAAAGTTTCTGAGACCCTAAAACAGGACTCCCAGGTAGCAGAAACCAGTCGTGTCCCTTGAACCATGTGTTTGCTTGGGCAGGCATTGACTCATTCAGTGTTCACAGACTTCCTTGCGTGCCAGGCTCCTGGCCCACAAACAGCATTTTTAGTATTACTCTATTTTTAGATCTTACCCTGAATATCTGGCCAGACCTTTGGTTGCAGACAGTCGGCCCCATGGCTCTGATGCTTCTTACATGTTTCGATCATTCGCATCAGATGAGAAACTGGCTCCTGTTTTATGGATTTTTTTTCCTCTGAATCACAGTCTCCAGACTAAAATGCTACCAAAATCTCTGCAGACTTCTCCCTCCCCCAGTGGTTTCAGCTGGTTTTATTGCTCTGAGGCACCAGACAGTTTTGTTAATAACGGTAAATCCTTTTAGCCTCTGGTTAGCGCAGGTTGTGCTGTGATTGACAAGGTAATAAAAGTGTTAATGAGAGAAACTGGCACAGCCAAAGATCAATAGTTGCCAATAAGAAAAACAATTCTGATACTTAATTTTGTAGAATTCCCCCAAAGCGGTTGAAAATACATCACAATCAGTCTATTTTATTGTTTAATAGATGTTCTCTCCCTGGTGCTCTCAGATAGAGATCAAATTAACTAGAGATTGGGCAAAATGGCAAAGAAGGGAAGGGGATCCTCGTTCCTAAGTTTGCAAGACTGTTGGGACATGGAGCTCTGGGGCAAAGCCATTTCTGAAATAAATGTGTTTGGGGCTACCTTTCCCAGCCAGATGATTTTCCCAAATCACTCTTTTGTGCACATCTTTTCTGCGCTACAAATATGGGGGGGGGGAATACACACAAGGCCAGCTGTAGAGCCAGTGGTCACATCTAGGTTATGTCCGTAAAATCAACCATAAGCAAAAACGCTGCGTCAACTGTACTGCCCCAAAAGGCAAAGCTACAGGGATGCTGAAGGAGCCAGGGAAAATGCACTTTCAAAAAAAGCAGTTTTTAAGATTAGGGAAAATCTGGGTTTCTGAGAGCTAATCAGAGAGGTAAAAGCAGATGAAGCGCATACAACTTGCAGCACGGATTAACATCAGTTGCTTGCTAACAGGCTCCTGTACACGGCACAATCCTGTGTGGCCCTAAACACCCTGTAATACCCTAAATCTCCTCTCACAAATCTATCCAAGGCCAGATGCATATAAAAGACTAATCCCATTTCAAGGGCAGATGTTAAACGTAGGAGAACGTGTGCTGTCAGTAGGAAGCACTGCCAAACTAGGAATGCAATGAGAGGAGGGAAATAATTTCAAGAGGGGCACAGAAAGGCTTCAAGTCAAATGGCATAAAGACTGCTATGCATTCATGAAAATATGGAGAAGGTGAGAAGGACCAATCCTTTACAACACAAAAACAACTGCGAATAAGTTTTCCAGAGGCTGGTTGGATTATGCATGGATGGTAAGACTATTTGGACAGCTAACAGACAACAGCTTGTGCTGTCCCAAAATCAAAATGAAACACTAAAGGAGGCCTCTCCATGTGGGCTCTGCTCACGGAGGACACTGCCTTTCCAAGGCAGGACAAAGAAAAATTCACATCCAGTTCTGACAGCAATAATTTTTGATACTTACACGTTATTATCTGACAGAAAGTTTCCATTTCTACCCTGCATTCTGAGAGATTCAAGTAATTTTATTGAACTGGGGAACACAAAAGGACAGCAGAGGATACTGATACGTGGCTGACTTCATGCTCTAAGCCCAGCAGTGACCAAAACTGGTGGCAAAATGTCACCTGAATTGAGACACAGCAGAGCTTGGGCAATGTTGAAGGCTTTTAAAAATCCCTCCACCCATTATTTTTATGCGTAGGAAAAATACACAAACTCTAAATGTAGACTCTTCAAGTATTACACCTCGCAGGCGTCTGTGGGCTTTAGGGCAGGTCCAGAGGGGCTGGGGAATGCAGATACTACCACTTTACGTCAGGAAAGCTCTGCACAGTGATAAAGCCAGGCTAATTTTTCAGCTACCCATGTATGCAGATAGCAGCATACCGGAGGGCTGCTCTTTCCTGAAACCTTTGGTGTGAGCTCAGAGGTGCTGTAAGCTGCGGTCTCAGCTAGCAGGAGAGGAGTTGTGCCTGAATTTTCCAGCATGGGCCCTTCAGCTTGCGACTAAAACGATGTGGAGCCAAACTGTAGGTCCAGTCGGGCACACAGGGTCTCCAAATGAAGGCTCTGCCAAGGCAAGTACTGATTTCTGCTAAGCAAATACAAATACAGAAGAGCTGAAAAAGGGTAGCTAGATCCAAATCTGTTCTTCCTTCCCCCTCCCATCCCACAGCATAATTAAACAAATATTCCTGCCACTAAAGAGAATAGAATAATTGGAATCAAAGAGCATAAAGGGAGAGATCACCATGAACGGATGCCCAAACAAAACCAAGGGGTTTGGCTTATCCCTTTAGCTTTATACTCCTTTTCTCGTCCTGTCTATATTAATGTGGTGCTAAAACCTTGTATTGTCTGACTGCATTATTATTAATGGCAACTGGTACCCCAGAGGTCAGGGTGGCACTGCAGCTTGCTATCCACTTTAATTATCGACGCACATCACCAGCTTGAGAAATAAGAAGAGATAAGGTGAGGATTATTGAATCCCATCTCATGCTGTGTGTTATCATACACTCTACATCCAGATCAGTTCCTATCAGCCTTTCTCAGATCACTGCAGGAGGGGAGGGGGAAGTAAAAAGGTCTCCCCTTTACATTTCAATTTTGCCCACATCTTTACAAATTTGGCCAAAACAAATTCTGACTATCACATTAATGGCTACATCTGCCCAGGGGCTAGGCTTGTGGCCACAATACTTAAATATTTATCTATTTAGATATCCAAATATTAAGGTATTTAGCTCTTTAGAAACCAAAATATTTATATGTGTCTGCAGGAGGTGTTGTTGTACTTCAGGACTTTCACTGAGACAGCTCATGTTACAAGTACACGGCTTAGTCTCATTTGGTAGGACCAGAGCAGAAAAAAGAAAACTTAAAAGATGTAGATAAAATTCACCATTCTCTGATAAAACTCACCATTCACTGTCATTTTACCCAGTCTCAACACTGAACTAAGCAAGCTGAAGCAAAACAGGGGAAGGGATGGATTTTCCAATCAATGAAAAAGATGAATAAGATCTCAAGTGCAGTAAATATTTTCCCAGCAGAGTCCTCCCAACCCGAAGAGCAAGCTCTTACATGGCATATTCAAAGAGAGAGAGAATTGCCGGCTGGAAAAAAAATGAACAGATTCCCTGCATCTGCCGAGAGTCCCCTCCACATAGTGGGCATTGCCACTAATATAATATGAATGTATTATTTATGGAAATGTATGCAAAAGCTAAACAAGAGAAGCTATCCATATGCGCTAAGCACCCGTGCTAATTTTGAAAGGCAGCTCAGAAAAAAACGATAGCATTTTTTCTATCCTGTCATTTACAAGCCATGTAACTCAGCTCCTGAGTTCCAACAGATTGCACGCTTCCAAATGTAACTCGTCATGTTTGTTGGTGATAAAACAAGATTAGGAGAAAGGGGGGTTTGAATAAAGCTGTCTGTGGGGAACACTGCCCAAGCCACTATACAGCTTTACCCCATTTTCATGCAAGGCACACGTACCTTGTTAGCATTTCTTTTAATACTTCCAATTACGATCAAGAGGCAGGTAGGCCCGCCACTTGAGTTGAAGAAAAGGCCTTTGACAACCCCTTTTCTGTACTGAAGCAATGAAATATATATACGCATGGCTCCAAACACTTTGCTCCCTTTCAAAGCATGATGATTACCTCTTATGGACGCAATGACAAGAGACGCCTTTGGCAATCCCACGGTCCCCTTCTCCTTCTGAGAACTGGCAGAATGAGGGGGAAGAAAAGCCCAGAAGCCTTTTTTAGCCTCCTTATTTTTCTTTGTCACATCATTAAGGGTTCAATGAATCTCCAATTAAATCTCCCTGACTGCTGTCACCATGTTGATTGATAGGTGTCCTTGGATCAACCTCAGTAGGGCATGTTGTTGCAGCGAGCCCCCCTTTCCCCTCACCATCCATTATCAGCCTCTTGTCATCATTACCTTCACATGTCAGTTCATTTACCACAGAAACGGTGTCACCAACTAATAGGGGCAATAGAAAAACATTTGTTACAAATAAGGAAAAACTCTAATAAATCAGGTTACACTTCAATCTGAAACTCATGGAGAAACAGTATTTTTCCAGCATGCTTGTTCACAAGTGACCCTCTAAAATATTTTTTCCTGTCCTTATATAAAACCCCAAACAAAACACACACACACAGAGTATATACTCAGAAGGAACAAACAAGGCAGAGCCACATGCAGATAAAGTTAAACCAGCTTTTACAGCTCTGGGTTTTCTTCATTTTGAACAAAAAAAAAAAAAACGGACACTTAAGTAAGTTACTGATATACTGACAATATTTAAGCTGCAGAAGCTAAAGGTTCTTGCTGCTGACGCTGTCCGGAGATTTTCTATCAAAATGGTTTTTCATCATAAAGCAAATACTTTGTCAAAATTAAAGCCATTTGTATTAAGGTTTCATTTGTGATGGATTTCTGATTGCAAAAAAGAAATCAGGAGGAAGGGAGCAAGCTATTTCAAGCCTCTTGAAGTGTCATATTTTTAATTTCATCTGTTTTGAAACTGGAATTTATAATAAAAAATTATTGTTAAAAAATGAAATGTCCGAAGCCCAACATAAAATTTTACATTTATCAAAGAAAGTAATTAATTTGATTTAACTTGATTTAAAAGAAACATAAAAGTTTCCTTCTGACTTTTGCAGCCTCGGAACAGAATTTGTCTCTGTTTGGGAACTTCTCTGAAACTCAGAAAATCTACATGGGGTGGGAAAACCATTCTGTTTGATACCAGCACAAGGAGCAGCGCACACAGACTTCAGATTACATACATACCATCCCAGTGACCTGGCTAGGACAACAGCCAGGTTTTCGCTCCCTGTTTGTTCAGCATCTTGTACAGCAGGAATCTGTCTGTGACAGGCGTGCCTGTCCCTGCAGTGATTTATGACATAAAATGGTCTTTATACATTACACACCAAGGACTGTATCTGCAAGGACTGACTGACATGCAACCATTGCTGCAATTCCTCTTCCCTTTTTTAACTCTGATCACCATGAAAGCATGGAAACACCTCTAGATGCCTGCCAGTTGACAACCCAGCAGGGAAGATCTGCCCTTCAAGAATAAATAAGGAAAACCAGAACAGCATTGCTAAATTACATGCGAATTAAACCTAACTGCAAGTGTCCTTGCACCATCATCCCCATCCCAGCAACAGCTCCTGATAGGGGACGAGGTCAGCACACATTGCCCTGAAGCCGTTAGGGCTCAGCAAGACACAGCTGCCGTTCATACGAATGAGTTTCATCCTTTGCTAGAGGTTTTTCCACCACAGTTGGGGTAGAGGTATCAGTGCAACACACTGGACAATTTTACTCAAGCTCCAGTCCAGTGCTTACCCCTAGTTCCCACAAGATCCATCTATTCCGAGGGAGGGAGCCAACCTCAGAACAGAGGAAGACGAGCTTTTTCCTTAGGGGATGTTTGGAAGACCATCTAAGCAATTAAAAGCTGTGCTGCTATTGAAATCAAAAGGATTAATGCTCTTAAACCCCAGGGATCCTTGGTTCATCAATCCACTAGCAAACACATTTTCCTATCTGCTTCTATCTGATTTCAGCTAATGCATCCAGGAGCAGTAGGACAGTGGGTTCACATGAGGGCAGCGGCTGCTTGGTGAGCAGAGGATGCGGGTTTGCAAAGGCCACTCCAGAGCAGCACAAAACCGTGCAATTTGCACTGATTTATTACACAATTAGTGGTGGGCGCAGCTCAGTGCACTGTCTATGAGAGACAACACTGGCAAAGCTCAGTGCTTAAAGCTAACTTTGTACTCAGGCACCTAAATAACCACCCTGGTTTTCTTCGCCAATTTCAGTAAGAATTTTGTCTGAAAATTAAGGTAACTTCTACAGATTCTCAGTGCTGAAAATCTCGATCAAAGACCACAAAACTAGGAACTGTCATTTCAAATGGATGACTTTCATGCAGCCTTATTGTAGAGGATGCTACACAGACCTAGCAGAGCAGAGACCTAGCTTACTGTAAAGCCACAGCACAAATGCTTACTATGAAATGGAGATGCATAGACAAATCAGAGATGAGGGACTCCTGTGGGAAATCAAGTCATATTGCAGCTATAAAAACCAGACGCGTGTGGGGAAGCTCTTCAACATGTGTATGGACCATGACAAACACTAGGCACGCAAGGGATGGGTGGATCACGTATGGCTCCTTCCCATACCCAGACAGCATCATGAGGTGGCAGAATATGGGGTGAACATCACCTTGCAAAACGCAATGCGATTTCAACTGCCCAATTTTATTTGCAACTTGCTTTTGTTCAGTTGAAATGCTTTGTTTGTGGCAAAACTCTAAATTCCTGGGCTCCTCACAATGTGGATCAGAAAAATGACAGTGTCACCTACTGCGTTTCTATTGAATGTTTGTTCCAGTGGCTGCTGCTCGGTCACTGGATAAAGGGAGTCAGGGCAAGACAATTACTGGGTGTTTTTTTCAGGTGGCCATTCCCAGGTCTCCGAGCGTGGTCCAGCTCCCATAGCCTATTGAATGCGCCCGCAGGGCAGCTTCCCTTCCCTTTGCCATTCAGAGCAGTACACCTGTTTTAATTCTTCCACGCACTATTGAAAACCTTTATTTTTGTGGGGTAGAATCACTCCCCTTCAGCTAAAAAAACCTTTGCCCAGCCCTCACAGAAATGTGGGTAAAACACAGGCACAGAGAAAGGAAAAATTACTCCTGGAGGAGAGTGGTCACAGATGACTGAGAGCCCTTCACCATCAAGGATGGGACGTGGTGCTGCTCTTCCTATCACAGGGAAAAAACGCTGCCATAATGTGTCTTTTCCCGGTATTTATACACTTCTCTCTTTCCTTGACAGCAAACTGAAAAGATTAAGATACAGAAATGCCAAGCCACTAAGAGGCCCAAACCAGCCATCAGAGAAATAAAAATGAAATAAAACCTGACTGCTACGTAGCTTTTAGTGATACTGTTTGTAGGAGATGCCTGAATTGCAGTTATAAAACTAGCAAAAGGAGCTGAAGGCATCCCCCTCCCCGGCACAGCAGGCCTTGAATAAATCCCAGGCTGCCCTCAGGCATCAGGTGCTGCACGCCTTTTCCGTTTTTTCTTTCCTAAACCACATGTGACCACATGAAGAAGAGCTTACTTAAAAATGAACCGACAGATAATTAAGCCGTTTTCTAAAATAATAATTTTAAAAAAAAATCAATGATAACTCACAGTCTGGATTTGGACTTTGGGAAGAGAGATCGGCAAACGGTTCCCCTCTCTGAAGCCAGGCTGCCGCCTCAGGCAAACCACCGCCCGGCCTCCGCACGATGGCCGCCCGCTTGTGGGTCCCAGGGACAAGCGACCTGAAGCAAGGTGGCTTGAAGGAGAAGCCCAGCTCCCAGAGGGCATCTTTGGCCAAAACAATCCGGAGAAGCGCTGGGTTGGTGCAGCCCTGGCAGGGCTGAGTGCGTGGGGAGGTGTCGGTGACTGATGCCTGTGTGAGGAGAGGCGCGGCCCGCCCGGCTCCGGAGGCTTCCACCGCGGCCCCTTGGCAGCACCTCAGGGAAAAACGCATTCAAGAAAGGGCAAAAAGCCACAACCAGCGAGGAGTGAGGGGAAAAAGTGTAAAAAAACAGCCCTGCAAGCACTGAGGTGAGAGAAACAGGAGGAGGCACTCGAGCAGAGATCCCCCTGCAGCCTGTGGAGGAGAGGCCCCAGGCCTGGGCAGAGGGGCATTTCCTGAAGGTATGACTCATTTAAATTAATCATCATTAAATTAAACATTTTTGAGAGATGGGAAACAATCGAAAGATTATTCCTGACAACTATGCAAGCCTAAGTGCCTTGAAAATGAGTTGTTCAGCATCATCACTACCAAGAATGAACTTCACTTTGGATATGAAATATGTCTGATGAGCATGGTTAAAAAAATGGAGGGTTAATTTATGGAAGTGGATAAAATGAGAGTTTTCTGACAGTCCAGCAGCTGTTTAATAGGGTATCTGCTATCAGCTGGCAATTAAGAAGTGTAAAGGAGAGCAAATCCAGAGAGAGGACAGGAGTTGCTAAGTTCAGTGTAGCTTGAGTTTCCCAGACCTCAGTCAGCTCAGCACAGCTCAAATCATGAAGAGAAACCACCAGGAACTACACAAAAATAATTAGCAATAGATTGCAAAGGACTTCTGAAAGCATTTTACAGTATTAGATTGAAAGGAAATTTTGCAATTTCTCCTCATACGCATCCCAAACTAAAGCTCAGCTAGGATGAAATTTAAGGGCCAGAAAGGTACAAACAGCAAGCAGGGAACTTTTTACCCAGCTATGCCTGGAGCTGGGCTGGAAACTTCTAGTCTGAGTCACGACACACATTTCAGAGAGAGGCATACAGTTTTGCTGTGAAGACTTAAGGCAAAAGGACACACACCACAACTCTCAGTGAGCTGTTTCAACACTTAATTCCCTCATTATTAAAATCTGCCCTTTGTTTTGTAGCCTTCAGCTTTCAGCTTTCAAGTCTCGTCGCACCCTTGTGTGCTCGACTGAAGAACTCATCAGCTAAAGAAAACATGGCTACACTCAGTCTTTGATCAAATCACTTTTCGGTTTGCTCTTTGTCAAGCTGAACTGGCAGAGCTTCTGGGGAGCTCCCACATCTTTCATTTTGAAGGGCAATCACGGAAAATGCAAGGCTTTATTCCAGGAGCAGCTTCACAGGGGCTCAATACAGACCTTATCTTCTTGGCCCTACCTCATTTAAAAGACCATCATATTTACACAGCAGTATCTTTTTGAGGACAAATAATCACACTAAAAGCAAGAAGCTAGGCATTCCCTCAATTGGTACAAGACTCCGGCTATTCCACAGCTCTGCATCTTGCATCCTGCCAATTCAGGGCAGCTCATACGCTGACCAGAAGGGGATTAACACACACCAAAAAACATTACCCAGTTACCCCTGCATCTGTCCCGGTGCATGAAAAGAAAAAAAATATCAGAGAGAGGGAAAAAGAAACAGCATGTCAACGGGGGAAAACAAAGCCAGCGTATCAACCACTAAAAAAAAAAAAAAACAAACCCAAGTTAAAAGTTTGTCCCCAGGTGTTTGCCTTGCTGCAGGTTTCCACAGCTGAGGATTGGCTAGCACTGTTTTTACAGGTGCTGAGAAAAGCAAGAGTTGGTAAATGCTGCTAAAGTGCCTTTCAGTGATAGAGCAAACAAGGGCTTGGGCTGAGTATGGTGAGCACATCCACGTTGCTCCCTGCCTCCTGCACTGGTAGGAAATAGATAGCACCACTAGGAAGAAGAGACCAAACAATTAAAAATATTCAAATACAGAACACAAAGAACTCCACTCATTTTAAATCACTGCTTCATTTAGTGTCTGGGGTTTTTCCCCTTAATCTTAACACACTAACTCACCAATATTTTGCTTCAAAAATAACTAAAATGAAGGGTTCCCTCCTAGCTGTGGATATGAAGGGAGGCACAGACTGGAACTGTTTAATGTCCATTTCACCGCGGTAAGCGAGTAAAAATGCAGATAAAAGGAAATGATGCATAATCATTATCACCCTTAACACTATCTGTCATCACTCGTGTGCTGGTGGGTACATTATTTATATTTTTTAACATATATATATGAATATATACACACAAACCTGGATATAACGACCCCCAGACAGCAGATTCTTCGGGACAGAGTGTCTCTCTTTGCTCTGCAAACTGCAGCACGACAGTCCCAACCCTCTTTGAGCTGCTGGCCGCCCTTGTAACCTACCCACCAGCACTCAGGAGAGACAACAGACGCAAAGCAACCCGTAGCTCCAAGCCCCTCCGTCATCCGAGGGGGCAGAAGGGCTCCATAAGGCAACAACAGGCCCAGAGACTTCTCTTTATAAGGGCAAAAATAATGGTTTAAATATATGATATCCAGCTCCTCCAGGGAAAGGCCTCCTGTTTTATTCTACTCCCACAATGTCCCACAGCTGTGCCTTTGAACTAGACCTTTTTTCCATTGTTAAAGAGTTGTGACATTTTCTTTATTTAGCACTTGAGGTTTTATTTAAAAATACGAACCACCGAATTGTAAATCTTAACCAGGAACAAGAACCATCTGTGCATACTTATAAAGTACTCTGGCTGGAGATACGTTAATGATGGAATATGGCACACATGCAAATTCCTGCTTGGGATATATTTTTTAAATGTTCTTTTTCTACAGAGGATGCAAATGACTAATTGCTTCTGTTCTTTAGGTGCTTGAAGTGGAAAGCAGGCATTTCTGCTGCTCTGCCTCCCTTCCTAGGTGTTAAACCCACACATGTACAATAAAGATAAAGCAATCTACAAACGGTCAAGACCTTGGCACAAAATCCCTCCCTCCCTCCTTGCCCCCAGGCTAGATAATATCTGGACTAATTGCTGCCTGCACGTGTATGTCAAACTGTCCCAGATGTTTTATGATTTACTGTTGCAAAATGAAAATAATTCTAAAAACATGTGAATGAATCCAAGGTTAATCACACTTCTGCTGCCGACTCCAACTTTCCTGCCACACACCTTCAAAAACAGGGGTTCTGCCCATATTTTGTCCTCATCCAAAACCAAATTTAGGTGCCTAAAGAATTACCTAGTTGTAATTTAAGCCACCAAAGTCTAACTGCGATCCTGAAAAACCATCACGCAGCTATTACCTAGGCATAGCTCACGTAAATTCATCAGGCACCGTGCTACATTGCCAGAAAGTTTCCAGGTGCTCCACATGCTGGAAAAATCAAGGCCAAGCCACTGGGTTTCCGCTCACACACAATCCTAATAACAGCCTCAATACAAGGGGTGCCTCACCCGTCTCCCCTGGGCTTGCTCCGAGGCCTCCCGTCTCCTGGGATTTCACACCAAACGCAGTGGGAGCTGTTGCTCAGAGGGCAAGATGCAGCTCTTGTCCTGTTGTGGTGGATCTGGATCCCTTCACTGAGCGATCCCAACACCAGGGAAAAGCAATGCTGACCCTCCTTCCAAATGGTATATCCATGCTGGAAGAAATTAAAGATGCCTTTGGCCAGGCAGGTAACCGGAAGGATCTTATGTTCCTCCTTCTATTCCATAAATAAGCATATGCATTGGAAAATAATGCATGGTTGGACTGACCCTTTCCAGCTCATTGGCTACAGAAAAGTATTTTGAAAATTACTTTAATACTTATTTACCCAATGGACCGGAATGATTCATTTTGGCACACGAATATGCCTTATTAAAAGCTGCTTACTCACAGGTTACTCAACCCAGACCTTTTTTTCACCTCTCCGAGGTATGTATGAAATACCATGTTCATTACATATAAGTCTGGGGGACCCAAGTTATTTCTTCTGTCTCCTGCTAGAGAAAAAGGGGTACTTTAAAAAGAGCATAATAAAAATGGTTACAATTAGTGTTGCAGATGCTATGAACTGGCTGAAGAAAGTCTGTAACTGAAGATGAGGGATAAGCCTGGGATGGCAAGCCTTTAATAGGGCCTGTTGTGGTAGGAGAAGGCGTAATGGTTTTAAACTAAAAGAGGGAAGATTTAGACTAGATATATGGAAGAATTTTTTTACAATGAGAGCGGTGAAACACTGGAACATGTTGCCCAGAGAGGTGGTAGATGTCCCATCCCTGGAAACATTCCCTGGAAGGCCAGGCTGGATGGGGCTCTGGGCCAACCTGGTCTAGTTGAAGATGTCCCTGCCCATTGCAGGGAGATTGGACTAGATGATCTTTAAGGTCCCTTACAACTCAAACTATTCTATGATTCTTCCCACCCTCTGTATAAAGCTTGCCGCAGAGGGTGCAACAACCACGTTGCAACATTTCTGAAAAGGCTCGTTTTTCAGCGGGCTAAGAAAACCTTTCCGTTATCCTCATCCTCTGTGACAGGTCAACCCACCGGCTACACAAGGCCGCATCGCGTTACGTGTTGGGGCCCAGTAGCACCCGAGAAGCCTCAGGGAGAAGTGCCTTAATTGCCGGTAATGCAATAGCTCCACTTAGCACCCGCAAAGCAATTCAAAAATGGAATCAAACACTTTCTGGCTACACGTTTACGGAGCAGCCGGCTGTGTTGGCATGTTACTCCATTACTTAACCACTGGGTCATATATCTGTGACTACAGATGGCTTTTACATCCGTGCCTCTTAAGCAGCATCTGATACCATCACTGAACCCTGGCCCACAGGGAGGGATGCATCCGTTCTGACCAGAAAGATTTTTCCTTTAAATTAAACACCATCTCAGCCAAGGCATCAAAAGGTTTTCCTGCGGCCCCATTAGAGCTTTCCTCATCTCCAGCACGGGAAGCACTACCCAGCTGCGATTCAGCTGCAGCTCTGCCTTGCAAAGGACGAGAACTGGCAAATAAAATGACCTTTCCCCATTGATCTCTCACCAGCAGCCCAGGACACCCACACTTCTTCCCACAGGGTACTTTTAGCGATGCTTCTTAATGACATTTTTCCTCCAACTCTCCTTCACCTGGCTCTTTTCTTTCGGGCATCTCCAAGGCACCTGCAGCCTGCAGGGATGGCTGCAAAAACATCATCATGCAAGTATTTGCACTGTAAGTCTGCTGGGCTGAGCGCTGACGTGGCCCCAGCAGCTTAGCTGTTGGCTGTGCAGGGAAGGTAACGCAGAAGATCAGCAAAAAGCGCTTTAGGGTACCTGAGTCAATGTACCAGCAAAGTCAGTGATAATTGAAAATATAAAAGCAGAATGGTCTTTCAATCAGATCCATAGGTCATCAGCTTATCAAGTACCAATATGAAAGAATTCGCACTATGGATCCTGCCTGGCCAGGCACTCCGTGGCACAGAGAAGAAACGGTACAGATCACAAACTCATGGCCTTGGCTTACTGTACTTACGCAGGCTTCAACAAATGCCTCGGTGGACACTTGTGGTCTCTCATCCCTATCCTCAACCAGAAGCTAAACAACCAAATGCCTCAGCTTTATCAGAACTACTCACTTGCTTAAATATTTTGATGCCTATAGTTGTATAGTGAAAGACTCTTTTGTTCAAGGAAAACTATGATGGGTGGAAATTGCATAAAGCTCCTCAGGACATATTTCCTTATTTGTATGCCTCCCATACAAGGGAAGCCATATATGGCAGCAAATCTTTTCCAAAATCTATTCTACTTGTAGAATAATCCTCCAAATTATTCTGTGTTATAAAGGACCCATGATGTGTAAAATACGATGGGAACGTCACCATAAGACACAGTTCAGGTTAACCAAAACAATTTGACTCAAAATGAAACTTTTAATTCCGTGTTTGAGGGCAGGTTTGCACCTCGCTGAATTTGCTCCCAAAATTAAAAAACGGCGCACTTCTTTATTTCCCAATTTTCCCCTTGTTTCCATACACTTATTGAAAACATCTGTCCTTTCTCTCTCCCAAAACCGTTTCCAAAGCTCAGCACACACTTGCAAATAGAACATCAGCCCAAACCCCAGTTTTATAGCAAACATTGCCCTCACCCCAGCAATTCTGCTACGGAAGCCACACAGAAGTGAGGAGGATGGGCTTTGCTTTCTTCCCACATAAATATTTAACTGGCTCAGACCCAATTTGCCTGGAGAATCAAGCCTTCTCTTTTCATTGATTACTCTGCTAACTTCTTACTAGTGTTGAAGATCATCTCCGTATCTTTAGAAAAAAAAGTTGGAATAAACTTGGAAAGGAAGAAGTATTTAGCGGGGAGAAAGAGGCACGAGGCTTCAACACAGAGCAACATTGATTTGAAATCTTCATTCTAAAGCAGGATGGGTAAGGGGGAAGTTAATGTTCTTTTTTTTTCCTATGGTTTCTTGAAGGTATGAAGTGAGCTGCCTCTCACTTCAGTTACAGGTTCACAAAAAAAAAAAGAAAGGAAAGGCTAAAGAGGATGCAGGGGAAAGAAAAACCCAGGCCATTTCAGAAAGCCCTCAAAAGAGAGGCAAAGAACAAATATTAATCTTCTTGTCCAACGAGAGCAGGAGGGGGGGACTAGTGTAACAAAGAGGACAGAGAGCAGGGATTTCTTTTTGCAGCCAAAGGGTGCAATTACACATCTCTTCAGGGCTTACCTGGCAGGACTGCCGACGGAGCGAGTGAATTGACAGAAAAAGCCAGGTTTTCAAAGAAACTCAGCTCCCGGCCCCTCTTGTTAACCCCAGTAGCAAGGCCCTCCTTTTGAGCATAAAGCTACTGGATTTAGAGGCTGCCTCCAGTCCTCTCCAAAGTGAGTCCTAATAAAACACAGACGATGCTAACTGGGTGGAGTTTTCAAGCCTGCTGCTCCGTTTGACCAAGGGTACTTACTTCTATTTCGGTATTTCCCAACGTTGTAGCTGAACCAGTTCAGAGTAAAGAATCAGGCAAGAATGAAAATTACTCCATTTAGAAGTTAACATTTCTGACAGTTTACGATAATTAGAGATGTATTTAACCTGCCACCAGTGCTGGGGAGTGCAGCATCATAGCAAGAAAAGCTGGTGGTTTTAAAACCCTTTGTCTTAAAAACACATTCTCAAATCCATCAGCTGGAACAATGTTTCTTGCTAAAGGAGGAAAAAAGCCCACACCCCAGAAATGAAACACATGGAATGCAAACTCTATGGCAAAAAACCCATTCAGGTTAACATTTTGAACCCCGGCATTAGAAAATACAAGACTATAGTTGCCATAGCGACTACAAATCAATTACTTTACACACAGCTATTACAATATTAAAGTAAACACGTTCACAGTCAAAACTATTCTGTAGCCTCATGGGGACTAAGTTAAAATTGTTGTGGAGCCCAGAGCACAGTGGTAATGTAAATGCATTATTACATTATTTTTTCTTTAATTTTTTTTTGCTTTGCATTTCAATCTGTTTAAGCCCCTCAGCACCACAGTGCAGTTAGATGGGAGGAAGTGAGATTTCTCCTCCCTAAAACATGTCTAATTTGGCCTTACACAGGCGGGATAGCTACAGGGGACCGGACCCCAGCGATGGAAACTCAGATGAGTTCCACTCCAGATCTGCAAGAAAAGATCAACTTCCATCAGGTCCTGCCACTCGTGATGAATCTCTCTATACTGCTTTTAAGGCTTAAGTGTCTATGTGGGGATGACAAGCACTTCCGGAAAGTCAGCTGCAAGGGTAAGCATGGCTCCTTTTTGCAGTGCGCCTGTTATGGGATGCCATTTATGAGCCTCAAATCCACAGGAATATCCACTAGAGCCAACACATTTTCATGTACATCCTAATGGCTCTTAGAAGCTGATTTCTACCAATGTTCAGAGTATCACTATGGTTGCGTATTGTGTTACAGCTCTAGCTGCTTTTTCTCTTAATAAGCGTCCTTTGGGGGGACAGCAGTGGTGACAAAAATCCACATTTCTGAGCGAGGTGCACCCCGTTCAGTCCAAATGTGGCACTTTGGACTTCCCTGGGGCCAGAGAGGGGTGAGCTCAGACCCATCCACGTAACCTAATCATTTGCAATGACATTCAGAAAGTCTGAAAGCTTATTGATTTGTTTTATAATCATATTGTACATCCTTAAGAGCCGAACAAATGCCTGATTTAAATGATTGGCTTGATTTTTTTTTTCCCTCCAGTTCATTTCAGCAAAGGGTGATAGCACTTACTTATCGCCATTAAGAGGCATACGATTTACATTTGGGCTTTCAGGTCTTCCACCCTGACAGCGGCAAATGTCGAAGTCTCATGCATGAGAACCCACCTGACCTGCTTTTTTTCTTAATTTTTAAATGGTTTTCAATTTTTTTTTCTTTAATTTTTCTGCCTCATACAAGGCAACAGTCCTGTTTGCTTCTGCCCTCCCCTGTTTTGCACTGCCCTGTGTCTGCACAGGAATAAGCCAGGATGATGGGCATCAGCTACCATTTTTGTTTTAAAAGCTTATCCAATAAGCTAATGCTATTCTCCCAGTGTAGTCCGACCAGTCATCATTTTCCAAACACCAGGCAAAGTGCTGGGCCATGAACTGACATACAAAATTGTTAGGTAGGAAAATACCATTTAAAAAAAGTGTATGCCATGTACCACAAAATTGGCACCATAAAGCTCCAGGTGGAAATTTGTTTTCCCCATTTAATTAAAATTTCTGAAGTATGCTCAGAAAAAAAGCAAACCTATTGTCATCTTATTACAAACAGGGGCCTGAGGGTGGCAGGGGACACAGGGGCAACCAGCACCGCAGGGAGAAGATGGTGCTGCCACCCAGCCCATGGCCCTGGAGCATCACTCAGGATACAGGTGGGTGCTCCAGCAAAAAACTTGCCTGTTTTCCAGCAAAATTTCACTAAAACCTTTTAAGGATACTTGGTTCCAGTTGAGATAAATGAGCATTTTCTGGGGGCGGGGGTGGGGGAGCAGGCAGGGGGAAGAAGTTGTTCCACTGGAAAATTCACTGCCAGCTTTAGTGTTATAATAATACAACACCCTTTTCACCGTGGATCCACAATTTGTTTGCTTTTCTGAGCACGACTGTTTTCCCACCTCTTTTCCCTTCTGTTCTCTCATATTCATGTTTATCAGTTACGCACAGAAATAAAACTGCTTTATGGTGAATACCCTGATTAACGTCCTTTAAACACTGTTGACTTTAAAATGATCCCCTCCAAAGCTCTAAAGGCATTTTTGAGATTAAAAGTATCATTCCTCTTTTAGTGCAAACAATGTGAAGGCACCAGGTAGAAGGCAGAGATAGGGGGAAAGCCATTTCCAAAGCTGAAAGGGATTCAGGAGATTTAGCTACAGCCTATCCAGCTTAAAATAAAGTTACAGCCCTGTCCTTTCCTGTGGCTCACGTCTCTGACAGCAAACGTCATTAAAGCCGTACAGAGAGGCATCGCTGCTTGTTCTGAATCGCTGAAACCTGACGACCGAGAAAATAACGCCAGCTAACACATCCCTTCAGGGCCAAGTCCTTTAGTGGATTTTTCTTATTTTTTTCCTCCATTTGGTCAGGGAATGGGGAGGAAGGGGAATGGGTGGGGAAGCGGTGCAGCACGAGGAGATGTCTCCAGGCACTGGGTACACGTCTTGACGGTGGTGTCAAAATTTAGAGCTTGCCCTTGCTCTGAGGATTCAGGTAGTTTTCCGAAGGTGCTAAATGTCATTTAAGCTTTCAGATGCTTTAAATCAAGTTCCCAAGACGTCCCAGAATGATCTGCTCCCTCATTCACCTGCAACAAGCTTTAAACCTACTCCTGCACACGCACATACCCAAACTGCCCTTGCTTTCAAGTTCAGCTTCCCTCCTACTAAAAAAAAAAAAACAAAAAGGCAAATTATTCATTTCAGTGTCAGACCACACTAGCTGACTTCCATACTTGGCCCAGCTTTGCTGCACAAAAGTCTCCCTTTTTTTTGTGTTTGCAGAGGAAACCGGCTCGTGGTCCCTTCTGCAAGCCAGCGTGCCCCAGCCTCCCAGTAATTCACCTCCGCTTCTCTACAGCACAAGAATATCGCACTTTTGGGGACACCCTGCAGAGCTGCTGCTGATTTTACCCCTGAGCCCATGCAGGTGGGCTGAGGAATCGTTCCCAGCACCCGAATCAAAGCTGTCCGTTCCTGCGGCCCACAGTGCCTGCCATGCATCTTCAGAGCAATAACGAAGCTGTCAGTTGCAACCAGCCTTTGTGGATTACCCATATACATTTTGTTCCTGTAAAGCCTCTATTAAGGATGCCATTCCGTGATACATATTTAAGTCAGTATCTCAGCACCACGGTTGCCTGCGTGAAGGAAACCGAGAAACTATTACTGTGAAATTGCCTGCAGCTCTTGAGCACAGGAGGTAGCAACTGGCTAATAGTTTCTTAGACAGCCCTGGCAGATGTGTCAGGTTGCTTCGCAACTGCGCACCTCGTGGGAGAGCAACGCATGCAAAGCTCCCCCCCTCCTGGTGTCCCCAGCTGTAATTAATCCATAGCATCATTTCTATAGTGTCAGCAGCACCATATGGACCAAGCACTCTTTTGCAGGACTAACCAGGGAGGAGGAAGATTGCATTATGTGTCTGATTATTCTCCAGGGCAGCCATGGGTTGTTTTATGGAAGGCAGGAGAGCCTGAAAGGGGTAGGATTGACACGGATAAGGAGGAGGATGACCGTCAGAAGATGAAACTATGGATAAAACTACATCTTATCTTCTGTACTGCTACCATCTTACACAACGCTGCTTCCAGTCTTGCCTACAACGTGAATCCAAAAAGGGCAGCTCCAAAATAAAACATCTATTTGGCATTCAACTCTCCAAGTTGTCCACTGCATGGTACGCGTTGAACGAGCAGTTAGGAAGGGTGCAAGGACACATTACTTTGATACCAACGTAACAACCTCCTCTTCCCAAAGCTTATACAGGGCTCCAGGGAGTTGCCAATCAGAGCTGAGTACCTGGTTTCCCACAGGTATTTAAGTCAATAGCAGTTATGAACCTTTACAGGTCTAGGTTTAGGTGCAAAACTCCTTTAATTGTCTTTGAAAGCCTACCCTAGAAAGAGAGAAACATTTTTAAAGAGAGAACAGCCTCTCTAACCCTGTATTTAAATCATTTTGTTGGCATTGCCATTACTTACCAATTATCTACTTAATTTATACATCTATATTATATGCATAATCAGATTACATATAAGCTGATTTACTCAAGGAGACAACGGAGAAAGATTAAACACCGTGTTTCGCTGGTGGTATCAGCATTTCAACAGCAAAATTGACTCCAGCGCCCTGAAGGGGAGGTCAGTGGGTCCTCGTGCTCCCATCAGCAGCCCCAAACCACCCTGTCGGCAGGGAGGCGCTGCCTTAACTGTGCCCTGGTGCGCTGGGAAATGCACGGCACCAGCTGCCAAGGCTCCAGGAAAACCCTACCAAAACAAACAAATGAGAACACTGCTTCCTTCCTTCCTTTCTTCCTCCCTCCCCCCAAATTTGATGTTTACCAGGAACGTTTTTGTCATCAATTCAATGCGGGGAAAAAAGAGTTTATACTCAAAAAATAATAACAAGTGCTTGTATTTGACTACGCCTTATAGAGACAGTTGAAATAAAGCAGTTATGATCTCTGTGACAGTCGCTACTGCTAATGCCTATCATAAAAGCCAGTAAGGAGGCAGATACGTTGATTTATCATGCATTGCTGCTCCCATATATCTACTTTCTAATAAAAATCTGTGGAATTATTGCTTACGCTGAGCTTCACGTGCCCATATTTGTATTGCTAACCTCTCCTGGAAGATTTCAAAGCTTTATTTATGGGAGGCTTTTATCTACCCCTAGGAAAAAGGCTCGCAATGGGAGCATGCCTGCCCCCGAGACTCAAACCCGTTAAGAGTACAGATTTATACCACCCAAATTCCCCAGTGGAGAAACATGCTCTTTATCTAAGCTCTCGATTAAAGCATGGCTCCAACACATGCTTGCTGGCACTGAGGATACGGGTGACCAGGGATTTTTGTGTGAGCCCCAGATAAGTCCTCCAGCACCGTGTCTTTGGGCAGGACCACAAGTATCACCTAACATCAAGCCCTCCTCCTAAAACTCTTTAAGGTTTGTTTCACAGCCATGTTTTTTTCCTCCCCAATGTATTGCTTTCTTACCTGGTTTTTAATCTTATCATATAAGGATTTTTTTTTAGATTTTTTTTTTTTTAGCTTTTACTGCCTACACGCAGCATGTGCTGAGAGGAGCAACGCGTTACTTTGAGCCAAACTACCTTAACTATATTCTTCAGGGCAAAGTGGTCTCCTATCTTTTCTCTACAATTCTTGCATATTATGATGAATTTTGCCAGGTTTAAGAACCAAAGAAATCTACCAAGTGCCGCACTTAGCAGCTACAAGGTTGGAAAAGATTGACGCTTTGGAGAAAAAGAACGGTATTTCCCATTTCAAGGCCTGCTTGAGGACAGAGCTGGATGCAGCGAGAGGCAAATTCCTGTTTCCAGCAGCAGTTTGGAGCTGTGTCCATCCTACCGTGCCCCTCTGAGCCCCCGAATTCACGCTGAGAGCACATCACCCATGTCCGTCTTGTCACAGCTCTGACTGATCACAGGGAAGGATCAGCGTGCAGTGCTGAGCCACAATGGCTTCTTTTGGGACAAATATCCCGAACCAGAGATGTCTCTTTGGAAATTTCGCTACACTGGGATTCTTTTCCAGGTTTGGGACACCACGTCCTGTCCATGTTTTTGCAAAATCTCATCAAGAAGTCATACAATATGTGATCCCATGCACACAGCACTCGAGGGGACATGTGAAGGACAACATCCTTGATACGTGGCATTACCTACACGTCAGATTCGTACAGCACCCAGCAAGAGTTATCTTCCAAGAATCAACTGCTGCTCCATTTCCTGCCTTGAAATCAAACTGCAGCCCCCCCAGTAGCTGCTCCATCACAGTCAAAAAACAGCACTCACTCTTAGTTGGGGATGAAGCACAACTCTGAACAAAAAGTAATTAGCATCGGCTAATTAATCAGACAACCTGCATGCATGGATTTTTTAAACCACAGGCAAGGAGAGCCCACGGGAAAGCAAAGCCCAGTATGTGCATATTGTTCCCCAAAAGGGGAGAGGCACTAAGGCAGCAAAGTCAGTCCACCATCACCAGCATTGCAGTTTGCCTTAGGATACTATCGGTGCTGTAAACAACCTCCTTAGAGGAGTTACCTGAGGTATACCAGAAGAAGCAATGGAAATATTTGCATGTGCTCAGAATCAAGGCCAGAAAATTGTTTCTTGCATCTTCCACTTATTCCCTCATGAAAAATGTTCACAATAAACTTTTCTACATTATCTTTTGCTCTCAAATCACAGAAACGCAATATTGGCCCATGGAGGATTTAGGTCTTCAAAACTTTATTTCTGCCCTTTTTTCCCCTCAAAACATTTTGACTTTTCCGCCCCCCCTCTCCTGAATCTATTCAGACCATACCTGTCCGAACTGGAGTGTAGCAAATCCATCTGCTCTAATTTTCTCCTTATAAAGAACACAGAAGCTATTTGTGTTGCAGCTCTTACAACAGTCTTTTGATGGATGAGGATGAAGAGCTGGATTTTGCAGTGTCTCCTCCACCAGTCTCCCCTGAAACCCCAACAGGCCCCACTGAGCTGGACCCAACCGCACCTTGAACCCTAAAGTAAAGCACACACTGGCAGGGATGCTGGTCTTCATCCCACCTCTGCTTCATCCTCCTGCAGCAAACACAGCCCGGGCCAGTGACAGCCACGACAAGGGCCAAGTAGAAGAACAGAGACTGAACCCCAGCTGAGATCTCACCGTTTTTCACAGCTCTCTGGCCCCGCGTAACATTTTGATGAGGAAGTGCAGACGGGCGAACTGGGTGAAGGTGCCCATCTTGGCTCTTTACATGGAAAAGACAGAACTTGTAATCATCCTCACACAAAAAAAATATACACCAAATAATAAACTTTGAGGGCATCAGGAACGAGATGTTCTTACTCAGTAACCCCAGCTCAGGAAAAAGATATTCTTACTCAGTAACCCCAGCAGCATGAAGTCCTGGCTTCGCTGAACTCAACATGCCTTTTGCTATTGACTTCAACAAGATCTGGAGCTTTCTCGTTATCATTTTAACTGCACTTTGCTGGGGCTGGCTTTGGAGAATCACTTAAAGATTACAGTCAGGTGAAAAGTGAATTCTCATCTGTCTCTCCTGTAAAAAAAAATAATAGGGAAAGTCTTAAAAGAATAACAACTTTATTCCACTTCAGCTCTCCAAACCAAAATGAAAAACAGTTTAAATTCAGTGGGGAGGGGTGGGGTGTTGTGTATTTGTCAAAAACACTTAATATGGGGGGGACGCGATGACACACACGAGTAGAAAGAATCACCAACAGTTTCTCCCAGAGAAATTTTCATTTTTGATTAAATCTATTTCTGATGCGCTCAAGGATGAAACGCATCAAGTCTAGGAAATAAGTGTGTGAGCAGCTTCCAAGAATAATCAGGATTTACAGTGACCTTTTATTCCAGGCAAGCAAAGGCAAGCGGTATGATGGATACAGAAAAAAAATTACCGAGAAACAAGGAAATTTGCATCCAGCAGCAGCGGCGGCGAAGGGGGCACTGAAATGTGCTCGCTTTACACAGAGGGCTACAGTGCCATGTTATTGCAGACAAATGAAGGGCTTGTATTAAAAATGCATAATTTAATCAAGAGAAAAACTACTAATCAGATGGAAATATGCAGACCTGATATTGGTTTTTTAATATTAGTGTTATTAAATTCTGATATAGTTTCTTACAGAATCACCCAAATGTAAATTAATATAAGGAGAAACAGTTAACAAAATTACAGGACTAGATCAAACATTCCTGCTCATTCACAAGCGTCCGGCAGACTTGTGATATTAGGGATGGCATAAAAGGCTTAGTATAAAATACTACATGTGCTAATCTAATAGTATTTTCCCCCGTCAGAGCAGCTCGAAATGAGCCCCAACACAGCTGCTGGCGCCAGGCGAACAGGAGCTGAGGTTCGGTGCCAGCGTTAACTCTCTGCCTCAGCCCAACACCGTCGCTGTGTGCCAGCTCCACCCGGAATCAGCTACGAGGAGCAGGAACTTATTCCCTGGACATAATCAGCCTCCAGAGTTAATACCTGCCCTGAGAAAACAGGGCTGAACAGTCCTCTAGTTTAACATATTAAAAAGCACTGAAAACATCCTCTGTTTGTGCATACACAAATGATGCGAGAGTCATCGCCTCCGCTCAGCACCCCTCGGGCTTGTGGCACCCGCCCTTACCCAGGGCTCTCCCACCACCGGTGGACAAAATCGCGAGTTTCCAACTTGCCCATTTTACATCAGGTCAAAAAAGCTGGGCAGAAAGGGACTGTCACTCGTCAAGTGAAATAAATAGCGCCTTGGGGTTAAAGCTCGGAAAAGATTCCAGGTCCCGTTTCTCATTTGATGCGGCAAACCTCCGCAGAGAGAGATGTGCTTCTCTTGAAATTCCGCCAAGGAACGCGGGGCTCACTTTTCAGACTACGTGCCTGTTTCACACTGCTTGAGTTACAGCAAGAAAGTCACTCTGTAACACCATTCTTCCAGAAAATGCAGAATTACTAATATCAGCTTGGTTTATAAGAGTGCCTAGAGGCCCTGGCCCCACTGTTTCAAGCAGCATAGAAACACCAGAAAAAGTACACTTACATTTTTCCCCCCCTTGCCAATTAGAACATAAACACTGTAGAGCAGAGATTCTTTTTGTTTGCACAGCACTTTGTGCCATAAGGTCCTATCTTTCAGGCGTATCTGAACGCACACAAAGAGGATCAAAACAGGTACCGAGCATTTAACGTTAACACTGATTCCCACCGACACTTTATTTGATATCCACGTACGAGAGAAAGAGAAGATGCACAGCAGGAAAGCAAGGGAAATTAAACAGCGCGTGTGACCGGTAATACACAAAATTGCTCATTTTTTGCTCATTGCAAAAATACCTGCAGACTCTTTCAGACAGAAAGCTGATGTGTCAGTCTCACTTCCTACTTCCTTTTCATTTTATGTTATTTACCGAATGAGTGTTTGTGACACTCAGGGGATAAATAAAGCCAAGCCAGGTTCCCTCTGCTTCCTTTTTCCCCCGTTGTTACCAGCTGGTACGTCCCTCTGATCGAGGGTCCTGCATGAGCTGCACGCACACGGCCACCAGTGGCATCAGATAACGGCAAAGAGGCGGCTGCTGCTCTCGATTCCCTGCTATGTTACACCAGTGTTAATGAGGAGTAAATAATAATAAGGAATCAGCTTTCTTCAGCTGACAGACAGTAAGATGTTCAATATTTGTCAGAGCCACTGGCAACCCAGGGTCAGTTGCCAGGGGCTCGTGCCCAGCAAACGTACGATGCCGCAAACACTGTATAATCTGGAAGAGCCACTCTGTGGTATAAACTTCAAAGCACCCCATCCTGCCGGATTAGGAAATCCTTTGCAGATGGCAGATGAATGAAGCCGGAGGGGACACTCGCCCTCATGGGTTACAGCCCGTCTCATGCAGCGTGTGCCTGAGCTTGACGTCACCTCTTTAAGCAAAGAAACGCCGCAGCAGAGCCCTTCTGGCTCACGGGGTGGGTCGGGAGCTGGACGATGCCAGGAAATCCTCGGGCATCGTGGGCACCCTGGCTGAAAGGGCTGCACTAAGCCATGCCACCACACGGTTAGAGCTGGCTCAGGAAACACACCTCTGAGCTGCGATCCCATCTCAGTTTTGCTTCCTACCATAGCAGCACATCCTCCAGAAGGAGAAGCCCAGCTCTCTCTAAAGTGAAGCTCCTCTCAATCCCCAGAGAAATTTGAAAGCCGGAGAGGGACTTTTTACAAGGGCATGTAGTGATAGGACAAGGGTATCAGCTTCAAACTAGAAGACAGTAGATTTAAATTAAATATTAGGAAGAAATTTTTCACTATGAGGGTGGTGAGGCACTGGAACAGGTTGCCCAGAGAAGTTGTGGATGCCCCATCCCTGGAAGTGTTCAAGGCCAGGCTGGATGGGGCTTTGAGCAACCTGGTCTGGTGGGAGGTGTCCCTGCCCATGGCAGGGGGGTTGGAACTAGATGGTCTTTAAGGTCCCTTCCAACCCAAACTATTCTATGATTCTGTGAAATCTCGCAGGTTTAGGAGAAGCAGCCGGAGCACAGTGCCACAGCCAGGCCCAGCAGCGTGGCATCGTGGGGAGCGTACACATATGTGCTGCTCGCACAAGACCCCTGCCAGGCAGCAACAAAATCCTGAACAATCTTCCAAGCTAATGCACCGAGCAGTGCCTTCGTCTTGCTGTAAACATTTCTGGCTTTAGCCAACCAGTTAGGCAGAGTTATTCCTCACGGATTTGAGGAATAACCCCCCCGGGAAACATGGGGCACTTCCACAGTCAGCAAGCGTTGTCCCAGATGGCTTCTCCTGTCTGTGACACAGAGCTGGCACCCACCATCCTCATATTTGAAGACTTTTACTGTCCTGACCCTCCTAACAGGGCAGTGCTGTTACCCAGGACTGAGCTGTGACCCGAGGAGTCAGGAGGCAAAGGCACTCGGCAGACTGATGGCAGAGCACAGACGGGACCCTGCCCCTCAGCTGGAATTGGATGTCATTGGCTTGGTCGCTGGTAAGCACGAAATTTAGGAAGATCCCCAGTAAAATGCAGTTGCTAAAGGCATACCATTTCTTGAAACTCTTGAATGACCAAAGCACTGGTATTACCCACTCAGTTTCCATCGCCTTTTCGACGTCCCCTCTATTCCGTGGAGGCTGCTAGGGAGTTAACAGCTAGGAATTGAAAACGTGGAAGGAATACCTATAAGCAACTCAAGAGGACAACTCTTTAACTTCTCGGAGGTTTTGGAAACAAAACACTGGAAGGAAGACTAAGCAATTGAATTCCACTTCGTTAGAGGGAGAACCATTTCTGAAAGAAGAAATAAGCTTCAAGATGGAAACACAACCGTTGAGCAACAGGTCTGGAAAGGGGGGAAAAAAAAAAAAAAAGATGTGGCTTTCTTCTGAAAGCCTTGCAGCAGCCTTTTCCTGCGCTTTATTGGCCTCTAGTGGAAAACAGAAGGCATGTCTTGCGATCACAAAACTGCATTTACAGAGCAAAGGGGAAAATATACCTCTCCCCACACAGAGTGTGAATACATAGCTGGTGAAGGAATGCAAGACATGCGACTGAAAAGGACGACTATTCTGCATTAGCTACACAGGCCGTCTTGGTCTTGCTGTCATTCAGGAAAGACACCCAGTTAAATATCAGGTTTTTTCTACATATGGTCCTATTCAGGCACACCTCTTAACTGCCTGCCATAAAAGAAATAAGATTTCACCTGCAGAGGCACTAAGTTTGTCGATATTTGGTCTAGAAGCTCTGAGCCATTGTATGTGCTCCACTGAATGTTAACCCTTGCAGCGCTCAGACCACAGCAGTAGACTCTAAAAGTAGACTCCAAAATAAGGAGCTCATTACTTTCTTCTGTCAACTCAGGCTCTCGAAATGAAAACATATGCCTGTATGGAGCAGACAGCGATTGCGACAGCAGTTCTGCCTAGGTATAAATTCAGTGATTCAAAAGCCATGGCTCCAGTTTCCATTGATATAAACAAGACGGCAGGAGTCCTCAATTAATTAAAAATACTAACCGTAATCAAAAGAAAGCACAAAGTAGGATCCCAGGAACAAACCGCAGAACAGGTGAGCCAATGGAGGGCAGCAGGCTCAGCACAGATATGGGATAACATAAAAGACCAAGTCTTGTCTCGGGCAGAGCGGAACTCCCAAAACCAGACCCAGCTAAAAAGCAGACGCTGCCCCCAGCAGAACTGTGCGCACCAACAGCCGACAGACACCCCCGAGCGGAGAAGGGATGCAGAGCGCTGGTGGACTCCGGCCTCCTTTGGCTGAGCACAAATCTCCGCGCATCCCTCCAACAGCTCTGTGAGCTTGGCTTGGCTTCCTCTCCCTACTCCGATGCCAGCCTAGAGAAGTTTGCTCCCTGGGAAACACCGTCCCTCACAGCAGCCTGGAGATGGCAGAAGGCAGATGGTAGCCTTGGGGCTACCGAGCGGGCCAAGGGGGTGTGTGTGCCTTCCATCCTCCACAGAGGCTTGGCACTCGGGAGCCTCAGTACACGGGAAAAGGGAAGAGAGCAACAGGCGCTCTCAAGCCTAGGAAAAAAAACTTACTCAAAATACATTTTCAGTGTACGTTGACTGGGTTTTGTGTCCATCTGCTCTTGCATTCATTTTACCAGCCTCTATCCTAGCCTAGGGCAGAGGGGCATGCCACTAGACGCTTCTTTGGAGGCTGAACTGCCAAAAAAAAAAAAAGTGAAAAAAGAAAAAAAACCATGCCAAAACAACACGTCATTCATTCATTCACTCACACAGAGGTACCTAACAAATCTGTAAAAAAAAAAAAAAAAAAAACCAAACAAAAAAAAAACATACACAAACCATTTTTGAAAGCCAAGTGCAGTCTTCTGACTTGTTTGTTCTGGTCAAATGGCTTGCGTTCCCTGTTTACCTTCAAGGAGGGAAGGGAAGAGACACCAACGGCCAAAAGCCACCGCATCAGTATTTTTTGCCAATTCGGGAGGTGTTCACACACCCCCTGGTTTGTGTGTGAGTGTGAGACACACACGTAACCCGCGCCAGGGGAACTCTAGGCAGTAAACACCAGGCCACCTCTTGCTCGAGTTCCCTTGGCTCAGTGCTGGTCCAAGCACCTTTTTTTCTGCAACATTTAGCAAAGTAACCTAAAGCAGCCTGATTTTTATGCCATAAATGTAAAATAATCAAGCACAGGGCTTCGAGCCCATGAATCCTCAGGGCTGGCTGAACTCCCATCTGTAAATCCTACAGATTAGTGACATTATGCTTATTTCCTTCATGAGAAAAAAAGAAAACAAGATTAAATACAATCAGTCTGAGCTGGAAAGACAAGGTTATTGTGGCACAGTAACGCTCGAGAGGCAGCCGGGAGAGCTTTCCACGCCTTGTCCTTTGGCTTTCTTTGCTCAACAGAATGAACTCCACTTTACGGTCTTAATTCCTCAGGCTGCAAAACATTTGGCACTGGTTTGATATACATTCTTTCAGTTAAGCATGTGTATGGATAAAACCCCGTTCAAAACAGAAAAGGAAAATAAAAATAAAAATCACACGATCCTTAACAGACAAGTTAAACCTGCTTCTCTGCAGAGGAATGAGAGTCTTATTTTAGGAATAGCTGAATCCCATGAGAAAGCAGTCACAGCTGTGCACCAGCAGACCACATACCAGCGTGAGCAAGCTGCTTCCGAGAGCAGAGGAGGATTCTTCTAACTCAAGATACTGAAAATATGCAAGAGACACCCATGGTAACACCAACCCCAAGCTGCCAAAAGCATGTAATAAATGTGGCTTTTAATAACCTCTGCTACCACCACCGGACAGCGTGGAGTTTCTGAGGCTGTTCTCAAGTCCTGGCTACAAGCGTTTGCCATGAGATCCACCGCATCTCAAGGCACAAATGGGCACAGGAGCTCAGGACCGGGCAATCCCCGAGCAGTGACTCTGTGGCCACGGCAGATGCCGAGCGAGCAGCTGGCATGCCACGGCCGCAACTGGGCTACAGCACAACCACCTGCACCTTTGCTTGGTGCCGGGCCACTGGATGACCTGCCTCCTCCTGCTGTGCCGCAGAGGAAGCCGGCCAATTGGGATAATTTTTAAGAGCAGTACTTTGCTTTTTATCCACTAAGATAAAAAAAATTTAAGTTGAAATCTTTCACTTGCAAGAGAAATTCAGCCTCGGGTTCTGTTGTGCCCCCTGTGACTCGTGCGCTTTAGCTGTTTATCACTCCTTACAACTCCTGAAACTTTTTAGACCTTCCAGTGACATGACAAACTTGAAACTGTACATCTATGATCACTGGAGGAACTGAAAAAACACCACACCATCCACCCCCGCAAAAAAAGAACCAATACGAAGATACAAGATGAAGGAGCTCTTTGCTTCCTGAAAGTTAATACTGGGTCACCGTACAGATTTTACTGGAACTGCCCTCCTTCTGTGAAGCTACGACCGAGTCTAATTGGCATAGGAAGGGCACATGTTCTGACTCTTCCAGGTTAAGGCAGGTAAAAGATGTATTAACAGTCTTCCTGCTTATCAAAATACAGCACATGATACATGTGGTTATTACTCTGTTTCTGTCCAATGCATTGATTTCATCCAATTAACATGAAACTGTGATGGACCGTTCTGGATGAAAGCCTCTCCGAAACACGGCGGGGAGGAAAAGCAGTAACAATGCCCCATGTCAGCCCAGGAGCACAGGAGAGCACCACCCCATCTGAACAGTCCGGATGAGGAGAGTCCCCAAGATCCGCATCCTGCTCGAGGGATCCTACAACCAACCTACACAGCAGCTGACCAGAATGGAACAGGGCTCAAATCACATCAGTTTTGGGACCCCTGCAAGTGGGCAGGGCCACCCTCCCACTCTCCCCATCCCGTTTTGCACAGCCCTGGGGCACGACTGCTGTGGACGCGTCCGCACGGACTTACCCAGGCAGGCAGAAGAGGCAGCAGGAGGCTGAATGTTAGGGCTGGATTCTCCCCTACTTTAGTTAATGGTAAATACTTGCTGGAGTTGAGACAGGGCTTCAAGAACCAGAAGAACTGCAGGTCGAAAGGCTGCACTTCAGCAAGGTTCTCACTGGCAAAGTACTTGGGCAGGGTTGATGGGAATCAATGTTATAAACGGAGCTTCCAGCAGAACCTTCCAAGAGTGGAAAACCCTTCTTGCTCCCTTCTCTGCAACATTTAAATACCTTAATACGCTATCATTCATAGCATAGTACACTTGTTCAGGAAAAGATGTTTTCTCACCTCCAAAAATTGTTTTGGTTCCAGAATTGGTTCAATACTGATCCAGACTCCCAAGTTTTAGATGCTGGACAACCCTACAACACTTGGCTTATAATAAAAACAATGAGTTCAGATGAGGCAAAGATACTTTAAAAAAAAAAACCCAACCAACCAACCAACCACTACCACCAAAAAGAAACTCAGCAACAACAACCCAGCACTATGCATAGTATACTTCATCCCAATTTGGATTTTAAATCATTTCTAGGGAGACCTACTTTTGCTACCCACAGTAAAGATTTTTGAGCAAATGAGCTCGTTGCTGTGGAATTAATAATAGATCTATGCAGATTGATATTCCCAGGAGACAAAGGGAAAGGGAAGAATATTAAAAACTGATGCTCCTGGCAAATGAAAAACTAATGGACCGTATTTTCCCGAAGGGATGGGAGGTGCTTTCATTTTATTTCACTCTTATGACTATGCGAGACCTGCCATAATAGGTAACTCTCAGGGAGCACCATCTCCAGCTAAATGGAAACACCTTGAAAATTTCATAGAGAATGCGGAGGAGAGAGTAAGTCATCACATACCCAATCTGAAGAGCACTGAACGATCACGACACTGCCACAGAATGTAGCTCTGTTGATGATTTATCTGAAAACCAAAAGAATTCTGCAACCTGTTTAGCCTGGAGAAAAGGAGGCTGAGGGGAGACCTTATTGCTCTCTACAAGTACCTGAAAGGAGGCTGTAGAGAGGTGGGAGTCGGGCTCTTCTCCCAAGTAACAAGTGACAGGACAAGAGGAAACAGCTTCAAGTTGCATCAGGGGAGGTTTAGACCAGATATTAGGAAAAATTTCTTCACCAAAAGTGCTACCAAGCATTGGAACAGGCTGCCTAGGGAAGTGGTGGAGTCACCATCCCTAGAGGTATGTAAAGGATGTGTGGATGTGGTGCTGAGGGACATGGTTTAGTGGTAACGTGGCCATGCCAGGTTAATGGCTGGACTCGATGATCTTAAAGGTCTTTTCCAACCTAAACAATTCTATGATTTTATTCCATGAAAAATATTTTACTTTCAAACTCCTTTTAAGAGTTTCAACAGCTCCAACAGAACAGTTGTAAGATCTCTCTGCTGGTGACATCCTTGAAGCCACTCAAGGCAACTCACATTATTTATAAATATTTACAAGTCAAAGTCATGCTGTATTTTCAAAACCGCACAGACTACCAGAAAATTAATTCTTCAACGAGTTAGAAATCAAAGAAATAAAAACTGATTTGCATTGTTTAATACTTATTGATACAAAAGACAAAATAATTTGTAACAAAGCATGTATTTACAATTTGCATTAGAGAAACATCTTTTAAGATCGATGAAACAATGTGCCCCCAAAGATGGGGTGTGTTTCCAGTTGGATGGTAGGTACAGTATTCCGTAGCACTCCTTTGCATTAGGTGATCTTCAATTTGCAGGCAAAGTTATGGGGAAGAGGTCTCCAACAACATGCTTCTTGCTTTTGGTCTAAGTTATAAAAATAACAGAAATTAGTTCAAATTAACACAGTTTTAAAAAGGCCTATCGGATTGTGCCATAGTATTAGGGAGTTACTAGACAGTAAAGTGGAACAACTGCAAACTGTACTCACAGCAGCAAGGACATTACAGCACTCACATTCTCCAGTGGCAAATCAATACAAATATTAGTATCATTTCAATTATGCTCAAAAGAGCACATTAGCCTAATTTAATTTGACTAACAGTGATCTCTAACAAACGCATTCCTCTGTGCAAAGTTTGGAGTCATCAAAGCCACACCTGGTTGTGACACTGACCCTCCCTCTCCATGTATTTCCTTATGCTAGCTCTGATAGGAAATGTATTTTGGGCAGGACCAAGAGGCCTCAGAAGTCAGCGTGCGGGTGAGTTTCATACTATTTTTATAAAAATCTTGTATTTTAATTCACTTCAGCTCACGTTTAGACAAACAGTCCACAATCTATGATTTATGGTCCCAAACGCCACACAAAGCTGCTGATTTTGGAAAATTTTGGGAAAAGCCCAAGAATTAAAACTGTTGCTAATGTCTGATGCAACTCACCACATCAAGTGACAGCTGAGGACCATGACTCCAGATGAAGAGTCACGTGGAAAAAGCAGCCACTCGATAGCTGGGACTGCACAGGATGCCAAACTTCAAGCTGGTTTGAAGCCCACGTACAGAATGAGGAACACTCTAAGACTTGCAACTGAAAATAACAGCCCGTTATCAAAATACCTTATACTAAAATGTTTTGGGGTATATGTGCAGAAAATTGTTAGCTAGTTCCCCAAAACTGATTGGTGGACTTATCTGTCGTGGTTTAGCCTCAGACAGCCACAAAGAACCACGCACCTGCTCTCTCAAACCCCTCTGTTTGAGGCTGTGGGGGGAGAATTGGGAGAAAAAGGCAAAACTTGTGAGTTGAGACAAAGGCAATTCAACAGAACAGCAAAGGGAGCAGGAAAACAACAACAATAACACAAATTGAGGAATGTACAAACACGATGACGGTACCACTGTTCACCCACTGGACCCTGGACACCCCGGCCTGCTCCAAGCAGCAGCTCCAGCCTCAGCATGGCTCACACAGGATGGAATACCTGTGTCCCTGCCAGAGCGTGGGGAGAATTAACCCTGTCCCTGCTGGAACCAGGACATCATCAAACCCAGGTGTGTCTTCCTTAGAGAGACACCTCAGAGCAAAGACCAGAAGGGGCAAGTTAAAGCTGACAGTTGTAACACAACTTAGAACGCACGTTTTGTCTTTTACTACAGAGAAAGGGAAACCAGTGGCTGTTCACCAGTGGCCAAGCGCTCTGGCACACCCCACGCCCTTCTGGCTGACACACTGATGGCCCGCTGTGTGACATGGAACAGGCCCTCCACTTGAGGTGTACGGCATAAGGCTCCTCCCAACGCAAGCGTGAAGTAAACTTACAGAGGAGCAGCTTCCAGAGCATGGGAGTCTCCGATTTCACAGAATGGTTGAGGTTAGAAGGAACATCTGGAAGTCATCTGGTCCAACCCTCCAAGCGGGACCAGTTAAGAGCTGGTTGCCCTGGATTCGGATAAGCTCTCTTTCCCCACGTCTCCACGAGCTTCTGTCTCCTGATCCCTTCTGTAGCTCTCGACGTCTCCACAGCAAGCACAGCGATAAGAATGAGGATGCCAAGTGTGAACACACACACACTCTAATGTCCTTTGCAAACACACACTCCCACCCACAGGCAGTAAGTAGGGCAGAACGGAGATGGCAGGTTCTGAACTGTGGACAGAGCTGTTCCGCATGGAAGGATACGTCAAATCAACTTGGTCAGGTCTCAGCTCTGTCTCTAAGAGAAATGTATGAAGGTGAGCTCTTCCTGCTTATTCAGTCCAGGCTCCTCCTTAGACAACACAGAAACATCCAATACCAGGAAGATTGTTTTCTCCTGGCGTTTATCAGAAAAGTCAGGCAGTGACGTGGTGCGAAAGGGCATATGTGTCCATATCCATTTCTGCACGCACTGCCACGCTAGACCTCTGTGCCAAAACCAGCTGGTGCCAAACGGCATTCCCACTGGCAAGTGGAATGAAGATGTAAGAGCAGGTGAATGCCTGGACCAGCCTGCCAATACAAAATCAGGGTATGGCATGGTGCCTAAGTGATGGCAGGGCCACCGCAAGACTGTGCCAATGCAAAGGAAGTCACCAGCACGCTGAATTCGTGCTGCAAGAGGAGCAACAAGCACAACGCTATGATGCTCTGGGATGAGTCTGGCCAGGCAGAATGGTGCCGGGACGATCCTTTTGGCACTGCAGAGCCAGCCTCAACAGATGGATGAGGCTTGAGGGCAACCACATGGGCCTGAAGCGGTCTTGGTTCTGCTTCTGTAGTCTGGAAAATGGGAGATGATAACGATAAACACCTTGCCAGTGACATCCTCAGCCGACCTTCTTGGGATTAGAACTACGCAAAAGTCTTTCAAAGGATGGAGACCAAAGGAAGCTTTTGCATCACTTGTCAGGCCCTGTACTCGGCTTGAAGGAGAGGTAGCAAAGGAACCTTCAGGCACAAGAACACCTCTGAAATAATTCCAATACCTGGAACTGAGTTAGAAAAATGATACAATCCTTGCAAGCAGTACAAAGACAGAAAAGAAACCTTTAGTAAGGGAAACGCATCCAGAAAAGGCAAGAAATTAGTTCAGGCGGCAAGACACAAAAATGAAAGAGCAGACTGAAACTTGATACAGCAGCTGAGCTGAAACAGCACAGGTGAATGCCTCAGCCCACAGCCCACTCCCAGGGGGAGGGGAAAGAAAAGAAAAAAAAAAAAGGAAAAGAAAAAAGAGGCAAAAGTGCACCTTTGACAGATACTTCAAGGAGACAACTGCCAACTTGCATAGGAGGATACAGCGCATCACACTGGAAGTGCGCATAGAATTTCATAAATAAAAAGAAACCACTATCAACGCTTTTTTTAATACATAAGGAGAGCCCGTTGAATTTTTTTCAAAAATTACAAGTTCCAGATAAGTGCACCAACAATATTAAAAAAAAAAAAAGTTAAGAGGTGGACACTTAAGCAAATTCTTTGCCAGTGCATGTGTCCAATTAAGACAGGTTTCGTACTTCATCAGGATCACAGTTCCATGGAAATGGGCAAGGGCAGGCACAGGAGGACTGGGATGTGCACCTCATTTGGAACCCTCAGCACCTCACCAGAGAGGACCTTTGCAAGCCTATGAAGTCCTTCAGAAGGAGCTAGATTATTTTCATTAAAAGGAACATTGTCATTACAGTTAACCCCCTCTTTTTTTCCCATCGAGAAACACAAGTACGTCACACGGCGTGGGTGCAGGATGCAAGCAACAGAAGCTATTTCATGACAAGGTAATGATTTCTGTGAACTTAAGCAGGGTTAGCAAGTGAACAGAATGACGCTATTCTAAATTCTCATAATTCGCTCAATACAATTTGTTTGAAAGGTTAAACAGGATGCTAAGATGGACTTGGTATGTCACAAAATAAAGCGGCAAATAAAGCAAACATTTAGAGTTACTTTGTGTTTAAAACACAGCGGGGCTTTGTCACTAGCTAAAATACTGTTCAAGTCTAGCAGCCATTCTAATTTATTCCTGCAGCGACCTCTGTGCTTTACCTATGAATTACTTTACGAGTGCACAGCAAAGCTTAGCTGCTCAACAGGCAAATGCCTACTTCCACTAATATGAAGAAAATCAGCCATAATAAAAGTCAGAGAGCATTTGCTGGATGCAAAAAGGCCTCTGCAATTATCACTTAATTGTCCTTCATGGGCCAATACTGGGAGTCTCATACTTTCCCCGTAAGGTTGATCCCACCTTCAGCATTTTTTCTTAACTGGCTACTTAATTAGTCTTCCCTTCCTGGGCTTAATTGTAAATTTGTTTTGATTAATTAGCCTCAGAGCTGACTTGGCACTAACTGAAACATAGAAGTACTTAGTTTCTTCAGCGCATAAGCTACTGCATCCTAGGGGCACCCCCTCTTTGTCAGCAATAAAATTTCAAGTTCAGATCATGTTAGGAAAAAAAAAACAAAAACTTCTTCATAATTAACTTTGATTTCTTATAATTGCCCCCTCTGTATTACAACACAGAAGTGATGATAACATAAAGAAAGGATAAAATTCAGTAAGTTCAGGCCTCTTGTTCAGTGGATTATACATCATGTTCATTAGCTGAATCCTGCGGTTTTAGATAAGATGACTTAATGCTCTTAAACACAAATGATCACAGCACTACTAGAATCCCAAACCAAGGGCGCAGGTTACCAGCACAGACAACTGTGTTCTCATGGCATTGACACTGGAAAGGCTTCCCTTGCCAACTGGAAGAGTCACGTTCTGCTCTTCCAAAAGTTACTGAATTTCATTGAAAACCCTTTGCACAACCTAGACAAGCCAATCTGCAACACCTTTGGATGTTACTATAGCTCTTCATTATATTTACACCTCTCATATCAATCACTCCTTTCCTCTCCCTCTTTATGGCATGTTGATTCCAGAAGACACACACACAGTGTTACCACGGATCTGCCATCTTGATCAATTCTCCAATTCTCATTTCAGCTACTGTTACTGAAAACACAGGAAAAGACAACTTCAAACACCATGAAAAAATGTCATTATTTTATTTAGCTTAATAGTTATCCAAAAAATTTTATAAACTCCCTAAACAGTTGTCAACAGTATTGCAATTCTTCAGTTTTCAAATTTTAAAGCCCTTACCTATGGACCTGCAAAGAGAAGTGAAAAATCTTACTCAGGACATTAATATGTTTCTCCATGAACACTTCTAGATTTGCATCTCAACTGAACAGTCAGACTAAGAAAATAAACACTTATCCTAAATTAAGCTTTTCCATGCAACCTGAGAAACATTTGGCTTCAAGATCTCTTCTCACTACATTTGTGAATGTCCTGGTTTGAGGTAAAACAGAACCAACTTTCTGATTTGCAATTTTACTTTTTAGCTGGGCCTCTTCTAACTGACTAACCTCTGAAAGTAACAGCATATTGTTCAGAAACTGTTCACTCTCCAAGTGACAAGACCTGATTATACCGAGGAATGGTACACACAGAGGCTCTTGCTTATACCTATTGCTATAACACCCAAGGTCAGCTAGCTTCGCTGTTTGCCCCGTTAGAGGGTCAGAAGCGGAAAAGCATAGAGGGGTCCCACCTGCAGGGAGGAGCAGACGGGACAGGTGACCCAAAACTGACCAACAGGGGTATTCCATCCCATCTGCATCATGCTCAGTATAAAAGCCGAGGGATCAAAGGGGCAAGGCTGCTCTGGATCGCTTTTTCTTCAACGGCCGACGTCTGAGGAGGACCCTGTCTGTTTGTCTGCCTTTGATCCCGACCCAAGCATTCCTGACTCTAGTTCTGGAATTCAGTTCCTGTCCATCACTGACTCCAGTCTGGGACTTTCCCTGTGTCTGCTGGTGACGCGATCATCATCCTGGGAGCTGGATCCAGTTTTGTATATGTTGTATACTTTAATTTTTTATTATTCTATTATTATTTTCCTATTTATTATTATTTTCATTAAAGTAGTTTAGTTCTTCTTCTAAACTTGTAAATATCCTTATCTCTTCCTTTCCTCTCTGAGAGAGAAGGGGGAGGGCCATCTGTCGTTCTGATCGGCCAAAACCACGACAGATTTATTGGCGCCCAACGTGGGGCCCAACTGTGGCTCTACCAGAGTTCTGAGAGATGGTCTGAATAGTTTGAATTCCAGCTTACTCGGAGATTGATACAGACAGCTCACATCTTGTCGTTGCTAAACAGATTATTGTGTCGTCTCTTTGTAGGGATTACTTTAAAGTTAATTGATACGACAATGCTTAGCTTGTCCTATGTGTTGTATTGCTTGCCTGCTCTTTCTGTGTGCAGTGGTTCAAACGTGCTATTTTGCTGCTGTTTTTAATTCTGATCCAGGCTGTGATTGAATGTATAGTTTCTTTACCTTCATACCTTGAGCATTACGTAATGGATTCTGTTACTACTTACACTAATTATACTTTGAATTTTACCATGGACATGTTTACTTCGCCCTTTACTTCTTATGCCAAATTGTCACCATCAGAGCCAGGAGAGGGATCTCCTTTGGGTATCGTGAATGACAGTTGCGTTCCTCAAATCATGTTTTTGGTGTCGATTTTCATGAATGGGTTGCAGGGGTGGTTTCTCTTTAAATCTTGGTGTAGTAGGTGTAGTACCATATGCACTGACACTCCTCAAACTCCTTCGGCACCGGTACAAGTTGCCCCGGTGACCAGAAGGAAAAAGAAGAGGTCAGTAAGTTCCTCTGTCCCTTGTGATAAAGGCCAAGTAAAGCCAGATAGCAGGGGGGAGGACTCTTCTGATGAAGATCGAGGAAAGAGTTCTTCAAAAGACTATAGGGGAGAGGCTCCTGCATCAGCCCAGGAGGAGGAATCAGATACAGAGGTGATCATTAAATCCTTCTCTATGAAGGATCTGCGAAATACGATAAAGGATTTTACCTGGAATGATGGTGGGACACTTGTCTCCTGGTTGCTCCGATGCTGGGATAATGGGGCTGATAGCATGGAGTTAGAGGGTAGCGAAGCTAGGCAGTTAGGAAATCTGGCCAGAGAGGGCGGTCCAGATAGAGCTCTTGGGAAAAAGTCACAGACTCTCAGTCTCTGGAGGCGACTCATATCAGCTGTAAAAGGCAGATATCCTTTTAAGGACGATATAGAATGCCACCCGAGTAAATGGACCAGCATAGAGAAAGGTATTAAGTACCTGAGAGAAATGGCTGTGAAAGAGGTGATTTATGGTGACTGGGAAGTGAATGTAGATCCTCATGAAATGCCATGTAGACGACCTATGTTGCGAAAGTTTGTACAGAGTGCACCACCAATGTATGCCCATACCTTGTCAATGCTGATTTGGGGAGGAGTTGATGATGATTCTGTGGAATAATTACTAAATTGGCCAAGAATACAAAAATACAGCATTGTTCACACATTAAGGAAAGTCATAAAATCAAGAGGCTTCTGAGGTAGAATACAGCCGCAGCTGGCACACGAAGAATGCAACATCTGTGATTCCCTGTACAAGGTTGTTTGCGAAACTACACGAGGGATGGAACGGAACACGCTTGTTCCGTGGCCTTCCCTTGTGACGAATAGCAGATATGGGGACGAGATGGTACTGCGGAACTGATAAGCGGCCTACACACTACCCGAGCCAACATTTCGTCGAATGTTGATGAAATGCTGTCCTTTTGTGCAAACTTTGCTCACCACAATGTACCAAAACACACCTCCATCCCGGAGGCTATCCGCCCCCGAGGTGTGAACACTCCTCCTTGAATACATTAATCATAATAAAAGTACGTATGACTAAAGTCACTCAAACTCCACTTTGAAGATAAAAAAATAATATAAAAATAGCCCAAGAGAGAGGGGATGTCAGGGAAGACACCATCGCGAAGAATTCCACCGCTGATTTCCGGGATCAGTCGACGGGCTGAGCCTCTCTTCCCCCCCCATAGGGACGCCTTTGGGTAAGACTTCGATTACACCGAGCGCTTTCTCGGGGACTTAGGAATTTCTCTAGAGAATCTCTACCCTACATTTATAGCCAGGCTGTATCGTTTATAATTTTGTCGCGCGTTTGTATACTTAGCAATATCTTTATTTGCACGTGCTTTGCAGACAGTGTATTTATCACTGGCAATCCTAAAGAACCTGTATATCTGTTGTTTAAATAAACTGCACTGTTTAAGTAGCTAGCCATTTCGCTTTCTCACTGAACGCGACCAAAACTACAGAGAGGCCGTGCTAGTTCAGGAGCACGACTAGACTGAAGGTGCAGTCCACTATTAGTGTATCCAAATCGTAGTAGTTTAATACATATTAAATGCGATTGGACTGATAGTGCTGAATTGGGCATCACTCAGAATTTAAACCTAGCCGCACCTAGCCTCCCACCTCGGTGAGGAGTGTTAGAACGCAAGGGGGTTTATCTTCTGCCAAAACCACTTGGCCCCGTTTCACGCAACAGATTCACTAACTGTAAATGAAGTGGCTAGCAGAATGCGACAATATGAAGACAGTCTTTCTCGTCCCCTCACTGTAGCAGCTGTGGAATTAATTTTATCAGATTAACTGATAAAACTGAGAAAATGATTGAGAAAAAATGAGAAACTGATTGATAAACTGTTTGATAAACTATCTAGGATGGAGGAGAGATCTTGTTCTCCCCCTGCACGGACCCATGTTGCAGCCATTAGGAGAAGACCCCCTCCTATGAGACCGCTTCAGAGGAAACAGAAGACATTATGAAACACCCTGTGGTTTTGCCTCTGTGACTATGGAGAGGACATGAGTAAGTGGGATAAAAAACCCACCTCAGCCCTACAGGCACGAGTGAGTTGCAAGGTAACGCAGATAGAAGAACAAATTATTTCAGGAGGACATTAGAGGTGCCCTGCCTCCAGCCAGGAGGAGGAGAGGGACAACAGAGTTTATTGGACTGTGTGGATTCGATGGCCTGGCACATTAGAGCCACAAAGATATACAGCCCTTGTGGACACTGGTGCACAGTGCACCCTATTGCCATTGAATCATAAAGGGACAGAATCTGTGACCATTTCTGGAGTGACAGGTGGGTCTCAAGAACTGACTGTACTGGAGGCTGAAGTGAGCCTAACTGGGAATAAATGGGAGAAGCATCCCATTATCACTGGTCCAGATGCTCCGTGCATCCTTGGCATAGACTTCCTCAAAAGAGGGTATTTCAAAGACCCAAAAGGGTATCGATGGGCTTTTGGTATAGCAGCTGTAGAGGCTGAGGACATTACACAGCTGTCTACTTTACCTGGCCTTTCAGATGACCCTTCGGGTTGTGGGACTGCTGAAGGTTAAAGAACAGGAGGTGCCAACTGGTACTGCCACAGTGCATCGGCAACAGTATTGCACTAACCGAGACTCCCTTATTCACATCCAGAAACTGATTCATCGGCTGGAGACCCAAGGAGTGATCAGCAAGACGCGCTCACCCTTTAACAGTCCGATACGGCCAATGCGAAAGTCTGATGGAGGCTGGCGGCTAACAGTAGACTATCGTGGCCTGAATGAAGTCACACCACCACTGAGTCCTGCTGTGCCAGAAATGCTAGAACTGCAGCATGAACTGGAGTCAAAGGCAGCCAAGTGGTATGCTAAAATTGACATTGCTAATGCGTTTTTCTCTATTCCTTTAGCAGCAGAGTGCAGGCCGCAGTTTGCTTTCACCTGGAGGGGTGTCCAGTACACCTGGAATCAACTGCCCTAGGTGTGGAAACACAGCCCTACTATTTGCCATGGACTGATCCAGACTGCACTGGAGAAGAGTGGAGCTCCAGAACACCTGCAATACATTGATGACATCATTGTGTGGGGTAAGACAGCAGAAGAAGTTTTCAAGAAAGGTAAGAAAAATAATCAAGATTCTTTTGAAAGCAGGTTTTGCCATAAAAAGAGGTAAAGTCAAGGGACCTGCACGAGAGACCCAGATCTTAGAAACTAAGTGGCAAGATGGGCGTTGTCAGATCCCAATGGATGTGATTAACAAAATAACATCTGTGTCCCCACCTACTAACAAAAAGGAAACACAAGCCTTCTTAGGCATTGTGGGTTTCTGGAGGCTGCATATTCCAGGCTATAGTCAGATTGTGAAACCTCTTTATGAAGTGACTCAAAAGAAAAATGAGTTTACGTGGGGTCCTGAGCAACGATAAGCCTTTGAGCAAATTAAACAAGAGATTGTGCTTGCAGTAGCACTTGGACCCGTCCAAACAGGACAGGACATTAAAAAAGTGCTCTATACTGCAGCCAGAGACAATGGCCCTACCTGGAGCCTCTGGCAGAAAGCACCAGGGGAGACTTGAGGTCGACCCCTGGGATTTTGGAGTCGGGGATACAGAGGATCTGAAGCCAACTATACTCCAACTGAGAAAGAAGTATTGGCAGCATAGGAAGGAGTTAGAGCTGCTTGAGAGGTAATTGGTACTGAAACACAGCTCCTCTTAGCACCCTGATTACCAGTGCTGGGCTGGATGTTCAAGGGTAAAGTTCCTTCTACTCATCATGCCACTGATGCTACCTGGAGTAAGTGGGTTGCCTTAATCACTCAGTGAGCTCGAATAGGAAACCCAAATTGTCCAGGAATCGTAGAAGTGATCACAAACTGGCCCAAAGGCAAAGACTTCACAATGCCACCTGAGGAGGTGGTAACACGTGCTGAGGAGGCCCCACCATATAATGAACTCTCAGATAATGAGAAACAATGTGTTCTGTGCATTGATGGATCTTGTCGTATTATCAGGAAACACAGAAAGTGGAAAGCTGCTGTATGGAGTCCTACACGACAAGTTGCAGAAGCAACTGAAGGAGAAGGTGAATTGAGTCAATTTGCAGAGGTAAAAGCTATCTGGCTGGCCTTAGACATTGCTGAACGAGAAAAGTGGCCAATACTCTATCTCTATACCGACTCATGGATGGTGGCAAATGCTCTGTGGGGATGGTTAAAGCAGTGGAAGCAGAGCAACTGGAAGCGCAGAGGTAAACCCATCTGGGCTGCTGAATTGTGGCAAGACATTGCTGAGTGGCTAGGGAAACTAGTCGTAAAGGTATGTCACAAAGATACCCATGTACCCATGAGTCGAGCCCACTGAGGAACATCAAAACAATCAGCAAGTGGATAAGGCTGCTAAGATTTTCCAGACAAATTTGGACTGGGAACATAAAGGTGAACTATTTTTAGCTCAGTGAGGCCATGACACTTCAGGTCATCAAGGAAGGGATGCAACATACAAATGGGCTCGTGACCATGGACACTATTGCGCCGGTTATCCACAATTGTGAAACATGCGCTGAAATCAAACAAGCTAAAAGGTTAAAACCTTTGTGGTATGGGGGACAATGGCTGAAATATAAGTACGGGGAGGTTTGGCAAATTGACTATATCACGCTCCCTCAAACATGCCAGGGTAAGCGTTACATGCTTACAATGGTGGAAGCAAGCACCGAATGGTTGGAAACCTATGCTGTACCCCATGCTACTGCCCAGAATACCATCCTGGGCCTTGAAAGGCAAGTCTTGTGGCAACATGGTACTCCAGAAACAACTGAATCAGACAATGGGACTCATTTCAAAAATAATCTTATAAGTCCTTGGGCAAAAGAACATGGTATTGAGTGGGTATATCACATCCCCTATCATGCACCGGCTTCTGGGACAATTGAGCGATACAATGGACTATTAAAAACCACCCTGAAGTCAATGAGGGGGTGGAAACTTTAAAAACTGGGACAAGCATTTAGCACAAGCTACCTGGTTAGTTAACACCAGGGGATCCATCAATCGAGCTAGTCCTGCTCAATCAGACCTTTTACATAATACAGAAGAGGATAAGGTCCCTGTGGTGCATGAAAGGAACAGTTCACAACAGCGAACATCCATGAAGTGACAGGATATTCTGAAACAGAAGTGTACCAGCTTACAGCTGTCAATACTATTAAACAGGCATGTCCCATACTCTTCAGCTAGATAGATTATCTGCAATCAATCACCATGTAAAGTAAATCCTGTATTACAAGATTCATCATGCAACAGAGTCTATACATCAGTAGAAATGTAAGAAATACTCCTTCATGCTGAACTGCCTTTTCAACTGTTATGAAATGAGGAAATAGCTCTTTAGGTTTATTGTATTCCCCAAATGTTAATTTAAAATCATTTGCAAATAACCAATTCATCTGCATACTTGAAAAATAGAGGAAATTGTCTATGTGCCTCAACAGTTTTGTTTTATTGGCACTGTTTATTTTTCTTTAATTACTCAGCTTGTATTCTCCTATTTTATGTTTACAAAGTTGAATAAATACGGATGTGCACACACATCCGACAGTTTTGCAACCATTCTTCTGTCGCTTTAAACTGCAAAAAAGCTTTGTTTAGTACAACAGGAACAGCTTTCTAACCAAATGAAACTACAAAGAGATAGATTTTCAAATGAACCTACTAACCAATAAAGTAACTTCTTTCAAAGTGAGCTAAAGCCTTCAAAAATCTGCCTTTTTATTGTGGTGGGACGTTGCCAGTTAAACTCCTTAAAATAAACCTCCAGTTGTTACCTCGATACTGACCATAGAAGACATACACCTACCAACATGAAGCTGATGAAATGTGTGACTCAGCCTTTTTTTCCAGCTCTCTCAATTACTGTTCACAGAAAGTACTGAATTAATATACTAAACCGGTATACCAGACCACTAATAAAAACAGTATATAAACCAATATACCAGTACTGATTTACACCAGTAAAACCAGTATATAAACCAATAAACAAGACCACCGAAGGTAAGTAACCCATGACTTCTAGTAGCCTGATGTACACAAAAATGCAGGAAGCAGAAGCCAAAGCAAGATGAGGTAGAGGTGAAACATCAGCTTCTTATTCTGACTAATGACCAATTCTTGTTTGCCACACTGCACAACTCAGCACCCATGGGAGTCCTGGAACTCAGAACATTCTCATGCACCTCCTCACACTATATTCAGGCTAATGACATGGAAGCAAGTTTTCTGGGGTTTTTTTGGTTTGTTTTTTTTTTTTTTTTAACAGAAAGAAGAAAAAAATTTTGAAGAAAAAAATTTAAAATCCAATCCAGACGAACAGTGAACAACCTAGCTCAACTCAACTCCTGCTGTGCGACGTTTTAAAAAACAGCTTTGAGCAAGTGTCCGCAACTAGTACAACACACATGCTAACAGAATGAATTTGGCAAGGTTCTGTGCCAAGTCCTAATGTTAATGGAAACTGACTTACATCTCCTTGCAACAGAAATCAACTGAATTTATCTCCATCTGTACCATACTCTTCTTCCTCCCTTTCAAAAACCAAACCCTTCTGAACATAGGTGCCAGCCAAGGACAAACAGCTTTGCTTGAAGCCCCATCTAGTGACAAATAGTGGAATTGTTGCTAAACTAAAGCAACATCCTAGATACATCACCATGCTTGGCACAACTGATTTTGCTACTTTAAAAAAATAAATAACAAAAAAAAACATTTTGAGATGTAGACCAACTACAAAATGTTCTCTGCAAACTACACAGGACACTTCTCCCACGAAACCAACCAGACAGAAAGGAAGAGAACCATCCAGCCTAAAAAGTTACATACTTTTTTTACCAAATCCCGCCTGTTCTGTTGACACTCGCATCCATAGAATCAGGAAAACACAAACAGGCATTCATGGCATGCTGACCTCGAACATGCACTTCAACATCTGCCACTTTCCAGCCTGTGTCAGGAAAAGGTCTGCACACATTAGATCTGCTTAAGAAAACATCCTGAAAGACACATGTCTCATCATTTACCAATACCCAAAAGAAAATGCACTCAAAACCTTGCTGCCAAGTTGCAGTATAGTGCAGTGGAGGAAGACACATCAGTGCCTGACACAAGGGCAATATCTCACTTCTTGTCTGACCCCACCAACCTAGGACATGTTGCTCGAAAGCAGCAGGCTGCCTTCAGCTCTGTCACAACATCCATCCACACTTTCCGTTAGGGCCATGAGGTCCATAGCTCATACATGTTCATTAACCCCTTAACAAAGCATCCTTTTGCTACCCAATCTGCAGACCGGTAATGCAGAAGAAAATTTGTAGGGTATCTTCCTTCTGATTTCTCTGGCCTCTAACACAACTGAAAAGCGGTCTTGTTCTGACTTTCAGCTGAAACCAACGAACTAGTGGGATCAGTGATCACCACATCCATGTGCCCTGACCGCTGGGAGACACGCTTGGGCAAGGAGCAGAGGATCTTTGGTCAAGTGGCAAATTTCCAGACCTCTGCAGGCCTGAGGAGTTGAAAGACTTACAAACTAAATGTTTTAGTGGGTGGGATCCCCTCAAGCATTGGAGACAGCATGTGTGCCCATCTGGTACCTGGTATGGCTCCAACACAGAAGGGACAATATCTGAATCTTGCTGACCTTGAAGACACCAACCCAAGCCCAAAATTTAGAAAAGCTGCCAACATCAAATTATTATCAGCTGTAACTAAACGACTTCTCTTTTTTTTTAATTTTAACTCTTAAACTGCTTACAAAACTTGAGGTTGTGAAAAAAGAGTGCAGTGTGAAGCAGTCTGCAGCAAATAGTTCGTATCAAGACAGAGGAAGAACTAAATGGCAATAGGCAGGTTCCTCTGTTTCATCTTCTCAGAGTTAAGCATGACCTAGCCATGAATGCAAAGATGCCACATAACTTCTTTCCAGTATTTCCGCAGTCAGTCTTTATATGCACTAATCATAGGAACTACTGCTTGAAAGAGAATGATTAAAAAAAATATTATCTCAGATTCCCCAATCTAAAGTGTCTTTCACAGAGGTATAGTAATCCTGGTGTCCCGAGTCCTTTCACAGATACACGAAGCTAGCTGGCAGCTGAAAGCTTAAGGGAAGCACTAAAGCCTATTCACCTTTCCTACTTTAACTTTTAGCATGAAGACCGTGGCCAAGACTGTTTACAAGGTCAATAATCAATCCTCTAGTCATTGAAGTTTAGGATTCCAACTCAGTTTTCCCTATTGCCTTCTCTTCTAAATAGTAGCAACCACAGAGAAAACACCCTCCCCCAGAATAGCTGCAGTTTATCCTTATCTTCAGCCAGAAGGAACCTTGAAGACCTTGGGAGACAAATGCTATGTATACCATCTGCTGTCTAGACTTGGCTTCTGAAGTATACTGCATAATTACAGTTTTCCCAAAGGTCCTCATTATTATCCAGTCACACAGCAAGGAAAACAAAAGGAGATATTAAAGTAACACATTTGGCAATGACCTATCACTGTTACACAAAATAAAGCTGTCCACAACGTTCAGAGCTAATCAAGCCATAGCTTCCATACAAAAGATACAACTGCTAAGATCCCACTGAAGTGCTCCCATTTTACAATTCGAATTTGAGGCACTAATCATACATATGCTAGACAAGGAAGAAACGCCTGTCATTAACATATTACAAGAAGGCTGAACCCCAGCACACAAGCATTCCAGCAGCTCATCTCCTAGACACCAATTACTGGAACGTGAGCAGTATGGTCCTACATTTAAATAAGAGATTATTCTAAGCAGTTCATACCAGGAAGACGTTAAAACTATCAGATGTTAGGTGAAGATGTCAAAATTTTTCAAGTGCTAAGCATCTTTAGGGAGATTAGGCATATAAATACAATTCTGAACAAAAACGTGATTTAACCCACAAATTTTATATATATACATAAACTTTCTGTCTTTGGATGGCACAAGAACAGTAACATGCAGATTGAGGCCCTTCAGTATGTCATTTCAGTTTGATAGCAAACTACTGAGGATCTTATGGTTTTGATCTTAACTCTTCTTACGTTGATTTCAGCTGCTCTGTATTAATTTGTAAAATGTTAAGTTGGGCACACTAGAACGCTTTTTGTATGTAAAAAGAACTTCAAAACATACAAAAGCTTGAAAAGTTTCAGCAAACTTCTCTGCAGAAAGTTCTTCACCCATCACTTTTGAGTTGTGTGAAAAGAAGAACACTTTCTTCATTCAGAAGATTACGTATGTTATATTCATTTCCTACAAATAAAAACAGAAAAATTTTCTTTAGAAGCCACCAGCAATTTCTGAAGTCCTGTTCTATCTTCAGCCAAGTGTATTTTCATTTCATATATTTTAACAGAAGGAATATTAGCCAGAAGGATGTCACTCTTACAGGCACGTCATTGCATTTCAAAGAGGTAAAAAGGAATACAGCTAGCGTCATTTATTTCAACCTGTGATAAGAATAAAGTGCATCTTTGCTGAGATTTTTACTGAAAAAAATGTAATGGGCTTGAGCTCTCAGCTCTCAAAACCCACAAGAAAACTTTAAGGTGACTGAATTTACTGTAATTTATTCCTATAGAAAATTTCAATAAAAACTGCACACGGAAACTTATCTGCAGATGTTCACTTGGGATTTGCATCCTAACACGACCACAAACATAGAAACATCTAAAAGGCACTGCATATCGAGAATGAGTAACATCCTAACATTCATATACAGCCACAACTGACGACTTAAGGAGAGATCACCAACCACACCCATTGCATTGCCCATCCAGGCATACTGAGACAGCACACCAAGAAGTAGAGAAGAATGGTAAAGACGTATAGATCCTTATGACCATATGGAACTTTGAGCAGTTTATATAATCTGTTTCCCAAAAAGCAGACTACAAAATAGTCTCTGCAGCCCCCTAAACTTTTAGGATTAAAACAAACACAAAAAAAGCTTCCAAGCATTAATTGAACAATGATTGTTCAATTGGGACACCATGGTGAAAAGTTAATGAAAAAACACGTGACAGCTTGTCATTCATATCCTCTTCACAAGAAAGCTGTACAAAAAGCTCTCTACAGCTTCATGAACAGCCTGCTTTACAACTACTACAAACTCTCCTGACTATTGTCTTACCCACTGAAGGAGAGCGTCCCACATGGAATTCATTCAACTTCTATCTCAGAAGGGCAAAATCAGAGGTGTCTAAATTCTCAACAACCCACATGAAGTTACAACCTGTTCAACAAGACATTCTGCACCTTCTGTGTATTTCAAGCACAAAGTGTAAAATATGGTGAACTGATCCAAATGGATTTTCATAATTTTACATAGAAAGAACAGCAAAACAATGGTGACCAAACACTTGTATTAACTACCAATACAGTAACCTATCTGTGAAGTTTACCCAACATTCTAGGGACAGAACCAGAATACCAATTCACTCTTAGAACTAGGTAGTGTCACCAAAAACTTTGAGGCCGCCTCACGTAAATAGGCAGTGTTTGTATCATTGCATTCAAAGGTTAGGTCATCAACCCATGTCTGGTGTTGGGTCACATACCCTCTTCATAACCCTACACCTTCCCACTCTCTAACTTATCTCTTCCCATCATTCAGCTCAGTTTTGCTTCGTAGCATGCTAATTCAGTCTCATCCCTCTCCAAGAAATTGGTTTTAAACACATGTACTTACCTGCTGGAACGTAGAAGTAGTGACCCGTAGTCAGATAATATGATGTCTTATGTAAGGTGAGAATAATTTTGCCGTAGATAACGTGGAAAGCCTTAGTGAAAGCCAAAGGGTTCCAAGATTAGCAGTGTTTCCTTTGCAAACATTTAAGAAAGTTATCCAAGAAAACATACTATTTGTTTTGCACGCATGTTGTGACAGAGATCAAAAAAGAGAAAAACTAGCAGAGCTGCAATCCCTTTTCTCCATCCTGCTGAAAAATAAGACACACAACTTAAGAGGCGGGTGAAGGCCAATTTTAATTGATACTTCCAGCTTGCCTGCAAGCTCCAGACAGTAAGCATACATGGACACATAGATCTAATGTGAAGCAAAACAGGCCAACATGCATTCAAAGTACCTCTATCAACTTTCATGGCTTATAACTGATTTCACAACTAAAATGATTCATCGTTTCCTGTATTTATTTGCATTACTGGCGAAAAAAAAACTCTGAAAAAAACTGTCAACTTTGTATGCTACTTCTAATCATTCCAAGATTTTCTGTTTACATAGTCCGTTTTATAAAAATAAGAAAAAAGGGTACTTACTATTGTATCCATGTAGACATGCTGGTGTCCCTTTTCTTTAAGTGGTTTCAAAATCAATCTACCAGTGGCAAAAGCAGGTGTATTCAAATTTTTATATATTTCTACCGCTTCATCTTTGAAGAAGCATGGGAGATTGCTTTCAGTGTTAACACATTCTACAAAAAACAGTCCAGGAGATTACATTAATGCTAACACATAATTAGTCTTGCTGCTTGTTCAGTAACTACTTATTAAAACATTATTTAATATCATTAATTAATATAATTAAAGCATTATGTATTGTTTCAGTGCAACAACCCCAAGAACTAGACTCAATATTTAGCTGAAAAATCAGGACACTTTTTGTGTCTCCCCAATAATTTCTCCAGAAGAGCAATGAGTGTTTCAACAACTCATATTTTTATGCCCGATGTGGCGTGAACAGTTTTGTTTTCTCATCAGTCTCACGACATAATTCAGAAAGGCCCTTGGTCACACTCCTCAACTCACCCAGAAGTACTTCCTTATTTGTTACTGGGTCCACTACAACGGTTGGCTTAGAAGTATCAGCTAGGGAGTGATACAAATTTGCAGGTATCTCACTTCCTGGAGAGACAAAAATACCAAAAACAAACCCAGAAAAATAATCACTCTACCTTTTAAAAACTTAATTATTTAACCACAACTTCTACACAATTTAAGATTTCATACATAAGTACTTAAATTTTTTATATTAAGGGACTAAACAGACTGAATACACTTTCTTCAAATAAAAGAAAGCCATCCATAACAGTTCTTTGAAAATGTAATTTTCATTGGACTTATTTCTGTGTGTAACAGATAAAGGGTCTCTAAATCCTACAGAATTTTCCAGGGTAATGCCAACTATTTATCCTATGCTATTAATGACAGTATTTACTCAAAATTATCTGCATTTTAAGAGAAGTGCTTTTTTAGCAACAGATGCTGAGAGGAGATAAAATACATGATGAAGCACGAAGAACAATTTTTTTCCTTTTACCTACTGCTGCTGGGCATCAGGAGACTTAAGAGATAAAGCGTACAAAAGAATAAGCACATGTTCAGTTTTCCTTTTCTCAAGAAATACCCTTCAGAAGAATCTCAATGTAAGCTGTAAATCAAAGAGAGAGAGAACTATTTCTATAATAAAAAGGATTTTTCCAGAGAAGGAAATAGCCTAAGAGTTGATCACAACCTTACACTTTTTAAATAGTAAAGAGATGCTGGAGAATGTTCACGACAGAATAAATATCCCAAAGCTCTCTTGCAGAGCTCTCTTAAGCTGACAATTTTAGCTCCACAGTGCACAGGAAATTTCTTTAAATGCAGTCAGAACAAGGATGTTAAAAGCAAGCTATAGCACTTTATAGGCACTCATGGCTGCTTAAATACTCTTACCCCAAGACAGTCAGGGGTAGGAAGAAAGTTACTGTGTTTGAAATAGCGTTGTTTCAACATAATCATCTCTCTATAAAAAGAAGCATCAACAGGTGCAACTGTATAGCTATAATAACAGAATTTTTATTGTTAATCAATAAAATTTAGGAGTTTGTCCTAGAAATTCTACTCAGCTGATGGTCCTTATATGCATCACTCGAAATTCAAGGAGGCTAGTGAAAGACTACCTCTCAGAATGAATGTCTCTTAAAAAGGAAATCCATCACTTCTGGAAGACAGCCCAAATTCACCTAAAGCAACCAATACTACTTGTAAGATACGGTATGAACAGTCACTACGAGCTCAGGTTCACATGGACTGCAAATGATTTACATTAAAACATAAACTGTACTTAGATCAAAGGTTGCTCTAGACCAGGACCCTGTCTCCTATCAATGGCCAAAAGCAAGTACCCCTTCCATCCCTGTCGTGGTTTGGGCTGGACTGGCCACTGAGGCAACCAATAAATGCTCTCCCCCACCTCCCTATATAGCAAAAATGCTGTAAGAGAGTAATGGCACTTCCACGGAATACGTTCCACCTCTCACATGGAGCTCACACACTTTACTTAGAGGTATTAACAGTTAAGTCTCCTGTGAATTTATCTAGTTCTCGCCTTGAATCTACATAAATATTTTTATCCACAGTACTCTGGGGCAGGGAGCACACAGTGAGAAGAGACACCTAATTTTGTTTGAAAAAGCCAGCTCTCACTATCTTCCTTCCACACCTTCTAGTTCTTGTGTTTAAAAACAAACAAAAAACCCCAACAAAACAAAGCACAGTTTATTTCTATTCTACTTTTACATGCCACTTGTGTTTTTATAGGTCTTTCTCACACATCTGCAGTACTCTCTTCTGGGCTGAGAAGCCTTCACCATGTAGTTGCTTCTTGTACAGAAGTTATTCCATGTTTTTGACAAGCTTTCTCTGAACCTTCAGTAGTCTTACTACTTTCTTTTTGAGGTAAAGAATAAAATTTACATGCAATGCTCCAGAAAACCAGAAATTTGTACCAACATTGACTGTTTTCTTCCTTATTTCTCTAATGATTATTTTAGCCCTGATTTGTTTTAGAACCGTGTCAGGACCACATGGCATTTTCCATGTTTGTTAGCATTTGTTTTATTTGTTCTAGAACTTCACATGGAAACGTTTCAGTGCCAAACAAAAGCTCTAGACAGTTCCCATAAAGAAAGGTTCTTTAGCATCAGAAGATTTTCCACACAGCAAAAATAATTTGGCTTTTGGGCTTTGACTCTATCTCCCTTTTGTGAGCACTACCTACATAGTTATTGCTTACTGGCCATAGAGGCTCTAGCAAAGGTTCCGGTTTGTTCAAACACAGATCTATTGCCCACTTCTAACCATTTCACGTACTGTTCTTACAGCTCTCTCTTCACCTACCTTGTTATGTTTTTGTATTTAAACTATAATAGCTTAAAACTCTATTGACACCATATGCTGCCTTTTCAGATGTGGTATTACAGGTATCAGTAAAATGACCAGAAGTTTTTATACCTTAACTGTGTATTATGAAACTAAACACATTAGCACCATTAATCAACAAGCTGAACAAGGGCAGAAATACAGCTTATTTTTTTCAATCCCTCCTTTTAAAGGCACCACGACACTTGTGGATATGTCCTGTATCTTCTCCTTTCTAATGCTGAGAAGTTGAAGTTTTTAAAACGAGATTATACAGCATTGATATATAAGAACATTTTTTTCCGCATCAGATCACATTAACACATTTAATTATAAAATTATTTTCACCCAGAGCATCAAATTTTTACAGTAGAAAGATCTTACAGCAATAGAGTATTTGATTACAGATACTACTTTTTTTTTTTTTTTTAAAGTATCACAAGAAAAAAAGTCTGTGTTCATACTTGTATCATCTCTTTTCTGCTTGTGGACACCCTTCCGCTCTTTAATCTTCCTGTGAGGTTCTGTTTCTGGACATGCTATTCCACTAATCACAAGCTCTCCTGAAACAAAAGAAAGTTAAACAAAGCTCATTAACTCGTAATAATTTTACAAGAATGCAGACTTGCACAACCAACAAGCATTTCAGTTGAGAATATATTTCCTTAATGCTGAACTTTTCAGATAGGTTTAGAAAAAAAGCTTTTCAACATCAAGTATTTTGGAGTGCAAAGCAACTTGGAGACTTTTTGAAAAGCATTCCATCATATTTCAGTCAAAGAACATTTCAGAAAGCCATGACACGAGAGTCAATTTTTAAGACAAAATACCAATTTTAGGGACACAAAAGAAATACTATTTTCAAGCAGACTAATCAATTAGGAAAGGACCAAATTAGGCTGAATTTTCAGAAAAAAAATCCCTGAGAACAAGACATATTCTAGCACTTAGGGAACTTAACACTGAGACTGGATAAAATATTATAGTATCTGCTCTAGAGAACAGTCTCCACACAAACAGAAATGCTCCAGTAGATTGTCTCTTTTTCCGGTATCATACAGAATCTTTGATGTAATAAACCTACTAATACAGAGAAACCATCCTGTTCTTCCCTAAATGTTTAAGGCAAGAGTAACAAAGATGCTCTGCGGATGCTATTTCTAGCTGACGCAGGGGTATCAGGAGAGAAGAAGACTACACAGAAAAATGACTAAAAATAGTTGGAAACCATAAATAATGTCGGTTTGTTTTTTTTTTAAATTATCAGATAGTGAGCATCTCAAAGCTTTCATGGCACAAGATCAACCCACAGATTTCTCTTTACTGCCCTATCAGGAGAAAGCAAATAGGTATTTTGGAACTAATACCTGAAGGATTCATCGCATAGGTTACACGCTCGCCTCGCCAATATTCCAGAGGTCTTAGTCGTATCCTTTTTGTCCGACGAACATTAGGTGTGTTGGAAGGCATTACTAATTTAAAGGATGAAATCATTCACAGCAAGTATGAAAGGAAAATTCAGAAATGGGAAATATTAAATATGTTTTCCTGTTCTTCCGTATCAGGTGGTCACCACTTCCTAGCTGATATTTATATCACGTTGCTATTATGATGGGTAAAGGGAATCAAGTATTGCCAAAAGCCTTCTTTTGCATGCATCAGCATTTCACTCTCCTTTTTCTTAAACAGTCACCATGCTGACTTTACACTAGATTTCATTCTATATATCTTAGTGAATCAGCGGGATACAGACATTAGGGGCTCAAGCACATCTGTGAAGACAAAGCTCTCGACAAAGACTAAGAACCCTGCCTAAATCTGAGGGACTTCATTAGCAACAGTGAAAAGGCACTGCCTGGGTTATGGCAAAAGAAGAGTTAACAGAGACTGCATGAGCAGCCCCTCCTCTTCCAGATTCTTAAGTCCCATCTCCAAGGTCCAGAAGAGCAGCACTTTGCCAGCAGAAAACCCACACATTTCCAAGACTTCCCAGATATTTATCTTCAGACTTTCTTATTACATAGTCTCACCTTTCAATTTTTCTAAGCTGCCATATATGAATACAGTAAGACTTGATATTTCAGTGTTTGTAAGAAAGAATAAAAGCCCTTTAAGAGTTATGGGCAGTCCAAGAATAAATGCTAAAAATAAAAATAGTAAATAAAAAAAACTTGCTGAAGTAAGTTTTTGAAAATAGACAACTATAGCAGTGTGCACAAAATAGTAATGAAGGAAATAAAAAAAAACCAATAAAAACAGACTAGTATGGGACTACAATCAACTGCATGCCCATTGTTCCATCCTATCCCGACTCAGACCACCACAGAGGGCAGGTTATTTGCACCCTCAGTTACTCTGTGTGAAACTAATTCAAACTCTTACTGTTCTCACTGAACTGTAAGCAATGTCTTGACTCAATATTAAATGAAAAATGGAAACATGACAGTTAAAAGATAATTGTTGAATATAGTAATAAGAAAAGAAACACTGTAAGTTTTTAAAAGCAGCTTAAAAATCAGAGCAGGGTTATAGCACCCTGAAGAACTAACAAGTCTTATCTGTAAATACTTATTAACATACGCACCTGTTTCTAGGTGCTTTCCTGTGTCTTCAGCAAAGTTTACATCAAGTTGGAAATGTATTTGTGTTTATGCACTTACATTAACATATTTCAAAACAATCTTACCTATTTTATGCCTTGCTGTGTTGTCTGACAACAGAGCTCTTACTTGACGATTGACGTCCTCAGAACTATCTGAAAACATGTTCAAAAAACCATCACTATAGCCATTTACTATTCCTGACTTTTAGTCAAAATGCCCACTAGAAACAACCATAGGTAATACAGGCAGAAGTCACAGCGTTAGTGTTCCCACTAACATGTTTTTCATTAAACATACCGATGTAAATAAACAGTATACATAATTAGTTTTTAAACAGTGGAAGTTTGAAAATGAAATGAAAACTATACATTCAAGTAAATATTCTTCAGATCCATCCCTCTGATAAATCAAACATTGGCAAATTATAACTACACGTATAATTTTATTGATCCAAGTGCAAGGTTTATACCACTCAAGCCTAACTTCAGAACAAACTTCTTACTAGAATACACACAAAACTAGGCCTCTGAAGAAAGCATTGTATGAACAAATAAGATTCACAACTGACTCAAACTCTAATGAAAAGACTTGGTATCCCAGGGCTGCTCTTCATTATGACAATACGTGCAACTTGTGCAGGGAAACTTAATATTTTTAGGCAAACAGGCCATAATTCCCATAAGGTTGTACAATTTGGTCCAGAGTTGCCTGAAGCGATCATATATAGGACCATCGCATGGCGACACACCAAACTGGTACCAACTCAGTCTAAAAAATTTGTTCAACATAGTCTGGAAAGATAACTTTATCCTGGTAGGCTTGATGCCAAACCATGTAGTGCTAGTCCTTCCAAAGCTAACACAATGTAAAGTTTGCATACTGTACCACGTATCTGGGCAGAAATGTGACCGCAGTCAATACAATCTGCATTTCTTACTTTGGACAAGCAGAACACAATAAAAATTACTGTACCATCAGTTACAGCTTATAAGAAGCTTATACAGAAAATGCAAGAAAAAATACCAACTTTAAACATTACCTGAAGATGTATTATCCTGTTCACAAAACTTACTACTGGAAGTGAAGTTATCACGACGTTCTAAAACAGGCCCACTTCAAAGGAAAAAAAAATACACCTGCTTGAATATGTTAAATGTCAAAGGAACATTACAGCACTACCAAGAATAACAAATATAAGGTTTTTTTAGATCATGTGGGGTGGGGTTTTTCTCCTTCTAAACATCTGTCTGTACCAATTAGGCACTGAAGTGTCTAATCTTAATTAGACTGCTAGTTAGGAATCGCAGGTCTGAAATTCATCAATTGTCTGCCTGGTCATCAGGCAGACAAACTAGCATTCACACCTTCTCTCTAAACAGGTTTCCTAAAAATCTTTTAACTTCTTTTTCTTTTTTCTCCCTTCCAGAAGAAACAGACCTTCTACTGTAACATTACTTTTCAACAATTTTCTATACATCATGATTACAGAAGTGCTTTAAAGAAATGTTTTGCATACTGTAAGGAAAGGGCAGTAAAATAGTTTGGAATTGTATTTTGTAATATGTATTCTGTCATAAAGTCTCCCCCGTAAAATGACTGTAATTAACATGTATGTAACTCCACCAGAGTTAAAACTCTAGCAACCAAATCACCTATAGCAGGACTTCTCTTACAGCCTTCGCATTAGTACTCCTAACCTTCCCTCCTTCCCCCATCTGTGGCTACACTTCACTGCTTTTACTGTGCCAATGAAGTTCAGCTGTGAGCCACCTCACCTCCAAAAGATGTATTTCAATACTAGATGAGGAAACCTACACTACAAATTCGTCCAATTAAGTCTGCAGGCTCACTTATAATAAAAAGTTACAATTTTCAGTAGAATTACAACAGAAGAATTTAATAAATTCACAGACTGCCACTCCTGTTTTCTTTATTATTAAGCTCCCATCCCATGAAGGAGAAGATATGTGCATATTTATGTGCACAAACAAGAGTATGGATTGTAGATACAGTTCTATGCCCTACTTAACAGTGACTTTATTAGTACAGTTGTTATTAGTTCTAGGTATGTCTGTTCAAAAACCACACACTATTGTGGAATCAAGCCTCAAAGGGAAAAAAAAAATCCCTGAAGGCAAGAAACTTACTATGACCCCTTATTCATGACAGGAAGAATTGTATTAGTTTATGAAATGTATTAGCACGGTATTTAAACACCTCAGGCATGAATCACAATCCCTTTTCTACTAGGTTCTTCACTAGTAGAACACAGAATACAGTAGTAGTACCAAAGAGCTGTCTCAGTGGGGCAGAAGTGGGATTAAACGCAAGTTTTACCTTTCATGACTCATACCCTTCTCCACTGCAAAGCGCTTCCTAGAAGAGAAAAAAATAATTCTTACTATGTTTACTGTTAAGTCAATTTTACTTACTGAAAGGAACCCATAGGTCAGTAATTTTATGTACTAAACAGAACCATAAAAAAAGACTTTTTAAAAAAAAATTAAAAAGCAGCACAAAGAACAGTGACTAAAAACTCAATTAGACTGATTAGAGAAACTTCCTCTTTCAATTAGCAATCATTAGTAAAGTTACTTCCACAAAAATAAATATAGGTGAAGAATTAAACACTCAAACAAAGTAACAAACCTGACAGTGAAGTTACTCTATAGGTGGTGTGGCTGTGTGTGCATGTGTGTCTTTTTGTTTTTAAACTGGATCTGCTACTCAAGTCTCAAAAGAACACTTTAAAAATCCCAGCGCAAGTTTCCTGATGTGGAAGCTGACACTGGATTTGGCACCCACCTTTGAGAACAGGATGCTGATTACATTACTTTGTTTCTCTATTAGCTTCAACCAGACTGAAACTGTCACATAGTTCAATCGGGCCATTAACTGCTTAAAAGTTAACAAGACGTCTTTAATTACCTACCAAGTTGATAGATACTTGTAACAAATTACATAAAAAGCTTACTGTAGTCCATGTTGCGTGTTATGTTTTCTTATATTATTTTTTATTTTCACATCTGATAACTTCTGTTTTTTTATTGCCATGTCCTCTACAGAAGAGCTGTCAGAATCCCCTTGAGACTCGGTGTCCTCAGGGCTTGAGCAAACACCTTTACTGGTTCTGTGACAAATTGTTTTGGGTATCTTCCCTGAAGACTTAGCTGACAAACGTTTCTTTTCAGAATTCTTCACAACGTCCATGAGATGCTGTAGCACTTCTACAGCAGTTTTGTAATTTGCACCACCAAGTGACTCCAATGCGTCCAATACATTTTTAGGCTTTTCAGACTTAGCCAACTCCTGAATCACAGAAGTCTGTAATTCCTGATGCTGGGGTGAGGTAAACACTTCATTCAATTTTACAGGCTCTCTTTCAAGCTCTTCTTCACCTGGTTCACCATCAGAACTCTCCTCTCTCTGTAACCGAGGCTTTTTATTACTATTTTTCTTACCAGATTTTTTAAACTGCTTCTTTGGATTTTCTGCCAATCTCTTAGCTGCTGTATCTTTTGTAAGTTTCTGCTTAGCAGTTCGTTTCTTATCAACTAAACGCTGAGAACCTTTTGAAGCCAACTGCTTGGAAGACTTGAGATTCTTTTTTGGAGACACAGTCCTCTCTTGCTGCTGCTCAGCTGAGGACATAGGTGAATCCTCATTTGTCACGACCTTTGTTTTACATTGGTCAGCATCAGATGCTTTTGTTTCCAATCCAGAACATGACAACATCAGTTCTTTAGCTTCTGGTTTCCAGGACGTGTCCTTTTTCTGTTTTGGAGAGCCTTGTCTAAGTGCATCCTTTTTAGTCTTTCCTATCAATACACAAAACACTTGGACATTAATATCTTTTCCCATTAAACCCGAAGATACATGTTGACATCTGAATGCATAAAAATAAAACAAAAAAATCAAGAGAAGAAAAAAAAAAAGTATCACAAAACCAGATTTTTCCCTGATAATTAAAAAGAAGGTTCTCTCTGAACTATAGCATATGAAAAATTCAAAACAGAATTTTTGGTGTACTTCCAGTATTTCCTAGCAGGTGGTCGTGGTTTAGCCACACGGTCGCTCTCTCCAACTCCCCTTTCCCCCATGGCTGTGGAGGGAGAATTGGGAGAAAAAGGCAAAACTCATGGGTTGAGACAAAGGCAGTGCAACAGAACAGCAAAGGGAACAGGAAAACAACGACAATAACAGGGATAGAGGAATGTACCAATACGATGACGGTACCACTGCTCACTCATCAGACCTGGAACGCCTCAGCCCACTCCAAGCCCCAGCAGCTCTGGGCTCCAGCCTGGGAAAGGCTAATAAGGGATGGAATACCAGTGTCCCTGCTGGAGCTTGGGGAGAATTAACCCCATCCCCGCCCGGAACGAGGACACAGATAAAACAGGCAGAAACGTTACATTCAATCTGCTTTCTAGTTTTCAGTGATTCCTGCTACAAAACCTTTCTCAAGTAATTCCTAAAAACTGATCCCCTCCAGTTCAAAGCACATATCTTAACCTCCTTTCTACGGAGAGACGAGCAAAGCTTGCTTGTGGGTACCTACCTTCTTTGTCTGCTCATAAGAAAAGACAACACTGATAACTTAATTTTTAATGTCCTAACAGGAACGATGGCGGGTGGGGGGGAGTAAAAAAAAAAAAAAGCCAGCGTGAAGACACTCTGTCTCACTGCGTTATAAACACCCAAACCTAACTGTGCAACTGAAACATCAGTTAGGAATCCATTAATGTCTCTCATTCTACTTTATTTCCCAATAAACCACCACAAAAGTATCCAGAAATATAACCGGGAAAAAGAAGTCTGAAGATATGTTAAATAACTTACCCATACGAGTACTGTTTTTGATTTGAGATTTAAGGACCTTTCCTTTACTGTTAGAGAATGGATCTGATTCTGACGTTTCTTTGAAGTCAGGTACTTTGACATCCAAATCATCTGTTTTCTGTTTAGTAAGTGCTTCAACCTTTGCTTTTGTGTTCTTGCCCTTCTTACTCTCCGTCTTCTCCTTTTCAGAGGTCTGAGATTTAGACACAGGAGTTGCAGAGACATCTTTTTTTGATTTTTTGTTCTTAAGGGGTATTGAAAGCCAAGAATTAGAAGATACAACATCTGATTCATCAATTAGAAATTCACATTCATTTTCTATTTCTATATCTTCATCTTGCACAGTAGGAGGTGATGGTGGTGATATTGAGGCTGAATACCTGAAGAAAGGAGGGACAAAGTATTCACATCATTTAGGTGAAAAAAGTTTACTTTCAATCTTGCATGCTACAGAACATTCCTCGGAAGAATTAAGTTCATCATTCATTGCCCTTTAGCTTCCAAAAAGAGCACAAGGCCTGCTTCTGGTTGCTTTGACCTCATATTCACAACTCATTATTTCTCAGATGCTGGATAGTCAATTTCCTATCTAACCAGTCAAATCTATATTAGCTCTGAAAAGGACTGCTTGATCACTGCTAACTTCAGAATCACATAGGGTTTTCCCAAATTCTCCAACCTATCAAAACATCTCACACGCAATCTGAAACACTATTCAACAGCTACGTACTATTCTACTGGCAGACAAAAGCAACAATGCTGTTAAATCCTAACAGCACAAAACTTTGAAACAAGGATGTTGCCCCAGTACTCAGGATTGGGTTATTTTACTAGCAAATTGTGTTCCATATTAAGCCTCAAAACAAACCTTTTTCCAAGCGTTCCTGTTGTTAAAGCTGCCAAGACAACTGAAGAGAAAGCCTTCTCTTTCTGTACAGAAGACGTAGCAGCTTGTGCAACAACCTGCTCATCTCTCCCAGTCTGAGGTCTTTCCCAATTTTCAACTTCCACGGGGCTCTTCACTCCAGCAGGAGTATCTTGGTCATCAAAATGTAATCTATGTATGAGAAACAGCATTCAAATATGATGCTTTAAATCCTGAGTGCACACTAAAGTATCATGTGGATGGACAGATGCTCTCATTTTCTCCCGCTGACAGTGCCTCCCTTCTTATGAATAAGCTTTCATTTGGTAATTTGCTGGAACACAGGTTAGTGGTACTACTTCCCAGCATAGCAGCAAGTGTCCAAACCAATGAGGCAACATGGGGTGAGCTTGTGACTCTTGATCAAAGTGAGGGCGGCTCAGCAAGACAAATTCCCAATTTTAGAACACGCTTCAGAAATTGTCAGGTTTCCTAGACCCTAGTTGCACTCTCTTCCCAATCTCACTCCACCAATGGGAGTTAATGGGATCAGTGTGAGTCCCTCTCTATGATCTACTCCAGAGATTCAGTCCTGCAGGAAAGCGGAACTGTGGCTGGGACCACTGGCCACTATTGCAGCTGGGCTTCAAATTTTCCAAAGAGGACATAATGATCACAACAGAAGTTGTTCTACTTTGTATAAAACATTTGTATATTCAGAGCAAGAGGAACAATGACTGCTCATCTCTGCTTTAACAAATTTTTTGTTAACTTTTAAGATCAACACTGTCAACAGGACTCACTGAAAAAAATCTAGACTATCTGAGAAGCAGGTAATTTGGGGCATTTTCCTGCAAAAAAGGATTTCCAAACTATATTGACAGGCTTCCTGCACTTGGGTACTGCACTTTTGGGAATTAAACATTATATTTAATAAAAAACAATTCTGCCCTTTCTAAACCCAGGTATCAAAATTTTCTAAAAAGCCTGGAATTACTTCTCATGAGTTCACAATCCAAATTCATAAAAGACTGAAACCACCGTGTTCTAAAGGCAGGCGGGACACACCACCACCGACACGTTCAGCTCTACTTACATATGTACCGGAGAACTTTTCGCTTCCTCCACAAGAAGAGGTGATCCAAGAAACCCATGATCATCCTCAGGGTCCAAAGACATGGCAGGACTTTTGCATAGTGCTTCAACATCTTTTAATATATTATTTGTTTGTCTTTTAGATACAGGAGTCTGTGGTTTATTAGCATCAGCTACATAATCATGTATTGCAGGCTTCAGGGGTGATTCATGTGACCGTCCTGGCATATATATAGAATAGGTTTAATTCTGCTACTCAGAACCTTACAAAATCCCAAGAAATAGTTACCCAAAAAAACCCTTAATTCAGTAGTGCTACCAACCTCTGCTGCTGACTGGTTTTAGTGGTGATGCAGGTAAGGACTCTGCGGAATTACAGGCTCTTTTCACAGAGTTAGTTAACCCTGCCTCTGGCTGTCATAGTCAATAACAAATAATGAGACAAAGTAAAATATTTGGTAAAGCAACAGTATTTCGACAGGAATATAAATTTCTACAGAACACACTCTAATTTCCTTCCCTTAATTCCTACTCATTTGAAGCACAATTTGTTCTAATGAAACACTTCCATTTTCTATCACATAAGACTTTCTAAAACTAACTGTAAATTTCAAACAACAGGCAAAACAATGTGGACAGTAAAAATCAATTTGCAGCTTTGAATAGACATCCTGCTAGTCCACAGGCAAGCTATTGACTCTTTTCATTAGAATGAATTAATTTAAGCAATTTCATTCACCTTTATTAAGCCAGGTTGAGATTTTGCAAGAATTACTTTTGAGATTATACAGTATTCTAGCATAAGACTAAAATAAACGAACACCGTTATAAAGGATAGTTGTTCTCAACACTGCCATTAATAGAATATCCTATCTTTACAAAACCTACTAGAACCAAAATATTAAAACCAAACATACAAACTAGATTATTGGCATTGTTCTCTCAGACAGCATGATAAAAAGTCCTTCAACTTGTTTCCACTCTTCAACAAAGTTACAGATAAACAAAGTTATCGTACAGGTAACTGTTTATCAGGAGTTGAGAAGCTGCTTTTGTACAAGAATCATCTTTCTATTTTACTATCCATCAGAGAGCTAAGAACTGTATCCATATATCCAGCAAAGTGACTGGAACCAACCCTAATGGAGTCCAAGACAGCCGTACCCACAACCAGTTATAAGGCAGCGTGCTTCAACCTCACTACGTTGTGACACTGCCCTAACTAACTCACCCTTTGTCTCTGTATTGAAGTCCTCTTCTCTCTTCTGACAATAGGAGTTGAGCAACGGGGACTCGCACATGGAGAATTTATTGTAAGATTGCTACCACAACCTATACAGAAAAAACTATAAATAAGGGATTCTTGAAATCGTCCAGGTTTAATTTATTTTAACAAGTTGCTAGGCTCGTTATGGTCACATAAATCCAAAGAAAGAAGCCAGCTACTTGGGAAAAAGATTTCCTTTACAAGAGAGCTGAGACACAGTTTTAAGCAGCTTAGAAGGGGCTTCTTTTAAAGACTGTGAGGAAGACTTTATTTTTATCTGGTTTATCTTTAGTTTTCATTTCTGTTTATTTACCACTAGATATAATACAAGGAAGAAATGAATTAACCAGAAAATTAAGTAAAACACCAAATAAAAGCTTACTTTCGAAACAATCCTGTATGACTTTCAGTACATTTTGACCTGGCTGTACATCAATCTTAGTTCTAGAAAGAAGATGGGAAAAAAAAATATTTTCAATCAAAAATATTAAATGTTCCTATCCTAGCAATATAAAAGTAGTAAAGTTCTTACTACTAAATTTTTTAGATTATTATTTCCACCAGTCCCAACTTTAACATTAAACCTACCATTTAATATTAACCTACCATTTCCATGCACAGATAGCTGCAAAGAAACTTGTCTAAATAAGGACTCCAGGAGAAAAAGACCCACTGTCACAGAATATAATGAGACTGCAGAAATCTCTCTACATAAAAGAAAACATACAACTACACAACACCCCTCAGGTAGAAGAGCTTTGGGAGATTCCCACTTGAAATAAATATTTTAAAAAAAAAAAAAAAAATCAAGTAAAGTTGCCTGCCCAGCGATCCAGTCTCAGCAGACCCAGAAATGAAACATGTAGGCTGAACATGTATTCCTTCATAGGAGGAGTCACCCTCTGCTTCTTTTTCTACCACTTATCCACAGTTATTCTGTGCTTCTACAAAAGTTTCAGCAGCAAGAATTTACTTGACCTATCAAATCTGTAAGCAAGCGAACAGCTCAGCTGCTTGGGTTACTATTTCAAACCTCCCCATGAAAAATGAAAACGGCAGAAGTGACCATGTCGATCAAAACCAAAATACCAAGAGAAAAGCCATGGAATATTTTTCCTATAATGGTTATAATATGCCTTTAAAAACAAGTAAATTGGTAGATTTGGTAAGCTCATGAAATGCATGTCTAAAAATGGATTCCAGTAACAAAAAAGCTGACAGACTTCTGACATGCCTTTAAAGCAAGCTACAGCACTGCAAATACTCAAACTCAGCTCTAACATTTACCAGGAAGGGCAAAATAAGCTAGAGCTCTGCATGGGCATCCTCTTGAAAGGCAAAATGTTTGCACAAACTACTGCTTCCGTGCTCAGGCAGCCTAATTAGAGGTACCTTAGGTAGAACTACACCACAGTCTGCTGCCTCAGGAGAGGAATACAAAGGAAATCCTTGGTGCTTTGTCCCCCAGCACAATTTGCTCCTCCCACCACTAAGAAATACAAGTTTGGGAAACATCATGAGATCACGTTAATAAGATACACCCAATAGTTTTGACATTAAGCTTTTGGACAAAAAACAACGTAAGTTTTCCAAACAATCATATCTAAGAATAAAATTTTAAATGTAAATTACCCTCCTCCATGGCAGAATCTTGTTCTGTAGTCTTTTTTAAAATGATTCTGTGAAGAAATAAAAATCAGTTTTTACTAAGCATGGTGACACTCGACAGAAAAACAAGTAAGCGACCAACCTCCTGTTTCACGTGTAAGCATGTCTCAAGAATTCTCAATCTATCTGAAACTAGTGGGAGTTACTGCAGCCCTGTTTTTCTTAGAACGCCGCAGTAGCTACAACCCCTGTAACAACTGACAGAAATTCAGCTTTCCTCAAGAGCCATCAAGCACCTGTTGCATTTAAAGTTAGAGAGACTTATGTGATAGAAATCACAGAGAATCTAAGGATTTGGTTAACATTTCTGTAATGACTACAGAAAAACGAATGAACTACACAAAGCAAACTAGGACATAACCTTACAACACATCCACTGCTCCATGAGAACTGCTCACATGCAGATTCTTGCCCTGTGTTTATCACAGGCAAGACCACATTGACAGGCAGTGACAGCACATCAGCTGTTCCGTGGTAAAACTAAAGTCTCAATTAACTCCCAGCACCTCTGCATATACTTGAACCCTGAGAATAATCAAAGTAATTTGAATAGCAGACAGGACTCCAGTCATCTATAACATCAACTAAAGTAGTAATAATTCAAACAACAGCATGTTATCAGCATTACTTTCTATGCCAACAAATGAAATAAAGCCTACTGAGCTGGAAACAGGCAAAGACCTCTATAGAGGATAAAAACAAGGAATGGTTAAGCCAAGAAAAATTAAAGAGCAAAGCAGAGTGCAGTTTTTCACCACTGTGGCAAGAAAATGTCTCAAAAAAAATCTGAATGTTTAGCTGCAAAAAAATTATGACCTCTTCTTCATTTGTGTAGACTGGAATAGAGTACATGTGCAGCGTGGAGATTATCTAGTCCTAATACAACAGAACTCAGCACATTTTTCCCTAAATTTGCCATACTGACATTACTTTGCACTTCTTTATGATTCCTTTTTGGATATTACTTCTCATAATAAAAATAATCAAAACCACATAAGGACTTATTCCACTGCAAATTTTCAATATCTGCCTCAAATGGCAGGAAGAAACTCTTGGTCACGTGGGAAAACAACTGGCCAAAAGCCATGATTTCAGAAACAGCGCTGAACCATACTCAGGCTTAAACTTCTTCCCCTTGCAGAGGAGTGCGGTACAATCAACTGGAAAGCAATCTTTCATATAAGAAAATGCAAAACTCCTCTAACGGATCTAAAAGAGCTTTTAACAGCTCGTTTATTGTGACGCTCCTACCCTGTTAGACATAAAGAGCTTTTTAAGCCCCCCGCGTAGCTCTGAGAGAGGGCGGCAGAAGGAAGGCGAGTATGCTTCTAGCATGTTTAGACGAGTCACTGGCCCTTCACACGCTAACCCGCCAAAGATCTCCAGAGACGAGCGACAGGCGGAGCCGCCGGCAGCCTGAGGGAAGCGGGGCTCCCAGCAGAGAGCCCCTCGGAGCAGAACTGTTCCGTGCCACCAACCGGGGCCAAGAAGGAGGGCAGAGCACTACCTCCGGCCCCCCTTTCCTCGGGGGGAAGCGGGGACCCCCAGAGCCTCACCGCGCTCCTCAGGAAGGGGCGGGCGGGGCCGGCCTGCCGCCCCTCAGGAGCGCGGTGAGGCGAGGGCCGTGCCGCGACTGTTACGGAAGGAAACGCAACCCCCCACACACACCCCTACACCCCCGCCGCTTCCCCCGCGCCCTCTCACCAAGGCCTCCGCCATCCCAGACCGCCGCGAAGAGGACGCCAAGAGCGCGGCCACGGCACCCGGCCCGCCCGCGGTTTCCCGTCCGCCGCCGCGCGGTCTTTCAAACCGCGGGCGCCCGGGCGCGCTCACCGGCGGCTGGCGACGCGCTGGCCACGCGCTGGCCACGCCTCCTCCCCCCGCTCCCATTGGGCGGCGGCCGGCCGCCGCGCGCCAACGAGGGCGGCTGCTTTGCGCGCGCCCCACCTCCCTCCCCGCGGGCCGTTGTCGCGCCTGCGCAGAAGGCGGTGCCTTCTCCCGCCCCCCCCCCCCCCCGCCATCTCGTCAGCGGTCGGGGCCGCTTCCCTTCCCTCGGGGCGGCGGCGCTCGGGCTGTTGATTTCTTCCCCCCCCCCCCCCCCCCATGGGATACGCCAGTTCAGATCCTCGGGTTTCTAAACGCTACAAAACACCTGCAGGTGTTGCAAACCCCCCACAGGGGGTTGCAATCTTTTCCTTCACAACATGAGTGAAGAACACCACGACAACAACTGCTCGAGAATGTATCGCCACAACATCCACAGTATCTTCGGGTATCCGCAAAAGAAAGCCCAAAAAAAAAAAAAAAAAAAAACTTTAAGCGATGCTTTTTATCACACGCTGGCAAGCGGTGGACTAGGTGCCGGCTCAGCTGCAGCCTTGCCCGGCAAAGGTGCAGGAACCCCTGTTCACGGGCTCGTTGGCCGCATTCGACAGCAAAGTCAAATTCTGCCATTTAAACGCAATCCATAGAGAACGCGTACAAGAAATCTGCAATTTAGCCAAAATCTGAGAACACGTACCTCGCCCCAGCCCCTGTGGGGAATTTACTTTCACACATAGGGCTGAACCCCTCTTCTGCTAGGGTTGGTTGGCAGCTCTCTGATCTATCACAGGTCACGTTACCGGCTAGTTATCATGCTACACCTACACACAAAAGGCCATGAAGATATCCAACAAAAAAACAAGTTGGTTTTTTTTTTAATAATGTGTACTTTACATTTAGTAGCAACCAGCATCAAAACACCAAGTCTTGCCATCCCTATTCTTTCTGACCGCTAAGGGGAAAGCCAGAAACTAAACTAAACATCCTGGTTGTGTGAAAGTTGATGGTTCACCCTTCATTTCATCAGGACCAACATTTTGCTCCTGAACTACAATCTCCACAGTTTCTTTAAAGGCTTATTAGTTCTTTTGTGATGCAAATCTTCATACCTGCCCGTTGCAAAGTTGATTTACCTTGCCAATTATAAACCACCATAGGCAGATTTATTTCCAATTTCACTTTCAGCATCCTGTAATCCCCCGAGCCATTTGCTAAAGAAAGTTAAACGCTGATAGTCTCAAAGTTAATCCACACTCCCAATGAAAAAATGTAAATATTATTTCAGAGGCAGCTGGGAGCAGTCTACCCCCAGCAGCAGCCCATGAAAAGTCCAGTGCTGTAAGCCATAAAAAGCAGGCTTTCCCACCATGACCTCCAAGTGACACCCGCCACAGCAATGATGCGCTTTTGTACCAGCACGCTCCTCATTGGAATGTCTCCCCACCAGCAAACCCCAGGAGCACACTTTAAAGGGAAAGATACTTTTAATCTGTTCAGTCTGGTTGCCCCTGTCATCATCCACCAAGCAAAGAGTCGGTGGCGTGCGCTGACCTAAAAGTGAGTACGGAGACTTCCTCTTCGAGGTGCTGCTTTTTCCCCCTTCTCACCAGGGCGAGTTCTCTGGCTGAGGCTGATACGGAGCAGACCGAGAACAACGGGAGTGGAGGCGAAAAAAGAAAAAAAAAAAAAAAAAAAGAGCACAGCAACAGAAGATATCCAGATATCCTGCCGAGATATCCAAAGGATGCTGAGAGGCATTAGGGAACAGCCTGAGGGAACTCCTCAGCCAGCCCCCCGGCAAATATTCCAGGAGCGGCAGAGGATCACCGGTCTACCTTTGTACTTCCAAGGTTACCTGTCTGTCCGGCACTCGAGATGCCAGGTAAGGCATGCTGTCCCGGTAAGTGGATGTATTGGAATATTTGTTCAAAAATGTATTGCCAGGAGGGACAAGTCTGTGCGGAGAAATGTTTCTCAGCACTGGCTGACACAAATGGTTGCACAGAAGTAATGACATCTAGCTATTTCTGTTCATATTATGTCGTGTGTGTGTGTGTGTGTGTGTGTAAAATAAATTATGTGAGGTAACCATCATTATCTCCAGGATCCCATTATAATTTGCTATTACCTACTGAAATGTGGATTGAGTTTAACTGATTTGATAGCCACCACCATGGTGAAAAGCTAATGCAATAATTTCAATACCAAGAACAAAGTTTGACATGCTTATATTGCTCTGACACGTCCTCTTATCTACTAGAGAACAGTATCCATCCTGATATCTTCAGTGACACGCCAACTGAAGTATATGTCTCTACATCTGTTTATTTCGTGTTACTAAGGGCTGATGATTTAACATATGTGGACTAACTGGGAAAATAAGAGTGATTTTTTTGACCCAAGATTACTATTTAAGACACAAATCTGTAAATGCCTACATGCTTGTGTGTGGTGTGATAGCATGTGTGTTCAGCGCATGTCGCTAATCAGGCTAACTGCCCTTTTTTAGCACTTGATAACCACAATCCCTGTACTTGGGCTTACAAAGTCATTTTTACCCCATCTCTGTGGATACAGAAGCACAGACAGAATAGAGAAAATAAGTCACACGGTGCTAAAGGTAGATATAATCAAAAGACCAAAATAGGATGGCAGTTCACAAACACAGGAACAACCAGGTACCACAGAAAACAGGAACTCCAAGAAACTAAAAGTAGACTAATAATCTTACTATTAATTCTTCTGCAGCACGAGAAATTATTCAACACATTGTTTTATTGCATCTAGCAGGAGAACACCTGCAAGTTTAATAGAGCTCCCTGTTACATTCCTTTATTTATATCCTTTTATGTATAAACTTTTTTCCCCACTTTTTTCCCCCTGGACAATCCGTTCTTCTGAAATTCAGTAACTATCATACTGGAATAACAAAAACTAACAAGGCAGAGCAATAATATGGAGCCGATCTGAAGAGACTTACATGGGACTGAGGAGGTGTATTATCACCTTTGAGAGACCAGATGCCTAAGAGGAAAACATATTATTGTCTGTGAAACAGTAACAAGTGCTCCTGGGCAACTACTATTGCTACTTTTCCATAGAGCAGAAAGCCTGGTTTATAAGGTACAGTTCAAAAATTTCCCATGACATCCAGTCCCGTACCACAGCAAGCATTCACTGCCTTCGTTAACTTGCCAGGAACAGACGGTTTAATGAGGACATTTACCTTAACGCTGCAGCACTCACAGGTTTGTGGGTCCAGAGGCTGAATGCTACAGAAATTTTACGCTAGTAATTCAACAAAAACCACCGGAAAGACTGGTTAGGAACTAGTACGGTAAAGAGCAAGGATCACCTGCAGGATACTCTAGGGAATATTGCTCACCCTAATTTGTATGACCTATCAGACTTCACAAGTCAGTTGTTGGGGTTTTTTCCTTAATTTTTGTGCCTGTTTTTTAAACCCCTGCCTCAAAAAACCCACACCCAAACAACACACACAAAACAGGTAAGGAAACTGAAAACTAGAATAGAGTTTCTGTTTTACAGAAGTTGCCTTCCCAGTTCAGCATCTCATAACAGCCATAGTTATCAGGGGCACGTGAAAACAGAAAAACCTTTCCCCTCACTCTGGCATGACTGCATTAGGGAACAGTTAGAAGAGCCAGAGAATTGTAGTTGCCTTGGCATAGTGTTGATTTAAGAGAACTACCACACGTAATTTAAAGACAAAGCATGTAAAACACCACTTCAAATGCAAGAAGTCCAGTTAACAGGTCAGACTACTGTCAAGCTCCATGATCTTCGCCATATAGCAAGTAAACTGGCAGGATCAAAATTCAATGCAAATAGGCACTTCAAGAGAATGCTGTTCAGAAGACTGGAGTCTTTACACACGTTCATCTCACACTATTTTCCACCTGTATTTCTTCTAGGGAGAGCAAGATTTTAAAATGGCATTTAAAATATATTTTCCTTACATTATATACCCCCTTTAAATTGTTTTGACAAAAGTAAAGTTTTCTAGTTCCATGCCAGATTAGGATACTAGAAAACAAAGCCTAGAGCTTATATATCTTTTTGCCTGTAAAGAATTATTTACTGGCCTTTTTTTTTGCATAAACTGCCTGCAAAATACATACTTGCTCTTTAACGATCTTTAGAACACTGAAAATATGACAACATAGTTTTTTCTTAGCAGTTCTTTCACTTTCAGCATTTTGTGGGAACTAAACCGATCATCTTCCTCCTTTCCAACAGGAGTTTAGAGTGTATTGGACAGAACTCAGAGGAACTATGCTCTTCTTTTATGAAGACAAGAAAGCCCCAGCGGTGAGTAATGTGCTGTCTTTGTAACTACTCATCTGATTAAGTGCATCAGTTATTTTCATCAAGTAATCCTTAGGTACTCCTGACACCCCTCGGCACCTGTTCCTCTCTCATCTGCGTAGTCCAAAAAAAAAAAAAAAAAGGAAAATAGTACTGAACATTTTAACAGAAGGGTTGAGATCAAAAAAAGCCAGAGTGAAACAAACTGTAGCATTGTCGTGGTTTGGGCCGGGTTGGCCAATGACAAGACAACAGATGCTCTCCCACAGCTCTTGCTCCAAGGAGAGGAAGAAGAGAGATAAAGAGATTTGTGAGTTTAGAAAAAACTAAACTAATGAAATATTAATACTTAAATATTAATAATTAAATTTTTAAAAGGGAAATAACATAATAGATGCAATATAAACATACACAAAACCATATCAAGCTCCCAGGGAGATCTCACTGGCAGGCACTGGGAAAGTTCCAGACTGGACTCAGTGACAAATGAGAACTGGAACACACTGACCGGGATCAAAGGGCAGATGAGCTGATGGGGTCATCCTCAGACATCAGCCATTGGGAGAGAGAGACATTGAAGAAGCAGTCCATTGAAGAAGATTCAAAGAAGACAAGCCCTTGGAGAGGAGCCAACCTGATCCCTTTGGTCCTTCAGCTTTTACGCAGAGCATGGCAGATGGGATGGAACACCCCATCGGTCAGTTTGGGTCACCTGACCTGTCCCAGGTGTGACCCCTCCACAAGGTAAACACGAGAGTCAGCTGAGCCTGGTGGCCACAGCAATAAGCGTGAGTAAGAGCCTCTCTCACCACATATAAAGTTGGCTCTGCTCCACCCTAAACCAGGACAAGCATATTAATTTGCCTCATCAAAACAAAAATGAGTATTTTTTGGGGGAACCTGAACTAACAAACATCTGCATTGGTCCATAATTTTACCGAGTGCTTTTTCTTCTGCTGTGCACAAGGGTAAAATTATCGTGGTGTGTAATGTGACTTTCCTTTATGCAGCTGAGGAAAAAGTGCTTGGTTTTATTACGGTGTACTCCAGCTGAGGGTTTAGTTCAAGTCACAAAGCAAATACTCAGGGAGGTCTCATGGATTTAATCTGTTTGCGATTACAAAGATTAGGATGGGAAGAATCCATAAGGTACGTTGTTGGTGAGAAGAGCTTCTGTAAGCAGAAGCAAAGGACTGAGCTTTGGCATGTCTGTTAGTTAAACTAAACCCAAGTTCTGGGGGGGGAAAAACAAAGTTTCAGACTATTTTCTTCTAAACAAATTCCTTTGGCGAGCAGCTCAATTTCTGGTGAAAGTTACAGCTTGTGCCATTTCTCTTTTTCCCCCTCCTTAGTACTCACAGAAATTGGATATTTCAGCTTTGACCTCAGCAACCAATGTTTATCCAGATGAAAATGGCTCTGCACAGTTTATCCTGATGCTGTCAAATGGGGAGCTAGAACTGAAGGTAAAAAGAGGAAAGTTGTGATTTGTAAACCACTTGGTACTTTACTCCATCTCCCACAGATATTCAGAGTGGTGCGGGGGCGTGGGAGTAGAGCTGCCTTCCTGCCACCTAAGCGTACAGCCTGCAGCCAGGCAGCACCGAAAGGCAGGCAGAGGGAGGCAGGGCAAAGGAACCCAACGCCAGGGAAACTCCCCCTCGAGGCATGAGAAGTTTTTCTCAGGAGTATCTGGGAATATGAAATTAGCAAAGAATTGAGCAAGAAAATATACAAGAGAAACCAGGAAGTACCACAGTGACAGGCCCACGTCACCTGTAAAACCAAGAAGGTGACAAAATCTCTGACCACCCTCACCATTCAGAAGCCATACAGACTGTAGTGCTCAGGGACTACCTGGAAGGTTTTATACTTGAGACTCACCTATCTCCTTAGCACGGCCTTCTCCTTGGATGCACATAAAACTTTCTCCTTTTACTCCAACAGAGCATATGATTTTTTTACCTTCTCTCCTCTTTCCTCTCCCTCTAATTGAACATGGAGTACTGGGGAAGTGTAGGGTTTCAGGGTGGTAGCTTGGCAGGGTGCTCATTTCCAGGCACGTACTTCTAAAAGGGTGAGAGTTATTTGAGGCTTCCACGTGAAATATCATATTTTTTTTGTTGTTGCCATAGTTGTTCTTACACTGTCATTTTCTGTTCTCTCAGGCTAATGACTATGAAGGTGGGAAAGAATGGAAGGGTTTTATTCTCACCGTAACAGAGGTATGGATGAGTTTTTTATCTCACTTCATGTCAAAAGTGTCTGTAAGGGGTTTTCTTCTTCATGCATGCCAGATGTTGGCTTCCACAGGCACAAAGCCTTGCTTCTAGGGTGTTTGCACACACTAAACTGTTGAGGGGGTTTGTTGTTTTTGTTTGGTTTTAGTTTTTTTTTTCCTGAGAGCAAAATTCAGGCTGATTTAACCCCAGCTGATCTGCAGTACACGCCCTGCCACGGTATCCAGTCAGACAACGTTCCCAATCCACTGTTTGCTGTCCAGGAAGGAAAAGACTTCTAGCACAAGTCCCCCCCCACAGCTGTGAAAAAGGGAGCCTGCTCTGAGAGAGGCAGCTCTCTCGGTCTTTATCATGCATAAAGACATAACCAAAGTAGTGGCCAAACTGCGCGCCTGAGAGAACCCCTCAGCCCTGTGTTTTATTCTATTATTCCTTGCTAAATGCACTTTGAAAATACCAAGACCCTGTTTGATAATGACCAGTGTAAAAATGAAAGAAGTTTGTTCACAAATGACTTTACATGGGCCTAGCTAAATCACTTAAAAAGCTGAGGATGGCTGAAATAATTTAAGTTACGTTTATGTAGCCTTTTTCAGTATAGCAACTGCAAAGTATTGTTGTGGATTTTTACATCATTCCCACTTCTTTCAATGCACATTTCTTCTAAATCAGGACACAGATACCCGTATTTCACTATTCTAACAAGAACACATGTGCAGCATTCTATTCAAAGCAGAGGCATATCCAAACCTTCCAGATTATCACAGATGCTTAAACCAAGCAGGTAAGAAAGATGTCTGCAGAGCAGCTGCACTCAGAGATTAGCTACGATGCACACACAGAAACGATTGCTCACGTTTGTCCACTCTTTCATTTGCTTTTCAATTTTGCTGTTCCTTTTCAGCTGTCAGTTCCACCAGATGAGTCATTACTACCTGAGCAACTTAGAAGAATGCATGAAGTGCTAGAGAAGGAAAAGAAAAGAAGGATCACGCTTAACAACAGTTCCAGTGCATATTTGAACAGAAAGAGCCCTCCCAGCAGTACATTGACCGCTATGCCAGCGTAAGCTCTGAATGAACCGTGCAAACCCCAACCTGACCAAAGAGCCTTCCCTTCTTTCAAAGTATTATTTCCATGCAGAGGTTCAAAATTCAACTGCTGTACAAGGGTTGTATAATATTCAATGAACAAAATCTACCTTGAGACCTTTATAGAGGTATCCTAAGAGAAAGATTACTCCTGGAGCTTTCCCACAATGCCTTTTGTTTTGAAAAGGCTGAGGGCAGCATTGCTATGCTTAAGAAACTTTTCAGAAAGCCACACGTTGGCCTGCTGTGTCTGCCCTTCTGAGAAAATGCTGATTACCATAGAGAAATTAAAGGTAAGTCCTGGTTATTCTTCGCACATTCTTTCCAGGGGTGCAGAAAGCGTCCTATTTGTGTGAAAGCTTCACTTTCTCTCTGAGAAGGCCAAAGCACTGCTGTCCGGAATTATGCTCCTATAGTAGCATTAATCAGGAAGAGTCCTTCAGATGTCATGCCTCTTGGCAGCCATGGCTACTTACCCTGGATAAGCCCAGCATTGTGAAGAGGTGCTAGCGTGGTAGGCTGTGTCTCTTCACGCAGCTCAGAACGACGTGCCCTTGCCAGCGTAACTCTCATTCGTGCCTTTTCTCTCTTCCCTTCGGTGCAGGTGCTTCTATGCAGTATCCCGGCAAGAAGCGATAGAGATGTTAGAAAAGAACCCTTCATGTGGGAATTTGATCCTGCGTCCTGGCAGCGACAGCAAGAACTATGCAATCACTATTCGATACAAGCTGGAGTAGGTTGATTCCACAATATATTAACCCATTCTTGACTAGCATGCGCTGTATTAAAAACTGAATTCTTAATACCTAGAGCTGACATCTCTTGACATATGCCTTGCCTTCGGGCTGTTTTGAGAAAGGCAAATGGGGCTTGAAATTGATTTCTTGGTTCTCGCTTCCTCCAAAGCCAGTTAGATTAAACAAAGAAACAATAAAGATCATCCAGGAAAAGCCCGTTTCCTTGAGTAAATGGGCTTCCCTCATTTGCCATGAAACCCTACTCAGTTTAAGAAGTCATCACACAGAATGAAAATGGAACAAGCCATACGCCTTTATAAAATGAACAATGAAAAATGAGACAAGTATTTTCAAACAGTAACTTAGTCTAAAACCATACATTTCAACTGAATTGCCATGTTTTAGCTTTTGCAGAGCTTCAGAACAAGAAGCATCTGAGACACCAGGAATGACATTTGCAGTTCTGTGTTTCTAAACTAAAATGAGATAAAACAAACCCTGCCACACACCTTCAATAAGCTCTGGGGATATTGCAGGAGCAACGGGTGTACTTTGTAAAGGAGTTTATAATGACAATGATACCTCAAAATGCATTTAATTTTCACTGGCGTATCAACTTTCATTTTCTTTCAGTGCCCCACAGTTAAAGCACTATAAAGTGGTGTCCAAAGGAACAAGTTACGTTATTGAATTGGAAAGACAGGTAAGTGAGACATTCCCCTATTGAAGATTCTTAAGCAGGTGTAAGAAATATCACTTTACAGAAAATCTCTAGCGAATTCTTAACTATAATTTGTGAGTCAAAGTAAAGATTGCTTAATTATTTTTTTTTCCAACTCAGGCTTCAGTACAAAGCATAAAACTAAGCTCACACTGCAGTTAGAGGAAGTTCAAAACTTACTCCATGTAACTCTGAGAAATAAAATTAACTTAGTTGAAGCGTGAACAAGGCTATTTGGTTTAAAACAGTTTTTTTCCACTTTTCTCGAGAGATGTTTAACTCATGGCCTGAGAAGCATCCCATTGGTTTGAAAAAGCATCTGCTGTTATACCATCTGCTGAAAAGGCACCAGCAGTCATTGCAGAGCACAACGGTGCAGAGAGCGATCTCTCTTCTGCTTTGTTTACTCATTTGATGGAAGGGAAGGAGTTGTATGTTCAGGTGTCAAAACGTTGGCATAGATTACAGAGGGCTGTCCTAAACCTCACCGCATCAGTTGTTTGAGAAACATGGTCAGGGATCCCAGCCTGCCAGTATGTTTTAAAAAAGTATTCTCAACACAGGTGGCATGTTTTATTTGGTTTGGGTTTTTTTGTTTGGTTGGTTGTTTTTGTTTTGGTGAAACAGGTGACGCTCCCAAGCCTTCAGGATGTTGTCAATTACTTTGTGACCCAAATGCGAGGGAAGCTGAAGCCGTATGTCATACAGACGCACGCTGCAGAGGAGCCAGTGCTCTGAAAGCAAGCTGGTTGCTGAAGGCACACACAGGAACAGTCCTGCTAACAGAAAGAGGCACAGAAACAGCACAGGAACTCCACGCTATTAAAGATAAACGGAAGGCATTCCCCAAGCTACGCTTTCTCAATTTCTAGAACAGCTCTGTTGGTCCTAAACCAAGAACGTGATGCAGCTTCTGATACAGAAAGTTTTGAGAGTTGGGGAGGGCAAATAACCCCAATTTCTGCAGAAGATTAAATGTGGAAAAAGAATAAAAGAGTGTGAAAGAGAGGACACATTGCCGCTGCAGAATGCAATGGAAAAATATTGTATTGAAATTAGGCAGACTGTTTGTGGGCTCAGTTCTGTCACTGGCTCACAGTGCAATAAACTGTTCCTGTTAAAAACCCTATTTCTTGTGTACACACTTGTGACAGCATCAGTGACATTTATGCCATCCCACAGAGACAGCAGGGATGTCCCACCTCTGCTGTGGCTTTGAGCACTGTGATAGGTACAACGCAGTCCCAATAGCAAAAAAAAATAAATACAAGTCTGGGTAGCTTAAACTGAGGTTTCCTGTCTCTCTGTAAGGTCATGCAACCCTTACAGGGCCAGGAACACCCCAAGTAAGGCGGCTGGGGCATTTCCCATGTGATGCAACTGAGGGAGGGCATAAATTCAAGCAAAATGAGGCATCTCCTGCCCCGCTGAATGGGGTGTTCGTCAGACCCTGCCATGAGCTACTTCAGGTAACTAAATAAAAACAAGTTCGCGTCCCTGTTGGTTAAGCTCTTTGAACTACCTTCTCCATGGGCTGAGACAAACCCCAAGGAGTGCCCAAGGAAGACAAGACTGCAGAGCTGGTAACGAGGGAAGGCAGCAGGACCTGTTAGAGCTCTGCTGATCATACCAAACAGTTGTGGAACCCCACCGAGCCTTAGACACAGCATCCATCTTCTTGGGAACTGGGGATCCAGCCTTCAAAACAAGCAGCTTCAGTGATAAGCAGTAAGATACAATTTTAGTATTTTTAGCCTTTAAGTTCTGCCAGACAGATGGACTGAAGAAAGTGCTTGCAGGATGGGTACCTGCTGAGCTATACTCCTTCATAGTTAGTGGAGATGACTAGCTCCAGAGCCTGGCTTTTTAATTTAAAAAAAAAAAAACAACAAAACAAACAACCAACCAAATAAACCACAGCTCTTCTGTGACAGTGGTGCAGGAGCATTCACACAGCTGGGCTGAAGACAGCTATGATCTAGGTAGTGAAGCAGCTAGCGTCTTCACTACACGCACAAGGAGTGCTATAGCTCTTATTTCCAGACCAAGATTGATCATCATGTTCCTTTTGGAATCACAAATTAATTATTACTTGTTTCAAGGACTATGGAAGTCAGTCAAGGCTTGGGAAGGTTATTTTAAACGAACGCCCATGTGTTTCTAAATAATAGATTATGTGTGACCATAAGAAGGCACACCCACTGTATTTATAAAACACAGCATGAGACATTAGCACTTCCTTGTCATGAAAATATTTAAGATCCCTTTGTGAAGACAGTGCTGCTCACAATGCACCAGGTTAGAGTTGCAGCTTTTCCTCAGTATGAAACTGAAACTCATGTGTTGCTGTAAGAAGTGGGAACTTCATATTTCTTTGCTGTATCTCACTTCTGCCATGCAAAATGATTCACTTACTAGCAAGACAGTTCTGCTGGTGTTATCAATGCTGTAGCTCATTACACCTTTAAGCCTGAGCCTCAGCAAGCTTTCTGCAGCATGGATAAACACCCATGCTAGCTACTTTGCTGACCACACAAAAGATACCAAAAGATACGTTTACCAAAATAAAGTCTCAAAAGCGATCTGGTCAAAACTTACCAACCTTTGGAGAAAGGCTTACATTACTGCACTGTGCTGCAGCAGGGTATGCTTTCTGTAATTGCAACACAGGAGATAATTAACAGGGATGGATAAAGCTTTCAGGCTAATAAGCCACGTTACATTTGGCTGAAATTCAGTTGCTTCCTTCAAACAACTGGCCTACAGCCACATTGTTTCAAAGACACAAGGAAAATTAAGAACGTGAACTTATCTAAGCCTTTAGTTGTGCTTGATAGAAGTCAGACAGATACACAAACTCTCTGCCTAGCTCAAACTCACATTATTTCAGGATACAAGACGCCATGATGAGGTGACAAGGTTTCCGCACTCACAGAGGCCCAGATGGTGCCAGAGCTGTTCTTTTTATGTAGTCATTATTCTTGACTAGCACATTTTTTTTTAATAGACATTCACATATTCATCATATGTAGGGAAAGGATGGGAAAAAGAGCTGAAAACGTGTATTTTTTAGTCTTTGTATAGGTAAATAAAGTCCTAAATCCATCAGACGCACTAAAACAGTCTTGTTAACCGTAGCATGATCTTCATACAGAATCCTCACTACTCCTAGCATTAAAGAAACCTGGAGACTAACCACAGAGAACAGCTGAGCTGGGTACTAAATGCCTCATGTTTTGCATGCACAAACATTCCTGCAACTATGAAGAATACAGGAAATTAAGGGAAAGCCTAGTGTAAACATGAGAAAAGTCTGTTAGAAAGCATTTGAGTGAGAAAGATCTTTAATACTGATATAAAACTTCATCTCTGCAAGCCAGCTGCTCTTTCAAAGAATAAAATTCTGAAGGAAAGCTATTCAAAGTGTTCCAGTGGAAAGATAGTTCTCCACTGCTGCAGGGAGATGGCTAGCTCTAGCTGCTCCATGGGAATACAGCATCAAACAGTCCAATTAAAAAAAAAAAAAAAAAAGGTAGTTCTCAGATTCGAGGTAGTGCTAACAAGGATCTGCATTGCTAGCACTGGTAGTGACAATGCTGGAGATCTGGAAGACCAGCACCCTATAATTCACTTGCCCAGTTTGACTGAGCCCTTTTAGTGTGCTCATGCTGAGCACCTGCTGAGATTTTTGATAAAAAGCAGCAACAGATTGAGAAATAGGCTGCATCAAACACAAATTCGCACTGAATTGGCTCACTCCAGCCTGCACAACCTTCAATATAAATACATTCGCTCTCCATATCAGCAATTCAGAAAGCTTTAAAACATGAAAAACAATTTTAATGAGCCACTTGACATGCACATTTCTTCCATATAAAGTCCTCTTTAGGTTATTACTTGTAAGATTTTACCTAGGTTAACTTATATGCAGAAAATTTTAAAGGTTTGCTAACAAATGCCTAGAGCCGTTGTGCGTTTTCAGTTTTTCCATCAGCAGCTGTTTAACTGAGCAGAACCCATCCGTAGAACAGACATCCATCCGACAGATACACACAGTAAGAGCAATGCACAGAGATACAGCCATGTCTGCAAATTCTGGCCCCAATCCCTGCCAACCTCAACCTGGACTTTTTGGCAAGGGTCTCACAAAGCTGAATGCATTGTCATTAATAAAAGCCATTCCATTAATTATATCTGAACATTTACTTTAAACCCTGAGGACTGTCAGATGGCATTCTAGCGAAGTACTAAGACTTCACTATTTTTATGTTACTTACTTTGAAAACATAAGCATGATGTTACCACCGCACTAACGTACCAGAGTGTACTTACTCAAACTTTCATTTGTTTCCCAGTCTCCAACTGTGAGAGGTGACAGTGCTTTTGTCTTGACCCAAACCTTTAAGTGATTCTTAGCACTAATTAGTGATTTCGGTTACGAGTTCAGATTCTAATACTGCCACAGTGAAATACATTTTAGTTGTTACTTAGAAGTGGAGACTTATTGTCTGCTTGTGCCTTCTCTGCACTCTAAATGTAGTTATCTTTTCTCTCATTTCAAAAAGTTTTCTAAAAGAAGTTCTTCTAAAAAATGAAGTGTTAGGTAGTTTAAAAAGCAGTATTATTAATCTAGAAAATTATATCTATAAACTAGACTGACTGTAAAACTATATACACCTTCCAGAAGATAGCCTGCACGTAAGACTAAATCCCAAATATTGGAATAATTGTGTTGATTCCAGCTATTCAGTTCCATACATCTTGGTGTTCAAGTTCCCCAGCCTAATAGCTGTTATTTCTGACTACAAGTAACCAAGAAGGGAAAAAAGGAAGGGTAAAATTCCTGATGTTCATTAAATGTGAAGATATCCCTAAAGCTTAATAAATTATGATCAAGGATAAAGAGCTAAGTAGTCAGTAGCTTTTGCAACAGCTGCAAGAGGTGATGTGCAATCACAATCTCTAAAGCTTAAGCACACTAAAAGGTTTTCCAGTTCACAGGCTTTTATTCTAACCTCCCTTCACTCTGCCATCGTTGGGAGAAAAAAAAAAAAAAGAAATACCAGCTCAACTATCCAGTGTTTCGATGACAGAGAAAATAACATGGTGTCACAGATGTTTCTGTAACGCACCTCTGCCTCACTGCAGCAAAGCTAGCCCCTAATTATTTCTGATTAAGCGTATTCTTTATACTTAGATATCCTAGTAACTGACTGATAATGATAATAAAATCCTCAGTGTTCACTGCAACTGGTGCTGCGGAGAGGTGTACAGCATAACCATTTGCTATAAGAAAATGGTACCAAAAGGAGCAGCTGAGGAAAGTGTTTGCGATGACAAACATCTAAAGCCATTTGCCTTTTCCTCCTTTCAAAGTCATGATTTGCTACAGTGTTTTTAATTTGGTGAGGTCAACCACACCACCAAATATTTTCTCTTTCTTGAAGACAAAGTTTTATTGTTGAAAGCGTTAACTTGGCTCTTCAGTAGGTTTCCATTTCCCCCCTATTGCAGTATTCCCCAAAGAACAGTCTTAGTGCAGATAATCACCAATTCCAGCTCTCTGGACTTCAGGTGAGCTGTGACACCTACTCAAGGCCCGCCTTCCTATATTTCCCTGTTGAGACTGACATAAGATCACTGCTCTGACACACAGCATCACTAACTGTTCAGAAGAGAGCACCAACAACACAGTAAAGCAGTTAATCTGCTTTTAAGTGTGAGCTTAAACCTTTTGGATGGATTAAATCTCACGTGTAGATGGCAAGAATGAAATTCTTGTTTGAGAATTAAGTAACATATGAAATGGATTTGAGATGTTCTTAGAACACCAGGAGTATCATAAACCAGCAGTTCCCCCATTTTCTGCACTCTTCTCTAAGCAGTGCCTAATTTGCACATGGGGACCATTTGTTAGCTTTGCCATTCTTCTTGATTTCTTCATCTCCCCACAAACTAATACCAATCTTGTCTTTAAGGTAAGGACTGCACTGGACATTCCATCTCATGGAGTGACCAATCCTCCTTTGAACAAACAGGTTTGAAGAAAACAGGAGCAGATGAAACATAAATCCAGTTTGTCTTCAGTGCAAAGCCACTGATTTTCACCATCTGTTTTAATTAAGGCTTCACCAAAACCAAATATATAGTACCATCTTTAATAGCTAAAAATTAGCAAACTCCTTTCAGAACAAATGGTCCGGGAGTGACTTCTATGTCTCTACCATCAATTGTCCTCCTGAACAAAGTAGTATCTCACTGGTGGACCTGGCAAGTCTTCCTCTCCATCAGTCTCTGGAGCAAACGATACTGTCAAATCCACGTACTTCTTATCAGCTGATGGTTTCACAAGCTTTTGCATCCTACAAGGAAATGAAAAACAATTTGTTAACATACCAGAAAGATGATTGGCAGAGGGAATTCAGGGCCAGCCTAGGATGGATTTCACTGCCAGCAATGAAGCCCAACACACTAGAAACCAGATTAAAATGGAGAATAAACTACCTTTTGACACAAAAGTTGTTCCTCCACCTGAGGTACAGCAAATGGTATTTCAATTTCTTGATGGACTTAGCCTGTTAGTGAGCTATTACATTGTTCACCAACAAGTGCTCAGTACAAAAGAGAAGACAAAATTACCAGTTCTGGATGGGATTTCTTTCTGGTGTCCCACTGAGGCACACGGCAAAGTTAGCTTTCTGTGTGGGATTTTGATCAATGAGGAGTAAGTTCTTGGTATGCCATAATGGCTGTTTTTAATACATTATTAGGGAGAACCACTCCAGTGCCAACAGTAGATACACAGTGCTGAGAGAAAGTAATTCTACTGAAGTTAAGACTTGTTAAACCCTTGAATTTTGAAGGCAAATAGCAATGAAGGGGGAAAACAGCCAGGATCTGGCACTTGTTCCTTCATGACCACAATGTATGTTTAAACTAGCTAAGCGTGTCATGTCTTAGTGCGACTTTCCCCCTTTTGCACTCTACAGTCTCAAAAGCTACAGCTGTTGCTTGAAAGTTGCACAATAAAATAATGAAGTAGGTCAATCAACCTCACTGTCATTACATACCTTTGGATGTCTCAAAATTATTTTCTTGCCAACTCGGAGCACTAGTTCATGAGCCAGCTCAAATGCTAGGAGGCTGGGGGAATACAGTCACTCATTTCTATTCCTCACAGGTCACTTAGAGAAGGATTTCCCTTCTGGCTATGCTTTAGCACGCAGGTTAAAAAGCTGCTTTCCCCAAAGTACTTGTTCCTTTGCAAGAACACAAAACATTAGCCTCTTCTCAGCAGAGATACTGAGGTCATATCCATTTGCATGAGGAAGCCCCAGGCTACAGAGCAAGGCAGATAACTATGTCTCTAAAACTAGCTTTTAAGGAGCATGCCACCAGTCAATGCTGTAATTCTGAAACGAAGACAGTCTTGCAATGCTTGTCATATTACAGCAAGAGAAAGATCTAAAATACCTTAAAGAAAAAAAAAAACAAAGAACACACACACGCAAGACCCGAGTTTGCTGTGCAAATATCTTATAAAGCTTTCGCGATAGTTTGTAACAGAACCCCAAGTTGCTGTAACTACGTGGAAAGTTTGAAGCGAGTCTCACAGTAATAAGAAACCCTGATATTCACAAGAAGGCAGCTTCGCACCATGCCTTTGACTTCATTACACTCCCCACTCATTCAAAATTATTTATACAACTGTGGGAGAAGGAATATAAACAACTCATTTTGCATTAGGCTGTAAATTCACATCTTGGTATGCCAGACACTCTAAAAGCAGTACCAACATAAAGGCTCTTCTCTTCCTGGAAGTTTGAAGTAGCTTGCCCATAACATATACTACTTTGCCTGACATTACCTCCTAGCAGACTTTCGAAACAGTACTGATCAATCTGTAGTAAATGCTACAGCATCTACTTGCTCTAGGAAAGCCTGTGAGAACTGACTAGCATATACCTCACAAGAGCTGCAAGGAACAAATTTTGAGCTAAAGAAGTTCAATCAACATGTAAGGTAGAACTAAACCTGGGTGAGATCTGGCTGTTACTTTGCAAAGGCCTATCAGTCAAAAACCAATGCTCTGCCCTCACACCCTCCCAAACTTCCAGTTTGATATACCCCCATTTCCTGTCAGTGAGTGGCACTACAAGGCCTTGTGAATGGCCCTTTTAAAAGGGCTCAAGTGAGCTAGAATCTCAAGGAATTACTATGAACCAAACAGATTTCCCAAAATCTCAATCTGCAACCAATACCTTAGCTCCTTCACGAATAAGTGTTCTCATTCTTTCAGAGCCAAGTTGCTAAGTATCACCACAAGTTTTAAGCCAGTTTAAAAAGGTTTGATTAGTCTTATTCTGCTTGAATCAAGGTACATTCTTTCCCCTCAAAAAAAAAACTTACTGTCAGACTTCTTTGGGTTTTTCATTCTGGCATTCATCAGTTAGAGCAGCATTTTGCAAGTCTCCTGTCCTCACCACAGAATTTAATTCACTCTTTTTTCTTTTTTCAAAAAGAATCAATTACTTTTTTCTTTCCCAAATACTAAATGACTAGCAACCACTTTGAGAGAAAACATTGCTGTCAAGACACACGTCCTTATGATACAACCAATGAACATAATTTGTATGTGTACTTGGATCCCTCAATCCCTTTTCCAGTTATACTTACGTCAGCTTTAATCTTTTAATATGACCTGGCATCACAGGAACATACAGCATTTTGACTCCCTGTACAACCATAGTTGGTTCAATTCCATATTTCTCCTGGAATTCACAAATTAATACTTATTAAAGGACTAGGACAGCTGCACAAGCCAGCAGATACTACTACTGTTAATACTACAACTAACGATTCAAAACCACAGGATCCCAACCAGAAAACTTAATAATGCATAGATGTTGACAGAAGTTTTAGTAAGATACGTTTGAGTCAATCCAATTAACAAAGAATTTGAAAGTAGGCTTGGATGCATTCACTTAGAGACATTCCCGTTGACATTAATTCTTTCTAGAATTACTCGTTTGAGCAATAACTTGATAAAAGAAAAAAACAAAACAAAAAACACCCAAACCAACAACCCAAAACAAGAAAACCCTTTCCTCTCATCTTGTATTACCCAGTACAGCAGAGAACTTACTCTGACAGCATTTATGAAGTCCAACAGAGTAAAATCCTCTTTCCCATAAATTGTCCACCTGTCCCAGATCGTAAATGATATCCCATTTCTGTTTTAAAAAAGAGAAAGGTTGGTTGTTATTTTAGAACCTGAACTCAGGCACTTCCTTTAAACAAGTATTGAAGAACTGCTATGTCTTCTAGCTACTTGATATTTAACCTTGAGCAAAAATCTCTTCCCTCTCTGCTGCCCTTTCTCCAGCCCTTTGACCTGGCTAAGCACAAGACAGTAAGAACTCTGGGTAAACACGGTACCTGGCGGGGAACTCACTGAGTTTTCAGACCTACTGAAAAACAGCTCTTGTACTGACTAAGATGCAGATGCGTGTTCAGTCCGTGCAGACAGGATGTTTATTAATAGCCATCCCACACATCTAACTCATAGATTTTTAAAGCCTCACTAGCAACAGCTTCCACTGAAAACAAAACTAGGCCCTTAAAACCACTATTTTTAAAATTAGGACAGAAGAGTACGTGTTGCATTTTCCAAACAGGAAGTTCTTGAGCAATGCATTATGGGACACCCTTGGCCATACTAAGAACATCACGTACATCTTTAGCGGTACGTGGTAAACGGATAATAGTTTGATAGCAAGCACTAAGTGATTCATGATCTTCCAAGTTTAAAGAACAACAAAAAAACAACCTTGAATATCTATAAAGTTTAATTGGAGTATGGCCATGAACCATCATAGTTCTGCTTTGCGAGCACATAAGGCCTTAATCTGGTTATCTGGATTTAATAACTGTATGAACTTCACACTTGTTGTAATGGCTCACCAAGTTCTAAGCATCAATTACCAGGTTTCCAAACACCACCCTTCTGCTGTTGTCCTTCCTACCTGATTTCTGTTCTTCTTACTTCAGCAGTTTCTGTAAAGACCATTATGGGAATGGCTAGGTTCAGAAAACAGTTCTTGTATGCATCAGCTGGGTAGCCACCCACAACTTTGATGAGTTCCAGTGCAACCTGCAGTAAATAAGAATCCCATACTTCTATGAGACCAAAACAGGTCTTAAGTACTGTGGTATCAACACTACTTTAGTTAAGAAGCCAGCAACTATGGAATAAGTTGTTAATGGAAGCCTTTGTCCAATCGGAAGAGTAAATCACATCTGGAAATGCAACCCAACATGCCACAGAAATACATTCTGTTGCTGCTAATGGAAATATTTAAAATGTTCAAAAGCATTCCAAATATAGGACTCTTCTAAAATTGTTTTAATTCAAGACACCTCCACAAAGCATGCAGTTCTGTTGAGATGCATGGATGTGAACTACTACAGAACAGATCCTTCCCACTCTTGTCAGTGACACTCTGATGGAAGTTAGTATTGACTGCAGAAAACAAATCAAAATGCTCATTCTCCAGCTCCTCTTTCTGGTCAGCAAATCAGAAACAAAAGCATCAAGGGCTTACCACGTCAAGAACTAAAAGTGACCTTTTGTATTGGTACATGAGAAAAAAGAATTAAGTTTGAAATAAACCCATTTCTTTAATGAGGCTCTGTTAGGGTAGTGTTAATCAACATCCAGACAACAGTGATTTTAGGCAATGAGCAGTAAGAGAAGAAATATGCATTTTAAGCATTTTAAAAAGCATACGCACCAGCCCCGATACTGCAGCAGTAGCTGTTGCAATTGCAGGAATAATCTTTCCAGCAATGCGCTTTGTTTTGAACCGATCTGCTGGTTCGATGTTGTACATCTTGGCTCGCAAGTTTGATGCTGCTGTTATGAAATCTACATGCCCATTACTGTCATCATCTTTTTCAAAGGAGATGGGCTTCATTTGCAAGTCATCTGCCCATGAAAAAAAAAAAAGAGCAAAAGTTATTATTAGAAAACTGAAGATGTCTTACACATAAGTTATAGGGATCTAGAATCTTAAACTAAAAAATTCACATCCTGGAGCTTGGTGCCTTCACTTCACTATGGACTCAGTAGCATGGCAGAGAGAGGTTGACACTCCATGGGATGGGTTAGAACTAAGCTAATCTTTTTCCCCTGTGTTCACGGGCTAAAAATGCATGCGTGTTGTAGTTGCCCAATGACCTCTTCATGTGGCCAGGCACAAAACCGGTATTCAAACATCCTCATTTTAACTAGAAGAACATATCTAGAAGATGCTGGAGAAGACTACCAGCCTTCACAACTTAGGATAATTTCAGATTGATTCCTGTAAGTAATAACTCTCAACTTCCTCATACTAGAATCTTTTTCAGTCCATCTGGGAACAAGCCAGCACCCTTTCCCTCCTCAAGAGTTCAATTCCCTGCTGCCTGCTTGCTGTCATCATGGTTGTAGTTACATGCGAGTGTAACAGAGAACCCTAAAACTTGCAAGAATCTAAGTAATGTAAAGCAATGAAGACAGTTATCTGCATGGCAGATAGCAGATAGCTGATATCTAGAGCTTTCTGCTTTAGCTATCAGCTTCTTGCAGAATTACAGAACTGCTTTATCCAAAGACCTGAACATCGTACTACTGGCAGTGCAACTGCAAGACGTTACTAAGCTGTGAAGCTGGTTTGCACTACTCACTTTCCAGAGCTTCATTGGACTGTATAGACTTCTCCAGCTGGAAAATAGCATTTCTTTCATCCTCACTGCTAACTGGAATATGATCTGGTTTTCTTGCAGTTTCATCAGTCTGTACAACCTGCAAGAGTGTGCAGTGCTTGAGTAATAAAATACATGAACTTGGTACAGCACAAGTGTGAAGCATACTAGATTTCCTGTCTTCCCTGCAGCCTTTCCGCCCCAGTTCAAGAGAGACATAGACTTACTGGAGCAAGTCCAGCCAAGGGCCACAAAGATCATCAAAGGACTGGAGCATCTCTCATATGAGGAGAAGCTGAGAGAGCTGGGATGGTTCAGCCTGGAGAAGAGAAGGCTCAGTGGGATCTTATCAATGTGTATAAGTATCTGATGGGGGGGCAAGTACAGAAGGCAGAGCCAGACTTTTTTCACTGTTTCCCAGTGACAGGACAGGGGGTTGTGGGCACAAACTGGAGTTCATAAAATTCCCTAAGAAACATAGGAAAATACTTTAAAGAAAAAAAACAAAAAAAACACAACCAAAACTGTGAGGATGGTTGAACACTGGCACAGGTAGGCAAGAGAGGCTGTGGAGTCTCCATCTTCACAGATATTCAAAACCCGATGGGACACAGTCCTTGATGACCAGGTCTAGGAAGGGGACTGGAACAGGCAGCCTCCAGAGGTCCCTTCCAACCTCAACCATTCTGTGATTCCGAATCAAAACATCAGTTTTGTCTCACAAGGCAAGCATTCATGAGACAAATGTTAATACTGGGCAAAAAAAATATGAAAACCCTCTGGAACATTTGCTAACTTTAAATGATGACAAATGCTAGCCACTGCACAATAACACTGTTTTGAAGTTAACACTTCAAAAATAAACATAAAAGTAATTACACTTCCTTTATATTACCTAAAAAGAAATAACAAATTGACACAAATCTTGGATTGCTTTAAAGTTGGTTATGAGTAAAATTTTACTACTTTTACTAAAATGTTATAGACTCATATAAACTTTAAAAAAGCTTGCAGACTTACAATCACACTCGTATGGAAAACGATGCTACCACAAATCATTTGCAAAGGGCAAAAAACCCCACATCTTGCATTTAGTATCTGGTACATAGATACCTTAGCTATATCAAGCTAAAGCAGTCCTGTATGCCACACTCTTCTTTCCCCAAAACACATTTTAATTTCTGTTTACTTCTCATCAGCATCAATGCAAGAAGTAGTGGAGATGTGGGACGCTATTTAGTTTCTTTAAATTAAATATCATACTTACTTTGTTTGAGGGTCTGAACTCTGGTACTTTCACAGCTGAAATAATCTTCAAAAGAGTTTCCTCTGACAAATCCTTTTATGGTTTTGAAGAAAAACAATTTAAATTCACATCAACTCAAAAAGGCCCCCACAAAAAAAAAGCACATCCAGTAACATTTCTAAGAATACCAAAATAAAAAAATCCCACAAATATTCAACGATGTTTCAGTGAAACACCATCGCTGAAACACCAAGTGACATTTCAGTTGCCACATTGAACCAGAGTGGTGAGAAGTGCCTAGCACTTGAAAACTGAACAGAAGTGTAAACGTGACTTACAGGAAGATCCAATTAGAAAAGAAAAAGGGTAACAAGAGAAACAAAGCATAAGCAATACAGAGGCTGTGAGTAGTAAAAAAATAAATTTCCCAGACCATAGCTTACTGAAAAAATGCCTTAAAAAGATCTCCTTTCAGTTCAGTTATTATATTGCACAGGAAACAGGTCCATCAAAATAGGAATTCCTGAATTCACTGCTTACTGAAAACATGCGATACACTACTCATTTCTTCTCCAGGTTAGGGATTTAAATAAAGAAGACTAAATGTACGCAGTTGCTGAACAGCCAGCACTGAAGGATAGATTACTTTAAGAATCACTTTAATCAGTTCTTGGAAAGAACTGGCAACTGGACATCAGACCAAAACTGAACACATACATCCAAGCTATGCGATGCAAGCGCTGTTACAGTATGGATTACCTTTTCTGTGAAAGGAACACAGTATACCGTTGCAAAGAGTTTTGCAGCGCTCACAATGAAACCATAGTGCCTGAAGAAGAGAGGAAGATAATTGGTTTTGGTTGGTTGGTTTTTTACTTCAGTTGCCCAAAGGTTTGCAGTCATATTCAAAGAGGTCTAAAACACACACACAGAGAAACAACTTCCACCCTTTAGCGCACACAGTACAAAACAGATGACAGATTTGGAGACACTCAGAAGTCCTCCCCAAAACTAAGCAAACTTTGAGGAGTGAAGAGTTATTTAATGAAAACTGTATTTCCGTAACCTCTGCAGTCAAGAAAACAACTACAAACGCTCACATGCCATCAATACGATAATGAAAATCTTCACTTCAGAAATACTTTGATATTTGCCATCATTTCAATTTTCACCCAAACTAAAAATGGCGATCCAGACAGTTTCTCAAAGCAGGTGTAGATATGCAGCAGATAAAGGCTTTTGCAATACTTCACCACATAAATTTTTAAAGTTATCTGTAATACCCAAGCCATCTAGATCAGACTCAAATCGTGAAGAAGTAAAGGGGTCCCTCCACTAGGTCATTTTAGGTAGTCAATTTAATTTGGCACATCCTGCATTTCATGAGGAGGGCAGGGGTGTACAACAGCAAGAACTCCGTAATTCTATAGTCACACAATAAATGAAATGGGTTATTCTAAGCCATTTCACATTAGATGTTGTCAGAACTTCCCACAGCACCCTCCAATCCCATGTCAGTGACAGTTACCTGCAGTGAAAGTATGAGACAGTTCACTGAATCAGCCACAGCATAAGCCTGTGCACTAGTACTTATCAAATACCAGTTCAACTTCTAGTGGTATATAAGCCTTTGCCTTGCACTTATAGGATGCTATAAAACATATCAGTGGCAGTACCATACTTACAAAGGATCGTTAAATTCAAACTTCACTGGGAAAGGCGGCCTCTTTGGTGATTGCCAAAACAAACCTGGTAAGAAGAGAGACTTAAGATGAAATCCTAAGGAATCAGGAACAGCAACGAATGACATATGCCATGAATTCACAACAGGCACAAAGGGGCATTTGTACTTACTTCCATCTTTTAATCGTGTATCAAGAGGAAATGAATGAAGGAGCTGAAGTGCCTAAAGGAAAAGTCAGAGTAGCTTTACTAATTTGTCATATACAGATTGACGTGACCACACTAAATCAAGCCTTCTTTTTAGTAATGATGTGAAATCTTTATGCGGCTTTTAAGATGTGCCAATACGTAGTTGAAATAATTTAAAGAGTTAAGAAAGTCTAAGATGCCTGTGTCAAGATGGAGAGATTAAAGAAACAAGTACTACTAGACAGAGTGACTTGTCCATTCATTCACAGGACAAAGATGACAATATCACCTCATCTGTCTGAAGTGCAAGACAGACAATTAACCTAACAAGCAAAGCATTCCCCCCACCCTGTTGTCACTTTAGGATTCTTGCATATTGATTCACAACTGGGAGTGCAATGTTGTCTCAATGTGACAACTACCACCAAGGCTTCCATATGCACACATATGATATGTTTACACACGCAACATCATGATCACATCTTTCCTACAAAGTGACACACACACACACACACTTTAAGCAACACTGTGGACCAGGTTCTCAGAATGACTGGCTCTTATTTCAGCCAACCTTTCTGTGACATCTTTCAGAAAACGAGGGATATGAAAATGAGTTCAGTAACAAAAGTTTAGTGGGGGAAACAAAAAGCCACTGTCCTTTACTAAAAGACATCTGACAATCCCGTTGCTCTAGAAAAAACACAGTATCTAGTCAGCTGGAAAAATGCCACTAAAACTGCATGGAGAGTACTTAACAGAGTGACCAGGAGTCAGTTAATAAACCAGACTTAAAGGTGCTACACGTTTTTAAGTATCAAGCACAGTTCATTATTTATGAAGAGATGGAAGCGAGTGCAAAGACTTGGACACCTAGTTATTAGGGCTACCAAATTTTCAAAAATCCTCATCAGTCTAGTGCCACCGCATTTCCAGGTCCTACCTACCTTATGGCTAAAGTACTTCTCAAATTTTACTCTTGCTAGTTCCACACATTGAGTCCAACTTCGGGGTCTTCTACTAAGTGTTTTAATAACATGAAAACAGCCTTCTAAGCTCTCCCCTGATTTTATTCTCTAGGTAGAGAAGGAAACATGAAAATGTTAAAGCAGACAAAGATTCCCAATCCAGTCAAACAGTAAATATGTTTTAATAAGTTATAGGCAAAAGGAAACAAGGGGTCACTTTGTGAAATATTATCCTTTATGTGATCTTCTCCACTGGGTTTTTCCCCATGTGCTGTGGTCTACGTGATGTACTTCCACTCAGTCCTATGGACCATAGGCCATTATAGGCTTACGAGAGAAGATATTAAGCAATTGAGCCTAATTTATTACATAGTTGAATTCATTTGAAACTAAGTCTTGCCTTCATTTTTCCCGGCTGGTTGCACATCAGTGTGACATCTACTATACACTCGCTAGCAGTGCCTCAGTATTTCTGATATTCTACATTATGTACAGAGCACACATGAGCTAGAGAAGCAGCCCATGCATGAGGCTTTGGATCTTAATTATGAGACACACCAGAATACACCATGAAAGAGCGACTAATGACTTGGCCAAATAAGTCTGCAAGTTTTCTGAATAAAGTCAGAAAATAACCCAAATCTCACTGAACTTAAACAGAAACAAAATCCACAAAGCATTAGTTTAAACCCTGTATTTTACCCTGGCAACACTCCCCTACCTGTAAAACTTCTTCTGCAGATGGATAGGTTTGCCAGAATTTGTTAAACAATGAAGGCTTGTGAGAAAATGAGCTTTCAAACTAGAAAATAAAAAGAACAAATATGGCATTTTGCAAGAAGTGTATCAGATCCCCCACCTTTCCAAATACACATTTAGTTATGCTGAACACCAGTAAGCTTATTCCCTTACCTTATCTCTTGCCCACTGTATTGTATGCTCAATGGCAGCTGGAAAAGACTTTAAGGTGCAAAAAGGTATTTCTTCTTCCGGTGGATCCCGCTGTAATTAAGGAGAGTTGTGTGTAATGCATGTAAATGAAGGCTTATTAAAGCTTATTGCTTATAATAGCACCAAGAATTTCTAGACTACATAAGTTTTAAACTCCACTGTTATAAAATACAAGGTGGCTCATATTTGCTTGGAACAAAATTTGTTTTATGAATACTAACGTATCACTTCCTGTTTATGAAGAATAGTCTAAACTCAACACTGGAAAGCAAAACAGAATTCTGAACCACAAACAACAGAAGAAAAAGCCAGCTTACAGAAGATGTGCAGTTCACATTCCCATACACTCTCAACACGAAATACGCGCTTTCACTCAAGGCCAGAAAGGCTTCTTTCTTTGTGGACTCTAGCAAGACTGTTAGGATGCTCAAAACCCTGTCTCTGTGTCCACATGGCATCATTTCATGGTGTTCTCCACCAGTGACTTTCTACCTTTTAATGGCAATTTCACAAGAACTTAAACAGAGGGATACTGCAAGATTTTGAAGGTTCATTTCCCTCTTCCAAACCCGTTTGCAATGCCACTGTGGGACTAGATTCTTATTTAGAATAGAGTTTTCAAGAAAAAAACCCAAAACAACAACAGCCAGTCCCTTGGAAATGCTTCAGAATTAGAACTTCCAAACGTTGTGTTTCATAATTCATATAGTAGTTGCTTTTAATTATTGGCCTAGATGTAATCATCCACTAGGTAGCAGACATGGTATCTTCAATCTGCTCAGATTTTATATCCTGTGAGCTTTTCTTCAGAAACCAAGTAAGTAATTATTTCCTAATAGTACTGATCTTCAACAACTCAAATATGCCACTTATTTTAGACAGATACATAAATGATTAAAGAATCAGAGGGCATTATGGGACTAGCTACAGAAGGTAAGTGATGGTCTTAAAACACTTACGTGACTATTATAGGACTCTGTCAGATGTGGCACAATAACTTCTGTGTGTCCTTTTGTTCCCATAGTTCCAGAGTCTATAAGAGGACGCAGGTTTGCTACACAACGACTGACATGGAAAGACACAGAGTATCAGAATACAGTGTAATCACAACACTCTTGCCTTGCAGACATTACCAGAGCGTAACCAGAATTGACTCTAGGCACCTTTAGAAGAGTGGAAAGCTTACATCAAACTCAGGAAAAGAAGAGATTAAATAAGAAGCGCTATTTCAAGTTCCATCAGGATACCTAACCCTACCTGGATTAGGAGCATTACTAATTCTTTTTAAATGTAAACATCTCTACTTATAATTTAAATATATATTCTTACGCATAAATAATTCAACCTTAAGACTGCCACAGTATTTTCCCCCTCATCAGACCTTCACACCTATTTATTTCCAAGCACTCACTCCAAGGCTCTCTGCCATGTGAACAGTAGCAGCCACAGAGCAGCAGAGTTGGTTTCCACCATGAGTTCCATCCCTTCCTCCCCTCAGCCAGCATCCCTATAAAGCAGTAAGATAAATCTGGAGCAATTTGCTATTGGATCGTATAGGCAGTCACAGATCAGGAAGATTAAGAATAGAAAAGCAGAGTCCACATAAGAACATGAAAAGCAGCCCTCACCTCCTTTCCACAACCTACCTATCAATGTATCTCCTTGCCTCGACATTGTCCAAAGCAGTCACAATCACATCTTGCTTGGTATAGAATTCATCGCTGTAAGTGTTCTCAGTGGCTGGACAAACTTTATTAATATATGAGTCAATCTTTAAGCAAGGATTGATGTTCAGAGTTGCTTCTGCTGCAGTATAGCTTTTAGGTTTCTGAAAGTATAAATACGTATCAACAATATTCAGATAAAGAACATCTGGGACACAGAAACATCGACTTCATTTGCTGATCAGACAACAATTTACTGACGGAAATGTTAGTATGCAAACCATATAATAAAGGAAATTCTTTAATTATATATCTTCCTCATTTATAAATATCTTATTAATTTAGTTTTATTTAGGGTGTCAGAGACCACAAGGTGAAAGCACTTAAATGGTGCAGCAGAAATGTATCGAGTAACTGAAATGGATGCCACATGCTGTCTCTCATGCTCTCGAAGTGCCATAAGAAAGGAGCAGTTCACGACTGTCAGAGGATAAACCCCTTAGTTACTGTGACTATGTCTCTGCAGCACAGACATAAAACACCTGTGAATAATCACATTACTGCATTCCACGCAAAGCCAGTTTCAGAAGCTAAACTGAAATAGAGTTCTTAACCTACCTGACACTTCTAGCCATACTACATTCAGTTATCTAGGGATCAGCACTTAGAACAGCCAAACTCAAGACCGCGTGGCTTCTGAAAGCTTGCAAAGTTCACCTTCCATTTATTTATCCATTCAAAATGCAATCTGTTCCCAGATTTGCTAGACATAAACAGGAGGCAGAAAAAACTCAGCTGCTCAGTTTGGGGCAGGGGAATCCCCATTGCTGTCAAGTTCTGAGCCACTTTTTTATTTTGTGCTGTGTTTGCAATTACAGGGATATTCTCTCTGCTTCTAAGGAATTAACAGTTTCCGTATGACGAATTTACTGAATGTACTTTTTTTTTTGACAAGCTATTTACCAGCTTAATGAAGACTGAATTATGTCAGAAGATAGCAACTTTGGTCAAGTTCCATCAGCAGTAGCTCTTCTATTGAGAGTACTTCTGCCAGTGCCATCTATTTTTTGTTGTTTTGTTTAATCTCCGCAAATTTTGATGGTATAGTAAAGCATTTCTGGCATATTAACCCATGGCAGCTTCTTATGCAATACAGTATTCCTCATCCGATTCTCAAGTTCAAGAGATTTTCTTAGTCAAAGACACCAATACAAATTAAGATCAGACTTTACAAATTAAGATCAGCCAATTTTACTCAACTGATACTAGCGATAAGTGGGATGCCAACATAGTTCTAGGTATTGTTTTAAAAGATACTGGATTTTATTACAACCTTTAAGTCTTTTCTGGACAGAAGTACATACACTCACAAGTTCAGCTCTTGGTGGGGACACAGGACAGGGAAACAGAACAACAGTCCAGAAAGTTTATTGAACAAGAAAGCCTACCTGTATGTGATGAGGTCGAAAAAGAAACTGCCTGTTCAGGTTGGATTTCTCTATCAAGTCTGGATCTGTAATTGTCACCTAAGTCAGAAGGGGCAAAAGCAACAGCTGAAGTCACAATTTAAGTGTAGCACTGAGCAATAATCTTGATGAAATCTCTACAGAAACTTGTCAAAACAAAGTACTCCTATTGGTATCCACTGTGGCTAACAGCTCTGCCAATACCAACTCATTAAATTTTGTTTTAAAAATCAAATACAGCAAGACTGCTACAAGTGTATTCTGCTTCCAGTTGCACACTACTTCCACTCTGTGCTGAGACCATCTTACCCTCTGCACAGAGATCAACCTGAAATAAGGCTTAGATGTTAATATTTTAAGTAATCTAATTATTGTATTATTCCTTGCCACATTACTTTTTAATTAGCAAAGCAAGGTTAACAGGTGACTTACCAATCCTTTGTCTTGCCCAGTACCAACACCAAGAAGCGCAAAGTTTTTTAACATTTCACAGCCTATAGCTCCACAGCCAACCTAAACAAATGACATTTTTAGAGTCAGAAACGTAAATGAAAACCATGAAGAAGATAAAGTAAAATATACAACTCCCATTACAATTTTGGGCCATTTATTCTGCAGTGGCACATGCCATCAGAGCAGCTCTCATTATTTTGAAGACAGTGGATATTAGCTGTATTGACAAAGCACGTGCAGAAAGTGTAACAACGTCATACTCACCAAAAAAACATTCAAATCGTGCAGCTTCTGGCACAGAGAGTCTCCAATACAAGCCCTCAAGGCATCATACCTATCTCCTCTATGCAGGCATAGAAGACAAAACCAGAAGACTAGTAAGTTGTCATTTATCACAGTAGTGTCATTGATGCCAAACTGCACTTCGACATGAACTAAGAAAATCAGACAGAGTCCCCTATAATTCCTAGTCCTCCCATGCTCAAATGACACATGTTCTCAACCCCAAGCCCGTCCCTCCAGCAAACAGCACTGAACTAACTTTAAAAGACATCTTCTGTGCCTGCTTGAGACTCAGGTATGAGCAACACATAAAACAGCAGATTGTAGTTATATTTACCGTGGGAGAAATTCTTCAGTGCCCATTTTTTCTAGAGGTGTTACAATGTCTAACATATCTATATATAGCTGTAAAAAAGAAAAGAAAAACTACTGTAAAAAAGAAAAGAAAAACTAATAAAAACCTGTGAAAAACATTCATGTTATTTTCGTTTAAAAAGTGAAGTAAATATTTTCTATGTACAACACAGCTAGAAATTTAGAAGCACTAAGTTTTTACTGTCAGTGGAAGACTATACAGCATTCAGCTCCCTACAGTTCACTTCACCGTTTTAGTGGACAGGCAAAAGCACCTGGACACCGACGGGAAAAAAAGCTTGTTGAAACACGAGCTGCAAACTTTTGACTTCTGACAGTTACCCCTCCAAATTAGACTGTGAAGTTTTAAAATCTAACTTTATTCTAACACTCACCCTGAGAGTGACAGCACTGCTCTTACATACAGTAGCTTGAACTGGCATCTGGACTACATCACACCTTTTCAGCCATGCACTGACAAGCCAAAGCTCTCCTTGCTTGTGGGAAAACAGAATGGGGTGTCTGAACCCCAAATACAAAAATTTTAACTAAAACTGGCTGCACTTTTATTGTACACCTAAAAACATTATCTTTTTTCCTAAATTCAGTCTCAATCTTTCCCCCTCCCCCCATTATAGAAGTTGTTCAGTCTATTTTGATCATACAGCAGTTACACACAACCATACATTTGTAACATCGTTGCCAAAATAAAGATCCAAACCCAAAGACAGCCTTACCCACTGCTGCAACGGAGAAAATTTTCCTGTTACTGCTTTCAAGACTTCCTGGCTAGCAACACCACCCACTGCTGCAGCCAGAGGAGCCAGAAATCCCTGAGCAGTCCTAGACAGCCATTTCACTACATCTCCATTCACCTGAGGCTGAAAAATAAGACATAACAACACATTTATCCATTCAGTCAAGCAAGTCAGTGCTTGACAGTTTCATAGACTATTGTTTTTCAGAAGAGACAGACAAATTGTTTCACTCTGATTAGCAAAAAGGTTTCCAGCCAAGACAGATCCACTGCATACCCTGTACTTTTAATATGCATTTATCTAAAAAATGGATTCACATAGCCACAGGATTCAGCTTTCGTGTCAGGTGAACGTTCGGCTGAACCTGTGCTGAAACACCGTTCTGTTTCCTCACTTCAGAAAGCCAACTGATCCATCTAAAGATGTACACAAAGACCAGAACAAGGACCAACAAATAAAGCATGACCTTTAGGCAAGTAAATGAGCACATCAAAAATGACTGATAACGACAATGATTCCTTACGCACTTTGTTTTCCAGTGTTTCACTTATGGACATGGCTATTTTCAGCATTTCTTCAGCATCTTGAAGACATCTACCAGGGTAGAAACAATAATGATAACTTAAACATTCCAGAGTCCTTCTAGAAACACATTTAACAGAGAAAAAAAGGCACTGGATACAGTAGGAAGAGGTTGGAAATTTATATTGGTTTTAACAGTGAAGATTAAAGATACACTTCTAAATGTTACAGTTAGCTCAAGAACAGGACTCTTAGTGGAGAAGCCCATGTGCAAGTCCAGTCTTAAGATTTATACTTTGTAAGTAGTTTTCTCTTGTAATTTAACTCAATTAATTTAGTTAGTAATTTAACTAACAATTTAACTCAAAATTATGCACATCAAGAACCACAGCTGAAAAAAAAAATATTACTGCAAATGAAAAAAAACCAAACCCTTCAGACATTTTTTTTTTTTAAATCCTTAAGCTACAGGGTAATTCAGGAATCACTGAAGTAACTTTTCCATATTACCCCCACGATGTGAAAAGAAAAAAAAAAAAAAAAAAAAGGAACAGAGAAAGACTTCCTCCAGAAGCATTTTCTGTCTACCTGGGCCCAGAAAGTGCCATTGCTATATTGGGAAAGCCCTTTTACAAACAAGACATGCATTAGGCAACATTTTTCATCTAGGTTTCTACTTCTCTCTTCTATGTCATCTACTAAGTACCAGACAGACAAGGTACCCTGCTGCACATCAAACCAGTAACTACAACAAAAGGAGAGTTCTGTCTGATTCAAGGCTTAGCAGACACAAGACTTCTGCCTTACCCAATGTTAGGTCTGCGACCAAAGTTCTCCTGGAAGTGGTTCAAGGCAAGCATGGCAACATGGATCTGCAAAGGTGCCTGTTAAGACAACAATAGCTGTTGAGCAGTTACAAGCTCGAGAAAACAGAAGGAAACAAAAGCAACTATTTGAACTCTTATGTTACCACTTCATTTCCCTGTCTCTTAACCACACTGCTACAAAAAAGTTTTTAAATAGCATTAAAAAGTGAATTTGAAATACCTTACACTAATGTTTTTTTACAAACTGGGATTATAAAGTATTACTCAGTGGTAGCGGAATATCCTTCATGCACTTTCAGCACCTGCTTCAACTAAGTCCAACTAAAGAGTCCCCAAAAGAATTTAGTGCTGAAATTGGAAAACGCAGTAAAATCTTCTTTTAACTACACATTAGAATGCATTGCATTTTGCCAAATACCCATACCAAAGTCCAGTATTAAGAATCAAACAGGCAAGTCAGACTTTACATCATCAATCAAACAAAAAGTGATTACACGAACATTTTTAGTTTAAAATTTTAACGAGTCTAAGACTGACACGCTTCGCATGTCCATAATACTTAACTAAAATTGTGTTAAAGGCAAATACTGTTAGCTTCCTTTCAGATTTTAAAAATACCTCTGAGTAATTTTTTCCAAAGAAAAAGAAAAATTATTCTTAGACTGTTAACTCCAGTTTCCCACCAACCTATGATCCCCTTTTTCTGACTATCCCAGCTTTGATGCCAGTGTCATTTTTATCAACCAAACATCATTAGATACATGAAAAAAACCATTGTGTCGCTTACAAAATTTACACTTATTAAAAACTGAGATTTTAAACGGCAGAGGTGGCCGAGCTATGCATTTACAACATACTTGGTGCAAATCAACGATAACAAGCCTCTGTGGTGATCTAAACCATAATATATATTCTGTGTGACCACACAAACTGATACCTCAACTCTTCTTTCACACTTTAAACTAATATTTAACTACTACAGAATAGAATTAGGAAATTAAGTTGTTCTACACAGAAAGCTGCAGATTACATTCCATGTAGTTTTAACATTAAAGCACTTATGCCCAAATCCCGCATGCTAATTACCTGAGGCTTGCTAAAATCCGCAACAAGACATAATGGATTTGTTATCTGCTTCTCCAACCGTTCCTGGAAAAGTAGAATTCATGGTAACAACACATCCACTTTAAGGACACAACAGTCACTGCTACCGGGCAAAACAATACTCTTCCTGGAGAGACTTAAGAACCAAATATCCTTTCTTACTAGTATTGCTATTACTCTCTCAATTATTAATGCTACAAAAGATGCATAAAATAATCATCTACTGCAAGTTTTGCCAATCAAAAATAATCAGAGAGGTAGTTCACATCCTAGTGGCAAGATCCATCACTTAAACTGCTTTGAGGTTGGCTACCAAAGATTTCATACACAACTGGCTGTTTGCTTGTGGAACTTCCACACTCAGGAAGAACAGGAAGATACCGCTTCAGAGAGACAAGATACTGAGCTGTGTATTCTCCTATCAGAAGCAGCTGGTCCTCACTCCCAGCTTTTCAGAAGGTTTGAGGGCAGTCAAGATCTACTTTCTGCGGACCCAGAAAAGCACGCAGCACAATGCAGCTTGCAACTCCTCTTATCCAACTGTTCCTTCCTCTCAGAAGGCCACCAAGAAACCACATTCATAGACGTTCATGGAGTCCCCATAAGTACAGGGATAGGATGCCCATATTTTTTTTTCCCCCCTCTATATCAGCAGGCAACTTTGAAATCTTTCCTATTCTCTATGGTTTACTAAATCAGTTTTGCCATTCCTACCCAACAGAATTAGTGTGAACCCAAATTAGGGGTAACGAAATCATGTATCTGCTGAACTCCGCTTCCAGTGCTCAGACCATTAACACTTAAGAACCTGGTAATGCCAAGCACACACTTACAAAGTAAAACGTCTTGGGCGTCTTCACTTGGACAGCTATGCCTCCATGTAAGTAAGGCTCCATATCCGACGTATTGCCAATGCTGAAGGAATAAGGTGACACCACTGTAAAGTGACGAGAATAAACAGTGACTAATTAATTAATAATTAGTTAGAATAATTAAAAGTGTCATTGGATACTGCAATTCTGCGTACAATAAACTCATGTTTTGCCAATGCTTTTTGCGCTGTAATTTTGTAGTGTGCAACCTTGCTTTGAAAGCATAAACACAGTTGATCCTCGTAACAGGATTGTCCCTCTCTGCCAGTTTCTGGGCTAAAGTATTAGTTTCACATGATCTGTTATGAAATAAGCTTTTTAAAGGGGTAGCATATTTAACAAGAATTCCGATGACCACAGCTCTGTAAGAAAAATGAAATCGCTCTCAGTTTTATTTAGACTGTGCACAGCAGTGTCCAGTATATTGCTCAGAGTAGGATTTTAGCCCCGTGACTAGAACAACAGACAATCAAAAAGGGCAGCTGGGGCATTTAAGTCACATTGTTAATTCATGGAAAACTGAAACCAAAAGCTGGGCTGATTAAGAGGAAGGAACTGAACGGCATCAGCACTAGCAAAACAAAAGGGTTCAGAGAGAACAGACTCAACCATGTGTTTCAAAAGGTACTGTATTTCCCTCAAAGCACAAAATACTTGAAAACAACCAACCAACCCCCATTCTCTCTTCTGCTCCAGAAAAATAGGCACTCAGATCTAGGAACTGGGCAATTCCCTAGCACCGAAAGGAACCAAGCAGTAGGTCTTGGAACATGCATGATGCAGACCACAGCAGGGTAAACATAATCACGAGAACCCCTTCAAAAGCATGCTTAGAAACAAAGTGATGTCAATGCACCGCTGTACACTTAAATTGTCACCCAAAAAACTACAAGGCAAACAGTTACAAAGTGGTGGTAATTTAGTCCAAAACCATGACAGAAGCACAGGCATTACTGGACCCTCAAAAAAACAAAACAGGTTTGTCAGCAAACTAATGACGGTAACCTCAGAGGCTGCCAACTTGTTTCCACTAGCTGAGAGTTTCCATTGCTCCTTACACAGCAAGATGAGTTTGGAAAGACTTCACTAAATGGAAACGGAGTCAAGGCAACACAAGGAAGATCAGTGCACCAGAAAGCCTTTTTTTTGTGCAAGCTCACTGGAGGTCTGCACAACCAAGCAGTCCTCTGGCTACAGTAACTAACACTACAGTGGCTAAAACAGGCCAAAAAATAAAAACCTTGCAAATAAGTAAGCAACAGTTTACTCAGTTTACCTGTTATTTGGTGTGTGGATCCATTTAAGCATGACATTCCATTAACTTCCCGAAAGGTTAAGAACTGTCCTGTCTCAAGCCTGTGTGGATGATTTTCAAGGCAAGTGACAATACCAGGATTTGACTGAAAGTGAAAATGGCAAAGTTAGCAAGGAGGAAAGTGTCTTGGGTAAAGGAGTCATGCTTCATCGTAGACAGACAGCATTTTGGCTATTGCAACTGCAGCCTCTAATACTTTTAGCACCTCAGTTCTGCCATAACAAGGGAGTTACCTATAACTTTTTCAATTCTGTTGGTTTTTCAATTTAACAGTGTTTTCATGACACAGACACTTTCCTTTTTACCTCTTACAGTTCTCAGCATGTTAGCAAACTGCATTTGTTAGTTCTTAGCAGTCAAATTCATTGTTCTGTTGTGAAGTAGTAGCAAATTTATTTCCTTTTCTCAAACCTGAAATAGACTACCTGGACAAAGAAATTTTTAGAGACATTAAGAAATAAAATCTTGTGAATGGTCCTTATTACTCCATGCTTCCTTTCCATCTAATCTTAAAAAGGACACCCCAAACTCATTCTTAAAAGTTAGGAAGCTTACAAAGCTGGACGTCCTTAAATACAGGAAAACCACAGCCTCAAGCAGATCACAAACAACCAAGCTTGCACTTGCAGACAACTCAGACAACATCTCATCACGCTACAGGATGCCATGCCAACCTCCCATGCACACAGAGACCCCTCTGCAGTCAGAAGATGTCTCATCAAGACCTTATGGTGCAGCTCAGGCTGTAACGCAGTGGACTTGCAAGCAAGCCTGGCCTATAAAGCCTCCTGCTATCCCTTCTTGAGCTTCCAATATTAGAAAGATTTCAGTTAAGTAGCATGAAAGTTAATTACTGTGGACTACATTATTCTCTGTGGCACGGAGAATGGCAAATGAGTTTGACCACAGAAAATTGTTCTCTGATTTAGGGACAGAATGCCACCTCAACCCTGTCCACAGGACAAGAACAGCCTCTTCATGGTGTTTTTTGGTATTGACTTGTAATTCCAGTCAGTTTTACACTTCAAAGAGTGGAAGCAAGATACAACTAAACTTAAGTATCAGATTATGAATCACAGGATATATAGACACACAGATATATATTCATTCCTTGACTTGGCAGGCAATCAGCACAAGCCATGAAACATAACTGTACTCTTTATGTAATTAATGAGAACAATCAATCACCCATTACCTTTTAAAGATATCAAAGAACAGGCTACCCAAATCATCATATCGTGAGCTTTAATTCATATCAAACCTAACTTGCTATACAACCCCTTCCAGTTGGGTTATTATTACATCTAAACTGGAGATATGACAGAAGACTTGCTGTGAGGCTATAGTCTGGATCTGGACTTCCAGAGTTGAAAGAAGGAGATAAAGTTGTTTCCATTTATAAAACAACAATGCAAGATCAAATGGATATCTGGACATTCTGCACTGGAAGTATTAGCAATAATATCCTCTTCTTGTCACCTCTGCTTTAATAGGTTAAAACAAACACTGAAATTTCTTTTCAAAGCAGGCTCTCAATCCCCTTGATCATGCCAGTAGTCCTCCTCTATATGTGCTGCAGTTTCTCATAAAAAGGGGCTATTTTCATGCCTATTTCAAGGCTTCCCGAAAAGGCTTAACCTATTCCCACACCAAGGCTGTGTCCTATTCTCTCTGTATCTCCTGGTTTGTTTCTCTCTCTCTCCCTCTCAAAAAAGACGACTCAATATTGTGCTGTTACATTGTACGCAGTGACCAGGAGGCATCAGTATGCTCTACAATGTTAGCACCTTATCACTGACACAAGAATGAACTTTGTTTGCCTCTGCTATAGAGCCAATTTTCAACTGCTTAGCAGGCTGTTGAAGTGAAACACTCTGTCTGGTCACATGGCCAACAACGAATCGTTATAAAAAAAATTAAAGCAGCACAATGACTTCTATTCCTTACTTGTGTTATATTTGAAATGAAGATCTCCTTTGGCTCCTCTCCCGTTGTATCCAACACTTCAAATTCATCACCGAAGTCACAAAACAATCGTGAACACATTCCATATACATCTGCACTGATAAACTACAACAGAATGTAAAAATCATGAGTATCCCTAAAACAGCACAAGCCAAAGGAATGACCTCTCACATTCAACCTTGTCCAAGGCTAGCAGGTTTAACTTCTACAGCAGAAACTTTTCACGTGCACCCAGGCCACTGACTACATAGCACAGCATTCATGACAGACTTTGAACCTGCATAAGCACTTCAGAAACCCGAACACAAAACACAGGAATCACACCAATATGCAGTGAAATAGTGAAATACTGCCATTTCTACTACTGTTACATTCGGTCTCAGCACGTTCTTTCAGGACAATTATGAGTTAACAGGGAAAACTATTTCTTTAACAGAACTTCTTGTGGTTTGTTTCTGGTTTTTGGTTTTGTGTTGTTTATTTTTTATTTTTTTTTAAAAACAAAGCTACGGTTATCTGGGCTGATATCTAAATAACAGCAGACGTACGTACAGAGTAGCAGCATCGTACTCCCAAAATCTCATACTGATCCATCAACATGCTCTCTGCATAGAACTATATACTTCATAACCAGCTTTCTCCATTTCTGTGTGGAACATGCCGGAGGTCCAGAATGCTCATTGTACAGATTATTCATGTGCTTAATTTTTTACATTACCTTAATAGGTGGCTGCTGAGCGTGACAGAAGTCATTAATCTTCTTCTGCAGCAACAGACTTACTTCAGTCAATATGACACACTGCGAACAAGAACAGAAATAAATCTAAGACACTGGAAGCAATCAACATCTTCAGGCTATGGAAAAAGTAGTACTAACAGTAAGTTACTCAGGTGTCCTGATTCCTCTCCCCCACACATAAACAGAGAAAGCAGTCTTGAGTCAGTTTTCTCATTACACATCAGAACAGACAAGTTACTGTTCCACAAGTTCTGGAAAGAAGATGAGCAAGAACAGGAACAGCAAATTCCCGCTTTTTTTTTTTTTTTTTACTGCAGCTGCGAAGCTCAAAACCTAATTAGAATACTTACAAAACGGTTATGGATAATCTCAGAGAGAATGTAGATCTTGAATTTTAAGACTAAAGTTAGCAAAACAAACACAAATGATGCTCATCAGAGCATACCAAGAAGTCTGCACAAGCTTCAAGTACTGGTGCTCATCAAATTGCAGACATACAGTTTCTGCAAGCATTCTTTTAAAGTTTAGGATAGTATTGGGTTACAAGGCACATGCCCTGCATCCCATTCAGTTATACATAGCTTATTATAGCTGGGACATTCAGAAACTTGGTGAGCTTGGGTATAACCGATAACCACACAGTAAAAGTTCCCAACTCAGCCTGAGCCATGCACACAGGGAGGAGACAGCTGACTGAACAACTGAAAACATCCTCATTCCACCACAGAGGAGCTTACGTTTCATTAGATACATACATAAGTGATCTTTCTAATTATATAGCCTGAATTTCTACTGCCTGGAATACAGCAGACAAAACACATACAAAACGTCTGTGCTACATAGCTGCAAAAAAAAGTCACAGTTTCACCTCTGAACAGCAAAAAAAAACCTGTACGGCTATATCACTTATTGTCATAGTGAATTCCATAATAAGTGTCATAAGAAAATGGTAGGAATACAAAACCACCCCTGTAAAAAAAAAACAAACAAGCATGACCATTTCATTAGTTCAAATACAAGACCTACTTCTTTCTTTACATCATCTCAAAATGTACTTCAAAATTTTTTTTAATTTTATTTACTTATATAAAAAAAATCCAAGTTGTTTGCTCTGAGCAAAATACCACATAAAACTGCTTTAAGAGTGACATACCTGGTACTGCTTTAGAAAAGACAGATCTGTGGTTTCATCTAGTGGCACAGTTGATGCTGCTACATGGACATATGGATTGAGTTCTGCAATACGATGAAGTGTGGCCTCAGCCCTGAAAGAACAGCAACTTAAAAGTTTCAAACAGCAACTCTTTTTTTATGCATCTACAAAATGGTATTTTCAATACAGAATTTCATACCACACATTCCCTACAGGTGTCTCCAGGCAAAAAAAAAAAAAAAAAAACCCAGGCAATAACCACCAACTCATTTATTCACACTTAAATTCCTAGCAGATCTGAGGAAAACAGCTCTGTCCAATATACAACAGGACTCACTGATGCTCTGGTGTCATGCTGTTTTCTAGTCTCGCATAGGTGTCTGAGAAAGCCCAAGGAAGAAATGCACCCTGGCCCCCACTATTAACTTTACAAGCTCCCAACTGCAAGAAGTGAAATGTTTGACTCAGACAGAAAGCCAGCATCAACCTAGACTTCCCCCAATATCTACTTGGGCACTGCACTGCCCTGGTTTGAGGTAAAACTGAACCAAGCTTCTGTTCAGTAATTTTACTTCTTAGCTAGGCCTCTTCTAATTCTCTGAAATTAACAGCATGTTGTGTTGAAAATGGTTTGTTTTCAGAGGGATAAGAGCAATGTTTACAGTTTGTGCCAAGGAATGGTATACAGAGAGGCTCCTGCTTACATTTATTGCTGTAACAACCAAGGTCAGCTGATTTCGTTATTTGCCCCATTGGAGGGTCGGAAGCAGAAAAGTGTAGAGGGGTCCCGACAGAGGAGTGGACAGGACAGGTGACCAAAAATTGACCAACAGGGGTATTCCATCCCATTTGCCCCATGCCCAGTATAAATGCTGAGGGATCAAAGAGGCAACTCTCTCCCTTCAATGGCCGACACCTGAGGAGGACCCTGTCTGTTCATCTGCCTTTGATCCCGATCCGCGGCTTCCTGACTTGATCTGTGGAATCCAGTTCCCATCCATCACTGTGTCCAGTCTGGGACTTCCCCAGTGCCTGATGGTGATGTTATCCTGGGAGCTTAATATGGTTTTGTATATACACTGTATCTATTTCATTATTTTCCTTTTTATTTTATTATTAATGTTTCATTAAAGTAGTTTAGTTTCTTCTAAACTCGTAAATCTCTTTATCTCTCCTCCTCCTCTCTGTGTATGAGAGGTTGGGGGGAGCATCTGTCATCAGCCACTGGCCAATTTGGCCAAAACCACGACACACTCAAAGCCAGTAACTGCAGAGAAAGGGTTTAACGAGTGTTTGATACGTATTAGCACCACCAGGACGATGAACTGTTATTTTTGCCCCTGATGAAACTGTTACTCCCGGTCAAATTCAGTCCTCCCTAACTTCAAAGACTTCACGAACCTGTTCCTTTGACTGGTAATATCATCTTCATGGATGAAGAAGTTGATCCCCAAATCCCATTTTGTGCACTGCCTGGTGTCGTGAACCGTAAGAGCCTAAGAAAGTTCAGCAAAAAGCATTTACTGGCAGAAGTGTACATGGTCATAGCACCCCAAAGGATAGATCAAGCCCCACATGAAATGCTGGAGGACAAGCACTGCAGAAGATTTAGTTGTACCATGTATAAGAACAAGCTCCTCCAACCTCCAATATGTACTTCATTAAGCATCTTCCTCCAAGCTTGCACTGATGAGAGCCTTTAAATACCGACGATTATTTTTGCCACGCTGTGATTAATGGCCAATTGCAATCTGTAAATTAATGGACTCCCAAAACTAAAAACAAGTTTGGTTTTCTTTGAGTGGAAGAATGAGTTTTAAAAGGCTGCTCTGATAAAATTAATCCCAGCAGCACAAAAACAGCTGCACCCAACCATTCTAATGTCTACACAAAAGGCTTCTGATGGATGACAGAATAGGATAACATATTTTGAATAGTTTGGCTTTTGAGTTTATACCACTCCTTTTAGGAGAGACCACTCTTGTACAAAAGGATTCAATGTCTGATCAGCAGCTGGCTAAAATATTACATGAGGTATTTCAGAGTGCAGTAGACATTACCATGAGACTCAGACCATACCGCTAGAACAAGCAGATTATTAAAAGTTTTCACCCCCAGGTCCTCAAATGTTTTGCAATCCTTCTACTGAAAGACAGTTTCAGAAACTTAAGATTAGCTAGCTAGTAGTGTTGTCCCTCTTTCTCCCCTTCTCGCCCAAGAATACCCAACAACAGAACTCTTACTTACCTTTACCCCAGCCAGAATTATATTTTTGGCTGAAAGAAAAAAAAAGAAACAAACAGAAAGAGAGGGACTATTACAGATTTCTTCCAAATCTGTAATTGAATAGTTACGTGGGTGGACAATAACAGTATGTCATTGCTAAGAACTTCACAGCTTAAGGGTTTGTTCTCTTTTACATTTGGCTCAAGCATTCTACGGCACCATTGAAAGCAGAACAACATGAGCAAGGTTAAAAAGGCTCTCTATATTTGTCATTTGTCAGCTGTCCATCCCACAAGCGTGACTATGGAGACACTAACGACAATAAACTGCAAAACTCCAAGACTCTATTCTGGCATCTGGTGCAGAGTACCATTAAAGCCAACTGAAAGCGCAATACACCAGGTAAGAACCAGTCAGGGCAAGTCTTGCTCATAAAGAGTAAGGGAACCTGTTAAGGAGTCTCTTCACCAAGGCATTTATGCCTTTTTCACCACATTGCATCTGTTTTCCTATCTACCACCCCCCTCATTTCCTACATGGGGATAGTTCAGGCTATAGCTGTTCCTGTATTATATTCACTGATACTGATGCCTAAAAGAATAACTCAGATTACCCACCCTCAACCTCACCCAAGAAACAAGATTTTGGGTAAAGCAATCTGGCCCATGAAAGCACATTTTAAAGTAAAATTTGCAATGTTATTCTACTAAAAAGCTTACTAGAGAAAAGTTCCTGCACCTGCTCTGTAACTCACATGCATCAGGCACATATAGATTCACTCGCATACTTTGGACATGCTTACTACATCTAAAATCAGCTTTACAAGTATTCTGAAACAGTATGTTAGCATACACTTATGTCTGCTTAAATAAATGTTAGCTAACTTACCAATCTCCACACCAAGGCCACCTATACCACTCAGGAATACGTGGGACTGAGCCATCTTCTGCATTGCCGTGTCTCCAAGAACATACCTCTGGCGACTACAGCAAAGATAAATTCAGATCAAAACAAAATACAAATAAAGTCAAGAGTGTATGAACGCAAGTCAAGAATTCCCAGTCATTTCCGAAAAAGTTTGAATATTATCAGTTGTTCTATCATCCAATCAGTTTTTAATCCGCAATACCAAGTTCTGCAGGTAAGTCTGCGTCACTAGTGACGAGTTCACAGTTCTGTTTAACAGCCCTCCATTCAACAAGCAACTGAGGACATAAACTTCATGAACTGTACAGTGCCTCAGTAAATAAATGTGTATCAAATGTAATATTTGCACTCACAATCCAAATAGTGAAATGCACTTAGTACAGACCTTTCCAGTGCCAGGATTTAGAGAACAGAAATAACTTTTAATTTTAAATCACTGTAAAACCTATTCAGTAGAGTAGGTTTTCTGAATTAACTATTGAAGACACAAGCCTTGTCTTTCACATAACTGCGTGTAAATGTTAAGTGTTGCTGAAAAGTCAAGAGCAATGCTTAAAAATCAGATATTCTTACCTATACAAAGCATCATCAATTTCCATAGAGTCTGCCGCCATGATGCAATGTGATTTGTTTACACTAGAAGGGTTACAAAAAGAAATAATCTGATTACATTGGATGCAATTTCACAGTTGGCCACCCCACTCAATTCTTCAATAGAGGAACTGAAAAACACAAGAAAATGATGTTACATAGGAATCACTTTGAACATTAAGAAGCTGATAGAACACCACAGCATTTAAGTAATTAAAATGTGCAGGAGCCAGAAGACAAGAACACCCATACTTCAATAAATTATTTCAAAATAGACAGCCATATTCCTTTCCCCACTGAGGAGACACAAGACTTCCTTCTTGTATTTGCTACAGTTAGATGTACTAAAAGTACAATTCCATTTTATATTAACAGCTCCAAGCTATTTAACTTGGATCTTCCTGATTGGTGCTTATTTAAAAAAAAAAAAAGAAAGATCAAAGATCCCTGAATGACTAGGAATAATTATTTATGCTGCGTTATTTCTATGTTAATTGAAAACTCTTAGGAAACAAGTTCCTATTTTAGCTAGCTGAATAAATCAATACCCAAAGATCTGAATTAATACATCATTTAACTAAGACATCAAGTTAAACAGTTTGATAGGATTTTAAAAAAACAACCATAATCTGTGCTACTAAGGCCTTCAGCCATTAGCAAAGACTTTTTTCATTGTTAAGTTACCTTAGTGATAACTAAGCACTAGGATTTGGAACAAACTACCACTGGGCTGCTTGTTTCTTGTTATGCAGACTGGGAATTGATGCTTCCTAGACCTGGCAGGTGACTGCCACCAAACACAGGACAAGTAAAATAGACCCCACGTATGACCCAAAACACCAGTTCCCATCCCTACTACGAAGGTACACATCTTATTTCAATTCCCTACAAGCTGCCTTGGAAACCAGATGTGACTGACAACTCCCTCTCCTATGAGATTGAAAGTAAAGGCCCAGACATACAAGTCTTTTCTCTGAGAGCGCAGATATACCCTAAAACAGTTTTCAAGGCAATCCTGCACAAAGGTTAACTCTTATTTACTGTTCAGATGGGACAAACATTTTAACATTTCTGATATGTGGCACCTGCAGCCTGTCACAACTTGACGACTACAACATTCTGACCTTAGATTTGTCCTTTTGAGTTTTTAGGCTGAATTAGAAAGCGCCGAAGTAACATAGCAAGGGACAGAGTTATTGAAAGCAAGCCACAAATCTCACCAGTTAAGGTCTTCCACAGGGTGGATATTAACTCCTACACGTAAGCTAACACACAAGACAGTCAACAGGAGGCACCTCCACTGCAACATATACCACCAGTCACCTGTGCCCTTATATAACAAGGGATGCAGATAAGCAATGCTAATGTTATCAGATCACCCCAGGATCTAGATCTCAAGCCAGAGAGCAACACGCCTCATCTGAGAGGCACAGGCTTCAGTCCCTGCATAGGTAAAAGCCTTCATTTCACCCACTGCCTGGGACACAAGACCGGATGTTCCCCTCGAAGTAAGCCACCACCATTTCATTACAGCCAAAAGTAATCATCCCCGAGCTGTTCTGCTCCTCCACGATCACCGTCCACAAAAAGCACAGGTACTCTGGGACTGCCCAGCATAAACAAATTGTGGTACTAAGGATAATAAACCTACCCCTGGAAAAAACACCCAACTTCCTCTGCTGTGGTTGCTGACATCCATCTCATTCAGTGGTGCCCTCCCGGTGTTTTGTAAACAACGAGGATGTGCGATCAACCCATAAGAGAACCTTCTCCACCTGTATCACACAGACCCATTTGACAGTGGTTCTTCCAATATATTTATCAATTCCCATTCTTCTCCTGCATTCTCCGTTACAGGGCTGAGCTGCTGCCAGCATACCCATTAGGTACAGCAAAACACCTCCTTCCAAAAGGGGACCTAGTGGTACTATTGTCAGGTGCCTCTAGTACAAAGTTTTGTTAACATATTCCTGCATCCAGGTTATACTTCTCATTTTAGTTCAGCTGGTACTGAATCAAAGAAAGGCATGTAATATTGGCGGGGGGAGGGGAGCCATTCTAACATTATGTCCTAGTTCTCACCAGATGCTCAACGTTTATGCACTCACCTGTTTCCTTTTAAAAGGCAACACTATCAGTTTTAATGCCAGGCTTCTATTTAATTGTGGAAGTAATGCCCTTCATTTTTTAAAGCCTCAGCTGCTTGTGGGGCATAACCCAGGGACAAACCGAGCAGCTACATGTTACCAAGGACTAAGACGGTACGAAGAGCAGCAGAGGGGGGGCATTTCACAGTGTTTCTTACCTTCAAATCAGCACTGTCTGAAGCAGTATTAATTACTTGCTGATCAGCAAGCTGGGATGGCGGGGAGGCCTGGATTCATCCCACCTACCCAGGGTTTCCAGAGGCGGATCCCAGTCGACGCAGGCTCCCTGTTCAGTCGGCGGAGAGAGAGAGAGAGGACGGTCAGCCCCACCGGCGACCATTAGCCCAGCCAGGCTATGGGGGAAAAACGACACCTCGTATCTACAGCGGGGAACCGCGACAGAAACCAACCCGACCCGGGTACCACAGAGCCAGACCGGCTGCAGCCCCCCACCTCGACCCACCGGCTGCCGGAGCGCCTCTGAGACGCTGGGAACGGCTAGCCGGCGGGCCGGCCTACCCCGGGCTCGCCTCCTCCCCCGCCACCCGCCCCAGGGTCCCCCCTCCTCGGCCCCGCCGCCGCCCGCCCTCACCACCGCGGCGGCCTGGCGCCGCGATCAAGGCCCGAACGCTGCCGGCGGCGACGGGGGAAGAGGCAGGAAGGGGGTGGGAAACGGCAACGCCGGTGCCGCGGCGCTTCCCCGCCTGCGCCGACATGAGGGGCCGGGCTAAGGCCGCCCGCCCCGGTCCGCCTCCTCCCGCCCTGAGGCAGGGGCGGGCCGGGTCGGGCGGCCTGAGCCCGGCGCGACATGGCGGCGGGTGGCGTGTGCGTGGTTAGTGCCCAACGGGAGACTCATAAGCCATTAAAAAACCCCACCGTGTTGTTAAAAATAAAACCCACAACCAAATCCCCGTTAGGCTCAAGCGTTGCCAGTTCAGACGACCAAGAGCGCTTCTGAGCCCTGCTGCTCAGGTAGCTGTCTCCACGTCCTGCAGGGGAGCAGCACCGGCAAGATGTCACCTACCTCAAAAACCGGCAAAATGTCATTAAAGGAGGCTAGGGAGCGAAGCTGCAAACCGCTAGAGAGCATCCAAGGCCGCAGAGGAGCACAGATTTGGGAAAAGGTGGTCAAAACAAATGTACAACATCACATACCGTGTATCAGCCTGCGGAAACATACTCCCCTGAAGTGGTAAAACCCAACGCACAGCTGCAGCAGCGGTCACTCTGCCTCCACCACCAACTTAACATCACCTCCTAGAAATATTTTCTCTCCTGTTTCCCAAGCTCTGATGAAGATCCCAGCGCTGCCCGCCTTCCCATCAGGCAGTTTAGTCTCCCTTCAACTTAAAACCCAGCCTTCCCTTTCGTTATCCTTCATCACTGGGGTAGGTGAGACGAGTTTAAATCTTTCTTGATACCATTAGCACATCTTGGGTAGCATGGGAGGGATTCATGCTGCTGCACAAACAATGACTGAAAAATGTCATTGCATACAGTGTATACAGTCACCTTATATTTTAAAATATTTGTAATTTAAAAAAACCAAAAAAACTATCTGCATCCTACAGTACACAAGGAGAAAAAAAACCCACAAGCTTTTTCTCTATCTTGATTGGGTTTTGGGGAACTTCTAGGGGTAAGACAACCCAGATTTTGTCCTCTGTGAGCATCCAATGCATTATTTTAGCATTTTTCTCTCTAACGAACAGAGTTCTAGCAACCTTACACATCTTCCTCAAGATTTACACCCAAGTCCAACAATGCACGCAGCTTTTGCACGTAATTAGCAACGAAGACTAGGAGAAGCTGGGCAACCCTCGTCCCGTTCAAACACAGGCTGGGCTTTGGCAGGATCAGGGTGAAAGTACTTGGCTGCTACACAGCTTATTTGTGACACGCAGAAATAATTAAAGACAGGCTGCGCAAGTTTCAAAGAACCACTAGAGGCCACTAGAAGCCTGAAATACTGGGCTGAAAGATGGGATAAAGGCAGAAAGCAGTTCAGTTCTTCAGGATGATGAATGCAATTCTTACCAGTAAAGGAACTGATATTTAAAGCTGGTATTTGCTTTGTAGCTTTTTCACATAATACATAAAAATCAGAAAATACAAGCATAAAATTCCTTCCATTATTTCAATAAAGTAATTTCAAAGAGCAGTGCGGGTACCTGATGAATAGAATTAACAGGAGTCCCAGGTATTAAAGGGTGAAAAAAAAGTGAAGGAAAGTTTAATAACAGCAGAAAATATCAACTTCAGTTTTTCCACTTTGCTAATGTTTTAATTTTGTAGTTTCTTTCTTTAATTAACCTCTTAAATTAACCTCTTTCAATATTTTATTTTTTTAGGTTAAACTAACAATTCTCATTTTTAAGAACTTGCCAATCAAATGCATTGTGAAAAATAAAAAAAAAAATTAAAAAATCTGCTACATAGCATCTTTCTGTCCTGGTTATTGCATTTTTTGAGATACCAGTCACTTCAATACGCAGTCATCTCACATGAAACACATTTTGCATAGTAACAGTGGATACTGAAAAGCCTTTTGCCTAAACAGAGAAACAGCAACATCCAGTTAATTCTCGCCTGACAGTTTAGCGGTAATGAAGCAAAGACTAACCATCAGTGGAACCGTGAACATGGGCATTCTAAGATAAATTGGCAAATAAAAATGAACACATTGTCTTTACCCCAGAAGCCAAAGAAACTGGTTCCCAAATGCATCGATTAGTAGGTGTACTGAGGAGCCCTCTAGGTTGATGGTACCAAATCAAAAAACACAGGTTTCTCTCTCCGAGACTGCAAAAGTTGAAAGATCTGGAGCCATTTGACTTTTCTTTTTCCCAGTAGCTTCGTCTTCTAAAAATACATATAATCCTAAAATATTAGTGAATTTGGTTAAATAAACTAATTTTAAAAGAAATCTCAGCTCCATATTTGTACCATGTTAAAGTCAGCTACAGCTTTTGAGATTGGCAAAAGGTACAAAGCAAGGCTGCCAGTCACTGACTTGCCTTGAGCAGTCCATGGCTGTGGTCAGGAGAATGCCACCACCGCTGGACTTCGAGCCTATTCATGCCCCAAATCCTTGTGACTTCAGTTTATGTGCACTCCTGTAGATTCATTCTGCATGCGGGTATTGAATACATGTTTAAAGCCAGTATTTTCAAAAGGAGCTGAAGCTGATACAGCTGCAAATCTCCTTCCCATCTACTGGGAAAATCCCAGCCACTTGCACTTTCTGTTTTTCAGTTTTTTAATTTTCCTGACATCCAAGCACAATTTCATATTCTTAATGGGGACTCCAAAGTGAGGATTTGGGGAGATGCATTTTTTTCCACAATTTATTTAGTTAGTAGGCAAATTAGCAGACAAAACTCCATGTAGTGTTTTCTCCCTAAAAAAGTATTGTTTGAAAGTACTAAGGCCAACAAGACAATTCAGTTTAGCACACGGGCTGGTGCAGAAATGACCATAAATCCACATCAGCATCCTTCAGTGGGTTTCCAAGCATCCTGCCATAAGGTCTGGCATGCCATCAGCTCTTGCAGAAGTGAGGTGCTGACTGGCAAGGCTTCGTCTCCTCTCTTTGGCACAACGCGCGGTGTAGGAGTGCTTTGCTGGCATGTTTAAAAGGACTCCAACTTCCCAATGGGGTGGGCCGAAGGATCTTGTCACGTAAGGCTGCTCTAGCAAGTGACACCTTCCTAGAAACCATGTTAACAATGTCCTTAAAATCCTGATCCAGATAAACAAGGGCACCAATTACCTAAGCTGATTCCACGCTGACATGTGCATTTCCAAAAGTAAGAGCCGGCTTTTCCATGCACGTGCATCTCTAACGCAGGCTGTGAGTTGCCAGATAAATATTCATTGGGTTAAATAATAACTTTTGGCTCTCTGCTCTTCTAATTTGTTGACAGGAACATGGAATTGGAGTTTCTACAAGCTTTACTTACATAAGGAATCCTGGTGATGGATTGATGTCATTCAAACAGACCTCCTCACATGATTAGGCCTTGTGCAATCAGCCTCTTATTTCTTTCCTACTTGTGCTCCAGGCTGAAAATTAGCATTGGGCAAGCCTCAAACAACCCGATTTGAATAACCAGAAGTTTGGAGCATGTTTCTCGATGCTTTAAATCTGCCTGGGAAATCTCAGGAGAATTGGTACATCAGTTACGTAGACTTCCCTACAGCCAATTTCCAGGAATGCCACATTAGAAGGATAAGTTTTTCCAAGGCCGGAAGCAAGGTGGTGGGTTCTTGGATGAAGCTTCAGATTAATTCTCAAATTTGCATAGTGCTAACTTAACCGAAATTCACCTTTGAGTATTTTAGAAAAGCAGATGTCCCATCTTGTCTTTGCTGAAACATCTCTAAAGCTCCAGCCACTGCTAAAGACAAACGGTTCCTCGGATGGGGAATGAACAGACAGAGCTGCAGTTTTAGAATAGTCTTATATCAAAATAAGGAAGATTGTATATGATTCAAGGTAGACTAATTTATAGCTTGGTTATTACTAAGAAAAAAAAAAGACAAAAAAGGAGCAACTGTTTTTAAATATATTTAATGTTATGAAACATATTACCTTTATATCATTTAAATCCTTGCTAAATCTTAATATCAACAATAATAAAAGGTTTTTAAAAATCCCTTCTTTAATCACACAATATTCTCTTTGTTTTATTCTAGGGCAGAAAACAAACAGAGTCTTCATAAATAAAACACTGACATGAAGTATAAGACAAACCCAGGCCAGACAGTTTGCTAAAAAATTTGTGAAAAGTGCAGCTGGCTGGCTCAGGACTCCCTGAGTAAGGTAGACATTCTCCCACACGCCTCTTGGCTGTTTGGCCTCTCATGAGAAAATCTGAAATAAAGGCTGCCTTTCTCATTTTAAAGGTATTATATATACATATCACTTGCAGTGTGAGGTAGGAACCAGTTTATAGGGGTTGTATCAAACCTGGGCCTCGCCCCCTTATTGTTGCCCCTCCATTTTCTAGGCAAAAAGATAGATTTAAGTGCAAACCAAAGCCTTAGCTATCTGTGAAAGTGAACTACTATTTACTTTCAATTGCAATTCGTCAGTTGATTGTAAGGAAGGACACTTTACATGATTTTCGTCTTCAAAGCAATAAAAGGCACAAAAAACTAGATGTAATTTTTTTCCAAAGGACGCCTTCAAAAAAAGGGGACTTGAACACTAGAAGAAAACAGTGTTTCCAGGTGATCTAATACAAAACTATGAAGTTTCTATTTTGTAATTGAACCTGACCCAGAGTAAAATCTCAGTTGAAAAATAGCAGCAACTCAAAAGTGCATAAATTAAAAACTTCAATAAATTAAGGAAATGGATTTGCTGCATCTAACTATCCTCCTAACTGTCCCAAGATCCTTTTCATTTTATAACGGACATGGAAAATCAGAATAAAGGTACTACTATTTCAAAAGCAAAACTAATTTAAAGTCTTCAATAGATTTCTTTCTGAGATAAGGCATCTTGTCTTTTACTGAAATTCAAAAGGTATGTAGAAAGACTGGAAGGAGCCTAATAATAAGACGACCCCCTCCTCCACCACTGAGGCTTAAACATGGGCTTTTCCATCCATATGTAGACTTGTAATTCAGGGTGTGAGTTTTCAAGAAATGCCGAGCATCTCATTCCCAGGGATGCTGATTATTGGAGAGCTTGCACAGTAGGAAGGCTGAGGAGAGATCCAGTCCTGAGCAGCAGGGGAGGCAGGATGCTTCGGAGAGATTCTCAGCTGTAGTGGGTGCAGCTGTGGGGCTTGCAGCTTCTCTCATGTCTCTCAGACTCCTGCGAGTCCTGCATTCACAGCCTAAGCAGTCCAGTGGCCATTCAAAGACGGAAGGAGACAGTACTGGAGTGACATTTTGGATCCTCATACTGAAGGCCTGGGCTCTAGGGGACAGTAATAGTCATGTCACTGGACCCTCTTCCACCAGCAATCCATGAGATGTCATGCACAGGGGTAGGAAAAGTGCTTAATCAGCATACAAAGATTGCATTTACTCTGAAGTTCTTATCAGGACTGTTCTTTAATATGAAATTACTCTTCAGCCTCTTAAGACGAGATCATGTTTATCCTTGGCAGAGATGAATCCACCAGTGAAGCAAGACAGTATCACTAATTGCTTTCTTTGCAGTGAGATGGTTTCCACTGGCTGGCATGCCCTTGGAAAAACACACTATTTCTTGAACGAAAAAGGTCGTTCCCAGATTATTTGTGGTGAATATTTATTTTTCCTTTAGCAAAAATTTTAATGCTGGGTTTCCTTCCAAGGAGGTTGTTCGTGGGGACATACTTATTACAGACAAATTTGGGTAGAGCTTGTGGTTTTGTATCGTAAGTATACTGTCAGTTGAACAGAGTAGATCTCTAGAAGGCAACCGGTACAGAGGTAGCAGCACAATATTGTGATAAAGCACTTCCACAATAGCACTTTCAAATAACTTGAACTTCACAGAATCCACCAAAAATTTTCTGTTAAAAATGTGCTTCGAAAGAAGAACATCAAGCTTTCCTCTTTTCCCTTCCAACTTACTCCAAGCAGAGAAATCCTCCTTTTCCTTAGCTAGGACCTACTCTCAGTCCTGGTTGATCCACTGGTAGCTACCAAGGCCACCAAGCAGGGTGAGCATCCAGGGTCTCGGCTGCAGTCTGTGCAGATGATAGCCTCTAAGAAGAATAAAAACCAAGGGTTCGTTTTGCTAGAAACACAGCTGTGACAGCATTTGCTTCACTGGAGGAAGAAGGTTCAGCTTCAGACCGTGGCCATGGACAAAGAAAAAAATTTTTTTTTCCTGGAAAATGTTTGTATTTATAAAGCAGGTAAATTGATAGCTTTTAAATTTTAGTTTAATGACGTCAGTTCATAATTTCTTATAAGTGAGAATGTTTCAAGGCTCAAAGATGAGGCAAGCAATCTCATATATTTAGTATAAATTCTCAAGGGGTTAGGATCTCTGACAGCAAAGATAGCGCGTGCTGCAGGCAAAGGTTGCTTCAGCCAAAACTACACAGAAATATATATACTAAAAAAAAAAAAATCTTTCAGAATTACAGACAAATATGAGTTGCATGTAGTCTAGGTAGTTAAATCCACTTTTGATTTTGGAATTAGATGCCAGTTTTTGAGGTAATCCAGTCACGGAAATAAGTCACTCGTGTGTAAACTCCAGGTTTATTTGGTTTGGCACATTCGTCTCCCCAGCTTACTATTCCCACGAGGTACCACATCAGTCTAGAGTCTGGAGTAACCAGTGGTCCCCCAGAGTCCCCCTAGAGAAAGAGGAGGGGAAAAAAAGTTTTAATTGATCAGAAGGGAAAATATAATTCTCTCCATAGACAGGAGGGCATGTCCAATAAGAGAAGAAAGAAAGCAGTATTTGAAGAGCTGCCATTTGTGCAGAATCCAGGCTGTTTCTGAAAACTGCGTCAGAAGTCTGTGGCTTTTTCCTGTTCCAATGGAACCTCCTGACCTGTCTGTGTGGTTTTTACAGGGAAAAAAAAAAAAAAAAAAAGGTTCTCTTCTGTTTTGTGAAACGCTGCTCCCCACCTGCCTTGTCTTTCTCCTCATACAAAGTAGGGAAACACAAATATATACAGCAATCTAAGCCAGGAGGAACTTTTTTTTTTTTATATAGTAAAATAATTTACAAATTATTTTAGTCACTTGCAGCAGCAACGTTTCAAAAAGGATTTTATCAGGAACTTGGTCTTCTAATTAGACAATACCTTCTTAAGATGTTAGCCACTCTCAAAGGCTGAATTCAGATACTATTAATAGCATGACACAGTAGTAATGGTTAAACTGGAAACCTTACAGGCTGAAAGGCAATCCTCATACAACAGACCAAAGTCCCCATCTTCCACCAAAATGCTTTACTGAAATAAACAGCAGTTGCATCCTTCTGTTCAGGTCTCTTCAATGCTGAGCCAGACAGGAACAGAGGAATTGAGCCTCCCAAACTTATTTTGCAAGGAGTTAGGCTTTGGATGTAAATCTGTAGAACAGGGATTCTGAAAAGGGTCTGTTTTCAACCAGCACTTAGACATACATTTTTTGTAAATAACATAAATAGCAATTATCTTTTAAAAAGTTATTGTTATGGAAATATTTCAGTTTGAACATAAGCATTTCCTTGCAACATTTGCAAACCTGCACCACGCATGTATCATTACTATTCCACTTACACCTAGCTTCCTTATAATTACCTTTGTTTCAGACAGATTTCCTTCCACTGATCCAAGTCTGTTATCAAAGATCGTATCATAACAGATCTGTTATGAGATGATCCAGTCCAGAATTCAATTTCAATGAGTGATAGTGCATTTTTGTTGACAGCTTAATTACTACATTCTTAAACTTCTTCCTTCTCAACTGTACAGATGTCTGGTCTTGGCTGCTTGAGACATTTAATTTTTAGCTCATATTTAGTGTTTCAGCATTTAGTATCTCTGTCAACATCTTGTCATAACACTTTGCAAACAAATTGTTAGTTAGATTTCACACACAAGAAATTATGAGAAGCAAATGGGCTCGTAGCAGCTGAGTTACAGAATAAGAATTTCATTTCATGCTATGAAAGGTTTAAATTGTGAATATTATACTAATTTAGTTCTCTTATTATGGGTTTTATGTGCTAAATGATGTGTACTAAATGCTACTTCAATTTACGACTTAATTGCTGTTTGAATGGAGCCTATTTAAAGGACTAATACACTGTCAGTTAAGATTTAGTCAGCCAGATACCGGAGTCAGCATTAAAATAGTTTTCCTTTCTAATTTTCAGCTACAGTTACCTGGCAAGCATCTACTCCTCCTTCCAAGTATCCAGCACACAGCATCCTGGGTGTTATGTCCCCATCGTACACTTCTTTTCTGTTGCAAGTGTTTGAGTCTATAAGTTTCACTGTTGCTTCCTGAAGAACGTTTGGAGTTGGACCTGAGGGAAAATATAGTTTGGGCATTTATCAACAGAATTACTTTGCAGTAGTTAAGATACAGGAAGAGCTTTTAATGTTCTCTTATGGAGGACCAGCTTTACTTCGTTTAATATGGAGGTTTTGCTTGTTGATCCGTCTAAATTAGGCTCTTAAGGAAAACATACATACTCCTAGTCTCACTTAGGAACTGTACCATTAAGACAGAAGTAATGATTGCATGGTACATAGTGCCTTAAGTCTAAACCTATATATTTTATACATGTTCCATATAATAGCATGGAACACAAATTACCTAGCAATTTGTGCAGATCGTACAAAATGAAGACATCTTGGTTCCATTGCTAAATCTACTCTTAGTGTGGTCTGGTAAGAGTGCAAGCTTGGGTGAATCACCATCTGCAGCTCACTGCACATTTTCCTGAAAGCCTACAGAGTTATCCATAGTTTCTGGCTAGGACTTGAAGAATAATTTTTTAGGTGCTATAGAAACACACGCACAGCTGGACTACCTGTCTTGAGGATTTACAATATGAAATGGAAAGGTTGGAAAAGGAGAACAGCCTTCTTCCTCTTTTCTGCTTCAGCGGATTGTAGCTCTGTCTTTGTCCAGACTCATTTTAGAACAAGAAACTGCTGCTCATGATTAAACAAACCTATTGCTTATAGACAAAGAATTAGGCTTGCTGCCACACAATATATGGCTACAGAAGTGGGATCAATTCAGTCGTAGATGTTTATGTAATATACAGGTCGCCTGGTAGACTCGGGACTCACCGTCATTGGTAAGTGCTCCCCAGCCTGTGATGACAGCATAAATATTGTACGGAAAAGTCTCAGATGGCTCAGGCAGACAAACACGGTGTATGCTACTCGTAAACTCAACTCCTTTAGAGAGCTGCACCAGTGCAATGTCATAATCATGTTCTGGGTAGAGGTACTTTTCATGAATAATAATAGTCTTGACTGATCTTTTCAAGCTTGGTGGCTTCAAAACAGCTCCAAAAGTCGCAGTCCACTTCTGAGGGTGACTCAAGCTGGAAAAAGATAAGAGTGCTGTAAGTATTTAGCTGTAAATATAAGTGTTTGGGACTTTAAACTTGGTGAGCACCTTTATTGTAAAGCTCCTTCAAGCCAGCTCCCTACTAGATTCCTAAGGCATCCATCATTTTCTGTAATACTGTCCCCCATGTAATCGTGGGCTGCTGCTAGAAGAGGGCAATCCTGCATTCCCTCCTTCACGATGGTCTCATACTCCTCTGTTGCTCCTTGTCCCTGATCTGGCCTTTGTGTTGCCGCAGGGTATAATCAAATCAAAAAGCTCTTCTGCTAGAAAACTCTTCATTTCCTTTATTCTTTTTGCATGTTAATAATGTGTTCAATCAGCAGTTCCATTTTACGTGCCCTGCAGATTCACAACTGCCATGCTTGAAACGGAAGAGCGCTGGGAGTGGATGGCTGAATGGAGGGGTGGGAATGTGGGATTATAATTTCTGGTAGCAGCCTGCAGTGGCAGCAACCTACTTGTAACATGAAGGAGCATCTTTAGAAATGTTTTGTGCAACAGGAAAAAAATACACTCCAATTTCAGTCACATTACCTTTTCTGCGCTTCTTAGCTCAATATGCCAAATGACTATTGATTTCCTCTCGTACAATTGCCAGTTCTGCTCCAAAGAGTCAGCCTTTAATTTCTCATTGAAATATTCAAGTGATGGGTCTGCTTAACCCAGACTTTTCTCCTCTGAAGTAGAAAATTGTTCCTCTGGAAAGAGTCAGGGGTTCGGTGCAAATCTGGAAAGCCACACAACTTGATACATGGGAACTTACTCTCTGAAGCAGTGAGCTGCAGATACAAGCCATGTATTGCTGATAAGTGTTGCACCGCAGCGATGGATATTATTGTACTGCAAACTGGCTTGCCACGGCCAGTCCCCCGTCTCTGCAGAAGACAATCCGCCAACTATTCGCAACGACGATGATTTTGCCATTGACTTGACTGATCTATTCTGACGTAACCCACAGACTGTCAAAAAGGAGAAAGAGTGTATTAGTTACGCTCCTGTTTAGTAAATATGCTTGCCAATGGCTGCAGAAAACACATGTAAAATTACACACCACCTCGGCTGTCTAACAGTATTAACGTCAACAAGAAACATACATTCCACCGGCCCCCCAGATCAGAGACCCTCACGCACGACCCATTCTGTTAGAAGCCTGAATTAACAACTGACTATTATGGAAAGCCATGATGGTCAACCATTCAGGCTTAGCTATGTGAGCAGCCCAAATCAAGAATCAAAACCCTTCACCACACAGCCAGGACAATTCCCAAATACAGGGATTGCCAACTTTAATGTCACAGATAATTTGTCATTAGGATAAAACATGAACAAGGCAAAGTCTAAGGTGGGAATGATCCAAGCCATGGACTTTTACCATGCATGCACGCAGATTACATCAGCAAGGTGTCACCTGGAAACAGGCAACTGCGCCTTGCACAAATGGCAGTCTGCAAGTGGACCTGGAGAGACACTTCAGGCAAAGAGCATCACACGAATCCAAGCTGGAAATGACAAAGGCATGGATACCTCCATCACAGTGTGCATCCATGACGAAAAGTATTATCCTCCAAACCCAGAGAGAAATGAAAATATCCATGGTTTCAGACACTAAACTCAGGATATTCAGGAGCAGCTGAAGCTCCCCAGAAGCTTTAGAAACTTCCTCAATGAACAGAGCTGCTTCAGCTGTCTTCTCCCATCCAAACACCATCAAATCCATCTTACCTGGACCAAGACTCACTAGTTTTCTTCCAGGCCCCGATTTCAGCTAGACAATAGGAAAGTTGACAGACAGGACTATCCCAATCCATTGAGAAAGAGACAGAGCTAAGAATTATTTGCATAGTGACAACACAATCCAAACCATCGCACTGCCTGTCTCCTCCAGACAGTGACCCAGAGGGGGACAAAGCAGAAATCGGTAATACATCACTGAAGAGCTGCCAGCTCCAGGGCGCTTGAAGTCCTCAGAAGCGAAACACTGGAGCCACGCAGAGTGTAACCTCTGCCCCTTCCTGCTAGGATCTGCACAAGGTTATGTTAACAGTATCTTATAGTCAAAAGTAGCAGCAATAATGCAGTAGATTGAAAGCTGTTCATAAATTTAAAAACAAAAACAAAAAAAACCCAACCCAAACCAAATCAAAAATATTGAGAAGCTCATGTGCTCAGTGTAGAGTCTGCCCTGTTCTGAGGTTTAAAACCACAATGAAGGACACCAGTGAAACCTCAACCTACTTGTCCAAAACTTTCCGTGTGAAAGGAAAACTGGAGAACATACCAGAATTGGTAAGACTGTCAGCACTAGCATGTTTCGCTCCTGAAAGCTATTGGCAATCCTCAATTACTGTTCGTAAAACTGCACAATCCTATCAACCACTCGAGCAGTCAGTGTTCAAAACACAGGAAATCTCACAGTTCCCTCAGTGCTCCAGAACACCAGCACCTAAAGCTGACCCAAAGAGTGATGTTATTTAATATTCAATTACTTGACAGCCTGCTGCTAAGGAATGAGCAAAACTTCCCAGAGTTAAAAGAAAACAAATTTGTAAGCAAAGATGGCTTTTTATGGCTATTAAATCTCCAAACAAGCTGACTTCCTTCTCTGGAAGCTTAAAAACATCTCTAAAACAAACTACCTCAACTTAACCCCTAAAGCGGTACCTTAAGAAAACCAGTCATATTGCCTTATATTTCTATAAGGAACTATTTTGTGCTACTAGCCATTCCAAAATCCAGAATATTTTCATTATAATCACAGGCTGATGTAACTTCTATACATTTCCTTGTGATCCTTTCTTCCTTCCAATGAACACTAAAGAAAATTACATACTCCCAATTTCTGAGAGCACACAGAAAGCCATTATTCCAAACTCTTCTGCCATTATTCCAAACTCTTCTGCATGTGCCCAGTATTACTGGCTTTTTGGGCACTTCTCACTCGCGGGCTGTGTTGGAGGTCTCTGCTAGGCTGCCATCCTTAAAGCACCAATTGAACAACAGCTGGTACGCATTCAGATGTAAAACTCATCACTTAATGTGTGTATAGGAAAATAAAGGTAGCAAGGTGGAGATGAATTGTTATGCTACAGCATCCAAGACAAGCACATATGAAGCAGACTCTGCAGTCGCTGCTCCAAGGTGCAGTTCTAATACTTTCCATCAAGGAGACAGAGGACAGGTTGTCGGCCCTATGCGGGCAGGATTATACTTGACGAAGTATTCTATTTAAGTACGTGTTTTAATCTATTTATAATAACAGATTGCTTCTAACTATAATCTGCTCAAATATAAAATGCATTCAAATCTGTGATAAGGACTCTCCTGCCTGTAGCACGTTATAGTACACCTTTCAGCTAGCTGCTGTGCTTGACAGTAAAGCAGTCTACCAGCCCAAGCAATTAAGTTCCTATATTTATTGGAAGTCTTCGTCGCTCACTGAATTTTACTGTGAACACCTAGGAGCCTGAAATGGCTCAGCTTTCAGGTAGAAACATGGCTTAGCCTCTGCGTGTCCAAATACACTATTAAGCAAACACAGTGTAAAAGCTCCCAACAGCAACTGGATTGGGCTAGTAAATAAACAAGTGTCCTGAACATTACAGTGCTCAGCCCTCACTGGCTAAGTCAGTCCTCTGCTTCCTAGATGGCAGGGTTGGCATTTAAGATGCACCCTCCAGCTCCCACACCAGCACTGCTGGAGGCAAAAGCATGCACCATAGGCCCTTACGCAGCAGGACCTGCGCGCCTCCTCTCTGACCAACGCTGGAGATTTCTGTAGAGCCCTCAGCACTTGCTCTTTTCTCATTGTTTGTTCTTTTCTCACCAAATGGCTGATATATTTTTAAAAGAAGGAACATCTCACTGCAAAAAGAAATGACCAAGGAACCCAGCAGTGGGTGTAGACTAGAAGGTATTTTCACCCATCTCCACTATTTTCAAGCCAGTCTTCCTAAGTATCCCAGAAGACACTAATAAAAGAGGCTTCCTCGTATCTGAGCAGAATTTCTAAATGCACAGCTCTTCTGTGTGAAGTACAAGGTCACACTCATTAGTCAGGAGGATGAGAAAAGGCTTTTAAGGGCCAGGAAAAGTGCTCAGAGACTATTAACGCTAATTAAAACAACCGGAGATTTCCCAGGCTTAAAAAGCCCTCACTTACTGTCATTGAAGAGGGCTTCTGCTCTTTTCATCTCCATATCTGAAACAAAGAAACAGTAAGGGTAAGGCCAGGACAGCACAGACACGGTTTCTCATTGGCATGGTCATCCCACGTGACAGCTATTTGGGCACAGGGCACCACAGGAGATAAGGCTGAGGGGAGCTGCTAAAGAAACGAGTGTAGCTCGTATGTGGTCACGTTCTTGCGCTGGCTATTGCACTCCTCTCCACAGTGCTGCTTGCTGTTCTCCAGCCAGCCAGTGTCCTCGGAGGACCAGGCACAGGGTCTTCCCCGTCCTGCTGGACCCAGATGTTTCTGGAGGGGAGTACAAACAAAACAAGTCCTGTATTACTCAAGATCCACAAATTTGTTGGGGAGAGATTTTTACAGTGGAAAGTTTTGAAGTTCCTTTTTTTGTAAAAAAACAACTGGCCGCATTTTACACCAGCGTGAGGGCCAGGGGAGATCTGGCACTCACACTGTGCCCTCTTCGAGATCAGAAGGCACTGACTTCACTGCAGCAATGCCCGCTTACAATAGCAGGGGCTCACTCTCTTTTCTCCTGTCTTATTGAACAGCAGGGTGTCTGGTACACTATTAATACTAAAAGAGATAGTTAATAGCAATTTATTACAAGGCACAGAAGGTCCTAGCAATATATTCCCTCCTTTAATATACATGTTGTACATTTATGGACAGTACAGTATGCTCATGTTGACAGTAACAAGCATTGGCTCAAGGTATAAGTCTAGTCCCATTCTTCTAGAATGCTATTTTTACAAGAGCTACCATTTTAGTTGCCAGCAGTAAAAGCAAATGTAAAAAATAAAAATAAATCACACTTTTAATACAATTTTTAAATTATACAGCGCCTCTTGTATAACATTCACAACTTCACATTTTGCAGCTGGACACCCTATCTCAGCAGATCCCTGCCCTTATCCACTCACTTCATTCCTCTTTTCTCTTTGTAGCTACACAGAATAATACCCTAATTTTGATCCAAAACCACACCAAGCCAGGAGGAGTCTCTTTTGAATGCAAAGAGCTCTGGCTCATACTTGTCACCTATTGTGCTTGTATCACTTCTGTTTCGCGTGTGGGCTTGACACTCCTGGTATGCAGGGTGAACTGATGTTTGGAATCCCCCATTACTAGACCTGTACTCATTCATTTCTTAATATGACATTAGGCAGAATATGATAGAAAAAGGAAACAAACAGAACTCCAGCGCATGTACAATTGACTGCAGGGAATGTTACAGAGCAAAGGCAGTGCTAGGGCTGCCATATGTGCATGCGGCCGCTGCTTTATTTTATAAGAATGGGAGATGAGTTGTTATTAGACGTTTATATATCAACACAATCTTATTCACTATAAACAGGAACTGTTCACATAATAAAGACAAGTAAGTTTTACTGGTGGGCAACGACAACTTGCAAGGTCCCCTTCCAGTAAAAATGCTCACTTGTACTTTCTCAGTTCCTGTGAAAGGAGGAAAACCCTGCATTGGGTTTGTGTGGCCGGGTTTGGGGGAGTGGGAGGGCTACAAGGGGTGGCTTCTGTGAGAAGCTTCCCCCATGTCTGGCAGAGCCAATGTCAGTTGGCTCCAAGATGGACTTGCCGCTGGCCAAGGCTGAGCCCATCAGGGATCATGGTAGCACCTCTGTGATAACATATTTAAGAAGCAGGAAAAAACCACTTTTGTTCAGTGTTGTGATGATCTTGTTTTGATTTTGTTGTGGGGAATTCTTTTTTGTTGATGTGAGTGAAGTTTGTGAAGATTGTGTGATGAATGTGGATTTTAAGATAATTCTTAAATATGTGATTCACAGAGGCAAGGGGTGGAATGTACAGCTAATTCTGCATTTCAGGAATGTAAGATTTAATCCTGTGAATTTCCATGGATTATATGGTTGGTTGTTGCCAAAATCCCTTACATCAAAACGTAATAATACCAGACAGTACAAGCTAGGCCAGCAGAGGAATTCAGCAGTGATGTAAACATTACTGTTTGGTCAGTTACAAAGGAAGGGGAAAAAAATGGGTGCTGAGCTGTGCTAAGGATTTGTCTACTTCACCTATGTATACTGGCAAGAAGTGCTTTGAAAAATCTGGCCCTACCTGTTTATTTCAACTACGATAAGTATCCAATGTTTTCCTAGAAATTCATACAACCTTCAGAACTAGTTCATCATTTGGGTCACGCTAGCATTTTATAGCTGGAAACTGGTAAGAAACCAACAAATGTAATCAACAATGAAAGAGCACCTTTTGCCTTCAAGTGCAATATTGATAATAATGTTTTTTTAGCTCTTCTCTGGGTGGAGAGACATTTACCTCATAATGCCTAATTATAAAGCCTGCAGTCAATTATTAACATTTACATTATGTTGCAAAGCTCATCGAGAAGACAAAAGGAGCAACCAGCTTGTTCAAGCGCAGTGCCGGAAGCAATTCAATTGGCATGTTGTCACTGCACCGAGTTTTGCTGTGAGTCACACGGCTGCTCTGCAAGGCACCTGTCTGTATCTCTGTTTGCCTTTTTACGAGGCACGTAGAAAAAAGTACAAGCCCCACATGGGCAAAATTTTACCCATTGCTTCCAGTTGGACGGCTTGTGTGTAATTGGAGAAAGAGGTCTTCCACACACAAGCTGCAGGTCTTAAACAGCATGTCTGTACAGCTTTGAATTTTAGCATATTTTATAATATATCACAGCTATGTAGCCAATGTATTCTCCCACCCACCGCCGAAGGAGAAAGGCCAGCGACACCTGTCAATAATTTCAATGCTGTATTCACCAGGGGAGGGGCACTGCTTTGCTTTAGAGATCTGCCAGATAACAGCGCCCTCACCATGTATCCCACACTGGGAGCTGGAACGCAAGTCCTAAAGAAAACACCACAGCAAATGGAGAAAACCTCGACCGGGAGTTTTTAAGAGGTGAAAACAGGTCTGTTTGGCAGCAGACCCAGGAACCCATCGTGCAGATCAGGACAGGTAAAATTAAGGGCACAATACCCAAGACTCAAAACCAAGATCCCAAACCCAGAGCACACGTATGTGTTTGGAAACTTGAAATGACTGACACTATTTTCAGTTAAGTCGAGCCCACAGTTGATGCCATCAAAAGCAGGGAGCACTTTGGGTTACACGATACTGCTGAAAATCAGGCTGCATACTGGCTTACCTCGTTAGGGGCTTGCCATCATTTATTACTAGCTTGACATTTTTGGCCTGGTCAACAGCATAGCTGTTTGCATTGTGCCAGCCAACATGTTGCAAGCCCTTGCCTTGAAGCAATCACTTGTAAGGCACGAGAGACAATTTCGCTGCCCTGCTCATTTACTAGTTGCCCTAGTTGCCCTAGTTGCACTACCAAGAAAAAGCATCAATTAGTAACAATTAAAGTGTCATATCTTGTCCCAACCACATACAGCTGCAAAAATAGTTGTTTGTGCCACATTTAGGAAAACAGTGTTCAGGCTTCCACTGTAAACAAGAACAAGTTCAACTTGAACATGCATTGCCTACCTGTAAAATGGAACTTGCCATTTAATTAAAGCCTGCCTAACTTAAAAGAGAAAACTAATGTTTAAATTAAAAAAACAGCAATCTATTGAAACGCAGCTTAGGGATTCCATCTTTCAGAAGAGGGCTCTGTTCCTCAACTGGACAAGCAATTTTGTTAATACAGTTATTTTGCCTATTTAGTAAACGGAATAACTTTAAAACAGACTTGAAGTATTGGTCTTAATTTCCAACTAATGAGAATCGTGACTTGCAGTTACTATTTCATACTACTAACTTACTAGTAAATAACCTCTTTTTACTCCTCAAGATATTTGCTTGAGCAAACATGGAAAGAAAAGGGGAGTAAGCAAGCGCAAGAAAGCATCTTTACTTTGGCAATTGTTTATATGCAATAGCCAGTTAAGGCCAGGATTTCTAAGGGAGTTCAGTGCCCAAAGCCCCCGGATCTATTTGGCAACCATCTAAACATTTGCAGTTTCATAGTTAACTGCAGACTGAATGACCTCTGAGGGATTCAGAGATTCCTACAGAAAAATGTGCTGGCTTTGCACGTCTCTAAATAATATCAGTGTCACTGCATCAGAGGAATTAATCTTGTGTCCACTGCCTCATTTCAGTTCAGCCACAGAGACCAGTGCTTATATTAGAAGGAACATAACAGGCAGAACTCTCAGTGACACAATGGATCAGACATTATATTGAAGTAGTTCAAGCAAGGCAAGCAAATGCATTACTAGGGGATATCATGCATTTTCAGCGTGGAAAGGACCAGAGATGGCTGCAAACCTAAAGATTAGAAATCTGTTTTAAAAACCTGATACAGCTTTACCCAATTACTTATTTTTTTCACAGATGTTGATTCCCAAAAGAAACTTGATTTTCTTTAATGGTTTACAGCCGTGATTTTCTATATATCATAATAACTGTTAGCTTCAAAGGCAAACTTCATGTTTCATCCTCTAGTATATCAAGTTCCCACATCTTGCTTGTGTAAGTTGTTTTTTCACACAGAGAAGGCTAGGTAGAGATTATCTTAAATGGGGTATGAAGGGAGGAGAGGACTGTAAACATTAAAAATATTAAGAAAAAGTACATGCTGCAGTACTAGCAACACATTCTTGGACATGCATTTGAAGCACAGCTTTGTGAATTGTACCAGGGAGCAGAAGAAGCATTTTCCCCACTGTCCTTTGTCACATTTTAATAACAGCTTCCTCGAAAAGAGAGAGAATCACAAAATTTTCAGCTGCATCAGTATCAGGGATCTCACCTAGTTCAGTGTTTTTTAGAGTAACAACAGGGCAGGCAGGCAAAAAAAGAGTCTCTGGCACGTTTCAGTAGATTACCAAACTGGGCAGCTGAGAGGAATGTCACAGAGTGCATTTGTCCTGCAGTGCAGGCAGAGGTGAAGATAATAGCTCTACTTTAATACTCTTTAATTACGTTAAAGACCGTAAAGGCCTGAGATACTGGGGTGAAATGGGAATGAGAGCAGTGAGCAGCAGATTCAGTCACGTTTCAAAAACTGTACCCAAAAGGAAATGCAGGAATTTCCTGGAAGATGGCAAAACATGAGCTTTGGGCTCAGCAGGAAGGTCACGCTCTTGTATGGTGACATAGTGCGCATAACCTGAAACGTCTTCACACTAACCTTACGATATTCTCACCGCTCTCTCAACAGGAATTACCTCCCTAGAGTTATGCACCCTTGTAGAAGTAGCAAAACATGGCTTAGATACAGGTGATGCAATTCTCATTCCTCCAACAGGGGAGAGTAACCTGGTAGAGACAAGACAAAGGCTTTGTACCTCTAATTGTCCCTGTCACCGAGTCCTTCCCTCCCTACTTCTGTCCAGTGGACCTGTCCTCACATCCATGACTTCTCCCCCCCTCCCCCCACCCCACCATTAGCCACATCTTAATTTTGTCCATGAGGACAGACAGAGGTCCACACCTCACAGCATACTTATAACAACTCCATGTGGGCATCCTGCGGCCCGAGGAGGGATCTACATGAGGAACTATGTACCAGTTCTGTAGCGTGTATCCAGGCCAATGCATTTTTTAGCATTATTTTTTTTCCTGGCCTACACTCACACCCCAGCTGCAATTAAGGTCTCACTACAGTGAGGACAGCCCAAATCACTTGCAACCTCTGCAGGCAACGCAGAGAAAGGGAAAAACAAGAATTGGGTGAGGAAATGAATTAAATCAACTTATCTGGGTCATCTAAGAAGTCAGGCCAGGATGATTTCCTGCTTAATTCCTTCATCACAAGTATTTCCTTGCAAAATATTCATTTTAAAATACATTTCAGTCTCTTCCATTTCAGCCAGCCTCTCTAGACTGTTGCAAACATTGAAATGCACCACCTTGTGCCAAACTAATGGCATCCAAGGAGGGGAATCTCAGATCTCCACTGTGTTTCCCAATGTACAGGTGCATGTCCTGTTCCACTCCCCCAAGCTGCTGTTGTGGCTAGTAAAGTACAAAACCCCATACTGCTACATACTTCGTTTGAGATTAAACATTCCTCAGTAACGAAGGTCAGACATTCATCTGCATGTCTCCCAAAGAAGACTTGATAAAGAAGTGAGAATCTGTCTCCTAGGTTCTGTACTTTGTATTTGTAAGGAGCTTTAGCAAGCCTCAGATGCCAGATAAATAGAAACAATAACAGTTGACTTGTTGATCAAAACCAATTCATGACTCATTGTTCATGGCCAAAACCCTTGGCTGTGCAACAGGCGGGAATACTTCCTACTCATTTTGAACAGTGCCAGTGATCTTGCAACTAGTTTCTTTCTGACATCAGAAGTACATTCCCAAAAATACTTTCTGGGAGACTTCCAACCTACCTGACAAAGGCAAATAGTCTGGCAAGCTACTCTACACTTTGCTTAATAGGGATCTAAGCTGTGAGGTGATTCTATTTCTAACCAAGAAACCCCGGAGAAAAAAAAACAACAAACAGCTTTGTAGGAGATCTCTTTGGTGCCACAACTATACAGAGGACAAACTGCAACACCTTTTTCTTTCAGAGCTAGTGGAAGAGCAAGTCCTAATGTCGGTGTTTCCAAGTCACCGACTTCGATATCTGATTTTGCTGGCCCTTGCACTGCTGTTCAGGCAGGGCTTAGTTGGCTTGATTCTCCACTGTAAAATATTTGGGCTTCCAGTGGGATTTGCACACAAGTGCAGAGATCTCTATTGCCTCCCATTTTTTATCAAAGCTACAGTGGATGTCTGGAGATACCGCTGTCCTTGACCAAGGGACTATGAAGTCTAGCTAAATAAGAAAGAAGGAACTTCAGTAATAACACATTTGAAGATACTCCGATACCAAGGCATTTTTTGCAGCTCTGTATAAAGAACATCTACTGTTTAGTGATGTTACAAAACAGAGACAATACTGTTTTCAGTTTCGCATACGTGTTATTTTTTCACATCTGTATGATCAAGCTTCTCTCTCTCTCTGAAAAAAAACTGAACTAATAAAACTTTGTCAGTTTAGATTTTATCCCATCTTTATTCCCAGTCCTTGGGAATGAAAAGGCAAAGCAAGTTCTACCACTGGGCTGGCAGACTACTTAGTGTTGTGCTGCTGCCCTGAACTGCAGCTGAAGATCCCAAGTGTTGCCTTCAGTTTGCAGGAGTCTGTTGGAGCTGATCCCCAAAGCAAATACTCCTGAGTGAAATGCAAGCTGGGACATGGTGTGAACAACAGATGATTAGATCCTGGGAGGAAGACTTAAGTAGGTTCTCCTTATCAGACCCTCCTCGCATGCAATGTAAGTGCTTGACCTGGATTTGTTCAACTAGTTAGCTATGCTAAACTAAACTATATATTTTGGCCCCCATATTAGAATCTTCTGATAAAGTGATTACAATGAACAGGTTAATGATTTTTTACAAACTATTATGAAAATGTTCTGAGATTGCCTCAACATAAACAAGGATCACGGTTGGCAAAACCATCAAAGCTGCAATGAAGCAAAATTTTGAAAGGTGCTGCAGAGCACGGAAAAAATCTAGTGCTTCTTAGCTTTACTTGGTTTAAATACTAATGTTGGACAGGATATTTCAGGAGGGAAGAGAGAAATGGGAAATGCAAAACCTAGATCCTAGGATCCTGGAAGTCCAGGATCTGTTGAAAATTGTCACTTCTCCTAGGTGTGAGGAAGAAAACGAGCTTTATAAATTGAGACCTGCTTCTCCTCTAAAAGCACAGGAGTGCTCGGTTCTATACTCTTCACAGGAGTCAACTTGGTTTTCTTAAACAGCAGCACAACAGGAGGTTTCCTAAGCCTCATAGCACTGCCAAAATCCTATTAGCAAAGAAAGATCCAAATGGAATCTTTTATTGTTGTCTCCTAGAAATGGCAAGGCATTGTTTATGTTCCTTTATGTCACGTGTAATGGTTGCACAATGCTAGTCCTGTAGTGAGTAGTAGACCTACGTAGCCAGTGTTTTATGGTTAGGCTGGGAGAGCCAAGAAAAGCAACACGAAGTTTATCATACAACTTTATCAAAGCAATGCAGAGATGCCATCTTTTACTGAGACAACATATTTAATGAAAACATTGTGATTCAATTATATTAGCTAATTTTTTTAACTAGCAACTACTGCATTATTGTAACAGCCCTGGTGCAGTTCAAAGTCAACTAAAACAGAATTTTGAGTCACTTCCCACATTTACCAGACTGAATAAAAGCAGCTAATCAGATAACTCGATGAGAAGATCACAGTCCTTTTCTAACAAGCATTTTTGCACTCCTTCCAATTTTATCCTTTATGTAAGGCACCAAATTAAACTGAAGCTCAAAATTCACTAAATCATGACCTGACTGACTTTAAAAAACAAAAAACAAAAAAAAAAACAAAAAACCCCAAGCCCATCTCTAGTTGATGCCCACACACTTTTTTTTCCTATCTGGGAGAAACTACATGTGCACTTTGCTGAACAGGAACTACTGGCCTATAAACAACACCGCAAAGAAATGGTGATTCTCTGCCCAAAGAATGTCAGCTGTCATCTTGAGCCATTCCAATAGGGAAGACTGGTAGTCCCATCAAGAAATGATGGGTGTGTGACAGATCATTTGAGTTTCACTGCATTGCCACAATGCAATGTGCCCAGTTCAAGCACCAAGAGGCAGAATATGATGTTGCTCCTGGTCTTTTCTGAGTGTGAGGAAGGCTGGATCCATCCAGCATGGAATCTGGCTTCTTGTTCTTTCAACACAGCCGTCTGGCCTATGCAGATCTCCGCTGGTTTAAGTAGCCTCATGTGGAAAAGCAAGCAGCAAGTACCCACCCATGTGCTGTACGGTCACCCTTGTGCTAGGAGTAAGCAGAAGGTCTGCAAAAACAAATGGAGCTAGTATCTGTCCCTTCCTTTCAACTAGCAACTCATTCTTGAAACGTCTGACACCCAGAAAAAATGCTGACTATATATAACTGAAGCCAAGTCAGATTCTAAGCCTGAACAAGAATTCTCTAACAGATCAGAAATGTAGAAGAGGAGGGAAACCTGCCTTTCAGTGTCTGTTTGGTAATTCACTAAATCAAAAAGATAGTGCTGTTAATTTTCATATCCTGCAAATGCAGGCCTGCTTTGCAAAGAAGTGGCTAGATCCCCAGCTGAGAAGTCATACAGATAAGAACATTTTCCTTTTCTTTCCCTTTCCCCTGGGGAATTTGCAAAGATTTTGATCCTCCCACCAAATATATTTTTTTCAGTGCAGTGGCTGTTTCCCCACTGTCATCCAAGCATAATTTCTGCATTTTCAGGCTCCTGAGAGAAGCAAAGACCTGGGGAGCACATTTGTGTTGCTGTGTACAGAAGCACTGTGGTAAGGCTCCTACTTTTTACTCTGATAGTAGCATAAGGCTGGTACTGCAGTTTGGAGGGAGGCTAAGGCTGTACTGTGAGGCCATAAAGCAACTGCTCCTGTTTATCCACATTTAAGACATATTTAAAAGACTTAGGTGGGGTTTATATATATCCACTGATTTTGTTCTAACTTAATAAGCAGGAAAGACTGTCATTCAGACTCAGTAACAGCCATCATCAGAAGGGAAAAATCAAGTCTCATCAATCAGAAAAGGGCAAGAACTATGTTTAAGAGAGATGTAATATACTTACTTGAGATGGTAGAAGATCTGACATTTATTCGCAGGGGCCCTGTGTATTTTTTCAGGCCCCTCCGTAAGATCCTTTCAACTCTTTCTCGCAATGTTTCTCTAGAATCCGTGGAGGAGAACCAGAATGTGAGCAAAGCCTCTGCCATCACACCATCAGCATCTGGGCTACAAACCAAGGAAACACAATCCGGTTACCTTCAGCTCATTTCTGCATTTCTTAGTTTTTTCTTCGCTCCTCTAGCAATGGCAATGTAACATAAAGGATTAGATACATTTTTGACAATTTTGTGCATTTTTGAGAGAAGGAATTGCCAAAAGACATCCAAGCAAATGCTGAATGTTCAAACGCATCTTAGGCTAGAAGAAGGCGTGATGCTTTCTGTGAACAAATGGCCAGACCAATGTTATAATGGAGTCTAAAAAGCAGTCACTGACTACATGCTTGGGACACAAGAGCAGGAGGGAATGAACTGATTTGATTGCAATGAAAAGCTGGATACACAGCACTTCAGAAACATCGGGTAGATGGTTAATGGTATCTAGACAGACCTTTCCAGGGCCCTACACATACACAGGATAAAAATTTCTAATCATCGTGAAAAAGGTACTTGGAGCAAAGGGGAGAGGCCACACAACCCAATTCCATCACTGCAACCTCTTGTGAGAATGTGGCTAATAACCTCACGTTATGCAACAATGAATGAAACTCAGCAGCATATCTGCAATCTACTTATCACAGTCCCGGAGATGGACCACAAAAGGGGTCTTTAACATCTCACTGAAAAGTACAAGCGGCACCCACACGGGGACACACAATTCCACAGTTTTGATGTAAGATCAGAGGAAAGAAAAGGAAGAAAAATCTTCTAACAGACTGAATTCACTTGGTAGTAGTATTCATTTTTCCTTAAAGCATCAGATACTGCAAGAGATGGAATTGTAGACTATAAACACGAATGTGTCTAATCTGGCATAGTAAATCTTGCTCTGTGCTTGCAGATGGCTTATCCTTGGTCATTACACAGGGAAGATAAGAGTGTGCACTGAGAACCTTCTCTCCTGTGCCCCCTCCTACCTGAGCCAAGAAGCAATGACACAATCCACAACAGGTGGAATCACAGTTACTTCATACAGGGGGCAAGCTAACAGCAGTTTGCTCTGTCTTAAGCATCACTCAGATAGGAAAGGAAAAGATCTTCTAGTTATATCTCACTATCTTGGAAATCTGTAATTATATAGAGGAAAAATAAGAAAATTAAAAATAGAAGGCAAGTAGCTTATACAGAAATCATGCAATCAGGCTATGATCTTTGAAAGGAACGTGCACCAAAATGAAACAGACATGTTGCCAGTGAAGGGCAAATAAAAGGCCATGTGTTATGAGCGCACCGAGGCACACTGAGTGTTTCGTAGCTGAAGCAGAAACACATGTTCCGTGCCTCAAGGATCTCATAATTGAGACTGAGTAGCTATTCATGAACTTTCCAACAGGCTGTTTTTTCCCTTTGTGCCAACTTCAGCGTGATTGCCACTCCGTTTATTTTCCAGATATTATCTGATCCAACTGTGGGTGTTGCTGTGCATTTCTCAGGTGTTCCCTCACCTCTCCCCCCACTCCTCTTCCTGTGCTGTGCCACACTGGAATTACTGTATCAACTCTTGCAAGCACACCACACCTCTCGAAACCCTCGGGTAAGTACAGCCCGCCTTGAATCACTCACTATATAGCAAAGGTCCGGAGCCAAAGACACATAGCCAGGATTTGTTTTGTCTTTCTCAGTGAGCAGTGGGCATTATTACTAATGCATTGTTTATACTGGACCAAAAATATGCACAGCACTTTCCAAGCAAATTCACAACAATGACCTTGCTTAAAAGAGCTTGCAGTCTGAGCACTTAAAGAGGCACAAAGGTTGTACATTCGAAAAAGCAAACAAGCTTTGGCGCATAGAGGTCTTGCATCCAGCACAGCAAACACCTCAGTTTATCCTTGGGAACAGGAACTAATGAAAAATATTACTTCTTCCTACAGATTGGCCTCTCAGATCCTCAAGTGACCTTGTCTACACTTGTAACACTCTAGTCAGTATCGAAAAATATTCCTAAAGCTACAACCAAATAATGACTTTTGTGATTTGCCTAACCCTTAGGGGTTAAGCTAAGGTAGAGCAGGAGGCAGGATTTCACAAACTGTAGAACAAGAAGAAATACATTCAGAAGAATAAGATCTTGAGGCTGCTCTCATTAGTCTTGCAGCTTTAGCGTGTGATTTTTAAGACATTCAAGATTTACTTGCAAAGCAATGGGCACTGTCACTCAGGAACAAGACCTAAGTATTACAATAGACAGTTCTGTAAAAAGGTCATTTTCAGCACTCAACAGCGGTCAAAAAAATCAAAACAAACATTAGGTATTATTGCCAAACAGACAGAGAATAAAAGAGAAAAAAACCCCATTGTTCAATGATAATCCCAACCACAGGTCTGACCTTTTCATCTCTAAAAGCAGGGTCAGTAGACCTGAAAGAGATACAGAGTAGGGTGACCAGGTGACAAGGAACAGTTCCTGCAAAAAATGGCTGAGCAGGCTGAGACTTTCAACTGAAAAAAAGAGTAGAGTTCATGTGGTACAGGAGAGAAAAGGGATATGATGGGAGTGTCCGATACCGCTAATTGCATGGTGAGAAGGGATAGAGATCAACTTTTCATCACCTCTTCCAGCACAAGAACTAGGGGCCACTGAGTGATCCAAAGAAGGTGGCTCTTCACAAGTAACTCCTTACTAAAGGATTGAGGTGCAGGAATTTCAAGAGTCCAGGGGAGACTGGACAAGTCTTTGGAAAATAACTCCTCAGGGGCTGCTAAACAAACCACAACCACTTCAGGAAATACCAAGTGGTAAATAGCTGGAGGTAGGGAGCTTACCAAGAAGCAGTTATCATACGTCTGTTGTGCTGCAACTGTTCCTTAGGCACCTACTTATGCCTGTTCTTAGAGACACAACAGTGACAAGTGGGACCTTCTGAACCAGCACAGCCATGCTTGATTTCTACTTGACAAGCCCAGCACAGTAGCAATACTAGAAGTAAAATGACATCTGCATTATAGTGAAGGAAATAGTTTTGAAAATGCTCTTCATTTTTAGATAGTTTGAGTTATATCTGCTTTATTAGCTAAAGCTTGCTCAAGATCTGAATACAAACTTGTATGGAATTTGGACTGACTTGAAGCTTTATCTTCTGCATCAAGATCCAAAGGAGGGCATGGCTCAGAGTAAGATTATGCTCAATTGGGGATTATGTATTTACATAAAATACACTTTACTGAATTAGATCAAATGGCTGTCTAGATGGGCTTGGTGTACATTTCATTTTTTCTCAGCTATGTGCATTTATTATAATCTCACATACCTCACTCTGATTAAGCGTGAACGGATGTATTTTTTCCTTAAAATGGAATTGTTAAATGTCTTGTCGATCTGTTGAAAAAAGAAAAAAATAAGATAACAAGAAAAAAAAGGAGGAAAATGGACATATTGCTGGAAGGAGCATTCAGAAAATAGCATTCAGTTACAAACTCACAGATTACAGAGCCAAGAAACGTAATCCAGCCCAGCCTCTAGATAACATTCGCCACAGACTTTTCCTAACCATTTCCCATTTGGCCTAAGGCACATCATGAAAAGTTAACTCATTTTACTAAATATCCTATGACCACATCAGTGTGCCACTATAGTGCTGTCCCGTCCGCTCCCAGGCATAATGAGGGATATTTATAAACATCCTTGAAACACACTGCTGCAGTTTCCCAAAGCGCAGCCTCCTAAAGGTGGCCTACAGAAAGGATATAGCATGCTGTGCTCTGCACTGCACTGAGCCTCTCTTGTAAGGGTACTTTCTGATACAGCACTTATCCTTGGTCCTATGGAAATCTATAGCAACACTACCAGTGATCTGAAATTATACCCCTTAAACACCCTTGTGATATGCCACATGCAAGGGGACTTGTCAAGCAATTCTCATCAGAAATCGGAAATCTAGGACTCATAAGAAATCAATCCCTAAATGACACATCTTTGCTGGTGCCTGCTTAACCACATCCTGCTTTAGGCTGAACGTTGTCTCAGGATTGCGTGATCAGTCTGAGACACCGCAGTGTGATATAACATGGCATGAAATTCTGCCAGGAATGGCTCAGGATCACTGAAGTATTGAGAAACACCGGAGTGACTAGTGAGTTATGCAGTTCCTTCTATCAGCAAGACCAATAAATTGAACGTATCCTGTAAACATCACATGCATTACAGGAAAAACTACATAGAAATGCTTCACATAATCATGCAAGTTGCCTTTTTTGTAGTTTCTAGCCCATAAAGGCTGTCTGATTTAGCCAAGTCTCCAGATTTTCTGTCTTCCAAAGGAAAGAAAAAAAAGTAATGTTTCTCGAACTTCTTGTGTGTTGAAATCTGTGAGATACAGAAACAAGCATACAAGCATGAAATCTGGGGTGATTCCTCCCAAAGAACACGAAGCCCCTCTTTCCAGCCTTGCCTATCATAAGATGAAGCCTCATGCCATTACACAGCGATACTGAAGCAGAGTAATTTCAAATGAAATCTGCCCATTTTATTTTATTTTAATGTGATTTTAAACATACATTAGTAAGGAAAAAAATAAAGGTTTTTAATGATCAGGCACTAATCTGATATTTTATCTTGCTGTTACTGGCAGTTATCTGGAATTACTTAGGTATTTGGAACAGACAAAATTCTATGGAAAAAATATATCATCTGACAAGCTACTGTATATATGCAGAATGCACTTTATCCTGTCAGTTAGCAGATCGCCAGCTGCTACCCCTGCATTTTATGAGGCATACAGTTAGAAATCAAGAATGAAGTGTTTCATTTCCTATAACTCTGCAGGCTGTGCCCCCCCGCCCCTTGGTTATTGGAAGTATTTGCCCTCAGACAAAAAGCTTTTTGGGTTTGGGGTTTTTTTTAATGATAACATTTCCCTATCATTTCTGTCGCAGTGTTAACTACTTCACTGATGATTGTGCAAGCAGAAGCATATAGTTAAGCAGCACTGCCAGCTTTGTGGCACACAGTGCCATGTGTTGTCTTTGGCTGCACTGCCTTTGAGAACTTCTGAGATCTCTGGGACAGGGACTTCTTTGCAGAGTGCTTTGCAAACAAAAGACAGCCTTGAGCTGAGCTGGGGTACACCTCAAGTTTCTACATTGCTAAGAAGTAAAGCAAAAGAAGGCTGACTTTAAGCTTGGGACTAAAGAGGGCAAGAATTCACAATCCCTCACGAGGCAGAATTAAGTCAATATGACATTCCTGAATCCTTTCTCTCCTCCTGGCAACTGTGTTTTCAAGCTATCTGTAATGTCTCACCTCAGAGATTAAAAGTGGTTTTGCTACACTTTCCACCTGCATTTCTGCAGCAGATACAGGGATCCTTACCTCTGTCACCCATTCTCTCGTGTATTTTTGCTACAGCCTGCACAGCTTATGTGATTGTATTTTTGGATTCCCGTCATGTTTAGCTTTCTTAGGCAAAAGCAACTAGAACTTTGTCCAGTAACTAGGTGAGACTGCCTGGGACAAACATCTACACACATTTTAAGCATTTTGCTTTGATTACAGCTGCTCAAAATTGACGCTGTCATGACCAGATCCCTTAAATTCACCACTGATTAAGTGCATCTCACTTGTTTTCATAGAATCCTAGAACCATAGGGTTGGAAGGGACCTCTGGAGATCATCTAGTCCAACCCCCCTGCCAGAGCAGGGTCACCCAGAGCAGGTTGCACAGGAACGTGTCCAGGCGGGTTTGGAATGTCTCCAGAGATGGAGACTCCACCACCTCTCTGGGCAGCCTGTTCCAGTGCTCTGCCACCCTCAAAGTAAAGAAGTTCCTCCTCATGTTCAGGTGGAGCTTCCTATGCTAAAGTTTGTGCCCGTTACCTCTTGTCCTGTTGCTGTGCACCACTGAAAAGAGCCTGGCCCCATCCTCCTGACACCCACCCTTTAGGTATTTATAAGTGTTGATAAGGTCCCCCCTCAGCTGTCTTTTTTCCAGACTGAAGAGACCCAAATCCCCTAGTCTTTCCTCATAAGAGAGGTGTTCCAGTCCCCTAATCATCATCGTACCCTTTGCTGTGTCCTCTCCAGCAGTTCCCTGTCCTTCTTGAACTGGGGAGCCAAGAACTGGACACAGGACTCCAGGTGCGGCCTCACCAGGGCAGAGTAAAGGGGGAGGATGACCTCCCTCGACCTGCTGGCCACACTCTTCTTGATGCACCCCAGGATGCCATTGGCCTTCTTGGCCATGAGGGCACATTGCTGGCTCATGGTCATCCCATTGTCCACCAGGACTCCCTGGTCTCTTTCCACAGAGCTGCTCTCCAGCAGGTCAGCCCCCAACCTGTACTGGTGCATGGGGTTATTCCTCCCCAGGGGCAGCACCCTACACTTGCCCTTGATGAATTTCATAAGGTTCCTCTCTGCCCAAATCTCCAGCCTGTCCAGGTCTCTCTGTATGGCAGCACAGCCTTCCAGTGTGTCAGCCGCTCCCCCCAGCTTTGTGTCATCAGCAAACTTGCTGAGGGTGCACTCTATCCCTTCATCCAGGTCATTGATGAATATATTGAAGAAGACCAGACCCAGTACTGACCCCTGGGGAACACCACTCGTCACTGACCTCCAGCTAGACTCTGTGCTCCTAATCACGACCCTCTGAGCTCTGTCTTTCAACCAGTTATCTATCCACCCACTGTCCATTCATCTAACCCACTCTTCCTAAGCTTCCCTGTGAGGATGCTGTGGGAGACCATGTTGAACGCCTTGCTCAAGTCAAGGTAGACCACATCTACCACCCTCCCCTCCTCTATCCATCCAGTCATGCCATCATAGAAGGCTATCAGATTAGTCAGACATGATTTCCCCTTGGTGAATCCGTGTTGAGTACTTCTGATAGCTTTCTTTTCCTTCACATGCCTTGAGATGATGCCCAGAACGAGCTGTTCCATCATCTTTCCAGGGATGGAGGTGAGGCTGACTGGTCTGTAGTTCCCTGGCTCCTCCTCCTTGCCCTTTTTGAAGACTGGAGTGATGTTGGCTTTCCTCTAGTCCTCAGGCACCTCGCCTGTTCTCCAGGACCTTTCAAAGATGATGGAGAGCGGCCCAGCAATGACTTCCACCAGCTCCCTCAGCATTCTCGGGTGCATCCCATCGGGGCCCATGGACTTGTGAATATCTAATTGGTCTAACTGATCCCTCACTTGATCATCCTCAACCCAGGGGAAGTCGTCTTCTTTCCCCGTTACTTTCTCCAAAGCCTGGGACTCCTGAGGGCTGGTTCCGAGCAGTAAAGACCAAAGCAAAGAAGGCTTTCAGTATTTCCACCTTCTCTGCATCCTCCGTCACCATGGCTCCTCTCTCATTCAACAGTGGGCTCACTGTTTCCTGGCCTTTGTCTAGCAACGGCTCAATGGTGACAGCTGCTGCTGCAGGCAAGGTTTATAAGCATTCTTAACCAAGTGCCAAGTCCTGCTCCTTTCAAGTGAGCAGCATTTTCCTGACAGCCTTTATTTTAGCATTTGTTGAAACAAGATTTTCTTTAAGTCAATGTTTGCTGGCTAGTTTAGCTTAATGCCATCTGGTATTTCCTCAATCTAATTTCATATCCTCTATCCTTTTTACAAAACCTCTCTTCATGCAGTATACTTTTCCAAGACAAACTGGACTTCACTCCTGAACACTAGTCCGTCTACGTCAATACAGTAACTAATAGTGGCTAGTACGAAAGATGCAATAGGAGGGCAAAATATTCTCACCTGTACAAACCCAGCCACAAAGGAAATTCTTCCTTGTTCCTTGCAGCAAGAAGTTGCTTTACACGATGATGAACAACACTTGTTTTCCTATGCTATCCTGAATAACTTCGGATCTCTTCATTATCTTCTTTTTCTCATGTCACACCATAGCCAACCCTCTGAGGCCTGTGAGCAACCTACTAAAGTCTTCATGATTTCAGAGTCACCCCATGTGCCCTGCCTCCCTGGGACCCAAAAAAAACCTGCACGCTCTGGAAGTAGGTCACACACGACAGGGATCCCATTGCTCCAGTGTAGGATGGGGCTGACATGAGCTGGGCTTGCCCAGATGTCTAGCTGGGTCTGGAAGAGGCTCGGCAAAGTTTGCTGTGTCAGTCCTTGCTTTCCCCCACCACACACTGTCCTGCCACTGCATGCAGGGTAACAGGATTTATCAAAAAGCTTATCTTAAATCTAGTTTGACAGAACTTTCCTCTGGAATATTTGCTGAACACACTGAATTGCTTGCGTGGGATGTTCAAAAGCATTCAGTAGGTTTGGGAGCACAAATCCTCTTGTTGCTCAATACTATTGCTCTTTTGCCTGCTGCCAGGTTAGTCCTTCAACAGCTATCCTCATACTATATTCTTCCTCTTGCCTCACTAGCTCTTTAGGATGTAAAGCCTATTATTAGTGATTTTTTAAAGCTTTTTGATCATAAATATTAATTGGAACATACCACCTGGTTCAGTGACTCTCTCCATTTTTGTGGCAATCATACAATATGAATTAATACTAATCAGTTGTGTTAACTCTGTATCTAGCACCCGATTTGCTGGCCAATTTGCATCCAATTTACATCTCAACCTACTGAGACCTCCAGAGCTGACCAAAATGCAAATTCAGTAGCAGCTCCCATGAGAACCTGGCATATCTCCTGCCCAGGTTTCAGCTGAGGGGTAAGTTGGGAACCCTACCAGAGATTAGAGGGAGAGAGAGCAGGAGGAGAAAGACAGACAGGGACAGCAAAAATTGAACCTGGCACAGTCCCAAACCAGGATGTGGACATCACACTCCCCTTAGAATCAGAGATACCAATTACTTGCAGCAGAGACAGCCTTACAGCCACAGTGCTTGCTCAAGGCAAAGAAAATGGACCTGAAGGAGAGTGAGTGTAATGATCCACTGGCCTCCAGTAAACCAGAAGATCAGAAACTTTCCCATCAGAAACCACATATACACAAAGACAGCATGTGTCATGGCGGGCAAGAGCAGTGTGATCCCACACCACTGCAAATGGTATCACAAACTCTTCACAGAGCTTAAACTAACTCGACTGCTAAAGCTGGGAGGTAAATAAGCACTGTCTGACTTTGCACTAAAACATGGAGCTCATCTGGATGGTTCTTGGAGGCGTCAGCTTCAAAAGAGAAATAACTGACCTTGTACAGTAGTTCCTAAAAAGATTGGTCTTTCGGGTAAAAGAAATTAAGAGGACTAAAGCATGGGATAACGTCAGGATTTAAAGTACCATGCTTATGCCTAGTGCAACCAATTTCAAAGGCATCTAATGGCATGAGAGTTTCATTATAGCCATGTAATAGTGACAGCTGGAATTAAGGTCACCTAAGTATTCCCATTCCTGCTCCCTGCTTTCAATTGTCCGTAATTAGCTTCCTAAAACTTTCACACTGCCATTGAAATTTTGTCTGCTTAGGAAGGAGATTTTCCAACTTTTGGAGAGAAAAATCAAGTTTGTAGAGGAAACCACTTGGGCCAATATCCAGAGAAGGGTTTTTTTGTGTGTTTGGGTTTTTTTTCCCCAAAAGTATGCTTTTCCCAGGAAAATGACTCCACACCCTCTGTTTTTTTTTAAACAATACTTAGAGGTAAGTAGCTGAAATACAGGAGTAATTAGCTCTTAAGGAAACAATAGTTTTATTAAATCTAAGGAAGATCAATAGTGATGTATTCAGGTTACAAGTGCCCAAATACCATCAACCATGTAAGTTCAGTACTGAATTTGGATTCTCCCTTTTAATAACACCATGTTCTAAACAACCACTCTCTTGACTGGCCAGATTTTGATCTCAGTGACACCAGTTCACATCTTGAATCACTTCATTGATTTAATTACCTGTAAACAATGCAGTAATTCTGGATTGTGGGTCTATAATTAAGATAAGATTCTACCCTTAATCACACACACTATTGATAACTGCCCTTTATTTCATTTTGAATTCCTTTTTCCAGTTCAGGTTCACATCCATTTTCCTTGTGCACATTTTATAGCTTTTCTTGCCACACACTAGATCTGAATTAAACTTATTTATATTGGCGGGGGGGGGGGGCAGGCTGTCATCTTATTATTTTTCTGGCTTTGTATATGCTTATTAGACCTTGATGAACCAAGAAAAACACGAAAAAGAAAAATCAGCTTGTATGCCTATTACTTAAGAAAATTACATTGTATTAATAAGTCAAAGAATCAATGAAGTTGAAGGATTGTTGAATTTAAGCTAGAGAAAAAGCTGGATATTAGGCACATTGTTGATAAGTAATTGTTTCCTCCAGGAAATTCATAGTATTTAGGTAGAGCACACTGATAGTTTAAGATCTTACAGGTGAGGAAAAACACTAAGCTACAACTTCATGCTCTACGCTGCATCAACTCACGCTGCATTTAAAAATACTTCGTATTTTCCTCAATATTTTTTTAGTTCCCTGTGCTACTGTGACCTGTGGAAACAGGAGAAACTGGAAACAAAGTTAAAGCAAGAAAGCATCTCAGTTTTTAAATCAATGCAGTATTATGCCTATGCCAGTGGTCTTTTTCTTCTTTTGATTTCAATAGGAAAATCTGAAAAAAAGCATCACAAGTGAGATGCAAGTCCTCTCTGTGAGTTATTTCCTCTGTTAGCGTATAGCATTTCGCCTATATCTTTAAGGCCACACCTGAGTGTGCTACCAACCTCGAATTCCAGAGCTAAACAAACAAGTCGCCACACTGACATCTTGGCCACTGTTACATTGCTGTGTTTCCCAGTTGGCTGAATTACCGTGGAAAGGTGCTTTCTGCTTTATTTCTAGCCCCAGTCACCCATAGAGGGCACTCTTATTGTACAATGCTAGTCCAAGGACAATGCTTCCTATCTGCGAGAACAATTCCGTTAAAATAAAGCTTCTGAACCAAAAGTTGTCAAATACCCTAAATTTATTTTAGGATTTTTTTCTCAAAATGCTCCTTAATCTTTTTTACATAGACAAAAGATATTTTTTTTTTCAATTTTACAACATTATTTTGCATAAAAAGAGAACGGGGAGAGTATTAATAATTAATTATTATTATATAATATATATATTATTATATTATTATAATTAATATATAATATTAATAATAAGTCTCTAAAAAGCTTAATTTAAAATGCTTCATTTCTCCTGGCTTTGGTACTACAGATGCACTTCTAAATAAAACCGCCTTCAGTGAAGAACAAGAAAAACTGTCAATAAAAGTTCTATTCTCTTCACCTCATATATGGTACTAAGCAAGTACTTTAGGGAGCACATACAGAGCGCCTAGGAATGGTTGAGTTTAAATAAGGACTTAAGCTTTAAATTTTGTGATCTGTATCTGAAAACATTACCAAATATCTTCTGAAACTTATTACAAACTCAGTTTGATCTGGGTGCTGCAAGACTTGGAAAAGTTCTTGGAAAGAGTTGGCTGCTGCAGCTACCATAATTTCTCTCTCTGTGATGTGTCCAATTTATCTTCAATTTTCTTTTATTTCAGGAGCTGAGAGGGGAAAATACGTGTTTTATAGGGGATGGGGGAGAACAGCACCCATACAGCAAATGAAGCTACCTGATACTTGTAGATACTTTTCAACCTGTTGTAAAAAAGAGAGCCACATTAGACTCCCTTGAACTTCAGCACGCTCCCTTTTCTTGGGGCACATTCAGTTTTCACGTCTAAATTAGTCCTCACAGTTTGGTCTCCCAGACCAAATAGTCTTTAGGCGTGTTTCAAAAGCCTGCTGCCTTTGGGGATCTGCTCCGACTGAATTAACCTCCCGACCCCAAGGACCACAAGGCCCTGATTGAGCAAGCCACACGCTTCTGAGCTTTACCTTAACACCCACATGGAAGGTGTGACAAACACACCTTGTGTACAGTTTCAGCCAACTTTGCAGCTAGCTCTTGGCTCTGCAGTCATTTGTATTTCACCTCTCTCTCTCTCCCAAATACACACATGCACACTTCTGCTCCCCAGAACGACTTGAGTCACATCTGACCCTAAAAAGACCCTAAAACTGCTGTCATAAAACAGCAGTTTCATCTACTCACTCACTGCTGCCGGTCTTTTCAGCTAAGCTTCCTTTGAGTTCAGCTCAGATGGAAACCTTAGCCAGTACTTCAGGCTTTGGCCCTTTGGCATCATCATACGACACAAGGTACTTCCTGATATCAGGATGACTGCAAGCTTATCACTGGGTATATAAAGCAGAGTGTCTTTCAGTTACGAGCATCCTATTACAAGCTAAGCCATCCACCAAACAAGGTTATCACCTGTTAAAGCTCTGCTTTCCATAAAAAACTAAATGTCTGCATGGGAGTTAAGAGAGAACAAACATAAAGAAACCCAACTATTGTTATGAGGGTGAATAAAACCTGAGTGTGACAAAGGAATTAGGAGGGTCCTTTCCTGATTATCCGCAGGCACACTTGAAATTTTTTTTTCTTATCTCTGGGGACCTTTTCTCAGGTGCTGAAGTGGCTTTATGGATTTGGCCTTTCAGCTCTCTCCAACTCAGTTCCCTGTCTGCACAGAGGAGACATCAGTGCCCAGGGACTGGGAAACAGCCGGGTGCTTTGGCTGTAACTGAATTGTGCTGAAGCAGCTGAGAATCTGCACCACTGAGGATGCAGGGGACGAAGTCAGCTCCCAATGCACCCCACTGGTGTCCTTCATGGTCATGGCCCAGAGGGCAGCTAAGCAGAGGCATTGGATTTGGCTAACAAGCCCTGTTTGTGAGCCACAAAGCGGCAGGGACAGCACAGACCTGCAGAGAACTACTGAGTACCAAATGCTGCACTTGACAGTCCATGGGATCCTCACTCATCTTATCAGCACAAAGAACAATGGGGAGGTGTGTGCGGGGGGGTGGAGGGAGGTGCATAGCACCTGCCTGCCCCTCGGCTTCTCCCCCTTGTAGTGAGAGAACTGTGTTAACAACCTCTGAAATCATCATCTCCCAAGGGAGAAAACTGCCTCCTTCCTTACCAGCTCCAGTACCGGGACTCATCAGTGAGTCCTTAAACTGACCAGGAACAGGCACAGTCATCAGAACTATGCTGCAGCATTTTCCTGTGGTATTGCAAGTACCTCTGCAATACCCAGTAGAGACACTATTTATTTCTAACTTAAACCCACACTAATTCAATTAATTCACTAACTTCAAGAGCTGTATTCATTAAAAACTTTCCCCAACATCCATACTTAAGGACACAGAAGATTCTCTTATCACTTGAAGTCACTGAAGCAAGACGTCTGTTTCTAAAAGAGATACAATACTGAGTCACAAGGCAAGAATTACTTGGGACTGGGATAGGCACTAGTTTCCCAGAGGAAGTACCCAGGTATCCTCTTAATACAATCCCCAACCACTCTGCCCAGATGCAGCCAGTTAATTCTGTGTTGGTTTCAGCTGGTGGAAAGACAGGGGAGAGCCCAGGTGCCTCGCGGACGATGAGATGACAGGGGGAATCCATGCCAGTGCATTCCATGGCTTGAGGCACTCATGGAGAAAAAACAAGCATCTCGCCCCTCCCCCAGCCACCCGATTAGCCAAGGACGGAACCACACTACGCTCATACCTGAGTTGCCTCCATCCACCCAACCCACAGCCTGGTTTACCATCATATGGGAGCAGGAGACAGTAGGGGATAATGGACAGGGCATAGGCTCAGAAGCAGGGGAGGGTACAGTGTCTAACACAAGAGTCCACGAAGACTCATGGACTAGGACAGGGAGAAGCAGCCCAACAGCATGGCTGGGAACAGCTCTGTTCAGAGGCGGAGATGACAGGGAGATAGAAGATGCCTCGGAAAGGAGAATGGTGGCATAGGCTGTCCTCGAAGAGGGGAAAGCCCACAACAACTAGGAGAAAGTATCATGAAGTTACTGTAGCAGTAAAAAGAGCAGACGGGTACATTTGCAAGGCTGCTGTCCATTTCTGTTGAGCAACCAGCCATGTACTGAAGGGGTCACATGCTGTGGCTGCTTGCAATCCACTACTCTCCCACAGCTAGACACTTGCCAGCCTTCAGCTGAGACAATTCTCATTAAGATGGGCTTGGGGACGTACTCATTTCAAGCTCTCCTGAATGCACGCCTCCTTCCCTTGGGTCAAAGATGACTTTTCACACTGAACACAAAGCCTCACCACCCTCCTCCCTGCACACAGGACAGTTAGTGCTGCTGCCCAGAGTAGGCAACTGGGATCATCCCAGTCACCCAGGTCTGTCTAGAGCTGACTGTCTCAGCTCCCTCCACACTTCAGGGTGCCAGAGGGGCTGAAGAAGCAAAGATGAGAGCAGAGCCTTGGAAATCTCCCCAGGCATGCTGTTAGCAAAAGGGTAGTTAGGGCCTCCAAGGCATTTTTGGGAAATCTGAAAGAAATGAATACGTTTTGTGGGAGATGAAAAAAAAATCCAAGTCTGGTGCAGGAGCTGGAGAAAACCAGTGGGTGAAAGTTGCGCAGATCAGCCAAGTATTAAGTGAATCCATGATAAAATAGAGGCTTCTTGGGGGAGGAGCCATTAAGGCTGTGACTGTGCCCTTTTTATCCAGTGCAAGAGGGGACAGTCTGGCACAGTGCATTTTAGCTTGGCAAAGGAAGAACAACTGGTCCATCTAGAAAAACGAGGAGGTTCTGGTGAGCTGGAACATCTCTTTCCACGGTGGCATTCAGTCAGGTCTGCTTTTTGAAGCACAAAGGGAACCCTGACAGCCACCTGCAGGAAGCCAGGCAAGGAACAAAGACCTTTCATCATCTGTTCCTCAGTCCCCCCAGCTCCACCCCACAAGACATTTTCCAGACTTTCCAGTCAGCCCTGAGATGTTGACTGGTACACCAGCTTCATCAGCTCTCTGGCATGATCTCTGCTGCATTCCCTCCCACCTTCAATGAGATAAGAGAGTCGGGAATGTCATTCACACAATGGGTGTTACTACTCAACTCTGGAAACCAAAGCAAACATCAGGACGTTTGCTGACAGTCCCAAGGAAGACATGGGATGTCTTCCCTATGGGAGCAAAAACATTTTTCCTGGTGAAACATCAGCTCTGAAAAGAGCTCCTTTTAGGGTTGTTCTGGGGACAAACAGAAGGAGGCTTCATCAGGGAGGGATCAGAGAAGGGAGCACTTGGCAGGGAGTTGCACTAACTCAGGCAATTTGAATGCTTCTGATTATCAGAGATGATTCACTTCAGTTCACTTTGCACCAAGTATTGTGAAAGACATTGCATTTATCTGCATTGACTCACTGTTTCACAACATGAGCTTAAGGTATCGTTGCTACTATGACGATGGTAATGCTTGGACATCCAAAACCCTGACACCAGCCAGGGAAAGACTGCAAAGGATTTTGGTAAATCCAGACAAATCAAGAAATGTGATAAAAAACCTCAGCTCTCTCCTATTAAAGAGATGGTGTGAAAACCCTGAAAATAAAAATGCAGATGTTCTGAGACAGCTGTCTGTCAAGAAGTCAAGAGGATATTTCTGTCTCTGGAAAGACTGCTTTGATTTTTATCATCACAAGCTGAGTTTTGCTTGTAGATAATCAGTCTTACAAGGAACATACTGTTATTCATCAGCGTATGGAGTCACTTTAAATAAGCTTATGGACAATTCTCAATCTCATACATCCTTGTAACACCTCCAGGAACACCTGGAGCTAAAACCATAAAAAGTCAAAGTTTATGGCAGGGAGCATTTATATCAGCTGACCTAAAATTACAGCAAAGAACTCACCATATTTGAGAGAGGGAGGCAGAAGTTAATGGCTTAAGAAAAGTCACAGGAATGAAGGAAAGGCAACACAGTTCTCTCTATGTTTGTTGTGGTGCTACTTATCAGGTACAATTAATATGCTCTGAAATAATGGTTCTCACTGCTCAACCAGCACTGGTATTTACTGTCACTATTGTCAGAAGTGCTCAACACCCATAGAGGAGACAGGGTTTCTAAAGCATTGGCTTCTGTTCAAGCATCTAAATTGATAGCCATGTTCAGAGGAAATCTGACTGCATTGGACACTATCTGAAATAACTTCTTAATTAAAGTAAGTGTTTCTTTGCCAAAGGAGCTGTGTTTTTGAAAAAATAAGAGGGAATGGAGTGGGAGAAAGGGATACAACTTTACTCAATGAAGCGTTATTCCTCAGACTTCTCCCTAGCTCTTGCCTTCCTCCTGCCTCAGCAATACACAATGTCTTCTTGGTCAGGGAGAACATTCCCTCTCCAAGGTCCTATATCACAACGTTAAAAGCCTGCAATTATTAGGTAATAGTTGCAAACTGGTAGCAGCTAAGTGAATGCAGCTTGTGTAAGACTCTACACATACAGATATGCACCAGGAACAGATCTTGGGAAATATGGTACAGTCCCTGTCAGGCAAAGAGGGCAGAAAGGAAGTTAAGTACAGAAAAGAGGACAACTTGACTAAGATCTCTGAGGTGCTCAGCGGTGGAGCCGGGAAGAGATACTAGCACTGCCAAATACCTGTACAGCACCCTACTTCTCCAGAACAATGTTCACTACAGCTTACGTTTTGTTGTGGACAAGTGGCATGGCCCTAAATTAAATGTCAGTGGGGAGCAAAGTATTGATTGTCCTATTAACTGAGTATCTGTGCAAGGTTGCTAAACAGGAGGTAAGAGATACACATCGGACTCTGATGAATGGAACACAAAAAGATACAAGCACAATCACATGCTTATTGCTGTAAAGAGCTGAACTCTGTAATTATCATCTGTGGGGAAGTGTCTCAAAGAGAAAACAAGAAAGGAAATTGCAATGTGTCTATTTATTTCCATAGCTACTGGATGACTGAGAGCCACTCAGCAGCCTCTGCTATTTGTAAGAGGGTTTCCTAACAAAACATACCAAAGATGCAGGAAAAGGGCTTGTGTGTTGTTTTCTCAACACACAGCAGCAGCCTGACAGGTAGAGTTCCCCACCCCATAAAGGAGAGGGTGTAAAAGCATGCTTTCCTTAGAGACAGTGGGGCACAAATCACAAAACCAGGCTCAGGGCAGGAAAACAGAAGACACATACAAATGATTAATGATATAGGAGGAAGCTGAGATTATTGTCAATATCTTCTTCACCACTGCAGGGACAAAGAGAGGTGACGTGCTAGAACAAGCAGACTGGCAAGTGCCTGACCTGCCAGGTATGATCATGCTCTCCTGCTATCCATTTCCCAGGTCTGCTAACCATGGGGGCTCAGGGTACACCAGACACGTATGGTCTAGGAGTGTATTGTTCACATTAACGACTCTTGTATTATCACATGGTCCTTAACAATGGAAAGGCAGAACAGTCCAAACTTACCAGTCTCTCAACCCTCTCGCTCAAGTCTCTAAACCTTCCTGAGGACTGTCTGGACAATTCGTTATTGTACCGGATGTTGGTGATTTTTACGTTGGCACTGTAATAGAACAGCTTCTGATCTGTAAGGGAAAGAAGAGGAACAGGCAACACTCAAAGCACCAAGATGACTGAACTTTAGAGAAACACCTGAGGCTGACTGATCTTCAGACGTCTAGGGAGTGGATGAGCCTTCACCTGTATCCAACCCATTCAAATACACCTTCCCAAAGCTAGGGGCCCAGGAGCGAGCGCTCAGTTGAGTTAGGTGGTCTAAGCCAAGTAGTGAGTTTCCCCAATAGTTACATTTGTGGGCAACCAACAGCACTTTGGGCTCACACAGGATCACAAGCTGCATCTTGCTGGTCAGCTACCTCTCCTCCTGGCCTGTATGCCCACTCAACACCAAGCCCTGGCAGGCAGCTGCCGGTGATGAGGGCAAAGGAACAGAGAAACACCACAGGTAGAGACAAACAGAAGGCTCTGTTTGTCACTCGCATAAGGGAGATCAGAAGACTTGTGTGTTGACCTCGTCACAGAAGTAGATCATGAGGAAGATGCGAAATGAGTGAAAGCAAGTGAAAGCCAACAGAAACCACAGCTCTTAACCATCCTGCACAGCAGGAAATGTTCCTAAGAGATCTGCAAAGATGCTAAACGAGAAAGGAAAGAGAGCTCTGAGAAGCCGGTGTTTTTTCCCCCAAATGAGCTTTAGACAGACTGATGAAAAGCAAACTCCCAGCATTGTGTGGCGCAACAAGCACAAAGGAAATGCACTAAACATCGGAACAGTGGTATATTATGTAAAACTTACCATAAGCCAGAAAATAAACTAGGAGACCAATGGTGATAGCTGCTGCCACTGCTGTTCCAATAACAATTAGAGCAATTTTCCAGGGCTCAAGCTGTCTTATTTTGATGGCTGGCTGATGAATTCTAGGGGAAAATAAGAAGAACAAAGGGAGAAGATTAATAGGAGATCCTTTTCTATTTAAAACTCCACAAAAATGAAGCTAAAGTTTTCTCCCTCAACATCAGCTGATTCTTCCCAGCGGTATTAATTGATTTCCCACCCAACACCCTTGAAAATGAAACCATGACTCAAGACTATTTTGAAATAGCTGCTGGGATATGACAGAAGTCATGGAACACACACAGGGTTTGAGGGATTGGGGTTTTTTTTATTATTAGGGCCAAATTAAATAGAAATCCCACTAAGCACTTTCTTATGTGACCCCCAACTGGAAATTTGCAAGAATAAAACTTATTTTTCAGCTTGGTGAACTTTCATACAGCAACATAGGCAGCTTTCAATTGGTTAAACAAATCAGTTATCACAGACACACGTGGCACCTTTGCTTCCAAAACTGCTTTGTGCAATAAAATTGTCAAAAAGCATCCCATGCTCTGTATAGTACATATATATTATATGTACATACATTATTATATGTACATACATACATTATCCAAGCTGCTCAGTCCATTTCAGCCTGTAAAGCCCAGCTGGGCAAAAAAGAGAAAGAGATTTCAGAGGCCCAGCCTGTGCTTCCTGTTTTAGTCAGACTAAATCTAAAAGCAAAAGGCAAGCACTTCTTTAGGCGGTATTTGCTGAAGTGGCGGGATGGTCAAGGACATGTGAGCAGACCAGGGAACACAGGTAGAAAGCCTCACCACATACTTCTGCCATGCTCTTAATTACACAGCTGCTAATCCAAATTAACTCAAGGAAAGTCAACAGTAAGTATGTCAGTATTATAGTTAGACAAAAAACTGCCTGAACAAGGTTACTTGCAGGAAATTCTGCCTTTGGCTACAAACTCAAAGACACCTGAAGATCCTTAAAGCCACTTTTCTATTACGTTATCATTCATTACAAAATACAGAACAGGAAGCCACAACTTTTGGCAAAGAGTCCTTCATTCTAGAGCCAACTACCTCACTCATGCAAACACGCACACCTTCAGGAAAGCAGGCTGCGGGCATCCCCTCCTGAGGGTATGAGGCATCTCAGTGAGTTCCCACATTCGTAACAAAGTACGTATAGCTCATCTCTGGAACACATATCTCATGAGACATAAGTTTAAATACATTAAAATAAGTTGAAAATAACTGCAAGCGACCACTGCAGCTGTGTGCAGGAATGAGACAGCAAGCACACTGGTGGTTCAACTCCAGGAGGCAACTAGGACCATGCAGCCATTCACTCCCTCCCTCCTCCCTCCCCAATGAATGAAGTATATGAAATGTAAAAAACAGTAATGAAAAATAAAATAATAAGAAGAATATACAAAATTGTAAGGCAATACAGCCGCTCACCACCCCGTGATCGATTTCCCAGCCCATCCCGAGCAGTGATCGTGGATTCCTGCCCCCTGACCAACGCCCATTTATATCCTGGGCATGACATCTATGGTACGGCATATTCCTTTGTCCAGCTTGTCCTGTCTATGCTGCCTCTTTGGAGGCATTAATATAAGCATTGCTTAGCAACAACTAAACCAATATGTATTATCACATTATTCTCATACTAAATCCAAAACGTGGCACTTACTAGGAAGAAAATTAACTCTATCGCAGCTGAAACCAGGACAGCACCGTACATAAATACTGAAGCAGGTTCTGATATTTCATTCTAATTTCATTGCAAAGCCCTTATAGTTATTGCCTTATTACTTTGGTTTGGAAAACAACTGACTCAGGCTAAATATCATGATATTTGATTGAGTGAAAATGCGAATATTCATTTGTCACTCATCTGTTCTGAATTGTCGTGTGTCTCCTAGCTAGTGTTTCCTTCACTCCCGCTGTTAATTAATCTCTCGTCTCATCTGGTTTGCTTCAAAATGCATCTCTGAATCCATAGCAGAAAAAAAAAAAAACCCACCTCAAAAACCCCCATAGTCGTATTAAGAGTTTGGAGACGAGCAGCTCCAAAGTTATTTCTGAGACTACCACGTCGAAATTGCCTTAAAACTTTAATTGGAGAAATGAAAAAAATATGCAGGTATAAATAGTCAGGACTTTCCCTCATTAAGAATAATATTTCTAAATAGTAGCTCTTAGGTAAAACCATAATGTCAGTGGAGAGTTCAGCTTTAATTTGTCATGTGGGTTTGTTGGTTTGGTTTTTTTACGCCACTCCAGCTCGTAGTCCTTTGCATAGCTTACATGCTTTGCAAATGTTTCTACTGTGTTTGAAGTGAAACTAAGTTACAAGAAAAGCCAACAAAACAAACAAAAAACCACATTTAACTTGACACAACCTACCCATATTCATTCTTGTGGATACTCTTATTGAAAAAGCAGTTGTCTTGATTAAGCTGCATAGAAGGAAAAACACTCAGAAGGTCTTTCAGCTATAATGATCCTGGCATAGCCCCAAACCAAAATGCTGGGTTTGAGAAGCTGATTTGAAAAGCTGAATGCCACCTCTATACCGCAACAGGCCAGCGTGAAGAAATTACTGCCTATCGTATTAGTGAGAGAGCGGTTTCAGACCATGTTACTTCAGGAGTAACATGGCTGGGACACAGTTAAATATTGAATACTATATAATTTGAAACATTTTCAGCATTCTTTTGTACATAGTATAACATTTTTTATAAATCTTATTGTTTATTTCTTCCCTTTCAAATTCCATGCTATCATTTCGCAAATCCCAGTTCACAACAGTTACACACATGTATAATTTTACTCATACACATGACTTTCACTTAACTCATTAAACCTGTTTTAGAGCATCATTTCAAAGAAGTGCAGAGGGGACTTAGAATCAGCTTCTAAACTGAATTCCCTCAGACAAGAAGCTGTTTGATAAATACATCTTAGAAAGTCCCTTAATAGAGGGGGTGGCTGTTTTGGGACTTGGGATGTCTTTTTTTTTTTTTCTTCTTCCTTTTTTTCTGAATAAACTTTCCCCCTTCCTTTTAAATAACAACATGAAACGACTGTTGAGGTTTACTCTCCACAACTAATTTGTTTTAAAAACAAAAATTGGTTTTAAAAACAGAAGGTATTTTGAGTAAAACATCCTTGGTTGGGCTGTACCATCTGGATACTTCCCCATTGGAATAGAAGTGCAGGCTGAGCACACACCAGAAAGATTTGAAATCCAGGTTTTCAAAGATATCTGTGAGACAAAACCACAAAGATTGCTGGGCTGATACTTTTCCATTCCCATTAACTTTGAGCTTTATTGCTGCTTTGCTCTGTCTCCTGAGGTTTATTCCTCCCAGATCAACTATTTCATCTGACAACGTGTCCCATTGTGTAAAGTCGAACAGTACTTACAGGGATTCAATACACACAAGAGAAGAAACTATCCCAGAACAGAAACAGCTTTGATCCTGATGACCCATCAGAGCCTGAATACTCCGCAGAGAGCTGGTAAAACTTCAACAGTGGGAATTTATTTTCTCAGATCAAGGATCAAGCAGTCCCTGCTAACTCCTTGGGAACTATCTGCTCAACAGAGAGGGAATGGGGAACGTAACCTAGAAATGCACAGCAGGATTAAAAACACTCCAGCCGAGGTGGTTACTGAAATCCACCAGAGCAGAAATGGAGATTTTAAGCCTGAACCAAATACCAGCTGAAAGATTCCCACTGACCTCAGTGGGCTTTCCGTCAGGGTCCCGTCTGCCTGCAGCCTACGTGGTCCTCCCCTCTGCCCCAGAGACTCTGCTCTTTCCCAAACAGCCATGCCTGTGCAGTAATCTTAAATACACTGCAATCAGGGACTGGATTTCATCTCTTAGCAGAAGACGGCTAAATCCCAGATTAAGATTTGTCTGATTAGGAAGAGGTGTGAAATATTTGCTGACAAAAACCAATATAAAATTGCCCACACTGACATAACTATTTTACTTGGTTGTCCTCTCTTTGTTTCCTAATAATTCCTAACACTGTCTTGGTTTTTTTCAACTGGCATTCAGCTGGCATTTCCCTAGAAATACCCACTGAGACCTTTCCTGAGTGGTGGTAGGTAATTTAGAGCTCTGCACTCTGTATTTGCGTCCCCCCTCCCCATCACGAGCAGAAAGAAGCCCCCCAGGAACCCTTTCCTGAACAAGGAGCTGACACCAATAAGCACAGAGAGAGAGGGATCCCTCCCCTTATGCATTTCACCAGGCAGACATAAGAAGGACACAGCTAATTATGTCTCTTGACTTTTAGTAACAGAGGAGTATTGGGCAGAGAAAAAAAGTCAGTCTCAAAGAAAAATAAAAATCTTACTTAATATCCTAACTTGTTTTGTAAGACTGCCATTCAATAAATGTATCATAAACATCCTATTAAATAAATCATGCATGCACTTGCCTCACTGCAGCTTGAAACTGTTAGTTTACAAAAGAAATAAGAGTGTCTTTTACCTATTGGAATTTAGATTCACTTCTTGCAAAGCAGCAGAATTAAAACTGCCTTCTACGAGCCAAACCGACTGCTTCAGAGGAAAAGCCTCAAAGGTCTTCCTCACCAGGGCAGAAAGCCTGCTCTGACACCTGTGGGAACCCCTCCATTACCTGCAGTGAGTTTCACATCAGACAGTGTCTAGCTAAGTCAGCATGCGCCATGAAAGAGAACACAGGCTCTGCTTTGGCGTGCACGCACTGACAGTGTCTGCTCAATAAAGGTGCTGACAGGACAGCCTAATAGCCAAACCCAAAACAGTCACCTAGAGATGATCTCTTGTGGGCTATTAAATGTCCTTTGTTTTTAGTCCCATAAGAGAGTCACGCTTAGACAGACCAATTTCCTCCACAACTTTAGAAGATGTGTAGTATTTCTCTCTTATTTAAGGTGCTTTGAGTAAAAAATTGATAAAACCCACTGTATCAGCCTTAGCAGTAATTGTAATATATAAATACACACATAATAGGACAGTGATGGTATTTTAATCTGTTTACTGAAATAAAGATGTTTACTGGTATATGAAATGTCACTGTAAAGCAACTATATTTACATCACTCCTGAAAAGTTCTGCAAGTCTGACAAAACAGACCAGCCCTTCTGCCTTTGTAATAGTTTGTGTGCATCTTTGACAGCTTATACCCACTGAGAGCCTCACCCAAAGTATCCAGCTTTTCCTGTAGTTTGGAAGCTTATTTTTCTGGCTGAATAATAAGTTTTTCCATATTTTATACTTTATATGTGATAAACAATTGCTAGGCTGGGTAGATAAACAGTGAGATGTTGTAATCTAGCAATGTATTTTCACTGAACAGAGATGGACAAATTTCCTCATGGGAGAAATGCTATTGAAATTAGAGACGGCTCCTTAGACAAAAGGTTCAGCTGGGACTCTGAAATCCCAGGCAGTTCTCCAGTGGCAGAGAAACCGGACAATTTTCATTTCATTTCTGTATGAAATCTGTCCCCCTGTTATCACCCAAATCTGACCACAGACTACATGAAGTTTTCAGATTGTCTTGTATCAGAAACATGTCAAATTAAGCCATCCCATGCTTTGCGTTAGCTCAGCTTCATTCAGAATGAAGATCTCTGTGTAACCAGAAACACAGACATAGAAGGAGTATGTGATAGAAGCAGAACGACTTCATTTTAAAAGCTTATGCTAACCCAAAAAGCCCAATCATAAAACTGTCTGTGAAAAAAAAACTAATAAATTGAGGCACTTCTGCAACACCCTTTAACGGGAACAGCAGAGGCCAGAAAAGCCACTGAGTTTACACTGGGGCTTGCTCAGTTAATTAAGATGACTAGATTTTAAGGCTCAGGAGGAGGTCCTTTCTCATTCCGGTTTTCCTGTCTAAAATGGTCAGAAATTGAGCAAATGTGGCAAGGAGACACAAATTATACCAATTCCATAGGAGTCAAATCAGGTGTGGTGTGTACCAGAATCAAAACTATTTCACTAGGCTTTCCTGAAATCAGGATCTACACTGGGACAAACCGAGCAGAATAGGTTTCTGTTTGGTACCATGCAGGAACCACATCTACCTCCTGCAATAATCAAGGTTAACTCCCACTAATGCCAATGGGACATGAGTGTCCTTGCACCAGGGCTGGTATCCATTTCCTGCTACACCTCAGCAGTCTGTAATTTACACTCATTTTGCCCACCTACTGCATGACAAATTGGTGCAAATGGCACTGCATTTCCACCTACATATTCACTTTTAGACTACCATATACGACACCAGCTACTCTGTACCTCACCCTGCCAGGGCACAAGATCTTCACAAGGAAGGTGCAGGTAGGACACTGCATTTGCTTCTCAGACTGCTGGACACAGCACAACAGAGGAGCAATAAGACCAGCAAGGCTGTCTACTCCACCCAGTTTTCCTTAGCAGCTTTGCTTCCTGAAGGATTTTATGGAGCACACATTCCAACTTAGCTTGAAATGTTGTGAAAAGAGGCACCTTGAAACTGGATAAAGCTAATACCGAAGCACTGCTCTTACAAGAGACAAAGGCACAGCATGATGAGCTGAAAGAGCAAGGCTTACAGCTCCATGCTCTCATCTACATCCCTGCCCAGCAACAAACTCTGGCCATTTAACAGGCTACACAGGGTCTTTGATTAAGACCAGGCAGTCTCCATCCCTTCCCAAATGTCTAAATATTTAATTATCCAATACAGATTTCTCCTAACGTACTTTATACTTTATAATAATCTAAACAACTATTTAAACAACTAAATCCTTTCCTAACTAGGAGGCAATCAAACTGGGCTCAGATATTGTTTAACTACCCTCTAGCACACTGTTATTAAAATTATTTACACCGCTGTTTATATCAACAAGACACAGCAACTAGATTTACGCCTAACTAGAAAAAGGAATGGCTTTTCAATTCTGATGGGTAGAGAACTCTCACTTAGTTTTCCCTCTTTAGGTAACACACACAAACTGGTATTCACAACTGATGGGGATTTCTTCCTCACCTGAGAGTTAGAACAGCACAGCTTTTAAGGTATGGATATTAAACAGGGCAGAGGATTTTTCGGTATTGAGCACAGTACCACTAAGGAGCACAGAACCAAAAGCTGAACTAGTCTTCTCCTGGCGAAGTCAACACTGTATTGACTAAAATGATACTGTTCTCGCAAAATGAGAAAAACACTTAAGTGGCATAAAGAGTGAGTTTTGTCAATCCAGAAACAATGTTTCTATTTCAGCATGTCCCGAAATTTTTAAAACAACCCAATTATCAAAAATAACGAGGATGGAAAAAATAAGTAGTAACTTGCAATCATCCACAGCCATTTGCCCAAAGCAATGCCAGAGAGGAGACCAATATCGTAGTCTTTAGCATCACAAAAATTCAGCCATCCAGCCAAATCATTGGGGTGTTAAAAAAAATAAATTTCATATTCTTTTGTGTTTTGTTTGTGAAATCATACTTTTAAGCTTTATCAATCACTGAGGCAACAAAAAAAAACAAACTCAAGGGAGACTGAGCATCTCCTATTGCCACATGAATCCAGGAGCCAGAGCGTTAAAAAGAAACAACTAATTGCAGGAGGCTCACTGTATGTTTATGACCAGATCCCTGCTCTGACCCAAGAGAGAATAGTAGACTGTCGTAGCTGGGAGACTTATTTTTGTAAAAATACTCTGAACTTTCCACACTGCCTTAAATATTGTTACAGAAAAACAAAACTAAGGATACCCTGCATCTCTGACTGCACAAAATACTTTCAGACACAAAACACTCCCTAGAAATCATGGCTTCTTCCTTAAAAGTACTATGGTCAAAACTGGAATGATGAACACCTACAGTATTCTCCTTATGTAGTTGTGCTGCTGTCACTGATTTAACTGGGACCTTTTGCAGGGTTTGTGGGAAATAATATTGCAACTAGACCTGACCAAACCCCATGTTTTCCCAAAATCGTGTTATTACCATTTTGACACAAAAGAGCTTCCTGGATTCTGCACTGCTGCAATAAAAGCCTGCTGGGACAGGATAAGACAATCACAAGGAGGGAAGCTAAGTGTCAACCTAAGCCATCACATCATCTTTCTAAACAGAAAGCAAATCTTTCTACTCCTGGCCATGCTAGGGAAGGATTTCTCTCTGCATTTCTCACTCCAGCGATATGTTATTCTTTTCATCCAGAACACCAACCTCCGAAATCTCCCTTTCAGCCTGCAACTTACGGTGTAGCTTTCCCTCCACCTATCATCCCTTTTCAGGCTGCACATTTCAGATGGATCCATGATGTACCCTAGATCTAAAAGGATGAAAAGGGCAGAAATAGAGCAATAAAGTCCAAGATCAGGCAAGAGAAGAGACAGATTTCTTTTCAGGACCTATAGATGTCCTTGAAGTCCTAAAGCTGTGCCATAGACAGTGTCCTTTACCACTATGACACCTCCAAATCAGACGTTCCGAGTTAAAACACGCCACCTACTTTTGCAGATCCCATGGTAGGTCCCGGTAGGTCTGGTAGCCTTTCTGACCACCAACCAAAGCTTGACTAAAGTCTGGACTGCGTAGCGAATGCTGCTGGAAAACGCAGGAGTCGCATTGACTGGTGTGACGGGAAGGGAAAGGTGTTGAATGAAGATCCTTCATTGAGGCACGGCTGGCGCAACACCCAGCACCCTGTGGGTTATTGCAAAACGAGGGAGCGAACTTCAGAATAAAAACAAACAGAGGTAAGCATGGAGTTGATAAGGAGACTGTAACCTTCGGATCAGCTCCGCATCAAAGAGCTCCCCAGGCAGAGATGGACAGTGCAGATAAACCGGCCCAGGCAAGAAGACTTGTTCTTCACCACAGCAGAACAGGAAGTGCGTGAGATTTCCCTTTTCCAGCACTCCCTTTCTGTCCAACTTGTATCCCTACAGCAGGCCTTCTCCTGAGCGGCAGCACCTTCTACTGTACACTCACTGCAAAACCCACACAGGAGAGGCACCACACTGTCCGCAACGCTAAGTCACTTGCCTCCTGAGATAGCCAACACAAAGGCCGAACACAAAACAAATACAGACATAAATGGCTTGGTCAGCCAAGCCTGATCTCCCTCTGTGCTCACTCCTCCACAGCTATCCTGGACTCCCTTGGCATCAGGGACATGACAACTATAAGTATCCAGCCTCCTAATTACATGTTAGTCATTTAATGGTTGGCATAACCCCGCCTGTGGAAAATGCTTACTCTGTGAAAAGGGCCACCAATCTCCTTGGAATTCCCTTCTCCCAGCACAAATGTGATTCTTCAGCGCCAGCTGGAAAGGGGAAATACAGATATTCTCTAGTGAAAAATTCTGCACTTGCATCTAAAATACGAAACCTAAAAGGAAAATTACCAGAACGCAAACTTATGGATTCTAGTCTTTGATGTGCTTGGATTTGTGCCAAAAAGTTTGAAGCATTTGTTTTTCCAATGAAGTCTCAAGATTTCACAGTCATTTTTATGGGAACACTTATTATCTTCCAGAAAGAACCTCAGCAGCAGAGGGTAAAAAAAACCCCAACAAACCCAAAAACCCAGCAAGAGGAAAATTTCACCTAATCAAACCAAGTTCTTTTCCATCTTTCCCCAAAGATGCCCATTCACAGGCACACTTCAATGCAATCATAGAAACAAGTGTCTGAACAGACCATTTTTAGTACATGTGGAAGAACTGAGTACTGCTGCATGGCATCTCCTATTTCTCTGACAGTGATTTCTTCCTTTGCTTTGATCAAATCGATTGCTTTTTCAGGCTTCTCCTAGCTCCCTGTACAAAGGGCATTGTTGCAGTTCCCTACATTAGAATCATAGAATGGTGTAGGTTGGAAGGGACCTTTAAGATCCTCGAGTCCAACCATAAACCTAACACTGATAAAACCACTGCTAAACCATGTCCCTCAGCATCACATCTGCCCGGCTTTTAAGTACCTGCAGGGATGGCAATGCCACCACTTCCCTGGGCAGCTTGTTCCAATGCTTGACAACCTTTTCAGTGAAGAAATTTTTCTTAATATCTAATCTAAACCTCCCCTGGCACAATTCAGGCCGTTTCCTCTTGTCCTATTCCCTGTTTCTTGGGAGAAGAGACCGACCATCTCGCTACATCCTCCTTTCAGGCAGTTGTAGAGAGCAATAAGGTCTCCCTTCAACCTCCTTTTCTCCTGGCTGAACAACCCCAACTCCCACAGCCGCTCCTCACAAGACTTGTGCTCTAGACCCCTCACCAGCTTCATTGCCCTTCTTTGGACATCCTCCAGCACTTCAATGTCTTTCTTGTAGTGAGGGGCCCAGAACTGGACACAGTACTCGAAGTGGGGCCTCACCAGTGTCGAGTACAGGGCAACGATCACTGCCCTATGGTCTTGAGACATGTTACTGGAATCCAGTTGGATCCAAGCGTGTGGCTGGGTACAGGGCTTTGTCCCAAGAGGGGGCTGGAAAGACACAACCCCTGGGTGCTCGAGCTTCCCACGGGTGCCCTGACACTCTGCCCCCAGCCCGGGGACAAACACACTATGGCAGAAAAGGCATTGAAGGGTCTATAGTGGGGCTGAGCAGCTTCTGCTGAACATGAGCAGGATCTTCTGCCTCCCTCTAGGCTACAAGCTGAACCTCAAAACCTACTACAAGCCTGGAAGAGACACCAGTATGAATTTCAGCAGCCTGTTTGAAAGAACTGTTGGGAGAGGCACACAGTGCTCTTGAGCTGAAGAACAGTTTAAATACTGAGCCTCACAACTAAAATATTTACTTTGAGCAGAGAAGAGGTCTGTGGAAGCAAACTCCACATGCTCACACTATTTTAGTGACTTCACTATGTCACTTTTAATGCCACTGTAATGACCGTAGCCAGAGTAAAGCCGCCTTTCCCTGCCAGAGCACCCAAACAAGGACAGCTGGTTTCATGGCAGTAATGTCATTATGCTGCTGAAGTTCTCCTGGACAGTTTGAGAGGAAGGAGACATAAGAACAATTCATTTTCATTACTCGATGAGAAATATCCCACACCCCCAGCACGTAAGGCTTTACTGACTGAATACACAAGTTACCTGTCCTCCCTGGCCATTCTCTTCCCCTTCTCCCCCCAGCCCTGTTACTTCCTTTTTCACAATTAGTAAAACTCAAAAAAGTTTGTGCACAAAGGAAATCCCTGCTCCACCCAGAAACGCACGCACACCCACAGGAACTCCAGCACTCGATGGAGTGCTGGAGATCAATTACAAACTAATTCTATCCAGGAGTCACGAAAATACCTTCAAATTCCTTGGTTTTGTGGTTGTTTGTTTTTTTTTTTCTGTCCTAATATTATGATCACAAAACCTGTCATCCTTACAAAACACACTCCTAGAGTAGAAAAAGCCTACTTAAGTTTGGGATGTAACACAAAGAACCACATAGCAATTTCTGCCCAGAATGGTCAGGTTGAGGCTGCGCATAGTGGTCTGCTCACAGAGATAAAAGTTGGCAGCATTGTTAGTGGGTTACTAACATTAATTTCTTCATTAGTTATTTACAGCTTAGGAATCAGGTGCCCCGAGTACCCAGGCCAAGCACACTGGGAAAAGGTGGCCCTTGAAATGTTTACGCTGTAAGATGCACAGAATTTTGCCTGATGTGCCCAGAAGTTCAAAGGCCAGCTCTGTCCACCTGGGTCAGGTGAAAAACATATTCCAGCAGAGGTAGGTTTTAGCACACAGCTAGAGTTTGAGACAAAAGTTACCTGAGATCTTGGGCTCTGCAACAAGATTTTGTGGAGATGAAGAGAGTTCATTAGAAGAATACCAGGTTGCAAAGGGTCTCAGGAGGCAGTGCTAGAGGAAGAGTCTCAGGAGGTAGCGCTAGTTGTTGTTACTTACAGTAACTTTCAGAGCACGCTAGGACAGACCTTTCTGTTGTTACTCCAGAGCATAAGCAACAGAGGTATTCCAAAAAAGTGATTTGATTTCCCTAAAAGCAAGAATTTTTTCTGATCTGCCTAATAAAAGTTGAAGTAGGTAACTTTTGTTTTCAAATTAATTAAACATTAAAATGAACTGTCCTGGAAAACAGCGCAAAATAAGGAAATACACTTGCCTATGTCAGATGATGCAAAATCAATTTACGCATACTTGTCCCTCAGGAACAATGGTACAGACAGGACAAGAAAAGACAATCATTAAGGAGTAATTTTCCTCACAATAAATTAGCAAATTGCAAAGTGCTTTGTTATTCAGTAAGCTACGGCAGTTACTAAACTTTTTGATTAATACTAGGGAAGCAGTACTGAAACTAGCTATCAAAGTGTGGGGTGGAAATCCAAGAATGTGGGTGCACAGGATTTTGTGAATGAAAGTGTAAAAAGATGTAATGACCATCTCTCCGTTTAACCCTGCAAAGTCAGCCCAGCCAGTCAGACAGACTGCTTGCCTAAGAATGGTAATAATAGGCTACCTTGGTTTATGTTTGCATACTTACATAGGCTCCCAGGCTGTAGAGACGAAGAACGCCTTGAGAGAAGGCCATTGGCCAGCCCCATAGCAATAACATCTTCGGAATTTACAAGCAAAGATGTTTTACTTAGTTATCTACCAGTTACTCAACTCAGGCCATGAATTTTAGACCAAAGACAGCAGTCAGTCATTACCTTTAAACTGAGAAGTGAACGTTCTTGCCAGTACTATTTAACAGAACTGACAGAAGTGCTGTTAAACAGAGTGGCCTTAAACAACCTGAACTAATTAGACCTGCTTTGAGCGGGGGTTTGATGAGATGACCTCTGTACATCCCTCCCAATCTAAATCACTCTGTGATTCTGTGAACATCTGATAAGACCAAACTGGTGCCCTGCGATGAAATCCTTCCCTAGGACAAGTCCACTCTTTTTTCATCAACACACCTTGACAGCTCAGTTATGGCTTCGGGCCTCCCCCTCCTGAAAAATAAAAAGGCATCGTGCATTTGGCCTTCAAAATTCAGGGGAAGCTCTAAACAAGCTGTATTTCTTTATACTTTTTAACTTTAGCTGTGGACATGCTACACAACTTTACTGTTTTGATAAAAAAAGGTCACCGTCACCAGTTTATTATCCCACGCTTTCCTTTGTCACATGAATTTTCAGCGGTAGCTTTTAATAACTACTAAGTAGAAAAACAAAACAAGAAAACCCACTAAAAGGATAGAATGTTTTTTCAGAGCCAATGTCAGGGCTGGGAGAGAAGCCAGGTCCTTTATCTCGAGCCTTGAAAAGTCACTCGGGGCCAGATTTTATTACGTGCCCATGCAGCTTTGAGCTACTGAACATGCAGAGGCTCTCAGATGCTATAGCAATGGCCTCAAGCTCAGAAGAATGCTAGATCCTGCCCTGGTTGGTTTCCAAATACTCCCTCTTTCCAGGCCCTTATAACAGAAACTACTACACCCGTCTGAGTTGCAGCCAGATAGGCCAGCCCAGAATACTGGCAACGCCCTCGGACAACAGAAGTCCCCCATTGCCAGAGTCATTAAAAAAGAATTCATAGCCCGTCACCCCATTCGAGGCAAGAAGGTAGCACAGATGTACCTGTCCTCTGCAGCTGCTCCGCCAGAGCTGCTACTTGGTACGGTGAAACAGGCCAGCCTGCATTTTCTTCCAGGAGTTGCCTAGCAATCAGGCTAACAAGCTGCTCTCTGCATCCACTGCTCAAATCCTCTGCTCCCAGTCACGACAGACAGCATCTCCAAAGATGCAGGAGACCTTTATATGAATTGGACCGGGCCTACAAAAATCAAGGCACATTAAGATAAAATTAAATCTTGGGCACAGCTAAAATGAAACAAAAGAACAACAGCAATTTCACACATCAGACTTAGTGGGAGCACTGACACAGAGATCTGCGGAAGACAAACACTCAAGACCCTTCCTACATCTCTGTGTTCCCAGAAATTGGTTACCTTGGATTTGATTTCAGATTATTTGTTAGCTGCTAACTTGTCTAGTGGAAGCCAAACAGAGTCTGGTTCTTTGAGATGCTTTATGCCACGGTTATTTATTTGTTCTAGTTTGCCCTGCAGCAGCACGCAAGATCCTAAATGTGATTCTTGTGAGCAGTGTTTTATCATACACTGCATTAGCCTTTGCAGCTCCAATAGAGTAAATTAGACATAATGAAAATCAAGCCTATGATCTCCATCCTGGAGCTGTTTCAGCTCTAGCTGTCCTTTCAGCCACAGTTCAGGAGCTGAGTCGCTCTAACTGAAAAATGCAGCATGCTTCAGGCAGGACTGCTCAGTACCAAAGGAGGGTCCCACTTGGTTTGCTACCTCCCTGTGGGACCTTCTGGCTGAGCTCACTCTTGGGTAACCTGCTTTCTACCTAGGTGGCACAGAATGGATTGTTTTCCCTTCGGTGCCCTGCTATTTTCATTGATTACACAATCGATGGTAGCAGGGCCAGACAAGTCGGGGACAACAGCGCTGGGTACTCCATCTAAGGGTCAAGCATGAAGATGACCTGGTGTCAGTCTTCTTTTGGCTGTCTACCAGAGCATTCACCTGTCACAGAAACAGTTGAGGGGCAGTCAGCTCATCTGGGACGGTACCTGCCATTTAGGTCATGTGCCTTTCCCTGAAGCTGATAGGCACTTTGGGAGAACAGAATCACAAAATAGCTGGGGTGGTGTCCTGGTTTTGGCTGGGACAGAGTTTATTTTCTTCCTAGTAGCTGGTATCATGCTGCGTTTTGAATTTATGATGAGAATAATGTTGATAACACACTGATATTTTACCTGTTGCTAAGTAGTGCTTACACAAAGTCAAGGACTCTTCAGCTTCTCATACTGCCCTGCCAGTGAGAAGTCTGGGGGGGCACAAGAAGCTGGGAGGAGGCACAGCCAGGACAGCTGACCCCAAATGGCCAAAGGGATATTCCATGCCATATGACATCAGGCTCAGCATATAAACTGGGGGGAGTGAGCCCGGGGAGGGTAGCAATGGCTGATCAGGAGGCAGCTGGGTATCAATAAGCAGGTGGTGAGCAATTGCACTGTGCATCACTTGTTTTGTATATTCTTTTATCATCATTATATTTCCTCTTCCTTTTCTGTCCTATTAAACTGTCTTTATCTCAACCCACAAATTTTTACTTTTTTTCTTTTTTTCTTTTCTTTTTTAATTCTCTTTCCCATCCTACTGGGCAGGGGGAGGAGTGAGCTAACAGCTGTGTGGTGCTTAGCTGCCTGCTGGGCTAAACCATGACAGGTGGGAAAGGAACTCTGGAGATGCTCTAGCCCAAAATCCCTCCTCAAAACAAGGGCGGCTGGACCAGGGTGCTCAGAATCACATCCAGCTGGGTTTTGCATATCTCCAAGGGTGGAGACTCCGTAACTTCTCCTGACAACCTATTTCAATGTTCAACCACTCTCACTGTAAAAAAGTTTTTTCTTATGTTTTCACCACCCTCTAGCATGGGAGACATTATTTCCTAGTACAGTCCCTCCATCTGGTCTGTCCACTGGGGAAGGAATGATCCCAGTAACAGCTCCCCTTGGTATGCAGGTCATCTCCACTGGCCTGGAGATGAGTGCCAGACTGTCTGGGTCATGACTCCAAAGGCTGCAGACTGCAGGTGATCTCAAGAGTCTGGGGAAGGTCAGAGATGTGTGACAGTTGCAGGCAGCTGACTGTACTGACTTAGAAAGAATGATCTGTGGTTAAAACAGGATGATGGCAAGTCCTTCCTCAAGGAAGGGACTGCCCAGTGGCACAACTAGAAGATGGAAAGCACAGGAGCTGAGGGGACAAACATCACACAGCAAGGACAACTTGTCAGGTTTAGTGGAAGGACGAAGGACTTCAGTAGCTAGTCAAGTGAATCAGAGACATGCCATGTATTTCTTGGACCTATTCAAGCTTATATAAAAGAAAGTAATTGCATTTTTAGGTAACAAAGCCTTTTCTCTGTCTTTAAAATAACAGTTTATTTGCACCTGAGAAAAAGCCACCAGCAATGAATGGCAAACAAAATATTCTTCAAAGGAAGTGTCATTTAAGAAAGGATGCAATTAAAAATAAAGCAGATTAACTGCCATTTGTTATATTTGTTTCTGAACTAATCTAACCCAATGAGTTTTGAAAAGTTTTCTTTGCAGGAATAATGGATATAAGACCCCAAGCAAGCTGAAATATCGACAGCTATGTTTTATAGAAGGATCCTGGTTCAACCGCACATACAGAACATGAGAATTATTCTTCTATTCCGTTCTTCACTTCAAACCCTTTAACAGAAACTCCACCCACATAGCTCCTCCAGCCACATCCAGCCACACTAACTGAATATATCCTTGGGTCATGGCACAGTTGCCAGCTACTGAAGGCTCATAAATGCTTTAAATGTCACATACACAGCATGTGCTGTCAGAAACTGAGCAGAAGGCAGTTTCTCTAAGCCATAAAGAAAAAAAGAAATAAAATACCAAATTTGTTAAAATTATGTCTTTTAAGAAGTCTGTCTCCACAACTCCCTTTATTGCACTTGACTCAGTAGAATGTGACAAAAGGGCTACTGTTCTTCCAAAAAACAGCCACTTTCCCGTCCATAGCCAACCTGGCATGTCCTCTAATATTGCGATAAAGCTGTTGCAGCTCCTTTTTACCCTCTTAGATAATCTCAAATTGCATGACCATCCCTTCAGCTGTTAGGTATTATAGACCAGGATCAATGAACTCCAGCATGTTTCATTCATCAAGAGCTTGCCCTTCTAGCTTAGAATATGGTGCAATTTGTACCAAGTTTCCCATCCAGCCAGGAAAGCGACAAGAAGAAATCTGGTAAGTGTCTTCGATCTACAAGAATCATCAGGAGTTGTCAAAATGTGAGGTCAAAGCAAACAGCAGCTGTATGCCACCGCAAACCTCCCATCCTACCAGATTCTCAAAATTACTGCTGCTCTTTGCGATCTTGTTTGCAAGGTGGCTGATGTGCCCAGAAAATAGACCTGTGATGCCAACAATACCCAACAATGTGCCTTTCCAGTGTACCCTTCCACCGGGGTAAGGTCTGGCTGCAGTGTGGCACAGAAGCAGGCAAAACCTGCTCAGCCCCTTGCTCACAGCCGTAGTAGCACAGTGTACTTAACATACTTAAAGGGGAGCATTTGATATCAACTTTCTGATGGGGGGAAAAGACTGAAACTCACCCAATGCTGCAGAGGCCTACACTAAAAGCTGAATGGCTCTAGTCTCCTTAAACTTTGCAAGACAATCGTGTAGCACCTCTGCATCTTCAACGCAACATGGACACAATGCCTCATCCTCCACATCCTCTCTGCTGAGCCGAAACAGAGCACCACCAGCAGCCAAGAGCTTAAGGCTCTTCTGCGATACGATTCACCCTCTAGTGGCTGACCCAAGACCTGCTTGGCTGCACACAAATTTGGGTAACCTCTGGCCAGGTAGGTAAATTCTGTCCAAGTCTGGGCGGCATTTTGCTCTTCTAACAGTTATGCTCTTCTTCCAGTTATGCTCTAACAAGTAAATAAAATCAGATGGTTAAGACTCCATAAAAGCCAGTACATAAATACATGGTACAGGATCAGTGTAACACATTCTAAAACGGAGAAGTCCCCATCTTACCGTTGCTTACCATGACACAGGAAATTAACAAGTACATTAAACAGAAGGCAAATTTTTAACAGGTTTTATTAACTTTACATATAAATTACATCCCTGTGTGTCATGAGTGATTGTATAGTTAGATACATCCCATTCTGCCTTGAGTGAAGATGTTAATTCCTATGACAACATGGCTGAGAGAAGGTGAAGCTTGTGGTTTCATAAATAGGTGAGACTGCAGTTTAAGAGAAATACAAATCTGCTAGGCCACCTAAACCAAATAAAACATGTTGACTGTCTATATTTCTTCAGGTATCCAAAATTTCCCCTCAGGAAAAGCCAGACAATGCTGACCTCTGTGTAGTTTTGCCATGAGTAAGGTATTCACACCCATCACATCCATCAACACCAACATTCCCTGTGGATGAGGGACGTTCTTTTAAGGGCTCTTCTTGACGGTCTCCATTTATACTGCTTTGCATCTCCAAGAGGCCTCCAAACGTGTAAACTACATTGCTTCCAGAAGAAACCAGATTAGAAGACTTTTTCCAGCTGCTATCAGGAAAACGCCACAAGGCAATCCAAAATAAAGGCTCCCAAAACATACATCATGTAGATGGCAGGTCCTTTTCAGCCACAGTTCTCCTGGCTGCGCTGTGCTGGCACTCAGCATTAAGGTGGATCAGGTACTGTATCTCTCCGAGCAGAGGCTCAGAACTGGTAGCTCCTTAAGCAAATGACAAGTTTACTTTTTCAGCCTTGAGAATGATATTTACTTTGGAGAATGATATTTCCGGCAGCCCTTGATACAGAGCAAAATGCTTAAGGCTTTTTGATTTTTTTTTTTTTAACCCAAAACAAGCACAACTGGAAAGCTCACAGGTGCAAAATAAGTTTTTTTGACATCTACTTACCTGTTGTGGGGAAGCAGTGAGATAGCTGGGATTTGCAAGCCTAAAAATATTAAGTTTCCAAATAACAATGAAATCCACAAGGATGGGGAAACCATTATGCCCTTTGAAAACCCAAGCCTAAAGTGCTTTGGGAACGAGAAATCCATGGCATCTTGTAATGATGCTTTTCTTCATGAAGATGAAATATTTTTTCACTGTCCTGGTAAGACAATTGCTACGAGCAAGAAAAGAAAAATCATATACACTTATCCTACATATTTTTTAAGCTTCCTCTACAGGCAATATACTTCAAAACTATGTTCTGCTTAAGGAACTAAAATGAGATTTGTTGGGCTCAACAGACCTACAGAACTAGTCTGACACTTTTTACTCCTTATGTAGAAATTAAGCCACCAAGTTTTGTTTCTGAAGCTCACAACATTCCACAAGAAAAGTTCCCTGAGAAAAATTCTTTTAAGTGCGAGGTTTCTTGATATACACAAGTACAGAACACACAACAGCTGCAGACCCTTGTCTTTCACACAGACCTTCTCTCTGGGCATCCAAATATTCCAGTACCTCCAGTGAGGCTCTAGAAAAGCATGGTTCTCTGTACTGGCAAGCAGCCAGATCACAGGATGCATAATCAAAATACTTATGTTAACTCAATAGATGGCTGCGCTGTTTGGCAGCATTTGCAGCAAGTAGCATAGTCTAGAGGGGATCGCCTGAACTGCCATTGACTATATCAACTGATTCATACTCAATTTGGACAACACTTTGATCCTAAGACTGTAATCACTGACAGCCCATTTCTCCAACATCTTCTAACTATGAGCATGCTGGAAGTCAGCTGTTTGCCTCTTCTAGCCTGGCATAAGATTCTTGCTTGCTTGCCAGGCTGGACCAGCTCCAAGTGTGGCTGTTATCTCCTTTGCTGAGCTCTTTATCTTCTGACCATAGAGGGAAAAGAAAGCAATTGAGCAGTTCATTATCTAGCAACTAAGATCACAGCACTTGCTGTTATCTGGATCAGCATCCAAAGTGTTGGAAAGTCTGCAGACACACCAAGGAAAGTATCCTCACCGGGAATAGGCATGTTCTGTTGCTGTGGTGCAGAAAACGTTTGAGATCTACATGGCAGATGTAAATAAGGACTCCTGAAAACATGAAGTCAGAAAGAATATGAAGTCTGTGTGGTTGAGACCAATGAGTTAGCCATGGTCTGGCAATGAGACACAGGAAATTCTTACTTTCTGATGGAAGAGAGATCTTTACATAAGATTACTGTGTCAGTCAGAAGTTCTGCCCTGCTCTAAAGAAGACAGGTATTTCCAACGTAATACAAAAGCTTTTTCTTTTTCAGGATGCAGCTGAAGATGCACATATTAAATTATAAAGACTTGGGAATAGCATTCACAAGAATAAGCAGTTTGAGAGGGTTTTTTTTTTTGGCAATGGTCATACTGAAATTGTTATAATCCTCCATCCTACACAAAAAGCCAACAACTTTTATTCAGAACAATACAATCCGGAAAGTTAAAAATGGAAATTAATTCAGCCAAATACTCTGATATGACAACAGACTGGTATGAACACAAAGTGGTTTTTGATCTTAAGTCCAGCAATCACTCTCACAGCAAACGCTGTGGTAGGGGCTGTTCATATGAAGCGAAGAGTGGGTGCACATGCACTTGTTCAAAGAAGGTGGACAGAAGTTGTTTTCCACTGATTCCTTTTTCAGGACACCACAGCAAGGAAAAATTCTTTATTCACATAAGTAATACTCCAACATGATATTAGGAATCAGGACTTCTCTAAGCCATCTTCTATTCTTCATTAGAGTAAGCTCCCTGGAATGATGCAGGAAAAAGCTCAAGAAGAATTCAGAAGCACAGTAGACTTGGAGTCAGGGCTGGATTGTAGCTGGTCTACAGATAGATGGGGCCTTGGGAGCACACAGCAAATGGGCGGGCCACGTTTCAGTTACAACACATCTTGGATGCTGGTAAATGATTGTTTGGGCTCCAACACTTTGCCTGGGTATGAAAGTAGGGGCCAAGACAATTGGCCACAGAGAAAAAAAGAGTCAGTATATTGCATGGAGACCAAGGCAGTTGTCCCTTTGACAGAGTACTTCCTGAACAAACAGCTGTCACGTGGACCAAGTCTGTTCCTGTCTGGCTATAGGCCAAACCAATTTCAAGTCCTAGACTACTCCAAGCTTGCTGGCACCTGATACATGACCGCAAGCTAAGCCAGTCACTGTTTAGAGGGTAACCACAGAGCAGAACGTGTCAGAGAAATAGCCGTACACAGCCCACAAAACTTAACCCTCAGAAGGGTTTCAGATGCCTGTTTTGGAGTTGATCCAGTTTCGATAGTAAGTCACTCGCGTATACACTCCTGGTTTATTTTCCTTGCCACATTCATCTCCCCAGCTCACTATTCCCACAAGATACCAGATTCCTCTGGAGTTCGCATGCACCAGTGGCCCACCAGAATCACCCTAAAGAGAAAAACATCAACAGTCAGGAACAAAGTAAACAGTGTTCACCTCACTAATGCAGCAAGCCTCAAATTGTTCTGTTACGACTGACAGATATTTGTCTCTAGACCACAGCTATAATTCAACCTCCACACTGTTTACTGACAAGACAGAGGCTGATAGCCTACATCTAATTCAGTCTCTCCCACTCCACACCCTCACATCTGTATTCTCTCACATGTGCATTATATATAAATAATATGATTAAGCACATAAATCCAGACTTTGGCCCATGAGCCATGAAGCTCTTCATTTACATCTGTCAAGATACTGAACCCCATAAACTTAATCAAGATTCCCCAAAGTATGTTTTATTTCTAGGAAGCACCAACTCCCACCCCACCTATTTCCTTTTTACTATTATCTATAAAGAGACTTACCTGGCAGGCATCCACCTTCCCCTCCAGATATCCAGCACACAACATTCCAGGTGTTATCGCTCCACCATATACTTGTCTTCTATTACAAGTTGCAGTGCTTATAAGTTTCACTTCTGCTTGTCGAAGCTCATTAACACTGCGGCCTGAAAGAAGTGGCATTAGAATTTGCAGACAGGGGTATGCAACCTAAAACACTCAACGATTAGGAGCAGCCAGATTTTCCTACAGCTTTTCTGACATTACAAGCAATGAAGGGAGCTACCCAGAAGATGTCTCAGGAAGACGAAAGTTTTTTTCCCCACCCCAAAGTCCTTCACTTGTGCCCAAACATAACCCTTCTCCATCTTTCATCCTTACCAGATGCTCTTTAGCGTAATGGGTTAAGGGATTTTTGTACATGTTTCAGTGTTGAATTCAACTGTGTTGAATGAACTGATGTGTCCTTGATATCATTGGAAAGACCCATTTCGTTAACCGCCATGTAGCTTTGGACAATCACTACACACCCCAAGAGTCTACCATGAAACACAACCTATATAGTGCAATGGCTCTCAAACCATCATTTCTAACCTCACTGACATGGACTAATTTGAAAGAAGCTCACCCAAGTCATTGGATGAACTGAAGCCTGATTTATGACTGAAGAGAGAATAACTGATGAAAACTGTCATGATACATCTGTGACAAAGCCGAATAGCAAAGAAACTCATGTCAGAGCTAAACCCAGAGGAACTGGGCCAGTGGGAATAGAGAACAAAATGTATTCAACCAACACAATGCATGCAGCAATAAAAAAAAAAAAAGCTACTCTTACTCCTGTAAGGCTAACCTGTAGGGTCTTTCCCCCATATTCCAATCCACTGACCAAGCCAGAAAAAAAGGCAGCAAACTAAGTCCACAAATGTATCATTAGCACATGCACTTATCAAACACCAAGCCTAAGGAACGCAATATTAACGAAAAAAACCCATAAAACTAACAGCAGTCTTCTCAGATACATGTGTGACAGGGCACGGGAAGGCAAGAGACACTCACCATCATTCTTCAAAGCTCCCCAACCTGTGACAAAACAGGAAGTGTTCTCTGGGAAAATGTGAGATGCTTCAGGAAGACAGACACTGTGCACATCACTCGTGAACTCAATAGCAGAGGCAAGTTCCACAAGAGCTATGTCATATTCATGATCAAGGACAAAGTCGCTGTATCTTTCATGAATGATAACTCTTCGGATGAGTTTTTTCTGTTTTGGAGGTCTCAGCAGAATTCCAAAGCTGGCAGTCCACCTCCGAGGATCTCTTCGTCTGCAAGATATTTGAGGTTATGTCACAGCCACACAAAACAACAGCTCTTGTTAAAAGGAGCTTAGGTCTCCATTTAAGTATCAAAATGGACAGGTTTGCCTAACAGGTCAGAGAAGAGCCAAACTTCATTATCTTTCAGCAGATACAGAGGTTAGTGGGCCATGAAAGGTCAGAGCACCCAAGCATCCTAAGGCCTGGAGGATCAGAAAGGTCCTGATGACTTACCCTCTAAAGCAGTGGGCTGCAGTCACCAGCCACGTATTACTGATCACGGACGCACCACAGCGATGGACCCCATTAAACTGAATACTAGCCTGCCACGGCCATTCCCCATCCTGCGCACGCTGCCCACCAATTATTCTCTCCACTCCTGCGAAGGAGAATGTCTGTCTTCGTATTCCACAGCCTGTCAAATAAAAGGTAGTTCTGCTTTAGCTGATTGAAGGAAATCAGGGTGTTACTTTGGGAAAGGCCCACATGGCTGCAGGCACAGACATAACAGGGCAGGGATGTCAAGAGACAGCCTTCACCTAAAGCAGTGCCTCAAAGAGCAGGGAAACCAAGTGTCATGGTTACAAGCATCTCAGGATAGATGTGGAGTAAACAAAGAAGTTTGGTAGAAGTTACTACCTTTTCATTAAGCCAGTTTCCAGACACACAAGCCTATATGTACTCCCATGGGAGCTGAAGGCTGTACGGCTGGGACACTGTTTATCTTCCCCAGTTGCAACTGTTTACCTAGTTAAAAAAAACAAAACAAAACCTGCCTCTACAGAGCTTGCTGTGTTTGATATTTGACCAGAGTTGTACAGAGGGAAAGGTAACATACATAGCCATTAGCATGCCTGTGCATACCGGTACACACACAGATTATTAGGCACAAAGACATGCACTGATGATTAACCTAAGCATTTACATTCATATAGCTTTCATAATAATAGCGTGTAAGTTTCATCTAAAGACTAAACCTCACTTGGTATTGTATAAAAAAAAAAAAAGAAAAGAGTTTGCTTCTGGTTTTTGTTTTGGTTTTTGTTTGTTTGTTTTGTTTTTTAAAGACCTCTTAAAAATTGAGTATGAAAATACTGAGGAACCCCCACATAAACAGCCACCACACCAGGACAGTTCTAAACTTTAATACACACATCATCACCAAAATATGCACAAGACAGACACTGCACATCACTTGTGAACTCAGTGGAGGCAATCTTCCCGTTATTTGTAACATCCCACCTGTATAGCAAAGGCAAGACCAATATAGCCAGTATAGCTTTAAGTGTCACAGAATTGCTGAAGACTAGTTTGCAAAATAACACAAAATCAAACAAAAAACCCCACCCACAAACTAAGCAAACAAAGAAAGGATTTTGTGAGGTCACCTCCAGGTCAGCCTTGACAACGGCAAGAAAAAAAAAATACTGTCCTCTTCCTCCAACAGTTTACTTCTAACCACTGTGCCAACAGCACAGCCATGTATTACCCCACTGAAAAAAGTTACATCCAAACCAGTTAATTCTCAGAGTCCATTTAAAGATGGAAAGCTAACATGCAAAGGCTCTAAGACCATGCAGGGGACTGATGTCATCCCCCGAGAGGGAACTTATACCGTCTCCCTGTTACTAGAGGAGCTTTAAGACCTCACGGGGGGAGTACAGAACAGGAGAGGGACTGAGAACCTGCCCCTGTCCAGGGCTGTGCCACTGCCTTGCTCTCACTGTGGACAGCTCTGCTCCCTCTCCCACCCTCTGGCCTTTCCCTGCATATTGCAAGGTTTAGCTCAAATCTGACAGTGGGGTGGATTGAAAACTGGTTGAAAGACAGAGCTCAGAGGGTCGTGATTAGGGGCACAGAGTCTAGTTGGGGGTCAGTGACGAGTGGTGTTCCCCAGGGGTCAGTACTGGGTCCAGTCCTCCTCAATATATTCATCAATGACCTGGATGAGGGGATAGAATGCACCCTCAGCAAGTTTGCTGATGACACAAAGCTGGGGGGAGTGGCTGACACACCGGAAGGCTGTGCCGCCATACAGAGAGACCTGGACAGGCTGGAGATTTGGGCAGAGAGGAACCTTATGAAATTCAACAAGGGCAAGTGTAGGGTGCTGCCCCTGGGGAGGAATAACCCCATGCACCAGTACAGGTTGGGGGCTGACCTGCTGGAGAGCAGCTCTGTGGAAAGAGACCTGGGAGTCCTGGTGGACAACAGGATGACCATGAGTCAGCAATGTGCCCTTGTGGCCAAGAAGGCCAATGGCATCCTGGGGTGCATCAAGAAGAGTGTGGCCAGCAGGTGGAGGGAGGTCATCCTCCCCCTCTACTCTGCCCTGGTGAGGCTGCACCTGGAGTCCTGTGTCCAGTTCTGGGCTCCCCGGTTCAAGAAGGACAGGGAACTGCTGGAGAGGGTGCAGCAAAGGGCTACGAAGATGATTAGGGGACTGGAACATGTCTCTTATGAAGAAAGGCTGAAGAATTTGGGTCTCTTCAGTCTGGAAAAAAGACAGCTGAGGGGGGTTCTTATCAATGCTTATAAATACTTAAAGGATGGGTGTCAGGAGGATGGGGCCAGGCTCTTTTCAGTAGTGCCCAGCGACAGGACAAGAGGTAACGGGCACAAACTTGAACATAGGAAGCTCCACCTAAACATGAGGAGGAATTTCTTTACTTTGAGGGTGGCAGAGGTGGTGGAGTCTCCATCTCTGGAGACATTCAAAACCCGCCTGGATGCGTTCCTGTGCCACCTGCTCTAGGTGAACTTGCTTTGGCAGGGGGATTGGACTAGATGATTTCCAGAGGTCCCTTCCAGCCCCTACCATTCTGTGATTCTGCGACAGACAGCTATTTGCCAAACCTTTTGGCAGGGAGGAGGGGGCAGGAGGGAAAGTGGGTTTGGAAGGATTCCAGCAAGAATCTTGGCCCACAGCAACTGCAGTCCTCGTGCAAAGCTCACTAACAGCAGCTCATCTACAAGCCCCTACTTCCCATAACTGTTAAAGCAAGTGCTTCCCACCACCAAGTCAGAATGTCTGATTCTGCAAAGACTACAGAGCCAGCCTGACTGCAAGAAAATGAGCTGAAGTCTTCCCTGGCATGTGCACTGTCTACCACTGTAGTATCACAGAACCTATAGCACCATGTCCCTGGACTTTTTCTATAAAGCATTTGTACTTACAGTTGTTTAAAAGGTTATCTCCCTTTTCCTTATTCAACTCTGAAATGAAAAGCAAACACCACAGTGAGTATATCTCATACTGCTATGTGATCTAGCACAGCCTCCCTCCCTGTACTCAGCAAACACAAATTAAATGGCTTGCATTGCTGCATGGAGTGGCAGTACGGTAAAAGGAGTAATTTGCCCTGCTGGAAAAGTTCAATTAAGCCTCTGTTCCTCACTGAAAGTGTAAGGCCAAAGGATAAATCTTTTTTTGCCTTAGTTCAAAGTTAACGAAAGGAGCATATGATTGCAAATAGGTCCAAGTAGCATCTACATGTGCTGGCAGCTATGCACAATACAAAGACTTAAATGCATTTGTTCAGGTTCAGTACGGCAAGGTGGACAAAAGAGCCTTCACAAATCCTCAGTGCTGGGATTGACTGGAACTAAACTGTAACATTACCGATTTCTTTCCTACAAAAACCCCTCTGTCAGATTCTGATGGTAACCAGCGACAGATTCATGGGAGAGGATTACTACCCAGGGAACCTCAGGATTTTGTTATGAACACTTGCTACAGCGATCTGTCAAATAAGCAAAGGAAATGGCAGGGGGCGGAGAAGGGAACCATCTCAGCCTCACATTTTTTTAATGGCTTAAGGACTCTGCATTTCAGTACCTGGTGATACAGGTTCTTGTCCAATTTACTGTGTGCCTTAACAAAGTCATCTGTGAACCCATGGTCACAAAGTTGGACCTTCTTTTGATGATTTAGGGGTGTGCAGTGGACTGTCTCATTCAACAGAGTTAGGTCACACAGAAAGAGCCTCTGATGCACAGAGGAGAGCTCACACTCATAAATCAGTGCCAGTAACGCTTTAGTTCTTTTCATGCCACTTTTTTCAAGTTCCCAGGCTGTCAGCTCTAACACACACTTTTGAGAAGGCAAAAGAAGAAAACAAGGATAGCCCATATTTGCATAGTAAAGTAAAACTCATTACACTAAGAACAGTAAAGTATGAGGAACAAATTCCGAGCTAAAAACCCAAACCTAAGGCGCTTGCCTGTAAGACTAATGGTAGACTGGTCAACATTCAAGAATGTGGAGCTTGTTTGCAGCCTTCCATGTAACACACGGTTGACGTGACTCCAGCTTGTTTCCTTACTGTCAGCCGAGGCAAATTTAAATACCAAAACAACATTTGCCAGCACTCCACCAGGTTCTGGGCTGCAAACCAACAAAAACAAAATGGTATCATTCTCTCTTTGCCCACTAATCCTCTTTGTTCTGCTTTGCACCACCGGCCTTCTTTATATGAGAACAGGTCTGGCCTGCACAGATGTATAGAATAGCATAGCTGTGCACAAGTAAAGGAAGATTATGACATGTCAGCAGGCAGCAAAAGGCTTGGTTCTTGCTATGACAATGATCAGAGAGAATTTTCTGGGAACTGTTATAAGCAGTACAGCTGAGGAGAGGAGGAGGGATCACTCCCTCCATGCCGCACATAGTCAGTAGGACACAGATGGCAGTAGGAATGAAACAGCAAGTTAAAACCTTTTAACAGATACCCAGCAGGCCATTCCTAACAAGCATTCAAAAGACCCAGTTTAGAGACACGGAAGTAAAAAGAGGTTTTTTGTCATTTCTTTCCATGTAAGTCACTTGTCCAGTTATTGGCCAGTTGTATCTAGAGACAAAAATCTCAATAGTTTGATTTATCAGAGCAAGGCGTGATCACTTACTGTCAGTATAAAATATTGTGTCTAAAGAAAAACTAACTGAAGCCTAGATGGAAAGACAGCAGAAATGTAGCTAAGCTGGTCCAGTGCCTAGTTATGCAACAAGGCATCTGTAGTGAAAACAAGCTTGGAAGAGACACACTGGTGTAAAGAGGTTACCTGAAGTCTACCTCCCAAGTTCTGTAATTTCAGTTGGTATACAGTATGGGAGGCTTATGGAAGAAACCAGCATCAGAAAACAATGTAGAACAGCTTAAGGAAATTACTCATTCCGTCTAGAGACAGGTAAAGGCAAGAAAGCCCAGAAGCGCTGTAAAGAAGGACATTTGTGGGAAGTCTGGCACTTTTTGCTGTCTAGGGAAAAATATTCCACAGCAGAATTGAGCCTTATAGAAACACAACTCTAAACCACAGCAATGTGAAGGAGAGGGAAGCAATGTCTCCTATCACTGAAAGTGATACATAATTACTGCAGAGAGAGGAAAGACCTAAAAGCGCTCACACAGGACCTTTATACCTGCATGTCTCGCTTCCTTCCCTCAACTCTGTATCCGGGTATCTCACAGTGGAATCATTTATTCCTTCGGACCTCTTCAGAAAGGGAGAATAGTCACCTCCTCCTGTACACCATGCAAAGGTGTAAACACCAGCCTGAGCACACAGGAAGCCTCAAGTGGAATAAAAAGCTGACTCTGCATTTCTCAAGTCCTTAACTAGTAGTGAAGGCTGGGACCACCTAGTAATTCAGTTACTGCATTACAGCCACAGACAACTGGTGTTCAGATAATCAATCTGCAGAAGTATAAGGCCAGCCTTCTCTTCCTTGCTGACCTCTGAAGGTGACTGAGCCCTCAGTGTTGTTAGCACTGAAGGAGAGCGACAACCAGCCAAGACTTAGCCATCCTGCTGCTGTAATCCAAGCATAAACAACCAGGCATTCTCCATATGGTCGAGGGGTAGGAAGAAAGATATTTATCACATCCCCGCTTATTCCTGACCTTCACTTTACTTACCTTAGACTAACAACATGGGACCTGATGTACCTTTTACTTAGAAAGGACCCCTTGAATACTGTAGATATCTGTTAAAGGAAAAGAGTGTGTTAAAATAGACCTGTAATACATATATGCTCTCAAGATACAAGTCTCGTGAACCTCCAAAACACAAGAAAATAAATGCCTTCAGATCTCCATATTTACATCAAAGCTACTGCTAAATTTCCAGAGGATGCAGTTGGCCAATTTTGCTGTCTCTTTTGCTCTGTGGGTGCCTGTTTCACCACAAGGCTGCTGGAACAGACAGCACTCATGCTTACCATCTGCTTGTGCACAGTAAGCAAAGCATCTTTAATCCACTACAGCAAGGTTTGAAAGGTAAGGCCAGCCACACAGGGAACAGTCATAGGCACAATCACCTCTGACTATTTCCATTAATACAATTGCAGGACTCTTCATCATAGGTCAGGCAGAAACAGAGAAACTTCTAAGCTTACCATGGTTTCAATCTCTTGGCTCAGGTGCCTGAACTCTTCTGTAGTTTGCCTTTCATATTGAGGATCATACTTGACATTGGTGATTAGGAAAGATGCATTGTAATATCGGTCCTGATCTACAGAGGAGAAAAGGAATGTGGCTGATCTCCTTCAGTACAATTCAGACACACACAGCACCCCACAGAACACGGCACAAGTAAAGCTCCCAGGCTCTGGCTGTGACCCTGTCAGCTGTGGAATTACAGCTTTAGCAGCACGTTGTGAAAAGGGGGCTCCGTATCATCTTGTTGCTCCATGAACCAGCTAGGGGATCATTTCTACTTTGAGTACCATCCCAAGTAGCTCTAAATTACAAGCACTACAACATTTCTCTGGGGACCACCTTCTCATCAGCCAGAGGTGAGCACAGCATGAGACACATCAACCCACATATATCTCTTCTGATATATGTGCGTTTCACTCCTCTCTAGCTGCACTCTGGGCATGTCCCTGCCCCTCTGAGAGGCAGGTGGCCCAGAGCTGTTTGTTTGCATCCATTCATCAGTCAGGTTAAGTTTAAAATCTGGCTCTCAGGTGAATGGCAGAGAGGGGCCCCATAATGCAGGGTTAGCAAAAAGCAAAGCTAAGCTGTAGCTCTGCCACTCCTCTGTCTAGTGTCCTAATTCAAGCCACGGCCTCATCCACTCTCAGTGGCATGCAACATGATTAGTTCCATCCCAGCAGGAAAGTAATTCAAAACCCCTCACACTGGTATCTCGGAGACTGGGAATGGAATGGCTTGGCTTCATTCATCTGCTACCAAAACTGGGCCCTAGGCAAACAGGACTGACTCCTGGGCTCCAAAAGCCTAAACCTCTGCCCTCTCTCCTCTGGAATATCCTCAGCTAGAGGTGCCAGGTTCAGTTTCTACAAAAACCCTGTTCAAGACCAAGCTTACTATGCATAGCCTGAGTACTAGGCACACCCCCGGCTTACACGGAAGACTGCTGGCCTTTGTTTAACCATGGATGCCAGTGAAGGCAACCAGGGCAAGACAAGAAACAAAAAGATGGGCAAAACTTAAATCTCTGCTTCAAGTAAATGATATTTTAAGTATTCTTGCAGGTTTTCTTATCAATTCAGATCTTGAATACAGTCTACTAAGCTGATTCTATACCAGGGGTGAATTGTATACCTAAATCATCAGGCAAGACCACAGTGCCAAGCAAAACAACAGATTCCTGAAGACTTGTGACAGCAAAAAAGAATGGTGCACTTACCATGGCACAAAAAATATGTAATCAAGCCAACGACAAGGGCTACGCCTACTATCACCGACACAGTGATGACTGCTATCTTCCATGGCTCCATACGTTTCGTTGCTCTGTCCATCTGGATCACGATCTGCATTGAAGAAAACAACGTGGAGAAATTTAACTCTATTACAAAGACAATAGCGCATACCAAGCCAAATCATATCTGGTTCAGCTGACAAACCTCACAGAATGAGGTAGGCTGGGAAGGACCTCTGGACCCTGTGGGTCTGACCTTCTGCTCAAACCAGGTCCCACTACAGCAGGTTGCTCCAGGCTCTGTCCTGTCATGGTTTTAGTATCTCCAAGGACAGAGATTCCCCAGTCTCTCAGGAGTCCTGGTTCAGTCTCTGATCACCCTCATGGCAAAAGCTTTTTCCTTATATTTAGTCAGAATTTCCTGTGTTCTAACTTGCCTCCATTGCCTCATATGCACCCCTGAGAAACGCCTAGAGTTGTGCAGATATTGCTAATAGAGACAATTTCCCATCAAGAAATATTACACAAATTTCAATTGCAGCTGACTGCCCACGCAGGTGCTTAAACTGAACATAAATACAATAATTCATGACTGATGAAATAACTTCTGCACCAAGGATACTCTAGTCTACCAGAGATGTCATGAGACATACAGATTTGAGTTATTTTTAGTTTGTATGAGCAGTAACAATTATTGATCCCCTACAGGGCTTGGGTTTTATTGCACCAAATCCACACATACATTGTAAGACACCGCATCCTGTCTCCTGCCAGACAGTCTGTGAGAGGGAAGAGAAATAGAGAAATACACCTAAGTGTAAATGTGATATGGCAACAAGACCCAGACTTAGTGACTCGCTGAAAGCCCACAGCAGACCTGTAAAAGGGTTGGGAATTTGACTCACACATGGACAAAGGCACATAAGCCTTTCTCCACTTATGTCCTCCTGAGCAGCATTAAGCAAGAGAGCATTAGGAAAACTGCATTTTTGCACATGTCCTCAGTAGCTTTGTTGTAGGATGATGCAAAGCCTTAAGCACAATTATTTCAGATCCCCAGTAATTTCACAGCACACTATGTAGTAATTGTTGTCATGCCACGCACTGAGTCTCTATATCATGGTTGGCGTTAGTACAGGGTATCAGAAAAACAAGTGGGATAATCTCTCAAAGGTGCCTAGAGTGACAAATGGCAGCAGTCAGCTCTGGGGCGGAGGGACTCAGCTGGCTAGTCACCATGCTGTCTTACATCCACTGATCCATGTCTGCACTGCTGTGGACCAGACATACTAAATGCTATTTTCTCCTTTTCAGGCCTATGACACAGCCATTTCTGAGCAACATCTCAGAAAACAGGGTCAGGAAGGAGCAGAAAGGCAGGCAGAAAGAGTAAGTGTTTGCAGGTCTCTCAACTAAAAGGTGGCAAAGGAAAAAATTGCAGAGAAAGCAGAAGAGGATACCAGCAGAGGCTCCATCTTAGAAAATAAGATGAGGGGGTAGACAAGCAGCAAAGGTGAGAGTATGATGAACAAATCCAGGACAGCAAAAGACAGTGAAGTGGTGGGAGAGCAGAACGGGGTTATACACTCTGCCCTGAGGGCAAGAAAGCTGAGCAAAGCTACAAGGAAGAGATGGTAAAGGAGACAAACCAGGGAGGAAAAAAAAAAAAAAAAAAGAAAAAAAAAGAGCCACAGAAGGAAGCAGCTGAGAGGTCTGTGCACAGTGAGGGTATGCTCAGCAAGTTGACAGGGAAGTTGGAAGCAACCCAGAGTTTAATCTCACATAAAAGCTTGTTTTTTACTAGTGAGAGTGCTGGCAGGTATCCCAGTCCATTGCTTAAGAAGGGAAGCAGGCAAGTTTTTACCCATTCAAACAGGTGACATACTGGAAAGAAAAAGTGAAACAGGGTAGATTCAGCCAGCACCACAACTGCAAGTGATCACAGGCAGCAGCTTAGCACTACCAGACTACACAGGACGGGTGCTTCAGAGTCCCGACCTACGGAGAAGCCTAGTACCTCTCCTTTTCTTGTGCCTGCTTTACTGGGGCAAAGTTATGTTCTGGCAATGCACAGTCCAAGTTTTCCCCAATTCTTGCTGTCTCTCCAGCAGACTGGCTCAGTTTCTTGATGGCAAGGCTCTCAAAACAGACTCTAGGGCAGTTGATAGGAGTCTGAAAGCACAGGCTTGCCAAGATTACTTTCTTTAGAAACTGCAAGTTGCAGTAGGCACACAATATACACACACTAGAGGTCAACTGGTTCCAGAGAGGCCTTGACTTCTCACTATCTAGACCTTCACTGTATATGCTCTTCATTATCCCTGAGGGTTTAACAGACACAGAGATTCAGATAAAAACCCAAGACGAGTGGGACTGTCCTGCCTCAGTCTCTTTAACATGCTGCAGCCTCCCATGGAGCATTCCCATCCTCATCTCAAAGCTCGCAGTCTTTCACACTCCCAGCTCATGGAATTGCAGCATAGCTCATGGGCAGCCAATTACTGCCTTTGGGGGCAAGCCCCTTGGCTAACCAGAACATCCCACTATGGCAATATGCCTCTGCCCCTCCTTAGCTAGCCACCTCTCTTGTTTCAAAGATTCTGCTTTAGCATCTGACTTTGCGCTCCTCACTGGACAGCTTTTGCTCTCCAGCCTGAGCCCCTGACATCGGTCTCGATCAGACTGGTTCCCTGTGTTTCAGCTGTCCCCACCCCAGTGTGCTTCCACCTGAACAGAAATCAGAGCAACATCCCTCCATTGCTCTTGACACAGAGAACATGCGGCACAGCCCTGATGGCATATGGCTGACTCTGCAAATACTGAGGCAACAGTACTCTTGTTTCACAACCACTGGCTTTCTTGAACTGTATACAGACAGATTTCCTCAAGATGTGGCTTTATACTTAAGCTACAAAAGCTTCAGACTTGCACTTGAGAAACGAGTGTCTCACTGCCTGTGAGACTCGTGCTCTGACAGGGGCAGCACTGTCCTTCATTTCAGTCTGTCTCTTATTTCCTTTTTATGCAAAGACCAGCTACATCAACAAACAATGGTGACACAGACCCCTCTTCTCCAACATTTCAGAACTGCTTGCTCTCTGCAGGTCACACAGACTTGCAAGGGGAACAGACACCTTAGGAACTGCTGCAGTGCTGGGGGAAATGGAGACATGGGAGATGAGGAATAAAAACCTCCTCCACTTTGATACTGATTTCACTTTAAAATTTTTTAAGAAAACAGTATAGCACTTCCATATATTTCTAAATATAGGCAATTAATTTGTATATAGGATATACAAATTAAAGTGGAAATACCTCTTCAAACCTAAAACAGTTTCCTCTCTTTAGAAGGATGCTCTCAACTTCCATCTTGCTGAGTACTGGAACAGGAAAAAAAATCTGTTGTGCAATGGAAGCACCAAGTCTCATCACCTCCCACAGCGATCAATGCCAGTATGTATCCCTCAACTGTGATGCCTCTTTGCAGGACCCAGCTCAGCAGCCCCCATTTTCTGTGTGTCCATTTGATCAGCAGACATGCTAGTCACCAGTTGCACAGAAGGGTTGGGAAAGAAACAGTCTGGTTTTAGCTTTTTAGGAAATACCTAATCTTTTGCAACTCATTTCAGGAATCGGCATGAAAGCAGGGAACAGGTGATCCTGCGGTCTTGTTTGGCCCAAAAATCAGCTATCTCATATCTTTGAAGAACATCTCGAGTGCAGGCAACATCAAATGTGTACTGCTTATATTAGAGCAGCATATATTTTCAGTAGACCCCAGAAGTTCCAGCCTTTGACACTGTTATGCTAGGGTTTATATTCACAATACAAAACAGTCACAAGTAGATCCGGTTTTGAGTCTGCCTCTGCTGAGACCTACTAGGATGTTTAGTGAAAGACAGTTCTTGTTCAGGTTATGTCCACTCAACGCATTCAGTCATTAATCACACACATTACTCTTCCAACTAGCTCCTTCACCCTCCTAGCCTTCTTGCTATCATGCCATGGAGGGCAGGATTGTTAATGCTCTACCAAAATAACCACCTGATAGGGATTCCTGTGCTTGGGACATCCATCTCCATAGTTAAATAGTTCAGTGGCAGGTGGATCCCCCTGTTTAAGAATCAGACTTCTGCATGGTCTTCTCTGCACTCTAGTAACCAAGAAAACACTGCTCCACCCAGCAACACTCACTGGCCAGAGAAATACTGATCCTCTGCAGTGCTGATGAATGCAGGGACAGAGATCATCTCATCGTCTTCAGCCATAGATGTAATCTTTCTTTCTTTCTTCTTGTGGCAAAGAGGCACTGCTAAATAGATAGGCGTTCTCCTCAGAAGGCCTCCAATACCCCAGCTGTCTGTGTAGATGCCTTCCAGAGTCGTGTGTTTTGTACAGCCTCACATTTCTTGCTTCCTTATACCACATGCTTTGACTTTTTACTGCCCAAACTCCAGTAAGCTGAGAATTAACTCTCAGGGTGGCAGAAATGCCTTCATCCTCCAGCACAGATGAGCATAACTTTCATTCCTCAAGAGCAAACCTTAACAAAAGGCCAGACTCCACTGGGAGACCTCGAAGGCCGAGTCCTCTCTGCTCTGAAAACCACGTCCTCGCGGTCTGTGTCTGGCAGCTTTCAGTCTGCAGTGAATTAGTGAGAAGTTTCAAAGCCAAGATCTTTTAGTTCGGTACAAAACTGCTTATCTTGGCAATACTAGAGATGAACATTATACTTCCCTCCAGCAATCCCTATTCTCATTTAAAACATGCTTCATTCCCAAGGAGCCTAAGACAATTCCTAGAGACAGCAGCATCTCACAATTTCATATCACAGTTCATTTGGGTCTGGAAATGCAAACTATTAGGTCTCCTACTTTACACATCTTGGCTCTCAGCCAAATAATGTGTTTTGATCAATAAAAAGTTATTCCATACTGACAAAATTTATCTGAATGAACTATTTTGGAACTAGCTATGTTTGTACAGAATTAAGTTATTTTAAACACAGTAAAGTTGTGTTTAGAGAGGGATATATTAAATCAAGACTTGATACAGGATATTTTAATAAGTGATATACAGCAAGAAATAAAGCTACATTAATAGGTATTGGCACATTAGGAAGAAGAGTTGTATTGAAATTTTACAGAGCTAAAATTGTCTGGTCTTCCTTGCAAAACCAAGGAGAAGACAGTAGGATTTCAGGCTAGATTTCTGATCATCCCCAAATGAATTCCTTACCTTATAATTTGGAACATTCATCCAAAAGCAAAATACACAGGTGACAAGTTGTTGTTCCTCTCTCACCCTGTACCAAACTCCCTAAAAGGTTACTATGTTCATTCACAACGCAAGTGATGAAAGTTCAGCTCCCACCTCTGCCTCACAGGATTTTGTTCACTGTATTGAGCTTATCCATCTCTTCTGGTTGAGCTATTGTGCATTATCAAAAGCTTCAGTAAGAATAATATCAGAAAACTGATCAGAAAATGTCTGTCCAGACAAGAAAAGGAAGTGTAACTATCATCTGTGCCCTAAGAAAAGGCACTAGTCACTGAGCTACTAGATAAGCAGGGAACAGCTACTCTGTTCTGTTTTACAGATCTGCCATTGACATTTTTTGACTTCTTAAGCTAAGCCCTCATAGCACCCTGATCTAGATTTGCTTTTAGATTAGTCTAAACCATGTTTTCTGGCACCAGCTGTTTACTGAAGATGTTTTGCCACACTCTACATAGAAGAGGTTGCATGTTTTCTTCTATCTGATCTGCTGTTGTCTTTCTATAATAAATTTATTATATTTTTTATTATTATACCCCTGCTCACTGATATGCCAGTACTCTCAGAAGAGATAGTGGCAGAGCGTAGGTTGTACATCTGCTGATGAGGGTCTCTCCACATTTATAGCCATGACCAGCTTTTCCATTCAAAGATGGATTCAGGCACATCCCTGCAATGTGGGGGATTGTTCCTAGAAATGGGACCTTTCACAAGATAACTGAACAGACTAGTCTGCTAGCCTGGTGAGTGCAATTTGAAAATCCAGACTGAGCCCCTGAAGCTATCTACCTTGGCAGGGTGGTTGGGAATGGCAGCAACTGAAATACATCTGGCTTAGTTCAGGATTCCTGTAGCAAAAGCAGAGGGCCACAAAGCAAGACATGCTAATTCCACTCCCACCTTTGCCACAAGCAATAATGCCAATCTAACACTTCTCCTCTGCTCTTGTTGCATACTCAGGACACACACTTCTAGGAGAATAGGACAACCTCTACTACTTTGGGCATTGAAACAGAAGCAGCTAGTGCCTGCCTAAGTACTGCAAGACCCTCGTTTGGGTGAGGTCAGGTACCTATCAGCCTCACGCGCTCTATGTTTGATATCTCCCAAAGCAATTCTGATACAATGGAAGACTTCCAAACATTGAAGGGATCTGCTGAGGGAAACAAAACGTGTGTGTTCTTCTATGTGTCATGCTGAATCAGCTTGATCTCCCCACACCCTCAAACACCCCACAAAAACAGTAGGTGCTGCATGCCACCCCTCTGCAGTCAGATAGAGCATCACCAATGTATTTGCCACTTACTAATTGAGCTCCTCCCCTTAACCATCCAATTCTACCAAGGTCTTGCTGCTTCCCAGAAGGACACTTCAACTGGGCAAGGTCAACAGCTCCAGATACTGTTCTTGTCATTTGCATCTAGATTCAAAGACAGCATTCAGTCTTTGGGATGTGTTAACTCAGAGCTTACCAGTAACTATATCTATGATGCCAAAATGCTTTTCATACATATTTCCCTGATTATTTGATCACCTTCACAATTAGCACAAAAAGTTTGTTGTTTCTTACTCTCTCATCCATTTTGCACACAACTTTTTGGAGGTTATGAGCTCTTTAATTGTTGGGATACAGCTGACCTCCCATACTACTACAACAGTCTGTGGGATATAACTATAATACCAACAACTGAAATAGCCTTGATCAATAACACCCGTTTCTACAGCTGACTGCCACAGCCAACATCTCAAGAAAGACTCTCATGTTCTGAAATAAGCTTTAGTACAACTAGGAGGGCTACTCACTACATAAGGACTGTACAATCTGCATGAATATGTGAGAGACCATCCCAGAGTCAAGGAAATATTAAGTACACAGCCACTGAATGCAATCAGTTTAGGATAAGGTTCTGCAACTTCTACATCATCTTTACCTCTCCGTTTTCCCCTTCAAGCTGTGTTGATCATAGACAAATACCTTATTCTGTTATTCCGCAGTCCCAGAATACAGCAGTAAATCTCTGCTTTTCAGCCTTTGAAAACAGCTCTGCCTGCCTCTCTTCATCCGGCTTTGACTGACTGAAATCTACTCCAGAAGTGAGACACCAAAAAAGCAGTTTACAGTCTTTGCGGGTTTTCAGTTTGATTTTCATTCCAAGGCAGGATGGGTGAAATGGTCTGGTGCCAGATTTGGTACGGTTCCAAGCTGATTCTGCACAGATTAACACTTCACTGATTGCATACAAAGCCCATGAAAGTAAACAAGGGCACAAGAAGCTACTTTTATGTATTTTACTCCACTCACCCTCTTGTACCATGCTATTAGCTCAGCAGTTATGACTGCAGCACATTCTAACTGCACTAGCACAAACAGCAGATCAGAGTCAGGGCACAGTGAGATGACTCTCACCTGCTCCCCCCGCTGCAACCTTTGGTGGCCATAGGCCACCTTGATTTGTTACCTTGTCACCACACCATGCTGTAGAGGAGCTTGGGAATTCTTGGAAAACAAATACATCTTGAGTGAGAAGAAAGGGTGAAATATCAGAAGGATTACTGACGCATGGAAGGCAGCTCAAATTAGAAGCAAGCTCAGAGCTAGTACCATTCTCCCCACACCCTCAGTCAAAGTTCAAAATGCCTTATAAATCTACACATAAATTAGCCATGCTGCCTAGACTACCAAGAAGCAAGTCAGAAGGCTGTGGCACTCACCTCTGGTACCAATGAGTGGTCAGCAAGAAGCTCTTTCTTCTGGGAGATGCACTGTCCCGAACGCCACAACGCACTGTGCGGCATCTCAGCATAGACTTGAGGCTTTATCTCCCGAATTAGGAAAGAAAGGAGTCATAGGCAAGTCAGAACAAACAAGTCCAGCAAGTCTCAGTGACAGAGGCCTACCCAGTAGCATGATTCCTCCCCTAAAACAATAACAATATACTTCTTTCATCACACCTTTCATCCAGGAATCCCAAAGCCTTTTCAGAGCATTAGCTACACCCTGCAACACCCCGAATCAGAAGAACCATGAAAATTTTGCAAGGACGCTGAGTTTATTTCCTTCTTTGGTACAATTAAAAACAAATCAGAAATTATGGGCAGGACCAATGCAGAAAAACTGTATGTTCTAAAGAGACAATGTTCCGTCCCAGGCCAGATAAGGAGCTGACATAAATTGATGTAGATTCAGTGGCATGTGCCTCAACTCCCTTAACCTCCTTTAAATTGGTCATTTAGCCACACAAGAACTCGCCCCCACAACAGCTACATTCAAGTTTGTCATTCTTCTTTAACTCCTTAGACGTTAATTTTAATTGTGGCCACCTAGCCACGCACACATTTCTGTCCTGGAAGAATTCCTCCAGGTCATAAACATTTCTGACATAAATATTTGCAGGTTGTCTAGATGAACATTTCTACTTGTGCTAGTTACAGCAAATTAGCTGGCAAGTCAATTAACACAAGCACAAACACTAACCAGTTGTAGCATTTCTCAATCTTTTCTTGGGAATCCTTTTTCAAATTTAAATTCTCTCAGTTCCACCAAATTTCCTAGAAGATATATATGCCCACAAAGCCTTACACAGATTTGTTTCAGAAGGCAAATGAAGGCGGCAGAACATCTCAACAAGATACCTATGTGGCACATATTTTCTTTACTTTGCTGCAATAAAGTTTCTAACATCTAGGGACTTTTCTTCCTTCACCTTAATGACCTTCATTTGACCCCTGTACAGCTCAGGGATCACCAGCTTAGTAACACACTGATTTGAATACATTTTACATGGCTGGAGCTCTTCCTCCCACCTTATATCAAGTCCACAGGCAAGTAACAGGAAGGCTTGTCTTTCTGGGAAGGCCAGTTTCTTTTGAATGAAACGTAGGCTAAAGATAAGCCTCAGCCTCTCATAATTTGGATTCAGTCAATGTCTCAGCATAATTTGTTACGAAACACAATGAATACAGTTGCTAATGATGCACATAACGTCATTGCTTCTCAATACTTTAACTGGAAGCTGCATTGCCACCCTATAGAGGTACACTTCTATTGAGTCAGTCCAGATGTGCAAGAGAAATGCAGTCAGAAGCCTAGCTAGAGGGTGACAATTTCCAAGGGTAAAGTCATCAAGTGTCATGATTACCTGACCCTTGTGTAGGTGGTATGAAGATGTATTCATTCCAGGCAGCCCACGATCCTCAGAGACAGAGCCCTTTCTTGTGACTCGATTGTAGCATTGGTGGAAGAATGCATGACACAGAGGCTTGATGGCAATCTCTGAACAGTCTCAACTGCACACAAAAAACCTATTGCTGCTTAAGGAAAGATGTTAAGCTAAGAAAGATTTTTAGGGCACTGAAAAGCTCTTCCAGCCCTAGATTCATGGCAGGAAGGCACCAAACTGATTAAGGATGTAATAATCCTGGTCAATGGTCCCCTCCCTGCACAAGGTGTCTGTGTATCTTCTTGTACTGACAATACCTCCCTAGGGCAGAAACTCCAGCTGAGAAAAAGGGACCGACAATAGCCATCAGTGGTTCAGTTACTAGATACCTAACAGGTTTGGCTCCTGATTTCAGAGGCAGTGTACTGATGGCCTGCTGGCGCTACACTGACAAACTTCAAAAAAAGCCTGGACAAGTTGGGAAACACTGGGAAGGAGGCAATGGTTGTGGTCCACCTGAGTGCCACATAAAAGAAAGAAGAGAGATTCTGGAGGCAGAACGTAGGATGCCAAAGACGAGGACCCCGGTCACAACACAGCTGGTGAGGAGGCAAAGTCTCAATGCACAACTAAAGCAATGGTAAGGAAGAGAGGCCCAGGTTTATCATGGACTGTAGAAGCTTCTAGAGGAGATTTAGCCTAGCAAAGGATGACCAGATTTCCACCTGAACTGAGAGGGAAACAGGATCTGCACTTCACATCAGGAAGATCATACAGAAATTTCTAAGTGACAAGCAGGAGAAAGCAGACTGGGGCACACAGGATGCACTGTTCTGAATCCTATGGTAGATACCACAACCTCTAGTAAAGAATAGGGCAGAAATTGACAAAAGTCAGATAGTAAACAAAAGTAATAAAAAAAAAGCCTGATATGAACAGGATACAGCGACAGAAAGCCAAAACAACGCTTTCTGTGTTTCACAGAATTCTCTAAGAAGGTAATTATGGCACAGACCCATATTGCTTACCTTAAACAAGGACATGGACAAAGCATGTATACAGCAAACATGGTGGCAGAAAAGCAATGGAATGTGGAAATCCCAGGGGACTATTATTTCCAATTATTTTAATTACTCTGAAGTAAAATACGAAATCTTTACATTGACTACTCAGATAATACTAGATTTCTAGATGCTGTGAATAACTGTTTCAGGAACAGGCATCTATCTGAGAAACCCACAAAATGGGAAACAGCTCTTGAGTCAGTCCCGACCAGTATGCAGAATTGGTTTATCATATTTCTGCCATGTACCTGAACTATATCAACATCAGACTCACCATTTCTACAGACCTCGAAAGCCACAAGATCATCTACTGCCATGTTCAATTTCAAAGAGAGAAACCATGCAAAATTAGGAAAAAAAAAAAATCAATGAACCTGAAAGATATCCTAAAGAACTGCACGTTTTCTGGAGGAAGAGAAACTGTTTCAAGACATTACGTTAGTCTCAGAGCAAACGCATCCTGATTGTTGAAGAAAAAAAAAGCCTTGAGGAAGCCTGGAGCTAAACATAATGGTATTTAAAAGAAGCAAACAAACAAACAAAACCCAAAACCAAACCAAACAAAACCAAAACCATTGGGTTTTCCTCAGAAAAGCTGGAAAAAAATGAAAGGGTTATAAACTCAGGCACAAACTGCAAAAAGAAAAAACAAACAAAAACCCCACAAACCCCAAAGTTAGGCAGAAGCATACCAGAAACACCTAGCTGGTATTTCTCAGGAGCAAAGTATTAGTATAAGGATCTGGAAGAAAAGCCAACAACAAAGTGACCAAGATCAGGTAGCACTCAACCAGGCTGAAGGATGGAAAAACTGTATTATCGATGATGGTACGCAGCCTTTCACCCAGCACTACTTCATTGCCAGAAGACTAAGGCAAATCTTTCCAAAAAAGCATTTAGAATGCAATTAGAAGCAAGCATAGGGAACCTTTGACAGTGTAGTATGATAGACAAAACGGCCACATTAGCATAAACAACTAGGTAATAAAAGTAGCAGGTACTTCTATAAATATGCTGTATGGGATAGAAAAAACACAGGAAGTAAATAATAATGCTTTTTGTGAAGCCAGGGCATTTTTCTCATAGGAATCTCTGCTATATTCATAAATGGTCCAGAAAAGAAATACTGAGATGACAATCATCCAATGATAGTAAAGAGAAAAACTACAACATGCTGCAGAAACATTTCATAATATTGAGATACTATGCAACAAAACAACAGATGAACTTTGGAATGAAAAAGTAGAAAGTGACGCACATACAGGAAAAAACAGCCCTAACCTTACCTATGAAGTGTCAGGCATTGAGTTTGTTATTCTTTTCAGGAATAAGATTGAGGCAGTCACCTATGAAAATATCAACTCAGGAGCAGTCAAAAGACAGAGGAGCACTAGAAACTCCCTGTAAAGAGAACAGAAAAGCAAAAAGGGAGCAAATTTATAACATGACATTAATCCACATTACTCCTGCATACTGCAGTAAATTCTGGTCCATTTGCCCATCTCAAAGCCAATACAGAGGAACCGTAAAAGTTCCTGAAAGGAGGAGCACAGCTGATCAAAGCAGCTGCACGGGATGCCTGAACAGACTAGGATTCTGCAACCTGAAAAAGGTATGGAGGAAGAGATAGGAGTCTAGAGAGTAATGTGTGGAGTAGTGAAAATGAGCAGGAAAACAGTATTCACTGTTTCTTCTCATATAATAACTAGGGGACTTCAAACAAAAGCAGCAGGTTTAAAACAAGTACAAGAAGATTCTGTAATATATACAGGTAAGGTATGCAACTCTGCTGCAAGATATGTAAAATGTCAAATATTTTGCACATTTAAGGGAATAACCACTTTTCTGGAAGGAAATTCCACATAGAGCTCTTAAATATGATGATGATTTCACCTTTGTGTTTCAAGAATATCCTGACTCAAATCACTGGAAGTTTAAAAAACACTCTCAGGAAGCACAATAATGTGACTGCTGCGTTATCATCTTCCCTAGGTGTCCTCCATTGACTACTCCAAAAGTTCATTTAGCTGCCAGGCATTCCTTCATAATAATAATGAAGTATTATTAATCCTGTGATAGAACAACTGCCAGCTTTGGACCGATGTTTTCCACATCTGTCTCCTGAGCAAAATGTTGTCTGACTTGCCTAGCTAGATCAGTAGCCACAGGAAGACTGTACTGGCGTCTTTGGTCAGTTAAGGAACCATGGCAGCCCTCTCATCAGAAAAGTTCAGTTGGAAGGGCCCTACAATGATTATCTAGTCCAACTGCCAAGAAACCATAGGCACCATATGTTTCTCAGCACTCAACAGTGCATTCAGCTCAAGTTACAGAGGAAGCTTGTGCTTTGCAGCCGCATGCATTCCAGGCTACAGATCACCTTATCTGCATGGTATCTGTATTTGATGACACATCAGACTCCAGAACGGAGCTGTGACCCCCCCAGATAACATGTGACCCCCACGTTCCTCTGATCCAAGAGTGCCTAAAGGGATGTCACAAATGCAAGAACACCTCATGTCTTGCACATGACCAACATTGGCCATTCTCTTTTTAGAAATTAAATTCAGACACACACTGTCATTTTCCTAGACTCCCCCAAAGTTTGGCAAGTGAGGTATGGTATACAACAGGCACTTACCTGAAGTCAAGGCAGAAAATTACTTTTTCTTTCACATGTAGACACTGGGATGACATCAGTTCAGTGATCAATGAGCCAATCATGTTCTTCATCTTTTCTCCCCCAAAAGTACCCGATTACCAAGGCACCTGCAAGGAAACAAAACCCACTTTATTTATAACAATCCTAAATTAATATTAGGATAGAAAACTCCTGAGAAGATACTTGCATTTATAAAAGTTCTTACCAGACAAATTGCTTAGCTCTTTTACTAGGACAATAACTCTTCCTTCAAGAAAAAGTCAATACTGATCCGGTGGCTCCAAATACAGCTCCTAAGGCAGGCAGCTACATGGCAGCCTTTCTGAATAGAAAAGCTGAAGGAACCTCAGGCTACACCTTTGTAGCCACGAATTTCAGAGAGTCCAGTCCCCAGTGCAGGCCACTGTGACTCTTTCACAGTTGTGAACTGCAGACACATTTGGGAAAGAAAGGAAGGCTGCCTATGGGCTATGCAAGTTGGAACAGAAAAGCCCAGGCCTGATAATTAAAGTCACAAAAAAAATTTGCAATGCAGCTCTGCTGTTACCCATCACAAGCGCAGCTCCAAATTTCTAGCTTATGCTTTTCCTCATGGCTACACACAAGTATCTTCCAATATTTTACCAATATTTTAAACATTCAGCATGAATATATTTTAAAATAGTTCTTTCAAAGTATTCAGGACAGGCATATTCAAACTTCTGTATGAGCAAAAAGCACAGTATGCACCCAACACACCTTACAAGTTGACTTGTCCCTAAGTTTTAGCGTCCTTTCCCACGAGATGCATGTGGCTCAAGTGTATCTGCCACTGGATTTCAGTCACATTCATTTGCCTTTACAAACACCAATTACTAGACTGCACAAACTGGCACACAAAGCTTATCTTGGCTCATCTCTGTACAAGTGGGCTTCCAAAGAGAAAATCTGCATATTCAAGTAATCCCAAAGTTTCCTAACAAAGGACTCGACAGCAGGGTTCCAGATCATGATTCTTTGTACTCGAAACCAGGGTTCCAGATCATGATTCTTTAAACCAGATATTTAGGAGCAGGAAACTTATAAAGATATGGAATTTCCCAGGATAAACTCTAGTTAGACAAATTTTACTAAATATGAAATGGCAGCTGAGAACACAGCATGCCTGCAGCCTCGCACACTGACCAGCGCTCAGGTTCCTCTGCCCGAGCTAGGAGTTGGGTCAGGCAACCACAGCGTCTTTCCATGGCAGGTGCTGAACTATCCCAGTACAGACCTGCCTGTGCTTCTCTGAGGACCCGGCTCCAAATCCTCATCTAGTAGTTAAAATAAAGTACCTGAAAAACAAAATCCAGTCACTTTTCCAGAGCCATCAACATCCTTTATCAGGCCCACACAAACAACAGCTACTAAACCTTCTCTTTCCTTTCCGATTTTATTGAGGGAGTATCTTTCATTATGAAACTTCAGGAAACAAGAGAAGCTTTCAATACACAAGGACCTTCATCCACTTTTCTGCTTTTTCTTTTGTTAGCATCATTGCAGCTGAAACTGTCATAGGGCTGTGTTTGATAAAAGAATTTGCTGCCAAGTTTATTTTATTAATAGTCTGTTTAATTCAAGTCAAAATAGGCTTGGAACTTGAAGCCTTCAGTCTAGCTTTGGAGCTTGCTCTAGGCTGACACATGGTCTACCTGGTATGTTCAAACTGGATCATCTTGCTGATGTCAGATTCCCCTGAACGTGAGAATCAAAGTAATACTCAAGCACAATAATTGCAGCAACTGAAGCTGGAAGAAACTTGACATAAAGCTAGACTTTTTTTTTGTTTATGGTGTTTGAACAGAGACACCCTATGGCAGCAAGGCATGCATATCACTCAATTAACCCCGGTTCTGTTATTAAAGAGAAAGAAAAAAAATCCACAAAGGTGTAGACATGTAGCTGACTCCCAGAGTAGGTTCGCAGCTCCATCTTAAGCACTGAAGTTTCCTACACGGCGTGCACAGAGAGTGAAGCTTCTGCACAAACAGCTAACCATCCCATCTGGTCAACAAATGCTCTAGTTCCTTTAGTGTCACCCAAATAATCCCAACATTTTAAGACTTCAGTCTTATTCCTTGCACGAAGAATATAGTAAGAAAGCCATAAGCAAAGGTAAGTGCTATCTCAGCCTTTGGAAAGGCATTTGCTAACTACCTCCTTTTAGCACATGGCTTTGATTTGTCAGTAACAAAACACTAACAGGATTAGTTTGCTCTGCTAGAGCTTTATCAGCACAAGCTACAGAATATCCAGGATTGTGTTCAGCAGCAAAACCAGTCTAAATAGCTTGTGTACAAGCTGGAAATTACTTAAAGTAGAGCTTACTGCACAAGCAAACTCAAGCCTTCAGCTGCCCTTTTTTATTGCTGTACTACCAACTTAATTGAACTCATGCATATTGCAAGCAGATGGGGAGAGATCCAAAGCTAGTGGATACAGAAGTAATTTTTATGCCTGTGAACCTTCACTTTTTTTTTTTTTTTCCCCCCCAATCTTGTTTTTCTTCCTGTGCCCTTAAGAGAAAACTGTATAGTTTCACCTAGGGCTCTGAGTCAAGCAGCATTTACTCACTCTCTCACTCAGGATAATCCTAAAAAAACTGCTCCTTATTAAACTACTGTGAAGTAATTTTCAGTTTGGAGACTCCTGCTGCCTTGTCAATCTCTTCCTTAATTGAGAAACGTACATTATCCAGAGTTGTCCTGACTTGCAGAATGCTGAAGAATTGTCTTAAAGACTAAGCCATTAACAAGATCTTGCTATACTAATGTGTCATCAGAATTGCTTCAACAACCCTTGTGACTCCTCCCCATCGTGTTTGCCACGACAGCTGTCGTTTTCTTCCTTAAATGATACTGAGACATATACATCCCTACAGTACATGCTATTGCCATAGTATTTAACTGTTCCTTGGGCAGTTCTTGAAACACAGAGAAGCAAGAACAATCATCTGCTGTTGTAATGAATTGCCCATGTAGAAGTTAGTGCAAATATAGAAACTGATATGCAGGCACAGGTCTACAGCTGACTCAAAGGATCTTCACTGTATTACCCGATACTGAGTTCTGCTAATATCCACTTCTTCCCATTACTTCAGGGATGGCTATTCAGGTACAGGCAATAATGCATGTGCTTGGTGATTAAGCTGCAAGTCTTGTTAAAGGCAAAGTAAAAAAGGGGAGAGGGAACAGAGATTAACAAAAAATATCTCTCCTTATAATCTTTGTATTTATATTCATCTCTAGGGGATGAAAGACGACTCCAAAGAGTAAAGCAATTTTTATTTGTGATTTCTGTTTGACACAATTGTTCTACAAAGCTAGTATTAAGATGAAGAGAAATTTAATTACCTTATTCCTATCATGAAGGATGAAATTAACAACACGTCTATGACAGGACAAAATATTTCCAAGTTATCATTAGTCTGTATGAAGAAAGAGACCCAAGGAAATGGAAGTGGATGTGATCTTGAGCACAGCTCTTGTTTCTAAATCAGGAAAGGGAAGGTGGTGGTGAGGAACTGTAAAATGAGAATCGAAAATACTGCAAATTAGACCTTGGAACATTTGCCCGTGAAGGCTGAGGCTGCCATGAACGACAAGTATCTAAACTCAGCTAAGCAGATGAAAAAAAAAAAATTATGAAATTTGTGTCATTCTCATGCCCACTTTAAGCCTCCAGAAAGGAGTCAGGAAAATTTAAGGCTACAGCAACAAATAATGGAATATCAATATTCGAACTGCTGGACAGCAAAAAGGAACAGCTCTTCAATACTAGCCCAGAGGACCCTGCAGTCTCATGGATCCAGAAATCTTCCTGACATACTGAGATGCATGTCACAGTCGTGCTACAGAGATACCAGATTCAGGGAATACAGAGCAAAAACACCATTTAAGTAGCTACCAGCACATGAGGGACATGCTGCGCAGAAGTGCGCTAGCAAGAACGCAGTGTTGCCCCTGGCTGTACACAACAACTGCCTGTGACCCCCAACTCCAGTACTCAGAGAGGGATTATTCTGATCCAGATTCCCTTCTGCACCCATTGTTCCAGTCCAGCAAAGACTAACAGCGATGACAGATGACTTCTCTAGTAAGCCTGGAGCTTCATCCCCTACAGGAAACAGAGCAAGGAACAGACCATGCTTAAAGTACCCTCTAACACTCAATATTATTGACAGATAGTGGACATAATGGTGGGAGACAATCTTTCTATAACCTTCTACTGCAAACATTGAGTCAGAGTGCTTCAAGATTTTTACTAGCTGGAACACAGCATTTTAAGGATTGTTTTTTTTCCTTCTTCTAAATATAAGAGGATCACCACCATCCTGGTACCAGTACTTTCACATGTTTACTAACATTTTCACATATTTATTATCACATTTTCACTAAACCAGAAGGACACATACATATGGAATGCTTAGCTATAACAGGGCTGCAATAACAACACGTCAACATCTTTGTGCTGAGCATATGGATGATCTCCCTGCAGACAGGCAGTGTTCTCAGGATGTTCCACCCTTCCTGCTTGCTGAGACTGGGTGGGTCAGACCCTGGTCTGGGTTGCTAAAAAAAAAAGAGAAGACTGGCACAGGGAGCCAGGCTTACAAAGCTTTTGGGTGGGGAGACGGAATCAAACAGTGCTTGTGGCAGCTGAGTTTCTCAGGCTGTGTCTGCATACTACAGTCTGGGTACCCTCCCTTATCGTGGAGAGATGAGGCTCTCAAACTTAAGCAGAAGAGCCTCTGTCTCTCCCAAATCATCTCTGTTATTCACAGACACTGCCAGGCAGCATGTGCTCAGGGAGCCAGGCCAGCACAACCCAGGGCACAGCAACTACAAGTGGGTAAGTTTTGGCAGTGATAAGCCAGCTCTTGTGTTGCACCCGTGCAGCAACAAGTCAGCAAGATCATTTCCAAGCCCATCTAGGTAAGGTTGGAGACCTTGGTGAAATAGTCCTCTGACATCTGCAAGGGATGCAGGGACAACAGGTCTGAGCCAAATGGGCACAAGTCATTCCTCACTTCTCTGCTCCAGGTTGACAGAGGAGCAGAGCTGGACTTAGTGGATAGTCAAGTGTCTGCTGAGGGGCCTGTTGCTGCTGCAGTCATTAACCCATGTCCTCCACTGACAGCAAGCAAAGACAGTATACACAACATCAGAGACACTGAACCCTCCATCCTTTCTGGAGGCACAGCCCTCAGTCATCTGCTTGTAAACTTACATCCTAAAGACCTTAAAGAGGTGATACACCTAACTGTATGGCCCCACCAAAATAGTTACTACAAGTAAGGACAGAGGAGAAAAAAAGTCATATCTGAAAGCTGTCAGACTTACGTGAGAGTACAGCAAGACTGAAGTGGGTCCTAGGTATGTGGAAACAAATCAGGATTTAATTCAGAAATAAATCAAGCAACAAATACAATAGTATACAACCGGGTGAAGCAGAAGATCAAACACTTGTAGACTAAACAACAGCGCTTAAATTCTCAAAGATCATCCACTGAAAAAGGGGAAATACATGACCGTGCTGTAGGCAATCCAGAAATGGCTTGGAGCCAAAATTGTGATTCAGCCATTAAAAAGGAAAATACAACTCTAGACAGTACTGCGGATGAGCTACTATGAGACAGTAGTACGCCATGCACAGCAACACAGACTGCCTCTGGAGCATCATGTACAATTCTACTGCTACAGGTGAACTACACCTAGAACACATACAAAGAAGGCTGTTAAGAGAATGAAAACAATGGAAAGCTATTCTTACAAGAGGAGAGTAAAAGCTACAGAAGACAGAGCTCACGGTCTATTTTAAAAAGAACATGGAAGACAAGAGCCAGACAATCAAAATCTGCTTGGGCTGTTACTCTGAGACTTGGCTGGAATTAGAAACAGCTGCAGTGTTGTAAACACCAAGCCACCCAGTGGAAAAACAGCCACGAACTACATGGCAAGCCATGCATTTTACATTCACCTGATGCAATCATTTTGTTTATGACACTTTAAGAGCTCTTTTGCCTGGCATTACTCACATTCTGAAAGACAACAGTCTTCAATGGCAGGGGGAAAACACTCCTTGACTGGTTTCAGGAGATTAGAAGGAGGAGAATGTCTTACTGGTCCTCCTGGATGGTAGCTCATCGTTCAGTAGTCAGCTTCCTCTTGACTAGTCCTTTTTTCCCTAAACTCTATGGACTTGAGTGGAGCGAGCAAGAGGAAGCAGAGAAAAAGAAATACATTTGGAAGGGAACAAACTGGATACATGATGTTTAAAGAAAACTGACCGCATGGTTTCTAATTATATAAACTATCTTTCAGCACACAGCTGATAGCTTGAAGCCACAGGGCAGAAAGAAACCACTCCATATAAACCCATCTCAGCTCATCCAGCAGTTTTCTTTCCTGGGCCACAGACAAAAGTGCTCTGAGCTTTGACAGACTAACTACAGTGCTTTTCAGGAGAGGAAAATATGCACAAAGGGTGACTTTTTACCCTTCATCTGTAGGCTGCCTCTCTAAAAGGCTGACTTTCCTGTAGGATGACACACAAAAAAAAAAAAAATCAATTTCCCTGCAGGGTGAGCTCAGGCCATCACATAGCCTCACAGTCTGCTGAGCAACAGGAACATCTGTAGAGCTCTCTCTTAAAAGCTTTTTACACACTGAGATAGTCTTGAGGTGAACATAAAGGATTTGTCAGGGTCAGTGCATAATATTCATTAAAAACTGGTCTTGCACCCATTCTAGAAGAAATGCTTTGTAGGAACATCCGTTGCAGGACATGTTCTAGCCAGGAGCATTCACAACTGTATGATTTAGTTGCTGGTATAAACAGGAAATCCCTTTCCCTCCACACTGAATGATGCTTAGTAAAGATAGCCAGTATTGTTAGAACTTGAAGGCATGCAAATGCCCTCTGTGCCTGAACCAAAGCTTGTTAACACTAGCAGAATGCAAAAATCTAGAAACTTGAATAATTTTTAATTCAGGAAGTCAGTAAGACTCACTCACACTGACATAGTCGACAGAACAAACACTTTGCAATGATGGTGACTCTACAAGGGTTTGGCAGTTGACTTTGCACAGGCTAGTGTTCATCTATTGCAAACGCAAATACGCAAGAACTCCCCCAGCCTAAATGCTTGGGAAGTGCTTGGCAACCCTAAATCTTACACTGGAGATGAGGAAATTTATTCAAGATGTTCAGCCATACAAGACATTCCCACAGGAGTCAGCAAGACATGGGTTTTGGAGAAAGAAAAGTCTTCAACAGAAAGTCTTCAATAAAAAAAAAAAAAAAAGAGACAACTTTTCAAAAATATCTTAACTCAAGTTGTCTCTGCTACCAGCAAGACCAGAATGAGTGTTAATCTGTTTGAAAAAGAAAACTGACATTTCAAACATCTCCAGCAGCAGAGGAAGAGAGAAACTGTCTTACTATTAGCCATACTTCAAAGATTGACACACTTATGGTAAAACTACTAGTAGTTGACACGCACAAGTATCAGCTCCCTCCCTTGCCCCCTTAGCCTAGCAGTCAGGTGCTGCTGTACTGGCTCTTCTGCCTCTTTCTTCAAGACAAAGCAGCCAACAGCAGGCAGCTCTATGCCTGTGCTGACATCCGTATCATGCACAGGCTCCAACTGCTGCTCAGGAAGGGTGAGGTTCTGCCTAAGTCCTGTGTGTGAGACCCAAGAGGACATCTCAGATAACCTAAGGTGTCTCAGACAGCGTTAGAAGCCAACATGATTAACAACTACGTCCAATCCAAGGGGACACTGCTCTTTCCAGTGCAGGGACAGGGATCTCCATTATGCTGGTGGTATAACACGCTTCAAGTATTCTCCCTGAAAGTTCAACGCTGCTGGAGAAAAATTAATTCCCAGACATGACCAGGTAGGAAACTGCTGTTTATACCTTAAGTAATTCAGGATCCTTACACTGAGAGCAACCTGTGGCTAAAGTCATTCAGGCTTATATTTCCACCAAACCCAAAAGCCTTCACCCGGTAGGCATTTAAGTACACATTTGTATTTACACAAACAGCTCCAAGGACTTCTGAAAGAAACAGCTAGCTCCATGCCTAGCACCTTTAAGAGCCCTGTCTTTGAACACATAAGCTTGCCTTTCGAAGCTACCAATCTTTAACCCCCGATGTTGGCGGTTAGGGTCACAAGGGACAAGTGTTGTGAGGTGGTCCTGTAAGGAGCTGAGGCTAAGGAGAGATGACTGCTAACAGTCAAGTCACCACATGTTAGCTAGCTACCAATTATCTCCTAAGCTGTATTAACCAGTCAACTGCCAATTGCAGGGTAACCTGCACTTGCTTCCAGGTGATTTATAACAACATGTTAAGCTAATATAATCTTGCTTTGTGCTGTGATGGGATAGAAACAAGCATGCAGTCAACATGACTCAGCTGAGCTGTACCATGTTTAACAAAAGCAATCCAAAGGTCACCCCTTTTTCCGGCGTCCCTAACCATCCTTCCTGTAATGCTGGGGTGCCGCACCTTTGCAGCATTACCAGTGGTTCACTATTAACCCCTTCTCCTATCCTGAAGGAGCACACACTTTAAAAAAATTAGAAGAGAACCTAAGAAACCTGTTAACCATGAATCTTATCTTCCTTCCCTCTCCCCTCCATGTCCTGTATCTTTGTGGTCATCCCCAAAAATAGCCCCAGGACCAGTTTACTTAAATTGTATGTAACCTGTCCTAATTAATGTTGGAAAGAGGTGGAGCTGCTGTTGTAACAGCAAGAGGCAGTCTGTCACTAGCCACAAGATTTAAGATAAAAACCTAACAGGTAGAATTCTCCCACACACTCTACTAAGGCCTGACAAAAATCTAAATATAGTCAGTTCGAGGAAATGTAAGCTCATGTTACTCTACTCTAAGTATAATGTTTGCCAATAACATGGAAAACTTAATTGTGTGAAGAGTGAAGACTCATTTATATAATTTAAGCTACGAGGTCTTCATTAGACATTCCTAACTGTTAAGTAAAGCAGCCTGCTTTGTTCTAGCTATAACCCATGACTGGAATAGCATGTTATACTTTTTTATATTCCAGATAAAGGTCTCCACCTTTCTCTCCTGAAGGACAGTTTCCCTTGACCTTCCCCCTACCTCCACTTCTGGGGACAACCACACTTCTTTCCTCTGTAAATTGCAGGTTTTAAAATGACAGCTTGATTACCAGCTATATCCAGTTGCCACCTCCATGATGGAGAGGGCTAACTGCCTGAATGTATGTCTAAGACAGGGCTTCCACCTGTGCTTACCTGTCCTCAGCCGCTCTAAATGGGTATTTAAAACCTGAAGTCGCACAATATGTCTGCAAAGGATTAAGAAAGACCATGTTTGCTACTGACACAGCTCACACTTACTGTTGCACAGCCACAGCTTATAGAAGGAAGAACTGTACATCCCCCATGGTCTGAGCATCTTATGCACACGGTAGAGAAGTTTTCATAGAAGCAAAAAAAAAAAAAGTTCGGACATATTGTGAGTCCCATCTGCACCTAAATGAATATATTAACTTTTTCCTTCCCAACACAATAGATACAAGGCAGTTTCCTTGCTCAAGTTCTCCAGTGCCACACCAGCCATGCTCTTCCTGTTTCCTCCAAGAGTCACCCCTTCCTCCTGCACATGGGCTACCACCAGTAATTCCTTCCACACCCTTATGAAGCAACCAAGATTGTCCATGGCCATCTTTTGCAGTAGTTTTCCACAGCAGGCATGCTGCAAAGCTGTCTGGAAGGCTAAATCAACCTTTGATTCTTCCTAACAAAGGAGAGAACAGGAAAGAAACAACAAAAAGACAGTGCTGGAGACAAACCCCTCCACCTCCATGAAGACTTTTCCAAATATGAGACAGTGACTATACAGATCATGTACCCATGTGTGTGGAGAACTTTCCTTAGGCAGCTACTGGTACCTAAACCAAACCATCTCAAACCACAGTGGCTCAACCCAAACAAGAAAAGAAGCAGACACATAGCACCATTGCATGTTAACTGCTCCATTTATTCCCTCAGGCTCTTAGGCAGCTCTGGCAGCTTCTACTGAGCTTAGCTGGTCAGACATCTTCCAGAATGCAGTTTAACCAATTTAATGCTACCTGCAGGATGTCTGCCACACATCCGGTCCCGTGAGTGACAGCAGCGTGGGCGTGTTAGACCTATTCTTAGTCTCTCCCATCAAGTCTTGACAACTAAATGGGTTAAATATTTATAAGAAATACGAAGGTTGTTTAAGGTCACCAGGCTGGAAGCCTGGACCAAGTTTATTCTCTTGTGACAAAAAAGGCTTTAGAAACAAGGCAAGAAAAAGACAACACAGAGAGAGGAAGATACAGATGCAGAATGCAGATGACAAAAAAACCCTCTGGTTCATAAAATGCCAACACAACATAACAAAGGCTGAGGTAAATATTCAAAGAACAGTGTGATCAAGACATAATCTGAGTAATAAATCCTTTTCCAGCATGTCAGAGCAGGAAGTGCATAGGATCAATAGACTATCAGACTATTAAAGGAGTATTGACAGAAGATGCATTCAAAACAAAAAGTTAAGGAAGTTCTTCACACCAGCCTGAGGAAATTCATACTCTGGTACCTCTCTTTAGAAACAGATTATGTCCTTTGCTCTCTCCAAACTAAGAGTCAGCAGAACAGAATTTGATTTTATTCATTCTTCCATTATTACTTGCTAAGGTCAGGTAATATTCGCCCAAACATTCAAAGAGAACTCCTTCAAAGATAGCAGGAGGAAGGGGAGAACAGAAGCTTCCCCTTCTGAAGACTGGGACTAGTGAGGGCAGCTAGGAGAGAGAGTTACTTGAGCTGGTTCTCAAGATACTACTTCCACGCATATAAGGCAGCTGGCAAATCACAGAGACCACCAGCACATGGCAATAAACACGAGAACAGAAGTGGGACAGGCATCAAAATTTGTCAGGTTCTTAGCTAAACCTCAAGAGGGAATGAGATGAAAAATAAGAGGCCTGAAAATCTCAGCAGTTCACCTAGCAAGGTGACAAGCAATCAAATGGGCCTCCAAAACAGCATGGGACCATACAGTGTGACAGTTTTAGTCAGTCTGTATGTTCTGCTATCTTTGACAACATTTCTGAGCACCTGTAGTCAGAACAAGCCTCACCCTTTCTCAAGAAAAAAAGGAAGTACCTCCTTTCAGATTTTTCTCCTTAAGAGAGCATGACAGACAGGCAGACACACCACACTGGAGATGAGTTGGGGGAAATGCACACTAACTCCACTAGGTCAGAAACTGTGCTGATTTAGACAAGCCTGTAAAGCATCTGGCCTTTCCCCAGACTGTTGAAGAGGCTGCTTCAACCTACTGCAGTATGTGCAGCACAGACTTGCCTTGTCCAGGATAGGGCTGGGATTTCCATCTAGATGTCATAGAACAAAGTTTGCACGGAAACACTATCAACTACATACACAGCCCAACAATCTAATTCCAAGCATAATTCAGAAGAGCTAGTAATGACCAAAGACCAAAGAATTATTATTATGATTCTCATTTTTAGGTCTTGTGCCCCCAGATGAATAGAGCCAATATGAATTCCCACTGTAACACTAGCTGTGTGGAAAAGGGGAAAACAGCTTGCCTGCTCTTTTATGTCCTTTAATCTTTCTAGAGGATGATTATAGAGCTGCAGTATGACAGAATCACTCTCTCTTTAAGTGGCTGAACTGTTTAGACTGAGTTTGCCTCAAACATATTACTGGTATTAAGACCAGACAGGGAAATCAATCACATACAAAACTGGAAGACAAGTGACTCAATATAGGCATTTACAATATGAAATTCTAAAGTGCCTTTATCTGAAACACTGAACGCTCTGCTTTGTCTCCACATACCAGCGAAAGACACAACTTAACCATCTACAGACCAGGTTTGAGTTCTAGCACTTGGAAAATTATCAAACAATGCAGATGCTATGTGCATTTAGCAAAATTAAAAGTAATGAGTTTACAGTGGTTTTTTTTTGTTTTTTTTTTTTTTTTTTTTTTTTACACAATATACAATTACAACCTTGCTGCAGGATATGAATGTGACAAGCAGCTTTGTAATATTTATGAAAAATATAAAGCAGTTGACTATCGGGCTTTAAATAACAGGCCAGATCTGGGCTGACACCACTCTTACTTGTAACTGGAGGGAATTTGTCTCCAACTGTGGTAATACTGCAGAAATCCTCACTTAGCCTGTTGCAAAGCAATCAGCAAATGGGTCATAAAAACAAGGATCTCCCAAGGACATAATCTCGTGCACAACTGGTATTGGCCACTGAAAGACAAGCTACCACATTAGTTAAACCTGGATCACTGTAAGGTACAACTTGCACTTAGATTAATGCATTACAAAGCTGTAGAGGAAAAGAGAAAGAACAAGCAACAAGCCTATCCTTACAGTATCTCCCATGGCATCACTCCTGAAATGACTTGATCATTCCACTACATCCACCTCTAGTATTTCCATTTTTCTTTTGAACTGCAAGTGAAATAGCAGATCTGGTTTTGAATCTGTACCAGACTGGTATCGTACCCATCCTATGTGGTATGGGAAGAAAGATATACCACAGCCCGGTTTCTTATAGGAAAAATTCTTCTGCAGTCACACTTCCTCTGTATTTACCCTCAATAGTTCAATGCCACCACATGTTAATGAAAGGGAGATGATATTTACACCTCTACTAACAGACAGGCAGGAGTTTGAACTTGGGTCTTCTAGACACCAGGGAACCCTCATGAGTGATGTGATCAATGACACAGCCAACACCACTGACCAAAAGCCAGTCGGATAAAGATCTGTACATACCCAACTTTCTCAGTCTCGATGCACACAGCTGGTGTTTTGAGAAAGTAGCAAAAATCCTGACCTTGGCTCTGTGAGCAGTGCTAGCCACCTGGAGAGACAGACAACAGAAGCTAGGACACGTATGATGGTATTGCTTACTGGCTAAAGCCTCCAATCCAAGAATTAAGCAAAAGCCTCTAGTTTGTTCATACACTAATAGTGCCTAGCTTCTAATTTGGAAAAAAGCCGAGTCCTACTCTCCTGTACCATAGCAGAAGGGAAAGCCATCACAATGCACCATTCCTTGCCACCAGCTTCTCAAGAAGTCAGCATCTATGCACCCCAGGCTAGCTGGGGCTGCCAACTGTCTGCTGCCATCTGTAACAAGTCTCACCTGGCGAGATAGCCTCTCTAGCTGCACCTGTCTAGACATCTCTTGAGTAACAAGCTCTGCAGAAATTTAAGAGACTTTTCAACTCAAAAAGACAAGTTTCACTAGAACCTAAATTAACTTTTTAAGCAGGAAAAATGAAATGCCTATGCAAATCACAACAGAAATCAAACAGATTTATAGACAGGTCTCTCCTAAGAGACTTCTCCCATTCTGCAGGTTTGATTCTGGTCACTCTAGTAGGTTTCTGGATCCCTCCCCAAAGAAGTTGCTTTTTCGATCACAAGAGGTCTGGCTATCTGCTTTCCAACTCTATAGCGTCTCCGCACTGGTGGCAGGCTCCAAGGGCTCTGACATCCTTTTTGCCACTTACCAATCAACCAGAGATTATGTCCTAAGCATTAGGCTTCATGACCTTGTACTGTTCCCCTCTTTCTTTTAGGAAAAATCAATCTTCATGTCATCTGGGTTGCCTTGATACTGCCCATATTTGGTTACACAATCTAACTCCATCCATTTAAGAGTTTTTAATTCGCTACCCAAATTAAACTACCTGGATGCGATGTGATCTGCTTGGTGGCACAGGAACTGAAACCAGTACCTCCCAGAATCCCATATGCAGTGTAAGATGGCTGAACCACAAAGTAGGGCCCATGCACTCTACTGCAGAAAAAGGGCAGCTGAGAACCAAGGCGTCCCCCAAAAGCTAGGGAAGTGTCCATTCCTAGGAGAGACAGCTGTCATCCAGCCTTCCAAGATGGGGCAAAACACTGATCAGGAACCAAGTCTGAAGGTTCCTGGCTTCCTCAGGGTCACAGCCTCCTTGTCGCACTTGAGACTAGGAGATAGTTACTTAAGTTGAACAAAATATCCTGCAGCCACATCTCAAAATTATAGGCATTACAAGCAGAATAAATGGAATTGATTAAGTTGAAGTGAGTAGCTCAGATATTGAATTTTTTTAAATGCTTTTGCCCAGTAGAACAGCTTAAAAAATAAAATACGGTTTAATTTTGTTTTGTTTTTAAGAAAAAGTATAGAAGCCTTAAAATTGAAGTAATCTGGCATTGTCAGAATGACCTTGAACAAAAAAAAAAAAAACCACCCAGACTTTTTTTTGTTCCCAAAATTGTCAGGTTTATCTCTAATATATCCACATTTGAAACAACTGTAATACCCAAGGAAGCCATAATTAAGCTAATTAACCCATCATATACACATAATTAATATTTCTACTTCAATAATCTGAGGAAGAACTAACATGTTGTTACACGATACAAATTTAAAGAGAACTTCAAAAGTAGCTGTTAGTAGGCTATAAAATAAAATAGGAGGCAATTAAAACAGCTTAACTCTCTGCAGAGACTACTATCACAGAAGAGTATACTTGGTCTGGTGGGTATGGAATTAATTTTCTTCACAGTAGCTCATACAGTGCTGTGTTTTGCATTTGTGACCAAAATAGAGTTGGTAACACACCAATATTTTAGCTATTGCTGAATAGTGCTTGCACAGCAACAAGGTCTTCTCTGTTTCTCACTCATTCTTCCCTTCCCTGCCAGCAAGTATGTAAAGGCAGGCAAAAGATTGGGAGGTGTCACAGACAGGTCAGCTGACCCAAATTGATCAAGGGGATATTCCACACCACATAGCATCGTGCTTGGCAAATAACTGGGGGGTAGTATTTTCTGAAGCAGTCATTGCTCAGAGACTGGCTGAGCATCCCACCTCTTGTGGAAAGTGGTGAGTTATCGCCTGTTTAATCACTTGTTGTCTTCCCCACCCACACCCCATCTTTCATTTAAAGGAACATGCCTTGATCTTGACTCAAGAGTTTTTCTTGCTTTTGCTCTTCTGATTCTCTCCCTCATCCCACTGGGTGGGCCTCAGCCATCAGCTGGCGGGTGATTAGTTACTGGCCAGGGTCAGCTCCCCTCAGAGTCGTGCAAGACAGAGTTATCCCTGACAAACCAAGAAACTGGGAGTCATGCAGGTCAGATTAAAGAAAGTTTAGGATTACTTAAGGTATCAGAAAGAGAAACTACAGGTGAACTGAAATTTTATTGTAATAGCTAGGGATTTCAAGAGCAGAGAACAAGAAGAGCATGTAGTTTTTCTATTACAACAGAAGCCAGCTAGCTGAATGGTTTCTAAACTACCAAGACAAGGATAAAGCAGATAAAGTCAGTGCGGTGACACTAGATATTTCTGCCCCTGCTTTCACTTTAGGAGATGCGGAACAGAAGATCCTCAGGCTTGTGTTAACGGTTTTCAGGAAAATGCAAGCGAAATGAGCGAAAACTCAAAGTACCAAAACCCACAAATATGCTCATTTGGGTCCTGCAGTCCATGCCTCAGGAGTCCAAGACCTGCAAAAGTGTCCTAAAAAATGAAACATTAAATCCTACGTCAGAAACAAGCAGACAAGTGGAGCTTCTGACCCAACGGTTCTGACAAACAAAAAAACCCTGCAGATTAAATTAGACTTATGTATTATGACTCATCTGAATGATTGCCCAGCAAGCTGTGCCTGAAAAAAAAACACCTCAGCATGCAAGAATTTCTACACCTGGGTCAGAAAAGGTGAGCTGTACTTATTCACCTTGCTTTGCAGCAGAACTTGTCAGTGCCTTGCAGAGAAAGTCAGGTAGCAGAAGAAGAGCAGAAAGGAGACAGAACAAATGACAGTTCACAGTACATCTGCAATGAGCTGCAGAAGCAGATTACTCCAACAACAAACAGATAGAGAACCAAGGTTGAGAAGAAAAGGATAAGTAATATTTCATATGCATCAACACAGAGCTGTATGAAGAAGTTTGATGAGTAGATGCTCTCAGAGAACACCTGAGAGGCCATGTTAAATTCTTAAGCTTTTCTGGAATGAACCACCGTTGCCTGCATCTCAAATCTCTTCTATTCCATTTCACTAGCTACTCCCACAACAACTCCCGTCTGGGACAAGCCCTGCCTGTGACTGCATAGGAGTTGCCTAAGGCCCCTCCTGCTACCGCTGACACATATGCAGTCTCCCTGAAAAATCACTGCTTTTCAGCAAGGCTTACCAAGCCCCACAGGAAGCCTTGACAGACGAGTGGCACCACAGCTTCCGGCAGCAGGACTCAGTCTTTAAGAATTAGCTCACATACATTATCCAGCCAAAGCACAGTACCACAAACACACACTGTACAAGAAGAAGGGGTCATCCACACTGTATTCTGATTTATAATGGTGGGGTTTTGGTGGGAGGGGGAGGCATATGCATAATTGGAGAAAACTTAAAGGCTCCAAATGTGCAGAAGCCCTTCAGGACATAATTTAAAATATTGTTAGTTTGTATGATTCTAGAGGGACGTATGCATAGGCTGAGAAGGCCTCAAATACGAGGCATTTCATGAATCAAATTAATGGACAATTTTCTGAGAAGGATGAACAATTTCTTTGAGCTTCAACTTCTTCAGTGCTATACTGAAACCTGCTATATGACATCAAGGCTTCAAACACATGCAATCCTGTCAATACTGATTCTGATCAATGTTTTCCTTTCACCATTACACCTCTTCCCACTTGTCTACTGTGGACAAGATACTTCCTGGTAATTTGATTTCATTCCTTTAACATTTATGGTGACGCAGAGCACTAAAGTATGAATCCTACTTCTAAAACGCAAAGGCAATAGAATACCCACCCTTATGGTATCTGAGCACTTAATAATTGTCCAACCTGTTCTTCCAAGCTTCGGTTACAGATATTCTAAAGCTTCTGTAAATAAACAATCAGGAGCACTTAAATTGTAGTTGATCATGCCTGTGGTGGAGGAGGAATCACAAGACCCACCAATATCCTTTCAGCCCCAGCTTCTATTATAGGTCTACCATTTATCTATGAAACCTCATAGTTTTGCTATCTGACTCATGATTCTAAGCATCCAATGAGAGCAACACAGATGAACAGAATTGATAAACATGCAAACTCACACAGAAAAAAAATCCACAAAACTCAAAATAATTGAAACAGGACACGGAATGAGTAAGCTTAAACTCCAATCCTATGAAGCAAAAGTATTCCAGCAGCCCTAGAAACAGAAAAGCATTGTGGTTTAAAAATAGGGTGTGATACCAGATAACAGCAGTGATTCACCTGGAAGACAAGGAGAGTACAAAAGCAAGAGACAAGCCAAAACCTGCACTATAATGACAACACACTGAGTCAGCTTTAACAGCTCCTTTGGTGTTGGAATGAGAGGTTAAGAACAGGGCAACCTGGCTTTCACGGGAACAAATCATAGGAAAAACCATATCTATCACAGATGCAACAGACACCACAAAAACAAATGGCTATTACCAACTTCTCTACCAATAGTGATGCACACTGCAGCCATCTGCAATTAAATACAGTAAGCCACTTTTTAAATCCGCACAGCTTTTGTAATTTGAACCAACAGATTTATTCACAACCAAGAGTTTAACCATAGACTGCAGATGCACAGAGGGAACAATAGTGGGAACAAAGGAATTTCCTGCCACAGTAGAGCATGCATATATGTCTGAACTTCACCATTATCCGCATGCTTACATGTCCTGAATGAGACAGTAACTCCTTATGCAATTTCTAATGTCTATTTGCATATTACCCCCCCTTTTTTTTTTTTTTTTTTTTTTTTTTTTTACAAATGACATAATATTTGGTCCCATTATACTGGGGTTCATGTTTCTGGTGGCAAGAGATAGATACATACCTAACCTTTACCCAAACACACAGACGTACATGCTAAGCACACAGTTCTACAATTATGAGATGGATTACATTTTTCTTAGCTGCTTCCTGCCCTTCAATTCCCCTCAGATATTGCTTCTAATAGTGTAAAACTCTGAGCAGCTGCTGCTTTGAACCTGGTTTCTTAAAGAAATACCATTAATGCAGACAGTGTCTGCCAAGAAACCCAAGAGGCTCTGAAATTTTAAAAACTTGAATGGAGGTGGGGGGAGTAGGGTAGAAAAAGAGGCTACTGCCTCTCTTTAGAGAAAGGCATTTATGCTCACACCTTGTTAGACACCAGAAACTCCACTAAGGACAGATGGGTAATTGGGTTTTACTTTGGTCAGGCTTCCCAAAGAACTACTTATTAACAGAAAGCCCCCTACAAAATCAGCAAACACAAGCTTTCTTCTTTCTCGAAAGATGACTTCCCAGCAACATTATCCCAATGATTATATTCAGTCTTTAATCAAACCTCCAACCCTGAACAGCTCTCTGCAGCCAGAAACTAAGCAGGAGATGTTCAAGACTGTCAGCACGCAGAAGGCCTCACTGTACATGGCTCCGACTGCGAGAGCTCAAAAATGTGACCTTTACAGCCTGTTACCTAAGTAGAACATGGTGCTCCCTCTCTTGCAATTCTTGTTTGAAAGTCTGTACTATCAGAAAGGAAAACCCTCTGCATTTCCTTCTCAAAAAGGACAGAATGGAGGAAAAATGCTGGCATGAGACAGGGAAACTTGACACCTGTTCTCTCCATTATGTTACTGAAAGCTATCTGTCCATCACGTACAGCTTTAAACTACGCTGCTGCCAATGGGTGTGAATGCTTACTGTATGCAGAGTACTGGACACTATTTTTGTGACGAACAAAATTCCTTGGTTTGCATCAGGGTGCTATTCATCTATTTCAGGATAAATTAAGGTAGGGCTACCCAGATAATGATAGGGTCTATCATAGTACCATGCAGACACCTAGTCTTGTCAAGCCTGTTCTTTAAACCCCTGTCTAATTGGGCTAGACAGTTTGTACCACACAGTAATTGTTCATACACTTCCAGTGAGATGACAACTGAGAGATGTACTTTTCAGCAACTATAAATCATGGCAGATAGAGGGGAGTGAATAAAGAATATCAAATACATTCCTCATCCCCTCAGTGCAGCATAGCATATAAGCTGAGCTCCTAGTATAGGGCTCATTGTCAATAAAGAGATAACTGTAACACAATTCAACAAGAAGCATAAGGCCATGCTTAACTTCAAGTATCTGGTTAGGTCCTCGTGGCTTTCGTAAGGCTCAGGCAGAAGCTCTCATAGTTCTGTAAATGCCCGACTGAACTCAAGCATATACAAATGTCAAAAACAGGTCTGAGAAATACATCTCAGGGATGACCTTAACTGCAACCTTACACCCTCTCTTGTTTACCAGGAAACCAGACACAGCACAAGGAGCAAAAATTTACCACTTAAAATATCATCCAGAAAAAATCCTGCCATCTGCAGACAGTGTCTAGCTAGGCCAAGCAGCACTTTCATGCCAGTGCTCTAGAGTGGACCTTGTATTTCCCTTCCTCTAGCCGTGACCACTTTCCTGCAGCAAAGAAAATAGTTCACATTGGTCTGGGATCAAAATATGCACCAAACGCAAGATACTGCCATCTCCTGATTCAGTAGGGAACGGACCTGGAAGATCCCCAAAGCTGTACCGAGCTGCAGCTGGTCCGAGTGCATCTAAACACTATTCACTGCTGCCAAAAGGAGGCAGTGGCCTTTTCTCTGTGTTCATCCTGACTCTTGAAAAGACATTTTAGCTCACGTTCTGGAAGGTTATCCAGGAAAGAAAAATGGAGCTGTTCTCTTTCAGATTAGCAATTTAAATTAGGCCACTGATGGCTATGAGAACTGGGGGCAGCACGACTGAAAGCAAGGGGCAGGAGAGAGAGAGAACGGACAGTCGTCACATCCTGGAGCAGAAATACACCGACTGCCTCAGCTATATCATCTAACTGTACTTTAGGGTACTTTAAAAGGCAAGTTTATGGAAAAATAGTCTACCCTTTAAAGTGGAAGCATTCAAATATGTGAAAATTGCAGCGATGACTATGAAATGCAGATTCTTCAAGTCTCTCTGCAAAACCAGAATCAAAGAGACCACCCAAACAACTCACCTTTGTCTTAACTTACTTATCACTGAAGTGACTAATCAACTCTCCAGGGTCAGTGAAGACTGCACAACAAGCACTTCCAAAAGCATTTCTCGGGTTTTATTTATTCATTCAGAAAAACCTCACCTTCCTTGAAACCCAGTGCAAACAAATAGATATCACCCTTAACACCATCAGCATAAGAATCACATTTCCTAAGCGGAGAAGGGGGAAGAGAAAGCCTGGGGGAAAGAAGACAGTCAAGGAACACGAACAGGAACAACGATGGGAAAAAAAAGCAACCAAACCCATATCTTCAGGGAGACAGGAGAAAAACCTGTTGGCTTCCAAGAACTTAAGTTTTCTTTTGGTTTTCCCTCGTCCATTTTACTAACTTACTAATTAAAAATATATTTTTGAGTAATAACTATAGGGAGTTTCCTGTTTACACAGCAGTAACTGTGTGGGCCAATAAACTCAGTGGCCTGAAGTACCGGGCCTTGACACAGTCAGTCCAGAAGACACTAATTACCTTGTAAACAGGAAGCACGCTACTGCCAATGCACCGAGGCACAGGAACATAAGGCACACAGAAGTTATACTTCTGCACTAGCACCTCCTGCAGCACAGGTGCAGCATAAAGTGCAAATCAGAAATTAAATCAAATACAAACAATACTTCATGGCTACCTATGTAAACATCTTCCATGGGCTGACAAAGCCAAAATACTTTCAGGCATCGCAGGGTAGCTTTAGAAAGGCTTTTAGGCATAAGCAGATTAGAGCAAGGTAGAGGAAATTTTTGTTATAACCTACACCTTACTGTTGCAGGGTTGTAAGCAGACACAAGGGTTCGTGAACATACATTCTGAAAGGTATCAGACTTTATGGGAATCATACACATCGCAACACCAGCCAAACGTATGGGTGTACCAGTAGAGACTTATATACCAGGATGCAGCTATATGAATGTCTCCCTGCTGACTTATATTATAAAAGCCTGCCTTTTGAAAGAGCAGGAGCAGTAACAAGTCTTATCCTCCAACCTGGAAGAAAAAATCTCAATCAGTGGATTTTGCATTTTAATCTAACTTAGATAAACTAGCCTACTTTACAAAAGTGATATCCCCACCTCATCTTGGTTTTCCACAGTTCCAAGTTATACAGGCTGCAACAGCCCTACAAAGAAATCATTTTCAGAAATACACCTCTTGAGCAGTCAGCAACCATCCCTACTCAGTCCCTTGATAGACAGCAGAAGGCCTGGACAAAAGCAGGGCCAAATTTTGTCTCTAACATAGGACACGATTATTCTTAGTCACCCTAGTCATTCCTCAACAGTGGCCCATCTCTAATACACAGTCTTCAGAGAATGTCCACCAGCAGTCACTCACATAAAAAACATGGACAAATGGGCTAACACTAAGATATTATAAAGACCATTTTAAAAGGAGAACTTCCAAGCAACGATCGTAACCCAGTTCCAAAAGACATTCTGCGGACACCAAGGGAATTCTTCAACATTCCTTTTAAAGCAGATTTGGGCAAAGCAATTATCTATCCCTTAAAAAAAAAAGTGTATCTATCAAATCTCTGGCACAGCAAGAACTAAAAGGAAACACACTACCAAGCTTAGCACTTCTTTTACCCCCTCCTTGCCATTGGGATTTGCTATATTGTAATCTATGTGGGAAGCCACAGCTACCAGCTGCTTTGCTACACTAAGGAATCTCTCTTATTCTATATAATTCTTGAACAAGAGCCCATCAATAACAGAACAGAAGAATGGTTAAGGTTGGAAGGGACGTCTGGAGATGGTTTAGTCTACCTAGAGCCACTACACCCTTGAGAAGAACATCAGCAGTTATCCTCATTTGCAGACACCCCCACCCCACACCCCCCAAAAAAACTACAGCAAAGGTGCTAGACTCATACTACTTTGAACAAAGTTTGACTCATGCTGCATGAACTTTGTGCCACCTGAAAGGCATAAAAGCCACCAAAAGCACCAGACTTGGTTTTAAAGCACAGCATTCTCTAAAGTTGATTCAAAGAGAAGCACAGAAAACTGACATAAACTGCAGCTCCGGTTTATTTCATTCCAGCCCTTCCTTTTAACTCATGTTAAGGACACCATCTAGTGGATTACACGCAGATAGACAATTTTTTTTTTTTTTAATCGGTAACAAACCACCCAGTAATACCACAGGGTAATTTCTAGTAAAATTAGAGAATGCAGGTATTGCTTATAAATAATGCATGCTAAATAAACTTGTGTGCATGCCAGTCGCTGAAAGGTCACTGCAGAAGCAGCTTATGCACTTGATGTGATAGGAACACAGACACACAAGAATTGCTTCAGTTTTTGGGTACAGAATCAAGTACCAGTAAAACTACTAGTGTCAAGTCCTGCATATTTAACAAAATAAAATTCCAGAGAACAGATTAAGACTTGTGGGATGAATAATTTGTAGCACTGTGGCAATAATAACCTTTAATCAGATCAAGAAGCTAATACAAAGTTGAAGAACAGGTATCTTTATCTCTTTCTGTAGACTTCACAGTCACTCCCGTCATTTTCACCTCCTCACATAATTCCAACTTTTATCACCTCTGTGCAGAAGTATTTCGGTTCTTCAGGGGATGCTTTTATCCTCTTTTCACACTTTGCTTTCACAGTTTTGAAGCAAGATAGACAATACCAACTGGTGCTATAGAGTGTGTTTGGCACTCCAGCCTTCATCACTAGAAAGGAACAGTGCTTCATCAAGTTAGCCAACAGACACTTATTACTAACTTGTCCACTCTACAAGCACAAGCAAACACACATCCTGGAACTGCATTGTTCTGGAGGAAAGAATTCAAGGCAGAGTTGACTGGCTGCACCCATCAGACTACACTAGCTAGTATCTGCAGCCTTAAAACAAAAATTATCCTTTAGTCTACAGCATCAATCACCTTGCTATGCATCCACTCCAGTTAAAGGGGGGTGGTGTGAACAAAAACAAAAAAAAAAACCCAACCAGGTAGAGCTTTTATAACAGTAGCATGGCAGCTAATACGATTTAAAATACCACAGCAGACAAAACAAGCTCTTAATTGGTAATTCCAAGTTACACACAGCCCTAATAAACTACCTAAGGCCACTCAAGTGGCCAGGCCTCCTCACAAGCTGCCTGAAAGGGTAACTAAGATTAGGTGGTAAATTTTCACCTAGGTTATAGTAGGAAAGAAGAACAACCTAATCCCAAATTTCTTTAAAAAATAATTTGGATTGATAAAGCACAATTGTTTCATATTTGAATGCATACATCAGAAAACAAGCTGAATCACAGAACGGTAGGGGTTAGAAGGGACCTTTGGAGATCACCTAGTCCAATACCCCTGCCAAAGCAGGTTCACCTATAGCAGGATGGACAGGAACACATCCAGGCAGGTTTTGAGTATCTCCAGAGAAGGAGACTCCACCACCTCTCTGGGCAGCCTGTTCCAGTGCTCTGTTTCCCTCAAAGTAAAGAAGTTTTTCCTCATATTAAGATAGAATTTCCTGTGTTCCAGTTTGTGCCCGCTACCCTTTGTCCGGGTGCCACTGAATCTGGCCCCATCCTCTTGACACCTACCCTTTAGATATTGGCCAGCACTGATGAGATCAATGAGCATAAACAGGAGCAAGAAAAAAAAAAAATTGCTTAGGGGAAAAAAAAAACAAACAACCAGCCAAAGGAAACCGGGGGAGCAGCAATACCTAACACGGGGGAAGACCACGATTACTAAGACCCACAGCAAGAGCTCCAACGCCTCACACAGCCGTCACAACAGCACAGGAGCACCAAAAGACACAGGCTTCCCCTCAGCATCCCTCTCCCCCTCCCTCCAGCTCTTCAAAAATGGCGGCCGCCCCCCACAGCGCCCGGCAGCGCGCGCGCGCCCTCGCCCCGCCCCGCGCGTGCGCCGCCCGCGGCGCCGGGTGACGCGCGGCGCGTAAACAAAGCGGTGCACCCTGGGAAGAGGGAATCGTTACGTACAGGAAGAGGGAGCCTCCATCTTAGGCGCTCGACGCGTCGCGGCGGCGGCGGGATGGCGGCTGATAGCCGGGAGGAAAAAGGTACCCGGCGGTAGGGGTGGGGGCGACTGCTAGGCCTCGGGGAGGGGGGATGCCCCCTCCCCCCCCCGGGGGATTCCCCTTCCCCAAGGCATCCCCCCTCCCCGAGGCCTAGCTTGGTTGCTGGTGCTGGGCCTTCACACTGGGAGACGTCTGTGAGGAGAGCGGAGGGGCCGGGGAGCCCTTTTGGAGCATAATTTCCGTCGTCTTTAGACGCGGCGTGTGGGGCCATCCTCCCTGTTGTGCGCTGGAGGTGGTGGGAGCCATCGTCCCCTAGTGCGGTGCCCTCTCGGTAGTGGTCTCAGGGCAAGGTGACTTCAGCAGCGGGGACAGGAAGAAGTTCGTGGGCCGTAACTTTAGCATTATTGGTAGCCAGGTAGTGCTGGTGATCTTCCCGCAGAAAACATCTGCTTTTCTTTATTTCTGCTTGGATCTGTAGCCGTGATTTTTGCAGGATTTTCTGCTGTGGGATGTAGTTACTTTAGTACGCAGAAGCTGATTGTTGGAATATTATTTTGATGATTTTTTTTTTTTTTTTTTGCTTGTCTTTTTGCAGCCAGTTATGCTTTCTGGGCACTGTGGGTAAATAAGTTTGAATTAAGGGAATTGAACATTTCCAGCATAATGTATGTTCACAACTCATATAACTGCATGTGACTGTATGCAAAAGATGAAGTGATCTGCATGTTGTCTATGAGGTTATATGAGTCAGTCCTTCTAAAATAGTTCATTTAAGAAATAAAAACAAAGTTTAAATGTAGAAGACTGCTGTTTGGTGGTTAGTGCAGATAATAGCAGCGTTATAAAAAAGGTAAGGGATCACTGTGGTGTTGTGGTTTGTTTTACCTTGTTTTGGATTTCTATGGAATACATTTTATGACAAGTTTTTTGCAGGATAGATGTCCATAAAATGTCTTTTGTCAGACTGCTGGTTTGCTGTCTCTAACATTTATTGTGAAATTAGATCACATGGAAAATTCCCACTAAATTTTGTTAGAAGCTATAAGCAAAATTATTTCTGGTGCTTGATTCTTGATGGTATGATTGTAAGACTGGTGGGATAGGGTACGACCAGCTTGTGTTGAAACAGGTGTTAGCTGCCACCATCGATGAGCAGTGACATTGAAATGCTTACTGTTGTCATCTATAAATTTCTGCTCATATAATCATTTATCCAGATGGACTTGAATTTTTTTATTCTTTGGGGTTTTTGTGTTTGGGTTTTTTTTTTTTAAATCACTGACAGTGGTCAAGTTGTGAGTAGCAGATAATGGTTTTTTATGTTTTGTATTTTAATTTGGTTATATTTTTCTGTCCTATGGAAGGGATGATTCTGACTGAATAGTAGGTGTTAGTGCATGTTTGTAACTGAACTTATTTCTGCTGTAAACGCGACGTTATTTTTATGCTCCTTTTGGAAGAAAAATGCTGTTTCACTGCTTAAAAAAAAGTGGAAATAAATCTTGCGCACCCTTTTAGTTTGAAATTGCCTGGTCTTATCTCTTCTGTTTGCCAAATCAGATTTTTGCTTGGACCCTTCCTTGAATAGATCTAATGCTCACGGCCAGCAGAGGAAAAATGGCCTCCCCAGGTTACTTTCCTGCTGTTTCAGGTGAGTTAAATTTGTTCATGGAAGGATCCAACACACCCCAGAGCCAACAAAAGATGAGTTGCAGGAGAGCCCAGTTGCGAGTGCCTGTAATGAAAAGGACTCATATGGATCTTCCCCCTTCAGCAATGATGAACTGTAAGAAATCTGTCCTGTACTGTTTTTCTGTTTCTTTTTTTTTGTTCTTTTCCTGATCGTTATCTTGATCTGTCTGAGATAATTTAGCTCATCAGGTTGAACACCAGGGGTGACAGTTCACTGAGTGGAATCATCTTGTGGAGGTCAGTTGAGCAGTATACCCGATGCAAGTGAGAGATGAGAACTGTATATTCATATTGCCCTTTTTGCATCACCAGGCTGCTAAATAAGTTTGGAAATTTATTTTTAAATAAAGTAGATAGATGTATCCACATAAGGGGATGGGGAGAGAGCTCATCCTGCTCCTGTCTTTTGCATACTTGCTTAAGGTTTCAGCCATAAACCAGGCCCACCTAACCTCAAGGGAATTATCAGGACTATGTGTCAGATTTGCTTATGCCATTAGATTTTCTTTATCTTCTTATTTATTTCCGAACCAGACAATATGTCAGTCTTTTAGCACCTCTGAATGCTACTGCAATAGCTATGCTAACTGTAGTTTACTCAAGTATGCTGTTGCCTCACCAAAAGGGAAACAAAGCTGAGGTTCATTATGTGTGATATGTTTAATATTCTAATCCTAGTGCACCTCCTTTTCATCAGTTTCCAGTAAAAAATTCTTGTGCTCTGAACTTGCCTAGTCTTCCGTGGGGAAGCAGAATGCAAGCCAGGAAATTGCAGACCGTTTAACAGTTGCACAACCATGAATCTGACTCTCATCAGTAACAGTAAGAATATTTTCTGGGATATATAGGTGTCTACAAATACAAAGAGCTGATCCCAAGAGAATTATGATGCAGCCTTGTGTTACATTTAAATGCCCTCTAACCATGAACTGCCAGGGAAAGGCTTGATTCACCTCTCTCTGCACTGCTTCCTTTGCATCAGCTACAGCATTTGTGCAGTTCAGGGACCGCTTCTGCATTTCCCTACCACAGAAAATGTGGAGAAATGCCAGCAGGAAAGCTAGCACACATGCTGACTTCAGATTCAGTAATATATACTAAAGATATAATACTAACTTTTTTTCTGGTGTGGATTGTGTCTTTTTTTAATATCAAGCTGTAAAACTTCTCTTGTGATGCAGCTCAAGATTTTGAGATAGACAAGTTGCCAAACTCTGGAGGACTTTGCTGCCTTATCCCAGTCTCACCCAGGAGAGGAGGCCTTACCTGCTGCTTTATAACATTGTACAATGTGTCTTCTACAGATACTGTCAACTAGCTGAATCCTTGGAGTTTGTTCTGTTTTCCTTTTCCTCAACACAGAACACAGAATCAATCATAGTAATATAAAGGGGAAAGAGCTAAGGATTCCACAGTTTAGGAGAAGAATACGAGAGTCCAAAATTAGCACCTTTTCTATTATTTTTCTCTTTGCGTGCTTAGGCTTATTTCGCTCTTATTTTTAAAGTGCTTGCAATACAGTTCTGCTGTCTTAAAGCAGGTGAATCTTTCTGCTAGAATCACCATATATCCCCTTTGGTTTCAGGCAGAGTGAAACAGAGTTGCAAACAGTGGCAAATTTTAAAAGTATTGTGACAGAGTGTGGTCATTTACTGCTTCTGGCATGAATGTTTAGACTTTTGCCCTTTTAATCAAGGTGAATTAGTTGTAGCATTTTTTTCAGAGCAGCTCAGAATTAATTATGCAGCAAATAAGTACTACTTTTCCCTTTATCAGTGGGATGACCTAACTTTATGTTCTTGTTGCTAACTTGCCCTATTGTATATTTTCTACTTGTAGGTGAACCACAAAATTCACCCTCCTAACACAGAAACAACAACAAAAATAGCAGGGCAGGAGGGGAGAGAACTTCAGGTGCAAATTCTTCAGGATTTTGAGGAGAGAGATCTCTCCTCTTACAGCACTCAGACTACCTCCCAGTCTCCTTTTACTCAAATTTTTTGCGAGCTTTTTTGTTAAGCTTTCATTTGTAGGTCAGCTTTCCTGCAAAGCTTGTGTGACATGAGGAGCCAACTTGGACCTTATTCAGGGACCTAAATGCATCCTGTGACGTATTTTAATTCTTTTATTGGCTTTGTTTAATCCTTCCAACTGAAATTGTGGAAATAAATCAAGAAGACGTTAATTTTTGCCTTGTGGCAGATCCGTAACCTTAAAGGAAATGTTCGGATTTGTAAATACTAGTTCTACTGTGGTTTACGTATCTAGACTTTTTATAGTTGTTTTTTGTTTGTTTTCAGATGGTGAACTGAACGTTCTGGATGACATTTTGACTGATGCTCCTGACCAAGATGATGAGTTGTATAACCCTGACAGCGAGCAAGATAAAAGTGAGAAAAAGGGTAGGTGGCTTTGGTGGTGGACGCCCTGCAGCAACATAAATGGTAAACCCCGTCTTTCTTATTAGGGTTAAGGTCTTTGAAGTAGCAGCTCTTATAACTGATTCAAAGAGTGGAAGAGTTCCAAAAGTCTTTATTTCATGGAGATCTGCTTTTTCTCCGGGCCTTCCAGGCAAACAGTTAACTAGGTTTCCTTTTGTCTCAAAAGCAGTTGCTGAGTCTGGCTTGTGAATTCATTTGCTGTTAGAAAATGACTGTTCTTTTTGGTTGTTGAAGTAAAATGGAAATGGAGCAAGAGGGTCACAAAGTCTCGTTCCAGCTCAGTTCTTGATTTGGCTTCAGGCCAGTCTGATAAGCATTTAATGTAGCATTTCCATATACAAAATTCAGAAAACACCTACCGAAGCCTAAAGGATTGCTCTTTTAAAGTAAAATACATGCTAGAGCATGAGCTGTTCCTAACAAGTAGTTTTGAGTGTTGTTGCAAAGCCTACAACTGGGAGATGCTGCCTATGACTGCAAGAGGGGAGTTGCCCAAAGTAGAGAAAGTAGGTAGCTCTGCACAGTTTTTGGTTTGATATAAAAAATAACATTGAACTTGATATCTCTTTCTATTTAAGGATCAAAAAGAAAAACTGACAGGATGGAAAACATTGAAAGCAAGAGACAAAAACCTTCTGTGCATTCATCGAGGCAAATGATGCCAAAGCCTCCTAGCTCATCAGTTAGCAATAACAAGAGAATAGTGAGTACGAAAGGAAAACCAATATCAGAATACAAGAATGAGGAGTATCAGAGGTCTGATAGAAACAAGCGCCCAGATGGTGATCGAAAGACACGCATGTCAAGCAGTTCCAGGGAACCTTATAAAGGACAACCAGAAAAAACTTGCATGAGGAAGAGGGATATTGACAGAAGGGCTAAGTCTTCTACACCAGATGGTTCAGAGGTATTAAATATTCTTGCTGCCTTATAAATCAGTTATACGAGACCTTTATAAGGCACATTCTCTTAGGACTGTGTGCGCATCCTGACAATGTTATATGACTGCTGATTCACTTTTTCTTTAAACATCAGAGAATCAGGCATGAAGTGGATAGAAGACCAAGCAGATCCAGCCATTCTTCTAAAGAAGAGGTGAACTCTGAAGAATATTGTTCAGATCACGAGACTGGCAGTAGTGGTTCCTCTGAACAAGGCAATACAGAGAATGAAGAGGAAGGAATGGAAGAAGAGGAAGATGATGAAGGGGAGGAGGATGAAGAGGTGGAAGAAGATGGAGAGGAGGATGAAGAAGAGTATGAACAGGATGAGAGAGATCAGAAGGAAGGAAATGACTATGACACACGAAGTGAAGCCAGCGATTCTGAGTCTGAATCCGCCTCTTTCACAGATGGGTCAGTCAGATCTGGGACTGGTTCAGATGCATCAGGTAGGTAACATCTAGCATGCTAATCTGAAATATCTTGCCATTGAAAGTTTGGCTGCTTTTAAAAATATTCAATTCCTGACTATGTCAAAAGTAAGCCTTAGTACCACAAGTCAGTAAGATATTAATAGGCAAGGAAAAAGTGTACAGGAAGGTGGCAGGATTACCATGCTGAGGATTCATAGAGTTCTTGATTGCTTTGGCCTTGCTGTTCGATGGTTTGAAACATTAGAATTAATATTTTCTTAGCTATCTAGTGGCTTAGTTTCCCATATGATTTGTTTTAAGTTGGTGTTGAGCTGTTATGTATTCATCAGATGAGTGACCAGGTAGACTGATGTAGTAAAAGCATGGTCTCCCCAGGGAAGGATAGTTGAATAGTGGCTGCCTTCAGCATAGGAAATCTAAACTGAAGTTGAAATGATTAGCTATTAGGATGAACTTAGAAAGGGAGAAATGTTTTAAGCAGAAACTAGAGAAGAATGCTTCACAGTTGTCTATTATAACTGGTCCTAGCTTACAGATGTGACGTGTTAATAACGTAAATGCTTCTGGTTTTGGCTGTGCAGTTGTTTGGGTGTCTTTTTTGTGGTGCGGTTGATGGGTTTTTGGGTGTTTTTTTAAGAAAGCAGGTTGCAATCCTGTTAAGATTTCTTTTGTGTATCTTCCTTGTCTGAAGTCTCCATAGGTGTCATCCTGCTTAACGTAATGCCTTTTTTGGCTCAGCCCTGCTGTTTGGAATTGGAGGACAGAAAAGTGTAACATAAAGACAAGTGAAGTTGTAATAACTGTTCTAAAAAGCTCCATAGTGTAACGTAACACTAATGTGTTATGTAATGTTCTACTTTTAAGAGTGGAAATATTTGCCTATGTACCACAGTGTTTTGTTTTCATACCTCTTGCCATTTTGTTGAGCTGTGAATAAATAAGCCCATATCACTGTCACAACACAATTTGTGCTATGTGTTGCAAATGTGGCTGCAGGCTGGACAGAAGAACTAAACCACCCTTACTAAAACACCTAGGAGATAAATTCTGTCTCTAAACTTTGCATAGAACTACTAAATTTGTGGCATTTGTCTTCCTTTTGTGAATGAAAAGCTTCTTTTGTGCAGGATAGTTTTGGGGCAGCAACCACAATTTTCATGTGCAAGCCAAATGCTAACTTCACTATGACAGATGTTTTTCTGTCTTAGTACTTGTTATCCCAATTTTATCTTCCACTTGGTGTTTAAAATATTGCTTTTATTTGTTATGGTTTTTTTTAGATGAGAAAAAGAAGGAGAGGAAGAGAGCTAGAGGTATCTCTCCAATTGTTTTTGACAGAAGTGGAAGTTCTGCATCAGAATCATACGCAGGTATTTTTGCTTTTACTGCTTGTCATCCTGACTTGCATCAAATCTTAATGTATAATCTGAAATAAATGTAACTGGCTGTAGAGATTTATGGGGTATGTAGCTTTGTAAAATTTGTTATTGACTTCTGGCATGTTGTGTGTGGATACCTTTGGGGGGAAGTAGGCTTTCTTGTTACTTTAATGCTATTCTGTTGCTTAAGTGGAATTTTCACTTTTTTTTTTTTTAAACTTGGAAGATGATGATTCAGTGACTAGTTTTCTGAGTAGGAAATTGTTCAAATACTATTTAAAAAAAAAAATATCCAAACCAAACAATCCAAAACAAAACCAAAAAAAATGAAACAAAACACTCGTGCACATCGAATAGTATTTTTTGTGTGTGTGGGTGCGCGCCAGAAAGCGTAATTTGTCATGAATGAAAATTGTATGGGACAAGGCTGTAGAAATTGTATATTATCTCTATTAAGGCTCAATCTGAACAAATGTACTTTGGCTAAACACAGGTTCAGAAAAGAAGCATGAGAAATTATCATCTTCCGTTCGTGCTGTCCAAAAAGGTATCATTTAAATTTGAATTTTTAATGCATGCCCCATAGCAAGCCATTGTCTCTGTTCATTAAATTACCTGTAAATAGTGATGTTCCGATATAAATCAGTTTGAGTGCATAATTGTTCTGAGCATAACAAGTGAATCTTGAGCTACTTTTGCATGTGTTGAGAGCGATATGCAAAAAATCAGTTGCTTTGCTCCTTGCAGAGGCAGTTAAAGAAAAATTGAAGTGCTTACATCTGAAAAAAAGAACATTTCAGCATTCTCTGTTGGACAACTTGTGCTGATATGAATGTTACCCAAGATTTATGCAAAAATTCTTAAGCAAGGAAATAAGTCCTGTATATCGGAACATCACTGAATCATGCTGATTTTATTTTATTTTTTCTTTACCTGAATATCTAAGTTTTAGTTTTAATTTGGTTTCCCCTGGCATTTTGTGCTCTACAGCTTAGACTTCAAGTTGGGTGGTTGACTGTGATAATCTATAGGTAGGAACTGGGTGGGATGTAGTATATTTTGAAGGAAACAAGCAACTATCTACACTCAAAGCAACATTTTTGACAGTTGTAAATATTTACAGTTCAGCTTATTTGACATTTTGTTTTTTCAGACCAAACAAGTAAACTTAAATACATTCTCCAAGATGCAAGATTCTTTCTCATCAAGAGTAATAACCATGAAAACGTATCACTTGCTAAAGCAAAGGTATGTTGAATTTTCTTCAAACTGATCATTTTATTTTCAGATACACCCACCTTACTATGGAAAAGCATATAGATAGATGCATTCTTTTCTCCATCAGTCAGATCTTGGTAGAGGCAAGGATGAAAGTTATTGCTTTTTGATTCTTCAAGGGTATCTGTTCTTCTTCCACTGTAACCTAGAAAAGTTTCTAGACCATCAGTCATTTATCTGGATAAGAGTTGTGTTTAAAAGGAGGCCTCAAGGTCCATTTGATAATGCCCTAAGCCAACCTCCATTGGGAATGTTGTGATGACATTTCCTCCCTTTCATCAGCACCTGTGTTCGTTTTGCTGTACTGCAAGGAGGTTCAGAAGGTTGTTTTGACTTTCATCTAATGCTATAAAAGTAATTTTTTTTCAGTTGATTCAGGGATCTAAAGCCTTACCGCAGCAATGTATGCCTGGCAATGCTGGTGTAAGGGAGTTCTTTGGAAAGGATTCCAGTGCACTGGACTTGAACTGCTGAGGAATGGCAGTAGGCTGTTCTGGTGGTTTTGCGTTTGCATGTGTTACTTGGAAGAGCTTGTAGAGAAAGTAATTGATTTGCTGTTACACAATATACACAGAGTACATGATTCTATTAATGAAGATTTTCTAAAATAGAATAGCATTAAAATGATTAAATGAATCTTAAAATTCCTGGACAGCCTTCCCACCAGCTCTGAGTCTGATCTGTGCAGCGAACACTGTTCTGACTGGTGTTTGCTTTAGCTCTCTAGGGGAGTATAACCTCTCTGTGCCTCATCCACAGTTGGGGCTGCAACAGTATCCTTGTTCCTAAAGTTTGTGGAGTGGATGCTTTGTCTCTCAGTGTATAGGCATCAGTGCTTCGCCAGTGCACTTTGAAACTGGCTTTTGCAGAGCAGTTGCAGTAAGTTGTTCTAGTTCACAGCAGGGCTTCACCAGCAGCCTAAAGCAAAATACGTCTGCCTGAAAGCTAGTAAAGAAACCCCAAATAGTTCTCTGGTGAGTACTATTATAGTCAGGCAAGCACTAATCTCTGCATAGAGTAGAGTATGAGAACATGTCTTCAGTGAAAAAAGCAAGAGGGAGGAACAATTTCTTCAGTAGATCCTAGAGCATATTCTGAGGCTGAAGTTTGAACATATTAAACCAGTATAAACTTCTCCTCTGAGTTTGCCCAGAGGATGAATATGGGGGCTGATCTTGCTGAAAAGTAATATAGCAAACTGGTATTCTGTAGCTCAGCTCAGCTGTTACCATAAAACAGATTAGGTTTTATTGTGTTTGGCTACACAATGGCTGGTGAAAAGGAAAAGGTAGGAATTAGTAGGTGGGGATGTGGGAGGCTGAACAAACTGTTTTGAGTTGTCGTGCCATTTTAAAATGTTGGTCTGGGGTCTTCATGTTTCTGGCCTTTCACTCAAAGAGTTTTAAAGTCTGCAAGCTGTTGTCAACAAATCTGTCAAACTAAAAAGGTTACTGAAGTCTATCTGCCCAGCTTTCAGGATATGTTTACTGCTGGGTTGTCTTAATTTTTGTCTATTATATAAACATGAACTCACAAAGTCACATAAAACATACATTAAAAATACGAAAGGCAAAGGTTTTCATATATCTGTCCATCATTACAATTAAAAATGAAACCTTAGAGGTGATATAAATGCATCTGCAGTGTTTAAAAGAAGATTGGAAACCCAGTGTTTTAGAAGGTTCGTCATGGGGCAGGCTAAAAATATTTTCTGAAGGAACTGAATTTAGCAATACCTTTCTCTTTCCATTATCTTCTATCCCAGAACACTAGTTTGGTCTTGTTTTCCTCACCTGCACTATATACTACATGTAATAGTATACTATATATAACAGTATATGTACTATATACTATTAGCTCGGTCACTTGAGATGAACTCTTATATTTTGGTGGTGGGGTCGGTGTTTTGTTTTAGGGAGTATGGTCGACGCTTCCAGTGAATGAAAAGAAGCTTAATGCTGCATTTAGATCAGCGAGGAGTGTTATTTTGATCTTTTCTGTAAGAGAGAGTGGCAAATTCCAAGGTAAGGGAAAGTGAGCTGTTACCAAGGTAAGTGGAAGTGAGTTTTATATGGAATAGCTTTCCTGTTGTCTTTGTTACAATTAATGTGAAATTCTTCAGGATTTGCAAGGCTGTCTTCAGAGTCCCATCACGGAGGGTCACCTATACACTGGGTGCTGCCTGCAGGAATGAATGCAAAAATGTTGGGAGGCGTCTTTAAAATTGACTGGATTTGCAGGTAAATAATTGTTCATTTATGTTACTGTTTAGTAACAAGGCATTATAACACCATTTCTATGTATTTCTCACTCAAGTGCTGACAGCATCCTTTTGAAGACTATTAAACCAGAGATCTGTTCTTCAATCTTCCCAAATCCACACCTCCATGTTACTGAGCTTGGCAGTCCGAGTCAGTACCTGACATGCATTATAGAATTTTTTTTTTTTAATGTTGACAATTAATTAATTTAGAGATTTTTTTTAACACTTGGTTGTGTTTCTTGACTGATCTCTTGCGCTGAAACTAGAAAACTGTATTCTGAAATCTTAGAGTAAAAACAACTGTTCACTTGAATAGAGAGCTGTGGATAAAAGGGGAAAAAAGTCCTGTAAGGACAGATCTGTCTTCATCTGACATCTTGGACTGAACAAAGAAAATGCTACTGCTCTGATATAACCTATGAAATAATACAGGTATCTTGCATAATGTATAGGTGGTGAGCAGTATTTTCATTGATTTAACTGAGTATGTCTTACAGAAAAGTTTTTAAACCTCTCAAGAAAAAGATCTGTATCAGTCCTGTGAGATACATTGCATGGTTGTATAAGCACTTTGGGCTGCCAGATAGACTAAATACAGGGAAGGTGAGACTTCAAATGGAAGAAAAATCTAGGTTGGAAAGGTCCTCTGGAAGTTACTGACTCTCACCTCCAGCTCAAAGCAGTTCTAACTTCATAGTTAGGTCAGATGCTCAGGGATTTATTTTGGTAAGAAGTGGCCTCAAGGTAAGCCAGGGGAGGCTTAGGATGGATATTAGGAAATATTTGTTCACAAAAAGGATAATCAAACATAGGAACAGGCTGCCCAGGGAAGTGGTTGAATCACCATCCCTGGAGGTATTTAAAAGGTGGGTAGATATAGTGCTGAGGGATGTGGTTTGATGGTGGTTTTGGCAATGTTAGGTTAATGGTTGGACTCGATGATCTTAAAGGTCCCTTCCAACCTAGGCTATTTTTTTGAGCTACCACCTCAACATAGAGACTGGTCGGCATATTCAGATGGTGGGATAATAAGCAAGCACGATCTTGATATTGTACAAAGACCAAAAAAAATTTTTTAATGAGGTAGGCTGTCATAGTATGGACTATGCTAGTTAATATTGTAGTAAGTCAGAGTGAAATTTTCAGTTACTAATGCTTAATATGTACTAATACATTCATTCAGACCTGACAGTGCAAAATGTAACAGGATTATTTTGTATGTAATGTCCTGCTGTATGTATTGTTAAATTTCTTTTACAAAAAACGGAGGCAAAACTGTAAATGATGCCACTTGCATATTTAGGCGTGAATTGCCATTCACTAAGTCTGCTCACCTGACCAATCCTTGGAATGAACATAAGCCAGTAAAGATTGGACGTGATGGACAGGTTTGTTAATTTATTTATCTTTTCTATAACCCACGTCTTCTAGTTCTTGCTTTCAGCTTTGTATGTACAGAAGATTGTAATCTTTTTAGATCAGCTGTTACTTGCAGTAGAGTACTGTGACAAAGGCATTTGGCTTATTTCTAATATTGTTGTGGAAGAAAGAAGGAGAAAACAATACAGTACCGATTCTGTTGTCATCTTTGTGATAAACAATGTTTGTTGCTTCAAAACTATTGATATTTTGGATTTGAAATGTAACATCCCTTGCACTGTATGGTGTGCAAACCCATATAGCATCAGTTTTTTTTAAGAACAAGTTCTGGTGTTTCCAGCTGTGTTCTATGTTGCATTTTCTTATATACTGTATTGTTTAGGGCATAGACTCTACCATTATAAAGTATATGCTAAGTAAACTTTAAGCGGGGTGGCTCTTTGTCTTGTCAGACATACCAGAGTGCAGGTACATTGCTGGTGTCATCAAGTAACCTAGCCTTGACTAAAATAACAGGGTCTGCTTTCTTAAGACAAGATGGGAGTTGCATAATCCCCATACTGTATGGAAATTATAGAGTGTGCATTGTTTTGCCCATAGACATGTTCACTTTGTTGGGTAGCACAAGTAAAGCAATATTTTTAATCTTGTTTTTAATTTAGTGTGAACTTCTTAAAAAAAAAAAAAAATTCAGTTAATTTCGTTTCTGTTAAATGGTCAAGGAAACAGATTTTTTTCACGTTTTGTCCACTTCACTATAGAATTGCAATCCAGACGTGAGTTTCATCTTTTTTTATAAAAGTGCTGTACTGATGGGTACTGGGCAAGCGTTGTCTGATGCTTGCTCTTCCTGCGTTTCAACTTTGGTTATTTTATGAAGTGGTTGTTCTCTATCCATTTACATTTTGTGTAACCCTGAGTGGATCTCTTCTGAGGATATGTATGCTGAGCTGCTTGTATTTACAGCATCCTTTGGGAAGGCGTTCTACAGGCTTCCTAGGCACCGGCTTGAAGAAGCACTTTTTTTGGATTGTTTTGCTCCTGGCTCCTGCTAGCTTCATTTGATGGCCCCAAGTTCTTGTACTGGAAGAGGGATTCAACAAGTTGATCTCTGTCCCTCTCCTGCAAACAGCTTGTGGTGTTGGACACTCCCATTGTATCCATCTTGTCCCCCATACACTACGTTTTCCTCTTTTATTCTAGGCTAGAGAGACCTGACCTGCTCAGCCATTGCATGTAGGAATTGTTGCACTCATTCAGTTATCCTTGGTGCCCTGCTTTGAAGCTTTTCCATTTCTACTGTCCCAATATTTTTTGAGACAAAGGGGCCAGAACTGCACGCAGTATTTAAAGTGTGGATGGAACATGGACTTTCAGTGTGATATAATGACCTTTCTCATTCTGTGTTCCTTTCCTAATAATCTTGAACACACGACTTGTTTGTTTTGATTGCTGTCAAGCATTGAGCTGGTATTTTCATGGACCTGTCTTTCATACACTGAAGAACTCACTTTTGAATGGTAATAGTCAACTTCGTCAGGCCATGGCTTTGTATGTGAAGCTGGGGTGGATTTTTTTCCTACGTATGTCACTTTTCTTTCTGTAATAGGTGATCATTTTCTTTGTGATGAAAAACAGTCCTCTGATTTTGTAGCAAAACAGTGATGTGGCCTGTATGTCTCATGGGAAGATATGATTGCCCCAAGTATTGGACTATTTTATGAAAAGTCTAAGTAGTGCCTAAAGAGTGAAAGGTAATGTAAGTGAATTTTGCTCTGTCTCTAGTGATACTGAAATCTCTTCAAAGTGTCTTTCTTTTTTTTTTTTTTTTAATGTATGTTGTCAGTGTATTTGGGGAGAGTTTCATTTCTTCAGTTTATAAACCACTACTGAACTTCTAACTAATTCTAGGAAATAGAGCCGGAATGTGGAACCCAACTTTGTCTTCTCTTCCCTCCTGATGAAAGTATTGACTTGTATCAAGTCATTCATAAAATGAGGCACAAGAGAAGAATGCACTCACAACCCCGATCAAGAGGACGCCCATCCCGTCGAGACCCTGTTCGGGACGTGGGAAGGTTAGAAACGTTCTTTGGACTGATAATAGGCACATGTATCAGAATAACGTGATGGAGGAATATGATTCGTCAAAGCTTTTCCTGCGATAAAGAAGAGAGAAAATCCTCAAATCAAGCTGCATGGACAAGTTTGTGGCTTCATTGAGGATTTCACATGGTTCCCCGGTCTGTCATTTTTCAAGAGGAAAATGGGGGTCTTTGCTTTTGCAGAAAAAAAGCTCTTAAAGTGCTCTAGTTTAGACTAGATCATTTATTGAGATAATACAACATGTAATGCTAGCTGTAGGTGAGCTTGGCTTGATTATGAGCAGGCTAGATGGAGAGAAGGAAATATTTATATGCCAAAAATGTGTTAATATCTTGTAAAAGCCTTTTCTTTCAGGTGTGTCTCTGGATAAGCCTTATCAAATATGGGACTTTTATAAGGATCACTTAGAATTTTTCAGAAGATGCCGCCTCATTTTGAGGATAAAATATTTTAAGTTATTTTGATATTCAAGAGGAGCATTATTGGGACTGTTTCAAATTGTGTCACCGTGATGTGTTAACCCCATTGCCAAATATTCTCTAACATGTAACCACTGAATTCACACATCTTGCTGAGCTTCTGAAAACAGTAGGTTCTTTCCAAAAGGGATCAAGTGGCCCTTGGAGACCCGGCAACAAACCAAAAAGAATGGCTGTTGCTGTGTCTGTATATACAACCTTTCCAGATGCTGGCAGTACCTGTGGACTTTAAAGTATTTTTAGAGGATCGACATGGTTATTGATCACTGCTATATGAACTTAACATCATTTTCCAGAAAAAAAGGGGGTATAACTTGTTACAGAATTGGAGAAGTCTTTGCAAAGAACTGATATTAGCCCTTCTGCCAAACACCTTTTCCCTGTGTAGCCACTTTGCATACAGACTGATGTATGGTTTGGGCTGAAACCTTTGGTTAAGTTTCCTCTTTGTGGAAACATCCTGTGGTAGGTACAGATACCCAACAAGAGTCCCCATTTCCTTGAGCTTAAAAAAAGGACACTGTCACGAGTAGGTAGGAGGAAACCTGGCAGCGCCCCCCTATTTTTGGCTTTAAAGGACTGAACACCAAGATGGCTTTTGAAGTTAAGCTAAGAGGTTTCCAGTGCAATAAAGTATATACAAGTGAAGGTTTTGCAATGGACTGCAAACTATACATATAACACCATCACACCTTCTCAAGCCTGCCAGGGCCTCCATTTATGTGTGTGGCTTACAGCTTAAAGTCAGTAGTTGGACTACTATATGAACTGTTTCTATCATATTTTATACCGGTCGTAAATGCACTCTCAAAACTACAAGAAAGCGGTATGTTTATTCTTTACACCAGCTTTTATTTTCCTTGATCTGATTTTGCTGTAGATGAAACTGCTTTGGTTTTTGGGCTTTTTGCTCATAGTAAAGAATCTGCTTTCATTTTAAAAAACTTAGTAACTGGGTATGGTGGGCTTTAAAGACTGAAGTCGGGAAGGGGGAGGAGAAATGACTCTATAAAACTAAAAGCGACATGAGCTTGTTACTCAACAAGCAAGTTGCACAGTAATTAAGCGATTTAAGAAAGTGTTAATTTCATATCTTGTCATAGGGAATTATATTGCTGGGAGTGGGGTGGGGGCGAAGGGAATGGGTTTGTAGCTGCTTTCTGTTTAGAAACACTGTTGTGTTAGCATTGGAGTGTCCCATTAATGTTTATGTACCTCAATGGAGCAAAATTAGCAGACAGTTTTCAGTTCTTTATTAAACATAACAGCAACTGGAATGTAACTGTTTTATAAACAAACTTCCTCCCTCAGAGTGAAGTTCTTAAAGATAACACCTCTTCCATAAAAGAGCTCTTGGTATAGAAAGGAGCCCCAATTGTTTTTAATTATTAGGAAGCTTAAGCATTCTTAAACGTTCTGTAAAAGGCACCAGTGCATTGCTGGTAAATTGTTTAGAACAGAAATTGTTAGAAATAATGTAACTGGCCTACCCAGTTGGAAGAGCTACAGTGAAAGAAGCAATTTCATAAAGCATGCACAGTTTTATTTATAAATGTTATGGAAATAGACCTTTTATGGAGTTCTTTACCCCTGAGCTAGCACATGCAGCAATGTCCATGCCTTCTGACTGTGATGATATATTTTGATATCTATTTTCACTGTATTTAGTTCTGTAAATTCTTTTGTTATCCAATAGGTTGTTTCAAAATGTAATGCGGGAAGTATAATGTTAAAGCCTAAGTCTCGGTTTGTTTTAGACAAATTTGTTACCCTTTGGTACGAACGTACGGTTGGGTAGAGTTCCTTCCTTAATTACCAAAGCTCCTGTAGCCAGAAAGTAACAATGAAGGGTATTTAATCAGATTGTTGTTCCTGATTATTTGAGTTCAAATTTAAAGCTGTAGAACGTTTTGAAGCAGATGGAATGATTAATTTGAGATCTGGGCAGCTCAAGGTATTCCTGTGAGGTATTCTGCTGTGACGAATGCTCCAAGCCACTTTGTTTAATCTTTGATATCTAATTTGTGTAGGCGTCGACCAGAAGATTATGATATTCATAACAGCAGAAAGAAACCAAGGATTGACTATCCCCCTGAGTTTCACCAAAGACCAGGTTAATATCTTACTATGAAGATTTGTGTGCACCAATTCACAAGTGTTTTCTCTTTTAGTGTATCCTCATTTAATTAAAAAGTAAAATATTGATATGACTAAGATGTAAAAACGGGACCTGTCCGAAGTGCTGACTCCTGGTTTAACCCACCTCTCACAGAAGTCAGTGACGCTGTTTCACTCGTTCGAGAGAGAGCTGAGTTGATCTAGGCTGGGTGCTTTTAAGACCCTCAGAATTGTGTACATTGCTGTGAATGATCCTTTCAAGCGCTTTGTTAATACGGGTAGTTGAAGTACCTGACAGGCACAAGAATTGGTTTGACCTACTTGTCAATGCACTAATCATCAAATTAAAATGTTTTTCTGAAATTTCCAATGGGGAAAGTCAGCAGAGATTGCCTGGCTAGCAGCCTGTGTTTAGAAAGGATCGTAGATGTTCAATTATGTTTTCAGAGAGAATTGTTTTACAAGCTTGACATGAGGAATAGACAGGAAAGTTTACCTGTGTTTTACAGAGGGTCTAATGATGAGTTTGAGACCAGGAATTTTGTTGTGCTCCAGAAAGAAATGTTTGCAGTGGCAATATTGCATATTTCTTTTCTTCAGAAAGCAATTATTAAGAAATTGTCACTTTTAATCTACCGAATCTTGCTCCGCTGCTGTTAAAATACATATTCCATTATTTCAGTAGTAGATTTCTAAATCTTTCTTAAGAACCTGCCTTCATCTGTTCAGCTTGACTGCAAAGTCTGTTCTTTGATGCAGAAAGAGTGGTGTTTCTGCTCCCTGGCTTTCCAAGACCATTGTTTAGAGTACAGAAGAAAAATTTTTAAAATAGTGAAGCTTGGAAGCATTATTTTATCAGTATAAGCATGCCTGTTGGTTTGCACGATTTTACTGAGCTCTTTAAAGTTTATTTCCTTGGATTTACTGAAGCTGCAACAATTCTTTGCCCTGTGGGGCTTTTCCAGATGTTTTTTAGGTTATTTTCAAATTTCTGTGTAACATTGTATCCAAAACCTATTAGGAAATAAGCCTTAAGGGTTTCCCAGATGAACACGTTCTAGGGAATATGTGACTAATAAGTAGTAACAGCTGTGTGCTGACTGTCTCGGGATAGTACTGTTCAAGCTTGTGGGCATTCCCAATTTGTTTGACTAAAATTCAAGCCTTTATTTGCACAGATACCCCCTTGCATATTTGTTTGTACTGCGTGCAAGTTCCTATGGGTATATCTGTATTATTTTTTTACTACTGCATTATATTATATTTCTGTACTGTCTGCAAGAAGTTGTAAGTTTTTTGAGAGCTATTTCGAAAGCAAGGGTAATGGCAGCTAGACACAACTTCATAGCTGGCACAAAATGAAAGGACAGTTTCTAATGAGTGTACTTTTTGAGACTGTTATCATGCAATAGTAAATCGAATTAATACTGCTTGATGTTCGAACAGGGTATATAAAGGATCCCAGATATCCTGAAGTAGACAGGTAAGGTGTGTTCATGTTATTAATTTTATGCCCTCGTAACTTGTCTGTATGGATAAATTGGATTTAGTTCTACAAATTTTTATTCCCAACAGACGATTTTCAGGAGTTCGACGAGATGTATTTTTAAATGGGGTAAGTTGGTGCATGCAGACTTTTGGGCAACTTCTTATATTCAGCTTTCACCACTTCCAAAGAACACTCATCACAAATGTTGATATTACTGTCTTTCATTTTAGTCCTACAATGATTACGTGAGAGAATTCCACAACATGGGACCACCACCACCATGGCAAGGAATGGTTTGTGTCTTGTTGAATTCAGTTTTTCTCTGTAGAATATGGCTTTTTTGTTCCCCTCTAGAGGACCCTAGCATATTTGGTGTGCGTGCAACTCTTCCCTTTTCCTAAAACATACCTTTGCTATAACTGTAAAATTTTTAGGGGAAAAAATATTTATAATAAGTATTTTGTAATTTATTTCTCTCTTGGCAATAGTCCAGCATTCTAGTAAGCAGTATGGCAGCAGGAGTCTGGCTTGGTTTGAACCTACAAGAAACTGAAAGCTCTGAGGAAATAGCAGAACCCTCCTTTAGCCTACACAAAAGGGTGTGATGAAATTTTGTATTTCGCTAAATATTCGTAGCGATTGGCTGTCTCTCAAACAGCAAATGCATCAAATGGGTGGACTTGCTGCAGAGACTCATGGAATGGGCTGGCATGCTCTAGTGTTGCGCATTGACTTGCTTTTGGCTATGGCAGCAAAGCATACAGGAAAATAGCAGGATGTACTGGACACTGTAATCAAAATAACTCTTACTGTATTGCAGCCTCCATTGAAATGCACTTTTTTCCCAGTCAGATAAGCCCATGTATGAGTACAAGTATCTGTGGGTACATACATGGAAATTAACTGATAGTTCAATTGTACAGCTGTGATATTTGCCATCATGTCAGGAGGAATAGTCATAAATAGAATAAAATAGAATAATAAATAGAATAGTTATAAACTAGTTATTTTGCTTATATTTAGTAATTCTGGCCCTGAGGGTCCTGATTTTGGATAACTTGGCTCTGGTGTATACTGTGAATGAGCAAAAGGCAATGCCAGATGTAGAGATGCTACTATAGCCTCTCATTTTTCTCACCTGAAATACAGCTCTGGTTTGTTGTAAATGAAGGAAGTGAGCAAAGTTGTCAGGCTGTGGCCTCCAGAATCTCCCGCTTTTTTCTACCCCTCTTCCCCGTTCTGCATGCTGTCCAAGTAGTCATCCTAAAATCCAGCACTTCCACCTACTTCCTTTGTGACAGCAATGCAAGCAAAGATGCTTCAGTAATATGGGAAAGAAAGGAAAAAAAAATTATCTGCTAACCTTTTGTTAAATAATTTGTCTTGCAAAGTAAGTTCATTTAAAATAGGAATATATTCATAAGGAATGGCACTAAAAAGACTTATTTCTGTAAGACCTCCCTGGTTTGGACAAAATTCACATTCTGTATGTATAGATTTAAAAAAAAAAAAAAAGCCGCTGCCACCATGTTTAAGTAGCAGAAGTTTTATGTACAGTATCACTTTGAGGCAGACACAGAAAAAAGGCACGTTTGGGGTTTGAGGAGGGTGTTGGCCAAACTTCTGAAGAAACAGTGGTAGAGAAGTAGTAAAGTATGCCGACAATGAAAAATAGTTTGCCATTCGGTTAGGAGGCTGTGATTGGATTTATTTAGATGTCATGTTTTCTATCTGAATGAAAGTAACCTCTGCTCTTAATTCCCAGGACTCAGCCTTGTATGCATTCCTTTGTTTTGAAACACTCAACAAACTTACTGTAACTTTCTTGTAGCCACCGTATCCAGGTATGGAGCAGCCTCCACACCACCCTTACTATCAGCACCATGCACCTCCACCTCAAGCTCACCCGCCATACTCAGGACATCATCCTGTACCACATGAAGCAAGATACAGAGACAAACGAGTAGTAAGTGTCCACAGAGACAGAGGGGGACATGAGTCTGCAGGCCAGATTAGGAACATGAGGAATTTGGGTTACAGATCTAGCCTAGCCTGAGATTTGTTGACTTTGGTAAACTGCATTTTTAAGAGCTGTATTAGTTTTCTTTGGAAAGATCAGTTATTTAGATGGACTAAAGACTTCCAACATCTTTGAAAAGCCCCTCTCTCTCAGGTGATGCAGAAGTGCAAAATTCTCACAACATGCTCTTAAAACTGAGGTGTGTGCTTAAAAATGGCGTCCAGCTGTCTAGCTCTGAACTTTCAAAGCTGAAGCCCAGTTTGAATAAGGACATGCCTGTAACATTGCTTGTGCTCATGTACAACAAATTATCAGCAGAAAAGTTTGTGGTTTATGATTTTTTACAGGCACATCAAAAAATGGCAAGTTGTTAAATAATTTCTGTTAGCTGGCTTTGAAGGCTGCTTCAAGCTGGTATGTGGCATTTGAACCCCAGCTTCTGCAGAGTGGAAGCACAGATGTGGTGCTGCCCTGAAGATGAAAGAAGAAACTTGTGCTTATGGATGCTGGACATAATGTCTTTTTTTCGTTGTGTTTTTTAAATACTGGGCTTTCCCAAGAGTTACGGCCAATCGTATGGGTAAGGGAAGGAAGGGGATTTTAGTCTGGGAATGGAAATAAACAGAGCTGTCCTTTCATCACAGCACGACTACGACATGAGAGTAGACGACTTCCTTCGCCGCACACAAGCAGTTGTCAGCGGTCGGAGAAGCAGACCTCGGGAGAGGGACCGAGAGCGGGAACGGGACCGTCCTAGAGATAATAGAAGAGACAGAGAACGTGACAGAGGCCGTGATCGGGAAAGGGAGAGAGAGAGGATTTGTGACCGGGACAGAGACAGAGGTGAAAGAGGTAGATACCGAAGATAATCTATCTGGAACCAGTGCTCACTTGAAACAAAAAAAGCTTGTATTTTTTTGTGTGTTTACAAGTAGTACATTTTATTTTCAACTGTCTACTTAAAGTTCGTTGTGTAGAAGGATTTATAATGACCCTCTCTATTCCAAGCATGCAGTGAACTCTGAACTGGAAAAACTGAAATCGGCCAAAAATAAAATAGCAAAGCTCACACTCAACTTGGCGTTTCTATTGGAACAGAATGGGAAACAGCTAAGAATGTAGATATTCTCAATAAGTGTTCATCTACTTAGTGACTTCATTCTAGGTTTTTGAATACTGATGGATAACTGCCATATTTTTTTTTGCTTTGATGTTTTCTTCCTGTAGTTTCACATGGTTCAATGGGAGAATGCTGCTATCAATGCAAATATTGAAGTATGACTTTTTTTTTTTTTGATGGTATGGCAATGTTGTAGCAGCCTTTTTTTTTCTTCCCTCTCCTTTCCTCCCGACCCTGTTTTTTAACCCTATCTGTAAAGTCAAGTGTTTCTTCAGTCTTCAGTAATGAAAGCAATATTAAGAAGACACTATTGATATCTAATTTTTAACCTTTTTTAAAAATCTTCCCGTGTTCAGTAACATTTTGGTCAATTCTCTTGTCTAGTCTCCTTCCAAAATGTACACATTGCTTGGAATGTTCACAACCTGCGTGTGTGGAACCAGAAAATATTGCTGTATTCTACATTGCTACCATTTTTTTATAAAAATAAATTGGTAACTATTGAAATGATTAAAACTCCAGATCGGGTTTCTTGGTCTTCTGAGCTTGCCAGCTTTGATAGATTCTGGCAGTTCTAGGAAATTATTTGTGTTCAAAAATAGTTTAAAGTTTCTTGTGATAGATGAAATTGATGCAAAGCCTGAATTTAGGAAAAGGACTGCTGAAATAAAAGGTAATGGCTTTTCTCTTTCCACAGTGAAGTAGTCAACTTACCGCTCTTGGAGCTAATCAGACTTATTAAGGCCCTACATCTTCAACTTAATCAAATGATCTTTGATCTATTGATAGGCTGTCCTCAGCCATAATCATACCTGTTTCCTGGGAGTGTGTTAGTCCTGCAAGATCCAGACTCTCCCCATGTCGTCTTTGTAGAGATTACTGCATCAATTGTTATTTCTATTAAATAAGAAAAAATTGAATCTAAATGCCAGTGGTAAAACTGTGAAAAAAGACAAGTAAAACTTGTAGTGGAAGTTGTTAATTTTCTCCGGCAACTTCCTAGTTCTCAAAACTTGTATGAGTGCCTCAGTGGACTTCTTCATAACCTTTCTTCAGTGTCTTCTATGTAACAAAGCCAGATTGTGGCATGTGCTGTAAAGACCACCAACTCACCAGTGCCGAGTGCTGTAGCTGTTTTTATGAACTGCAATATAGGATTGGCCACGGTGTGGCAGTTGTGGAAACGCATGATTTTTAGATCAGACAATAATTTGGGCTCTGTATATTTCAGTCTACAAAACTATAGTAAACATCTACAGGTGCTAAGCAAAATGTTTTACTTCCTGCAAGCACGTTGGGATTTTTTTAAACACTACAAGAAGTTGAACTTATGTTTGCATTCCTCAAAACAGTTTACCATGCACTGAGCAGTATGCCTATTAGCAGTAGGATTAGATCAGCCTGTCAAATTTGGTACACATACTGGGTCTAATTGGAGAAATGCATCATAGACCACCTTCATTCTTTGTTACCTTTCTCTGCTTTATGTACAGATTCTAGAAAGAAGAGGGGGTTTTGGTTGGTTTTCTTTTTTACTTTTTAAATTCAATACTAGGTAAGCCAGACTTCTCTGAGTAAGTTAGGAAAAAAAGCAACTCCTTAAAGTGACTGCAGAGCACTTTCTCTGTCCAACTTTTCCCAGCTATCTTGTTTCCTGTGTCTTTTGTTAGCCCTGTCTGACCAGTGTCTATGCAGTATGCTAGGAGGCTTACTGGCCTTCTGGCAGACCAACTTGACATCTCAGCAAACCTTCTGCTTGCAGAAGCTGGATGATGGGGACTGCTAGTGATCAAGCTTCATGGAGCTGTGCCTAGGGAACGAGTTCTACAAATGGTTACAGCAAAACCTTTCAGATCTGCGGCCTGAATGTCGTGCTGTTCCACTTTCTGTTCACCGTGTATATTTCCATATGCATATGCCTGCATAGGATCCCATCATGACCACAGAACGAGTGTACCAAAAGTTACCGTGAGAACCACTAGTCTTGTTCTAACCCTCTTTAGTTTGGAAGCAACTTACATGAGCTTTTGTAAATGTTGTAGTATGAAGAGATTTAAGCAGATGTTGAAACTCTTGACAATGCTAATAAAAAAGTTAATGTAGGGTAGGGAATTTTATTATGTAAACGAATATATTTTCTCAGCCTGTTCTGTTTGAAAACAATTCTGCAGCATCCAAGATACAGCAAATATCAGTTAAAATTATGGCAGGTTTTTTCTTGAGTAAGCTGGCACAGCAGTGGAATTACCTTACCTAGAGCATGAGGTCTGAACTGGCATTTTATTAGGCTTTCATCAGTAAATGCACCTGGAACAGTTTCAGGAGTGCTGCATTTACTACCCTTCTTATCTGAGCCAAGAACAGCATTATTTCCCCTCACAACTTTCAGGCAAGGCAAGTGACTATTGCATTGATCTCACATGTAATAGTACTTTGCAAGTTCCATCTCTAGAGGTTTTTTTGCGTTTACTAGTTAGCATGGCTCAGAGGCATTTGGGGGTTAAGATGGGCAAGTTACTGACAGAGGTGGTTTTCACACCCCTGTAGTGTTGCAGTTAGAATGATGACCTATGGAGCAGGACTCCACTGAATGGAAAAGAGAAGTGGTTCTCAAAAAAGTAATTTCTCTGCTGTTTTTAGGGTCTGGTTTCCCGTCAGCCCCCAAGTAATTAGTGCATTTGTGAGAATGTGATGATACAGCCACTTGCAGCTCCCAGTTTTTCACGATCTTGGCCATTCAGATGAGTGCTTTTTAGGAGCTTATGATCTTAGCTTCACTTTGCAATCTAGAGAGAGCTGTTCTGACAGGAGAGACATTTTGGTTGTGAATGGTCAAGCCTGGGTGACATTACAGAAAAGGACGCAGTTAAGGTAAAGAGACTAGTTGCAGATTGAGAGACCCAGAGTACCACAAATGGGAAGGCTGGATTTATGAAATATACTAAAACGAATTTGAAAAGTTAGAGCAGGAATTACCGTTCTAGGGGCTGTGTGTGATCAGCTAACAGGGTCCCAAGGGATAAAGCAACTATAATTCAATCTTATTTAGGCCAGAAGGAATTTGCTGGCTAAGCAAGCAGCTCTGCCCACAACAGCTTTTTAGCATGATCCAGTTCAACAGGGTGTTTCATGATATGTCCAGCTTAAAGCGCAACCTAATAATTTTATTCACCAAAGAACGTGCATAAATGCCTTGCTGAATCAGCCTAGGAGAAGAAAAAGTGCTGGTGGGAACAGGATGTCTATTCTTTCTTCCTCTTCGCAATCCTGCCACATCTCCTACAGCAAAATAAGCAGCACTTGACAAGAATGAAGATAGCAGTGGCTGCACAGGTGAACAAGAATGCCAGAACATCCAGGCAGTGGTACTGGTACCAGGTGAGATGGTGAGCAGCTGGTCTCAAGTGCTTTGCTCCTTTGTGACGCATGACAAATTCAATCCAGAAGACAGCTCTGTCCAGAGGCTTAACTGGCTGGTCATGGTGTATCTTTGATAACCTTAGAGCATTTTCCTTATAGCTGCGGAAAAAAAGAAGAAACCCAAGATTTGTCACTGATGCTTGAAACAACCTGTTCAACACCTGGAAGTCCTCTTGAGGAAGGTAGACAGCCTTGCTTTTACTTTCATCAATGTTATTTAAATATATTTGAAACAGTTGGCCCATTTGACCCCTATCTGCATAAAATTGGGTTACAAACAGTAAAAGAGAAAGCCAGTATTTTGCAAAGAAAAGTTATTCAAAATTATTCCAGTTACTCCTTTAAAAAAAAGCAACATGGAAACATTTGCAGCATTTTCTGTTCCGGTATAATACAGTGTGCTGGTTCTGGCTGGGATAGAGTTAATTTTCTTCACAGTAGCTGGTATGGGGCTGTGTTTTGGATTTGTGCTGGAAACAGAGTTGATAACACAGGGATGTTTTCCTTATAGCTGAGCAGTGCTTGCACAGTGTCAAGGCCTTTTCTGCTTTTTACACTGCCCTGCCAGTGGGTAGCCTGGGGGTACCCGAGAAGTTGGGAGGGGACTCAGAATGGACAACTGACCCCAACTGACCAAAGGGATATTCCATACCATGGCAGGGGGGTTGGAACTAGATGATCTTTAAGGTGCCTTCCAACCTGAACTATTCTATGATTCTATGTGATGTCATGCTCAGCAATAAAACTAAGGAGGAGGTTGACAAGGGGGCTGCATGCACCAGATTTCATCCGGGTCTTTGGGTGCCTGGTCATCATCCAGGTTGTTATAGATCACCTCTACCATGGCTAATTCCCTCAGACTCTGGATTGTTTCCATCAGTTTGCTGCAATTTGCAAGTTCTTCCTTGGAGGGGTACCTGCCTTTTTTCCAAGGCCTTTGTCAATGGCCTTATCCTTACCAAGTGATCCCAGCTACCAGGCTTACTTACCCTCTGATTCCTGACTGATAGGTACGGTAGCCTAAGGATATTGGTAACTCGGGGTAGAAGAAAGAGTTGTTGTGGCTATGGACAGAGTAGAGATAATACAACTAGAATTGTCATCCAGAGCCTCCAGAGGATTTATACTTGCAGAGAACAAGGAAGAGAGAGAGAGAGCAGAAAACTGTCTCGGGTGCTGCACTGAGCTTTCCAAGAACTATTTTTCTCAAAGGAATCATAAAGTGTGGTATAAGGAAAATCAGATTACTCGTCTCTCCGTTCTGAGAAATGCTGATTCTCAGAAATGATAGTTTTCATCTGAAACCCGAACTCCAGCTACTCTGTATTTTTGGTTCCCGGAAGAAACAGCAGAATTTCTCATATCAGCAGCCAAAGATTTTAATAACCTCATCCTACTGTAAGGCAAGAATAAAACTTACGTGGAATTGTTAATGACTGTATTCAGTGCATCAACTAGGTCCTGCGTCTTCAGTGTGCTGAAGTCCAGCTGAACTGCAGCTCCCTTCGCCCTCATATGAGCAATGTTGTCATACTGGTCAGCAAACAGGGGAATCCCAACCATCGGGATCCCATGGTAGATAGCTTCATAGATCCCATTGGTGCCACCATGAGTGATAAAGGCCTTCGTCAAGGGGTGGCCTGGAAGGGGGAAGGAGAGGCATGTGTAACAGCAGCTGTGGCAAACTGCGTTCACTGGGACAAACTTCACTGCAAACTACCCAGGCAAATGCACTGCTAGAGAACGGTCCAGCCCTCTGGATCAGCATCAGAGATTGCACGCTTAGCTTTCACACATTCATACTCATTTTAATGCAATGTGTGAATTGGCATATTCCTCCAGACTGCCTCGTGTTACTTCAGCCTTTCTGCTGTTGCGCAGTTCTAGTTTTTACATGGTATCAGATTCACAGCTGCCCCCTGCTGCAGCCTTGCTTAGGTCAATCATTTTGAAGGGTGAGCCCTGGATGTTAACTGCAGAGGACAAATCCAGCTCCAGAGTACATGTCTACGTTGATATTTACTCCTGCCTACTGGTGGTTCTTAGCCCTGACAGACAATTGCCACCAAGTTCTGTAAGACAGAGGCATTTGCTCTAGAGATTTATCTTTCTAGCTAAGCTCAAGTTGCTGCCTTCTTGAGCCGCTGCTCCTTACTCCCTTCAGAGCCTGGCTGTATCTTCCATGGTTCTTCTACAGCCACTCACCTTAAAGTAAAAAGCAGGCCAGGAAATTAAGGCTCCAAGAGCAAACCTCTGCTGCTTAAGCTGTGAAACTAATTGTAGCCACAAGTATTATGTGGTTCTTTTGCCTGAATAAGCCATTATAGTGGAAAAACAAAGAAGGAAACAGTTTTTCCAAGGGCATAATGCATCCCAGACAGAATCAGTCTCACCAAGTAGGTCATTCTGGGGTATCCAGTCATAAATTCTGGTGTTGGAGCCCAGAGTTTCTGGTTTTGTTCCTTTGTACCGCCAGATGACCTTGAACAAAGGAAGAATAAGATAAACATAGTGCATGTGACATGTTCTTCTGTATTATTGCATGTAATGTAGGGCTTCATTCCTACCAAAGGTATGGATATTCTATACTGTATGACATCACGCTCAGCAATTAAACTAAGGAGGAAGTTGGCTGGGAGTGGGGGCGTGTGCACCCCTTTTTAGGTATGCATGTGTACCTTTTCACAGTAAATCAAATAGCTTTGTCTCCAGTTTAGCTCTTTTAGTTATCAGTTATTACGTGCTTATTATAAAAATATCAGAGTGATTTTTATATTTTGGCCTATGGATACACCTCCACGGCATTTGATTCAGAGAAGGGGAAATGCCAGAACTCCGCATGAGGTGACCCATCAGTCTGTCTCTCTGCAGAGCTGTGAGCTGCTTCCCAGCTGTGGCGCATCCAGCAGAGATGCAGATAAAAACCAGGCCAATCCAAATGTAAAAGGCTTGCTGAGGGCAACAGGAGTGACAAAAAACAAGGCAAGTCGTTTTAGACTCAAAAGGAAATTCACCTTTTGTGGAAGCTGGCTGAGGGCTCTGGCAATCAAATTACTTTTTTCATCAGTTAGGTTGTAGACCATTGACCCGAGAGAGAATACCACGATGCCATGTTCCCCTGAGCTTTGAACAAATTCTTCCATTTCCTAGGAGAGACAGGAAACATACTAAGAGTAGTTATGCTCCGCAGATTACACAGAATAAACAGGAGGAGCTAGAGACATGAGCATGCCTGCAGGGCTATGATCTTATTGGCATCATGGAGACGCAGTGGGATGGCTCCTATGACTGGTGTGTTGGAATGGAAGGACACAGGCTTTTCAGGAAGGACAGGCAGGGGAGAAGTGGAGGGGGTGTCACCCTCCATGTCAATGACCAGCTGGAGTGCATGCTTGGAGCTCTGCCTGGGGATGGATGAGGAGCCGACTGAGAGCTTATGGGTCAGGATTAAAGGGAGGACAGGGACAGGCGACATTACAGTAGGGGCCTGCTACAGGCCACCTGACCAGGAAGACCAAGTGGACGAGGCCCTCTCTAGACAGATAGGAGCAGCCTCATGTTTTCAAGCTCTAGTCCTCATAGAGGACTTCAGCCACCCCGATATCTGTTGGAGGGACAACATAGCAGGGCATAAGCAATCCAGGAGATTCCTGGAATGCATTGATGATATCTTCCTTCTCCAAGTGATAGAAGAGCCAATAAGGCAAGGTGCTATGCTGGGCCTTGCTCACACCAACAAGGAAAGGCTGGTAGGGAATGTGGAGCTCAAGGGCAGCCTTGGCTGCAGTGACCATGAAATGGTAGAGTTCATGATCCTTAGGGCAGCAGGGAGGGCATACAGCAAACTCACTACACTGGACTTCAGGAGAGCAGACTTTGGCCTTTTCAGGGATCTGCTTGGTAGAATACTGTAGGATAAAGCCCTGGAGGGGAGAGGGGTCCAGGAAAGCTCAATTCAAGAATTACCTCCTCCAAGCTCAGGAGCGATGCATCCCAACAAAGAGGAGATCGGGCAAAAATGCCAGGAGGCCTGCATGGATGAACAAGGAGCTCCTGGGCAAACTCAAACAGAAAAAGTAAGCCTACAGAGGGTAGGAGCAAGGACAGGCAGCCTGGGAGGAATACAGAGAAACTGTCTGAGCAGCCAGGGATCAGGTTAGGAAAACTAAAGCCCTGATAGAATTAAATCTGGCCAGTGGCATCAAGGGCGACAAGATAAGCTTCTGTAGGTATGTTGGTGACAAAAGGAAGACTAGGGAAAATGTGGGCCCAGGGAAGTCCCAGGGAACTACAGGCTGGTCAGTTGCACCTCTGTGCCTGGCAAGATCATGCAGCAGATCCTCCTGGAAACTGCTAAGTCACATGGAAAATGAGGTGATTAGTGACAGCCAACATGGCTTTACTAAGGGCAAATAATGTCTGAAAAATTTGGTGTTCTTCTACAGCGGCGTTACAGCATTGGTGGATAAGGGAAGAGCAACTGACATATCTACCTGGACTCGTGCAAAGCATTTGACACTGTCCCACACAACATTCTGGTCTCAAAATTGGAGATACATGGATTTCATGGATGAACCGTTCAGTGGACAAGGAATTGGCTGGATGGCCACGCCCAGAGTTGCAGTCAACGTCTCGGTGTCCAAGTGGCGACCAGTGACAAATGGCATTTCTCAGGGGTCAGTAGTGTGACCGGTGCTGTTTAACATCTTTGTCGGTGACATCAACAGTGGGATTGAGTGCACCCTCGGCAAGGTTGCTGGTGATACCAAGCTGTGTGGTGCAGTTGACATGCTGGAGGGGAGAGATGCCATCCAGAGGAACCTTGATGGGCTTGAGTGGTGAGCGGGTGCAAACTTCATGAAGTTCAACATGGCCAAGTGCAAGGTCCTGCACGTGGGTTGGGGCAATTCCAAGCACAAATATAGGCTGGGCAGAGAATGGATTGAGAGCAGCCCTGAGGGGAAGGACTTGGGTGCGTCGGTGAATGATGAGAAGTTCAACATGAGCCGTCAATGTGTGCTTGCAGCCCAGAAAGCCAACCGCATCCTGGGCTGCATCAAAAGAAGCGTGGCCAGCAGGTCGAGGGAGGTGATTCTGCCCCTCTGCTCTACTCTGGTGAGACCCTACCTGGAGTACTGGGTCCAGCTTTAGGGCCACCAACATAAGAAGGACAAGGACCTGTTGCAGCAGGTCCAGAGGGGGGCCATGAAGATAATCAGAGGGCTGGAGCACCTCTCCTATGAAGACAGGCTGAGAGAGTTCAGCCTGGAGAAGAGAAGGCTCCAGGGAGACCTTATTGTGGCCTTCCAGTACTTCAAGGGGGCCTTACAGGGAAGATGAGGAGGGACTCTTTGTCAGGGAATGTAGTGATGGGACAAGGGGTAATGGTTTTAAACTGAAAAAGAGTAGATTTAGATTAGATATTAGGAAGAAATTCTTTGCTGTGAGGGTGGTGAGACACTGGAACAGGTTGCCCAGAGAAGTTGTGGATGCCCCATCCCTGGAAGTGTTCAAGACCATGTTTGAGCAACCTGGTCTCGTGGGTGATGTCCCTGCCTGTGGCAGGGGGGTTGGAACTAGATGATCTTTAAGGTCCCTTCCAACCTAAACCATTCTATGACTCTGTGATTTCTGTGAACAGAGCATAACCTTTTAAGCTTATCAAGGAGATATCATGGTGTATGAGCACCTCTGCTGACAGAAGGGCATTACAAAGATAGACCTGGCCCTGTGCAAAACAGAGTTTCTTATCAAGAAGGAGCAGAACAAGTTGAGACAGGTGACAGAAGCTTTGTCTTTTTGAAAGCAACTCAAGCATTTTCAGGACACATTTCTGACAGAGCACAAGCAGCAGGAATGGAAGCTGGCACTGGTGTGAGAGGGCCATACCCTGTGCCACCCTCCCTAGCGTAGTCAGTCAAGGTTCTGGATTTTCATGGAACAACTACGTTGCATTTCATAGCTCTGTAGGAAGGGAGTGTGCTGAAAACTGATTAGTGTTTTTCAGCATCCTGATCAGAGATTGCTCAAGTCGCTGCTGTCACTTCAGTCAGACAGTTCTCTATTTCTTGCAATATAGCACATGTTGCTAAACACATTTTCTACAAATGAGACCAATAGGTCTTCCTGTTCCTTTTTTTAGTTAGTGACATGTGAAATGGAGCAATAGTACCCAAAAGAGAATGGTTATCCATTTGCCCCAACTCAACCCCTGCTACAGGGGAGTGTGATGAGTTAGAAGGTTTCTTTTAGTGGTGTGGAATAATTACTAAATTGGCCAAGAATACAAAAATACAGCATTGTTCACACATTAAGGAAAGTCATAAAATCGAGAGGCTTCTGAGGTAGAATACAGCCGCAGCTAGCACACGAAGAATGCAACATCTGTGATTCCCTGTACAAGGTTGTTTGCGAAACTACACGAGGGATGGAACGGAACACGCTTGTTCCGTGGCCTTCCCTTGTGACGAATAGCAGATATGGGGACGAGATGGTACTACGGAACTGATAAGCGGCCTACACGCTACCCGAGCCAACATTTCATCAAATGTTGATGAAATGCTGTCCTTTTGTGCGAACTTTGCTCACCACAATGTACCAAAACACACCTCCATCCCGGAGGCTGTCCGCCCCCGAGGTGTGAACACTCCTCCTTGAATACATTAATCATAATAAAAGTACGTATGACTAAAGTCACTCAAACTCCACTTTGAAGATAAAAAAATAATATAAAAATAGCCCAAGAGAGAGGGGATGTCAGGGAAGACACCATCGCGAAGAATTCCACCGCTGATTTCCGGGATCAGTCGACGGGCTGAGCCTCTCTTCCCCCCCATAGGGACGCCTTTGGGTAAGACTTCGATTACACCGAGCGCTTTCTCGGGGACTTAGGAATTTCTCTAGAGAATCTCTACCCTACATTTATAGCCAGGCTGTATCGTTTATAATTTTGTCGCGCGTTTGTATACTTAGCAATATCTTTATTTGCACGTGCTTTGCAGACAGTGTATTTATGACTGGCAATCCAAAAGAACCTGTATATCTGTTGTTTAAATAAACTGCACTGTTTAAGTAGCTAGCCGTTTCGCTTTCTCACTGAACGCGACCAAAACTTGAGAGAGGCCGTGCTAGTTCAGGAGCACGACTAGACTGAAGGTGCAGTCCACTATTAGTGTATCCAAATCGTAATAGTTTAATACACATTAAACGCGATTGGACTGATAGTGCAGAATTGGGCATCACTCAGAATTTAAACCTAGCCGCACCTAGCCTCCCACCTCGGTGAGGAGTGTTAGAACGCAAGGGGGTTTATCTTCTGCCAAAACCGCTTGGCCCCGTTTCACGCGACAGAATTTGGCGTAGTCCGGCGGGATTGCCATGGATAAACTGCTGCAAAAATACGATTGTGCCCCTTCCCAGGCTGGGAAGGAGTGGGCCCAAAAATTTTGGAAGGATGAAGAGAAAGTGGTGGAACGTATTGAAGAGTGTCGGGTTTCACAGGAGCTCAGAGCGGGGAAAGGCAACAAGTGGACAACTTGTACTGAAAGTACCCTGCCTCCTCTAAGGCTCCTGCAGGAGTGATAATCTAGACCAGAGCTTGTCGTGTTGCCATCATCGGTATCTGGGAGTTTCAAATTCCACCTGAACATTGCCAGTCACAGCAGAGCTTAGGCTGGAGATGCTGAGTATTTTTCTTCCTTTAAGTTGTCTTAAACTAGGCAACAATGGAAAAAGCATTTATCACTCATCTCTTTCGTGACTCCATTTTGTCTACAGAATTTGTCCTGTCACAGTGCCTTTTTGCATCAGGTATTTCAATGGTATCATGGGCAGCAAGTCTGTACCTTAGAATTAAATCTTACACTTAACTACTCCAAGGTAGCACCTGTTTTTCCTAAAACAAACGCTGTATTCCCTCCTGCTGAACTCAGCTATCTTCTAAGACAGCAGGCTCTAAACCCAGCCCTCAGTTTGCATGATATGGGCAGATTGCTAAATATCTCTGTGCTCCCCACCGGCAGGAGAGCATCTTCTTTAAGAATGAGGTTTCTCAGGACACGGCTTGCGTGGTTGATCAGGGAGAGAAACGGCTTTTGTTCTGCTGGGCACTCAACCAACCAACGTCAGAACAAAGTTGGGATACCTTTGATAGTGGCTTTGCAGGCTGGCAATGAAGTCCTCCAACAAACTCAAAGTTGGGCAGGAAAGGGCGTGGAAATTCAAAGTCCCAGTATGTTCTGATTAACCATATCTCTGCTTTCCCCATCGTCTCACACAGGGTTGTGGGCCTTCCTATGGACAAGGTACAAGGGGTTTACAGCATACGCAGGAGCAGTTTTGTTTGTTCTGGATTGCAAAATAGGAGACTTACTTACCTTTGTCTTTTGGCACTCCCAGTCAGTATAGTTTAGCAAATCACGCATTAAATGAATATATGGACAAATTCAGACCTATTCCTTGCCCCGTCCTGTGTTTGGCTTTGACACGTTGCCATGAACAAGGTAATACAATCTTTAAAAGAATTTTGAACCTTCAGGGTGAATTAAGAGCAGTACAAGACTAAGTGGGAAGCACTTAGTTTCTGTGATACAGAAGTGCAATTCTTGTACCGCTGAAAGACTTCATTACCTGTGCTTGTAATAAAAACGCACTTTGGGGAAGAGAACAATCACGGAAAATTTAGTTCTAAATAAAAAATAAATGAATCACAAAGTGATGACCACCAATCAGGGAGGAAGAAATTTTTTAAACAAAGTTCTGTGGCATTTTTCAAGTGGTGACTCAGTCAGTAGCTGCTCAGACTACAATAGCAGACAGGTACAGCCATCCCTAGTTCTTTTGGGGACTGGGTCAGCCCCTTTTGATACATAATGGGAAAATTTGGCCAAATCCATAGATGCTCTGAATGTCATTTTATGCAAAATTAAATGTCTCTAGAAATCCATCTACAGAAAATAATCCAATTGGTAAAACTGTGTTATAGCTTCCCATTTGGAAAAATATATATTCGCAGGTACATGTTGCAAGTTGTCTCTGCAATATTTTCCACACAAAGTGGAACTGGGGAGTAAAAGGGTTAGCAGTGTTGGTAAATCATTGTCCAAAGCCTGCCGAATGCAAGCAGGAACGAAGCAAAATAAGCAGCAAGATAAAAATTATTTGTAGGGCATCTTCTTATACTACTTGATCAGCGTTACAATTTACACTAGTAATTTTTTTTATTTTAAATAAAGAACAACGTTTACTTAATAAGTACTCTTTGCTAAATAATAACTAAATAATATTACTCTCTACTAAAATAAGTAAAAAGTAAAGTCAGTTACAAAGTTACTGGAGTGAAAATTAAGCCTGCATTACAAGTAGAGGGATATAAAGGTGTAATTAAGTCTTACATAGTATTTAAAAAAAATAATTCAATCCATGGAATAGGGACTAGTTTGCAGAGCACAGTGGTGTTTTTGGGAAATGCAGGAAGAGATTGGAGGACAACAGAATAGATGTCCTTGTGCTTGCTGTTCACTCATTATCTGCTTAAGCATAGATATTTTGTACAAGATTCAAAGTCCAAAGACTTTGAATCAAGCCTGAGTTGTACTAGGTTGGAAGAAAAATTTCAGATACGTATGGAGTTTAAGGAGACTATTTCAAACTCTGAATGGTGTATGAAAGGGAAAGGTGACAGTTCTTAGCATTTATTGTTGGAGAACATGCACTATGCACTCACGCTTAGCATCCTGTACTACACAGGGTTGCAAGATGATACCTCCAGATGATGCACGCAATATGAATGAGGAGTGCTTTTTTGCTCTGCAGTTGTCCAGAAGCAGGCAGCGTTCCCAGTTAAAACAGGTTTAACTCCATCCCTGTGTTGTCAGTGGAGCTGTCTCCAGTGCCTTACACTTAATTAAGGAATGATTTTGCCCTCCAGCTTTTATCTGCTACCATCCTAATTGTAGAAGTGCCTGTCATCAAGTGGCGACAACTGTCCTCTGAAAACACTAAAATGCGCATACAGCTTACTGCAAGAGCTCACCAGCAGTATCATCACTGGCAAAAATTAGAACTATGTGCTCTAAAGGTCCTCAAGAGGAACTAGAACAAAACCGCACTAGTGTCTGTTAGACTAGACCAGACCTAAAATGGAAAGCACAGCCTTCATGTGACCAAAATGGGAGTGCCATCTCTGCTGGCCATTGAGATAGAGTATTTTGAGACAACAGCATTGAGCTCCCAAAACATTCAAAAGGTACAACCTATGCAAGAGGAGAAACCACTCAACAGCTGCCTTACCTAAGACATTACTGTAGTACCCATCCAATTCGTCTTGCCAAAACTTGGAGAAAAATAAATCCATGTAAAAGTAAAAGAGGAAGTTCTGTAGTCGTTCCGCAAAGGACATCTGGTCTGTCAGCTGTATTGTGCTAGCAGGCACATAAGAAGGTGGGGATGGGAGTCCACCGCACAGCCGCTCTGCCACATTCCCAAAAGAGAAGCGGAAGCTGTAGACAAAAGGGATCTCTAGGATTTCTGCTACAAGCTCCCCACCTGCAGACAGGGGGTCAGCGATCAGAACATCAAACTTGGCCTGCCGCAGCTTTGCTATCAGCTGAGGGTTCATCACCAAGGTGTCACAGGTCTGCTTTGACATTTTGATAAAGACTTCCATGTCCTCTTTCATCCTCCACATGATCTCCCAGGGGAAGGCATTAGAGATCTCATTCATCCAGAAATTGAGGAAGTCCTCCATGACAGCATCCAGGGTCTTCTGGGTAAAGGGGACTTGCAGGACCTCAAAGGTGAAGGGGGAGGAGGTGTCTTGGTAGTTGATGAGCAGGTTGCTTGAGGGCACCAGCACAGTCACTTCATGACCCCGGAGAACAAGCTCTTCCAGCAGCACTTTCAAATTGATCCAGTGACTTGCATCGGTGGGCCAGACCACCACCTTCCCACAAAAGCCAGCACTCCAGCAGCACGCAAAGGCCCAGAGCAGCCAGGGGAACCTTGGCCTCATCATCTCAGCAGTTCATGTACAACTCTGGTCTGACCAAGCTGGAAACAGTTTAGTGCTCCAGTGTGCAAACACTTTAGAGCCAACCAATAAAAGTGAGATCCACTTGGTGCCAAGCTTGGCAAGAGAGCATGCCAGAACACACTCATGGGAGGGCAGGGCAAGCAGCAAATCCCGCCCTGCAGTTTCCTGCAGAGCCACAGCTGATCTTGAAATGATGGCAACTCCTGTTTCTGCTCACCACAAAGTGCATTTTGCAGCATGTGAGGACCAGAAGCCCTTTCCCTGTGCTGTGGTTCAATCTTGATAGGCAGCTAAGCACACAGAGCCTCCCACTCCCCCACAGTGGGAGGGGAAAAGAATCAAAAGGGCAAAAGTTAGAAAACTCATGGGCTGAGATAGAGACAGCTTAATAAGCAAAAACCAAAAATACAACCAAGAAAAACAAGTGATGCGAAAAGGAAATTGCTCACCTCCCTGACCAACGGCAGCCCTGTCAAACTCCACCCCCCCATACCCCTCAGCTTTTTTTGCTGAGCACATCACATGGTACGGGATATCCCTTTGGTCAGCTGGGGTCAGCTGTCCCGCCTGTGTCCCCTCCCAAGTTGTGCACCGCCAGCCTACTCTCTGGGAGGAGCAGTGTGAGAAGCAAAAAAAGCCTTGATGCTGTGTAAAAACTGCTCAGTAATAACTAAAGCATCCCCGTGTTATCAACACTGTTTTGAGCACAAATCCAAAATATAGCCCCATGACGAAAATTTCTACTATGAAGAAAATTCATTCTATTCCAGCCAAAATCAGTATACCCTGATACCAGATCTTCAAGGTGAAAGTACACATTCCAGTACCAAGCAGGAGCTCAGGCTTGGGAAAGCATATGAGCAGCCCATGGGACTTCTTTGACAACTACAAGATGAACCCTGTCTATCACTTGACTACAGCCTAAATTTGTGTCTTTGCACTGTAAGAACCAACCTACCTGTAAAGCTGGTTACAATTTTTATCTCCTTCTTTACTTGGTGCAAAATGTCCTGCAGTGAATCACAACTAGGTCACCGGGTGCTCTTGTTCTGTCCTTTCTATAACTAGATGCTGTGGACACACAGGACTGCCGCTGGAAGGACACAGTCCTGGTAGAGATGACTCCAGCATCAGGCCAGCCCAGGAGAGAAACAGGAGGAGGTGAGGAGCACAGATTTTGCTCACCTTGCTGCTTCTGTGCCTTCTCTTGGGAAGATGCTGCAAACTGACATCAGTGTATCCGTATCATATTGCCCAGGACAGATAATGCCAAGACAAGAGACCTGACTTCTCCTCTTGACTGTATCCTGCAGATGTAGTGGAGGTGCTTGGTGCTGCTGATGTCTTGAGGGAAAAGAACAGGCAGCTTCTCTCTCCTGAGCAGAGGGCGAATGAGGCTGAGACTGAGCATAAACAGAGCCTGAGCACTAGTCCAGGAGCTCAGCACCACCACATGAGCTCCCCTCACAAGACTGACAGTGGAGCAAGCAGTCTTTCATCATGCTTCAACCTCATTACTTGAAAAAGCCTTTAGGTAGCTCTAGGAAAGCAGCTAGATTAATAAGAACCCTGAGGAAGATTTTCCAAAGAGAAAGAGAAGACGCATGTATACGCTGCAGGAGCTGGGACATTTCCCCCATTTCTAAGAGATGCTTGCCCCTTCCTTTCACGCCTCCTTCAGGGCTGGATACACTCCAGATCAAAGCGTGTCACTGTCAGGGCAGAGAACAGCTAAGCTAACACAGCTAACAAAACAGGTATTGCACATGGAGCCTTAAGTGCTAAACCCCACATTTAACAATAGAAAAGACAAGACAAGATCCAAGCAGCTCTGAGGCTTACACAGCAGGATATCAGCAAACCATGCTTCTGCCAGCAGAAGGTTTTGTACTCTGTCAAACATGATAAGAAACACCAGTAAACACACAGCTAGGTACTCTAATAGTAGGACATCTTAACAACTTAGCTCTCTTAGCACAATTACACCCTACTAGTGAAATATAAATAAAAACACTTAGAGTCCTATATTGAAATAATATCCATTTTATCTGCCCACCAATAGATGTCTTTGCCCTGTTTCCTTTTAAGTATTACAGTAATTGCTTAGAGCAAAAATGTGAAAATAATTATGCAACTATTATTTAAAAAAGAGAAAAACCTATACATAAATACAACTATCTTCTCATATTTCTTTTAGACACTTTCAAAAAAGCAAAGAACCCTTTATCACTGCAAATTGGAGCTCAGCTGCTCTCCCAAATCTTTACAAAACCAGAGGAGGCCATTATCTGTCATTTTGAGATAAGCTGGCAAGCAAGAAGGGTACTAGGGGAAAAAGATAGTATTGTTGTATAGCTTACCAAAACCATTTTTTACTTCTACTTCAAAAGGTCTAATTCAGCACTAGTGTTTGGTGGGTTTATGGTATTAGTCTTCTGTTCTTAGTGTTTGTCATGATTCATTTATGAATGTGACTGATGAGCTCTGTTCCCAGTGGCTTTAGCACTGTTTTAGCTATCCTAGAAGTACCTGTACAGACTTAGCTGTAGTAGTGTAGCAGGTCGGGATTAACAGGTAACCTTTGTACTCGCCTGGATTGTTTGACTTGACTTGGAGGAAGGAGCGTGAGTTCAGGGCTGTCTTGCTCCTAATTTCTGACTTAACCTCTAAGCTCTCGTGTGTGTATAGCAGATGTAATTTCTAGAAGAGCAGCCTTACCTAAAACATCACTGTAGTATTGATCCCAACTTCCCCAGAAAAGGTAATGGTATACGATGTCCTGCACAGTGTAGGTGAGGATGTTTTTTAGCCTTTCCAGGAAAGTCATCCGATCTGTTAGGCAGCTTACAGTGGCTGGTACGTAGGAAGGAGGTGCTGGGAGTGTCCCACAGAGCCTCTCTACGGTATTGCCTATGGAGAACCGGATGGTGTACACAAAGGGGATACCCAGCTTCTCAGCAAACAGCTCCCCACTGGGTGACAGTGGGTCTGCCAAGAGGACATCGAAGCTGGATGCTCTCAGTCTCTCCAGCAGCGCCTCATTCTTCAGGACTTCATCACAAATGATTTTGGTTACATTTTCCAGCTTGTGCACCAGTTGAGCTATCTTGTAAAGACTTTCCCAGACAGGTATCACTCTCTCCTGGTAAAACCAAAAATAGAAAGCTTCTTCCAGTATAGTAGCCATCTCTGTTTTGGTGATCGGCACCTCAACGACCTCGAACTGGAAGGGTGAAGGCTGTGTGGGGTCAAGGATGAGGAAGCACGAAGGCAGCAGCACAGTCACCTCATGGCCCCGGACCACAAGCTCCTGGAGTATGTACTTCATGTTCAGCCAGTGGCTGTTGTCAGCCGGCCAGACCAACACCTTCCCCCCAGACCCACAGCCCAGCACAGCCAACAGCCACAGCACCGCCACCTCCTTCCCAGCCATAGCCTGCCCTGTGTGGCAATGACACTCTGGCCCTCCTTCACCAGGAGCTGCAGCGCTCCCGAGCTGGGCTGGGCTGGGCATGCGTGACACTGGTTTGCTTCAGAGGGCAGGGAGACAAGTTAGCTGGTGCAAAATCCTGTCCTGGATAATGGCATGTGACTGCGACCAGCTGGCACCATCTGGTGGGAAATAGCTTGCTGAAGCTGGAAGATACTCTTCCTCTGGAGCAGTGGGGAGAGCTGTCGGTCCTGGGGGGCTCAGTCCAGCGAGGATTGTGTCCTGTTGGTCATCCTGGCCCTCTTGCCTGTCTAACTACAGTCTCTATGTTATTTGTTTGGTAGAAGAGGTGACTTTCATTCTTCTGGCTCTTTGAAGCACAGCTGGGTGTGCAGAGAAGATGTTCACCCACTGCATGGTCACCCTTTTGCTTTATAAAGCCCCTGAGCGTCCATTTGCAGTGTACTTAAGTTGGTGATCCAGGGCTGCAGCTAAAAAGTTGTGTCTCAAAGCGGATGTAACTACAGGGCAAGTGACTCCAGGATTAGAGTAAGACTATCCTCATGTGAACTTGCCTTTTCCAGAGCACGCATCGCGGGAGGCCAGAACTGGTAAGTGATGGTGTGGGCTGTCCTGCCTGCCACTAGGTGCCAATTATGCACTGTAAGTTGAACCAGAAAGTCTGTTAAACGGGTTTATTTATGGTCACCCTTCTGATGTGCAATTAAGAAATAATGTAAGTCCTCTTCACTGTGCTAAAAATCATCCTTACTGGGCTTCTGCCCAGCTCTGTTATGCAATGTTTTGGTAATGTTGTTGTGCAAGACTTTTGCTACAACTTCCCTGCTGCCTAGAGCATCCTTTCCAGGATGAAAATGAGGGCGATGGAAGCAGTTTGGTTGTGAGAAGCCAAGCTGAGATACCTCACCTGCTGTGTATAAGACAACAGTTTGGTGTACTTGTGGAGTCCTGCAGCATGCAGGTATTTGCAGGCAATTGACCCCTGAGAGATTTGCAGGTGCTCTTTTTCACAAGCTCAATGTGAGGTTAGTGAAAATAGCGTGTTGATCATGTGTGATTAATACTTAAATAAATGTATGTTTCTACATATTCACTCAAAGCAGTCCAGAAGAAAAGCCTGCAGAGGAAGACTTGTTGCTTTCACCGTTTGCTTGTGGGTCAAGGGTGTGTTTTAAATAAAACTTGTTTTGTGCAGAAAGGATTGGCTTTATGTGACCAGTGACATAAGTGAAGTCTCTATTACAAAGCCACAATGCATTTCAGTATTGCTGCTGAGGGAGGCAGGGTTGGCTCGTAATTCACCAGCTCCCCCCTCCTTGTATGATACTCAGGATTAGGAAAACAGCTCTGTCCCTGGCTGCTTTCTGCGCAAGCAGTCATTGGAGGGGGCAATGTGTAAGCTGAGCTCCCTTGCTGAGGGCCCTATATGGTGTGGAAGTTGTTTCAACCTCCACGTTAAAAATAATTAATGGCAGAAGTAAAACGCACCAGTCAGGATGACCACCAATCCCCATCTCAGTGCAATGGCATAGCAGCACAGCACCCTGCAGGGGAGTGGGTGCAACTGACGGACCCTGGTGGCTCATTCCATTTTCCACATAGGGGCATAATGACAAACTTCTTGCTGACCTCTCTCAGACCTTGACTTTGCCACCCTGCCAGGTTCCTACCTCTGTAGGTCATAAGGTGGGAGGCTGTGTAATGAGAAATGAAGTAGCAGGAGGCTTACCTAAGACCTTGCTATAGTAGATATCCCATTCTCCCCAGTAGCTCTGGAAAACGTAGTCTTGCAGGTGGTAAGACACAATGTTTTTTATTCTCTCGCTGAAGGACATGCAGTCGGTGAGCTCAGACAGGGCTGCGGGTGCATAGGATGGTGGGGCTGGGATCTTGCCGCAGTGCCTCTCCACAGTGGAGGCTGGGGAGAAGCGTAGTGAGTAGATGAAGGGGATGGCCAGCTTGAGAGCCAGGAGGTCGCCACAGAGGGTCACTGGGTCTGACAGCAGCAGGTCATAACTAGACCCCTGCAGATGGGCCATCAGCTCTTGGTTGCTTAGCACTGCATTGCACATTAGTCTGTTCATGTGGTGCCAGTTTTTGGACAGTTTTCCCAGATCCTTGTAAAACTGCCAGAAGGTTAAGGTTGTTGGCCTGTTATTCAGCCACAGTGCCACTACATCCTCGATCAGGTTCTCAATGGTGTCTTTCTTGAAGGGCACATTATAGACCTCAAACTTCTCTGTGGCCTCAGCCCTGGGTTTAATGAAGAGGGAAGCGTTGGATACCAGGATGGTGACGCTGTGCCCACGGCGGATGAGCTCCTGTATAACTATCTGCACGTTCAGCCAGTGGCTGCCTTCCGTTGGCCAGACCAACACGTTCCCACAGAAGACAGGCCCTAGAAGAGCAACCTGAAAAAGGAGCAGCTGGAGGTATTTCTTAGAGATGGTGGCTTTTGTGGCCATGGCAGGGCTAGGGGCTAGATAGTCTAGGAGTTTTCTCTTCCAGTTGGGAATGCTGCACCTCTGTGTTGTGTTTGATGGCTCTTTACTAGCACTCCAAGCAAAAGCAAGAATTTGCTGTTGCTCAGGTGGGGCCTTTAAAACCCAAATTTGGTCTCAGGTCTGAAAAGACAGAAAAGGATGTTTGGTGATTCATTTTTCCCTTTGTGCTTTCTACCCTGTTAGATCCCCCCTGAGGGAGTTCCTTTCCCTGGTTAGCAGGGTGGCATCAATCCCTGCTGCTGTCAAAGGTCTGCCTTCAAGCTAATCCATTTGCACAAGAAGAATTTAATCCTTTATTTTTTTATATCTTTTATAGTTTTTCAGAGGAATCCTTACCATGAAATAAAAGCAAATAACAGGGGCCTCTTCTATCTGTGTAATAACCATATCAGTAAATGCTGGCAGATTTACTATAAGTATTAGCAAACAAGTGGCACTGCTGCCAACACTGGAGAAATACTGAGATTTGCTGGAGAACGCATGACCACACCTGATTTTACAATGCCTGTTTTCAATTGCAGCAGCTGTAGTATCTGTATACTGTAATGTTTCTATTACTTATGGCAGCAAACCTACCTGTACTTAAAGATATATTTCTCTTATTCTGAGAGTTTCCCAGCTTTCTCCACCTTTCTTTCCAGAAGCAGCACAGGGGCTTATTTAGGCAACAGGCAGCAGTACTACAGGGAGTGTCTGGTTGAAGATACTGCTAGTCTTGGGGCAAAAGCCCAGGGCAACACAAGGCGGAGGGGCACCTATGATGGGACTAGCAGTGGCAAATTATACCGTGGGCATCCTTAAGCCTCCTCAACTGATCTATAGCCATGTCCCTGCTGGTAAATCTATGAGTTACTGGCATAGTTGTGCCCCAGCCCCTGCGGAGAGCTGCTCTGCCTCTCCAGATTTCGTTAATTCAAGTTGGTGCACCTTTACAGAGGAAGAAATCGCAAGTGAGCCAGCCCCCTGGATGCCAGCTCTGATACTCAAACAAATCACTTGTGTGGCTCCCGTGAACTAGCGATGCCAGAGGCTGGCCAAGGAAGGAGAGGCCACAGGGCACATTTAAGTAACTGACTTGGAAGCAGCATCCTTTTTCAGGGTGCGATGTTAGAAGTGCTGATGTTTCCCACACTGAGAGAAGGAAGCAAATCCTTCATTTGGGTGATGGTAATGTCAATAATAACATGTAGTTTGTTCTGGTATGTGACAGGTGGTTTCCAACTGCTCCCAGACAACTCAACGCAGGAAGCATGTTGCTACTGTCTGGGACACATCACCACCAACCTGGCCATGTTGTGGGCTCAGTTCAGGTGTCTAAACATGGGTCTGGAGCCCTCCTGTTCCCTAAAGGTGCTTCTCACAGCAAAACCAACATCTTCTAGGGCGGCTCGCGCTTGGAAAGTTGGTGCTTGAATGTAAGGCGCTATGTCCTGGAAGGAGCTCTTAACAACTAGGAGCCAAAATGACAACTAAAACCCATGCATAGAATGATACACTTGATCCAACAAAATTTGGGGAACAAACGCTATGCAGCAAAAAACTCTTACCTAGCAGAGTCTTCCGGGGTGCGTAGGCATTGTGCTCTGAGTTGCGAGCTGCGATTTGCTGCACCGTTCTTCTTCCGTTTCTTGCTGCTCACCTCCTCCGCGCCCGGGCTGCTCTGGCAATGTTTGGTATCGGGCAGAAGGACCTTAAATAAGTTACCCTCTGAACGGGGCTTTTCAAAAGGAGGAAGTAATACAATATGGGGTGATCATAACAAGGCATGTATTCTGGGATTATTCATTGCTTTGTTATGCTCCAGTAATTTAACAGTCGAGGTGGTCTTCCCCATGATAAGGTATATTATAATGTTATTACAGAGCCAGATTCTCAGAAGGACTTTGCGTCCTCTAGCTCCGAAATAAGGTGTGTGACTGGTAAAAAGATTTTTCACTCCCTTCAGGGTGCCAGCTGGCAGAACAAAATTGTTTGTTAAGTAATAGGCTTGTTTATAAACTGTCCACAGGAACATAGAGAAAATGTTGTGGTTTCTTTGCAGAGTTTTTCAAAAGTTGGTATGTTACCTGTGCTGCGTGTGTGGCCCTTGATTCTGGAGATCTAGGCCAGTTCTTAATGACTTGAAAATACAGGAATCTAAAGGTGCACCTCCTTGGTTTTTAAATATTTTCCATAATATTCAACCTGGCTTTTTCTAAACCCTCGGAATTCAGGAAGAATTATGCCAGCCATGCTTCAACAGTAATTTGGCCTTACAGCGAGGAATTTCACTACGATCGCTCTGTATACCTTTGTATTCAGGACAGTATCTTTTTTCAGGCTCATTTACCATATTTGGGAAAGTTCTGTAAGAAACTTAAAGCTTTTCCAGCAGCTATTGAAAGGCCATGTTCATGCAGGCTAGGGCAGATGGGAATCTGGGTTTCCTTTCTAACCCCTCTAATTCCTCCGTAGCAAATGAGCGCTATTACTAGGGGAACCAGAGGGTTAAATTTGCCTTGTTTCCATCGCCAGGTTTTAAAGACGATACTCAGATTACTCTTAATGCAGAGAAGATAAGTATTTTGAGAGGACTGAAGGACAAAATCCAGCAAATGAGAGAAAAGTGGGGCTGAAGAAAGTAGATGGTGTTAAGTGTCTGTTTTTCACACATCTAGCGTTACTAAGTAGAAGTGCTGCAAATGCTGATGCAACCTGCAGCCTTGTTAAATAACGACAGGCTTTTTGAGGCAAAGGTGAGTTATGCAAAAGTTAGGCAACACAAACTGGTGTTTTCCACATACGGGTCTCTTCACCGTTTTGCTGAATGAATGGGGGTGAGGGTGTACGTGGCACCTGTATTTCTAGAAAACCTTGAGGCCAGCCAGCACCTCAAAAATTCAGTGCCAGGGTAGAAAAGGGAAGCTTTTGCCCTGAGAAGCACCCAGTGACTCTGTGGTTTTCCTTTAACTTATTGCTTCTGGACTGAAAGCAGACTTGAAAGTCTTGACTATGTTTTTTCGTGGGTTTTTTTGTTGTTGTTGTTGAGGGGGGGGAAGGCTGGGTGGGGAAAACGTCAAGGTTGGCTCATCCCTGAGTACAGACTGGATGGAGCAATTTTGCGGAGGCACGTGTGCAAATGTTGAGTAAAACGCCTACTCGCACGTAATCCCCAGGGGTAATAGGGAAACTCCGGCAAAAGTTAATGAGCTGAAATAGCCTTACCATAACCACCTTTTTCAGCTAAATTGTATCTTTATACCTCTACCCTGCAGCTGTCAGGCAAACATACCGCGGGCTAGGTTTATAGCATTTCACTTGTTTTTATTGATTCGGTTTAAGATTTTATGAACTCTCTTCACTGCTGTTGCGATGCTGCAAGGGCACCTTGGCATGGAAACTTACAGATGCTGGGGTGGCTTGCACTGGAGCCATTTCCACTCTGCAAAGCCAAAAAGAAAAAAACGGAAAGGAAAGAAGATCCAGGCCGGCCAAGCTTTGTGTCCCTGCTGGGAATTGTGCATTTTTGGTGGAGAAGAGATGCTGCACCCTGTCCTCGTCAGCTCTACAGTGAGGCACAGCAGCAGAGACTTGACGAAACTGCCTGCAGATACGGCACACCCCTGTCCTGCCAGCATCCGTCCGACCCCCAAGGGAAAGCTGAGTGCTACGGAGATGGGAAAATTTGCAAATATTGAGGGTATAGACGTGATGGGACTCATCCAATGGCTCCCAGCCCAGAAAGGGGCAGTTGCTCTCTCCCTTCTGCCTTCTCACGCACATTTGCTGCTCATGCTCCCATGCCAAGCCTTTCCCTGTGCCAGGTCGGCTTGCCAACGATTTATTTTAGTGGATGAGTTTGCTGCTGGGCCAGAGAGGAGTTGGGCAAAGACCAGGCTATCACGGAGCTGGGGCCCCCCTGAATGGTTGGCCGGCAGCCGTTGCATCGAGCCACTTAGTAATGTATTCAGATGCTGGAATGCATTTTGTGTGTTCATAGCTCTGCAGGGGAATGAAAACTAAATTGAAATCCCTGCTAAATTTTGGGTGAATCCACCAATTGTACGTAACCCTGCTGCTGTACTGTAGTTTCTTGCTGGCTTTCTCATCTCAGCAGAGCAAAGCTCATCCCTGGCCAGGGAATATTTATGAGAAATAACTTTTTCTTACTTGGATGCAGCCTGCTCAAGGGCCTGAGACACATCTGTGTCTTGCAGGAGCGAAGTTTTGCTGTTTGACACTGGAAGCTGCTGGCACGAGGTTTGTACCTGGGCCTCGGTGCGCAAGCGATACATCTGCCACTTATTCCCCAGAGGCATATCTGTGTGGGAAGTCTGCACCCCCGCCTCGGCACGCGTCCTCGGAGACAGCCTCCTTGCCAGCAGTGCCCGTGACCACGGCTCCTCTTGTATTTCGGCATGCAGGGAAGGCAGAGACTGCTTTTCCTCTGATATTGCAGGTTCGGAGGTGATCCACTGTGCCACGGACTGGGATGCAGAGGGGAGCACCTCATCAGCTGCTAACTGCAGTGTGGAGGAGTGTTTCTGCATGCCTGAATGGGACACAAATAGAGGCAACCCCTCTGCTCCCAGGAAATCAGGCCTGGAGGTTTGGACTTGGGCTTCACCTTGTAACTGTGAGGGATGCCATTTCATCCCTTGGGTGTATTTCACCGGGAGAGGTTTGTGTTTCCTCCTCTGTTTGCCCTGGAGGTATAGGTGGGATATCGGCTGGGGCTTTTGAGGCTGGAGGAGTGAGAGGGAGGAAACGTTCTCTGCTTTGGCTGTCACCAGCTTGGATGCCTGGATCTCTGCATGCGATGTGGCAGCGCCCTTGGCCACTCTTAGCATGAGCATTAAGGACTTCCCCTGAGCTCCTGCGTCTAAACCAGCAGGAAACTCCTTCTGTGGTCCATGGCTCCGCTCCCAGGCGTCTGCACATGGCCACGAGGAGGAAGGCTCCTCTGTCCCCACTGGGACTTTCACCTGCCGTATGTACCTCTTGGCATTGACAAGCAGTGGGAAGAGAGGTTCATATCGAGGGATTCAAAGTCCTGGTTTTACAATGGTGTTTACAAGGGAGCTGCACTCGTCCTGCCCTGATTTGCTAGATGGTGCTTTTAAGGGCATAGTTACTTCTGCAATCCCTCCTCTGGCCTCATAATCATGTACTTGGTTTTTTTCCTGGGGCCTTAGCAGTCTGAATCCACACAACACTTCTGGGGCACAGCATTTTAACCTCCCCTAGCTGGTTATGTTGCATCTCTTCAGCTGCTAACAAGCCCCGTATCTACAGCGGCGAGGACAGGTGCTGGTAGGTTTGCGCTTTATGCCCAGGGATGAAAGATAAATACACCAAAAAATAATTGTTCTCATTGAGAGCAGTGAGCAAAACCACTGAAGTGCATATGATGCCCCTATACATTTCACAGGAGCTGCTATCTAAATTATGAAGAGGAAAGAGGTGCCATTAGAGAGTCATCTAACAGACCAGAGATGCTTTGAGGAAACAAAAAAACCATCTGTGTGCTTCCACACAAATGGAAACATCTAAGGAGCAAAGCAGGGGTGATTAGAAGGTCTGGCTTTATATCCAAGCAGCAACAGGTGTGCAAGAGATTTAGGGAGGGAAGAAAATGCCTGGAGCAAATTACAGAGGAATGAGTTGTTGACATGAGTGGAGGAGCAGTCTTTGGCAAGGACAGCGGGGCCAAAACACATGCTGGGGGTGCTGAGTCTCAACAGCAGGAGTAAGAATGAAAGGAAATTCCTGTAGCAAGATGTCATGATGTCAAGGGGCTGAGAGATAAATCAGCAGAGGAAATCCAGCGCCTGAATAGACTCGGATGCCTTCAGCCTAAAAATACACAGCTGAGGGAGGCTGTGTTATGAGAAAAGCCTATAGAGTCCTGAAGGGTGGGGAAGATCAATGTGGAGGAATTGCTGGTAGTATCTCAGTGCTTGAAGTAAGAGATCTCAAAAAAACCAACCAAACCCCAGAAAAGCAACTTGTGGGGGAAAAGCAAATTCCCAGGGGAGGCACAATGTGCTCTGGGATGTGATGGATGTCTCAAGAGTCAGGGTTTCAAAGGCAGATTTGTAGAAGACAACACTTCAGAGTGACCTGACACAGGGAACCACATCTGGCCCAGGAGCTGCTTCCTACATGGCATCTTTCCTGTGTGACAGAAGTGGCTGAAGCCACCACTCACCAGTTCAGGTATCTCCGCTCCTGTCTGTAAGTACCTGCATTATTTTCACCATCCCCTTTTCCGGCATCTCTGGCTCAGTTTTGTTCGTGCTGAGACTGCAAGGTAAGAGGGGACAGCGAGGTTCAGCGCCTGCTGCGTCCTTCTGTAACAAATCACTACAGTCACGCAATACACAAACCACATCGTACAACTCACAGAAGCACACGGCATCGGAGGGAGAAACAGAAACCATTTGCAATTATTTTATTATGACTTAAAATAACATTTCTTCCAAGAAGGGATCACAGTTCCGTATCTTCTCTTTTTCTTGTTTTCTACCCACACATCCTGCAGGTAAGATGTATCTCTGCTGCGATGCCCACCACACCCCACCCCATTTTTGTTGGGCTTGCGGTACCTAATGGCCAAACTCCAAGGATTTTGCTGAATGATGTTTGTTTCACATGCAATAGCCCCTGTTTCAGCACTGGGTTGTGTCTGGGTGCAACATGGCCATTTTTTTTAACCTCATGGCCTGTTTCATCCACTCCTGAGAAGGAAATTGCATTTTCAGAGAGGCTCGGCGCCTGCAAGCAATGGATGTTTCCTCCAGGTTGCAGGCAAGTTTGTCTTGCACATATACCAAACAGAAGAGAGGATGATGAACGTGGGCAGGAGGGGACAGCATCTGAGGTATTGGGACCCGACAACCATCCAACTTGTAGTTTCCTTTAGTTAAATGATCGTGACATAAAACCAGCTATTTTAAAAGCACCAGCTTTTAGCAATGCTGTTCGAGGCCCATCTAGGCCCCACCTCGAATACTGTGTTCAGTTTTGATTGCCTCACTACAAGAAAGACATTGGGGTGCTGGAGGGTGTCCAGAGAAGGGCAACGAAGCTGGTGAGGGGTCTGGAGAACAAGTCCTCTGAGAAAGTGGCTGAGGGTGTTCAGCCTGGAGAAAAGGATGCTGAGGGGAGACCTTATTGCTCTCTACAACTGCCTGAGAGGAGGCCGTAGAGAGGTGGGGGTGGTCTCTTCTCCCAAGGAACAAGTGATAGGACAAGAGAAAATGGCCTCAAGTTGCAACAAGGGAGATTTAGGATGGATATTAGGAAAAATTTCTTCACCGAGAGGGTTATCAAGCATTGGAACAGGCTGCCCAGGGGAGTGCTGGAATTGCCATCACTGGAGGTATTTAAAAGCCAGGCAGACGTGGTGCTGAGGGACATGGTTTAGTGGTGGTTTTGTCAGTGTTAGGCTGATGGTTGGACTCGATGGTCTTAAAGGTCCCTTCCAACCTAGGCAAGTCTATGATTCCGTGTGCCACGGTGCTGCAGTGCGCCCTTTAGCTGTGTTTTTTCTGGCCACGGTGAGAGGGGGAGCGGCTGAGGAGACCCTTTGCTCTTACCCCCCTGGGGCCATCCCTGATGGGCAATGTGGTTGTGGGGAGACTGGGACAGCGTAACAGCTTCCAGGTTCCTGGGAGAAGGACGGCACGAAAGCAACTGGCAAAATCCTCCTTTTGCTTCCAGCTTCATTACTCCTGGGTGGAAGGATTGGTCCCAAGATCCCCAGGCTGCGGCCATCTCCCAGTCACCCTGGGGCTGATTTTGTCCCTCCCCATCCTGCTCACCTCATCTCTCCTACGTGGCCCCAGCAGCGAGGGGGAAGCATGGCATGATCACAGTGCCCTGTCCTGTCCTGTCCTCTCCCCCGCTAAAGGGTGACATCAGCAGGGGGGTTTCTGAGGTAGGAGATGGTGGGTGCGGCACCCCGTGTGAGCGCTGGTAGAGATGCACACGCAGAAGCTGCTAGCAACTTTTATTCGTCACGTGCTGGAAACGCCTCTGCACCACGTACTGGCTTTTTTATTCCTCCACATAAAGCCGCACAGGCATATCCTACACACGTCCTGGGTGGGCAACGCGGGGCTGGGGTGATGCGCGGTGGGGTGAGGTCCACAATGCTCTGCAGCAATGCAGTAACTTCCACACGGGTGCAAATTTGTGAGGAAAATGCAGAAATACAACTCTCCAGTTTTGCAAAAGTCTCTCTGGCGTGGGGGAGCCAGTGAGATGCGGGCAGACCGGGGTGGTGCTGGAGCTGCTGCCAGGGAGCAGGACTGGTGGGGGTGGGTTTGGGGGGAAGGCGATGGTCCCATCTCAAATCTGGGTGCGGAAGCGCAGGTCGGTGTCTGACATCTTCTGCATGTAGTCCTGGTCAAAGCGCTCGCTCTGGGCCACGGTGAAGTGATTCTTCCAGTCACCGGTGGTGCCTGGGGCCGGGCAAGATGGGCCTCAGCAGGGGGCTGGGGGGGACCATGTGCTGGGAGCCCCCTGGGCCACTCACCTTTGCGCATGAAGGGGGAGATGCTCTGGTCCATGAAGTGGGAGGGCACCATGCTGTAGTTGGTGGTGGGGTTGTCCCGCATGGCCTCAAAGGAGGTGTGTCGGGTGATGGCATCCAGCGTCGCCTCCGGCAGCTCCTGCCCCAGGAAGTGGGCCATCTTGGCAATCTCCCGGCGGAGGTCCTGCAGGACACAGGGTGATGTTCAACCCTCCTGCCACCACCCCAGACCCCATACCAGCATCCACCCCAATCCATCACCTCCTTCAAGTCCTCATAGAAGAGGTAGAGGATGGGGTGGTCCTTCCTCCGCTCCCAGTAGTCCTTGACATGGTCGTACCAGGAGCCATATGCCACTGCATGGACAGAGCGGCCACGGGGATTGTCAGTGGGAGAGCTGGGGGAGGGGCATGAGGTGACACATCTTCCCCACCCCGGGATGCCCCTGTCCCACCTCTGCCAGCCATGAACTCCTCCAGGTACTGGGCCCATGTCCCAGGGTGCGGCTCGAACTTGTTCATCAGGTCAAAGTGGTAGAAGGAGACGGCCACATCCTTGGCGTTGCGCCCCACGTAGATCATCTGCAGAGGGGCCATGGGGTACGAGGGGCAGGTCCAGAACCCCCAAGAGGGGAGATGATCCAGGCCCAACACCACTTAGGATGCTGGAGGGAGCAGGAGGGGGTCCCGCCCCAGGGGAACAGGGGGGCTGCAATGCCTCCCGGGGCAGAGAGTAGGGTTGGGGGTTACCTTGCAGCGGTTTTCCCAGAAGGATTTGGGCAGGATATGTGCGGGCAGGTGGGTCTTCACCACGCGGGGAGAGGGCATGGTGGCCAGCAGGTCTGTCCCTGAGGGACCCCAAAGCACATCCCTAGTGGGCCCTTGGCAGAGTCCCCTTGGGCTCAGTCCCTGGAGAGGGGCCGGTGGCCAAGCCCCCATGTCCCACTACCTGCTGTCATCTGCCCAGGCGCAGCGAACTCCAGCATGGGCACCCTGTTGCTGATAATGTCCCGCTTGCACTTCTCGGTATCACCGCCGTGTAGGATCATGTCCACAATCTCGGTGACCCAGGTGGTGCCTGGAGAAAGAAGCCACCGGGGGGGGGCCCAGTGCAGCATTGGTGGGGCTCAGCACCAACACCCCCCTGGACCTTGACCGGATGCTGTGGGGGCAAAGGGAAATCCCGCACGGCTCTGTCGGACAGCCCCAAATGTGTTGCGACCCCAGGCAGCAGGTCCCAGCCATAAAACACGCCTGCCCACCCGGCACCGCCGCGTCTGGTGGGCTTGGGGACACTCACCGGATTTGGGGAAGGTGACCACCACAATGTCCTCGGGGCGGCTCTGGAAGGTGTCAACCCGCTCCCAGTCGTGGGTGAAGGCGTTGACCATGGGGACGCCGTGCACCATGCGGCAGGGCTGCCGCAGGTAGGTGTCTGGATCAGTCATCCTGCTGACAACAGGAACGCGTCGGGAAGGTGGCCAGTGAGGGGGGGGGGGCCCTCGCCCTCCCAGGGCGGCCACTGGCCAGGTCATTGCGGACACCTGGCAACGTGCCTGCCTGGGGAGCGGCAGTGACACCGCTAGCGCAGGAGCCAAAGGTCACCACAGCCCTGCCGCTACCCCCGCCTTTGGGGACGAGGTTCCCGTCTGTGGGGGCAGGAGCCCACCCCGTGCCCCAGCAAGGGCTGGAGGTGCCCGTGGGGTGCCGGCGTCACCCGGGCGTGACAGCTCTCCCCCTGCCTCAGCACCCCAGGTGAGCAGGGAACCGGGTCCCTGGGGTTATCGCAGCAGCCCCCAGCCCAGAGGGAGTTTTAGGAGTGCTGGCTGCACCCCATAGTACCCCAAACCCACCACCTTGGACCCCACGGCACGCGTCCCCGAGCGGCTGAGCGTGGGCAGGGCACCCACAGGGCGCCCCAGGGCACCCGCTCACCTAACGCCGTGCTGCTCTGCGAGGAGGGTGACGGCCAGGACAGGGAGACGTGGGGCCCGGCAGCTGTTTTTACAGGGCGGAGAAGTGAAGAGGGCGGGCGGCCAAGGGCAGCGATGTTTGCCAGCGCTGCGGCTGCCGGGAGGGAGGAGCGAGCGCGGGGAGAAGCCGGCAGCCACTGACCTCCCCGGGGCGCCGTGGTGGACATCTCCAGCCCCACAGGCCCCACTCCCCACCCACAAGTCCCAGCCCGTGTCCCCCTACATGGGGACGGGGAGGCCAACTGTTGCTCCCCGCGCTCAGCTGGCACCTTCCCTGCACGCAGTTTTGGCAAAATCCTCTGTGATCCCACGAGCTGCTGGCAGCAATCCCCACGCCACGATGGCTGAGGGGACACAGGGTGGCACAGGCTTGTCCCCAGCCCGAAGAGAGGCCAGTGGCCCCAGGGCGAGCGCAGGCACAGGGCAGTGAGCATCCCCTGGTGGGATTAGGGAGAACATTTTATTTCTCTCCAGCAGTCCCAGGAGAGGGGAAGGAGCCCCCCCAGTGTGGCGGCAGCAGTGCCGTCGGCACAGGGTGGATTTGGGGGGCATCCAGCGGTGCCTCCTCAAATCTGGGTGCGGAAGCGCAGGTCGGTGTCTGACATCTTCTGCATGTAGTCCTGGTCAAAGCGCTCGCTCTGGGCCACGGTGAAGTGATTCTTCCAGTCACCGGTGGTGCCTGGGGCCGGGCAAGATGGGCCTCAGCAGGGGGCTGGGGGGGACCATGCATAAGGAGCCCCCCAGGGCCGCTCACCTTTGCGCATGAAGGGGGAGATGCCATGGTCCATGAAGTAGGAGGGCACCATGCTGTAGTTGGTGGTGGGGTTGTCCCGCATGGCCTCAAAGGAGGTGTGTCGGGTGATGGCATCCAGCGTCGCCTCCGGCAGCTCCTGCCCCAGGAAGTGGGCCATCTTGGCAATCTCCCGGCGGAGGTCCTGCAGGACACAGGGTGATGATCACCCCTCCTGCCACCCTCCCCCAGACCCCATACCAGCATCCACCCCAATCCATCACCTCCTTCAAGTCCTCATAGAAGAGGTAGAGGATGGGGTGGTCCTTCCTCCGCTCCCAGTAGTCCTTGACATGGTTGTACCAGGAGCCATATGCCACTGTGTGGGGAGAGCAGCCAGGAGGGCATCTGTGGGTAACAGCACCCCACCACAGGATCCCCACATGCACCTGTGGGTGCCCCTGTCCCACCTCTGCCAGCCATGAACTCCTCCAGGTACTGGGCCCATGTCCCAGGGTGCGGGTGGAACTGATTCATCAGGTCAAAATGGTAGAAGGAGACGGCCACATCCTTGGCGTTGCGCCCCACGTAGATCATCTGCAGAGAGCTTGGTGACATGTGGGGACTTGCAAGGTCCCGGTGGGGCAAGTCTCCACCTTATCTCTGCTGGGTCCCTCCAGGTGTGTCCCCTCCGGCCTGTTACCTTGCAGCGGTTTTCCCAGAAGGATTTAGGCAAAATGTGAGCTGGGATGTGGGTCTTGATGATGCGAGGGGATGCCATGGCCTCCAGCTGCTCTGTGCCTGCAAGGGAGATTGCCCCCAGGAATGCTCCCATTGCTGGCAGGTGCCTCCCTCCCAAAACAAAGCCAGTTCCCCATCCAGCACACCCTGCCCCCCGCTACCCCCTGCCACCCCACTACCTGCCGGCATCTTCCCATGGGCAGCAAACTCCAGCATGGGCACCCTGTTGCTGATAATGTCCCGCTTGCACTTCTCGGGGTTGCCGCCTTTCAGGATCATGTCCACGATCTCGCTGACCCAGGTGGTGCCTGGCGAGGAGAAGTTGGGTGTCCAGTTGATGCCATTCGCACCGGAGCCCCATCCTGGGTACCTGAGGGCGCTGTTGACCGGCGTTGCCTTTCAGCATCCCCCCCAGTCCCAGCCTGGGGAGACGCAGGCTGGTGCTTCCCTTCCTGAGCACAGCCCCTCTCCAGTGCCCGGGGACACTCACCAGATTTGGGGAAGGTGACCACCACGATGTCCTCGGGGCGGCTCTGGAAGTTGTCAATCCGCTCCCAGTTGTGGGAGAAGGCGCTGACCATGGGGATGTCGTGCACCATGCGCCAAGGCTGCCGCAGGTAGGTGTCTGGATCGGCCATCCTGCTGGGGATGGGGACGCGGGGAGGGGGCTGGCTGGCAGCAGGGAGCATCACGGGGCCACCTCATCCCCCAGAGTCCCCAGAATCCCTGCTGAGCCCAGCTACTCCGGCCACGGGAAGGAAACCGTCTCCGGCTTTGCTGCCATCCCGAGAGGTAACACCTGCCTCCTGCAGGAATTTTGGGGGCGGGCTCGGGGTGCCACCCGGGGGAAAAAATAGCCAGGGGTGGGGGGTGTGTGTCAGAAAGCAGCCTGAAACCCCAGCCAGCAAAGCCCCTGCGAGCTTTTGCACCCCAGAAACAGCGCTGCCAGCTTGGAACGGGCAGCTGCCCCCTGCCTGCGCCGCCCTCAGCCCCCCAGGGCCGGCTGTGCCCCTCCATGCTCCCTGCACCCCCAGCCCGCCCCCAAAATTCCCGCAGGGGCGGGGGGCAGCTATGGGAGGGTTTGAAGGAGGGGGGAGCGGGGAAGGCAGGACTCCCCCCGGGAAACCTTTCCACCCCGCCGGCCGGGACGGAACCGCTCGAGCCTGGGGCTGCGAAACCTCCCCCGCCACCCTTTAATTTTGGGAGAGCGGCTTTGCGGCTCGCCTCCGTCCCCCAGGGGCTTGCGGGGACACCCAGACACCCCTCCCCGGACCACCCCCGAGCCCCCCGCGGCCCCCCTCAGCCACCCCCCCCCCCGGCTTGCGAGGCCGGGGCGCCCCCGAACCCGGCCGGGGTCTCCCCGGTACCTTCCTCTTCCTCTGGCGCCCTGGCAGGGAGGAGGCAGAGCTTCGCCCGCAGCTTGCGGGGGCGGGATTTGTTATTTCCCTGCCCCGCGTGGAAGATGGAGGCGCGGGGAGGCGCCTGGGGCTGCGGGAGGCCCGGGGGGGCGTCCAGAGGGAAGGGACACGGAGCGACACGGTCCCGGCGCTGCGGGGAAGGGGAAAGCGGGGATGGGGACGCAGCCCCCCGGGGACGGTCCCCAGGCGCCTGTGATGAGCTGTGCCGTGCTCAGCAGACCCTCGGTAAACGCATAGATGGGGGGGGGGGGTAAGAGTTGGCGGTGCGCGAAATCACCGCCTTCCCCTCCGCCCACGAAGGAAAACGCAGGGAGGAAATCCCAACCCACGTCCCGGGGGGTTTGAACATCCCCCTGCCCCGATCCGCGGGTCACCCCCGTGGACGTCCCCAGCTCCTCGCACTGGCACGGGGCTCGCTGGTGGGATGTGGGGGGCAGGCTTTGGTCACCCCCCTCCCAACACCCTTGATGCACTCAAATACGGGTCCAAAGTTTGCAGGGTTGCAAAGCACGAGCGCAGCTGATACCGTGCTTCTGCGACAAGGGTTTAAAGACGCCGGTGGTGGTGAAATGCTCCTCCTTATCTGCTTCTCATGGGCAAATGTGAGCCGGGAGGGAGCAGGAGGGCAGGAGAGATGTCAGCAGGGCAGGGGGAGCAGCTCGACTGTTTGCAGCCTCGAGAAAAACGTCCCTGATTTGGCCTGGTGAGGCGGGATGTGCCGTGTCAGGTGTTTTGCAGGCAGGGACATGCCTCCTCCCTGCCCCATCCATCAGTCCATATGCCAGCAAAATTGGCTGTGTGTGCAAACCCCGCAAGCGAAGCCAGGAGCTGGGGAAGCGCAGGGATCTCCATCGGCATTTAAATGCGTGGAAAGGATTTATTCCTGTGGGAGAGTTCCCCTCATAGTGCTGCTGCTCCTCTTCAGGAGTCGGATCCCAGTTGCATCACTTTGGGAATGAAACAACCCCAGGAGCTGCAATTTTGGAAACTCAAGAACAGGCTCGAGATAGGGTGTAACAGGGGAATTTGGGGCTCCAAAGCAAACCCTTGCCCGCAGTGGGACAGGGACTGGTTCGTTCCAGCCATCCTCGAGAAAGAGCTCAGCGCAGCCGGGTTGGAGGTTGCAGGGGGAGCTCCCCATCTGGCAAGGATGGCAATGTTGGCAAGTGTGGCAATAGGCCAGGCAGGGAAGTGCAAACCGCGGGCTGACGAGCTCAGGCTGGGCCAGGAAGCCTGGGGCGAGCCCTGCCACCGCCCGCTCTGTCAAGAAACTTGCCACAACCCAGAGGCACGAAAGCTCCGGCGCACACAAGAGCTGAGGGCAGCAGATTCGCCAGCGCTTTGGGGCTTTTCCACTCTTGACCAATCTTTCCTTCCTCCAGGCACCTCGGTAGGATGGGGCTGGGGTCACCCAAGGTGTTGGGGGACAGCAGTGGTTTTTGGGAGGATGCCCGCCCCCAATGACGCCTGACCACTGGCTAAAAATCTACCATGCCCTCAACTACCCTTCTGCCCACTGAGCGTAGGGTTGTCCCCGGCTGCTGCCCAGGATTCGGGGGGTTCAGCCTCTCCCCACCTTTCCCCACAGGCAATGGCTCACTCTCTGGTTATCCCAATTTATTGCAGGGGGTAAAGTGAATCGTCACGAGGATGCTCCATCCAGACCCACCCTCCCTGCTGGGAGAGAAGGGAAAAGTGGAGCCCCCCTGGGAAGGGCGATGAGCTCCTCACACCTCCATCTGGAAGCAGAGGTCGGAGCCCGCCATGTGCTCCCAGTAGTGCTGGTCAAAGCGCTCATTCTGGGCTACAGTGAAGTGGTTCTTCCAGTCCCCAGAGATCCCTGGGGGTGAGAAAGCAAGTGGGGCAAATCCTGACACCCCTGAGATATTTGCAGCTACGGATGGGGGCTGCAATATAGCCTGAGGACACCGCTCCCAAACCCTCCAATGCTTGCCGAACCCTACCTTTCCGGAGGAAGGGGGAGAGGCTGTGATCCATCAGAGCAGTGGGCATGGTCTCGTAGTTGGCGGCGGGGTTCTTCTTCATCTCCTGGAAGGAGGTGTGGTGGAGGATGCTCTCCACCATTCCCTCTGGTGCCTCCTTGCCCAGGAACCGCAGGATCTTCTGCAACTCCCGCTGTGGGTCCTGCAGGATGGCTGACATGGGGAGGCTGCTCAAAAGGCTGGGGGGGGCAACCGGGGAGCCCTCCCCTCCATCCCACCCTCACCTTCTTCATGTCCTCATAGAAGAGGTAGAGGAGCTGCTTCTCCTGCTTCTTCTCCCACCAGCCCCGCACGTGCTCATACCAGGACCCGTAGGCCACTGTGGGATGCGATCAAAGGGTGAGATGAAAAGCGGGGTGTCGGAGGATGCCCTCCCCACCAGCATTTTGGGGTGGGCACCCTGGGGCTCAGCCCCCCACCTTTGCCAGCCATGAAGGCCTCCAGGAACTCTCCCAGTATGCCAGGGTCAGGGTGCATCTTGGCCATCTGGTAGAAGTAGTAGTAGGAGATGACGACATCCTTGGGGTTGCGAGCCATGTAGATGACCTGGGGACAGCCGAGGATGTGGTTGGGGGGTGCAGAGTGGCACCTCCTCCCTGCCACCCAGATAGGGAGAGAGGCAGGGGGGGCACCCACGGCGTTACCTTGCAGTTCTTGTCCCGGAAGGAGGTCGGGAGAAGCTGGACGGGGAGATGGGTTTTCACCAGCCGCGGGGATGGAGTTTTCTCCAGCAGCTCGACGCCTGTGGGACAGGGGGCTTAGCAGCGTGAGCCCCAGCACCCTCACCCCCACCCCAGCTCAGCCACCTCCCCACCCAGCCCAGGGGGGCCGCGGGGCTTGGGTCTCACCGCTCAGCACCCCCTGGGCCTTCATTTCCAGGAAGGGCACCCGGTTGAAGATGGCATCCCGCCGGCACTTCTCCACATCGCCGTCGTGGTAGATCATGTCCAGGATCTCACTGAGCCACGTCGTGCCTGCAGCACAGGGACGGCGTTGCAATGGCTGGCGCCCCCCGCCCCCGTCCCCCCTGCGCCCTTCCCCGGGGCCACTCACCCGATTTGGGGTAGGTGGCGACGAGCAGGTCATCCGGCCGGGCTTGGAAAGCCTCCACCTGCGGCCAGCCCTCCACGAAGGACTTGTAGAGGGGGATGCCGTGGAGGCTGCCGAGCTCCTCCCTCACCACGTCTCCCACCCCCATGGCCGACGAGGGGTGCCCTCCGCGCTGGCTCTCCTCCCTGCCGGCGGCCGCCGCGACCTCGGGAACGGCTGGATCCTGTGGCGGGACCGTCGCTGGGGCAGCGCCCGTCGGGCCGCGTCCACCCCGGCTGGCGCCCGGCGGAGGTGCCGCCGGTGCCGGCGAGGGGATGCCCCGCTCCCCGGCGGGACGCCGCCGCCGCCGCCCCCTGGGTGCCGGCCGAGCGCGAAGCCCCGGCCGCGAGGGGCCCCCCGGGAGCGCAGCCCGGCGTCGCCTCCCCTCCCGCCCGGCCGCGCTTCTCCCCCCGCCTCAGCCCCCTTCGCGGGAGCCGCGGGGTTTGGGAGCCCCCGCCCCATCCCCGCCGCCGGCCGTACCTGCCCGTGCCCTGCGGACGCTGGTCGGCGGCGCTGGCGGCCCCGGGAGTCTCGGCACCTCCGCCCGCCCCTCCCCGTTAACCTCCCCGGTAATGGTTAACGAACGCCGGCTCGGCCTAGGGGCGCGGAGGACGGGGGCAGGTTTAAAGGGCCAAGAGACGAAGCGTGGGGCGGGTTTGGGCGGACACCCCCCGGGGGAGGCATCGGCGGAGCGCCCGGGACCTCCCCGACCCCGAGCGGTCACGGACAAGGGACGGGCAGACGGGTCCGTGTCGCGGGCAGGCCCGGGGCAAGTGGCGCGGCGAGGAGAGCAGTAGCGGGGCGGGCTGAGGGCAGGAGGGAAGTGACAGACGGGACCCGGAGGGTCGCGCCACGGTGGTGACACCGGCGCCGGTACGGAGGGGCTGTGGTGCCTCCCCGCGGCCGCCAGGGGGCGCCGCCGCCGCGGGACGGGCGGGGGAAGCGCCGCGGCGGCGGCAGCGGGGCCGGGGCCGCAGCAGCCCAGCCGGACCCGGGGCCCGTCTCCGGGCGGCCCGGGGCCCGTGCTGGGGCCACTTCCCCGCCACGGCTGCTCCCGGAGCCGCCGCCGCCGCCGCGTCTCTCCGCCCGGGGCCGAGCGGGCACCGGCGCCCCCCGGGCGTGCTGCGGGCCGGGGCCGGGGCGAGGGCGCCGCTGTGCCGGGCACCGTCTGGGGCCGCGGCGGGCCCGGGTGTCCCGTCTCCCCGGGGCTCCTCCGGGGCGGCTCCACCGCGGATCTCGGGGTCCCGGCGCGGGGCGGCCGCTGCCGGCGGGGGGGAACCGGGGGCGACGCCGCCTCCACCCGGGCGGCCTCGGGGTCCCGGGACGGGGCCGGGCGAGGGGAACGGCGGAGACCGGGGCAAAATGGGGCAAAGCGGGGCCGTTCCCACCCTTCTCCCCCGGCTCGCTGGCGCCGGTGCGGAAGCGGGCCGCCGGCCGCTGCCCGTTAGCTGCTGCCCGAAGCTCGGGTCCGAGCCCGGAACCTCCCCACGGGCGGTGTGGGGCTGCGCCCGCCCTCGCTGGGGTCCGGACCCCCCCCGGGTCTCGGCTCCCCCAGCCGAGCGTCCCTGGGCCGGCGCCGCGCTGGCTGCTGCCCGCCGGGTTTCCTGGTTGCGGTCGCTGCGTTGCCGGCACCGGCCGCGCCGGTCGCCGCGGGCGAGTGGTTTGGCTTCCTCTGCCCCCCCGTGCGTGGTCCGCCACAGGTGACCCGCCGGGGCCCGGTGACTTTCCCGGCAGGTTTTGGCACCGACCCTCTGGGGTCACCCCTCGGGGGGCAGCAGCTGCAGCTCGGCCTTGGGGGCTGGGGGTCCCCGGCAGCTCCCGATTTCCAGCGTGGAATCAGCCCCAGCTCCATCACGCCAGCGGCTCCTGGGCCCAGCTCCTGGTGGGGCGGAGGTGGGGGGGGGGGCTCATCCCTGGGCTGTTCCGGGGGAAGGTGTCCCCTGGGGGAGAAGGGGACCCCGTGGGGCTGGGGTTCTCCCGGGGCAGCCGGTGACCCCTCCTGCCGCTGGGCTCCCTCCGCCTGGTGCTGGAGCTCCCCGGCTCTTTTCCGGAGTGGCTGCCGGCAGGACAAACCCCTCCCGCCTGGCACTTTCAACAGCAATCAGGGCTGCGCATCGAGCGCTAAATCCTGGCAAAGGAGGGGTGTCACACATGGGCCAAGAGAGAGGGGAGATCTACAGGCATGTAACATGCATTATTGGCAGGAGAAAACTGATTTCCATCTCTCTGTTCCTCCAGAACACCTTCTGCCTTGCCCCTGTCATCTAACACAGCCCCCTCCACCCCATCACCTGCCTCTCACGACATTTTCTCTCTCCCAATATTCCCTTTTTTTCCCCCCAGAGTCCCCTGGGGGATGACACAGAACCAGATCCCTGCCTCGTCGGTACCTCACCTTCACGTAAGTAATTTGTTCCCCTTAGTAGCAGACACAATTCAGTAACTGCATGTAGTTTTAAAAGCAGTTTACAGTTATAGGCAATAATTAAATGTACTTCCTTCTCCTCACAGAATTTGTATCAACACACGACTTGTGTTTTACCCTGCGTTTCCCGATGCCCAAGCAATGCATTAGCAGCAAGTAATTTGTGAAATCAGAGAGGTTTGGGACCGGATCAGAGTCGCCAGGGTACACTCCTCCCCCCAGGGCAGCCCCCACTGAAGTGCTGGGATGGCCCCGGGTCCCACCAGCTCAGCCCTCGCGCTCGCCAGGGCTGAGAGGCTCAGGGCTGCTCCTGGCCCAATGCTTCTCATTTGCCCTGTGGCTTCCAGTGGCAAAACTACATCGGTGCAGAACAACTCTGGGCTTAGAAGAGTGAATAGCTACGTGAAAAATGTAAATGGCGTTTTTGTGCCTGGTGCTACTTATAATACCTTCCTTCCACTTTCCCCTGGCAAAGCCATCCAGTGCAATTAGCCAATATAAATATTGCCGTTTGCGTTTAAAAAAACCCCCAAAGCTTATTGCCCAAGGTTGTTCAAAACCTGCAGACAGACTAAATTAGGCATCATGGTTAGAAAAATTCCTTTCTCATAGCGGCTGTGTTTGGTCAGGTAGCTGATCCTGTGTGTTAACCTATAGAAGCCCTCCCCTTTTTCACCACACTGACCTTTTCATTGGTAATTCCCTCAGTAATTTTGACAGAGGAAGATGATTCTCACTACGTCTAGATGAAGAAGTACTTGTACTTAGCTCTAGCAGGGAAGAAACCTTTTTCTTGAAAGTAGAACCACGTGGCCTCAAACTGTGTTCAGTAACTGCTGCTGTAGCAAATTATTTTTCCTTATTGCCATCTCCATCCATTTGTGCCTGCTATAAGATAGCCGCTGCCCCCTCCAGCAAAATCAGGGACCTATAGGGCGAGTCACTTCAGCTATAGGTAATTTTAAGGCAGTTCATGTTGTGGTGACTTCATTGGTTTTGTTCTTTCAAGTGTTATATGCCAGCTTTACACAGAAACCATTTATGCTAAATAAGGTACAAACAGGTCTAGTTCTGTCTTCCGAGGGCCAAGCTTATACAGTCATATTTTCCTTCTGTTATGACCGAACCAGGAGTTTTCCTTCCGTCTGAAACAGAAAAGAGTAGGCTGAAGTAAAATTAAACAGAAAGAGAGGAATGAATCACTCCCCTATTTAGAACAGGATGAGGATTTAAAAAAAAAAACAACAACAAAACAAACAAACCACCAAACAACAAAGGCTGTAAAAAGCCCAGAAGGATATTTTGGTAGTAACCTTGCTGGTGCAGCTGCTGACACAAATAACTGGACGCAGGACTCCAGGTGGGGTCTCACGAGAGTGGAGTAGAGGGGGAGAATCACCTCCCTCGACCTGCTGGCCACGCTTCTCCTCATGCGGCCCAGGATACGATTGGCTTTCTGGGCTGCTAGTGCACACTGACGGCTCATGTTGAGCTTCTCGTCCACCCTTCTATTTGATTTATTGGTGTAAATCGTATCAAATGCCTTTCTATGTATGTTTGTCTATTATTTTCCTTCCCTCCGCTGGCAGCATTGCTGATGAGGACCAGGACTAGGATGCCAGGTGGGGGTGTCCCATGAGCCTGTCGGTGGCTGAGGCGTCACCCACTGCACATGTGGGCAGGAACTCCTGCCAGCTCTTCTCAGAGCCATTGTGCTTTTATGTGTATTCATGGACGTACGTTTCCCCCGTTCATGGTGGATGATTTACAGGAGCACATAGGAAAGGCTGCTCTCCAGCAGGCGATTTAAGTGCTGCATGACCTTGCTTTTTGAAGGGTCATTTAACCTTTGAATTGCATTTCCCCTTACGGCTTTGAAGTCAACTATCTTATACAAGAGTCGTAGAACCCCAAAAGCCCTGTTTTGGCTTCCCACCTCCCCCCACTTAATTTTTGCTATTTTTGGCTACTCTCGTCTCCTATTTCTCCACAAAACCAGCTCCTATCTATCACTCCCATGGGAAAAATAAAAGCAGTAGAAAGTTCAACAAGACCGCTACCAGAGTTTTCCTACAAGTTACCTACTCAGAGGTCCCACTGCTATTACTGCAGTCCTTGGCTTCCCTAAGTTTGAACTGCAAATATACTAATTACAGCTGGAACAGCACCAGCAAAACCACTTCTGGCCAAGGGTCGGTAATACAGCTTTCATTCAAATTTTGGGAACAGCATATGACTGATATTACAAAGACTTCCAGCTCCTAAGATCTTTAATGAAGTGACTGCTAAAAAAGAAATACTGCAAACCTCTCAAAACGCTTACGTGATTTCCCAGTGTTAAAATAGCTGGTGCTTTAAAGGGTGTGTCCTTTGGGACACAGCATTATACATTTCCTCTTACAACCAACTTTACAAGAAGATCCAACCCTGCAAAACTGCATCAATACCGAAAAACTCGTTTGCTGAGTGCCCTTCCACTGTGCCAACACACTGTACCCCTAGGCGTGGAAAGAGGGACCAGTTTGTCACCACTGCGTTTGGCAGAGCACATCATGTCCTCCTAAGTAAATGCCGTAGCAAAGTCATGCCCACTCCTGAGAAGCAAGAGTAGCGTGGACGTGCTGCATGCATTCTGCTGATGGCTTCTCTTGCGTCATGTCCCAGGAAGCCTAATTTAACTAAGGAAAAGACTCGCAATCATTACAAACGGTCTCTGTCTCCCAAGTGCTTTGAGGGAAACGGATAACCCAGTCAGGCAGAAGGAGTCAGGCTGGATAGAGAAGATACAAGAAGGAACCTTCAAAGACAGAAACGCATCGCAGACAGAGTGAGGAAGGGCACCTAAAGCACCAAGAGGAGGTACTGGGAAAGACGGAGAAAGAAGTACTGCTTAAGCCCTGCGGCTGTGCTCACTGCAAATTTTAACTCTGCAATATAAACCACTCTGGGCCATGTCCAATACCTCGTGTGCAGCCAAGGGGTGAGGAGGAGGGGGGCTGACGTGATGGTGGGGTGGATTCAAGCTGCTCACCGCTGTATGAAGAGGCAGGGTGCAGGACTCAAGCTCATGGTCTGCACTTCCAGCCACTCCTGCCAGCCAAAGCCACACACAGCCTCTGCTCAGCTGTAGCAAGGACATCCTTACAGGATGACTTTTGGCTGTCCTCTTTTCCAAGCGCCCCTCTGGCTAGTAAACTGCAACTGTCCTGAAGAGTTTCTAGGGAAAAAGTAATTCTGCTGATCCAGAGGCGGAAGACAGAGCCTGACCAGCTGGCTGGCCTTTTTGCCCCCTGGACAAGAGATTGAGTGCCCTTTGTTTACCAGAACCACTCGCATTTGGCACACACAAACCACAAGAGATACCTTCTCACCTGAAGGGAATAAAAGTGTTTCACCTCCCTGCATGGAACAAGTCTCTTTTGTAAAAAGCCCCTTCAACTTTAGACATCACATTAATTTCTGTTGGCACATGGAAGCCATCTCTGCCAGACCATCAAGCTCAGACCATGCCCAGAGCTACCATCCGCTTCAGTTACTGGTTCAGAGCCACAAAGGATGCAATTCTGTTGGTTCCTCCAAACAAAAGCCACCTTGGGCTCAGACAAAAAGATTGTCATGTCCCCTACAATCAGAACAACACCAAGTAACTTCTGAAGACATTAGTTTATCTAAAATAAGCCCCAAAATTTGTGTCCTTCATACTGGCCTTTGATGAATGGATCTTAAAAAACCACAACTAAAAGCTTAAGGGACCCATTTCTGGTTAAAGGTGCTTTTCTGACACCCTAATCTGCAAACAGCTTCTCTTTCAGGCAGTGCTTAGGAGCAGGTGGCAGTGAAGCTTAAACAGAAAATCTCCATCAGTGTCCCCCAGTTTTGCAGTTGAACAGACAGTTCAGGTACCCCAAGGGACGAGGAACTGCTCACCAACACCCACCTTCCCCCCCAAAAGCTCTTGCCTCTCTACAGCTGCCAGCCATCCTTTGGCCGCTGGAACAATTCTGCTATATGAGGGATACTCAGAAAGCATTGCCCAGATGAGACCACCTCCCCACAAAAGACTTATTTTATTAAAAAAAAAAATAAAAAAAAAATCAAGAAAGCCATTTGTATAAACAAAAGCAATACAGATTTGGACCAGCAGCTCCATGTTTCTGGAATTAAGTTAACATTTTTCATAGGGAAAATATAAAGTAACCAGAGAAATAAAACAGAAATGAGAAAGCTTATCCTCAACTCCTGGTCACTGCACCTTCCCAGGGACTCCTGCTCTTGGCCTCTGCTGCAGCTAATGCTATGCTGGGACCATAGTCTGCTTTGTCTGTGCCTTGAGGTCCTGGAGGTCCTTGTCTCCCTGCCTGCAGCTCCTCCAGCTGCTCCAAGCTTCTTTCAAGCTCTCCCCGCTGGAAGTGCATGGGGACTTCACTGCACTGGGGCGCCAGCCAGCTCTGTCTCTAGCAGTTTTAGGGCAAGCCACGTTGAGAAGTGGGGGGATGCTTGGGGTAGCCTGCCTGATCCCAGCACGGGGGTGAGATGGGAAAAGGTGGACCAATGCAGCAGGTATTGTCTTGCCAGTATGACTTTATTAAGGTCCCTGTAGTGCTGCCCCATTTCAACTAATTAAATGTGCTCTGTGTGTGCTCATTGGAAAGCTTCAGTATTGCACTTGCTGGCTCCTCTACCATCCCCTTCTCTGTTATTTTATCTGGCAGAAGCCAAGCAGTCACACCCTGAAGCTGAAGGTGGGTGCTCCCGACACTTTTCTTCCAACAATTGGGTCCCTAGGGATCCAGCCCTTCTCCTGTAAGGTGGTTAATTGATTTGACTCCAGGATTTAATATGTACTTGCACTTCACAGGACTGGCACAGGTCCTTCTGCCATGTCTATGCCCTTTGTACCTCCACATTACTGCCCCACCAACCCCCTCCCTCCCACCTACTGCGCTATGTCTTAGCATGCTTGTTCCTTAGACTCTCAGGATTTGTGCAGAAGCACACAAGTAATCCCACTAGCTTAACTTCCTTGTAGCCTGCTAGCAACATTTCCCAAGAGTTTGTCCAGAAAGCCCCTGCCACCCCCAGCCACCTTGCTCTGGTGTTGCATTTCATACATCACTGTCAGCCTTCCTGTGTCATCAGAAGCGCTGCCAACCAACCTCCTGATCTCCCTGCCTTTATCCAGATAAGATAAGGAAAAGAGTTGGTTTCAAGGTCTTTGGTCCACACTTCTGTTTTCTCATTTGGCACCTTCCCAAGTGACAGGAGAGCTCCCAGTTTTTCAGTGAAACCTCTGTTGTAAACATCAACTCATGGACACAAAGCATAGCTGCGTGGGTGTTAGTACTTCGCCAGCGTGCACCAGACATGACCTGGCATCCTGGACAGGAACAGGGGTGCTCCTTCTCCCCATCTGCTTCATCCTGTCAGACAGGGATGTCCCATGCCAGGCTCACCACGTGGGCAAGATGCATCAGCAAGCTGTGTCAGACTGGGACCTGCCTCAGCTCCTCACCTGCTGACCATCCGAGTTGTCTTTCTTCAAACCAGCTGGGCTACTTGCACTCCCTTGACTTGCTGTGAGGCTGTCTTTGATGAATGGGAGCACCCCAAAATTCCCACTCCCACCTCAAAAAGCAGAACTGAAAATCCTCCCCATCTTTCTTTGGTAAAACGAGGCAGGCTTTGATCATCAAAGTCTTCCTCTTTGAAAGGAGGCGGAGCCGTCTAGTCATGGGTTCATTGATTCCCTGCCCAGCAGGAATGTTTGCTTGGGCACAGCCAAGCCACACCTCTGATGACTGTAACAGGCAGCGCGCTCTCTCTTTTGATATATTATCAGCTGGGTTTATCAGAGTATCAACACAACCTCCCCGCTCCAGGAGTTGTCAACCCTGGCCAGCTCTCCCTGCAGAGTGGGCAGGGACTGCGTGGGAGACCAGCTCACCTCTTATTTCAAGGAATCTTAACAGCAGGTTTTAAGCTACTTATTTACTTTTTTGGTCTGTGCAGGAAGTCTGTGCTAAAAAAAAAAAAGACAGAAGTATAATTACTCTGGCACGCCTGCATTCCTGCTCCAGGCTCAGGCGGGGAGGGACTCTTTCTTGTTGGAGCCACGAAGAGGATCTGATCCGTGGAGATCATCGCCACGAACGTGTGTAACTGAAACCTCCAGCCATGCTGAAACAGATATTATCGGACATGTACATCGATCCTGACCTGCTGGCAGAACTCAGTGAGGAGCAGAAGCAGATCCTTTTCTTCAAGATGAGGCAGGAACAGATCAGACGGTGGGAGGAAAGAGAAGCTGCTGCGGACAAGACTTCAGCGAAGAAGCCACTGACGAGAAAAGGTAAGTCTCTGCCTGCCGGCTGCTTCCCCCTCTGGCCAAGTCAACAGCTCCCTAGAAGTAGGAGGTAATATGTCCTTAGAGTAATTTTTTCTCCCGGTGACAAATCATAGTCGTATTTCCAAATTGGAACTAAACCCAACCTGTGATGGTGTACGCAATGGTTTTACTCCCAGGCCCAGACACTGTCCTTGACCAGATTGCTCAACTCCCCTAGCTGGCAAGACAGGGCTTACTTGCCCCCAGGAGATGCATCTCATTAAGTTTCCCACTAAATGGGGCCTCTGAATCTGTCTATAAAATAATCACGGACTTGAACGTTTGTCCTGGGGTACCAGATCTGCAGCGGGGGTCCTGCTGTGCCTTTAGACTGAAGTCCCCTTGCCAGCATGCCGGCTTCCTAGTGGAAGATAGCACTCTTCTCCCAGCTCTCCCCCACGTACTCTGTTTGCAGGTAGTTCACCTTCACACAGTTTGGGTAGAACAGTGGCAAGGAATTAAAGCAAGAAAGGAGACAGTGGTGAGTCTTCTTCCTTGCCTCCAGACTCAGAAGTGCCTCCTTCACTGACCTGGCTTCACTACTGTGGAACAAAATGGGAGTTGTGCACTGCGTCCCAGCCAAACTTTCCGGCTGCTTTTGGAAAGGCTCTGCCACCGGCAGCAGCCAGGAGGGCACAGCAAGTGGGACACAGGCCCTGCATGGATCTGCCAAGCAAACAGCATTTGCCAAAGAACTGCTTCTTTTCCAGCCAACGGGAAGTCGGTGACATGGAAGCTCGGTGCTGACAACGACGTCTGGGTCTGGGTGATGGGTGAGCATCCTTCAGATAAATCGTACGCGGCCATCTGTGAAGAGATCCAGGCACAAAGGGCAAAGCGGTTAGCAAGAGAGCAAGGCAAGGAGGGCAGGTAAGCACCCTTCAGCTGGAGGACTCAGTGGGCAGACAGGGAGGAGAAGGAATTTCTAGGAAACCAGAGGCTGGAGTCTTCCCTGTAGGGGCTGTGGTTACCACTGTCACACTCGACTTCGCAGGCAGAAGGTGCAGGCAAATTTTGCCTTTCTGTGAGTACATGCAATGCTGGCAGAGACCAGCTCCAGCCTGAGGCTTGCCCCTGGTTCATCGAGCCTCTCCTGATAAGGGTCCTGCGTGGTAACCTCTGCAAACCACAGGAAATGCTAACTCTGTTATCGCAGCAGGTGATGAGTTTGGATTGCACTGATTCACCGACGGGTGCCCGTGTACAGCAGGATGACAGTTACTCACCACAAGTCATTGATTTAATTATTCCACCTACCTGATTTGGAGATATGATAGCTGCCTGCATGCATGTTCCTTCATCGCAGCACTGCTCTGCTCACGTGCAGCTTCCTCGCAAGATGCTCAGAGAGCAGAAAGTGGCTCCCTTGGCTTCCTAAGTCCTCTCTCTCTTGCATTTCAGAGAGACTGACTTTTCTGTAACACGGTCTCTACATCCGCAACCAGGAGTCCTGGGAGAGACAGATCTTCACGGGAACATAAAAAGCACTGTGGAGGAAAAGAAGGAAGGTGGGAGAAAAACTACTGCTGCTACAACAGGAAAAAGCCAGGACCTCACAAAGGTAGTTTTCCCCCTTTTAACCATAGCTATCAGAAACGTGTGCTTTGAGACTAGGAAGTGCAGCAAGTCCTGGTTGTTGTAAATAGATATTTGAAGAAGGAAAAAAGTGAGCTAACTGTTAAGGCTTTTCTTCTGTAGTCAGAGAAGAAGCCGTGCTGTTACATCCTTCCTTAGGACTCGGGAGGCCCAGCTGCTATTCTCAGCTGGGATAAATCTGCTCTGTACCAACACATAAGTTACTCTGGATTCCTTTGCTTCCATTTTCCGTGGGTAAAACAAGGGTCGCAGTACTTTCCCTCCTGCTCTGTGGCTAGTTTGGATGGCTTTAGGGGCAAGACCGGGGAGGCTGTTCCAGAATCTGTACATGCAAGGCCACAACCCTCAGACAAATCATCTGCTTGTATAAAAGAACAGATGAAGATAATGTTACCAGCATCCTCTGACGTGCATATTTTAGGTCCTTTTTTTTTGTTTTTAGTCTTCTAAAAAAGTTAGAAAATAGCTTATGACCTTGACAGCACAGGACAACTCCAAATTTTTTGGAGTTTTGCTTACTACTTTTTAATGGCTACAAAAAGCCATTTGCAGAGAACTGAGAAAAAGATGAGTTAAATTAGCTACCCATGTGAACAGAAGGAACAGAACACCCTGCCAGTATAATGACAGAAGTCCAATCTCATTCAGCAGAGTTTTCATTCAGCCTTTTGGTGCTAATTTGTACGAGCGTATATTCTTTTATTATACAGCCAGTCCGTATGTCATTATAAAAAGCATGATAACTGAAGTTTTGGTTTTGGCAAAGTGCCTCTCCCACTGCTACTAAAATACTGAAGGGAATTTGGAGTGGCTATCTCCTTTATCAAAAGCCTCTGAGTCACACAAGGTTTTTCTTAGCACTGTTTGCTGAAGTTGAGCAACCACGTGGGAGATTTTTCTTTTCAAAGGAAGCTATTAATCACAGCTAGCAAAAAAAAAACAACAAAAAAAAAGGCACCCCCCCCCCAACCCAAAAGTCCCACCAGCACCACAACAAAAATCTAAACCCCTTTCCAAGTCTTGCACATGGAAATAGAGGACGATTGTATATTTTACTTTTGTTCTCTGTCATTATATTATTAGTGATTTTTCCCAGGTTTCTGGGGCTTTTGCTATGAGAAGGAGGGATCCAGACCAAAGACCCCTGTTACGTTTTCTAGGCCTGGAGAGGGGCTTTTTCTCACCTTGGTCATTAAAGTTCTTTCTCTGAGAGCTAGTTCCCATTTAACTTGAGGGATCCGGGCATTGTGCTTTGTCTGCTGCAGGGGACAGAGGGCTGATCTAAGAAAACAAGCTGCTTCACACACACACGCTTGAATTTCCTAGTTTCCTGTCAAGGAGGGGGAAATTGGAAAGCCATGTTCATATTAAATATTAGCCAAGTAGGTGATGGAGGTAAAACAAAGCGTGTCCTTGGTAAGCGGCGTAGTGCAGTTAACTCATTACTCACTGTGCCGTGGGAGGCAGGCTGGGTCCAACAGGGAGGTGGGTGGGTGTTTGCCGAAAGACAAGTCTAACTGTTTGTCTTCAAAGGCAGGTCTCAGCTAGCGACTGCTGCCAGGGTAGCTAGACTGGTTTGCAGGGAAGACTGAACATGAGATATGCAGCTAGTTGGGTCAGTTTGATGAGCAGGGGTTTGCAGCAGCCCAGCCACAGCCGCAAACACGCACAGGCAGGTAAAGCCGTGGATGGCAGGTTCTGCTCGGGCTTGCTGTAGAGGGAGGGAGGGAAGGGACTGCTCTCTGGGAGGATTTGGGAGCATCGCTTAGCAAATCTAGTCGTGCTTATGACAATCCTGACGCCCCTGAGCTCTCCTCCTGTGGCATATTAGGCCTAATATGAAGAAAAAAACCCAATGTTTTTCAGAGAAGGCTGTCAAAATTTTGTGACATATATGTCACGTCACTACTTCTGCGTTAAACACCTATTGCTCCAAAAAGAGCAATGGTCCTAATGCCGCATTAATTTCTCACTGCTCTTTTCCTTCGCCCAGAGGGAAACCAGAGATATTCACCAGATGCTGGCAGACTGCCAAGTGAGGAAGCGTGGCTTCCAGCAGGTAAGTGGCAACCTAGGATGCTCCTAACACATTGAGTGGGCCCCAGACTTTATCTGAGAGTCCCAGTCAGAGTGAGTCCCCTCAGAGCCTCATGTGACCCAAGAATGTCCTCACCTCTTGGACCGGTTTTATCCAGCATTGCCACGCTCCTCATGTACAGTGTGATGATTTGGAGATGATACAAAGCAGGGCAGGCTGGCAGACCGGGAAGCAGCGCTCCTCATGATTTCTGGTAGACTGCTTTCCCTTACTTCCTCTGTTGTCACCTGCAGTGAAGATAGAGCATCTGTATATTGTTGAAACCAGAGAGATTCACAATAAATGGAGTTCCCAGTATTTCAAGGCTAGCTAAAAAGCAGGGCTAAAACTAGCCTGGGACAAAGATGAACATACTGTTTCTTTCATAGACGAAGGAAGCACAGAGGAGAAATTCAGGAGAAGAGACCACAGTCCCCCAGCAGGCAATACCACAGAGCCACCCCAGCTTGGAGAACCAGAGGACGCTGCAGAGATCGGATGAGAATGAGCCCGAATGGCAGGAATCCTGTAAGATCGTAGGATGATCTTTTCGTATGGCGCTTGAGAAATCCTAGGGCTCTGTGGGGTCATCTCGGTCCTTCTCCTGCCACACTGGAACTGAATAATTGGTTGGTGGGTGGAAAGTACTGCCAAGAAATACAGCGCAGCATTATCAGAAATATTTATGAGTCCACACAGCATTGAGGCTAGAGTTGGGTAGGGAAATGGAAATTTTTTCCTACAGATGCTGTATTAAAACAAGCAACAAATAGGAACCACATGAGGAAAGCCAGGATAATTAATTTTAAACTAGAAGCTGGCCTTTTGTAGGACTTTGCAGTAACCATTGCTCTTGAGGATGAGGATAATGGGTGACAGGGATTAAGTAAAAAGGGCTTCCCTGTCATCCAAGCACAATCCCACCTAAGCAGAGCCCTGCTGCACTGTCTCATGTAACGAATCCCAATGATAGGAAGGAAAACTATAAAGAGTATGAGACTTGCAGTAGCATCCATCACTGCTGCCAAATACTTCCTAAAGAAGAACCTGACGCATTTTTCTCTCAGTTCGTCCCCTGCTGCTCAGTAGATGGCAATGCTGTACTATCAATTGTTTCCACTTCAGGCCAGGGGTTTTAGTACTCTTACTGATAAAAAATCCCCTCTGAAGTTGATTACAAAAGCAAGGAAAGAACTAGCCTAACTCAGACTGGCCGGAGAGCTGGTTACTCCTACAGACTCCAGGATGAGCTGGACCTAGACAATCAAGCCAGTTTTACAGCAAAAAAAAAAAAAAATACCCAACCAAATTCTCCACTTTCCGTAACAGTTTCAGCAAGACACCCTCTCACCCTGAAAAAATGATCAGCACTTTCAAATCCTTCAAAGGATTGATTTGGGGTCATTTCAGCAGCTTTTATTTCATACATCCTGCCCCTGGCCAGCTCACATGAAAGGCACTACAGAAATCTACATCTGAACTAGGAGTCAGCATCCAAAACAAAACCAAGCAGTCCCTGAGTACAAAGGGACCTGGCACCCAGCAAGAACCCAGATTTTTAATCTCTTGAAGGAATAAAAACTGGACCCTGTTAAGTAGCAGATGCCCAAAAGTGATGGGAGATATGTGGCAAACGGTCTTATAATTGAGTGCATCTTTCACCTTGTGAAACGGGTTATTCTTCCACTTCATCAAGCAGGAAGACAGCCAAAGGGCAGCAAGCTTAAAACCTGCCTGCTTGTTCGCTCCTGTAGGACTCCTTTTTTGTTCCAGTGCGGAAATCCAAGGCGGCAGATGAGAAGAGACGCTCCCTTGCACGGCAGGCCAGGGACGACTACAGGAGGCTTTCACTGCAGGGCATCCACAGAGGGAAGCAGGCAGATATTTCCAAGGGTGCGACAGCAGGAGATCGGCGACCACTCCAATATCCACCTCTCCCTCCCAAGCCTAAACTGCTACCTCCTGTGGTAGCAAATGGGAGACCGATTAGGTAAAAAAAACCCTTGTGCACTGTGGAGGGGAGAAGGGGTGAGATTCTTCTGCTCTAGCGTGGGATGGTTGAGATGGGAATGGTTACCTCTCCTCCTCACATGGAGGAGTCACCCCACAGGGAAAAGTACAGAGCCTAGGTTATATTCCAGCCTAGGCTGTGATGAGGCTTATTTTTTCAACCCTGGAGGGTAAAAGATTTATTTAGTAGAGTGTTCTAACCCTGGAGTGCATACATCTATGCTGGGTGTCCACTGAAAACCATATAATATTGCTGACAGCTACATTCTGTTTAGGGCTATTCTTAACATCCCGAACAAAAGGTAAGTCCTGCCAAGGACTCAAAAGCTGTCATTTGAACTTAATGCACAAACCACGGTCTTTTCTAACAGGAAAGAGGGAATCCAGAGGACAATCTCCAATTCCACTGAGGAAAGCATCATCAAATGGTTCAAAGAGGAGCAATTCCCTCTCCGAGCCGGCTATCAGAAAACCAAGGACACAATAGCGCCTTGGTTCCACGGTGAGTCCCGAGAGTTTCTGCCTCCACCCGGTGCTTCAAGGAGTTATTTCTGCTAACATGGCTGCTGCCACAGGCTGGGCCCAGGAGCTTTTCAAAGGTGGCTACATCTTCCATTTAAAACATCTATGAGTGCAGTTTAGCATTATGACAAAGGGCAAGATAAAGTGTTAGAACAGAGGCCAGATCTTCAAACTACCCTGTACCTCTGTGCCACCCCTGCCTCCCTGTACTGGATGTATGGGCACCCTGGTAACTGTTTGGACCAGGGTGAAAGAGATTTGGGCACACCTTGTCCCCACTCATCCTTGGCCCCAGGTCCAGATGTGATCATCATCCATCACTTTTCCATCCTATTTCTAATGGGTCATCATGATCTCATCCCTCTCCCTTGCTTTGGAAACCCCTTCGATCCAAGACTGCAGCAATGAAAGCATTATCCTCTTGTAACAGGGCTTTCAATGCTTGCATGGCTTTCTGACAGGACCTATGATCACTGTCTGCACAGGTATCGATATACAACACGCTGCCATACCATTCCTTCTCATAACAAGGAAACAATCCTCTTAAGCCCCACGCATTTATCATTCATCATCAGCCGAGTCTGGACCAGTTAAGGTAAAGCAGTTAGCATGTGGCCATGGACTGTTACTAGTAATGGTAATACTGTTCTTCCTGGGCTACTGGGCAAGAACACAATGCAAGGGATGGAAGTGCCATGGACCGGTTTTAAAGCAGTAAAGGAGTTTTCTTGTGAGAACAGTTCCAGCCAGTCTTGCACAAATGGTTTTCTCCCTTCAGTTTTGTGGTTTGGTTTTGAACAGGTATCCTAACCTCTAAGAAAGCAGAGGAGCTTCTGAGTAAAACATTACCAGGGAGTTTTCTGGTCCGGGTCAGTGAGAAAATCAAAGGCTACGTGCTCTCCTATCGGTCTGTGGAAGGATGTAAACACTTCCTCATTGATGCCTCAGGTGATTCCTACAGCTTCCTTGGCGTGGACCAGCTACAACATTCAACACTGGCTGACCTTGTAGACTACCACAAGGTGAATGTCTAGCAATGCATTAATTAACTGCTTGTTTAATTGCTTCAGGGCACTTCAAAAGAAGAAAGAATAGATTCAGTTGTTTTAAAGTAGGTAACTAGACCCATTTTAGCTGGCACTGGGTATCCTGTGTGTTGCTCCAGAAGGGTATGCCAGCCTGACAGGCACATCTCAGGAGACCTAATACATCTCAAACATCTTAGACCTGACTCACTCCCCCTCAAGCGCACAGAACACCTTGCACACAGGGCTCAAGTTACTTACACAAACGCTGACAAGGTGACAGCATACTCACACAGACTCCTTTTTTTTGGATTCTCTCCGTGGTTGTGGGGTCCTGGCAAGTTGCATAAGCAGAGAATCCTGCTTGCCTCCAGCTTCAGCACGAAAGAGAACAAGGTATCCTTATAATCTCAAAGCAGGCAAGGTGTGATACTGAGCAAAGATAAAAAATAGAAGGGAAGAAGGCTGGCAGGTTCTTGCAAGAATAACAGCATTGTTTACTAGCACTGACTGCAGTTACATGGGCTCCAAAGAGGGTCAGATTGATTATTCATTCCTTTACTGTAAGATCTGCCCCAGGGACAGGACAATCATTTTGCCTAAAGGTTCATTTAAAATCCGTGTTTCTTTTAAATAAGAGCCTAGCCTAATGTAGGCATGGCTAAACAGAATTGCACATGAGGAAAATATCTATGTTCATTTGCTATATGGAGTTCTACCTGGGCTACCTGAACATGCATCTTGCATGGGTTTCAGAGTTCAGGCTGAAATGGTTGAAAGCAGGAGCTATATGGCTATTGGTACCAGAGCCAGAGGATTTAGAGCCTGGCTCCGCATATCTATATTAAAGATAGAGCCATGCCCACAGTCTGCAAAGAATCCTACAGACCCCCTGCACTGCAGCAGACGTGGTCAGGGTGAACCTGCTCCGCTGAAGTGCTCTAGTGGGTTCTGCTTATCACCCACTGGGTGACCACAAAAGAAGGCAAGTTCCTGCCATGCATCTGACGTTAGGGTGGAGAACAAGATGGGAAGCAGAAACTGTACTATCAGGGAATTCCCTTGTTAGAATAGGGCTTTCCTGAGCAGAGGGCATGTCCTTACTCCAGGATCCACCCTTGTCCCTCCCACGAACACAGGCAGGAGCACAGTCCACAAACCACCCTGTCCTGCTTAACTGCATGCTGCACAGTCCTTGCTCCAGCACTTTCCAGGCAAGGCAGGATTTCACACCAAAGAAGCAGCGGTTGCCTGCGAGACGAGCACAGCTCTTTCTGAGAACTGCCAGAGTTGTGTCACTGTGTTACCACACCGAGCACAGACATTGTTTCATGAAGACAGAGGTCAGCCATGTGGGTCCTTCTCCAAGTTCCCCGGGGCACTGACCTGTATCACACAGCAGGATGAACAAGTCCATACCATAACAGAGGCAGGGAGACTGCTGCCCACCCCGTGAGGTTGTGATAGGTAGGGTCTGTTTGAAAGGTGGTGTTTAATCATATCCTTTATCAACAGGATGAACCCATCACTTCTTTGGGGAAGGAGCTGTTGCTTTACCCGTGTGGCCAGGAGGACCAAGAACCAGATTACATCCCCCTCTTTGAGTGAACCTCCCGGTCTTGCTGTGCAGCCCCATGCTTGTATTCACAAAGACTGAACTTCAAACCAGAGCTGCTGATGCTTACCCGAAATGGTTGCCATAAGTGCCTCTATTTTATATCCTTCACAACAAAGCAGTGGGAGGATAAGTACTGGTGTGGGCCTGTCCTATCAACTGAGTTAAAGGATGCATCCGCCCAGCAAGCTGCAAAGCACCTGGATGTATCCCACACATGGACTGAATGAGATGATGAAGTAATCAGTTGAACAGCGAGATACTGCCACCTATTTTCAATGGGGTTTTGCAGATTTCCTGGGGGACTTCAGTATTCTAGCTGCCTTTTATTCTTGAATGAAAGGTTGTGTGCCATCTGGGAAATAGATTAGTATCTGCCGTTGAATGAGATCATACCTTCTTGAAGGCACAAAACAACTTGGAGAGGTGAATCAATCTTGATATAGTAATTTTCGTAATGTGAAGCTTAATCCTGTAAAATGCTATGCCCTTGGAATCAAGGATGTTCAAGCCAAATATCCAAGCAAACCCTGGGTGCCTTTCAGTGAAGGGTGTTCTCTATGAAGAGGGATTTTCATGAAAAGTGCATTTTTTAAACTCCTTTAGCCTCTGAATATAGATCCTCACTTTTTAACCTGTGTTTAAATCCCACACTGGCCTTTCTGCATAGAGAAGGATTAACCTTTTGAAATGGAAAGGAGAAGGGATACAGGAATTTGTATGAAAGATCACCACATGCACAGAGCCCAAAAAAATGTAAGAAGCAGTACCTATATCAGTATTAGTACATTTTACAGAAAAGTGTTTGCCAGTAAAGAATGCTATTTTCCAAATGGAGCTATTTATTGCAAGTTGTGTCCATCTTACTGAAATGCATCTGGTGTAAACTTTAACATGGAATTTGTTCTTTCAACATAACGTTCTCTCTTCTTATCTCTTACACTGCTCTTTAAATACATAATTCAGAATATCGGGGCAGAGAATGGACAGCATCACATAATCCTCACCCAGATTCCCACATGTTGTTGCACGTGAAACTGTACCGCTGAGGGTTGTGGTGCGGATCTGCTAACATAATTTTTTAGAGATGCAATCCTCAAACAGTGAGCAAGAGTCAGTCTTGTTTCAGTTGTTTGCCTGTTCCCTTTCTATTGGATATGGGCTACTCTGCTTAATTTGAGGAAGCAGTCAAAAAGCAGGCTTGTATTGATCTGCATTTTGCAGAATACAGATTAAAATAAATTGTTGTAATCATCTGCAACTCCGCTGAGAGGTGGTTTCCATTAATGGAAAGAGGGGGTAACTGCGCTCCAGTTACAGCAGGTTTAACTTGCTAGAGATAAAGCCTTAATGTAAAGTGAGATTCTGAAAGTAACAACACTCCGTCAGGGCAAATGACTTAAGGAGCTTCTTGAGCACTATATCACATGTATCAAAGAGATATTTTCAACATGATCTGCATCAATCATGAGAGGGGATGCTAGATTATTTTAGGGGAAAAAAAACCTCCTTGTCTCTTCATGAACTGTTTCTTTTGAAAAATACAGCCTAAATGAAGGTCATTCAGAGATCTTAGAGAAAAGTTAGTACCTGTTCTCTTGTGAAGAACACGCCATAGCTGTTGTCCTGCTGGGGACAAATCACGAAGTGTTTTGTGTATCTATGGCCTGGTAAAGACAGGGACAAAGTCTTATTTAAAAAAGCAATTTTCGAGGCAGGGTGTTAACTTGCAGAAATAAGGTGCAGGCTGATCTGGCATGGACACAGCAGGACTGCAGGACATGATCAATTTTAGCTCTAAGATCTACAGTGGAACTCCCCAGGGCCTGACTTGCTGGCTTGTGGACCAGTAGCTTCACCTACCTTTGTATTGTAACTACCTATTTGCAAATGTTGGCTCAGCAGACCCCGGGGAAAGCCACTATCAGTATTCACATCTGTCCCACATGGCTGAGAATCACGCCTCAGTCTTTTAAAGACTCCCAGCTTCACTTGTCTGCTGGGAGGGAAGAAACTTGAAGTTTTGTACCTACACATTTAAATTACTGCACTGTCTGCCCCTTGCCAGAACAGATGCCCTCAAGACTGGCACTTCTATTGCTCTGAAATGTAGTTACCCTAAAAGTCTGTGGAGCAAGGATGACTTGAGGTCGTTGGGAATCGAGGGTGCTGGCTTGCCTTGGGCAGCTTCTCTCTAGAAACTTTCTTTCTTCAAGGGATGCTCTGCAAGGATTACAAGAGTAGTCACATTTGAAAATTGCTTGCTGGAGAGATCATGACACCTGGAAGGATATGGCAATTTGTTTTGCCCCATGCCTCTATATCTTTAGCCAGAGCGTGCAACAGTTGCCAAAAATTAAAGCCAGGAGTCCCTATGTGGCTTCCCCGTCTACACAGAGTGATCTCTATTCCCTCCCCAACTAAGATCCAATCAGTTGCCATTCTGAAAAACATCACAAGCTTTTTCTGGGACGAGGAAGGTAGAGAGCTGCCTGGCAAACCAAATCACACACAGAATCAACACTACAGTTCTGTGGCTGCTCTCTTTGGATTTTTTTTTGGAGACCTGTTACAGCTCCACTTGGCTCACAGAAACATAGCTAACAGCAGCTGCCCTTTCTCATGTTGGTCTTCACTTCTCGTATCAGTGCAGTCTCCACCTTCAAGAGAGCCCTGCCAGACTTCTGCCATGATTAGATTCTCCCACACATCACTGAGGTGCCTGTGGGCTGGCTCTCTCCATCATTGATTCCGTCTCACCTCTTGCCAAACTGGCTTCTGCAGCCAAGGAACAGGAACTGCATAGATAATATTATTCCTGGCAGGAGGAACAGCATCTCTGTGGAAAAGGACGTGCACGAGAATCACAAAGGTGCTATTTAAAAACATAACTTGGGAAACTCTGACAGGGGCTGGATGACATGCTTGCTAAGGTACTCAAAGTAACAAAGTGTTGAATTTACAGGTGCACAGTGCTTAGAATTAGAGACTAATATAGGTTTGACAGTACATCTGGAAATGATCTGGTCTAGCCCTTCTCTACAAGTGTGGCCAACCTCAAGGTCACATTAAGCTGCTGAGGGCTTAGGGAAACCCAAGGGAAGATAATGAAAAAACATGGAAATGGTTAAGGCTGGGCTTGATGCAGGTTATGATTAAGAAACTTTCATAATATACATCACCCAGTTTCAAATTCAGGTTAAGTGGGACCGTAGGAACAACTATTGCGTTGGAGTTCAGTTACCATAGCTCTCATATGCATTCAACAAGTGGTGCCTGTCTCCTCCTACTGATAATATTTGTGCAGTTACTCCATCAAAAGAAAGCCCTTTATAAACAATTTATCATGCATTCTGGGAACAAAAAAGTTGTCTGGAGGACCTACTTGAGTTATTGCTGAAGTTTTTATGGTAAGTGATGTATTTGGGGGGTGGTTTTTTTTAAGCATGCAGACTTTCCACTGTTTTTGTACTTTTGCAGTGGTTTTGGACATTTGGTGATTTGCAAGGAAAGTGCAATGCAGATCATTTGCATCCGACAAAAGACAAACACGAGTAAACACGCGTCAAGGGAAAAGGTACTTACAGTAGCATGATCTCTGCCTGTAGATTCTGCATGCAATGCTTTCAAAAGAGGTCCATAAGTGTTCTTCCTACCGCGCAGTGGTGTGACAAATAATGTTTTATTCATTGTTCAGTGTTATCTTGCATATTTCTTCCCCCAGCTTTTACAAGCCAAAAAACAAATTAGAATCTAGTTTCAGACTGCCTTGAATTAATCTGAAGCTATAAAACAATGAGACTGCTCAGGGAAACAGCATTTAGGTAAGCAAATGGGGTTTCCAAGCCCATGCAGTTTTTGTTGGGTAGTATATATTAAAATGATAAACAGCAGTCGGCAATAAAAGAGAATGCTTTACAAGAGCAGTAACTCATGCTTTCAATGGTTTTAGGCAATCGGAAAAAAAAATCCGTTAAGAAGGAGACTGATTTTTAGGATGCACTTATAATTATCGTAAGAGAATTTGCAGGGTCCAGTAATCCATCACAAAAATTTATTTTGTTAATTACAAAAAGCTTGCTATGCCCTGGGCAAGATTTTATATTTGGTTTAGAAGGAATACTTTGGTATAAAGTCAGAAAATGTTCATCAGTTTTGGTATGTGACCATTCAGAGTTTAAAGCCTCCTGCTAAATCAGTACTGTGAGTTGATACGTATTTTCCTTTTCTTCAGCACGGTAAAGCTTCTGCCTTCCAGCACCCAGGTCGTGTAGAAAAATCACTTTACTTATCTGAACACAGTTCCCATCCACAGGAAACACAGATCCGCAGATCATTTTCCAAGTGTTGGAAGGCTGTATTCCTAGTAAGGCTAGAAGTAGAAAACCTGAAGTATGAAAAAATAATTCCCAAGCAAAACCATTTAAAAATAAATTTTGAGATACTTACGGTATTCTAAAGCAGAAACACACCATCTGATTCATGTGATACAGACATGGCTCATTGCTTTTCCTTCACTGTTCACAGAAGAGAATAAACACTACCCTCCAGCATTTTTGAAACATCACACTTGACCAGTAGGGCTTTCTCTTTCTAAATTTTAGAAAGCACTTTCTGATATGCCTCTTCTCTCTGATTGAACTCGGAATACCCTGCTAGCGAGCGCACTGCTGCTGTCCCCCCACCCCAGCCCCTTAAAGGAAGAAGATTTTTGGTCACTCCAGCTTAACCATCATTAACAATAAGATGTCCTTCTCAGAGCAAGAGCTCTGTACTTATTCAAAAATAGCCCTTTTTAGATATGTCAGGTTAGATGTAGAAAATAACTCATTATTATCGTCCCACCAAAGGGTAAATCCTTTAAATAACTGTACACATCTTACAAACATTTCAATGGAAGAGCACATCCATTTGTTATTGTGAATGCCACATATTTATGTCATGTTCATTGTCTCCATGACCTTGAATCTCATCAATTGTTCAAGTCTCTCCCAGAAGCAAGTGCTGAACAGTCAGGCTAATGGCGTGCTTAGAAGCCCTATTAAGAAAAAAACAGAAGAAGAGAGGATAAGCATTTTCCCTCATCTTCTTTTGCGGCCACCCCGCTGGAATCTCCATCCTTTCAGTCTTGTCCCCTGTTTTCTTGTTAGCAACTCTTTTCCAAAACACCCCATAGTCCAATTCAGAGGCTTTTTGCCTCCCTTTCTGGCTTCATGTCTTCTTACTGCTCAGTTTCTGTCTGTGCAGGTGAGTCTCAATCTCTTGCTTGAAAACAAGCATCCCAAGCTGGCCATGAGAACCCTCGTTCATGGCCTTGGACTGCATGCACATTTTGTACTGCTCTGGGGTCAGCTCGTCCAGACATTGCTTTTCATGCCACAGATGGAAGAGACCCCTGACAGGAGTTCGGATCACGATGAGGTTGCTGTGAAGGTATTTGCGGTACAGATGTACATCTTCACCACCCCAGCCTTTAATGTCCAGATCAAAGCCACCTGACACAAAAAAACATCCAAAATAAATCTAGAAATACATACTGGCAAACTCTATGCTATTAATTGCACTACAGCTGTTCTCTGGCTCCAGTCAGCCCTTTAAAACAGCCATACTTTCTGCCAACATCAAAGCACCCACATTTCTTAGCTTCAAATCTTCCACTATCAGACAAAATTCTTTACTTGTACTAAGCAGTGCCTAGATTCTGGTAATCTCTATGGCACCGAGGAATAGTCTGAACATCTAACCAGAGCACTGCTGCAAATTAGAGGCATAGACATACTGGCCAAGGAAAGGGAAGCGGATCACCATTTTCTATGTACATTTCAGTAAAAGGCACAGGGATGGGAGTTTATTTTTCTTACCTATGTTGATAAAATCAGATCTGTATTGGCAAGTCATCCCAAAACCAAAGTCTCTCCAAAATCCAGTTTCTTTTTTAATAATCTGCATGGAAGGAAAAGAATGTTTAGATAGAAGCAGAAATGCTTTCAGTATGAGCAGCAGACAAGTCCCTGAATGTGGTCAGAAATAGGAGCAACTGCCCTTTTATTCTCCTCCACATAAATCCATGGCTGATCCTGAACCAATTTTTGTACTCATTGCACATTTCTCCCCCCGAAAAACAGCCATGCCATTAGCTATCATGGATAAATCCCCTGATCCAGAATGATTAGGTTTCTCTCTACCCCTGCTGTTGTAGACAAAATGGAGCTATATCACATCACTCTCTGGAGTTTGCTTCTTCACAAGCAAAACATCCTCCAAAATTGTTAGTATCTGTGGGATTCAAATCTGACGTAAGACACATACTGGTAAACCAGGGAAGCCAGACTTTGCTGTAGAGCAGATGGTGGCATCTGGATTGTGGACCACGAGAACTCTGGAAGAAAACAATGGTTCTAATCTGACCACACAACTGTCAGCTATTTCATTACCTTAATTTTTGCAAAAATTTGGAAAGTGGTAAGAACAGTTTGCCATTACAGAACCGCTAAATCCAGATAAAATTGAAGTCCAGATACGTTAGGTGGTAGATATACATCCCATAAAAGCCTTTGTAATAATGAATGTGCAGTCTACATTACTGAGGTGGACCGTAAAAACATCATGTATTACAGGTAGAAAACCAGAGCAGAAACAAACCATGGCTACCATTTTCAAAAGCAGATATCCAAGTATAGATCCCTAAGGTCATAATTCATGTCTGTGAGTGGCCTAACCCAATCTGGTGAGACATCCAAGAGTTCCAAGGGACTGGGACAGATATTTAAATCCCCTAAGCAAGTCAGCAGCATACTCTTGAAGGTCAGGTTACAAACCTACTCCTTCACAGCTATTTTTGAAAATTTTGGCTTCACTTATGGCAAAGTTACAAAAGATGAGGAGAGAGAATTTCCATTTCTGGATTTATAAATCCCAGCATTTACCAAAAAATCCTCTTCCAACACAGTCCCTCATGATTTCTTGTTCATGCCGCCCCTTTTTGTACATAACCCTTTCCACTTCAATGTTGGTTTTTTATTTTACTGCTCGTGCTGCTGTCTCTTTCTTTTCTCATTTCTCCTTTCCTTGAAAAAGCCAGGCCACTACAGAAGCCAATTAAAAGGAAAAAATATTGTATCTGTCAGGTCTGCACTGTAACAAGAAATCTCCATAATGATGCCCTTACAGCAAGCTCCTCTTATGCATTAGCATTATTATTTCCCATTAGTGCAAGTGGCTGCTGCACAAATCAAATTCTTTCAAAGATTTCTGAAGGCTTTTTTTTCTTTTCAGCAGCCTGAGTACCAAGACAGAGAACTAACACTGTCCTGTTTTAACAGCATAGATCTGGCCTCATGCCTGAGAACTAACGTGGGCTGAAAATATAAGAATCTACATAAAAATGCGATTGGCAGTACTTCTTTACATCAAGAAGCTTTTCTGACATAAGCATCATATTTTATGATTCAAATACTAGCTATAAATATTTGCACAGTCCTGACAACATACTTTATGGAATTTATGCTAGCTTGAGAGCTAAACTCTATTTCATTTCCTAAGTACAGTGTTTACAAGCCTGAGGATCCATGACGAGCTCTCATCAGAGAGAAGAGCTAACCTGAATCCCATGGTATTATCAGAACAAGTTTCCTCTGAGAAAAAAAACAGTGGAAAGGATTTTCCAGACACTTCAGTAAAAGGCTTTCTGGCTACCTGTTGGATAACACAGGGACCAGTAGACAAAAAATATTTTAAAATATTTTTGGTGGACTTTTCAAATTCTCATTCTTAATTTTTCTAAAGGGATTGCACGAGTTAGGGGTAGTGATGACAGAACATTGGACTCAGACCCCTAGTGATCTTTTTCAGCTGTGACTGTTGCTGGACTCACAACACCCCTAATTCTTACCTAGCAAGAATAACAATAGAAACTAGGATGCTCCGGAGACAGTGTCCAGCCTGGGATAGGATGAGTTCTGATAGGTGCAGTGCCTGGCAGTAAGAGGGGCAGGCTGGGACCTGATCCAGAGGAAGTGAATGAAGCTGCATAGCTGCTTTATGCTTCAATTTGAAAATTCAGCCATTTACCAGCACTAGGGGGCAGATGACTCCGACCCGCTAGCTCTGGAGAGAAGCAAGAGTGGAGGGTGTATACAACGGGAAAGCCACCACTTCTATCACCCCTTCAGCTTCAAGACAATGCAATGCCAGAGCACAAGAGAATGAAGAATAGCATCTGCAGCAGTGCCACGCAATGGCTCTGCCACCAGAATTCACGTGAACCTCTCATCTCTGTGCTCTGCTTCTTCCTCACAACAGCTTCCTCCTAATCAAGGAGATTCACCTGGGTTTAACTACATGTTTTAATTCTATGCCTTGTGGCAATGTTTATAAAAATAATACTTTGTTCTCACACCAAAGATAGCAGGTGAGCTGGAAATCAGTGCAGTTATGCTGTGTTATGTCAATGTCAGATTAAAGCCAGAAGGGACAGCTCGAAGCATGTCATCTGACTCTGAGACAACGCGGTGCACTTCAGAAACACACTGTCTGCTCACAGGCAGTTTAATCATGAACTGTGGGATGGGAAAAGCCACTGTAGGTGTTCAAGTAAGTGGGAAAATAACTGTGACAGCCCCTGGAATTCTGTTTTCACTGAGTCATCTAAGGACGTCTATGCTTTTTACAAATGTCAGCTCTTCAAGATGCAAGCAAAGAAACTATTCAGTGCAAGGAAGAAACGAGAGCAAGATCAGGGACTGCCACCTCAAGACAGCACACCATGGACGAATTGTTCACTACTTAGAAAATCCCTCCTGGCAGAGAGGAAGACATGGTTTATATTCTTAGGCTCCATGTATAAAATATCAAACAAGGGTAAAACAAATGGTACCAAGATACTTCCCTGTGAAGCTTAACTGCAGAATTCACAGCAAAGCGACTGCCGTAGTTAATTTTGTCTTGTGGTAGTCACTGTGTGCAAGGAATAGGGAAATGCTACCCAAGAGAACATGCACCTTTAAAAAATGCTTTGTCCAAATAAAAGCAGGCATTCTGAGAAGCACGTACTTACCAGCTGCTGTTCTAAAGATGGGATGGAATCATGGTGGCCATAAATTATACTGGGGTTATACTGGCTGAAGAGAACAGGATAAAACACCTTCTTCCCTGGAAATGACAATGGGTTATTATTTTTTTTTTTTAAAGCTGTATAAAACACACTTCTCTCTTACAAGATGCTGTCCAGGTCAGAGCAAGTCCAGACAAAGTCACACAAGTTTTGTACTTAGCCTATGGTCTTTGCGTGGGAACGTGAATGTAAGGATATAATTAAAAAAAAAGATCCTGGTCCAGAAAGCACAGGTGCTGAAGGCAAGAAATTCAATCACAGTGGGAGCAGGACTGTTATAACCTTTCAAAAGCCAACCAGCAATAGAATTTTTACACATCTTAATTAGTTCTCTAAGTTCCAAGACTGATTTATAGCAGCTTCATTACCAATTCAAAGGCAAGAATACTCTGGTGAAGGCTGTTACACAATAGCTAAAAAATTCTTGAAAGACAATACACTTCACGAGTAGCAGTACCTGGCTGTGTGTTCAGTCTACAGGAGTTAAGGAATTCAGCTGTGAAGTATATGTCCACGTCGCAAAAAAAGAGAACAACGTTGTTTCCTTTCCAAAATCGAGCACCAATGTCTAGTCCTTTGCCCCTGGAAAATTCTTCATTCAACTGGATGAAGGTGAAGTTCTTGAAGTTGGCTGACCTAGGAGAAGCAAAATACTCAGCAACTTAACCTATCCCTCCAGCTCTTAATACAAGTGTAGGCAGGAACCCAATATGAAACAATTAATGTAGAAATCTGTAGCATCACAGTTCTGAGAGCAGTTTGAGGGAAGAGATGGCCTCTTTGGGTCTTGAGGAGATTTCCACTATGTCTACATTCAGAGCTTGACTCGTGTACTCCTAAGCTAGCATTCCTGTCACAGAGATTCTTTGGGTAGACCTCACAAGAATCCCAACAAGGCTTAGATGGACAAAAATATCTTTAGTAGGCAAATATAAAATACCTGTGGCCGTATTACTGTATCTGTACAAGGATCTTCCTCCCACATGGAGATAACAAAAGGCTACATTGCCACATGATCTTGACAAACACAGTTATGCAAGCACAGTAGATCACACCTGGCCAAAAGTATCTGGTTCTTGTGTGCTCTACTGAAATTGTCTGCACCTGCCTTTGGAAGTTAACTTTCAGTCCTAACAGTTAGAGCCACTTGCAAAAGCACAAAAGAAGTTACCAGTGTGAGGGGGAAAAGAAAAAAAAAAAAAAAGCTGCACTGAGGTAAATTCAGTAAAATCTGCTTTGGGGTTCTAAAAACCAACATCACAAAACCACAGATATGGGACTGTCAGGATAAGACTGGTTTTATCTGATACAATGGAAATAAAGCTGTTTTTTTCCAATGCAGTTTAGAACTTTTTGGCACGACTATGAGTCTGGACAGCTATCTAGTCTCCAGTTCATGGTACGATCGCTGTGTATGAACAGCACACATCAGACATTCAGGTACTTACTTGGAGGTATTTTCAAGTATTGCTCTGACTTCATTCATTTGTTCTTTTCCAAAGTAAACTACAGTGAGGTGAATTCTCCCATCCTGCTGAATGCCCATTTCCCTATAGAACAGAGGCAGATTTGTTACTTGTTCCAGAAGTTAGCTTTCTTCAATAACCTACACCCACAGGAGAAGGCAGAGTAGGCTGAACCTTGGAAGTCATTCCTGAGGGCACTGATTCACTGACAGAGATCCTCGTCCTGACAAATGGCCTCACTGCCTCTGTCAGATGGGAGAGATTATCTTTCAGGCAGATTAGGAAAAAACTCTCAAACAGTGTTTATTATATTAATAGATGGACACTGTTAAAACAGGCCATCCAGCCCAGGAAGAATGATCAGGCAAGGCAATAACTCCAGTACTTAGGAGAATATGAGAAGAGGGATTTTAAAGAAGCTATACATACCCTACTCTTAACCTTGATTTTTAGTAACAGATATTCCAGAGTTCAGATCTTTCGCATTTTGTTAAGAAACATTTACTAAAATCTAAGTATCAACCAGAGATCAAGCCAGTAGCCTAAGGGTAGGACCAATCTTAAATAATGCTAGACATCATGCCTCAACTTCCACAAAGTTTAGTCAGCAAGAGTTCATCTTAATCAGTAGAGAGATCAGCATGACCAGAGGGTGATTTCTCCCATCCTTAAACAAGCAACTATCAGATGGCTAATTTAGACAAGGAGCCTATTTTTAGATGGCAAAACAAATTAGATGGCAAAACAAATATTTTTAGGCAAAACAAATCCCACTGTAAGAGCCAGTATCTGTTGCTAACACAGTCTTTTCTGGGCAGCTCTTTAAAGCTACACCTCAATTACATTCTTCCTCCAAGCATCATCTCTATGCTGAAAAATAAGTTTAAAAGTAACTGCTCTGAAAGTTCAAATACATTTCCTTCTTGAGTCTTATTGCCTTAATCTTTAATTGGGCCTGGAAAAGTGTCTGGGAGCACTAATTTCCTTTTTCCTTAGAAATATTCCTTTGCAACTAATGGCATGAAATTCTCATGTTGTCACAGTCGCATGTGCCCCAAAAAACAAACTGAGACACATATGCCAGGTACATGCAAATCAGAAACACTGATGACTGGAATATAATTGCTTTTACTGCTAGTCACAATGCACTAAGCAGCCAAATGCCTTTCAGTCTCTGTAATTTCAAAAATTACTTCTTAGTGGCACAATGAAATGCTATGTAAAAGTAGTATGATTTTTACTGAGTAAGGCCTTCATAACTCCTGAAATTGCATCTTACTTTCCAAGTAAGAAAAAGCAAAGGCAGCACTGGAATGGAAACCTACCTGAAATTCTGCATGAATTGTCGAAATTTGCTGGCTCTCTTGGCCAATGGCACAATGACATTAATAAGTGTGTCAGCCATATTGACATCTTCATTTTTCACTTTCATTACAGGACCAAATGGCCGGAATAAAACAATCTTCTTGAACTGATGTTTTGTGTCTCCTTTGAAAGTCAGCTCATACAACGTGCCTTTGTCTTTTTCTGTGCGGTAGATCCCTGTGTGAAAACAAGAGAGAGGAGTTTTTGGATTAAAGCTGGGCTCCTGCGGGAAAAAAAATGACACAGTCCTCATATGCTACACCTAAGCTGAAAAGGCAGCAGAGGCATGAGATATTTACTTTTAAATCAGTACACGATCCACCACTGTTTGGAGGAGGCTGTCATTATGACAGGGACACAGCCCCAGGGTTGCAGGAACCATTTGGTATTCTCGCAGGCACATTCCTAGGCTTGGCTGAGTTACAAACCTCTGAAGGTTACCAATTGCTCACACTCAGTATAACCCAGCAGACATGCTGTCCTTATTTTTCAGACTGCTCCAATTGCACACTGCAGGCATGCATGGTAATGGGGATGCAGAGACTGCAAAAGGCAGCCTGCCTCTCTGCAATATGAATGATTAGGCCATCTCCCAGAAAAGCAATTTCCTAGTGAGCACGTTAATTTCCTCCTTTCTGGAAGGTTCTCTGGGAAGTCCCCTAATAAAACTATGCAACCAGCCCCCAGCAGCCGTCAACTTCACTCACTCCCAATCAGGACAAAACTCTCCTTTTACTCAACTCTCAAGAGACTTTTATTTTCTTTGTGGCAACGATGCCCACTCCTGGGCGAGTAATGGTCTGCAAGGATGACACTATGGAGTTTCTCAGAAGCTAGACCTAGGACACAATCCTGAAGACTGCATTAAATGGTCTCCAAGGATATTTGATTCACAAAAGCATGTACTTATTTCACGTATAGAAGGAACTTTTAACATACTGGATGGGTGAAATTGGTCCCATGCTGGGGGCTGACATGAACTATAACAACATTGGTCATGTCCCACTGAAGCACTACTCTGATACCTTAAATGAGGTAAAGTTGGCAAAAAGGCTATAGATTTTACCCACTCTAATTGACACTTCATTACCTACAGTGCATACTGAAATAAAGCCTTTTCAAAGTTAGATCCATTAAGTTTAAGAAGAAATAATTAAAAGCTAATTCTAACTACTTGTTAAGCCACTGTAAATATCCTAACAGCTTCACCAGTAGAAGAGTATAATTTCATGGTTTTCCATCTCCTGCAGAAACTCCAGAGACAAGAAAAAGATGTCTAGAAGAAAACTCCACCACTTGACTTGTTTCTTCTTTTTTCTCTCTCTATTAATGAAGAACAGCTTGATGAAAATAATACCTTTTTTTTTTTTTTTTTTTTAATCTTAGTGATTCCCTGATGTATAACATTGCTGTGCGTCTAAACCACAGACTGTTAGCTCTGTCTGTATTTCTTGTGAAGGTCTGGGTCAAAGGTTTCTTTGAACAGCGAAGTGACATAAGCTCTTCATCTTGTATCGTAGCTTTTACATCGGTAAATCCAGAACATACAAAAGATTAATGAGGTGTGATATTATCTGGCCAGAGTTCTGTGAACTGTCTTATTTTCACTTTCACGGTGTAAGTGTTTTATTCTTAATGAGCACTTCAGTTAGTTAATACTAGATGGAGATATATTGATCTGTTATTCACTTCATGTTTTATTTCTAATATAAGCTGATTCAACGAATGATACAATCCTCTCTCCAGGATAGCAGGTGATTCTAATGAGATAGCAGCTCCATCATTATTTTACTGGTAATCTTTTAAAGCTGTGCCCTTGACTCCCTGTCCTGGTTTGAGGTAAAACAGAACCAATTTTCTGTTTTGTAATTTTACTTTTTAGCTGGGCCTCTTCTAACTGACTAACCTCTGAAAGTAACAGCATATTGGTCAGAAACTGTTCACTCTCCAAGTGACAAGACCTGATTATACCGAGGAATGGTACACACAGAGGCTCTTGCTTATACTTATTGCTATAACACCCAAGGTCAGCTAGCTTCGCTATTTGCCCCATTAGAGGATCGGAAGCGGAAAAGCATAGAGGGGTCACACCTGTAGGGAGAAGCAGACAGGACAGGTGACCCAAAACTGACCAACAGGGGTATTCCATCCCATCTGCATCATGCTCAGTATAAAAGCTGAGGGATCAAAGGGCCAAGTCTCTTTCTTCAGTGGCCGATGTCTGAGGAGGACCCTGCGTGCTTGTCTGCTTTTGATCCCGATCTGAGCATTCCTGACTCCAGATCCAGAATCCAGCTCCTGTCCATCACTGACTCCAGTCTGGGACTTTCCCTGTGTCTGCTGGTGACGCAATCATCATCCTGGGAGCTGGATACGGTTTTGTATATATTGTATACATAATTTTTTATTATTTATTTATTAATATTTTCATTAAAGTAGTTTAGTTCTTTTTCTAAACTCGTAAATCTCTTTATCTCTTCCCCTCCTCTCTTTGGAGAGAAGGGGCCATCTGTCATTCTGGTTGGCCAATCCAGCCAAAATCACGACACTCCCCCTAGCGTTTTCTATATAGTAAGCCCAAGGTTCAGACTATGAACTACATCTGTTATTGAACTTGAGCCTGCACTTGAGGTCATCTGAATGGTGACCTAATAGTCCCTGCATTTCCTACTGCTGGTGGCCAGAGAACTGAAATCTGGGCCTTTGAATTCTGCTCCTCCATTTATTCTTACAGAAAGCCTGCTGATGATCCAAGTGTGTTGCTGGGTGTACTCATTTCCTCAGGTGGTTTTTGAACACAGGTCTTGCCAAGGAAGTTAGTGTTGTGGAAGGTTAAGGTAGCCTTTTGACATTAAGCTAAATGAAAATCTAAATTAAATCTGATTTGCATTTTCTCTAGAGAGAAATATATAGGACCGTTTAATGTGTTTGACATAGTGAACTGACATTCTTCATAATAACAAAGATCTATATTAAATTAACCAATTTAATAATATCTGCCACGCAATATCTCAAAGTCTTTGCTTCTACATCCTCTTCTACCCCAGCCAAGAAACAATGAGACCACAAATACCAATTCCCAAGAGACATGTACTACATTTGTGCAATAAAGGAAGCTTTGCTAAATAAGAAAGAAGAACCAGAATGCATGTTATAACCCAAGGGGGTCTCTCCTAGTGCTATACAACCATCAACAAAGGCTGCTTCTAACTCTGCAGTCTTGTTCTTGTTCAGGATTTCTACTACAGCTAAAACCAAACAGTTTAGGTGAAAGCAAGGTTCCCTTGTGCAAGGTGGTAATCCAAGAATTTATAATCCTAACATTTTACCTTGAATATAATTGTATGCAGGTTACTGCATATAATTAAATATGCTTATTCTTGATGTACATTTAAACCATTTGTTTTCCCTTTTTAAAGCATCTTCTTTCCTTTTTTAAGCATCTTCTTGTTAGAAGCAGAGAACAAATACATTTGCCCAAGGTCAGGCAGAGAGCCTTGGAAATGAGCCTGAATGTCTTGAGTCACTCTGGGGACTCACCCAGCAGAACATCCTGCCTTTCACAAGATTTTTCCATTTCCGAAGGCACTACTTCATTTGTGCCATCGGGACTTTTTACATGATTCAGAAAGATGTATCAAGCAGCCTCAATTCTAAGAGATGAGCTATGAAGAGGGGGAAAAGGTAGTCTCAAAAAAGTAAAACAAGAACCCTCTTCCTGAAAAGGTTGCTCCTGAAATGAAAGCTTTGAAAAGGCCAGATGTTCACTATGGATAAAAGAAGGTTAATTGATCATCTATTGCATCTATTACAGCAGCTATGTTTCAGAATATGCACCGTTGCTTTCAGAGGCAGGGAGAAAAGTCAGAGCCTTTGGAAAACCAATGTAAAAAAGTGAACAGGAGCTTTGGGTCAGCAGAGACACTAGCCCTAAAATGAAGGAAAAGGACAAGTGAGAAGCAAAAACAGATCTGGGTTGAAGGGTTGACTTAAGAGCAGTAAGTGTCCAGTCTCTGGAGCAGCAATTCCCAGGGCTCTCTAAAGAAACAGAAAATACCTGATCTCTATTCAGCAGGGTAGAGCAAGTTTCAGAGATCTACATGGAACTGATAACTAGCAAACAGCCACGCAACCTTAACAAAGTGTTGTTAAGTGGATGACAATTTTAGCGCCATTTCCACAGACCATAAGTTTCAGGTCTTCCACTGTCAAGAGAAAACACTCCCTGGACCCGTGCTCATTACTTATATTCTGTTAGATGTTGTAGGAACCGCTGTTAGGATTTATCAGCATTCATTGTCCCCATTTTAACTCAATATTATGGTGGTCTTCCCACTTCCCATGCAGTAAAATACAGCAGCTTAGCCTTTGAGGAAGACCATCATCCTTTCTCCCAATAAGCTTCCACAGCAAAACAGCATCAGCTAGTCCAACACCAGTAGCTGTCAATTTGAGAAAGCAAAGCTACTCCTTTTCATTTGTCTCTGAGACCTTATTTAAAATTCCAGTCACTAGACAGCCACATACTTCAGGTAGGAAAACTTATGATATAGCATATTTAACAGTGCCATGGCAGGGCATTTGTGAAACAAGCCAGGGATTTTCTGGAACTCTTCCCATTCGGAAAGAGTATCACCAGACAGTGATTACATTCACTTACAGAACACAACACCTAGGCTTGTCAGAGTCTCCAATTTTTTTACCTACATCTTTGAGAAAATGAATGACTTCCAAATCTATTCAGCTCTGCTGCCATTTACATAAATTAATGACCAGACCTGTATTTGGCCTACTGAGCAACTGGATTCCTGTCTTTTGCCTGCTTATAAGACACAGAAATTTCTGATCTTTTCCATGTTGTTTCTTCCTAACTCCTCGTGGCAGAAAACCAGTGAACTTGGTATAGAAGTAGGAGGAATAAGGGGGAGAGGGTACGATTATAGCAGCTGAACAGCCCAAGTGCCTCTGTGAAGAGAGAAACGCAGCAGAGCTGCAGCCAGATGGATACATTTCAGGCCCCAGGGAGAAGGTGTGGTTCTCTTGGTTTTGAATAAGAAAAAATGGAAAATTCCACCACGTGTCAGCTATTACTCCTGGAAGGAGAACCGTCTGAGAATCCTATCCAAATTTCAAGTAACAGCAAATCTGCTGAGAAGGAGTTTAGCTCAGATGTAAGGTACTAGGGTCACAGTCTAATTCCCACGCACGAGTGGTTTTGTCTAGAAACTGCAGAGGATGCAATACTTATTTTAAGACATCCCAGCCACAGAGACAAAACATTTCTCCTTAAATGTAAGAAATGTTTGACGTAACATTTTCCCTCTGCAAAGATAAAAACAGAGGCATGAAAGGGAAAATTGGAAGAGATAGAGACCTTAATCAAATTTATTGTACCGCACCACCATCCTGCCTATTGACATATGTTAGCAAGGAACAAGTACTGAAAAAACGATAGGAGGTACGACATGTGACCCACAAGAATTGAAAAATCCACACAAGAGGCCCAAGCAAACAAGATTAACTTGCACTACTATATGCTAGTTAAGACTTAGGATCAGGAACACACTTGAGTAAAGCCAGTGTCAAAGGCTTCACTGAATAGGGCACTGAATGCAGACACGTTTCACGTATCAAGAGAAGCAGTTCAGGCTTTGAATCCTGTCTCTGGCCCTGATTACCTGATTTTCTTTACACCACATCCCTCCACCTGCTCAGCCTTAAGATGAGGGCAGTAGCCCCACCTTGAACATATGAGATGCATAAAGCTTTTGTGTGCAGTTTTTGCTAGAGCAGCTGGGAGATAAAAAGCTTCCAGGGTTAAGTGGTACTACTTTCAGTGCAGACCTGGGCCGCATCTCCCAGAAAGCTCCAGCTACCCTGGGCAGTTCCAGAAAATGAAAACAGGTGGCTTTGCTGGCTGGGTAACGGCACTCACTGTTGCTGTGTTGCTGGATTGATACGAAGATGACAGAAGCTGCCATGGAATCCAGCCTTTTGCTAACTTGTGTAGGCAGTGGCACCTGCAGAGTGCTGTCTCCAAAACAAGTTCTGAGTCCAAACCATACTTGAAATGCAGAATTGGAACAGAAAACTCAGTCCTCCCTTCTCCTGCTCAAGTTACACAGAGCAATGGATTTGCGTGTGCTTTGATCAGCGGTTTTTGCCTTTCTTGGAGAATGGAGGATGGGAGAGACTGCCAATAAATGACAGAGACTTCCAGAGGAACTCTGCAGGGAAATCTTCTGCTAAGTCAGGTCTTTGTTTCCAGTTCTGATGCACAGATCCCTGCATTTGCAGCCAAATTAGTTTGTACTGCTGAGTAAGAATGAGAATTTGTTACCTTGCACCTATGAAGCAAGGGCTTGCCTGCAGGGGAGGAGGACACAAGGAAGGTTTCTTGAGCTCATACTGAGCCGCATGCAGGGCTTTGGTTTCTTGAGCTCCAAGTAGCATGCAGGGCTTCCTCCCTCTGGATTATTTCACCGTGCTTTGTGAAAGCCAGCAAGGCCACTAGTGCATGAAGAAACTCCACAGAGACAGCACTGCAGTGTGCATCCCTTCCCCATGCCTTTCTGCACACTGGATCAGCGGATTCTGCTCTGTTCCCCAAGCAAAGACCTTTGATTGTGCATAAAGCCAGGCTCTAAGCAAAAGGTTTAATTTAATGGAATATTAAGCAACGCATGTCAGGAAACATCTCCTTTCCCCTCACCCTCTCCTCATGAAACAGCTGGTGCCAAACAGTCATGCATGCTTGTTCAGCTCCTGTAATAAACAGTGGAAACATATTTTGAAATGATAAACATAACAAACGGAAAGGAGACTGGAAGCATGTAGCTCCATGATGCATTCAAATGCTGGCAGGCAACGGCACTTCCCAGTCCCAGGCCCTGGTCCCATGTCTGAGCTAGAGGAATTTGACTGGTATGAAGGAAGTGCCTGGACCAGAGGGGAGCCAGGATCTGCCTCATCAAGGTCTCCACAGTCTGAACAACTCATGTCCCTGCTATGGGAGGCACCTGCCAGAATGGCAGGTATATCCCACCACGGCCTCAAGAACCTACTGTCTCTTGATAGCACCATCACCAGAGGAACATACATAGACAGTGGAAATGAACAACTGGACATTGCACAACAGCAATAGTTTGTCCTCATCACATGTTGGATGCATTTTGCTCTGCTCTATTCATAAATATTGGATGAAGAAAACAATCCACAGCAAAATCACTAGTGAGACAAGCATGGAGGCTTGTGTTCAGCACATTAGAGCCATCATTCCATAAAAGGTGGGCATCTTATCCACTTGCAGCACAAACATCTCGCTTACCGACAACACTGTTGAACAATAAGCAGGGAATATGCCAGCTCCTATGAAGTGAAACTAGGACAGCCATATTACAAGTAAAAATGTAGCACTCTCATTGAATAAGAAATGGTCATGAGCCCTTGGAAAGAAGATCTGTGAACTCTTCTCTCATATCGTGTTTCCGCTGCACATGTCCCTACCATTTTAAGTCAGAGTTGCCATGCAGCAGGGGATAACCTGAACAGGTACCAACCACAGAGACATCACAACTCCTGGACTACATCTGGTGCCTCTGGCTGGCTGGGAAAAGGCAGTCTGACTGGAAACAAGAAAGCACTTTGGATTTAGTGACAAAAGACGTGAAGTAAAACTTGTTGATGTTAAAATTGGCACTTTAAAAATCCACAATAACTGCCTCAATATTACATGTGAGGGTAAAGACTGTTTAGCTCACTTTAGAATCCAAGAGCTAAGGTGCACCACTCGCGATAGAGGAGATAACTAGTAAAGGCTAAGCTTTCCTAGTTATTTGAAGTTGTAGGTAATACCAGCTGAGTTACTGAGCTCGTCAGCTGCTGTCCTCAAAACCTGTCTTGCCACTCTGACTCTGGCAGAGCTGTGCAAGTGGAAGTAAGGGTAACAGTGGAATTTGGATTTGAACTGCAGTTGTCAGTCTTAACACTGGTAAGAGATCTGGGATCGCAGCCTGGTCATTGACTCCTCGCTTTGTCAGTTCTGAGGCAAGGACATGACTGGAGAGCTGTGAGCACACACTGGTGGTCACTATGAGAGACTGGCAGGCTCTGTTGCCACAAAGTCTCATTCCCCAGGAAAGCTGCCATTCTGCAGTTGTGCCTGAGACAGCATCACTGGGTGACAGCACTAACACCATCCCAGATGTCAGTGCTCTGAGATAATGCCCATCTCCCACAGCAACGCAGTTACACCAGAACCCCCTCACCAGTGCTATGTGGACCTTCTAACCTGCTGTCTGCATACAAACCTTCAATGAAGTCAGAGGCTGTGTATACACGGTGTTTTGCATTGCTGTCCCCCTCTGGTTTGTTCAAACTCCCAACAGCTAACTCGATCACCTCTATCAACTCATCTCGCTTATCCTTCCTTACAGGTTTCTCTTCTGGGTGACGCGTCAGCCCTGTCTCCAGTTGGTACACCTTCTGCAGGGTAAAGCTCTCAAAGGGCACGGCCGCATACTCTGTGGAGAGCTTAACGCCACTGTGCACCTCTGCTTTGTCTACTTGGGAACGGAGAAAAGCCAGCAGGTTAGCCTGGACCTTCTCTGGGTTACTATTGTCAAGCCGAATGTCCAGGGGGTCTGGGTACTGGTCCTGCACGTTCTTAAGCTGCTCATTCCTGCCCTGGAGCTCAGCCTTCAGCTGGGCAATTTGTTTCTTCAAGCTGATGATATAGTTGCGGTGTTGCTCTTCTCGCTCTTGCAGAATGGCTTCATATCCCTCCTTCACAGTTGGACTGTGCACTCTGGGCAAGACAAGCTGCTGGTTGTCACCCTTGGGTGTGCAAGCCAACATATAAACAATAGACACCAAGCAACAGGCCACCACCAGCAGGCCTACAAGTCGGGGGAGAAATAGAATACATCCTCGTCGGAGCATCATCTCTCAAAAAGCAGAGTCTAACCCCACACATGCAACAGTTCTTGCATCCATGCAGTGCCACAGAGGCCCCTGGACTTGGAGTACTCTCACACAGATGCATGTATGTGCAGGAACTGGCTTGTCAGCTCTCTTAAAAGGTGTGCTCTGCCTCTATATTTGGCTCTCTCTGGTTTTTACCCAACAGGACCAAAAGACAAGCCGCGAAGCAGACAGGACAGCTCCTGATCCTCATGGCAACACCTACGCTGCTGCAATGTGATCAGCTGGTGGCTGATGGAGCCTGAGAACCTGAAAGACAAATGACAAGGACAGTCATTCAGGCACATTAGAATTTGGTCATTTAGTCCAGACCATTGAGAGTGTTCTATGAATTTACCTTGTTTCTCAACTGTTCTGGCAGATCTCAGAGCTGCGAAGTGCTTGTGGTAAGACACAAAAGGTGCCAAGACCTTTATGCAGGAAATCCTGTATGCATGCATTTAATTTTAATAACATGACTTGGCCCATTGCCAATGAAAAACTAGTCCAGGACTCAAAGTCCGCCATGCTTTAGAAATAGTAGGAAGTAGTCATCTGTTACTTTCTGGTGAGATGTTAAAGTGCTCAGTTCATCCGAGCAATGATGGCCCTCCAAGCATTCTCAACTCTTGGAGCACTCAAATTTTGAAGGTAGTCAGTCCCACAGCTACTGCATACATTTCAGCTTCCAGGCATGTTTTTCCAAAACACCAGGTGACAAATGTGGTCCCATTTGAACATATAAAGCCTGACCTAAAGCATAAATTTGATAACCAGGAAACTAGAAACTGTTATCAAGGCCATTTGCTGCAACTAACATTTTTGACATATCCTACCAGATGCTCCCATAAAAGCCAAAGAACTAGGAATAGATTTTTTCAGGAGCATCCAGATCAAGTCTTACTCAAAATCAGGGGAAGCTTTGTTTACATCTGGGAAGCTGTCATTATTGCACACTATGCTATCATTTAATAGCCCCCTTCTGTTTCTTATAACATTATAAAAAGTCTTGCAACAACGTACGCTACTACTGTGTTTTCCAGGTATGCTCTCTGCTCAGGAATGAAGACCACAGAGGTGGTTTAGGGAAAGCTGGCTTAGGTATTTTTTAAAATAAGAGAAGTTAAAACTGTGAACATTATCTTTTTTAGTAAGACTTCCTGAAGTATACTTAGAAACAGGAAAGAAAAATTAGATGACTGAAGATGAATATTGATCTGTAAGCTACATTAAAACAATTGCGCTGAGAACACTACCAGCGGGATTTTCAAAATCCTTCAGTTTTGTCCCAAATCCATGCTGATGCAAGGAACTTCATCATTTACTCAGCTGACAGTAGATTTCGGCCAAGACTGAGTAACATTCTAGATTACACTGTGACACTGCATTGTTAGACTCAAACACAATCAAATAAACCCCGTGACACTCACCCCGTGAATGCATGCATGACATTATGACACTTCTTTTGACAATAGAGATTGATAGCCATTTTAGTCACACTTCCTTGCCGGCAGACCGTTAAGTAAAAACAGTCTATCTAAGAATAAGAGTTTTGGAGTTATTTTCAGTTATTTCTAGTCTTGAGTCAAAGTCTTCCGTAGGACTTTCTATCAACTGCTAGATGACTTCCCCCTCCATGGGCTTGACTGACTATTACTCTACATACAGCAGTTATGCAGAGATATTTCTGATCTTTGAACTGTTATCAATATTTGATCAGTCTGCAGAGCTTCTAGGGAAAAAAACCCCACACACTTTTAGACTAGAAATTGAGGGGGCTAGAGTGAGCTGTAAAAATACTACTCTATTTTTCTCTAAGTAATGCTGAATAGCTATTAGAGTATTTATAGGATTCTCCAGAAAATGTCAGTGCTTTTAAAGGAAGAATTGTTGACATTGAGGAGAATATTCAAGCATCAGGAAAAAGGACAGGATGAAGTTGGCGCCCTTACCTTTTTGCTGTGATCTTCTCTTTGGAACATCTTGATCTGCTACAGCTACTTTTCAGCTTGCCACAATCTTCTCCTGTTTATCTCCCTTCTTATGCCCTTCCCAGAAAACGCACATACTATAAAAAGCACTGTCAGCCTCAGAACACCTCTTCATTGCTTTCACATTTGCCAGCTGCCTACATCTTCAGTCTGTCTCCTGTGTGGTGAAAGGCTGTAGTGGAGACGCTTCCTATGGATGCGCTATAAAAGCTGGCCTCCTGCAACGTAAAGGAGCTTGTCAAAGCAGGGAAAATTAATCTGGGCATTTCTAACTCTACAAGAGATCTGGCTAGAAGACTGCAAGAAGGTAGTGTGCAGTGAGACAGGGTCAGGAAGTGGTGAGATGTAGTACATAAAACACTGCTGTGCTTGTATGCTTCACTTCACACAATTAGTCCATTGACTGAATTGGCAGAAGCTGAACATCACTGAAAGGATTAGTTGTGCTAACACGGTATAAACTGAAATTACATCTCAATGGCTTAGATAAACACACAATTTCATTTCTGTAAGCAGCAACAGATTCGCGTTTTGCGTAAAGAGCTCTTCAAATGTTGACCTTAAAATATATATGTGTGTGTGTATATATATATATATATAGCTATCTTCACTAAAACATACTGGTTCTGTCTTCAGGGTGCTCCTTCTTTCCTATCTAGTTTTCTGGTTTATAATCTCACTCATCTAAAATGTATGTTTAAAAACACTTCAGGACAGTAAATTAACTAAGCTACTTTGTCCTTTGAATCACCATTCTTGTAACAAGAAATTCAGGCCATGGGGATTTCCACCTTCTTCACAGGGATTTTAACATCATGACTGGAGGCATCCTGACAACAAGCACTCGTTACTTGCCCTCTGTTGCTAGATCTGTCTTCTAAAATTGTATTGGTGGCTTCAGTGGCATTGCCTTATAGTGACTGACATTTAAATATACAGCTGTTACTGTACCACTATCTCATGGGCATGCTTGTGAAAGCAGTCCCAATCCATGTCAGTGCCAAAAAAAGCAGATTACTTTAAGTCAACACTGAAGGTGGTCACAGCTAAGGCATCTCAGCTGCACAGACAGTACCAGAAAGCCAGGGATGGTGACTCCTCCTAACAACCGTTCTGTTGATTTCACCAGACCTACACAGTTTCACACCAACTGAGAGAATCTGAGATGAAGGGGAGACAAACTGAAATGTCAGTTTTTTCCAGGAACTGACAAAAACACCTCTGTATTTCACAGCAGTCAGCTGCACCAAGCAGTATTAGTCTATTTGCAAAGAGAAGTTTTAACGAATATGCAGTGGTTAGTCTGATAGCTGAGGAAAAGGACATTAATTCTAAAAAAGCCTCTGTTTGCAAAAATATCTTCAACCTCACTTCAACCTGTTAGCCCAGCCAGAGGTCAGACCAGCTCACAGAAGTGCTTTTCACTTGTTTTCAAGGAGCCTGTGCCCAAAAATGATCTAAACACAGAAACAGGTTCTGTCATCACTGTAAGCCCTGTGTAAATGGCTCTGCACAGTGGCGGGTGCTGCACCCAGTCATAGGGAGCAGCAAAACTTAAGAAAGTTGGTTCGTTTGAAATTTTGAATGGTATGCACCCACCACTGTTACTCACCAGCATCTGGATTTTTAATGGACTGTAGAGATCGCTGCACAGAAAAGACAACATATTTTAAGCCTGAATTTTTGACTCCCAAAAGCCAAACTGAGAATTTGTGCAGAAGAAAGGGACTCAAAACATTATAACTCTGTGTATGTATTTCCCCTCTGAGCTCCACACTCTCCTCCCTCTTCATGTTGAGGAAGAAATGGATGGCAAAAGAACAGGCACGTTTGCAGAGGCAGTGATGTCTCAGCACATACGGCATGGGCAATGCCAAATAATTCCACGTTTTCAAGTACTTTCTGCCACAGCTTCCTATTGCAGGTGTAACTCAGACTGGCAACTACCATTTTAGGTCATAAACCTTTTTGAAATTCATGGTAGTTTTTTGTTTGTTTTGTTTTTTAATAGAGGCAGTGAATGGCAGAAGCTGCAATTAATTTTTGTGTAGATGTTTGAAACATCTTCACTGAACAGCAGCACACATCGCAGTGAGATTTCACTAGAATCATATTAATCTCTAAAATGAGCTATGGGGAGGAAAAAACAGATGTTTCACCCAGACTTTAAATACCTTACAAAAAAAAAAAAAAAAAAAAGACGCTCTGCAGCCACTTGGCATTTACCTTGAACTTTTTAATTACAAGGACTGTGCATAGCCTCAGACAAGTGTTTAAGGTGCATGTGGAGGGAATGCAAAAAGAAATTATTTCTCCTTAATGCCAAATCATGATTTCTCAACAACTTCTCAGCCCAGCTCATCTGCCCAGGGCTGAATTAAACAAAAGGCTGACTAAAGAAAAGAACCTGTCTGATAAAGTGACTGGGTACATCTTCATAGCCTTGCTGTATTGTCCCCTGTTAAAAACCACACCACTTCTCCCTCTTGGGTTGACACTCACACATCCCAAACAAACGACTTAAAATGCTAACATCTGGTTTGCAATTGATAGAGATACTTGAAACAGAAATAACAGATTGTTAAGAAATAGTGTCCAGAATCAAAATGCTAAATGCCAATACTTGAAAACAGTAGACAACTTACTGTAAAAATCTTTATTTCCTAATCTTTGATTCCCGAGTCATCTTCCACAGAAACTCTTACTTGCATTGCCACAAGTACTCTCAAAGAGAAAAGTCTCGGTATGTAACCTCCCCCACAATTACACTGTTCCCCTGTATAATTAACAATTACAATCTGATCATCTTGCCAACAGGTTACAACTATCATAAGCAGTCTTAAACAAAACAAGAAACCCTCAAAAGCGTTAACGTTCCTGAAAATACTATGTTTTCTTATAGTGGGGAAACTAAGAAGTGGCTGGTTTTACATTGAAGATACTGCTATATGCTTCTCACTCTGAAAGTTACAAAACCAACGCAGAAGTTATAACTTTTCCCTTTATCAGTACTCTGGACCCCAGTGCTGCTAATTTAATTGGTTCCCTCTTATTAAGGTAAATCAATGACTTTACTTAACAGCAGCATCTTGCCACGCCACTTCAGCTGAGTTCTGAAGTCCATGTGTACTTGCTTTAGACCATCAACTTACACCTGGTCTCGATGCTCATGTAAACAACTTTCCCAAAGACAGTCCAGAACACAAAGCCTGAAAGCATTCTGCTCTTATATGCAGTAAACATGCCAGAGTTGTTTCAACTTTTATCATAGTCATTATTTCTATTACAGTAGAAATCCAGTAATAATTATTATCTTTACAGTATCATTATTTCTATTTAAAAAAAAACACTCAAAAGGAGTATTGTGTTCCCTTTGTCCTCCCAGTGCATACACATTCTGTGTGGGGGTGTATCAATGTGGATACACACGCGAGAGTGAAAGAATCATTGCTTTCCACTCTCCGCTGTAAATCAAGCCCGTTTTAAAGTAAAAAAAAAAAACACCACAAAAATTAAACATCAATTAAGTCCTAACTACATCTGAAAAGAACCAATGTAACATCTAAAATTATCTCCACATACCAGTAATGTCACCTTTTATTACAAAAAAGCACTATTACTTTAAGTAACTGCAACAACACTCCCAGACCCGCTTTCTCTCCCCCAGAACAATCTTATCTGTGAAAGACTTGGCAGTTTCCCACAGATCAATAATGAGCAATTGCAGGAGTCTGTATTAGGAATGTTATTTTTTGTATGAGACACTCAGATTTCCACCTTACAACCACAACACACTGCCCTTCCCTGCTAAACACACTGACTTGTAGGTATATAAACATGCACACCCACAGTACAATTGTTAGTTGGGGGTACTACAGAATACTTCCAAAAGCCTTTACATTACTTTCCTGGAAGCTTCCACTACTCTATTTATCCTCCAGCAGGCAATGTGACAGATGCATGCCCTGTCAAGCTCCAAAGAGAAAATGCAGAGAAGGGATGACAAGCACGCACTGCTGCTTCAAAGACGCGGTGACTCACAAAGGCTAACTCCATGCTACCACAGGAAAGAAATGATGATACTTTTCTCTAAAGGCCCAGTTCTCATTAGTGAGCTCCGACCTGAGGTTTTAAGAATTCAATTGCTCCAAAATTGTTTTGAACTTTGCAAAAATGGAGATGAAAAATATGCATTTGCGTTGACCTGGAGTTCAGCCTGGTCTTTTAAAAGCAAACTAACAAACCATCATAGTTGCTAGTCCTAAAAAATTAATGATTGGGCTGCACAGATGAGACGGCCAACTTAGCTGGGAGACTGGCACCTTCTGAACATGACCTTCAATTTAATTTCATTTAGGTAAGTCCCATCTCAGTTTTGTAGATGTGTCAAAGAGGAGCATTTTGCTCCAATCACATGACGCTGAAACAGCCCTGTACAACATCAAGGATTAACAAACAGCAAGCTAACTGAGAACGGTTTCTTTTTGCAGGAAACTTGCTAACAAAACAAGGACAAGCTACAGCCAGGGAACAGCTAAAAGATACTACCCTATTTTACTTCATTTTAAGATCTAATTCAACGACGGCTCTGCATATAGAGGGCTTCCAGAAAGACTAAACTCTGTTTTAACATGCACCAAGCTATACCAGCTTCTGAAATGGCTCAGAGAATGGATAGAACACAAAATCCTTTAGTATTTCCTGATTAAAACAAATAATGGGATACATTTTAAAGTCTGGACCTGGAAAAAATGCCGTTACTTCACTTTGAAATGTTTACACATGCACACTCAGTGATTTACACAAGCAAAAGAAAACTGACTGCCACCACAAGAATGAACAGTCATTCCTTTTAAGAACAAAGATGCCCACAGCCTTACAAAAGTAGCTCAGGTCAGCAGCAGCAAAGCCTGTAAAAATAAAGGGATCTACACCTATGTAGGGACACACTATGAATGCTTGTGGGTTTAGACCCATCTCTTTGTGATTGTTACTTAAAAATTTTTTGTACAAAGTACATATCAATGTCACTTTATGCCAGAAGCCCTAAGGATTTTGCCAGATGTACAACACACAGTACCACAGCCAGACTTTCAATGAAATCTGGAGCCCAGTGCACAGACCTGTGACATAGGCCATGGATCAGTGAAAGGTTTAGCGCATATCTAATTAAGCAGGAGAGTCATTTATCCATTGATAAAATGTGCAAACATGCACAATTAAGCTGTGTTCAGAAACAGGAAAACCTAGCCTGGCTGAGCAGTGGAGTGGAAAGCAGTTTGCACATGTCACAGTATTTATCAAGGACTGCTTAGACAGGGCTACGTAAGCACTCATAGGTTTAGCTGCAATCACACCAGCATTTCACCTGCACCTGCAAACTGCAATGAAAGTCCACTGCTTTGAGAAAAGCTGTTAGGTGATAAAGTACAGTAACAGTGACTTAAGGTCCCTATCCTATCAAAGTCCTTGTAAGGTAGCACTATAGTTTTAAGATGCGTGAACAATCCAGTCTGACCTGCAGGTTCCCTCTTCCTCTCTTTGACAGAAGTCCCCTGGTACAGCTAGGATCCCCCGTACCAAGCCAGATGGTGGACTTGAACTTCATTAACTGCAGCAGGGTTGACAGCAGAGGAGGTTTCCTCCCTCCTGAGTCCAGCATGTGGGAACTGAGGAGACGTATCTGGCTCCCACAAGTCTAATTTATATTCTAATAGTAATGCACAGCCCTAAATTTTATGCTCCCCGTACTTCAAATTAAATTTGCTGGGTAGTGTGATATCAATACAGTGCTTCAAATAAAATAATTACAAGTAAGGGAGAGAAGAGAAAAAACATCTTGGTAGACAAGGTGTAAAGGGTTTCATATGTTACCTAGGCTGAGTAACAATTATCAGGATAGGGACTAATATTGCTAACCAAGATTACTGTTCAGTTATGGCTTATATTACAAAAGATAATCAAGTTTCAGACTACAAACTAATAACCAGGAAGCCAGAAAATAACTGTAACCTGGCACGGTGTTAAGACAGATCACCCAAGCTCCACACACAGCTCTGAAACATGTAGCATTAACAGCTCTCATAGCTCATGTACCAACCCCCAAGCTCTGCTGATTGGCATTTCCCTATCAGTCTGGTCAGTATTGATGGACAGGAAGAGGCCAGTCCCCTGACTCAGTCCCCATTTCCTTCCTCCTCCAGGTTAGCACTTATTATGAAACAACATGTGCCACAGAGTCCCATTTAGTTAAATCAGCACTGGTTTGATATGTGATTTTGGTCAAAGACCTGGTGTTTCCTTGATATATCACAGAAAGGAGTCTCCTAGCAATTCTTTGAAAATCACAAGCTTTTTTAGTTGTTTCAGTAAAACATTCTTTTCTCTTTCTAGAGAAAGTTTCCAAATATCTTTTTCATTTTTTTATTTGGGGCTCACAGAATATATGAATCTCACGGAAAGCTTTCTATATTTAATATTGTACAGCCTATGCACTTGACCATGAAATTCTGCTTCCAAAAAGGAACTGAAAAAACCCCCTGTAGACAACCAAAAAGTAAAGAACTATCTTGCAAACCACATCTGTCTACAAAGTTTTACTTAGGTTAATTTCAGCAGAATCAAGATGTTTTGTGTGACACCCTATCACTTGCATGGCTTTATTTTTAAATAAAATATTTCAGTAGGTTAAGAATAAATTTGTTTTAGCTGAACAAATCACCATACTTCAACTTTCCGCTTCATGTCAGTTTTTGTGGGTTTCTTTGAAAATGCCAGAACGCACAGAGGCCCAGAGAAAGTATCGCTTTTGGTCAAATGACTGTAAGAAAAATATTTTTTTAATTTTATCAAAAATGTCATCACATTTCTATATCCTTTAGTTAAGTAATCCAAGCCACATTTTCAAGTGCTAATGAGACAAGTAACTCGCTTCAGTTTCTAGGATTTCATCTCTGATCCTCAAATCACATTGAAAATGGGATCTATGCTTTCAATTTCTTTATAAAATACCTCAATTCAAACAAGTAGTCTGCCAGCCATAAAGATAAGTTAAGTTCTTATTGGTTGTCAAGTTTCAGTTCCCTCATTGAACTCCATTGGTATCTGGGATTAAAACTGTAGTTTATTATGGAGATTTTAATTGCAGTTATTGCATAGTTGTCAATAGCTCTTAATTACCAAACAGTCAGGTAGAAACGTGTTAAAAGTTAACAGTTCACACAAGAGGCATCCTGGTTCTCTAACACAGGGCTGATTGATGACATAAGTAAAGCCAGTTTCCCTTGCCAGCAAAAGCTATCTTTTTTTCCCCCCCTTTTGTTACACAGGAGAAGTACACCCTGCAGTCAGGTCAGCATTTCCTGAAAGGTTCCAAAGAGCCTCTCTCTTAAAACAACAACTTCAGGCTTCAATCAGAAGCAAAGCCTGTTTCATGCAAAGTTATTTAATAACACACATAATATGAACTTACACTATAACATATTTTCTCATTGTACTTCAAAGGTAACTGGCTTGGTTTAATTTAACAAGTCATGTATCAAAGTTGATGCGAGCCCAACTATGTTTTTTTTTTTTTAAGGACAGTTCACCGTTTTAAAGAAAAGTTTCCTGAAATTAGGTGCATTTATAAAGCTTTTCAGAAAACAAGAACAGGGAAAAAAGAAGTATAATTCTCATAACCTACCAGAATATTTGAAGAAAAGAGATTTCCTTATGAGATGAAGCTTTGTGCTACTGAGTCTTTGTTTCTGTTCATATGGAAACCTGCCTGCAAATGATAGCATTATTTTTTATTTTAACAAAGATTGGCTAGAACGTGTGCTGGCAGAGCTACGCAAGCTAATGAAATAAAAAGAATAAATTGCTGCTGCGCCTTTCCAGACTTCTCCCTTCCCCTCCTTTTAATACAGTTTTCTGTAAAATATTAAAATCATACCATTTTCAACCGGAACCCGTGGCAGCTTAACTCAGAGGAAGATATTCCCACCCCCAAGCCAATGTCCTCTAGTCTGCCTGTTTTCTAACCCGTGGAAAAGGAAATGCAGCTGTTTTCAGTAGTCTCTTACAAGTGTACGTTGTCCCATTAACTTCTCAGAAGGGCTTACTTTACTTGTGCAATGCATTCTGGATCACAGGTCTAAAGATTTAAAGTCCTTATACTGATAACCAATTACTATTGAGTTAATTGTTAATAAACTGTAACACTCAGCTGAGGAATAGATATGAGTAAAGTTTCTGCAATCTCACACGTCAGAGACGGAAATCCGGTCACACTAATAAAATACCTCAAGGATTCCGTATAAACTGAGTGAGACCTATATTTCTTTTATCACTACAGCTCCACCAGCCTCTGTCTGTATATTGTTCTATTATCACAGAATTAGTTCAACAAGGGCTATTAGAAACAGCAACAAAATGTCTCACAACAAGTATTTCAATAGTCCCTGAAAGAATAATAGTTCTGCTATTAATGGGAAAGCATCTCCTTTTCCTAGTGGCAGTCAATTTAACAGGCAGAGTTTTCCAGGGCTGGCATCTTAAGAACAAATGACAAGAGAATTTAACACTTTCCTGCCTAAAAGAGGAAGGAAAGCAACTATTGGTGGAAGGTGTTAGTTGGAAAACACCAGCGAAAGATCGTACAGGAAAGAATGAAGTATGAGCAAATGGTGTCAGCACGTGTGCATGGAGCAAGAGAAAAAAGGCAACACATAACTGGTTTAAACAAAACTCCCATAGAAAGAGAATTTTTAAGTGCTAGGTAAGAGCACAATCCCCCCCACAGGGGATTGTGATCATTTAATTCTCTCCTCTGGTATGCACCCCTGACAACAAACTCAGCTTGACTTTGCACTGAAGGCATGACAAAAAACACATTGGTAAAACTGGAGAAGCTGGGGGAAATCCCTGTGTTTTTAAAGGAAAATATAGGTAAGAGAAACTGCTTGACAGAGCAGATCAGATCAGCCATCCATTTAATGGTCTACACTGCATCTTGCAGAGGATACCAAGTGCTTTGGAAGGTGCAAAAAAAATCTTGTATAGCAGAGAAATATTTCTAGCCTTTGTAATTTTGATCATCAACCTATCCCCTAAGCATAAGTTTCTATTTTATAACAGACATGCACAAGAAACAATTCTCCCATTCAGGAAATGTTACATTTCTTCATTACTTCTCTGGATTTTTAACACAGTTTTGACCCTCCACTGCTTCAAAATTGGTATTCTTCCATCTCCTCCTGTGTCAGAGAAGCCACACACTTCTAGCTGTTTAGGTATTGGTTTTAGCACCTTCTGAAAGAGGACAACCATTTCTATCAGCTACTCTTCTTGATTAGTACTTCAGCTGGTTCTTTTAAGTTGCAGTCAAAAAGGACAAAGAAAAGTGTATTCCCTCATAAATAACTGGAAAATTCAAAGAACATAATTATCTTATAGATAACCCCACTGGGACAAGGATACAATCATAGGCAGACTCTCCTTTGTTTACATGGGAGAGACACACGTGCTGAGAGATCTACTCCCATTACCTAAGGTCAGGCTCCTGCACTTAGCTACTGAATTATCCTCCAAACTCCATCTACACACAGCAAGACCTACATTCCTGCTGAGATCCCAAGGAATTTACCTGGCTAACTTAACCATCTAGTCTGTCAGATGCCTACGGATGGCTGGGGCAAATGCTCCCCCAGACCACCTATTCCACATGATCATTTCACTGAAGAGCTCTGCATAAGCACCATCGCACTAAACCAACTAACTTATTTTACATAATTACAGTGCATTTATTACTGCAGAAGACCACAGCTCAACTGAGGGAACGTGCCAGGGAGTGGTAAACCTCCTGACAACTTTGACACACTGACTTGCCTCCTGAAAGACTAATCCAGTGTCCTACTGTTTATTCATTTTATTTCTGACTTTAGCCACTTGTACAGGATTACTGGACATCACGAAACCTGTGCAGTGCAAAAGTGCAGTACGTCTCCAGTAAGTCCAACACACCCAAAATGCACTCAGCAGAAAAGGGAAAGAATATAACACAAACCAGATGTTCTTGACCTCCCCTTTGGATTTATATAGCTGCTTCTTCTTTGTCGCAGATATTCTACCTCAAAATGCACAGTTGACTTGAAATATAAGAAATGCAAGAACGAGGCATTAACATAATATAACATAACATATAACATAACATTCTGAGTTAACAGCTGCTTGCTAGCTGAGGAATCATGCATACATCCATTATTACAGGTCTAAAAATAGCAATCCTTTGAGAAGCTGTTAGAACAGCAAAATGTGGCATATGGATGTAAAAGTAATCTGTGGATAAAATAAAAAGATAGTGAGAATTTATTGCAAACAGATGGTTAAATAAGTACAGCTATTTCGTCCCAACTTTGAGTAGCAAATACTGCCACCATTATCAGTGATGTCAGAGCCAGCTGCTACATGTGGGGTCTCACTGCATTCCCTTCAGAATGTGCCAGGCTCTCAGGTAGGGTGTCTGCTCCAGATGAAACCTACACAGACTCCTAGCACTTTTTGAGTGCCCTTTAGGTCTTCCCTCTACTCATTTTGTATCTGTACATGGTAAGCCTCTCCAGAACAATGATGTTCCATACTGTTCAACACTTTGCACAGTGGAAGTCAGGTCCAGTTGGGCCCCCAGGGAACCTACTGGGACAGCAAGGCATCAAATACCAGATAGTGGCCCATAGCTTCTTCATTCTCCCTAACAGATGCACAGACCGTTTCAGAAGCCCTAGCAGAACCAGCCTGGCTGGTCTACTGAAACGACATATTAGTGCTGGCAATCAGCCCAGGAACTTTAAATATGGTACAAACTATGGCTGCAGCCCAGAGGAGAAAGAGTAAGAAAATAGTAAATACCTTGAAATTAGGATTCCTCCAGAATCTCATCTTAGCCTTCAAAAAGAGGAGCCTAAAACTAAATACTGTGCATGTATTGCAGCTACACAGCAAGGTTCCTCAGCTGCTGGCAGATTTGGAATTTCACATGAATCCGTCACACAGGGGCAAAGAGAAGGAATCTGAGGAGCAGATGTGAGGCAAATACCTTGGTCAGGGTCTCACAGCATCATTTTGAATTTCCTTCTTTTGAGAAGTGCAGGCCCTTGAGATCACTATTCTGATATGTGCACCTTTTGCTGAGTGGAGGACCTACCCACTCCTTCTTGTCTTCCAGAGGAGATGCCCCATGAAATTGACTCCCTCCAGGCACACTCTCCTTTATAAGTGGGAAACTGTGGTAAAGGAGTACAGCTACTGACAAAAACCCCAGGCTGCAGTTATAGCATGGGCCCTTCTATATCCATTAGCTGAGGAAAGAAAGGATTCACAGTCTAAAGGGAGACAAGTGGAGCAGCTGAGAAGCAGCTTCCTCAGATGCTGAATGGCACATGGAGGTCCCTCTAGATATGGGTCCCTAATATCCAGCCAAAGGGAGGCAAAAGTAAAGACAACTCCCTGTAATGGGTAGAAAGACTTGCTTTTAGGCAGCCTCCTTTTCCAGACTAATTCAAGATAAGAGTCATTCCCTGAGAACACACTCCACTACACGCTCATGCAATACAGCATTTCTTAGCAGCATACTTTCTGGCCTGCAAAGATATAAACAAAGTGCAACAGCTCATGCTCCGAAGCACTGGCAAAACACAGCCCTCCCTCAGCCCAAATCCACGCTTTGGCATAACACTGCAGAACGCAGGCTATATTCATTAGACAGGTCGGTTCTCAGGCTTCATCCATTTCAGTCTGCAAAGCTGTCCAAAAAAAAAATAATCACAAAATGACTGGAAAATGCTTCCACCATACCCGTGGAAGACAGACCAGCTTGCTCACTTTACAACCTTTCTACACCAAAAGCGAGTGATTTTAAAGACCCCAGCGTGCACATTTCCTGCTGCTATAAACACCTGATCAGTCTCAGCTGGGAAACACTGTATCCATCACTGGGAACACTCAGAAAGCTTTCTAAAGGACAGATCACTTTTTTTTTTTCACCAGGGTAGCAATGATGTAACTAGATGAGGTTTCTGACACAACTAAAACACTGTACAGTCAGGCTACTTGAAACAAAGGACTTGCTAAAAGGAAACGGCGTACTGTGAAAGCAGAGCTAGAATTTGCATTTAATTAAAGGGAGACATGGAAATATGGTACAAAAAAAGAAAGTCATCCCACAAAAAGGATATTACTGGGACGATCTCTGGAAATTTTTTCCTTTGAAAAAGGAAGTTCCCCAGGGAGTTAAGGTACTGATGACACAATATTAGAAAGGGAACATTTGTAATGGGTAGCGCTACTTCTACTGTAACAGAAAACCATCAAGGCACGCTTCCCTGTGCCATACATAAAATAAGCTGGACAAAGCACCTCTGCCCCACTATTCAAAGAAACGTAACATCAAGAACACAGATACTACAGCTTATTAACACCTGTCAGATACGCTGAGGAAGTCGTGCAGATGACTTCAGTATCTTCTGATAAATCAAATGGGAGAGAATTTACAAATTATAATTTCCTACTGAAAGCAACAGTCAGCTGTAGTGATGGAAAGCAAACCTTTCATACCTCTGATTTTATGCCTCCTAGGTAGATTTCAAAGGCACAGCAGACACAACATGAAAACTATTTTCAGAGCCTTACAGCTGGATACATTTAGTTGCCCTTTGGTACTGTTTTCCTGTAAACAGGCACTTTCCCAATCACTTTTCCCATTTATTCTGGAATGCCATCAACCTAATCAGGCATCAGGACACTTTGGATTTGTCTTATCTCCTAAATCACTTGGAAGAAAATATACAGACAGTATCTATGTATGAGCTAAATGGAAAAATTAAATTATTACTAATGTCATAATGATTTATTGTGGAAGTTTCAGTTTCATTTTCAAGGAAAAAATTATTGAGGTTCTTTCCAAGGCTTAAAACAGTATTAACTGCTGAATCTCAATCTGTTTTTTTGGTGCTGATTCTTTGTAAATATTGTTTCAGTGCAAAACATCAGTACAGTAGTAGTAACTCCTATTAACAAACATTGCAAGTAGACCATCTGACAAGATGCCACAGCCAAAAGACATTATTTAGACCAGTCCACACCCTAGCTACATTGAAAATTAAAATAACCATTTTTTTCCCTCCTTAATTCATTTATTCAATCCCAAATTGTCAAATCCCTCTGATTAGCTCAACACATATACTCTAAAAGAACCTCTGAAAGCAGCTTCAAAGAACACCGACTTACTTTGCACCTTCGCATCACACGCGCATGGTCACTAAAGAACAGAAACATAAACTTTAAAATTCATTACCGAGCCTATGCCATTTAAGCTCAGCAACCAAGTTACAAACTTTGTGTATGCAAAAGGGGAGATGTATTGCCTGCTGAGATGACATTTACACCCAGAGTAAACAAGCAGCACAGCTGAGATTTCCTAGTGCAGCAGGCTGTTTACAGGCTCTGATTTTCAGGTGCTGAACGCTCAGACCGCGTGCATGCAAACAAGCTGTACGCTTGTGAAAACACAAACTACATGCTCCAACCTGAAACCTTCATTCTAGGAAACGGAAGGGGCTGGGTTAAATTGTAGATCGTGCCGTCCCCAAGCATTCCTCCAGCCTGGCCATTAGCACTGGTATGCCTGAGTTGGGGACACACAACTCCCTCTGCTTTGCTGAAGGGATGGACAGACACGTATAGAAGGAAGAACTGAGGAGTAAACAAGTGGAGACAAAAGATGAGGGTGTTTGTGGGAACCATTTAGAATCACATTGTTGCTAAAATAACCTTGCATTGTGAAAAAATTGGCTGCAACTAAGTTTGCAGCTACAAAGAACCACAAAACCTCAACATGATTTGAAGTGGTTTTGCTGAAGGAAGGAGCTGTAGCAGCTGGCTGGGATTATGAAATGTGCTTGGAGAAAAAAAAACAACCATCAAACCAAACCAAAAAAGCCCCGCATGTTCAAGACATACCTATCTGCAGACAACATCAAGAGAGCCTTAGAGAGGACAACAGGGCCTGGACCAGAACACACCTTTTCTCATGAAGGAGCGAGGAGAGGACTGGGAGCCTTACTCAAGTAACTCTCCTATTTTCTCTGTGCAGCCTCTACCAGCAAGGGACTCAGTTTTTGCTCTTCCCAAAGGCAGGCTGGGTTAGGAAGCTCTTAACGCCCCTCTTTCCACCAAGATATTAATCTCAACAGGTCCCAATGGGCCTGAATCCATCTGCAACAAACTTTCTGGGCACTTGTGACTTATGAAATGCAATGACTCAGCCAAGTTACATCAGAAAGTGAGCATCTTCTATTTGTTCACAGAAACTTAATAAGCCAAGGGAGGAGAAAAACAAAGTGTCAGAAAAGACACATGCCTACGTATCTTCATCTTACAAAGCTTAGCCCTTCTCTCTGACCTTAGACAGATGTTGCTACCTGGCTTTCTGTCTCCCCATACTCTTCTGAGTGTTCTGCCTCTCTCCCCAGACCCATAGCTCTGTGCTTCAGAGGCTCTTACCCATCTGTGTGCTGATGCAGTTGAATCAAAGGTATCAGTGTTTATTTACCACCAGCATTTCTCCACTTATGTTCCCATTGCCATGGTGAGCAGCAACAGAGTCTGAAAGACAAGGTCAAAATGTAGCCTAGATATCTCCCACAAGCCATCTGGAAGAATCATTTTCTGAGGAATTCTCTGGCATGGATTTACACTTGCTCTGTGACCAAAAGCCAACCTCAACTCAGCACTCTGGACTCCTAATTGAGCTCCTGGGACGTCTGGGAACAAGAATCATCCCTAAAAACCTTGAACCCAGATTCCTCTACAGTGCCTGGAGAGGAACTTCCCAGTTCCTTACAGGTTACCAGTGTTACCTCTTTGATCTGTGTCAGCTTCATTCTGTTTCCTTCCACAGTGTGGGATTCCAGGTCCCTGCCACATACCTGCAACTGCTTTGCCAAGCACCCCAATACCACTTCATAGGAATCAATTATTATTTTACATCTTTCAGAAACTTTCCAGACTATCCTTGCACAAATTGCAATGGTAATGTATGACAACATACGCTACATCTGAATATAATGTTTGTGAAGATGAAGCAGATCTCTTCCCTAGCTACTATACCACTGAAAATCAAATGTCAGTCTCCATGTCTTGGATTACTCATAGATAATGCAATCAGCATCACGGTACAGTTATGTAAACTGTTAATCAAACATCAAGACAGAGGAAAAAATAGATGTCAAATGAACCCTGGAAAGAGACACGAAGTACAGGCTGTCAAGCCTGCACACGCTGAAGTGCTGCAGGAAAGATGAAAATTATTGTGGTAAGTACATCATGATTTAGGCCAACATAAAAGGGAGGCTATCAACTTGGTGAAAACCTGGACCAACACACGTTCAGCATGAGAAATTGTGTCCTGGAGACAGTTACGAGGATACAAAGTAAGGAACACCAAACGGGCTGAAACAATACCAAGATACAACAACTGTCTGTCCTGTCTCAGCAGGAGTCAAATGTCAATGATTGGAACCTACCAGAAAATTGGATTTCAGTATAAATTGACATTTCTGAGCATTAAAGAGGACTATTCAAGAGATAAGAACACAAAGTGCAGTACTGACAATGGTGTTTACAGGAATAACCCCAGCATAAGAGAGTGTTTTTTCCAAGTTTTTATTTTTATGTTGAAACCATACTAAGTGTCCAGTTGCAACAAAGTCTCTATTAGGAGACTCACACAAGTACACTGCTGTAGATTTTATGGTTTGGGCATCTTCCACAGTCTGCCTCTGTAGCAGTTCATGTGCTCCAGGAGTTCACAGACCACAGGTTGAAAACCACCCCTCTAAATGAAGCCAAGCACAAGTTGAAACTGATAGTGAGAGAAGAAAGAGCCCTCTGTTTTCACACCTTTATATCCAGGGCAAAAATGAGGGACTTCAGGATATGCAGGCCTCCATGTATGTGGAAGCAGTCTTCATGCTCTTAGGCTAGGATAATAAATATTGCATAGTGCAAAAGGGAACATGATCTTTAACCACAATGCAATCTAAACCCTACTGCCATAGGCAGAACCTGAATCAGCTGAAAGAGACAACTTAGCAACTAGGACTTTAAGGAATCAAGTTTCTACTGAAAAGGTCAAAGGAAGAAGAAAGAGCAAAAGTGAAAATTCCAGTCCAAAACTACTCTAGCCTTGAGTGTCACTGCTAAAAAATGGAAGTTAACTTCAAGATTATTATATTATAGGGGAGTGAAACCAGAGGGTTGACAGTGGCTCAGTTTATCAGGAGCTCCCCAAAGATACTAACTCACTTTCTAGAATCTATCCACACAGCTGCAAAGCACCTTACAGGGGTAACAGAAACCGAGCTGGTAGAGTGGTATCTGTACCACCACCTGTACTACAGGTCTGTAAAGCGACATTTAAAAAGGGAGATAGATGAATGCAAAAGGTCCATTCATCTTATTTCACTAAACTCTAGCTCAGAGGTCCACAGATGACAACTTAGATAATCATATCAGCAACAACACCAAACCTGTTGGATGTTCTCAAAGGAAAAATACAAAACAGCAGAATGGGAGTGTGGGAAAGGAGTTTGGCTAAAAGAGAAGAAGCAACATAGTACTACACCAATTCTTGTCATTCTACACTGTATTTTTTTACATATTTACACTAAGATGATTATTAATTAGAGAGGCAAGTGAGCAATTAAAAGAAAATAAAATAAAAAGAATAACATACTGTCACTAACAGGAGCAGCAATTACAGGACCTGCCCACACTGGGGATCCTCTCGGACAAGAAATTATCAAACTTGTTCAAGATGCTTTTGCTCATCTGAACTGGCCAGAAGATTTCTCCGCTATAATGCCTTCTTTCTCATGTGTGTATTCATAGGCAGCTCCGAGTCAGCAAGAACACACACCTGCACCCATAAAGTTGCAACCCAGCTTGGCATCATAGACTTAGATGAATAAAGACAGGGTAAGACTGAAGGTTTTCACTTCTGTGTTACCTCCTGTATCACCTGAGCCACGTCTGGATTAGTTTTAGGACAGCTATTTTGGGACCTCTGCGCTACGTGAAAGCAAAAGCAGCTTCATGTCAGCTTTAGCTTGGGAGACTGGCTAAAATCCAATTCTAACTGCAGCCTATGTGAAATCGAATGCAGACTCAGGCCTTAATTTTGACTTAGGTATCTACCTGCTTTCTGATCTGAAAAACACGACCACAGTTTGGAAATTCTTCCCCTCTATCTTGAAACACACTCTTGAAGAGCCTAAGTGAAAGGTTCATTTTAATCTGGATCACCAGCAAGATACAATATTATCAAAAAACCAGATCAAAATTAAGAAAAAGACACAATGTCCTGAGGAAAACAATTACAGATTTAGACAGAAAACAGGCAAAACTCAAAGGAAACAGCCCCATGTAATAGAAAAAGTGTCACTAAAGAGTTGTGAAGAATTGTTGCCTGCTTTTCTCACTTCAGATCAAAACCACACTTCAATGTTTTGTTGCTTCAGTCCTAAGAGATCTGAAATGCTTGCCTTGAGCTACTACTGATCATACAAGTCAGTTCAATGAAAAAGACCAAAAGTTTAGTAGAAAGTACATACCATAAGCTTAGGAGCAATGACTCAAGAGTTGTGTCATTCAGCAGGCAAAGATTACACTACAGCCTCTCACACTGGGAAATAAGCCCTCTTTTGAAAAAAGCCCCATGTGAGTAAACACAAAAGGACATGGTAAGTGTTGTGGTTAACCCCAGCCGGCAGCAAGGACCATGCAGCCACTTGCTCACTCCCCCTGGTTGGGATGGAGGAGAGAATCGGAAAAGTGAGAGAACTAGTGGGTTGAGATAAAGACAGTTTAATAAGTAGAGCAAAAGGCATGCGTGCAAGCAAAGCAAAACAAGGAATTTGTTCACTGCTTTCCATTGGCAGGCAGGTGTTCAGCTATCTCCAGGAAAGCAGGGCTCCATCACGCTTAACAGCTACTTGGGAAGACAAACACCATAACTCCGAACATCCCCCCTTCCTTCTTCTTCCCCCAACTTTATGCGCTGAGCATGATGTTATATGGTATGGGATATCCCTTTGATCAGTTGGGGTCAGCCGTCCCAGCTGTGTCTCCTCCCAACTTTTTGTGCACTCCCAGCCTACCCACTGGCAGGGCGGTGTGAGGAGGAGAAAATGCCTTGGCTGCTATGCAACAACCAAAATGATCAGATCAGTGTTTTACCAACATTATTTTCATCTCAAATCCAAAACATAGCACTATACCAAGCTGCTAGTAAGAAAGTCAACTTTATCCTAGCTTAAACCACAACAGTAAGGAACAGCAAAAGCTATCACTGCGTTAAGGTGACTAGCGTGCAGCACATCGGAGCTTTTCCAAAACACTACTGTACTTTCTAGGTCACAATGTGCAGATTCCAACATCTTTGCCAGGGAAAAAGGGTCTGTGAACTGGTCTGGAAGACAGCTCTGATCAATTTGTAGATGACATAAACATCATTATGTTATAGGACTGAACACCAGCCTATGCAAGCAAAGTCTCCTTTATGGAGGCAATATGATACTATGCAAGTCATTTTCACTGTCTGCTTCCTGATCTTTCCACAAAGACAATAATGATGATGCACACTGTAATTATGCATTTAGATGAGATGGTGAAATAAATCAGAAGTGGATGTGTATTTCAGACAAAATCACTGTGGCTTCTTCTCTTCACTGACTGTCATGGAAACCCAGTCAAGGAACTTTATCTAGACACTGAACTTAAAGAAATCTGGCACTTGACAATCCAAATCCAACCCTAGCAGTGTAAGAGGTAGCATCATTATTAATATGCCAAATACTACTTCTTGAAAAAATCTCAATAAGAAATATTAGAATTCTCCAGAAGGTGGGGTTTTTCCCTTCCCTACGGGGTACACTAAAGAAATAGACTTAATACTCTATAAGTACCAGCACTTCTGTAAAACAAATGCTGCAGTGATTAAGGATATCGCAGGACCCAACAGCTTTGAAACTCAATCTCATACAATATGAACACAGTTCCATGACTCACCCATCCTCTTTTCTACACCTCCTTTAACTGAATACATTTGAATCATGCATATTAGAAAAAAACCATCGAGACAGTACCGTTAGCTGCACTACAAGTTGCAGAGGCAAAAAATGGCATGAAAATGTCTAAGCCTTTTTAATAATGATCCTCTTTTATGCTGCAGATCACCTGGCATGCACGGCTTGGCTCTCTGAAAAACTAACGCAGCCACTCCCTGATTAAATTACTCATGGAGTGGAAAAGACATTGAGCAGTCTGCCTGTTTCAATTGGCTGCGTAGTGACTGAGCTCAATGAATATGGAAATAACTGGAAATCCTAGACCAATACAGAGGAGGAATATGTGACCCACATAAAGGGCACACTGGAGTTGCCTGAAAGTAAAATCAGCGTTATATCAAACAAGTGAAAAATCCTTGGGATAGGGGTTAAAAAATAAATAAGGATGACTTCAGTATAATGACAGAGGGCTCCAAAAGAGATGCCAAGCCTTTTCAAATCTCTTTACAGGCTGTCATGCTAGGAAAGAGGTGAAACTGAGAACTTGTTAAATCCTAATTCCTAACTCTAATCTAGACCTTTGTGTCTCTTGTGCTGGTGAGTTTTACAAGATCACTAAGCAGTTGCCAGACAAGTTTCTTTGACTTGGACTCTGAAGCTATGACCTTTTCAGTAGTTCATAGCCAAAAAGATTCTAATTGGCATATAAGAAATGGACAATTACCTTAGAAAAAACAAAAAGCTTTAACACCAGATGAGCTCGTTTTCACCAACTCAAGCAGATGAACTGTTAAGGACGCAAGAAAATTACAGCCCTGCACTAACTGGAAAAAATCTGTAATATACCTTCCTGAAATCTCTAAAAAAAGCCTACATTTTCCTTGGACACGTCTCACTTTCCCACCTGTGCTAACCAAGAATAACTAGCACCCCAGTGTAAGAGGTGCTTCTGGTGAAACAGAAATGGTCTGCTTCACAAATAGTCCTTGCAGCTGGAGTACAAGGCACCTTCAGGCATCCCATATAGCTCTGGCACTCCTGGCACATATACCAGTCCCTGGAATTGCTGGCAAACAAGGGATGTTATGCCAACCTTCTTCAGCTTCTTCTACCTGGCTGTCATAAAAGGCAGATCCAGAATCAAGGGAGAAAAAGGAAGTTTAAGAGAAGTTTGGACAAATGCAACATACATGTATGTAGTTCTAAGCTCTCTTTGGCCATATCTAAAAATTAGGGCTACTGACTCATTACAATAGTTTTAAGAGGTTCTGAGATGCGCTCTCGAAACACACTTTTGCACGTACGTTACATTTGCAATGATCTAGTTTCTTAGTATAGTTAGTTCCTAAGGATTTTAGAGTGAAGCTTTATTTTTCCTTCTCTAATGCTAAGAAATTTTCCTTTCATTCCTTTAACATTACATAAGTGCTTTTCATTTCCTGAATAATTCTCAGAGAAAACTAGGATATTTGTGGAGTAGCTTATTAATTCATTCATAAATATATATAACTTGGCTCAATTAAGCATGAGAAAACTTCACCACTGACTTTTATCTCATAGGATCACCTTACACTATCCTGCAAATTGGAAGGTAAGTGACATGTTCTTTAGGCTGTTTCCTATCCCTGTGGGTCAAACAAATCTCTATATCAGTTTCTAAGCTACTAACCACCACTTTCATAAGTGCATCAATCTAAAATATTTCTGTTTCAATTTGCTAGGACTTGAATCAATATTCTGACGTGTTATATATTTCCTTCAGATAATTTTTTTACTTAATAGCAGTCTGATGAGAAAAAAAGTGCACATAACCTGATTCACAATACCCACTACTGTGTATTTTGCTAATAGATTTTTACAAACTTTCTGAAAGTTGACGTAAAATCTGTTCCCTGAAATCAAGAGGCTTCAACTTCTCACAAAAAAAATAATACAAAGTTTCCTGTAAAAAGCGTTTTCCAAAATTGTTATCTCTATTTTCAGACTATTCTAACTGAGGATGAACAGTTTTCTCTAAGTACTAGCCCCACATTAAAAGTGCATATAAGAAAGACTGTTTGACCTGCCAGAGTAAAACTCCTCCTTTCCAAATCAATACAAGTCTTAAAGTTTCCCACTGTGAAGGATGTCAGTACCTATACGATCATCCTAAACGTTAATGAAAACATCAGTTGTAGGATACATGAAGGCAAGGAATCCAAAGATGGACATACTCTGGACTGGATGAGTTGAAATCTAACAGCCCTATCAGGGGTTGGGTGACTGGTTACAAAAGGTAAAACATAAAAATGCAGACAATGCATCCTTCATAACTGGAGGCCCCTTTGTTCCAACACTGAGTGATTACCATTGATCCTTGGCACATGCAACTCTGCCTAATTCCATTCTGATCACGATGGCCAGCACTTTCACAGCATCTTCTCTGAAGTAAGTTCATAGGGAAAAATGCTGAAAAAAAAAAAACCTCTTAAATTATATAAGAACTAAAATCCTATTTTTGGGACTGAAATGTTCTGCTTCATGAGCCCTCTAGATATAGAGGTTGAAGTACCACCTTGGTAGCAAAAATGGTAGTACAGGTGACATAACGTCTTCTTACCTTTCACCATTCACAAAAGATGCGAGTGAAACACAAACCAGTGACCACCAATGATGGTCTGAGTAACATGTGAAAGCCACTGAAGCCATCTGATTTAGTGCACGTGCCTGGAAGCCCTTTGGATATTCAGTCACTCCTGTGGTTTGAATATTTTACCCTGTAGTTCTTTATCAACTCAGCTTTCAAAAGCAGCAATCACTTAGTAAACCATGCCCAAACCAGGTGAAGTTACAGATGGCTCAGCTGTTTTGATTAAGTGATTGACTGTTCATTGACTGTTAAGTGATTCTAATTATGGTTATATGATAGAATATAATCTGCTAGGCAGAGCTTTGAGCTGAAATGCAGGAGAGAAGTCCTGCTTCTGGTTCTGCCATTGCCCCGCTGGAAGGACCCTGGATGAGTCTTTTCACCATACACAAAACAGAAACTATAAGAGAATTCCCTCAAAAATCTGAGCAACATTACAAACAGATGATTAATAAGGATATCTGGCTGCAGGCTTATGGCTTTGAAAATCTTGATCCAGTTTCTCATCCTGGAGAGGAAGAGAGAATTATTCAATTTAAGAACTGTCAACTATTTATAGCATTAGCTGTTTTTGCAGAGACAGCAAGCCATAAACCTATTGCTGCCTCAACCCTCTCCAGTAGAAACAATTCCCAGGGGCATCCGCAGACTGTTCCAAGGTTGCTGGAGTGCATATTGTTCCGTGTCTTCTTGCCAGTAAATAGCAGGACCACTCTCAGTCTTACAATGGAAAGGAAAAAGGAAAAAATTATTTTTTTCCCCAGGATTTCATTTCAGTAGAGTTTCTATCACTGTCCTGTTATTCTTTTCTTTCTGAATAGAAGGATGAAGTCCACGTCCAAGTGACTGCTTTATGTTTCCCTGTTATCAAGGCAATGCAACATGAAGACAATGGCTATTCATGTAAACGGAGGGGTAGCTCACTTCATCAAAGGCACAGACTTGGAAATAAAAGCTATCACCTAAAAAAGCTATTGCTTTCAGTATAAGGAAAAGTACTAATTTTACAGAGCTGAATATTACATTTCTTCCACAGCTTCTAGTAAAGGCAAGAAGCAATGTGATAAGGGTTGCCTTCAACAGTCTACAGAGGAGATGTAAATAATCTGCAATACTCTCTGTCAGTCCATGTAGTTAAATGTAGTTAGAAGTGGTTGCACCGCTGACCCTTCAAAGCAAATTAGTACTCAAATTAGTACTCAAAATTAGTACTTCTGAGGAAAATGCAAAAGAAACCTGCAAAGTCTCTACAGCCTCAACATTGATTTCTCTGATGCCTTCCAGTCACTAGAAACTTAACAATAGGCATCGATACAAAGAACATCACAATCAAGAATTCCAAATGCAGTGCCTGGAAGACACTGCAAAGTCTGTGTTTCCTAATGAAGGTGTGAAACAAGAAGACAGGCTTTCTGTACCTCTGAGCAGTTACTACCTATAGCTATAGCCTAAATGAGTAGTTAATGAACCAAAACAAAGGGAAACCTGCTATTAAGGCCCTAACTTTTGATGTTTTGCTACAGCTGAGGTAGACCACAAGGAATAGAGCTCTCTCAGTTTGATCAACAGGCTCATGTCACTTCCTGAAGCAGATGCTGACAACTGCCATTGAGCTGGTCAAGCTCCCTAGAGGCTGTGGGAGACATTCAGTGTGTGGTATTTGTATCCAAGTCTTTATTCTTCAGCCTAAATGCAATCAAGTTGCAATGAGAGTCCCACTCAATTGCATGAATAAACAAAAACCACTGAGGTTCACTCAAGCCCTCCAGCAGCATGGCATTCTGCCAAAGGCCTCTCTTCAGACCAAGACATGACTTCAGACACGACTCCTTATTAGTAATATTATAACAGTGCTGAGAGGCCCTCACAGAGACTGCAGTCACACACTCATTCTAAAACGCACACATGACGAGATAATCTGGGTGAAATATTTGCACCCTGAAGAGTTAAAGAAAAGCAATTTGCCAAGTGCACTACAGATCCATTTCTCTCTAGCCCTTGGTCTTTAAACTCTTCAGTTTATGCTCCTCCAAGTCTTCTATCCTGTCACCTACTTCCGTGGGCCCATCCTTAAACAGTAACACACAGCTCTGTGCTATCTTCTGACAAACAACACTTCTCTGTGTCAGGAAAAAGCCAGTCAGAGCTCTGCACAACATTGAATACGTTAATATACTCATTGGTAAAGAACACAGCTTACCATGAAGACATTTTTTTTTTGAAAATTAAGTCCCAAAGGGAGGTGAGGAGATTTACTCCCTTTTTTACTAACCAGTCAAGTATAAGAAAGCAACACGTACACTAATAAAGGTATCTTTCAGTCTCTAATGATGAAATAATTAAGAACAATGATGACACCATGTCTAGATAGACACAAACAAAATGGTTTGGGGGATGAAAGACTAATATCTCACTCTCTAAAAAAATTTCTAGAAAAGACTGAATAAGAAATGAGAGGTTCCTCAAGAATCAGAAAATGGCCTGAGCTATGCTCCCAAAGACATGGTGTGATGGAGCTTTCTCTCATCAGAGGGGTAACTAACTGATGGAGGCTCATGAACAAGCTTTTTCCAGTAGATGTGACCTGAAAGGTAAGCTATGTGCAAACAAGAAAATCTTGTCAGAAAAGGATTAAGTCAGTAGGACAGTAAACACCTTTCTGATATCAGCTAAGTATAAATAGATTAAGCATTTTTGCCTTTTATTTTTTGTCTATACCTTGTGTGTTTCCAAGTGTGCTGCCTCTTTTAGCTGTTACACATAAAAGTTCTTACTGCATCTCCTCTTAACCTGGTTTGAGTTGTGCGTGATTTAGACTAACTAGACGACAGCTAGCCTTTCCTTATCAAGGGCGTGCCAATCCATAGATGAGATCGCTAGCGTAAAAAAACAAGCACCCAGTTAAGCTGATACTGTTCAGCACACGCGAGGAGAAATACAAGCCACAACTCTGCCACATTGGCTAGGTAGAAAGCTGGCACCACAAACATCAGAAGAAATACCTTCCAGTAACCGTTGGTAAGCAAGAAGGCTGGATGCTCCAACTCCAAAGATCCCAAAGAACACACCAAGGCACCCACATCATTTATCATCCTTTCCCATTCACGCTTTCTGGCAAAAGTGATGTCAGTATAAACGTCAACATATCATGGTGTGTTACTCCTGAGACATCCTTTGAGAAGCAGGACTGACTACCTCACAAACTAGAGATCAGAAGGGGAGGAATGCAGCCCAATACACCCTCTGCCAGTGATGGTGGATCAGAGACAGTATCTAATTTGTTGAGAAAATGGTTAAAAAAATGTGTTATGTAAAGACTCATTAGTTTATTATACTGCTTAATTATTATACTTAAAACTATAAGGTTTTTAAGGCACATTCAACTTGAGATAACTTCAACAGTAGAGAATAAGCTGCTTTTTTTTTTTTAACAGGAGAAAACAGGTTGAAGACATAAGTTGTGTATTTGCACTGTGACAGGATATGGATTTGTAACTCCCAAAAATAGATGACAGAAAATGCTAAGAAGATTTGGTGTGATGTTGATTAAAGAATGTTAAGTCTCAATGGATCTTAAAGCCACCTCTGAATGAATTATTCATTTGAGTATTATACATGCTTATAGTAGTAAATATTTTTGCTTTATAAGATTAAAAATAGTTCACTGTAGCTTTGTAACTCTACCTTGTATCATTCCCTACCCCATCCCAAGTAAAAAGCCTCTAGAGCCAACACCATTTGGAATTCAAACAACAGTTTTAGAGATGTGAGCAGCCAAACAAGATAGATTTAGAACATTTTTCTAAATTAAAAAAGTTTCTGGACCTGCAGCATAGCACATCTGCCTTAAAACATGCTTCCCCTTCTAAGAGAGGTCACAAAGATCCAGATCAATTGATTTAAATAACAATTATAGAAAGCACATATCAAAATCTTGATTTATAAAAACTGTAACCTTGCTACAGAAAAGGGTAAAAGAAAAATTAATCTCCCTTGAATGGCAAGTTTCTGAATTGCTTGAAAAGAAACATAAACAATAAGTACTATTTTCTAATTCCCCAGGCACTAATCATAACTCACCAACAGTGGTATTCCATACAAATTCCACTTTCGATGCAGTTGCATATGGCCAGTGTTGCAGTGACACCTTTCAGCTGTACTGATGTTCATAAATAATGATTCAACCTTTCAAAGCTATACGCTTCCCATAACAGGCAACATTAAGAGGAAAAGGAAATAAACAGTCTGATATGAATCATTATTTTTTTATTTTATTTTAGAGTGCTGTTAAAAAAAGAATACACCAAAAATGCACTGTATATGTTTGAAAACAATTCTACTCAAGTTAAACATTACCATAAAAGTCATCATCTTACAAGGAAAGTGATTCACAGTGGAAACAATCTGTAACTCAGTTTTACAAAGTTTGCATAAGAATTGCCTACCCAGGGCAAGAAATCCACTCTCTCGCACACTTAATGTGATAATAATAGAGAACAAAACCAAAGCAATTACAAAAATGATCTCTCATTCATCTAGGGTACACAAGCTAATAGAAACATGCAGATATGTAGTAGATATTGTTGAAATAAAAATACAAGATTTTAAGCATCACATAAGCAAGGAACAGCTTTGTGACAAATATATTCACATTTTATCAACAAGAAAAAAACAGATAGCAACAGGATAATCTTTGTAACTATAAACAAAAGAAATACTGCATCTACTTCATACTCTAATTTCATAGATAGGGAAATAAGATTGCCTTACCTCAAATACAGCTTGGAGAGACACATCAACAATATGTCAACATCCTTTCTTAGTTCCCTTGATAGCAATCTAAGAAGAAATACAAAATAGCAAACAACTATCTCCCCTGCAGACAGCACGTGCCCAGGAGTAACATGCTTCCCAGTAAAGTGTGCTGAAAATAAGTGAAAAAAAAATAATACTGTAACTCAAAAAGACAACCTTTGCAAAATAAAAAGGCAAAAACTTTATACTTGAAATTCACAGTAAGGTTTATTGCATTTTAAGGGAGTAGAGACATTCAGGAATTAACTAATATAGACATAACTGTGATGTCACATCAATTCTCAAAAAAATATTAATTCAGTACATTTGTCTACAAAAGAAATATGGTAAATTCATCTGCGCAGAACTCAGCCACCGAAGACCTGAAAAGGTTCCTATTCCAGTAGTAGGTACACATGGGCTTACATGATACAACCTCGTTAACTTGCTTTTTTCCTCCCAAACTACAGTGCTTACTAAAGCTATGCTCAAATGTTAAATGCTTTGGTCAAGAGTTCATCCACTGACCTGCAATGAAAGCCTTGTGTTCAGCTCCAACATTTTCTAACAGCAAACAAGGAAAAAAAATGGTTTCACGAAATGAACTGTTAAAAAAGAAAATCCTCACATAAGCTTTCCCCGAGGGGGAAGAAATATCCACAAGCTTTAAATTGGCCAGGCGGATTTAAGAGGAAGCAAAAAAAAAAAAAAAAAAAAGGCAGCTCTTTCTGTTGCGTCAAAGAGCCCACTGTGCAATAGGAACAGTGAACAGAGTTGTTAAACTGGCAAGCTTTTGCCGAAGACAGCTTTTCAATATGCTCTCAGCATCGTCTCCCAGGGCTGGCTGGAGACAGTCCCACTCCTCTTATATGAGCTATGCTCCTTCAAGAGGCAATCGCTCTTAAGGACAGTTCTATAAACATGCTGTTCAACTGGTTTTGCTGCACATGATGAGGGTAATTACGCACATATACATACCTGCATTCATGTATCAAAACTGCATGCTCTTGGGGAAAATGCACGCATATTCCAAATAGCGATCGTTACCTTGGCTTAAGAGCAGGATGTTATTGATGACTGATTGCCTGCTAAAACTCTGTTCTCTGCTTATACCATTCAGTATGCTGCTGGAAAGCACAGTACTTACAGAGGAAACCTCTAATGCAATTCCATCGGGACATTGTAGTACAAGCAGCACTCACTGATTAAAGGAAATCAGTAGTCGCATGCGCTGACTAGCTTTGTGTTTAGTGCAGAGAGCTTGGATAGCCACCAGAGACTGTAGCTATGAGGGATGAGCTAACGGTCCCTCCCGGGAATGACCACTACATGACTGAAGACATCTTCAGAGACTGAAGCAGTGTATTTACTGTGAATAGAGCAAGGAAACTGAACAACCTGGTTAAATGTAAATAAAGCCACATTCATCACTACATACAGGGAATTACTACACAGACCTCTGCATCTGAGGAGACCACCCTGCATCCCTTTTACAAGTCATGGAGACCTAAGCAAAGGCATTCAGAGCACAGTCCAACATACTCCAATCCATATCGCGTCAGCTGAACAGCCTTCTGGGCTTGTCGAGATGAGTGCCACTCCAAGTGACAAGGCAATGCACACCTTCGAGATGTGCACAGGCAGAATCTGCAAGGAAGAATGGGATTGGTAAGAGATAGGAATGAAAAAGGGGAAATACAAACTGTGGAACGCACTCTTTGACGTAACTGCAGGATTAAAAGCAGGGACAAACACATGCAGTTGGTTAATTTAAAATTTATTTTCTATTTCTACATCTTTCAGTGTTGCCACGGGGATATTATGAGCCTGACCATGTGGGAAGGCAGCAGGAGAAAGGAAGTATGTCCAGGAGATAAATTCTCCCTATCCATGTTCTTTCTCTACTTAGAAAACTTCTACAGGGAAAAATTATTTCTTTAACTACTTCTTTTCAAATCCTTCCAGGTGAAAATTAATTTCTCTCCTAAGAAGTGTTTTCATAAATGGCACAATAAGTTTCTGGATAAAGGATACCCAATTTACAAGTCAAATATGGCATTTTCCAAGCTTTGAGCTCTGTAAACTGAATCCAAGGTCCTATTTGTTCACGAGGCAGTGTGCTGCTTTATTATGCTCTCACACACCAGTCAACTCACTGTGTTCAGAGCCCCAGCTGTAGTGTCCCTGGCATCATATGAGCATAGCTTCGGCCATATAACAGTACACTGATTAATAATTCTGCCCCTGCTCTGTGGAAGATAATTACAATCTGGTTCAGACCTAAAAGCTAGGCAAGTATTTTAACACATTTCGTAATAATACGTCCTTATAAGGCTACCTAAATGTTTCCCTCTATAAACGCTGACTCCCCATGGCTCCTCCCTGTCAAATTGGAGGCTGAAGGAAACTGATCATGTTTTCTCTTTGCTTGAAATGGATTTTTGGTTTATCTTAGGACCATAAAAGAAAGTTATTTGCACTTTGAGCAGGTGGCTGGACCAGATGATCTCCTGAGGTCCCTTTTAACCTAAATTATTTTATGATTCTGTGAAAATGAGGCCAATTATTAAAAGCTGACTTAGGCTATTACAGAAATGAAGTGGATTGTGGCCAACTCTAGTGTTTTGAAGCCAGAATTTGGATTCAACTGTGAAGACTATAGACAACTCCAGAGTGAAAGATCTCCATTCTGTCATTTCATGAGAAGCTACCAGATCTGCTGAAACATGTGCATATGTACTGGCATTGCCACCTACGAGGTCATTAACAGGTACCACTCTGTGGAAAGGGCTGTGTTGGATCCCACACATCCCATGCTGTTCCACTCTTGGATTCCCAGTCTCCTTTTGGTTTTCCTTCTGGTCAGTCACCCAGACATCCAATCTACTGTCCCTCAACTCCAAGGGACAAAGAAGACACTTGGTCTCAGCCTCAAATTCTTAGTGACTGGCAGCCTAGACAGCTCAGCTCAGCTGTAGAAATAGCTCTGCACAAAGCCCAAGGACACAGAATTGGTAAAAAAAAATCCACAAAACAATAAGCCCTTCCACAGGATCACTAGTTTTTGTGTAGACCGTACTGCACTGCTAGCTCATTATAGACTCTCTTCTCCAAGGCCTCACTCATAAGATACTAAGGAGATTGACTCTTTTCAGATCTTTTCAGTATCTGTGTAAAGCTTTAGAAAACCTAGTAGCTTCCTTGTTACCCATGCCAGACAGCAAGTCTTGGTCCGCGAGGCTAAGGAACAGCTAGCAAGTCAGGCTCACATCATGCAGCACAGCAGTTACCCTAGCCTTTGCACCTCCACATCATGGATCGCTTTATCTCATACCACAAACCCGACTCACCTGCCCCTAGCACTAGTCCTGCATAAGTGATAGCAGCCTATGGGACCAAGTCAGGAAAGCCAACACTGAACGGATGCTACCTGCTAGGATTATACCGTTCCAGAAACTTAGAAGGTGAAGAATGACACTCAAAGCCCTCTGCCACTGTTGACTGCCAACCTAACACCTTCTGAACACTCTCTGTATTAGCTACAATCACAGCTGCCCTAATGGAGCCCCTCAGTTGTGGCACAGAAACAATTTGGTGCCCTACAATACCATGTTTGCACGCACCACGTATCTCTGTCCCTGTGCTGCGTCAGCTATACTGCCTGAATCCACCACGTATGTTATCTCTGTTACTCAGAGGCCTTCCTCAAGAAATGGGACAATCTTCCTAGGGAAAAATCAACCTTCATAGCATCAGATGACTAAACTGCCTTGAGGTCAATGCTGCCAATTTCCTGCTACACAAGGTTTCAAAGCCTCTTCCTGATAAACAAGGCTCATTTAGGCATTTCAGCTGGGTCCTGAATTCCTGCAGGAAGGAGGCTGTGTGCACTTCTAGTTAGCTGGCTTAAGACGTTGAGACCTTCAGCACGCCCTGCACAGTGGAAATCAAAACAGCACAATTTGTGCAAGAACTCAGGAAAGCCACTTTAGGTGGAGAGGAAGCTTCAGAGCCCAATGTCAACCAGCCCAACCCCACCACCACTTACAGGCTTGGCTCCTGGGATGGGAGATGAGTATGCTGTGTCACTGGCACATCAGTGGTTCAGGTTTAGTACAGTAACAGCTCTAAACAGAGCACATTGACCTGCTTGGCTAAAACCTATAGTTTATGTTCCCAGCACTTTCAAATACTACTCCTGTCTCACCTCATAGAGACTCAGTACCCATATTCTCAAAGACCACAGTGCTCCCCTTCCTCTCATCCACAAATGAAACATAAGCGGTCTTTCCTGCTCTCTCACTGACATCGCTTGCCCTAATCCCCTGCAATTCTTCTGATACAGCTACCCATCCTGCATCTATGAGATTATTACAGAGAAAAGTTTTACTTCTCAAGTCCACGGGTCAGGCATCCTTAATGCAAGTCCTCTGTTAGGTCTATCAGCAAACTTTTCCAAGCCTGAACACTCCCAGGTGGCTCCTGCCCTCATTTATGTCCCCTTCAGACTTTGTCCCTATTGTTAAGTTATACTGTTTGTATGATGAAAAACTTGGACTCCCATCTCTCCCTTGCCTGGAGGTTAAGAGTCTGTTAAAACTATTTGATAATCAGGTTATTACACTAACTCCTAGATATCAAGATTTACAGATTTGATCAGTAGAAGTTCCCAAGTACAGAGTCTGCAAGGTCCGTTGCTACGTCAGAAAACGAACAGCCTACTTGAAAGGCACATACAAAGAAAGTGACATGGAAAAAATTGAGAAATTTACATTTTAGGTAAGCAACAGAAAGGAGAGACATCTTAACACTAAAAACTAATCGTAACAACCAAATCTCAGTTCCAAGTTGTTGAAGGCTAGGTGCATTTCTGGGGTGAAAGGTCCTCTTTTTCCTTGTTATCTGCTGCTGGTGTCCTTGGTACTGGGCTATAAGAACCTTTGAGAAGCACAAGCAGGCTTTGATTTGCAGCAACACCAACTTTAAGAGGCAGTGCTCCACTGCAGCCAACGTCAGCAATTTCAACTCAGTTGCTTCTAAGTGCTATTACACCCATGACACTGCCCACAGAGCCAAAAGTCAGGTTTCCTGAGGGAAGCTTGGCACGTCTCCTACCAGTTATCACACTAACTGCCAAAGGTGGAAGAGCAGGCCTCTTTTACCTTTGCGCCCAAAATTCCCCATGGTCAGTCACAGGGTTCTGGAGCCCTAACTGCTGCCTTGGGCTACATAACATCGCTGTAATCCTCCCTGCCCATACAAGCCTTCCTAACTCTCGAACTTCCTGCTCCACAAGCCCTCCTCAGCCTATCCCCTCTCAAAGTCCTTGCACCCCCCTGCCACTTCGGGCTCTTCGCCCCTCGCTGTCTCCAGCCCAGCGGCCACCAGCAGAAAAGACACAGCCCGCGACCGAGAGAGCAGCAGAAGGGAGAGAGACGACAGCCCGGCAGAGCCACCGCCACGCACCGAAACCTCTCCCCGCCGCTTCCAAAATGGCGGCAGGCGCGCGCCCCCTCAGCCGCGCGCCGCCGGGGCGGGGCGGAGGAGCGGGAGGGGCCGCCCCAGGGCAGCGAGGCGCATGCGCGCCGCCCAGCGGCAGGGCCGGGCCAGGAGCAAGATGTCGGCGCAGGGGGATTGCGAGTTCCTGGTGAAGCGGGCCCGCGAGCTGGTGCCGGGCGACCTGTGGGCGGCCAAGGCCTGGCTCATCACGGCGCGGAGCCTCTACCCCGCCGACTTCAACATACAGGTGAGCGCCGCCACCCCACCGGCGCAATAGAGAGGCGCGGCGCGCCGGTAACCCCACAGGGCCTTGCGGCGGGTGCTGCCTGACTGACTGGCGCGTCGGCTACTGGGGGAGGAGAGGCGGGGCGAACGGTTGCCGTGGTGACGGGGACCCGGCAGCGACGCCGTTAACGTCCGTTACTCGGGGCGGCGGCTGTGGCAGCGCCCTGCCGGGGGGCGCGAAGAAGGGCGGCCGGGCCCGGCTCCCCTGGCAGGCATCCGGGCCTAGCACCTAGCTAGAGGCCGGGCCCAGCATCCCCAGAGGTGTCCGCCCCGGCACCCATGGCAGGGGCCGGGCTCAGCACCCGGATTTTGCAGCCGAACGGTCTTTCGCAGACTTTCTTTGTCGTGTTTCACTCCCCTCTGAACGCACAGGATGGCTGTTGGGAAGCACAAGAGGCGTGTGGCGGCAGTGCCCAGCCTCTCACTGTGGTGTCCAGTGGTTAAAAAGTAAAGTGGCGAGCTTGTAACTGCTTGTTGTGTTTCACTGTAATAAAACCCACTCCTATGAATGCTTTGTGAAAGAGGTGAAAATGTTGTTTTTTTAATAACTGAGGGGAAGGTCCCTTTCTGCTTCTTGCGTTTGCACACGATGAAACATTTAGGGTTGCAAAAAAATAGCCATTTCTAGTAGAGATTTAAAGTACCTCTCTTGCCTATGGCTTTCATAATAGCTTGGATTTTTGCATTGCATTTCACTGGCAACAAACCCCAGTCAAAGAACTATTTGAATTCTCGCTAAGCTGAGTTTTGTGTGTGTAAGAATAAAGCCAGCATGTTAACATTACTTATATTATCATACAGGATTTTATTCCTAATTTAACATGTAAATGCATAGTGTAAACTCAGCTCCTAATTTCTACAGCAAACGTTGCAATCCTTTCATTTTCTGTTATTCAGACTGCTGTGGCAAACTTGGGCCGGTTTTTTAGAGTGAAAGGACTGATCTGGTTCATAAGTGTATTCAAGAGAGCTAATGTTCTGTTCTTCCATCTTGCAGTATGAGATGTACACTATTGAGAGGAATGCTGAAAGGACAGCGTCTGCGGGCAGGCTACTCTACGACATGTAAGTAATCAGAGCTGGAACTCTGCAATTATGCCAGGTGCTTGCTTCCATAAATGTCAGAGTTTCCAGAAATATCATGTGAGCGTTCTTGGAAATCTGCGTGGATGAATTAAGCAGAAAAAGTCTTATTAATTAAAAATAAACAGTAAAAAGGAAGGGTTTATTTTCCATTTGCCCCTGCACATTATTTCATAGGAAGGTTTTGTCCTGGAAACAGCTTATGAGATCACTGTGCATTCCTTGCCTCAAACTTCATTACAGGTTTGTGAATTTTCCAGACCAGCCTGCTGTATGGAGGGAGATTAGCGTTATTACATCAGCATTAAGGAATGACTCTCAGGACAAGCAGACACAATTTTTAAGAGGTAAGGATTCTACTCATTGAGTAGGGAGAGTCCTGAAGGAATCTAAAGAAAAGCCCTCTGGCTACGTATCTGGTGTGGCAAGTAAGTGTCAGTCTTTTTAAATTTGCTTGTGGGCACCAGATTGTTTTGCTCAGTTCAGCCTTAAAGACTTCATTCAATGTGTTAGGCTTAGGAAACACAAAGGGCCAGGAGAAGCTGATTCCCATTGCTTTGTCTCTTAGATGGGTAGACTACCTCTGCCAGAACAACAAGCACGTAAAAAAGAGATTGCATAGGGAATAAGTGGAATGGGACTTATGAATCATCGTCCCAGTGATTGCAGAGAACAATGAATGATCATAAAAATGGAGTGAATTCATACGTATGCAGTGAGGGTTATGAAAACGAACAGTGACCAGAAGGGCTTTGCATTCACTGCCGGCAACCACAGGCAGTTTTGAAAGCAGGATTTACACCTGACAAATTATAATCTGCTGTTCAAATATGTGCTTCAGAAACTCTAAGGAAACACACTAAGAAACTGTGTGTAACTGCATACAGGCTATTCCGGTTTAGGGAACATGTGGTTTTTCATGGGGTATGTTTACTTTTCAGAGAGAATACATAAAAATTACAGGGAGAATACGTTGGTTTCTTTTTAGTGTCTCATTGGAAGTTAAAATTGAAAAAAACCTACCTCTTAATAATGAAAGTATTTATTAGTTGTAGAAGTGGATTGTAAGTAAAATAAATGAACATTCTTGAAAAAGCATCTTAAAATGTCAAATATTTTAGTATTAGAATTTTCAGTATTCCACTCCTTAGCAATCTTATTTGTTAGTTCAAGTTCTGTGCACCAAATAAACACAGGTAAATATTCATATGGTCTTCTGTGAAAGAAACAGCCATTTTTTTCCAAGCATAGATATTAAAAGCAGAAGAAAGTATAAGGAAATCTCTTTCACCCTGCATGGCAATATGATGATGACCAGTCTTTTACCCTTTGTCAGTCACGTTTACAATTCAGACATAGCCAGTTAAACATTTTAATTTTTTTTTTAAGGATTGTTTGAAACCCTTCCTGGTCGGATCCAGTGTGAGATGTTATTGAAGGCCACAGAGCAGTGTTTTAACACATTAGAAAGGGCAGAAATGCTACTACTGCTTCTGCGACGTTTCCCAGAGACTGTGGTGCAACATGGGGTAAGAGAAGCTCATAGCAACTATTCAGGATATTGGCATTCTGTTCTTTGAGATTTTGCTGAAATGTATTTTCCTTTGCCTAGTGAGAGGGTGAGTCTTTTTATTCATGTTTAATTGTGGCTAATAGTTCAGATAGCTGTATCTTGAGGTTACCACCAGGAAAGAATTGGGCAGAAAACAAGTGGAAGCAAATGAAGCGATTTTTTGTTTTGCAAATACAAAGAATATTCCATGCTTTTTGAAAAAGCAGAATAGCACAAAAAAATGTAGAGGAGTATTATAGTCTAAGAAAGAATATTACTTCAGCTTTTTGTCAGCAAACTCTCACTGAGGGCAGAGTGCATTGAGGTTATGACTAGACTGTAACAAGCAGCATGTTTGCGTTGACTTAGTAAACTTCAGCTGGAGCTCTTTAAATGATGATCTACTTTATTTAAGGACAGTTTAAGGATAGTTTCAAAATAGTCTAAAGACTATAAAACCTGTTGGTTCTGAGACTGACTTACACTAAGATGTTCTAGCTCGTACTAGCATCAGGCAGAGTGCACAGTCAGTTACTACAGCTCAGGTGACAAGTTGCAACTTTAAGGCCTGGCACCTTCATCGCTTTCGCCTGTCTATGCATGTCTTTACTGATACAGACAAATGCACGGTTTTTCTTGTGGTCTTGTTTTGCTGTCTTCTGGTGTTGCTTTTCACCTGTTATTAAGTAGGGATAGTATACTATAGAGATTAGCGCATGCAGTTGTCATATAGTGAATTGCTACTCATGCATCCACTGAATTATTGTTCAACTCCATTGAACAGCACTTCAAAAAGTTTCTAAAACCACCGCTCCAGTGCTTGATTTTCACCTCTGCTTACACAGGTAGGCCTTGGAGAAACATTATTAGATGCTGAAAGTATTGAAGACCAAGAATCCCCAGTGAATTGTTTTAGAAAATTGTTTGGTAAGAAACTATTAATGTTCTTGTGTTACTGTACAGCTTTTTAGGATGGCAAGATTCTGAGTTCAGTGAACTACTTTCAAGACATAGAAAGATAAGCGGATAGATAACTGGTTGAAAGATAGAGCTCAGAGGGTCGTGATTAGGGGCACAGAGTCTAGCTGGAGGTCAGTGACAAGTGGTGTTCCCCAGGGGTCAGTACTGGGTCCAATTCTCCTCAATATATTCATCAATGACCTGGATGAGGGGACAGAGTGCACCCTCAGCAAGTTTGCTGATGACACAAAGCTGGGGGGAGTGGCTGACACACCGGAAGGCTGTGCCGCCATACAGAGAGACCTGGACAGGCTGGAGATTTGGGCAGAGAGGAACCTTATGAAATTCATCAAGGGCAAGTGTAGGGTGCTGCCCCTGGGGAGGAATAACCCCATGCACCAGTACAGGTTGGGGGCTGACCTGCTGGAGAGCAGCTCTGTGGAAAGAGACCAGGGAGTCCTGGTGGACAATGGGATGACCATGAGCCAGCAATGTGCCCTTGTGGCCAAGAAGGCCAATGGCATCCTGGGGTGCATCAAGAAGAGTGTGGCCAGCAGGTCGAGGGAGGTCATCCTCCCCCTCTACTCTGTCTTGGTGAGGCTGCACCTGGAGTCCTGTGTCCAGTTCTGGGCTCCCTGGTTCAAGAAGGACAGGGAACTGCTGGAGAGGGTGCAGCAAAGGGCTGCGAAGACGATTAGGGGACTGGAACACATCTCTTATGAAGAAAGGCTGGGGGATTTGGGTCTCTTCAGTCTGGAAGAAAGACAGCTGATCGGGGACCTTATCAACACTTACAAATCCTTAAAGGGTGGGTGTCGGGAGGATGGGGCCAAGCTCTTTTCAGTGGTGCCCAGCAACAGGACAAGAGGTAATGGGCACAAACTTTAGCATAGGAAGCTCCACCTAAACATGAGGAGGAACTTCTTTACTTTGAGGGAGGCAGAGCACTGGAACAGGCTGCCCAGAGAGGTGGTGGAGTCTCCGTCTCTGGAGACATTCAAAACCCGCCTGGACGCATTCCTGTGCAGCCTGCTCTGGGTGACCCTGCTCTGGCAGGGGGGTTGGACTAGATGATCTCCAGAGGTCCCTTCCAACCCTATGGTTGTATGATTCTATGATTCTAAGACATCAAGATTAGAAAACCGCTTTAGTCAGAAGACTAGCCTTTAGTCAGGTCACATTAGGCCAGGTTGACCATATGGTACAAATTGATATTGCAGTCATTCATGTGAGGTTCTTTGTGATCCTTTGTGGTGTATGGTCAGCCAGAGATGGAGGCTTACATTGCTGATTGAGAAACCTTACTTAGAACAAGCAGAACAAAAAAAAAAACCCAAGCCTAAAGGATTTTTTTGGTTTGTTTTCTATTTTAGTTTGTGATGTTCTTCCTCTAATAATTAACAACCCTGATGTTCGACTTCCTGCCAGCTTGTTATATAAATATCTGAATAAAGCAGCAGAATTTTATATTAACTATGTAACTAGATCCACACAGATGGAAAGCCAATATCAAGGTAAGAATATTTTTACAAAATTAACCTTTCTTAGAAGGTATTTTAGTATTACTGAACTGACGTTGATAAATGAAGAATGCATGACCTTTATGTAATGTATCCCATAGAGGAGGATTAATAGTAGTACTTGATGTTTCTTAGTTCTTTGATACCAAAATACCTCATGATGCTTCAACTACTTAGGCGTGATGCTCATGAGGCTTCAACATGTGTACTGGGAGGTAGGACAGAATGTCCAAGATCTCCTTATCCAGCCCATCAGCTCTTTTGTACAAGGAGGCAGAAACACCTACTGCTCCCTTTCAGCCTTCTCAGTAAAGAATGGTTACCCTGAAAGCTCCAGTGTACATTTTTACATATCTCCTTCTTGAAAATAAATCAGTTGGTTTGATTTCTTTATGCAGAGAAAAATGTGCTGATTTTCCTAGGTTCACAAGATTCTTCTGATATTATGTCTCCAAGCAAGCGTAGCTCTCAAAAATATGTAATAGATGGTCTTACAGAGAAATCATCGCAGATTACAGATCCTTGGGAGAGGCTATTTAAAATACTGTCTGTGGTAGGAATGAGGTGTGAATGGCAAATGGATAAGGGAAGAAGGTGAGAAATGTGTACTTTTCCGGGTATTTCTTTTCAAGGCAATTTGGCTTTTTAATTCTTAAGGACATGGGTTGGAGAAGGATTTTAACATGAGGACATTTTGTGTAAATTCAGTGCAGCTTTTCTTTCAAGACTGTACAATGTAAAGGAAAAACGTGGATCCAGGGAGCCCTTTCAAATTGGTCTCTAAATTAAATATTTGTTAATGAAAGTCAGACATAAGAACTGTAGTACTCTGGGGTATCCTTCCCTAGGTGCCTCAGCAAAGAGGAACATGGTAAATATTTAGTGAAGTTTTACTGGTGTGTATTTCCAGCCTCCACTGACTTGCAGCTGGGGGATTTCCTCAGCCAAAATATTAAGTTTTTCATATTCGTTAGGCATTCTTTCCTTTAGTTTTGGAATTTGTGTAACATCCTGAATTCTTTTTGTCTCTCTTCCTCAGAAGTTTTGGTGACATTTTGCATCGAATGAAAGACCTCTGCAGATACATCAGTAACTTTGATAGTGATGCACACGCTAAATATAAGAATCAAGTAGTGTATTCCACGATGTTGGTCTTCTTTAAAAATGCATTCCAGTATGTCAGCAACATCCAGCCATCACTCTTTCAAGGTTAGTTTCTAACGTTTCAACTTTTGTAAAGAGTTCTTTGTGATTTCATTGCTAATGTCTGAAAGATCTTTTCTCATTAATCTTCTGAAACTATCATCTTACAAAGTGACATGGGTCTTTTTAAAAATTCTCCCAAGCTATTAGTCTTACCAGCAGAAATAGTTCATGACAAGTGCTGGTGTGGATGAGACCAAAGATCAGTCTAACTTAGCATCGTGGTTTCAACCTTGGCCAGCAGCAGGCAGTTGTCTAGCAACGTAGCAGACTAGATGTTATGAGAAGCATCTCTAGGGTTGATTCCTACTCTTCCATCAGCATCATGTTTGTTTCATTTTCTCCTCTGATTCTGTTTCTTTGAAGCTTGACATTTTCCTGGTTTTCTTCAGTGAAAAGATTGTACAAAAAGCTTCCACAAAATAAGTGCAGATATTTTTGCATTAGGAACACACAACAAACTTATAATTAATCAAATAAAAACTGAATAGGAAAAGATTTCCTGAAATTCACAAGCTTCCAACTTGGCTTTCTCTGTATAGTTTAAGCATGACCTTTAAAATGTGCTTTGCACATTAATCCTAATTTGTAATTAATTTGTAAATTGAACATTTAAAGTATGAATGTTACCTGTGCTTTTTCCTCCCCACTCAAATCTGCATTTGGGGCATATCAGTTTGCTTGGAACACCTTGGATTGCTTCTTCAGGCATAGACTGGACTTTTCAGGGATGGCCCAGAAGCTGAGGGAAATTCTTTAACCTCCAGTTTGTTCAGAACTTATTGAAATAAACAGCATCGTAAACAGGAATTTTCAACTCTTTAATAGTGTGCATTTCCTGCTTTTTCACTCACTGCTAGGGAATTCCTTGCAACAATAACAATTGTCACCATAGGTGATTAGTACTTATTAGCACTACAGTTATTGATTCATGATAAAATTACAATTTTAATTCTGTGTGTTGTGTTCATAAGTTTCATCCCAATTTCCTGCATGGACCAAATGACCATTTGAGTAATTAAACACTCAATACAAATGATGGGTTTTAAAGTTGTGTATTGAGTTGAACAACGTCAGTAGATAGCTAAGCTCAGAAGACAAATGACCTGGCAACTTGTATGCAAAGAACACATAGTCACTTTAACAGATACAGGAACTAATTGAGTTGAGTGTTTTGTTCTGTCAAGAGGAAAGAGACGTTATTGTGGGGCAGTGAGGTATGTTAGCTGTGCATATAGTTTTAGCTGCTTGATTCTGAGTTGAGGAAGAAAGGAAGTAAAGCACTGGTGAAAATGTTCCTTTCTAAGTTGAACAGTTGAGTATGTTAAAGCTCATGGTTTTCAGACTGATCCACCAAAAAAAGAACGTATACTGAGATAGCAGAGTGCGTCCCTTTAGTGCAGCATTTCTGGTACCTTCTGTCACTTCCTGACATCAGGAAAACATTTCCAAGACATCTTTTACTCATGATTTCTGCTTTAGCATTAAAGTCCAGTGGTATTCAGTGCCTTTCATATCATTTCTGGCCTTAGGGTTTTTCCTCCTCTTTGGAGGGCTCACTGTAGAATTCTATGTATTTTGGAAGCACAGCAGTGGGGAAAAAAGCTGTGTTCTCCTTAGTCCAGTAGCTCTGAGTTTTGATCTGTAACTTTCTTCTCATGTGCATGGACTTGCAAGAAACCTCTTGAGAGAAAACTTTTCAATTCATTTCTCTGACATAATTTATATCTGCCTTGCTGGAGACTTGAAAAATGAATGAGGCAATTCACACCTCTCATGATTTTCAGGCTGCCTGCAGGCTTGGCAGGAGTTGCTATTTGGGCTGATGCTTTTAGGGGTTTATTTATAACACTGTGTTAGAAATCAGTTAAAAATTCTTACGCTTAGATTCTAGAGCTCAGTTAGACAGAAAAACACAACATTGCTCTTTGTATGACTGTGTAACTTTCAGCCATGTAAGAGAAGGTTTGCAGCCCAAGACAAGGGTGAGGTTAGGTTTTGTTTTGCTTCAGGACTGGAGGTTTTGGAATAAAGGTTATGGTGCACTTGCCTGCCACTGAGACGAGAACGTTTATTTGGAAAGCAAAGCACTTAACTGGTATTCATTCAAATCGGTATGAGTAAAAGAAAAACCCACTCCTTTCTTCTTAGGTGTTAGAAGTAGGCAGCTCTTGATATTCCAGTGATAAAACTCTCCAGCATCCCAGCTGTGGTACTTTTATACCTGTTTCTCATGGATGCTATTTTCTATGTTATGACTTGGCTCTATTTTCAGGTCACACAGATTAGATTCCAACACAGTGGAATACAGGTACGGGAGAGTACCTGTATACAGGAGAGGTGATTTCAATGTGTTGCAGCCTTTGTGTAGAGGACGTTTCAATGGTGGTATTTAGTTTGAACCTAGGCGAAGGAGATAACCAACCTGGCGTGCTTAAAAAATAATGTTATTTCTTTTAACATTAACTTCTGTTGTAGTGGACTCCTTACGCATCACTTCTGAGTAGATGGGAAAAGCTTAATATGGGTTCTTCTATGTCAAGAGATGAAATGGATTGTCTTTATACCAAGCTCTCAAATTAGTTCCGTGCAATTACAAATGAGGCCTTATCCTCATTTCTTTCTGCAAATACAAACAGAAGAAATGCACATACTGAAAATACTTGTCTGCACTACTGTCTTGTCTGGTGGAGATTTCAAAAAGGGAAAACAGATTAATGGATTTCCCCTTTCCTTTATATTTCTCTTTGTCTGAGCTTTGCGCATCTATATACAACTTGATTGTGCAAACAGAGAAAATATTTTTGGAAGTAAAGTTTTCTCAGTAGTGACCATGCACCAATGTTGTTTGAGATTAAGAAGTGTTGTTCCTGTTTTATATCTAATGAAACTTAAGCACTGAGGTCTGAAAAAACGAGTACCGGATTCCACCGGATGTTCTGTGGCACCAGTGGAAGTAGAAATTATGTCTTCTGTGCTTCAAAATAAGGCTTCTCTAGAGGCTTTGGCGAGTGATGATGGGCTCTAGCAGTCTAAGGTTTAATTCTGCACACCAAGATCAGTGGGGGCAAAGCTCACACTGAGTAATCCTACTAGGGAAATCTTGTGATAAAATACACTCACTTCTTTGAGGCATCAGTGCCTGTCAGCATATTGCTTTGGTTTCTCATGAGAATGTTTTGAGAATATTGCTTTGTGATGTTTGTGGCTGTTAACTTCAGAGCCATTTGTTCTGTTCACCTGCTGAATAGTTGTACTTATATAAAAGCAAATAATGTTTGATGAGAGAACACCTGCCGCCTGAGTATATCTTGTGACTGCTCTGTAAGAAAAGGATTCAAAGATATTCTGAAGCTCTCAAGCAAACTCTTGTGGTGTCTGGTAAATGCATTCTGACCTTTACTGTAAGACTGCTTTGAGAAAAACATAGCTTAGTTTAAGCTTATGCAACACAAGTGAATTAATTTTAGATTGTTTTCTCTAGCATTATAATCATTACTTGTGAAGGCAACAAAGCCAGCTTGATGTGGGCATGAGACCTTTTGGATCAGTTTAGAGCAATCTTGAATTAATTTATCTTTAAATCCAGGGCCAAATGCTCCAAACCAAACACCACTGGTTCTTCTTGAGGATGTGACCAACATCTATGGTGATACAGATATTGATCGTAACAAACACATACACAAAAAGAGGAAACTTGCTGAAGGAAGAGAAAAAACAATGGTAATTTTTCTAGACTTTTTAATTTGTAACAGGAATGTCATTGGTACTGGAATTTGAACAGTAGTGGTTTTGACACAAATGTAATGGATGTATTTTTAGAGCTACCCTGGAATAGCTGTTTATGACCACAATTTGCAAACAGATTTTTTTTGGCTAACGCCAGCAAGAATAAAACAATTTTTGTAGCAATTGCTGTAGACACATGTGCTCATGTGAAGTCTTTAACTTGAAGGCGTTCAGCAGAGACTGCAGAAGATGTTAAAAATGGTAGCTATAGCAGTCAGATGTCCAAATTAATTGGCTTTTTATGACTGGAGCTGTGAATACATCTATTTCTTTAATAGTAGAAACCCACCAATTTATTGAGTTTGTCTGCTGGTAGAAGTACCCACTTATACAAGAATTACATTTGCTTTACATTATGCCACTGTAGGCTTAAAATGAGTGATAAATTATAAAGGATGTGTGTACTTTAACAGATAATCTGGATGAAGCTCATTGGTGGTGTGCCACGTTTAACAGAATTAATTCTTTTGGGATACTGTTTATCACGCTATACCACTGAGTTTCTTGGTAGCAAAAGAGATTGTTCTTAATATGAAAACAAGCTAAGCAAAAAGTCACTTAAAGGCACTTAAACTAGGACCTTGGCATCTCTAGTACAGAATTGTTTTCTTGTGTTCAGTGCAACTTCTGTGACTTTGTAGTCCTTTGAAATAAGTATAAATTGAGAATAGAACCTTTTATGTTTTATACTGACCCTTAAGCAGAGCTCTGATGATGAGGATCCTTCTGGGAAGGCACGAAGTCGCCATATTACAGTAAACAAGGCAGATCTTGCAAACTCTATTGAAGTATTAGAGAGTTTTAAACTGGCAAGAGAGAGTTGGGAGCTGCTTTATTCTCTGGAATCACTCGACAAAGGTAAGACTAACTGCAGGCACAGTTGCATTTAGGCTTCATTGCTGTTCATAGAAGTCATTGTGAATCCTTAAAATTGAATTTACTTTGGGTCCTGAGTATTTTTGATCTAAGTTCCAATAAGAAGCTTTATCAGTTGTTGCATTTCTAAATATTTTGATCCTGGATTTCATTTCATCCTTCATGCATCTTTTGCTCATTCTCCCCCACTTCTCTTGGAAGCAGCTTTTACTGAAGGAGCAGTTGGTTAGTAGTAGTGCTGATAATATGGTGAGGATATGCTGCTAATGGCTGCTTTACTTCATGCTTAAAAGATGTGTCTTTACGGTGTCTCACCCTTTCTGATAATATCTGGTGTGATAATCTTGAAAACAAATTTATCTTCTAAAAAGAAGGCCAATAGTACCACCTAGCTGCTTTTAAATTTGTTTGACACTGAAGAGAAGTATAATCAAAATACGATTGTATAGGAAGAGGGTATCCTATATTTGAAAGATGTCACACTCTCACTGTTTCAGTTTTTTTCATTTTTAAATTCAGCTGTTGCTTTTCTAGATAATTGATTTTCAACCCAAAGCTGTGAAATGCTTCATTTTCTCTTTTTCTTCTCTCACCACGTACACAGAGTTCACCAGAATTTGTTTGTCATGGAAGACAGACACATGGCTTTGGTTAAGAATCTTTCTTACAGACATGATCATCTACCAGGTAAAAAAATAAAGTAAAAACTAGTAAAAATAACACTATTACATTGCTCTTCCTTCTAGTGAGTAGCTGTTCTGCTTAGCCAGTTTGACTGCTTTAAGTGTCTACTGATTTTATTCTTTAAAGCATGACCCTTTTGGGGATGGAATCTTACCGTTCTTAGGTACCCTACTTAGGATCAAAGAATCATAGAATGGTTTAGGTTGGAAGGGACCTTAAAGATCATTTAGTTCAATCCCCTGGGGACACCTTCCAATAGACCAGGTTGCTCAAAGGCCAGTCTGACCTGGTTGGATATTCCTGTCCCAGTAGCTAGTTTTGGCATATGGAAAAGACCTCTGCGTTGGCGTTCTGACCTGTAGATATATATAGTGTTATGGAAGAAAAGTGCATTTTATTTGTCTGTCAGTGCATTCTATTGGAACACAATCAGAGAAAAGAATTTTCAAACAGCAGAAGATTTTAACATGTCTCAGTTAAAATTTATCATTCTCCCCAGAAATTAGGCTGACTGTACTCATTCCGAATACCACCTATAGAACAAAGCTTGTTCTTTCATATTTTTCCTTTGGAGGTCTTTTATTTTTGCTTGTACTTGTACCTAAACAAAAGCTATTTCAAACTTTTATTAGTCTAAATAAAGTAATGATTAACTCTGAAGAGCATGATTATTTGTTTCAGTTATAAATGCAATTTTGTAAACAGGCTTTTCAAAACAGAATTCCGTTTGTCTTCTCACTGCCTTGCAAACTTCTGTGCACAGCACATCACTCAAGAGTGTTCTGCTAGATTAAAATTTTGAATCCTCTCTGTAAGGAAATTTTTATTTCTGTCTTTCTACCCAGTGTATACAAAGGCCCTAACACTATCTTTTTATATCTTTTTTTTTTTTAAAGGGGCAGTACAAAAAAGCAATTAGCAGCCTACATCATTTGGCAGCTCTTCAGGGCTCTCATTCTCCACAGCAAATTACAGGACAAGGATCACTAGAAAATCAAAGAGCACTAATCCAGTTAGCAACCTGCCACTTTGCCCTTGGAGAATATCGGGTACGTATAGCATTCCATGCACTGGTCCTTCATCATCTGGCCCTGTGGTTCCTGTTTGTCGTCTTCCTTTGAATTTTCCTGTTAGCCTGCTTTCAACGGGGTAGTGAACATAACCCAGAGTCTACTGAAAAATCCATACTTCACAGGGGGAAGTACTGCACTACCTGGCCCATTAACTGACTGTCCTTTAGTATCTCTCTTAAAGAGTCTATTTGGTAGTTATGATTTGGGGAGTTTAGTTATGATTTTCCATAGCTGCAAGTGTTTTAGTCTGTAAACGTAACCTTAAATTTTAATTCCTTAACTTTACGGAAACAGTTTTAAGCATTGAAGGAAAATTCTTAGGTATAGGCTTCACGTGGCAGGGGAAAGAGAAAGGTTTATAGGAAAGAAACTTACGTGATCATCTTAGAAAAGAATTAGTTATCAACTGACAGTTTCAGAGCAATACTGTCTGGCCTGACCTCTGAACTTGCTTTTCCTTTGGAATACATATTTTGTGGTTTTAATATTACAGGAGTGCATGGTGGTCTGAGGTCAGTCAGTGTCAGCACTAATGATAAAGGCTGGGCCTCTGAGGCTCTAACGTCATCCCAGTACTACTGTACAAGTCTTTTTGTCCCTTCCAGTTTACTACTTTTTCATCGGAAATGTGATAATATATCCCCACAGACCTCTTATTGTCTCTATGAAATAGCATTAAAAATTCATCGCATTCTGTCATGCTGTCAGATTGCCATTTTCCTTTCTATTTTTACCATGGACAGAAACAAGCTTTTAAAAGCTATTCTAAGAATTCATTTGAAAACTTAATTCATCAAAATAAAATAGTTATTGATTGCAGTTGTATTGATCTGAGACTCTTGAAATGAAGAATGCCAATACATATTTCTTCACAATTAAAATGACTTATGTAGGCTCTCAGAGATTGTTTAATGACAGCTGCGTCTTTTTGCTCGGCCAAACTAAGTTATTCATTAAGTCCACTCAAGTTCTGGCAGAGAATTTTGTAATTGTTTTTTTCTTTTGTGGTGTCTGAAATTTTTAATCGTTATTAACATACATGAATTTTAAGAACTTTAATTTATACTTAGCATTATTATGTCTCTCTTCTTCATTTTATAGCAAACATGCGAAAAAGTGCTTGACCTCATGTGCTGTATTTTACTTCCAATACAAGAAGGAGGTAAAGTACAAGAGGAGCAACCTAAAGTAAAGTCTAAATTCAGGAAAGGTATGGAATTGCTACTACTTTAAACTCAGTGTTAGTTGAGTATGTAATTCTTCTCTTTTTGTATTACGAAAAGGGAGGAAGTTCTTAATCCCCTCTTGGTTTTGTGAGTGGTTTTCCTGCTGGTAGCTATTGAAGTATATTGGTGACAAAGGCCTGCTACAGGAAAAGAGAAATGAAGAAAAATTTTTAAACTGTGTAACTTCACGTTTTGAATCATTCGTAATTTACCTTCAAAGTTTTCCTCCCTACCTGAGATTTGGCAATTGTAGATTTGTTTTACTTCACCCTAATTTCTTTCAAACTTAGGTAATCGTGAGATCCCTAAAGAAGTGTACGATAAACTGTTCTGTTGCAGGGTCTGATTTGAAGCTTTGGCCATGTACCAGTAGAGCCATCATGCCTTACTGCCTTCATCTGTTGTTAGCTTGTTTCAAGGTAAGCTGTAGTCAAGGTTTCAAATTCTCTCATGTCTGTAAGGCCTAGTTTATGTATCTGGCGTCCTGAAACTGCATGGCCTTATCCCAGTGGTGTGACTAGGTGTGAACGGCTGTGCCTCAAGTGCTTCTCACCTAAATGGGTCTGTGGAGGGTCTTTTTTTTGGGGGGGGAGGCAGTGTTGATGGAGGAGGGTTTGTTCTCTCTTTCTATTAATTTTAGTTTGGGGCAGAGGAGATAGGATTAATCTCAACGTATTTTTGTCTGCATTCAGACTTCCCTTAGAGGTCAATGGAGACAATTTGGTATTTTTGCTGGAAATCTCCAGACTATTTTAAATGTATATATTAGGGCAGAATGAAATAAGCTCCTAAAGAACTTTTCTTGTATTTGCACAGATGTAGGTGAGGTGAATCCCATATAGTTATAAAAGCAAGATGTGTTTCTTGATTGTCTCAATGTCCATTTTTTCCCTGAAGCTCAGAGCTTTCACTGACAGCAGAGATGATATGGCGCTGGGCCACGTAGTTGTTCTGCTTCAGCATGAGTGGCCACGTGGTGAGAACTTGTTCCTGAAAGCCATCAACAAAATCTGCCAACAAGGAAACTTCCAGTACGAGAATTTTTTCAACTATGTCACAAGTATCCTTTTTCTAACCAAGAATGTCTTTCAGATCCAAAACTATGTGATGGGCTGTTGAAAAAGCTGTTAGATAGTTTGAGCAGCAGCTCTTCTCCGTGAATCATATTCTGTATTTATTTCCATACCATGCAAGTCTCTTATAATAGGTGGCAGTGCACAATGGACTATAAATATTGCTCCTGTCACCTGTTCTGGCACTTGAGAGTATCCTTAAGTACATTGCAATTGCACTTCCATTCAGCAGCAGCTTAGGCTGCTTGTGCAAGTGATGGCACTCTCTTTGATAAGATACATGGGGCATTATACTACAAGGTTGTTAACAAAAACGATAAAGCAGTACCAGTGCTTCAGAGTTGAATGATTTTGGCTATTATTTATGAAATGCTTTGTGTGGGTAAGTTTTTTTGTTTACTAAGATAACATGGTATGCCAAAGTTCATACAAAGCGTGTCTGATTATTTGTATTCAGATATCTGACATACGCTTTGATTAGCATACACACATGTGGACAGTTTAGCGTTTAACCTAAATGGAGATCCAGCCATGGTCCCCAGGAAACAAGGGGACTAACTCGTATCTGAGACAAGTAAAAAAGCTCTGATGTTAAAGGAAGCAAAAAAAAAAAAAAAGAAGCTAAATAAGGGACGAAAATAGAAAACTAAAAAGGGTGGTATGTGCCACTGTTGTGGCATTTCCTTCAGTCCCAGCCTCAGTATGTACTGCTTTGATAACCTGCAGTGCAGGAAAATGAAGTAAAAACAACCAGAGAATTTGTTTAGAGAGATGAGCTTTCTTTACCTCTGTCTGACTGTACATACAAAGAAATTAAGAGAAAAGAAGTTGACGGATGTGTGTATTTTGCACTTTAAAAAGCCTTTCCTCATGAATTTGTGGAGGATGAGGAACACACGCCATGATCTTTATCGCTTTTAAGAATTAGATACTTCAATACCTGTTAATTTTTGACTGGCCTTTCAGCAATGTGGCTTTAGATGTGAGGGATAAGAAGGAATGTTCTCTATCATTTTTTCCCTACTCAAATCTTTAACGTTTTCTTCAGATATTGATATGTTGGAGGAATTTGCTTATTTAAGAACACAGGAAGGAGGGAAAATTCATCTGGAACTGCTGCCAAATCAAGCAATGTTGATCAAGTAAGGATAAAAAAGCATTTACTGTTTTCTTTGGAAAAAAAAAAAAAAAGGAGAGTATGTTCCAGTTGCCTTTGCTTTCATGTCATCTTCTGGATAGTAAGTTTGTCATGCCTTTGAGTTTAAATCTAAGGAGTTGGCTAAGGAGTTCAAACAAAGCCGTGAGTTTTTTTCTGACTATCCTGCTGATCTGTGAATTCTTTTGGGGGGTTCTTCAACTTTTAAACTCCTACTTTTACAGAACCTTATTTTTAAGTTGCATTTGCTTTAGAATGATTCATATTAAAGTGATTACAGTATTGCTCTTTCAACTACACTTGCACTTTGCAGGAATTCTTTAAGTAATTAGGCATGAGTGCACGGTGTTAATTTTGCTGAACAGTAATGCTGAACAGAAAGCACTATTAATTGTAAACAAAGTTACAAAAGACCACTGAATGATGAAAAATGTAGGTATAAATTATAAATTAAATTACACTCCAGGTAAACTCTAATAAACTTTCTCTTAGAACTAGCAGGTCATCTCTTGCTATGTACTGAACAAGCTTATTCTGCCTAGGTTATTATGAGATGCTGAAGGAAATTAATAATTTGGATTAACTTCCTAGGTGTTCTTAGTTTTGAGACAAGACTGAACAAGTATCTGCTGCAGGGTTTTAGTGGCAGAATGTTTTGGAATATCCTAGTTGTTTGTTAGAACTTGTGGTATTTTGCTTTAGAAGAGGGGGACTGCTGAAGTTTATTGAAATTCCAGTTTGGGTCAGTGTTTCTGGCTATTCACTAATATGAAAATTAGTGAATGGGCTAAAGTTTTCAAAAAATGGGAGCCTAACATTAGACAACTGGATCCAAACTTGGACTAGTAAATAGATTTTCCAAAATAACCGACAGAAAAATGAGATGCTAGGTGTAATTAAAGAAAAGAAAAAGAAGCAATACAAATGCTTAATTATGTGACAGAGAACTTCCTCTTTTAAGCTCTAGATTTTCAAACTCTTACCCTTGCTATATCTCACTACTTCTAACCAGCTGGATGAAAACAAGAATCAGGGTGTTCTGCACTATGTATAATGTTAAGTAATAAGCTTTGTCAGCAAGAGGGCTTAGCACTAAAGACTACGCCTGGTAACTTCTTAGCTGCTATCTCAACTTGGTTGTAATAGTTCAGTGCTGTTTTTCTGAGTCACAGCTTTTATTTTGATTGGCATGGTAGCTCTTACTGTTCTGACCACACCAGTCAGGAAGTAGGTAGCAATCAGTGATTCTGACAAGATAGAAATTTCTCTTTGACCTCCTTTTGACCAGTGTTTTGTTTCCTGAATGATGGAAATGCTTGTAGAAGAGAGGTCCATTTCTTTGTGCTTATTGAGCCAAAATGTTCAAATATCCCATCCAGCTGGAAAAGCCGTGTACAGTGTCTTTTATGTGGCTGATGTGGAGGACAGGAACCACTTCATCAGAGAGCTGATGGGAGGGAGAGTTCAGGGTGTAGTCCACTAATTGGAGATGAAATCTCCTCCCTTGTTACCCCAGTTATTTTTTTTAGCTGGACTCGCTGCACTGGTTAGCTCACAGCCTCCCCCAGCTGGGGTTTTAGATGAAGTGCGCCAGAACGGTCCTGTTTCCTGGGACAATGGTTGGTAGGCTCAAAACTTGCAGACTGGCTTTCATCTTTCAAAACTGTCACCAGTTCTAGTTGTACGAGCTGCTGCACCATCCTCCCAATAATTAGCAGAGGCAGCTCGGATACTGTTCAGCCATGCACAGGAAGACTCTTGTGAGTTTGCCACAGCAGCCCAAAGACGGAGCAGTTTCTCCTTTGCCTCATATTTGCCTCAGCATAAACGTGTGTAGCAATCCTGCATCTTAATTGATGGGAAATGTATTACAGATATGATATGTTTTTTATACAGACAGCTTTTTTTTTTGGTGACTTATAGGTCATTTTTCTCCCCAGGTGAATTTCACAGTCTTCCAGTACTTTTCCTCAGTACCTTATACTTAACAGGAAATTATATTATTTTTTCTGAACCCAGGAAAGCAAACTGGAATGTGGTTTTCAAAAGCCGAAGTAAGATCTTGGTAGCCTGCAGACTTACAGTCGGGTCCTGCAAAATATATATACAGTTCGTAAGCTTTCCCTTTGCTTCTATCCATTGTGGGAATGTGAAGGTCCATGGTTTTGGTTTTAACTGGTGATACGACCAGCTCATTCTGTTTGCAGTGTCAACAAGACTTCTACGATGAGCTCTGAATTCAACCACTAAGTGCTTTTGAACTCCACTCTAGACAAACCAAGTTTCATAGTTTTACTGAGTTTACATGTCAGTAGTGGCAGGCTTAGCTAGTGAGGTAAGAGGAAAAGAACAATATGCAAGTAATGACCGATTAATATTGTGCTCCTCTTTCTAATAAATCTTACTCTAATTAGTCTAATCTTAGCCTACCAAAATGCATAAACTTGATGTGAAAGCTGTTGGGTGTTCTGTCTCTACTCACATTCCCATCACATCTCCCCTTGGGGACAGGGAAGGAAAAGCTCAGTTGGTTTGAAGTGAAATGAAGTATCTTGGAAGTGTAATTTTTATTCTGACTGTGCACTTGGGTGTGTTTAGTTCTGGCTGCAGATCTTGCAAGCAGTAATGAAGACACAGTTGCACAGAATCCCTTTTGCAAACATCTGCCACCCTGGGACCAATAACATCTTCCTGTTCCTTTGTATTTTCTGTTTCCCGTGTCCATTTTTGCAGTATTGGACCTAATCTTGAAAAATCAATCTAATTTAATTGAATAATTCTTGTGAATATTTTATTTCAGGTTATTGTAGCTGTATTGTAGAGTATTTCTGTACTACTAAAACATCCCGTCTTTATTTGGCTTTTATAAGCATAGCTCTCCAACCATATTCATTAATAAATTATAGATACTAACCAAAATGCCCACCTGTGAGATCTGAAGGTAGACACCTAACTCAGTATTACAGACATGTGAGTCTTGCTTCTCTGCTTCCTTCTTAGCATCTATGGGGGGTGAACGCTGCACTCAGTAATTGGTTGCCTAATAAGATTTAGATGACATTTTGAGAGACTTAGGTTAAGAAACTAGACCTGTTCTCTATATACCAAATTGCTCATTTTTCCTTAGGTGGGGCATTGGATTTGCTCTAGGCTGGATGTGTGAGGTTATTATCTTGTGTTATAGTTAGCAAACAAAGATAAGGACTTCACAGAAAAGACAAACTGTCTTTTAGCTGAGACACCTTTTGGTGGCTAGTTGATGTGGCCCTGGTCATAAATGGGAGGCTGCTCTGAGTGGGCATTCGTGCTCTGACATGCCATCCTCCCACAGCCATTTTTGTGTGCAGTTTGAATTTGAAAAGGTGAAAAAGGCCATCTGTGGGCTAATGAAAAGATACTTAGGCAACCTGTAACAAACACTGTCATGTACTCAACTTGGCCGATACCCGCTGTGCATGCACTCGGCTTGGGCTCAGCAGCAAATCCCTTAACTCCAAGTTGTGGGCTCTCCTGGTTTGCTGACACACTCCTGCTGGCTCTGCAAGGAAGCTGTGGTGTCTGCAGTGCTCCTCTGATTATATCTTTTCTGATTGACACGCTTCCCGGGAAGAGCTACGACAGTTCATCGTAGTACAACTGGATATTGTTTTTGCACCTACCACTGTTCTTTCTCCTGGTGTAACTGTCCAGAAATATGTGTATGTATTTAGACCACAGTTGCAGAACAGCCTGGCAATGAAATCTGGGGATATTTGCATGTTTGATGCTCTTAGGGTCCTGCACCCCTTCGGCTGCTCCATGGTCATACTGCTGTGTGGTCTCACCCTACTTCTTTGTTGCTCCTTTTTCTGGAGAGTTGTTTTGCACCAGAGGGGGAGTTGGTGTGTGGGTGTTTGAATGCTGCTATTTGCTGTTTTTTGAAGGACTTCTAGCCCTCCCATGGGGTTACTGCAGCAGGAATTCATACCTGTGCTACAGCCCAGCATACAGACTGCTGACAGGTACCAAGTGGAAAAACCCCGCTCATAGTGTGCTGTGTTTTGTCAACATGTTTTACTGCCCATGGTTTTCAGCAATTTGTTACTCAATATTTATCTTTTTTTTTCCTCCATTTGTGCCTACATTGCCTGGCAAACCATGTTGTTCTATTATAACATTTATTTTTCTTTTTACCATAAGTTGCCAGTATCCGTGTCCTTTCAATTTAATAATCACTGTTGAATTTAAACAAAAATGTAGAAATCCCCACAAATGACACCGATGTTCAATCATATATTAGCAAGAGAATAACCCTTTCTTTTCAAGATACTGGTTACTGGATCCGTTTGTAGATACTTTTCTTCATTTAAGTTGTTCTGAATTCTGTTTTCTGTTTTCCAGCTGTTAAATGACACACATCTTCAAAACCGCTGCTGGCTTGCTCAGTAGCTATTGGTTGCATTCTCCTTTAGGTTGTGCCTGACCATAGCACTCAGCTGCCAGCAATGTTTAGGGCAGTAAAGATGGAAAACGGGGCTTATCCCATAATCTCTGAATATGGTGGAGTATTTTCAGTGCAGTTTTGCTTCACTCAGCGTAGATCATCACTAAATGGCCTGGTAGTCTTCTGGCTAGTCTCTTCTTTGCCTTTTCTACCTGTTACAGAAGTCTCTGCTGTTTCGGCAGAGAACTCTCTTTTCAAATGCTGGACTTGCTGATCTAAGTGAAGGTGGGGTGGTATTGTTGGTGAGGGCAGTTCCCAGGCTTTTCCCTTCCTCATTTCCAGCGTCTCTGGATTGGCATAGATGGCCTCACCCTTTATTTTTTATTTCCTTTCTGTCTTTCAGTGTGCTTGCTGGGTTTGGTCCCGCTCTTCCCTTCTTACCCATGACTCAGGACTTTTCTCAATGTTAGCATTATGCTTTTCTCTGTGATTTAATTTATTCCGCTCCTTTAGTAGTGCTAGGGCTCTCATTTCAGGGCCTATCTTTTGCTTCCCGTCCCAAGCAGGGCTTGCAAGTAGATGTTACAAAGTCTTGATCTTACTTATCCAGTTCTGGAGCAGTGCAAGTAAAGTGTAGTGGCTTTGGCGCTGCAGAACATTGTTTTAAGGACAAGATTTAGGTATCGAGTGCTGCAGGCCAACGTGAGGACAAAGACTCGTTCATAAGAACGGCCTTTAACAGGGCAGTATCCCAAGAGTTTCCCCAACCAGCATCACTTTATCTTGCTCAACAGCTGGACCTTTGTTCTGTTTGAAAACAAGTCCTGAACTTCTGCTCAGAATAAATGTAATCCCTGCCTGGTGTCTGCTGTCTCCACAAGACTGGCTTCTACTGACACAGACTCACAGCCTGGCTTGGTTTGCACTTTGTGTTGGCCTGTGAAAGAGTTCACTGTGCCTTTCATTAGTCAAAGAGTTATCAGTGCCCACAGGATTCTATAGCTCCTTCCTGCACTTTCTTACTGGTACAAGATGCCCTCTGCTCTGGTGGCAGCCATCTGTTCCCTTCCTCCAGAGAAAGCAGATTCACCTTTTCACTCTTCTTTCAACCCCAACCATTTATAGAAGTGATTACAAAGAGGAAGTGGCCTGGGCAGCAAAGGTGGAGAGGGAAAAAAAATTCCTGTCCCCAAGCAAGGGGAGAACTCTGTATGGGCTGGGTTAAGAGAATAGATTTTCCTATTAGCCAGAACAGTAACATTTTTTTTTCCCTCCCAATAATCAAAGCAGTGAGAGCATAGACTTCTATGTAACCTCAAACTGTTGAAAGACTTGTAAGCTGCTAAACACATGATTTTTAAAAAATAGCATAGCATGGGCTATTTGGGTTTCCTTATATAAACTCGGGTACGGACAGTAGGTATATAGTAAGTAACATGCAGCACCTTTTAAATTACTGTAGTGCACCAAATAACTCTTGTTTGATTTTTTTCTCTCTCTCTTTCCTTCATGGCTTAAGGCATCACACAGTTACCCGGGGTATAACTAAAGGAGTGAAAGAAGATTTCCGCCTGGCCATGGAGCGCCAGGTCTCGCGCTGTGGGGAAAATCTCATGGTGGTCTTGCATAGGTTCTGCATTAATGAGAAAATACTGCTGCTTCAGACACTTGCTTGAACGGACTGGATCATGATGCAATGTCTGTTACAGAGAGAGAAGGCTATTACTTGTACGAACAGCAGTGTGGCAGTGGAAAAATCACTTGTCTAGGGTATCAGAGAAGTTCCCTATGAGTTCTGCAATACACAAACGCTACTCAGTGTTTATTCACCGCTTAGTTTTCTTATGTGGGTAGATCAAACTTTATAAATAAATCTTTGTTTAAGAAGTCTTCTGTAATGTCCTATTTGTTTTGGGTTTTTTCCATAACATTATACTAAGGTGTGCACCTTAGTTCTTTCCATCTTTATATATACACAGAGAACATAGCAGGGTGTTTCAGGCTTTTTATTAGCACTAGTTTGGAAATCACAGCATCAGTGAATTTCCTCAGTTTCCCAAAAGTAATAACCGGTCTGCTATCTCTTAATTTCTGGCTGAATTCTACCTGTATAGCTGGTTTTCAGATCCAAGGCCCTCATGTAAATCCATTTATAAAGAGGATTGCTTTGATTGAACTTTGGCAATATCTAAGTGATTATAGAAACTCGGAGGAACTGGCCTTTCTGCACTCTTAGAGTGCAGTACATGAAACCTGGACCTCATCCATGCTAGGAATATGTAACACCAAGGCCCAGAACATGCACAGATGGGCTGCTAAACCTGTAGCAGCAGCATGCTGATTAATAAGCCCATAGAAGAGATCTTTGGCAGCAGGCTTCAGGGGGATCCTAAACCTAAGGTTTTGATCCAAGACCAAATTGGAAGAACACAATGAAGGACGATCAGTTGAGTCACCACTTCCCGCAGCACGCTGTAGCAGAGGTGCCCTTGAGCTTTCCCAGACAGTCACTGCACCGCCGACCCAAGTGCAGGGCTGAGGATGCTGCCAGCAGTCCAGAGTCAAAAACATGGCCAAGTTAAATATGTGCTAGTAACTGGTGTAGCACAGGCATGTGGCAGGTGCCAAGGGTATATGCAAAGCCTAGACCACACGAGTTAGGGGGTGCCTTGTCAGATGCAACGACTGTTACCACAGTCCCATTGTGATAACCCCTTGCAGTCACCACCCAGATCCCTTGCAGTTCCTTTTGTAAGCACCATCAGGCTGTCTTTGACTGCCCAACTGTTGCAATATGTTCAGTTTCTCTATGTGAAGGAGGGAGATTAGTGAAATATTTACAAAATACAGAAAACAGTAAGAGAGCAACTGCATCAGACTAGTAAGTTTTTGCTACACAGGAAAGTACTGTCCCTTAAGTCACATAAAAGTCTTGATGACAACTTCCATGGCACTGTAAACTTGAACTAGTATCCCTTTTTAGTAATACGGCCTAGCACAAGTGGCAATATTTCAGGCTAATCCACCTTACACACTTGCCCCATCAGAATCTAGGCCTGCTACACCTTGACCTCTATCAGATTTTCCAGAATATCTTTCTCTTGTAAAGTAAATACGATATTATGACCCAAAGAGTTGTTGCAGTGAGGTTTTGAGTCAGATGCTCTGCGTGGGATTGACTGTCTTGCATCTTCCACTTAAAAGGGAAATAGTTTTCAAACACTTCATGTCCAATGTAGACCAGGATTGAGTTCATTCCTGAAAGTAAGCACAGGTCATACCATCTGAAAGAGCAGGTATGAGCTTGCTTCAGAGTAAGCAGGCAGAGGCATGCCAGGCTTATGAAACAGAGTGGCACCGAGACAACAGCAGCTAATCACCACAGCTAGTGTTACTTGCCCCAAAGATGCTACACACATGTTTTTTCAAATACAGTCTGAAGGATTCTCTCCCCAAAAACGTTTATTGAAAAGAAATACAGACAACCTATATGCTAAATTGAGAATACAACCAAATCAGTATCCTGCAATTGTATTGACAAGAATAATCATAGTTATTGTCTTCAGGGTGGCTGTGTGCCAGCTTGTTTGGTCAGATCTATTGCCTTTACAAACAAATGGTGACCCCCCCTTCAAAGCTCTGGGATTCTTGGTAGGAGATATGATACCATGCTGTCACCCTACCCATCTTCCTGTCCAGACACCAGACACCAAAGCTGCTGAAAGGTTCCCTCTGCTGTGGGTTTGCATTCTGTACTCAGATGTTTGTCAAGAACCCAGTGTGGTTAAAACCACAGTGAGATGCTTTGGCAGACAGGCTTATCTAAAAACACAGAGACAGAACCTACACAGCTGCCCAGGGGATTTAGTCTTCCACATCTTCAGAAGTGGTATGACTCTGTTCACAGGCCTTTGAGTTTCCCATTAGGTTACTCAAGCCTCAGCAGTCCTTTCCAAAACCAACTACGAACCAGCTGTGGTATTTTGCTTGGTACCAGGCAGCTGTTCCCTGGGACCTTAACTCGAGACCAAACTGAGAACGGTCATTGGTCACAGAAGCTTTCAGCCCTTATATAAAGGCCTGACAGTCCCTCTCTCCTAAATATCTGGTCTTGAGTGTCCCAGTTGTATGCAAAGATCTAGCTCAAGTTAACCATTCTGGCATCCTTCAGGTTACCTCATTCTAAATCCCAACTCTTTTAAAGACAAGGGAAGTGCAGAAAACATAAAAGGATAGTATCAGTGCAGAAAGAATTGGAAGGAATATGTTTCCTGCCGTGATTTTACTGACCTGGATAGAAAAATGGAGCACCCGACCACAGTCTCTTGACATCCACAAGGTAATATATCAGCAATAAGAGGATGAAGGCAAAGCAGCTCATGGTTGTCACATATGATATTGACCTACACACGTTTTCAGTAGAAAGATTATTTAGAGAACTATGTGATATAGACAGATCTCAATATAGGAAAGGTAAAACAAAATCATACTAAAAGTTGTATCTCTTTGCTTACCATAAGTTCTTGTTTATGGGAATAAACCCTTCTTCTTTAGAACATTTTGTCAAGATAGCAGAAATAATTCCCTGAAATAGAAAGTTGCTAAAGTTTATATAACCACTGCAACTTGTTTCAAAAATACTAAGTTTGCGTTGCATAACAATACATGTCTATTAAAAAGCTGCGTAACTATCTGACTTACCATTACTATGCTCCATATGACGAACCGGCTCATAATTTGTTTGTGCTGGTCTTTGTAGAACAAGATAATTTTTCCTGCCTAATGTAAAAAGAATACAAAAAATTAATTAATGCTCATAAATGTAACTACATTTCAAGAGCCAGATATGGTTGCCACTGGCTAACTGTGCTAAGACAGAGAACATGAACAGGATTGATAACAACTAAGTGGCTGAAAGGCTCAGAATGGAAACTCTTTGCAAAGAATGGACACAGGTGGGGAAAATATGTAAATGCAGCCCACTCAGCAAGAGAGGTGCACCTTTTCTAATACGTTAACACTGAGCAAAGGGACGAGCAACTTTTTAGGTCAACACAATGTGGCTCGAGCTCCATCCCCCTCAGCAAGGATTGCACGAAGGAACAACGCCACGTTGACTCCCCAGCCAGCCCCAAGAGCTTCTCCACAGCGCCACGTCACACCCTGCCCTGCTCGGAGCACACGCTTCTTTTCAGGCACCACCAAGAAATGTGTCCACTCACTCATTCCTCAGTGTCACAGTTCTGTTCCAATCTCTGCCCCGCAGAGATTCCCCAAGACAGCTAACACTGCATGTCAAATGGAAAATTAGCAGCGGGGAACATGTACAGCTGCAACCTTTAAAACTGCACGCTTAAAATGAAGCTGTGAAGTCTATGCATCTCTTGGCCATATTTTCCAACGTGCAGAGCCAGCCTAGTCCCAGCATAAGCCAACCTTAAAATAAGCAAAGGAAGTTTCCAGGTGGATATTTTGCAAACTGCTTGTGTCCATCCCTTACAAAAACTGAGAAAAAGTCTTGGTTTATCTAACCTGGCAAGCTACTGCCAGGTTAGATTCCACTTCTCTGACACTCACTTCAGGCTAAGTATTGCTCTGGAAGAGGTTTTGTTAGAACCACTCTCAGCCTTAAATAAAGAAAGCAAGTTGCCTCCCCACTTCCAAGATTCCTTCAAATCTTCCAATTATATAACACAGCCAGAAAGAAAAGAGGTACCTGCAGTCCCAGAAATGCCATAACAATGGTATTTATGGTCCCCAGGATCCCTTCAGGATCATACGGCATCGTCGTTTGGTAAACCACCTTAAAGAGAAAGCAGTTGTTAACAGGGCATCTGAGCAATCAGTCTCCTTTCTCTTCCATCCCCTTGCATGTATCATTCCCAAGCCCCTCCTGACAGCTATGTTCAGTGCTTGCCTGTGGCTTCACACTGCAAACCAAACGCTACGTACACTTGAAGAGGGATGCTGATATATATGGTTTTCTCCAAGAAGCAAACGATCAATGTAACCAGCCGCTCCTCCAGTGCAGTTGGGATAGTTTCCAAAGTCTCCAATGCCCCCAGGACCAAGATAGCCCCTAGGACAGAAGCAAACAGGTTACAGCACAAAGTGTTGGTACGCTCCACCTGAACAGTAGCTGATCCAGTGGCCCAACACACTTAAATGCCCAATGTTTTCTGGGGCCAGAGGTACACAGTGAAACACAGGTCCTACATGACAGCTGGCTGGTGGCTGTTTTGATCATTGCAATGCCATGAGCAGGTCATGAGGGGACAGGCAATGTCAGGAGCCTACAGCAATGCTTCAGTTCAGCCCTGGCTACCCAGCTGGCTGCTCCACCTGCTCTGCAGGTGCTGACCCTTTAAAGGGGCAAAGATGAGAGACAGAGATGACATTGTGATGGTGATATATCACTGTACACAGACCTTAGGGAGATTTTAATCCTCTTCTTTAGATAGAAAGGAACAATGATGTCACGTTTATCACACCTGGTACTTTACCAAAGTAAAGAAAGTTTTTTCACATGATCAATGCTTCCCTTAACCCCACTGGCCTCAAAGCTCTCCTCTTCATTCTTTCCCTACGTCTAATAAAATGTATTTTCTACTCAGTAGAAGAAAAACAATCTGATAGAAAGTCATCTGAGTACATAGTCTTACCTGGGACAACCTGGCACTGGTAACAAGAAGGTCAGGCAGAGCCAAATCACTTCTAACATCAGAATGAAAATCCACTGTGGCCAGTAAGGGAGAATATCCTGCAGAGCGGGACATGGTGTCTCCTACATGAGATGGAAGGAGGGGGATATTCCATGCCCTTGGGGACATCCTGTACTTCCTGGCAGGCAGTCCCCCAGTCATTACAAAACTGGGTTCTACCAATAGATCTTTCATCTTCACAAATGATTTCCAGATACTTGGGGGAGGGGGAGAAACAAACCAAAACAAAAGCCCACAATGTTTTTTAGCTTGGAAATGTCAAAAGGAATTTTGATTCATGAGTAGAACAAAAGCCTTTTGGGAAAACAGACTCCAGAAAGGCCAAAAAGCAGTATTACTTTCCCCTGCTGTGAAAAAACACTGCCAAAATTAACTGGACAAAACACAGGCCACAGGACTCAGCACAGAGATGCCTGTCCCTGGGGTCCCTTGGTGGTGGAAAGTCATCAAAAGTGCCTGGGAATCCCTGCTTCTAAGCACCATCTGAATGGATTGGTGAAATCCTCAAATACAGCAAAGCTGGATGTAATAAATTCCAGACCGGGACACTGAAGGGTGCATGTTCCCTGAAATTTTTGCCAGGTCACACTGCACTATACATCAGGTAAGACGCTACATGTTTTGTCATCATTTCTCATATGTTTTTTGTGCCCAAACAAGAGCAAAAGCTCCCAAATCCTACTCCAGTATCACTTGTCATCTCCCCGTGTAACTCACCAAGATCCCACTCTCAGCCCCAGCTCTTGTAAACAGGAGTTCGAGAGCAGCAACCACCAGGTATGTGAATCCCAGCCTCTGGAGCACCCCAGGAATACGCAGATTATCCCAGGACACTAGAAAACATGCAAGCAATGTTGAAGAGGAGCAGATAAGGGCTCTTTTGTAAATACAAAAGCTACCCTTCTCCAGGGAGAGCTGAGACCCACTGCAGAAGGTACAAGGGACACATCCGCTCCACCACCTCACTTTCTGTAAATCATAACCCTGGGAAAGTCACCACTGAGACGATAAACAGTGGTCAGCACAGGGGTCAAACAGAGAGAATTGCGTCAGTGCAGAACTGATCGTCACTCTGCAGCATACCATCGAACTGCCCCCATGCAACTGGTCCTAGAGCAAGGCTGACTGTTTTCTCAACAGCCCAGCCAAGGAGGCAGCAACAATGGTTGCAGAAATACAAGGAAGAGAGCAAGTTCCACTCACGCGGTCCAAGGCAGTAATTGGGATTCACAACTATGATTCCCAGCAGGATTAGCAGAAAACTCCTCCAGAGGATTTTCCCAAGCACCTTCCGCTTGGAACTTCCCCACTTCAGCATGGAGCTCAGTGACAATGATATCGACGTCCCCATGATGAACACAAACCTGGAGAACAGAGAAGATGGGAAACAGAGCTGACAGATGTCTCATCACACAGGTGTGTGACAGGAACCACTAAAGCTAAAAGAGTAGCCTGCATTGGCCCAACAGAAATGCATGCATTGAGTGAAACTGGACAACTTCATTTCCTCTGATTGCTAGGAATTCTCGGACAGCTGAGCTTGCACTATGGGACCTTTCCACCTCTTTCAATGGTCAGTTGAGGCAATAAAGTTCAGGGAAGTAATTGCATTCTGGTCTTTTTGCAGCAATACATATGCCACCAAAAAATTGCATTACCCAAAATTAAATTCACATCTTCAGAGCAGTAAAACACAAGCTGCAAATCTGATTCAAATTCAGAACTGACTGTAGATTAGGTTCACAGTCCAAGTCCAGCTCCCATCTCCAAGAGTAACCACAACCGGTGTGTATTTTAGAGAAGCATGCTAGGGGTAGACGGGATAATTGCTTCCCCATAAAACCATTCTCTGGTAATAGACAGATTACCTTAATCCAAAATTCCCTTGGCTGTTTTATCTCTGGATACACATCAGTTCGGCTTTGAATCTTGCCAGATTGACCACCTTCAACACAGTAGCATGGCAATGAGCTCCTCAGGGATACTGCGCTTCCACTGGCAGGGCAACCCTGGGCCTCCCACTGCCACTGTGTGTGGGGAGGAAGGAGGATGTGGGGCAAACAAAAGCACTTAGCTCTTCTACTGATTGATAAGGATGATGCTGTTATCTGGAGGGGCAGATTCCTATCAGCTGTTTAACACAAATTCATCCCTCCAAATACATTTCCATGTGGAGGGAAAGTGCACACAATGTTCTCCTTGCAACCCTTAAATAAAGAATCACTTGACACAAGAACTATTATTCATGAAGACTTACCATGGAAACACCAGATCTGCAACTGTTAATCCTACAGAGAAACAGGAAGGAACACATTATTTACCTCAAACCCTCCCTAAATTCTAACAACATTACTGTTGAGTTTCCAGAGGAATTGCAGGCTGCTTGCAATTATTTGATGCCCCAAAATCTAAAACACATTATAAACAAAACTTAAAAAGAGCCAATCATGTTGCTTCACTGCTTTTACCATTCTTCAGAAATAGGGTCGGAGCTGATTGCTGTGTCTTGGGAAAGATTTCAGGGATGGGATCCTTGTTATTCTCTGCTAGAGCAGCATGATACCCGACCCCTTCCCCATCAGCTTGCCAATCAAAGCATGTTTGTACAGCATCAAGTACCGTCAGCGTGACTGTGGTCATTAAACAACACAGAAAAGTTAAAGACACAAACCTGCGTCAAAAATGAAAAGGTTACACACAGATTGTGATCTGAAACCATCCCGTCACTGTATGACGAGCAGGACTACATGCTGCTTTGCCCATTAACCTAACAGGCCAGATACCCTGCTGAGGCAAACTGGCACAGTGTCCCAGCCTTCAGCCAAGCAACAGCTCGCTGCAGCAGCTGCACTGCTAACCATATCTAGCTACTGCTGCAGTTAAAACACAGATTAACTGTCTGAATTGTACTTTACCATTCCAACTCTCATGTTTGAAGAACCAGTATTTTCCTCCTCCATAGTTAACAAACACCATAATTATAAGAGAGAGCCTAAAAAGACAACAACAAAAACAATTGCAAAGTATCACATGTCGATGAAATACATATATATGAGCACACAGTTAATTTTTACCCCCATTAAAGCATTTCTGACAGTGAGATCTGTTTTATTTTATTTTTAAAGCAAGATTATGTGCAAGGTTTCCAGCTTTGCCAACCAGGAAGCAGCGTTTCAAAGATCACGAGTGGCAGTGAACCAAAGTAAGCTCCTTCACATCGCGTTTTCGCACTGAACATATGTTGTTCTTTTCCACCCTCTGCACAACTTTAATGTTTCCTCAAACTAGATCAACTGTAAAGTGTTTCAGAAAATCCAAGAATTAAAACCTTGATTATCTTCCAAGCTAAACAGACCCCCTTGAACCGTCCATCTGCTATACATTTCCATACGCTGTCAAACCGCCACTGGCAAAATCTCATTCCCTTTGGAAGACTTGCTTTTGAGCAAGGTCTTATGCTCACCCTCGGAAGGTGTCCAGGGAACGCAGCCGCTGCCGAGAGACTGTGCTCCACAAACGCGGGGTGGGATCACTGCTAATGGAGTCTGTTGTGTTTGGGGACCCGAGCTCCTTCGGGAACAAATCAGACATACAAAGGGCAAGTCAGCAGCTGCATCAGCTGCCTAGGGAACAGAGGTCAGCAATCTGCAAACTTTCACATACTGTGTTTGTCTTTGTGCTCCCCATCTTCCTCTTCCTTTTGTTTCCCCACTTGCTACTTCTAACCCCTTCATGGCTCCACCATATTGCAATAATAAAATTGCAGATGCTCCACACCACACCTTTGACCAGGGCACAATGCAGTGAAAAGAGGCTGTGTTTGAGACTCATGAGACTTGGGTCCAGTCCAAATCAGCTACAGACTTGCTGTCACTGTGAGTGCTGCTCTACAACAGAGCTGAACAGATCCAGTTCCTGACTCTCAAACAGAATCCAACCCATCCCATCCCATCAGCACTTGTCTGACACCACACACTGTTTAGAGAGCTAAACCAGTAGAAAATGAATCCTTTTAAATGCAGGAAAGGCTTCTTTCCAGTCGAGTTCCCTAAATCCCTCTGATCAGCCCCAGCGACAACATAAAGAAGCAGACATCGCTGTAACACAGCTACGGAGATGAACAACTCCAAGAATTGCTGCAGAGCTCTGCTCCCAAGTCTTTTGATTCTGGACAGGTTTGGACCTCCTAGATGTGAAGCCCAGACTGTGATGATCTATCTAAATGCTAGTACAAAACACAGCTCACACAGAAATGACAGCTCTAGGGCTGCCAGAAAAATCTTGATTTATGTGTAGATCCTGCTAAAATTCCTACTGTGCTGGAGGCAGACATGAAAGCTGCCATTTCTTCCCTTCCCTTACGTTGTCAGAAGGGGACAGTATTTTCACCGACACATTTACTTCAGGAGAACTAAAGAGGGTACGAAGTGGTAAGGTCAGGACTTGCAAGAGCTCTACTGGGAATCCACCAAAATTGCATGGGTCTAGCAGTCTCCATTGACATAGAATTGCCTGTCTGACATCAGTACAAGATTTGACAAGGGGAGCATGCACAAGGGGAACATGATTAGTAATAAACAAGTCCCCAGATGTCCGGATAGTGTGTGTTCCTCAGAGATAAAAACACTACAAAATGCAAATTAAAGATAATGTGGTCACTCACAGAATTAATTAGACGATCAGTTTCTCTGGGGTTCAGTTTCTTGTAAACCCAGCTTCTGACTGGATCAATTCTGAAAATTAGTAAGAGTTTAAAACACAAAACAAACCAAAGAGTACTTTATGGCCAATTTCGTCTTACTATCAACTATTTAGCAGCATAAATCAAAAGATGGGTCAGTCTCTATTTCTGTTTTCCCAGCCCACGTACATAATACTGAGATTCAGCCAGTACCTGGAACCCCAGTTAAGTCCAGCTATGTAATTACATCGCCGCAAGCTCAGGTTCGGGACTTTATTCTCAGGTTGTTTACAGGCAGGAATGACTCACTTCATTCAGTACACAGGATGGAAGGCTGCATATGCTACACATGCTTAGGTACCGATTCAGCGCTAGACGCAGGAACAAGTCATAGGAGGGTGAAGCAGTGTGTATGCAAGGCTAACGACGGACATCATCTGCTTTGCAGTAATGGCTCCACACACAAACTAACAAGGCTGCAAGATAACCCCCACGGGAAATTGTATCACTCCGTATTTATTATCATAGGGACAGCTACCGCAGGTTAACTTCTGCATGGCAGCCTGGTAACAGGGTCTGATTTGCAAGCATGGCTACAGTGGCACTCTGAAGCACTGCCACACTATGACACATGTTTTTAAACGCAGCCCCACTTCATGTGTGAGGAGGTATTACAATACTGTTTACTTACTTCATAAAAAGGTGCCCGGCAATCAGGACAGCAAGGATGCCCATGTAAACCAGGAAAGCAAAGAGGATAGCTACATGAAAGAGAGAGGAACACAACTCTATAAATGACCTAACAAAACCATTTAGCAGCCTGGGGTTGGCCAAGCATGACACAAACATGACAAATAGCCCAACCCACCATTCATCACACCATCGTCTCCATGCAATACATATCCCCAGCTGGAGTCCCAGGGGAAAAAAAAAAAACAAACAAACAACAAAGCAACCCAAACCAAAAGCAGGCTAGTTTCAAAGTGCAGCTCAGTGACTGCACATCTCAGCATAAAAAGGCAAAATTAAATTGCACTGCATCACACGGCAATGGTGAGAAAACAGTTGATGTGTCATACATTCTGAAGAAGAAACTAGAGATTTAGAAACAGCCTCAACATGAGGACAGCAGAGAGGGTAACAGAGTTTGTAAGCATGGAGAATTTTTCTTTACAGCTGGAAAACTGGAAGGACTGAAGAATAACCTAATGTAAAGGAAAAGAATGGAAGAGACATACATGAGAGTTTGAAACAGCCCTAGAAAAGACATGAACAAAAAAGCAAGATGTCAGGTTTAAAATAAAAAGCGCAACAAAAATATAAACGCTGTATGAGTTGGGTTTTTTTTGAGAGAAGCAAGACAGAGGGAAGAAGAGGGAACATTCTGCACACATACACAAACATGCAGGGAAACAGGAACTAGGAACTAACTACAAAAATATCTCCCTCCGGACACATACCCACTGATTTTTCTGGGCTAATCCCTGCTGCAAAAAGGTTGTGGTCATACAGCGTATGATGTGAAGAGGCCTGATCCTGGTCAGGGCCTCAAGACGGGTGTATAAAACATACGGAGGTAAGATGCTGAGAGGAGGAGCAAGCTCATGACACATCTTCAGCGCAGCATGAGTGGTTGCATGAGCTTTTTATGAAGTTGGATTTGCTGGGAGACATGCAAGTTGTAGAATGGAAGGGGAAAACAGAGCATTACATACGGAGGTAGCTGTTGATAGGGCCTTCATTGATGACTAGGTCACAAGAAACAGTTTTGGTGCTTGTACTTAGGGTCTTTACCACAAGGGAATAATTGCCAAACTCTCCAAAATGATACTGAATCCTGCAAAGGATAAAGGAAACGAAACTTTCTGAGCCATCACCGCTACAGGCAGGTAGAACAGCAGCATTTGGGGGATTACAAGCCTGAAAACTTGTAGGAAGGCATGCTGAAAACTTGGCCTAACAGCATGATCTAGCAAGGAGCTGTCTGGCTCTGCCTTTGCCCAACGTAGATGCTTCACCACACTCCTACATCACCTGTCTTCTTGAGCTACAGCCCCTCTGCAAGAGAAACCAGGAGCTTGCACGTGCTGGCTCAACGCATACCGTTTTGGCGCCTGCTCGCGCCTAGATCTTTTCAGCACAATTACAATGTACGCCGCAGTTACAGCAGCGGGGGCAAGACAGAGCTCTAGATCTAAACAGTCAGGAAAAAGGAGGTGATGAGCGGGCAATAAACAGGAGCATGGCTTCAAGAAAAAACAAAATAGTATAGAACTGTCCAGGTGTTCCCTGAGTCTGGGCCACGTACTTGCAGAGCTCTCTGTCACCCACAGAGCCGTTGAGCTGCAGGGTGAGTGGATGCTGGGTGTCAACCATCACCACCGCCGTGCCCAGTCTGCTCTGGCTCCCGTTGCTCGGTGGGACGAACGCCAGGAGCTGATACAAGCACTGTGGAAGAGGAGGGTGAAAGGATCTCATCAGTGCCAAAGGAGAGTGAGAGGGGGGCCTGCTTTGCACAGCGGCAAAGGAAAAGCCAAGGGAAGATGCCCGGGGAGTGGCGCAACTCCCGCTGCGGGGCCGCTGGAAGGTAAAACCGAAGGGAAGGGCCTTAACAAAGGCGGGGGGAGAGGCCAGGAAAGCGAAGCAGCCCCGCCGAGGGCCGGGCTGTCAAAAGCGGAGGCCGGGGGTGGGTGACACACACAGGGACCCGGCACAGCCCCTCCGCGGGTCGCTCGGCTCACCTGGTGGCAGGCGCCGGAGCGGGCGGCGAGGCGGAGGCCCTGCGCCGGCAGCTCGTTGCGGACAAGCAGCAGGGCCTGGTCCATCCGCCCCGGCGGCCGCCGCTCCGCCGCCGCCGCCCCGCCGCGGGGCCCGGCCCCGCTCCCCTCCGGCGAGCCCTCCCCGTGGGGCTGCGTGAGGCCGGGCGCCATCAGCAGGGCGCCCAGCGCCGCCGCCACCGCCGCCACCAGCCCCGCCGCCGCCGCCATGTCGCTGCGCTCCGCCCCGGGGCGGCGCCACTGCCGCGGCCGCGGCGGGGCAATGAAGCGGCGTCGGTCCTTCCCCCATTCCCCGGCCCTGCTGGGTTTTCCGGGGTCAAGCTTTCCTGCCCGGGGCGGCCGGCAGCCCGGGCCTTCCTGCTTGGAAAAGCAGGAGGATGAGGAGCCAGGCGAGCGTCGAGCTTGAAGCCGGTTTTAACAAGAACCGCGGCCACGCGTGGCCTTTCCCGTAGGACTGAAGTGTCTGCCAGGCAGCTGTGTGGCCTGCAGTGGAAAAGCCCCACGGACGTTCATCCCCGGGCTGGGAAGAGGGTCCTGCTTGGCCTCCGTCTGCCAGGGAGAATGCAGAAGCCACGGCCATGGAAAAGAGACCGCACTTTGTTAGGAGGGAGTTTCCTCCCAGGGAGGTGTCGTCTGTCTCCTTGGCGCTGCTGCTTGCGGCCGTCCTGCTGCTTAATGCCATTCTCTACCTGTACCTCAACGAGTTTTACACCTCTTCGGGACACGCCGAAACGGACCCCAGCCTCTGCCCTTTTGGGTACTTCAGATTGGGAGCAGTGAAGAACTGCTCCCCATGGCTCTCCTGTGAAGCCATCAATAGGGAAGTCAGGAAACTCAAGTGTGTTGGTGAAGGTGCTGTGAAAAAGGTGAGTTTGGTTTTCCTTTCTTGCCCCCTGTGGATAAAGAGCTTTCACTGTTTGATGGCTTATTAATGGCCGTACTGCTGTTGTAATTATCCTTGCAGCAGCTAATTACTGTAGACATCCAGGGGCATATGGCTACTGATGAGGTGCACAGAACAGGTAGGAGGGCCCGACCGGAGCCTGGGGCCACCTCCCTGACACCGAACGACATCCAGCTGCACAAGCAAAATCACAGAGATCGGTGAAGCACTTGTGGAGCATGGTACAATTGTGGCAGAGTAAGACTGTCTGGTTGGGTGGTATGAAATAATTTAATTTGTCTGCATTGCCCATTCCAAAGAAAACTTGGGAAATCATGAGCTTGCTGTGACAGGTACATGGCCCTGCTTAAAGGCTTGACTGTGCCTGGTGACTGTAATTTGCAGTTGTGACTAAGCAGTGACCCGGTGATCAGCGGCAGCTGGTGGAAGAAGACTCTCCATGTGTCTTACATGTCTCTTGTGTGTTCTCAGGTCTTCCTTTCCGAGTGGAAGGAAAACAAAGTGGTCCTTTCACAGCTCACCAACTCAGAGCTGAAGGAGGACTTTCTCCACGGACTGAAGATGCTGAAAGCACTTCAAAGCAAGCACGTTGTCCGGCTGCTTGGCTACTGTGAGCAGCAGTTTACAATCCTCACTGAGTACCATCCTCTAGGCTCTCTGAGGGGCCTGAATGAAACCCTCCACATCCCCAAGTACAAGGGCATGAACACCTGGCATCGCAGGCTGATGCTTGCTATGGACTATGTGAGTGTCATTCGGTACCTGCACAGCAGCCCTCTGGGCACCTTAGTGATGTGTGACTCGAATGACCTGGACAAGGTCCTCTCTCAGTATCTCCTAACAAGTGACTTTCACATCCTGGTGAATGATTTGGATGCTTTGCCGCTGGTGAACAGGAGTGCCGGCAGGCTGGTGAAGTGTGGTCATCGAGAGCTCCGGGGCGAGTTTGTAGCTCCCGAGCAGCGTTGGCCTTATGGAGAAGAGATGCCATTTGAGGATGACCTCATGCCTCCCTATGATGAAAAAACAGACATCTGGAAAATCCCGGATGTCTCCAATTTTTTCTTGGGCCACGTTGAAGGAAGTGACATTGTGCGACTACATTTGTTTGACATCCATGCAGCATGTAAGAGGAAGGACCCGGCTGAAAGGCCTTCTGCCCAAGAGGTCTTAGACACTTACAGGAAAGTTTTAACTCTGCTGATTCGGGAGGCGGCCATGCCTGGTACTAGGGAAATGTTATAGTGAATCATGAGACAAACAACATACTGAAGTTGATGTCCTTCTTATTTATTTAGCTTGCCTGAAGGGAAAAATCTCTGTCCACAAAGCTGAGAAGAAAAGAATAACTGAACTTGTACCTTTTGATTTAAAAAAAAATAATAATCCACCCAATGCTGGAGCTGTGCAAGCTTCCCACTGTCATGTTTAATCTATCATCAGAAGAAGAGGAGGGAGAGAGATGAAACTGTGTGGGTGCAGAGGGAAATCTGTTCCTTAAGAAATAATAAATTTTCTTTTGCAACTTTTACACAAAAACCCTATTAAAAAAAATGACTGGCAGAGGACTGGAGAGCAGAGACCATGGCATGTCCCCCACAAGCTTTGTGCTTATTTCTGTGGCTTTGTCTCATGTCTTGTCCGCAGAACTCTCACCCACTTCCCCATAGAATAAAAGCAGTGGTCGCTCGGAGAAGAGTAGCCCAGTTCACTTCAGATTTTGGTGGACCCCAATGCCAGAGCCCCAGTGGCAGTCGCTCCCTGCTGGATGGGGAATAGGTTGATTTTGGAGCTGTATGGCCATTGCTCTGTGGGCCCCGTATCCCACCCCAGCAAGCATGTGGCCACTTCGTAAGAAGCAGATGACACAGATCCCAAAGAGGCTGCTTACAGGCGTGCTTTTGTTTTTCAAGCCTTTGGCTGGTGGTATTCTCAGATGAGCTTTTTGGAGATGAAGCTGTAAAATTGGAATCTCTTGCTGTTTTTTAATCCATAGAAATCCTGAGCACTTTGGAAGAGAGTTGAAGTGTATCTTTTTTCATTCACTTACCCTTGCTGAGTGTCATCACGACTCGATGGACAGGGGGAGCACAGGGAACTGAAAGAGAATGTGACTTCCTTGACTTCCTTACACGGCAATGAGCTTTAAACCTGGGGTTTGAAAAATAAAAGCCCTATATTCAGAGCATACAATGCTATTTGGTCTGAATTTTGAGGGTGGTGAGGCACTGGAACAGGTTGCCCAGGGAAGTTGTGGATGCCCCATCCCTGGAGGTGTTCAAGGCCAGGCTGGATGGGGCTTTGAGCAGCCCGGTCTCGTGGGAGGTGTCCCTGCCCATGGCAGGGGCGTTGGAACTAGATGATCTTTAAGGCTCCTTCCAACCTAAACAATTCTATGATTCTATGAATTCAAAGACCACTAAGCATAAAGAAAGGCTGCTTTTTTGTTCAGTGTGCTTAGGAGAAAGCTTTTGGTACCTACGTGGATGTTACAACCTGGTACCAACAGCTGGAGAGGAAGAATAATGATGCCTTAATCCAGCAGTAAGCTCTGCTTTGTAGGATTGGGATGTACTTGTTCTGTCAGTGAAAAAAACAGGAATAGCATGAATGAGACACGTGGACTCTACCGTTACACACCTGAGGACTTTCTGTTCTGTGGACTAGGTCTTTGAAAGGACTAAGGGCCTGAGAAAATTTTCATGTTTTGACTTGAGAGGTGATTTGTAAGCAGAGAAGTACATGGTCCTTTCTGCTGAAGAGTTTGGTTCTGTTCTGTGCTGTGCTGATATTTCTCTTCACCTAAACAAGCCGTGTTATGACTGCACTGAGAAACACAGTCAGTTTGTATACATAATGTTCAAATGCACCTGTGTTCTGTTGCTACCAAAATTGTATTATAAATGGAAAAACTTTCCTGCAAATGACTAAATTCATACCTGATTTCATACAATGCCAGCAAGAGCCCTTTAAAGCCTGCTCATTATGGCTTTCCTTTCCCTCTGGGCAGTCTTATTTTCTTAAATTAGCTGATTTTTGCCATTTTTTATTTGTGCTGTCCTTCTTGGAAGCTTTCCTGCTCAGGTTGTTAGGAAGCAAAGCTCAGAAATCAGGGTCTCCAAAAGAGAACGGTGATTTTGGATGCTTCGTGTTTGTTTTGGACCTTGACTCAAAACACCTTAAAGAAGCCTGTGTGAAAAAGAGTGCTCTCTCTGTTGTAATTGCATCATCCAGCCCATGCACTCTTGAGTTGTTATTAATAAGGTTAGAGTTCTACAGTTCCAGCATGAATCCAGGATGTGCAACAGTTGGAAAAGCATCCTGTTAAAGCTCCTCAAAGCTGGGGATCAAGCTTGGAAGGGCCAAGAGTCAAACCTTTTGCATGTGTCCCCAACAATAATTTGTTACCTCTTGTTAGCCATCATGTATACTTGAAAGAAAAATCAGCATTCGATGGCTGTGAAGTAAACATACCATGCGTTTTTATAAGAGTAGCAAGGACAGACAAGAAGAACCTGCCAGGCATCTTATGCTGGTCACTCTCAGTTAAGGCAAGCTTCCGCTTGGACTCTTGCTCTGTTGTGTACCTTGCAAACAGCCATATTAATTTCACAGAGTGAAAAACAAATGAGGACAAATTCTGGTTCTGAGTAATTTTTGTGCCGTGGAGATGCCCCTCTCTGTTCCTGGATGATATAGTTACAAATTTTTTTAAGAAAAGGTGTCTCCCTAAACATTCACCCTGAACATGTCTCTTCTCCATTTCCTCTCCTTCATCTTGTGTGTTGTCCAGCATTTCAGCAGGAATAAATTACATATGTTCTGAATACAGCATTATGGAGCTTCAAAGTTTCTTCTTTGGGATGTTGTTTCTGTCTATGAGGCACTAGATGGCAGCATGAAGGTCAATTTAGCGTTAGTTATTAACAGTTATTAGCAGTTACAGTCTCTCGTGACCAAACATAGCCAGGATCTGGTCTTGGAGCCAGTATTTTGCTAGTAAACTTCCATAGACACCTAAAAGATCTCATTGTGTTTGCCTTAGCGAGTCTGTAGTAACAAGACAGATACATATAAGGGCTGTCAGAAGAGCCACACATGCCAGTTGAAGGGGCTACCTCCCCTTTAACTTGCCCACGGTATTTGTGGACTTCAATGTCCCTCTTAATCTCAACCTGGTGCAACCTCAACCAAGTTTGAATGTCACCGTCTTCCAGTCTTTCAGTAAAATCAGAGGAGTTTGCACCCTCTCTGTCTTTCTGTTCTTCCCCACTAACCCCTTCCACAACCTGAAGACTGCATGAATCCCATCATTCCCACATTTTCAGCTTCTTTTACCTTAAAGGGAAGATGCAAAGCCTCACACAGAGGGAAAAAGAGGCAGGACAGCCCTACACGCATTTGTCTCCTCTCTTTCCAGTTCTCTCTGCTGGCCATTTTGGTTTTCACCACCAATGACAGCATTGGATAAACATTCAGGGACTTTGCTGCCCCAGTACAAGTTGATCTGCTATGTCTGGTGAAAACAAAGGATGAAGAGCAGAAAAAGGCCTGTTCACAGCTGGAAGCCTGCAAGCCTCTCTCCTCATCCACTCCCCAGCCAGCTAGAAACCAGTGGACATGACCTTCCCTGCCAAGACCACTGCCACAGCTCTGCCTAACCTCAACAACAGCTGCTGGTTCTCATCTCAAGCTCAAATCAAGGGCCTCACATTCCCTGTCCTTTCCCACAAAGGAAGCTTCTCTTGAGATGGTTATTGCTAGGTTTCCTATTGTATCCCTGTTCTTCCATCCCATAAGTCCAGACAAAGAAGCTGCACAGAGACACAGACCACACAAGGGGAAGGACTGCTACTGGTGCTCATCTCCTTCAGAAAAATTCAGAGGAGGTTCCCCAAACCACTCTAGTGGTGGTCAGTGTCAAGGCAGATATGGTCCCAGGGCTTTTGTTTGCTGCCATCACCAAGATGAAGGCCTTGGGTCTGGCCCCTTGACCAGGGAGAGGACAACCCTTTTGCTGATGTCAGTGATCTGTACCACCTTGCCCTTCCCTTTTGGGCAATGCCTCCTCTGCCATCCCTGCAGCAGTCCCACAGCACATCCTGCCCACCTCATCTGACCAGCTGGACAAAGAACCAAAGCAGAGACTCTCTCCCAGACTCAAGAAATAGCACCTGGTTCCCAGACTGAACTCTCCTGGGACACTGCTATGCCAGCAGTGGAGGAGACAGGGAGACCCAGGACATGCCAGCTGAGCCTGTTGATAGTCTGGTTGTGGATGCCAACTGCATCAGGGCACCTGGACCCACTACTGGTATGGTATGCTCTGCCCTTGGTTCCATGCTGTTGCCAAAATAAATTCCCAGTGGATTTCCTGATAAAATTTAGCCCTTACCAGGTAGGCTTGTACCACAGGATACAGAATGGAAACAGCCTGTCTCATAGCAGAGTCCCAGCTTCAGTTCAAACCTGCTGCTCCTTTATTTTTCTCCTCAGCGTCATCCAAAGAATAGCACTGTCAAGGTTATGCTGTTTTCCTTTCCAAACTGCCTGCTGGCTCAAGTCCGAGGTAGTGCGTTTCCCTTTGTGTGGCGTGGGTTTCAGAGTACATCCTAAAAGCACTGCTATACCGCTAAATCCTGTACAGGTGAGCAGCATTTAAGGCAACTCGTCTGTACATTTGACACCACCAGATGTTAAAAAGTATTGCACACACAGCCACACCAGCTGCTATGTAGGTCTGGGTAAACACTGAGGAAATAAAATGGACACAACCTATTTAATTGAACAAGTTTGTGTTTTTTCCTTTTTTGAAGGATACTTTTAAAGTCCATGTTACTCTGTGTTTAATAGAGTTGTAACTATTAAGTGTATCAAAAATTCAGAATACCACACAAACTTTTTGGAAATTCTATCACAAGCTCTAAACCAGTATTTTCCTTTGGTGCCACATAAACAAAACATCAGATCATTATCTTTGTGTGAAACAGAAGCAGTGCTGTTTGCCAAATATAATTTGTGAGATATTTGGCAGAACTTGCAACTGTAAACCGATTCTATCATTATGACCGTAATGCCTTACCAACAGTCAAGAGACCCTGGGAACAAGAAAAAAGTGGTTCTCAAGTTCCTCTAGCATGATATAATGCATATATTTGTAGAGTTCATCCACATAAATTATATGCTAGATGGTACTTTTAAAAAAGAAAAAGGATTTTATGGTTTTATTTTAATTGAAATACTGTATACTTGAGATGACCACATGATTTCCAATAATTGTCAGTCTGTGTTCTGAAGTCTATAATCCAGTATTTATCAGGATTAAATGGTGAATATATTTATATTACAATGATATTTATGCCTCAGCGATTTCTGATTCTGTTTAGCTCTGGGTAACTTAAAATCCATTAAAAATTATATATTTATATATAGAGACACACAGACATCCTTTGGCCATAATTTTCAAAAGAACAAACTTACTGTTAGATTCCAGAATTCACATTTTAGATATGAAGTAAGTGGATTTTCAAAACTGATAATATTCAGCAGCTTTCAGTCAATTTTATAGTAGTTGCTGGATGCTAAGGACTTCTGGAAAGTTAATTCTTTCCTTGCAGAGCTGGAAGATCCTGTTCAGCAATTCTCTTGATATATCTATGGGGCTGAAGTGGGTGCTTTTATCAAGTACACACTACATTTCTTTGTGGAATGAACAACGTTCCCACTTTTGTAAAAGTTGGGATTTTATTTTTTTTTAATTAAATCACACAGCTATGTGCTTTTCTCCCCAAGAGCTGGGCTGAAACTCGCCAGGCTTATTTGCTACTGTGTAATGTTGAAAATCTAGCCACTGAGCTTGGGCCTCCATTAGCTACGTTTTGGCAGAAGAGCTTATGCCAATGCCATATATTATTATATATTATTTGTTTGGAGCCTGCATGCTTTAGTCACAGGCCAGGATCCTGGAGGTCAGTTGCTATATAGGCACAGTACAAAATGACAGTCCTTTCCCTACAAGCAGCTTTAGTGTAAGAAAGTAGAAAACAACTGATGTGCTCATGCATTAACAGCATACACAAGTGTTGGTCATCCCATCCCACCTCATCCAAGCTACAAATAAATATGGTACATAATCTACACAGACTGGCCACACCATTTCTTCTGCGCATAATGACAGCTGCAAGGCCTGACTGCTCTGACCAAATTCAACTGCAGCTTGCATTCCCATTTCTGAAGGTGTTTCAGGAGCCTAAGACTGAAACAAAAGCCCAAGCTATAAAAGGAAACAACAGTGTACCAGGACAAGCTAACCTAGGCTTAAGAGTCAACCAACTTTGGTATTTGAACCAGATTCCTTCAGGAAGTCATGCAGAATACCTACACCCCCAGAACCCCTATTGCTACAGGCCAGCAAGTGGGAGATAACCCCTTTTTCTCAGGTTTGCAAGGCTGTCACACTCACTGCAGCACCAAATGTTGTGCTGCTGTTCTCCTCAACTCAGCCCTGTCCTACCCACTGCTTCACGTTTGCTAACTTCAGAGGGGCACGTGGGGCAAGAAAATCTCTCTCTGCCTGTCTTCTAGGGTAGTGGTGGGTGGATTATCTGAGCCTTAAATCAAGCATTTAATTAAATCAAACAAATCAGGCACCTGCTGAGTGAGGCAGAGCCTGTTTCTGCATGTTGGAGGCTGCAGTAAAAACACTGAGACCCAAAGTCATGCTTTGTGGATGTGGGCCGTGATTTCCTCTGGATGGGAAGATGGGTATGGAGTCCTGGGGCATTCCAGCCCCTTCCGGGGTTGTCCAGAGCAGAGCTGCAGGGTTAATACAAAAAGTGCCTTTAGATACAGGTTAAATACAGCTTCTCTACACCCCATACAAGAGAGCCTGATCTCAACTGATGTCTAGAGGTAGTCATGAAATATAAAAAGCACTAAAGTTACTTAAGTTTATTCTTCCCACTTTTCTTCCAAAGATGCGTAACACTTTCTTGCCAGGCCTGTTAGCAGAAAAGTTCAACATACTAAAAAAGCAAACAAAAGGCCTCAACTTCATGAGAAACTGTTTAAAATCCTTGTGAAACCATGCTTAATTAACTGTTTTGTGGCATGTTGCATAAGTGATGGACCCCTTTCCCCCCCCTTAGTGGTTTCCACAGTTCTGTGCATGGGTGCCATCCTGATTTAATGACCTAGAATTATGTCTAATTGCTGTTCTACTCTTCTTTCCCACACCATGTGGGGCAAGGAACTTTTCTCATGATAACAGTGCCTTAGCTTTTTATTTTTTTTTATATTGTCGTTTTGACTCCTTTTATGCCCTGATCTGAGGCCTATTAAAATAATTCTGTTCCATAGCATGTTAAGAGAATGACTTGGCACATCTTGCACTGAGAAAATGGCTCCCCAAAAGGTGGTGTTTCCCCAGGCTGGCTGGACATTTGGAAAGCAAGTGCCATCCAAGCAAGGTGTCTAGACTACCTTTACTCAGTATGGGGCACAGGAGGACTCATTCTGAATGTTTAACATAGGTTAGATAAATCATGCCCTAAAAATACTTGTTTTTTCCCCTTATTGCCTTATAAAGGGTGAAGACAAATAACCGCAACATAAGCACATACCCCAAATATGCGTAAAGAAAAGGGAGATGAACCATCTCCACAGTGTCTGTGTTATAATAGTTCTAGTATCTGAAAGAAGATATGGTAAAAGGAAGTATCAGGGGCAGAGGTGGATAGAAAGAAGCAGGAGAGAGGATAAAGGACAGCACATCTAGCCTATCATGTAGCTCATACATGCCACATCAGGCAGTAAAAAAAAAAAAAAAAGAAAAAAGCATGTGTGTATGTGTGTGTTAGAACATCCTCTGGCTAGTTAATCTGCATCTCATTAAGCAGCTTAGACAACTTTTCAAGTTTCTAAACCGAAACGCTTGCTCTGCTCCTCCTTTTCTGCCAAAGCATGCTCCTAGAATTGTGCTTTTGGGCATCAGAAGCATATGGAGCATCAGAGTAAGCTATGTTGCTCCAGCATCTGAATATCCAGCAACTCCCATTTTGGCACCCCAAAAAAAAAAAGAGGCAAGATTTTTCAGGAAGCGCCGTTTCTATTTTGACAACCTAAAGTGTCAAATTTAGTTCCTGTGTGAAAAGTGAATGCTCGTGACAATCCGAACCTCTTTTTCGCTCGTCACCAGGCGCTGCTGAGCTACATCCCCCATGACCCCACCGCCGCCGCAGGACGAGCACCAGCCCAGGTGGGCCAAGGTGCTCTTGACTCCAGGCCTGCCAGGCATTCAGAGCTGCCGAATTCACACCTCTCTCAGCCCCTCGGCCCACCTGCACGCCTCTCCTCAGACGCTGGCACCATGAGGCTGAAGGGAGACCTTCTCCCTCTCTGCAACTGTCTGAAAGGAGGGTGTAGAGAGGTGGGGGGTTGGTCTCTTCTCCCAAGTAACAGGCAATAAGACAAGGGGAAATGGCCTCAAGTTGCGCCAGGGGAGGTTTAGATTGGATATTAGGAAAAAATTTTTACACTGAAAGGGTTATTAAGCATTGGAACATGCTGCCCAGGGAAGCGGTTGAGGCACCATCCCTTGAGGTATTTAAAAGATGGGCAGACATAGTGCTTAGACATACGGTTTAGATTAGTGATGGTTTTTGTCAGAGTTAGGCTCATGGTTGGACTAGATGATCTGAACGGTCCCTTCCCAGCTGGGCGATTCTACGATTCTGTATAACCCCGGTGGCTGGGGGAGAAACTGCCACTTACTGATGTCCCCTCCCGCAGGCACTGGCAGCTAGAGGGGAAACTGAAGGTGAGGGGGGGTCGCAGCCCCTCACTGACGTCCCGAGATGGCGGCGCTCAGGCCGAGGCACGGCGCCTCACGCCGGCCCGGACGCCTCGCCTGACGTCACTTCCCGCCCGCGCACCGCCCTTAACGGCCGTCCGCCAACGGCTGCTTTTCCCCCATGGCGGCCGCGGCGGCGGCCGGGGGGGTAGGCGGCGGCGGCGGCTCGGCGGCGCTGGGCGACAGTGGTGCCATCGACTACTCGGTGCACGAAGCGTGGAACGAGGCCACCAACGTGTACCTGCTGGTGGTGCTGGCCAGCCTGGCCCTCCTCGTCTACGCCCGCCGGTGAGGGAGGAAAGGGGGGGCGGTGGGAGGCGGGGCGAGGGCTCCCGCCGGACAGCGGCCGCGCCGGCCCCACGTGTAGCCGGGCCGGGCCTCTCACCGCCTTGCTCCCGTCGCAGGAACAAGAGGAGGATCATGCGCATCTTCACCCTGCCCCCGGCCGCCGAGACGCCGCCCGAGCCCAACTTCTACGACAGCATGAAGAAGATCCGCCTGCGGCAGCAGCTGGAGATGTACTCTATCGGTGAGTCAACGGAGAGAGGGGGCTCCCCTGGGCCCGTGGGGTTACTGGGGACGGTTCCTGCGGGGGTGGCCTCCAGCCGGCCTGTCCCACTGCGGTGGGGACCTGTGGCACCCCGCGAGCAGGGGTTCTGCCGGAGCGTGGGGCACAGGACTGAGGTGTGAGGGAGCGGCCGTGCGAGTCTCTTCTAGCTGACAAAACGAATCCGATGGTGAAGTTAAAGAGAGCTGGGAATGTCTGACTATTGTCAAAACGTGGAAGGATTTGTAAAAGTTGAGAGGACTGTGGAATTGCAAGTAATTCAACTTCATACACTGAAAATAAATGAGAATTTTACTGTACCAATATGTGTTGCCACTCCTGTCTTAATGTTGAAGGTCAGGATGGAGGTAGGAAAGGGCCCCATGCCTCTGATGTTCCAGAGGTCCAGTTCAGAGAAACACCTGTACTTGCTTCACTTCTGCCATACATGCATGCCTAGAGGGAATACATGCAAGAAATAAGTTAATGAATTGAAACCACCTTTTAAATGTAAAGATTTAATATAAAGACTCTTAAGCCAGGCCATTGCATTCTGTAGGAAGCAGATCCTTTTTTGTTCCTACAGAGTAATGCCTGCTGGCATTCATTGTTGGTGTTTGTTCCACCACACACAACTCTTTGATCTCCCTTTGCCTTGCTAACCAGATTAATTTTGAAGTCAATGTAGTTGTTAGCTTGTGGCTTGTATATTGTGGAGGAGATGAGTGATGTGGAGATCAACTTTGTGACTAACAAGTCGCTCAGGTCATCTGTAGCCATAGTCTTTAATTTTTTTTTAAATGAAAGGACCTGAACAGAATCATAGTTTTCTGCCATTAATTTACTGATGTTTTGCTATGACCCCACTGTTCAGCCTTTCCAAGGCCATGCACTAAAGGACTAGTTCCACGTGGTGAGTCGAACTTCCCCTTGTGTGGCTAAGTGGTGAAATGACATTCTCCAAGTCTGTTTCTTGATTGTTGTCTTATTTATACATGTGTATATATATAGATATGTATACAGGCACACACATATATATGCATGTATATAATAAATGGTATAATTGGTGTTGATCGGTGTTTCTTTTTTTCAGCAAGGAAGTATGAACAACAGCAGCAGCAGCCACCAAAACAGACTGAAAGCGTACAGCTCTCAGTGGAGTGAAGCCCACAGTTGTAGCAACTCAGGGTTTATTTCCAGTGCTGATAAGAGTCAGTGTGGAGCTATCTTCAAGGCCTCTTAATTGATACATAGCTAAAGGCAAGGGGTAAAGGAAGGGGACTCTCCTAAAAAATTTTGTTCTCAGAGCCCCATGAAGTAAACTGAGTGCCTACTGAAACATTGAGCATGAAAGTACCCAACACAGGACAGACCTGCTCAGAGAAACCTCCGAAGGTAGAGAAGTGCAGTCTTACCAATATTTTAAATTATTTCTCTCTCTGCCAGCACCTTGGAAATCAGCTCCTACCTTTTCTGGTAACGGCACCCTAGGGAAAGTAAAGCAGTACCTATCTGCTGGGAAACCTTTTTGTTTCTTGATCACACAGTGCTGAATTTGCTGAATGATTTCAGTAAATGTGAGTGAAGATACTGTGGCCTTACTGCCTTGTGAAGGCGAACAAATAGCTCTGAGAGCCCAGCATGTTGCTGGCGGTAGCGCAGAGAGATTCTGCCCTCTCTGTTTATATGGAGGTTGCACGTGCAATACCGTGAACCTTTCCTGGAGAAGCTCTAAGAAGTACACGGTGAATTGGATGTCTAGAAGACACTTTAAGCCAATACGGTAACGTTAATAGCAAAGGTGGTTAGCGTAATTTAGCCAAATTGCTTTAAAGAATGGAACTGTCTATAAAAATTTGCATAAACAGAAAGATCATGGCTTATGCAGAAGAGACATCACACCCCAGTTACTTTATTTCTTTCTAGGTAAATCACAAACTCATTTAATTTAAAGAATACTGCATAAATCACTTCTTAATAAAAGCATCATGAAAACTACTTGAAGATGTATCCTGCTGTAATTCCTAACATCGCACGACTTGAGCGGTGAGCAGAACACTAACAAACCGCACACAGCGCTGGGGGCCTACGCCCAGAAGGAGGGTTTTTTTCCCCAATTCTGTGCTAAAATAGATGAAGCCTTGGGGCAGTGGTAAATAGCACTGCAGTTCCGAATCATCTGTACTGTAGGGACTGAAGCACGAACGGGGCCGCACCGACCCCGGCGGGAGGCGGCCAGGCGCGTGCGCCCCGGGGAAAGGGGCCCGTTGGGGTGAAGCCATCCGCGGCGGCGGCCCCTCCGGACACCTGCCCCGCCCGTCACCGGGAAAAACCGAAGCGCGGGGCAGAGGGAAGCGAGAGGCCGCGGGAACCCCGGGGCCCGCCCTCCCCCCGCGTCTCCCCCTTTTCCTTCCTACGCTACACCGTCCGTACGACGACCCGGCTGCGCGCCCTCTCCCCGGGGCTGCGCGGTATTTACACGGGACGGACGGACGCCCGGCCCGGCGGCGCAGCCCCTCTGCCCGCGTCCCCATCCATCCACCTCCCCCGGAAGCAGCGCCCCCCTCCCCTCCGCGCCGACCTCACTTCCTGCCGCCGCTTCCGCCTCCGGGCCGTGCCGTGCCGGCTGCCGCCGCCGCCGCTGCAGTTGTGAGGCCGGAGAGCGCCCGCCGGGCGGTGAGTGGGGGCCGCGGCGAGGCACGCGCGCGGGGGCGCCCCGCCCTCGCCCCTCCCCTCGCCCGGTTGGCGCGGGGTCGGGGGGGGGGCGCGGCGCGCGGTGGCGGCGCGCGGGGGGCCGTTGCGAGGCGGGAAGGGGCCGCCTGAGGAGAGAGCACGGGCGGCGGTGGGGAGGGGGCGACCGGGGCCGACTCCGGCTGCGCTTGAGGCTCCGGAGCGGGCTGTGGGACCGCCGGGCCGGGTGGGTTCCCCCTCCGTCCTCCGCGGGAGGGCTTTCCGTCTCCTGTGCCCGGCTTCAGCCCGACCCGGCGCCGTAGCGGCGTCCCGGCGCGGTGGTTGTAGCGGGAGCTCTGCCCGCCTTCCCAGCGGCCCGGCCCACCCCAGCGGTCAGCCGGCGAGGAGCCCTGCCTCATGGAGCATCTGCTGTCACGCTGGCCGGGGCTACTGTGCTCGGCAGCCATCCGGTGCGGCCCCGCGCGCTTCAATAAAGCAGCGTGTCAGAACGAAACCCTTTTCTCCGGCTTCCTAAACCCGGCCGTCTGTAACTAGTAATTTTACAATTTTCCTCACAGCCGAGCTGGAAGCACTGTGAAGCGCATAGAAATCTCAGGCGGCTCCCAGCTCCGCTTGTATTCGTGGACCTGAGGTAGCAGCACAAGTATTTCACCAACTTACCTGTAGAGACAAAACGTGTTTAAGGAGAGGCAACCAAAGCTAAAGCTTCTCCGGGGCACGTGCCTTTCGCATTTGCCTAGCGCGTTTGCATGAGAAGAATGGTGCTTGAACCATGAGCGACCGGCAGGTAGTGGTTTCTTTTCCTGACCTAAGTGCAGTTATCGAAGTTCTGTCCTAGCAAAACTATACCCTGTTTTGTTGCGAGTTTTTATATTTTAGTTTTGCCATACAAGTATGCTTTGGAATGGAAAGTGCAGCCACCTTTTGAAATTTTACTTCAAATTTCTGCAGTGATCTTTACTCATTAATTCATGATATTGCATGTAGAAATAAAGTGCTTTCTTTAATTGGTAGTAAAAAATTGGTGAATAAAAGCAAAGGCAGATAAGGTAGAGACAGTAGATCTATTTTTTTATGTTCATTTGCACTAGTTGGGCTTGTAGGCATGAGCAGGAACAGATTCTCAAACTCTTGTGGACCTTTGTTCATGCTGAATTATTAGATGTCTTGGATGGGGAAAGCTTGCGACCTTTAAAAAAATTGTGCCAAAGTTATCTTTAGTCGCGTTTATTTTTGAGAATGCTGTACAGAGGCAAATCTTACTAGCTTACCCAATGCTGTTTAAAAAGCTGTGTATGATATGTAGATTTAGTGGTGTCTGATCGCACAAAGGGTGCGAGGGAAGGCTTTCAAAGCAGTTAAAACTTTGCATATGTAAGATACCGCAAAAAAGCGTTAGCAAGTTGCTCTCAATTATAACTCGGATGTTGTTGAGAATCTGACCGCTCTGTTGTGTCCATGGGAGCTGCTGAACAGTCAGATCTTTGTAAATGCAGTTTTCAGATGAAGTTACAACCATGACTCTCTAATCTTATGCGAAAACTATAATCTTCTGCTAAGTGGTGGAAAAGTTACCTCTCTCTTCATAACTAAAATGTGGCTGGCTAGGTTTTATACTCAGTGCAGCTCAGAAAATCAAAGCTTTTCAGATAGAGCTTTATAAATTCTGTGACAAGGCTCAAGAGGGTCTTACATATTTCTAAGCTATGAGTGTGGCTGTGTTTAAAGCTGGAGTTGTAAACTCTGTGGGCCTTCTTGTGAAAGTATCTTCCCCCGTGCCATGAGCATTTTGAGTTTCAGTCCAGTGTTACATGCTCGGATAGTATGAACTGGCATGTGCCGTCTGAGCCCAGATGACAACGTAGCCTGTAGCAGCTGCTGTGGTGTGTTACAGCCATAAGAGTTACAAATTTCAGCAGAGTGACACTCGGGTGGTGCTAAACTTGTTCTCAAACTTCCTTCTTTCTGCCTCCCGGTCTGTCAAGAAGACCCTCAGGGGAAGCCTTTGCTGTGCCACTTGTACCGCTGACGCCAAGTAGAAACTCTGAAAATAGGGAGAGTATCCCAGTGCCTTTGTCCAAGGTTGGTTTGCCAAGAAGTTTCTTCAGCGCAATGCAAAATTATTCATTGAGAATATTCTAACCTATGATGAATCTTTATGTAATTTGCATTTTGCATATATGATTAAGCAGCATTGGCCAAAAGCCTGGTGACAGCACAGGGCTCTGGAATGTCTCCCTGTTGCCTGGGCAGTTTATTCACGTTAGCTTACTTTTGTGAGCATAATCGTTCCTTTTAAAGTCCTCCTGAACTCGGGAGTGCCGCTGCTATTGAGCAAGCTGAAATTATACACGCTGCAGAGGGAAAGGTGGGGATGTTGCAACTTAACCTCTCTTTCGAAGGAATTTTTGCCCCAGCCCTAATTTCTACATTAAAGAGATTGAAAATTGTCACTACGTGCCTTCTTCAACAGAGAAGAAGCATCTTGTTGGAAAACGTGCTATTAACTCCATGATGTCTTTGGCCTGTTATGCCTAAAGAGCAATGGTGTTTGGAGGAGGCTTGCTGACAAAGCACGCTCTTCAGTCATGGTTGCGTATGTTCTGAATCGGAAGTAGCAATCAAAAGGCGTTCCCTTTGCCCTCCGAATGCTTAAACCGTGTTTTAGTCATGGTAAGGAACCTGGGTGTTGTCACCTAGTTTATTAACATAGTCGCTCACACAAAAAGGCAGCACTTGTTCTTGTCCTTGAGACAGGGCTGCCACTGAAGAGCAGAAGGTTTCAGTGCCTCGGGCCCCTGAGAAAGGAGGTAAGATCCTTTGCTTTGCAGCCCTGTTTCTGTTGTGGCATAAGAGTTAAGGGCTAAGAACAAGTTTCTTGTAGTCTAACAAGCTCTGTCAGAAATTGGTGTTGCCTGGGTCGGCAGGACTCCCTGCTGACGAAGGGACAGGTACTGAGTATGACCAGAGATAATGACTGCTGGCAGAACACCCCAAAGCCAGTGCGAATGTCCCATGAGAAATCTGATATCGGGGAGCAGAAATCAGTACTACTTCTGTAACAGAAGACAAGAAGGGAGGAGGAAAAAACCAACACCTTGTGTTAAGAGCAAAAGGCTCAGGATGTCTTTAGGCAGGAAAAATCCTGCCTTAATAACTCCTTTTTCCAACTCCCAGAAAAAAAAAAAAAAGGCTGATAAAACTTCTCAGTGTTCAGTTGTCTCTGTGAAATCTGTGCTTACAAGGAAAAGGCTAAGGACCTTTTTAAGAATGAAGGTGCTTTGCCTGCTTTTTGCAAGGAATGTCTAAGCTTTGGGTGTTACTTTAATAAAAATAATTCCTGATCTTTTTATGGAATATCTGAACTCTGGGCGTTACTTTAATAAAAATAACTCCAAACTCCAAGATTAACAGAATTACTAAAAGGAGTTAGTTCTCAATGAGAAAAACAATAAACTGAATTTGGAATTTCTGAACCAAGCCCTCGAAGGCAATTTGTGGCAAAACTCCAGAAAAAGAAAAAAAGAATCTCAATTTTATAAAATAGCCATATATCTTCTTTCTCAGTTATAGCCAGGCACTGCTTTGAAAATTGATTCTCCCCTCAGAGAGGCCTTGGAATGAGGTGTTTTAGGAGAACTGGGTATAATTTTAATCTAACAGTAAAATGTGTTAATGATCTTAAAAATCTTGCTGCTCAAATCAGGGATTTGCTGAAATTGGAGTCTGAGAAAATACCTTACATTTTCACTTCTGAAGACAAACTTAGCTCCTGAGTCTGTGAAGGAGTAGTCCCCTTCGGTTCCCGCCAGGCTGTCAGTCTTGCTGGAACTGGTGATGTATACATCCGTGATGTATAAAGGCACGAGTGGGTCTATGGCTTGCTCCTGAGAAAGACCGCGGTTTGGACAAGATTATAGAAACATTGTCTTTTTTGTAATGGAATAGAAGGAGTATTTTGAAAAGACTCGCCTGGCAGGAGGGCTGTATTACTTTCCAAAATATCCTCTGGATCATCCTGAAAATATAGTTTGGAATATGCTCTTGACTGACAGCGTAGGGTGGGAAGCATAAATTCCTGAACAGGAAAAGATGTACGTTGGTTGTGCAATGGGAGACTCCATGTGATCTCGTTATTTATGGCACTCCTCTCAGATCTCTTTCTGGGATTCGAACAGCTGCTGTGAACTTTACCCAGCAGAGAGTAGTTGGTATGTTTGAACGACTCTATTTTGCCGTTGCTCAGATCGTGGTGTACACTCCGATGAGCAACATTAGAACCAACTTCTGAGAGTGACACTGGTGGTAAAAACAGAGCAGAACTTAGGGAACCCTTCTACTCGTTGATGAAAAGCTTGAAGGGGAAAAAAAAGTAAGAATATCATCTTCCATAGCTTTGGTTGGTGGACACCAGGGAGTGATAGTTGAAGGCGTCCAATTTCTTTATACTGTAATATGGAAGGAAGGGTGGACTGCTTTTTCTTTTCAGAGGCAAGGTTGGAAGGGTAGAGGCAGAGGTACGGGCTTTTTCAATCTTACCTCTTTTCTTCATGACCATCTTGTTAAATGGCAGCAACGTTTTTTTTCAGCAAATTGCCTTCACTTTGGTAATGAGCTGTGGCTCGTTGTGCGTTTTGGTATGTGGCAGTGCCATTGCTAAATAGATCCAAATCTACAGCCAGATAAGGCTTGGAATAACTGGTGTTCTTAGCTCAACTAAATAACCAAGTTCACATGATCTGTAAGTGGCCAGTGGATTTTTTCTTAGGCAAAGTATGTACTGCTTGTATTGCACATTTATTCGAAGCTAATTTTAGCACAGCAGATTGAGAATTCTAGCAGCCAAAAATACCTTTGAGTCCATTAAAAGATTTCCTTACCCAAACTCCATTTTTATGTGTGACAAACAGAAAATATCTCATCTTTTTGACTTCGTATTCAGTAACAATCCAAAAGTGGTGAAAGCGTTGCACTCGAGGCCTCCAAGATTACTTCTGCTACTGCTGATGGGAGAATTGTTCTCTATCATTACTGTCTTCTCTTTCAACCTCAGCAAATCCTGAAATGCCAAAGGCAAACCACTTGATGGCTGATCAGAGGTCCTGGAGATGCTGGTATGGCACTGCTCTGAAACTTGTGGCTTGGACCTCTGTTTGAGCGTTGCCTAAGAGCATTGTAGAAGTTACTCTGACCAGTGTGTTGTCTTTACACACGTGAGACAGAAGAACAGGAAAGTGTATATGGCCTCTTAGGAAGAAAGTATTAAGATCATCGCTCTGGAGCAGAGTTCCTAAAACTGCTGCGTAACTATTAAACAGCATGGGGAGGTCACTGGGAAGTATACCATGGGACAATTTGACAGCCATGAGACTTGTGATTTTTATTGACTCTGATCAGTATATGATACTCAAATAGACAAAGTTGTATGTGGTTGCATTACTTAATGAGCTAACGCTTGGCAAAGTGTTGCCTGTTACCAGTTCTGTTAGTGCTATTTTGATCATTAAAGAGCTCCATTTGTTTATGGACCGTGGGTTTAGACAGGAGTTTTCTCTTGACCGGTTGCTTGCCTGAGGATTATTCTAAAGAAGGATGAAATGGTGTAATTTTCTTTTTGGTTGAGGCAAAGTAGTACTCTCTTGCCATAATTCACCAGTTCCAAGCCCATAATCAAAACACTTGCGGTAAAACAGTGATGGCTATTTGTTGTTTCTCACAGATGCTCTAAAAACTTCGTCATCTCCTTGGGGGGCCATCTTCCCATGAGATATCAGCCAGCCCTACGTTTGGACCTGATCTTTGGGACTAAGAACCTGTGGCCTGGGGTCCAAAGTTCTCTTCTTTTCCCAGAGGCTAGGAGAAGAAAATGCAGCCCAAATAGTTACTGAAAGCAGGACTGTTTTGGGAAGACGAGAGGATCTAGAACCTCAAGTTTGCTTTAAGAGTCTCCCATCCTTGTCTGCTGCTTGCATAGATCATTATTTTTTTTTCAACAAGCTTGTTGAATGAAGGTGTGGCTTTGTCCCGCATGCCTCTTGCAAGCATTGTGTGAGCAGAAACAGCAGTGACTAATAGCACTGGAGCTTTAGTAAGTACTTAGCGTAATAATCATGGTGAATATGTCATGAGCTCATCCATAACAACGTAGGCTAACAGAGGAACCTGCATCCCACAGGAACATCAGCCATGAGCAAAATGGGATTGGTTTTTCTTGGTTGGACACTGTTGTTCTTTATCCAGGCATGGAGATGGGAATTCTTTGCTGAGAGGGAGAGGTTCCTGTGTGACTTGAAAAGCTCAGCATGGTATGCTTCCTGTCGGTTCCTTTATAACTAATTTTATCAGAATCTCAGGGGGGTTGAAGGCACACAACACAGGGCAAAACAGTTTGCTTATAAAGGTGGCAGCTCTGGAGTGGAAAGGATCAGAAAAGTGAGCTTGCAGGATCTGAAAGAGGGTAAGGTCTGGTGAAATTCTGGTGGAGCTGCCAGAAAGATCCTACCAGCAGATCCCAGAAGTTTAGCATATAGAAATGTTGCTGGATAACTGTTGCTAAGTTGTTGCCTTAAAGGCCCTCGGATTACGTTCCTGCTTTGTAACAGAGCACCGTATGGGATGGGAGTTTATGGTGCAAGCCAAGGGCTGGAGCCCTCAGAAGGGGAAGAGAGGTAGTTAATAGCTGTGCTAGTTCCCATAGTGCACAAACAAAGGCATGTTTAAGTGAAATTGAAAATCAGTACATTTGAAACCTGGCATAATTATACCACATGATATTGCTGAGGCCAAAAGTTTAGTCGGATTCCAAGCAGACCTGGACATTTATATATATAATGACAACATCCAGAGTTGCAGTAAATAGGATTAAAAATAAAATAAGCATATAAACCTTCACGCTAATTGATGAGGTCAGGAAGGAATTTCCCCTTTGGGTGAATTACATCATTGTTCACTACCTGAGCTGTTCCACCTTCTGAAGCATCTGGTCCCGATCACAGGAGGCAGGATTCTCAAACAGATGGACCAGCAATCTGACCTGTCGTGGCAGTGCTTAGCTTACCCTGCCTGGATAGAATCCTGTTGAAAGGGTTTGAGAAGAGTTTTCTTTTTTTTTTTTTTTTTTTAAGGATTTTATGAGGCCACTTGCACTGCAGTATGTGTCTATTTTTCCAGTTTCTTGTTGGCAAAAGAGGACAACTGTTGACCAAATGCCTTTAATGAATCCTGAGAAGTGCCTGCTGGCATGTCAGCAGCAGCCCACGTAAAGATGGAATTGAGATGGGCACACAAGGCATGGCTGTATTGCTCCGTAGATTAAAAAGTAGCTCTGTGAGCAGCTGAACTAGGGAGGATGAGTTTACTGCAGCTTTTTCAGTTTTGGTGTCACTGAGGTACCATAAACATCTTCCCTTCTTTCTTTCCATTATATAGCAATACTGTTAGCATCCCTGATTTTCCCAACAGCACAGTGTCTGAGCAGCCCCTCACTGCCCCGTAGTTTTTGTGTATATTTAATTAAAATATAATGTCTCGATGATTTTTGTGAACGAGGCATGTTGTTCAGGGGACTGCCTTGGTTATTTATTCTGCATCCCTGTTGTAGGAATTGAGCACCTGTGAAATCTCTATCCTTTTCCATCAGATCAGGTTGAAATTGGCCTTATAATTTACGTTTCTGTGCATGGGACAGTCAGTTGTGGTTATGTAACCCTTGTTTCCTCGGGAAACAAGGGAAAATATCAGTCTTCCAAGCAAGTTCCTGTGGAATACTTTTTCTCTGAAAGCAATTAGGTTCATGAACAGTTACAGCAAATAATTGAGGCATGTGTGCTTTTAAAACATGCCCTGTGTAATCTTAAGACTTTCCCCAAGGTATAAGGGAAAGGCTTCCTTGCCAAAATACTGTAATTGAGTTAACAGTCCAGGAGGTTGCTGTGTTTTGTTACTGAGCTACGAAATTCTTCTGCCAGTGTTGGCTGCTGTGAAGATCAAAGTTAGAAGTACCAGCCTGCCAGTAAATTGTCTCTTCAAAAGAAAACAGGAAATTCCTCGGTTGTTTCAGGTGACAGCCAGCGTCAGATCTTTTTGACAATTATTAATCTCTTTCTGCAGTTCTCTTTCTGCATTTAACAGTCATCAGCCTGGGTGCGTTGTAATCTGTACGGTGCATATGCTGAATGTAGACATCTGATTAACGAGTGAGGATGTCAATAATAAATTGAATTACTTGTCAGTTAATTTCTGATGCTCAGAGAGAATATGGAGTTATGATGAGTATGGAACAGTGAAATGGTAGTTTCTGCTTCTTGTGTACACTGATCATGGTAAAAGATTAAGAATCACTGTGGTATAAAATAATGGGATGGTTATCTGGACATGTTCTGGATGACTTGCTGACGGGATGTGTGTGGCTGCCTCGGCTTTTGTGCTCTGTAAGCTCTCGAAATCTGTGATAGTTGCCTTTCAGTTGCCTGAGTAGGCAATAGCATGTTTCTCAATAGTGGGCATGATCACTGAGGCGCAGGCTTTCAGGACTGTTTGCCTCCAAAACGCTTCTGAGGGTAAGGACTACTCCCAGAATTCAGAATATGTGTTTTTCTTTGACATATAATCCTTGCACAGCAAATACATTTCTGTCCGGTTACTTGACAGGTATTGTTTCTGCAATAACCAGAGCGTTGTCAGAGGGTTTCTCGCTTTGACTGTCCAAGGCTCAGTTATCTTCTGTACTGCAATGTGCAAGAACCAAAGCCAAGACTTTTTGTGCTCGGATGTGACTGTGTCCCTATGGCTGTCCCTCGTTTCTAGTGTAAGAGAGCAGGAACGGCCTGTTGTTTCGCTGGGAGGAGTTGGCGAAGGACTGTGCTGTCTTTCTGAGTGAAGTGTGCCCTGTGTATGGAGCATGCTGCTGTCAAGTGTGTTTGCAGAAGAAAAGGAGGATTTCAGATGGGACATGGAATTCTGAGAATTTGAGATGGTAGCTGATAAGAGGTAGGATCTGCTCTGCCTCTTCTAGGAAGAGATTTTGGTGCTAGTGTTTATTTAAAGATGGCCTTAACCCTAAAAGGGAGAGAGAAAATTACTTTCATGCTTCTGTCTGGCCGAGAGCTGGCTGGCAGAACAGCTTTGGTGCCTGCTTATCTGCCCTGAAGGCTTCATGGCCAGGGAGGCTGCAGAGATCATTTCTCCTGCACCTCCTCGTTCAGCGTTCGGGCAAAATCGTGAGGCAGGCAAATGGTTTGGGCTGCTTGTTTGGACACAAGATGGCTGTATCTCCATTTTGCGGATGAGTCATCCCTCTGCCTTTTTGTTGTTAGACTCTGAACAGTGTTGCTGTTGGCTTTGGGCCTGCTTGATCCCGAGTTTTGGATGGCAGAAACAGACAGGCAAGTCCGCTCCGCCACAACCCCAAATTTTATGACATGAGTCTGGGGACAAAGACACGTTGAAAGTACCTTAGGCCTTTGTTACCTTGTAGTTAAACTGCTGTAATGCAGAGAAAGCGTCTCCTCCGGTACCCGATTAAGTGTGTAAAAACACAAATGTACTGTGGAAGTTGCGTATATTAAGGAGCATTGGGGAAAGTAGACGAGAGGTTTACATCTTTGTTTTTCATCTCAGTTGAGGGCTAGAGCTCTACTTACTTGGACAAACGGGTCCTGGGTAAAGATAACTTGCATTGTTTTCGGTAGCAGATAAGTTAGTAGATGGGTCAGCGGTTTCTTTTAGTTGAGCTGGCTGCTGCACACTAGTTCTGCAAGCTTGGCACCCGACGATGTTTTGCACAGTATGTAAGGCTAGCTGGTACAGGATTTCTCCTGCTCATCATGTCAGGAATGGAGGTGCACATGGGAGATTTCATTGGTTACCCCCATTTTGGCAGGCAATGTTTACGTGCCTAGTTTGGCAAAAGTTTGCTTTTGCGAAAGGAAACTGATTTCCTAAAAGGAACTTGAACGAAAGTTGGGATTTTATTAAAGACACAGAGGCATATTATTATTCATCTTTCCTTGCTTCATCCCTGTGATGTTTCCTGTTTTGCTTCTTGAGATACAGGTGTCATGATGAGGAGCTTCTCAGAAACAGAAGTGGATGATGAGTGGAGATGAAGAAATCATACATTTAAGAAGTTGGCTCAAGTTTCCGTTACAGGCATGGAAAGTTTCTGAGACCAAGCCATGTGAGAAGAACATGAGTAAAGAAGAGGGAGATGTAGACCCAGACTTTCTAGAAGGGATTGCAGGATTTGAGAGGACGCTGCGCTAACTTCACGTAGTTTGCTTGCTTATTCATTTACCTGCGCCCCTGGATTGTAATACTTTGTTTGCATATCTGTTTGGAAGTTGAAAAATCCCCTCACATCTGTGTCTTTAATATAATCATGGCTTCAAACTTGTTTTAGGAAGAGCAGAACGTTGCTGTAGTTTTTATTTGTGGATTAGATAGCTTTGTATTTGAAATCAGTTTTGGTTTTTTGTAGAAAACTACAGTGAATGTGGAAAAGATCAGACCATGACCACTACAAAACGGGAAATCACAGGTTTTGCTTGCCTTTAATAAACAGCCTTTGCATAAAGAGTATGACAGGTGCATAGGTAAAAGAAAAAAAAAAGAGTAGTTAGCCCTCTAATTTGAGTGTTTTTATGCTGTCCTTAGACAGATGTCAGATTCAAATATTAATTGGTTCAATCTTTTTTTATTTGACTGTTGGTCACAAAAATTTTCCAGGTAGGAAAGGATTCTTGGCAGGGCTGTGGGGTTTTACATGCAGCTTAATTTGTTTTGAGTTAGGGGAGAGCTTTTTAGAAACGTAGGGTTTTTTTAACATCTTGGCTGTTAGGTGAAGTATCTCCAAGGAAATACTAGCCATGCAGTCCAGCAAGTTACAGTGCTGTGAATAGACTTACTTTTAGTAAGTCTCTGATAAGGAGTTACTAAGACTTTGACATATATGCCTTTAAAATTTTAAAATTAAATGTAGTTTCCTATATTGGACAGTGTTGCTGGTAGAGGCAAAGAGCATCTTTATTTTTCTTACAAACTCTTATCTGTTGTTTTACCCTTAATAAAAGGCTATGGCTATTTTTGCATACTGGCCGAATATTTGGCCTTTAAGGGTATATAATTAGTTGGAAGAGTAAAAGCAGTTGTTCACGGACTGTTTTTCTAATTAAAATAGTTTGAAATCATATAATTTTAGTTTCTTCCGAATAGATATGATTAGTGTGTTGGAAATACTTTTACAGTGGATATAAAGGGAACAGTTGAGAGACAGTGGCTGAGAATGTGTTCAGCTATTTTTGTAGCTAACAGTTCTATTTTTTTCAGTCTCTTTACTTAGATATTTTGGTATAATTTAGCAGCTAAATTACATTTGGATACAAAAACTATTTGCACTTAGTAATATTTATATTTTAAAATAGATATTACTGTACTAATTGATAAGTAAATCGCAATGAATGTGAGAAAATCCTGGCCTATGTTATTACTTTGATAGAAATTTGAATATGGGATAGTATTGTTTGTACCATATAAAAATGTTTTCATGGATTATTAGCTGCTGAAACTGAAATCAATAAACTTTAGTTACTGTTGTTGACTGGAACAAGTAAATCTGCACACTTCTGTTTTCTTCGTATTACCTGTGCCTCTACGTTCACCTAGTGTTTCTTCCAGCATTACTCCTTTCATAGTATTTGCTTTTTTTAGATTCACCCATGAGGCACTCTCGGTGTGGGTTTTTGCATGTTTATATGGAAGACTTTCTTGATGGAGAACTGTGCCTCTGAGTTTGTGCAATTACTTTGTTTTCTGAATAAACCCTAGAGAATCCCAGACAAAATAAAATCCCAGGATTAGTCGAGTAGCCAGTGGGCCAGTTTGTAATTTTTTTCATATTTTAAATATATTTGTCAGTAACTGATGATTGTATTTTAAAGTAGGTACAGAATAGTCTTCTGCACACCTGAATTTCACGTTAGATAGGGACACCAGGTATCCTAGGTTGAATGAATATTAATGAACAGTGTGGTCTATGTTCTGGTTTACTTTGGAGAATGGTTGACAAATTTTTAAAACTGGAAAGGATTATGTTTATTTTAAACCCCTGGTACTTCAGATTTGAAAGAAACAAACTTGTAATATAGCCCAAATTTATTGTAAACTGTTTAGTTATTTGTATTAAATGAAATGACTCAAAGGAGTTCGTGTCTGCTGAAGATTTAAAGAAAACAAAATCAAATTGCGGGAGATAATTGGTTAAAAGCTTGGAGACAGTGTTGATTGAAATATTAAGCCCATTTGGGGAGTAGTGTATTCCACTGCTTCAGAGCAACTGTTTTCTTCACATTATTTTATTCATTGGATTTAATTCAACATCTGGTTAATTCAAGGCTGAGAGACTGATTGACAGTTGAAAAAAAGGCATAATTGATTTTCCCTTTTTAACTTATGCGTAGAAGAGATAGAAGAGAAAACGACTTCTATGACTTCTGAAGGTCTTGGTGACCAGAAACAACCAGATGTTTATTAATTATGGATTCCTCGTTGAAAAGAATTTATTTTTTCCTGAGTATTCAGTGTTCTTTACATGATGATCCACTTGCTCGTTTGTTTTATGGATAACACTGAGTGATTTTTTCCTTATCAGTATGACAGAGGTAGACTGTGGTCCACTCCAGGTCTTGCAAGAAATGTGCTCCACGTGTGCTTCCATACTCCAGAGGACTCTCATTTCGTGGCATGGTTGTCATACCTGGCTGCTGTAGACTTAATTTTATTTATTTATTTACGTTCTTTTGTCCTTTTTTGCTTAATTTTTTCCCCGATACTTCAGCGCTCTGGGAATTTGCACCCTGCCTTGGAGTGGTGTGGCTCTTCTCTTGGTGCTTGTATGGGGCGGAGAGGTCTGTCAGTGCTGTGCCATTTTCTTGGTCATTCTCTAGGTCATTTTCTTCCAGGGAAACGCATAGGTGTAGGGAAGTCCCAATTCAAGCTGTGGTGGGCACAACAGGATCCTGGCACGGCTAGCTCTGATTCTCACCCTTCTCCAGAAAGGCGGGGAAGAAGGGAGAGTTCCTTGTGGAATCCCCTTTGCTATTCCTGACCTCTCAGCAGCATCCATGCTATCTTTCTTCCTCTGGGCAACTGCCGGGGTGCTGTAATGCACCACTATCACCAGCACAGCTCAGCTATAAACACCTTTTTAAGAGGGTGAGGCACATTAGCCGCTGGCCCTGTTTGCTGGTGCCATGTACTCAAAGAAATATCTTCTGCTACTTTAATGACTTTCTTTTCTCTTTATAGCCTCTGTGTCGGCAAGCGGAGAAATTCTATCTATTCCAGCTCTTGCTGCAGACGAATACACTCGTCAGTTCACTGGAGGCAATGTGTTATTCTGCTGGTACCTTTAGGAAGACTCTTTGTATTCCACCTAGATGTAGGCACTGGACCAGTAGGCACAAACGCCAGTGTTACCAGGGTTTGCTCCCAGGCTAGAAAAAGCCCAGGTAAAACATGGAGCCATCTCTCCATGAGCAGTAACTCATCTAAGGCAGAGAGAGTTCTTGACAATAAGATCCCTGACCAAGCCCACCGTATGGGGCTGGTTTGTAGGTCCAGTTTTTCTAAGATTTTCAGTGCTGATTCTCATACGGGAGAAGCATTGAAGTGCATCATTTTCCTTCATAGAGGGTAAAGCCTAGCTTTTCTTGACCTGCTTCACAGGACCACATGCCCTCAGTAAGTCCTCTTAGAGGTGTTCACTGAGCCAAGTACCCATCTATGGGACATTCTTTGGTGTGTTGCATTGGCGATGATTTAATTCCTGGACAATGTGATAAGTTTATTGGCCACCTGTTAGCTCCAGCAGCATTGTCAGCCTACAGCGAAGTAGCTGTGACGTTAACTCTGCCTTGTAGGTGGAGCTCAAGGTTTTTGCTTCACCATCGTGCTCCTCTTGTCTTCAGCAGCAAATGCTACAGGAGGTAGATGTGGACCAGTACGTGGACTCTGAAGAGCAGAGATAAGCAGCTGCTGGATTTTGGGGGGGAAACAGGCCTTTTAGTTGGCAGGTGCCATTCTTTGCATGGGCTCCATACAGAATTAGGCACAGTCAACAGCCTCCTGGTGTAATATTTGGCTCCTGTTCCTATGAAATGAAGCCAAGGTCACAGCTTTCATTGCTGTTTCCACCTTTATATCTTTATTAATGCAATGCTTATAGGAAAAAAAAAAAAGGCAGCAGAATTTCCATTGTCACAATGTATTGGCTTCATCTACTTCCACTTACCCCCATAGCCCTGGTCGGCACCTCTGAGTGTCATGGTCCCTCTTTGGTTGTGCCCCTGGTCCATTCCTCCTTTTGGCGTTCAGCTAGCTCATTTCAGCAGCAGTTGGTCGTCTGTCCTGCTGGCCACACCGATTTTGGAGGTTGCCAGTGAGAGACAGCCAATGTGGTTTGGCATGTTGATAGCAACTCTCTCACTCCAGCTCCCTTTGAAGAGAGAGAGTCATTGGACTCAGGGGAGCCCCAACCATCTCTTCTGGCTCAAGGGGAAAAGACTCCACAGCGGTTATTCTCTGAAACCCAAACCGGAATGGAAATGGCAGGCAATCTGGGGCTTGAGGTGTCAGGTTTCCTTTATCTGAAAAATTCACATTGTTGACTTTTGGCAACCGCACTCTGGCTTCTTACCAAGGAGATCTTTGCATAAGCCTCTGAATTTGCAAAATTTGTATTTTTGGAGTGCCACGGGGGTGTTTCATGGGCAGTTTTTGTATTCTGTGTAAAGTCAGTATAGGTCTGTTAGTAATTCAGAATAATGCTTCTTGAGTTGTCAGCAGTAGCCAGGGCTCTTAGAAATACTTTGCCCATGCTGATTGCTTTCTTCAGATATGGGGCTGGGGAGGTGAAATGGTGGATTAAGCTCAGGGAGGCTCAGAGAAGCAGTTCACCCCTTTTCCTTGGGCTTAGTATGGATGTAGTGCGCTCAGTCTCCAGTGAATCAGCCAGAGTCATGGGCGATACGAGTCCAGTCCCTAGCATTAACTGGGCCAGTGCTTGAATCAGCATTGGCCAAAGCCTTGCTCCTTCAGAATGGGTTTGCTGCCTTTGAACTCCGCCTGGCTCGGTGTGGGTTTGTGCTGTGGCAGGGGTTGGAGCCAGCCTGGCTCTCCCAGGCCACACGGCACCCGGAGCCTGTGTCATCCTCTGCACCAGCCTTGGCCTCCAGCAATTCCCGTTGTGGGTTCCTCCTTTTCATTTTCCCAGGGCTCGCTTGCTCAATAGTTAAGTGTGATCTCAAGCAGGGTCATGCTCTGTACCATGGCAGCTCTTCCTGCATGCCTATGCAAGCACAGACAATTCCTCTTGCCCATCAGGAAAGGACGTCTCCTAGATGGAGTGGCATGTTCTCTTTGAAAGCCTGGGGACTTGCCGGAAAAAGAGGTTTGGACAACAGTGTGACAGAGTTCAAAGCCATCAAGAAAGTCCATCCAAATGGTTTGCTTCCACAGAGCAGAGAGTTGTTCCATGCCTGAATGCCAAGTGACTTCTTAATTTTTATGTCTACCACATTAGACTTTCCAGAGAGCCCCTGAGATGGTTGTTCTTGCAGTGAAGCACGAGTGCATCTCTTTCTATTTGTAGATTATCCTGATAGATAACAGAATGTGTTGGAGCTTGCTACCCAATATGCAAAAGCAGGTGTGCTTTTGTTGGTTGGAGCTGGCTCTTTCCAGCTTGAACGATGTTTGTAGCTCTCTGCAGAGCAGATATTCAGAGTTTTGTTGGTATTCGTTAGGCACAACGGGGTTGCTGAAGCACCCAGAAATGGTGCTGCATTTGATAGAGCTGTGTTAAATCTCCGTTAGCCTTGAGGACCTCAGGATTGATTTCCAGGTCATGATTGGTGTGTGGTGTCCTTCTTCAAGTCCCCATGGTGTAGATGGTCATGGGAGCCTTCAAAACCAAAAGGAAGAGTTTTGCAAGAGCTGTATTTCTTTGAGATACTATGTGGTACCTGTGCAGTCATCTGCAACCCGTTCTCATTCCTTCTCGTTAATTTTATTCTGGTTTGTAGATTGAGGGGAAATCACGGTTCCGAGCCAGGGCCAGGGGCAGAAATACTGATAAGGGAAACAAAAAGTCCCCATTTCTGGCTGCTTATGGCTCACAATTTTAGAGTACCAGCAGGTATGTGAAAGCCTGAAAGCTCCCATTGCTGGTCAGTAACCTTATTTAAGTTGGCACGATGTAACTGGAGCAATGTTCTGCAGCTTTTGGATGTTTTTATGGTACTTCTGTTTCTGACCAAATGAAGTTTACAGGCATTCAGGTTCCAATTCTTACAGGTTTTTATGTTAGAAAATTATAATCATCCTCCGTTATTTTCTACTCAAAATGTATGTATTTTAAAATACATATAATCACTTAAATATGTAGCGTTCCCATCTGAATGGCAAAAAGGCCATTTGCATTTGATATAAAAGTTACATTAAGTTGCAAATTACTGTTGTTTGAGTTGTTACTGGTAAATGAGAACCTGGGTATCTTTTAGAAAATAGCTGATGCGGAAATGTAAAACAAAGGGGGTTTAAAATTAATTATTGAAATCGGCATGTCCTATTATATTATTTAAACCAGAATATAAATCTGCGTAGCGTGGGCTTGTTGAATCAAACAGGGATCTCTCAATTGTGGATTTATTAGAATAAATTACAATTAAAAAAAATTATGGTATCTGATCAAGATTGTTATATATGATATTTATAATTTCTGCAAATATTTTATTTGATTTGATGGGAACCAAACTGGTGCTGCCATTGCCAAAAGCCGATCCTCATAATTTATTTTGTGGTCATATAAATTTTCCTTTGCCTGCTTCTTTAGTGGTATTCCAAATTGTAACTTTTTAATGGTCAACCTATCTTGGCTTGAATTTTCCTGTCCCTGAGGTCCACAATGCTGATTTAGCAGAACAAAAACTTTGAAGATATTTGCTTTTCTCTGTGCTGTTTATTATATCCTTTGCTTCGCCTGTAGACCGAGCCCTGAAGCTTAGGTCAACAAGAAACCACCGCTGTGGTCGGGCTGGCTCATGGGAAGCAGCACTCAAATGGTTCCAGTTTGTTGTTCTCCTGGATCCCAGATGATTCCCACAGGTCCAGCCGGCCACTTCTGGCTTTTGAAATCCATGTAGATAACTCCCAAATAACGTGTCCTTTCGACGGTCTTTTTGCCTGCGTCTGCACGCTGGTGGTGGTTACTCTAGGCTGGGTGAATGGTCCTTAAAGGAGAACTAGGGTGAGTTTAGCGCTTACTCGGACCCTTCGGGTTTGAGCTTTACCAAGCCAGACATCAACAACTTGTCAGCTATAAAGAGAACATGGAATAATATTTTGCATTCTTTTTTTTTTTTTTTTTTTACTTTATAAAGTTAAATAAGTGCTGCAAGAAAGTTTCTCTGTGTGTGTTTGTTCACTTCCTTAAAACCTTGGATTCCAGACTTATAAATAGAGGCTGACTTCATGTTTACAATTATGATCATTCTCATTTGAATTGATTGATGCTACTTGTAAAACAAAACAAAAAAAAAGCATTAAGATGTGTTTAGATCTGCAGGAGAAGATTAATCCTCTTGTTAAAATATGTTGCTTTTGTACATAAGGGAAAACCAGTGTCAAAGTGTCAACCTCTCGCACTTTTCTAAAACTGGGAAGCCTGTTTGCCAGCTATTACAGATGTAAAGGAAAGACTTTACAACCAGACTTAGGAGATGCAGCTTTTCACAAAGTTAGCACTAATATTGCAAGCTTAATAGTAGTTGGGTATTGACCTTAAATAAAGAGTCAGCATTTCTTACAAAGAATCATGGCCTGATACTTAGAATTCTTTCTTTGTTGGGGACTTTTAATGTCATCTCTGCGTTGCAGATTTCTAGCTGGAGTTTTGCCCTAATTCTTTGCAGAAGATGATGTAGGCTTACTAATCCATGTGAGTTTTCTTAAGAAATGTAAACCACTTTTCAGATTTACCAAATTATCCCTGAATATCGTCTTCAGCTGAATTTAACCAATTTAGAAAACTTTTGCCTCTTTGTTGAGAAATACCCTTTATTCAAACTTGAAAAAAATAGATGAGGTAAGAATTACGTTTCCAAGTCTGTGTTTACAAATCTAAATCGATGACTTGGCTTTTCTCAAATGTTCAGGACACAGAAAATTTACCGATGTAAGTTTATTATGTTGGAATATGATGCCGTGGCTTTGAGTGACTCAGAATGGAGTAAAACCTAAAAGTTAAATTTAAAAATCATTTATTTATAAACCATAAATGTGTCCAAATAAATTTGTGTCTGTCAGATTTTTAAACTGTGACAATGCAGTTTTGATTTACATTCCTTTTTGCTGAATAAAGTGGCTTAATTGCGCTATATAGCATTAAAGCAAATATTTTATAAAAAGCTAAGCTGGGTGCTTTTAGGCAAACATTATTTTTGCCTTGACATACATGCAAAAATGTTTCCCACTTAAAGGAAAGTGGTTGAAGGAATTTGGAATTGGGTAATTTAGGTTGAACTGTTGAAAGCTAAGTTGCTTGCTTAGGCGTCGTTCCAGTCAAAACTTGTGCACATCTTTAACTTTCTGCAGTCTGTGTAGCCTGTGAGACCTCTGCTGACATGGATAAAGTAAAAAGCATGCAACACGTTTCCCAAATTGGGTGTATGCACCCTACTGTCACATGCACTGGAATTCAGCATGCGTTTAAGCGTGCTTGCGAATAGAAGACCTGGGGCTCCTCAGAGATTACCTGATTTCACCAAAACTCCCAGCTGGCCGTCAAAAATGAGATTTCCTTTCTCGTCTATGCCTACGCTTGGGGGGAAAAAAAAAAAAGGGAACGTTTTGTTGCTTTTAATATGAGCTTCATTGGATTGGTTTGTCTCACTAGTGCAGTCGTGACGCAGTGTTGTGTTTTATCAGTGCCCACCCCCGGCAGAATTCTTTGCTTAAGAGGAGGCAGATTTTCACCTACTGAATAAGACTCTGGACTTGCATTGATGCTTCTCGGTGCTGGCTTGTGTGCTCTCCTGTGCCGGAGTGAATTTTATCCCCGAACTGCCTGGTGTAAGTTATAGCCCTCTTTCTCCCCTCTGGAAGTTTGCATGTTCAGATGTGACTGTGCTGAATGATAGGATGTCTATTTTAGACTTCAGCCTGTATTTACAATCAGGAGAGGGCAAGTCGCTGGAAGAACTTAGCTTCTTTTTCTTTTGAAACAACTTTTAAATTCTGGGTGAGTTTTTAAAGATTTCTGTGCATGGTTTTCTTCTGTAAAACATGTTTTCCATAACCATGAACACTTGTTTTCTCGGAATGGATCTTAAAAATCTGTAGTGTCGAATCATAAAAACCACTTGCTTGTTAGAAGGACTTTGTTCAGTCACTGAAGGATCACATTGTCCTTTAGTTAGAGAAAGAGATATTTATCAGCAAATGCACAACAAGGACTTGTTGATACTTTACCTATCTTACTTGTTTGTAGAATTGCTGCTTAAACGTGACTGCTGTCTGTGTTTTTAGGGAATGTTTTCAGCAACAGAATCTCCTGCTAAATATTTAATATACATTTTTGACCTTTCAGTGGTGGGAACAGAGGTTGATAGGGGCTAAGAAAAGGAAGCATCCTCTGGAAGTTTTGGGAGCTGGCGGTGACAGTCCCTCTCTGCAATGTTAAGCTGGATGGGAGTCCTTGGAAAGCGATCAACTTCAGTCGTGCTTCCATATCGAGTAGTAGCATGATGTATGCTTAAACGCATTGAGAACGTGTTAAAATAGGAACTGATTGATACAAAACCTTCTTCTGTGGATGCGGTAACTGATGTTTTTTTAAAGTAAGTTGAGGGTGCTTTTTGTGTACTGGAGCATTAACCTTGCATCATGCTTGGCCTTGTGACAAGTCCTGTGCATGTAATTTAGAGCCATATAGGGATGTTCTTAGTCTTGAACCACTTGAATTAATACCACCTTCCATATCATGAATGTAGTATTAGTAATTTAAAGTAGACAACTTGTGAGCCTTGTGGCCCGAGGACCGACTGGAAACGATAAGGACTATTGATGTGAATGATGTTAATAGCTTTGGTTATAAATCGGGCTTGGTTTCTGTGCAGTGCTGTGTTTAGTGCCGATACACTGGAATGTCAGGTCTGGTATGAGTTTATATATATAGGTGGGAAGCCTGACAGATCGGTTTTATATAAAGAGCAACATACAGAAATTAGAGGGGTATGGAATAACCTCCTAGAAGCTGCTGTCTGGTAAGCATTTGGGGCAGACTTTTCAGACGCTGGTAACTAGGAGTGAACTTGCCTGTCAGTACAAATTCAGTGCGACCGTCTATCATGAAATGTCTGCTTTTTTCAACACTGCAGGGAAAAGAAATCGTCCCCCCCCGTCTGTCTTGTCATAATGTGGAGTAGTTGTAAGACTTATCTTCAGAAATGCTACATTAGCTGCTGTCTTTTGATTTTTTGCTCATACTTGGGCAACAACAAAACAGTTAAAACCGGGACCTCGCTGAGTCTCTGTCCCATCCGAAGTAGGAGCAAGTTTTCAGCCGCAGCATGGGGCAACTTCTGAGAGCAGAAGAGCTGTGTATCGTATGATCTATATATATGGTATGAGCTGCATATGGTATGATTTATATACCTTTCAGTGTTTCAGAAGTGCAATAGGTTCTTCCCTAATTTTCTGTGAAAAGAAGATTAAAGGACATCGGGGGCGGGGGGGGGGGTGTCTCTGTTTCCTTTATGTCACGCAGTTGGATTGCTGATGGGTAATGCACTCTGATTGCTGCCCTAGACTTTGAACTTCGTCCTGAGCTTTTATTTAACCATTCGTCCCTGTTGTTAGATGTTTCTGTGTTCTCTTTTGCAGCAATTTGTTTGGCAAAAAAACCCCAAGCAAAATAATAAAAATGACAACTTTGTTTTTCAAATTTCATATTATTTTTTCCCTAAAAACCTGTCTAGGCTTAGAAGCGTACTGTGAATAGTTTCCAGGAGAGCTGTCTTAGTAAGTGTCCATATAGAAACATGTCCTAAAATGATCTCCTGATACCAGGAGATTCTGACTTTTTCCTGGGGATTCACTTGTCATTCTGCATGAATCAAGGTGCTTCCTTACCTAGATTTTCTTCCCTTAGGGAAGAAAGTGCACTTTGTGTTGACAGAGTTACAACAAGATGTTTAGCTAGCAACAAAATAAAGTCCGAGGGGGGTGTCTGGATCATCTGCCAGTGAGGCAGAGGGACGTGCTTAGCATTTCCAAAAATCAGACTTTTCTCACTGAGGGGCAAGTTCTGTAAGTTTCTAAGTCCACTTAAACAGTTAAAGGCTTCAACTCGGACTTCAATCTCAGTTGAAGTTAAAAGCTTCAATTCCTCAGTATGATACTCTAATTGTGGATCAAAGCAAACTATATTAGCTAAAAATCTTGCCTTAGCACAAAATTAGCTTCTTACAACTTGAAATTTCATCTCCACGCATGTCCTTTTGCTCTATCAGCCATCAGAGATGCACGCTCCAGCTTGGGGTCCTGCAGCTCCCCGGCGCTAACACAGTTCCTCTGCCCTGCCGATGCCCAGGGCTGAGCTGGCAGCACGGCCGCTGCAGTGGAGGCTGGGCTGGCTCAGGAAGAGTTATCTGGGGGGTAAATAGGAAAACGAACTTTTCCACCCAGGCTCTGCTGCAGGAGCGTGGCGCAGCCGACTGCGGAGGCCTTGGTGGAGAGGAGGTGTCAGTCCTGCAGGTAAATGGGAGGATTCCCTAGCATCTGCCAGGTCAGGTTGAATTGCATTTGGCACATGTAGGGGCGTGTTTATGAAATATAAATAAGTGCAGGAGAGAAACGGGCTAGTGGCTCCCACCTGTCATGCAGAGACCAGAAGATCTGCCATTCCCTACTGTACGGCATTTTTTCCAGTTTCTTTTTTGTCCCAGTAACAACATGAAATACCACAGGATCTTGGGTTAGATTAGGTGATGAGGGGCATAGCTCAGCATGTCTGAGCATGCCAGATGTATTTTGGGCTCTAGAAAGAAGCATGCTAGAAGACTTAGTCTGTATTTAGTCACTGGCCTACTTTGCAGGATATTTTGCATTTCTGAAAACTTTCTCAGCAGAGATGTGCCTTTTTTCCCCCCTTTCTTTTTTTTTCTTTCTTTAAACGTTTAACATCTCTTGCAGTTATTTAAGGTTGAAAGTAGTAGCACCTAGTCGTTCACATGCTGGCTGCATGTTAATTTTTAAACATGTGTTTATTCCCTTTCCTCTTTTCCTTTGGATTTTCATCTTGTTAAAGACAAGGCTTGGCTGTTGCTGTGCTCTGTCACTTGTGCAAACGCAATGGACGTCAAGTCGAGCCTCCCAATTTTTGGAGGAAGCTCTATTTCGAACCATCACCTTGCATAAAATGACAGGAGGGGTGACTTCTTACTTAAGACACCCTTTTCTCCTGAGGCTGTATATCCCATTTCACAGGGAGGGAGATTATGTAGCTGCCTCTCAGAGCCCTTTGCCAAGAGCCCTGCCGACAAACTTTGGGAGACTCACAAGGAGTTTTAGGAGCTTGGAAGTCTTAATTGCTTTGGGACCATCTGGAGTTCTTCTCCCCCTCCCTCCCGGGGAAGCTAATAAAGGCAACCTTGTGACTTAGTGGTTTATTTTGGAAGCTGCAGGGACTTGCTGTGGCTGGAGGAATCAGATTTGGCAAACATTGTCCCGTGAACTCCCTTGCAGTGGGGGAATGTCACAATTCCCCTTGCTCTTCCTCATCCCAGAAATTGGGTTACCACAGTAAATTGGTAGGTTGGTTGATAAGTGGACAAAAGACACATCTCTGTTGGGAATAGCGTTCATCTTGTGCGTCCGAAGGAAATGGGTCTGCCAGTGTCTGTGCATGCATGCGTGGATCTCAGTCAACTTTGCCCATTTTCAGGAGAGGAGACTGAGGCACAGGGGCTAACTTGGCAAAGGTACTGTGTGAATCCACTCGGAATGAAGAATTTAATCATTAATCTTCAGGATCAAGGAAGGACCCTAGTCCAGCACTTCACCTCCTAGCAAAAATCTGAAATACATCATAGAATCTTTTTAATGAATGGATTTAATGGAGTTTTGTCTTCCTTCACAGGCAAACAAGTGCTAACTCTAATTGTTTCTTCCAAATATTGTTAGCCTTTTCTGTCTCTGTCAAGTCCTTTTCCACTCAGTGGGCTGAGAGCTCATGAATTATAAAAGGCAACAAGTCTTCAAACATCAAAAATGCATTGGTACTTCATTTTCACATGTTATCTCATAGTATAAAAATCCTTATACAAATGTTTTTAGCCGCTAAGACCTTCTGAGATGTTATTTTAAAGTGTAAGGCGTTCAAGGATTGATGTCTGCTTCATGTCTGGAAAACACTGGAGTGACAGTTGTTCAGCCAGTTTGGAGCCTGGAGAAAGAAAGAGGGACATCTTTTCTGCTGAATATGTATCTCTAGAGAAAACATCAATCCTTGGCATCAACTTCAGGGTTTTCTAGGAAACACTTACGTATAGATGTGGTATTTTCCTGTTGGTTGTTCTCGAGGATCTAGCATCTTAGGAATGTGCTAAATTTCTTTTATTTTTTTAGTTTTGCTATTATTTCAGAGGTTTCAGAGACCTTTCTCCCTGCCACCGCAGGACCTACATTACGCTGGGTTCATCGAAAGAAATTAAGCATGGTCTTGAAACCGTGGGTATGAGACTGAAGTGACTGTGGGGAAACTGAGAGAGAGCAGGAGGTGGGCTTCGGGCATTTCATCTGATAACTCCTAGTCTCTTGAAATGCTTCTTAAAACGGGTGGAGTTGGCTGATGGGTATTTGCTGCTACATGTTAATTTGACCCCTTGTCATGTCCAAAATGACACTTTTCTGGAGCCAAACAATATGGATAGGAAAGCAGAGGGTGGCATGGGACGTTGTCATGGCGGCTGCTAGCCGAAGAGAAGTAGCCAGCAGAAGGGACAGGTGGTTTGGCAAATTTGCTTCTAGCTTTTGACCAGCTTGACATCAGTGTGGGCCTTGTCGCTCTGCTTAACAGGCTTTTGGATGGTGAAGGTTTTATTTTTTTAAAGTCCCTTTCTCTCTGTCCATTTTTTCGGTTTGAAAGAGCTCACTCTTTTTTTCTGATTAGACTAATTAAAATGTAATTCAAAAGGCAGTCATAAAACTGAAACCATCAAAAGAAATACTAGAAGGTGTCTAGTTTGAAGGTTTGAATATAATAAACCTGTTAGTAAATGGTAACTGTCTATAGGTAAGAGCAGAGAGCTCAAAAACTTTTTTAATAGACTTCCCTAGCCCGGCAGGAATACATGGGAATGTCATGATTATTGTGCTATTTCAGTGACTGAGAAGCTGTGATAACAGTAATAGATGAATATTAATGCTTTTCAGAGTATTTTCGGTGGTGTTTCCTAGACAGGCATAGAGATAAAATCATTTTTCAAAAAGGAGTGCATCCCTGTCTCCGCTGATAGCCTCATGAGAGCTCTGCTGAGGTCGGTGGAGCTAGGTGATATACATCAGCTGGGAATCAGGCTGCATGGTATGGTCTATATATTCTACGTGTCTTATATTCACTAGGTGCAAAGAGCCAAAAAGGATCCTCCTTCTAGAAGGAGAGCTTATCGCACTGCTCGGTAAATGCAAAACAAACAAAACCCCCAACTAAATCCTTTTAAATTGCTCAAAAGGTTTTCTCGGTCAGTGATATTGCAAGAAACATATTGCTTTGGAGGTGACCTAATTTTAACCTTTTCTGAATTGCTTTATGATTAGAACGGTCACATGCTGAGGTAGGACCCCATTAGTGGATTTAAATCATCTGTTTACTTCTGAAAACACACATTGTTACGGGCTCTGCTGAGTATTCCCCCCTTTTTTTTTAATTTTTTTTTTCCCTTTTTTTTTCTGTTGCAGGACAGAACGTCGCAGTTGTACCAGTTTGGGAGCAAAATATGGAATGTGTTTCACTGCTGACCGAAGGCAGCCAAATGAACAGTATTTATAGTAGTTTGAAAATCAGCAGTTAGCAGTTTCTTCACATTCTAACACTACCCAGCACTTTCCAGAGAGAACTCATTGTTTACAAGAAATCTGCTTTCCAAATCCGTTACGGTGCCCTCCAGCCTTGACTATTAACTATTTGCAAAGGGGAAGCTAATCTACGGTTTGGGGAAAGATGGCAACGGATGGGTACCTGTGGATGGTCATTGTGGGTTTTATCATTGCTTTTATTTTAGCCTTTTCGGTGGGTGCAAATGATGTTGCCAATTCTTTTGGAACGGCTGTGGGCTCTGGTGTTGTTACTTTACGCCAGGCTTGCATTTTGGCTTCGGTTTTTGAAACCACTGGCTCAGTATTACTGGGAGCAAAAGTAGGAGAAACGATTCGGAAAGGTATCATTGATGTTAACCTGTACAACAGCACCGTCCAGCTGCTGATGGCAGGAGAAGTGAGTGCAATGGTTGGTAAGTAATACTTTCCTATTCCAAGTAACGTTCGTTGTGTGTTTGTCATCCTGTTCCTTGTGAATATTGTTAATTAAGTCTTTGCATCTTCTGTGTTTGCACTTCTGGTTTTCTGTGAATGCAGGGGCCTGTATTCCTTTTTTTAGTCTCCTGTGTTTTTTAAATGCTTCTATTCATTTACATTTTTCAATGGTTCAGCCATTTAACTAATAGAAGAAAAAAACATTTAACATAATGAATCATATATATGTATTCCTAGGGTACTGAAAAAATTATTTTGGAGATTTTTTTGATGGCACATGGAAAACATGCAAGCATAGCATTTGTGACTGTACGGAAGATCCTACAGAAACAGCAGTTTGCCATGAATACGTACGAGAAGGAATTACCTAAATCGTTTCAAAAAATTACAGAAAATCCAAACATATTCGCTTAAACTGATTGTCTAGCTGAGTGATTGCAATTAATAATACACTTCACCCTTGTCCATGGCAAAATTAAAGGAGCAGTAAAGATAGTAAGGTCTTTTTAATTTTTCTGACTCAAAGCGACAGCAGTTCAGACTACCTTAGAGTCTGCTCCGCGTGCTCTTGTTTGCAGTTAAATTAGTCTCCGTTTAGAACAAATAGCGTATTCTGAGGTAAGTAACATTAAGCCACGGTATTTACTCTTTGTTTATATGCAAGAGGCTTTGTGCGCTTTTGGAGCGCTCCCTCAAGGATCAATAGCAAACCTGCTTTTAAAGAGCAGGAGGCAGCAGGAAGGAAACCCTTTCACTGTGGGAGACGCAGCCCAGGCAAGGGGCCAGCCTGCCCGTCCCACCACCACTTCTTCAGTCTGGCAGGTCCCTGGCATCCCACGCCAGCGTGAGGTGGTTTATACCAGCATCGCAGTGTCCTCTGTTTGAAAGGGATGCTCCACTCAAAGATTTTTCTTCCTTAAACCTAACCTAAATATTATTTCCACCTACTCCCTTGAACCTCCCCACAGTTTTCAGGCAGGACCTGCACATGAGATAGGTGAATCCGTGCAGAGGTCTACTACATGCGGTTATTTTCCCATTTCTTTGGGGAAATGGGAAAATTTTGCTTTTTTTTTTTTAAATTTTAATGGCTCAAGATGGACATTGAGTGCCGGTTTCTGGACTTGTTTGAGGTGGCTTTGTGTGCTTAGAGTAGGGAGGTGGTTCGCTTGGGCTTTTACTGCTCCTGAGCCTCCTTAGGGTTGGCCACCTTCCCCTGCCCAAGGGGGAGAGGGGTTGACTAGCGAGAAGTCACTGCTGGGACCGCAGACGCTTCGCCAAATGGTCCCTCTGTGATGCTGCCAACTTAAACCACATCAAATGCTCTTGGGCACCCCCATCAGTTCCTCTTTCCCGGTGCCTCAGAAGGTCAGCCGCAGATTTCTGGCCTTTCCCTCAAGCTGTCTTCGTAGTACCACTCCACTTGCATCATTTAGCCTTCTGCTTCTGGAGGTAGCTCCCTCATTTCCCACGGGCGCGTGCCTGGGAGCAGCGTGCACTGTCTGAAATGTAAGTGACCTGCATCTTCTGACCTTCACATTCTTGACAATCATGGTCCCCATTGAAGGGAGGGTCCTTTTCCTTTTCTGTATCTATTTATGGCACCCTGATCCTGGCCGGGCAAAGTTTTAAGTCTCAGATACCCCCTGTGGAGGCAACTGGCCAGAAGCTCAGAGAAAACAACTTATTTGCATGCATATTTACATAAGCCTGTGTGAACTTCATGACCACTTGCATTCCCTCCCTCCAGTAAGGGCATTAAGAAGAAATTCCGCATTTTAAATCTCAGAATTAATCACAAGTTACAAACTGCAGATTTCAATTTTTTTTTTCCTCAAATCCATTTCCAGCTTTTCTCTGGATGTGTGATATTTTTTCCTGTGTTTTCTCAGAGCCTTCCTAGATGTTTTCTTCTCCTCTTTCTGTTTTTGCTCTGCAATTTCCCCCCCGCCCCGTTCTCTCGTGCCTCATGATCATGTTTCTGCAAATGGACTTAGCTTCTGAATTTCGATGAGGCTTAAATGAGTCAATGGTCTGAGAGAGACCAAAAGTCACTGTATTCTCTTTCCAGATGTTGCTGGAAGATCCTTTGATGCTTGCAGCAAAGAGCAGATGGTGATTTTCAGGGCGACCTTTTCTCCTAAGAGAGAAAGAAGCAGGGAGCAATGGGATTAAAATGTTAAAATGTAACATTTTGTAATAATATGTAGCATATTAAGATGTTGTTTGTTAGGCAGTTGGGAAGTTAGGGACTGTTGTTCCTGGGGGTAAATTGTAGTACTTCCCTAGCATTAACTAATTGTCAGGTTATTGTCAGGAATTGCCCAAGCAGTGCTCTAGAGGTCCTGGTGGGAGCTGAAGTCTGCATCTGGTGCAACTGAGGAGATGCCATGGACAGAGAGGACATCCCAGCCAGGATTAGCAAAGCAAAGTACTAACCCAGTCTTGCAGGTGGCGTGATACTTGATGAGTGCTCGTGGCTGTCACACAGCACCAGAGCCTCAGGAGAATGGATGCGGTGCCTTCAGCAGCTGGGGAGCATGAAATGCACCCTGAGCCGAGAGCCGGCTCAGGCGACTCTTGGTCAGGGCAGTCTGCAGCCAACCCTCCTTAGGAGACAGCAACCAGGAGGAAAGGGTATGCGCCCACAGTGTCAGCAGGCATGAAGAGTCTGAATTGGTTGATGAGAAGCTCCACATGAGGCATCAATGTGCACTCGCAGCACAGAAAGCCAACCATATTCTGGGCTGCATCAAAAGAAGCATGGCCAGCAGGCCGAGGGAGGTGATTCTGCCCCTCTGCTCTGCTCGGGTGAGACCCCACCTGGAGTACTGCATCCATGTCTGGGCCCCCAAAATAAGAAGGACATGGACCTGTTGGACCGAGCCTAGAGAGGTGCCACAAAGATGATCGGGGGCTGGAGCACCTCTCCTGTGAAGACAGTCTGAGAGAGTTGGGCTTGTTTAGCCTGGAGAAGAGAAAGCTCCAGGGAGACATTATAGCCCCTTCCAGTACCTAAAGGGGGCCTACAGGAGAGATGGGGAGGGAGTGTTTATCAGGGAGTGTACTGATAGGATGAGGGGTAACAGTTTTAAACTGGAAGAGGAGAGACTTAGATGAGATATTAGGAAGAAATTCTTTACTGTGAAGGTGGTGAGACACTGGCCCAGGTTGCCCAGGGAAGTTGTGGTTGCCCCATCCCTGGGAGCATTCAAGGCCAGGCTGGATGGGGCTTTGAGCAACCTGGTCTAGTGGGAGGTGTCCCTGCCCATGGCAGGGGGGTTGGAACTAGATGATTTTCAAGGTCCCTTCCAACTCTAACCGTTCTATGATTCTGTGAATTTGAGACTCTGACTGATCAAGTGAGCCTCCTGCTTCATAGGTTAGTTTTGCAAAGATGAAAATTGGGAACGTGCATTTTGTGTTAAAGAGGAGTTAAAGCTTTGAGGTAGGTAGTTAAGGCATTACAAGCCCCAGAGGAAAGTCCTGCTCTGGCTTGATTTGTATCTCTTTCTTTTCCTTAATGTGCTTTCTTAAACATCTTTAGACCACATGTTGTCCTTCTCAGAGCATCCATCTGTCCTCCGTCACTTTCCCTCTTGCTCTCCTGTTTATTTTCATGGTGAAGTTGATTAAATAAGAAATAGTGCCGTACTCCCTCTATTTGCCCCCCAACAAAAAAACCAGTTCTCACTACACGTTTGCAATGCAGCTGTGACTTGGTTGCATTTTCCCTATTTTTTAGACTGAGTACTTCATAATTACATATCTATGGCTGGCTTATCTGTTTATTTGGCTCTTTACAGATTTTACCATCTGTTTTCTCTTTCACCTCACTTCCACTTGCTGATCTCTAAGTTCATGTCAAAGGTTTCAAAGTGTATTTATTTTTATTTTAGTACATGGGAAGAGAAGCCAAAAAACTAAAGAGCAGGTGTTCCTTGTTTGATCTAGAATTTCCAATAGCAATAGGAGTATCAGTTGTTTTGGGATAGTACCCCAGGAGAGATCAGCTTTACAAACTGGTTGACTTCCAAATGTAGCTGCATATGATGCCAGCAAATCACCATTTGCAGATGGCTCTGTTTCAAGACCTTCAAACCATCCTCTCCTGTTGGAATTGAGGATGGAGGCTGGCATTTTGACTAACAGCGTATGTCCAGCAGCCTTGCTTTATCACCTGTGGTCTGCTGGAGATCTGTTAAGAGAGGTGGCATGAGCCAAAAAAATACAGAATCTCTTATAGCAGTTTGATTGCATGAAGATTTAGTTTTAAGGCTATGAAGATGAGATCTTTCGAAGAATTCTCTAATATTAGGCGAGATCCACAGAAAGCTTCTGTCACTGCTGAAACAATTTTGGTGTGCTGAGGTTAGCACCCCTGCAAGAGGAGTAGGGAACCTGGGTCCTTGCAACGTGAAAATGAGTCAGAGCATGGAGTTGTGTGCTTGAGGGCTTGGTGGCCCACTGTGGTCTGATCTAACTATCGAAAGTTGGGACTGAAAAAAAAATACAAGGCATCCTCTCTGGTGCTTGGGGTCTTTTTGTAATATTTTTTTTTTCTTTCTCCAGCACTCTTGGTGAATACCCTTCCTTGGGCCATCTGCTGGGCACCAAGCATCGCATTTACTTTATAGACCATTAGCCACTATCCCTTAGTTAGTTAGGGGAACTTATTTCCTTATGCTATGGGTATCTTTGTTGACTCCATGACTAAGATAAGCCTTTTCTGCAGTTCTGAATTTTTCCAGTGCTGCAATGAGCTGCAAATGAAGGTAGTCAGAGAATCCTTATTTCCTCCTCAGTCCTTTTTTCCTATAGAGGACTCCGGATGGCGGCACGTCACTGAGAAGAGGCATAAAACACCCTGCCCCACAATTTGAGCCTTTCTCTGGTGGTATCTGAATTTAGGAGCATGGGTAGTTCATTAGTGAAACAGTGGATGCCTCCTCACACTCGGAGGCTTCCAGGTCCAGCTCTCAAGAATGAAGTTTTCTGAGCTTGATGCAGACTGGGAGCAGTTTGTGTATTGAGTCAGACAGGCTGTAAATACTGAAAGACTTACTTACAAAAAAAAAAAAAAAAAAAAGCAGAGCTGTTGCGCCATATAAGGAGCTGTTAGTAAAAAAAGTCATAAGTAAGATGCAGTGTTCAAAGCTGCTATTGAACTGTCTTAGTATCTGCTTTTAGGGACAAAACAGGAACAAAACTCGCTTTAGGAGATCTCTGTTGTGCATGTGGAGTGTAGGCAGCGCTCGTAAAAGAATGTGGGTACTTGGCGAAGGATTTTCTGCATGACATTATTGTTACTGTTGTTGTTTATACCATACGGTTGGGTTCTTTTTTAGGTTCTGCTGTTTGGCAGCTAATAGCATCATTCTTGAAACTCCCGATATCGGGCACCCATTGCATCGTAGGTGCTACGATTGGTTTTTCTCTGGTGGCAATTGGCACCCAGGGAGTCCAGTGGATGCAGCTTGTCAAGATTGGTGAGTCCCGTTTCCTTTTATGTGTTGCGGGTATGTGCAAGAGTGTGTGCTGCCTGCAAAAAACATTCCCAGAAGTCTGCTATGTGCTGGTAGTATTCCCTCCTCAAATTGTTTTCCACCCCAGTCCTGTCATTCAGAAGGTGCACTGATGCCGATTTCATTAACGGCTGCAGTGTGTCTCCGGTGGAGAAAGGGGTAAGACACAAGTTGCGTTTCCTCAGCAGTAGGCTGAGGAGACATTGTCCCTCAGAGACATGCTTCAAGGTTACATTCCTCCTCTTCTAATTCTTTTCGTGGCACCTCATACCACCTCGTTCTTGCTCTCAACAATGCTAGCCATCATGTGAATGCCCACAGTCATGTTTCTCCACCCACCAGCTTCAGGGAGGCAAAAGCTGGGCATACAGCACGTGTTTAACTCACAGCCTCCCACTGCCAAGATCAGCACAGCCAAGCAGGGACGTGAAGGAGTTTTCATTATTGTTTTGGAAGCCTTGTAACCCAAGTTGCAGCCTAAACCCTGTATTAAAAGGATTTGATGCTGAAGGCAGGGAAATAAATTGCAGCTTCAGAGAAGTTGGAGCAATGCGTTGTTATTTTTTTTAATTCTGTCAAAAGTAGAAGAGAGTTTGCAATGACAGCAGAATCAACCTGTTAGCCGTGCCACAAACAATAAATCACTCTGGATGAGATTTCCAGAGCGCTGCCCTAATCCGGTTTTATTGAAATCAGTGGGAGTTTTGCCACCTACTTCAGTTAAATCAGTCTGGGACACTTGCAAATCTGTCCCGCAAAAAATGTACACGTGCTGTTCATTACAGTTGATGCTTCTGTGACATTTTGGAAATTGAGACTTTTACCCTGCGAGCAGCATGGCATCCTGCTAGATGCAGTTGCTTTCCACTTGCTTGCAGCATTCATGGTCATGGTGATTAGGAAATTACAGGGCTTTCTTGGTCCACTCTGCATCAAACTACAAGAAATTTTCATGATGAATTTGATTGCTAACTTGCAAAATTATCGGGAAATGCTTTGGCTGATGCTTCTAATTGTGCCTAGCATTACTTTGACTTTCATGAGTGTCAGTTGACATTGAGTTGCACCAGTTGTAAATAAACATACGGAACATTCATTCCAGTTGTACAAGGACTGATTTAAATTTATTGCTCGTTTACTACTTACTTAACTGTTACGGAAGAATACTGTTTATTTCATGTTTCATTCTTTGTTTTCTTCAACACAGTTGCCTCTTGGTTTATATCCCCACTGTTATCTGGCTTGATGTCTGGAGTCCTCTTTGTGCTGATTAGATTCTTCATTTTAAACAAGGTAAATAAATTTCACTATTATAATGAGAAGGCTGCATTCTAGCCTCCCATTTGAGTGCTGGCATTTCCAGAGTTGAAAGTTTGTGGCTTGCTTTTTGGACAGGCGACCAGTCATTATTTTTATAGCTGTTGGAACTGTAATTGTTCTTAGTTCTGAAAGCTCAGAGTAAGTAATTTGACAAGTATTTGAGGCTTAGAAGGTGCTACGTGATAATTAATCAAACAGAATGTACGATATTAAAGGATGATACGTTGAGATTGCTTCTGTATTAGTACAAACTTGTTGGCATTGACTTGGCCTCACAGTAGCCGTTCTGACTGTTATTCAAATAGAACAGTCCTCCCTTGGAGATACTCTTAATTGGTATTTCGTAATTGTGAAATTTTAAGCTTTGGTTTTCTAGCACATCAGACATTAGAAGATGGGCTACTGCATATTTCCTAGATTCTCAAGAAATCTGAATCAGTGGGGTTCAGTGACCTCAGTCAAAAGTGGCAGGTTTGAGGTAACATCAGCCCATATATCTCCAGTGCAGAAGATGATTTGCCTGCCACCCACCATGAACTGGAAACCAGAACACTTTTATCTGCTCTTTCCATTTCTCTCACACCATTCAACTTGCTAAAATGGGGGAGTGCAGCGCATGACAATGACCTAAAATAAGGAACACTATATTAGCAGTTATACAGGGAACTTAAATAGATGAGGTATTAATTCTTTTGCTATAAATAACACCACCTGTAACCTCAGCTTCATCATTCTTTATTTCTGATGTAAATAAATGTCACTGATAAAAGCAGATGATAAAATTGATTGGACTCAGCTTTGGATTTAAAATTACTCAAGTTGCATAAAGTTCCTCTATTGCATTCAAAACCTAACAATTTAAAAAATTAGTCATCAAAATCACATGAACTCTGGTATAAAAGCCACATGTTTAAGCGTTCAAGCATTCAAGAGGTAGAAAAAGCTCAAGGTAAGGAAATTGTCTTCTGCCTGCCATCTGTGCCATTCACAAAGCAGTAAGTTCTGTAGAGCTTCTGGCATCAACAGGTAGCGACTTGCGTTGTGTGCGTGCATAAAAAAAAAAAGAGCAGCTTTTTAGCCTGCGAGTCCATGCCCTGGTGTAGGGGTTCATGCCCTTGTTGAGGGTGTCTGTGAATAGCAGCTGTCCCTGCAGGTACAGCCTGTGCTGCCGCATGCTTCAGGACACAGCGCAGGGCGGCTGCAGTCTTCTCTTGCCTCCCTTGTTTAGCTCATGGCAGCGAGAAACAAAACCACATTAGCCAGCCCTTAGCTTCGTCAGGCTCTTTGCAAACACGCGAAGGCCCTCAAAAGGCCAAAGCAGTCTCCTCACAAAGGCTTTTTCCATGGCTCGCGCGGTGCGTTTCCACCGTGCTGTCAGCTGAGCCTCTCCTTGTGAGCAGCGAGGGCAGGAGACGGTGGCCGGCAGCGGGCACAGCAGCGTGCCGAGCATCACACGCTCGCTCTGTGCGTGTGATACCTGCTTAATGTGGCCAGACGCTTCAATATGTCAGAGATTTCTGTTAGCTGGTGGAAGTGCTGGGCTGTCCCCGTTGAAACTGAGAGGTTAGGAATAAGGTTTTGCAACGGACGAGTTGCACTGATGCTTGTAGCCCTGCTCCAAAACTATCAAAGCCCTGTCCCACTCAGCGCCTGTCAGTTGTGCCGAGTGAAAGGGACTCCTCGTCTTGGAGACAAGATAGGTAAGGAAACACTTGCAGAAAGAAACCTGCCCGCAGGTCACCCAGTAGGTCTGCAGCCGACCTGAAAGTACAACCTGTCTCCCTGGTTCCCACTAACAGTGTCACGTTTCCCCAGAAGGCTGGTCCTTTCCAGGATCTGACTTGTGGATTTGGGTGTAACCAGACAGTTCACCCATCCTTTGCTCACTAGCCACCCAGAAACTCCACCTGCCTGGCACTGACTTGGGAGCGCGCGTTTGCATCATGGCAGTTTGTGCTGACATTAATCTGGTGGAAAATCCAGCTAATGTTTCCTTTTTTTCTGCGTTTTCTATGCAGGAAGACCCTGTGCCCAATGGTCTCCGCGCACTTCCAGTGTTTTATGCTGCTACCATAGCTATTAACGTGTTTTCCATCATGTACACGGGGGCACCAGGTGAGTGAGCCGTCGGCAGCGGGAGGCAGGGGGGAGGCTTCCCTCCCTCCTACCCACGGTGCGCGACGATGCTGTGCCAGCGAGCTGCCAGGTAGCTGTCGACACCACACGGTTATCTCCTACGCCAGGAGTTAGCGAGGGCGAGGGTAGATCATACACCTCCCCGCATGCTTCTCTTTGTGCACGTGTTTTTGTGACGCCCTCCTGATCACGCCGGTTAGTGGGGAAGAGCGCAGCTATGGGAAAAAAATCCCTCTTTAGGGGAAGGGGAAAATATTGAGCTGCCGGCTTCGGCTTCATAAACCTGAGCACGTGTTGAGCTCTCAAAGGTATTCCAGATACACGCATCAAGGAGAGAAGTTTCAGAAGGTTCAGGGCAGTAAGAGCGGGCAGGCTGTTTGCACTCAGTCTAAGGCTATAGCTCCATTGAAATCAGCAGAGTCACTGTTCTGGCAGAGCTGGCACGGAGCCTATTAATTAAATTTACTTCTTTATTTCCCTTCAATGATAAGAAGCCCTGAGCCTGTTCCTGCATTGAGTGCGTCTTCTTTCTTGGGTGCTGTGTTTTCATCGTAACTCAGTAGAAGCAAATGAGACATGTCATTTTCAGGACTTTATTTATATTTTTGTATGGTTGTATATTTTATGTGCATTTATATGTTTGTGTTTATTTATGTTTGTGTTTATATTTGAACTTATATTTATATTTTTATATTTATGTTTGTATATTTATATTAACACATTTTATGTTTATATATTTACATTTCTAAGTTTATATTTAAATTTACTTAAGCAGTGTACATTTAAACACACGCAGCAAAAGAGTTCATAAAAAAGATATTCAGTGCTCTCAACTACTTTATTGAAGACTCTGGTCATTAAGTGTTATATTTAGATTAGATTATTATCCCAGAGCCATGAAGGAACAGGCAACTGAAAAGAGCTCCTGAACACGCCCCTGAATTAAGAAAGCAGGCTTAGAAAGTGACCTTTTTTGAAAGAAATTTGTTTTCTTTAAAACCTGATGCACTAGATAGATATACTGGATAAATGCAGTCCATAGACTCTACTTCGTAACATAGCATTACTGAAATTAATAAAAAGCTCGAGAAGTTCCCAATTTGAGGGTAACATAACTCAACCATCCCTTTTTCTTAAGTCTAATTGGCTATGTATCCAAGATGTTTCACAGTAAATCAGCTGTATAGCCAACATTTCCTCATGAGCTGTACTGCAGAAGTAGGTCAGGCACTCTGCAGTGACTCATTAAGCAAAATAAATGAAATAAGAATCTTAATGTCCCTTCTGTTTCAGCTTAGCAGTCTTTAAAGTGCGTGATTAAAAAGGTGGGACTCCATTTTTGATACTCAGGAAATACATATTTACTCTCCAAGGCCTCTGTCCTGGCAACATTTACTCACAGGGATGAATTAATCGCATAGGTTTCAAGACAGGCGTGTGTATGCAGGTTTGAGAGATCGGAGTCCAAGCTATTTCTTCATTAAGGGTCTGATCATTTAATTGAACAAGCGCAACGAGCTCTGTTGGGGGGAGACATACGGGAGCATGAGTTATCGGCATGATAGCGCATTGCAGGACTGAAACCTCAGCTCTCTCAGGTGCTACATTAAGCTATTATCGTAAGCAGATAATGGCTTAGATTAAGCTAAGCATCAAGCTTTATTGACCAGAGCAAAGGTCAGGTAAATACTTACCCTAATGGGTAACATGGTTTAACGTGCGTTACTGTATAAAATCACTGCAAACTTGTTTTTGCAGCCCTGATGTGGGAGTTCTACCCCTGACTTCTTTAGAAGTAAGATCACAGTGGGGTAACAGAGAATTGGAAGACTAAACCTGCAACTTTTTACCTGTCAACTAGCCCCTAAATACTGCACTAACTGATATATATGTTAAAAACTATTATGTTGGGTTTGCGTACTTTGAGAACACAGGCTTTTCTGCAACAGACTGTTCTTCCACTGCCTGAGATAATTAAGTCATGTTAATTTATGGTTCGGTTGTGTTTTATTTCTTTGTCTTCACAGTACTGGGACTGGTACTGCCAATGTGGGCCATTGCTCTAATATCAGTCGGCGTATCCTTAGTATTTGCCATCTTGGTCTGGATTTTTGTCTGCCCTTGGATGAAGAGAAAAATAGAAAGTAAGTAGTTGCTTGGTGAAATGAGAGTGATGTAAAATTGTGGAAAATTGCATTTCAGAGCTGGAAGTGCCCTTGAGAGGTCACCTAGTCCAGTCCCCACCCACGGGCAGGATGTGCTTGAACTGTTCCTCATGTATTTGTGTAACCTGCTCTTAAAAACCTGCAGTGGTAGAAATTCAAAACCTTGTTAGGCAAACCATTGCAGTGCTGTCTTCTTCTAGAGTCTAGCAGAAACAGGAAAATAAAACCTGGAATATAATCCGTTTTATATTTTATTAAGGAAACATTAAAGAGGAAAAATCTGGCAGACTGATTATCTTTAAGTGATTTCTTTAACTCTACAGTAAGTTGGGCTGATCACAGCTTTTAGCTTTAGAGTGTTTTGCTTGTTTGCTTTGCTACTCTCAACGAATGCAGTGTTTAAAACACAGAGAAAAGTTTCAGATTTCATTAATAAATGAGCAGCTCAGTGTTTTACTGTAGTTACCTGCTTTGGCGAATTTTGTAGGAAGAAACAAAGATGCTCTAGAATTTTCTCAGATGAATTTAGTAAAGATAAGTGTTAGAATTAAATAAAGAATGTGTACGAAACAGGGCCCGGTTATTGTATCCACGTTGATCTATGCCCTTGATGCAAACAGTAGAAACATAAGCAGCAAGACGGGTAGGTTGGGTTTAAAATTACAGGACTGTTATTTCCTTAGGCCGGTTAAAGAAAGATGCTGCACTGTCAAGGATATCAGATGAAAGTCTTGATAAAATTCAAGATGAAGAAACACCAGTCTTTAAAGAGCTTCCCGGTGCCAAAGCATCTGACGAGAGCACGATTCCCCTTACTGGCTCCGTAACAGAAGCTGCTGGGGCATCAGATACTATTGCAAATGGAAACCATCCGCGTGTACCCTATGGTAAGAAACTAAGACAAGACAAGAGGGTTCATCTTCTCCCTGTTTCAATAGGGTTTCTTAACTGCAAGGAGGTCTCTGTTTGAAATGGTAAGTTAGTGTTTGGGATTTCCAGCTCTAATCCCTCTTCAGCACTTGTTGGGAAAGATGCTCATTTACAAGGGACATTTTCTAGAGAGGACTTAATAACAATTACATTTTGTTTGGCTGTATTTCAATTTTAGAAACAGCTGAAAATGAAAATTGCTTTCATTTTTTGCTTTACTTTGTATCCTTAATGGCATTTCTGTCCTTTTAAGCAGTGGAAAAATACAGCTAACACAAATTGCTGATGTATGAAGGTTAAATTCAGCATAAAGATGATTAGCATACTACCACAGGAGATGAAAAGATTTGGGCTTTAGTTGACAAATGTATGACTGTTTGGAGCGTGTCCACTAGAAAAATCTGACGCATTGTTTTCTGAACGTATATTTATAAGAAGTAGGATTGTGTGCATAAAGCTCTTTTTGTTCTCCCCTGTGGTGGGATCGCACCCCCCACACACACACACTTAGCAGTCTGCTGACTTTGATATCACTTTGCTAACATCTACACAGCCCTGTAATTTGGTTAATAAATGCCTAATATATTCAACTGATTCTTACAAAATCAAATAAGTCATGACGTGAAGCCCTTTGAGTGTGTGCTTCCAGATTAAAAATAGCTAAAAACGTTTCTGAATGTTGCACAGTGGAAATCCGGGAAGTCAGGAAATGAAAAAGATAGTTCCTTCAGAAATATTGCTCTAGCTGTGACATGTGTCCTACAGCATTTGCTAATGTTAAATGTATACAGAGGGAATAACTATCATCATGTTCATAGAAATAAGATATACAAAATGTTGGAATAGCTGAGGAAATATTTCTGCAGAACGTTAAATTTTTTGCTTTCTGTTGTTTTTTTTTTAAATTATTTTTAAAAGTTATGTAAAAGTCTCTTAAACATAGGTACTTTTGAAAGGTGACCTCATATTCAGTATGAATTTACAGTAAACCTCCTTTCCTGAAATCCTTATTGTGCCTGTTCAGTGTAGACAAAACCTCAGAAACTGTAGAGGATATTTTACAAAAAAAAGGAATATTATAGAAAATATTTTTTCAAAGAACCTGAGGATTTAACCTTCAACTATCACCTTTGAATAGCCGATCCCAACTGACTTGCTGCAGGTCATACAGCGTGTCTGGGGGAGACCCAACGCTGGAACAAAGCTCTTTTTGCACAGAAGATGAAAGAGTTTGTTTTGCAGTGAGTTGAATCTTGGCTTATTCACTGCATATATTGGAAACTGATCTCCTTTTTCTTGTACTCTTGGATTGCTGCTGTTTTATTATCTCCCGAAGTGGGAGGGGAGGGGGCTTCTGTATTACATTTTGTAGAAATAAAAACTCTAAATCTCGGCCTTTTTAGGAAGGGCATTTTCCATGACGCACACCTCGGTGAAATCACCTGTTTCCAATGGCACCTTCAGCTTCGATGGCCAGATGAGGAGCGACGGCCACGTTTATCACACTGTGCACAAGGACTCAGGTTTATACAAAGACTTGCTCCAGAAAATACACCTGGAAAGGGCCACCGACGAGAGGCCCTCTCAAGAAAACAACTACAAACTGTTACGACGCAACAACAGTTACACGTGTTACACAGCTGCTATTTGTGGCATGCCCGTGCATTCCTCCTTTAAGGCAGCGGATACGTCGACTCCAGAGGACAGTGAGAAGTTAGTGGGCGACACTGTTTCCTACTCCAAGAAGCGAGTTCGCTACGACAGCTACTCCAGCTATTGCAATGCCGTGGCTGAGGCAGAGATCGAGGCAGAGGAAGGTGGGGTGGAAATGAAGCTGGCCTCTGAACTTGCAGATCCTAACCGGCCCCCCGTTGATCCCGTGGAAGAGGATAAGGAAGAGAAAGACACCTCTCAGGTCCATCTGCTTTTCCACTTCCTCCAGATCTTAACAGCCTGCTTTGGATCCTTTGCCCATGGAGGTAATGATGTCAGGTAAGAGGATGAGATCTCACAAACCAGCAATTTTGCGGTTTAAGTGCTTGGAGCAAGCTTTGCCAGCTTGGCCCGTCAGAAGGCGTTTTCAGTTTTGCAGGCAGATGATCATCAGGGCTGTGTTTTGCAAAGCTTGTGACACTGATGTCCCTGGTGCTTTCCAGGAGTTGGGCTGCTCTGTCTCTGGTTTATTTTCTTCTTAATGATAACATCTTTTTTTATTCGCTGCTAAATAATTGTGCAGTAATTAGTTTAATTAAGGTTTAATTTTGGCAAGCTTTGAGGCATTGAGATTCCCCCTGGCATGCCAACCACTGTAAAAGCAAACAGGACATTCCCAGCCCCACAGAGTTCGCAGCCTATTTTAACTGTGAGATTGGAGACCATCAGAAAATGAGAGGTTGAGAGTATTTTTGTCACTAGATGAATTTCATCTCTTGTCACATTCTGAAAAGAGGTGTGTGAAGACCATCTTCATTTTGATTGCTGCAGCCCTTATAGACTTCCCTTTGCTGAATCTTTTGCTTGGAGTTTTCCAGGGGTCTAGTGCCGTATGAGGCAGTGTATCACTAAACAGCCCAGCAAATCTAACAAGCCTTAACATCAAAGTCCTACTGAAGTTCATGAACTGCACATACAATTTCTCCAGCTGCCACAGTTCTCAGCAAAATAAAGAGAGCCTACCTCTTGAGGAGCCCGGGGCACGTTCCTGTGCCCCATGTGGAGAGGGGACATGGGCTATGGCTCATCTCTTTGTGCTCATTTAAGAAGCTTCCCATCTCCTAGTATAGTCCTGGTACGCAGTACTCCCTGACAGCAGTTTTATCCAGAGCTGCTATCACCATTCCTTGAGTTTGGAAGAAGCCAGTGAGTTCATCCTTCAGTCATTTGGCTTGTGTTGGTCCTTAAATCCTGTGGCATTAGCATCATTTTCCAGGAATAAAGGAAAAGGATCATCCTCCAGGAGTCTGTCTCTCATGTTCATATCGACTCAGGCAGCTGAAAAAATCCCAAAGTTGGTCTCAGAATTGTTTATCTGCACCTCTTTGCCCTTCATCATCTGGTCAGACCCCCGGGAAATAAATAGTGTCTCTTCACTCACTCATTTGCCAGCCTCTTTCCCTTTGAAGGCTCGGCTCTGTTTTATTCCACAAAGTACAAAACTTTTGACCAAACGATGGAGGGTGTAGGCTCAGGATGGAGCATTTTATACCTTCCTCTTCTGCGCTCACATTGCTTCATAATGTTATAACATTATAACATTGCTTCATCTGCAGGGCCCTATTGCACCTTGCCACCTCAGTGGCACATGGCTGATGGGCAGTTTGGGTGTTTTTGCTCTGTCCCTGGGAACACTGCATATTTTTCCTTTAGGATTTGGCTGCAACTGCCTCTTCCCTATGCCTGGAGCGATCCACTTGGTATTTAGTAGGCACTCTTTCCTGTATCCTGATAAGGTCCCCCGAGAAATCCACTCAGAAGCTGCTTGTTGAAGCAGTGGTCCTTATTTGGGTTGTAGCTGGGGGGTTGTACTGAGTCTCCTTCCTGCTGAACCCTCGCAGTGTTAGCCGTGCCCTGGCGGTGTCTGTTTCAGCATTAGCAGTGGGGCTTTGCAGCGTTCATAACTTTCATAGTCTTCCTTAGGCGCCTGCGCAAAAGCTGTCCCACTCAGCAAGGAGGGTGGTTATTGCTCCACGCTCCTGTCAGCCACCCGATGTAACTCGCAGCTCATCTCAAAAACACTTACAAACATGTCTCTTCCCTCCCTGTCCATCCAGTGTCCTGGGAATTTGGAACAGGGCTTTCTGAAGAGCCTTCTTGTCCTCGCTCTTGTTATTGCTCCCTTTGTATCTGCGGGGATCTGGCTCTGTGAAAGAGTCCAGGTCCCCTCATCCTCTGGATCAGAGGGCAGCGGTGCAACTTGCTTTCCTCTCAGCTGGTCTCCGTTGATCAGGACCTTTGCTCTGAGCACACTGGGCAAGAGCAAAGACCCATGGAGGCTGGAACCTGTGCTCTGCAAGTGGCCAGCAGCGAGTGCCAAGGGGAACGTAGGAAAAAGGACAAACACCGCTGATACTTCTTGTAATGTACCCTGAGAAACACATTGCAGAAAGTTCACAGCCTACTGCCGTAGCCGCCCCTGCTCCTTGATTCCCTGTAGGTGATGTCTATACATTCTCCTTAGTGACTCACACGTTTATGCAAGCATCACTTGCCTTATCTGTAGGAGGCAAGGGAAGTAGAGTTTGTTAGAAGTGATCTGTAAGGATGCAGTGAGTTCAGAAATCAAATTTGGTGTTGATAGGAGCTGGACAGGATGAAAGACAAGGCTTAGGCTCTGTGCAGTATGCTTTGTTGCATCTTACAGCCTAATTTCCCCAGAATTCTGCATTTGGACTGGCTTGTTGCCTTGGGAATATCCTTTTCTGAAAATTCATATTTTTTTAGTGTTTTGCGGATCTCTACTTCTGTCGGGGATCCTACCAAGTTTACCAGCTAGCATGGGTTTTTATTAAATGCCGTTTATTCCAAAATCTCTTCTTAAGCTGAGTTAATGTAATTGCAAAACTAAAGAACAAGTTAGCTTCGTTTTGTCAAAGCTGGTAGAAATGCAAGAAGATGGTCATGGGTGTAGGATTGGGTAGGAACCCATCCTTGCAATTGTACTGAGTTCCAGCTAAGCAATAAAAAGTAAAGACCCCTTTGTATGCCAAAAACATTGAGTAGATAAAACACTCTGGGAATGCAGGTATCTATCCAGTGGATTATGTAGCAGAGACATTTTGCTGGTCTTTGTCTAGCAGAGCAGAAGATTTCTTACTGGGCTCTTGGCTCCTCTGCATGTTGCATAAAGATCTGCAGAGCCCAAAAAGCAGTGTGGCGTTTTAAAAATAATGCAGTAGAACCTAGCTAGTAGCATGGCTTTCTGTCCACATTTCTCTAAGAAAGCAAGCCTTGGCAATCCATCTTCCACCGAAGGCTGCTATCTTGTCATCTCCCTCCCTCGTTCACTTTCCTTCTGCTCATTTTAGGTGCTGCTGTCAACCTGCTTCTCTATTTTTTTCTCAGCCTTGAATCCTGTTAAAATCCTGCTTTCCTCTGCATTTGGTTTTAAGCTCCTCACTCATATTTAGGGCTGCACCTCCATTGTCCATATCTTTTTCTTTGGACTTGTCTCCTACATTTTCCTTCTCCATCTTGGAACTCACTCTTTTCCCATGTTTTCTATTTATTTTCCATCAGGCTGTTTGCTGGTATTCCTTGAAGGGACAGGAGCAGGTAAGAGGAGCAGAGAGAGAAAAATTATAAAGCTAATATAAAAATGAAAAACTGCAGGTAGTTAAATGATCGACGTGCTTTAGAGCGTGTTTAAGCATGAGGCATATGGTATGGACTGAACCATGATGCAGCTCAGAAACGCTTTATGGAGCAGAAGTGCCCCAAATAGTTTGGATAGCACTTTAGCGGGCAAAAAATCATATGGACATCTCCCTTGTTTCATTGTCCAGGCCTTCCACTGGATGTGGAAAAGTTAAATCAGTATTTTGCCTTCGACTGCAGAACTAACACATAACAAGGGGAGCTAGAACCCTGTTTCTTCCAAGATGATGCTTTTTTAGCATCGTAAGGATACCAGCCGTCTTTGCTGTAGGAGCTGATGCTTGTAGCAGTCCGGGCTCGTGTTTAGGCTGACATCAGCAGGGATCCTGGCCGGGGCAGTTGTGCATTAAAAGAAACAGGGAGTCATGGTTACTCCTTATTTGGGTGACTGTTTTGTTCAGACCATCCCCTCCCGCCCCTCTGCCACAGAGCTTATATGCGCTGTGTCAAGGATGCTGGAGCCCATCCAGGGCTGGGACTAACTGAGCCGGGCCGAGAGCCTTGTGACACCATCGTGGCACATGGGCTGAATGAAATCTAAAGAATTTAAAATCCCGACTAAATTGTGTTGGGACAGAACCGCTGAAAAAAAACCCGTTGTTGTTGAGCTTAATTAGCGGCGCCAAGTGAGCAGGTCCCACTGGCTCAGCACCCGAGCACAAAGGGAGCACGTCAGGTCATTGCAAGGGCAACGGCAGAATGAAAAGGGCAGGATGGAAAAAAAGACCTGGGCCAGGAGCGTGACACAAGGAGAGCTGCCAGCTTCCTAACTGCTTGTTCAGAGCCAGCTTTCCAGAGGCTGGGAGGCTAGGCTTTGTTGGCCGGCGGGGATTATATGCACCTATGGTTGAGTTGGACTGAGCTTATTTTCTGTAAATATAGGTTGGTTCCGCAGGAAATGCAGGTAGTGGGAGAGTTGCTGAAGCTGGAGTGTTTATCCTGTGTTTCCAAGTCTGGAAGCATATCTGAATTAACTAGTTCCCGAAAATGAAGGCAGTTGGGCAGGCTGTTTTGGAAGTGGCCAGAGAGAACTGCCCCTGCCCATGGCAGGGGGGCCGGAACAAGATGGTCTTTAAGATCCCTTCCAACCCGAACCATTCTATGATCCTGTGACTGTGAACCCCATAGCTGTCTCCTGTGCTCAGCACAACGGTGGCTGCGGCTCCTTTGCTGCAGGGCTGGGAATGAGAAAGCTGTGAGCAAACGGTGCGTCGGCCCCGCAGCCCATCCCAGCAAACGGGAAAACGCTTTTGTTGACTCAAGCAACCTCTGGAGCTCACTATTCCTTGAATTATCGCAATGGAAGCGGGATGACCTATGGAAGGATGCTTTAGGTTGACATGGGGATTGCTGATTAAAATCTGCTGTAGGAAGGAGAAACCTGCTTGCAGATGTTTCACAGTTGTGTGGGGCATCTCAGTTCTGCTGAGTTCCTGCTGCATAAATTGTTTGAATGTGGCTGCTCTAATTAAATTTCACGTGGAGGACTTCAGGACTACCCTTGCGTCTTCACAGTTAGATATTATAGGAAAAAGGGGTCATTCATGCTACAGTCTGCAGGAAATGCCATATAAATTTATAGCACAAGCTTGACAAAGAATGGCTCTCTTATTATCCAAACAATATAGGCTACATTACTGAAGATAGGATTTAAAACCATTTCAGAGCTATAGTAAAAATGTTTAGCACTTTTTATATATTTCTACACATTGTCTCAGTGGTTTTAGGGAAACTGAACAGCTACCAGATAGGTAATTCACTGTTAAGCAAAGCAATGCAAGTGAAACTAGGAAATACTTGCTAGCCCAAAATACAGGGAGAGGAAACTTCTCCTTTCACCTCCCTACAGATTTCTCTGGAGTTTTAGGTCAGAGCACACAAAGAGCAGCGAGACTCACCTTTTCCTCTCTTCCTAAAGTAAATGCAATGGGATTAAAGGAGGGAAGGGCCAGAACATGGCCAGTATCTCACTGCACACAGAGAGCTTAGTGGGATTCAGTCTCCTGGCTAAATAAGGAGCCTAAAGGAGCTATAATAAGGCTGGATTACAAAATGAGTACTTCTTATTTCCTCCCTGAAACCTGCGGTCAAGATCACTTAGAATATTTAGGAAGCTAATCTGTCCATTACTATTACTGAGAGCAGCATGAAATCTGATTTCTTCCCTTTTTAATAGCAGTCTGTCCTGAAAGTGCAGCCAGTGTCCTGAGTAGGTATGACTCTTTGCTTGTGTCCTTAATTGTGCAGGTACGTGGCATCTTTGTTGTGCCACGCGGGCAAGCCATAGAAGAGCAGCAAGAAACAGGGGGCTCTGGTGGGTCCAGGAATCCCTCCCCCATCCTGCTGTGGCTGGGCTTGCTGGGGGAAGGCTGGTGCTGGTGGGAGAGGAGGAGGATGGACCCAAACCTCCAGGCTGCAGGGAGCTGGGGTTTCAGGGCCAGCATTTACAGTACACAGCGATGAGCTGCAGGAAGAAATAAGTGGCCTTCCTGACTCATTAACGCACACAAAGCTTGCACTTCACAGGCCACAGCTGTGACACACTTCTATTGCTCTATGGTATACGTGCTATTTCCAAGCTGTCTCATTATTTGAACTAGGATAAAACTCTGCCAATAATCTGAGATCTCTGGAGATTAGGACATTATTTTTTTCCTGTTGGTACATACGGGCGTATCTTCCTCGCACCCTTACTCAACTGGGTGATGTCTCTGGGCATAACTGCAGCATATTCAGAGATATCATTCCATTTATTTTCCCAGTGCAAAGTTGGTTTGTGAAATCCTGGTTTGGGAAATAGTCAAATGACTGGGGATTTTGTAATTATATTTCTAATACTGGAAGCCTAATATAGATTTCTCAGCCGTCTATTTTGCTCGTCATTCAGTTTTAATCGGTGATAATGTATGTGTCAAGCTTCTGTCACTCAACTAGAAGAAGTAGCTACAATACAATCTGCTTTGTCAGGTAGCAGAGAATCAAAGCATGGTCATCAAGTAGTCTGTAGATTGTGGGTTATAACACAAAGCTTATTAGAGTGTAGCATTCAAATACAATTAGATTTTGGTTTTGAGCAACTCATGACTCCCCTCAAATAAGAAGCAGCGAGGTAATAGCAGTGTTGCTAGTTCATAAAATATTATGACAAGTCTGGTGGGATTTGGTAATAGAGCATTCGGCTGATGACATCCTTCCATTACTGAAAAAACCTCTTAATTTTTACTAAAAAAAAAAGGTCATAGTCCTTGTTCCTCCAGAGGAGGGCCTGGACTTGTGACCCAAAGGTACCTAAAAATGTGTGTGCGTGCATGGGAAACTGTAATTTCTAAGCTTGTCTCATGATAGCTGTACGTGGGGTTTTTTTTGGTTGGTAATACTATCTGTCTCACAGGGGAGAGGAGAAGCCAACTCTATTTATAGTTCAGATTCACTGTCAAATGCTATCTTTCACAACAGCTTTATAAATGGTGCGGGACAGATTCTCAACTGGCACAAGCGAGCAGAAAAAAGAGAAGTTGTGCCAATTCCCGTTAGTTGAGAGAGCTAGCGAAATCATCATGAGGGTCAGACAGCACTTCAGAAACACTCAGCAGCACTTCGCTGAACTGCCGTGACACGCGTCTGCAAGTACGAGCGTTGCTGTACATGGCATTTAATCCTGTATCGCACCTCGGGGGAAGGCAAAGAGCCCCCACGCACCGCCCCTGCTGCAAAGTCCTGTGCCCTGCGAGTAACCGGGGCCAGCGGAACACGGCAGAGATGATGGAAAATACTGGACGTGGAGAATACACTTCACGACAGGTAGACTCAGGAGTTAGGCTTCATATGCCATCATGTTTTATAAATTCACAATTAACTCATAATGGTCACCCTCTTGTGCTCAGTGGAAAAAATGTGTATTAGGTGAACAAAACTAAAGTAGCACCACAACAGGAGTTAGCTTATCTTGGCTTTTAAACCCAATAGCTAAATAATACGATAACAGCCTCAAAAACACTTCAGTTACATAGGAACCTAGTGGCAGTTTTACATATAGATAGATGCAAATAGGCGTTCAGAGCCCCTGGGTGGCCTTTTCAGGCTTTTTTCTTCTCCCTCTAAACTACCACGAATAAGACTTGGAGCTCCAGCAGAAAGGAGAGTTAGTTAAGGCAAGTAAAAGAGCTGCGTGGGAGAGTAAGAGAAAATCACTTCTTGAAAATAGACTTGTGAAACAAGTCTTAGCCAAATGCATGGAAGATTTTAGGTCTGCTTTCCTGCTAATCATGTCTTGAGTCAAATGAGATAGAAACGGTGGGAAATATTGTGAAAGCCACATCCCAGTCTAGCCAGCGTCCTTGTGGTTCATCTGCTTAGTCACTCAGCTGCAGGAGACATCTGATAACCACAGAAGTTCTCAAAGCAAAATCTCTTACCTAACGCGCTTTTTTTGGTGTGTTTTTTTCTTTCTTACTCTTCAGTTGGGACTGGTTGTCTTCTACCAACGAACTCTTCCTAGTCCCAAAGATGGTTGATTGCACGTGATCGTGGTAGTGTCTCAAAGCTGATGTATGTAGTACCAAGATCCTTGTCTGTGCAATTCGTGAGTTAGGCACATTCATTGTGAGCTTTTGGTAGTTTTGTGGTGGGACAGGCCTAATGGCTTCTTCTAGAGCTGTTCTCCATTGGCATAGGAGGCGTTGATACCACAAGCCCCTGGGACTGGACCTACTGAACAAATCCATCAGTGGAAGGAGCCCTCTGAAGAGCCCTGATGGTGGTAGATTGGAGCCACCGGCTTGCACACCACTGCCGGTTTGCTGGCTGTTGGTAGCCGCTTGCAGGTATTCAGGCTGGGAGATGCCTTTGTCCCTACCAGCTGAACATTTAGGTCACATTAAACGTGATTTACAGGGAGAGAAGAAATGCCTCTCTGGTATAGATAACCAGTGGTGCAGATACCCACAAATGAAAATGCAGTTAATTACCTTTTTGCCTTTCCGAGCATATATGGATCCAGTGCTCCTCTGCTGTCTTTTCCTGCAGGGAAGGTATCAGAAGTGCTGCCTCTGTGGGCACCGCTGTCGGCTCTTCTGATTTGTTGGGCAGCATCAGCCATTCAGATCCTCCGAGGCTGAGCATAAGTCAGCAGAGTTTTGCTTTGCCTTCTGTTGCCACAAATAAGAAAATAACCTTTTCTTTGAGGATTAGGCTTAGTTGATTCACAGAGGTGTAGCATTTGCAAATAATTAAAACTGGATTTTGGTACAAAAGAGCATAGTTTGCTGCGGTAGTTTCTGAAACCTTTTCTGTCTTCTCATTTACATTAGGACTGACAAATACCCATCCATAATCTCTTCAGAACAGTCAGGAATCAGTGCCTGGGCTCACTCCAAATGTACCTGTTATTTTCAACGGGGAGGTTCTCCCCATGTTGTACAGCACTATAAGAAGGGATGATCAGTTTTCCGTTTATTCATCTGATCAAAGTTTTAGTTGCCTTTATCCTTCCTTCTGCATCTGCAGCTGAAGGTACAGTGAATTACCTTTCTTTTACTATGCACAATAAGGTATTTAAATGTGCAAGTAATTTAATCCACACCTGAAAACACTGGCCAAGAAGTTGCAGGTCAACTTAAAAATATTAGAAATGCTTCCATCAAGAGTCTCTTCATCCTTGAAGGTAAAATAATTCTTGCATTTAGGCACTAAGGACTTTTCACATACCATCCTTACACCAAAACTCAACAAATCAAATGCATGCTCAGGCACAGTATCAGACCAGAATTTTAAAGTATTTTTGCTAATGGAAATCACTCTTTATTTGAAGCGTATTTAGTTCTTCATCATACTACCCAGTGTCTTCAAACCCTCTGGATTTTATTATCTGTGTTAGCTCACTAGTTTATTTCCAGCGTCCTTCTCAAAATCTGTAACAATTATTCATTCCTTTTTATATCAAAGAGCATTCTTAAGTACTTTTGTTGCCTCGCAGCTTGAATGTTGTTGTGTGTGTTTACCAGGGAAAAATTCCTTCCTAGTTACTTTCCTCCAGGATGGCTTCTCAGGGTTCAGAGCCTGGATTTCTCCAGGACCAGAAGAAAGGAGGAGGGTCTCATGTCGCTTAGATGCACCGAGCTGTGCCATGCTGAGGGCCCTCCTCTCTTGGCAATTAGCACCCAGCCCCTGCCACCCCGTATCTGGTAAAGACGGGATTCAAGTCAATTATTAACTGTCGGTTACGGTGGCTTGGTTTGCACAACATTTGACGTTAAAACTGCCCCTTACTCCATCTGTGTGCTTTGGAGCGAGACCAGGAACTAAATTTAGCGGGTCCTGGCTGCAGGGCAAGCATAGCTGTCAGCCCGGCCTGCGGCGCTCGCCGCAACCCGCTCCCCTTATCGGTTTACAAAGAGGGGAGCTTCCTGCTGGTCTTCAGGCTTTTTTGACTGACATTGGACCTGTTTGCTCTGCTCTTCTCCTGATTATCTAGACATAAGCGCAGCGCTGCCTTGTTTCTTAAGCTTTTTTGGTTGTGGATAAATGCTACTCAGTTTAGCAAAAGAGATGGGAAAAAAAAAAAGGGTGTCAAAGTTCACAGAATCACAGAATGGACGGGATTGGAAGGGACCTCTGAAGATCATCTAGTCCAACCCCCTGCCAGAGCAGGGTCACTTAGAGCAGATTGCACAGGAACGCGTCCAGGCGGGTTTTGAATGTCTCCAGAGGTGGAGACTCCGTTCTTATCTGCTTTTTAGTATTTAAGCCTTTAAAGTAACTGGATACCAGCTTTCAAGTTTTTCTTCTAACTCTCATGTCTAGAAACGTGATGCTTTTTTAGAATAAACCGAGTCAGAAGTCTCAGTCCAGGCACTGGAGGCACCGATATCGGGTGACCTGCATTAGGAGTGGGGACTTCAGCGTTGCTGACTTTCAGTGTTTTTCTAGATAGCAGCAGCAGGGTAGCAAAAAGGGCTTACGCCAGCTCTGTGACACCAAGGAGTCCTCTCTGATCCAGTCCAACTAGCTCTACAACGCATTTAAGGAGGACTGAGTCACCTTCCTGGCTGCATTCTGATCGTGTCTCCAAACATTACAGGTTGTCAGACTAGATTACATTTGTATCTTCTTGTCTGCGACGGTAATTTTGTTCATTAATTTCCCTCTTTGACAAATAGATCTAATTTAATACTTGAATTTTAAAGAGGCAGAGCTCTTGAATTGGTAAATTTTGAGATCATTTCAGCACAGTACTGAAAATACTGGGTTTTGTCCCGAAGCAGACATAATGAGGTATTACCGACTCTGAGATTTCAGGAAACAATTTGTAAAAGAGAAATTCCTTTCAGCATTCGCTATGGTTATCAGTGGTGAAGTGACAAGTGAAAAAGCAGCATGATAAGAGTCCCCTGCTGCAGCCTTTCCAAGAGAGAAAAAGGTGCTGCCTGTAGGGTCAAGTCAGAGCAATGCTGCGCGCACAACAAATCACAACCACACGGGAAATGAGAGACTTCTGTCAAGGCAATTATCTGCATTTTTATAACTCAGGCGATGTTGGTCTGTTTCTCCAGCAATGCAATCGGCCCCCTTGTCGCGCTCTGGCTTATCTACGAGCAAGGTGGTGTCATGCAAGAAGCGTCGACTCCCGTTTGGCTGCTGTTTTATGGAGGTGTCGGGATCTGTGTTGGTCTCTGGGTCTGGGGCAGAAGAGTTATCCAGACCATGGGTAAAGACCTCACTCCAATCACGCCATCAAGGTAGGTGCACAGCTGTCTTTATGGTGGTGTGAACTTTGTGCGTGAACCGCTCTGAGAAATTGCTTTTGTTTGTATTTTGTTTGTAATGCAGTTTGCTGGATTTGCTGTGCTTTTGATTTTAATGATAACCTGGCTTCGACTTCTCCGTCTTTCTAAAAAATGAAAGAAAAAAAGATGAAAAGGAGAGAAAGAAAGAATGAGAAAAAGAAAGAGAAAGAAAGAGCAACAGGAAAAAAAGATAACCCTGTAAACTAATACTGAATGCGTTTGAGGCGTAGAGGTCTACATGAACAGAGTCTTCTGCTGATGACCTAATTAACGTGGCAGAAGGTGCATTTGGAAATGGCAAGATTACAGCGGCTTTCCCAGTGCGCTTCAGACTATTAAAAACATATGTATTTATTACAGTAATTTTCATCCTTAATGCATACTCGACCTCTGCTGGTGCCTAACTGAATTACTAATTAGGCATGATCCACTGCAGCGTAGAGTAGTAAAAGTCCCTGACGCAATGAGCTGTGCAGCCGGGTTACTGCAGATGACTAGCCTGTGCCGTTCCCGTTATTCAGCCCTTCCTTGTTCTCTTAACGTATTCCTATGACAAAAAATCAGTTGGAGATAAAACAGTCGAAAGAAGACCACGGGTAAGACTTCGGCACGCTGCACGGTATCAGTCCGAGCTGATGCAAAGAGTGATTGTGAAGTGTTTTCTTATGCTTCCCGCAGTGGATTCACTATTGAGTTGGCTTCGGCGTTCACAGTTGTGGTAGCTTCCAATGTTGGACTTCCTGTCAGTACTACACACTGCAAGGTATGCCTTTGCCCAGCGACTGCAGTCAAGGCAGTCCGGACTATTCATCTTAAAACTGTGCTGCTCGAGCCAGCGGATAATGGCACGGCGAGGGGAAAGCAGCCGCTTGCGCAGGATGGCGAGGCGGAGGTGCATCGCTGCGTCTCAGTCGTGCCAGCCATGCTGGAAAACAATCAGGCTTCCAAAAAACGCATTGGAGTGGTCACGGTAAAGTCGCTGCAATCGGGCACAGCGTGAACTCCATAGCTGTGGTTAAAGAAAAACAGCACTTCCAAAAACGTGACCTCAATTTTAAAGCAAACGATTACAAGGAAGAACCTGTTTTCCTCCGACGGTGCCATTTGAACCTGGTCAGGTAGCGTTTCTCCCTTGTTCAGAGGCTGCGCACCATTCATCATTTATACTTCACTTTTCTTGATAAGTGCATGGCATGGGATTTCCTGCATATAACTCTTTTACTACAGGTTTTCCATCTGTCTTTTTTTTTTTTTTTTTTTTATTTCTTCACAGTGGATTTTGCATTGAAGTAATGTGTGCGCTAACGGTACTTGTAGCCTCAAATGTGGGTATCCCAATAAGCTCCACCCATTGCAAGGTATTGGAGTTTGCAGTGATCACATCAGTAAATCACATCACTAGGACAAACCATAACAAAACACGAGAGATACCGATCGTTGCAGATTGCCTTCACTATGCGATGCGCCGTGCAGACAGCAACCGCAAAATAACAAGGGCCGCTTTTAAAGCCGGTATGGCTAAGCAAAGTCAGCGTTATAAGTAATTGCACAAAAGTCTGGAACGTCTTTCACCCTCATGTGATCATATTGAACTAATATAGACATATTAAAACAATGTAGACTCGTAGTTTGTGTGATCCCAGTTACATGTATTTTAGAGCCACCTGTATGAAAAACACTGCTACATCATTAAGCTAATATTTTAATGTCTCTCTTCTTTTAAACCAACTTGTCCTCACTTTTGTGCATTATAATACAGAATCCGGTCCTCACAATTAGTTCTTTGAATGAGATTGTTGGCTTATTTTTAAAAAAATAAAGACCGGTTTGAAGTATAGATACAGGCTGGGTAATGAGCAGAATTTAATTGTGTCATATGATACGCTGTGTGAGAAGACACTTACGTTGCTCGTAGGCAGCAGGGACATTTGTGGACACTTACACTGCTGGAAGAACATAGTGGGAGTTTGGAATTTGTTCCCTGGGAAATTCCTAAGTCAAATATCCCGTCTTTCTTTCCTTTGCTTCCCCATGGACTCCCCAGCTCTTGGATGCACAGAGCTCTGTCTGTGTCCCTTGCCCTCGGGCAGGGCATGGGGAAGCCCCTCTGGAATCAGAGACCCCAGAGCGGCAAAGCCCCTCTGCTTTGGGATGTATCCCCAAGCCTTACAAAAGCCAGATCCTTTAAGATTTGGTACTGCACCCTGGGGACCCTGGAGCCAGCTGGGGCAGGCAGGTTTTCGGGGCAAACTGCTCCACGGCATGGCAGGCGGGCTGGCAAGGAGCCGGGCACCCTTGCCTGTGACATTGACCTGGTTTCCAGTGAAAGAGTCAATGAAATCCACACATCCTGCAAAACGCCCCAAGTTGATTCAATCGGCCTTTTTCTAGTGAAAACCATTTCTTCAGAAAGCCTTCCTCTATTGCAAAATCATTTCTTTCTTCTGCTGTAGAGCTCTTTGAGAAGCGGCCAAGGCTGAGCTGCTCTGAAAGGCCGTTCAGATTTCCTGGCCTTGGCCGAACTCTGGTTCCTCTGAATCAAGCAGGGAGGGGAAAAATAATAACAATGTGATCCACTTCTAAAAATGCTAGCCTGAAACCACCTCCCTTTAAGCTGACTGGTATATCAAATGTGTGATGAAGAATTTGACAGGGAGAATAATACAGCTTTGATTATCCCAGTTGCGTGCCTTGAAGCACTTCTAGCCAGCCGTCGTAAAAGAGAAAATACACTTTGGTGCAGACAAATAGGCTAAATTTAAAAAGAAAATGTCTTGGAAGCCATAAGCTAATGAGAGGGCGGCATTAGGAGGTATTCATTGACTCAATGCAGTTAAAAGCTTGATCTTTTCTAACTGCAGAGCAAAATAATTCTTTTTTTAAAAATACTTCCATAAAAGCAGTTAATGTGGTTAGTCTGTGTCTGCCCGCTGCGGTTTGCTGTATCTCATTAGATGGATCATTCTTAATGGGAAGATTCACTTTGCAATAGGATTAGACTGTTCCAGGATGTCACATTATTATAACTGACTCTGTGTTTCAGCAAAATGAGATCCTGAGTTGAAAGATCCAAAGCGATCAACACAAGATAAAGCAAACACTTGTAAGAGTGTATTCCTTGTTTTCTTTGAAGGCTCGGTGAAGGAATAAAAGAAACATTATATATATCATTTATTCCTTGGGAAGATGCCTTTCTGAAAGTGCTGTCAGCCATTGAGACAGAAATGCCGTCTTAAAAATCAATAGAAAAATTAGTTCGCCCTAGAAATCAAAAAGAAAACGGGTTCAAGGGGAGCCTAGTCCTAAGCCTCTAGCATCAGGGAGTGGGAATTATGCTTTTCCCCAACATTTACTCCACAGCGAAATATCATTTGCTAAAGTGGGAGCTTTTCCAAAGGGGTGTCAGTCAACTGAACGTGCAGCAACTAGATAAACCGATGGCAAAGAAGGAGCAGCGTGAAAGACCTTAGGTGGGGGGGAGACCTTTCCAAGGTGAAACAATAGACTAATGAAAAATGGAGACCAAGTATGAGGGGAAGCTCTGAGCAGCAGTTTTCAGGTCTTGGAGCAGATGTGGTGGCGAGCTGGAGATCGGAAGCAGGAAGAAAAGCATTATCTTCTGAGAAAGATTCATCAAGCCTCTCAGCTCAGATCAGGAGTTGCATTCGGTCCTAAATCAGAGGCTTTGGTCTACATGAGGCAGCCACCGCCCAATGTGCCTCTCCTCAATCTACAGCCCAGCAGCTTTGCCTTGAGCCAAAGGGGAGAGGAAAGTTCCTCTGAAAGCCTCCAAGTCAAGCGGGCCCGAGGGAAAGACCTGACCTTTTGAGCCTCCAAAGGAATTTGTGAGTCTGAGCACGGCAGCCACGTTGCTCTGCCTGCACCCGTTCCACCTCCCTTGGGATTTAGCACCGAAAAGCCGGTGTGGTGTGAATGCAAACCTTGCCTTTCTGCTGCCCAGGTAGGCAACTGATCGTATTGCATCTTACACATAGCGCCTGTTATTTATTCTAAGATATGAGATGTAGAAATAAACAGGCATTTCTCAGCTGTAGCAGATTGAACGCGTTCGCATACAGATAAAATTAGAGTGCAGGAGTTAAATGCTTTTTCTGTGCAAAAGTGACTTTGCTGAGGTCATACTGTCAGCTGTGGTTTGCTTTTATGATTTTGGAGGTTTCGAAAAATATTCTCCGTGTTGCTAATGGTGGAATTATCATGTTCTGTGTGTTATTATGATATGCCATTGCACAGGAACAAGTGAGCCCAAAGCATTTCTGTAATGCTTTACACAGAGCATACTGAAGGCAAACTGCACTGGTTCCAAGGCAATCTCGAAGTAGATACCATCTGAAATTCTGCAGACGGTGTAGTCTTCCTACACCCAAGTTCTAGCTACTCTCCTAACCTCTAGTCCATCCAAATCACTATTAATAAACTAAACTTTAATAATATTTAATACAGATTACCAATGCCATCATTGCTGATACCTTTTAAATTCCAGGAAGGACTCGGAGACTGTCGTACGTAGACTGCAGGCTCACTCAATAAGCAACGCTTCTTGTCGCAAGCATGACAGGCGGATGCTGAGGACGTGCAAAATGTACAGCAGAGCCTAACAGCTGGGCTGCTGAAAAACCAAACGCTGTTCCCTCGCGTTAATGCTTTGATAGAGTCAGAAGCGTGGGGTTCCTCCTAGCTGGGTGCCTCCTAAATACAGAATAGTGTATTGTCCACTCAAGGGGTATTCAGATTAAATATTATCTAACAGATTTCCTTACTGGATCAAGCTTTAGACCCCGAGGCCTTTTCAGTCCTGGAATATCAAGTTTAGTTTTCCCTTGTTCTGTCACAGGCACCTTTGAGAGTCTTATTTCCCTAGGGTTACGGGGCGTTCCACAAAAAACTCCTTTCTCCAAAAAGAAATGTTAAGCAGTAGTTAGAAGTGGAATAGACGTTAACAAAAGGTGATGATTTGATATCCCCGTCCTATCTCTCCCTGCTTCCCTGTCCTCCCAGCATTTACCATTTTCCTGGCTCCGCACATGGGGAGCAGCCCACCTTCTAATCTATAGGCAGGGACTTCTTTCCCATTAAGAAAAGAAGCAGGGAAGAGCAGGCAGGGATGGCATTTCAGGGAGCACAAGCCTGGCTGTGTTTTGGAGTTTCCTTTCCTTCAAAACAGGATATTCCTTCCACATTTCTCACTGCTTTACCATGTGCTTTGAATAGATTTGCACTGATTTACAGGTTTTTGTTAACAGCACAGAGCCGTTAACTTCCAGGGCAGAAAGAAAACGCAGCTGAAATTTCTGAAGTTTTTGCATTATTTTTCACTGGAAATGTTTTTCTCAGTCCAGTTCTTTCTTAAAAAATAAAATGCTGGGTTTATACCCGAGCTTATTAATTGAAAATACATTTGAAGGAAGAAAAGGTGGTAGCTTTGCCCATGCCGTACTGTGTTTTGTCTTCAACACTGACCTACCCAGCTGCCCTGGCAGCAGTGCCTTCAAAGGATATTTTGGTGGTTTATCCATTCCCCACCTGAAGCCAGACCCCTTGACGTCCATGCAGTTTGCATGCCCCGTAGCTGATGTCTTTGTCCGCAAGGAGGATTTTAGCTCTGGATGCTTTGCTTGGCTGGTTGGTCCAGAAAGACTGGTTTTCCTTGGAGGGCTCGGGCTGATGAGTTTGATGTTGGGCAGCTGCACTGGGTCTAACCTCGCGCTGTCTGTCTGTCTGCCCCCTGCCAAGTTGCCGTGGCTGTTGGAGGGTGGGCTCAGCTGCTTACATTGCCATTGCTGTCCTGTTTATAGCCCACAGTGTGGAAATATATAGGTACTGTTTGCAGTCAGCTCCATATGCCAGGCTGTAAGCTGCAGAGTTTCCGCAGCTGCTGGGTGAACAGGCAGGACATCCCAAACCAGCAAGAGGACAAGCAGGTGGGATGGGAACCATACTAGCTACCCCAACCTGTCCCCCTCCCCCCCCATGTCACACTCTCCACCAGAGCCTTAAAAACAACTTTCCCGGTGTTTTCGTGATTTAGACCGCAGTCTGGCCAGACTCGGTGGATGTTTGCCCTCTCCTCTCCAGAGCGAGTCAGGCGCTGGGGGGGTGGAGGGCTGCCTCAGTTGCACTCTTGGCTGGCCCAGGAGCTAGCAGGGCAGAGAAAAACACGCAAGTGTGTGTATTCTCTGTTGGCTGACCCCGAGACCCATGAAAAACAGGAGATCATTGAGAAATAAAGGTCAAAGTACCCCGGAAGTGTCGCCTTCCTGCCACCCCACCAAAACAGAGCCATCGTCATCATCAGGGGCTCCTTTATCTCAGCATTGCTTGGTATCAGCTGACTGGCATTGGTGTGGCCGTGGGCATGTTACGGGTGCTCAGACGTACCCCTCACATCTCTCTTTCTGTCTCTTCCCCGCGCTCCCAAGGTCGGCTCTGTGGTGGCCGTTGGCTGGATCCGCTCCAAGAAAGCTGTCGACTGGCGCCTTTTCCGCAACATCTTCCTGGCGTGGTTTGTGACTGTGCCGGTGGCCGGCTTGTTCAGCGCCGGGGTGATGGCGCTGCTGAGGTACGGGATCCTGCCTTACGTCTGGCCTTACGTCTGAAGAGCCTTCTCCGCTGGGAAAAGGGGAAACGGCCAAGCTACTACCGAGGGGAGAAGCGTTCCCGTGAAAGACCCAATCAGAGAGGATCCATCTTCCATATCTAACTTCTTATCTACTGTACATAACAATGTGTCATATTGGTGACATGGTGATGTGGTGCCATTTCTTATATATTAAAGAAATATATATGCATATAGTAGGTAACAATACCTAAGTTATATTATCAGTGGGGTGAAAATAATTGCCTAGAATTTAATATTTAGTAAAATTTGTACATAGTGTATCATTTTGGTGGCAATTTTTTAATCTTTTGAAGAAGAGTATGGATTAGGAAATGTTTCTTGTCCATTTGATATAAGAAGAAGCGAGGTACAGGACTGCATAACACATGAATTTTTTTTTAAAGCTATTAAGATACTGGAACAAAATAAAATGTGCAGAAGCGCTTTTCATAAAATAACTTTGTTCATATCATATTGATCTTTGTGTATCATAGTGTGCTGGTTATGGCTGCGTAAATACTTACAAACAGTAACTTCTAAATGGTGCATTTCCCTTATATATATTTTGGATAAGAAAGTTTAGGAAGTACCAAAGAAGCAGGGGAATAGCTTGCCGATATTACGTTGTTGTCTACACGTGTGGGCGTGTGTTGTGTTTTCCCACCTCTAATTCAATGTTATTTTCACCAAGCTCCTGCCAGCAAGGCTGGGATAGTACTGTTCATGTCTTAATGTAACTTTAAAAAAAAAAAAAAAAAAAAAGCACACAGAAAAAAGCTAGTTCTCGTTACTTAGTAGGCAGACCACGGTTCTCCACATTAGCTGATAGTAGGCCGACTTCATTTTGTAGGTTGAATTTCAAGTAGCTCACTGCTCACCTGCTACCTTTCCCCTTCAAGTCTCAGCTCCCGGTTGCCCTGCTGTCAATTCCAGCAGGAGAACGGGCCGTTGGTCTCCCCTTCCTCTGTCCATCCAGCCACAACCGCACACTCTCAGGTACAGGAGCGGGACCGTGGGGTGCACAGCACCCCGACGTACAGAAGCGAAGGGCAGCAGCGGGTAGGAAACGGGCTTAGCCCTGGTTTTGTGGTGGAAGGTATGGGCGCCCGCAGGAGTGCTGACCCGCAGAGGGGGCTGGCGTGAGGAGCATGGCGAGGATGCGAGCGGGTACCAGGCGTCCCCCGGCACATCCCGTCCCACGCCACAGCCCACCAGCCTCCCGCCAACCCTGAGGAGGGGACGGGAGCCTGGCCCTGCGTGGATGGAGGTTGCGTGGTAAACCAGCATTTGGGATGAGATTTTTTTCACGGCAGCTCAGGGGGCAATGGCTAGCTACATCCCCTGCATGGCTTTGGAAAGCACACCTGGGTGAAAGTTACTGTTTCGTGGGTGGGAGGCAAAGGGCAAGGGGTGCCCGGAGGAGGTTGGGAATCTATTACTGTTTAAATGCTGCTAAAATTTTGATAAAATGTTCTTGGTACTCCATTGTGACTTTTCCATTGGTCATTCATACTAAATTTATAATAAAAAGATAAACAGCCCCTATCACTGTTTGCCTCTTGGGTTTTTTGAGCGTTACTCAGCCATGCCAGCCGTCATGGGAAGGCTCCACGGGCAGCTAAAACCTACTCCCTGGCATCTGCTGCCTTTTGTTCTTTGTCTGCTGGGTTTGGTGGGGATGAAACCACGCTCTGTGCGGCGCTGACAAAACCTCCCTTTTCTTCCCGCCGCCCCAGCGCCCGGCCCTCGCTCTGCCCAGGGCTCGGGCATCTCCCCAACGAGGTTTGGGAGTTCTGGGGCTGCTTCGGATGCATTTGCCGGGCACTTGCTGGCTCCAGCTGCCTCCCGAACCCTGACTCTCCTTTTTGGGGCTCTCCGTAAGCATCCCCGTTGCTGTGGCACTTCATTTCCAACCCCTCTGAAACCCTAGAGCCCTGGTGTAAGTAGTGCTGGGAAGCGCGTGGGACGGCCAGGCACTCTGGCTGAGTGACCAGAGCAGGCAGTAAACGCACGAAGACAATTTGGGACCTGTGGAAAAGGGTGGAAGGCCTCACCTTATCTTAGCACTTGCATAAACAAATGCCTGCCTAGCAGCTTGCCAGCTTGTCTTATCTACAGAGACAAAGCAGATTTCTCTTGCTCCAGCGGCGGGGACCCAGCTGCAGCCCTGCCAGAGGCAGGCAGCGTGCGGGGGGGCTGCGCCGTCCCCAGGCGTATGCGATAATCCCCCAGCACACGCAGCTGAGCGTCTGTCAACACACATTTCTGAATGAAAATCCAAAATATCTCCGCCCCCAAATACAATAACCTTTAATCTGGAGGGAGATGGGAAACCCGAAGTGACTTTCTCCATGCCGCAGGGGTGTCCTTTGCCACCCCAGGGAAGCAGAATCGCCACAGGGGAGGCGCAGCTGGTGAAATGCCCTGCAAATATGGGCACGGTTAAAACACCTTTCACCCGGACAGCAATCAAAATAGGTACAGGTATATTTTCAGAGCAAGAAATGGTGGGGTTTTTGCATTTTTGCAGCAGTGTGGGGGCTTAGTGGGGCCCAAGAGCCTCACCTCATTTAGTGACGACCCATTTAGTAAGCAGATGCTGATGGACTTCAAAAGAGACATGGGATGCTTTGCAACCCGCAGGGCTACCCCGTCCCCTGAACTCAGTGCTATGGCAGAGGTTTTCCCACCATGGTTCATGGCCACCAGGGCTACAGCCCCCGGCAGGGCACAGGACTCCATGGCCGCCATGAGGCAGACCTTGCTGCGTGCGCAGGCTGCTGGGGGCTCACCCTTCAGGAAAGGTGAGGGCACGAAACAGGTCAGGAAGTAAGAGAGACAGAAGCCTGATGGAAATATTTATAACAAGTAAAATCTCTTTTAACTGAGGAAACGCAGTCCGAATTTCAGAAACCAAAGTGGCTACTGTGGCTCATGGGCCAGTGATAAAATCAAACCAGCCCGAGAAGGAGGGCCAGCTGGCAGGGTGTGATGGTGCTAGTAGATTTTAATTACCCTCATCAACCTCTGCTGATGCCTCCAGCCTCCACCTTGTTTGCTTGCTAGATTTCCTAGCTTGTCCTGGGGCTCGCTTTATCCTTGCAGGTTTTTCTGATGGTCGTTGGGCTGCTGCTGGGACTTGTTATTGCCACCAACCCTGCTCTGCTTGTGCTGCCTGGCACTGTGTCCTTCACTGGTGAAGTTGTTGTGGCATGGAAACCTGTGTGTCCTAGTTTGTCCTCCCCATCGGAGCAGCCCTGCTCTTCCCGCACCCTGCTGCTGGTCTCCTACCCCCGAGGTAAGTGCCCTGTGCACTTGGATGGGGCTTTGAGCAGCCTGGTCTAGTGGGAGGTCTCCCTGCCCGTGGCAGCGGAGGTTGGAACTAGATGATCTTTAAGGTCCCTCCCAACACAAGCCATTCTATGATCCTCTTGTTCTTGTGAGACAATTTTGAGAATCCCCTGATTCCTCTGGAAAGCAGACACACCTGGAAGTGCCCAAGGTTTCTAGTTTGAATAATTTTCCACATGCCTGACTCCTCTGGCTCATTCATGCTTCTCATGGATTCCTGGTGATCTCTGTAATGGAAATTGCATGTGGCATGTCTTTCACACTCATGGGCTTATCAAAGTAGAGCTGACAAGTTCGCTCTTCTCAGCCTCTGACTCTGCATGACAACCGGCAGTAAAGTCTTGGCCGCTTCCAGACAGACGACAACTTCTGTTTCCCAAAAGACCAGAGATGCTTTGTTACACTGATAAAGTGCCTGTCACAGAGTGCTGGGGTTAAGTGCTGCTCAAAATACACCAAAAGCAATGGGGGACTGGCACAAGAAATTATGATGAAAGAGAGAAAGGAAACTTCAGGTTAGACCCAAGCACTGTGAAGAGCTTGGTCACCTTATGGGGAGAACTGCACAAACTCAATTCAGTGGACAAGCTCTGGATGGTAGACAATGTGAATGCACCCAGTTCTCTTAGGTCGCAGCCGTGTGCTGTGTCTACCTGCTTTCCAAAGTTTTAGATATTGTGGTGGGTTGTTCTTGTTTTTTTCTTTTCCTAAGCACTGTGAACAATTTGGATACAGAAATCTGTGCCCACAATCTTTGAGACAGCAATTCTTCAAGAACTACGTTATGTAAAGGTTGGCTAGAAACCTTTCTACTGATTTGGGTTATCGTTTCTAAGGACTGCAGAAAGAGGTTAAAGGCTATATCAATTTGCAGGCCATTCTCTTCCACAAAAACCTGTCCTTCCCATCCCATCTTTATCCCAAATAATGTTCATTAAGGCAGAGTTCCCCTTCCTATAGGAAGGCTGAAGTAAATGCTCTTTCAGATATCATTTGAAGAAAATCTCCTGGATTCCCTATTATGACAAATACTTCTTACTTGTTTGCTTCATTGTTTCTTTTTGGGAAGTTTACATCAAATCCGTGTAAACGTATTTTCTTTGTTACTGAAAATGTTACTGTTACTTCACACAAGAATGTATAGAGATAAAAAGTCCTAATTTGTAAGACCTGTTAACAAATGCAAGGTGTTTGCAGGTGGTGCTGATAAGTACCAGGATAAGCAGAAAGGGTAGAAATAAATGAGGTAGAAAGGACATACTAACAATACCAAAATAGCCTTCAAAGATCAAGAGGTCGCAGCACAGACAGATGAATAATGGTGGAAGTACAAGCTGCTGATGCAGAACAGAAGAGAAATGATGGCTACAAAGATGACAATGGCTCTCCCCGAAATTCACCAGCTTACGCGGCCTCTGCTAAAGTAGATTCAACTTGCAATCTGTTGCTTTTATTCCTGTGCCAACAGTAGAGAAAGGGCAGAGGTGGCCACTGACTTTTCAGATGGGGGCCATAAGAATGATGGTCACAGAGCAAAGAGAGCAGTTTTTCTCCTGCCCTGAACTATCCTCCAACACACCAGGGTGCTTCCTCTTATTCTGCTCAGCCAGTTTCAGGAGTAGTACTCAAGGACTAAATTTCCACTTAATTTAATTGAGAAAGGCTGTAGGGCTTTACTGCTATCATTGTTTAGCAGTTACTTCTCCTGGAGCTGCAATTATTGCTGCCAATGCAATTCAGTGGGTAATGGAGGAAGTCAGGACAGTGTATGCTTCAAAACCTCTCATGTGCTACCTACCCATGATGCTTATTTGTGAGGCTCCCGCTCTGAAACATTTTAACTTCAGATCCTTGTCATTTACATTTGCCATTAAGATTCTGCATATAAAGAGCTAATAAATGTTTTAATACATTCTTCACGAAGTCATAAAATCCAACAGACCAGCAAGATGTTTCTACCTGTGGCCTGTAACCATCTGCACCATTCACTGATGTCTTTATAACCATCCAGAGATAAGTGGTACATGTGATAACAGTTCATACCCTCATATAGCCCACTGGAGAATGTTCCTTCGATATAAAGTTGGATCATAATTTTATTACTCAGAGGACATAAATTAATTCCCATTTGCAGGCCAGCAACACATGCGATGAACAAACCTGCTACAGACCTTCTGATAGAGAGAAAGCAGAAAAGGAAAATTTGCCACCCTTGGAAGAAAAGGCTCAGTAAAACAATAGCAAGTTTCTTGACAAACTTATTGAAAGGATGAAGGAGTAATGAATTATCCAGGCAATACCTGGGATTAAAATTGCAAAATATAGGGCTCTCTTGGAGTAATTATTTTGTATGCTCTGCTTATTCCTACTCACTACTACAGTGTAAGATTCCTTTAATCAATTAAACAGGTACATTCGTGATGCAAAACAAATTAAGTGGAACAACTTTGGACAGGATTTGCTTGTCGATTTGTCCTGCCTTCAGCCTGCAGTTGCTAATGCAAGTGTGCCATCAAGCGGTACAGCAAGAAAGAGCTTGGCAAAGAACTGATCCTCTAGCTTAAGCCTATTAAATGCAGGAGACCTCGTGTGCCCTGAAATGCCACTTTATCCATAAATAACTAGTGACAAATATTGATGTGCCACCATAACACTAGGTGGGAAAGAGCTCTATGGCTGGGGTTGCTGGGCACAGAACTACTGGGGCGAATGTCTATTAATTCCACAGGCTTTGAGGTTCTTAGAACAGGCTTATATAAAAATCTTACCTTTTTAAAGACTGCCAAAGGCCCTAATTATCTTACAGCGTGGTGTATGTCCCACGGAACAGAACAAAGCAGCTCTTGAATGACCCTTCTGAGGAGCTGATGAGCAGCATGGCTTGTTCAGACAGACGATGCTGATTTTGGTGCAGCCCGGAAGGGAAACTGCCACTGTCGTCTGGGACCTGCTGGTAGTGCCTTGTTGGTGAAAGACCTGTAAGCCTACATGGGGACACCAGGAGATCCTCCATTCTCCACCTTGCATTACTTCCAGCTGTGCTGGAGCTGGTGAGTTTGGCTCAGAAATGTCTGATTGGGGTCAGGGATATGAAGGGATTAATTTAGGTATATGAAGAATCCTTGTTGGGGATTTCCGAGGGACTCGCACCCATCACCAAACTACCCCAGTATCTCAAATCTGAATACATCAGTCCTATGTTACTATGAGGAAATGTTTTACTGCCTTTTTTTTTTTTTTTTAACATTCAGGTAACTTGAGCCCATTGAAGGGAAAGGTCATACTTCAAGAGCTGCTAAGGTGCCCATACTCAGTAAAATCACTAGAAATTAACTGCCCCTAAATACCTTTACAGAACTAGTACTATGCAATTAGCCACAGGGTATACAAGTACATACTTTGTACAAACCCACTGTTTCCCCAGCCCCAGGTGTAGTGGATGGTAAGACCAAGAGCATCATAAAGTGGATCTGCTAGTTTTCAGACTAGCCTGGCATATATTTGCTTTACCTCATGTATATACTCAATTATGAGCTACCACTGCATTTTCAGTTCTGGTGGAGCCAAGCAGCAGATATTCCCCTATGGAGATTTTTTTTTCCCCGGATATTGCCTGATGTTAAACACATCTCAACACTGCCTGCTTCCTTTGAAAAAAGGTAATGCAGTTGTGTTGAGTGCAACTCCCGAAGTCAAACAGCGTGTGGTCAGCAGGCAATCAATCACAGCCGTTTGAAATAACACAATAGGAAAATGTCAAGGAAAAAGAATAATATGAGCAATAACTGAAGGACTGTTTGGAGAGCATCAGTAATTTGTGGTTAGCAACACAGAGATGTTTGAATCAGGACCACAATCATTTATTTCCTAAAAGTGAACAAAACAAACCGCCTTTCCAAAGCAGCTTGTTCTCATTGTCAAAAGCATCAGGAAACGTCCGGCTTTCCTCTTTTTCACTAATTGGGAAGACTTGCACTCGATACAGTTGTCCGTGGTCAGCTGAGCTGGGATATCTGTCTGTATTTGTGTTCCCACCCACAGGCAACCTCCCCTGGCAAAAAAGTCACAGGAGCATAAAGGGGGCCCTCATTTACCTCTTGGGGAGCACGTGTAACACCGGCATGCTGAAATAGCCGGGGCCTGCATTGTCTTTATTACCAGTATTTACACGGAGCTGGAGATAGAGGAGGTAGGAAAGCAGAGGAAGAGAGGAAATGTCCATACACTATATGTCAGATATGGGGGCATTGCTTCCAATAGTTGAAGGGCTACAGGAAAAAATGAGACTTTGCAAAGATTTGAAGTGACTGGATTTGCATGGTATGTAATTTGTAAACCAGGAAAACTGGGGGAAAGGAAAAACCAAACAAGTGAGTTTCAGTATTAGTATCATAAAACAAACAGTAAAACATACTGGCGGACTTTCTAAACTACCAAGGAGGTGAGAGTGACAGGGAAAAGTTCATCAGAGAACAACGGCAAAGAACAACAGGTAATTTAGTAGGAGCTGTGTACCCAATTACCTGGGAAAGCAAGGAAAGGAGGGAAGAACAGAGTGTTCACTAAAAATAAATACGCATCTAAAAGAAGTCATTATTAAAACTGCAGTTGTTGTCTCCTCACTTCAAATGCTGTTGGAAAAGTGAACCTGCTGGTGGGTGAAAGCCCAGCTAAGACATGGGAGGCTTGGGAAGTAACATGTGAAAAGCAGAGGCTGTGCTTTAAGGCGGTCAAAGAAAGTGACCATCAGAACTTCCCTGCCTCTTCCAAGTTGCTGCCTCCCCCTGCCGCGGTGAGCAGTCCTTCTGTCTTGTCAGGCTCAAGTGACTGCAATGCTCACAGAAAGGGCAATTTACCCTCTGTTCTTCAGCTTTTCTCTTCTAACACCCTGACTTCTTTCTTTCCTCTTTAAAAAGCAAACCTTAAATGAGCTTCTCTGCGCCCCCTCAGTGTAGATAATGTGATGCACAGTCCTGTACACCCAGCGTGGCCCAGGCTCTGCGTTCTGTAGAAGCTGGTCTGAAGTTGCTGCTAACAGCTCTATCAAAGAAGGGTCACCAAAGCTGAAGGCTGTGTTAGAGGCAGCATTGCATACGTACTCCTGATCTAGCTTTATTTGCTATAAGCCTTATGCTGAGCTTGCAAAAATTAATGAAAAGACTCCGAATCATAGCAAGCTACTTCCCAGTAATGTATTATTAAACCAAGGAGCTTTCAAGCATCTCTGTGTGTAAACCTTTCTCAGGGAAAGCGGACCCAGAGTTCAGTGAGACTAATGGTCTCTATGTCATAGGCTGAGCTACCGTGCAAAGGTTCAGAGGATCAGAGCTAATGGTGTCAGCAATCTCCGTGGCAGAGAAGTGGCATCGCACAGCAGTAGGATGGAAATTGCCCACCTCTCTTCACTGTCTTAAGCATGATGGAGATTTTAATTGAATTTACCTTTCCCTTTCATCTTCTCTTCAGTCTTCTTATGGCAACTTCTAATTTTAATTTCCAAATTGAGCAGGTTTAGGGCTCTGAAACAGTAAGTCAGTCCTGCGTTTTGCAGGGGGGAGGGGAGCTTAAAAAACAGAGACCAAGTCCTGTGTTTTGGGAGTTGGAAACCAGGCTCATTTCAGCAGTTTAAGGTCTTGAAAACGGAGACCAAGTCCTACGTTTTACTGCGTGAAAAACAGAGCTTAAGTCCTGTGTTGCTGGGGCTTGGAACCAGGCTCATTTGGGCAGTTCTAGGGTTTGAAAATTAAGATTAAGCCCTGTGTCACTGGGCTCAGAAACAACCACTTGTTTTTTGAAGGCTTGGAACCAGGCTCACTTGTCTGAGCTTAGGGCCCACAAACTGAACCTAAATCCTGCATTTTGCGGATGTAGAAACAGAGATTGTCATATTTCTGGGGCTTGCTACCAAGCTCATTTGGCCAGTCTGGGGCTCACAATCAGCCCAACCGCGGTGCCCTGGGGCTTGGGCTGCTGCTGGGGGCTTGGCAGCAGCAGCCCGGCCCTGGGCCTCGGGGCTCAGCCCTGGAGCCCCCCACCCGTTCCCGTCCCCGGGGCAAAAGGTGCTCCGAGAGCCGAGACGCCGCCCGCCCTCCCCGGGCCGTTCCCGGTCGGTGCCCAGGGGCTCGGAGCCCCGCCGCGCGGCGGGTCCCGGGCGGGCCGTGCCCGGGCAGAGGGTGCCGGGGACGCCCCAGCGACGCCGTCGGTTCCCCGGCCGAGCCGCCGCTGCTCTCCAGCCCCGGCGGGGGCCGCGCCCGGAGCCGCGGCGGCACCTCCAGCCCCGCGGGAGCGGGGGGAACGCGGGACTCGGGCCCGGGGCCTCGCTCCCCGTCCCCCGGCTCGGCCCGGGGCAGCTCACGCCCAGGAGCGCGGCTCCTTCTACTCGCGGCACGGGGAAAGAGACGGCGAGGCCGGGCCCAGTGCTCCGGGCGCTGCGGAGAGGCCGGCCCCGGCCCCGGCCCCGGCCCCACTCCAGGCAGCGGAGCCCTCCGGCCGCGCCCTCCCGGGCACAGACGGGCAGCGGGGCCGGGACTCCCCCACCGGCCCCGGTCAGCCCCACGAGAAGCCTCCGCGCTGAGGCTGCCGCCTCGTGTGCGGGCCCAGAGCTCCGCCCGGGACCGGGGCGGGGCCTCAGGGCGCCTGCGCGGGGCGGGGCCGGGCAGGTTTGAGCCCCGGCGGCCGCCGTCCGGCCCGGCTTAAACCGCCGGGCGGCAGCGGCTGGGGCGGGATTTTCAAGCGGGGCCTGGGTGAGGCGAGTGGGGGCGAGGGCGCGGGCTGGGGTTTTGTGGGGCTGCGGCTCCGGGGGGGTGGTCTCGGGGTGTTGGGCTGGACCCCGACAGCACCCACTCCAGTCTCCCTGAATGGCCGCTGGGGGAACCCGCCCGGGCAGGCCCAGGCCGAGGCCGGGAGCGCTGAGCTCCCAAGGGACGCGCACCGGCACCACCGGCGCTGCCTCTCTGGCCCCGGGTCCCGTCTTGTCCCCCGAGGGCCCCGCGGGGACCCCCGCCAGCGGACGGCACCCCCCGTCCCTCGGCCGTGCCGCCGGCGGGACGGGGCAAAGCCAAAGTGCCCCGAGCACAAAACTGCCCTCGGGCCCCGGCCGGGCCCGGCTCCCTCCTGCCCGCTCGGCCCTTGCGCCCCCGGGGCAGGGCAGACCCCGGCATCCACAGACACCCCTCCATCCCGGGCATCCTGCAGGGACCCGGCCCCTCCTGCGGCACCGCAGATCCCCCGGGCCCCGCCGGCAGAGCCGCCCCCGGGAGCCCAGTGCCCCTGTTCCACCGTGCCCCACCTCACCGGGGTCATGCTCCCCACCGGCATCATCCCCCAGCGCTCGACGCCTCGGGACAGCACTCCTCGCCTGTGCCGCCAACACCTCCCGAGGGACCAGCAGCACCGGGATGGCTGTCGCTCCCCATGCCCGGCCAGGCCGGCTTCACCGTCTCACCGGTGGGGATCCCTGGAGCAGCCTTTGCTTCCACCGTGGCACGTTTTGAGCTGGAAAACAAGGTTTTCAGTAAAAGTGTGGCTTCACACAGGGCCCAGAGCCCGCCTGAAGGCCTCTCTATGGTAGCCCCCCAATGCTGCCGGCTCCAGCCCTGGGGCATCACCTGCGAGGGTGACAGTGGGCAGGGCTGAAGGGCTGAACCACAGTGGAAACCAGTTCCCCCCAGCAGCAACTCCCACACTTACTGGTTTGAGCTCTCCCCGGCTCCAGCAGAGCCAGCACCAGGCCGGAGGGCTTTGTCCTGCCGGCAGCCATGCCATAGAAGGCGGGGAGAAGAAACCAGCACCAGGAGGAGGGAGCCCAGCAGCAGGAGGGGTCACTGGCTGCCTGGGAGACCCCCAGCCCCACCAGGTCCCCTTCTCCCCCAGGGGACATGTTCCCGCAGCACAAATATTTTCTGTACATCTGATAATGTTTCATGTATTTCTTACATAGGAGAGGAACAAGACAGGAGAGGAACAAGGTTATGGGTCTCTGCTTTTTCTTCACTTGTAGGTTGGATCAGCATTATAAAGCCTCATGGTTAAGCGCTAATGCTTGACCTGCTCCTCACTGCCATAAGTGCTCCATCACTGAAATCCTGCAGCTTTAAATAGGTTGCCTCCCTCCCAGAAGCACTGCTTTACCAGGGGACAGATCACCAGGCAACAGAGGTCCCCTGGAAAATTGTATTTTGGGAAAAAAAAACCCCAACAGACCCATTATGAATCTGGGGCTGGGACAAATATCTTGTTCTTTATGTCTACAATTTTTATTAATAACTTTTCTGATGTAAAGATTTTTCCAATGGAGCAAGAACTACTTTTTATAACACCTTTTACAGTTAGTAAATAAGAAGCACTAAGAAAATAAGTATTCTGTCATGAGTGGCTTGGCAACCCGTGACATTTTTCAGAGTGAAAAAGTGTAGTTGGTATGTACGTATCAACGTACACAGGAAAAGCAAGATTGCGTGTCTCGTTTCAAAACAGCCATAGAAATGCAAATTTGAGAGTGCGTTTGATGCCGTCATACCTGATTCACTTTGAAGACAAAAAGAAATCCTCCCAGCCATGCTCAGCACATTGTCTCTCTTGTAGCATTCACTGAGAGGCAGCAGTGACGGCAGATATGATGAGATTCACAAAGATGGTGACGATTAGTTTCATGTTTATACAAACATACGGTCAAATTAGGTGACGTCCTCAGTCTCCTGGAAAGCTGTCTATGCTATTTGCATCATCTGGGCTCCCCTGGAAAAGTAGCGCAGGCAGCTCTCAGTGCTGCAGCCACAGCTGTGATGACTTTTTAACAAAGCACTGCGCTGTGACAAATGAAGCCCTGCTGTATTTCATCAGGTAGTAAAGGTTACCCGTGTCTTCAGACTTCTTTTTCCTTCATATCACGCCCTCTGGTACCATTTCTTCATTTATTTCAGTCAAATCCCACTGGCTGATACTTTGACGGTTTATAGCTTTACCTAATAGCAGAACTTGAAATTCAAGCTTGTTTTTTTTGAGCAAGAACTTTGAATGAGGCTCCCACGTGCAAGATAATTATTTTTCCATTAGTGCACTAAAACCGTTGAATATAATTTCTCGGTATTCCCACTGGAAGATCTGAAGCAGGCAGCCGCGCAGGCTGTGGCTGCTGTTGGATGTTAGCGTTCTCCTTTCTGCGGAGCTCCCCACGTCCTGCCGGCAGCTGCCCAGCAGGTTCAGCAGCTGAGTGGGTGTCTTTGAATGGGATGGTGGGAAATGGTCATGCCAGTGGAAACATTTATTCTTCCTACCAGAATTGAGACCAATAATTTGTTAATGAGCTGAGTTCAGGCTGGTTACCTACATTTATACAGATTCTGAAATGAGCTCCTGAAGCGTGTGCCTCCTGCACGTGTGAGTGGTGAAGTACTAGAACTGGGACTCCGGAGGGCGACGCTCAGGTCCCAGCCCTCTCGTAGACCCCTCTGATCTCAGACAAGTTGCAGCTGCCAGCTAAGACCCCTCCGTATCTCCCTAAGAAAAATACTGTTGTCAATCCTGCCTTTTTTTTCATTTCCTTAGCTAGAGGCCTTTAGAAACAGGTATGAATCGCTACATCAGAGTTTTACAGCATCAGATGCATCGAGGTGTGCAGGTACTAATGGAAAGTAAATAATAACATATGCTGCCTCCGCGGGCAGCCCTTGTGGCAGTGGACTCTGCCACGTGGGAGGTCACTGATCACCCTCCAGTAACCTTGCCTATGTTGACATAGTATCACGTGTGTAATAAATCCTTTGGAAGTGAATGTCTTAAATTAAATCTTTGCAGTGTGTTCAGCCACAAAGAAGGTACATACATGTTTTTAAAGCGAGCATGTTTTAACGATACCTGCCAACAAGCCTGGAGTACAGGTCTGCATTGCTGGGGTGTGTTTTCCAGAGAGCTCCATGCTCTGAAGAGCACGTCACAGAGATGGAAAACTTTTCCATGCAGGTTGAAGCAGCATAAACTTGCTCATCTCAGAGTGTCATCCCACTTAGCTTTGAGATTCCCTTAAATGACCTATTTTATATATGCTCATCTTCCTTCCATCTTTACAAACAAAAGGGGAGATAAAGTCAAGCCTTTCTCCATCAACAAAGGTAAGGAGGAATTAATCAAAGTTCTGTGACACGCTTACCCAAAGTTCTAGTCCTTGGGCTACTCCTCCTTTAAAGCTGAATTTGGACTCCCATGTTTTCCTAGGCCTGTGTTTTTTGGCTCGCTGGGTGACGAAGTACATCAAATAATGCCATCTGTGACAGCTGCTTTGTGGATTACGGATTTGCTGACTAGGAACTGGGTTTTGGGTCACTTAGTCCAACTTCAGAAGCCCTGTACCCTGATGTGACAGCAGCTGTGGTTTTCCTGGTGACTTGGATTGTGTCCGAATTGTTAGCTAGAGCTGAAAAGGTGTCCTTTGTGCCACGGCTCTCGCGAAAGGCTGTTTCTGCCCAGGCTTCTGTGTGCTGCGGAACTGCGCCTGCACGGGGAGGAAGGTGCCGTAACTTGAGCAATTTCTGTTAGACTGAAAAGGGAAGTGTTGCTCGCATCATTGGCCACGAGATTATCAGCTTTTATGGTCACAGGCAATTGAATGTCCAACCCAGGATGCTGGGGGCACATTGCTACATTATACAGTTGTTTATTGGGCAAAATAAAAGCAACCAAGCAGAATTTAGCAGTAACTTAAGAGCATATCATTTAACTCCTTTCCTCCGCTGCAGTGATGCTAATGCAGATCATATCAGCTTGCTTGTTCAATAGGAAATGATATCACTCCTGCCTCCAAGCCGGAGAAATCGGGTATTTGGAAACACAGAACAGTATTAAGCAAACTATAAACTGTGTTATCTCAGAAATGAATCTTGCATTTAAACATGCCAAAGTCAGAGCAGAGATGAGGTTGGATAATCTCCGCGTGGTACACAGGACTGCAACGTGTCAACAATCTCTGCGGACCACACTTAATGTGCCCCCCGCCCCCCTGCACTGACATCTCCGGAAGAGCACGAGCGAAACTCAGCTCAGCTTTTAGTTGTAGCTGTCCCAGAGAACTGGAACAAATCCGCTTCGGAGACAGAGTCCAGCCTTCCCCTCTTGCAGGCAACCATCCCGTGGCATCTCTTTTGGAAACAAGCAAGCTTTTAATCCTTAAAGCTGTTTACAGTTCTTGTCGTCACTGATGCTACCGCTTCAGGATCTTACTCAAATGAGGGTTTGAATTTTTTCCGAATAGCTGGACTATCGTTACTAACAGGCAGTTTTTACCCAATTACCCTTCAGCCAACATCGCCCTTTCACTTAGTTTTTCCCCCTATGCTTTGCTCTATGACTTCGTTCTACCTTTACAAACAAGCCAGCTTCCGTAACATTTTAATTTTCATGAAATTGCCTCTGTATTGAGTTTGATTGAGTTTGTTATTTTTATATATTAATATATAGATAAAAGATTAACAAAATTCAGTGCAATGCTATGCGTTGTTATGTCTATAGTAAAAATATATTGTCCAAAACATCCTGGGATTATATTTTCTGGCAGCTGCATTGTATTCTTGGCTCCTGTTTATCCTGTGTTCAACTAAAACTCCAGCTGTCCTCCTTTGTCACTTCCAACAGAGGAGCTCTTAGAGCGCCTTCTTATGAATTCAGAACTATATGCTCTTGCACATTATACTATGAAATTTACTCCCCCCTGCCCCCATTTTTTTTAAAAAATCCAGGCCTTAACTCTGACACGTTCTTGCATAATCCTTTCTATTGCTTCTGTAAATTTATTACACGCCTAATTCTTGTGCTGCCATCGCTACTGCAAATATAAACAAGATAGGTGTACGCACCCCGCTGTGAAGAATTCTCTTATAAAACTTCTTCCAGTCTGACAGCTTTTCTTTGTTTCCCTTGTCTCAGTTTATTACTCTTTTTCTTCCCATACTGTATAAATACTTTACTGTTTTACAGGTAGGCTAGATCTGCCACATTTCTGCTGGCTATGAAATCAGTTGCCAAAAATACATGACGCTAAGAAATAAACTCACTTTATATTATAACTAGTTTTATGAATAAGGGTAAGTTTTCTGTTATGGAAATAGCACACAGAGCCCATGCGTGGGAAAGCTCAAGTAAGCAATTTTAGAAAGCGCAGCAGCTTCCAGCTGACTCTGAGGAAGTCTGGGCTTCAGGCAATCGGTTCAACAATTTCACTGTTCAAAAGGCAAAATAGGAAACGCAAGCAAAATGTGCTAAACTTCCTGGAAAAGCCAAATACAGGAAAAGGCTTCAAGCTATTTTTAGTTTGTTTCTTAAAGGAGAAGGCTCACGTATGAAAGCACGAAAGCCCCGTTATGATCGCACCAGGCTCAAAAAAGCTGAGCTTGCTGAAGATAAACTCAAAAGTACGCCATGAGGCACATAAATAATTTAAATTCCTCGTATGACACTCTGCATCCAGCACAAGTTAATGCTACTGCAGAGCTTGGTCCCTGCTCTGCACTTACCACAAACAAGCAGGGAGCCCTTCTGAGGAAGAGAAATGGCTTTTCTGAGAACAAGCAGGAACACGCTTTAGCATGTTAAGAGTCCAAAAGTATTCTAGAAATGACCTGTAGCAGTTCATTTTTGGAGAAAATAGTGATTGAACTGATGTAGAGAGGCGCTATAAAACCTTTCTCTCAGTACCAGGACAAATTTGCAGCTTGGCTCGCACATGTCCAAGCTGTACATTGCTGAGAAGAGTTGGAGAACTTTTGAGAGACTACACAACACAGCTGACATACACAATCCAAATAAAAGCTCAATTTAGTTACGCAAACAATAGCTCTTCAGGCCACCCAGAACTCCGTAGTCAGTCTCAGTCCTATTTTAAGTCATCTACAGCTGATTTTGTTCCAAACTGACAAATAACACGCTTGTATGAATTGTACCTATTGGCTTTCTGATGTTGCTGCTTTTCATTGCCCTCTGTGATCCTTAAAGTAATTTGAGAATTCATTTCCATTTTCACGTGAGCTTTTACATCTGCAAGACACTTAGAATGGTTCGGGTTGGAAGGGACCTTTAAAGATCATCTAGTTCCAACTTCCCTGCCATGGGCAGGGACACCTCCCACCAGACCAGGCTGCTCAAAGCCCCATCCAGCCTGGCCTTGAACACTTCTAGGGATGGGGCATCCACAACTTCCCTGGGCAACCTGTTCCAGTGCCTCACCACCCTCAAAGTAGGAATTTCTTGCTGATACCTAATCCCTCTTCCAGTTTGAAGCCATTACCCCTCTTCCTATCACTACATTCCCTTGTAAAAAGTCCCTCTCCAGCTTTCCTGTAGGCCCCCTTTAGGTACTGGAGGGCTGCTATAAGGTCTCCCCGGAGAGACGTCTCTTCTCTAGGCTGAACCAACCCCAGCTCTCTCAGCCTGTCTTCATAGGAGAGGTGCTCCAGCCCTCTGATCATCTTTGTGGCCCTCGTCTGGACTCACTCCAACAGGTCCGTGTCCTTCTTGTGCTGAAGGAGAAGCTTCTTGAACTGTTTTCAAGAACAGTTCTATAAAGAGAGAAGTGCACCCACCCGTACTTACAGCTGGGCTGGGGACCCAAATGGGAGCAGGGAAATGCCATGCACAGCTCAAGGAAGGAGGCATCCCCTTCCCAGATGCCCAAGATGAAGGACCTGTGTTTCAAGAAATAAGATCCTACACAAATTAAGATATTGCATGCAGTATCTTTTAAAAAATCCTTTGTGAAGACATTTCAAACTGTTTAGTAGTGCCAGCCTTCTAAATAACATGGCAGTTTCCATTCATGTGTATATTACTACTAGCAGAATATGAAGAGGACACTCCTGAAGGAAACAAATCCAAGGTTTAATAAATTTTTTGCCTGTAACAGCTCATTGTCCAGATGGGAAGGTAATAGATATTATACATCTGTGAACTGCAATGCTAGCATGGTTTTGCAAATTTTTGCTGTTAATAAAATCATTGAAGTAGGAAGAGATGAACAAAGGTACCCATCACAATGTACGGCGCTATCAACTGTTCAGTTTTTCAGTGGAGTGCTTCACTGCTTTTCACAGTAATAATGGCATGGACCCTTGCGCCTGTGTACGTCTTCGATACAGTAAGCTCCATTTCTCCTCCTCAAGATAAAATGCTTTTCAGAGTTCAGCAGTGAAAAAAAGCCACAGAGGAGACACCCACGTGCACCCAGCTGGCATCGCGTGCTGGCTGCTGACACTCAGCCGCCACCAGGAAAGAGCCACAGCACAGCGCTTCGGGCAACCGTAAGGCAGATGGAAACCCCAGGATGTCCTGGGAGGTGCGATGAGAAGTGTTATTTAAAGACTCATTGTGTTTTCATTTTACAAAAGAATAGTCCAAACGCTACTGATTTGAGACAGAAACTATTCTATGTATTCCTTATAAAAAGCCTGAAAGGAGAAAGGCAGAAGTCTACGCTTAGTTTGTTTTTAAAGTTTGGAGTCTGTTCTATTTTAGTCCATGCAACTACACGCTTGGCAAAGGATTCCTCCTAAACCATCAGTCAGAAATCTAGGCAAAAGCTTTACAGTCCCCTAAAGAGCCAAAATTGTCCTTATCTAGACACTGGCACAGAGACAGAGTGTGACTCCCCTGTTTGAGGTCACTGGAGATGCAGGTGACTCTCACAAAACACACTGGCCTTCGAAACAGCGCCCACGTGAATCAGTCCCCACGGCTTTTCCCTGGAGTTCAGAAAAGCCAGGGTGCAGGTTTGCTTCAAAATCCCATGGCACAAGCCTGGCTGGAAATGCACCTCGCATCCCAGGTGCGGCACTGAGGTGACACAGGGACGTTTTCCAGGGCAGGACCAGAAAGGGCAGGACCGCTGCCCTCGATCCCCTGCCAACAGCAGCGTCTAACGCGCTTTCAGCAGGACCGACAACGAGGTTGAATAAAAACATATCGCAGAAATGTCAAGATGGAAAATGTCACAGCTCAACACCACTCAGGAGATAAAAATCAACTCTAATGTTCATTGAATACAAACATGAAAAAAAACCCCACTAGGCGTGTAGCAAATAAATCATTAACAGTGCTGAAAGTGGAGGGAATGAGAGAATTCATTACTTCAGTGTTTTACAGGAAACGCCAAAAAACCTTTGCTTCTTGTCAGATCACATGACACTTAAACATCTTAATTCTGGAAGACTTATTCTTGACTTTGTGTTACCGGGAAGGTTATTGCAGCCTGAACCCCCCCCTTGAATCTTCACAGTGATTTTACAGAGAGGGGGTTCTGCGTGGACTCTTAATCCATCCAATTCTTAAGGGGACAAGCCCAGTTAGAGCGGGACCACGAGCTGTGCTGGGAGGTGGAATATGCTCCTCCCATTACGATTCGAATGTGGCCCTGGGGACTTTGTCTGAACACAGTACAGTCGTACGCACAGGACAAGTTCTTCTTTTAAGGGACTCCTACAGTGAGGGTTATTTAGGACGCAGCAGCAGCCCCAAATGAGCTCAGTCAGAAACCTGCTTTTAAATGTTACTCATCGAAACAAGTACAAAGAAATGACATATATAATGATAGAGAAGCAGGGCTGATTCTGAGTTAAATGGTTTCTGAGTTTCCCCAGGAGATCTCTGAAGCACTTAGGCAGGAAAAAGCAGCCGGCACCGCCACTGCCCTGGAAGCAAGTGCCTTCTGTCTGGGAACAGCTACATGGTTTTTTCCTCTACTCTCTGTATTACACAGGGATTTGGAGGGGAAAAAATAAAGGTGGCAATCAGGAAGCTTCCAGAAAAGATGGGAGAAAGGTAGCATCAAAAAGAACCTATCTGTGTTACCAGTCTTGAAATTTAAGCGGAGGATTTAGAAGTACATTGAACTTTTTTTTTTTTAGTAGCAATGGAAGAACAGAGCATTAATGACAAAGCAGATACTCGTGAAGACCTGAATTCTTTTAACGGCATCTTTAGCTTTTTTTCTAGAGTTCCGTGCAAAACACTGTCATTAAAACACATGGCTTCGTCTCCTGGGAAACTGCAGTGTAGCCACCACTGCACAAGTAAATTCTTACTATGCTTTATTTAACTATACTTTAAAAGCCTGAACTATGCTTTAAAACCTACCTGCTTCTTAGCACAGAAATCCCCCCAGCTGGTAAAGCCCCGCTGTCACGACAGGCAGGTCTCAACAACGACAAAACCTGTGCGCAGTCCAGGGTCAAAACACTACACTGTCCAACCGTCCCATCTCCACAGAGGTATATGCATGGCAAGCAACAGACTCGCCCCAGAACATATGTTTCTTTTTTTAAAATAATAAAAAGGCTAATGTATTAGAACAAGAAAAAATAGAGACTGTGAAGGAAAGCTTAAAAAAAAGGGCTTGTTACCAGCAAGTTGTATGTACCTGTTGAGCACCTTGGGATAAGAATTTGTTAACTAAGAGCCACGTTATCTCCACTGCTAACAGCACTCAGACAAATACTTTCTTATCTCTCCAATCACAGATGGAATGAAGAAACTAGGAATCAAAATGAAAAAAATTTTTAATCAAACATTTGCATGCCTTTGGTTCTCTTATCTGCTGAGCATCAAAAATGGGCAATAGACTCTTAAATCGTTTTTCCTCTGCAAGAGGAATATTCACAGAGACTTACTGAAGTCATCTTAAAGGCATAGAAATGTTTGTTCTCTCAGGAAAACTGCATCATCGTGCTTTTCCTAATCTTATTAGGAGGAGGACATGACCGCAGTAGGCTAGAGTATCTTTCCACTCTTTAAGGAGAAGCGAAGGAGAGTTCCGCGGGTTCAAGGGACAGAAATGCCCAAGGGAATGAGGTACTTGGCTCATGCCGGCTCTCGCTAAGCACCTAACAAGATGCATAAATACGGAAAGAGACAGGGAAGGAGCTGCTGGAGACTGGCTTCTAGGCTTTGTGACACCGGGCCAGGCAGCACTACAGACCCACCAGGGTGTCCCGCCCTGTGACCTGCCATCCCACATGCAGGGGCTTCACCCCTCTGGTAAGGGCTACTGACAGAGCAGCGGCTCTCCAGAATTTTGGACTGGTATTAACAGCTTTTAGAAAGAACATGAATGGAAAAATGATTTAAAAGGATAACCAGGTAAAATTTTCAAAATAAGGAATTAACAAGCCAAGGCACTTCACAACTCAAATCTCCTTCAAGTCAAGAAGAGACTTCTCAGTGTCTGACAATTAACAGAACGGGATTTTGGTTGCCAAAGGACTTTCCTTACCTAATAATTCATCTCCTTCACCCTTCATCCATCATCTTCTCCAGATTTCTTGTACCTGGGAAGTATGTTCCAGCTAGCTCGAGCAAGATCGCTACATTAGAAAACAGAATTTATTTCTGAATTAAGACAGAAAAACGGTCACTTTCTGCAAACCCATGTCTTTTGTACCTTCATCACCCACACATCGATTAGCTGCTTCTTCCTCTATGAGGAAGCCCTGAACAGTTTGCCAGGGGCTAATTTGGCTCCCTCTTCACATCTATTAATTAAACCCTCATCCAAATGACTGGAAGATGAGCTCTTTTCCCCTGTAATGCTTTAAAATGCAATTATCAGTAAATGGTACATCTAAAATATGCCTAGACAGACACAGACGGGTTCCAGAAGCAGAAACATTTGCTGCGAGCAATGTTCATTCTGGACACAGGGTCATCCACCAGGGCAAGCCAAGAAACAATTGGGCGTAATTAACTTACATTTAATGAACATAAAACCTAGACACTGTACTGCAGAACAGCTCTGTCTCAAACACACTGTCTGATCAAATCCTTGGACTCTGGTATAACAGTCCTTCCCCTTTCATGTCACTTGGATTCCTGCTGTTTCAGTGACGCCTGGGGCTGGGCAAGATGTTTTCCCCGGCACGCTGGGCCCTGGGAAGGAGCCGCTTCACCGTAACTCAGCTGCTTCACTTCCCTATTAATTGGAAAAAAATATATAAGCCGGGGCTGATATAAAGACTTCTGACAACTCTATACAAGACACAAGAACATTATCTGGATAGTACAAGACCAAAAGTTCAAAAGACTAGAAGCTTGTAAGTCCAGTTCCCCTTTCCCATTCTCATCCTCTTTTGATTCCTCTGTCTGAAACAGAGCTGATGAAAGCTCAGTTTCTTCAGAGTGAGTGAGGAAGGATTAGTGATAATTTTATATGCATTTGGAGACATTCTCAGAAGAAACTGAGGGGCTGGCAGGAGTTAAGAGAAGTTAGCAGTCTACCTGCCTGTGTAAGTTGAAACAACCCTAAGCCACGTGCTGCTTGACCCAGCTAGTCTCAAAATCCTGGTGCCAAACTACCAACAGTTCTTTACACGTTTGTAACACTCTCTTGGACCTTTGGTGACCGCAAGTCACAGTTTGGTAACCATCATCTAAAACAACAGATAAGCACCGTAAAAAAGAAGTGACAACATATGCATATTTTTTAAAATCCTCTCTCTAATTTTTTCCCCTCTGGTGTTAAGCAGGCAGAAGTAAAACAAACAAAATATCCAGGTGAAAACAGATTTTCTGTCTAGGCAGCTTTTAAGAAGACTGATGAAAAAGCCTGAACCCTTGGCACAGAGAGAGACTGTTCTAGTGAACGGCCCTAGGAAAGGCAACGCTACAGAGTGGAAGGAGGAAAGTAAAAAGGGGTGAGGAATCAGTCCTGGCAGAGGGGAGAGGCTAGGAAACAAACTTCCAAAACCTAGAGTAAAGCCCAGGATGGAAAGAATCAAACAGAGTCAAAGCCAGGTTGTTCTTGAATTTGCACGCACACCGTAAAAGACCTGACCAAGATACTTCTATCATAAGTAAAACCCAAAGGCTTGAATTTATTCAAGCGGTGCACCTTACTTATTTTGTGCACCACCACCAATATGAGTTTGTAGGACCAAAATTCGACTTTGCTACTTTGAGGAAACCTGCACTGCTCAGCACACGGTGCATCCTGCGCCACACAGATACCTTCAAGTGTCTGTTGGATCCGGCGGAACGAACACCCTTCTGACCTGCAGGAAAAAAAGAACAGTTTGAAGCGGATCTGAACCGAATGCTGTTCTATGCATATTTTAAAAAAACCCAACAACTGAAAACTCGCAAACCTTTCTGTGGCACAGCGATTGTCGCTTTAAAGGATTTATCACACCCCTGACCACATCTGGTTCCTTCAGAGGCTGCTCTGGATGCAAAACAGATACGCTATGAAATAAAACCTACTTTACACCGTAATGTTGCTGCTATTTGTTAACATCTAGCTCTATTACTTTTTTTTTTTTTTTAATTCAGTGTAACTTGCTGCACACTCAATGATAGACACTTGATGCAGTTTATTCAGCTCTTGTACTGCAGTTATTTCTTCTGCAAGTTGACCGATTTCAGCGGGTATCTGAACGCTGCCTCATTTCATCTGGGCCAACTATGAAATTTGGAAAGGAGCCAAGTAACCTCGAAAAAAGCACCAAAAAGAATTCATAGTTCTCACTGATGATAATACTTTTTATTAGAAAGAATTACAAAGTGCTTTCCATAGGATTCATTTAATACAGAGTTCTTAAGAAACATGATTTTTCCTTTTTATATGGACAGTTTCGATGTGATGATTTTTCAGTGCAAACAGGGTTCTCCAGGATTCTCTTACACGTAGAGCATCTTCTCTGTACACAGTAGTTCAAACATTTATGCATTTGGCGGGTGTGAAACAGTGCTGAAGAGTCCATTCTTTAAAAAATGGAGGTTATGTAAAAAGCTTTCAATATGTTACACTGACCAACAGGAATTACATCATTTGTCATTTAACACAGATTTAAGGGACATAATTCCTTCATACAGTCCTACACACAGATGCATAAAGGTGCTCTCAGGTCTCTCAAGAATAATAATCATATATAGTAATATAAATAACTATCAATTTTTTCTATATAGACAAAAGTGAAATTTTCTTTCTTTTAAAATGAACCTTCTGCTTTTTCGCTAGGGACATGCTTTGAACACTTTGTGCTTCCTCTGCCTTAGAAGTACACCTGGATGGAAGGAAGAACACAACGCAAGGACTGTTCATCCATTCCCCTCTCACTTTTGGCACACATTTACAACCAGATTTCTTTTCACACATATATGCATCATTTTCATGCATTCCATTTTCCACGCTTGATGTCTGATTCTATCCCAGTCCCCTTTTTTTTCCGTAACTCCTCTTTCCTTTCCTGCAAATGACAGGGAGATAGTACAGCAATAGCACAAAATTAGGGCAGACGATTCAGTGCAAATTCTTATATACAATGGAATGTATGAAACCAAACAGGCCAGGGGTATCTTCCATGCAACACATTATTTTTCTTTTTCATTGTCAGTCAACCAAACTCTATTAGGAGAGATATTTCTTCAGATTTTTAAAAATGAAAAACTTCTATGAAGGACGAGACGTAGTAAGTTACCCTTAAGAGAAACCATATAAAACATACACTGTACGCAGTCTTAGTCCAAAAGTTACCTTTCCCTAGAATATACGTATACAAACACGAACATCAAAAGAACAACTAAAATGACTTCATGAGTGAAAGTCATAGTTATGCACATAATAAAAGGTGACATGCAAATAAACAATTTCCTTACTGAACTTGTCAGTCACACCCTCGGCTCACTGCTCCCCATTCCTTATGCACGGAGCAAAATCACCACTTCAGGAAATACTACACGCCATCTCACAGCACAGTGTCTTTACACACGAGTACTACTGCAACAAGGACATCACAGAGACACTTTTTCCTACAGGAGGAAAGGAATTGGATGAGATCCTCTGAACAGTAACTTGACTGTGGGTAGAAAGGAAGGATTTTTTTTTTTAATGATGAGATGCTTTTGTAGTACAGCCCTTATACAGGAGAAGAATACACATTATAACCTACCATTATTTCTATACAAATATGCAAAGGTGTAAACAGATGTTCTGCTTTCTAAGGGACCTGAAACAAACCCAAAGTTTGCCCCTAGGCACTTGTGAGTACAGAGCTCCTGCCTCTGAGTTCCGCCTGTACTTGCTGTTTGCTTTGGGACCTCCAGCTGCGAGGAACAAACCCCTGTCTCCAGGATCTGTTGTCAAACATTTCCCTGCCATCGGCATAACTATTCAACTAGGTGCCAATCAACACAGGTTGCCATCTAAATGCACAACTGGGCCTCAGTCCCACTCCCCTGCAGTCCTGCCCGTGCAGCAGAGCCTCTCGCATCCACAGCCAAGGTCACCTGAAGATCTGGAGAGGAGACCTGGCTCCTCAGAAGGTGACTACGCGTTTATTAGAAAAGCAGAGAGACGTGTCCACAGGTGACATTTAGGCACATAGAGACTTTAAAGGAGCTGGGCCTTCATGTTCACTGCCCTAAGTAACAATTATTTCACAAATAGCAAAGTCGGTAAGGACTGGGGACGAGGGTCCTGGAAATAGAGCCCAGCAACCAACATGATCCATGAGGGCATCCAGGTGCAGGAGCAGGACCACAGAGAAGCCCCCCTTAACTTTAAAAGTCTCTGGATAAGACAGCATTTTCAACTAATCTACTGTTGATCTCTGCTAGTATAAAAATGTTTAGGAAAAAATTCACTGCAAAAAGGCTAAGTAGGTTTCTGTAAATTTCACATCTTCTATTACATTTCTTTAAGTAAATGTATAATTTCACTCTACCATAGGTGAAGTCAATTTTGGAATTAAGTTTCTTACTAAAAGTAATGTCCAGCAAATATTAAATTGATAGCCTATTTAGTAAAGATTCTATCTCATTTTACTGTTTTCCTTGAAATGAACACATTCAACTTGGAAATATTCAATACACCCCTGGTATGGCTCCTGGGGAGCCACAGTGAATTTTGCACCTACTCTTGAATGTATATATCCTATTCTCTGATCTGTGTTGCCCATGATATGCACCTGTAGATATGCGCTTTTGTTGCCCAGCGCGGAAATGAATCAGTTAAGACTACTAAACAAAACGACCACCTGATCTTGCCTTGCATGAGGAAACAGGTCTGATTTGCTTATGTACGCAAAGCCTTTAGCTCGCGTTGGGTCCACACTGCAGCAAATTAGGCAAGCGTTAAGAGACCTGGCGTGACACCCCCTCTGGTTGCTCAGACACTTCACACGCGACCCAGGGGAAGCAGACAATATTCCAGCATTGCCGTCTGGAATGGCAACGCTCCAACGCTGCAGCTGTAACTACCTACAGAGTCCGTGAATTAACCAAATATTTACCTTCAGAAGGAGGGCTGCAGGAAAGAGCAAGTATAGAAAAAAAGAAAGAATAATAGCAGCAGGAGTCGAGTACATTTCCAAAACCATAGCAGAGCTACGTTAGACCATTTGGCCAATATAGGACAGCAATTCCTCCTAAGCAACAGCTGAAGCCTTGTGTGAAGTCACTAGTATCAGTATAAAAGCATTTTGCTGGCAAAGCGGGTTTCCTGGGGGAAAGCTTGCTACAAACTACACTAACCAAAGATGCTTTCAGTGTCGGGAAGTTGTATTCACCTTACGAACGTTTGTCATGGTAGGTTTGTTAGCACACCTCCCTTGTGCAGATTTAGCTTTTCAGCAAAAAACTAGCAAATTATGCAGACTCAGGGAACAAACAGCACACAAGCCCCCCCCCGCCAACAGTGAAACAGGACACTCAAATCAAGTGTCCTCTTAAAAACAGACAGGAAATTTTCACTGTACAAAGCAAGAACGTTAGGGGGGTGAGGAGGGTGGGAACAAAAAGCCAGTCCTTGGACTAAGGCCCCAGAGAGTGCAGAAAACAGTACATTGGACACCATTATATTAAAAACATACATTTTTTTGCCCTTCAGAAACATAGCTGACTTTTCTTAGAATGCATAATTTTGAACGTTGGAAGTTCAGCGAAATGCAATTTGAAGCATTGCAGTTTTTGATATGCCACCCATTTACTTAAACACATAAAACCACTGACATAGTGACAGTGTCGAAATACATAATCCCAACAGCATCTATAAAATTTTACTGTTGTACATAAATAATGACAAGGCACAGAACAGCAACCAGTCCAAGAGCTTGTAGGCCGAGAAACCAGAGCATAACCCAGAAGAATATAATTATTACAGGTTCTACTATCCGTTCTCCAAAGTACATCCTTGTGAAGCCTATTCTGATAAGGCTTTTGTTTAGTTCGCCGAAGAGAGTCCCCATCTTTTTATAGTCATCTATTACAGGTTCCGTGGTGTGGTTTCTTTGTTCTTGCTGGACCTGCAGGCAGATGACAAAATTAGGAAATACGTTGTACAACTGGCTCTTATCACTGTAATTCTGAACAAGCCACAGCTGTTTCTATTCGAATGCATAAAAATAAGATACAAATGCAATAAAGCTACTCCTAAAATCAAGAAACTGAAAATGTTACGTAGCTTGTGACTTTGGTACAACGTTAAGGATGACCCTCACTTGTCCAAATGTGGGACATCTGAAGAGATGGCACAAACAAATGACAGCCTGTCTCCCCTCCAGATGCCGCTCTAGAAGGGTAAAGCTCTCTATGTAGGTCATACATCTTACCTGTCTCTGCAATATGGATGTCAGGGCAACCAAAACGGAATGCGATGCCTGTGATTTCAGGGAGGGGATTTGACTGAAGTAGATTTGTTATCAATTATTTCCAGAATATCTTCAGAACCACAAGAATGACACAAAACTATTAAGCGCAAACCATAGTATTTCACACCAAAGCACAGGGAACTGCAGGGCTACTATCACCACTGACAGAGGGGCCCTGCATTCGACCAGGAAGAAGGCAAACATCTACCCTGATGTTGGCGTAGAAAGCTGTGAAAGGCAGGCAAAGGAAGACAGACCCAAGGACCACACAGACGCAAAGTGGTGGTACGAAGCAGCAAAGGGGAGGGGAAACAAGTTCTGCACTTTTCCCAAAAAGAAAAACAATGGGGCAAATGCATAGGAGAGCAGAATCACATCTTTAGATGAAGATGCCGTGTTTGAATATCACTGCAGAAAACACGCGACTCTTTCAACATGCAAACTGTAACTGGATTAGAGCTTGAGATCCCATCCCTCCTTCCCCAGTGTCCAGAGATCCTTCACACAAAAGCTCATTGCCTTGTGTTACGGTATGACAGGGTGAACACGCTTTCAAGAGGATGAACGTGAATTTTCTAATCCTTCCACTAGGCAGCAATGAAAACACGTGCTCATCAATATTTCAGTCAACTGATCGATAGGGTCCAACAAATTGCCTGCAAACTCGAGGTGCAATTAGTCTGCTCCTGGATTCAAAGCAAACACGTATCTTTAGTTCTGTCTTCAAGGATGAAAGCTATTCCGCGCCCCTGGTTGCACAGGATGGTCTCGGTGGAGAAACAAAAGTTCCCTCCCACAGATGTGCCAGACTCTATACTAGATATCAAGTAATAAAGTGAATCCCCATTCCCACAGAAAAACACCCAGGAAAGACCAAAGGAAGCTAATATTTTTTTTTTAGGCCACGATACAGAACCTTCTGAGTGAAGGGAGGTTAGGTAACGCACCACAGCTGCTACTGAAAACCCCCCAACAAATCCCCTACAGTCCCTCAGCCCCATGTGCTCGGGTACGTTTTTTATTTGCTTATTCAGAAAGATTTTGGTTACTGAATCCCAGAAAGGGAGGGGCGCAGGAAGCCTGAAGAGCAATGAATATTGTATTCAATTTTTCCACGGTTCTACAAAGAAGCCTGAACATGGAGAACTGCAGTGCCGGAGGTTACATACGGACAGCCACCGCCCCCTCTGTTTCCAGCCCACTTCTCAGCCCAGGTCATTTTCTCCACCTCGCTGGATATGGAAACCCCAGTTTTCAGCATTTTTGATTTAACTGTGCTTTATTTAATCCAAATAAATGTTGACTCCTCTTTAATACCCGTGTTTCAGGATTAGTCTTTTCAAGAAGGGCAGTCCCGCCCTGGGAACACAGCGTCATTACAGGAACTCTCACCCCTCTATTCCCAAAGAGCACAAGGAGACAAACATGCCATTAGCCTAAGTGGCACGTTGATCACAACAATTAGGGACAAGAAAAAGGGTATGCCGAGAAGGGGAAATACATTTATTTGCTTCCTGCAGGCAGAGATCACCAGGAACACGTGCCTACAGGATGACGGTGGAGGGGATGAGAGACCACTTCTGAGAGAAACAGCGTGTGCAGGAGGAATCTCTGTCTTCTAACAAAGTAGCTTAGGCTTTGAGCCAGGGGCCAGCACAAGCAGGAGAGGGAAAACAACCTAATTGCTGCTTTGCCTCTGGATTATTAGTGGTACTCAGGAAGGTGCTGGAAGCCTTCGCACAGGGCAAGGGGAGGGCAGCACTTGCAAGGAGGCCACCAGCCGGCACGCTTCCACGAGCTCCATCTCCCCAGCCCAGCAAAGCACGATGGACAGTATGTGCCCACATTGATGTCTCTCCTGGTACGGGGCAGCTGTAGGACACGGGATTTCCCTAGCAGCCCCCTTCTGCTTCGGTAAACTAACAGCAAGATACTGCACAGCAGGCTACAGAATAAATGTCACCTTACATAGGTTGTCCAGGTATTATTTTTTTTTAAATTATTATTTTTTTTTTTTTAAAGCAAAACTTTATCTCACCCTCTCCTTCTCAAACAAGGGTAGATTCATAAATCCCTACAGCAATTACACACGGAGACTGACAAGTGTGTGTTTAATTACAAAAGAAGCGTCTTTTTTTTTCCAAAATATTTTGGAGACCTTACAAAGCCTTTCAGAATCATCATGGAAATTCTCAAATTTTCAAAGTCTGCTTCAGTTAATTCGGGCCGAGTACGTCTTGCTTCAGGCAACTCGTCAAAAAACAAGTGAAGTTGAAAACAGATGATGAGCCATAAAACACAGATGGCATATTTTTCTTTAATATTGCATCATGTTTCACATGCTGGACAAATATGTTTCTTCAAAGGTATAGCTGAAATAGAACCATTAGGGCAAACACCAGTAGCGTTACAATACCCCAAATTGCTAAAAAATATTAAATAAGCTTTAATATTGCAGCTAGATGTTCTCTCACTAATTTTCAGGGTGACAGTAAAATGGCATACAGTCCCACATGTGTGCCAGTAGCTCTCAAACCATATCCTTAGAACTAAATACTCCCTCCCCCCCCCCAAGTACTTTTCCAAACATTGTAAGAAATTGGCTGTCTTCAGCAAGCATACAGTTCCCAGCTGACTCTTAATTTCCACAGGATTATTTCCATACTAAATCTTCCTGAATCGGCCTGAACCGAGACAGAAACTACTGTGACAGAAAAAAAATGCGGAAAGAGGAATGTACCCATTCTGAGCTCCCCTCCCCAACAAAACAGAACTTCCTCATTTAAAAGCAAAAGAAGTTTCTGTTTCAAAATTGCTAGTTACAAAACCAACACCCCAGCCTTGGCTTCATAACTTTTGAGAGTTTTTTTTTGTGTATCAAGAGGGAGCAGAGGGAATTTCTTGACCCACACCAGCCCCAGAAAAAGCATGATTTCCAAGCCTTTACAGCAGCTCTCCTCACCGCTAACACGGGCTTTGTGGGGGGCACCCCCACACCTCATTTGCCACAACTCGGGAACATAAGAGATGTCTACTTCATCTGCAGTAATTTGTTTGCCTTTCCTCGCTCTTTGAAAGACAGGAGCGATGAAGAAATTCAGAGGGACAGTGGAGAGCGTTTGTTTCCTAACCTAATGTTTCTTATCAAATTGCTGTAATGAATTACTCCTTACCATAATTTAAATTAATTTTAAATCTAAGTGATTTTATTTCAGCCATACTGGGATTATCAATGCCCTTAAAGCAAATTACACTAGCAGATTCCTTTATACCGATGTACAGCCACTGTGCATAACTTCATTGCCTCAATTTCCATTTTTATTTTATATTACTTAAATGCCTTCATATACTGTAACAATTATTTTTTCATTAAAAAGATATTTCATAGAATCGTAGAATAGTTTGGGTTGGAAGGGACCTTTAAAGATCATCTAGGCCAACCCAACTGCAATGAGCAGGGACATCTACCAGATCAGGTTGCTCAAAGCCCCATCCAAACTGACCTTGAATGTTTTCAGGGATGGGGCACCTACCACCTCCCTGGGCAACATGTTACAGCATTTCACCACCCTCATTGTAAAAAATTTCTTCTTTATGTCTAGTGTAAATCTACCCTGTTTTAATTTAAAACCGTTACCCCTCAACCTATCAGTACACTCCCTGATACAGAGTCCCTCCCCATCTCTCCTGTAGGCACTGGAAGGCGCAATAAGGTCTCCCTGGAGCCTTCTCTTCTCCAGGCTGAACAACCCCAGCTCTCTCAGCCTGTCCTCATAGGAGAGGTGCTCCAGCCTTCTGATCATCCATCTTCATGGCCCTTCTCCAGACTCACTCCAACAGATCAACATCATTCTTATGTTGGGGGCTCCAGACACAGACACAGTATTCCACACTTAATTTCATATTTGGTTTCTATTTTTTAAAGTGTCTCATCTGTCCCGTTGCTCAGCACGTATGCACTATGTTCTTCACAAGCCTACTGCAGAACCTGAGGGTTCCCATCAAGCACCCCATTTTCTCGTGCCTTTTCAGATGTTTGGTAAGATTTCCCTCACTATTCAAAAGGGCATATTTTCATCAGCAAAGCTGTTGTCTGCTGTCTCCCACTGTTTACTGGCAGAAAGTCAGAACCTGAAGATCCAAACTCTGAAAAACTTTACTACGGAAACTTCGTAACCAAATTTACCCAGCTGTTATGGCCAAATGGCTTTGGGGCTTGGATGCCTTAAGTGGAACCATGACATACTCTGTCAGATACAAGATGCCATAAAAGGACCTTTTTTCAAAATTAAAGTCTCCGAGGAGGTTGCAGAGGAGGTAGTTAAGTGCAAGTTCTGTCCACTTCTAGCACAGCTGGTGCTCCTGTGTCCCTGAAGTGCTTCTGAAAAAAAAGTCCCACGTAATTGAATGTTTTCCTAGACTAGCTTTAAAACATTAGTGAAGGTAAAGTCAACTCAGCCTACTGAACCCAACGAACACCCGGTTGTGGCTTTTTACCAGTTATGTTTGTCATCAACATAACACACAAAATTACGTGTGTTCTGACCACTAACTACCTTTGCTTATGACAAACTTCCACCACATTTGCTCAAATTCACTGCTGCCTAAATTCAGGAAAGCACTCGGTAAATCACAATCAGAGGCTACTTCTTGCTTATGCCCTTCCCATCAAGGGTGTTTTGACTACACAGAGAAACACAAGAACTCATCAAAACATACCTCCCACAAAGAAGCCATCTTTGCAGTGATTCACACGGTACTTCCTAGGAGAGGATAAGGTTAGCACAGAACTTTCCACCATCATTTAAGGCTAATCCCTGTCTGCACCTTCTAAATATAATGTAGCCAGTCCGAGGTCTTTTCCCTTCAAATTGCTGGGAGCACACAATTCCTGCCCCTGACCATTTACAGATCACACCAAATAACTTTGCCAAGGCCTCAGAGGGTGCAGAATACAGATGGATGTGAAGGGGAGATGAAACTACCCAACTTGCTGGGGAAGTTAATTTCTTGTTGCTAAACAAAGATAGCAGAGAAGCAGAGATTTGGCATTTCTTTTTTCTGCTATCAGCAACGCTAGCTCACTCAAGGACAGTATCAACGATGTCCTTACACAAAGGCTAGATGTCCTTACACAGCGTGGCCAACAAGCTCTGCCTGGAAGTCCCTGCAGCTTCTCCTAGGGGCACGGCATGGCCACTGCTGCAGCATTTTCCTTGCCAAACGATGTAGCCCAGTGCCCAACCTCAGGGCACCCCACACTTGCAGGACACAGTGGATTTGCCGGCCACACGCAGATGACACACGACAAACTACTGCAACACCTATGTGCGGGTGAATCTCTGTGTGCTCAGGGCTGCTGTCCCCACCAGAACAACCTGGGCCTCACAGGGCTCATCCCTGGAATGAAGAAAGTGGTCTGAAAGGAGCGACTCAAGCAGCTCCTGGAAGAAAGAGAGCCCTGCCTCATCACATGTGCCCCCGCTGCAAAGCTAGCGTGATGGGTGAGGTGCTACGGGGCCACCAGGACAGGCAGCCATCAGCTGGATGACTTGTCTGGGAGGACCACAAACTGAACAGCTCTGAAGTGACCGCAACATTTCTCAGTCCTGCAATCCCACCAGCTGTGAGGAGAACAGGAGTAGTTACAGTTCTGCCTTCCAGGCGTTTCACCTCCTAAAGCAGCAGCTTGGTCCTGAGTTTTCCGCACTTACCCTAAGGAACTTGAGACTGTTTGTTTGGTTTTAGATTTTTTCATGTGTGTGGAAAAACAAAATCCCAAGTAACTGACTTGAGTGAAATAACTGGATGAAGTTCAAAAGCCTTTATTCTGTGGGAGGAGAGAGGGGGTGAACATAAGCAACCTGCTTCACCTGAAGATTCAGGATAAAAAAAATAATAATTCCATTTGACTACTCTGAAGGGACAAGATTCTTCAAAACAAACCAAACAACATCTCTCTTCCAATTTTTCTTGATTAATAAATTGAAGAAACCCCAGCAGTGTTCTGTTGCTCAGACAACTTGAAAAATTCCCACCCCACACTCAACTTGACAACAGCACCAGGCTGACCGTTTCTCTTTTCTTGCATCAGCTGCCCTAAAGGGGCATTACACAAATGTGAACTGCAGCAATGAAGGAGAAAAGTCCAATGGATTGAGAAGATAATTGCTCTCCATGTAAAAGCTTGTGATTTTAGAGTAAAAAAAAAAAAAAAAAAATTGCTGGTGGACAAAGGCAGCAAAGAGAGAGAGGAGTAGGAAACGCTTATCCACAAAATTAATCTCCACCACAGAAAAGCAGCAATGTCTCCAAATTGTAGCATGCCTCAGATCACAGTTGGTCACATTTACAGTTATAAAAGAAATAAAAAGAGACAGCATATTTAAGAGAATTATTTCCATGTCAGATAGGAAAGAAACCTCTCGAGTTTAGTAGCAAACGTGTGTTTAACGACATCTAAATGAAACGTTAAGAAAAAGCGTAATATAGAAATGCAGGGATATCACATTTACATACCCATCCGCACATTTTCCTTTTTTTTTTTTTCCCCTCAAGTAAAAAGTTTCCTCTGCAGTATTTAACTGCTCACTATCTATTTTACTCCAGTCAGGGTTATTTTTACTGCAGGGAACAGGTGGTGTATCTGATAGCTGAAGCCCATAGACACTTAAATGTCAAAAAAGCCACTGAGATGTGACTTTAAGAACAGGCTTACTTACTGAAAAATACGTCTATATTTTTGAAAGCGGGAGCATTAACGTTCAGAAGAGAGAGTCTCACAAAGTTATCTCTTTTTAGAGGATGCAAACTAAAACTGAAAACGCTTCAAGCTCAATCTTACAGAAAAATATGAGAAGAAAGTGAGCAGATGACAGAGACCAGGACGGAAGAAGCCGCAAGTTCCCTCCCCTCCAAAATAAGAGGCCAACTTCTGCTGGGTGCAGACGGGGACACAGCTACAGATATTCGATGGTTAGGTAGCCAGCAGTGTAAGTCCCGGAGGAACGAATTACCTGGTCTTGCCGGTGCTCAGCCATCCGACCGGCCGGCGTATGGCCACGGAGAGGCTTTGGAGAGTTGCAGCCAACGGCAAGTTCCCAGGTGGTGGCCTCCCCTTTCTGGGAGCCACAGCCTCACGCGCTGCCGGGTGCCAGCGGCAACCCCGAGACACACGGGCTGGCCGGGTGCAGCCTCTCTGCCTCCTACTCCTCCACGCATGCAAACTAGATGGTTTCGTTACTAGTAACACCTGGCACGTGACCAGGATCTCACCCTGCTTTCTCAAACTTAAAAAAAAGATTTCTTATGTTTAATTAAAAGAAAGTGAAGTTTGCCCAAGAAAGGCAAATTGGAAATTTTTCTGATTTTCTTCCTCTTCTGCTATAGCAGGAGGGAAGGGTATCCCTTCGCATCCTTTGCTAGCTGTGAAACTAACGATTTGACCTTGTAAATGTAAGCAGTAAAAAGATCTTGACACTCAGCCAACTAACTATTAAGACAACAAAATTAATTTGAACTGTCTGGAGAAAAAAAAAAAACAAAGCCCAAACAAAACAGGTTCATTTCCCTAGGCTAATTTAAATCTGGTATTTAAATATGAGAAGACTGATAGATTAGGAAGTGAGAGGAAAAAAAATAAATCATACCTCACTTCCAGATGAAAAACAAGACAGAGAGAAACTAAGTTTAACTTAGTTAAAGGGGGGGGGGGGGGGCGGGAAAAAGGAAATGCAAGAAAACTAGAAAAATTCTTACTACCAAAAGTACTTTACAACAGCTGCCAATAAAAACGACATACTTAAAGGGAGTTTAAATAAAAAAAAATAAAATAAATCACAAACCAAAGATTGGGTTAAGGTTCGTTTTATAGCAAGAATCTAGATGCCATCTATAAAATAGAAACAAGATGTTTCTATAGAAACAAGCAACAACATAAGAAAAGCAACTGCACCGTATTCGCTTCAGTCAGCTTTTACAGCAACTCCACTTCAGCATCAACAGTTGCTGAAACCAACTCTGAAATACCAGAGGCAGTTTTGTGTTAAGGAGCTGAAAAGGCTTTTCCAGATCCTGAGCTTGTGCCTGGGCAGAGCGGAGGCGGCTTCAGGAGCAACAGAGACTTCCCTCGACAAACTGGGTTTGAGTCCCATCATTTCAGGAGGAAGTTTCCCCACTAATACGGCACCAGATGAGAGTGTCACCGACAAGAACCCAGCCCGGATGGGTGGGAGGGAGAGGAACCCTTCCTGCCCCCATGCTAAGAACTGCTGCCTCCCTCCCTGTTTTAGGCTGCTCTCTGCACTCTTCCTGATGCTCCTACTACTGCCCCTTTCACTCAATCCCAGCCGTGCTGCAATTTTACATAGAGACTAGATTAAAAAGCAATTTCTAAACCATCTTTTCCTTACACCTGCAACATGTAATTTCCACAGGATTTTGTTTATCGCTGTTCTCCTACTAAAACTGGTCAGCTTGACCCAGCCAAAGGTTTGCAATCCACCGTGGTATCAAGGCACTGGCCTGCTGAAAAGCAACAAACAGCTGTTAATTTTGCCTTTTAAGGAGAAGAAATTTCTATTTGCTTCTATCTCCAGAATACTTTTTTTCCTTTAAGGAAAAGGGATCTTCCCATTATTCAAGCAAAGCATGCTATCCTGTCTATTGCAGGTGCTACAGCTATGTCTGAAGGGGTTTTATTGTTTTTCTTCACATGCTGTCAAGCCTCAGAAAACCCACTACAACTTTTTAGAAAGTTGTTATCACTTATTACTGAACATCTGCAGCAGAGTTAAATCATTTGTAGAGCCAGAACAAATTTGGGATTAAGCCCTCCCTTGTCAGGTACTACTATTTTCAGTTCAGGCACAAATCCCAACAACTGCAAGCAGGAGAAACCTACAATTTTCAGATTATCTCAGTGTGGAATAAATTTGAAATAGGTTTCTAGCCTTAGGCACCACAGTTTCCACACATACCATATACTTTAAAACATTCTTGGCCTCTACTGACTTACGACTGAAATGGTACGGTTCCAGGCAACACGGCACACATCCATCCTACAGTCCAATGAACGAACAATGAAACATTTACATGAGGGATACCACAAGGCTGTTAATATTATCCTCTAGTTTTGTTTCTGCTCATTCTTTCCATACTGGAGAAATACTAGTGATAATGGAAACTTTTTCCAAAAGTTCAGGACTTGAACTTAGCTAAGACACCCATACCTCTTCAACATAACTCTCAATGGGCGACACCAAAAACCTTTTGTAATAGCTTCTCTAAATTTGAATCCATCTATTACAAGATAAAATACTCCATTTCTAGCAATAAAACACTGCTCAAAACAGTAATAAAACATCCCAAAGGGTTACAAACAAAGGTAACTGTCTAAGCTAATTTATCTACTTGCGAATACATGTATTGCATTAACTCTGCATTTAGACATTTTCTAGGAGAAGTGTTGGTTCTAGCTCAGCTGTCAGATAGCACTTTGGATTCTACGTATCCCAAACCAGCGTGAGATGGAGAGGTCCTGGCCTCACTGGGGCAACTGGGAATTTTGCCATTGCCTTCAACTGAGATTACAAGAGCCTACACCCCATTACAGCCCAGACAGACAATTTACAGAGCAGAGCCACAGCTTTCAGGAACTCTGTCTGCTGTTAACACAGCGCGGCCTCAAAGTCCCTATGGATGGAGCGGGTGCTGTGTCTCCTGCTCACACCACCTCATGCCCTCCTGTAACACAGGGCTTTTGCCTCACCTTTTATTACTATACGCTCACATGCGTTCCACCTTTCCATTCTTATTTCGTGGTTTAATTTATAGGTGTCGATGAGATTTAGACTGCAGTAATATGACAAAGGCTAACCTATTTTAGAAAGCGGGTTAGGGAAGGAGATTTGAGGGCCTTAACTCTAGCGACATTGAAACTACAGGACAACTTGTGGGCCTGACTAATAACTATCAACAGTTAGGAAAAAAATCACGAGGTCGCAGGGTGAAGCAGCAACTTACTCCCATGGCTGCAGGAGCAGATGAATCTTTCGGTGCCTTCACATACCACTTGTGAACACCAGCAACGCGACACAAGGGAGGTGGAAGAAACTACCCAGGTTCTGCAGCGCTTCGAAGACTAAAGTAAGGGTAATTATTCCCATCTTTGCACGCAAACCTACGAAGGATGTTAATCGCACTATCACCCAGTTCAGCTTTTAAATCTAACCACTGAAGCAGGTAATTCTACGGTCTGTTGCAATAGTGAATTCCAAGGGCTATGTATAGCATTTAGTAACAGATCCTTCTATTCTTTTAAAAATGTACCTGTCAGTAATTTCATTAAGCATGTCCTCGCTAACAAAATAATAGGCTTCAATAGAAAATTAAAGACAGATGGTTTGGCATTAAATAAATGGGTTTATTTCCTACCAAGTACTGTCTTTTAAAAAAATTCTTAGAGGGTGTAATCATTATTATTTACATCCTGCTTGCCAGGAATGTATTATTTTAGCATTATGTTATAGGTATGATGTTACACAAACTAAGTTTATTTTGGAGGAAATGGGGAAAAAAAACAAATCACACCCAGGCTACCAGCCCCAGATCCTCACCTAAAACAAAAGCTCTCAGAAAAGGCCAAAGGATTTGCACTCACACGGGCTTTACTTTACACCGGCTGAGAGAAGTAAGAGTGTACACTGCCATAAAAGCAGATTTTGACCCATTTCTTTTGCATGGCACATAACATGAAGGCGGCGCCCACATGTATACTTCAGAAGAGAACGCGAAACAGGGAAGCACAGGCACAAGCAATTACATTACCAGCACAAACACCCTCAGCAAACACAGCAGCAAGGCCAGGCCTCCACGAGGGACACCAGGTGAGCACCCAGCCTGGAAACAGCATTCCTGCCCGCTGGAATGGCAGGGTTCAGCAAGAGCTCCTCCACGAGAGCATAAGGGCAGGGGAATCCATTATTTAGAGAGAAGTCTGGACACATACACAAAAGCAAAAAAAGCGACAGCACATGACGAGGCTCGATGATCCAGGAGCCCTCCCAAATCAAGCTACGTGTCTGTGCTTCTCTTCAACAAGAGAATCTGGGACTTTTCTGTCAAAGCTTGCAGCAAGTGTATGTACTGCTAAACCCTCACCTAGCTTTCCTCTTCCCTACACACTGAAATAAAATACTCCTATTTATTCATCAAATCATGATTATTTACATATATATTCACATTCTAGATGTATATTAAATAAAGGCAACTGATATTCCTTATTTCCAAACCTAGTTTATTATCTGTCCAGCTGCTGGCACCTCAGTATGCAGAAAAAATACTCCACACTATAACAGTGAAATATTTCCCATAAACAGGAAGGATTATTTCTTTCTTTTCTCACGGTCCGTTTAATATTTCTGCCTCACTATCCTAACGTTATGCCCCAACTTGTCAGAAAGGGCCACGATCACTACCTGTGCCCAAGAAGAGTGGGAAGACAGTTTCTCTGCCAAGCGTGCCAGTGGCCACCCAAGAGGCACCTTTACCAACTTCTTTTTAAAATGCATTTAGGCAACATTGGAAAGCAGTTCCTCAGCCCGCACCATCCCCTGAAAGCACACCGACGCACTCGCCACCGAGAGGGAAGCAGTGGGAACCTGCAGGGAGCAAGGAGTTACAACCAGTTTGAGAGCAGCAACATCTGAGATGACCTGATGCCACTTTTTTCACCTCTCTTTTCAGGGAAGGAAGACAGCAGCCAGAACCAGGAAATATTTCAGACTTCTCCTCCCGCAATATCCCGCAACAGGGCTTGTGGACACTAAGTAGGGAACTGCTGCACCTCTCAGAGCATCTGGCCTTACCCTACATTCAGGTAGGTGTCCTGCACTGCACAATTTTTTTTTAGAAAAAGGGACAAGGTAAATGCACTGACTTACATAAATGGTCACCAAGTGAATTCTCAAGTAGCAGCGTCTTTCAGAAGTGGCCTGTTCCTAGCTGTAATGTCAGGCAAGTACTACCAGACACTTGCAAATATTTAGCTATTCTAGCTGTGAAAGGGCTCCCTTATGGTTGAGTGCACTCAGGACTGTCTTGTAAGATTTTTCAACAGAAATAATTAACAACTTAAACAAATCTGGAAATTGCTTTGGGATGTACTCCAGCAGCTCTGTTTGCCCCTGTGCAATTATCAGTGCTAGTGCATTTCTCTTACTTTAACCGCTCAAGGCATTCAGAGGGGATCGTTACATTGGAGTATCGAATACGAAGAAGGTTGTGTTCTTTTTCTCTTTAAATGAAACATCAATAAAGGTGCATTACGAGCACTGCCTTTGTCTGAGCGCGGGCGCAAGACGCTGCCTGCAAAACAAAGAGCGCGTGGAAAGCCATTTCGCAATTAACAACAGAGAAATGTACGCGGCCCCTTTCATTTTTTCATTTCCTAAGCAAGAAGCCCGCTTCCACCCACCGTGCCACCAACCCGCGTGCCCTGGAGAAGGCGGACGGGTTAAAATACGAGTTGGGTTTGGTTTGTTTTTTTTTTTTTCTCCTCCTCCGACTGCGATACATTCTGCTCCATAAGTAACAAAGAGACTGAAAGCTTAAAACATTGAAGCGGACAAGGGTAAGTCTTTAGAAGAAAGGGAATCCCGGGGGCGGCCCACAGCAACCCAGTTACTTCCAGCGCGGATGCTGCGCGGGGACCACCCCTGGACATCGGCTCCCACCCCCTTCCACGCGGGATAAGCGTCTCGGAGGGAAGCACGGGGGGGGGGGGGGAAGGATACCCCAGCATCACCCAGGGGCAACCCCACGACCCCCGGGAGGAGGGGGAAGCGCCACGGAAGATGAATCAAAACGGCGTTTAGGGTTTATCCCTTGCCCGACGGCAGCCCCGGGGATGGGGCGGGACGCCGGCGGGGAGGGGGGGGGGGGCGGACGCCCCCCCCCCCCCCTCCCCGCCGGCGTCCCGCCCCATCCCCGGGGCTGCCGTCCCGCTTTCCCAGACCCACCGACACCCACCTGCTCCTCCGGTCGCCGCCGGTACCGGGCGGAGGCCGCCTCCCCCGCTTCCCGCTCGCATTCCCCGAGCGGCGAGGGCGGCGGCGGCAGCAGCAGCAGCTCCGCCGCCGAGCCCATGGCTCCCTCTCTCCCTCTCTCCTCCCCGCCGCTACCGCCTCGGCGGGGCGGGACCGTCACGGGGTGCCGGGGAGCGGCGGGAGGGCGGGGAGCCGGAGGAGGAGGCGGCCCCTGGCACCGGGGATGCGGGGGCCCCGGGGAGGGAAGGAGGGAGGGAGGGAGGGAGGGAGGAGGATGCGACTGCTGGGCGACCGCCCCAAAGCGGGAGCCACCGAGAGCCTTCAGCTGGAGAACGGCTTGCTGCTAATTAAAGCACCCCCAACCCCATTTCTCAACCTTTTATTAACACCAGGTGTTGCTGAAGCGCTAACGTTAGCACCGCTCCCCGCCGGTGTGTCCCTGGGGAGGAATGCCTGGCTGTCAGCCTCTTGGCAGGACGAGATGTGGCATTTGCCCGTTCTTCCCTAGGGAAAGAGAAAACACTGGCCTCGCTCTTCTGAACCTGTTTGAATCTTGTCCTCTTTTTTTTTAAAACAAGCTAACGCAAACGAGGAAGAAGGAAATGTAACAGCAAACCCAGAAGATAAGTCTTAGCGTCCAGCAAAGCTCTTGGGGCAGGGTATGGAGGGCTGAAATGCCAATGAAGATGTGCCACCACTCAGCGGTGTGACTGGCTCCCGCTCCCCGTGGTGGTGCCACTGTTCCTCTGCAGAGAGAGAATCATAGAATTATTTAGGTTAGAAGAGACCGTTCAGATCATTGAGTCCAACCGTTAAGCTAGCACTGCCAAGTCCACCACTAAACCACGTCCCTCAGCACCGGATCTACGCATCTTTTAAACACCTCCAGGGATGGTGACTCAACCACTTCCCTGGGCAGCCTGTTCCGATGCTTGACAACCCTTTCGGTGAAAAATTTTTTCCTAATATCCAGTCTAAACCTCCCCTGATGCAACTTGAGGCTGTTTCTTCTCATTCTATCACTTGTTACTTGGGAGAAGAGCCCGATCCCCACCTCACTACAACCTCCTTTCAGGTACTTGTAGAGAGGCCTCGCTTCTGCCAGCCCTGCGTGTGTTATCAATGCTGTCCACCCCAGTACAGCACAGCGAGGAGTGGGCCTGAAAGTGCAGCTGGATTTCAGTGTGTGGCATTCCCGAGCCGTGGTGGAGCTGCTGGTGCATCTGTTCTCCTCATCCAGAAGCCAGTTGGTGCATTAATTATGGTGGCTCTGCATGGCTCAGTTCTGTTTCCACGGGTTGGAGGCACTAACAGGTTGTGTGACTGTAAGATTCTGTGGAAAACAGACATTCAGATGAATTTTATATGGCCTTCTGGGGCCGAGGGCCAGCTCAGGGGCAGCTGGGACAGGACACTGTCACTGCCTGCCTTGCTGTGCTCGGCTGCGGCTCCCCTTCCTGACAAAGCAGCTGGTCCCGGCAGCTCCCCGAGGTGCAGGGTGGCCAAGAGCAGTTTGCCCTGAGGACTTGACTAATTACTTGCCCAGAGTTCTGGTCCATCATGCATTTGTTAGTTGGGTTTCTTAGGAACGGGGACATTCTTGGAGGAACATCAAAGTGTTGAAACAGTGCATAAACCATTGCAAATCCTGCTGGCACGGGGAAATACTGGACACCACAGAGAAAAATCCTGTGGAATTCACCACCGAGGGCCGTGGTGATACATCTCTGTGCACAATGTGACTGCTCAGCAGCAGCTCTGTAAAACACCCCCGAGGCTCTCTGCTCCTCAGGTGATTTGTGAACAAATGAAGAGTCACACATAGTACTGACATTCAGTAAACTCTCTCTGGAAAAAGGTCTTAAATAAAGCACTGATTAAGTGTACCTTTCAGTGAGCTTTTTAGGACACTTAAATCCATAAACCTTAGCTGGTTTGTGGATCACAAAAACGTGTATGAGAGTTAGGGTTTTTTAAGAACAAGTTGATGCTGAGGCCACCATTGTTCTTTACAGCACAGCCTCTGATCCCTGCTGCCTCTCGGGGACCGGCGACCATTGTGCCAGGAGTACTATAACGCGTGCGGGCTGGCTTGGTGCTACGCCTTCCTCCTTGCCTATCTGCAGTCCTACTGGTTTGATGTTGATCTGCCCTTTGATTCTTCCGTAACTGCTGCAGTGAAGCAAAACTAATCACATTTCAAAAAAAAACCCCACTCCTCCCTGCTGCAGCTGTCGGCCTTTGACTGCCCCTCCACACCCTGAGCAATGCCAGATGCTCCGGGACTGATTCTGGCTCCCTGGCACTCTCCGTGTGGGGAAGCACCTCAGGGGGCAATAGCCCCAGTGCCCAGGGGAAGAATGGGGACTTAGAAGCCCTCACTGAGATTTCTTAGGATGCAGATAGCGTTACAGCCTGGGCAACTTCAGCAACCTGAAAGAAACCCATTCCCCTTCATAGCAAACACTCACAGAAAAGGCGATGCCACAATCACATCACAATCCCCATCTCTTCTTACCACCAGCTTCCCCTGGGCTTCGCGTGCTCTGAGCACTGGTGCCTGGGTCTGCGGATGTGGCTGAGCTGTTGCAAAACTGCTCTGAGTGACTGACATTTCAACCTTGTCTTATGGAAATCAGGATTCTTTACAAACATTCACAAGCGTGTGGCAGCTTCCTAGAGATCTAATCACAAGAATCAGCTGAAGGATTTGTGTCACCAAAAGAGATGACTGTAACTTTCCTTTTGAGATCCCTGTCTGAGTGAAGTTTCCCACCCCAAAGCCCTCTGGACATGGCTGACCTTCTGCTGACAGTGCCTTCTCCCAGTATCAATAATCTCCGAAAATGCCAGGATAAATCCCAGCATGACTTAACGATAGGCAAAAAAGCCATGTGCCAAAAGAAATTGCAGAGATGCAAGTTAAAGGGCAGATTCTGCAAAATAATTGTTTTGCACGAGGCAACTTGTGGTCAATTTGTAATGCGTGTACAGACAAAATATCTCCCAAAGGGTAAAGAGAGGTCCTCTCTCATGTCTCTGTGATTTGGGGCGGTCACTAAGGAGAGTCAGAACTGCATGATAAAAATCTGCAATTAAAGGGTTTTCTGGAAAACAGGTGCTTGCAGGAGGAGGAAGACTGAATGCTGCAGCTTTGCTCAGAGCTAGGACAGGCTGAGCGCACTGGCCTTTCTGCAACACCACTCTAGACCGCAAAACATAGGAACAGCTGGAGTGAGCGAAAGGAAAACTCCCTCTGGATGGGCATCTGCTCTCTAAGTATCTCCTCTCTGACTGGCTCTCTAACTGTAGCCAATAGTAGGTGCCGGGGAAGGAGTAACAGATGCTGCAGGAATACTCCTTGAGAGTATTCTTTTGGCTTCCAGTGATCTGAGGTTCAAAGACTCCCAGAGCCTGGGCGCCGGGCTGGATAGTGGTGGGATCAGAGGCAGCTGAGGGAAGGCATGCTACCACGGGGATCGCATGCGGCCAAGTCAGACAGAGCGCTTATATCGGTCTTGTTGCCCAAGGGATTGTATCCCTTTCATCCGGTGCTTTTTTTTCCCATGTCTCTGGCATTCGCTAGTGCCTCCTTAGAACGCTGTCATGGCTGGGGCAGTGAGTCCCCTCCCCAGGGATGTCAGCTGCTCCTGCTCTCTGGGCGTTCCCCATCCCAGCTACATGCCCGAGGGCATGAAGGTAGAGATGAAGCCTGCAGAGTGCAGGCTGTGGTTTGAAGATAGGATAAAACCAGTTTTAGGCCATTTAATTCCAGATTGAATAGCCGTGTAACACAGAGGCACCTTGCTGGTTTAAATAGGTCAACAAATTTTGATTGGTTATTACTGTGTACACAGGTCTTACGCCAGAGCAGGTACTGTGTGTCCTCTCTCTCTCAGCTGGCAGAAAGCTGGCATGAACACCCACCACCAGCCTACACCACTGGCCTTGTGTATTAGCCGATTCCACGGATAGGCAACTGCGTGCCTGCATCTGCTCCGGGCCAAGCTGGGCCCTTGGGGTTATTCTCAGCACAAAACTTACCCTCGTGGGGACTCAGGAAGGGCAGGGATAAGATACAACGGATGTGCCAAGTTCTCACCTGCTTGCTACCTGTCATTTCCTCTCAGAGGTAACTCAGTTAACTTCCTCTAGTAAGTACGCGGTTAAGACCTTCAGAAAAAAACCAACAAATGCTTTTTTTTTTTCCCTCTTTATATGCATCTAACAGACGTAACTGACTTCAATATGAGATTCACTCAGATTGCTGAGTGCACAGTTTAATCCTGAATCGTTCCAAACTCCAGAGTTCATCTAAATATTAAAAGGCTTGGAAAAGACAGAGGTTCTTTAAACCTCTAGTAATGGAAACTTTTGTCATAACTGGGAAGGGGTCAATGTGGTTTTGTACAGTATAATGGATTTACTGATGAATGGAACATTTCAAACTCTCTGATGGGTTTTATCTACTTTATATTCCAGATGTTAATATAAGTAAATTCTCTAAACTCTCAGACAATTTGTCCAGTATGACCATGCAGCTTATGGTGGTCATTGGAGCTCTTACATGGATTTTTGAAGTAAAGCTGTTAAATTCTGTAATTTCCTTAGATCCTTCAAGCATATTAAGAAATACAAGAAATGGCTTTTCCAACACTGGATACAAAGTGAACTGGGAGAAATTGGAATTCAAAACACGAAAATATATTAGAGTATACTGAATAAAAATGAAATGAAACAATTAATTTGGTTCCTTTTTTGTTCCGTGTATAATGACAAAAGGACATTGAAGATCACTCCCCATTAGCAATACCTATTCTCCAATAGTTGATGTATATCATGCAATCTCATTCAAGGGCCAAAGCAAGATATACATGGGCTCATATATACAGGCTCAGAAAGAGAGAAACAAAACAGTAATGGAGAAGTTCTATTACAAAAGGCCACCTGGAGCACTCCTCGGCATTGGAGGGTAGTTTTCTGCCGTACCTTTTCTAATGCATTTGCCAGTCTAATTTTTTCTTTTTTAATGTCTCAAGTGAAGTCTGCCGTTTCCCTTGCATATTATTTCACAGTATAAAAAAATTTGACATAAGGCTCCCCTCTGGCTATCAAGTCTAATTTTTCCCCTTTTTATTTCATTCTATTATTAGGTTAGGTTAATTTATCATCCTTGATGAAAGTCTGATTTTCTGCACAGCCTGCTTGCATGATCAATATTTCCCTCTAACCCTGTTAGGATTAGCAGGTTTGCAAAACAGAACCTTAATTTTGCTTACTTCAATTGCTCTGATCTTTCTTAATTTATGACCTTTCTTCTTGGCTACCATTCGAGAAGACAGCTTTGATTTTTTGTCTTGCCATGAGCTTTTTATAAGCATTTACTCCACTACAGTATAAGCTCAAAGAAGCCAAAAAATGCTTTTAAAATTTATAGATAGTCTAAATTCACAGCAGTGTATTTATTTATTTGTTTATTACTGCAGGACACTGGAAGCATGGGTCCAATTTGCTGCTTGCTGCCACTCACAAAGCTCCTGTCCTTTCAGCAGTTCTCCACAGTAATATAGCCTTTTCTTTCTGCAGTCCTCTTCGCTGTGTTCAATAGCAATAAAACTGTTCTCTTAGTTCATCTGCAAGTTGGAATAAGTCTGACGGGTTACTAATACGATGCCTTTGTCTTTACAGTGCAAGCCCATTAGTGTGTGTCCTGGTTTGAGGTAAGAACAGAACCAACTTTCTGTTCAGTAATTTTACTTCTTAGCTTGGCCTCATCTAACTCTCTGAAATTAACAGCATATTGTGCAGAAAACTGTTTGTTCTCAGAATCATAAGGCCTATGTTTATAGTTAACACTAAGGAATGGTATGCAAAGAGGCTCTTGCTTATACTTATTGCTATAACAACCAAGGTCAGCTAATTTTGTTATTTGCCTCGCTGGAGGGTTGGAAAAGGAAAAGCATAGAGGGGTCCCACCAGCAGGGAGGAGAGGATACTGCAGGTGGCCCAAAACAAACCAACAGGGTATTCCATCCCGTCTGCCCTATGCTCAGTATAAAAGCTGAGGGATCAAAAGCTCATCCCTTTTTCTTCAATGGTCGATGCCCAAGGAGGACCCTCTCTGTTCATTTGCCTTTGATCCCAATCCCTGGATTCCTGACTCCAGCTCTAGAATCCAGTTCCCATCCATCACTGAGTCCAGTCTGGCACTTCCCCAGTGCCTGCCAGTGACATCATCCTGGGAGCTTGACAAGGTTCTGTATATATTGTATCTATTTCATTATTTCCTTTTTATTTTATTATTAATATTTTACTTAACTAGTTTATTTAGTTCCTTCTAAACTCGTAAATCTCTTCATCTCTCCTCCTCCTCTCCTTGGAGCGAGAGGTAGGGGGAGAGCATTTGTTGTCTCACCATTGGCTGATCTGGCCTAAACCACGACAGTGTGCCATACCAGTTTCACAGGTCTCTCCCCACCTCTCCCTTCCTCATCCACCCTCGTGGCTCATTGCCCTCCCACAGCTGTTCCAGCACACTGCAGAGCGGTCTGTGCTGTGAGCCGGGGTAGAAATGGAATCATAGAATCGCAGAATCATAGAATCGTCTAGGTTGGAAGGGACCTTTAAGATCATCGAGTCCAACCATCAGCCTAATGCTGCCAAAACCACCACTAAACCATGTTCCTAAACACCACGTCTACCTGTCTTTTAAATACCTCCAGAGATGGGGAAATATGTTGGCCAAGTATTAAAAAGGGCTCGTGATCATTTCTAGCCTAGTCCCATGAACAGTTTTTTTACCACTAAACCAAGATGGTGCTTTGAGTCATAGGAACAGAAACAAATGGCTTGAGGCATTAGAAAGAGGAGAGGGAAACTCCTTAATAAGGCACTCTTGCCGAACACTTCACATGATGGATCTGTGACCTCATCCCCAACATTTAATTACGCTTCCTCTCCTTCACTGAGAATCTCTTTGTGTTTACATGAAAAAAATGCCTTTTTTTTTTTTTTTTTTTTCATTTTGAGGACAAGGATATTTAGGCTATGGGCACTTTAACAAGTATGGGCTTATAATGTAAAATTTGTTAGGCTGAAATAAAACCCAAGCTTTCCTCAATGGTGCTCCTTGTGCTGTCATTTGTCCAAGTGCAAGTAAGGACAGGCCAGAATAGCAGGGTACTGTATGGGAGGTTTGTGTGTGCGTGTGTGTTAAATCTCACGTGGACAAATGAATTACGGTTTTAAGTGATTCTGAATATATAAAACTTAGCTACAGAAAGAACAAAGAGGATGCTAGATATGTGGTAGCAGAAAAGGTCTTTTTGTTAAAACTGGGAAAGATTATGTTAACTCCTGATTAAAATCCCAAGCATCCAGGCAAGCAGAAGGGATTGCAGTAACCCCATATTCTCAAAGAAATAGCAATGAATTTGTATGAGCATGAGGTAGACAGATAAAATGAAGAGGAATGGCCTTACTCAAAGTATTTCATTGAGAAGGCTTCCTGGCACCCCAGAGCGGGCAGATGAACAGACACTGGGAGAAAGACTGACAAAAACCCCCACACAATTCATGTTTTGTTTTTAGCCTGGCTGGGCCTTTTTTTTTTTTGTCTGCAGTAGAGGCAGTATTTTATTTTCTGACAATAGAAGCCTGTGAGAAAGCTCCGTGTGTGTGTGCATGTGTGTAAGACTCAAGCTAGGCCTGAGGAGTCAGGGCTATGCTTAGTGATGACTTCAGTTTACATGGCCCCAGTTTCATTTGCTGTGATTAATTTAATGTAACTACAAATCTGATAAAGTTCATACAAGTGAGTTATTAAAGACTTAGAAAGGTCTAAGCACTATGCTTTAAAATTAATTTTATTAATTTTTTTTAGCAAAGTTAACAAAGTACTTTAAGTTCTCACGTACCCTTGCGCTTCAGGGAAGGGAGTAATAAATTAGGATCTTTATCTTGCACTAATTTAAAGTTTTCTGTAAAATTATGTGAATAATTCATAATGGATACTTTATCTCATGAATTTTAGTTCTCTTCTTTGCTAATTGTTCCCAGGCAGAGCAAGTTTTCCTCAAATATTTGTTATTAAAAATTATTTGTTAAGTCGTTCCTTTAAATAAAGTTCTGGGTCTGCAGCTCATCCATGAGTGAACATCTGAGAGTCATCTTGTGAGGATACGTTTTTTCCTTGGGGTCACTTGTTTACTGAGTGCCGAGTCCCTCAGGTGGGGACCCAGTCAGAGTGCGCTGGGCGTCCCTTCTGGCTTGTGTGCCCACATTTCCTTCCCAGGGGAATCAGATGTGTGGAGGAAAAAGGTAAAGTGATAAAAAAAATCATCTTGCCAGCCTGAAGATGCACCTGGGAAGTGATCCGCATCCCCGTTGCACTGTTGACTATTTGGATAAAATTTCTATGACGAAAGGTAAAGGCTGTGAATTCCTTGGCTGTTTCTGGAGTATATACCAACGTAGCTGCCTAACGTTTGCCTTGCTTAATACTGCAGTATCCTTGGAAAGAGGAGGCAGGAGTCAAGAACACATCAAAGACTGTTTAGACACCTAAGGATGCAGATCAGCCACGCTCGGGTTTTTAAAAGTGGCCTGAGATGTTTGTGAAAATCCCAGGGAACACCTACTTGTACCTTTGGGCACCTAAATAACCTTTGACTCTGGTTTAAAGTAATACGAACCATCATCCTTTGAACTTCTCCTGCTGTTTCTTCTAGCCCTAGCTATCTACATTTCAATATGACCGAATCAGGCAATTCCTAAGGTCCAAATTATAACACTTAGTTTTTGGACAAAAAGAAACCATTACAGTTTAATAACTGAAACTACAGAGAGCGCTAAAATATCATAGTTCTCTACTGGATTGAAAAAACAATACAAAGGAATGCAGCGGAGACCTGTTGTGATGACAGGCTATACTTTAACTAAATGGCAAGACTTAATTAACGCTGCCCCAGCCTGGGTTCAGAGTAAACTAAAGCCTACTATATGATTAACTCCTCTGTGCTGTAGTAAAAGAAAGGGAGATTACAAATGGAAGCATCTGGCGCCTTTCAGAATTTAATTAAAGTAATGCAAAGAAGCTACTATTGCTACTGCAATTTCTCCTCAGGGCAACGAAAGACAAACACAGTAAATGGGAAAGGAAAAACTCAGAAATATGAAGGAAAAAAACCCAAACAAATCCCAAATAATTGAGTTTTTCCTGGCTGTCAAGCCTTCTGTTCCTCATCTCCTGAGCAAATTGCCTTAAATATTATCTATTAAGATACTGAGAATACTGAATGAGTTCTGCTTCGAAATTACTACTATTTTTTAATTTATTTTGTTTTTCCTTCCACAGCAGTGTTCGAGAGCTAGTATAAAAGATTATTATGAAGTTCTATTAGAGAAACAGCTATTAAGTCTTTAATAGCCAACTCAGGGATTGTGATTCGGCTTCAGTAGAGGTTGTACTTAGACACACTGAAAAGACCTCCTATGCCTAGATGATTTATCATCTAATTATGAGAGCTGGTGTAGTTCATAGTAAAACTAACTGAAGCCTTTTAGCTTTTAAAATATCCTAGTATTTTTTGCCTTTTCAGATTACTTTTGTACTTCATACTCAGGGGAGACATCCAAACAGAATGGAGCATATTTATTGCCACCAAAGAACTGTACAACAGCTCCGGTGCTGCATGTCTGTTTTGCTTGTTAAAAAAAATAAAAGGAAAGAAAACGACTACTTCCAAGGGGGAAAACAATGGAAAAGGAAGTTAGTGAAATGCTTGTCTGAAAGCTAAGTTTCATGTTCTTATTCATGTCCTCATTCCTCCCTTTTTAATTACTAAAACTATATAGGTCTTTACCTCTAAAAAATATCAGAATATGATAGTACTGGAGTAAAGCTACTTTATTTATTTTTAATGGTGTTTCCACTCTGGACAGCTATCCTGGGACACTTATAGTAAAACAGCTTATTCCAGTCCAATCCCATGGAGACCAGCACGTCAGACCAGCTTTGCTGATCTAACAGATGCTAAATTAGCCATTCAATTTAGACAAACTCAGGGCAGTGATATTAAGAGACAGAAGCTCACTAAATAAGAGACCTCGTCAAAGGCTGCCAAACATGTCCCTGTTGTTAATCCCAAGTTTTGTTTAAACTGTATGATGACCTTCTGGGACATATTTAGCACCTGTAGCCTTTCCTTCTAAGTGTGGTTCCAGTGTGACCCGAAAGACAGCTGCCAGGAAGAAATGTGCTGCTCGTGCTCAGCGTGGCCAGAGCCACGGGAATCAGAGGAGGAGCGGGCAACAGCACTGCATTTTGAGGCTTGAAGGAAACATTCGGCGCATGACTGTTAGAGAAGTGAACTGACCCTAAAAGCTAGAGATGTGAAGCAAGTCTAACGTGAAATTACAGTGCCTTGGACACTGCAACTGATCACTCAAAAAGTGCTACTTTACCTGCAATACTACACATGGAACCTTCGCCTGACTTCACTCACTATAGAAATCCCCAGCCATTTTTGTCACTGTCATATGAATGAGGGTACGACCAAGCAAAAGAATATGGAGAACTTGTGTTGCTGCAAAGCAGAAAAGCCTGACTGTGTAAAGCAAAAAAATCCTTTATTTCAGAAGCATTTTTAAAAGGAGAAAATATCAGACATTTTAAGAAATGGTTATGCTGACAGTTTCCCAAGTATATTATCTAATAAAACCTCTAATCTTTACATTTGGAAAGGCAAGTGCTGTGAAATTAAACTAAACCCCATTTAAACTGAAATTACTTGCTCAATTCAATGCTCTTCCTGCTTCGTTTCTTCATTTTGAATTTCTTATCAAGTTATATGATCCTTAGTTTTTCAATTAGAATTCCCTGTCCTTCCTATCTGATTGGCTTCTTTCTCTTGATGTCAGCTGAGAGATTTTGTAACTTGATGAACTTTACAGAGAGGCACTTCAGCTAACCACAGTATAAAATTATGAGGTTGCGTGCTAAAAAGCTGCACTGAACTTTGACTATGATTTTAATTGTTTTACGCACTAGTTTACTAATGGCTATGGTATACGTGCGATTCTATGAAACCCAACTGAATCCTTCAAACTAGCAATCAAATAGTGCATATCACTGTAAGAAGCCCTTTACTGGCCAAAGCAGACAAAACCATAGACATTATGAGACTTACTGGTGTATCGAGTTCACAAATGCACAATACCGACACACTTCTAGTCTTGTAAAAAACGTGCATAAGCTTAAACTTCGCTTTTAGTCCTTGCCTTGGTGTGGGGAATGTGAAAAAATACATTGTCATTTGCAGCTCCAGGACTGAAGGTGGAACCAAGTGTTCACTGATCTCCTTCCTTTGAAGTGAGGTCTGGAAGGGAATATATGTGCCTGGAACAATATGTCAAGGAAATTGGTCTATGACTCCTTAGTAGTAGTGTTCTTCTGAGATCCTGGGTCAAGAATCTGGCACTGGGTGGCATTAGGAGGAGTCCCAAAACATGAAGGTGTTTGCCTGCTTCTCATCAACTTAAAATGTTGTGATTCTGTACGCCCATGTCTTAGCCTCATCCTTACTCTCTTTTGTCACCTATCCCTTCTTTCTCAGTGGGACCCCATTTTTTCCTCTTTCTTCTTCAGAGATACAATAATAAAAGTCTCAAACATTTAATTTTTTTTCTTTTTCATGGCTCAGAGATTTGTTTGGTGTTCTGAAGTTCATCAGATCCCTAATCAGGGAACAAGTTCTTTACCAGGCTGAAAAATGAAAAAAAGGTTACTGTCCTAATTTTGATCACCATGACAACTATGATAAAGTATAGTCTTATTCTCAGTTTTAGAGTACCATTCCTGTAGTACTTTTTGGAATGAATTTGGTAGAGGTAAGAAATTTTCCCCTTTAATTCCTTTTGTAAAGCATTCCAATATTAATTCTGGGTTGAGGGAGAAGAAGAAGTAGGGTGGAACTAGCAGGTGGAGACGACAGCAAAGAGAAGGTTAGATGACAGCAGAAAGGTCTGACATCAGAAGATGTTCCTCTGAGATGTATAATGAATATCCGTGTAGAGGCCCCCAAACGCTTTCAGTGTGGCCAGATAATTAGAGTAATGCAACTACATCTTGAGGATCTAAGGCATAGCAGATAGAGCAAATTTTAAGAGAGGTAGCCGATCTCTGTAGGCAAGACCCAAGTGTCAGTTTTCATGTCAGTATTTGTTTTTAACAACTCAGCTAAAACTCATCATGAGAACACTAGCAAAGTGTTCAGAATAGCAACAGCATGATTTCAGGATGCTTTATGTTTTGGGGAGTTGCTTATTACTTGAGCTACTTATTTCTACAACTGTAAACTAATTGGACCGATCATTTCCAGTTCAGCATCTGCTTCCCGTGACGGTACAGGGTCAGGCAGATTCCTGCTGCATAGTGTAGATTAGCACACAATTGTACTTTTTCAAAAAGCTGATTTAAGCAAATGCCGTGGAGACAGTTCTCTTTAACAGAAACAAATTGGTTATAGTAAATAGCACTTTCATGCCAGTTTTGTGGATTGACAAGATGAAGCTTTTTATTGTTTCTAAGAAAGAGAACTAGATACCCGAGATACTGTTTTCTCGTAGCTGCTCTTACAATCATTACTCGCCCACTCAAACCCTTTTTCCAGCTCACTTGCAAGCTATTGATATTAAAACCTGCTTTTTCAGCAGAGCACCACTAGCTAGGGTTCAGGAAGTGCAATAATTGTACATGTATTGCACTAAGGAGACAGAAAATTTCATTATTTTAACAAGCAGTAATGTATGCAGAGGTGCTTTCAGCAGCCTTTGAGAAACCTGGAAAGTACATGGAGTAGCGAAGCACAAATGGTTCTAAATCACCACTGATGCCAATGAACAGAAATTTAAGTCCAAAATGTAGACTGGCTAGGTGGGAAAACTTCTTCAGTTCCTTGCCATCAATACAATATTCCCTAATCATCAGCTGAGACAGTGTCAGAGACCTGTCCTAGCACAAAGGCTGTGACAGATCTTCTCTGTGATCTCACTGTGTGGCTTCTGGGAAGTCGTTGCTGTCAGAGAGCTGCTATGGAAAGAGAGGGAAGGATTGAAGGTCTAGAGGTAAGGCCTGAAGTTGTCTTTCCAGGAGTATATTAGTTGGGGGTACTGGGGTGCACTGGCTGCTGCCACATGAGGTGGATCTCTTCCACTGTGAAAACAGTTTCAACTTCCATCAGCGTATTGCGCATCCCCTGCACCTTACATTCCTATATTTATCGAAACATACTCATACATAATCATAGAAAATGGGCAGAATAGAATAAAATATTTTTAAACAACACTAAACTAGAGTTTTCGCACAGATGTCTGGTAAAGGGACAGTTTCCAAACTCAAACTGTGCTGCCTCCACCGGGGATAATTTTTTTCCTCATTTACACTGTATAAATGTCTTTACACAATACCAGTGTCTGCAGACTAACTTCCACCTGGTATGGTGGAAAAGGAACATCAGACAATGTGTGTGTTGGACTAAAACTGCATTAAAATAAAGGTTTATGAGTTCTACACTAGGACGTTTTCCATCATGGCAGGAAGCTCTTGCAGAATGAATTGTACTGCCTGTTTGGTTTATTCATTGTCCAAAATTCTGAGTTTGTGACACTCAGTGACTATCCCCTTTTCCGTTTCCCGTCTCTGTTGCATTAGATACAAATCACCCAGTATCACTCATATAGCTCTTCCAACAAATCAGAGAGAAGAAAAATAGTCTGTCCTGCACACTGGAAGTAGATTTTGTTTCCCTAACACTTCCACCTAATTGAGGCCAATTGGCTCTTCTCTTGAGTCAATGACAGAAATTCCATTCCCTTCATCAAGATCAAAATCTCCCCAGAAGAGATCTTTAGATTACGTTTCCAAAGACAGATCCTTGCTCAATAATGCTTCACATCTCATATAATCATAACCTAAAGTTTGTTTTGCTTTCGGGTGGTGTTTTAAACACAGAAGCCCGATAACGAAGTGCCATCTGGTGGACAAAATGACATTGTTTTTTTCTGGTCCACACCTAACTTCGTGTACTAAAATTTCTCCTTCCAGCAAGACCTGAGCTACAGAAGCCTCTAGGGAAGAGACCTGAATAAACTAATTTTAAACTTCTCTATCTCTATATATCTAGCTCTACATACAGACACGTTGGTTTTAAAAAAAAATAATTTTAGAAGTAGTCAAGGTGCACCTCTATTGCTCCTTGCTGTCCTCCTGCCGTCACAAAGAATGCTGACAGTTGTAGTAGGAGCAGCTTCTGTGGCAGCAGGCATGCAAAATGCCAAGAATTAAAAGTCACGCAGTGTGAGTAGCTGGAAGGTCATCTTCTTGAGGAGGAATCCTTTCCTCCAACTAGCTGTTGTCCCTGAGAGCTGCGGAAATAATTTTTACTACTAGTGTTTTCCTCTAAGCTTCTGCAAGGGCCTGATTTCTTGCTAAGTCGTATACTGCTGCTAGGAGCCGTGACATGGGGTTTGGAGGAAATGGGAAAACCTGTAACTCCTGAATGATTTACACTTCAAGCTTAATACAGTCATGGGCTTGATTTGGTGAACTTAGCCAGGTAGAGGAACTACAGCAATCAATGGGAAATAGACTCCTGAGGGCTTACTGTGTCTGGATCTGTTACACTGAGCAAGATAAACTCTATTCACCACCAAGCCCATGAATGTTTGGGCCACAAGAGCTTTGTAGGAACATGTAAGAAACCGTACTGGACATCTATAACACGATCTACCCCAAGAATGTTTCTTTCTAACAATGACAACTGATAGATATCTCAAACATGATGGCTGAAGTCCTTCCTTACAGCTCGTTTTTAAAGTAATTCTATCTCAAACCGTAACTATGTTAAAATGGACATAAAATGTTGACATTAAGACTGCACTCAATCACGGGTAGTGCTCAACATGAACATTAGCGTCCTTCAGCATGGAAATGTCTCTGGTCTTCACTACCTTTGGCAATGGTGTTATATAATATGGTTTATAAAAACAAATGAAAATAATATTTTAACATACATAGCTACTAAGTATCTGCATCCATACAGAAAATGCAGAGAGGTTGTACAGTGACTCATTTAGATTTTGGCCACTAGGCGGTAGTAAAAGATTAAATCATGTAAAAATAACCAGTAGTTTTGTATTCATTTTGTAGCAAACTTCAAAACAGATGCTGGCTCCATAAGAAATTTCGTAAAACATTTTCATGCTGTATCAAATCAGACAGACCCTTTGAACAAAAGTATGTCTCACAAGATTCCACAGTGGGTTAAGAGCATTATTTGAAGCTGATTAATCACAAGGACAAAGGGTGCATAACACCCCCCCCCCCCATTTTTTCCCCTCACCTTATGTTTTGTGATTAGTAAGGTTCAAAAAACACAGTTTAGCCATTCTGGAATCTTATTTAGATTAAAGAACTTCAATATGATCAACTTCTAACACTATGCCATCAGCCTTACACTGGAGCGGAACTAGAACCACAGAATGGCTTGGGTCTAATATGACAAATTAACTTTATAGGGTTAGAAGCATAAAAAAGGAAGATTATATGACTACAGGATACAATACTGAGTGGATTTTGTGAACTCCCAGCTGTAACAGAATAAGTTGGCCTAGTTCACTTCCTCTGCTGTGTTTGACTTCAGCATGCTCGTGTTGCTTATGGTTGATTGCCTTCCGTGAATGGTAAAAACATTATGCCAAAGAGTATTCGGGTAACGAAAATCATAGAATGGGTAGAAAATCTAGGCATGCAGCATTTTGGCTCTTTTTCACACAAATGAAAAAATCAGATCTTTCTGCAGTACCATCTGGGAGACATGAATTCATGTTTTTTTGAGTTCCTCATCTAATGTTTGTTTGTTCTACCAGGTATGCATAGTTCCTCCTAAAATACCTGGCGCTATTGTTGATTGTAGCGCTGTGCTGCAGTATCTCTCTTGGATTTATTTGTTATTGATGGGGGAATGCAGGGAGACCACCACGAAGAAGGCCGTTTTTAGATTTTCATAACTTAAGAAAATTTTCTCTGGCAGGAAGGGGAATACAGTACACTATTAGGAGACTAAAATGTTTTCCTCAATTTATACTTATTTTGCTAAAAGACTAACTTTCCTTTGCAGTATATTTTTCCAAAGTTTGTTGGTTTTTTTTTAATGGTTGCTAACATCCTTATCAATATGCATTTTGTAGAGTGCTGTGTGGATTCAGAGTATTGCAAAAAGAATTTTAAACCAAGACTGGAAATAAGCCACAAAGTCCAAAATGAAACAGTAAGGTGCTTTAATCTCAGGTGGTTTTTTACCCTGTTACACAGAGAGGAGCCAAAAGCTACATGAGATTGTGGGCTCACCCTTTTTGAAGAATAAATTCTATAAATGTCCTCATTTAACTGGAGTTCTGCCCTTTAAATACAAACAAGTTCATGAGAGTGCATGCTCTTTAATTCTGAAGTCTATATGTTGGTATGCACAACCTAGCGAGCATGGAAACTGTAATTATACTCCAACTAAAACTACCTCAGTCTTACAAAACCTTTCCCACAGATACTCATTTCTACTAGTTTATTTTTGACCTAAATTTGAACCATCCTTGATGAATGTTTGCTAAACCAACTAGGGTTCTGTCCATTTTTGTTTTTTAGCACAGTTTTTTGAACTGTGGAACCTGATTGCTCAAGAAAAAGGGAAAGACCCCCAGCACCTCTAATAGTGCAGGATGAGATCATACAGGCTAATGCGGAAAAGACTTTTTTCCATCTCTTTTCATCCATTTTAAGTCTGATGCAAGTCATGAATCCTCAAGATCCATTCCCTTCTTCTTTTCTATTATTTTTGGAGGAGCTTCATCTCATCTACTCCCCTCTCTCTGTTGAACCGTAACATGAAGATAAATATTGTGGTAAGTACTGTGAAGGGGGGGAAGTCTCAGAAGAAAAAAAAAAAGCTGTCCTTTGCATTTCTGTTTTTCTCATGAAGACATTTCAATTAGCGTAGGTCATGCTGTGAACAACAAACATTGGATGCTGCACTTCCCTTTGCCGTGTGATAGTATAGCTATTTCCTGGTTTCATAGGTATTGATATATTACATAAAAAGGCTTGAGGTTCTTTCCATAAAATAATAACATTAAACCCTTGCATCTTAATATATTACCTTGAAAACTCAAAGAGTCAATAGTTATTTTAGGAGGCTATCCAAAGGTTAACCAGATAAATTTAAAGTTATGGTCGTAAATAATCTAAACAATGACCAGCCGTAGAAACAGATGGTGCTTCTGGAAGGGCCCAAACCATTTCCACCCTTAATTCAATGTAAACCTCCTGTTTGGACCTCTGCAGTTGTAGTCTTTCATGCCTGCCTTTAAACACATTGTTTCTTCAAAGGTGAGATTTGTGACACAACGTGTGAAGCTGCTTTACCCAGAAACAATGCTAAGCCCCTGCATGCATGATTGACAGAAGAATTTGGATAGTTCTCCTGAAATCAGAGAGGCTGTTTACAGAACTACAGTTACACAAATTGCAACCAAAAATAACAAACACAGTCAGCTTTCGTTTCTACTATTGTTTCCTTTCCATTGGTAGCACGGATCACTACTTGTTAATGGCATTGAATTTTCTTAGTTTAACTTAGTAGTACAGATTACTTCATGACTGAAAACAATAAATTTTGATATCTACTTTTTGATCTTTCCCTAGTTTTGTTCTAGGACAGCTTCACTGACTTTGGTTAGTGGATTTGTCAGAATCAGATGTTTGGTGCTTGAAAGATACCAGGTTACTGAGGTGAATGCTCTGAAACAAGTCACTTCAGTGAAATGACTTAAATAACACAACTCTGCAGGGGTAGGTTTCTTAGACAGCTTGGTGGGTACCTGAATGAGGATGAACCCAATCAAGGAGCATGCAAACCAGGCAGTGGTGGTGTCCTCCAGCAGACGTACCTCCAGTTATAGGGCTTGCTTTTTTTTTGCCAGTTCCTGCCAGGGAAAAAAAAACAGAAAAAAAAAAGTGGGTGTAGGCTAAATGCGTTCACTGGGCAAGTTCTTGCCAAAAGCCCTCTTTATGGAACAAACAAAATCATTACATCATAATAATTTTAAAGAATTATGTGAAATAAGTGCAGGATATGCTCAGTCTACGTAATTTATTAGTTCCTGTGCCTCATCAATCTTTCAGTCTCTTCTGCAACAGCTTATTTTTTACTTCCGTGGTACAGAGATCTGCCATTCCAGAAAGAGGTAAAGTTATCCAAAGTGGGAAAAAATGTCTGGGAATTTATGAACTAGATACATGGAGACATAAAAAATCATAAAAAGATTAAATCCAAAGAAGTGGTGCAATAATTACAAATCTGGGGCAGCATAAGGTAGGAATTAAAAGCACTTCCTCCTCTTTAAAAAATATAGTGGAACAAAAACTTAACAGTCAGTTGCACAATCTTACTTTTGCTGTAAAGTGGTTGATTATGATTGTCTTTGATCTCATTCAAGAGCTGTATATATTTATTTGATTGGCTTGTACCCATTCCAGGATATTTATAACCATTGACAAAATATGCAAGTCAGTGGATGGAGATATTTCATACAGAATAAAGACGAATGAGTCACTGAAAAGGAGGAAAAAATCTTTTTTGTACCCACTTATAGAGTCAAGATAACATAGCAACATTTGCAGCTCTACAGACTAGATAGTATTTAATTCATGTAGCTATGGAGTTTCAGGACCATCTCTTGAATAAGTTAAAAGTAAATACCTTTCAGGACAGAGAAGTTAATATGTTTTACAGAACATGGGCAGGGGGTGGAACAGAGAAAGAGAGAGAGAAAGAAAGCATATGTGAAGGGAATAAATCTGTCTAGACCCCTGGAGTACTCCAGAGGAGATAAGTTTTAAAAGCTCGCATAAGAACAGCTTCCAAATATTTGTGTAAAAGGCCTCTGTCACTAAGGCATCTGAACTTTAAAACAATATTAAATAAATAAACCTTCGCAATATTTTAAGAGAGGAGCAGCTGAGCCACAGGGACGCTAAAAGCCTGACTTCCCTTTCCTTCCAAGTAGGCTTATACCATTACAGAGCCATGGGTGTGAGAGAAATCGCTTCATGTTCGCGGCAAGATGAGTGGGAGATGTGAGCAGCTCCCAGCTTGTGCATGGCCCTTGTTCTCTTGGGGTGCAGCTGAGAGTGCCAGAAATGGGACCCAGCATTGCGTACACGGAAGCCAGTGGGCCCCTCAAAGCCTGAGCTGCTGAGCGATGTTTCTCTGGTACCCCATGCATGCTTAGCAGCTTCTATCAGCCAAGTATTATCTTCTATTATGCTCTAGCAGTTCTTGCCACTTATGTCACTGTTCACTATTATCTTTTTATGAGTTAGCGATGCAGAATTACATTCCAGCATACAGCATGAAATACTTGTTCTCCCTTTGAAGCAACATCTCTAGATGAAAACCGGACTGATCTGGTGGCTGTGTGGACAATGAGTTTCTCTGAGAATTGAATGAGGTGGATACTCTCTACAAGAATAATTAACTGCCAAATGCTTCAGGGCAAAATGTGATTACTGTGTCTTACTGCTGGAGCTTAACGAGGCATTTCTTGTTCGGAGGATGAGTAATTTCTGTTACAGGAGTGACTGTGCTGAGGGGTCTCTAAGTCGATGCAAGCTTTCCTAGGCTGCCGGTATACTATCGCTAAGTTTGCTTTAGAGCCTTGCACCGTAGTGCCTTATCTTGAGCTGCACTCCTGTGCTCTACTGTAATATAAATATTTCCTAAAAATACAGTGGTAAGGCAGAATGATTCAGAGCATTGGTGGTGTCCTGAGGCAGGCCCAGGCTCTTCAGCATTTTCTCCATCTGTACCCTGGGAGCTGGTCCTGAGGGAGCACGTGGCCTGGTTTGCCTGAGTTTGCCTTCAAAGAGTCTGTTAATTCTCCAGTGCTTTGGGGTTCACTTCTTCCTGACAGGTACTCGGCACAGTTGATCCAGAGAAGTGAATTTTAGTTACTGATGATTGTTTTCTTTTCAAGGTTACTTACATATAGTTATGTTTATACATAAATTTAAACACATATATGTATTTATAAAATTATGTAAAGGTACATATGTAGAAATACAGATGTATATCTGTTTCTCCAATGGCCAAAGGAAAAGGAGAAGGAATAGGAAAAAGGAATAATGGAAGAAGCACAAAAATGCCAAAGGATGATGAAAGATCAGTTTCTGGTTTATTCAAGGTCAACTTTATCTTGATGACAGTGAAGGCTTTGCAGTAGCAGGAAACACCAGGCTTTTGTTTAATTGAATGAGTTCAAAGATTTTAAATAGCACATTTTCCTAGATATCCTTCCAACGCTGAGGTAAGCCCGACAAACAGGCCAGTAAGAAGAACATTTCTATGCAGGAAGAGAACCGTGTGCTACTTTCAACCTTATCTTTCCACTAGACACTCTCTAAGCAGAAGCAGCTTAGAGAGTTTTCAGTATCAGCAGAGCACTCCTGCATCTCCCTAGCTATTAGTACTGCTGAAAACATTTAATTGTTACTACTACTTCCACCCTGGATGTGAAAATGACTGTTCTTTTCAATAAATGGAAAACATTGAGCAAAGACCAAGCAGGGACAGTTTCTGCCATGTAGGAGAGCTAAAAATATGTTAAGCAGACTTGTTTGCAAAAAATTATTGCAGCTTTAATCACAAACTAGTTTCAGTGATGCTTTTCACAAACAGTGGTGCCAGAAATCCCACAATCTTATGTGTTGATCCTATTTTCTTACAAACGATGACCACAGGACTATTTCAAAGGTATTTTGAGTTCTCCTCCTGCTTATAAATATTTCTATCACCTAACGGAAGAGTGCACAGTATGATAGAAGTGTCAGGTTAGCACAAGCATTATAGATGCAACCAGTACAACTATCTCACAATTATCTTCGGTTAAAAAAAACAAAATAAAGACCCAGTTGAAAATTAGACCAGGAAAGAATTTTCTTCTAGTGTAGCTTCATTAATTCAATGGAATTACATTGGAATTAATAAGTTCAGCCCAATCATCATGCGGTTAGAACAGAAATCACACTTCCCACAACTCTGCTGGTGTCAGAGTTACGGCTGAAACAATTACTGCATGAGATGACTTCTAAGTTCTACAAAAGCTGTGCTTACTGATTCAGCACTACATTTTCAGTTTACAAATCCAGTGTCAGAAATCAATGGCATAATGTTCTTATAGTAATCTAGGGAAAAGCCTTTTCTAAACCTAATGTACATTGTATTTATTCCTAAAATCTCATCAGCTAATCCCTTAGAAATAAACTGTTGTGCTATAAATGTCATGTATTTTCCTGTCTGTGTTTTCAATTCAAATGAATGCTTCCTATTCTGAATTCTGCCACAGAGTATCTTTTACCTCTCTGGAGCCAAAGAAAAAGCGTTAATCTTCCGGGAAGATGGAAGACTCTTATGTAGAGTTCATAATGAAAAGTAGGGAGGCATGTATTACACACCTACAGCTGGGTACATGTTGCTCACAGGTCATGTAAGTTGCTGTCAACAGACTTATGTCTGCTGTAGAAAGTCCAGTTGTGTGTGATGTTCTCAAGCAGCCCTAAACCATACAAAATTAATCTGGCATGGATTCTATTTGTATAGTTCAATGGAGTTTGGATTTGTTTATACAAGATTCGACAGAAAACCCCAATTAAAAAATAGATATATCTTCTTCATTGCGCTGCTCTTGAGAACAGAATGGGTAAGCATTAACTTCAGTTATCATTTTAACCTGAATCAGTAACAATATCTTTAAAATATGTGCATAAGCTTTCTATTGCAAACACTTGCCACTTATTTTTTGTGCTGAAGATTGCTGCAATCTATTACCACAAGGAACCTATTTTTTTCGTAATGCAACTATTTCTCAGTCACCTGTTTATTTCATGGATCAGTCTGGGACAATTAAAATTGTTCAACTCGGATAAGGAACAGGTTTACAGATGGCTACACTTCCACAAAAATGATCCGAATGCATTTTGAAAAATATATATGTTCGCACACAGTCATGGAAACCTTTTCATTTTTTGACTCCGCATGGAAAGTCCCAGAAATCCTCAGGGATGACACCGTTTGCACACCTCGCCTCTCAATGCCCAAGCCAGCCCCCTCCAGCTGGCCTTGCACTGTGGTAATGCAGGCACTTACCCTTGCTGTTAAGCTACTATGACTCTCAGGAAGGCAGGACCTACCACAACATATCAGCTGGTTTTTCTGTCAAGGCAGGTATTTTTCGCTTGCAAGTAGTAAATATTCAATGTCCTAGAGAAAAGTAGGAAATGCCATTGGACTAATGTGGAGTAGAAATAGAAGAACATACCAGACTGATGCTGAAATTTGACTACCTTTCTAAGTGTGTCAAACTCTGTAATTACAGGCAATTGGATTGCTCAATTCTTTTGAAAATTTCGTTATACAGCTTAGCCAATGGACTCCCCATGAGAACAATCTCACTGAAATTTTCTCACAAATGGTGAAGAAGATCTACCATTCCTTTTGTCACCTATCAACCGCAGAAACAAATTCAGATTCAGGTGCTAAAAATTCATTCCTTGATTAACAGGCATTCAAATCCAGGATTTTGGTTTGGGCACATCCCTAAACAGAACAGTTATTCAAACAACCAGTAACCCACTGGGGAGTCATCGGTGCAATAACTGCATTGAGTAACGGTGCTTCACAGAGCTGCTTCATGGCCCACCATCAGCTGTGAAAGCCTGCCTTTAAAAATGACTTTGCATCACTGATATAAAACCCTACAGGAACCAATGGGAATTGAAGATTTAGGGCAAGAAATCTTATTCTTCATTGACAGTAAAAGGGCACTTGGCTCTAATAATTTTCCTAATGGCTTAACTTGCCAGTTGTAGTGTGTTACAAAACTAAACTACGCAGAGAGCGATTGCCAAAATTAACAAACTATGCGATCACTCCCTTTTGAAAGACAGAATTGAAACTCCATTTGCAGTAAAAGTCCAGACAATTAAAATGTGCATTACAGATAGGACCACAACATTAGCATCGCTTCTTTGTGCTAGCTTAGAAGCCTATCTTTTAAAATAAATTATATATCCACCAGAGGAGTCAGTTCTGAACCTTGTTCCATTTTTAAATTCCTCTCTATCAGGCAGCTCAGAAGCCTGAATGCTCTCATTTCAGATTTGGCCAAAAATAATGAAAATACAACAGATAAAATAAAGCTTAGTGGTATATTTGAGTATAAAAGGCCCTCGTATAAAATGAGGTCAGCTTGGCTTATGTTATACTCGGAGCATAAGTGAACACGCTGAACTTTTTTAGTTGTTCTTTTTGCATGCTGTTTATATAGTATGAAAGGCATTTATGATATATATTGTCATTTCAAGTATTGTTGCCAAGCAGTTTCTTAGTCTTTTCATAAATTTAAAGGAACTTTATAACAGTTCAGCACATTTAATAAACATACTTTATATGGAAATAACTTTTTGGATAGTAGCAAGATACAGTTTATCTTAGAAAGTTCTGCTTTAGCTTTGCAAAAGCAGGCTAATCACAATCTGATTTAAGACCTTATGCTAACTATAACTTAAATGCAAATGCAAGCATAAATTGTCTGCACTGATAGTCCTTTACTGCACTTTAAAGACTGCAGATAAATCTGGTATGTGTTCAGACACAGTGTTTTAGTGAGAACTAAGAAATATTAAAAAAAATCAAAGTTTGTAACAGTGATGGGCTAAAAGTATACTATGCTGCCATGGGACACAGAATATAAGATGATCAGACAAAAAAGTGAATTATGGCGTGCAGTGCAGTAGGGGAAAAAGAAATACACTCACTTCAATTCTCGGCTTGCAACAGATCTCTTATGCACTCTTTGGTGAAAAGAAATGTCTTTATTTTCCACAGAATGGGTGACATAGCTTAGCTACAATGCAAGTAGGCCTGACAGAGAGATCAGCAATGGCACGGCTGCATCATGCAATGGCAACGGCATCATGCTGGCTGTCTTCTCAAAGTCCTGTGCAGCGATGCTGGTGCAGGGAATGATTTCCCGGCATTGTTGCTCCCACAGCAAGAGGGAAGCTCTCATCCTGTGACTGCTGTCACCCTGCACGCAGGACAGTTTCTGAAAGGGATCATTCACAAATGGGACAGAAACTACGAAATGTCAGCAGAAGGAAAAAAGCTGCATGTTCCAGACTGACTGCTGCTAGGAAAGGATCAGAGAAGATGGAAACCACAAAGAATTGTAGCTCTCCTCCTCTTTATCAATAAATGTGATCATTACTTACTATTTACATTATGGGCCAAAGTATACTGGGCAGTGTACCCTGGGTGTGCCACATTCTTATGTCTTCTTTTAATTTGCTGGAATTTATTTTGAAGTGTCATGCTCAAGTACTACTGTATGTTTTGCCTCCTCCCTCATTGCATTTCCAAGGCTTGATTAAGCAGGTTATAATCCTCGAGAAGATGTCTACTCAAGGCTTAGTGAATGCCACAACATCTTGCTTTCTTATGTACTCATGCGATGCTTGCAGGTTGCTAATATTTATTTTCTAATCTCCAGCAAAAAGTATTAAGTACTTTTTCTGGATCAGACTTCCTTTTACCCCTTGTCTCCCAGACCTGTAGTGAAAATCTCTTTACAAGAGGGTACTGGGCATTCATCCAGGCTTAGATATACTTTTTTGAGAACTTAAAAAAAGGGAGGTGAGGGCTTTACAGTATGCACCACTGCAAAACATTAATCTGTGTCATTTTGATACGCCATCTGTGTGATTTTGATGCGCCTTGATTAATCAACACTCTTGGTTAGAAATTAAGCAAAATCTAACGGTTACTCAGAATATACCACTTCCATACGGACTTGTATCCGACTGCTTCAAGTAGGAAATTGCCTTGCTCAATTTTTAACAAGACCTCCCACCAGATGTCCCCCTTTCCCCACCAAAGTGAAGACAAAAGACTATTTAACTGGCAATTTAAACCCCTCTGTAGTAATTCAGTTCTTCATTACACTATATATCCCATAAAATTAGTTACGATACTTGCACTTCGACACAAATAGTAGCTGCTTTTATGCATGATGTAGTAATAGCCTCAGCCTGTAGGAAGAGTACGTGATCTCAAAGTGTGCTTTACATTTAGAGAGCTTGAGCCAGGCAGAGCAGAATCCTCCTTGCCTATCTCACAGCGCATGGGAAACGATGGGATATTTCAGATGCCTCTTTTCCAGGACTGGCAATTACATGCAGGCTGCCTGGGATTGATTGTAGTCACATATTTTTAGGGAAGTGAAAGAAAGACAAAGGGTATGTTTAAATCTTTTGGCCTACTCATTAGGAAGTTTTGATTTCTGCATAGAAAAGTGCAAAAAGTGGTCTGAGTTCATGCATCTTTATGTAGTTTTAAAAAGCTGAATAAGAAATAACAAGTGAAATCTCAGGGGCAGAACTATCATCTTTGATACTTCACAGGAGTACTACTTGGAATATTTATTCTGATTTGTCATCGTCATTTGTTAGGATGATTTGTTAATCAAAGGGCATGTTTTAGCATTTACTATACCACTGAATATGACAAGCTGGTTGCTATTTCCACTTCCCCTTTGCTAGCATAAAGTGGGCTTTCTGATCTTAAAAAAAATCCTTTCTGACCGTTAAGGGAGCAATGCAGAAATGACAGAATATAGAGTGAGGGCAGAGCGGTGTAAAGTTTGACATAACAAAGCCAAAACATTTCAGAGAGTCTTCAAGAAGTAATAGCATGCAACTGAAATGGGCATTGCCACGAGGAGAGAATTTTTGAAGTGCCCTGTTATTAACACGCTTGCTGGCACGTATATCACTAGCCATGATGAGCCTGACTGCACAAATGAGCCTGAAACATTTTGGTTGCACTTCTCAGCCAGATTTAATTTCATCCATGGCTGCAACAATCAAAATCACTCTTTCAGATATAGCCATCTTTCTTTCTCTGCATACACCTGTTTCCACTCATTCTGACAGTTTAGTACTTAATGTGGAAAGGGCAGCAGGGCCTGACCATAAGATCATGCTTACATTCCACAGAGTCCGAGACAAACAGGAGAAATGCGTCCATGACACCTATTTCTTACTGCACACAGAATAATGGGATATTTCTGGTGCTTGAGTTCTAGACATTGACAATTAAATGTGAACTCTTAGAAGTGTGCTTATTTGACATCTTGCCAACTAAACTGTGAGGCAAGATGCAGTGAATTTATTCTTCTGGCACCACCAGACACAATGTGAGCCAAACCCAGAACCTCAGTATCACATGGGGTAAATTGGTTTAAGGGAGCTGAGAGCCCATGATGAACCCAGCCAGTTTTTAGACATGGCTGGGAATAGAATAGTACGTGCAAGCCACTGATGGTGGATTAACCCATTTTTCCTATTTTCCTATAAGCTGGAACCTCTGTGTTCCAAGTGGGATCAGAAATGTAAATACACCCCCACCCTCTCCCCTCCAAAAAAAACCCAAACAAAAAAAATCCCCAAAAAACCCAATCCCAAAAATCTGGGAGCATGAAGACAGTGAAGAATCCTTACTTTCTCTGTATCCCAGTTGCTTATGTATATAGCAGAATTAAGGATATTTCTTTCATCCCACCTTTTCTCACGTTTACACTGTCCTTGTACATCCCATAACACAGAGGAGGTCTCCATCTGATAAACACATTGGATGGTTCAAGTAATAGTAATAACAAACAGTGGGGACAGCTTGACTGACATAATCTATTTACAGACTCAAGGTGTAAGGAGCAATCTTGCAGGGTGCTTATCTGCCCAATAATGGCCAACGGTACCGGGCATAGATAGTATTTTACAGGCTTAACCTCGTAGTTCCCTCCTCACTTTCTTCACGCAGAATTCTGTCATGTAAAATCTAACTAAATTCAAAAGGCTACATAAGGAATAAAAAGGGGAAATGTGGTTAATAAAAGGATTTATTTCAGCTATTAAAAATAAATAAATTCCCAAACCTCCACTGCAATTGAAATGGACAACTCAAATATTCTAAGATAGACAACTACTCAGTTGTAGCTCTAATGATTATGATATGAGCTTCCGATTTGTATAAAAAGTGGCATAATTACTGTGAATATCCTACTGGATCTGGCAATAAGGAAAGAAGGATTTTTCATGCTTTCTAGGTTAGGGATAAACATAATTGATTTACGATTAACATGAAGGTCTAGGCTTATCTTCCAAATATATTGTATTTCACAGAGAAATGAGGATAAAGGCATTTTTCTCATTTCTATTGAAACAGGGTATTTGCAAACCAGAGCAGCTAGGAACAATCCTGGTGAGAGCTTCTACTAGATGAAGACTTGACATCGTTCACGCTAGATTCAAGTCCATCTGTTGTATGGCAGGATAAAGACGAATGGCAGGTCAAAAGTCTAAAGAATAACACGAACAAGGTTTTTAAAGGACATATTTATAAAGGAACACAATTAGGAGAAAACAGGTCCACATCTTCCTGTCAGTTCACTACAAATTAATTAAGCAACACTGATCACTAGGCATTTCTTGGGAACTAATGGGAGTCAGAGGTTAATAATCCAAGCTTGTGCCCCACACCACCAGTTCTTGCCAACTTCGCATGCCTCTGAAGTGCCCCAGACTAAGGCTCTCATTGTAGTTTTGGTTACAAAAAAGGGTGCAAATATATTCTAAATTTGGGAAAGCTGTACGAATCATGAGGAAATAGGTCTGATGTAGGTCTGATCCTGAGAAATGTCAAGATCTGCCAACTCCCATCAATCCCTCTGGAACTCTGTTCCTCAGCAGCTGACAGAGGCTCTGGCAAGTCTCACTGAATTACACCCTCAATTTCGTGACTTTGGTAGTCCAATTCAGATAACGATACAGAAGATGACTACATTTCCAAGCACTTCAGGCATCCTCAGCCACTACGAATACTGCAATCAAATCACAGCAGTGGGTCAAATTTGACACTCTACACTCATCTGCAGACTCTTGCGTTACACACAATCCTCTCCAAAAAGGTTTCTTGCAAGGCCACAAAAAATTGGACTGCTTCAGACAAAGTAAGGAAAAAGTTCCAGAGACCTGGTGAGTGCTGGAAAAGGCCTGTCCCCTCATTAAACACAATTACTTACATTTTAAACATCTCTCTGGAGTACTAAATAATTTTGCAGCGTCCTGCCTTGTTCAGCAGCAAGGACGATTCCTTGGAGGTGTAAGACGGACGAAAAAATATGTGTGAATTGACTGTTAGAGAAGTATAAATATGATTCTGACCATCCCATGTGATGGGATGAGAAAAGCAACTAGTTGCCATCTCTGTGTACCTCTGATCCGTTACTCTCTCCAAAGGTTAGACATGTTATCCACGTCAGGATAGCCACTCCGTGTCTGTACAGCTGGCTGAAGTGCCAGTCAGATACAGAGCTCGCTGGCATTAATGATTTTTGGTCAGGAGTGTCCAAATTCCAGACACTAGTTTAACCCTGACTAAACTGCTGGCCTGACTCTCACTGGCACCAACGACAGCATTGGCTACAGCTCATTTCTCTAAGACTTCCTCCGAAACTTCCCTGCTCCCCCCCATCCCAGGATGATTCCCGGCAGTGTACAGAAACCAGCAATTTCACAAGGTTGTTTTAAACACTAGTCCTTATATCTAAAATCTCTCTCTTGTTAGCTTTGCTAAAACAGATGGCACTCAAGTCCTGGGTGCTTTCTAAATGGCTATCAATGGACCCTGCACTTAAAGGGCAAATGTAAAAAGAACAAACTGAACACATATATCATATACCTTTTAGGGCTGAGACATTAAAAAGCAGAAGCTTAATCTTTGGAATTTTTCAGTATAAATAACTGTGCCTGTTTATTCAACTCCTGAAAATGTCCTCCACACTCTCACACGAAATCTTCTCCAGCTAGTGCTTTGAGGAAAAAATCTTCTCAGCTTTCCACACTATCATTTTCACTGATTTCCATTTATCAAAAGCAAATGCAGCCTATTAAGAAAAGTTATTCCAGCATATTGCTCTGTTTCAATACACAAGGAGGAATACAAGACACAGTGAGAGAACGCTCTGCGTTCTTGAAAAATGAATTCGTTGATAAAATTCATACTTTCCATAGTTGTTGCTTTTATTAAGAATGACCTTCCTGCCTTCTCTGGTTTGACATAAAAAAATCAAGGTGACAGCCACAAAATACCACTGAGATAGTGGTAGCCTGCTCTGTCCCTTATCTCCAGAAGAATTATATGATGGCCACTGAATAAGGGTAAAAAGCCGTGTGTGATGCACTTTACTGAACGTTGATCTCCGCATGTTTTTCAGATGTCACTAGACAATGCTTGCACCGCGTTTTAAGAATGCGAAGTATGGTTTGAAAAATTGATAGTATTTATTAAATGCTAAGACCTTCTCTAAGCTAGCATACAACAAAATGGAGAAACTTCAGACTAGAGTTTTGCATGTACTCAATTTTAAGAGCAGAGCAGACATACTAAAATATACGTGATTATTGAAACGTTTCTAGCTAATGATGTTGCCCTACAGAATAACAGGAAAGGAGACTTTATAAACTGCAAGCTACAGCCAGTCAACTGTGTGCACTCTGCAGTTTACAGCCTCTCTCTCTATTGATTAAGAAGACACACAGGCCTCAACCTACATTCTCACTTGAGCCAAGCTCCATGGCATTTTGCTTAAATACACACTGCAAGGTTGCATCCCAAACACAGAGAACACTTGTCCTCGGGCATTGCTCCTCCTGCTGCAAGTGGGCCTTGCTGACCATCAGCGGCGTAACTCAGTCAGGTAGAGCTGAGTCTGTCTGTCCTTGCAGAAAAATTCCAAAATGCTTCTGAAGAGAAACCTGATCTTCCTTTAACTTTGCAGATGTCAGGGAATTTTCTGAGCAAAGGAGATGCATCCCTTCAGTTGGAGACTCAATAGAAGGGATATGACCGTAGCTGCTCCAAACACTAGTAAGAGCCAACCTCAGGGAGCATGGAGAGAGCCAAGGGAGCTGGCGTTTCTGAATGCCTCTCACTGCACACAGTCATTGTGAAGAATGACAGACAGTTGTACTCCCAGCTGAAGTGAGCGTCACGCAACTGCCAGCGAAGATACTTTCACGCAATTTCTGAAATATTAAATATTTCATTATGGAGTATGCATTTATCAGTAGCACTTGGTAGAAAGAGAGTAAAATATCTTAAAATATAAAAATGGAATTGGTTAGATTTGGGTTTCCCTTCTATTTTCATGTTTAATGTAAGGTAAACAGTAATGTTATGGTTTTCAGCTTAATAAATACATTGACATGCTGAGACGACATCTGTATAAGACGAATGTGTCACACGTTCTCATATGCAGCAGGGTGAATATTCTTTAAAGCTGCTGGTACATAGCCTATAATTTCACTCTGGGAAAAAAGATGTGGAGTGGCAAGGGAAATAAGGGATGACTTTGGGCTTGTAATAATGCTGCAAATTCTAACACCAGTGGGTGTTATGCTTTTCTTTTCTACTCATAGTCCTGGAAAAACTATTTGTTATTCAAAATATTGTGCCATGTTTTAGCATGAATCGTAGATTTATTACTCATTGCTCATTTTGTATTTTTGGGAGGGATGTAATTCTAATTCTTCCCTTATTATTAGAAAGTGTGTCCAGGAATCTGAGGAAGAACCGGCGCCCAGGAACTGAATTAGAATTAGGATTCTGTGCCTATGACTCCTTTCCTCTTCTATCTATGCCTTTAGGGAAATCTCTACTTTACTTTCCCTATGCATAAAAGCTTACTATCCGCAAATTTTAATTAGATGGGGTACAACACCTTCAGGATTGTAAGTGCCAAGCATTATTATAATCTATGACCTTCAGCTAATGAAGGAATACCCTGCTTTCACATAAAGCACATCAGGTATTAGATCATGATACTGTTTGAGCGCTCTGCCCTTCTGACACAAGCTGTGTGCAACCTGGTATGTTGGTAAATCCTTGCTTACACACATATGCGACGCCGCTGAAGCCTGTCAAGGTTTGGTGCAAGTCAAGGGTGTGCATGTTGTAATGTTTATATTCAGCATATGCAAAATCAAAGCCTTTTACAAGAAGCCCTGTGACAGATCTCAAAGTAAAGGAGTATGATAACCTCTAATTTAACATACCTCAAATTACAAGATCAAATGCAGATTCGGACATGTTGGATGAGAAGTCCTGCACTGCTGATGATAGCTAAAAGAATTTAAATAATGTGCTCTGATATGGCCTAGGGACCTCTTACAATTTTGTTGGAGAGTAACTAATTTTTCTTTATTTCTGTCACTTTTTCATAGTTAAAAGATTTTTTTCTGTCTCCCCTAAAGCTCATAATGTGCTAAAGAAGCTGTCAGGAACAGTTAAATCAGTGTATAAGTCCCCATGAGAGAGAGTCCATCACACATTTTGCATATCTCAGGGGTTCAAGGACAGTGGGCAGGAATCTGATCTGTGTTACAATAATTTAAAACCAGACTAATTTCAGTGAACTCACTGGCATTCCTCCAGATGTCAGTTAGAATAACAGAGAGCAGAGTGTGGCTCAGGAAGTGAAAAATAAAACAGAAGACCTGTGTCTTTCACCATTGATGCTGTAACTTGTGACAGAAACCTTTTCTGAAGCAGCGATATGCTGGTGTTCCAACCATGCTGAATTCATTTACTTTGGCAGTTTCTTGATTGTTCCACTGTCTATTTATTTGAAATGGAAACCAAGTCAGGTTGCCTGCTCCTTTTCCCGGCATATGATTACACAATACATCTTCCATTTTTAGCAATCAATCACTCCCTGTGCTATTTTCCCATTGTGTACCACAGTACCTGGCTTTTGAAGAGGTTTCCATTTGAACATAAGCGTAAAGGAAAAACTTAAAAATAAGAGAAAGTGTCTATGCATTTGCAATGTGTGAAGAATGTCTACGTTGTTCCATGCATTTGCTCGGTCATTTAATGACAGCTGATTTGGAACATATGCTTCTCAGACATTCAGTGTGCTTCTCAATTTTGGGTGTCAGAGCCAGAGATTTTAGTGTCAGATAAGCAAACCTTGTTTTTCAGGAAGAGTCAAGACCTGCCATTATTACAGACATCTCCTAGTTGGATAGGCACAAGCCCCACAGTGTGGCTGTTCAATATCAGAGACAGATGAACCAAATGTTTGGTATTCTCTGGATTCTATTTAAATTGTTCTGCAGTCAAATAAAGTAAAAACTAAAATAAGGTAGATAAGAGACAAGTCACATCTAATGAATTATACACAACACTTATTAAAATGCATTTCAAATGGAAAGGAAATGGATTAGAAAAATATTTTGATTTTAAAAAGGTAATATACTATATTTAAAATATTTTTTCTCTCTTCTAAGTTCAGAGCTCCCACATATTGGTTGATAGAGCATCCTTTGACAAGTTATTTTATGCCTATTATACAGATGTAGGAACTGAAGTACGTAGACAAAAAAAATGCTCAAAATCAACCAGCAGGCCAGCGTAAGAGCAAGGAATAAAGTATAAGAGACAGTAATAAAACTGAATAAAGGCCATATTTGAAACCAAAAAAGGTCTCGGAGAGTGAAACTATGTGTTGCAGATGGCCACTGGCTTAATCCAAACGCTGACGAAGCTCCTTTCCCCGCTGAGGCACAGCTATGTGTCTGCCAACATCTAAGGAAGGGCACAGATTCTGTCAGCAACTGATTTACCTGGGGCTAGTGCTTCATCTGTCTATACAAAAGCTGCAGTAAAGCTACCCAATTGATTAACTAATCACTCAGGGAAAGTGCTTCTGTCACCAAGAGTCTGTCAGTCTCAAAGGCTTGGGATTTCCTCTCTTATTCCATTAAATCTCTCTGTCTCCTAGATGGCTGGTGTTTCTTCCCACTGGCCACGATGGCCTTTTGGTCCCTTCATGACACAATATCTGCTAGTGACCCTTCCCTGTCACCCTCTCCTTGTGCCTCTGATGTCTGGACTCCTACCACTAACTCAAGCCTTTGTTACTGTCTCCTCTTTTTTGACCTGTTTCATTCAGTAACATAGAGACTGACCCTATGCCCAGCACCATTTATTTGTTCTCCACATTTTACTTAGTCCCTCCGTACCTCCACTCATTTTGCTGATAGAGAACTGATGCTTTAAGGAAGGAGCACTGCCTGATTTCCAAGCTCTTGGGGACTGCCATTGTATGGAGGCACTGTTCAATGCCCCAGACAGGGGAGATGAAGACTTCTTGCATCATTCACCTCTGCATACAGTGGCCACAACCTGGTCTCTGGCTGCAGAGTCATCAAACCTTCACAACTGTTGCAACCACAAATTACTGAAGAACTAATTTTTCTAAAGCTGGGCCCGCATCCAACAGCTCTCTTCTTTGACATGCACATGTACTCCAACTACAGGCGGAAAAGGCGCCTCGGACAGACAAGTGAGACCATTTTTCTGGAGGAGACTACAAATCCTACAGACTTGAACAGAGTAACCTGGCAGACCCCTGACACGTGCACAGGGCTCATAGGGCTTAGAGGAAAAGATACGCAGTTTTGCTGCCTGACTTCTGGAAAATGAAGGGACAGAGCCTGGGCAAATGTAACTTGGGACAGTGTTGCAATGGTGAGAACTACATTATCCCGCTTTCCAGGGGAGATAGTTCTATGTCTTCACTGCAGTGTTAAACCATGTGAGCATGTCAAAGGAATAAAATGAGAACTTTAAAAGGAAAACCAACCAACCAAGAGGAGGAATTATTTTAAAATGTGTTTGTGGTTAATCCCTTCTATGCTATTATCAGGGAAGACTGCCGCAGCTGCGGGGTATGTACATCTCAACCCACTGACGTGCTTAACTGGAAGTGAAAAAGCAAGGGGTGAAACCTCCACTGAACTGGCATCTAAATTACAGCTTATTAAACAGAAAGGTGACATGCGGAGCGTATGAGTTGGGACTTGCTTTTTTCAGCATCTGAACATTCATTTGTAAAACTGGTTCTCTCGTTATTGTGTCAAAATGAGAGGTTCCCAGCAGGGTGGTTGACAGGTTAGACAAAGAGTTCTGTTCAGTAATAAAATAGTTATGCAGGTGTTCTCCAGTTTTCCCTCCAGCATTTGCACAGAGCCTATGAACTGTGCTTGGGCCTGATACACTCTTGCCCTATCTAGGATTTGATAATTACTGCTATGAAAGTTGAGAAGAAGAGATGTATGGACTAGCACTAGAATATGTCAAAGACAATAAGAGGGTCAATAATATTTTGGTTCACAGGAAGGCTGGTGGCATGTTCACTGTGTCCATTTGTTGCAGTAAATGCTGGTAATGTTTTCGGCATTAAGCACTGACTTCAGAGATTCAGTCTATTAGAAAGATTATAATTTTTCTTGAGAAACGTATGACCATCATGTGCCATCGGTACAGGCCAGAACTACACCAGGGATGCCATGGAGGCAAGTGCAGACCATCCACAACGAAGGCTGTTCCCTTCTTTTATGTCCTCCTCCTACTTGATAAATGTTGCTTGTAGCCTTATTTTCTTTCACATAATTACAAGCCACACCTAGCACAGACAAGAATTTGGCTTACTTAAGGCATATTGCAGTTAAAGTTCTAGGCTCCCTCAGATGGGCTTTAGAAATAACCATTTCTTGGGATAAGCATTCAGCTGAAGAAGTTCTAAAAAAACAGTCTGAAGTTCCCTGACGTGTGAGTTTCATCAATTCTTGGGTTCTTTCAGAGTTCTGTGCACTGTTACAGCAAATTCTTCAAAGCCATTCCCTTCTCAAAGCACTGATGAAGAGGAATAACTTGACGGACGTGGATGGAGCTATCCAGGAGAAAAACAGGCATACAAGAAGCAGACCAGTTGGTGTGACGTGGAACAACTTACATTTAAAAGAAACCTCAACTTGAACAAAATACTGAACAAGGCCCTAAGTAACTTCAGCCGGTCTGTTCTGCTTTGAATAGTGGATTCGATGAAGTGACTCTAGAGATCCCTGCTGCATACTACCTAAATGATTCTATGATTCTGTGAAAAGTATGTTAGTGACAGAAGCTGATGTTGCTGTTCTTCCCTGAGACAATACAAGTCTGTATCTGTTAGCATCCTGCTTCACAGACACCTTTGGAACTGTTACCAAGTTACTAAATACAATTAGATTTAAAAAAAAATATCAGTAAGATCTTGTGCTTATTAGCCATTTATTCAGTAAACAATACTTCTCAGTTGAGCTAGTCTGGACGTAGACGCAGCCAAAGCACTAGGCCTTTCCAGCAAGCAAACCCCTTATGAAGTGTTGCCCTTACTGGTGTCTGGCACAGTGTGGTGCAGCCCAAGTATGAGTTCACACTCTGTGGTTATTTGGAAGGCAACTGTGAAACAGTCAATCAGTAAAGATGGAAAGTGCATTGTTTATCAAATCATTGGTGTGATCTCACACAAAGGCTTTGAGGAAGGGAGAAGCTTCCTATCCTCCTCTGCTTTCATACAAATGCTTCCCTTTAGGTATTATCAAATAGTTCATACCTTTCTCCTCACCTTGTTGATGACTACACTGCTCTTACAGACTTAGGATGATTCCTCCCTTCCTCTGTCTCACTCTATCTTAACCTTACAGCTCTGAATTGGCCCTAAAATTTAGCCATTAATACTCATCCAAGCAGGCCTATGCTAACTACCAAGACCATTGCAAAACCAGCCAGAGCAAATAATCACAAGGTAGTAACCACGAATTAAAACTGGCAAGCTTTTTAGCTTCCGCAGTGGTCTGTCCTCATCAGACCAGGATATGGAAAAAAGCCTGGCCATGTGACTTTGGTTCAGACCCGCTGTATAGACCATAGCCACAGAAAGTAAAGCAATTCACTGGGAAGACCTTAGTCTTTGTATCTCATGTATTTTGAATGTCATTGCTTTTAAATTTTCATTTACAGAACTGTTGAAGATGCAGTTCTGTAAAAAGGGAATGCCTACTGACACGCCAAGAGGACAGGTGGCCTACCAGTAATACAGTAGATAACAAAAGGCAGCTATGTCATATTCTGCTGAGAAATGTTGAATATGATGCTTTTGCAAGCACTCTTAGATTATGACACTATCCAACACTCTTTCTTACCAATACCATTCTCTAACAGGGATAGTTACAACCAAATGATACATCATTTCTGTCTGAAAAAAAATACCTGGTGTTTGTTGTGCCACAACTACCAGTAAGGGGACAGACATTCTCACATAAAATTTGAAATGGAAACGGGAAAAAAATGCTCATTCTTGCTTTCAAAACCTATATTTCTATTGCATTTATAGTTGCAACCCTATCAGCTCAGGTAGCAAGAAACATAACTCTCTCTGAATATCTGCAGGGGAATACTTATCTGTATTTGACAATCACAGGACTGGGAATGCCAACACTTTCTCAGATGCCAAGAACCTGTTAAAGAACCTGTCAGCAAAGCAAATAAAATAAATCATACATGTGTGCTGGAGGAGTGGTTTGTAAGGGAGAAATGGATATACTTATTACATTTCATACTGGCAACAACAGTAAATCTGGATGCATAACTAGCAGAGTCTGTGAAAACATTTCTAAAGTAATCATCTTCGTTACACTTCTCCTTCAGCATACTAGGCCAGCTGGCCAAGAGTAAAAATGGGGACTCAATACACAGTGTAGAAGAGACAGGAAATTATCTTGATATAATGCTGGTGAGCTTTTGCTGCTCCATCTAACCAAAGTAAATCCAAACCTGTATCTGAGATAATTGGCAAAGATTGGGAACTACAGCTGGGAGAAGACCAACGTATAGTGACAATTCCAGGAGAACAAAGACATTTGTTAGGCATTAATGGGATTGCTATAATTTAACAGGCAGTAATAAAAGTACAGACAGAATGTACAAACGCCTGAAGGGAGGAGAACCTGATCAAGTATTACGGTGTTAGTAGCTACGAATATGTCTCGTGCATGTCCACATCATAGTGTACAAAGGACACGCTGCAATAATTTAACACAAATAAGCCCAAATTCATTTAAAGAATTTAATGAAGTCCTAGACGGTCACAAAGCAAAAAGTTATGAAAATAAGTGGCGACGGATGAAAGAATAATCTAAGACAGAAACAGAATGGTAAATTTTCCACATTGCAAGACACCAAGCAATGGGATGTATCAAGGATTTAATTCAATGAATTTAGTAAGGATTTACTTTCTGTGAACGGAAAGAATCTTAGGGCAACTGATACTGCTTAGATGCCCAATTAAACATCAGGCTAGATAACATAATCATACAGACATCTGGTGAGAAATTTTTAAGTACTCAGTAATGGTTTAAACCCTGTGTAACCATTGCTGATCTTTGACTAAAATGAAACAAGCCAGCTCTGAAGACTTTTAAACTGGCATCAATTGCACCCACAATTACTGCAACCCCCCGCTACAACCCTCCTCTATAAAATTGTTGGTACAAAATTAGACTAGTTACGACCAAGCCGAAAAATCAGAACCTAGTTATATGTTTTCATAACTTTCAGCTATAAAAATCTACAACTATTCCATGTACCCATTCACTGCTGTCACTCATTTTAAATATTTAAATTACTCCACAAAATAACAGTTATCTGAAGATAAATAACAGCATCACCGACAAGACACTGTATACCATTTTCAAGAACATTTATTGACTATTTTAGGAATTAAAAGCTTCCCCATTTCTAAATATTTTTTCCACATCAGACTATAACACAAAAGTCTATATGGGCATAAACCATAGCTTTGATGTAAAATTAATTCATTCATAAAATTCAAGTATGGTTTATTATTGCTGCTGAAGTGTCTACCTAAAGGAAAATTAATATATTAAATATTTTTCCACAGAATAGTCTCCATAAACTAGAATTGTTTGAAATAAGCCTGATCCTAAGGAGATGTGAAGGAGGTGCTATTTTTAACATGAGAAGCAAATCATAGCTTCCAGTGTTTGACTTCCCAAATCCCTTTTAAGTTTCTCATTGAGTTTCAGATTGGTCTGTTTACTGGATCTTTTTCTCTAGTAAACCTGTATTTTATATATTTGATCTGTTTGTGACATGACTTTCTGATCTTTCTTAGTTCCAGTCCAAACCAATGAGGCATTCTGGCAACATGCAAAATTTAAATAATTAATTAAAATTTAGTGCAATGCAAATTTAATGCAAATTTAAATAATCCTTGCCTTCTTTTAGATGAGTATTGTAAATAAATATTTTTTGCCTTGATAAAATAAGGCACTTAACTACGTGCATAATTTAATCACATCCCTATTTCCTGAAATATAGACTCTCAACTACATGGAAAGGATCTGTTTTCCCATGTTGCTTTTACCTGTTTCTTTGGTTACTTTGACATTTATGCACGAAAACATTCACAAAAAAGTTCAATGCGTGGACTTCACGAGGTGATCCTCAGAGTGACAGCATCGTGCTGCTATGGGCACCCTGAAGAGGCAAATCTAGTGTGTTTGTACAGCTCTGCACAGCAGCGAGGGGAGATCATTGCAGGGAATCGCGCATCTCCCCAGACTGGGGAGTAGCCACCGAGCCCTGGGCCTGAATTCAGCTGCATACACAAGTACTGGAGTTTCTTTCCGCTGGTTGACTATTGTCAACGTTGAGTTACAGGCCCGTTTCCTCTCTGCAGTATGAGCTCATGGATTTCCTTTTATGTTTGTGCTGCCTTGCTAGGGAGCACCTGTCTGTGCCGCTTTCCTCATTTCCTTTAAAATGAGACTAATAGATAGCAGCCTGCCTCTGAGGTGCGCTGTGGGACGTTCCTCTTTGCACACTGCTTAGATCTTGTAAAAGCCTGATTTAATGCTGTCAGACCCAACAGAACCCATTCCCGTTAACATTGGTAGTGTCTTGGAAACACATGACAGAAAAGGCCCTGTTCTCAGCCCCGCCAGCGCTACTGCCGAACCTCTCTGCGTAGAGCAGTGCAACAGCTCTGCATTTAGACCCACTAGTTACGAGCAGGGAACAAGAGTATCAGTTTCTTGTCTGAGCCTCCACTGTTTGTATTTCCAAAACTCACGGGAGAGTGTGATCTGGCCAAAAGTGTCTTTAAGAAAAATCTGGTACTCCAAGATTCCAAAATTTAACAAAAATATGTCAGTTTTCATTGCGATAAATGCTCGCATCTCCAACAGTAGTTTGGTCATGCCCAGTTTTTGTTACCTTCCAACACAGATGCATTAAGAGATCTGTATCTGATCTAGTACAATTTTTAGAGAATATGATATGCTGGCAAAGAAGCAATTTTCTGCTAAGATTGATGCTGGACTATCGAATATTTAGATTATTCATAATTTTAGAAGTATACGACAGTACATATGCATCTGATGTCAGAACTAAAGCACAGGTTATGCAAAGCACAATAGCTTTGAAAATGTATTGCTTACCATTAAGAAAAAGAATAACCCTACACAATTCCAGAGACCTTTTTTCTACAAACCTTGAAAAAAAACTCTGGACAAATTGCCAAGTTTACAAATATGCACACACATTCCACATATGGATATGCTTTAGTAATCATCTTTACAAACCTTTTAGGCTACACATGGCTCTAATAAATAACCCATTCACAAACAATATATTATCATCTAAAAAAAAGGAAAAAACCCAAACCCTTTTCATATACAGCCCAACAGTTCTAGCCTTCACTTTCAACCCCCAGCTTCATGATCAATCATTACGTCAGTGTTCATTTTTCATGGTTTGGTGTTGAACAATAAATGGAGAAGAAAATGACTGAAATAATTAATATTGTCTCTGACAATGAGCAAAGCTCAAGAAAGAGCTCGCGAGCGACAGCTGAGGACAGTCTGCCCTCTGTAAGTTGCAAATGTAATAAAATCTGAACTTTTTTTCCCTTTTCTTTTAGAACAAAGTTCACACGGGCCAAACTGCACGATGGAAAGGCTCACGTGTCAGTCCCTTTGTGTAAATAATAAACAGCTGCAGTTAAATGTTTTACCCCTTGAAGGACAAAACTTATTAGCTCAAGGTTAAGAGCCTTGCAGAAGGTCAGCCTAGCTACTGCAGAGCTGTGAAATATCATCCTTTGGCTATCTGCTGACACACAATCAAGGGCTGAGTTAGACGCAAGCTTCATTGCTCAGAAGATGACAAAAAGTTGTGTTCCCCAACCCACAAATTATTGGGGCAGTAACTGCTTCTGACTGGTAAGACCCTTTCCCAGCCTTGATCCTGTGAGTTTTCTTCACTCCCAAGTCTCACTGGATTCAGTTACCTCTATCACAAACACATGCTTCTTGTGTACATGAGAGCCAAAGACCTTTGGTCTATGTGGCCTTATGTCTTGTGCAAGGATGGATGCAAGCCAGGAGAAGTGGCAGAAGAGTCCAGGAGAACATATGACCAAGTGGCTCAAGTTGTTGACTCCCTGTGCGTGAGATCCTGTGGATCAATCCATACACAGGCAGGCCTCATAACAGGGAAAGACAATAGTGCTAATGGCAGCTGGGTAATTATGTCTTTCTGAATGTTATTTTTGAAACTGAGGTGGCCTTATGGGAGGGACTGACAAAGCTTCTCTGTACTGTGGATGTCTCCTACTGAGGCAGGAGACACTTGGCAGTGCGGTGCTGGGAAGGAAGGAGGTGAGGGCAAGAGGAGAGCAAGTGCTGGGGGCCAGTTGCCTGAGCTGAGAAATAACGACATGGTCCTGACTGCACTATCTGCATTCCCCCCAGTGTGGTGATGCAGGTGGTGGGGAGAGAGAGGTGACACGCTCCCCCAGCTTCTCCGTGTAAATCTGTACCTGATATATCTGGCCAAAGTGCAATGTATCATGTTCATTCATGGTCTGTGCTAATACTCCTTCTACCAAATCACACATCAAAATAATAGGAGGACATAATCTGCGTATTTTTTTTCCTCATTGTTATTATTTTTATGCTTACAATTAATGAGGATTCTGACTTCTCAGATTTGTCAGAGTCAACAAGAATACACACCTTTTCCTTGTCATGTAGGACTCAAACTTCTGATCTTAGCCTAAGCATGCCCAATTTTTGGTTTCTTCTAGTACCAACACATTAAATATCCAGCCTATCCCAAGATATGAAAGATGTATTTATCTTGGCAAAGAAACCATTTTGAGCCTCACTGATGCCAGACTCTAGGCAGTACTGATTATTTCTCTTTTTGGTGGTATGCAAAAGTCTTTTATCAAAATTAAGGCCCAGGGCATTCAAATCCTAATATATTTTAACTGAATGTGACCATGGTTTTGTTTCTGGCACACTGAGCTGAGCAGTTTCTGTCACAAAAATCAAGTGTTTTGTGTGGCTCTGTTTTCAGTCTGTATCATCACTGTTTATCTAGTGCCTAACAACAGAGTACACCCGCCTATGAAACTCAGTGTGCTTAAGGGTACAGAGACAATTTTGGCTTTCTGCAGGTTGTTGCAAACTACTCCAGTGCTCATTTCATGTACAAATGCCACTTGTTTGATTGATGAAATATACTGTGAATGCAGAAGGCAGGTACACAATAAAACAAATAATTTAATAACATTCTAAAAAATAAAAAATAATCTCCACCATAAATCTTCCAATCTCAGGTCTGACTGCACAACACCATTTCCCAGGCAAAAGGGAAATTAAAAAGGCGTCTTGAGCTGCCAACAGGTTTCAGTTCCCTTGGGCTAACATTGTCCTGGTGCCAGTCCTCTAAAAACATAGAATTGCCTAGGTTGGAAGGGACCTTTCAGATCATCTAGTCCAACCATCAACCTGTGACAAAAAAACATCACTAAGCCATATCTCTAAGCACCATGTCTACACGTCTGTTAAATACCTCCAGGGATGGTGACTCAACCACTTCCCTGGGCAGCCTGTTCTAATGTTTAATAACCCTTTCAGTGTAAAAACATCTTGGGTTTAAACTGGGGTCTTGAGCGCTGCAGCTGATCCCATCTTTCTCCCAACAAAAAGTAGTGTCTAATCCAAACTGACTTCTAGAGAATAAATCAAAGCAGAAAGGATGAGTTTTTGTTAATGGTTGAGTAGTACCGAACCCTTGTGTAAGTTTGAGAGGGATGATAAAGGACCTCCCTGTTGCCATCAGTTACAGAACTTTCTCCTTTTCCTCCACAAAAAGAGGTTTTAAGCGTCTCATCTCAAGTTCTGATTTTCGTAAGTGGCATTGCAGTAACTGTAGGTAGTCTCCTCTTCCTGGTCTGGTGAGAAATAACCCCAGCAGACCCAGCAGTGCTGAGCTCTGAGCACTTAATTGGAGTAAGGCTAGAAGGTAGCCGGACTCTCTGCCTGTTTGCGGCGCATGAGCTCATTGCGGTTCGGAAACGCAGGATCACAGGCTCCCCGCGGCTAACAGCATGGAGCAGGTGGGCAGCCACATGTCGCACTAGCCTGCACTTCCAAGTGACCTTCACTAGCAGCCCCGTGCACAACATATTGCATTAATCCTTTCTGGAGGTCACAAAATCATGGCTAAGTGTGCTGCGGTACAGATCCAAGAGAAACAGTTGCAAATGCCTAGCCAGATGCAGTCCGAAAAATGTGCTTTTCATGTAGCCTGTTCAGAAGACTGAATAATTTATTAGTGCATCACATGCTATTTTTCGCAACTATGCCACTTTGAAGGAAATCATATATTCTAAATCATAAGCAGGTCCTACTAACAAAGTGGATCGCAAATGCCAAAGCAGACAAAGCATTGTGTGTCCGCCAACTCCATGTCAAGTGACTTTGATTACATCATTGCCAATGGACAGCTTAGAGAGAAATGGTCATGAAACAATTACTGCTGCTCAGTTCAAACATAACTCGGTGCGCGCAAACCTCGCTATAAAGGCCTTGAGGTAACCCTTCCTGGAGTGCCCCCAGTATCTCCAGCCGGCCTCTCAGTAAAACAGACTATCAAAGGCTGCCTCGCGGATTAATTCCAGTGGCTTTTCTGGAGTTGAGCGCGGCTGACAAATGAAATACAGTTTGCCTGTCTCAGTGTGGGTATTGTTTTCTGCACCGTAATGCAGCACAGGTGTTGCAGGCCAGGGAGGAGACACGCTGGCAGAAGTGCGATAAGGAAACTCGTGAAGGAAACCGTGCCATGGGAAGCTAGGGAGAGGAGGCGAGGTGAAGGGACCCCCCCAGGCCCCTGAGGGTGCCGCTGGGCTCTGGCATTCCCCCAAGACTCACAGCATATCTCTAGGTACCATATGGTTTGTGGATGAACTTCCTGTGCTTCTAAGGGGTGGAAGAGAAGGAGGAAGCGTCTACGTATGGGGAGAATAATTGCTTCCCTCTTCTGCTCCTTCTCCCCCTGTGCCCCGAGCATCGGCTTTACACCACCATAGAAATGAGGTGTGGTCTGATCTGCAAGGAGGCATTTGGAGATAAAACCCTGCCTGAAATGGGTGGGAGAGCAGAGGGCAACAAGAAGACAGGATAGCACCCTAAAAGCATGTGGTGTATCTCACAACAGCAACAGCCTTACTGGTGTTTCATGGTAAAATGGTTGGTTAGTTCAGAAGGCCTCAGATCATAGAATCATAGAATGGTTTGGGTTGGAAGGGACCTCAAAGATCATCTACTCCAACCCCCCTGCCATGGGCAGGGACACCTCCCACTAGACCAGGCTTCTCAAAGCCCCATCCAGCCTGGCCTTGAACACTTCCAGGGATGGGGCATCTACAACTTTCCTGGGCAACCTGTTCCAGTGTCTCACCACCCTCACAGATCATCAGAATCAGTTTTATTCTGGTTTCAAGAGGGATCTGTCCTATGTTTGCACCACGGTGGTTTTGCAGTCATGCAGGAGTCTGCGCTTTTGTGGCCATACATGCAGTGACAAAAGAGTTGTTACCATCTGCAGCCCAGTCTGCCTTATCATATAGCTTTTATTGCACAGAACCATGTCAGAAAATTTGATGGTCTTCACCCAAAATTATTACAGGGCCCGATGTGCGTCATTTGTGATTGGAGCAGGATGTGAAAAATGGAGGCAATTTTGTTGTGATGTATCACATTTCACAGAATGTAAGGATCTGTGTTATTTCTATGAAGTTAGTTAGAATTCAATTAAATTTTCAGTAGTGAGGACAGGGCACTGAGTCAGGAAAAAAAAAAAAGGAGAAAGGAAAGATGAAAGGGCTTGAAGTCTGCAAAAGCAGTAGTCTATGGAAACTCCACCTAGAGGCAGATTTTCACACACATCTACCAAAAAAGCAGCACAATATAGGCTCAGTTGTGGCAGTGGCCTGGGTAACAAAGACGCTCAGTACATGCACAGGTTGATACATTGCTCCCTACTCTCATTATACCCCCAGTCTCCAGATTACATACGCGACTCCAGACAATATTTTTTCATTAGCAATCTGGACATGGTTACAGGGAGAGCTTTAGGCATGTGCTAATGAAAAACAAAGAAACCCTGCCGGTGGTCAAAGTAAACTGGTTCTCAGGAAATTAGAAATTATATGCGGTAGCGTCTGTGTCACATGCTTCTCTAACTTCTCCAAAGAAATTTCTTACTGACAAGCACAGGTGTAGTTCTCTCTTATGCGTCTTTTTTTTTTTTTTTTTTTATACCAGAGCCAGAATCATACTCAGAAGGTTGTTCTTAGTCTCTAGCTTGGGCTGAACTGGCAGGATCGGGTCCTTATTGTAGGACAAATGTCCCTATTTGAAGTGATGATCATTCATTTCTTTATTTCTGTAGGTAAGCTGAAATGGTGGAATGACAATTTTAAAATTCTATCTCAATGAATACATTCAATCAAATTACCTTAAACTTAAAACTAATAAAATCATCCTCATGAAATAGTATGTCATAAAAAAGGTTATATCATTTTACATATTTTGATACAGAATTAGCAACTCAGTCTCAAAGTTTGAACTCATCTTTTCACAAAAGCTGCAGTAGGATAGTCAGCTATTTTGGTGTGCTTGCAATGTCACTGGAGGGGACTTTTCTGGGTCAGATTTTTAGAGCTGTTCAAACGCTTAATTTCCAACGAAACCAACCTCTAAAAAGCTGCCCCACTTTCTTCCAAATTAGAGAGGGACAAAAAGAAAAAGATTATCTTATTTGAGAAGTGCTTAAATGTCAAATGAAACATGATAATGCAGACTATACACCTCTTCCTCTTCTCTCCAACTGCCCTACTTCAGCGTTCTGCCCTGGATGACAACCTTAGCCTCTGGGATGCTCCCCTCTTTCCTCTGAGCAGGACCATCTGCTCAAGCTTCCACCAGTGTCGTGGGCTGTGCTCACGCCATTTGTCTACCTCTCCAGTTAAAAAGCCGGCTTTGGAATTTACATTAGCAAAGGAGTGACTACATGTATTCTGCGTGGCATACTTAAATATACATGTCCCAATTAGTCTTCTGCTTTGCCTTTATGCTGATAGAAGTCAGAGGATTTCTTTGAAGTCCCACCAGAGTCAGTCAAGAGTAAAAGGAGTTAAGCTCTTCATCCATACCTGGTACAAAATAGGGTTTGGATCAGACCAGGGAAAACAGGAAATTCATAATGTATTTTCATTTTTATTTTGATTTTCCTTTTTTGACCTTCTCTCAGCTCCTCTAAGAGCCATACCAAGTCCCTTCCATTGACATTTATGGAACTTAATGCAGCAGTCAAAGTAAATCTATGGCCCACAGGACAACTGTAATCTGAAGGGCATTTTCCAGCATATCCCAAATAACAGATTTGTGAACTTAACAGTTCTCCAAACTTTAATATGTCAAGCTGATCTAAGGAAATCCTTCTTCCTACTTGATTTTCTAAATAATTCTGTGGAAAGCATTTTATGTCATGGAAGCATTTCTAAGCTAGATGCAAGCAAACTTTTAAGCACAAGGAATTAAAAAAATAACACTCTTACATCCTTATAAAATACTGCTGATTTTTATATTGACTTCCTATCTCTTTTCCTTCCTCCCCCCTTTCTTTGTCCTCATGTTTTCCCAATTATATGGGAGACTGAACATAAAGGATTTTTATAGAAACATCGGATATGTCACAGATTCACTGTATTACTGGCAAAAGCCATATTGAACAGGACTTTGAAAAATAACTCCTTTCCAGTGGATTCAGCTTTCCAAATTCCAAATGTTCACATCTCTATTTACTGTTACTTTAAATAGCTTCATTTCTGTGGATGGCTGATGAGCTTCCCAGATGGAATATAAAACTTTATGTAGCTCTTGAGGTGCTCTTTTTGCTCTTTATGAAGAATAAAGGAAGAAAAATAGCTTTCAACTGGTAGGATTTTATGAAAAATAACTGTTCAGATAATGGAAATAATTTCAGACAAACTCAACAGCTGAAGATTTTTGGCTATAAAATATTTGGTTTGCTTTAATTAAAGTTTTAAATTAAAGATCAGACTATTTTTGTGCACAAAGAAAAGTAGCAGCATGACAGTACCTGATGGATTAAATGAGTGCATAGTATGGTCTGTTGTTTTACTGCTTTTTCTTAAATCACTTAAAGCACAGCTGCTGCATGCCTAAGAGTTGCGAGGAACATGCTCCGCCCTTGCAAACATATTGTTTTCATTCTTAAACGGCAAGACAAAAAAAAGTCATGTTTCTCCTGTATTTCAGTATCTTTTGACTGAAGTGCTAGAAAAATAATTTGTCATTGCTGCTTTGACTACAACCTAAGCATTGAAGTCAAAGGAAGCACTAGCAGAAGTCTGGCCTGTGATTCCACCCCCCATTATAAGGGCCTTCCTTTTACAAATTGCATTTCTGGGTAGATTTTCTTTGGAGACTTCTAAAGATTTCCTGAAATTCTTGAACAAATTTAAAAGCCAGAAGTGAAGAACTGCATCAAGGTGGAGTGTTTGTCTTTTAGTTCAGATAGAGCAACTAAGTCAGAAAGATGTCATCTCGCTAAAAGCTGTGTTTAAGTGTCATGGTTAAAGGGCTTGCTCCAAAGACCACTGAAGTAAAAAAATAAAACTCTTAGTGTCTTTAGTGCAGTTTGGAACAGGACCCAAGCATGAGGAAAAAACACTAGAGTTGCCAACTAATCTTCTGTTCACTTTTAGCATTAAACTCTGCTCCACATGAGACTGCTAAGGTCCATAATAAATAGTTAGAGGCTATCACAGAAATGGGAAAGCAAGGGAGATGAGAGGGAACTCATTTTTATTTCATTTGTTTGTAGCAGAGTCTGCAAGACAACAACAAAAAGGAGAAACAACTTTGTATTTATTATTATGGCTGAGCTGCATGTAATAAATTATGGAAGAAAAAAAGACTGAGGGATAATTGACTGAAAAAACAAATGTCAGTTAAAGTAAACACAGCAGTTTCCACTGAACCTATTTGTAAAAATGTCAAAGGAGTTGAGTTGTTTTCCTTCACAATATTTGTGCTGGTATAAAGGGACTGTGGTTTAATTAAATTTCCCCACAGAGACTAGGTATTCCACTAGATGTCACTTTGAGACTTGGCTAAGATGAAGGACAGCATCCTGATGAAGGGATGCAGCATCCCCCACCGCAAAGCGGATAGGCTGAGGGCTGTATCGCAGCAGGAGCCCCTGGTCAGGAATGCGATACCGGGGTATATTAAGCACAATGAGGCTGACTACAGATACATCTAGCTGCCATCTAGAAATGTGTACTATCAACGATTATCCCGCCAGTAGAAACTTTTTGCACTGGTCTCAAAGGAAGGAGCGAGGAGCACACTGTCTGTGCCAACGATCTGCCCTCTCCTCCCCGCGGTGACACAGTGGGAACAGGGTCAGGCTCGGTAGGAAGGGGGATGGCTCCTGGGCAGCTCCCCTGTGCTTCCATGGGAGATTTGATGGATCCAAGCAAAGCGCTGATCCAGCAACTGCCCCAAACATCTCTCATCCCTCAGCAACAGGAACAAGGCACCAGCCCTGATGTGGACGTTTCTTCCCAGGGCACCTTACAGGTTATATGAAGCAAACCAAAACCATCTCCAAAAAAAGGGAAGTAGACAACTGAACCTTGTTTTGGAACTGGCCTGTTCTTTTGGCAATCAACCGTTATTTAATACACCAAACAAAAGATGTCAAGGTTTCTCTAAGTATCATATGCTGAATACCGAATAACCATAAGGAATGTAAAATACAGCATGCTTGTTTCTTTAAAGGCAGGTGAAAAGCGAATGAAATGTCTCTGTTCCCAGTAAGGCAATAAAAGAGTCATCACAGTGGCAGAATCTTGCCTTTTTAGCCCAGTCTAAAGAGGCTTAATATTAATCAAAAAAGGGAGAGTAAACCAAAACAAACCCCCGTTCATACCCTCTAACAATGCTGGCACACAGATGTCTCTGCGTGGAGCAAGACCTTGTGTTTGCACCTACACTCAGCTGTGATAATCGCACAGAATAGGCCGCTGGGACACAAAAATCCAGGAAAAGTTAAAAAAAAAGAAAAAAGAAAAAGGCAAAAAGCACAAAGAAATATGTCTGCGCATTAAATACGCTCTACCCCATCTACTGCCAAGGGTGCCTGTCCAAAGCTCCAGCAAGCTGCATACTGTTTGTGTTGTCAACAAGCAGCAGCTTTTGTACCTATGCACGTTTGTTTACTAAATATATGAAAACAATGGAGCTCAATTAAAAGTAGATTAGCCACACATGTACCAAAGGAATGTGTACTTAACTGACTATGGTGAATCTGGCTCCAATTCAATCCCCTGGAGAGGCTGCTCTGGCATGTCTGCTGAGGCCTTATTGGTATCCCATCTAGGCACAGCGGTGGTTATGGCTCCTCTAGAATATATTAAATGGATCGTATAATAACCATTGGGCAGATGTTGCAATAGCAGAAGTTTGCTGCAAGCGCGCAGATGGGGTGGCAGATTATCCTGGGAAGGGAATCATGAGTTGATGGGTTCATTTCCATTATTGCTTGGCAACACACCACATGCGTCACCAGACAGGCTGGAAAACCCCTTTCAAGGAACCAAAATGAAAGCTTACACAGGGAGATGATTTATAAAGGAATACTGTCAACTGTGCAAGCCTATGGAGAGAATGTCCGAGGGAGTTTCTACTTCTGACTTTATTAATGAGAAGAAAAGAGAGTGCAAGCAAGCAAAACAGCAGGCCATGAAAGTATAATTGGGAAACAGACAAAAAAAGAACCGCTGAGCTGATATTGCCTGGGAATTCTAACAGTTCCAGTCAGGGAAACTTCACTGGTACAAATAACAGATATTTATTATTCATATTATCTGAAAAATTATAGAATTAAATACATCTCCTGCCAAAGACTTCAGGTCCTCAGTAGGTCCTCAGTAACTCTGAGTCTTTCTAAACAATGATCTGAAGTAGAGCTGTGTCCAATCCAGCCCCTTTGATCTAAGCAATTCCTTCAGTCAGAATATTCTAAATTAAAGATTTTCAAAGAGATCCAAGCTTTATGCTGACTTTGGTCAAAATCTTTCCATAGTTACTGACGCAAGTCTGATTTAGGATTAGCAACTACTGGCTTAAGATAGCCAAAAGTCACCTCAGTGATTTTTGTTCTTCCTCAGATTCTCTTGCGAAGGGCTCAAAGAAGAGTTATATCCCACTTTTTTTTTTTTTTTAAATTCAAGTATATGAAAGAATATTCAGATGATTTTAGAATTTTTTTACTTACCAAACCCACAACTTTTATTACTCAGAAATATATTATTAGGGCAACAATTTCAGCAACACTGATAAAAAAATTACAGAATCTGTATATGAGTTAAATGATCATCTCTGAAAAAGATTTTGCTTTTTTTTTTTAAAAAAAGGAAAGATTTATTGAGGAGAAGACTTCACATGTCAAAAAGTTTTGTCAGCCACAATTAATTGCTTTGCTGCTTCTGCTGACAAGCACAGCTTCTTAAATGATCATGAGGCCACAGATTTGTGTGGCACTGCAAAAGTATTTCTGGTATGTGACAGCTGGTTTGCTGGGGAACCTATCCCATTTTTTGACAATAATATTACAACACATATCTGTGATGCTGTATTTGAAGCACTCTACAAAGAATTAACTAACCAGTTTAGCAACCTGACCACAGTGGTTTTTATTTGTCCACTCAACTAAAGTAGATGAGTCAAGGAGAGGCTAGGGGATACTCCCCAAAAGAACAATTCAGTAGTAGAGTTAGATGATCAGAAAATCATACTACTGGCATCCTTTTCGTATGACTGAAATGAATTCTCTTTTCTTATTGAGGTAACTTAACTAAACTCCAGTATTTTAACTTAACTAAACTCCAGTAAACTCCAATAATTATCCATGTTTGTTCTAATAAAAGCTAATATAATTCTGCCATTACCATTGATAAAAGTACTGTAGGCTCTACAGAGAAATAAATAAAAGTGTTTTGGAGAAAAAACCCCCAAACGTTTCAAAGAAATGCTCAGTTATCCTGTTAATGTAGTTACAAAAGTACTTTCATCCTCTAAAATTCAACAGCTTTGGTTAGCATTTCTATAATGCAAGAAAATGATGTGGAGGAAATCCAGGCTCCATTTAAGTCAATGGAAATTTACAGGCTTCAATGGTGCCAGGATTTTACCATACTAGGTTTTGGAATAACATCTCTAGGCATGTATTAAATTTGCATACAGATTGTTGGGTCCACATCCTGTACCTTCTATAGTACTTTCCTGTAAACATTCAGTTTCCTTGGCTTTTGCCACAAACAGTAGACACAGTATTTTGGGGTGTGGTGTGTGCGGGAAATACAGCACATTCATTTAGTAAACTAAACAAATACATTCCTATTTTCAGATTAGAAATAGTCTCATTGATTTGATAGGATTGGCTATGTATGCATAGAGATGGCGAAATTAGAACCTTTATGAAATGAAGTAAAATGTTTCTTTGTGCATTACTGTTTTTAGAGAAGCAATGCACACATATTTTGTGTTCTCAGTTACTGAAGAGTTCGATCAAGCTCCCACTGGAATCTAAAGGTCAAGGACTGGACCCTAAGTCAGATCTGGGCTTTTCTGAACTAGTTAAAAATGTCAACAACTTACACTTATTTCTCTGAGGTATTTCCGTAGCAATGATGGTATGCTTTATTCCAGTACATAGATGTTCTGTAAAAAATTCAGGATTCCATACTACGTTTTTGCACATTTGGTTTTATCACCATATCAAAATAATAATATAAAAAATAGCATTCCTTTTCATACAGTGGAGATCAAGTGGATGAACTGAATGCACTTTTACAATTCTGCTTTTCCCTCTTTCCTTCTTTCTCCCATCAGGGACGGCATATTATTCCAGTGTTCAACTGAATAAACGTACAACTACAAATTTGCACTCACATGGATTGCCTCCATATTATGCCGAACAAAGGCCTAAGACAACTCTACCATCTTTAAACCTGCAGTTAATTAGGTCTTTGCTACTGCTAGTATCTTCTGCAGTATAGATATATCTTTGGGCACAGAGAGATGAAGGGTTAAAATCAAAAAGGCACTTCAGATAAACCTAGTGGGATTATGACTGCAGTTCAGAAAAGCATCAAAAACTCTGAAGTTCTTAGATAGCTAATTTTCAAATTGATAGGGACCAACACAAAATCCTTGCCTTCCGTACAAAAGCTCTGCTCAAAATTATGTTGCTGTGAAGTTTGTTCAAAGTTGGTCAAATTTACTCAATGACCATAATTTTAAAGTGTATATATACTAGCAGAGTTAGTTACTTGTCAAATAAATTGTTTGATGAATGCTTGCTGTATTTGTTGTCATACATTATTAACAAGCATTTGGAAAACTTCACTGATGGTTTTTAGGTCTATATCTTATAAGAACAAGAAAAAAACCCCAAACTTAACCAAGTAAGAAAATGACGCCTAGTTATACCTTCTAAAAGAACCAGTGATAAATTTATTGAAAAGATTTTAAACTATCTTATGTCTGATTGGTGGAGAAAATGACAAGTTACACAAAAGGATCTTTCATATATACCAATGAACACACACACCCAGAGGCACAGCACATACATCTATTTAGTAGGCAAACACACATATTGTACTTCAGAATAACAGTGACCTGATCAGAAAATAATTGTGAAGACAAAAGACTGTATTTTAAAATCTAATCATACTGATATTTGGCAGATTAATATATTCAGGCTAGATTATGATTCTAAAAATGATCATGTTATCCACTATCAAATATCCTGTTATGTAAACAGAGATACCTTCTAGAGACTCTAAAGGCAAACTACACTCCAAAGTGTTTTCAAACTAAAAAGTCAATTATTTCAAACATATTGCAGAAAAAAATAATCTATTCCCAGATTCATTTCACTGTTTTTTTCAGGCACTGCCACTTGGAAGAACATTCATTGGACAATAGAATTACACTCTCCTCAGTATCAAAGGAGCACCTCATTCACACTGCTGCCAGCACATGAAATTATATCTCACACTGAATGATAGTCAAAAGGCCATTCTGCAGGCCTGATTTTGGGAGATGTTCCCCTCCAAGATTTTTACTTGTTTCATCTCCTGCATGTTAACATTTTCTCAGTGCTGCCTCTCCCACTTCATTCATTTTTGTTTAGTCACACATACATTTTAAAACATGATTTGACTTGAGCACTTTGGGGTTTATATGCTGACAGAAAGACATTCTAGTGGTTGCAATGCAGTTTCAGTCTAATTTAGATATAGGGAAATGTACTCTTGTCATACATCTACTCTGCCATTGACCTACGCCAGGACTCAGGTGCTTAGTTCAATCCCAATGATTTTCTTTCAACTTAATATATGCGGGAAGTGGTTAAATGAGAGCATTACATTGGTTTAAGGGATAAAAATTGATGTAATTGGTAAAGTGCTAACAGGTCTTTGAAAGCTCATGGTAGATACAATTGTTGCCTTTTTCTTTTTAGCACAGGGAACGATGCCTGAAGATGGAGCTGTTTACAAACGGGAACATACGCATTTGCCACACAAACTTAACTGAAACAAGAACTGTAGTTACTTTTATTAGGTATAAATAGATCTGCCAGTTTCCTAAACACTGTAATAAATTTATAAAGTAGGGATATATACCATATATGTATTTTTTTCCACAAGTACTTATAAAGTGTTTCATTCCAGAAGCAAAGAAGTCAATGAAATATTAAATGAATGTTAACTGACAAGAGACTTGTATTTTTACCTATATAATATTTATGGGTGATTTCTAATAGGGCTCAAGTTCTCAAATCTGAGTTCTTTATTTTTTCATATTTTATGCCTATGTGTACGTGTGTGTGATCATACTGATTAGACTTTGTCATCATGTCATATTCATAGCTGACCTCTTTCCATTAATCATGCCAGAAAAGCTGTTACGGGGAGCTACAGATGTCAATCTATTCTTGCCTTCTGCAAATCCAAGTTTTTCCCCATGAGGGAGAATTTTCAAAGCTGGTTCAATGTAGCTAGAAAGCAGCATCCTTGTATAAGATTTCCTTTTTCAGCATGGTCACTGATGCAACACCTACACTTTTTTTTGGTGGACTTTCATAATCTTCAATGGGCAAGAATGATTCACACGCTGAAGTTAAGCAGTGCAGAAATACTGGAAGAATCAGGGCCTAAGTAATCATAACAGCTGTCCAAGTACACAAAAAGCATGTTATATGCATATTCAACATATATAATCTCTATTATGGTTTACAGTATCTGCAAGAGCACACGTATCCTCCTAGAAACTTGAAAAAGTGCCTGGGTCCCTGTGTTTGCTTCGCTGACAGCCATTATTATAACTTTAGCTTTTCATGTGGCTCTCACCTTCTTTCTGACAAAACATGCAAGGTAAGCACTGCCTGAAGGTGCTCAATCCATTACTTACTTTAAATGGATTAGCTACCTGGATTATCTACCTAACTGATGTACAATTACTATTTTTTTGTTGTGCTGTTAGACAAAGTTTTGGCTTTGTACTAAACTGTACCATTCTCACATAAGCGTACGTATACGCTGCCTTTTTCTTTCAGTCGCACCAGTTTAATTAAGAGATTTTAATCAAGCTCCACTGCTGTCATCAAAAAAATTAATCTTACCCACCTATCTGAATATGAGCAAGCTGTCAACTAATTTTTTATCTAACTTTTTAAAGAGCACTGCATAAATAATTCAAAATACCATCTACACCTTGTCGAATTACCAGACTTAAATCCTGAAGCTTCATCAAGTCTCAAAACAACAACAAAAGCAGAAAAAATACCCAGAGTGCACTTTACTCTTTAGGGTAACTAGACTCAAACATACCTACAAATACATTTTATTTTGGACCACGGCCTTGTCTTTTGTACACAGAAAGAAGAAAGGCCAGAGGTCATTACTGACCTTTGGGATAGCCAGTGAATACCAAAGGTTAATTTGGTGAAAGGAATTGCAGCATTCACATAGAAAATTCTGAATTCAGAACCATGTGAGACCACGTAGACTAAGTTTATTTCAGGTTTCACATGGGACCCTTGCGCTTTCTGGGCCAGCATCCATAAAAAATCTGGCAGCAGTTCCCTACTCTCATTTATCAGTACTAAGGTGTATCACAACAATAGAGACACGGTAGTACAGGGACAGCAATGACTGCTTAAGGAAACACAATTAACTGCTTAGGAACTATTGAGAGAAGACAGGCAATACAGAAATCGTGGTACCACATGTTACAGTCGCACTGAGCAGCAGTCTCCTTGTTTTCCATGATGTCTCAGTTTTGCGCATAGAGCTAAGGTTGAGTCATGCAGCGCACACTGTGGGAACCCATTCTTAGTGACAATGAAGATACAGAACACAGCAGCAAGACCTATGTCTGAAGGGAAACCTTTCACTTCGCTTTCTTCCCTGTCATACCCAATGTTCTCAAGGAAGTTTACAAGCCTTTGGGTGGAGCAATGAGATAATTTCTCTGCATGTTTTAATATGTCTTGCAGATTTTTGCTCTTGTCTTCTCACCACTGAGATAGTTTGCTCTGATTCATTCAGTTAATGAGTGAATCAGTGGTTATTTGGATTTATTGAAGAGAGATCATCAGCAGTCTACTGTGGCCCTTTCTTTTTGGCTTGTCCTTTTTTCTTTTTGTTTTCTTTTTTTTTTTTTTTTTACATTTTTGTATTTCAAAATAGTCCTGAAAAATCTCACTTGCTTCATCATCATATTTTTTTGTAATTCTACAAAACCTCTTCAGTCATTGGTATCTTGACGTTTGACTAACTTTTGTCCTTGGGAGATTATAGCTGGTGAGAGAGAAAAAGGAAAAGGAAGAAATGACTGCTCATAACACACCAGAAATCTCAGTAATTGAAAATATCTCCATAGATTTCCTTGGTCATATGTTCAACAGAACTGTAGGATTTTCTGGTAATTATAAAGAGAAAACATATGATATTGTACTCGGAATCAATGACCAACTGTTTATTTTGACTGCATGTGATTTCCCTTCTCTGCCTTTGTGAATATTTATCAGATAAACATTAAGATAAACAATTTGTGCAACACTCTCAGCTACTGATGGCTTGCTTGGGTGCAACTGATTGCAAGTTGAACTGTGTGTTATGAAGCAAGGGTGAGCCTTCTAATAGGGTCAAGGTCAATGGCGTTATCATAGACAAAGATTGTTGTTAGCTGAATGAACCACTAAAAATAAACGGTGTGGCGTCATCCAACATCACTGATAAACCTATATTCAGAGTTACGACATAAAATAGCCACTGGTAACTTTTCTACTTTGCTGCTTCCTGTTTTTTTTAAAGCAAGCAACAGGTAGTTTCAGCGGGTTCATGATATACATTAGAATGGACTAAAACCAAAAGATCAACTGAAAATTTAATCTGGAGTTTTTTAAATTGATGCCATACTGTAAAGAATTCCTCCTTGTGAGCTTTATGTTGCAATTCACACACAGAGGTCCCTAACAAAAACATCTTTGGAAAAATATTTGGATCCATAGTTCAAAACCAAGACCCAATATCTGAGATGATTCAGTTCTATTAGTAGGAAAGACCTAAGACAAAATGAGGACTGAATTACCTAGCCAATTATGCTGCATTTTAATTTATTGCTTACAGATTCCCCAGGAATACGGCAACTGTCAATGCTATTGCTGGATTTCATCTGAAGACAAATGTAGTTTCGGGCTTGCAAAACTGCCTCCTTACCTGCACTCTATGTGGAAGCATATCTGTTACACCCCTAGGGAGGATTTTACTTGCTGCAAAACAGGCTATTTGGTATTTATTTTACAGTATCAGAAAAAAAGAACTTTTATGCTGCAATGATCAGTTTTCACTTTAAAGCTTTTACTTAATTTTATCCAGAAACAAATATTGAGGCTCTAGATATAAATGAGAGCTAGCAGGCCAGATGAAGATATCAGTTTGTTGCTAATTTTTCAGAAAATACTTGGTTTAATGAAAGTTCTTTAACCAGAATCCCATTAGACAACTATTCTGGACAATTTACTCTGTCTGATGGACACTGTCTCTCCCACATCCAATGCTGAAACCTCATCATGCTTTGTATTTTTCTGCTTTCACTGAAGAAAAAAGTCATGCCTTTTTGAAGTTTAAAGGTATAGGAAAAAGAAACTTTGATGGGCATTATGCATTTAATTACAACTGGAAACTTTAAAAATTTGTAAAGTCAAATAAGAAAATATTACAAGTCCCACTCTTATATGCATTAATTAGTTCTTATTGTTTTGTTATAAATAGTTGTATTAAATAAATACATGTAGAATTGATTTCATCTAGTGCTTTGATGCTAGCAAAAAAACTTTCAGGAAATAGTATTTTTGAAGAGTCTTTATAAGGTAAAAGAGGAGCATTTGCAGAAAAATGCAAGCAATGTTAACAACTAAGAAAGCTGCACCCTACATAACAATATACTGCATTCAAGAAAAAGAGAAAATTATTTTCTGAAGCTGGTAGTAGGTGAATTTCCCTTGTCAAATAAAATCTGCTTTACTGGTAAAGAAAGATGGAAAAGCTGAGCCATTTTGCAGAGAAAAGGCCGATTTCTCTTGACCAAAATCCCGCTTTAAACTTGCAAAGTTCCTGCACTCATTTTGTCAATCCCTTTTTGTGGTGGTGTTCGTGGTCGATCTGAGAACTGGATCCTGAGTCACAAGCCAATGCTCAAGCAATTAGCTATCCTTCCTATCTTTTGCTCTTGAAAAACTTAGGAACAATTTTGACATGCATGTGTAAAAGCTTCTTAGAGCAGACATTCCAGTGCCAAACCTAATCCCCTGTATGCCAGAAAACACTATCCCTCCCTCCCTATGTGCTCACCAGCAACTGCTGCAGTTGTTTTCCATGTGTCTATCCAAAACTCGTTCTAAATGCATTCAGGTAGAGTTGTTTAACCTTGAAAGGTATTAAAACACATATCCATATATCATTACATAAGATCAGAGAGAGGAAGGCTATGACAGAGAAAATTAGCTAAATTCAAATGAATCTTCATCAGTGGCAAAGAATTGCTGAATTCTGGACTAGTGTATGAAGTTTCCACATACCACAGTCAAAAGTAAATGCAATATTGTACTCTTCTTTCTGGCCTATGAAGTACAGCAGTATGTTGAGTAAAATGTCTCATTCTTTAAAAAGAACGCAGTTACTATGATTCATGAAAAAGTCTACTCACGGTAGACTTAAATTTTGTATTTTTAAAGACAGATATAATTGGCAGGTGCCAGAATATAGTCCAAAGTCAAAATTATTTCAGATACTTTGGGACCAAGTCTGCTTTTTTCTTTTTCTTCCCCAGTTCTGGTGCTACAGAAAGAGGCATTTTCTCACAGTGTACTCTCTCACTGTGAAGTCCCAAGCACAATATCAGTACTCAATTGTCTTTCTCTTATGCCTTTGCAGAGCTCTTTTCCCATCCCTAGATTCAACCAGCCACTCCTGTACTTCCACTTAGACTCCTTCCTTTATCTTCCTAATGGGATCTCCATAGACTCTCTTACCTTTTACTTCTATGCATTGATTATTGGACTAGCTTTTTTCTGATTCTCCATGCACATCTGGGAACAGCTGAGAAAACTGAATATAACGTTGAATATTGATGCAATAACCCCTCTGTCCCCCTCCATCTCTCACCCGCATCCATTGAAGCTGTCTGGTGCAGTTTCACACATCCACTACAGAGCTTCTGACAGATTTATCATGAAGTTGTTGTATACATCATAGAGTCATCACGGTTTTGGTGCTTTCCATCAGATTTGCATCCAGTTGCTAGACAGCATAGGCTAAGGTGACAAGGCAATTCTCTTCAGCATGGCTAAGCGTTCATCAAACATTTTGCTGACAGTCATATCTGACAAGCTATGTGATTCCTTTTTCTGCACCCCCAGATTACATTAATGTCTTCGGCAAAACAATCCGCACAGACGTGCTCAGGAGAACACAGTAGGCTTTGTGCTACCTGGGTTCAGGCATCCTGCCCTCAGCTTCTGCATCCTAAGTAAGGCTAAGTCAGCAAGCCAATCTGATGTCCTCTTTGATCTCAGCTCTCTCAGCCAGCCCAGCTAAGGCCGTAGCCACATCCTTCTGGTTTCTTTTACCTTTCAGTAAAAACTTTCCACCAAATCCAAAATGGCTGCTTCAGATAACTCATTTCAGCTTTTACCTACTCCCAGATACGTGTCCACTCAAAGAAATGTTTCCCAGTTAGTGACTAGCTCTCTTCCTGATATTTTTAATACTCTCTCATGTTTGTCTGTACTCAGGTCCAAAGAAGGCCACCTTCTTTACAAGACAAAGGCCTTGCGGCATGGGCAGGGAGTTGAATGACAGTCAATAGAAAGCAATAAAGAAAGAAGCAGATTTTGCTTCACTTTCACACTGAGAGGTTGGTACTAGGTTCATGGTTGTATCGTACCAGAAAACTCCAGCAATCAAATCTTTAGAGGAACACACAGGCTTGTCATCCTTTTTGCTGCAGATATGACAATAAGCCTTAAAAAGCCAAGAATACGGGAATGAAGAAGTCTTGATCACTGGCTATCAAAACCTAATGACAGGTATTTCACCTATGCTGCTTCTGAGAGCTGCCTCACCACTTATTATTACTGTGCTAGTACTGCTCTTTAAATTTATATTTTATCTGCATTAGGAAATAAAAGATTCTCTTGAGTTACTACTACGTGCCTTGCGTATGAAAGGTACAAGGACATTTCTCTCCACACTATAATTACTTGTTATTTCACAGGAGTTTGTGTTGTTTCATCAAGACTAACACCGAAAAGTTATTCTGCTTGTAAAATGTTGGTTGTTATGAACCATTGTATATTTCACTTAAGACCTCATGAAAATAGGATTACTACATTCATTGTTTCTTTCTGTTCCCCTAGTGATAATACAAATACACACTGCGAAAAGATGGGTTTCACATCAGCATGGGTGAACCTCATCCTGGAACAACAGCTAACTTGCATATTTGGGGTAGAACGTTTACTTAAAAAAAGGCGGTTAAGATCAGGGATTAAAATCAGACTTGGCTGTCAAGAAAAAATTTCACCCATTTGTCTGATTTCTTAAAAGCAATCATAACTTCTCTTAGGGTAAATGAAGAAGTTATTATATTTATACCTGCTTTATTTTATACAGCTACACCCATGAAACTGCAAGATCAATTTCTCCAATTTAAAACCACCAGCAGTTCACTCCCTATTCATTTACTTGCCTTGTTAATTATTCAATATCTGAGAGTCTTTACTTGTATGTATATGTACTTCTTTTTCAATGTTATTCCCACTATTAACAATAAGGAACAGATTCAAAGTAGTAGAACCTTACATGAACTTTTAAGTGCCATTTCTTTACACAAGTTCATGCAAAAATACACATTTTGAAAGAATGTAAGTTGTAAGATAAAATGATTGAAATGATTACTTCCAGCATTTTTTCACTTTTATACAAATTATGCTTCAGTCCTTACCTGCATGGTCTCATACATATTTTCAACAGCCGTGCTATGTTCACAGCAGGTTTGGAAGGACACAGCATGTTTCTGTTTTTACTCTTGTGTGATGGGAGCATCTCATGATCCACTGAACATCAGCCAAAAATCATAGTGAATGTTCTGAATGTACATTCAGACTTAGAATGCAACTGGGAAGGGTACCTATTTATATACACTGCATACTAGATGTTCCTGTCAAAGCTTAGGAGCACTTTGTAGGGGCAGCAATTTTGAGATGGTCTCTACATATCCTCTGACCTTGTATTTTCTTAATTTTAAATTCTGGAAAAAGAAGAAGAGTACAACGCATACGCTCTGAATCTGAGCTACATTCCATGTGCAATATCCACAATGTCTAAGGGAGGTTCAAATGTTACTGACGTAGATACTTATTTCTGTGTTTTCACGTTATAGCAAATGTAAGAAGAGTGTCCCAAACTGGCATCAGACAGACATTTCCTAGCCAACATTTCAGTGACATGCTGAAGAAAGGCAGAAGCAGTCAAAAGTACAGCAGGTAAAAACAGGAAGTAACTTCATATTTGTGCAGCAGGTGTGAAATGAGCAGCTATTTTGATACAGATACAGGGAGCTGTCTTGACACTATTTTTAATATTTTCAATAGATGTGTGCATTAGACAAAATTTCAGGCTCTGGGAAAAGGTAGTGACAGAAAAAAAATCAAGGACAGAATTAAGGGGTTCTGTTTGTTTGTTTGTTTTTTTTTTTAAAGTAACAGCCTTTCTTTCCTTTAATAATAGCAGCAGGATTTGTCCTACTATTCATATAGCAGTGTGTTTTCATATATGAAGCATCACAAGCAATAGATGCATAGACTGAAAAAGAAGACTGACTCCCCGCCAACAGCCTTACACAGCAAAAAGGCCCTTTATTTTCAATAGTCAGTCTAAGCTTTACCACAGTAAAAATTGGAGGTGAACACAGTAAAATGGTAGAACATTGACAATAAATTAATGTGTAATGAGTATAACTTTTCCCTTATGGTTTTTCTCTAACCTTCCGTTAGACCTAGCTCGTATTTTCAGATTTGATCTCTGTCACAGTGGGTAGCTTTTCCTCTACTTCCTATTCCTGGCATAGCAGCTATTGAAGAGCGGGGCAAAAAAATGATACTGATCACAGGTAGTCACATACATCTGTCGTTCAGACTTGGGAGGCCAAAGTTTAAATTTATCAAGAATACCACTCCCAGATGTCTGATCTCCAGACATTCGTTTTTCAGCAAACAGGACTTCTGCAATCAAGCCACACCTTTTGGAATAACCACAAACTTGTCACGGCAAAGCAGGAGCGGGCAGATCTAATCTCAGTCACTCATAGCTTTGACGATAAGGCAGTTGTCAGGAAATCAGACTTAGCAACACAATGTGAACATTATTTTATTAATTTGCAGAATGTAAAAAAGTTATAAATGAAATATCTGCCATTCTGAATAGTGAATACTGATTGTTTACAGAAAGCCACAAAAATAGCCTGGAGGCAAAGAAGAAACTTTTGAGGTGCAACCACCACAAAACCAATTAAAAATGCTATAACAATGTTCCAGGCAGCATGGAAAGAGCAGCAATAACTAATCATTTTAATTTGCTGAATAGGAAATAAATTAAAACTTTTGTCCTGGTGAAAAAGGACAACTCTATAATATGCAAGAATCACTACTCTGCATATCAGAATCCTGGGGACCAGGCTGATGACCTTTGAGAACATGACCCTTTATTTGGCTAAAGAGTGGGAAGTTAAAGAATGTCAAGCAGAAACCCCATTCTCTACTAAGAACTGGCCATGTTGCTTCTAGATTCATGGCCCAGTTAAACACTCCATCCCTGAGTTCTGCTATCATGGCCCTCCTGCTTTATCAGTGAAAATAAACTATATTTCTCCCAAAGTATTCTTTCCACAGATGGTCAACTGTGAAATAAAAGATGTACTGCAGAGACAATGAAAAGAATTCATTCCAAAGACTGACATGGTTAATTCAAATCAGGCATTCCTTTGTGAATAAACAAAAACAGCAAGATTTTTTGTTGAATTACTATGTTTAAACCTTAAATATGTAAAAAATAAAAAAAACACAGGGAAAGTGTCACTTCGAAATCCTGTTCTGTTCACGTTCTTCTTCTGTTCCTATTTACATAGCTTTTGAGCATGTTTTGTATCTGAAATGAAGCTCTCATTGACCTTAAAGGAACCCTAGAATATTACCTACAGTGTCCAGAATAAGGCCACAATTTGCTAACCATGTTATTTCTGCTCCTTATGTCCAGATAAATAAGTTTTTGATCCATTTTCCCAAGACCTTTCTTTGCAGGAGATGTGGATATTCTAAACTCTGTGACTATTTTCTGCCATCTGAGCCATCTGCTTATGGCAGAAGAGAGAAGATGAGAAGGAAAGCCCGATATTAGAGGTGAAAGAGATTAAAATGCAAATAAATGAGAGTACGTTTTAAGACTGCCATGGTAGTTTGTATTTGACAAAAAGGCAGCATGGCAGGTTTTCCCCTGTTACTGTGACAGGTCACCATTTCTAATCTCAGGGTCATGTCCAAGTTCTCTCTTTCATAATTGCTTGGGCTGACATCTATTTTGACCTTTTTTCATTCTGGCCTCCCCGAACGAGGGAGGTCACAGAACCATAAAGAGGCAGAAGTTCCATAAAACGCCATAGTGATTATGAAATGGGACTACTACCCCTCTGGCCTTTGGTATAAATGTATATATATAATGTGCCATGATATTTTAACCCTTGAAAGTTGCTGAAGTACACATATTTACCCTGTTTTGGTACAGTTTCAGATTACTAGACCTGTAGTGTTATTTCTTTGTGATGTACTAAGAAATATGCACTTAATTATAGATCCTCCCTATTTTTAGCAAGGACTGATTAATGACTAATTAGCCATATTTGCTAAGAATCAATAGATGTTACAATTAATATAATTTCATACAATTATTCCCTCTGCTATTCTGAACAGTCCCAATATCTTTCTTGCCGGACAACAATCTGCCCATTTTGTATTATTCTATTTTCTATTTAGAAATGTTAGATTAAGGTCTGCAGCTTTCTGCAAAATATCTATGAAGCTGGAAGGTATAGAAATGTTACACTGACCAAAATGCACAAAGAACAATTGAATCTCAGCTAGGACAGTTATGATGCATAAACTACACAGTGCTGGCTAGTTCTTATTCAGACCATATTGTGATAAAACTCATAGTCAAATACCAAGTTGATGACAAATGACTGAAATGCAACTGTCAACAGTCCTTTGGAAAGGTTTCTCTACAAAATCAGTGCTTATCAAAAATATTTTCACGTATATCTACCCAGTAATTTGAAGATTACATTTAAATAAGCATATTATTATATTGTCTTACCTAAGGAACCCTCTGTAAGTCATTGATTACTACTGGTAATAGTAATTGGAGAATATAAAGACACCTAAAGCACAAATATTTCTATGAATCCTGGAAACTCCTTTTTCTATGTGTTATGTTATTAATACTATTCTCTTTTAAGATGACCTGGGCTAGGGATGCAGCTATGCGGCTTAGAACTAAAATCTCCTTAAGTATTAGTATAGGACTGGGGGCTGTGCCAGGCAGTCCTTGCTCCATTCAGTGATACAGGATTTTGTAATGCCAGAAAGGGCCAAGGGTTTGGTCAACTAGACACTATAGAGCAGGAGGAGGGCATGCTTTCTCCATTAGAGGGGGGAGCAGGAATTCAGGGCAGGGTCACAATTATCTGGTGACTATGAGAACATGGTGAAGGGCTATTCACATGCCAGGGCTGGCAATGAAGTAGATGTTAAGGTGGGACCATGACACTGTCATCGGGAAGGGAGCCCCAAGGGAAACTGAGGTGATGCAGTAGGGTTTTCAAGGAGGAAATCAGCATATCCTCTCACCTAGCTGAGCACCGAGAAAGGGTTTTTGGCACCGCCTCTTTTGTGCAGCTTCTTATATTGCAGATGTGTGAGGGTAAGCAAGAAAAATTTGAGCATTGCAGAAGTAGAATTCTGCAATTGAGCAATTGCAGAAGCGAGAAGAACCCTCTTCAATTTAGAGATGTGTTTAGAGATATGCCTCAGGGCCCATTTTGTCCTGATATTATTTTCTCTCATGTCTCCTTTTCTTTCTCTCACTAATATCATATACTAGCAGTAAATATCATTATTTTAATCCAGAAAATAATTTCCTATCAGAGACAACTTCAAATACAGCAAAACCAATGGTGAATTAAATGTTTTGCAATAGTCGAGTCGCCCACAAAATGTGCGCAAACTCTGAAGTTGGCCAGCAGGCAAATAATATCCTTTTAAAGAAATACAGTGCACAATCAATTACCCTAAATATTAAATCAAGAGTATTATCTTTTCAAACCCCCCTCCTACCAGTATGGTCTTTTTCAAACCAAGAAGAGAACTTCTTGGAAGGTGTACCTGCTGAAATGAAATCTGCAAGCATATCAGATTCAGACACAAGATAAACTGATGCAGTTTTCTTATAAACAAGGCACCCTGGATGTTTTGCAGCCGGGAAGGGCCTTGCCCCAATCTGCCTCTTGACTGCCTGTATAGCAAAACACACCTCTCTCTGCTGGGAGCCAACACAGTAAGTGATACCTTGTTTCTGAGTGTGTACAGAAAAATACCACACTGTTTTCTTATAATCTTATTAGTAAACAAATAAATAGTCAAAGGCTTGTAATTTTTTTGACTAGTTCTCCACTTTACTCTGTGGAAGAGTTCACTGTCCCAATGCCATAGTAGTGTAGTCAGCACACTGCACAGATCATTATGCAAAACCCATTGCATATGTCATTTCATTAGCTTTTACTAAGGCTGTATGTGGAAGCCAAGTGATTTTTTTCCTTAGTCAAAGGTACTTATGGGATATGTTAGTACAATGATATATAGATTATGCATGTAGTGTTGTTTAATGTCCTAGCCATATCTTCCACTCAGGAGAATTAATTTGGAAATCATCACATAAAGAGCACTGGAAATACCTGATTTTAAAGAATATGACCCCAAAACACAATCAAAATAAGACAGCAAGATCTTGAAAAATTAGTTGGTTTCTATAGCATAGAAATATAACTTCCTAGTTCCATATGAATTGTAGTCAATTCATATGATATTCTCTAAGGTAAAACAGAACTCGGAATGGGAATAAAACATTTTAAAAGGTGAGATACTAAGCATCTAATCTGTATTTCACTGAAAAACCTTGCCTTCCCGAGAGGCCAATCTTAAATCTCAAAATTAGTTCAATGATAAAGCAATAATTCTAATGTTACAATGATTTTCACAGTCTAGTTACATTTTATCAGATACATCTTTTTTCTTTTGTTCAAGTCATGTAATTAAGCACCATTAGGTACATTTTTGAGATTTGATTAAGTCATCCTTAAGTTAATATTGAAAATAAGATGAATCGCTTTTCATGATTAAAATGTCAGACCCTGGCAAGCTCTGGGAATAGACCTCCTGAAAATACATTGCTCCTCTGTGAGGTCATAAGAAACAACGTAAGGACATTAGTGGAGTTTCCATACAAACATACCAGGACGTTAAGATTACAAGGCATACCCACTATTTTTATAGACTATACAATACTTTTCACAGTGCAGCTGCACCCTGAAAATGACATGCAAACGGTCCTTGCGTGCATGAATGGCTCCGTGGGATTCTCTGTAACAAAGATGTAGTAGTCCTTACCCAGGCGACAAACCTCACCAGTCCCCGCAAGTGTTATTTTGCTAGGGTGAGACCATAGACTTTGAAAAAAAAAAAAAAGAATAACATATGTTTGAAAGATGAGTAGGTTTCAGTACAAAGAATTCAAGTCTAACCAAACTTTGCAGGACTGAAATAAGCACAGCTGGTTTTACGCTCTCTATCTCTGGTCAATGTTTAAAACAAATGAGTGCTGAAAACAAGAAGAAAAAGTAATTCGCAGAGGCTCTGAGAGCGCTGTCAATGGGAACTCTATTCTTGCTCTCTTTCTCCTCTTCCCAACCCACATATTAAAAAAAGAATTTCAGATCTGTCTGCCATGTCATTCAGTGACATGCTTTATAACATTTGGTGAGGGCAAAAACCACATGCCAAAAGGCTGGTTTAAGCCATTTTTTATTCTTGATGGGCATTTTTGCTTAGAAGTAGCAACCCCTGAAAAAGATGGACAGGAAAAAACTCCTGATTTAGTCTTCACTCCAAGGTTAGCTTTGGTGATTAGCTCTAGATGTTGGGCAGCAGGTTCACCAGCATGCAGATGGCCATATAAAGCTGTATGTATGTACTTCCCTCCACTGGGACTCAGAGCAACCCTGATGGGGAACTATAGCTTTTGTGGGGTAGGCTCCAGCTTTTGTTCAGTGGGATAGTGAGGCTCTATATTATTTTTTTTTCAGAGGACTGCGGGAGAACTTGTTGGCTTCTGTGGAGCACAAAAGGAACTGTGGGAAAGTGGTGGAGGACTTTCATCAGACAAAAGGATTAGCCTGTTTCTCTGTGGTAAAGCAGGTGGTTGCCAGCTGAAGTATGTGCAGCATTTGTACTCTTAATTTTTATTGCATCTAGCCAGCTAACAAACTCAAGTGGGAACACTAGGATATTTATGTGAATTAAGAGCTTGCATCTCAACTCTCCACTTAAGACCGACGAACATCTAGGAGAATGAGTGCTGATATTATCCGTACAGTTCCTAAAATGAAAGTATTTACTCTGGGGGATCATATTGATACACTTCATGGCAAGCAAGTAACCCTGGGTAAAAAAGGTGAAAGATACATGATATTTCAGAAAGCAACTAAAAGAAAGCAGCATTTCTTAATCAATCATGTGTTTAATTTTATGGAAGAAAACAATGCCTAACACTGGAATCATACTAAAATTACAAGTAATTTCAGTGAGATCTGTCCAAAAACAGTAGGAGATCATGCTTTTATTGACACTGGTACCCCCAACCCCAACCCCTGTAAATGTCACAGGGAGAAGATAATTGAGCTCATCAGGATCTATGTCTTCATGCATTCTCACTCTGCAGGACTTTAAAAGCCTACTGTGCGAACTCAGTCACCAGGAAGTATTTACACAAATTTTATATGCCAACAAAGTTGAGGCCCTGTCTTGACACAAAAGCTTCCATAGCTGTGGAAAATCTGAACAACTTTACTTCAGCCCTCCTGTAGCCATACAATATGGTATACAGTGTTTACTTACCCTGTGTGTTTCATGGGCCATAGGATAGACGATACCCACTTTACAGCAAAGTCGTATTAGTCTTACGTGTCCCTGTTCAGAGAATAGCTCTAGGCATTATTTACCGAATGTTATTCTTGATCTGCTATGTATTCCGAATGATTCATTTCCGCATAGTCCTACCCATACAGTATCCAGCTGTATCACAAATATTGACCTGTCATTGCAAAGGGAGGTGAATGGTGGGTAACAGTATTCATTCGAGTGCTTATCCAGTTATCCAGACTGAGAGGCACTGACTCTTGATTTCACAGTGTACTTACGATTATTTTCCCTCTTTTATAGTTTTGCCTGGCTTGGACTTCAGATGCACTGGTGCATGCTTACTATTTTTAGAAATCAGACCTCAAGCTCCTCTGTTGGATTTCAAGAAAGTGAATGAAAAAATAGAAAAACCTGCTTTTAAAATGAGTTTCCTACTACATTGCCTCAGAAGAATTCTGTGGAAGATGCAAGAATAAAGGTCATTTGTCCAAGGAAGCATTTCCCTAAAATAATTAGGTTAACATTCTTTCCTCTTCTTGGCAGTCTATGCTTCAGCTACTGCACATTTTTTAATTGCTGAAACAAAAGAAACAAAAGTTTACTCAGAACCACTTTTATTCTCCCACCTCATTCCTTGCTTCTCCCAAGTACCTCTTTTCCCACTCTCCTGTTGTCTCGCTGCCTTTTCTGTCAATGGTTCTGTGGCTTGTCACAGAGACAGAACTTTAGATCCTCTACATCAGGGTAACAAACAACATTAGAGTGGGTTGGGAGGCCCATTTTGCTGACATTTGCAGAAAGCCGAAGAATGGTGAAATGCTGCAATCTGGTAATCCATTCTGGTCCATGGACAATGTTATTTGTTGGGTACATGCACTGTACATATACTTTTGCTACATTTAGTCTCCTGGGTCCTTTCTCCTTCAGCTTCTCTCATTCTGTTCTTTCCCAATCTTCAATCCTTACTCCAGTTTTATCTTTCCTTCGTCTTTGGCTAGTCACTGTCTTTTATCCTCAAGAAGGTCTACTCAAATAGCTGAATTTGGTCTGCATGTGGATCATGAATAAATTTTGCATGGGCTGTTTCAGACGTACAATGATCTCTGCAATGCCAAGGGAAATCCTTCATTTCATACCATTCTCTTAATCCCTCAGAAACCAATTGCCATGTGCTAAATTCTGTGCTGACCTGGAAAAAATGAAGCTATTGTACACCTTCCAGCTAAATGGTCTTGGACAAAAACACCTGAATAGCATTGTTCTCTGATTGTCATACTAATCCCAGTCATTTACACTCATAGTCTCTCTAGGAACGAAGTGCCTCGCTGTCTTTCAAACTCCCATTTACTTGCGGCCAAATCCACTCTTTCTGTTGTTGCTCAGCCAGTCCCTGTTCCCTTCTGTTGGTTCCTACTCCCAGTATTCACTTCTCCACTCTTTCTGGCCTGTTCTCTGCATCTCTTTGTTCAGTTCTCCTCCCAGAGCTCCTTACCAGTTGTCCCTCTCCTTTTACCTTATTTCTTTTGCCCCTCCTTCCTTTCCAATTCCTTCCACCTCTTCCAGTGGTTCCTTGTCTTTGTTTTTAGCTTAATCATTCACACCCTCCTTCATCGCTCCGTCTCCTATCTCCATGCTCACCTATTCCTCCATAGCTGCTGGCTCCCTGTCTCCTCACCAGCTCCTAGGCACCTTCTCAAACTCTCCTGTTCCAGCTTCTCCCTAGCTTGTTACCCCTTGCCACCAAGTTTTTCATCAGGGTCTAGTTAACATCTCTTGTCCTACGTCTCTCTTCTCCCCACAGCCTCAGCAGAAAATCAGTTTAATGTTTGTCCCTCTGATTCAGACAGGTATTTGGCCACAGTGAGCTTCAGAAGTGAGAGCTGCTGAGCCCATAGGGACAACAGACTACTGCTTAGCTCTCCCACATGAGCTTTCCTCCATCTGATGCAGATCCTGCAGCACAAGGCTTGGTGGTACAGACCCACACCTTCTCAAATGCACTGTCAGACTGGCACCTGCATTGTCCATCCATAGAAAGGGGCTGAGAGGGGACAGAATATGCTCAGTTGGTCGATATCAATGACACATTTTTCAAAACCTTGACCAAGAATGGAGAGGTTTTCCTGGGGAAAAAGGGCACATCTTTAACACAAAAATCATTATCCTGTTAAGTGTCATGTTCCATGACAGCAATACAGAAGATGTTCTTGTGCCTGATTTTAGTTTCTTTTTGCATGTTTATAATCAGAAACAGGTTAACCATTTTGACTAAAAATAAAAAAGGAAAGAAGAAATATTCACATTGTGGCAGACAATTCCACTCAAAAGGTTAAAGTTTTGAAAAGCTAAAACTGTTTCAAAATAGGTCTCATTTTAAGAAATTGCAAGCAGCTCATGCTACCATAACAAAACCCCCAACATCCTTCCGATGTGTTAAAAAGGCTCTTTTCAAAAGGGCAGTTGAGGGATTGGAGAACCTGTCCTGAGGAAAAAACCCATGGTATTTAGATAGTCACCGACCATTTTCTCTGTCCCATATACTTTGCCCTCCCAGGGGAATGGCATTGAAATTCTTGTGCTGACTGGAGGGAGCGCATGAAGAGATGAAAAGCATCGAGTCTATGGAGTCACAGAACCGCATGTTCTTGCACAGGTCATAAAATAGTGCAGTCCTCTATTCAGATAAACTCAGCAATTGCCTCACATCTTCTGGGAGCACCACTCACTGCAAAAGGCCCTAGGATAATGTGGGGTCATGGCTATCTACTTATCTTCAACGTGGCCTTAAGATACAAATATTTTGTAATAAAAACCAGCTGGAATCAGCTATAAATAAAAGATCCAGCAAAACCTGTCTATACTCTCATGCATTGGTATTCTGATAATGTTGAAGTAAACGAGATGTCTACAATTGCCATAAGTGGACTATAACTCCAGGTAGTCAACTTCCAGTTACAACAAAACTGTAAAAGAGAAAGAAACTAGACGATAAGGAAATCTGCTGTGCTCCTGACAGGTACTATAGCTGAGATACCATCATTACGGACAGTTTGGTTCATTTGAAGTCAGCTTCTTTTATTTACAGATGTCATACATCAAAACGTGAAAGAAGTGGTTTTGCCACTGGCTTCTGCCAAAATTTTCTTCTTTGAAAAAAACATAACTAACCACCCCAAGGTACATTTCCCTTCATCATTCTATCCATACAGAACTCTCTGCAGCCAGCATGTTTCATTATTTTTATGACCATTTTGCTTAATTTAAGAGGTGATGAGCTATTAGGAATGTTTTCAAAAAGTGTCATAAAACTAGTGCTGTCAGTGCCATGATGTGTAGCATGCAAAATTTTAACATGATGCCAGTGACTGCAGAAACATCTGAAACAGAAGTAAAGAGGTGACTTGGGACTTGCAATCAACTCTAAATTTGTTTGTGCTGAGAGCACTCAGCCATAATCTCACAGCTCACGCTGTAGAGATTCCTAAACGGGACAGAAATTGTTGTACCTAAGCTCTGTCTCTGTGGAGAGCTGAACAAAAAAGCCGTGATCCTAACACTTCTAAAATGCTTTTAAGAGCAGATGTTGCAAATGAGATAAAGAGAAATGTGGTATTCTTATTATTGTGGTGTAGTCCATTTTCTTGATTTTTCTGACAGCATACTGTAATAATTAAAGACGTAGAATAACTCATTTTGTTAAAAGTTATCCTCTTTACCCCGCTGAAATAGTCGGCTCTTCACCTCTTGCCTGTATGTTATATATTCATTTACTCATCCATTTATATCCGTGTAGATTACTGCAAGCATAGCCATGCAGTAAGACCATTTTTACAGGGCAGAATTTTACACTTCTTTTTTTTTTCATGGGCCACTGCAGAATCAGCTTTGCAGGTATGCCAGGCTGAAACTGCACATCTGCGAGCCCAGGAGTAAGACCTTTGAAATGAGATATCTGAATTAGGAATCCAAAGCACAACTGCAGACGAAATGAACTTAAATCATTTGGACATTTTGGAAATGTTTATGCAAAATCTCCCTTTTAAAAGAGTATAATCTAAGAAGTATGTTTATGAGCAAAGAATTCCTATGCTAACATCTAAAACAAATGATCATTAACTCCCATAGATGTACAACCAGTCAGTCACTATGAATCTCTGCAAGAATACCATGCAATGGAAAGGTTTTTCTTATTTTCATTTTCTTCTTTCCCCTCTCAAAACCAAATAAAAACCCCCCATTCACTTAAGAAGCGATTGTCTGTGGACCTTTGAAGCCAAGGAGGGTGACAGCAAGGGCAAGAGGCTTATTTCAAGGGTCACATTTCATTTGCATAAGCAAGTAACCATAGGGCACTGTGGAATGTCTGTAAATGGATTTCATTACAGAAATTCAGCTTAAAGGGACTATAAATAATCCTCTGACAAACATTGTATATTGCTTCAAGTTCTTCTGTAATAAAAATATTTTAGTAACACAACAATCCGTGAAAGCAGGAAATGAAACGGGAGGAGCTGCACATCTTCCCCTTTTCTCTCTCAGGGCAACATTATATTGTAATATGTTTTAGGGGGAAAAACGTGATATTCGTATTATTTTAGCAAAGCAATCCTACAAAAACAAGGTTATATAATTCTATATGGGTGAGATGGGGTGGCTAAACAAATACCCAGATCTTTAGTATCTCTTCTCCGCTGGAGATCATCTGTTCAGCAGGACAGGTGTACAGGCTGCATGGTATTCTGCCCAAAGGAATATTATCTTCCAAATATATTTGAGTGTGTAAATCTTCTTGGATGAATTTCAGTGGAGAAGCCATTTAAAGTACACATTTTACTGGGTTGACCTTTTTTGGCCATATGAAGAACCGACTGCCAGTCAGCTCAGCCAAAACATTAAAGCAACTCACTAACTTGGTTCATACTTAACGCCTGTTTGCTTCAGTAGGACTTAGCTATATTGTCCAAAGCTTGCCTAAATGGGGAGGGATGTACTCACACAATTGAGAGTTAGTACATATTTAATGCTTTGATGCATTAGTCCCCAGCACTGTAGGGTGTTCAAAGGTACGTGTATCTGGGTAGACAGGAGGCCACACATCAAATTTCACTTTCTGCACTAAACTTCGGGGAGGGCCAGAAAGTTACTGGAGCTTTTGCAGTATGCGTAGAAATACGCCCACTGCAGTATCCTCTTAAAGAGAGTCAGTTTGCCATCTTCAGAGAGGAGTCTGTGATATTATCTCATCATGACTTGACCCACCTTGGGGTACTAGCAAGGAACAGCCCTATTCTGAAGGGCACGGAAGCTCTCCTCCTCACTGGAAGTCACCTCTGGGGGAGAGTTTTGGCAGTGCCCCAGTCTAGTAGAAAAGGTCTCACCAAGTCGTCTGTCTCTATTGTTTCTAATGATATATTTGTAAAGAAAAGAAAAATGTAGAGATACTTCTGCAAAAGGCAGGAAAAAGTGGGCCTTTAGAGCAGTAATTTAACCAGCTAATTTCCATTTATGTTAGTTTTTGTTTCGTCTTGTTTACCTTTCTAATAACTACAATTATTCTCACACTGGCATTACTGTTTTCTCTGGAATAGATGTGCTCACACTGAAAAATCCAATTGAATCAGAGCATGTAACGAGAAAATGTAATCCAGCGTTATTAAAAAAGACAGCTTACCTTTATCTGGGTGTTAAATAGTACAAATCCATGAGAGTCAGTGAATGTTTTGAAGTAAAAACGAAGGGCATTATGAAGGCTGAAGTGGATTTGTCACTGAATTATATGTCTTACCTCAGAAATGGCCTAATATATGGTTGGGGAAACTATGTGTTAAGGGGCGGGAGAAGAGAAAATAAGTCCATTTGCTTGTGTTCCACATTGCCAGAGACAACGAATGACATTTTAAATATCAGGCTATTTTGTGTAAAATTGTGAGAAGAAAAGGAAGATTGTCCCAGAAAAGAAATCACAGTTGTTTCACTGTTTATGCCTGAATGCTGTTTCTGACTATCTGTGTATCAGGAAATGTGAACCACCCTGCTGTACGTGAAGTTAGGCAGCATGGCCACAGCTACCGGCACAGAACAGCAAGTTCTGCAAGACAGTGCCCATCTCCAGCTCTCCAGACGACTTGATCAAATCGCTCAACCCTTTTCCCTTTGTTAGCAAAGTAGTGGAAAACCTGCCATGATGCCTGTGAACCCCTATTCTGTAGGTTCAAAACCAGCTCTTTGGTAGCTCAGGATTTACATAAACTTTTTCCCCCCAGTGTCCTCAAACGATGTAGCCTCACTCAAAATATTTGATAGAGGTAGAGAAATATGTATGTGTTGTTTAGTTTTGCTACATATTAAGGATTATACTCCATTGTTGCACAAGGAAAGACTGCTTACTCCTAACCTGAATTGCTCAGCACCTGGGCTGACTGGCAAGGGACGGATTTGGATGCAAAATTCAAAGAAAACAGGTTGTGTGTTTCTGTACTTATCCACTCAAACACTAGAAGCAGCTCTAATAACTTCAAGGGCATGACATTTAGGTCTCCTAGATCAAGAAAGAGCAACACAACGCTGAATTTTGCTTAGGACACGGAAGAAGCATATGCTCAAGTCTGAGTGCGAAAAGTTCTCTCTAGTGGAGAAAACCTCATTTCTCATCCCAAGGATTTTTAATTCTAACTTCTTTTCCTCTCAAACATTTTTTTTCCTGCTAATATATTTTCTCTGTTCCTGGTAGAAATTAATCTATGATAAAGATCCATAAAAATTTCTTTGATATACGGCAATTTTGGAAGGTAGAAATGGTTTCACATTGAGATGAATGAATATTAATTAAAAGAGTAATTTTATATTGCAATATTCCAAATTATTGCAGCTTACATATTCTACAATTTATTTCTGTAATTTATCTAGAAGAAAGGTACTCCTAGTAGTGACAGGATTCTCCCAGCTCTTTAGGATTTTTACAGATAATTCTAAAATTCATTTAACCAGGGAAGAGAACAAATAAATATTATCTTTTCCGTGTCCAGTGTCAAAAACACTAAATGAACTTTTAGATTATCTGGAGCAGAGCTTTCTCAATGGAGAACAGATGGCTATCTGTAGCCAACTAGGAGGCACAACAGGTGCCAATATTTGGGTGGCAAACTGTCCTCTTGACCTCTAAAACAGGGTACATCACTGTACCCTGTGTTCATTACGACAGTACAGAGGGAAAGGCGCACATGACTCAAAACTGAGAGAATCATCTCACAGAAAGGCAAGATGAACATAACCGTGAGAGGCTGGTACTCCTGGACCTTTTTAAGATCTTCCAGGGACACAAACATCTATGTTGCCAAAAGGCAACTTGGACTCTTGTCCTTGTTGGGCCTGGGACTGTATTTGACACACCGTGATATGCCACTCCCTCTTTAAAAAGCTACTTGATTTCAGTACTGTTGTCTGTGAATTAGAAGGGGAAAGTGTACGTGACAAACGCATCTGGAAAGGGAATGGAGTAAACAAACTGAATTCTGAAGGGGGATGGCAACAGTAAGGCTGGGGATCCCTGATTTAGAGAACAGGAAAAACTGCGAAAAGGTGTGCAGCTAATGTGATCAAAGAAATGGCTTCATTAAAGCACGATCAGCTCATGGACCATTTATTAAAAAACAGGCAAATAGTGGTCAATTGTTCTCAATGAATTATTTACCCTGTTCTATTGGAACACAACGATCCTGGAATGCTAAATTAGGAGTTAACCAGGATGCAATCTCTCACTCCTCCTGTTTGGCATTGCCATTGACCTTATTGTTAGAGAAGCTGTATATGGATACAACACAGAAATAGCAAAGCTTAAACAGTGTACCAAAACCTTTAGGTTTTAGCTGGCAACATATCTCCTGTAAGTAACATTCATCAGACAAACAACGATCAAAATACTCTGCAATATTTAAAGAAAGATGAGGTTTATCATTAATTATGAACAAAACAAATTCAACAAAGTTAGCAATTCCTCTTCCAGGCATTTGATAGAAATATCAATACATTGTAAGTAAATCCATTTAAATTCTTAGTAATGGGAAAGTCTGAGGGAATAACCAGAAAAATATGTAATGAACCTGCAAGGTGAAAATCATCAAAGAGTTCAACAACTATTTAATCTCAGAAATTATCTAGCAGAAGGAAAGGATTATCTCTTATAGAAATAAAAATAAAACGTCCACCACAGCGGTCTTCGGCTGTCTAAGGAGACCCTTCATTGAGCAGGGTGCACACTGAGGAAACTAATGGGACTTACCAATGCACAGGATTTGCAAAGCGCAGCCCCAGGACACACAGACTGGCAGAGCATTATTCATGCCCTAAGCAGCGTTGGATTGTCTCAGCAGCATTCAGCAGCAGATAACAGGAGTCCCTCAATACTATTACTTTGCATAACTTTGGTAGAAACTACACAAGGTATGTACACAAGATGATGCTTTTCAGGACTGACCTGCTCTCCTGCCTAAACTGAACTCTTCTGTCTTCCTAAAGCCTGTGTTTCTTATTTTAAAGGTCTTATTCCTAAATATCACTGTTTTTTCTAGAAACCGCAAAAAGCCCGAATTTGGATTTTTAGGAATACAGAAGCATTCTGTGTATTTCTCTAGGAAACACTACCATTAATTGCCAGAAGGTACTCCCTCTTTTTGGAGCCCCATCTTCAAAGGTGATGTAGACTCCCATTCACACTTTGACTTAGTCTAAGAAAAGTGAACACACTTCTGTTTGTGTATTGACAGAATATTCTTCAGAGGGATAAGGTTTGCCTGTATAAATCCCAATCAGCTTAAAGATTTGATGTCTTTTCAGACAAGAGTATCACTGTGAATCTACCTGAGCAAAGTTCCTCACTTTAATAGGATCTATAAGCATGCACCTGAAGCAAACCGGGCTTACTGCCAAGATGTCATTGCTTACCTCGGCTAGTTGGGCTCAGAAGTAAAGAAATTATTTTAATTCTGCTCCTCAAAAACAAAATAGTAACCTTTCACTCAACTTGCTTCTTTTCTCATTTCCATGCACTCAAAAGCTCTTTGGGAAAGATGTTGCACAAAAAAGTCTTTTCAGAGGGGAAAGAAATGTGCTCCAAAGAAACATGTGAGACCTCTGTATATAAACATATTTGTGCAAACAGGAAATGGCAACCCAAGCATATACCCAACATGAAGGTATACAGCAGTCAGCCCCCCAGATTCCACTATGACACATCTTGCCCAGATCTCACTTTCCCTAAATTGTACTCTCATGTCAAGCCAGCTCTTGGAGAAGAAAGGGGCAAAGTTGCTCGCCTCTGCTAATCTTCAGTTCTCGTGGCTGTGCTGTTCTGACAGATTCTGTTTGGATAACTGGCTTCAGCTACTGATTCAGCAGAGGGCTTGCTCTGTTTTGAGAGTATAGTTACATGCTCCCAAATACTCCTGGATTTGGAAAGCAAATAAGCTTTACTCTTTTCTGCTGTCTGCTTGCCCATGTGTCTTTGTGGAGTCAGGTTTTCTGCTTCACAATCAGTCTCCTGCTGGGTTCTGTAATTGGGCTTCCAGATAAAATAATGTGGAGCAAATAATAGCTTGGAAAGAGTTCTTAATCTGCATTTTAGTGTTGTATTTTAAGAGCACCTTTTCCTTTTCAGCTCCTGTGATCAAGGCATATTTCCCAACATTAGCTCAGATATTGTTCTACCAGCATATATATAGCATACATAAGCAGGAATCACAATTACTAATTGTCACCTATAATACCTTAATTATAAGCAGAAGCTCAATCTCTTATTTGAGGGAATAATAGGTAAAAAAATACGCTGATTAGAACTATTTTTTCCCTTTGTGTTGAACGGATGGAGAAGAATTTTTTGTAATCACATCCTTAGCATACACACTGAACAGACACCTGTCCACAGCAACTTAGACGCTGGACCCAAGAGTACCCATTTTTTCTCTCTGTGTTTGAGCATTCCACAATTGCTTAAATATAGTAAGTTAACATTGCATTCATTTAGCCATCCAGCAATTCTAAGAGTAGTTTTATGTTATCTGTTCCAAGGAGAGGAAGTCACACTATGTTCTTAAACCAGTAACTAAATTCGTTAGTCAACATAAATTTCTTTTTAATAGCCTTCTCTTAATAGATTTCTTTTATCTATCTACTATACTCCAGAGTAAAAATAAAGTAAAAGACTAGCAGGAAAATATGTAATTCAATGTTAGAAAAAAATACAGTGTAGAATTTGCTGCCTCTGCTATTTGCTATGCTTTTAATATTTGGTGCAAAAGGGGAAGCATAAAGACAAATGTAGGAGGACATCTGCCTACTTGGATAACTTTTATTGCAATTTAATTATCAATTAAGAACGGTTTAAGAAACTTGTATTAGCTATTGACCTTGATCTTTTGTCTCTGCATACTATTAAGGAAGCCAGAATTCAAACCACATAATACTGCAGTTATCAGTTTTATGATAAGGGCATATATAATGCATTCTTTCTATCTGTTAGGTATGAACCTGTTCCATGTAAGATTTTCCATGTAAGCATATCTACTGTGGAGACATCCATTAAAGGACTCATAGGTAGTAAATTAAACCTGACTTCAAAGACGACCCTTCCTCAGACAAATTAGGCTACAGAGATAGAAAAGGGCAGCAGCAATCATTAATCTATTGAAGGCCACCTTCTGAAATGTGCTGTTGTTTCTAAGTTCAATGACCATTTCAAGATTAATTGTTCATAATTTTACAATGTGTCTTTAGAAATTATGCACTATTAGGTGATAAAATACTGCATACCGGAATCAGTTCTCTATTCTACTTATTCTAGCAAGTCAATTGCTTTAATTAAAAATATATACAGGGTTACTCTGAACTCCTGAAGTTTAGAAGTTAATTTGAATGAAGTATTTTTCATAGTGAGGTCCACAAAGTTGAGTCTCCTGTGAGATGTTGCTTGGGTGTAAATGAATTACTTCATAAATTTACTAGGACTGGTTGTCTCATCATTTGCACCATCAGTTAGAGGAAGACCACAATAGTGCTGATTGTACACTAGTCCTTAGCAGAAGACGACGAATGGGCATAATGTTTTGAGTGTCTGTGTCCAAACTCCAAAATTCTGTTTCATGCTGAGGGAAAATATGAATGATAGAATTATGTGAAAGATGAAGTCTTGGGTTTATTGGCTGAGATAAATTATCAGTTTATGTTAAACCATAATTTCTTCCCAAAACACAGTATCACTCATCTGCAATAAACTTTTTTTAAAAATAATTTTACTATATTTAATCTTCAAACCTTTCAAAGGATTTTCTCCTTTCCCCCCGCCCAACCTTCTCTTTTTTTTCTAAATGTAGGTCAGTTTTTAAAACAAAACCCTGCTGTTACAGGACATATAAATCTAAAGATTTAATAAAAATGTAATCCGGGAGAAAACTGAGAGATCATTTGTTCATGTATGATGCAGAAAGAGAAGACATTTGGTAAAAAATCCAGATGTCCCCTGGGAAGGATCATCTGTGAAGGGGCACTGAAGTGTCAGGCACACCTCCAAACAAGGCATGCGAGTTGTGTGTTATGAAATGGTTACTCGCCCATGAGTGCCTAACGTGGGGTCTGGAGTCATGATCATCTTCACTTCCTAGATTGATAAGCGCTTGGGGAAACCTCAGTTATGTCAGTTAATTGGGAAAGGTGGAACAGGAAAAATGACCACAGAAAAGATGAGAACCCGCACTACAAGGTATCCTTCCTCTCATCGTTATTTGTAAAATGGATCAGGTACATGATGGGGCCATGTGGCCTGTGGAACATTTTTTATAAATATAAATTTATTTATATGTTATATATATGTAAAATATTCAAGCATATAGTATATATAATATATTTTAATATATTTCACATTTGTGAATTCTGGTTGCTCAGCAGGATATTAGTTTTGTACACATTTTGGTAAAGCTTTGCTGTTTCAGAATTTATTTCTAAATTAAATGAATTCTACTGCCTATAGGTAGCTCAGGCAAAAGGACTGAACTGAAAGCAACAACAAACAGACTCTCATTGCTGAATATTTTATTGTGAATTTATAAGAGATGTTATTTGCAGAAACACAGCCTCCCTGATGATTCACTGAATGAAAAATAAGAATGATAGGTGCCTTCACCGATTTTAGGATTTCACAGTGTTCACAGGTGGGATGGTAGAATGATGCTAATGTGGGCAGTAGAGCATGTTGCAACCACTCTCCTTCCACCCAAAGTTTATATTTTAAAACGAAAGCTAAAAGCCTGAGGCTTTGAAACAAAAGGGACTGCAGCTTCCATTTTTTCTCCTAAATCATGTCAGTGAAAATACAAACAGCCCTAAGAAAACCCCTGTGAATAAAATACTTAGCATAAGTGTTTTCCTAACTTGAGTTAGATGAGTTTGAGTTATTGAAACAGCCACATTAAAAAATAAAACACAACACTTTTCTAGAGACAATTAAATTAAAATATCAGCAAACTCTACATACATAACTGTCCATAAAAAATGTATTGAAATCTTTGATTTAAACTACTGCAGGCACCCTGAATCTTTTGCTTTCACCTCCCTAAAAACCTGAGTGGTATTAAACTTAGCAAGGAAGATGGAGACACAGAAGAATGTAATGAAAATATACCTCATCCCAGGCTCGTGAATGTTGGTGAACACTTTAAAGCCAGTGTCGTGTGTGTGTGTCGGTGTGTTGGGGTCCTTCGGCTTGTCTTGGCCTGGCCAAATATTTTCCATAAATAGCTTTTCATTCACAAGTAGAAGTTGGATAAGTAAAATTATTAGAAAAATGAGAAGAAAGATGCACAGGGTGCGCTACTGACAAAGATGGGACAGAAAATCCTGTTTCCCAGTGCCCTTTTCGCTGGAAACCCCAGTTTCCCCCTCATTCCCATATATCAGGCAATTTTTTAAAAACTAAGCATTTTAGGTAAATTACAAAAGTACTCACACTAGGTTAATTTGTACTTCTTGTACGTCCCTAAGCCCTTGATGGACTACCAGGCGCTTCCTTTTCAATTCCATTTGGTATTTTGAGTGTGCTGTATTTATTGACAAAAAAAAAACCCTCCAGAGATAGGCAGTTCTATAAAACTTGCCACACATCTGTTGGATTTTTGTTTATGTATTGAAATGTAATTGCGCAACTGGAGAAAAGTGGATTTGTGAGGTGTTATTTTCCTAAAGATTACATTTAATAATGTTGGTGTACCCTCCATAATTTATTTGATTAATAATATTTGATCTAAACCCAAATTATGACTTCCCACATATATGACATAACTAATGAACTGTGAAAGGAAAGCTGTTCAGATGGTCACCAATAACCAATGCTTAGTTAATCCTTTAAATAAACCGGAGCTCACAATGTGTCCCTTTGAAGTCATAAATAATGTATATTTTTCTTTTGACTTTTAATAAGCCAGTGGAGTTCATCTCACAGTCTCCAAACACATATATTTTATTATGGGCCTCTGCAGTTTACTTTAATTAGTGTGTCTGAGTGCTTTGGGAGACTTAGCCCTACTGAAAACAAACAGAGTCTTACCATCTATAAAACATTAGCTCCCTTTGGTTTATCCTGATACAGCCGAGGCTCAGTGAGAAACACATGGTGTAAGTAAACACTCATAATTGCATTAGAATTCCCGGGTGTATTGGTAATTCAAGCTCTGTTTCATGATATTGTTAGAGCAGTTAGAGAAGGTTTACCAATCTCCTCGTCTTCTGGGATTTCATGAAATTCCATTTGGAGAGAACTTTAAATGACAAATCTAATAGAAACAGCACCAGACAAAACAAGCCACAGAAGCTCTGAAAAGGAAGCACACTGCTAAAAAAACCCCTTGGTGCAAGTGTGCTTTGTCAGGTCTCTGAAATTTCTCATTCTCTAAGCTCCTTGCTGATGTGTTAATTTTTGCATAGGGTGGGTATGCCTGTGCCTTCTTCCACTGTCCCCTGCAGAACGTGTCAAACAACCTGATATTCCTATTTCTGAGCTAATTTTTCCAGAAAATTATGCAGTGGGCTTCAAAATGAAACATATAAACCAAAATGAATAATATGGATTTAGTAGTATGTTGAATGATAACAGGTACTTTTCACTGTAGGGAGGCTTTTCACTGTAAGGAGGATTTAAGTACTAGAAAATCCTTTGCATGCCTATAATTTGCAATTTCTTTTTACAAAAGAAATAAAGTGTCCCTATGAAACAGACTGAATAAAAATAGAAGCAGACTAGTTTAACTGTAGAAAAATCCACAGCTATTAGACTTAAACAAATTAATTAAATAAATTAAACAAATTAATGTTGGTAATCAAATTTCACTCTGCCTAGGCCCTTACCCCAAATCCCACATGTTCTATCTCTGCATCTTCTGTAGTTCTAGTGCAATAATTTTAAAGAATAAAATATTGACTTCTTCTGACATAATGCTGATGTAAACATAGTGTGACTGCTTAAACAGCAGGATTATGAATTCGGTATAAAATCAATTACATGGGGTTTTACTGTTTGCCTGAAAAAGATATTTCAAACGTACATCACTCCGGTATTTCTATGACAAAGTTTTCCAAACTACAAAAGGTCTCCTCTAAACAAAGATTTTCAGCAATGTATGACTTAGTAGCTTTATGAAAGAGCAGAAACTTTTATATAAAAACTATTATAGAAACTTTTATATATTAAAAAAACCCCATTTTCATTCAATTTTCAAATGCAGTTCAATATCCGGGATGTATATTTTTACATAAAGGATGGGTGGGGCCAAATTGCAACGCCTACCACTAATGAGTACTACCCATCATTTTTCTTGTACTCCTGCTACTCATGTAATATAGAAATATTTATTTCATTAAAGTGCTAAACAGTTCTGACAAATAAAATGAAAAGACATTTAATTCTGCTGTCTGATGCTTGAGATCCTCTTGAATCATTTGCACCTTTGTACTTGTACAAGCTGCTCCTTCTATATTTACTGGCATTTATTTTAGCAGTGGCTTTGTTGGCCATTATGTCTCTTTGGTTTGCACCCTCTGGTTTTGCTCTTATGAAACTCCCCTCTTAAACCTGTTAAAGATTTCAAAATCTAATAATTTCCCTACAGGATGTTTATAAATCCATGCCACTGTTTTCTATTACAACGATCAGTGCAAATAGAACACCATCAATAAAACCTAAACTATATTCGTTGAAGGCTGAACTCGGAGAGAGCTGAAGGTGAGTGGCGTGAGCGAGACTTCCCACACTGTCCCACTGGGAGAGAGGGGAGGAGCTGGGGCTCTGGGGTTACCTGCAAAACAGCCATGAGCTCTGCTGGGTGAGTCTTGCTGGCACCCCACACTGCCACAGTAGCCGTGGCGTCCCCTCCTGCGCTCTGGAGCCCAAGAGCTGTTTCAGAGGTTATAATTTGAAGGCATCAACGAGAACTTGCTGCTCATGTTCTCTTTAGAAGTGCTAAGCTGCTTGTTAGCTGTAGCCTACACAGGCAGAGCACAAGTTTGTAAGATTTACAGCTGTATTTTAATAGTGACATTTTGTTGACCCTGAGACCCTTTCATTGGGGAAACGATATGGAAATGCATCTTTCAATCATGTTTCTGCCTCTGGAATATCAGACTTGAAAATCATCAGCCCTATCGCCACGGTATACTGTTGCTCTAAACAACATTCCTTGCTGTGGAGAATGTGGACCAAAATCTACACCGGTTCCATGTATGAATTCTACTAAGTGACTATGGCTAAATGAACTCAGCTTGTTCTTAAACATCAATTAAACTTACATAAATATACAACCTCTGACGCTGAGACTCTAGCAAATCTGCAGTACTAATAAGGTTTGCTGAAGCTACAATTCTAAACCACTCCACATGGAATATTTCCTCTTTATTATATTCATCTACAGAAGTTATGCTGAAATTAAAAAAAGAAAACCGAACTCCAGTTTGTCAAAACACAGCATATTTATAATATTAAATAATTGAAGCTATAAGTAAATATATACAGTGTCGATAAAATTGAATTATCAGGCAAAGGATAATTGGGGTTTATTTAAACTGTGATTGACTCCATTCATCTGTTATTCCAGTGGATATATAAAGATAAATTACTTTCTCGGAAATTGAGACACAACCTTTTTTTTTTTTTAAAGATATTTTTCTTATCAGGTTTTCATTAGACAAGGCAGCCTGCTTTATATGTTTGTACAATTTAAGTAGGCTCTTAGTCTGTTTGTTAATACATCATGTTTATTTAAAACTCCTGAAGGAAGTTATTAATCTGTCAAAACTTTAAAGATTTGAAGCTGATAAATAAATGAACAATGCTAAATAATTCTTTGTGTTGTCTACAAAAACACAAAACAAGTCTTACTGTTCTTCTCTAGAAAGTGACGCCTGGATTGCTTTGAAATTACTCAATATTTGCCCACACTACACAAGTGCCAAAGCCTGCACTGGCTGACAAATACACCCACTGGCTTAAACAAGGTGCCTTTCTGACTAGAAAGGTTGGTCAGGAATCAAAAATATGCTTTAATTCAATTTTCAATTTCATATGACAAGAGGTGCTATGGAATGATTGCCATTTGCAAAAGAAAAAGACGAGCACAATTGAAAGCTGAATCTCTAATCCCTCTGCCTATGGCTTAGAACTGGAGCCAAAAGAAATATTGCCTTAACAGGTACATTTCCCCCAAGGGGAAGCACACCCTCGACCACCTAGCTGGTGAAACGAAGAGATAATAAGATGTTCGGGTGTATCAATGGCCAACAAATTGTGTGTTGGTTCCTGACACAAAAGCCTAGAATTAGTGGGTGGCAAACGCGAGCTCAGTTTCCTGACAGTGGCTGTTTCCGCATGGTGGCAAATCAAACAGCTGTGAGAAAATCCGTGTCTGAGTAACTGACAGTTGTCTAAAGAGACATTTGAAAATGATTGAAGGGCAACATGAACTGCTAACCACTAATTAGACTAATTAATAGTAAGGGTGGATGACAGCTATTGCAACAACCCTTATGTTGTGTCTCACTACCTGAAAGAAATGTGGCTATTAAAAATTTTAGTCTGTGAAGACTGAATCGATTACTTTAATACTAGAGAAGAGTGGGCTTACAAATATTTTCTCCAATTCACTGAGGGCCTCCCCTGTTCCTGGAAACATTTTGCTCACCAGCAATAAGTCAGACATGGTAGGTGAAAGATTTGACTTCCTTTTAGCACAAAGCATTTTTTCCTTGGATCTGGTTCATCTACAAGACGAAACTGCAAATGTTTCTATTTGTCTAGATTAACAGACAGACCATTACATCTCCTTTTAACAGGCCACAATTTTACATTTCTCATGTAAACTCTAGTAGAAACAGAGTGTGAATAAGATTCTGTGACCAGGCTTTGGTGCAGACTTCAGAGCGCTTTCTCATGGCAGTAACTGTGAGCGCTATCAGGCCTTCTCCTAGACACTACAGCATGGATCCCTTATGACTCAACAGTGCCACTATCAAGTCAGGAATATCTAACTGCAAGAAATGGCAACAGGTAGAGATGGCATTGCCAACTTCCTCAAGTTTCTCTTGCAACATTTGTCATTTTTTAAAGCTCTATCTCAACATGAGAGAACCTTAGCTCTCATTTTAAAATGTAAGTTACTACCCTCTGGCTTCAGGACAAAAGCTTGAAAATGCAAACCTTAAAGGTTCATAAATTCTTTTTTATTTTTTTGTAGTTGATTTATTGTTCTCCAGTTCTGGCATTAGCAATTCTGTTATGATAGTGAAAGAAGCAAAACATACAAACTTGGCTTGTTTCAGGAGACAGAAATAAAATGAATTTAAATGAAGGGTGAAAACTACACACACGACTCCCTCTCTGAAATGCTTATACACCATTGCACGCAGCATGGGGAGTAAGCAGGAAGAGCTGGAGATCTGTGTGCGGTTGCAGGGCCACGATCTCATTGCAATTACTGAGATGTGGTGGGACAGCTCGCATGACTGGAATGCTGTCATGGATGGTTACATCCTTTTCAGGAAAGACAGACCAGGGAGGTGTGGTGGTGGAATTGTGCTCTATGTGAGAGGGCACTTGGAATGCATTGAGCTCTCACTAGGGGCAGATGGAGAGAGGGTCGAGAGCTTATGGGTAAGGATTAAGGGGCAGGCAAATATGAGGGACACTGTTGTGGGTGTTTATTACAGGCCACCTGATCAGGATGGGGAAGCTGATGAGGCCTTCTACAGACAGCTGAAGGTAGCCTCGCAATCGCAGGCCTTGGTTCTCATGGGGGACTTCAATCACCCTGATATCTGCTGGGAAGACCACACAGCCAGGCATGCACAGTCCAGAAGGCTCCTCCAGTGCATTGATGATAACTTTTTGACACAGGTGGTACAGGAGCCAACAAGGAGAGGAGCACTTCTGGACCTGGTACTGACAAACACAGAGGGACCGATGGAGGACATTAAGGTTGGGGGCACCCTAAGTTGTAGTGATCATGAAATGATAGAGTTCAGGATCATGGGTACTATGCACAAAACAACAAGAAGTAAAATTACAACCTTGTATTTCAGGAGGGCTAACTTTGACCTCTTCAAGAAACTGCTTGGAGAGATCCCGTGGGCTAGGGCTCTGGAAGGCAAAGGGCCTCAAGAAAGCTGGTTGATATTCAAAGACCATTTGCTCCAAGCTCAGGATCGGTGTATCCCTAAGAGAAAGAAATCGGCCAAGGCATGCAGGAGACCTGCATGGTTGAGCAGGGAGCTTCAGAAAAAGCTCAAGCGGAAGAAGGAAGTTTACAATAAGTGGAAGAAGGGACTGACCCCTTGGGAGGATTATAAGAATGCTGCCAGAGCGTGCAGGGATGAAACAAGAAAAGCCAAGGCCACCTTGGAATTAAACCTGGCTAGGGATGTCAAGCTCAACAGGAAGGGCTTCTACAAGTATATTGGAAGCAAAAGGAAGACCAGAGAAGTTGTGGGCCCACTGTTGAATGACACAGGAGCCACAGTGACGGAGGATGTGGAGAAGGCGGAGTTACTGAATGCCTTCTTTGCTTCGGTCTTTACTGCTTGGCCCAGCCCTCGGGAGTCCCAGGCATTGAGGGAAGTAACGGGGAAAGAAGAAGACTTCCCTTGGGTTGTGGAGAATCGAGTGAGGGATCAATTAGATCAACTAGATATTCACAAGTCCATGGGCCCTGATGGGATGCACCCGAGAGTGCTGAGGGAGCTGGTGGAAGTCATTGGTGGGCCACTCTCCATCATCTTTGAAAGGTCCTGGAGAACAGGCGAGGTGCCTGCTGAGGACTGGAGGAAAGCCAACATCACTCCAGTCTTCAAAAAAGGCAAGAAGGAGGAGCTGGGGAACTACAGGCCGGTCAGCCTCACCTCCATCCCTGGAAAGATGATGGAACAGCTCGTTCTGGGCATCATCTCAAGGTATGTGGAGGAAAAGAAAGCTATCAGAATTACTCAACATGGATTCACCACGGGGAAATCATGTCTGATTAATCTGATAGCCTTCTATGATGGCATGACTGGATGGATAGAGGAGGGGAGGGCAGCAGATGTGGTCTACCTTGACTTAAGCAAGGCGTTCGACACAGTCTCCCACAACATCCTCACAGGGAAGCTTAGGAAGAGTGGGTTAGATGAATGGACAGTGGGGTGGATAGATAACTGGGTGAAAGACAGAGCTCAGAGGGTCGTGATTAGGGGCACAGAGTCTAGTTGGAGGTCAGTGACGAGTGGTGTTCCCCAGGGGTCAGTACTGGGTCCAGTCCTCCTCAATATATTCATCAATGACCTGGATGAGGGGATAGAGTGCACCCTCAGCGAGTTTACTGATGACACAAAGCTGGGGGGGGGTGGCTGACACACTGGAAGGCTGTGCTGCCATACAGAGAGACCTGGACAGGCTGGAGATCCGGGTGAAGAGGAACCTCATGAAATTCAACAAGGGCAAGTGTAGGGTGCTGCACCTGGGGAGGAATAACCCCTGCACCAGTACAGGTTGGGGGCTGACCTGCTGGAGAGCAGCTCTGTGGAAAGAGACCAAGGAGTCCTGGTGGACAACAGCGTGACCATGAGCCAGCAATGTGCCCTTGTGGCCAAGAAGGCTAATGGCATCCTGGGGTGCATCAAGAAGAGTGTGGCCAGCAGGTCGTTGGAGGTCATCCTCCCCCTCTATCCTGCCTTGGTGAGGCTGCACCTGGAGTACTGTGTCCAGTTCTGGGCTCCCCGGTTCAAGAAGGACAGGGAACTGCTGGAGAGGGTGCAGCAGAGAGCTACCAAGATGATTAGGGGACTCGAACACCTCTCTTATGAAGAAAGGCTGAGGGAATTGGGTCTCTTCAGTCTGGAAAAAAGTCGACTGAGGGAGGATCTTATCAACGCTTATAAATACTTAAAGGGTGGCTGTCAGGAGGATGGGGCCAGACTCTTTTCAGTGGTGCACACCAACAGGACAAGAGGTAATGGGCACAAACTTGAGCATAGGAAGTTCCACCTAAACATGAGGAGCAACTTCTTTACTTTGAGGGTGGCAGAGCACTGGAACAGGCTGCCCAGAGTGGTGGTGGAGTCTCCATCTCTGGAGACATTCAAAACCCGCCTGGACGCATTCCTGCGTAACCTGCTCTAGGTGACCCTGCTCTGGCAGGGGGGTTGGACTAGATGATCTCTAGAGGTCCCTTCCAACACTATGATTCTATGATTCTATGAATAAAATATATTGAAAATTAGTTTAGCTCCATGTATTATCTTGGTCACTTATTACAGAACTCCTAAAGCTATCTGAATATACACAATTCAGGTACAAAATGTAGCAAGTATCACGCAACTTTTGTAAAAAACACACTGCAAATTTTTTATATGACAGATTGTTTCTTTCCTCTCACAAAGTGTCTGTAAATAGACTGCCAGTTTTTTAAGCTTCCTTTGTTTTACGATGATTACTAATTCTGTGCATAAGCCTTAGGTTGTAACAAACGGTCAACTACCATTATTCCAAACTGAGGTACTGAACAGGTCTGTACATGCTAAGTTGCGATTGCTCTCATTTCACAATGCAATTTCCCCCCCCGCCCCAATTCAATAGTCATAACTCTGACACAGAAACTCTGAAGATGGTTTAATTGCTCAGGAAGAGGCATAGAGGACCTCAGGCAGCATGAGAGAACTCGTTCTTATACTGCCTTTCTCCCTTTTGGGACTGTACTGGCCTTTGCCGTTATACCTGCTCTATAAGATTTACTAACTTACTCAAGGGTTAAAGTAACATTTTCTCTCAACAATTCTTAAGAAATAACAGTTAAATACCAATGTTATAAATATTCACTGTACTCTTAATTCTAGGCAATATGAATCCAAAAGTGGAGCCATTTCATAATGACAGTATTCTTCACCAGAATTGTTTTGTGGAATTAGTCAGCAGTGAGACTCAGGAACGTGATGTCATACTCAGCCTAGATTGCGCATTTTCTGGGGTAGCAAGAATTCTGTTATTTGACCTCCAAGTCATATTTTGCTGTTGTATAAATAAATTCTGTGTGACTTCAGGGTCAAATCAGTATGCTCTCTGCATATAATGCAGAAAACAAAGCTCACTCAGTTCAATTGTGGTTCATCTGTGCTTGGTAGTGTCTAAGCCACAAACTTACAGGATGAGCGCAGTTCACAGAATGTTTGAATCCCTTCCAACAATCCAGGCAACTGTAAAATATTCCCCTTTTCCCAATGATGCACATTTTGATAGGACCCTATTAAACAAACAGAAAGGAGTGAATCAAAGCAGAATCCATTCTTGTTCTCTGCATCTGATAAAAGACAACTGTTCATAGCATGCTTTCCAGTTTAAGGAACACATCTGTTCAAACTAATGTCTCCCATGCCAGTTCAAACTACCTTAAGATTTTCTTGAATTCAATCATTTTTCATTCATATGTCTGTAAACGTGCATCTTTCCTGAATATTCATTGCTGCATTTTACTGTATGTTCATGCTTACATACAAAACCACTTTTTTGTACATGCTGTCTGAAATAGATGTTTCCCCTCAATTATATCTACATGCATCTACAATTCCTTAAACACGCAAAGAGCCATAACTCTATTAAACTGACAAACTAAATTTATCCTGTGCTTATTGAATTGGCTTATTAGACACAACCATAACACATTCCTAGATAAGAAGGGGCATTGGCTTGGCCTGGTTAAAGGAGTGGTATTTTTCAGTTATCTTAACCTGACAACGCTTTCAGGACAGAATAATGTGACAGTTCTCTCAAAATGAAGGCTTCCAAATGGTATGTAGGCAGCACACAACTCCGTTCCCAAGTTAAGATTTTATTGATTCAGACAACAGACACTGGAAGATATGCTCCAGTCTATTTCCAGAAAGACTACTTCCGAAACTTATGAAAATGGCTTAGGCTTTATCAACAACAAATGTAAATTAGTAGCATACTTTATGATTCTGGACAAATACCAGCACAATTAAAATCCATGGGAATCTCATCACTCATTTATCTGGGATTGGAATGTGAATTTCCCTCACAGAACGAAACCATCTGCAAATCCTGGGGCATTCATACCCAGGCAGAGGGTCTTGCAGTGATTTGCAAACACACAGACTCTGAACTCTTTCACCTCGGAATTTTTTTTCACATTTTACAGATGGTAGTACATAAGGAAGTTAAAGGCCTAATGCAGAATAGCATTTTGACACCAAAAGTAGATGTTAAGTGAAAGTTAAGTAAATAGGATCACAATCTTTGTGAGCTGCTGGTTAATTGGCACAGTTTACTAATTTTTAACCTGTAATTTCTGAAAGGATTGAGACAGTAGGCCCTTTTGTAGAAGACATTCCAACAGAGTGCAGCATTACCTATTTCTTAAAAAAGTTTACCAAGCAGACACCTTGTCCAGATTGCAGACAATCTAGAATCAATTCCCACCACTCTGAAGAAATTCAGTTCTGGTGCTGAGAGACTCAGCCCTCCCATCTCTCTAGGGAGGGTTGCTCCCTGCTCAGTGTGTCAGTGTCTCCACATCTTGCTCGGGGCACCGTCCATGTCTTGTGGCATAATCCAGGCTTTTGGATTCAGCTTTTGCAACCAAACATACAAAAATAAGGTATTACATCTCAACTGTGCTTATAAGCCTTCCCCTAAGGGGAGGTTTAGTTTATATTAGATATTAGGAAGAATTACTTTACTGACAGAGTGGTCAGGCACTGGAACAGCCTGCCCAGGGAGGTGGTTGAGTCACCAGCCCTAGAGGTGTTTAAGAAACGTCTAGATGTGGCACTTCAGGGCATGCTCTAGTGGCAGAGATTGTAGGTTGTTTGGTTGGACTCAATGATCTCAAAGGTCCTTTCCAACCATGAAGATTCTATGATTCTATGATTCATAGCCAGCCAGTGATAAGGCAAGAACTTAAGCCCACATTTCCTAGTAAACAAACATATTTTCTAAGTTTTCTAATGTTCTGATCTCTAAAAGGCTTCTTGCTTGTTCTGTGCTCTAAGCGCTAGGCTTCAACGCTTGCTATCGTCACACCCCAGAAATCCACATGGAATTATTCCAGAGACTTCATCAAGCTAAGCTACTAAATACAGTAATCATTCTGATTTTTCCTTCAGACACTTGGTTATGTTATACTGGAGTTGGTATGACAAAATGTAGAGTATTAAATAGCATTTATAACTTGAAATTGGAAAATTCATCTGCCTCCTTTTTTTGAACAGTCAGGTGTCTTGATAGAACTCATGTAACGAGTTGAACACTATAAAGATGAAATTTACAGCTAACTGGGTATATGCTCCCACTACGTAAATTGTGGTAAAATCAGAGCTATATCTACATGAATGGTTATATTGGGTTTCTCATATGTTGTTTCTCACTCAGTAGGAAGTTACATATTAGGTCTTTTGTTGCTAATTTACTGAATAAAATTAGGTCCTCTATAGGTTGCTGGCAGAATTTCAAATACTCAAGGCTGTCCATGTTATAGCCTGTACCTTGCAACAATGAACTGACTTGTAATTTTGAAGACAAATACACTCCACCAGAGAGAGGAAGTGGGAATATGTCCCGTGCCTGGACTCTGTGGAAACTATTTCACAATGATTTTTGGTTTTTTTTGAGAGTAGCACAGTGTAAAAATACCTTAGGGTATGCTGCGTATCTCCCATTTTTTTCTGATTTACAACAGCAATAAGCACAGCATTCCTGGAATATTAGCAGAAATATTCAGATAATGACTTGGGTAATAAAAGGGGTGATTTTATCCTTTGCTCACTGTGGACATCACTGTCATTAGACTTCTAAGGCACTGAGGTAAAGAAAAGAAGACAGAGGTAAACAATGAATGGAAAAAGGAAGTGGCATGTTCAATGCAAATACGTAACTGCAAGACTTGGGACATTAATGAACAAACTGCTGAATTTTTATGAGACAGTTTGAGAAGTAAACATCCTCAGCAATCTACTGTATTGCCATAGCTCAGGCAGCAGAAAGGAGAGTGCTCAGCTCAATCTGGTCTTTCAGCTCAGGCTGTCAAGGGAAATGGCTTTTGGCTGGGGGCTGGAATTTGTGCTGAGGTGCTGCGGCTCAGCTGGCTTTCCTGGGCTGGAGGTTGCCTCAGAAAGGTGGAAAATGGTTAATACTGGCTGTAATATTTGCCAGAGTTCACCTCTCATTCCTCAGAACACCAGGTAAACCGACAAATCATATAAGAAACCACTGGTGCTGTCTGTAAGTAGTGGTAGTGTTTTTATATATTCAAATATGGGGAAAGTAGATTATACCTTCACTTAAAGACAAGTAAAAGGGGGATAAAATATTTCTTTCTGCTCTCCACAAGGCAATAAAGGAATCATGGTAATTCCAAAAAGCCTGTCTCTTTCATCCCTTTCGGGAATGCTTAGTATTTCTTAAGGTGTAATGCCCTTATGAATAAAATCAGGGGTGATTCTAGGTATTTCTAGGTTGGTATAGCTCAATTTTTCCTTCAGTCTATCACCCTATACACTACAGTCATCTAGAGCCTTCTAGACAAAACAGAAGTTATATCTCAGCAGGTGTCCTCAAGGTACAGGAACAGAGCAGAATCTGAATGATTTGGGGAGCTGCATGAGGAATAACAATATGGATGGCACAGCAGCAAAGACCAGAGTAGACTCATCCCTGAATTTGACTGCTTTGTGTTTGAGTGAGGCTGGTTTACTGAAATTATAATTCAAGTTACTCTACTGAAGTATCAAAAGCAGTCCTGACGTCTAAATGTCAGTGATGTTCATGTGATTTTTCTAATTCACATTGACAGGTATTTTGAACCTGTGCTACACTTCAACCCCTGTTGCCATGTCAATAAAGGCAGGCAGAAAATAGAAATGTCCACAGAAGGAGAGAAGGTAAGTTTTAAAAGTGATATCGGCATTTCTAGGAAGACTTTTTAATCTCCTTTTGCTGAATTCCGAGACTAGGAGAAGATATCAGTTCCCAAAGCTAAGAGAAATCATGTGAAATGCAAACATTTTGTTTTGGAAATTCATGAAAGATTCAGTCTGAAGTGTTTTACTTAAATTCATGTACATTAGAGATGGATTTTTGTCCCTATTTGCTTTGAGGAATCAGTAATTTCTTCATGAAAATAAAAAAAAATCTAGTATTAAAAGCCTTCAGTTGAAGGAAAAGAGGAAATATTTAACATGAAGAAAGCTTTAAACCTTTTGAGATTTCATGCACTCTTCAGTAAGATGAAAGTAACATTTTTAAGTCTTAGGCTCACTCAGAAACATTTTGAGGTGTGCTGTTACCACATTTCATAAGCTTTTTGCACTCCAGAGCCATTTCATATCTTATTGTGGCATGTTTGGCAATACACTTAAAAGATTACCACTTAATCTAGTTAAGTAAGTTTGACTTCAAGCAAGTGTCTATCTGTCCATCCAGCTGCTTATTACTTTTTGTTTCTTTGGAAAAGAAAGGAAATGAAAATCATTGAAGAAAAAATGGGACAACAAAGTCTGATCTTATTCAGTTTTTCTTGCAGCTGTGAATTTTACTAGACAGACTCGTAGGCCATCCAGTAGATGGATTATTGCTGTTAATTCCAGTGGGAGCAAGGCTGTTTCCGGAATGCTTCATTTTCTATGGTTGACTTTATTTTAAATGAAAAATGTTTCTGGCTTTGAAGAACTGAAGTCAAAGAAAGTTTTGCCCTCAAGTTCAAAGGCTGCCTAATAGAATCTGACATGCCACATTTCCAGTCACAGTGGAGGTGAAGAGAGGAGGTAGAGATGCACTTTAAGAAGATGATAGGCACCTATAGGTATAGCAGTCATCTTTATGTCACAGATGAAGAGCACCACTGCACAGCAACCTTCTCTCTTGCCATTCAGAATGTACCTCTACCTAGTCCTGATCTCAAATATGCTATCAGTGTAGCCCATACAAGTTTGGAGTCTATGGATTACTACACAGACATTCCCACAGCATTCTCATGGAGAAACTGGCTGCTCATGGCCTGGACAGGTGTACTCTTCGCTGGGTAAAAAACTGGCTGGATGGCCGTGCCCAGAGAGTGGTGGTAAATGGAGTTAAATCCAGTTGGTGTCCAGTCACAAGTGGCGTCCCCCAGGGCTCAGTGCTGGGGCTGGTTCTCTTTAATATCTTTATCAATGACCTGGATGAAGGGATTGAATGCACCCTCAGTAAGTTCGCAGATGACACTAAACTGGGCGGGCGTGTTGGTCTGCTTGAGGGTAGGAAGGCTCTACAGAGGGATCTGGACAGGCTGGACCGATGGGCTGAGACCAATGGTATGAGGTTCAACAAGGCCAAGTGCCGGGTCCTGCACTTGGGTCACAACAACCCCATGCAGCGCTACAGGATTGGGGCAGAGCGGCTCGAAAGCAGCCCAGCAGAAAAGGACCTGGGGGTGTTGGTTGACAGCTGGCTGAATATGAGCCAGCAGTGTGCCCAGGTGGCCAAGAAGGCCAACAGCACCCTAGCCTGTATCAGGAATAGTGTGGTGAGCCGGACTAGGGAAGTGATCATCCCCCTGTACTCGGCACTGGTGAGGCCCCACCTCGAGTACTGCATTCAGTTTTGGGCCCCTCGCTACAAGAAGGACATTGAGGTGTTGGAGCGTGTCCAGAGAAGGGCTACAAAGCTGGTGAGGGGTCTGGAGGACAAACCTTATGAAGAATGACTGAGGGAGCTGGGGTTGTTTAGCCTGGAGAAGAGGAGGCTGAGGGGAGACCTTATCACCCTCTACAACTACCTGAAAGGAGGTTGTAGAGAGATAGGGGCTGACCTCTTCTCCCTGGTGACAAGTGATAGGACGAGAGGAAACGGGTTCAAGTTACGTCAGGGGAGGTTTAGATTAGATATTAGGAGACATTTTTTCACTGAAAGGGTTATTAAACATTGGAATAGGCTGCCCAGGGAGGTGGTGGATTCACCATCCCTGGAGGTGTTTAAAAAAAGGGCAGATGGAGCACTTAGGGACATGGTTTAGAAGTGGCTTTTGTCAGAGTAGGTTAAAGGTTGGACTTGATGATCTTAAAGGTCCCTTCCAACCTCAGCAATTCTATGATTCTATGATTCTACCAGAATTGGTAGCCAGCTTGGGTCAGAACTCCAGATCCTCCAGTTTCTCATGTAGTTTGCTAGATATCCCACACTTTTCATTTTGCAGCATCAGACTTGCAGAGACAGAGCTCTAATGAAAGACAGAAAGTAAATGGAAGAATGAAGAGAGTGGCAAAATGTACTAGAAAATGGAAGTAAGGTTTTATGGACTGCCTTAATTCTAGCATTTCTAAAATTTTCACCTTACATTCTTCTGTAGAGTCATTAATTTCCTAAGTTTTTGAATTGAAAAATATAAGTAAAACTTGAAAAGATGACACTGGTGACACTGCTCTGTATGGTAGGAATAGAAACAGCCACTAAAAATTCTACTGGTTAGCTCTGAAGACAGAACACTTGAGCGCTTTCTGTTGCTCAGAGGGGTTGATTCAAAGCCCACTAAACGTGATGGGAGTATTTCTATTGACTCCAAAGGTGTCTGGAGCTCATTCCATAAACAGTGAACTTCTAGTGTTCATACTCCATCACACAGAGTAGCGGGAAATAACCATCAAATCTCTTTTTTTTTTTTTTTTTTAATTTAAAACTTGAGGCACAGGCCAAGGATACTTAATATCTTTATAACCTTCAATGGATTTCACCAGAACACCAACTGAGGTAATAGAACCTCATTTCTGCCTTCACACTTTGAGATAACAGACCGATTAAAAAAATCCCAACAAAACAATAGTTGCAAGCATTTTTTGTAATCACATAAAGTGTGCGTTTACTGTTTTGTTAAACAAAACAACAGTGAGTTGGTGTTTTCTGTTTGCTTAAGGTTTAAATCGTGAGATCTTATATTGCCTTCCACAGGACAGCAATATTTCATAGTTGGGGAAACAGGCAAAGTGACTGCAAACTCATTCAGTAAGCTTACAAATGGGAATGGAATTCAGGTTTATTAGATCTCTTCCTGCAGCTCTGACCACTAGACATTGCTACTGTCTAATTCATATTGAGGAAAAACTTAGACACTTTAGCTGAGAATTAAAAGTGCAATTTCTGCAGGGGGGAGGAACCAGGCCTTGGAATTTTAACAATGCAAGAAATGGACTTTTAGAATGGAAATTGTTGTGCTACTGCTACTCATTCTTTCTATACACACAAAGGTATATCTTGAAATAATAAAAGATAATTAAGTTGTTATACTGCTATTTTAAACACTAAGATTTCATTTGCATCAATAATTACCAGCATGTATGTACATGGTGTGATCCCTGCAACACAGTAATTGTGCTTGGCTTAGACAGCAAAATATTGCCTGAAAGAAAGATACTGAATTTGAAATTATTTTTAAGCAGAAAATGAATTTTGATTTTTTTTTTCTAGCCAGCTTCGCTATTTTCACTCTAGATTTTGTGCATTTTCTTCATTGTGGAAGGTATAGCTAGCTTTGTTGCAACACCATACTGGAAACATAAAAATGTTTATGTTTCCACCTTCTGTTGCAGGCTGGGGCTTACTTTTGTGTCCCATGTAATGCCAGAGACACCTTCAAAACCACATTCTCTTCTATGCCTTTTCCCTAAAAAAACCCCGATAAAGTTGCCATCAACTGCCTTTTAACTCTCCACCCTTTTCCATTACCTGTGACAGGAATCTGTGGTGATGTTCAACTTGGTGCATTTTCTGCCATAAATCCCACCCAGTAGTAAAGAAAATGGAAGAAATAGGAAAGAAGTCAAAATAGAGTGATAACATGAAATGGAAGACTTGTATCAGCAAAGCAATGACCCTAAAATTTCTTCTCTCATCTATATGCTAAACATTTGGATTGCACTTTCAGTTAACAAATTCTTGGAAGCTTCTATTCACTGTAAAAATAAGCACCACAAATGCAGCCAAGCTAGTCCATTTAAATAAGCATGGAAATGAGACTATTTCGCCAGGTAGACAAATACTGTAAATATTTATACTTGTAAGAATAATAATGACAAAAACCTACAGAAACCAAATAGAGAGAGACATCTCATGCATGCATGCATGCATGCGTACATGTGTTTTCACCTGTGATCTATAGTGGATGTTAACAGCAAGAATGCATTGAATCTTAACTGTTAGCATTATCCTTATTCCAGAACTCAAATAATAAAGGACACCTCAATCACCTACTCATAATATTAGCTTGTAGGAGAGCACTGCAGGCTAAAATTGCTACCTCCCTAGAAACAGATTATATTGATAATACTGGAAATATTGAATTAAAGATATTATTAACAAATGTTCCTCTGACGCATTCTAAGAGGACTTCAGAGTGCTATCTTTCGACCTGACGTAGAGCTCTAGGAAACAGCTATTGTGTAACTCCTCAGTTACACCAGATGAAACTTCACAGACCTCAATGAAAGGGTTTTGCCCTATTGTACACCCTACTGAACAGGAATGAAGCCCACAGAGAGAAGTCAGTCAAGGAAATTTTGCCTTTAGAATTGCAGGCAGGGTTGGGTTGGGTTGGTCCCCCTGTCCCTGTCCCGCCCTCCACCCCTCAACTTGAGATCTGGATTTGGCTGAAGAGATAAGAATTTTTAAGAGAACTTGCTTACTCAAAATAACATATCCTGCTAACTTAAGTTCTTATACAAAAATTCAGATGGGCTTTGGCAGTAGTAAGTTCAGACAGTCTGTGTTGTACTGAAGAGCACATCCTGTTCTCTGCAGTGAGATATCCGACATGTCTGGACCATTATCTCAAAAGCTACTGTATTAATGTCAGGAGAATGTAGGGCTCTTTCCTACATTTCGTAGGAGATGGAAATGAGAGAAAATTGATCTTTTCTGGTATATACTATGTGTGACTGAAGTCTGGAAAATAGCTGGATAGATAGTGTAGCTATAAATAATGAAATTAAATGATCTGATCTTTTTATTATTAAACCATATATCCATCAATTTTCACTATCTTAATGCTGAACTTCATCTAAGAGAAAGCTAAGACATTACAAAAACCACATGAAGAATCATATGGAAAAGAAACTTAAAGAAGAAATATATGAAAAGTCAGTCTGACAGCATTAAAATAATAAAAAAAGATAAGGGAAAATAAAAATTTAAAAGAACAGACAATTGCACTGATGCTGTTTGAGTATGCGATACTCATATGGAAGACTGAAAGACCAGATGGCAGTGAGAATGAATCCAGCAGCCATTCAATATACACTTATTTGTGCCTCTAGAGACTATTGTTAATTTTTTCCTTATCCCCTACCACTGAAAGGGTAGGGATAGGGCTAATCTGTTACTGTTCTAGCAATTTTGTCTTCTTCTCTGGCACCTAAGAAGAGCTATCAATATTAGAGACAGGCCTGAACTGTTTGATTAAGATCGTGATCTGGATTTCAAATGTTCAACACACAAACTATGGTTGGGAGTGGGATTTTTCTATTCAGTGATGTATGGATATCTGTGGATATAGAGATGCATGGGCAAAGTGTGGAACTTGAATCTGGGTTTGGACTCTGAACACTGTAATGTTTGGGGAGTAAGTAGGTGGTATACACTAGCAGTTTGGTTTAGACTGCTCTACACAATAAGGATATATATGGAGGTACAAATGTAACAATAGGAAAGTTCATAAACTATATATCTTGATTATTTTTTAAAGTTAAAGAAATGTAGGTACAACATAAAGAAGGGACAGCAGAATCCTAGTGCAATAGCTGTCCCTCTGGAGAAATGGATCATACAAATCATACTCTCCCAGGCATCTACTGTACTGGTCAATACACGGCATATGACAACCTGAAGTGATGGGGGACATCTGGTCTGAAATGTTTGGGTTTTAACAAGTGGAATTAATTCAAGTTAAAAAAAACCCAATCATTTTTATTACTTATAGATATAGTTACTTATAGATTTGCTTTTATTACTTACAGATATGCCATTGTAGGCTACAACCCTAACCCTCCTCCTCCTCCCCCTCAAAAAACTCAAAGAAAACAAAAAGAACTCCTTGGGTGATGATACAGATGATGCTATTGCAATGAAAATATGTGCCAGCCTTCCGAGTCTGTAAACATGTGATAGAAATTTCTCGCCATTATGTAGAATCAGCTGGAAGCTGATTCACCGGAATGGTGAAATAAAAGCGAGATGGCAGTGAAAGGTGACACAGGCAGCTCTTACAGATATTTCTGCTACTTACGCCACTTCTGACTGATTTTTCATGGAGAGTTGATTGCTGCCATCTCCAGTGGCTTAGGAAGATGTCAACCTCTAAAAAAGGGGAAGACCTGTACTTTTGTTAGCCACCACTAAAAACATACAGATGAGACCTGCTAGTAATGAACCAACTTGCCATATCTGGAAAATATTTCCTTCTCAGTGCAGCTAAGAACAGATGATTGACGCTCATAGTATTTTCAAGATATCACTTAAGTTGGGAGCACTGTGCGAGCTACAGTTTCTCGCATACACATCCTGCACTGTCCTGACGGAGCTGTGCTTCTAGGTCCTTATTTCAGTTAGCAACAGCATCGTTGACCTGCACGTGCTAAAAGGAGAGCAAGGAAGTGGTGAGATGAATTGCCTTAGTTTCTCTGAAGACCACAAGAGGTCACTCCAGCTACCTAGACCACAATTTCTCACCGCGTTTCAAAGAATTTGCTAGGAAGGTCTGCTTGTTCCTCTCTGAGCTTGGGAAAATTACCTTTTCCAAACAAACAAATGGTTTCCATCACCCAAATGCATTTCAAAGGTTATTTACAATTGATTCATAAAATAACGGAGCTTAAGGAAGGGTTTGTATGATTTAAATATTTTACTGATCCAAAAAACAAATGAAGGACTGTACAAATATGAAATACTTGAATTTGAATTCTAACACACACACGCACAAAGGCAGCATCATAGCTTCAGACTTGAAGATGTAAAGGTCTCCCTTCCTACCTCTCTTGTTCCCTCCTCCCTTTCACTGCTTTGCGCATCCTTGAGATAAGTTTGAGAAGAAACGGGCTGGCAAACACAGCGCTTTTCTGTTCCCTTTGTTGTGCCAAGCAGGATAAGAGATGGTGGCTGTGTGAGCAGGCTCTAGTGATTTGTGACAATTAGAATTTTTTCCCAACAGGAAATCAATAGGCAATGTTTCAAGTTTCATATCTTTGAGGTGCCTGAACAGTACGAAGACAACAAATCCTTATAAGACTCACCCCTCTAAAAACAAACAACCAAGCAAATATATTATGTTCTAAACAAATCCCAAAGCTATGCTACTGTTCGAAAACACAACTAGGGATGCCTGGAGCTCTATTTTTGTCTTAACTTTGATTTGTTGAAGCATCACTTTGAACACTTACCAGTTATACTGTGAATTTGCTATACTGAAAAGATAACAAAGTAAAAGCCCTGGGCTCCCAGGCCTCTGTTTATTCTGAGACGCCTACTGTATGGTGCCAATGCACCACACAGCTTGCTTACAAAAACTTTAACTCTGGTCTACTGCCAGTTAGTCTTTTAGCCCTACAGCTCTCCTTGATACTGTCATCCCATCTACCTGACATGATAGTAAGCTTTGCAACACAATCGGTTGTTTGCTTAGTCTGAGATCTCTGGTCAGCAAATAGCGTGGTAATGTAACAACACAGCTTCATAGAGCATCAGACCAAGAGGCACGGCATTGACCCCTGGTTACCTACCTAATTTCTGATTGAGCAGCTCATCAGATCTGTTTGATAATACACACAAGCCCGAAAGAAATACTCACATGAAGAATTCATCACAGTTTTAGGTAAGCTATTGAAAAAGTGGAATCCTTAGTTAAAAAGCACACATTACTTGGAAGCTGAACACGGATCTATGAGCGAGGCTCTCAAATCAACCTCCAAATCTTGGTTTAATTCGCTATGTGTGGCATTACAATTCTTTAGTCAGCATGATCTACGTGATAATCATACCATACCTGCTGTAAACCTACTATTCCCCAAACAAACCTGATATTAATTACGCATTTTTTCAAATCAAAATGAAGCAAAATATTTGTGAGAGAAAATGCATTCAAAAAAGCACAATGCAAAGAATGAGATAATGGGTTTGTACGTTAGCCATGAGAGTCACATAGAAATGGATTCCTAGTGCTTATGAAAACAACCAGAACATGAGCTCTCCCTCAGGCCTACTTCTATGTAATATACTTTGTAGTTTCAAAGAAAAATAGCTTGATTCTAACTGCAATCATATAGAGTCATCCATGAATAAATACCTCACAGAAAGGCAGCTTTATGATGCTTTTTTTCTGCTGTAGGTTGCTCTCGCTTTCCAGCATTAGCATAAACTATGGCAACTAATGCACACCCTGAGTTACTGATGAATGAAAGACAATATGAAAATCTGCTGAAGTTTTGTTTGATAGAAATGTTTTATTTAATAATCCAACATATACCACTATTGTACAATTACACAATGGCAATCAGATTCTGATAACAGAGTTTGGATTTTTCAGTGAAATTAGTAAGTAGAACTTCTTTTTAAGTGATACTTTTAAGTCATTTTTTCTTTGCAATTAGCTCTAATGCTTGAAGAACATTTAGTACTGTAAAACAAAATGAATGAATGCGGACTTTACTGAAGGCTAAAACTCCCTGTATCATATGAACTCTATATATCAAAATGACAGCTGATGAATAACTCTGATATAGTGCATATGGTAGAAATGGCAACCACTCAACCCTCCAGCACTGGGTGAACCTCAGAACGTTTGAAAGTTTTGTTTTGATCACCTTCCAGAAAATGAAATTATTATCTCAACACAGCCCAACCTTTTTGAGTCTATAAATCAAATGCCTTATGAACAGGTTTTCTTGTAACGCTTTTGACACTTCCTGGTTTCAGACAAGTTAAAAATGCCATGAGAAGAGTCTCAGAACTAGCATGTTCTAATTTTTATTTTATTGGAAATTATTCATTTACCAATACACTAGAGTTCACCATATTCATTTCATATTGTGCAGGGCTGGAAAGAATGCAAACAGGCTTTGACCGCTGACATTTCATTTGGCTTGTGGGATTAAAATCCTGTGCATTTTAGAATTTTTGGTTTCAGTGAAGATCATGATTCTGTACTGTATTATGGAAACTTTTTACAAAAAATTGCCAAAAGAAGCCGCCAATCACACTTAGCTTTGCTGCAAAAATTGTCCATATTATTTGCCCATCAGCAGTCAAGTTTTATCTTCAGTCTGGTCTAAAAACGTTATGTGCTGGCTTTTGCCATACCCACTGGACTGTATTCCTGGGAGACATAATTATGAGACCTGTCACTTCTTCCTCCTCACCCTCCTCATCCTGTTTTTCTAGAGATATTGTAGTTTGTCACTCTCAAACTAAAATGGCTAAATTTTACCCTGTTTCTTCCTTAATTTCTACATGCTATTTTCTGCTCCAGAGAAAGGAACCACTTTTCCCTTTGCATTCATGTCCAGGATCTGGACAGCTTGTGCGAATGCAAGGGGAATTGTCACATCTATGTCAGCTGAGTTACAATAAGCTACAATCCTCCTCTTTAGGTGTTTAACTTATTTTCCAAAAATTGACCAGATAAAGTCCTTATTAACCAAAGCATGTATGGCTGAGTATTGATGAGGACAACGTGTCTCACAGCGAAAGGATAGCCTACTTTGTTGAAAAAGCACCAACTTAGTGTGGGTATTATGAGCAAAGATGACTTGCAGTTGCTACTAGTGTCTTTTCAAAAGTATTGCCTGGCTGAACACATACATGAAAATCTGTAAGAGTTTTACTTTCACTAAACATAAAGAATGACTGCAAGATTTTATTCTCCTGCAGCCGTGGATCTGCCTCTTCTGTGAATACTCTTCAAAGGCAATGATCAGCCATACTCTGTATTTCAGAAGATGTATAAATAGTCCTGGAAAAATCTTGTGCTAATTTTTCTATTTCCTTAGAAGGTCAAGTTCAGGCATCTCTAAACTTTGCAGCTCACATCTTAACCGAACGGTAAAATTTAAGCTTCTCAAGGCGTGCACAGCTGTAATCCAGCCTCTGGTTTCTAGGGACCAAAGGTCAGCACATTAATCTATTGGGGATAATTCATAGAACCTCTTTGGAGAAAAGAAAAACATTAACATAAAAATAAGCCATGTTTCCTGAAAATGAATCAGAACATTTCATGATATAAAACAGTATCCTGATGATGACCCAAACCAATTACTTTAGTATGTTCAGGCTCAGACTTACTCTATTCTGTTTCAGCCTCGGTATTGCAGCTCTTTTGTTAAAAGATTTTTTTGGAATAAGTAGTTTTGCTCTGGTTATGAAATCAATTGCTTTGAGAAGTAGGAAAAAACCCCAAGAAATGTTTCCTAACAACTGTAATATGAAAAGAATCAAACCACTTCCCACAGCATCATAAACAGCAACAAAACCTTTAATAATAATAAAAATGTGTGTGAAAGTTTGTTGTTACTACCACATTTAAAAATGACGGACATTAGTTTGCAGGGAGTGTAAGAGTTTTTTTACAAATGTCTTTTGAAGTGTGTGTTAGTAAAGCATTACAGAACTTTGCAGAACACAGACTCAAATATCTAGAAGCTGAAGCTGACATAATTTACATCATTTACATCAAAGATAGGTTATTGTTAGACAGTATTTTCACCTATCTCCACTTCTTCATTGAGGTTTAATTATTTCTGTTTTTAAAAAAATACTGCTTCTTGCTATTTTTGCATAACAATAGGTGGCGGTAATTGTTCTAATGTACAGTAATCAGATTTACAGTTTACAAAACAAGAGCTGCCCAGCAAAGATACAAAGAATGTAGAGAAATAATCTATATGAGAACATGAGAGTGGGGAGGATTTTAATTTTCAGATTGGAGGTATTTTGCTTGTGGCAGTTCTTGGCTACCGCATGTACATTTCATATACTAACAGAGACATGGAACTGATTTAGATGTGAAGTTCATTGTTAAGCTTGGGCTTACTGTCAAATTAATTCAGTTATTGCTCATAATGTTAATTCCACTGATGTAAAGAGCAGAATGGAGAGCAAGAGCAAAAGATGAAGCATGTGCATGTGCTTGCATGAGTGTATTTATATCTGTTCATGTGTGTTAAGGGGACTTCTTAACCTATTTTCTCAGCTGGCAAAAGACATGGGTTAGCTGTCACACTTATACTATTCCCCCCCCCCCCAAGATTATAAATGACTGACATTTTCTCCTTTCTCCTTCTTCCCACAAATTCTCCAAAAGCTCCAAAACCCAAATCTGGGTGAGACACAAGACCTGGATTGACACAGGCGCAACTGAACAAGGGACATGGCAGGAAGCCTAAAATATTTTGGAGGTTTTATGGGTGAATATTCCCTTCTGACTGAAGAATTATGTAAAAAAAAGTAATTTTGTTTTTAAACCATGAATCATTGTGATTCTGGTGATGGGAATAAATCCATTGCGAAGAGTTGATGACCTAGAGAAGATATTTTCCATAAAGCTAAATAAAAGATGTACGATTAGCACATTTCCGAATCTGAGAACAAAGCTAGCGAGGAACCATCCAAGTCCTGAGGAACATCAAGTTGTATGCAGTGCAGCCAGTGCCATGTAAGAATATGCTCTTTGCATCCATCACAAATTTTGTGGAAATGTTCCGCAGCACGAATGAACTGCAATAGTTTTTCAGGGACTTGATCAGCACAGATCCACTGCCTGCAAAGCATTTGGCTGTGCTGTGTTTTTACTGCTATGGAGAAGGACTGCTGAGAAGGCATATTCCAGAAGAGATTCCTTCTGCTGTGCAGCACCTTCCACAGGGGATCCACTATGTCAATGAGAATTTTGCATGGCACAGCATCATTAAATATCGAAGGATTAATTCAGTTGCCTCACTATGAACTTGGTACAGCTATGAAGAGAAATGAATAGTGAAGATGACAGCATGATCTTCTCTGAATCCCTGTGCTGTCATGCAACATGGATAAATAATGAGAAATAAGTTCTTGGCAAATGCTAAGTTTGGCTCCTGAGAGCTTAGACATAATGGTAATATGATATTCAAAGGGTGCAGTGCTCAGTCAATTAGATGAATAGCCTGTTTTTGCTCATCCTTGTCCAATAAATTTGAGAACAAATGACATTAAAGAAACCCAATTATTTCTGCAAACTAGGTACTGGAACCTGGCAGATGACTGAGGGATATTAAATGATCCTTCATAGACATGCTAGTTTGGAAGGGGGAGCTGTTTGATCGCAATGCAGTGTTAAACAAGGCAAGAAATGCTTCATGTAGCTACAGAGTTAATCCAAACCTTTGTTTTGTTGCCTTTTCTCTGCTGAAAAGCTCAGCTACTTATTAGGCCTAAATCAGACTTGCCAAAATGCAGAAACCTGTTGGTCTTTTCTGCCTAGCACTATGTGCTACATAGAATTCCTGTTCTGCTACCCTAAAGATAGCATACAAATAAGCTTTAACTAATAACGTTTGATCAATACACTTATATGAGCATGATCTCCTCCAACTGCCAGCTGCCCTGAGGCCACAAAGGGCAAGATAATATAAAAAACCAAAATGGACTTGTGCTAATTCCATATTAATTAAGCTTCTCTTGACCTGTCTTGTGTATTCTTAAGAAGACAATGGAAGATCTTTGCATGCAGAGCAGCAAACATGCTCTTTTGAGATAATTTCAATAATCTCACTATATCAGAAAGATTCATGCCCTGAATTCATGCTTTTAATCAAGTTGCAGCATGTTAGGGCAATCTAGAGAGAGTGAATAAAGCTATTATTCATTTCTGCACGAAAGCCAATATTATAGCTTAGCACAAGGCAAAGGGTAGAAATTTATATGTGCTCGACTAAAAGCCTTTTTTTCCTCCGCTGTACAGAATATAGAATCCCCTTTTCTTTACATTCTGTCATAATTATTTAGGCTTGAAATATTTTCCCTGGTTATTCACACATATACCATCGTAATAAATGTAAGCTGAGAATCCAGCTATCAATAGGCCAATCTGTTAAAGGTTTGTTTATGGCTGAGGTAAACACATCAGCAAATATAAGGCTGTCAGCTTGTATGTTGCCCAAACACCATCAGCTCATGCCTCTACCTGAGGTAAGGCAGTGGCCTCTTATAGTGATTGATTTGGGCCATTAGATCCAAATCAAAGTCAGTTTCAGTTCATCCATCTTTCTAGAACCTCAGCAAAAATGTTACTTGAAAATAAACATTGGCTCTTCGTCTCTTTTTGTCAAAAGGGCAGCAGGGAGCTGATCGACATGTCACTAACTACATCTCCATTTCTGCTGCCACAGCAGAAGCCTCCTGGAAGCTGTGCTGCTGAATTTAGGCATTTTGTCTACTTACAGTCCTGAAGTGCAGGTCTGGAGGAGGAGAGATTGCACTTTTTGCCAGTAGCACTGAAAAAACGTTTCTCATAAAGTCAAGTCTGCTGAATGTAAAAAGCAGACTTTGATACTTAATCCTTCAGTCCAGCTGACCAACATTTGACTCGACATCAGGAACTGGAGGGAAAAGATGGCTTTAAACCACTTTTGCAAACCCTGGAGCATCAAATAAATAACTGCCAACAAAATAAAGCACCTGGGGATAGCTCTAACCTACAGCAACGTGACCCTGATCCCACTTTAGGTACTGAACACACAGGGATTCAGAGGGCACTATAACCATGGCACTACCTAGACTTGACCTACAACAGAAACCAAGGTGATATGGAATAGAAGTGACCCTGCATCCCTTGAGGATTGCTCTGAAAAAGAATCGGTTTGCAAATGGCTGGTTAAAATGGAGTTAGCCACTGGAGTCTGTCCAAGGGACTGGTCTGGACACAATTAATTCAGAGCAGAATCTCTGTCTGCCAAATCTGTGTTTGTAATGATAGGCCTGCAGAATCAAGTTTTTGTAGGTGCTTGAGTCAAGCATTAATTCTGGGGATGGTATTTCATGTTTGTTAATTATTGAAGTTCTGACTGCCATACCCTAGGCAAGCTGAGTGCCAGGGTAGGTCCAAGACCCAGCTGAAATGGATGTAGAAGCTCACCAACCTCGCACTGCAGTTGTATGACATACTGAGGGCAAGGCCTCTCTCTAAAATGACTATTTACATATTTTGTGATGTTTCAGACATTTCCTTTTGCTCAGTTTTCTTTTTAATTTAGAAAGTGACCTTTTTAAAAAAGGTACTCTGCTGCTGCAAGCACCTTCAGCTCAGCTCAGAAGGTTTTTTTTTGGTTTATAGCTGTTTACATTATGTTTTCACAAGTCTGACTAAAAGACTCCCCTCAAAAACGGTATGAATCTATATTGGAGTTGTGTATTTGAGTCTGGGGGATCACTCCACAGACCTTTCTTCTCTAATATCTCCTCAACGCTGATTCTCCATAACTTGCCTCTCCTCTGACTTCCCTCCCCCATCTCTGATCTGACCAGAGGCAGAGGGGCCTCTGAGACAGTGTGGGTTATCTGAGGACTCCTTCTCCAGAGCCTTACTACTAAGAGAGGGCAGTTCGTGCCTGTGGAAGTACAGTAATTATTTAAAAGAAATAATTTTTGATGGGGCCTTGTTACTATAGAGTCTTTCCATGTCTTCATCAAGAACAATGGCAAATTTCCAGCTTTTTTTTTTGGCTGTAAATGGGCATACTGTTAAATCCAAACAAGCTAATTATTAGTAAGGAGCTAAATAAACGTGATGGGGAAGCCACCAAGGCTTGGGCTTAGCCTCACTACTAGGCTCAGGCATTAGAAAAATAGAAACGTTTTCTTTCTACACTTTGTTAGATAAATACATGTTGTGAACCGCAGTCAATAGTTTTCTTTAGCATTTTAGGAGCTGATAATTGTTAACAGGAGGCCTTACAAGGGAAGCTTCAATGCTCTGGCTTACACTTCTGGGCTACTGATTGGCTTGTCTCAGTAGGAAACTTGGAGAGACCTCCTCCTGCCTTCTGTTGAGAAAAAAGAGGATTTAGTACAAATTGAGAAGTCACCTCATCCAGAGTGTCAAAAGTGACCTCATTGTAGCTGGTGCAGCTGGCTGAAGTCTGCTGGAGCCTGGCTGAAGTCTGCTGGAGCCTGCCATGCTTTCGCTGGGTCAGATTCCTCGCCTTTTGTTATTTGAGCTTCCTTGTGAGAGCCTGGGCTGCCTAAAGGGGTAACACGACATTCCCTTTCTTTGCCCTTTAATCCAATCAGAGGGGCCTTGCTTTCTCACAGCGGGCTGGGATACACACTAAGGTTAGCTGAGCAGCTGTGAAAGTGAGGTGAAGATTAAGACTTTGACTCTGATCATACATTTCAATATGAATGAAGCCAATAAAAGGGAGATTATCTTTCTTGCTACTTTTCAAATTTCTTATCCGTGAGGCAGCACTGTTTACATAAAGCTTGATGCAGTTGACATGTCTTTGCCCTATCAGGTGGAGAAATGTTTGGTCTTCATCTTAAAAATATGTTTGGGGAGAGTAGGAAGGAAGGGAGGAGGGGAAAAAAGTGAGGGAGAGAAAGTCAGTATTGGATGGTAGCAGATGGGAACATGTCAAGTAAGAAATGCAGAAGTACTCTTCTGGTTGCAGTCTGGCACTTCAAAGCAAAATGAAGAGGCATTTCAAAGAGGATACGCATTATTATTTGATTAAGATTCAGCTTCCTGGATGAAATGTGCATACAATTATTAGCATGATGATAGTAGGTTTCATAAGAGAAGTTTATTATCTCTTTGTTATTGGTTCTTATTAGCAGTGGGTTCAACCTCCTACCCTATGTATGAACTTCCATTCTTTTTTTCTGTTTGCATATATGGATGGGGTGTCCAAAACTAGCTGTATCCTTTCAGTTTTGAATACAAATCAGCATCAAATGGGAGGTCTATCCCCAGATTTGGGGTGCGTAGAGAATTTGTACTCAGACAATACTTACTGATGGCTTTCTGCCTTCCTGCCCTTTTAGGATTAAGTTCCTATGAACTCAACAATAGGACTTTACCTCTTGCCTTATTTCCTCACATTGTTACCAAGGGTTGTGACACACAGGTTTTTAAACCTCCCAATTTTATATTCAATGTCTTCATAGAGACAAGTCTGCTAATATTCCTCAAATTTCTCTTCTTCAGTCCTGCTGAGGACAAGGAGGAAGACTTACTGCCTATATAAAGCAGGCAGATTCTATATGACTTTTTGGGGGGGCCATGAATAGCCTGTCTTTGAAGCTTGCCAGGGACTTTTCACTGCTTTTCACCCAGCTAAACTGAGATATTTCCAATCAGACCGCGGAAAGAACTTTAGGAATTCAAAGTCTGGACATAGCACTGTATTCTGCCACAGTTCAGCTTGCAAATTATGTTGCAAAAACATAATTCTTAAAAACTTTAGCATCAAGTGGTATCAAACCCTGTTCCCAGTCAAAACAAATTTCTGCGAAATTCAATGGAAAGGCTTTTGTAAACCCAAACCTGAGGCCAAAAGCAGAGACAATCCAGTTCCTACAGGTTTTACCTCCCCCCCAAGTGTGAGACAGAATATATAAGTTCCCATTCTGAATCAGAGCAGCAGTCCGTTCTGCCCAGAGCCTTTCCCTCAGCAGTGGTCAATACCAGCTTTCTAAGGCAGGACCAACTGGTGGTCACAGATAAGCCTCTGCCATAGAAAATTGCCTCGTACCTTCTGCAAGTAGGTTAACTATGTCTAAACTCTTGTTTTCTTTCTTTTTTTCCCTTGTCTTTTTAAAATGTTTATAACTGTAGACATAGGTATTTTTAAGTGCAAATAATTATTCACTTTCTTTCACAAACCTTCTGACTTGTAGAAAGGCGTTTCATAGGTTAATTATTGTCTTGAATTAAAAAAAGGAAGCTTTACTGGCTCTAAATTTGCTGTCTCGTGATTCTAGGGAAGCTACTTTACTCTGATATCATGAAAGAAAGGACTGGAAAAGTGTCTTGTATTCACAGTGATGACTGTTTTCAACACCCTTAACATACTTTCTCCTCCTGTCTAAAAAGCAAGACTACAAATTTAAGCAGTCCACATCTTCTCTGTTCCTGTGTAGGAGCCAGCGCAAATCCATGAAATACAGACTTCGTAACGTTTTCTATGACTGAAGAATGAGATACTTAGTATTTAAAACATAGCTAATTCTGGATTGCTATCATATTAGAGGCTATCAATAAAATAATATCTTCTCCTAAACAGTTTAATTTCATCTGTTTCTAGAGATATTGCTTTCTCCAGACAAAAGACAGAACAGGTTTGAAAAAAGAATTTAAACCACCTCACCATGACCTTAGGTAAAGAGTGTCCATCAGGGCTCTCTGAATGTACTGTAAAGAGATACCACGAGCACTAACTATGAAATACAAGCGAAAAAACATTGATCAGATGATCAGATTTTTTTATTCTTAAACTGGTCCTTTACTCTTTCTGTCATTCTTTCCTTGGCAGGGAGATTTCTTTGCTTAGAGCAGTAAATATGTTTACTGACTTTCAGTAGATCTACTATGTTGTTTAGTTTCTAAACTCACATGCATAGGAAAAAATTGAACAATCTGTGGGGTTTTCTTCCCTCTTATCTGAAGATTTCCTCGTGACTCTACATTCCCAGTGGGACCCTTGTGATTAAAAAAGGTGAACTTGGTGCCTACCAATCAAACTGGCACTCATTTATCTAAGGCAGCGATTCAGCAGGTATCATCTGAAGCTCTGTTAGCTAAGAACTGATGGGGATGCAAATACTACATTATCCTTTCATACAAAGAGAAGGTCCATTTAGCCAACATCTTTACTAATTTTCTAACAATTTAAAGTCTTTCAGTAGTGAACAAAAATCACACTTATTCCTGTGTAAATGTGAAATGCTTATGATTCTTTGTGTAAATACAAGTTAGGTTATTTTTAATGCTAACACAGAAGCTATATTTATCTCTGGATTTATCAGGTTTATCTTTAACATTTTTTAAAGAAAGCAAATACTATTTGTAGTTGCATAAGAGAGCTGAGGTGTGATGTCTCTTGGAGAAATGGAAGCAGACAAGAATTATAGTAGAAAGGTCAATAAGTTAAATTTCATTTTTGCCTTCCCCCCCAAATAACTAACATATTTTGAAAAGCATCTATAAAGTGACTCTATCAAGGCCTGCCTTCTGATCATGCTATCTGCATGAAAGCATGTTTGTGTCTTTATGCAGCTCAGGTTTACAGTTTCTGGCTTGATACTCTAGTAAATTTTGTATTGGGATGTGATTATCACTTATTACCGTTTAGACATGCTGTTCTCAGGTTTTTCTGTGTTTTACTTTCATTCCTTAAGAGCAGATGTTGCAAGCTTTAAGACTGGTGCCATAGCTTGGCAGCTTTTAGATAAGTGAAAGACACCCTTGGAGTCTGATGGAAATCACATAAGGTTTGTGTTTCTGAGATTCTTCAATAGATGTGGACTTGTCTGGTCCCTGGTTTGGAGTTCTTTGGATTATCTGAGATACTGGTATTTTACATGTCTATTAACTGAACTGCATTTAAACTCACTGGTTTCTATGGCAGTCTTCAGTAATCAACAGGTGTTTGAAAAAGAAGTCTAATGGGCATCTACTTCTTGGGCATTGTGCTGGGAAACAAGAAACATTTTTTTAAAAAATATTATTCTATAAAATCTGGGAATCCTAAATGGAAAGAATTAGAACGTGAAGCCTACTGGGGGCTGGACAGAACAAGAGAAATACTAAGGGAATTTGTTTTCTTAGCATAGCGTTATGTCAACTCAGAGGGAAAAAAAACACTCGGCTGCTTGACTCAAAATAGCTGGATGTGAAACCACTGGTGCCATCCACTACTTGATCCCACTGACAGATTTACTGCTGGCTGCAGGGCTGCTGCTGCTGCATGATGGAAATGGCAGGTGCACTCTGCTACAAAAGAGGATTTCTGTCTTGAACTTCATCTCCATGCACATGTGTGACTAAGAGCAGCTAGAGGTCACAGAGGGACAGCTCAGTGTTTATAGTGACTTATGAAGAAATGTTACTATTTTCTTTAATCTTCCCAAGGACAATCTCCTTGCTAGTCCATGGCTGTATCCCAGGCAGGGAGACTAACCCATTCAGTGCCAGCTGAAACACACTAAAAAGTAGAAAGTGGCAATAATTATTGGGCAAATAAACAATATGTATTGCACACTATTTTACCAATTATCTCTCAGTTCTAAGGAAGATTGGGATTATAAACCTATTAAAATAGCATACAGAGAAGTCCACTGGAAACAATGGAAAAACTCTGAAATGCCTTAAGTGGGGTCAAGTCATAGCCCAAGCTCTAGATAACCCCAAAGGCTTGTGAGTACTAAAAATCTGAACCTGGATTTAGGTGGTGATATTAATTGAAGACACCTCTGTTACTATGTAGATAATTACTGTATCTCAGAGTTGAGTCCTACTTGTTCTGAAATGTTCGACATGGCTATGAGTCTTGCAATGGAGTTTCCTCTTGTACCAATCCAAAAATCTGTTGCCTTCATCCTGGCTTGACTTTACATCCAGTTTGTAACTTCCCTGAAGTAGCAAGACTATATTTGAAAATAACCCCCCAACTCTCAAAATTCTTCACTCAGGATCTTTTGAAGTCAGACTGAAGTCTTACATATAAATTTTAGAACTATATCCAGGTTTCAAATGCCCAACATTTCAAATAAATGTACAGAGCGCACTGGACAAGTTGAGTGAGTGGAATTTGCCTTATTTATATGTGTATCTGCCCCAGATGTTTTCAAAGACTGGTGAATATATTTTCAATGAATCCTTGAGGCCAGTTTTTAGCATAAAGATTCACTGGGACCAGACTCCAATCACCAATGATATTACCTTATTTTTTGGTAAGCACAATATAACACCATTCTGGCAGAAAATGATAACAACATTTGCATACAAATTCCCCAGTGCACAGTGTCAGCAATCTTGCTGAGGACCCAGCAGTTCAGGATATTGTAATCAGTCCTCTCATTACATCGGCTAGCATCTCTTGCACAAAAGGGAGAAACCAGAGATATCTTCAGAGTCAAAACCTAAGGACCAGTCTTATCTTACACTATCTTATAGGAGTGTTATTTTACCATTTTCAGTTAAGTTTTCTGCAAGTAAATTGAGAATGACACCTCTACGTTTCCATTTTGTCAGGCTTTTGTCATTACCCTTTCTGATTTAACATATAAGCTACAGGTAGCTTACATAAGTTTTTGATACCCACGTAGTGTTCAGTTATCACAGCAACAAGGACATTTGTATTTGCATTGCTCCTTTTTTGTCTCCTCACCGTCCTTCCAAACACCTGCTGCTGCAGAGAAAAGGCTGTGAGCAGTACACATGTGGCTTAAACAGGTACTCATGGGCTGCTGAGAGAGGGCCAGCAGGCACATTTGGTGTGCCATACACTCACAGCATTACCTCTGTTTGGCATTGCCCTCTATAATTGGTCATCATTTCTTTCCTGAAACTCTGCTCTCCGTTTATTCTTAATTTTTATATGAGACAGTTATCTTTGCTCTGCACTGTGGACCGTTACAGAGCGGTGAGCAGGAGCCAGCTGCCCAAATGGCTTCGCCTTGCCACGTGGCTTCATTGCTCTCTGTCAGCCGATAGCTGCGCTGAGGAATGACTGCCCCCACAGCATTCCTCCAACCTAAGCGTGCAGTCCTGTCATGGCTGGCAATACCGGGGAAAAAAGCGACACTAAGCTGTAAAATCCCCTGGCAGGCGGCGCCACTGAACAGACCTCATTTTTGACAGCACATGATCTGTTTTCCACATTTCTATAGGCTAGGGAAAGAGGAGGGGAGCCGCTTTCATTCACATAAATACTCTTTAGTAGTTACCAACAAAAAATGCAAGTCAAATTTGAAAAAGTCTACATGACAAGTCTGATGTTTCCCATTACACCATAGCCAAACTATGGGAAGAGAAGAAATTTGGAGAAAAAGGGCAACTGCTTGCTTATAAGGAGTTGCAATTAAGACGCAATCATCAAGAAGGTCACTTTGACATTCTCCACCCATCCTCTGGTATTATTTATTCCAGATTTCATGCACAGAATAAATGCCAGAAATGAGAATATGTCTCACCGTTTCTCTGGGATATTTTTGCTATAAACCAGAGACAAATACTTTTTACACCTTTCTCCTTAAAAATGCATCTATTCATACCACACACCTGTCTGCTGCGTGGCAAACCTTTCCTCTCTATCTGCAGCTCCCTAAGGAGGATCCCATGCAACTGGACTGTAATCTTTCTGTTAGTAGTTCCACAGCAACTTCCATTCAATACATTGGGCACGTTGATAACTTTCAGTCTGTTTTGAGTTCTAAATCTCCACAAAAAAATGATGCTAAGTTTAGAATAATCAGACATTTCCATGTTTGATCATGATAAATACAAATGTTTTGCAAATGATGTGTGGTATCTGCTCAAGGAGAAAGGCAGCCCTGCTCTGCTCAGCTAAGCAACAGATTTTTCAAACATGATCAAGATACTCATAGGCAAAATCTAAACTTTTTATAGCCAAAGGAAGGCAGGAGTTCTCTTACAAACCTAATTTCAGAGAACTTCAAAGTCTCAAAATGGGTTTTTACTGTATTACAAATTAACAACTACTGACTCAACACAGAGGAAAGCCCCAGAGAACGAGGTGAACATTTTTACTGATCACTCTGTACTGGTAATTTCAAAGCCAACCTGTAGGGCTCATAAGCCACCAAGACCAGTGCTCACTCTTATAAATAAGCCACAAGAAATAGGCTGAATTTTAAAACAAAGTAGTAAGTAGTAAAGAATCAGTGTGTACCAGCAGGAAAACCCCTCTGCTGAAGAACTCTCCATTGAGAACAGTCTCTGCATGCTGACCAGTCTTATCTCCAAGGTAGTTCAAGGCTGAACCACCCGCTGGTTCAAGGTGCCAACAGGCATGAGCTAACAGGATGTTATTATTCTACTGCCATGTCTGTTCACACACGTCTGATCTCATGCTGTTACAAATAATGCAAATAGATTAATAGATTTTAAGCCCAGAAGGGATAATTATCATCATCATTTTAGCCTGACCTTGCATTCTAGTAAGGGTCACAGAATATTACACAGTTTTGTGCCCAAAAAATGGCATTTGAACTACAGCATATTTTGCATCAAGGTGGACAATCCTGCTTGATTGTATATGCTATTATTAACTAGGAGAAAAATTGAAACAAGAACTGAGCAGTGAAAAAAACTACCACAGCCTGCTACCAGAGTCTGTTAGGCATATATGTAACAGTGAATATCAACAGCAGAAGCTAGAATGGCAACAGAAAAATGGATCTGAGTAGGATCTCAGGAGCTAATCTACAAAAGCATTTCCTTTCAGAGGCTAGAGTAATGCTATCTTAAAACAGTGCCTGATTCACTGAACGAATGACAGTATTCCTGCTGACATGAATAGTTCAGGCCACCTTTTTTACCCCATGAAGAAAGCATAAGGATTAATATATTAGGAGGATACGAAAGGATTTTTTTTTTTGTTCCCAGGGCAGAGTTAAGGATAAAGATCATGATCATGGCACACATCTCACATGCTTCGCAGTCACAGTAATTCCTCACATAGACTTGATTTAGCACAGATGTAACAGTATGTATTAAAGTTGAAAGAACGTGCTTTGAATCCTTTACTGAATGACTTTCGCTGACCTCTCTTCTTCAGGGAAAATGTATTCACTTGTGGATAGTTTTCTACTTGCAATTAGGAAGGTTTAATGTGGAAGCTTTTTCAAGAATGCACTTGAAAAGTAAGGGTTCAGTAACGCACTGAAGACAGAGGCTACTCACGTGAGTAATGCTGAGCACTCATATGCTGGATCTTGATCCAAGGCAACGAAATCTTCCTGTACTATGTTTACGGCTATCGGATTTTTACTTTCTTTCTCCTTTCCTTGGGTTTTGTAATAGTCACTAATTCACAATGGTTAACATTCAAAACACAATTCTGGAGAAAAGAGAAAATCACTAAGTGCAAATAACCCTATCTGATAAAAAAAATATATCCTATTCCAAGAGCACGGGATGTCACAGAAAGTTGTAAGATACTAGTAAACCGGAAATAAAAAGGATGTGGATAGCCAGAGAAAATTCAAGTCTCATAGGACTAATATATAAACATAATGAAGTGTTGGCAGCAATTTGGCATTTCTTTTGCTTTGGGGAATAGAAGGTCAAGAGTCTAATTGTGCTGCAGAGAGAAAAAGGTCTGCAATGTGGGGATGTGTTATGAACCATCTTAAGAGCTGGAGCTGGGGAATTAGTGAAAAAAGAAAGAGAATTAAACAGTTGAACAACAAGGTAATGAAGGACAGTGTTGTGAAAGAGAACCAAACAGTTAAACAACAAGGTTATGAAGGACAGTGTTGTTTTTGAAGGGCTGAGGCAAACAGCCAGCCACTTCAATACACGTCACACGTACAAAATATGGAAATGTGAATATTCTGTCAGGGAAAGATGTAATCTTGAAAGAACGACAGCTCTGAGTTCAGAGATGTGCAACTGGTTTAGATAGAATCCTAAACTGAGATTAAGGTTGGTCTGCGTTCTTAGGTATGCAATCCTTACGGTCAGCTCCAAAAACCCCCTATTTGCTATTAGCATTAGGAAACTACTTTGAGTTTTCTTTTATTTCTGAAGATCTGCATCACCCAGTTCTTCTGAAATACGTGCCTTAATTTTCTTCCTTTTGTAAACACAGTCATGTTCTGCAGCTTCTATATCCAAACTCATTTCCTTCAAAGCACAACACTACTACATGTGGTAGCATGCTTCTCATAAGAGGTCCTTAAGAATATACAACCATACATTGGCCTGGATCAAAGCTTAATGCATACATAAATTTAGAGATGGGAATGGAGTGGAGCAGAAGGGTACCTTACCCATCTATGTCAAGAACACAGAAATGCACATAACAGTAATACAATTATTACTGTTATTTACTGATCAATGGAACTATGTATGCACTGGAGATAAACGTATAAGGAGAGAAACAAAAGAAAGAGAGATGCTTTTGGACACTTAATGGAGGATGGTTGCTTCTCCAGAGAGCTTTTTTTCTTAAGAATGTTACTCAAGAATTGCTTAGGTTGGCTGGTCTCACCTTGATTTGTCCCTGTTGAAAGTTACCTGTGCTGTAGATTGCAGCAACTGGAAAACTGCCAGCTTTACATTCACTTTGGCCAGTGGCTTTTCCTATAGGTGGAAAAAACAGTCTCAGCATTCATTGGTGTATCCTTGACATGCCAAGAAAAGAATAATAATTCTTAAACCTTTTCTAAAGAGGGAGTGTTAGAGCTGTTTCATGGTTTAACCCAGCAAGCAACTAGGACCACGCAGCCACTCACTCATTCACCCACCCACCCCGCCATGGTGGGATGGAGAAGAGAATCAGGAGTAAATGCAAGAAAACTTGTGGGTTGAGATAAAGACAGTTTAAGTAACATGGAAGCTGCACATGCAAGCAAAACAAAACAAAGAATTCATTCACTGCTTTCCATCGGCAGGCAGGTGTTCAGCCACCTCCAGGAAAGCAGGGCTCCATCACGCGTAATGGTTACTTGGAAAGACAAAATGCCGTAACTCTGAATGTCCCCCCCTTCTTCTTCTTCCCTCAGCTTTATATACTGAGCATCACATCACGTGGTATGGAATATCCCTTTGGTCAGGTGGGGACAACTATCCCAGATGTCTCTCCTCCCAACTTTTTGTGCACTCCCAGCCTACTTGCTGGTGGGACAGCGTAAGGAGCAGAAAAGGCCTTGACTGCTTATCAAGAACCAAACGCACTAGTGCGCTATCAACAGTATTCCCATCCCAAACCCAAAACATAGCACTATACCAGCTCACAGTAAGAAAGTCAACTCCATCCCAGCTGAAACCACGACAAGCTGGAAGCAGTAGCTTTGTTAATTTGGAGAATGTCCTCTGGCTTGTCCAAACCCACAGGCCCCTTTCCCAGAGAGATCCAATTTAATTCTTTTAGATTTGGAATACAAAAATGGTTAATGTCAAGAACAGAAGTCTTCCTTTTCTTGTTTTTTTTAATAAGTGCATCAAACTTGATAGATGGCAGAAGTCAGAATAATTTTCTAAAATATCTAACTAGAATTCATGCTTTTTATAGCTTGATTCTGTTCCCAAGTAAAAATCAAGAGGAGTTTTGCTGCTGACCTTTGCAAGAGGAGAGCAGGGCCTTCAAATTGCATAGTAAAATATTCTTTATTCCTTTCTGGTTTAATGTCTATATAGATGTAGGCTGGAGTAGGATGAAAGTGTCAGTTTTTACATTTAAGGATTTGTGCTTTATGAGCCTTGATATGTTAATGCTTCCTCTGGGGCTATTCTGGATGAGTGCATTGCACAGGTGGCCCACTGCAATTTATAGACACAATAATTGAACAAGAGAAATAAGAGACAAGGGTGTTTTCAGCACATGGGATGCAGCTGGTTCAACTACTTTAGCAGGAGGCATAACTTTTGTATGACAGAGTCCCTTTCTAAAGCATAGGAAGAGGACTTTTTTCATGGAGACCCATGTGCTGCTTTTTGCACTTACCCCGCTGGCTTCACATACCAGAGCATGCTCTGAGAGTCACTTTGTCATGCCTTTAAATGAGCAATTTAGTCTACTATAATTTATACTGCTAAGGAACTCCTTTAAAACAAACATCTGTTAAATCAGGAGTTGACTTGAAAAATGCGTAACTCCCATGAACTGAATAGTCCCATACCAAGAAAAATTAAACTTAGCGAAATGATGACATAATGCAAGAAGCAAACCAACTGGCTATTACAGTTACTGTTAAATAAAACTAAGCTCAAACTAACGTTTTCATTGCTGTCTTATCAGCTGTTTATACGGTTAACCTGGACTTTTAATGTTGTAAACTGAATGTCTTGACATATGAAAGAAGTTTTTCTTGAGGAAACTGGAAGAAAATGTTAATCTACAGCCATATGTCTTTCTGATACGTAAAATTATGAATAAAAAAAAATACTACTACTGTTACAGACAGAACCTCCTAGGAAAAGTTCTGAACTAAGGAAGGATATGGAATGCAAATATAGGAAGTAGGTTTCTGCTTTTTTTAAGGAAAACACTAATTATACCTCAATCTTTCTGTGGATTTTAAAAAGGAAAAAATGTGATTTTATTCTATTAAGCATAAGAGACAAAAATTAAATCTTGATTACCTAACAGCATGTGTTCAGATACCACAAGATTTGTAGTGTCTTTCAGTCAGGGTTTGAGGATGAAGGCAAGAATCTTTTAGCATTTCTGTGATGCACTTTAAAACTGTATTGATTCATCTTACATGACGGTATGCTGCCTTCAACAAATATTCCAGTAATTAGTGTCCTTTCTTATATCTTGATGTATATCACATACAATTTCTAGTTATAGAAACTTACTTACCACAACTCAATGCTTACTCACAAAAACTGTTCTTATTTGAAATGTTAATTAAATGCTATACCTAGCTAATTAGTTTTTTATTCACCACTTATTCCTCTTAAAAAGTAAATAATTCATTGCTTAATACCCAGAAATTTTAATTTGTCTCTTTGCGTGTCCTGCAACAGCACAATTTTTAAGTTCTCCCTGATTAAATCCAAGTTTACGCTACTGCAATACACATCATGGCTAATTTCTGATATACTAAACATTTGTCTTGAGGATGACATGGGGGGGTGTTGTATTTTCTTTTTAAGCATTTTGCTTTAAATTCTCACACTTTAAATCTAAAGAAAAGACAGAAGTACTGGTAAATAATGAGTATTCTAATCTAGAATTTACATTAATGGGGAAAACACGTATTGGAAACATTGCTCAGCACGTGGGATGAGGCCATGAGCCACTGACTCTGGTGTACTTCTAGTTTTAGACAGCTGTGAACGAGCATCCATGTAACCCATTTCATCCCATCTGGAACTTAGTGCCAAGTTTCACAATCCTAATTTTGACCAATTTTAATTATTACAATAACGCCATAAAGTGTAATTTCTTCTGTTTGACCACAGCCTACATAAAGACAGCTGGTTTTGGCATGAAGAAAGTACTTACATGTATGCATAAGTATTATCATTAACATACACTCATCACACAGTCTTCACACTTCACTTACATTGACAAAAAGAATCCTGCGCACCAAAGTCAAAATAACATCATCACAACATGGACAGAGGTGGACAATTTACACATACTCCACCCCTCATCCCTTCACCACATCATAACAACAAAACCTCCCCACAATTATTTAAACTAGATTTAAAACATAATAAAGGTTACTGAATCCAAATGCTTAAACATCTTACTGAACTGGGACTACAGACATGGAACTGAGTTTAGATAGAAAAAAGTACACATAATTTCAAAGCAAACTTTTTTTTAATAAATAAGAATTTGCAACTTGCACGTCGCAAATTTCTACAACAACATGTATTTATAATTTTTTCAGAAGGATTCCTGCATTATCCCATTTACTCCTCAATAGCAATCTTTCCGTTCTCTCATTGTCAGAAGGGCAATGGAGGGAAAATTATATTCCTAGACAATACCGTGATAATCTAGAGAGCTGTATTCCATACCATTAGGATTTCAACTTTGTGACTTTCCATTTAATAAAGAAAACCAAATTATGCTTGAAGTAAATGATCAGTTGGAATGATGTATAATCTTCCAGGGGCCTCTCTAAAAATGTGCTGGAGACTTGCTAAAGGTCTGCTATTAAAACCTTCTGCTATTAAAAAACTGCTAAAAAAACTGCTAAAAAACCCTGCTATTAAATCCTGTGGTGCAGGAAGTTCTGCACCACAGAAATGCCCAACAAAGGCAAGAGGACTGCACAGTGGTAGGAAGATTACTGGCATTCTATAAATTTCCAAATAATTTAATTATTTTTGAGACCACAATTTGACAGAGCACTCATGCAGATGTCTACTATTAAGCTCAAAACAAAAATGACACCTGCTTTGGCATCTTGCTGTTTATACAAGCTTCACTGGGCATAACATCCTTGGTGGTTGCAGGTATAACCTAAACAATCACAAGTTTCCAGTCTGTCTTGTGTTTTTATATGCTGTTCTCACTCCACAGGAACAGCTCTTCGCTGCACTAGGTGTACCAGGGAGTATATGCTCCAACTATCCTTGGCAGTTGCCTTCACAACCACCACCATGACTTAATTTTCAACAGCTCCAAGAATCTACCTTTTCTAACCAGAAGTAAAAGCCAGCCTACTTCTGTATCTCAGGCCACATCAGACAGAAGAAGAAAATGTCTGCTTCTTCATTTATTGTTTATTACTCATTTTAATTAGGTGCTTTAGATGACGGCTGAAAATGTTACACTTTGTAGTTTCTCTGCTAGGCTGCAGGAGCAGGGACTACACCGAGACTTACTTCAACTCGTACCACGCTTAAAACCAGAAAATTTAATTTCTGTTATGTATTTATTATAATCAGCACTAAACTCGCCTTCACCAGAAATAGTGATGACATAATTATGGTCTCGTATATGAGAGTGTATCTGAGTTTCTTTGAGTTCTGTACTGAGCCATAAACTTAGGCCAGTGCATGCCTCCGGTACTAAGAGTTCTTCTAATTCTAAAAATAGATTCTTCACATTTTTCCCTGTATTGCAGCAAACCTACAATCCGATTAAATGCTGTTTATTGAAGAGAGATGAAGAAAAGAAATTACTCCGTCTCCATGCCTTCTTCTTGCTCTGCCAGAAAGCAAACAATTCTGCTTTGCTCATTGATTACCAAAATAGTTTCTTGATGACTTGTTAATTTGATAGGTCAAGCAATTTATTAGGTGTTTCCTGTGTTTCCAGCTACAGTCTGCATTGCAAGGAAACAAGTAGTGTCTGTGGCATGGAAGATGAGTCTGTGTCTGATGAGAGCCATGTGTACCAAACTCCCATCTTTCATAAGTGCTGTCATTTTACAGATGTATGACCCTCTTCTCCTGGTTACAGAGGAAGGGGGGCTGGGGGAAGATAATGTACAGGGTTCAGTAGAGAAACCCTTGTAGGCAGAAACACAAATCATGTCATGCAAACCAGAACAGGCTACAGGAACATCACATCTCTTTGCAGAAGACAATAACAGATAGGACAGAGAAAGATGGAGTCCAAGATGATTAGGAAAACAGGAATGGTTAATGGATAACAGCAACGTGGCGCCAAGCAGTTCATTCCATGTCATAAAGATATGAGGCAACACAAACAGAGAGCAGGTAAAAGGTCTTTGAAATTCATCCAATCAATGCAGATGCAGATTTGTGTTCCCAGTATATTTGACAGAGAATAATGCAGACTGTGGAAAAATTAATGTATTTCAAATTAAATCTTTTGTTTTCTTAGCATCTCTTATTCTCAGTATGCAGTATATCATCTCCAATTTGAAATCACTTTTTCGGTTTGGTGTTTTGTTTTTTTCTTTTAAACAGCTCTTCTCTGAGAATTCTAAGCACTTTCTTTTGCCTTCAAACCCAGGGTTAACATGTATTTTAGGAACATAATTTCTCTTACATCAGACCAGTAAGCTTGAGAAACAGTCTGAAACACATGGGAGTAATTCCACCCCACTCCTCACCTCCTGTAGAGATCCCTACTGTACCACTATTGCTGCAGAATTTGACTGGATCCCATTGCAGGGTGAAGACACAGAGGGATCACTGCTGCTAAGCCCCTGACCAAGAAGGTACTCAAAACTCTATTGCATACATAGATGGGGTAAATTGAGATATTATACTTCCTCTGAATATTTAGAGTTAGCAGGGAAGACAGATTTACCTCTAATTCTACTCTGCATTTAAGGCACCTATTTTTATTTTCTGTTTCAGTAGAAAATTGCTCACAAACCCTCAAATTTTCAGTGGCAATTTGTGGCAGCCCAGTTTAGCAGTACTCAGGATGTTTACACATGAGAAATGCTTGGGACCAGAGTATGGCTGACTTAGCTTGGGTGTTCAAGGGGAAAAAAAATTCCCTGAAGTCCTCACTGTTCAGAAGCTTGGATCCCTGGCATACACAAATTTGCAAGTACGTTTTGGGTCTTGCACAACCACCAGGTTCTCAGCAGAAAGCAACAAGATGGCATGCAAGCGCGTAACGGCATCTTTTGAATAAACCAGAATTTGTCTGAGAATCCAGTTAAACAGCTTCTGCTCTTCCTTTTCACATAAGCACTCCTTGTAAGAAAGGCAGCCGTGTGTAGTCACTGTAAAGTGACCATCAGTAAGTGGACATAACTAACCAAAACCGACTAGTATTGGATAACTCTTCCAATCTAAATGACAGAAAATACAGGAACACGGCCAACAGCCACTTCAGTAGTGTGCTTGTTTTTCACTAAATCATTTACTTTCGTTGCTAGTGTTTATCCTTACCCAGGCAAAGATTTCATCGACTTCAGTGGAAATTCTGACTGTATGAGGAATGCAGATTTTTTTTCCTCCTGTAAACAGAGGTTCTCTGGAATTGCAGCCTGCACATAGTAAACCTCTGAAACAATTCAGACCCATCGTTCTAATTCACTGTGAACAGAGCTTCAGTATATCTCAGTTAACAATAAACATAGGCTCTCCTCCCAGTCCTATTGAAATCTATGGCAAAACTCCCAGCAATTTCAATAGGAGCTGTAGCAGACCCTGGGGCTTTCAAAGACCAGACACGCGACAGTTTAGCATTCTGCCTACTCTAACTACAGGTCAAACCTTGGGGTTTGTAAAATACAAAAGAGAAAAAGAATGCATTTTCTGCCTGGTTGATGGAAACAAATGTAAACCAGCACTAACAGGCATTTATAATAAAAAGCGCTACATGGAGAGCATGAACCTCGTATCACTAAAAATCAATTTTATATACTCATCCTATAATAAAATTCAGTCAATATAATGCTTTCCCACAGGTTCAAAATAACTAAATGACAGTTAAGTAGCGTCATTTGCCTCAATCAATTACATATAAGAGCTAAATAGACCAAAATAGGTTACATCTAACCTATTATAAAATAAAGAATGTTAATTACTGCAGAGTTAAGACTAAAATGTAACAGAAAATGATGTGGTTGTCTAGATAACAAAGTTAGGAAAACACAGCTAAATCTCTGTATGCCATGATTACATCACATTTGATAACACTGTCCAAGATGCTGTTGCTTATTCTTTAGATAAATGTCCTAATCAATAGACACATGAAGACAAAATAAGAGTAATTAAGAGAGGTGTATTTGCCTCTCTATTGGTACATATCTATTGAAAGCAAATAGAATTCTCATCAGCAAAAACTACTTTGAGTCTAATTTGCAGTTTTTCTTTTGATTTATAGCTTTTAGAAACATCATGTCAGGGATATGGCAAATATTCAAGCATTTGCTTAGCTAAAAGATAAAGGGTTATAAAGCCAGCTGAGATACAACACAGAAAACAAGGTTTAGTATTATCATACACTCAAAACTGCGGGTCACCTTTCTTCAAAACGAGAAAGAAGTAACATGTCCCCTATTGCACAAGGGTTTATGGAGGAGTCTCTTAAATGCCTGGTTCTTTGCATGACTTTCTGTCATTGACAGCAGTATAGAGAAAATTCTAAAAGCTGACACCTTTATGCCATTACTCGATTCAAAAAAATTGTATTAACAAAGTCTTCTAAGGGAAGTTTTCACACCTGAACCAGCAGCAAGCTTTCCTTGCGCTTGTACAAATACATGGGCTCATTGGAGACTGGCAGTACAAAACCAACCAAACGCTTTTGACTTTCAAGGCATTTTAAAACACATTTCCCCAGGCAGCAATACCACTCCAGCTCAGTTTACCCCCACCTCTAACACTTGCTGCAACTGTCTGATGAGTCTGCTATAATCCAGATCAGTAAAATTATTTAGGTTTAGAAAAAACAAAACACTCCCAACTAAATCTTCCTGTCCCCTCATCTCACCTAAAAACCCCTAAGGATTTAAAGCATAATCAGGGTGATTTCAGTGGCCTGGTTTATAGCCTGGCTCTCCAGACAGTCACCTCAGCACAGCTGAGGAGGGCACAGACTGTGATGCAGGATTATGAGCTAGAGTAGAGAAGGACGGAGAACTTTTCATAGTGGCTTTGCCACTATCAAACCCATGAAAATAAACTACAACCTAAGTCTGCTTTTTTACTTTGACAAACTATGTAGTAAGCAGAAATAAGCACATAAAGAAAAGCTCAGCTCTGCTTAAGTCAGGGAGTTACTCATCACTTCAGTGAGGATTTCACCTTTTACATCTAACAGGATTTGTCTTTTTCAGTGTGGGCAGCCGAGGGTGATGGTATGCGTATTTTCTATCAGCCATGAGTGCAGGGCTTTCCCTGCCCCTAAAGAAAACAGCTTCTGAAGATCAGGCCCAAACATTCATTTTCTGTTCAGTACTCCTGGAAAATCCTCTCTCCTGCTTCCTTGGGCTTCTTAACCATTTGCACCTCACAGTATCCTATCTGTGAAATGGGTGTTAAAATATCTATCTCGCGTGGCATGGATGACAATTAATATTTCTGCTGAGTTTTGAGAGCCTAGAATGGAAGTTAGTATAGTATAAATGCCTGGTTTTGTTCCTAGTGTTCAGAAAAGCCTTTACAAAGCTAATACTTTGCATTAGGAATCTTTCTGATGGACAAGGAATGAAAGAGTGAATGGAACTACTGGTGTCACATCAAAAGAGACCCTCTATTCACCCCATCTCCCTTATTTATTTTTTGGCATTATCTTTTTCCTTCCTATCTTTCTAAGGCCCAAGGCATCAAAATTTACATTTTCTTTGCATTTTATCCTTAAGAAGAAAAGAAGGGAGAGGGTGGGAGGGGAAAATAACAGAGATAAAAGGAACAAACAGCTCTAGATATCAAGCTGTGTAACCAATTCCTTAAAGTTGGTCTGTGCTTTTGAATATTTTATAATTTATAAACTGAAAACACATTATGCTTTGACTTTCAAAGCTTAAGTCACATGCCTGTTGTAAACCTTCTAAAGGATAAGGAAACTGACAAAGATAAAAAAATATGCACTTGGTATTTTCAGATGATCCTGGTGACGTTCCAAATTTCTGTGGCAGGTGGTGTGGAAGGGATTTAGGAATCTCCCTGGTGGAGAGAAAGGGTGAAAGACATTTGGAAGGATGCTTGAGAACAGTTTTCAATCATATGAAAATGGGTCCAGATTCTCCCCTTAATCACTAGAATAACACCATTACCTGTTGCTTTTTAAAGGCTTTATAGTTTTAATGGTAATACTAAGCACAATAGGTGCAAAATCATAAGACAAAGATTTATTGCGTTACTTAAAAATTGCCATTTTGTGCAGTCCCCTACTGTGCTTAATGGCCATATATTTAATTTATTTGTGACAAGAGTGTGTGATCTGACTTGCCTTAACATTCTGTAATGTTCAGGGTAAGCTTTGTATTATATTCCAAAATTCATTCACTGAAGAAAGACTGCAAAGGAAACGATACACCACTGAAAGCAGGCCGACTAGAGCATACCCATCTGAATGAGAAATTCAGTCAGATATTAAGAGGACCAGTGCCTACTAAGATGATAAGCCCCTCTATCTGTGAGCACACCAGAACAGAAGCACTGAGCATGGCTTTACATGCAAGATGTGAAATAGTTCCCTCCCAACTTTCAGCCAGAGCGGCAGCGTAAGAGACAGGCAGTACAGGGATACTGTACAACTTCAGCCCTTGAATTCTATGGTGATAAGGCAGACTCCCAGGATTAACAGCCCTGTCAAGGGTAGCTCTCTGAAGTGCTTATTTGTTTAGAAGAACCACCTCATTCATCATTAAGGAGTGATAGAAATGGAAGCCCTCTGACACAATATCTGAAGTCTACCTGGATGTATGTTTTCTTGCTATCATAGAAAGCAGGAGAAAAACCACTGCTATCTGGTTTTGAAAACAGTATTAAAATGAAATACATTACTTGTGTTTGTAATGTCTGGTTTCTAAGATGTTTATACTACTACCTTGCATAAAAATATTGCAAGCCGAATTGAAACTATGTACTTTACATGATGAGCAGAAGTATACCCATAGGAACAAAATCTTAAATACAGCAATACAATTTGATCTTAAATTAACCCTGCCCTTTAAGAGAGACAGTTTTTATTTTTACCTTCTCTGAACTTTAAATAGATGTTTCTGATAATGAGTAATGACACTTTTCTGGTAAAATCACAAAATCGATTTTTTGTTAAGCTTCATTTACGTAAAAAGTGAACTCATCTAAAAATGTGTAATACGAAAAACCTGAAATCTAAAGATTTTTAATACATGGAGTTATTCCATGAATGATCCTATACTTCAAAATGAGAACCAACATTTGTGTTTCTTTAGTGGCTCGGGTTCCTCAAATCTGGGGTTTTATTCACAGTTCATTTTTCCCCTATATTTTAAAATTATAGGGGTGGGGTGGTGGGGGTGGAGGGTCTAATGACATATTTTAAGAGCTGTCAATGACTTGTAAATACTTTTCTTGAAGGCCAGAAGACTAAAATGAGGATGGTAAGAAGGAAAGGAGACTGAAGAATATAAAACACTACAAGAAGTGCTGGGAAGCTATCCCTTGCTCTGTTGGTGGTCTTGTAGATACTGAACCTAATTGGATGTTAGGAATTAAAGATATCTTGTTCTGTCATTTTGACAATGTGTGTAGTGAAGCAAACTAGGGAAGCTCTTGTTTTAACAATATAGACTCCATTAAAACACATATATAACTTTTGCCATTTACTATCAAGGGCGAGCATAAGATTTTGACAGACTTGTGGTAGGAAATGGGTAGTTTTGTTTTGCTATTAGTCCCATGTTTCATAGCTTGCTACCCTCTGCTAAATGCATTGGGGGAAAAAAACCCAACACAACAAAAAAACCCCAACCAACCAAAAAAAACCTTGTATTCCGTGTTTCATTAATTTCCTCCTTTTTTTTTCCCTTTCTGCTGAACAAATGTGTATTGGGAAAACGATTTTAAATGACTGTGCAGGGCATGAGCACGCTCTCAACCCATATAGGAGCAGTCTGGCAATGGAGAATTTCACATATTTCATTTTGAGGAAAGGACAGAATCACTGTCTTCAACACAGTAATGGTGTGACTAGAAATACGAAATCTTGTCAATAATTTGGCATCATCATTGATACTGGCACTGTTTTTAAAATTACAAAGTGATAAATGTTGTCTACGACATGCTGTCAGTCACTGTATATTTGAAACCATCAGAGATTTCTGCTGTGCTTCTGATCTCTGTTTTTTTTTAAAGCATCTGATTACCCCTGACTGTTCAAGAACTGCTCCCTTAGAAAGTGCTAATTAAGATACTGAAGAGTCTCATCTAATATTTATACTTCTGGTGTTGCACTAGATCCTTTTGCAGTGCATGAACAGCGTCATGAAGAAGGAATTAGAAGCAGTATAGCTTTGAGCCTCAGATAATCCTTCACTGATTAGTGAGATTCGCATCATCACCTATTCTGAATGCACTCCTCTCAGGATGTTGATAAAGCCCTTCAGTATCACAATATGGACTTCCAAGCACAGCTACGGCTTTTCTACCCAATCAAAGTGAAACCCTCAGTTCACCTGGTTAAGCTAGCTAATCCTAAATCGGCTTTTAGATTGTCACTTAACAACTCTGAGGCACTCCAGAAGGATCCCGCACAAATCCTGTGGTAAATGAGGCCTAGGCTGAGTGAAAATGAACAAACAAAAAGCTTTAAAAATGGACAGCAAGTTCTTTATCTAAGACATATTTTTATTTCTTTAGAGTGAGAATTAAGATGTCAGGAGTTGGATAGTTCTGTTAAATTGGTCTTCAAATGATGATGTATGCCTGCTTAGATTCCAAATGATGACATATGACTACATATTAAACTGCGAACTAATTCAAATAATGTGCAGAGGGTTTGGTGCTTTGTCATTTTTGAACATGTGGATGACTAATAATACAAAATTACATGTTTTAATAAAGAATTTGAAAAGTTTCAGTAGTTTGTATGTTTGTTGCCTTTAAAAATGTCTGAACAATCTGACTTTACTGATTAACCCCCCCCAACAGTATGTCACCATTTTCTAATGAAATTTTTAGCAAAAGTTACAGTCCTGGATTAATGGCTGTTCTCTGCAGGAAATTACTGTCGTCTAATCCCTGGAGCTACACACTATACAAAAAGTATTGAAAACCCTTCTTGTTTTCGGAAGAAAATCATCTCCGTTTTAGGCAGGGTCCAAGCGTAAGCTGGCAGCAGTGTGGCTGCAGCTGCTGATTGGCGAGCTGAATGCAAGATAATTTTTGCATCTCTTACTAGAGACAGGCAATAGGTGCTGCCCAAGTAGGTTTGCACTTAGGCTTCTTAGATTTATGTAAATTTTCTGTACTGTAAAATTATTCTGCTGAATACACGGTGATTTGAAATCTCATACTGGAACTGGTAGTAAGGTAATAATACAGGAAATATGCTCTGAAATTATCTTAGCACTAAGTGATACCTGGAAATTGAACTTGTAACACAGAATCACTCAAGTTTTAAAACTCATCCTTTTGCAATGAAATGAGGGAGCGAGATTCCCAACACTACCTGACAAGTGAAGGCACTCACAGCAAAAGCTATGACTGGCAGAGAATAAAGGTCTTGCCATCTGAAGCAGATCACTCAAGTACCAATGCCAGATTAAATAGAAACAACACACAGAGATCTAAGTTTATTATCTTTCATACTGAATTGTTGAGAAATAATAAATAGAATACACAAACCCTATACCCACGGTAGTTTATTTTGTCTTGTGGGAAGTTTTAACAGTTTCTGGGATTAAATGGCTTTCCCCTTCTGTGAAGGGTCTGATGTAAACTCTTGTACCGAGGCTTAAAGTCTTAAGGTTGTTAGAAGTTTCCATCAGTCAGTCTGTATGTCAATGGATAAAAAGTTGGTTGCTGATCTGACCTGTTCATCGCTCTCTGGAAAGATGCCATCAAACTACAGACACATTTAGCAATGCTGGGGGAAGAGGGGGGATTGGGAGAAAAGAGTTATTCAGTGAGAAAAGTGAGTTTCTTTGTGCATCAATGCCAGGACATTGAGACAAAGCCTTAGAAAACTCCAAACCAATTTTGCACATGCGTATGCTCATTTTGTAATTGAAGCCTCCACTTTATATAAAATCCTGAGAATTATATATGTTTGTTGGTTTAACAGAGGAGAAAAAAATGGGCTACTTTTTATTTCTGAGACAGGTTAAAATAGGCTTTGCTGTTTAACATGCTAGCTCCATGATTTCACTGAGCAATGTATGTTTGCAGAGTTACACATTAGTTCCCTGAAGAACAGCATAGCAAAATGTCTAGGAAAACTGCAGTAGATAAAAATCACTGTTAATTTAAAGTTATCTAATATCCATTCACCTGGACAAGATTAATAGTTACAGCACTTTTAAAATTTATTTTAAAATAATTTTAAATCAATCTCCTAGAATTTCTGAAAACTGCAAAAACCTCTCACTTAAATCCAGCTTATTATTTTTTTCTCTATTAACATGCTATGAATTTATTTCCACTGATGCATTAACTACCTTTTATGCTGAGATTGTTTTTCTAATTGCTTAAATTCATCATTTTAGATGCTTTTAGTTGCTTTTAGAAGAAACAAATTGTCTGCTTTTGCAGGTGTCATACTGAAATGTCTTTAATGAGATTCAGCATTTTCTACCACCTGACAAACTTAAGTTGTGCTTTTGTTTCTCACTCTTTAGATCCAGATGTATCCATCTCTAAATTTATACTTGAAAATATTAGAACAATCCAGGACAAAATCCTGAAATACAATATTTAGGCAACATACTTTTTTTTTTTCCCCAGCAATGGGAGTCTTGTCTCCAAAAGAACTGAGTAAGAAGGGATTGGCAGTTTGTCTGCATTTTGGCAAAATAGGTTTCCTGCCTCTAGTGATTCCCTTAATTCAGTTGTCAGCAGAGAGTATCTGTAGCAAGGATTTAACCTATAAATTGAAGGGAAATCTTATTCTGAAGCATGAGAAACAGTGGCTGTTAAAGGCCAGATCCTGAGATTAGGTTTTACTGCCCAGAGATTAAGTTAAGGTATTTGAAGGTAGTTTAATGATCCACAGATCACAGACTGTTCTTTGCATACCAGCCCTGCTTTGCAAATTTACAGGAACCTGAAAGCACTGCTAATTTACATGTTTTAAAATATCAGGACCATATTTAGTGGAAGCTGAAAGCACTTTTAAGTTACATATTTAAAAAATATGGTGACCATATCTGGAAAAGAATAAAACAAAACATAATGGTATATGTTCTGAAAAAATGCAGCCTTATTTGATTAAAGTTAAAAATGCAGCAGACTCAAGAGGTATTTTCACTGTGGCCACATAGCTTGAGGGATGTATTAATAGTCCTAATTTAGGCCGTACTGTATTAATAGGCCTAACAAAGGTGTAATGAATGGGATCCAGCTCACCCAACTTAAGATGTCCACCCTGGTGATAGGAGTCCCAGCAGACTACCTATTTCCTCCGTATGGCTTGTAAAGAGTTATAAGACAATTGTCACACACATGTTACTCATCTGATGTATTTCAAGAGCTGTTTCAGACTGAGATGGCCTGCATGGGTTACTTTCCTCTGAGCATACAGACTGCCAGCAGCTACCCGTTTAGATGTAGACACCTGAATAGGGTCACATGAGTCCTACTGTGTGAATGCCAATATTTATCTTCCAGACTAGAATGGACAGTAAGTCCAAAGAGAAATATTTCTTTTGTTCAGGTTTGTAAAAGTACCCTTCCAGGCTGTATAGGAAGCTACAGTAGCTTCCATAGCTATACTATGTGGTCTGCTTTGTAGCAGGTCTGTAGGTCTGCAATGGAAATTGTAGCTCATCCACTTCCAAGTAAAGTTTTACTACAAGTGAGAGACTGCCTAATGCACATGTTTTTGAAAATGGCATTTAGAGATCAGCTATACCGATCCTGCATATGGCAGGCATGTCACATGCCAGAAGCTGATGATGAAGGTGCTCAGGTCAGGGGTGCGTCTTGTCGCACCCTGTTTGTAGTTGACCAAAGCAAGCTAATAAAAGTTAACTAGGTTAATTTTTATAGCTCTTTCTATTAGCCAAATGCAGAGTTTATCATTCAGGAGAAAGGTAGTATCATGATAGATGGAAACCAAACATTAAGCACAGACAGCACAAACAGAAGCCAAGCATAGGTCACTGGACAATCAAGTCGGGCAACAACAATGGTTTAGGAGTGACTGGGGGCATAGTTCAACACACAAGACAAACCCGTTGGTTTGCAGAAAGTAGAATATTCTTTTGAATTTTACTGATTAATCTGTTTTTCAGAAAGAAGAGTTGAGGAGTCTTTTGAAACCTGTCAACAATTCATTCCTCTTGTCACATTTTCTTGAGAGAGGTGGAGAACTCCTATCACAAACCTTTGTGGTAGGTCCCTTGGTGATAATCAGTATCTGATGGGGTGGAATAATCATGTTACACAATAGTGTAAATTATAAAACCCCCAAAGAATCTATTACAGACAGAAAGGGTCAATATACAAAGAACAAAACAGCTGAAAAAGTAGACCCAAAGCACGTCACTGAAAATGGTTATAAAACTAGGCATGCTTACGTCTAATAAGATAGATGTTCTTGGCCTTGATTTCTTGGAAGATTTCCCTGTATGTCAGTATTGAACCAAGCACTTTGGAATAGCATTAGGAATTTATATCCTGGAGATGCCATCTTTTAGACAAAATAAAATCAATGTCCCAACTAGTCAGGATTTTTTATTGTTTGTTCCAAAATGAAGTGTCTTTATCTCCAGTCTTCAACAGATTCCAGATCCTGTCATAATTCGGTTCTCACTGCCGTGTCACTTAGATCTTCAAATTTACATTATGGTCCAGTTACACTGTGTACACAAAAGTGATTACAAACTACCACTGCTCTTGTGGCACTGCACAGCTCTTTAGTAACACTGAATTTGCGTGGAGTTGTATTTTATAATACATTCACAAAGAAAGGCACTTTAGTACACTGTATCACTACTAAAAGTATATTCCTGTAAAATAACCATTTATAAACCACCGTTAAAAGGATCTTCTGTTTTCTTTCATCTGTTTTTAAATGTTTTATATTTATGAAGAGACCAAGCTTATGTGACCTGGGCTAGCATGTTTTCTTCATTGGAAAGAAAAAGGAAGGATATTACCATTGTAATATACTAGTGAATGAAAATAAAACCTCAAGAGGATCAGAACCTAGGACTGCTAATGTAAGAGGAAACCACATTTACTACATTTAAACAGACAATTGTAGGAATAAACTGAATGAATTGTCCTTTAACTTGAAAAGAAAGGAAGAGAACGGAAGACCTTACCGTTATATTCAGCGTACTGTTCTGGAACAGGTAAAGAGAGAAAACTTACTGATGTTGATGATATCAGACTCATTTGATAGTTGCATGTTGTCTATATGTGCATTTGTGCATGCCTATATCTGTTTATTAGCACTGCATATATTCCAGTTTTTTCTAGTGAAGGTCACTTAAAAGGCAAAGATATGGCCAGCGAGTACCTCAGAAAATAAATTATGGGGTCTTTTTATACTGATCTGTGGTTATCTAAACCAGAATGTACTATTAATTTAATTCCAAGCTCCTGATTTATGGAAAACTTCAATTAAATCAAATTCAGTCCTGAATTTGTACTGAATCTAGGGCCATCTCCACTCTATCAACAGTACAGAGATGTCAGAAATAAAACGTTTCAAGTTGGCAAGTTTTTACATAAACTGTATTCCAGGTGAGACTGGCTTGCTGGGAAAGCTGTTTTAAAATACATTTAAAACCATGGGAAGAGAAAAACTCACTGGATAATGAAGCTGCAGTTCACTGAACCTGTGGCAAATTTTCCACTGACTTCTTGTGATACCAAGTCTCCTTCCTGTAACTGAATGAATCTCAGGCATTCAAAGCCCATGCACCTTTGGTCTCCATGTATTTGCATTAAAGAAAAAATGTATTTGTAGCATATATTGTGCAGTTTTCAGCAAAATATAGATGCACATGCATATTAACTCTATTTCTTTCTTGTCTCACAAGCCCATCCTGAATTGCAGCTTCCCTTGAACAATTCTACCACGTGCAACTAGGACTAGCTCACAGATCCAAATCTAATTCCATGTCCAGCTCCTTCCCTCCCACTTCAGCATGATCCTCATCTTGGCCCCTAAAGAAAATGCTACTATTGCAAAACACAGGGAATTTTCACCCTAAAGTAATAAATCCAATTCTAACTATTTTAATAATGTGCTAAGAGACACAAATTAAAAAAAATCCAGCACAAACAAAAACCAAACCAAAACAAGAAAAGCACATGCCTTAGGATGGGCTTCTAATCCTAGAAGAACATGAATTTCATGGCCAAATTTACCAGTTAATTGAGAACCCCCCAAACTCCCATTTAAATCCATGGTTTGGGAATCTCACTGGATTTGTTGTTTTTAAGAATTCAGATTATAATTCTGAATCTTGCTACTTTAGTAACTGCAACATGAGGTTGCGCTGGGATGTTTTATAATCATCCTTTTGTAAAAATCTCATGACTATGTTCAGTGATACTTGGAAAAAGCATAAAGTCCAGACACATAGAACCAAAAATGAAGAGGAGGATGAAAAATCCCACCTGATTTTTCAAAATCTTATAAATAATTTGACGTTTGGTTTACTTCAAACCCATTCTTAATCTATCTTAACTATTATGTTCATGTGGTTTTTTTTCTAAGACACTACCCTCCCCAGTCATAATAAACAAGTGACCATACTGAACAGAAGAACTGTGAGAAGAGGACCTGGCAAACTAAATAAATAACCCTAAATAAGAGCAAAAATATCCCACTGCAGGAATGCAGAGTTCTATCTGCATCACTGGCATTCTGGAAAGCTGAAGTGTTTTATAGGCCGTACCATATGCTAGAGAATAGAAGACACTCATGGGCATTTTTTTGAAAGCAGGGAATTAGCCTTTGGGAAGTTTTCATGTGTTTGTGGAAACTCACAATCTTCCCATCATTTTCAGGCATCTGTGATTTTCTTTCTTTCTTTCTTTTTTTTTTTTTTGTGTAACATATGGAACTGTGACTTCAAAACATGCCCTTGCATCACTATGAATTGTGTATTTCATTTCTGTAATCCTCTATGGCAGCCAGAGAGAAAATACATTTAAAAACTTACTGTATTTGTTGTGTAGTTAAAGGGATAGCTTGAGCTTCCTGTATTACAACTTCAAGCTTGAAGCCTCCTCAATGAAATAAAAATGGCTAGTAAGTACTGCTTTTGGGCTGCAATAATTACCATGTGTGGTGTTTAAAGCCCAGCTACCATCATAACTGAAAGAACAAAGGAACAGTAATTTTAATCTATCTAGGCTTTTGGATACAAACATCATTATCAAGAGTCCAGGAAGAAATGTGGAGAAAAAAAGAATCTATTCTGTGATTTCAGAATATTTTATGATGTATGGCAGAAATACCCTTCCTCTAACTCCATCATGTTGTGTATAGGTTATACTTGAGCAATTTACAATATAATCAATATAATACCCTGAAACAATATAATGTTTCCAGGTGGAAAATATTACTGATGTCAATATGCATTACAAATGCTAGGAAAATGTCCCACTTATCAACTAATATTTAAAAATAGTATTGCTTTGTAAAATTATTTTCTTTGAGTTCATTACAGTGCTCTGAATATCTCTACATTTTTAGTTTACATAAAAAATAAAGAGAAACATCTTTGCCTCAATCCCAGCAAATTTTTAAGTCACAGAGAACCTGCTAGCATTACATATATTATAAATGCAGATAAAATACAGGAATGTTTATTAGTAGTTCTTTGAAGAGCCTTCAGCCCCTTCACAGTTTTCAGATGAAAACAGAAACTCATCCACCCTGTGAGCACACTTCTCAACAAATATGCATATACTTGGAAAAAATTAGGGTTCTCCCATAATTCTCTTCCACTTGCAGGACACCAGTTAGGGAGAAGCAGCTAAACTATCCTAAACTGTCAGGCTGCAAGTGTTATTTGGGCACTTCAGAGGACTTATTTTTCTTCTCACATGCCGCCTACCTACATCACTACCAAAACAACACAGTTTGCCATTAACAACACAGCATGTTAACGAAAACTGGTCATTAAAAATTTACTACAGACTAAACTTGCCAACTCATTACATTGTTTTACACACTGACATTGAAACGTACTTGTCTACGTAAAATGGAAAAAGTACACTTGTGATGTGTTAATCCCAACTTATTTCTACTGTGCTTATTGATTTGAACACTTCAAACTGGAACTCTGAATTACTCATGGTAACTCTGTACAAATAATTTCAGTGAAATAAATGGGCATAACAAGGTTGAGCATACGTAGCATTATTTGCAGTCTCTTCTAAGTCACTAGTTCATAATGAGTCATCTTCATTATACCCAGAGAAATGCTACTGCTAGCAGAGTTTTGAAAGTACCTACAAGAATTCATTTTTGCCATTCAGGCTTAACATGCATAGCTCAGCCTCTGAACGCACTGGGATGTTTATATAGCTGCACACATAACATACTGAGACAAGGTAAATCCCCACTTTTCTTTCTTGTCTTTCAGGTATTTTCAGTGGTTTCTTTGTATTTGTCATTCTATTTGAATTTTGCAATCCCAATTCTCAAAACCAGCTGAAGAGTAAACAGAGAGGCTTTGCAACATGAAAAAAACAGGCAGATGAACAATAGATAGCAAATGACGCAAGCTTCTTTTGCATGTCTTCCTTTTAAAAAAAAATAAATTTAGAGTAAAAGCTTTTCTAAGAAAAAAATGTGCAATCAAGAAATAATTTTAACTGGCTAAGAGGAGGCATTCAGTATCTTTGATACATACTCAAAACTCTTTGTCAGGATTTTTTCAGTGGTGGTTTTTTTTTTTTTTGCTCAATGTCTGTGGGAATTACCTGACTATTTTCAGTCAAAAGCTGCTGGAAAGGCAACCGGATGGCTCCCATCTCTGACACTGCAGTCCATTCTGTGTACTCTTGTCCACCTTCTCCTGGGGCTCCCTGGAAATAAAAATCATATCACTAAGTAAATCGTGCACTTTCTTTCTGTTTCTCTCTAGATGGCAGCATTTGTCTTAAGGACTTCCCTCTAGATGAACGTTTCTCATACAGGAGTAACAATAAGGGCTCAAGAAAACTACTGTCAGGGACCTGAATTTCTTTGCCATTTGTTTTGGTTTGATTTTCTTATTTTTCACTGTTTCTTTTGATGGGTTTTGTTTGGGAGCATGCATAGCTTTTTACATCAATAACTGAAGTTGTTTTATCACAAATAGTTAAAAGCTAAATATCCCAGTACAATTGTGTGCATGAAATCAAAATACAGTGGGAGTTCAAGTAACAAAATAACAACATGCAGAGAGTAAGCAAAATATATTAAATTGACATGGATTAAAATTAATGGGTTGAAAACTTTCCCCCAAATTCCAAACACATCTGACATAGCCTGAAAACAGTTGGGCTCGCCTTGCTTTCAATTTCTGAACTCTGTATATTTGGTATAATTCAATATACTGAAAAATCATGTTCTTGAGCATTCCTGGTTTTCATACAAACCCTGCAAGGACTAGACATACAAAAGACTGATTTCTAAGGATGAACACACCTTCACATTTTAAAATCAAACTTCGAACCATTTGATGTTTGCTGTTTGCTAAAACTCGGATCTCCTACTCTATACATGTAGGGGAGGATCTCAGTCCAGTTGCATAGCCTCATTAATTTGCAGGTCTCTGACTGCTGGCAAGGAGACCCAATTAAGAGGCATAATCTACATTGTTGGGGAGACTACCATAATAGTTCTTATTGTATTCCCTTATCCCAGGTATTCCTGTTGCTTGCTCATCACCAGAAATAGCTATTTATTTTGATAGTCCTTACTTTGACAGTCCTTACTCTAGTCTTATTCATCCTTTTAGTAATTCATGACTAGAACTCTTACTTCTACAAAATAGTTACACTGAAAAGTATTTATTTTTTTATTTGCGAGAGTATGAAGATGTGATATCCCTAGCCTGCATTAAATGAAAGAAATGAGAATTACCTAAAATGGGAAAAATGTAATTTATGATTAATGCATTTTTTTTCCCAAATAAATGCTATTCATAAAGAGAAGACACATATTTTATTAGATGTACATACAGTCTTGTTGGCTTTCAAGCAGATCATAGATGCATTATACATCCCCCTAGTAAATTTGTCCATCTGTAGCCTTCCCTGAAAGGATATACTGCAGTCATAATTAATCTGCATTTTTTAGTGCATCACCACTTGTACTCACCGTAGGAAAAGAATGCTATCCATTGTGGTAATTTTTTAGCAGACATATATAACTCATTCCCTATTTACTGCCTTCTATGTACAGTCACTGCCACAATGTTTCCAGATTTTTTTATTAACTTGTCCATCAGCCAGACCTCCACTGCCAGCTCTGCCTATACTCTGAATCGCATGCAAACTAGAGATTTTTTTAAAATGAGCCCCTTCTTCATTTTTCTCATGCTTCCTCTCCTCTCCTCCCCGTTTGCATTTGCCTCTTAGTCCCCCTACAACTTCTTGACAATTAGTCTTTGACCTGGGCTGGCAAGCTGAGCCCATGGATCCTTGGCTGTCACAGCCATGGCGTTCCCCTGGACAAAATGGACCTGCTTAAGATCCGTGTCTTGGTCTCAACTGGAATACTCGTCTTAAAAGGCCACAATGTAAGGGGAGATGTTGGCATTTCACTACTCGTTATTAATAATTGAGAAAAGGAAGAATATGTAAAAATGAAAAAATCTCAAATATACAGTACAAGTGGGCCAAGTGTTAACTTATCTAGCAAAAAAAAATAAAGTAAAAACGTAAAAATGTAATGCTGTAGCATTTTGATCCAGTGTCCCTATTTTATCAGCTTATCTCGGCCTCATCTGACGAATGCCTAGCCATTCAAGAATTTATTCTCCTCTCTCTCTCTCTCAGAGGAAACTTTTGCAATTATTTTTAAAAATAGTGTTGTGGAGACTTGGTGGCCAAATGCCTATTGATCATGTGGAAAGATACATTCCTCTTCTGACTTCAAAGACCACAGTGCTGTCCAAGGAACTAAAACTGGCAGCCAAAATACCAGGGGAGAAATAGATAGGGGTAAGGACAGAAAGATTGTATCTCAGAGTGAGGAAAAGAAACAATCATCTTCAAACTCTTCACTTAAATTACAGCAAAGGTACAAAGCTACTGCAAGGTGCCAGACTTGTTGGAATAACTTTTGAAGATAATAAGAATTATTTGAATAAATGGGTTATAAATCTACTTGACAAAACCATCTATAAAGGTACAAAAGCAGCAGTTTTTTCTTAAGTTGATAGGAACAGAGAGGTCATGTTTAATTTAATAATCAAGCAATCCATGGACATTAAAACAAATGGCATACTCCAGATACATTTTCAAAGAGGGCGGAAAAAGTCATCATATTGAAATCAGATGCCATGTGCATCACACATCATTTCTTCCTGTACTGTACTCCTGTCCTGTCCTGTTTTTTCCAGCTTTAGAAAGCTGTTTCTGTTTCTTCTCCCCCAGTTGATATGATCCAGTTAAATCCAAGCTTTGGAGACGCTTGCATGAAACATCAGTGATTACTTGATTTCTCAGCATATAAATCTAACTACAAAACTTACTATGTAGGACTCTGTTATGAGGTAACTTTTCCTATGCAACATTTTTGCCTCAGCTGCTATCTGCCCAGAGACCTGTGTTAACGTAACACTGACAAAGCTGATCTCCATATAACATATTAAGCAATTGTTTTCCCAGAACAACCTGATAAAGCAACAAAAGGATCAGACCAGGCCTTTCAGCTTTTCAGTAAGCAGCTTCCATGTGAGTTCAACTCCAAGCAGCTTTTAGCTTCTAAAAATCAAGGCCACAAATAGCTTCTGTTACATACGATCTGCTTGGAGAGGAAGCTCTCTCTTTAGCTTGCCGCTCTGCCAGCTTTCCAAAACCGTTTTCTGCTTCTCAGGACTTTGTCAGACACACTTACACCAAGCAACAGCTCAATTCCTATTCTCCCTCCTCTCCACCTCATCCGTCCCCCTGCAGCGCAGATGATCCACAGGATCGAGCTGGAGATGTCTGTGCATCTGAGCAAAGGGTGCAAGCAGAAGATGAGGGCAGGCAGCCTTCCTGATTCTCAGTGGCTTAATTAATTGGGACAGATAAAAGAAGTTAATCAGACTAAGCACTGTCTCATCCCACGCCTGCCCAATTTTGCCTGTGCTACCACCACTTCTCAGAGCATGGAAGGCAGAGTTGTGCCCTTGCCTTAACTACACTCTTCTGTTATATTTCATTCTGTCCATAATTTAGCAAATGTCCTGATTTGCAGGTTTTGGCATGCCTCAGCTTTGCCTGGTAAACCTCCTTAATCTGAGCTGAGAGTAATACTAGGATGTCTCACATTCATCTCCCACATTTATGCCACCAAAAGGGCTCCCCAAGAGCTGAAGGGAGGACAGAGGCTGCAGAAGTTCTGTGGGCGCAGCCAGCCATCGGGAGAATTGCAGCACCAGTACCTGCACAAAGCCCCATAAAAACTGGAGTCCTCTCTTCAGATGTTTAATCACTGAAACCCTACCCTGGTATATTAGCAGGCAATCAGAAAAGACCTTCAGCAGAAACTCTGATAAAGGATTTACATATTAGCGAGGCTATTTTACTGCACACGCCGTTTGCGTGCTTATACCTTGCTTGCTTGCTAAGGAGAATGTTGCAATGAAGTATTTTGAACACCTATTACTGAATGTAGATGTTGGTACACAAGTTTGGGGCCTAATTTCCAATTTGGCATCATTTTACTCTGCAGCATCAAACGGTCTATATATGAGGACAAATTTGAACGAGGTAGTAGACTTTAATGTCTGTGAATTGTGTGGTTCTGTTAACAAGAAAATAACCAACATAAATACAAATTCTGAACAGGAAGAATACTAGCCAAATTGATTCACATATACAATGCAAGTTATATTACTAAGCTCTGAGTTTCCTGATCCACTTCACATGGAAGAAACTCCTTCACAAAGTCATTACAATCAGTTATCAGTATCTGTATTTTGCTTCACCAAATTGAATGTTTAAAAAAACTAAAAATGTTTTGCATGGCTTCATAATTTTGCTCGCTAGTCCTTCCAAGAGCTCTAATTCCTCACATTTATTGCAACACTGTGAGAACATTTATTACATAAATATACAATCACTTGTTCAACACTGTCCTTACAATTTACAGATATGCAAAACAATTGAGCTTGGTATGCAGCTGAATAATATATGCAGGTACATATAGAGAAAAGCATAAAGGAGATAATCCAAGTAATAATTTTGCTCTTACACAGTTCTAATTATAAGTGCTTCAGAATAGCCATCCATCCCCTGGAATGTCTGATACTGGACTAAAGCTGAAGACAGAGAATGGAGTTTGGAAAGTAGCCACCTAATGAGCGATCTTAAAATCCGCACTTGTTTGTGCAACTTAGTACACGGGATTGCAGTTAACAGCCAAGGCTCTGCATCGCAGGCAGATGTGAATTTAACACTCTGTGATCTTTACCAGATGCTCTGAACCTTGGACTTACAATAGTTTTGCCTGTCCACTTTCAGATGTCACCAGCCTCCACTAGCAATTAAGAGATTGTCTTTCCTTGCAAATGTACGGTTTTTACGTACTGTTTAGATGACTGACTTTGACAGATCAAGAACTGATCTCACACCAGTGTATTTCCACTGGCTGAAATGGAACTCTTCATGGTGTCAATAAGTATATGCGAGATGGTTATTTGTCTCTCAGGTTGAAATATATTAAGTCACTATATTTTTTTCATTTTGTCTAATTTTCTAGTTCAGGTCTTTTAAAACAATTACACAATCAAATACTCATGCTTTTTTTTTTTTTTTAAAAAAAAAGGAAAAAGAATTCCCAGTCTTAACAGAGTTCAAACACAAAGTTGGGTTGTTCTTTCCTGTTTGATACTTTTCTTTACCAGTTAACAAATAACTCTGAATTCTACTGACATATCTATTAAGGTACTTACACCACCACGTTTTTTTTATGTTCCTTAAGGCCAAAAGAGGTTTTCTTCCCCACCTCCCCCTTTCCACTTTTTTTCATGAAAAAAATTCAAATGAATACATCAAGTACTTTTCAGCAGCCTTCTTCCTTGTCCTCTAAAAAAATGCTTCCAATTCAGGGAACTTAGTATGGCAAAAATTGGAATGCATAATTACACAAAAACATGAGCTTACTAATAACTGGAGTGATCAAATGACATTGAAATCACAGAAGCAAAATAAGAATTTAGATAAACAGTAAAGTCATGTCCTGTATCTTTCATGGAGACATAATTCTAGAATATAAATATTAAGAAGGCAGAAGAGTCTGTTTATAAGACTCCGAAGTTTTAAAACAAATCTTGGGATTGTCTAGTATATGCCATAATAATTTCCATATTCTGAATCTCTTGAGTTTTTTAAAACTGCATTTTGATAGTTTGATCCAAGACTTATTCACAGTAAATTGAGAACTCTGAAGCTTTGCAAAAGATTAGAGCAGCATTTCTGCCAGTAAAAATATAAGAACAAAGTACAGACCCCACTTGGCTCAATTCGTCTTTTTTTCCCCCTTTTTCTTTTCTAAAGTGCTCCTTGCTCATCTTTGCCCTGGGCCGTTATGCAGCAGACTGATCGCTTAAGTTCACATGCTTTTTATCCATTAACAGCCTCTGCCAGAAATACTTCAACTCTTCCTGGAGCTAAGACACAAAGATTGCCAAGAAAACTGCCTGGCTGCCTGTGTACTCCCAATCCACTAGGTGTCTTACTAGCTCGCCTGAAGGCAGCATCTGCACGTCTGGAATGACATTGACCTTGCACAGTGGCCTCTCATCTCTGGCAAGACAGGTTCTCGTCTCTACCACATAGTGTTCCAGTATGGGTCCAGGGGGGTCATCCTGCTTCTGAAAGAGTTCCTGTGTATTCTATGGTATGGGTTGGCATAGCAGTCAGAAGAACCAATAAAACTGTAAAAGAATGTACCGAAAAACCCCCAAATTGTTATACGAAGGTTGTTCTTTACTGATGATGTTAAAGGAAAGGCTTTATACTCCATAAGGGAAGACAACTCCAATCCCTTTACCCATAAATATTACAGCAAACAGCCCTGCATTGTCCATATCCCAGCAGTCTCTTGGGCTTTGTGGGCAACAGAAGGATTGATGTGCTCCTTGTTGCCTAATAGGAGCAAATGATCCGAGAGGTCACTTTGCAAACTTGATCTCTTTGCCCTGATGTGGCTCTAGAGCCTCCCTGACAAACCACCACTCCCCATGATCCACAGTGGCTTCAATCAATGGAGATGAATGAGTTACTCTAGCGGTGAAGGTGTACAGAAACTTTCTTCTATAAGTCATGGTCCATTCAACTGAGTTCCTACTACAAGTTTCAGGGTTTTCATTAAAATATAAACACATTTTACACTTTCTTAGGCCATGCCCTTCTGGTGATCACGAAGCGCAGATGGACAACTGAGGAGTGTGATTTGCTGGAGGAGGTCAGGAAAGCTTATGCTGACTTTAAAATTCCAAGTTAGTTGTCTCTTAAAGTCCAGCAGTGTGGAAAAATTGAGCCTTTGAAAAAATTGTTCCCACATAGAACTGGTGACAATGGGCTGTTTTTCAACTTAGATGCCCAAAAGATGAGGGTACCTTTAACTTTGAGGCACTAAATAGTTCAACAGAAAAGCTCTCTGAGCTCTCTCTGGTCCCCTTGCCCTTTTCTGCACTGGTCTTCTTTTTCGTTTATCCCCTTTCTTTGCATCTGCGTTTTTCTGCTACAGCAGGGGAGGGCAGATTCTTGGGTGTACTGATACACTCTACAGCAAATGCCTGTTCACAAGGGGAAAATTCACCCTTTCCCTTTTACTCAAATTGATGGGAAATCGTTTTCATGATATATATTGTACACCATGCCTCTGTAGGCATGGAAATTATTAAAACCACTCTAGCAAGAGCATTATTATGGAACATAAAAGCTATTGCTGCATCATTTGACCATTCTTCCTAAGCATAAAAGGGAAAATATTGTGCCAATGTCTCAACAATTTCTGCGTAGCTTTGAAATACAAAAGAGGGAAACATAACTAAAGACTGTGTCACTTCATAAAAATATGATGGAAAATGAAAACCCGGGTTCTTATTTTCATGTCCATGTCAAGCTGGAATGTTTTTCTACTTTTCCAGTCTTAATGTATCATCAGCATGTAGCTGTGAAGTTTGTGAAAGGCCAGTATGGCATAAGGTATACAAAGTCTGTGGTATGAATTTAATTTTTAAGCCAAAGATAAGATGGTGTCTGAGCAAGAAAATTGGATTTATACTGGGAGAGGGGTGAAATTAAGGTCAGAAAGGGCCAATAGACTACAATAGCTCAGGGAGTAACCAGAAAAAAATGTTATTTTTTCCACTATATTTACAAAAGTCAAGGCAGCTTGCTGCAAGTGACTGAATGCTTCCAGGCAGATATTTTTCTTGTACTGTTTCATACAACTTTTAAAAAGACTTTTAACTTGTATCGATAGTTAATATTTCTATTAAGACACTGCCTTAAGGAAAAACGGTGCTTCACTGTGCTGGACATTGCACAATCAAAGAAAATACACAAACCTTTTCCTGATGGTTTTACAAAGTAAAAAAACTTTCTTGATTTAGGGCCAAATTCTGAGCCCAATTACATTCCCACAAGCCCATCACTTTGCATATGGAGGATATAATAGAACTAGTCACCTTGTGTTTACAGCTTGAGATAATAATAAACAAACACATTAAGCAAGATTGTATATAGCATCAGTAAAATTATCAATATGAGCATGGCAGCAAAAAGGTCTGTCCATAGCAATCACTTTTTGTGGTTTTGCCATGTCATGCCTTCATAATGGAAAAGGCCAAATTTAAGGAAGGGAACCAGTAGAGGGGTTAACTCAGACTAACCATTGGGACAACAAAGCTGTAAAGGCAGGGTTTCTGGTTGATTATTGTCCATGCTGGGAACTACCCACAGAAAGCTGTAGCTCTTGTCTAGGCAACATGTCACATCTCATCTCCATCTGGAGTCAGCATGGTTCACCAATAGAAGTAATCTCTGCAGTACACCTTGGTGGTTTAGGCCTCTTTCAAAACATTTCAGTCTTTTCCACTACACTGGACTTCCAATAAATGGATGTGACTCAAACTTAAATTGCTTAAATTAGTGTCTTTAAATGGCCCCTTCATGGTTTCTCAGCAGCAGGTAAAAAAGGAAATTTGTATTTCTCTTAGCTATACTCCAGAGCAAACCAGCAAACTATAGCTAGTCTGTGACAGCTGGTGACTGAAAGAAGCTGACTATACGCTGTGAAGTATAGATGAACAGTCAACAGGAACTTAAGGAGTCTGAACAAGCCCATAAATCATATTTAATTATTTTTGAGGTAGCATGTGCTGCTTTGATTCTCTACCGTGAACAAGAATAACTGTGTTATCTTGCCTTTTTTCAATATCTGCATGTTTCAGCAGGTAGGAGGCAAGATGGAGTACGGCTAGACTCACTTTAGGAGTAAGATACTCCAGGCAAAGCACTTCTGGGGCGTTTTTAGATGCCTTGGATATATCATTGTCCATGAAGTGCGATAATCCCTGAGAAATATCTGAAGTCACTCATTGCTGTTCTGAAATGGGATACTGCATATACAGTAGGAAAGCATGGGAAAAAGGAAGGGAGGGTAAGAGAATGAGTGGGAATGTGCCACATTCTGTCAAGTTTCCATGAAAAACACAGTGACCACATGCTAAATCTTGCAATGGCTGTCAGTTGTAATGCTATCAAGTAGTCCTCTGCTGCTTGTAGAGCCAGAGATGAGACTTGTTTAGAACATTTTAGGTACTTCCAATATATCCTATTTAGTGAGAATATCTCTACATTTTCTCTTTCTTACCATAAGCTGCTAGAAAAAGAACCTTTGCTGTATACATGATTATTGAGTAAAGCTTGACTATCAGTCTGGAAAAACACTGCTTCTGGGAAATCATCCTTGTGGGAGCACCAACATACAGGGTGAGGTGGCTGCTAAATATAGAAATGACCACCATTAAACATCCATTTTTCTATCTAGATTCTGGTTGCTGTTCTGATAACAGAGGATCTTCAGTCAGACAAATTTCATGCTCTTTACAACTTCTGCAGCCACATATGCAATTTATGTGTATACTAGACCAGACATTTCATTTCAGATCAATGCTGATTATTTCATCTAATACAAAATATGGATTTCACGTTCTAGGCTTTCACTTTTGTTCCCCAAAGTATCTGTAGGCACAACAGCTGGCAATTGGGCCTCACCTTGATTATTAGAGAGCTTTTAGAAGCAGGCAGGCATCTTTGGTTACCCAGCACACTGTCACGATATTAATAGAATAGTTGCACAGAGACACTTATAGATAGGCAGTAAAATAAAAAAGAATAATAAACCCATTCTTGTTACTATATTGCTGCATTTTAATCTGATAGTAGGCATGCCAAAATCATAAAACATTTCCACCAACACCAGATTAGTAATGAAAATATTGCACATTCAATTCCCAAAATAGATGTGGCTATAGCTGGCTTTACAGACATCTAAATCAAATCAAATGCAGTTTCTTTCTACTTCAAAAATTCAGCCTCTGAATTTTAGTTTTACAGTCTTTAATAACTCTAATATCCAGTGTAAATAAAATTAAGTCTATTTCACCTTTGAACTCCATGTTGAAATTGCTGTAAATACTAATTAAAGAAGGCTCTGCCCAATTCTTTATTCCTTTATATAATAATAAGAAAGTTTATTTCGTTTTTCTCTTTGGAAGTAGCATTCATCAATGCAAATAAAACTGTGTATAGTAACACTTTGTGAATACATTGCAAATTGCAGTGCAGAGATAGTTAGCATATATACTTTCAGCATATATCATCCAAGAAAAAACTATAATGACATAATGGCTACTACATTTATGACTGCTTTGTGTGTGTGCGTGTGATGGGAATGTGAATTTTTCTTATTGTTGGAATTCAACATACAATTAGAGATATGTTTGTATTTTTAATATATGAAATAAAAATATAAAATTATGCTTTTTCATGTGTGTGCATATGCACATATCTACCTATAAATCTGTAACCATCCCCCTCTAAAGCCAGACAGGTATATGAAGGTGAAGGATGATCTGGATAAAACTTAGCCTCTAGGCATTACACAACATGTGTTCTATTATCACTGTATCGCAGACACCATCTTATCTTCCAGTCTGTGTTTGCTGATTGTATCTGTTGCCATTTTGAACTTTTCTTATAGCTACTATTTCTCTTTATAGAGTTTATCTATAACGTGTTAAATTCCTTCATCTTCCTAATCAATTTAGAATGGTTTACCAGTACTCTCCTGTTAAGTCTCATTTCTCCCCTTTGTCTTTGACCTTCCCAACACGTGTTATTCCTAGTATTATGAAATGGAATTGAGAAACACGCCAAAATCAGTGTTGGAAAAATAACTTTATGAAAACCATTCTCAGTCACTCCAGAAGAGATTCATGTAGGAAGAAAGCTTACTTATTCTTAACATGAACATTCTAAAAATGTAACATTACTTGGAAAAGAAATAATTTTTCTCCAAGAAAAAAGAGCTCCACAGCCCTGCCCCTAAATACAAGTCTGCCAGAAAGTCTCTTATTAGTATGGAATATGTTATCTCAGAGGTTTATGGCTATACGAACTTGAGTTTTAGTAGCTCAGTGCACTTGTAACTCTGATAGATCTCCAATGGAATATTTTTGAAAAGATAAGTTCCTCCTAGAAAATTTTCACTTAGTAAAATATAACTTGTGAGTTGTCCATCATCCCCCCCTTAAATTGTGAAACAGCATTATATTCCATTTGCTTGGGCAACTGCACACTGATTAAAGTCAACACCTGCTATTGACAGACAATTTGGTATTAGCTACATGACAAAATCTCTTTGGGGAGTGGAAGAAAATAATGATTGAGAGAAGACAGAGAAAATGAGAGGAGAGTAAAGGAGAGAAGAAATACAGCAGGAAGAAAAAAAAGAAATAGCGCAAGAATTTCCTCTCCTTCCTGTTCTCTTCCCTATTGAAAGAAACACCTGTTTGTGTTAAAATTTCAGAGACAGTCTTTTTCACTTTTCTCATTAGGATACAGGAGCCATATAATTCAAAGTACACAAAACCATGTATAGCTATAGATTGCAAATGGATCGCAAATTCTAGACAGGGACAGCTAAATTTTTAGTAGTACTTTTTCAGTTAGGATATGTGTTTTTAGTACAACCTTTAAATTTTATAAATAACATATATATTACTTATGTAATAATATAACATTATATTTATAATAATATAACATAATATATTATTTATAACATAAAATGATGTGATCATACAGTACTTCTTACATATATATAATATTATGCCATGTCAATATGTTTCACATATAATATTAGGACATTATTGACACAAAAATACTTAAGTATTTCTATTCGAGGAAAATTTTGACAGTTCTACTTTCCTTGAAGATTGGTATACATTCTTACATTTGCATTCTCAGCAGAAGTGAAACTGTTTTTCCAACCAGTGAAAAGCACTTCCATTCGTGACAGAAGACTTTCTCCTCTTTCCTAGAACAGGGGTGGCAAACCCGTAGCTCTCCAGCCACATCTGGCTTGTAAGCAATTCAGTTCTAACGTTTGTGCTGAGACAAGAACACATCCTCAGCAAAGAATGGCAGTAGAACAGACAATTTGTCACTGGCAGGAGGAAACGAGCCAGCAGACACTACTGTCACTGGGTCAGGCTGGGGCTCGGCCAAACTCCCAAGCGTGGCACGCGTGAAATGGGCTGCGGGGCACCCATCACCATTTGCCACACTGCTGGAGTGCAGACTCACTCGAGTACACCTCAGTCATATGAAGATTTGGTATGTGGCTTATAATGTCCGACAGGCTAATCATCTTTGTTTTGCAAGGCTAATGCTGTAACTGCAAAGCTAGAAAGGTTTGTAAGGAAATGTCACTTCCCTGTTAGTAGTTGCACAACTGAAGTCTGATTTAGATTACAGATAATAACCAGCAGCATGCACTCCAGTATGTCCAGCTCTGTGAGAGGGCAAACATTTCAAACCACACATTGACTTGATATTTGAATCATGTTCTGGTCAATGAACAGCACATATGCCTTCCAAGAACAAGCGATTCTTGAAATTAACACCCTAGACAGGGGTTCCCTCTGAAATTTCAAATCAAGTGCGCTCTGTTCCCAGATCAGAGGTTCTAATTCTCTTGCCATGTACTCCTCTAACTGCAATAAATTAGGAAGGAGAATAAAAGGGATTTGCCCCAGCACAAGGGTCACTTAAATTGCACAGCATTAGCAAGACAGTTCTATACTTAAAAGTCAGCTCAGGGTAGGGCCAGGGAATGGGTGTATTTCAAGAACCTGTTTAGCTAATGCTTGGCTACAAAACAACCCTCCGCGTGAGAAACAAAATCAAAAGGCAGAACTGTAATTAATCTGCATTAGTTTATGCCAGAGATTGGAAAAATTTCCCCATCATTTTGGAAACAGGGAAGATGGGCTGTAAAGGTGGAATGCAGTCCTGTGTATCTGCTCAGCTCTGGTACAGCATGTACAAATTAATGGCAGAAGATGCCCTTTTCCCCTCCAAGTCAGATTTCTGTTGTCAATCCCATCTCATTTCGTTCATGAAATGGGCACCAGACTAGAACCAAGCTCAGTCTTTGGATTTGCACCAACTCCAGCAGATGCTGTAAATTTGCACAGAAACTGTCTAAAACTTGGACTGTTTTCAGGTTCTCTGGCATTCTTACAAATCTATTCAGATTCACAAACTGATGTTTGTAGAACTCAATTCATTTTCATCTCCTGTCTTAGCAGTATCTACATGATAAGCCCCACAACAGCATGACGTCCTACTGACGATCAATTCAGGAACATCTTTTTCTCACTTTAAATGTTTCTGATTGAGAGACCATTTCCCCCATGCAGTGCCCGGACCAGGTGGTCTGCTTCACTTTGTTCCCTGACCTTTGGGATTTTATCTGACTATTCATTTATTTTGGAATAAGATTTTGATAAATTATCATTCACTATTGTAATTGAACATGTTTCGGTAGCGCTATAGGCCAGCACTGTAGCAAAGTAAATATAGATGATAGAAAAATACGTTTCGAAAGAACTATAAGTACGGGTACCTCACCCACAATCATCAAAACTTTTAGTAAGAACAAACAAGTAAATAAGTTATTGTTAAGCTGTAGTCAGCCTCTTCTGATGTGGCATTTCAGAGTAAGAAAAATGTTAGTACTTTATGACCACTGGCAATTCCCAGATACATAAATGCAGTCTGTGTGCGTACATGTACCATCACATGATGTTGAAGCCAAATATGGGACAGATGAGACATATGGTCACAATATTCTTCTTTTATTAATAGGTTGAGACTATCTAACTTTCAAAGGCCTGAATTAAGGAGACTGTCTATCATTCTCCGATTCCCATCAGTTCCTTTTAACAGTAGAGAGGAAAGGCACTGCACTTTGATGTGGTAGGCTGCAAAACAGCAGGCTGCCCCGCCTGCCTCATCTAGCGCACTTCACCAAATACTGTCCACTATCAAAACAGTATGTTAAGTCACCCAACTTTATTCTACCTGCAGTTCCTCCACCTTATAAATACAGGTTTTTCATTTTGATGCTACAAATAAGCTGTAAACGTTGCTCAACCAAGGAACTAAGATCAGATTTTAACTTCCTATTGTCAGAGCAGGAGAAAATAATTAACATCTGCCACAAAAAGCTATCTAACAGATACGGTGGATTTAAAATGGAAAGACAAGGAATGGCAAAAGGAAAGAAATAGAAAAGCATCATTAAGTATTCGGTAAGGCTATGTATAAGTAGATCAAATCATTTCTCCTTTGGTATCATACAGCCAAAATCATAAAGCAGTACTTCTAAACATAAATCTACTTCCAGACATGCCATTAATATCCACCCCTAGGAGACAGGTAGATCCCTATGCATAGAACAACTATGGTGCTTCTGATTGGTCATAGAATGTTACGCAAATTTAAAAAAAAAAAAGTAATTACTTTATTAAATATTGTAGAAAATGGGATCAGAAGGAAACAAGAAAAAGGAAGCAAGCAGAGATTAAACTGGCAGTAAACTCTCCCAGTAAAATTCCTGGAAAGTAGTTCCAGCTGAGTACTGAGTAGAAACAGTGTAAAGTCCCAAGAAGCCAAACAGTAAGTAATAGTGCAGAACACAGAATAGTTCAATAAGCTTCAGAGAGTCTTTTGCCAAAAATAATCAGGATGTTTGATCTCAGCTTGTCTGGAACATGAAGCTAGGAAAAAAATTACCCCGTTTGCTGCAGAAATTGTAGTACTGCATCTCACCAATAAGGATAACAACTTCCACTCAGATAATCCCCTTTAACTGAGCTTGTAAACAAAGTTGCATCAATTAGGGCGATACCTAACTTTGAAGCCCGGGTAAACAAATTCTCTCTTTCAAAAGCAGATGTCTATACTTTAGCACTAACTTACACGGTATCATTAATAGTAACTAGTACGAGTCCACTAGAGTTGTGTGGGTTTCTTCCACAGTTGTGTATGATGGATGAACACATTTTTCGACTTATATTTCACTTCTAAAATATCTTAAATACTGAAGAGAGGGACAATCCCACATGAAGGATATGAAATTCTGATTGCTGGTTGCAGAACTTTCTGTCAAGACGTTTTTGATAATTATAAAACAAACACTTCTATGTAGAGAGAGGGGGACACTGCAAATGACTCATAGAGATAGACTTTAATGACCAATGGACCAAAAAAAGGAATATTTTGAATTGGTTTTTTAACTTCGCTTTATGAGAAAAGGTTACGTATTTTGCTTTTTCATCTTAATTGAGGAAAAAAATGCGTAACAGCAGCGTTATATAAGGAATGAAATTTCAGCTTTCAGCCAGCCCTAGTAGCAAGTTGAATCACGCATTTCTTATTCCTAAATCCCAGTCTTGCCCCAAGCTCACTTTGAACTTGCACTACATTTTCCCTCTCCTTCCTCTTCCCCTTCAACCCCTTCTTTGTCTCCATCACAGATCTAACTTTGGGGAAGTATTTCTGGATCCCTCATTCCTTTTTTAAGGATAATTAAAATAAAACATGGTGCTTCGATTAACTTGTGTTTCACAATATGAATTTGTAAACAAGTGACCAAAAAATAACAGGAGGTGTGAACTTGCAGGGAATTTTTATTTTGCTGTAACACAAACTTATTCTGCAGTAAATGGCAAGTAATTTTTTAAATTTTACTGGCTAACTTTCTAATGGGAACCCCCCCTTTTTTTGCCTTAGTACTCAGAAGGGCATATTTTACCATGTGTAATGTCATCTATGTAGGTGACTGACAGATATGGAAATATATGTTTGAGAGACTATTTCTCTACCCTCAGAAGCTTAAGACCTGGATTAAACCATGACGGTGGGACTCAGATGCTCACTCACGATTTATATACACTTTACTCACTTGATATATATGAATGTTAATACCTGAAGGAAATAGTCTGGTAACTATGACTGCATTTCCCTTTGTTTTAGGGGCTTACACATATGTAAAGGAATATGAATGTGATTTTATGGAGGTCTATGTCCTACAATTTTCTATTCACTTGGAGCAGAGATTATAAAAAAATTAGGTCGTTGACACACTAACAAAACTGGGCTATGAGGCCAATAACTGTGTTTGTATTTACGAAGAGAAAAATTTGTCAGTAAATGCATAAGCCTCTCTCTTTAATGCTTATGTTTTTTTGCAGACCTAACAGAAAGAGTACCTCGGTACATTTTTTCCCTTTTACATTTTCCCTCCTAAGTATTTTTGGTTTTTAGTAAAAGAGTTTGAATTCCCGTGTTAACATCTAGATTTATAATGCTCTCCGTTCTCCTTTGTAATTTCTCCATTTCTGTTATTTCAGGAATAGAGCAAAACACATGAGGCTACAGCACTTTTGAAGAGGCCTATGTTCAATGATGGAATGTCTGAGTTTAGGATGAATAAATAATAGAGGTTGTTTGCTTGATCCAGTGAATAGGGTTCTTTTGTGGTTGAACTTCACGCCTTGCAGTGGGAGTCTCCAAGAACCCTGTGAAGACTTAAATTTAAGTTTCCTGAGTACTGTTATGCAGTAAACATGGCAGCATGGCTTGGGGCTTTTGGATCGTTCTTGTCCTTTGCTTTGCAAGTAATCACTGAAATGTAATCTTTCCAGTACGGGTGCTAAGGATCTACAATATTAAAAAGCTTTCACAAGTTTCAAGACGAGTCATATAGGAATTGCTTCTTTTAAAGAAGGGGATGAGTACTTACATGGTAGAATCCTTGTGCTTCTGGGTTTTCTCTAGAGCTGTCGGTAAAGCATTTGTTAAAGATGTGGGAACCTGAATCCGCTTTTCCTTCTTCCCAAACAGATTTGAATCCCTACCATCAGGACACTGCTATAATGACCATGCAATATTTTATTAGAGAGAGGTTTTATTCCTCGTCCGTTACAGACAGAATCCCTTGTATCAAAGGCTGAAAATCACTCCTGTCTGGTGATAATGACACATGCCAAAAAGTTATTGGGTGGAGAGGGAAGTTTCATCAGGTATATTTCATCGGGATGGTGTATTAACTGCAGAGCATTAGAAATATTTGCTGCTATTATCACTTACTACTTATTCCACAGTAACTAGGGAACAGCCCAAGAAGTAGATTCAAACTGAAATAACTCCCATCTCCTCACCCAGAAATGCTGGCAATCTAGTCCTCAAAAAGAGCCACAAAAGAAAACAAAATCAAAGCAGAGCAAATCACTGCCTTGAAAGAAGTGTTGAATTCAAAAAACAAAACCTGAGAACCCTGGAACCTAGAAATTTAATGCAGTAGTACGTTACTTGTGTCTTATTTGCTAGTCTATGAAGTCTATCTTTATTCCTGGTAGAAGGGGCAGGAAGAATAAGGCATGAAAAAACTACTTCATTTCTAAATAAAGTAGGAGAGAAGAAGTAATGGCAAGACCTTCTATCACTAGCTTCCACCATTACAGAATGAGAATCAGATTCAAAACAGGATGCAAGTTTCTCTGGAGTCATGGGAGAGAGCTGAATGAGTCTGACAAATAAGGGATTACAGATGAAGGTAGAGATCAGTGAAGGAGTCAAGGATTTCTGAAAACGTTTGGAGAAATTTGGTTTCTTTATGTTTTAAGATCTTTTGCCTCTGTCCTTCGAGATTCATCTGTTCTTTTTCCCCCAGCCTTTCTTTCGACACTTTCATTTCATTCTTCTCCTTTCTACCTTATAAACCTCAAGAGACCCCATTCCCTCCACCCCCCCCACCTGACCTACTAAGTTACCTGACCTGATATATGCCCTGATCTTAAAGTGTGATGTGACTGATGAGGTGTATGTCTCCGACCTGTCACCTTCTCTGGTAGCCTACTTCATTCACATCCTAACACTTGAGGTCTCCCTGTGATTCCCAAGAACTAACAAGATCTGAAGACAGTAGCCTGCAGAGAGGAGATTGCCAGCCTCTCTGATACGTAGGGAAAGATTTCAGCAAGACAGAGCATTAAAGAGGACTACTGGGAGTCACAGAAAGGCAGGAAAGTATTTATTTGAGCTATAAAGAATCCAGAAATGGTTTGCATTCTTTGCAGCATAATGAAGACTGGAGCAGCTTTTAAAAATAATTATTTCATCCATATCAAATAAAAAGAACCATAAAAAAAAATAGTATGAAGATTATGAGTACAGCCTGAGTTGGAAAGAAAATAATGACACATGGAAAAAGGTAAACTTGCAAAGGTTTGGATAAATTTGTATGTTTAAGATAAGCATCCTGTTTGGGGAGCCCTTTCTGAAATAGACCTTTCAACCTTTTGAGTTTTGGCCATCGCAAATGTTTACCTCACCATGAAGCGTGCAGAAAAAGAGAAAAAGGGAGGGAGAAAGAGGCTGATTTATGAATCTGAATTCTTGGAAGGACAAATTAATTGCACTGTGGCACTTCTCTATAAACCAATATTGACTTAAAGGACAGCAGGAAGAGGTGAAGACAATGGGTCCCTGTAGTGCTTCCATGTCACAGAGGCCCATTAACCAAATGTGTACTGAAGCACTAAATTTGTTTGGAAAAAATAAATGTACATCCTATAGGTGAGTGCAGTAATCAGCATTTGACAAGGTTCTATACAAATACCCAGAGGAAAAAGGCTTTTGAGATTATCCTTTTTTTTTTTTTTTTTATAATTTTTCCTTTCCTTATCTTTCTAAATACTTCTTTTGGACTCCTGTTGACTTCAGAGGGCTATAGAAAAATCCCATTCATAAAATAGTGTATGTTGCCTTTACACATAGTGCTGTGCACCAGGCTATCTGTATTCGAGTATAACTGAGCGCAGTCTCGCTGGGGCTCCCGCAGCAAGAAGATGGGTGTTCTGTTTGGGGACGTCTCCTGGAATAAAACTTTTTATGCAATGTTAATTTCCCACCAGAAATGTAGGAAAATAATGACGTACAAATTGATCAAAGTCTCTGCCCTCTGATGACAACAATACTGAAATGTTTTAGGAGGAAATACAAATAATATTAACCTGTATGTCTTCAAACTGCTCTCTGGTTTATTAACTAAAGCAATGACTTCTCAGCACCATAATTTAGAAATCACCTCCTCACCTCAGGCTCTTAGCATTTTCACTGCACAGTCTTTTGCATTTACAAAAACCCCATTAACCTGTAATACGTTCTTACATCTCCAAATGAGCTCATTAGCTGTTTGGTTTTTTTAAAAAAAAAAAACAAACCAGCACTGTGGAAAGTGAAACCTGGTGTGATTATGTGAACTGACCTTGCATAGTCTGGGTTTGAGTGTATCTGCAAAAACTTATATGATTAGAATTGTCAGTAACACTTCCTGGAGCCATTAAACATGAACATATCTGCCAATGCATTTATTTGACAGCTTTCAGTGAGCTCACTAGAAATGCTCTGCAGACCTTTCTCCCACACTTAAAAAGAAAAGAAATTGCAATGATAGCATATTGCAAGAAGATTTTAAAAACAGAGGCTAACTTAGAGAAATAAATACTGTGGGGAGTACAGTTATCATGGAACTAAATATCTTATATTTACAACCATTTAATCAAAAGGATAAAAAATTTCAAGTTACTTACAAAAATTATACGGTTACTTAATCGTGCATGTGTGAGCCACCATAAAACACCACTAAGTAAATAAATGCTGTTTGTGGGTTTTACCCCCTGTGAATGCAGAACAGTGACAGCTGGTTCCAGAAGCTCTCCTTCCTGTCCACCCCATATTCTTTTCCCACTTATATGCCTTACGATGTGCTCAGGTCAAGTGCTGCCTGTGCCCTTGTAGCTCTGCAAACAAATGCCACAATGTAGAGCACGAGACAAATGTGCCTTTTACAAACTGTTCTCAGAAAAAAACAAAAAGGCAATGGAGATGAACCTCAGTCCAAAAAAGGTGATAATAACAGGAGGGGGGAGGAGGCAGAGACAGCAACAGCCTCCTGATGATCATGCATATCTACTACTAGCGTCAAACATTCCTGAAATTCAATGATAGGTGAATTCTACTCTGTGTGCTTTTTTTGTTGCTATCCCACTAGCTATTTGCCAATTCAAGGTCTTCTGCTTCATCAGTTGTGCCTTTTTATCTCATTACTATTTCCATCATCATTAATATATCTGGAAGATTTTTGCCAGACAGAAATTACTCTCCTAAGGTGCTTAAGTAGTTGAGTTAATTTTCAGGAGTCCTGAACATTCATTTGGTTTCATAGAAGTTAATTTTAAGTCCACTTAAAAGTCCACTTAAGTCCATTTCAAAATTTTTGTTAACCAAGTAAATATTTGTGACTGCTCCTATTAAAAGGCAGGAATGATCATTTTATAGTGTCTGTACTGTGCAACTGAGCCCAGCCTGGCTGGCTGTCACCTCTGTACACAAATGCTTAGCAAAACAATAACTACTGTAAACTGATGAATAAAAATTAGTAAGTTCCACGTGTAAGTAGAAATGTGTGCATCAGAGACAGAGAGACTGACCGTTAGTTTCAAGTTATTCCACAATGCACAAACTACATGAAGTATACTGGAAACAGAAAATGAGATTAGCTTTTGTATAATCCTTAGGAATCATGTTAATAAACTCCCTTCTGCAAACCCCCTTGTAGATCTGATGGAGAAAATACATTTTTGGCATGCCTAGCAGTCATGTGTAGGCACACATTTTGTACAGGACACATCACTTGCGGTATTCTTAGAATCAGAGTGGTACCGGTTTGACCCTCCTCCTGTCCATCAGCTCCCTGGATTGTCTACGAAGCACCATGCTGTAGACTACTGTGAGTGGAGCAATGCCTATTTTCTGCTGGCATTATTCCCTTAAAAAAAACAGAGTTAAATTGTGTGGACTGAAATGCAGTGACTGGACCAGAGTGGGACCCAAGCACTGAATATATCACACAATCACTGCCAACATTCTGCGAGTAATGGATGGGTTGTACTGTTTCCTTTTAAAAAGAAATGAGTCATGTACCACCCCTCCAAGAGAGGCTTTCAGTGACAACAGCAATGTGACCTCTAGGACTAAGCTCCTCTCTACCGAGGGGGTTATAAAACGTATTACTCTTCATAGCTGTCTGAGATGAGTGGAGCAGGCTGCTCACCATTCAGAAGCCGGCTATTTTTACAGCTCTGAGGCACCCAGCCTCCGTGTATTGTACAAGGGAAGGCTATGGATTGCACTCAGGTAAAGCTAACTCGTAGCATTGCTTGTGTCTGTTTCTGCACTCAGACCTCACTCCGTAATCACAAGCTTTGCTCTCTGAGAATCAAACAAGCATTCAACTGTTCCCATTCGAAGCAACTGTTCCCATTCCCATTCGAAGCAAAATGGGAGTCTGATTTTCCTCCCTTATCTTTATACAACGTCCCCTCACCTCTGATGTCAGTAAAGAGACTGATGAACAGGTTTGGCATAAGTAAAAGACAAGGCTTGTCTAACTCTTGCCCAAGAACAACGTTTTATAGTGAATCAACCATGTAGCTCATTAAAACAATTGGGTTAGAAGTCATTGAACTAATGTATAATCCATGAATTTTTAAGCTACCTTGAGCCTTTCTCCTCCATGTAATTGCAAAACAGCACAGTATTGCTGGCGCTAAATGCAGGGGAGATTGTATCTTAACATTTCAATATGTTGATTAATGTTGCTGTAAAGATACACTAACAAACTGCAGAATCATTTTACCTCCAGTTTTTCGCTAACGCACATCAACAAACCAATACATGTAGACAAAGACATGCTATTTTGTGATGAAATGTTCTTAGACATTGTCTGCTAAATCCCTATAATTAGCATGGCCCCTGGTGAATGTCACTGGGTATTTGATGAAACAGGGCATGAACTCTGCAGCAACACCCAGGGGGGTCGGTAATGCTATCCAGAATGACTCTTGGAATTTTTAACTACTAGATAGGTTCTCCTTATCTAGGAAACTCAGGGGAGAAAGGCATTTGTCCGGTCTAATGACCCCTGTTAGCAGATTTATGCCACCTCCCTCTATACAAACTGTCTTCTCTCCTCTCCTTTTGGATATTTAATTTGAGAGTAACTATACTGAACAGTATTTTTTGTAAGGGATATGGCATGAAAATGGTAAAGAAAGAAACCAGACAAATTCTTTTATCCATTCTGCTTATGGCACTGCTCTTACTCTTCAAAACACCACAAGAGCAAGAAGTTTTGCAGGTAACAAAAAGAAAAATAAAACACAGCATGACTGCAGCAGGTAATTTCACTACTATCAAAAACAGTTTCCTTGGCTGTAGAAATACACCCACAAAACTGGAAAGTGCTTCCCTCTGTGCTGGGAAAGAGTTTTCAGGATGGTAAATACTCTAAAAAGCGTAGGAAGTTCCTTTTCCTTATAGTTCCTAGTTGTCTGCTGGTTACTAAAACTTACCTGAGATTGAGAGCCTTCGTCAAAAACCTACTGCACAACTGGCCCAGCAGCTGTTGTCCAAACCAGGGTTCTCATCTCTCGGGTTAGTGCTCTAGCAGGCATAGTGCTAGCTGTTGAGATAGTCTGATTTTTTGAGAAACTCCAATGCAGAGCTGAGAAACCCTCTTGATAAAATTTCCATTTTGCCTGGCACATTTATCTCAACAGGTTTTTTTTGCCATTCTGCATTTTGTAGCCTTAAGGATTTAATGGTAGTATCAATCTTGCTTTAGAAAACATCATTCAAATGCTGATAATTCTTACATGAAGAATTATCTTGGAATGCTACAGAATTATTTCAAAATACATTTCAGAGCAGTTTAATGGCATTTGTTTCCTAAAGTAAAAATAATAATTTAATCTATGACAGATTTAATTTTGCAAATTTATACAATTTTTGAAAATCCATCTCTCTCATAGTGCAAGGCATCGGTTTTACTTCAGTTGAGCTTGTGGGTGGATTGAATAAGAAATTCAGTTTGGCCTTTTCCTAATTTTATGTCCTAAACGGTGCATGATATCAAAATGATGGAATGAGCTGCAGCTAGGGTTAGGGGGCAGCGGGGAGGCTGTCTATTGTATTAAGGACTAACTCCTTGATTAAATGTAGACTCAAAACAAATAACCTCTGTGCGCGTGTTAACTAGCCTAATTAATCTTCATGTTAGATTAACTTGATAAAATGTTGAGCTAATTTGGGATTAAAAGATTACAAGTAACATTTTCAGCTGAAAGCTGTAACATGCCTCATGTCAACACAGTAATGACAGAATTAACCCTGCAAGCCCTCTCAAACCTGTGCACTGGATGTCACTGCTTAAGTAGAGTTTGGATGACCTGTAAATGCAGGAAGGCTGCTACACATAAAAAAGCTAACACTGAAAGGCTGGTCTCTCACTCAGAGTCTCACGGGCCTGCAATGTACTGAGAAATATCACAAAACTAGGAGAGGAAGTAATGCATTATCCACGCACTCTCACAACTTGTAAACTAAATGTATACAGTGTGTCTATGTTTACATGTAGAAATTGCAAAGTTGTAAAGAAGTGCATTACGAATTTGTTATCATTAAGAGGATAATGAAAATGTCTGTGAGCAATCTGGGAGATGCAAGACTCAGATGCAGGAAAATTCAAAACCAGAAAAAGCACTGTCAATTGTAACCCAGAGGAGCCTGGTGGCATTGATCTGGGTGTGAACAGTGGAGATCGCTTCCCCGTAACATGTTGGATACGATATTTCAAGCTTGTATTCCAAAGGTTTTTCTTCCGATTCAAGTCAGAAAAATTTCTGAACTTGTGAAAATTATTTTGGTGATCATGCTTTTCTTTTGAAAAAATGTAGGGAAAGAAGAGAGAGGAAGGAGGGAGAGAAAAATTCTCTCACTTCAGTAAGAAGCGATTCTTTTAGCTCACGCTATTTTTGTCTCTTAACAATTTCATATCTGCTCTTTTCATAGATAAAACTGTGCTATCTTTCACTTACCACCTTGCAAAGCACTGGAGTCTCAAAGATGAGCTAGGCACTTTTCAGCTCACAACATCATTAAGGCTGTAGTTCTTCCAACAAAAGGGACTCAAAACCTGCGCCACCATCACGTACACACAGAATACTTTTCCACTTCCACTATGGCTCTCAGAACTAATTTTGAGCCTAGGTGGCTATTGCGAGACTGAGTGTCTCTGGCTTTTGTTTAGGGTGGTCACATTGAGAATTAAATTCTAAAGGAATGCAGCATAAGTTTGTGGTGTGATATACTGAAAACTCCCCTCTCAGGTTAGGCCATGGAACCTAATAGAGATAGCGTGAGACGGGACACTTTCCCCTGCGCTGCTTCACCTGAGAGTGCACAGCTCGTCTGCTCACGTAGGCTCTTCTCTCATGTGCTCCTAGCAAAGCCCTGGGAATGCATCAGCTCTTCCTGCAGTAGTGCAAGTGTAACTGGCTGGTAAAAGTTAATATCCCTAACAATAATCCAGGACAAAACAGTATCCAGAAATCAGTCCTGAAAATACCAGGACAGAGCCTGCGTTGCTAAACAAATCAGAATACTTGATCATCACCTTATTTATTATATGCACGTAGAGATAAAGAGAGCCTTTGCATGCAACCTGCAACAGAGAAGAGTAGAAGTATAGTCCTAGTTCTGAAATAAGTTCTCATGCCTAACGATTGCCTAAAGGGACATACCAGAAGTCAGGAGAAGACTCAGTTTAAGAGTGTGAACTGAATGCCGGGAGAGGTCTTTCTTTTGAGGTGAGGTCTGGAACCAACAATGTAATTTAAACCTCACAGACATCGAAGATGCAGAATAAAATGTGATATACAAGTAATCAACTAAGGGAAAAACTTAGGTTTTTTGCTTACTCTTTGCATCACAACTTGTTAAAAAGCAGTGTTAACAATACTGAAGTCATATTCTTTCAGTAGCTTGGAAGGTTTTTTTAATGCGCATACCTAAGAAATGCTTTCATATAAATAAGTCATGCAGACTTTTATTCCCCTAGAACAGGAGGATATATGCAATAGTTTTATAGATTTATTTCCATTAAAACTGTATGTCTCTTGATAATTTACTACTGCAGTTATTTCTATGTGTTATTGTCTAACTTTTCCTATATGAAAAGGGGAACAGGATATTAAAGTTTTCCTAAAGTTGCTATTACTAATGTCACAAGGAGAAGCATTCTGGAGTTTTTTATTGTACTCTGTCACTTTCCATAAATTCTTGAAAAAGAAATCAATGACTAATCCAAGTTTGGTCAGACAACTTGGCCCGAAGTGGACAGGCTTAAAAGCTGAGTAACAGAATTAACAGCATTTCTCTTGTTTTTATTCCCATGGAATAATGGTTTGCAGCCATAGCAAACTGTGATGTGATTCCCATCAGTTCTGAAAAGTTATGCAAGCCTGGAATAGACCTGTCTTCAGGAAAGACAAAGAATAGCAAAATGCAGCTCCTGCTGGCCATTACTGAGGTAGCATTCTTTCCTGGGAGAGCTTAAGAGACTGATTAATTTTAAAAATACTGTAAAATGCTGTGCTAACAGAACTGATGGCTTTTCTCTGTAGAGTAATACTGAAGTCTTGACTATCATCCACCATTAGATATTGCTCTATACTCCTTTTGAGCAGCTGTTAATTAAATTCCTCACATAAGTTATACTGCATCTGTGCCTGTATATTTCTGCAGTTTTCTTTGACCTTTGCCCCCCCGTATTGTGTACATTTGCATAGTTTTAATGCTAGTTCAGCAATAAATGAAATAACCATTTGACAACTACAGATTATGGAGATGTTTATAAGCTATTTTTGAAACATGCAGGATGAAAAATGTCCCAGGCCTATTCACTAGTTCAAATACTCAAGCATGTGAATGTGGATATTGGGAATGTCTAAAGAACAGATTGAGAAACAACTGAATTTTTTAGTTCTTTTGTATACAAACAATGTTGATTATATCCATTGTTTAAAAATCTGAACCTGTAATTACATTAATAGAAAAGGATGCAAGAAATACAAGGACGTAAAGGTTCCTCATTGGTTACAAAATCAAAATAATGCTGTAGCAAACTACTTAAATTTTTTTTTTTGCCTTTTAAACATACCCTTTGCTACTGTAGCACTCTCCTCCAGGTATTTTTACTTTTAAGGTGACACACACAAAACTGCATTGCTGTCCCAATCTAATTGTCTGGTCATTTCAAAATGGTTGAAAAAACACTTGTAGAAGACTTCTTAATGAATAGCCATAACTAAAACAAAGATTTATAATGTCACTAAAATTTTCATCTGGACTGAAATTTTAAAGATGGAAATATGATTACCTTCAAAAAGCTCGATTAGTTACAAGCACTGACAAACTGTACAATTAAATCATTGAACTTTTATCCAGAGAAAAATCCCAAAGCATCATTTTCAGTCTCTACAACTTCTATGATAGACTATTACTATTTTCAAAGGAAAAGAGAAGCCCAAAGAGATTACATGGCTTTTATAAGACTTCTAGCTATGTAGTGCAAAACAAGTATAAAATAACACCAACAGCAGTGCTTCCAGGACAAAATCTAGTCACCTTGAGTCAGACAAGCAACGAAACACACGCTTAATATGAAAAGAATATTTAATGTTTTAAAATTTGTCATGGAACGTGGCCCAAAAAATTCCATCCTGAATTCTACTCTGTGCTGTTTTTTCCTATTAAGGAAACAGTTATAAAGATCTAGAGTCAGCCAACAGCATATACGAGGTGCAGGAACACAGTCAGGATCAGTTTGCACGTAAACATTTTACTCTATAGATGTTTTTACTACTTGCGTACTCACACTCCCAGCTAGCCAGCAAATACTTAGAAAGAATTATATGCAAGATAAATGTCCTGAGACTATTTTATCAATAAGGTGATATACATGTGCACACATACTTATGTAGCATCTAATATTAAAACAGTGATATTTTGTTACATCATCTACACAGCTATTTTAAATTGAGGGAAGATGACTGTGGCATAGGAACAGAATAGCTCCCCTTCCCTCAGCCTAGAGGTACTCTCCAGAAATTTTCTACAAAGACCTTATTATGAACCCCAAAATATTCCTCTGTTTTTCCCTTATTAAACAATGCTGCTACCAGCCAATTGGAAATTAGCATTTAACTTGCACAAACCAACAGTTTTGAACACTGTAATCAGAACAGTAACAACTGCCTAGGAAAATCACACTTTATAACTCAATAGAGATGCCTTGGTGTCTCGTATTCCGATGGGCTCACTGCAGCAAGGGAAAATACATCATTACATTTAGCCAAAGAAGAGTTATAACCAAAAGCAAATTCTACACTGATAAGTGAAAGTTGGCTACAGCAAGTCCTCATACTTAGCACCAAAATCTCTTGTATCACTGATTAGGAGACAGAAACTTAATGTACATTTCACTGAAAATGAACCCAACTCACCTCGAATTTGACACAGTGAATAGCCACAAAATATGCATACAGATGTAAATAGACCAAGATTAATTCATAGACAATGTTTACTGTACTCTTCCAAAAGCAAATGCATTGATTCTACTTTTGGATAATTCATGAGCAGAAACCTCCCCCAGTCTATTGTATAAATGTTTTTCTGCAAATTATTTGGCTGTACTATTACAATTCTAGTCCTAATACATTTATTGTTTAAGTTTGGTAACACCTCAGCAACAACATAATCCAAAGAGCTGCAACTGATGAATCGTTTTTTCTTGTATTAAAAATGCCATAAAATGGTTTTGTCATTTTGGTAAAAATAAAGAAACTGTGTGAAAACTGAACAAATCTGATATAAACTGGACTAACAAAGATCAAGTCCACAATACTTTTCACAGTCTTTCCCTGACTTTATTTTGTCCTTAATTAGAGTTTATTTGCCAGCTTACATTTAGTGTGTCCGTATTTTTATTATAAAAAAGTAATTGTAGGACTCACCCCTTCCTCCTGAGACCCCCCTCCCCCCAGTAACCTTCTGAAAATCAAATCTGACTGAAGTTCATGAACAGGAACTATTCTTCTGTAGCCAAAGAAGTCATTGTTAATAAACTAAGTGACACTTGCAAGGACAAACACTACTTCAATGAAAAATGATGCAATTTTTTCAGGGGGGAGCAGGGGGAAGGAAGTTTTTTGTTTTGTTTTTAAATAAAACAATGCTTTTCCCCTCTTGTAAAACATTAAGTACTTCAACAGTAAAATAATGAAACAACCAGATGAAGAAAAACAGGGAATCAACTGTATTAGCAATATTAGTAATGCAATTGCTTGAATGGAAACAATAATGGAAAATTGCCTCCAGTATTTTGAAATAAATTATGATCACACAAAGGAAACTACAGAATAGGAAAAGTATCTAAATTATACTAAACTTTATCTTTCAGCACAAAAAGACAGAGGAAAAAACACCACACCACCCCCAATATTCCACCTTAAGCAATTCCAGGTGTTATGATTTCTAGATATTTTTCCCTATGGTTTGTACTGTACTATTGCAATTTTATATTTATCTTGCCATCTGTCACAAGAAAGAACAGATATAGAACAGTGGCAAAATCATGTTAAAAAGACTGTCTTGGGATAACAAAGAGAAAAGTTAATGGACATGGATTTACAAATTATTAATGATTTTTCTTGTCATTTCTTGAAAAATGAAAGCTATGCACGCTGTCTCTTTCCCCAAACAGATTGCATTTTATTCCTCTGCAGTTTGTCCGTCAGGCTTCACTCTGACAACATAATCCAAAACTAATCCAGAGCATTCAGTTTTCCTTGTTGGCTCTCATGCACACTGCTTAGACAAATCCTGCTACCTGTCAGCCCTCCTGTGTGTGCCAAACAGGCTGCCAGGTTAACCCCTGGGGAAGCTGAGAGACCTACTGACTTAACCCCTGCTTCCCTTCAAATAATCCACTGTAAATACATAGGACGTTAACAGGCTAACTGTTCTAATCAGGGCTGGATCCCTTAAAATCTGTTTCATACACAACCCTTAAGAACTAGGGATCTAAGCATCACTGCTGGAAGAGGAAAGGATTGCTTCCAATAATACAAGCACTAAATAAGCAGATGGATAGAACGCACTGAAAGGTTTTAATCCCCTAAAGGAGTTTGAGAAAATATACACATCACTTCAATTGCCCACCTCATTGCTTATAAATTTTCCCTAATTGTCAGGACAAGATCAGAAATAATTTAGTGCAATCAAAGAAAGTCTAATTTAGTTACAATTCAGGTTCTCAATGGCAAACTTTCTACCCATTCCTTTTGTCCGCTTTCATAAAAACTAGTTTCATAAAAATTAGCTTTTCAGTGCTCTAGGGTTTCTGTTTGTTCATTTGCATTTTGTGGAGATCCGCACTGACTGTAATACAAGTCACTAGCTAAAACAGATTTTCATAAACAACATACTCTACAAATAATTACATTTTAAATTACTTTACTTTCTAAAGACGTATAATTACTTCCCTGCAGCACTTAAAACAATTAATTTCTAATGCTTTAAGCCTGAAATAGAGAAAAATCTGAGTTACAAATCTTTGCAAAATACTCACTCTGTACTCAAAAAACCAAAATAAACCAACGCCTTCTCCTCATTGGAATTCAAGGCACATCACTCTATCTGCTGCTGCAGCATCAACAATCCACAGCAGAAAATAACTTGCGTAAGCACGGCATACCGAGGAACACTTAAAAGCCACACTAAGCTTAGCCACATGAGAAATGTAATAAAACATCGCACAGCTCATTTACTGTTTGGAAGGCATGATGTCCAGGTTAATATCTGAAGTGGGGGAAGGTAGAGTAAGTCATGGGGAGGGCTCCTGAACTCTGCCACAAACAAAACTGGGAAGGTCTATTGTGCCTTCTGATAAGAACATTTATTTTACCTCAATTAAATTTCAGGCATTCTCCTGAGAGGAAGAAGGGAAAATTTTTCTTCCCTCCCACGCACTTAGACACATTCATATTTATGCTTTACATATACATGCAAAGCACACACCTCGGTCTCAGGAGTCCTGGGAAATGTTTAAATGCTTTTATTCATTCTTAGAAGTGTTGTGCTTGTGGCAGCTAATAAATAGATCTTATAAATGCTGCAGATTCCAGAGATGTTTAAAATACTCTTGCTGCTTTTCAACGCAGGGATAGAGTTTTAAAATCCCACTCTTTCTAGATGTGTTACTCATTCTAACACTTTTCCTATTTTTCATATTCTGAAGGAGTGTTAATCCTTAATGAGCTTTTAAATTTGCCCTCATTGCTATTTTTAGATCCTCATAAGCCCTTACACCTAAGCAATACAGAAACAAATATTTGGCAAAAATATTAGTTACTTCTAAATTAAACTGATCTGAAAAATAACTAAAGCAAATGTTTTTGCATTATCTATGCTCCCTTTTTCCCCAGCTCATATCAAAACAACAGTTATTTTGTTGACAGAAAAGTTCATTAAGGTCTCAGACAGTAGTTTGTCTTTGGGGAGTTGACAACTTTTGTTAGGGAGAAGGCAGTAGTTTAAAAGATAAATCTTATCTCTCTGTCAGGTAATTTTGCTCAAAATCACAACTTCTTTTCATTTTCTTCCCTATAAAGGCATTTTTTCCAAGTAATTTATTCATTATTAGTTAAAACAAAGTTGGAAATGTGAAATTGTGAATGGATTTTGGAAAACCAGTCCGTATCAAACAATCCTTTTTACTTTTGTTTTCATAAAATCCTAACTCTTTGCAAGTCCATAGCAAAATTCCCACTAACTTTCATAGGACCAAGAATTTACTCAGTGCCTAGAAGGCATGAATCCTCTTGGGCAATCAATCGATACACAACAAAGTTGTGCATATGAAAGCACGTGCCTGTGCTTAGCCTTTCGTCTACATAAATTACAAGTAAAATGCTGATGCAAAAGACATTCCACTGTTCCATAACAAATTTCAGTGTTATACCCATAGGATCTCTTCCCTAAGATATTGCTTTTTCCTCAAAAGAATTTACATTTTCTGAACATTCTTAGGCTCCATTAAATGCACACATCACCAGAATTTTTAGAGAACATGAGATAGCTCGTTTGTTCATGAAAATATAGTGCCACAGGAGTTAAACTAGAACTTACAGAGCTGTTGCTCAAGAATTTTATTCATTATTGCCAAATAGCATTCAGTCTTCAGGGATACTAAGCAAATTTATTTAAAAGTAACCATACCTCGGTTACCTAGGAAATCCCTGCTTTTAAGCTGAAACACCTCTTTGCTTTTGTACTTACTATTTTGAACTAGGTTGGTAATGGCAAGCAATGTTTGAAAAAAGGTCTGTTGGAAAGCTACTAAGTTTATGCTATGGAGAAGCTCATTAGGCACAACGTAAAGGTTTGCCATTACACTCAGAAATGGAGTTTTAGCACGTTTGATGATCCAAATATACACGGTTCAGTGGTCAACATTACAATTGTTTAAAATGCAGTGACTAATCTGTAACTTATCAATATATTACAAACCAACGTTGACAATGACAGGGTCTTTGTTGATAATTTTTCCTTTATATAACACCAGCTGGAAGATGTTTCCCTATTATTGATCATGCCACTTATCAGCTATTCACAACATATTTCTTTGTACTTGGTACAAAATCTAAACAGTGTGGACTTGGTTCATTAACCTCTTGATATTGGGCAAAAGGGGGAGTAAGGCAGGGAGAGGAGAAGCACTAAAAGTAATTTCATTGTTATTTGGATTTTCATTTTGGTCAAGACATCTGAAGGGGAAAAGGGCACAAACTTTATAGGAATGAAATAGCACTTAGAACCTGGTCTGAAGTCTATAGAAGCAAAAGGAAGGCCTTCTACTGATTTTATTTTCACTGGTTCATGCACTGAGTAAAAGGTAAGTTTCAAAAGCTTAAAAATAAACAACCCCCCTATCTTAGAGTGTTTTCCCTGGGAACAGTTTGAAAGTGGAGCTCTACAAGGAGTTGGCAGGAAAATGTCAGAATGTGCCTTGCAGTCTGAAAGTCAGAACAGAAAATCTGCAACAAACCTCATTCAGGTTTTCAGATGATATGAACTAAGTAACAGTTTAGAATATTTATAAAGCTCTACATAAAAATTCACAGATTTAGTCTGCTGTATATTTTTAATATAATTTATCAAGTGCAGAGTCAGACTGAAATTTAGTTTTAAGTGTATTTGCCAGAAGAAATATTTGCATGAATGTCTGAATCTGGTAGGGCTCTTCTTATAAATACACACACACCAGCAAGTAAACTGATAAGAAAGGGAAGTTGGGGTTGCAGAGCCAAGCATAACATTAACACTTTTGAATTCAAGCCCTTTACCTAGGAGGCAGCTCATAGTGATCTGATTCCCTACAATCTTTTTGTCATTCCTCACCTTCCACTTAGCCACACCCTATCCCTAGTAACTTGGGCTCTTCATCCCAGTACGAACCAGGGCTCAGATCTGTCTTTTTTTTCCTGGAACTTCTAGCATTTTTGGAACAGGAGAAACACAGTGATTTATATTGGACATTTTTGTATGTGGAGAATCTATGTTGTAGAAAGGTCATAGTTTCAATAAAGAAGAAAATTAACGCATGACTAACTCTTGTAATGCATAATCTGAAGCCTGAAGTATTTCTACCTGTGAGTGCCATTATGGGATGCAGAGGAGTTGTAGTTCATCTGCCTCATGACCCTACGTCTTCTTTATGGGGAGCAGACCATCTACATCAGCCGGTAACGCTCATGACGCAGGCTCCCAAAATAAAGTAAGGCAGCCGCATAAGAGGACCAGGGCTTCCCAAAGGCTTTGCCTGCAGTAGAGCTCCAGCATGGATGCTGACTCCTGCTGGGGAATCACTGAGTGCTGAACTAGTTTGGATATTACACAGACCTATTGCAACAACTTTGTGCCCTGTGGAGGCACAGGCCGCTACTAATGCAGCCTTATGTCTCTTTGCCGTGGCTGCATCATGACCAGCTTGAAGAACGTGGGTCCACTTGCACCCGTTCACACACTCTTTGAAGCACTTCTGCTTTATGTCTAGCTCTCCTCCCTTCCAATCTGTTACTAGTTGCTAGGGTAATACAAGGAGCAACAGTTTTTAAGGTTTAGCTGGAATATTTCCTTCTCTAGCTTTTATAATAAAAATTTAGACTTTTAAACCATTTTTTTCCCCTAGCAGCTCTGTCAGCCTAAGTTAAATAAAAACCCAGGACAATCTTGGCTTATAACCAGAAGACGCTCTAGAATTGAGGTCTGTAATAGCGGTCATTTTGGCTTGGCAGAATTAAGTCTGATATTTAGGTCTCTGTATACTCATAATCCAGGCCTTATTCTGGTAAACTCCTGATGCTTTCAGCTCTGTCTCCTCAGAGATACTGTAGGAATAGATAGGTTTCTCAGTTACTATGCCAAGGTAGATTTACTAGTCACTGCGGGAAAGACAGGGATACACTCTCCTTGTTCTCTTTTCTTTTATTAATTCATATCTGCATGGGTTTAAGAATCAGCAGGCTGTGCTCCCTCCGGGACACTGCAGTGCAATCCAGTACCTGAGCATAAAATTGTGGGAAACTACTGCAAAACCAAATCATCTTCCAGACCATCAATAGCTAGCCCCACTGTCACCCTAAGTTTGCCTCCTGCCTCCTCCACTACAAACTTTTTCATTGTTTCCTCATTTTTGACTGTGGTACCAGGTATAATCATACATATTTTAAGATTAGGCTCAATTGCAGGTAAACAAATTTATTGCATCAAGCATTTATTGTTTTGTTCTCTAATCTAATTAATAATACCCGGCCGCAACTTTTTCCATTAACATGATTTATGTAAATAATATATGCAGAACAAGTTAACATCCTAGTCAGAGGTTACTTACAATTTAAGTACTTTTATTAACTCCCCCAGCACATATACTAGCCGTGATCTTTACTAGTCATGGTCTTTAAACTTACGCTGATCAAGTTTTCACTGACTGCAGTGCAAGTAAACTACATGACCTGATACATCATGAGAACCACAGGGATCGCACTTACTAAGCAAGTAAGGATTTATATTATTTAAACTAGGTTAATATATTAGTTTACATTGTATGCATACCCAAACCCATTTATTTTAGGTTTATTGTGCTACTATGAAATTATATCACAGATCTACACATGTTCTTGGAAATATGTCTCTTCACATTTTTCAAGCAACCTAATTCTAATTACTTACAATCCAAACCCAAATATTTTCCTGGCATTGCAATATACCACATATATTTTATTGTACTGTTTTGTGAATATTGGATGAATATTTAAAACACAGAAAAACTCTAGTGTATTTCTACCCATAAGGGATGAACAGTCTATCTACCGTGCCGTCATCATGCAGTGCCCTGAAAAATCACAGCCAGGTCACTTTGCATGCTTAGTTCAAGTCCTCCTGAAAATATGTTTTTAGCTTTGTTTCCTGCTGTTTCCTACAGTTTCATCTAGATTTTATAGCAAAGGAAGGAGCAGGAAACAAAATTAAAATTTAATGTGACCTTCAAGACAGTAACATGCTTAAGGAAGTAGTGTGTGTTCTTTCTTTTGTCTGCTTGTTCTCTCCTTTCATGATCTCTTACTCTTTTTTGCTATTTTTCTTGTAAAGAAAATAAACCTTGGAAAAAAAAGATAGTGCTGAAAGACAATAATGATTATCATCCCTTCTGTAATCTACCCTGGAATTCTGAGGAGACCAGAGTGTGAGAAAAGTAACACTGGCTTTAAAGCAGTAAACCCAGCCACAATAGCTGCTGCAAGTGTTCTCTGTTGTACCTTTCTATTCTGAAATATCCTTTGCATCCTTTCTGGCAATCTCACCATTGATGACATAAAGCTTCTCTTGTCACAACTTGTTCCTTCCAAAATTGGAAAGCAATTCCACTCTACAATGACACGTGGACAATGTCTGGCAACCCATCTTTCTGCTCAACGCAATACCCAGTCTCATGCCCTTCACCCTCTTGCCTCAGTTTGCCCTGGCCATTCAGGGAGGTTGCCTGGCAGCTGTAGGAACCCAAGTGTCAAATTCTGGAATGGAGTTTTCCAGGACTGGAAAATCAGTGTTAATGTTGACCTATGGATTTGGCTAATTAAAGCAATATATATTAGATACTAATATCACTGGCAGTTCCTAGTTAGTCAGTTCTCTAGGCACTAATTAGATGTTTAGAATTCCACTACATGTCATCAGTGGAAAACATTCTTAGCTAGTTTGCAAAGCTCCATTAAAGAAATGAGAAATACTATCAGCTTCTTAAGCTGCACTCCTTTCCTTTTTTATTCAAATGGAAAAAACTGTATGTTACATGGTTCGTAATAGGCTTACTGTAGCCTAACTCATAAAAGTTAACTCATAAAACTCATAAAAGCTCTCCTTTTCTATCTGAAAAAGCCAATCAAAGGATTACTATAAATTAATATTCCAACTGCATTTTTCCTTGAACTCTTCTAGGTGCTTACAGCTGCGCCTCAGTTTCCATTTTATGTTCTGCAATCTCATGGGAATAGTTAGCTTAACAGTCTTTTCAACTAAAGGCACTAGCACATCCAAGTATTTATCTCAATTAAAAAAAAAAAATAGCTTCTCTTACAGTGGTCTAGTATATTGGACTGTTAATTTTTTGCATTTTTGAGGGCAACAGAATACAAGTATTTTTACAGGGGAGATTTCTGATGAGTAGTTTTATGGCTGGGAAAAAGAGGAGGAAAGGGTACCATTCATTTTAATGTACAGAATAGCCTAATCAGATTAGTGACAACTAATTTGAAAGTGTGTTAAGGGTATAAGAATCCACAGAGAGCATCTGCACTAACAAATGGAAATGGAATAGAGAGAAACAGAGTAAAATGTTGCATCATGTCACATTTGTTGTAACCCTGTAACTTCAGCTGAGTTCTCAGAGTTAACATCGGTGCAAGGAGAAAACAATTGGCTCTCCTGCATTGGTGATTACTATGACCCAGGTATACAGATTGCATATAAAACCCAATCCAGAAGAACAAATTCAAAGTTTACCAACTACGAACCCAGGCCATTTATTTTATAGGCTGCTACAAAATCTGTTTGGCATTCACACTCCGTGTAAATGTCAAGGTAGCTATCAAGCGCAGTCTCCATTTTCACAGTAGCAATGTTTCCATATTCTTTTGGTGAGCATCCTGCAAGGCAAAGCGTCACAGCGGCAGGTCTGAATGATGGCGTTGTATTGTATTTGCGTGTATCAGAGTGAAACTTGTCTTTACATCAAGGGCCATACATTTTAAAGATTTTAAATTAAAACTGCATAGTGCTTACCATGCACAACTCGCAGTGGTAACCACTTCACTTCTTGCTGTATGCTCTGATTGGTGTTCATGTGGATTACATTTTAATATTAGGCTGGAAGCTTAATTATAAAGGATTATTATCAGATCATGAGAGTATTGCCGTGAGATGGGGTCATGCAGAGTAGAATATTAAGAGATGTCTGATCTTTGACCTCTTTCTCCATATCATTTTGGATTCATTGTGCAAATAGAGCCACTCGCAAAACTGTTCATGGCATTATTTTTTTTTCTTGCCCTCCTCCAAGAAGGCTATTGCTGGATCTCCTGAAGCAATTTGATTGTTTTGCTGGTAGGCCTTTTGGGACAGGGACCATGTGTTTCCTTCATGCTTTTTCATCTTGCTAAACATACCTTTGGAGTCAGACAGATAATGACATGCTTTGTACGTGGAAGTCCTGTGGCAGTAGAGCCACTTTAGAGGACAGGAGATAACATGTGTGAGGGACATTTGAAGTCAAGATAAATTACATGTGTACAGAAAGTCTATCTGAAAATAGCTCATAATAAAATTACAGTAGAGTGTAGGACTAGTAGAGGCAGTTAAGCTTTACTTTGGTTGATAGGAGTGATCAGAATACAAGCAACACTATTTTTCTGTAAAGGGATGCAGTGCAGTCTTAAAATAGCACTTATGTTGGCTTTTGTCACATTAACTGTGGGAACTCTGGTGGAAATACATTTAGGTACTTGAAGACCATAAGTTCAGAGATAAGCTTGGCCGATACTGTGAACAGCTTGCCTGAGAGGTAAATTGCATGCAGAAACTAAACATGACAGCCAAAGATAAAACACTTATTATGATTAATACCAGAAGATGTAACAGGCTTTACTTACTGCAGCCTCAGGAAACCTCACTTTTGCCAGATAATGTTTACAACTCCAATTGCACTCACAGGGCAACCACATGCTTTCTTAGTAGATGGTCTCTTATCTGTGAAACTTCTCACCCATGTGAATTTTAACTTCTGCATTATTCATGTGAATGTTTTAGGAGATTTACAACTCTGTAAGATTTTATGCACCTATTAAAAACCTAAAACAGCCTGACAGCAAGACAAATTTTTAAGAATGCTGCAGATGAGGAATGTGACAGTCTTCTTGTGAGAGGCTTATACTATGAAGATTGCTAAATGAACATTAGCTTATGTAGAAGGCGGCAAGTGAGGTTCACTCCAATATGTATATTGTCTCTTGCAAATATCCGCACAAATGACCATACTGCATTCCTCATCTCCTTTACCTACAAATGATAAAGTACAATTCCATGTAATATGCAGTAAAAAAAGAGAAAATATCAGAATAAAATCTTTCCAGCTTAATTTCAGCATCTCTTTTACATCCCTCTAAGTCAAACTAACTTAGATTTTTAGTTACATTTACAAAATTTATTTTGCTTCAGTAAATAGAGATAAGCCCTGTTTGAAAGAAATCAATGCCATTTCTTTCAGTTCAGTAGAAAAAACAAATTCTTCTTTCACTTTAAATTTTGTTCCATACCAGGATAATAATCAGTCTATATAATAGAGGACTAAGACTCCAGTATAAACCAGTAGAACCCGTGACAGAATTTTCTTCAAAAACTTTTTTAATGTAGCAGATAAAAAGATAATTTTTGTGTTATACAAGATGAGCAAGATTAACAGTCAACACATAAAACAGTATAAAGCAATATTAAAGCAACAGAAAACCCATATGGATGATTAGTGGAGGAAAGCAATTCCTATAATATTTGAAGTGTTTTGAGGTACTAGACCTATTCCTCAATATTAATTCTGAGTAGCAGTCACAAAAAAGGCTTAGTTCTCTGAAGGTTATAGATCGGACCAGAATGGTATTCTGATACTGATAAAATTCGTTAAAGAAATTAATGAGAAGACTCTTGAACTTTTTGTTGGTGTTTTCACAGAATTATTTCCCTATCAAAAGTGTAGTGCACCTAAACATCTACCCAGGAGAAGATGTCACCCTCTTCTCGCACATACAAACACACACCGAGGCAAAGAGAGGATGTATAGTTGAAGAAGAAAGTGCCAGGGAACAGACACCCTCCTAAAAATGCTCCCAGAGCCAGGAATCTGCCCTCACTCAGCCAGGAAGACAAGCTGACAGTGGTGACGAGACATCAGCAAACTCAAGGAGAGCAGCTACAGCCCTTTCTGTGTGGCAAATGGAAGCAGAAAGCAGATTGATAAGAACGATCCTGTCATTCTGTGACTGCTCTCGATCAACATAACCCATGCTTGAAAAACCATGAGCAGCTGGATGATTGGAGGCTGGAGACATCACCCCTCCACCCCTTCATCCCTCCAGCCCCCTCTGACCCCACGCCGTCTGCAGGGCATCCTGCAAGTAGGGCTTGCCTGTGACCTCGGCGAGACAGGGCTGATGTCCCCACGTCACTCCCAGGCCCTTGAGAGCATCCAGGGGTGATGTTTTAGCTGATTTTAGTATAGGAAAGCTGCATGTAAACCAATGTCTTTCCTACCAGTCTCCGACTGTCTGTCTGTAACAATGAAGAGTTTAGCAATAGCTGGTTTTTTTTGCTTCCCCGACTAAAAAAAGGTGATAAAAAGGAAATTAATCTCAGCTTGACCTAAAATAAAACTTTTATTTTTAGTTATTGAGGAAAAAGAGGTTAAATCTCTTTGATTAAAAAAAAATAAGAAATGAGAACTATTTCTCCTTGTTTTCTTCTGTTTGTGACTGTCAATGTTAACCTCTTTTTCAGAAAGCTAACGCACCATAAACAACGATGTAATTCTGAAACCAAAATCCAGAAGCATAGTCACACACTGCCTCCTTGCTAGTCTTTCCCAGATTGAACAGGCCAAAACTCTCCAACAAATGTAATCCAAATTTATAGTGGTTTTAATTCCACAGACCCACCTTCTGTGTGACCCCACATGGTTCTCTCTTTCACTTTTATTTTCTGGCCAGTGAAGTACTCCACAAACCAAAAATTAGCTCAGTTCCAATACTGGCCTCTTATGACATTACACATGTAGCAGCAATGGAGAAAAATCTCATGAGGAGACAAACTCCAACATTACAGTCAAGTTGTACTTAGAGCGCACAATACACTATCTCCAGAGAGTAAACTACATGTAAAACTGGATTTTATTTATCAGCTTAGAGAATTGCTTAAATTTCAAAATCAAACTATTCTATTTGGGTAAAATAACATCAAACTTGTATAAAAGCCCAGATAACCATATCATTGCTTCTTGCATGTACAGTCCTCACAATTTTATGCAAAAAGAAAGCAGCAACAGACAGCAAAATACATAGAATGAAACAAGAACGCTACACTTTTTTTCCCCTTTGATGCTTTTTTCCATTTTTATTTTTTAATCATTTCTACCCAGTTCTAATTATCAATAAATATATCTAAGAAATTAGTTAGACTAGTAGTTAATAATTTATTTTTTTTTTAAAGAGGGCTTTTTTACCTCTCCCTGTAGGAATATGTCAATTTGGCAAAACTACCCCAACGCTCCATAAGTTTGTGCACTAGTTTCAAAAATATTTTCAGTGAGAAGCATTTCTTAGCATGATGCTAAACTCTTGGTCAAAATCGGCCATAAGATCCACCGGCTAGACAGTCAGTGGCATGACAGCTAAGGCATTAACCTGGTATTTGAGAGCCCAGCCTCAAATTCCAGCTCTGTACATCTAACCTGAGCCTCATTCCCTGCTTTCTCCTTGCAAGGAGCAAAATTTCTTGAAATTCAATCAGAATGTGTCAGATTCTTCATACAGCAAAATGCTGTAAAGTTTATACAAACCATTTCTCTCCACATAGAAACAACATAGTATATAATTTCCTGGCAATAACTAAACTCCAAGTAATTTTTTTCTTAATTAAATTAGGCATTAAATCACTGCAGCAGATTTATTTTCCTGTTTGTGTTTTTTATTAATTAAATCTGCACCATCTGCTTCTGTTTATCTGTTTCACAATCCTTTCATCTAGCATTGTATGTTTATATTTTAAATGCGTATTAGCTTTCATGATGGATTTTGTAACTGCAGAATGGTAGCTGCAAAGACAATTGTCATAAAAGGATACTCAAATGCTACAAAATATCAGCACAGGAAGCACCACAGCACAGAAAAATAAGAGAAAAAAATCATAGAACAGGTAATCAAAATAATGCCTAATTAAAGAGAAGACACTTATACATAGTAGCATAACCCTTAGAGACCCTCTCTTCTACATGAGCGTGGATGTGGGACTAATTTAGATATATTTATATTAATAATTCAGAACATAAACAGAAGAGAAGACATATCAGATCTGTGAATCTAGCAGATAAAGCATACTTTTTTTTACTAAAATAGGCAGATTTCCCCACAGATTTCTCCCCAAATGGATATTAAATGTTTATGTATCTCGTAGTAGCATGTAAGTTACAAAAAAAGCCCGGATGCATCTAATATTTACTCATGGACTTGAGATGACTCTCATCATCTGGTATCAATTTAGTCTTTATTTATAGATTATTTTTTTTTATTCTCTTAGCGTGAACAAAAATCTCTATTCTACTGGAAGCAGCAAAGAGATCTTTCACACAAGACTTCAGTCTCTCTCCAACTGGGAAAGAGGCCCGCTCTTGCCATATTGGATTTGACTCAATTCTTTTCTTTTTTGACTGCATACATTCCAAATACTCATTTCTACACAGCATGTAGTTGGGAAGAATATGGGCTGCACCAGATGATGCAACATTGGATTGCGGAAGAAACAAACAAGCGAACTAAAGATCTACTTTCTCTCTTATAGTTACACTGTAAAAGTATGAATTAATTAGTCTATGGAGGCATATACAGAAATGCAAAAACAATTATAAGAAAAGATGGCAGATAGGAAAAGCTGTAGAAGACATGAACTAGAACATGAAATGGAATTATCACACAGCAAAACTCAAGGAAAATCAGTGATGACTTATGAAAGAATAACAAAGCTGAAATACAGAGAAGGCAGGAGATAATAATGTGAATTTCACCCATCCTTTTCTCTTCAGTTTTGGCATTCATTTTTGGTTTGTTTGGGGGGGGGGGTGGGGTTTGGTTTTTATTTTTTTGTTTTGTTTTGATTTTTTTTTTTATAAAAATGATTCTATGGCTGCCTTGAGCCAGCAACAGATAGGAGTTTAGTTCAGGGTGGATCCTTGACTTTCCACTGCCTTCTCCCCACTTCTTTAATTTCTATCTTTTTGGGAACTGGATATTGCCTATTATATAAGTATTTTTCTTTGTGCCCATTTCATCATATCTTCTCATAAGGATAAAATTCCTCACCTCTGTTTACTTCAGCTGAGCAAAATTTGACAGTTCAGAATGCACCCTTTTAAGAACACTTAGCTACATACTTACTATACATTAAATTCAATAAAAACTGGCCTGCAATATATGCTGTAATGCAAGATACTAGTTTTAGTTGTAATGTTCTCAATATAGCAACTTCATAGATTCACAAATTTCCTCTTGAAATTGCATATTGCATCTTTAAGTACATGGATCATTATATGGAGTACTTAAGACCAGCCTTATTTACCCTGTTGAATTTCAGGTGGTACCATTCTCCCTAAACAACTGAAGTCAAGCATTGTTTGCCACAATTAAGGGAGACAGACTGGTAATGTGCTTTCAGCATGAAAAATTAAGAAGTATAACAACTTTTAATGTTAAGTGGCTGAATTATGACACTTTCTGGTCTGATTTATATCACAGACTACGATAAATTACGAACTTTTACACAGTATTAAACTATGATAAGAGATACTGGAGTTCAGCTGAAGTTATCTATTATAAATCCATTTCTAGCAAAATTGTTGGTTTTGTTGGGTAATTTTTAATGAAGTTACATATGCATATCAGACTCATGTTAAGAGTTTTGATCATTGTGATCTGATGCAACACAATAAAGAATTGTTACCCATGATCCTCTAGAGGATCCAAGTGATTTCTAAAGGTATAGGTCACAGATTTATAATGGTAATAGATAAGGAAAAGGCTGAGACTGTAGGGGCATAGTTTCTCTACCAGTACTGATGAACAGAAGGTATACAAAAAAAACATCTGCTTTCTTTCCACTTTCTACAACTCAGTGAAATTAAGTTTGCATGTCATTCCGCTCAGTTTGGAGGAGGCTAAGGCATTTTAGTTTGGGTGGTGTTTTGTTTTTTTTTTAAGATTAGGAAAGACATTTTTTTCTTTCAGCTGAAATGTAGAAGCCTCCATAAAAACCAATGAACTCAAACCTCTCATCAAAATAACTGGAAAGCAGAAGCTTTAATAGAAAACTCGCATGCAGCACAGTTCATGTTTTCATTGAGCAGCTCCAAGGTGTCATGAAACATTAGTGAGTATGTGTTTGAGGGTGATAAGAACTGTAAGCACACGTTACAGTAAAATTACCTATGAGTAACATTATCAGTCCTGTCTGACCGCTTCTCTATCAGTCCTCTCCAGGGCATTTACAACTACAGACGCAAGTTTCTTAGCTATAGGTGACTGTTATTAATAATAGACAGACACACAGAGAACGAGCTTCTAGAGAGGCATTATCTGTTTTTCTGTAATAACCATTTCAGAGAAAAATTCCACTGAGCAAAGGCCATCCAGTGGGCAATGATCAGTTTGAGCAGTTCTCACATCACTGCACATTACTGGTAGAAAAATGACCTTGGTATGTAACAAATCCAAGTCTCCACACTGATTTGGAGAAAGAGGAAAGTTTAAGGATTGTGCTCTGGCTCCTTATCAAGTTTAAATCTTTACCAGACAAGATTCCAGTGGAAACCCAAATCCGCAGGTTCTGAAGGATCAGCGTTTCTTCTAAATTACCCTCAGACAGCTTGAGACAGGTCTAATTTCACTAAACAAGTGCAATCCACCCTTTCAGTCTGCTGTTTCCATGTGTCCTGAGCTGTGATGTACATACCACAGCCACTCTCGCACCCCAGTCAAAGCGTCCCACAGGTGCAGCTATGGCCCTGTTGTTCAGCAAGTCCGCCAAACAAATTCCATCCTCCCCCAGTGCAAGGATCTTGCGCTTCTCTTGGCACACAGGTTTGAATGCATACTTTTCATTAGCTCAATTCGGCAGTCCATTCTGAACTGTCTCATTCTAAGTATGAAGAAAAGCCAAATCATCATACGTCCAAGCTCTCTACTTCATTACTGGCCTAACGATATCTTAAGCTCAGTTCATGTCCTCCTGGGTAAATACACACGAAGGTTTTGCTCATGCCTGTCATATGTATTCTTTCTTAAATGTGGAACCATTCCAATTTAGGGTCTAATCCTGTAAGAACTCGCCACCCTGCCCTCTAGGCCTTGCAAGACTTTTTTTTATTTATTTTCATCATAAGCATCATAAGCCTCCCAGCAGCTTTTTGAAAAATTTGGCCTGTTGAGTAACTAGAAATTATTTATCAAAACTTAAAAAGTCAGTCCTGAAACTGTATTTTTTTACCTACTTGCAAAATCTGACATTATATTAAGATTTCTAATTTTCTAAGTTAAGAATCGATTCTCTCTTCTTTGGTTGTGCTTAAGAAGTCCCACTGATTTCATTAAAGATCTGTGGAAGAATATGGGATGGTAATTTTAGCTTGCACAATACACTATTATTCGGCTAAAAATCTTTATTATTCATTATTGTTATGACTTTGGTTGCCTACCGTAATCTTCATCTCTATCACAGGCAAGAACAAACTGATACATAATCTATACACCAAAACCTCTCCATATTTGAGGCCTGCAACATCTGAATTTAGCTCTGGATAAAAGCACATGTAATAGTTAAGTAACTGGTTCTAAGCTATGCATGGGATGAAAATTTTTATTCATCATTTCAGCTTCGTTTTAACTGTATAACTCAGAAAAACAAACATGAAAATGCTAATAATCATATAATTCTGACTGACAGGCCTCCAGGCCCCAGTTATTGACAGAGGAACTCAGGAGCACTTAAAGAGTATGTGGTTCTGTTCCCCCTCCTAGAAATAACATCTCCCGACATGGTTTTGAGCTAAGCTAAAGCATTCATTCAGCATAGAAATGGGCAGAATTGGATGCCCACTGACTTCAGTAAGAGATTAGAAAGCCAAAACAATCTTACTGACATAAATAGGCAAGCATAAATTAGACCTATTGCACATACGCCCCCAAATTAGTATCGGAACACGTGGGCATGCAAATCATTGAACACACTAGGTGGAGACTGGGTTCACTGCAAATCAGCTTTCTGTACAAAAACAGGGCCCAGCACCTCCAGGACTCCAGAGACAATCCTGCTTGGAAACCTGCAGGTTTAAGATCTGGAATTCAGAACTCCCACACAAGCGCACAGGGGATGCACAGTAGCTGCAACATTTCTGACACAGCACTTGTGCACTGAAAATCGATCGCGGAGGACTGCAGGGCCCCATTGCAGGGCACCATGGCCCCCGTCTTAAAGGAGAACTGCTTCCAAGACGAGTAGGTATTTCTAAATTATTTCTAGGATTATTAAAGCATGCTCTCCATACCAGATGTGAGCTCTGCAGCGGCAGCTGAACTCTGCGAGTCTACTGGAGTGTATTAGAAGAGTGGGAAGCTCTACAACCACAGGAGGAATGTGGGGCTTGGCCATTTCTGCTCAATTTCAAACAGCACTTCTGTGAGTGTTTAGGAGACAGAGACATTTAGCTGCACATTTCTCTCTCCTCCCTTCACCCTCCCCCTCATCTTTATTATAGTAAAGTGTTTCATGCATTCGCCACAATATTTCCTTTAACAACTCACAGAACCACTCACAACCTGGCACTTGGGGAAAATTTTAGGCCATTTTTCCATATGCATCATGTCTAAAAATAAATCTATGAGCTTTATGACTACAAAGATAAAAAGGTCATCCTTCCTCTGCATAGCCTTTTGTTCATCTTTGAAAAAGAGCTGCTGTGAAACACTACTGTGTTAAGTCTGTTGTGAAATGTCTGTAAATGTAAGAGATCAACTGATACAGACCTGTCAATTCATTTAATCTAAAATATTTTTACTCATCTCTCTTGCAACAGAATTTCTTACAATGCACTCATAATCTGAGCTAAATAAGCTATATTGCTTTAAATGAGGTGATGCAGAATCTTTCTCTCATTCCTACATGTTACACTGTTTTTCACAATGCAAGTCTTAAGGTCAATGAAGTTACTTCTGTGCATATTTTTTTCATTTCACATATTTACATATCTATTAAAATACTGCATATGCGAGCGCTAACAGTATCTTTGTGTAGACTATTCATTTTTGCGGATTTTACTCAGAGAGTCTGGCTAGCTTCACAAAGCATCCAGATAAGGAAAATTGCTCGTCTTACAAGCTGAGTATCTCACAGAAACAAGTTGGCCAATGGCTTTTGTGTATTTGTGTCAGTAAATTGTACAATATTTTGAATTTATGACTTAACTGTGAATATGTTATTGAAAAAAAAAAGTCAGTCAATGAAGAATACAAACAAATAATCAAGTTTCAGTCTAGGCTCAAAAAAATGAGTTAATTCTTATTTTTGCTAGAGGTAGCTGATATATCAAATTTATAGAAGCAGCCTGACTTTTTTCTGGACAAACTAATCAAGTAAGCACGTAAACACAAATCAAGACTTTTCTGGATGTCAAAAAAGCAGTGCATTATGGGGTACTTTAGAAATGATTTAGGAAGGTTGCTCCTTTTAATTCCTTTTGAAACCAAGCATTTCTAAATAAAAGCTACATAGGCTCTTAAATGAATTATGGCCTTTGTCAAACATTGCACTGCCAGGTCACAGCCCCCCATGAATCAAACAGGTTTGGTGAAATCTGTAAACTAGTATTTCACTCTCATCAGAAAAACAGACTGGTTTGAGATGGAGGTTTATAATTAGGAACATTATTTTGTGGCGACAAGGCACAACCAGTCTAAATGACCTGTGCTTTGAAGGTGGAAACTGTGAATGACAACAGTAATGACAAGGAGTGCTATAAAAAGACTAACAACCAGTTGAACGAAATCCTACCAGGAGTCTGATTCCCCACTGCTTCGCATCATTTCCTAGTCATAGACATCACTACTAAGCCAGTATGAAATGTTATCAAATTAGACAGGTTTTTACACTGATTTTGCACCGATCTCTCACACTAAAGGATCGACAAGTGATTCAGATTTAGATTTAAATTTGTTTTGGCCTTTCTCATATTTGAGTGATATATATATATTGTTATATAAATACACAGTTTATAGATAAGAATGCTATATATAGATATACAAGATTTAAATATATACATGTTTGAAATATGTATTTACACATATATTCCCCTTCTTTATTGCTGAAAACTGAAGCTTTAACAAATCTTTTTTATACAAACAAATGAAGAGCAACTTGAGTAACTGGCTTTACTCTGTATCTACTGGAGAATTTCCGTATGTTTGCTTCCAGTTTTAAGCCATGCTTGCATATTATTACCAGTGACAGTAAAGCACACATTTGTAGGTAATGCTCTAATCTCACAGTCAACTCCAATAATCTTGCACTGTGACAGGCTTCTGAATGAAATTGTTTTACAGACGACATATATGTGAAATACAATAGCTATGTATGCACACAAAAATTGTAGCAGCATAATTTAGGCAGAGTAAAAGGAAAAGAGTAATTAGTCACAACGGCATCCAAAACTTTGCTAGACTCCCACCATTTCACAAGCAAAAATAGTTTTTTGCTGCAAAAAGCCTATTCTCTAAGCCTTTGTCTCCACAGGGAAATCATTCTACAGGAATTCTGTACGACTTTCCCATGTAGACAATAATACATACACATTTCCTGTGTGAGCAGCTCTCTGCAGCCCCTTTTTCTCTGTTTTGACAGTGGGATAAGCCCTCCTACTTGGAACTAATCTTATTATCATGTGTACATGTGGGGAAGCTAACATACCGTAGCTGGTACTCCATACATTCACAGTTTACCTAACTATATAGTAACTAACTTCCCTACACAGAGAAACTGTAAAACCATGGAAGAAGAGAGAGGAAAGATATAGCCTGAAGATTTTCTGTTTTAATTCAATTCCTATTTTTCTCTACTAACCTATAGACTTCAATGCCTTTAAGTTTTATGTGTTTTATTCGTAAAATTTCCATGCTCTTTGTTAGCAAGTAATGTATCTTCTCTTCATTAACTGAATAAATTACAAGACTCCAATCCAGGAGAATATTTGTCATCATTGCTATATTCTGCAAAGGCTTTTGCAAGTAACTGAGTCTACATGAATAGACCTATGGACTTGCATAAATACATCCAGATGCACAAAGTATTGTCATGATCTAGTCCTTTATATTATAATCGAATTTATGATCTAGTCCGTTATATTATAAAAACCTCTCACCCTGAAGTTGGTTAAATGAACAGAAAATACCTGTGAATAACGGAGCAGGTTCATTGTATCCATTATTCAAGGACCATGTTACCCATTTGTGAGCAGATGACTAGTGATTTTTTTACAGGATCCAGAAAGCTCTCTAATCATTAGTCTCAAGGAACATGCATAATCAGAGAGTGGTAGCACATGATGCAGTACTGTTAACTAATGCACAGCAGAAACACTACGTAGACCTCTAGGAATCATTCATATACCTTCATCCAAGCTATTTGATTAATACCGTTGAGAGCATTAAAGATAGATTGTGAGTAACTGACTCACAAGACAAAAGCACAACAGGAACACTTAGCAGGTTTCAATATCCTGCCTTCATGCTGCATGGAATTGGACACTAAATGACACTTTGAGCTGAGGCTGGAAGGGACTTCTGGAGGTCTGTAGTCCATAGTCCAATCCCCCAGCCCAAAGCAGGCTGAGCCAGACCCTCCCTCCCTCAAATCAAATGTTCTTTTTTTTTTTTTCTTTTTTCTTTCCTTTTTCCCCTCTCAGCATTTTGAGTTCTTTTGATTTCCCTTCTCTTGTTCGGAAATTTCAAACTATGTTCTGCTGAAGAACTGAAATCACATTTGAATCACATGAGAAACTCACTAAAAAAGCCCTGGAAATGAAGATTCTAATTTTTTCACATTTAGAATGTTAAGCATTAGGTAAATAAAAAGATATTATGAGACCTGCAATATAACCATGAAAAAATGACCTTACAATACAGTTCAAATAGATGGAAGTTTGCATATATTCAATGGTCTAAATTGTGTAACTAAAGCCTGAAGCCAGTCTTTCAAGCCCTGTGTTTCATATTTCATCTCACTGGATCCAGCAGACTGAGATTTCTGAGGAATTTCAGAGGAAGAGCTGCAGTTACAAACTGGGTGGCATGAATTCAAGAAAAAGATTCAGTAGACGCTATGAGCATTTGGGGATAACTTATTGTACTACAAAACTCTACCAATACCTGCCAATTATAATAACACATTTAATTTCCTTGTGTTTCACAACTGGATGATCTTTGTTGGAGCAGTAGGTTTTGCTTGAACAAAGTGAGAACTTGCTCAGAAACAATCCTCAGAGAGACGCTTGCTCTGAGAACTTCAAGAAAAAAAAAAGGACAAAATGAGGTTCAAGATTTAACAGGGTTTGCAAGAGGGCATTTATCCATAGCTCAACATAACAGTTTTAGTCTGAATTAGCATAATAATCGAAATGACACCATGAGGACCATGCCATTGCCCTAGCGTATAATATTTTGGCAGTAAACCAAAGTCATTCAAAACAGGGACACTACCATTAAGTACTTGGCCAGTGGTGAAATGATCCATCATCGTTTACTTAAATACATTTCATTTGTTTCATATAAAAATAATCCTTATGAGACCTTTAAGAAGCTCAAACACTTTTTTTCATCTGTAAAGAATCTTTCCTTCAGCCTCAAAGTGATTTCCTACCTCTTAATATGGCAAGGTTTTGGACAAACATACAGACAGACGAGAGACGTGCAAAGACCCAGTTTGTGAAACTGTATTATAAGAAGCAGCCTGCTGACATCGAAGTCGCAACTTGCATAAAACAGGTAAGTGCTCGCAAGCACATGTGCAGATACCAGATTTGAGGATGCCACCCCACAGTCACCACGATGGCTGGGCTAAGTGGAGCTCATATAAGCACAGGTCATCTTGCACCTCTGTTTGTTGTGAACTGGAGCTGAATTCATGATGTGCTACCCAGCATATGGCCACAATGAAGTCTTTTCCCTGCTTGTCCCCAAAGGACCCAGGGCATGTTTGCAGATGAAAGCTGGTTGCAGGAATAGCTTTCTAATATGGGAGGAGAAGGGATTCTATCTCACCCCCTCTCCAACTCTGCAAGCCTCCAATAACTGCTTTAACTTGTGCAGAGGGTCAGATGGACGTAGGGTAACCTTATGAACTGAAAAATAAAAGCCACCATCAGTGAGTCCTCACGTCTGTGTGGAATGAATTCAGCCTCAAACGAAGGTATGTGGGGGCAGAAAGGCAAAAGAACTCACCAATGAGAATAAACATTATGAAAACTGAGTCACTTCCTTTGTTTTTCTTCCTTCTCTGATTAATATAATCAGATAATTATACTAATACCTATAGCTCAAAATAAAAAAATAGTAGAACATTTTTCCAGAAAGCTAAATGAGACTATTTGGCATTTCTTATTTATTGATAACGAATAAGCTTGATAGTTGCTGATATAAAGCAGCAGTCCTGGGCTGACATTAACCAGCACTGTCTGTGATGTCAATGTTATAAATCATACATGGGAGTCTCATGTTATGCAACATCCCACAAACTGGAGCACTAGCCATTTTTTAAAGTAATAAAGTTAAAGGGTAAGTAGGTTACTTATCGCATTACAGCACTCAGACTTCAGCTAGTACAACACTTAAAAATATACAGATGGACATTGGAAGTCTCTAAATCAATTTGTAATTTCTGAACTGGAATTATAGACCAAAGCCTAAAAAGCCATGTAGTCCTGAAGGAGTCTTTGAAAACAGAGGAGGTATGATTACATAATTTTGTTTGGGAGGAAGAAATGCCGTAAAATGTCGTTAATAGGATTCCAAAGCTAAAACTGTAGCATGAAGATCACCTATTTTAGAACTAGAAAGGTTAATCATATTTTTAGAGGAACTATAGGAAACTGGCACCTAAATGGCTATAGCTTACTTAAAATTATGTTCTACTTCACCAGATTCAAAGTTGCTTTAGTTTACTGCTTTTACTGATAGAAGAAATTCAGAGTTGAATTGAATCTACTGAAAAATCAAAAAAAAAAAGAAAAAAAAGACCCACAAACCAAAAAAAAACCCAAAGAAACCACCTTTTCCTCTCAGACAGGTTTTTATATATTCAGCAATTCCCTCCATTTGAAAAATAAGAGGTCACTTTAAGTTCCCGGGCTGCTCAGGGGCAGAACCAAGTAAAAAGTAACTCCCTTGATTTTCCTCTACAGGAAAGGGGAGTAAAAGAGGAAGGTGAGCTAGAAAGTTCCCTTTTCACTGAGAGAAGACAGAAGCCAAAGTGAATCAGCTTAGGTCCCTTTTCCTCCCCAGCATCTTCTTTACTGAGAGAGGATAAGGAGAATGTGACTACTGGGGGATTTGTCAAAGATGCTCCAATCTGGTGGTATGAGCAAGAGTTAAAAACAACTACAACTTCATATCAACCATTCCTTACTTCAGTTTTGTATAAAATTTCATGTTGTTAATAAATCTAAAATTGGCACACAGCAAATGCTCAGTGTCTCCCCAGATTGATTTTACTATATGCACGGAAGCGAGGATTCCTATGCCTTCATCATATACGGACACTTGCATGTGCAGAAAGTGTATGTGTAATACTAGCAAACCGAAATGACACATCTGTTGTCATGTCAGGGCCTGTCCTTGAGAATGGGTCAAATGGAGATCTGGCAGAAGGTGGAGGCAGCATGTAGAAGAGCTGCACGGTACAAGGATGTCATCTGAGGCTGACAACCCTTGCAGCAGAGGCTCACAGTAATTGTTAAATTTGTATTATTGTATTAATGATGGACTATAACAATTAAAAAAAAAAGAAAAAAAAAGGAATTTCCCACTGAAAGCAGAAATCTTGCCAAGTGGCCCAGAACCTTCCTGCATTGCTCTTCCTGCTTAGGCTGTGTTTTTTCTGACTGAAGTTCTTGCGTGACCTCGTGAAATCCTATCCCTTCACATGCTGACAGAATGATGATTATAGAGTTATTCTTAGCCTTATGACATATCTAATGACTAGTTTAGCTAATATTGCTTTTCAAATCATACAGATCCATTCCTCTAGGGCTACTGTGTTGTAAACCTGTTGCTACAAGTTTGGAAATATCTTGCAAGTATTTGCTTTCCTCTTATTTTCAACAGCCTAATAGGCTGCTAATAATTTATAACAGGAATATCTAACAAAATGGCCTCTAAAAAAAAAGCATCTACTGACATTTTGAATGTGTGTGCAATGTCGAGGTTTTCATTTTGGGACTTACCAAGTGCAATATTCATTTTTGTGTCAGGGAAACACTTATGACCACTCTCTTGGGAAGTGTGTGTTCTTTAAGGATAACACTGAGCTGGCTGGAAGAGTTTGCAGATCTCCTCCACCAGTTTAGAACATTCTTACGTAGGTGAGCTGCGTAGCCTGCAATGCTCACATGTTTCTTGGAGCTTCAGTGGAATTACAGCTCATTACTTCCTATCTCAGAACCCCATGCCACTGTCATTTCATTACATTAAACAACCTATCATTTCAGGGTATAATTATAAATTTCCAGCATATCCCTTCTTTAAATACGCCTTTTACACCAAAGGCTTTTCTTTAGCAAGTCCTTATTACAGATAGTGCCTCTGATATCTATGTTATTTTGTGAAATTCAGTAGTGTGGTCCCTACTTTAAAACCTCCGCACTACATCTAAACATAAAAACTCTTGGGATTTTTCAGTAAATTCAACTGATAAAAGTGAGATTTATTTCAGCAATCCCTTGCTCTCTTTAGATGTAGGAGTTTTACAGTTTTTTTTCCTTTCTTATGACCACCGTAATTGGTTTTTCTTAAAATAAGACTTCCTCCTACCTGCTCTGGAAGTTCCAGCGAGGCACTGTAAGCAGGAAATTGGTGTTCAGTTCCCTTTCCAATCCTCTGTGCTCCATGCACACACACACACTCTTTTATCCTTTACTTATCTCTCTCTCAGCTTTGGCTCATAATCCCCACTTCAGGGCACTTCCCCGACTCTCTCAGGAAAACATGCTATTGCAAGTCTGACTTCATTCCTGCCTTTTTCCTCTTTAGCAAAAGGCTTCTCCTTGACAAAACTTTCCATCATGCTAGTCCAGAGCCAAATGTTCCTGTTTTCCATTTGGTTCTTTAATGAAAACCTGTGTTTTGCATTTCATATAGTAACAGTAATTTTTGCTGTAAGACCCTTAAGCTTTATTAATTTACTTAACCAGTAATGTCACCTTTCTTTAACACTTAAAGACTTGCATATTTAAGACAATTTCTCATGAGTGCTCCAGCTGTTCTCCCTCCATGCAACTTTTCTACACCTATCACAATTCAAACTCTGACATACACAATTGGAGACTGCATAACGAGTTCTTGCAACAACAACAAAACCCCACAAAAAGTAATGATAGTAGTAGAGCAACTCAGGAAAGAAAAAAAAAAGGATTTAGCTTTAGATACCTGTTCTAGTCCCATTTTACTGTAAAGTTATTTTGGAGTAAATCCACAGTACCAAATGCATGGGGACACTACACACTTACAGTACAATTTAATGGAATCACAAAAGACCTAGTCTGTAGGTGTTTGTCATACTACAGGAAAGTGGAGATAAAGTTACAATCTTTTCTAAGGTAACTGCAACATCCACAACTGTCACTATCATTATATAGGCCATTAAGATTATGCACAGATTATCTCCTTCAGTAAAGTAAGAACTTCCTGGACAGTAATAGTCCATCTGCTCTGCCTGTGAAAATATTCTTTTTGTTTACAGCTTTTTCAGACCCAAATCAGATTGCAGCAGAAGCATTCTGTAGAACACAGAGAAAATCTTTTCTCATCGAACACTGCTCTTCAATGTCAAAAAATGGGATGATATTAGATTGCACCTTTACCTCTATCTGACAGTCTAGAATGCCAGGAGTATTTGTGACTGTCAGCCAGCGCTCCAGGGAAATTTGTGAACCTGAGGTCTCTGCACAGTTATCATTCACACAGCTATCTACTTCGGTTGTCTCTCTAACAACTAACAAAATCCAATGACTTGTTTTACATGGCAAGGTATCCTTAGACACTCAAGTCCTGTAAATTCAAACCTTGAAACCAGATCAACTTGAAACCAGATCAATGTCACAGCTGGCAATCTTGCACAGCCCACACGAAGCCCTGTAGAAGCACAATATCACATAAGTAAGGAGCAAAAAATATCTTTGAAAGGTAGGATTAAACACGTGCGTTAAGAAAAGACACACACAGAGGCATGCTTAAAAACTTAAGATATTTATGAATCTCCATATATACCTTCTAGACGGCCAACTCTCAGATCATCTACCTGAAAGGCAACAATACTCCTCATCACCAAATTCACAGTGTATGTTCAGAGGGAAATCCGCATCCTTCATACAAAACATTTTTATCCCAGTACGTATGTGAGGCAATATAACTGTATTCTGTAGCCATCAGATGAACTGAAGCAAAGCTGTGCCATTGGCCATGATCCATGTTTCTCATGAGATAAACAGCACTTTGATATGTATAAAAACAGGCTGCTTAAGACTTTAGGTTAAGGCTTTTCTACATCTATTTGGGTGTAAAGGTATAAACAACTGTTCACAGAATTTACACTACATAAACTGAAAATGCAAAGAAATATTTTTCACTGATAAGTAACTCAATTTTACATACCTTTTTTGTGTTACTTGGTTTTATTGTAAACTTTGTAGAAAATATAGGACAGACTTTGTCTGGACAGAATCAACTGCTTTGAAAAGCTTCTATAAGATAGTACACTAGTATTTTTTTTGTGTGGTGCAGTAGCATAGCAATAAGATTGTAAACTCAAGGATACACAAAGATTCACCAAAATATATGGGAAATTCAATTATTCACAGGAGAAGGAAAATCAGATAAGTAAAACTGTTTTTGTCTTTAGTCTACCAAGCAATCCAGTATGTACCATATGAGATTATGCTTATGGCAATATTCCCAATAGGCAGGAGAGTAGAGAGGACAAATTTGGGAAACATAGCAGACTTCTCAGTTGTTATTGAGGGTTTCAGCTTTTATTAAAAAGGAATACTTCCAGCTATTATGTCTATACTGTCTCAGAGCCTCATAAAACAATACCATGTATGTCAATGTGTGCCAACCTAGACTGAAACCATAATGCCATGATTTTAAAAGTCTAGTTCCTAACCATTTACTTATAATAAAAGCTTGTGACAAAAGAACATCACATTATGCAAATTGACACTAAATGGAGCAGAGGCATAACAATGCTAGATAAGAATATATGTTGTAAGACTCCTGGCCTTTAAAAACACAGGAGAGGTGTAGGTATAGATGTCAGTTTTTTCTGAATCAGTATGTACTTTTCCAAGCTGCAGGAGACACCAAGCTAAAGCATTTGACAAAGGAAAATGCAGCATCAGTACTCTGCATTTCAGTTAAAATCTTTTGTTGTTAGAGCACGTGTCTGTACAGACATCAGCACCTGAATGAAGTCTGAGGGCAGTATCCCACCCTACTGATGAGGTATAAGAACAGCAGTGATGGTTCAAGATTTCTCTGTATTTGTTTCTATTTTCCTGGTATTTATTCACAGTATGGGTGTAGAACACAGTCCGAACTGTGTTACAGTCTGTATAAATGAAACACAGTAGGCCATGGTCCCTACCCTTAAGTCTCGTAGACCAGATACAGAAGAAAGGAAAAAAAAAAGCAGGAGCGTAAACAGAAGCAGAGGTGACTGCTGACCTCCTCCACATTAACCATTTAGGTGTGTGACAGAGACAGAAACGGAACTGCCATCAAGCCTTCAAAGGAGCAGTTGTACGGCCACATTTCTATTCTGAAGCAATCATCTGTGTCATATCCCCCACACTGGGCAGCACAGGTTTTCCCTGTAACCTATTCAGCACATTGGCAGCAAAACAGCTAACAGACCTTCCCAAAATAAACACAGTTCTGTCAGAAGCTTTCTTTTGGAAGCCATTCACACTGGACAGTAGAACGAGCAGTTGGTTCCTTACAGTGTCTGTTTCAGGCAGGTTCTAAAAATCTAGTTTAGACCCTTCATATCCCAAGGGATTCAATAAACTCTAGGTTTTTTCTCTATAGCTGGCACAGGAATTTATCAGCTCATCCCCTTCACTTCTGACAGGCAGGCACAAAGAACTTGAGCCTGCTTTCTGGTCTGCCCTGATTAATGGATGTATCTGCTATTTTATTCATCTGTATTTTGTATGTAACCCTTACGCACCTCATAGGAATTGAAACAGATCTTTTCAACCACACTTTGTGGAAAAGTCCTACGACTGAAGGTAGTAATGAGTCATGACATTTGCGAAAGGAAGAACAACCATCCAACAACATGAGTTAAACTTAGACCAGCCAGTTCTATGATATAAATATACAGCTTTTTAGGATTGCTTTGAAGAATTGTCCAAGCAGAAGTGACAGTAACAAGAAGGTGTAAAGGAAAATCAGTTTAAATTGTCAAGGACGCAAAAAAAAAAAATCTGAGTAGAACAGAGACTCCTGCGTGAAAAAAGTTTAAACACAGATCATTGTTTTGTCTAGTGATTATTATTAGCATAGTGCTTCCTGCGAGAAAGTATACCTAGCTGGAGTTGTAAAAGCAGCAGTAGATAAAGCAGAGTGCTCACAACTTAGCAACAGCTTTCAAAGTATTGTCAATAAAGCTACAGTTTGAAATAGGGCCAAGTGATAGTACGTGATAATACTGCACAATTGAAGCAGCACTTCAGTATCTAATCTTGGGATTAGAGCAGATCTGGAGGTTCACACTATTGAAACCATGTCAAGGCTGAATTTATAGCTCTCCTTGGCAGATATAAATAACAGCTACAGATTATTGGAGGCAAACTTTGATATACTTCACCAAAAAAATGTCTATCTTAAAACCATGGAAACTTTATTTTTCATCCAAAAAAAGAAAAAGAAAATCCTCAGCTGCAGTAGATGCTGAGGCATCTGTTTTCCACTATCACTGTGTTTATATGAATGTTTCTAAGGATCCAGCTCCTTGATATTATGGTCTTTGATAAATTCAGTTGAGCAAAAGACCTGGCTACAAACCAGCCTTTTACCACACACAAGGACTTCATATGCACGAGACAATCATCACATTCTCCCCTGTGGACATGCAGATATTTTAACCATTGAAGTGAAATACTTAGCATAGACAAATAAATTCTGAAGTCATAAATTCCTTAGTGGCAAGAGTATTTAATTTTTTTTTCTTTAGTTTGTTTTAAAAAAAATTTGTTGTGCATATACACACACCTATCTATATCATCTATTATCTATCTATATGAACATCAAAAAGAGGAAGGACCCAAAGAGAGGATTGGTTTGGAAGCCAGGAAAGCACAACAGAAAAAGCAAAGGAGGGAGAAAAAAAAAAAAAAGCTTGGAAAGAAATGGGGAGATGCCATATTGGAAAGTGATCTTTTAAATACTGTTTTTCAAGCTGTGCTTAGAAGCTGTCCAGTATACAGCCAACTAATAAGACTATATCTGTTGTACCAACCCCTCCCTGTCATACTTGGCTAACATACGTGTGATATTCCATGTGTAGTTACTGTTTGTTTTTCAACAGCTATATGAACCATACATTTGGAAAAATCTGTTTATAGATTTTTGTTTCTTTTAATTCTGTATTTGCATGGAAGTTTCAAAGTGAAAATTATTGCCATAAAACATGGTTCCTTTTTATAGCCTGACTGACAGATGCATCTGCTTGAGCAAGAACAAAACTCAACTCTATTAAACCAGTAATCCTTCCATATGACATTGTCACACAGCACAGATGTCCTTTCATAGGATTTCTGTCAAGGGGACGGCTTGCCATTCCACACTGACAGGTAGGGCTGGAGATGATCAGCAAAGAGATCAGAGATTACTTAAAATGCCTTTCATCAAATTTAAACCAACCTTTATGCAATTCACTGTGGAGCAAAATTAATTATTGCCCTGCAGTAATTGCTTCCATTTATGCACACCTAAATGCTACCAAACTCTGGGAATGTGAGAGCTTCCAAACTGAACACAGAACACCTGTCATTAACTCTTGAATGTCTCGAGACTGGGGACTTCAAAGCAGTGATATAAACTTCCTTGAATTTTTTTCCACTTTCTCCAATCCCTGTCTTCTTGGAGCTAGAATAGCTAGGATGCCTAATAGTCACAAAAACAATACAAAATAGTCACAAAATATTTTAGTATTTTTAAATAATTCCTAATATAGTTTTCCTATGCTGAATATACAAAATACATGGTGTTATGATTAAGGCAAAGGTTTTACTGGCTTGCACGTGCCTTACATAATTCACCTGCAGCTTCACCACCCACAAGTACTATGCTGTCATCAGAAATCCATACTGAATAGGGTATGCATTGCTGCTTCTCTATGGAGAATACAACTTTGACATTATAGTCTAGAAGCCATAATAATGCATGCAGTAGGTATGCAGGACAAGGAAACGCCTCATTTATTTATGTTCTCTTGGTGCTCTTGAAACCAAAACTGACCATAGCAAAGTAGAAGCACTTTTTTCACCAGTCCAATATGTGTGCTTTCTCAAAGCATGAGCTCCTTTGCATATTTTTTCTCTTTTTCTTTAAGAAGCTCCTTAAATAAAGAACAGCACATTTCCTTATTCTAAACAAGAAAATCTCCAGGCTAATCAAGAAACAATCAAATATTTATTTTTTTTGTCCTTTGGTGTAAGAGAAGAAAGCTTTCAAAAAGACACATTTCTTTCATTTGCAAGAAATTAAATCCAGGTTTAAAGCTTTTCTCCAGCCCACTACTGTTTGCTTTCTTTGGAGGGAAGTTACAGCAGTGCCAGGTCCTGGGAAGAACTTCAACATGTTTTGGCAATCTTGCAAAATGAATTTAGAGCCCCTCATATTCAATATTGGGATTTTTATTAAGAGCAAGTCTTGCCTGAAGCTCTTTATGGGAGTTTATGTTAAGGCACTGGCAATCTCTCTTCTAGGGTGAGTTTCCTGTTGTCTATCCCTGATGATGTTTAGAGCAATGCTAATCCACTTCCTGGGGCATCCCACCGAGATACAAGTCACATTATTAACAGCTAATAGTTTTGATCATGATTTCCAACGGGGCCATGTAATTTGGTTCCTGGAATCTCCTGTATATAGCTTTTCATTTAGGCAAATCACTCCTGGTTGGGAGAAAAAGTAAAATCAAAATAGGAGAAAACAGAATTTTCTATAGATAGCATTTTTGTACACGACCTGTATTCCCTTAACTTCCAGCAGGACTGTACCAGGTATAAGCTAGAATAGAATTTTTTTCCTTTTTGTACTTGGTAAACAAAGTATACCGAACAGGTAATCTATTATGCATCTTAAAATATGAAAGTGACCCTTTCAGGGCTCTTGTAACAGTGATTTGTGATCAAATTCCCAGCTAGTATGTCACTATTTCTATTGAAATCAATCTTAGAATACAAAAATCAATGGAGTTATACCGATTTCTATATCCTGGGTATCTATCCTCTGGCCTTCACTACTAGATTTTCAGACTTTATGAAGATTCAAGCCTGGTATGTGCAACGGCTTTTATGAAGAGGAAGCAGCATGCTTATTCATTCAGGCTTTCAGTTTTAATCAGCACCTTTTACTGTACTGGGGCATCGTGAAACTTCTGGGCTTACAAGGAAGCTGGGCACAAGATGTTGTTTCTGCCTTTGCAGCTGACTGACTTCGTGTTCCTCAGTATCAAACTTCCCCTTTACTTCCTGAACAAGACTCAGAAGATACTTGTCTGCTTCAGGGCTTTCAGATCGCCCAGAACGTTCTGTCTCTCCCAGTTTAGGGAGCATGTAGGCAGCAAAAACATCAGTCAAGTTCACAGCCTTCCTTCCTCTCTTCTTGCTTTGCTTTGGAAGGAAATAACTGCAACCTTTGTTATGAACCGTATTTTCTCACTCTTCTGCCACACTAGTTAGGCCCTCAGAGAGGAAGTATAATGCTTCCACGGTGTCATTCCCTCACTGTAGAATAACCAATGGGAATGAGGGGAAAAAAAAATAAGAAAAAAACCTGTCAGGTTTGTAGGTAATACCATTTGTTATGGTTTGAGAAACCCATAACAATTTATTGTTGTTTAGACAATTATTCTATCACCCAATTACCCTTCCCCACCCAGGAGGGGGAACTGGGGAAAACTAGAAAACACAAGGGCTGAAATATAAAAAGATTTAACAGGATAAGACTAAATAATTAACAGTAATGCTAAAGAACCAGTATTGTTCCCAATACTAACATAGAATATACAAGAACTATACTCAGCAATTCTATCAGCAGGAATCACAGAATCACGGAATGGTAGGGTTGGAAGGGACCTCTGGAGGTCATCTAGTCCAACCCCCCTGCCAGAGCAGGGTCACCTTAGAGCAGGTTGCACAGGAACGCGTCCAGGCGGGTTTTGAATGTCTCCAGAGACGGAGACTCCACCACCTCTCTGGGCAGCCTGTTCCAGTGCTCTGCCTCCCTCAAAGTAAAGAAGTTGCTCCTCATGTTTAGGTGGAACTTCCTATGCTCAAGTTTGTGACCATTACCTCTTGTCCTGTTGCCGGGCACCACTGAAAAGAGACTGGCCCCGTCCTCCCGACACCCACCCTTTAAGTATTTATAAGCGTTGATAAGATCCTCCCTCAGTTGTCTTTTTTCCAAACTGAAGAGACCCAAATCCTTCCGCCTTTCTTCATATAAAAGATGTTCCAATCCCCTAATCACCTTCGTAGCCCTTTGCTGTACCCTCTCCAGCAGTTCCCTGTCCTTCTTGAACCAGGGAGCCCAGAAATTCTGGGAAGCTGTGCACTCCCAGCAGTGGACAGCAAACGTTGGACGCTGCAAGCACTATGGTGGCTTCACGAGGAAGGGAAGGGCTCAGGGGTCTGGCACCGGGGCAAGGAGTTCCCTGGACCGCTGCCATCAAGGGAGAGAGAGAACTACACAGCAAACTTTCTAATTTATATTGAATGTGACATTCATGGTACGAAATAATCCTGTTGGTGAGCCTCAGTCAAGTGCCCAGGTCTTGCTCCTCCTCATCCCTGCACCTGGCAAGGCTCGAAAACACTGAGACCTTGAATCCCACACAGCCTAGCTGGCTATAAAGTAAGTATTTTCATGAATTTAGACACTACAGTCTTCTAAAAGTGCGGTTTTCCCAAGCATTAGATGAGAAATTAGTCACGTGTCGCTCCAACCAGGACACCATTCAAAAAAACAACCTGAAACCTCCACTGTGTGGAGTTTGTGACTCAAATGTAGTAGCTCCCAGTTTGTCTAGTCCTAAGGTTCATAAACATTCTTAACCATTCTGCAACACTTCTATTTTTTCACAGGTTGTGATGAGCGCAGAGCAAGGGACATTTAAAAAACAAAACCAAAACACAACGAAAAAACTCCAACACATTCCTGCTAGGCTCAAACAGGGGATGCATTCTCAGATGACCCCTTGACATTTTCCAGTCATTGCAGACAGGGCTGTCCCCTCTCAGGAAATAATCTAAACACTGATCACCCTAACTGTCAGAAAAGAACCAGAGATAAGGAAAAAAGTCTATAGACTTTTTCTGATCAACAAACTTCTCTTAAAACTGCCAATGTATAGCTGAACAAAGGTTTGCTTTAACTAGTAACAAACAAACATTTGTGACATCCCACAAAAGCAGAAGTAGACTGTGACTATGACATGGTTATAGAAAAGAGTCTACAGAAGTGGTAGCACTGTGAAGGCTGGATTGCCTTGTTAGGTCTTTCCTTTACCAAAGTGAAAATTTGAGATCAACATTTATCCTCCAAGTGGAATTGGAAAAGGTTATCACTTTTACATCAAATTTAGCATAAATACATTGCAGTGTAGGATCTGAAGGAAACCAAAGTACAAATATAGTAATAAGTATAGGCAGAGTTAAGCCTTTGGTGTTGAAAACAGCGATTGCAACAATGCATTTCTACTTGGGGAAGCCTGAATTCAGAAAAAAGCTGAGCTAGAACAGTACAACATATTCTGAAACTTTGGAACAGAAAGGAACATAAACTACAAAAAGGACTGAAGAGGGATTAGTTTCACATTCATAACTGTACTGGTGTCTAAGCTTATAGCAGAGAATGATACTGGGTCTAAAAAGGTGAGAAAGCTAACAACAGAACTGGGAGAACTCCTACTTTGTTTTTGTTGCTCCCGCCTCCCTACTCCCCTGGGATAGGTCATCGAAGAGGGCTAATGCTCATGCCTGACATCAACTACATTATTCAATCTCCCATTCAAGAACAGCATGGATTGTATCTCAAAGAGATCTAAAAATGAGAAACATCATCTTAAAAATATGTTCATTCAATAATTTGTAGAATTTTCCAAAACTCCCACAGAGCAGTATTTGTAGAAACCTCTCTCAAAAAATTTTAAGGGTATAACACACATCTATCAAATTTAGGTCAAGCTTCTATATATGAAACTTGAAGTACTCCAGGTAAACCCAACAGCTATCAGGGGAAATTTATGTGGAACTTTTAGTACAACTGTGGGGGTAAGATTTAAAAAAAAAGACAATTTACATTATGACTAGGTATTCTGTTTTATTTTAAATAGGAGGTTGTATACAGATGTAAGAAACTGTTCGTTTGCAGTTTCTCAAAGACAGGAGAAGGCAATCATGTAGTACAAGAGAGAATCAGGTCTAGCCATGTACTTTTCTAGGTTAATGCAATGTTATTAAGCTGTGAATATTTTTCAGTTTATAGGGAGCAGTGGAACTTCTGAGCCTATGCCCTTGTTGAAAAGGCTTTAATTTGTTTAAGGTTTATGGGAAGAGATTCCCTCCATTGAAGATTTATCATTTGACTGGTCCTTACAGTTGTTAGTATTTCCATCATTGACCTCAGAGAAAAATAGTTGTGGCTCAAAAAGTTTTCATTACAGGCGAGGGGAAACGAACAATACAATAGAGTACAAAAAAGCACAATGAATACTGCCAGATTTCTTTACTCTAAAATGAAATTAGAAAGGGAAGGGGAAAGAAACATTGAATAACCCATTTTACCCATGACAGGATATTTGTTGCATGCAGCAACAAAACATTGGATATATAGGTAGGATCAGAGTTCCTTGCCCTAAGAAATCTCTAAGTGGTTAAAAGCAATGCTTTTCTAGTTTAGCTCTTTACACTTTTTTTTTTTTTTTAATTGAGTAATACCATGCAGGTGAAGTGCCCTACAGCTAACATTGGTTTTGTGCTTTTAAAAAAATATTTTATAAATAAAAAGGAACTTCATTCATTCATAATATAGCCTGAACTGCAAACTTTAATGGTGCCAAAACCCCAAAATAGGGGATATTTACTCCTAAAGAAAGCAGAAAATAGTAAAGAACATTAGATGCTAAGAGATGTTAAGAAAGAAAATCCACAGTTGCCTGCAAGTAGTTGGGTCAGCAAACAAAAAAGAAGAAAGGGAAGACAGATGAGACATCCATACCTTTTGTCAAATCAAAGAGGCTGGAAAAAATACTATTTGTTAAAACACAGGCTGTAAATGAGGAGTAATCAAATACTGAAGATGAATCATGTTTTACTTCACACCTGACGCTGTATGACACTATACCTTTTTTTTCTTGTAGTTAGAGAGATTTTAAGAAGAGGTGTCACTTGAAAGTTGAAGTGTTATCAGTCTGTCTGGGAAACGTCTGTTTGAAGGAATTGCACTGCCTCTAAATTTTTGCCTGTTGCTGTCATCAGTTGAATAGTCTCGTATCTCATCTCCAAGAATTACAAGCCAGTAGAATTGTTGAAGCTATCCCGAAAGGAAGATGGGAAAATGTCTGCTGTGCAATCCATCATTTGCCTTTTTTAGAAATGTTTAGATGTGAAGACTTACTATCTTTTACAGGGGAGTACTGCTGAAAATAATGTATATTCTAAATCTTGGAAAAGGGAAAAGCATGAGGGATCAAATGTCTCTAAGAGATAGGGTTGGGCACAAAGACCTTTCACCTTGAAACTGTGGTTTAAACCTAGTTCACTTAAAGTACTGGAGATGACTATGTTTTGAAGACTTTTCTGTGGCTCACTTGGATATCAGTTCTGCCACCTACTCCTTGCTCACCAGCACCTCAGCTGGTTATCTCACAACAAGCCTGGTACAGAGGAAGGATCAGTGGGAAACTCTACTGCAGGAAAGAGGTAATGTTCGCAAGTCAGTGTGAGAAAACTCACAAATTGCATAACATCAGCTTCATAAATAATCTGATGCTTCTGAAGACCTGTATGTCCTCTGAGAGATGTCAAATTCCCAATTATATATACATTGAGTGGATTCACAGATCTTTATTTCAGGACCCCTAAAATATTTCCACTGGCTGTTTGAGCCCTTTTATGAATTTCACAGCTTGCTGCATATCAACTAGTTATCTGAACATTTTTTGGAGGCCACTTAGAAAAACCCTCAGAAGAGTTATGAATCACTGATTAAAAGCACAACCAATTAATTCTAAAACTCAGAATTTACCTATGGTAAGATCCACAGAAAGTTAACACTTGCCAAGCATAAGAATAGCATTCTGCAGGTACCACCTATTCCAAGACAAGAGAAAAGCAGGTACATTCATTTATGCCCCCATTGCACATCACATTTTCAAAGTCTTCTGCAAACATTAACTAATTAATCCTCATCTACTCTTGCCAAATATACTATTGTATTAAGAATTGACCTAATGTAACCTTAAATGTTAAACAAAGCAACAGTCTACAGAAATGATAAAGAAAAACTACTCAACCAGGGAGCTGGGAGGCATCCAACTCATTGTTTGTTTCACAAACATTTAATAATTTTTAGGATATTAACCAAACTGATCACTGGTTGGGGTACTAGAGCACTGCAGGTATACCAGAAGTGAGGCTGGCTCACTAAATAGCATTTATCATCCATGAGAAACTCTGCCGCATGCTGTTTCTGCAAAGATGAATTTTATTTAGTGACAATGGTCTCTTTGTTAGTGTTTACAGGTTTAAAGGATTATAGAGCCCTTTAGATTTCAAAACAACAGAAGATCCTGGAGGATTTTATTTTAAACTCCTGTTTATTTCCTAAAACATGAATTAATACAATTTTTGGATACGAAATATGCAGTGCTAAGTACTCTTGTGATAAAGTAGCATAATCTGAAGTGAGGTTTAACAATGGAAACACTATGATTAATCTTTATCTCTCTCTTGTTCAAATTGCCTTTGAGGAGCAGAACAGGAATCATCTCTGATCTTTAAAAGCAAGACATTCTCTTGCACTCTGCAGCATACTAATTTTATGAATACCATAGTTTACTGAAGACTGATGAAGCAAAATGTATAGGCACAACTTAAAGATTATGAAAAGATTACTATGAAGTACAAACCTCAAGTTTAAGAGAATGAAAACCCATTTTTTACCTTGCTAAATAACAACTATTAAAAATGCCTCAGGAGGTACAGACAATAACTAAAATACAACTACATATCTGCAAATTAAATATACATAGTAATTTCAAAATGCCTTATTTACTGTCCACATTTTAAAAATATGACAAAAGAAATTACAGAAACACATCTTTATTTTCTTTCCTGTAGAGTTTTCCTGTGTTTTGAATTTAATGGTGTAAACAGAAATTAGGCTATATCCTGTTGATATTTCAAGGCTTCTGAATTCATATATCACCAAATTCATGACCTGGTCCGCCAATTAGCAATACCTGTTTCAGTTCCAGAGAGATTATTTTGCAAGTTTCTCTATAGCATGTTATCAGGGGGGAAAAAAAATAAATTTAAATTGTTAAAAAATACCGAGTCAAAAGATGTAACTGCCTCATGCTGAACATTTTAGGAACATTTATCGTTTTATGGAAATTTAAACATTACATATTATAATTAAATCTGCTGTTTCAGCAATTTTTCAAAGCTAGACTTCTAATTAAAGGCTTTGGGTCTTTTTTCCCCAGGTTGTTTTTTTTTCTTTTTCTTAATATTACGGTATGTCTGAGGACAGCAACAATCAACACTGCACCCTCTAGAGCTTTTGTGTTGTGTGTGTGCCATTGTATCAATATGACTCATACAGAAGCTCCTGAGTAGCAACATGCTTCTGTTTTCCAACATAATAGATGAGTAATAAAAATTAAAATAACAACTACAGCAAATACTGCAAGTGGCACAGTTCAATAAATAAGAGAACAGTATGCTCTGATAACGGTATTGTTGATAGGAGGGCAAGGGCTTTTATGACAATATAGGAGTACAACATGAATGAGCTGGTTGAACTTTACACAGGCTGATGCCATAAATAGAGACTATTTAGTGATTTTTCCGGATTTATAACTTCAGAAAAATATTATTAACCTTGGTTATCAACTTCCACCCAGTTTTTTTAAAACTACTGCTTATAAATAATAATTTTATCTATAGAGACAACAGGCTGATATCCAGAGAGAATTTCCTTTTTGTTTTCTAGACGTTTTTTGAAAGGTCTTTTTAGGCTCAGATACTCCGCAGACCAGGACCGACACAGCATGTGAGACACTCCTCTTAAGAGGAGGCTTCAACCCTAAACTTGTGCTCGTCTTTACTGGTTCAGTTACAGAGAGACCTCCCTCACTTGCTCAAATTTCTCAGTGTATTTTGGTTTGCTGTGGATGCCCCTCCTTCTGCATGAAAGTTCTTTTCTTTGAAGAGGCTTGCTCCCTGCAAAACCTATAGGAGCACTAATAAAACATAACAGTCACAGAAAGAAAGCCTGAGTGGTCAATTGCCCTTAAATAAGGGCATGCATGTGATGCATACTTGAGACAGATGTCCTGTTTGTGCACATCTGGATTTGTGTTGAGAGTTTCTTCTTATGTCTGCTTCTAACTGTGCATAAAAGCCATGCCACAAAACAAGAGAGGTGCACACTCTATGCTCCTGACCCATCCGCATGTACTCACTACATCTTCCCCATGAGTAATTAGCATTATGTAAGAGTAATTTTAGTGGTATTTATTAATTACTGTTAAATGCATAGGGGCCTAAAAACTGGAGCAAATATAGAGGGTAATCTCAATTCAAAATAACAGAACGGCGTGGAACAAATAGGTGGGGAAACAGTCAAAGGTGACAAGAATCTGGCAGTTGTGTTATATCGTTATATAACAAGAATTATTATATGATCCTCAAATTCCTGATATTTTCTCACCTCCCCTCTCCCTCCACTCCTTATTTACCTAGTCCTCAAATGTAAATGTTTTAAATATGCAAGGAATCACTGACATCCCAGCGTAAGTGGGATCATGGAGGAAAGCAGTGAGATAGCTGTAAAAGGAAAGGATGTAGAGCACTGATGCTAGTGGAGACGAGATAGGGAAAGCTAAATCAAGAAAGAAGTTCAGGTTAGAGAAATACATGGCAGGTACTGAAATAAAGGCAACAAGACGAGAGTGCTAGGATGTGGAGGAAGTGAGGGAATATAATTGGCAGACAGGAAAGATATCTGGAATTTTTCTTTTGCATCATTATTTTAAATATCAACCTGAAAGGATACTGTGCAGTCGCTCATGTGTTTGTAATTCATTGTCTGCTACTTGTGTTTTAACATGAGGGCTCAGGAATCGGTCTCCTGCACCTCCTTTATGACCCTGTCTGCATCTTTGGGCGCATCACCTTACATGCCTTCATTTCCTTATAAGAGATACATTACAACAGCAGTATGCAGAGTTGGGACTTAAGACTATTAATTCACATTTCAGAACTAGTAATTACTGAACATGCACCCAGCATGTTCAAGGTTACTTCAATGTGAGTACTCAGCATCTCAGCTGAATTCCATCAAGAAGCAAGGGGAAAAGGCTCACTCTGCACAAACCTGGTTTGAGATAGCTGTAAAAGGAAAGGATGTAGAGCACTGATGCTAGTGGAGACGAGATAGGGAAAGCTAAATCAAGAAAGAAGTTCAGGTTCAGTTCTCAAACCTGAAGCTGGAGACAGTTCTGTTTGTGCAGGGATGCCTCTGCTCTCCTCCAATTCAGGAGACTGTGTCACTACTTTTTCACAAGGCCATCCACAGAATAAAAAAAACCCACTACTCTGTATATGTGCTAAAGCATATACTAGTCTAAAATGTCTCTAACTCTTCTTGATTATCCCAGTGTGTATAAACCCATGATAAGCACTGAACATGCACGCACATTTCTAAATAGATAATTATCCCCATAAAAAGATGAGTAAATTCAGGGGGTTTTACACCTGATTACATAACTATTCTACCACCACTGCACAATCTCTCTTCATGTACCGCCAAAATATTAACACTGTCCTGCTATGTAATCAATAAGCTTAGAGCGAACCATCTTCTCCAATATGCATTTTGTAAATCACTACTGAGACTTTACATCAATGCTCAGTCACGTTGTGCATAATCTCCCACCTCTCAAAATTTTAAACATTTAGAAGGACATGAAATTTAGAGCAGAATTTTAGATGCCTTCACACAAGAGGTTGTACTGCAGGGCACCATCTAGCTCATAACAACCCAGGAAAACCCTGGATGACAAAACAGGCATCAAGAAAATGCAGTTTTCATAATACATACAACAGATCCATAATGGGTGGCAGTGGGCGAAAAAACAATAGCTGACTAACACACATCCTGGAATGACTTACTGCATTATAGCCCACTGTATTTGTATTAGTTCAGTTCTGTCAGCAAGATGTGCTTCAGATCTCCAGAGTTGAAAGGTGACAGAAAAAACTCTGGCCCTTTCCTAGACTGGAGTGGAGAAGGAACAGCAGCGCTTTAAAGTGGGCTCAACTCTTGAAAGTCAAAAGTCAATAAAAGCCTTCCTCAGTGTACAGTGGATGGGAAGTGACTTAGGTGACTGGAGTGAAACCAGTGATATTTCCCACCTCTTCATATAGAGATTCCCACCTCCTCTTCCCTAACAGTTCCTTAGACCCTTCCTTATTGGAACCGCATCAGAACTAGCTGGATTTGTGGGTGAGGAACCACAAGCGCAGGAGCGCCACGAAGGCTCAGATGCTGCTGGGGAGCTCCCCTGGTGAAAAGCCCCACATCAGGAAGTTTCACCTGTTAGTCCAGAACTCCTCCTGCTCTATGCTGTGAGGGTCTCAGACATTCGTGGCACAATTCACACATTATCACCTGAAGCCATGTTGTACAAAACAAATTTTAAAACCTTGTGTCAATGTACTGCATTAAGTCAGATGAGCTCTGAAAAGACCAGAAAAAATTCCAGGCATGGCAAATCCAAAAGAAGCTATCTGAATTTTTAGAGGATTGGAAGAAAGGTATAGCGTGCCCCAGATTTTCTAAAGGTGACAAAATTACATTGCATAGTTAGTCAGTGTACAATCAAATGAAATCTGCTGATACTAGAAGACTGAGCTGGAACTTAACACAGGATAGGAAAGGATGGATCTGTGCTTCAGGACTGGACTAATTTACTACATTCAAATGTGTGTAAAGCGTTTGAGACCTGTTTGTAAGAGTGTGTTCGTGATGGAAGGGTGTGGCCGGAAATGAGGACTTCCAAGTCCATCCATCACAAGTTTTGTGCCACAATCTAAAGTCAAAAAAGGCTCGCTGACAGCTGGATATGAAGCATTGTAGAGATGCCTCCTTTCCCAAACTGGAATGTTTTGTATCAGTTTAATGCAATCTTTTTCCCAAGTATTGCTTTTTCTGTAGTTTGAGAAATTTTGCAAAACACATTTTGGACTACTTAAAGAATTAAAAAAACTTCAACCCTGAAATTAAATCTTCAAACCCTTCAATTAAAACTTCACATGTGCCTAGTCTTTGTTTTCATACTCTCGTAACAGATTGTTTTAAATCTGAAGTAACTACACTGCATCCCTTTGGTGAGGTTCTCTAAAGCAACATTCTTTTCCTGTCCTCTCCTCCAACCCTCAAAAAAAGAAGAAATTATATACATACACACATATGTATATAAACATATATCTCAATAAGCATTTATAGCTGTGACAAATTTATTCTTACTGTCAATTTAATACATCTGTTTTCCATTTGAATTTGATATACAGCCTGGTGTTTTCTATTAGATCATATAAACAAGTGTTTGATTTAAAACAGGATTATTTTTCTTCACTGAGATTGAAAGCAGCAATAAACCTCACTCTTTCTGGGAATACAAATGAGGTGGTAATTCCATTAAATATAACGATTAAAATAAGAAAAAAGAAATCATTAAAGAATAAAAAACCTTGACCACAGGCCTGTTTTGTCTACTGATCTTCTGAACAGAAATTGTTCTTGCATGACTGATTTCTCCAATGGATTACACCAAAATGAGACATACATCATTTTTCCAAGTGTGCGTGCTTGGAAAGACCAGTCAGTCTGCTGCTGTTAGCAGTATTGGTGTGAAGCCCAAAGCAAGGACTAGGTAGGCAACTGGGGGCGGGGCGGGGGAGAAGAGCACTCTCCTTTTCCCCAAGTATGTATTTTTGATTTTGTAAAATAGGACAACTGCAAGTCTGCAGATGTAGTTTGGAAACTTTACAACCATAAAGGATTTGAGCAACAGCATGTCATCTGACAGCGAGGGATTAATAATGAAACTTTAATGGGAAAAAACCACACCTTCCAAGGAGTAGTATGTTCTTAAAAGGGAATAAGCTCATGTCAGAGAGGGGTATTTCATTGTCAGCAAACATTTAGAAAAAGGCAAAGCAAATGTAGATTCTGGGCAACACACAGCTTGTTATTCTGACCAAGTAGCTGGGCCATGTAGGGACAGTGGGCTGACGGTAGGTACTACCCACAGCAGCAAGCACTGTAAAAGGGAGAAAACCTAAGGGAACCAGATTTTGGAGTGTGAATTATGGTCTGGCTCAACAAACTGCACCAAACAAAACCATTCAGTAATGTGCATAGAAGGAACAAATCAGATAATTTCTGCTGTTTTGCCATTGGAAATAACTTTACAGTGATTGCGATGCCTTACAGATCTAATCATAGAATCATTCAGGTTGGAAAAGACCCTTAATATCATTGAGTCCAACCATAAACCTAACACTGCCAAGTCCACCACTAAACCATGTCCCTAAGTACCACATCTACACATCTTTTAAATACCTCCAGGGATGGTGACTCCACTACCCTGGGCAGCCTGTTCCAAAGCCTGTCAACCCTTTCAGCAAAGAAATCTTTCCTAATATCCATCCTAAACCTCCCCTGGCTCAACTTGAGGCCGTTTCCTCTCATCCTATCACTTACTACCTGGCACAAGAGACGTACACCCATCTTACTATAACCTCCTTTCAGGTAGTTGTAGAGAGCGATAAGGTCTCCCCTCAGTCTCCTTTTCTCCGGACTAAACAACCCCAGCTCCCTCAGCCGCTCCTCACGAGACTTGTGCTCCAGATCCCTCACCAGCTCTGCTGCCCTTCTCTGGACATGCTCCAGCACCTCAGTGTTGTTTTTTTTTGTGGTGAGGGGCCCAAAACTGAACACAGTACTCGAGGTGCAGCCTCACCAGTGCTGAGTACAGAGGGATGATCACTTCCCTAGTCCTGCTGGCCACACTATTTCTGATACAAGCCAGGATGCTATTGGCCTTGGCCACCTGGGCACACTGGTGGCTCATAGTCAGCCGGCTGTCAACCAGCACCCCCAGGTCCTTTTCCTCCGGGCAGCTTTCCAGCCACACTTCCTCAAACCTGTAACGTTGCATGGGGTTGTTGTGACCCAAGTGCAGGACCCAGCACATGGCCTTGCTGAACCTCATAGAGTTGGCTTCAGCCCATTGATCCAGCCTGTCCAGATCCCTCCGTAGAGCCTTCCTACCCTCAAGCAGATCAACATTCCCACCCAACTTGGTGTCCTCTGCAAACTTACTAAGGGTGCACTCAATCCACTCATCCATACCATTCATATAGATATTAAACAGAAGCGGCCCCAACACTGAGCCCTGGGGAACACCACTTGTGACTGGCCGCCAACTGGATTTAACTCCATTCACCACCACTCTTTGGGCTCACCCACCCAGCCAGTTTTCTACCCAGCAAAGAGTATGCCCGTCCAAGCCATGAGCAGCCAGTTTCTCCAGGAGAATGCTATGGGAAACGGTGTCAAAGGTTTTACTAAAGTCCAGGTAGACAACAACCACAGCCTTTCCCTCATCCACTAAGCAGGTCACCTTGTCACAGAAGGAGATCAGGTCAGTCAAGCAGGACCTGCCTTTCATGAACCCCTGCTGCCTGGGCCTGATCTCCTGGTTGTCCTGTATGTGCCACATGATGGCACTCAAGATGTTCTGCTCCATAACCTTCCCTGGCACTGAGGTCAAACTGACAGGCCTGTAGTTCCCCAGATCCTCCTTCTGGCCCTTCTTGCAGATGGCCATCACATTTGCTAACCTCTCTTGCTAGTCAGGCTTCAAACAATTAAACTGAGCTTCATGTACATTCAACCCAGATGCTGAATCATTCGGATATATATGGTGGTGGAATTAAACTGAGATTCAGCCTGTTAGAATGAATGCTTTGACACCACCTGTGTCAGGACAACATCTGCTAAGCTTCAGTGATTTACAAAAGCACTACTGCTGATGGTAGACTATCTGTGATACACAAGGAGAAGGAACAGCAGGGAAAAAGGAAATAGTGAATAAAAATATAGAGACAAGTAAAATATGGGTAAGCTAGAACAATAGTGAAATTCAAAAGGAGAAAATATTCTCTATCTGTCTTTTAGTATATCCTAGTTTAATATCATTATCAGAAGAAATGTGGCTTCCATTAGAGTATCTGCTAAGAGATAAAGGCACAAATGAGGTTTAAAACTTGGCATTATTAGCTTGATTTTTTTCTAATATTCGTGAGACTATACAAAGGAATAATCATTAAATTAGAATCAAAGCCATTTATGGGAATTTGCAAAGTCACTTAGCTGAGCTTGTCCTAGTGAGTGGTCAATGATTTAGAATAAGACTTAAAAGATCTTGAAGGTTGGAGAAAAACAGGAATTTTGCCACTGTGTCTAGATACAGGATAGTGAGGTTTATATGACTCTATAAAGCATCTTTGAATGGACTAAGTAGGTTTTGTTTACACAAGAAATGACCAGAACCAACACGTACATTGATCCAGTCTGCACTGGAGCAGGCATCAGGGCATATCTTTTGCAATCAAAATGAAGCAGAGAGGCTAGGAGAATGGCACAGAGCTTACCGGCCTCTGCTCTCTGTCTGTCAATATACTCCTTGGCACTGGAGCCCAAGTAACCATTTGCAGGGAGAGGCTGGGAAAAGTTTTTATCAGTTCTTAGATCCAGGAGAAAAAATACAAGAGCTTACAAACACTGGTATGTATTTTACAGTACTCCCAAAGTGTATATGAATAGCATTTTCTTCCAGTGAAAAACTCAAACAAGATAGGAATGGATATAATGCAAAATGAACCTCTACTGCCTCTACTGGTTTTGGATTTTTTTAAAGCTTCATCTTTTCACACCTAAGGTTCAGACTATTTTATTTCCTGATGCAGCAGATAAGATGTAGAAATCAAAATTTTCACTCAATATATCACATTGGACTTTCAGTCACAAGTGTAGTAGAATCATAGAATCTTCATGGTTGGAAAGGACCTTTAAGATCATCGAGTCCAACCAAACAACCTACAATATCTGCCACTAGAGCAGGCCCTGAAGTGCCACATCTAGACGTTTCTTAAACACCTCCAGGGATGGTGACTCAACCACCTCCCTGGGCAGGTTGTTCCAGTGCCTGACCACTCTTTCAGTAAAGTAATTCCTCCTAATATCTAACCTAAACCTTCCCTGCCGCAACTTCAGACCATTTCCTCTGGTCCTGTCATTATTCACTTGGGAGAAGAGGCCAACACCCACCTCTCTCCAACCTCCTTTCAGGTAGTTGTAGAGGGCAATGAGGTCTCCCCTCAGCCTCCTCTTCTCCAAGCTAAACATGCCCAGCTCCCTCAGCCTCTGCTCATATGACTTGGTCTCCAGACCCCTCACCAGCCTGGTAGCTCTCCTCTGGACACACTCCAGCACTTCAATGTCCCTCTTGTACAGCGGGGCCCAGAACTGAACACAGTACTCGAGGTGAGGCCTCACCAGTACTGAGTACAGGGGCATGATCGCTTCCTTACTCCTGCTGGCCACGCTATTCCTGATACAAGCCAGAATGCTGTTGGCCTTCTTGGCCACCTGGGCACACTGCTGGCTCATGTTAAGCCGGCTGTCCACCAGCACCCCCAGGTCCTTTTCTGCCGGGCAGCTTTCCAGCCACTCTCCCCCAAGCCTGTAGCGTTGCTTGGGGTTGTTGTGACCAAAATGCAGGACCCGGCACTTGGCCTTATTAAACCTCATACAGTTGGCCTTGGCCCATCGATCCAGCCTGTCCAGGTCCCTCTGTAGAGCCTTCCTACCCTCAAGCAGATCAACACTCCCACCTAGCTTGGTGTCATCTGCAGACTCACTGAGGGTGCGCTCGATCCCCTCATCCAGATCATTGATAAAGATATTAATCACAACTCTCTGGGCATGGCCATCCAGCCAGTTTTCAACCCAGTGAAGAGTACACTTATCTGTGCCATGATTCATCAGCTTCTCCAGGAGAATGCTGTGGGGGACGGTGTCAAAGGCCTCACCAAAGTCCAGATAGACAACGTCCACAGCCTTCCCCGCATCCAGAAGGTGGGTCAAATGGTCACAGAAAGAGATCAGGTTGGTTAAGCAGGACCTCCCTTTCCTAAACCCATGCTGGCTGGCCCTGATCCCTTGGCTGCCCCTGATCCCTTGGCTGCCCTGCACTTGCCATGAGAGCTCACTCAAGATGATCCTCTCCATGATCTTTGCTGGTACCGAGGTCAGGCTGACAGGCCTGTAGTTCCCGAGATCCTCCTTCCGACCCTTATTGTAGGTGGCCGTCACGTTAGCCACCCTCCAGTCATCTGGTACTTGCCCTGTTGACAAATGATGGAGAGAGGCTTGGTGAGCTCTAGGTTTCTGCAAAGGTTTCTAGTACTGCAAAGGTTTCAGCTTAAATGATTAAGTACTTTTTTTTTTTAGGTGTAGCTTAGCTTGATAAAGTTAATTTCAGTCACCTCAGTAAATTGTAATCGGTATTTTCATTAATCTGAACGTTTTCCATAGTAGAGCTAAACCATTTAAAAAAAAAAAAAACACCATTAAATGGGATTTTTATTTCTAGGAAAAGGTAGTATAGCATGTGAAATACACCAAACCAAATGGCAGTACTTTGGAATACCCTTTGAGGTTTTATTTGGGACCACCAAAACATTTTTATGTGCTTTGCTAGGACAAAAACAGCTTTTCATAATTGTGTGGGTTTTGACTGCAAGAGTCTGGCCAGTACCATTACATGAGACAAATCCAAGGAAATAGGCTTGGTTTTCAATTTTGCTGTTTCTGGGATCAGGACAGAGATGGAGAAAAGATGGCTAAGTAAAAATTGGAACAGCCTTACACGGATTTCTTGTGCTACACTATAATCAGAACTTTTGCTCCAGGAAGGTTGCATGGATTCAAGTGAAGACAATTTGCCTTGCTGAATCACTACTATTACTGATATTACAGCACAGAGAAGCAGGCTGAGTGCCAAATTGCTGAACCCTGAAGACCAACAGTTAGAAAAATAAAATAAAATACTGGTTTACTTACAAACTTGGTATTTTGACTGTGGAACATACTGGGAGAGAAACGTGGAACTCCACACGCTCATTCTTTATAGAAAAAAACACATTAAGGGAAGTCAGCTTTACCCTGGCTACAATGCCTGAAAACCCATGCAGCATAGACTAAAAGTACTTTCTGTATTCCCAGTGCATGTATATCAGATATATCAACACAAGTAATTGTTTTGTTATCCTCAACGGATAACTATGAATACATATACATTATCACAGAATTGCAGGGGTTGGAAGGGACCTCTAGAGATCACCTAGTCCAACGGCCCTGCTAAAGCAGGTACACCTAGAGCAGGCTGGACAGGATCGTGTCCAGGCAGGTTTTTAATATCTCCAGAGAAGGAGACTCCACAGCCTCTCTGGGCAGCCTGTTACAGTGCTCTGCCACCCTCAAAGTAAAGAAGTTTTTCCTCATGTTCAGGTGGAACTTCTGTTTTCCAGTTTGTGCCCATTGCCCCTTATACTGTTGCCAGGCTCCACTGAAAAGTCTGGCCCCATCCTCCTCACACCCACCCTTTAGATAAGATCCCCTCTCAGTCATCTCTTCTCCAGGATAAACAGACCCAGGTCTCTCAGCGTTTCCTCAGAAGAGAAATGCTCCATTCCCTTGATCATCTTTGTAGCCCTCTCCTAGACTCTTTCCATCAGTTCCTTGTCTTTCTTGAACGGGGGAACCCAGAATTGGACACAGTACTCTAGATGCGGCCTCACCAGGGCAGAGTAGAGGGGGAGGATGACCTCCCTTGACTGCTGACCATGTTCTTTTTAATGAGCCCCGGGATACCATTGGCCTTCTTGGCCACGAGGGCCCATTGCTGGCTCATGGTCAACTTGTTGTCCACCAGGACTCCCAGGTCCTTCTCCACAGAGCTGCTTTCCAGCACATTAACCCCTAACTTGTACCGGTGCCTGGGGTTATTCTTCCCTAGGTGCAGGTCCCTATACTTGACCTTGTCGAACTTCATTAGGTTCCTCTCCGCCCAACTCTCTAGCCAGTCCAGGTCTTGCTGAATGGCAGCATAGCCTTCTGGTGTGTCAGACACTCCCCCGAGTTTTGTGTCATCAGCAAACTTGCTGAGGGTGCACTCTGTCCCCTCATCCAGGTCATTGACGAGTATGTTGAACAAGACTGAGCCCAGTACTGACCCCTGGGGAACACTGCTAGATACAGGCCTCCAACTAGATTGCATCACTGATCACAACCCTCTGAGGTCTGCCGTTCAGACAGTTCTCAATCCAGCTCACTGTCCACTCATCTAACCCACGCTTCCTAAGCTTACTTATCAGGATGTTATGGAAGACAGCGTCAAAAGCCTTGCTAAAGTCGAGGTAGACAACATCCGCTGCCCTCCCCTCATCTACCCAAAGTATTATACATAATTTATAAACATATTAATACAAAGACAGCAAGACAAGACATGGAATGATGCACATACTTCTAACAGTCAGTAGCTGGAACAATTCATTTCCATGTCACCCTTGAGCTAGGACATTGGCATTTTGTACACTTATCCTATAAGGTCAGATGAGACAGATGTGCAAACTGTAAAACTTCCAGTTAAGGAAATTAAGGTCATGTAACATCATGAGTTATATTTATTGAGCCATTATCAAGACATTCTCTACACGGCAGGTGATTAGAAAAATGTTAATTTTAACACTGGATATGTTTTATGGTGCATTCCGCGTTGCATTACACCATTCTGTCATCAAATAGCAAAGAAATGTTAGCACTAAGGCTTTCACGCATTTTGAGTACAGCGAGTTCTCACGGTTTAAAGAAGAATAAGAAACAGTAAATATTTTTTCAACTGAGGCTTAGTATAACCTGTCCAATACTATTTAAATTGTGATAGAAAATCTTTGATCCCACATTTTTTTAGCATCAAAAAAATAAATTAGAAGCTTTAGGAAATCTAAAAAGGAAAAATTTCGCTTATTAAGGTGATGACATATTAAGTTCATATGCTTCTCTTGCAAACCTGCATAATTGGTATTTTGAAGTCTGGATGTGCCTTATGAAAAGCTATACCACTGCAGCTGAAACAGACAAGTGTTTTAAGTAACCTTTTGAACAGATTGTTGCAGGAGATCTTCATATACACATGCACATTTTGTGATAAACGAGAAGCATTTTCCAAGCAAGTTTGTAGAATGAATGAATTACTGATGGGTGCCACATTCACACAGAAATTGAATTGGATATTACAAACAAATGACACCAGGAAATAAAGGGAATTCAGCACCATAAAGTGCATCTAGAGCACAGTCAAAAATTACCAAACAAAAAGGAATTAACCGTAAGGAAATACACTTCTGGAAACAAACTTGTTTTACTTCTCTCTTATGAAAGATGAAAACGTTTCAGATGCATTCCCAGGCTCATTTTCTTAGTCTCCTCAGTGCTTCCAAAGACAGAAGTGAGACGATTGACAAAGCTGCAGAAATTACACTGAATGGTTGAGAAGTTTCTTTCAGGACTTGTAACTTTATTTACTATTTCTACTAATAAGTCTGCAATTGTTGTGTAAATTAACTTAATAGTTAATCTTACTCATAAATCTGGTTTGCACAAAAGGTACTTTTTTTTTTTTTTTACTCACTCCAAGCATAAAAACCCCACCTACTTCAGTGAAAAAAATATGCATTTATTTCTTTTTCTTCTAAGTAGTCCTGCAGCTCTGCCATGGCGGCTGGATTTTATTTCTGCTTGTTCATCAGGAACAGAATTGGCCACTAGGGATTTGATCTTTCAAACATGTTTAACGTTAAACACATGAACAATTCCACTGGCTTCATTGGGACTACTCATATCCCAAAAGCTAAGCGCATGCAGAAATCCCTATCATCTTACAGTTGTGCAAAACCAACACAACATCTCTGTGTGGGTTTGCTCCCAGCTGATGATGCTTTCAATGAAGACAGCCAGAAAGCATGGTTAATTAGGTTGGGTGAAAATTTTGCATGGCTGTAGCACATCTAAGACCTGAACTAGAATTATATAATATACTATATTACAGATAATATACTATTATACAGAATACAAAAACCTATTTATTTAGATCTCTACAGGACACATCATTGTGTGGTGTAGGGATGTACAGAGACTGGCTGCTTCACACATGGTAGAGTTGAGAGTCACGCTGCTTTGACCTGCCGTGTGCCTATACAGCACAGCAACAAGTTCAGACAGGTTAATTCCAAAACCTGCTGAAGGTACAGGTTCTTACATTAAATAGGACTCCAAAATAGACTATCATCTTCAGTTTAGGAATCAGGTCTCAATCAATCATTCAGGCAACAATTTATAGCATCCCTTAGACCATTTGTATTATTCAATAAAAACTAAAAATTATGAGATACAAAGATTGGATACAAAGATGAGATACAAAGATTAATGAAATGAGATGCCTTACCCAGATCAACAGATAGGCAAGCTTAGAAGGAAAACCAGACGACTGACTGATGGAAAAATAAAGCCTAGCAGACCACTTTGGACCCTCACAGTAAATTTCTACAACTAAATCAGAGGGGAAAAAAAGTTAAAAGTGATTAGAAGAATGCCAAATTAAGGCAGTTATACTACAAGAAAAATAAGGACAGTGAGCAGATCTGTCTCCAACCAATGCTGGTTACATTATTAAACAATTTGTCTGATGTAATTACAGTTTCAGGACAGGCATAGAGGTGAACACTCTTACATTTGAAGGAAGGAGGATTTAGAGCCACAAGACTTAAATTGACCTGAGGGTGGAAATGAAAAACACAAAAGACTAACAAGAGCCTATATAAAATAACTACAGCAGGAACAGGATAGAAATAAATCTCCCACCAACAATAACACAAAAGAGAAATAAAAGACAGATTCCAAGACTGGCTCACTCAGACAGGCCACAGTGAAACTGCAGTAAAGGCAACGTGCTAGTAACCTCTGATCCTGGCAAATCCCATGCTCACACAGCAATGAAAACTGTTAAATGGAAAGATGTAGCAACACTTGTGGAGCTCAGTGGAGGAATGCACCTGCCTGCAGGGAACAGCCTGGAGGTTGATCTGCACAGACATAGTCCTCTGCATACAAAACAAGCTCACCTGTACACACAAAACATTCTCCTATAATTCTGTCCAAACGGGTACTAAACGTGGGTACAAATGCAGGAATCACATCATACTCTGATCCTAACTCTTTCATGGTCCTTGAGACCCCCATGTTTTTCACTCTGATTAATAGGGATGGCTGGTTGCATATGATCTTTCATTATCATTACATATTTATTGGGAGAAGCAGTAGTTTTGCCTTCTCAGCAAGTTTTTCATACTTTAACAATTTTGACCAAAACAAAGCAAGATGAAGTCACGTCCTTTCAAACATTTTAGGAGGAGGAAAGAGTAAAGACCAAACTAATAGTTCAGTGGTATTTGTTGGCACATTAGGATTTTCTCTTCTAGACAAATGGGAACCTCTCTAGGTAACTTAATGTTCCGATGTATCCAATTCTGATCACAATGTCTATTATGAACCCAAAATACTCCATCGCAAAATAAATAAATTCAGATGAGAGTATACACATTGTGCAATACAAAATCTTTGTCAACAAACAATTGACCAGCTACAACTAAAGTGTATTGCAGTCTCTTGAACAGCACACTGTATTTTTCTATGAATGAGAATTAAAAAAATTAAGGCTGTTTCATCACGTCTTTAAAGTCTGAAACTTCGGGATATTTTGGTTCCATATCTGCTTCTCAGGCTTGCATTAGTACTGTCTGTCTTGTTCAATCAGATGCTTACAAAAATCATCCAAAGTTGAAGCAAACAGCATATTTGGGTTTAAACTGCTTGTGAGAATAAAGTGCAATACAACATTGGTGTAAAATATTGAATGACTTTGCAAATGATGCCGACAGAAGAGAGATGCCTTAAAGACAAGATTCTATGTACTGATATACATAGGGCAAATATTTTCTTAGCACATTATATTCATAAAAATATACGTGTGTGCGTGATAAATGCTTACTTAGTATACCACACATTCAAATCTAATTAGAAGACTAATTAAACAAATATCCTAGTGATCCATATCACCGTTTTGCAGGTAACGTCGAGCCCCAAACCCTGATCATACTTTTGGGTGCCCCTGACGACTGTCAGCAGCAGCACCTGCCTGCTCGGAAATTTCAGTTGTAGGAGGAAGGGAGGCGTTTTGGGGACGGCCACTGCCGTGGGTGCCTTCAGGAACTGCTGCTTTATGCAAAAGGCTCAAAAGAGGGCGGCAAAGATTTGTCACCCTGTGCAAGCACTTGCTCCGTTTTCTTTAAGCCCAACGATTTAAGCCATGCAGGGGCTCCCTCTGCTGTTCTTTTGTTTTCAGAACTATAAAAGGGAAAAAAAAGCCACTCCGTTGCCATTTACCTTTTGCGGAGGAGGAGATGGGGAGAGAGGCTTTTGACGTGCTTCCCGTATATCACAAATTCTCTTTTGTGCACCTCTCTGCCAACTCTGTCTGATGGCCTCAGTATTAGATCTCTAAATACGAGATAATTATTGGAGACAAAGATATGGTATTTATATACAAGTATTTACTTAGCAGATGTCTTCTTTGGACTGTGAAAAAAAGAAATAAAATAACTTGTCTATACTAAAAGAGTTTAAAAGGAGATCTTCAGCAAAAACAATGGTTAGCTGATACTCTACATGAGATGGTGGTTTCAAACCATGTCTTATTCTTACAGGTTTTACTAGGAATGACACTTGGGCAGAATGATGCAGGAAACTGAAAAAAAAAAAAAAAGTCTTTACAATCAGCACTAATTGTGAAACCTCTCTGGTTGTTCACTTCACACCTGCACATCTTGAACAGTACAAAGAAGTCACATCTCACACTGACAAAACATAACAAATAAACTCTCCTCTATTTTTTTGTACTGGAAAAAACAACACCACAACAGCAGCACTCCCCACCCACCACAATAACTAAAGCTTTCTCCTTATTTCTGTTTAGAGGTGTTTAGGTGACCATCTAAAGCAGTCTTCTAAAACTTCTTGTCTTTCCCTGCTATTTTTATTCTTAAAGTTTCAGATAAACTGCATGGGAAACATGTGCATGCAAAACCATCAGTCTACAATCTTTATAAATCTTCAGTCCATATAAGGAATTATTTAAAGTTAACTCCAAAGACTTCTCTATATTCATTATAAGGAAACAAAAAACACTGTAAAAAAACATTGTTAACATAAGGAGAGGGTCAGAACTTCCTTTTTTCACTTAAGTAGCTGCATAGAAAAGTTTAAAATCTTTGTAATTTCAACAAATCTCTTTCACTGGCCACTAGGCAAAATAAACAAAAGAAAAAAAAAAAAGAAGAAAAATATTCTATTTTTAACGCACCATCAAGTAGGTAAAAACTTACCCTTGAACTTCTACCGTAAGCAAAAAATATTCATTTCCCCTTTAAGCATAAAGCTTTTCCAAAAGCCACAACAGAAAAAAAAATTGCTGTGCTGTCATTGGAAACTATGGGTTTATAGAAACTTTGACTTCGTTTCATAAAAATCACCTGCTTTTTAAAACCCAAAAGAAAAGGACAACACCATCAGCATTTACATTGACAAGAATGTTCCTAAATGCCGTATCAGGGTGATTTAATTTTCCATCTGTCTGTTGGATTTGCTTTGCATAAAGATCTGGACACATACAAGAATGTGTGTGTTTTCTTTTTCTGCCATACAACTAAGAAAGTAACACAGGATCACAGAGCAGCCTTTTGCTGCAGCTAATCCCTCCAGATTTGGCCTAGCCTTTCAGGCCTCACTTCCTGTCAGAACCCGCCTATGCGCTCTGAAAGCAGAATGAAAAAAAACCCCAAAATTCGGCAAAGAGCCATTTAAAAAAAATACCAAAACATTTGCTATGCAGGCTGAACTTCAAAGAATCTTTTTTTTTTAAAAATAAAAATCAGTGCAGAATCCTACTTATTCCTTGGCTTCATCATACAGTGTAAGGGTCTTTTCTAGGATCAGGTTGGAGCCCGTAATGGTGGGAAACCCCAACCTCTTTGCGGTGTCGGGAAGAAATCGAAGGGCTTCTATCATCACAGCTAAAACAACTTCACTGAAGCAAGACAAATGACTGGGGGGTTGATTACATTTCCTTATATGGAAGAATTGATTTAGAAATCCATAAAATATTTCTCAGTTAAAATCATCAGTAAGTTATTTAAAAAATGATTATTACAGTATCTATTTAAATACAGAAGTAGGGACTAACAGATTTGAGTAACACATTTAATAAGATCAAAATGTCTAGGACCTGACTATCTCTTACACACAATGAAGAATTTCATGTTGCAAATTTAAACTGATTCAGAGGACTCATCATCTGTACAGATGGGCAGCACTGTAAGGAAGGATGTGTGAACCTGTACCTCTGCCTTGTCCCCTGTTTTAACTTCATACTGTTATAACTGATAAACGCAACGTCTTCAAAGTGTTCAGCAGACTATTACTGCTATAGTTCACGTGCTGTGTTTAGGTAAGTAGGCCTCACATAGAGGCGATCAAATGAATGTCATTTTGTGAGCGCTCCCGCAAAGCACCCTCTTCTGATGGAGAGGACAGCAGATCTCTCTTTTCTTCTGAATTTATGATCTACTCATGTGCACTGATCTGCCAGCCCTTGCCACAACATGGCTAACTTCCCACCCCCAACACAAGCAATACAGGAAGCACCACAGTGCCTCAGAAGTCATTAACGTCCATGGGATGTCAATGCAAGCTTTTATAAGAGCATCCTTATTACTATCCTGCTCTTCGCTCCCACTACGGAAAGCGCGCCTGACAGGAGGGCATTGACCAGACCATACATTTCCACACACAACTGATAATAAGTTGCACATGCTTCCTTTATATCAATATATGGTGTGACAACAAAAAAGGGGGGTGGTGGTGTTTGTTTGGGGGATTTTTTTGTTTGTTTGGGTAGGTTTTTTGGGGGGGATGGGGGTTTTGTCTTTTGCTTTTGTTTTTTATTTTTTAAATAGTATGCCAAGACAAGCTTTGGCTTCCTAAATGTGGCATTTAAAGCCCAGAACATTCTATTTAGCTCCCATGGCAGTGCAGTTTTTGCTTCATTATTCTTTGGAAAAAGTAGACATAAGTTTCTTTTTTTTTTTAATGATAGGAAAGAAAACAGTTATTCTTGGTTTTAAGCTTACAGCAGTGTTTATAAATAGAATGGCTTTAATTTTGATTGCATTTTCTTAAGAGGGGCCATGTAATACTGCTGCAGGTAATGCAAGGAGGTAGCAGAAAAAACAGGCTGGTGAATATGAGAAAATATGATCAGCATTCCTTCCTCACAACACAGGAAACACCTATTGCCTGCACCACCTTTTATCATGGACAGTGAAGCAGGATTAGAAGAACAGTGCTAACCAGACTATTTAACCCTCACTGACAGAGGATACAGAGACCTAGAAAGTTCCCACTCTGTCACTACCTATGCCCTCCAAAGCATCTCCCTTCTATGGCATGAAATACAACTAGACATTTCTTTCCTTCCCAGTGATTTACTGTTTTGTAGATAAACTTAATCCTCCCCACTGTCTCCCACATCCTTTTTTGCAAAAACTTGGATCCACTACAAACTGAAGTCATGCAGGAAAGACTTACTAAAAGAAATACAGATTTGCTATTATAAAGGAAGGTAACAGCTCTACTGCCCCTTACCTTGTCTTCAGAGGGGTAGAAGTTCACTAGACATTGTATCAGCAAGTATTGCTCTGTATGTAACTGGCCGTTTTAAGATTTAAGTACTCCTTAGCAAAATAGCTAATGATAATAGCAAAAGAGAGTGATACAAATGTATTGTCATGTTGCACAGTATTCATAAATGTGTGTTTTGTACCAGTATCTCTTACAGAAGGGGAGTATGAAACAACTGCATTTTTTGCTTCACCTTTAAAGATAATGAGACTTCTCAAATTGGGGAAGTCTTTCTGTCTGATGAAAAAGAAATGGGATATTTCCTGCAACCACCAAAGGACTGAGGTCTGACAGAGAGGCTCATTTTGCTTGCATCATCTTACAGTAACAGCCCACCATTACTGTTTAAAAGAAGCTACCTGCTGCCCAGCACAGTATCTGGAAACTCTGCAGCTGAACTTGAAAGCCAGGGCATAATATTACAAAGCCATTTACAGTACCACTAAGACAATAAAGATCAGAGCATAGTTTTCGTACGAAAGAAAATTCAACCCTCAACTTTCTTCATGTTTGTCAATACTATTTTTATCTGCTGTAGTATAATTATTCACTTAACAAGACTTTTATTTACTCATTCAAAGAAAGAAGATAATGGTCTTAAGCATTTAATTACTACAGCAGACTGAAAAGAAAAAAAAAAAAATCCTTAAATCACACCTAAAAGAAAAAAACAACAAAAAACCAACCGACAAAACTTTTTCAAATGTGCTCTTAAACTGTTCCAGAACTTTTTTACTGGTATTTTATCCTTTCTCTGGAAATTCTCCTTCTGTTTCTCTGAAATACATACACTACAAATTCTAGACAAAAATTTAAATAAGCAGGTATACATGCCCACACAAATGCATACACATGTTCAATACTAGAGACACATATATATTCTGTACCAGGGGAAGCGCACATTCCATGTACTTTCATACAGTTGGATAGATAAATGACTAGTTGACAGGAGAGTACGAAAGAGGAAAATTATGTCTTGAAATCTGATTGGGTGATTATATTTAGACTCTGAAAGACCCACTGAAGGAGGAATCGTCTGCTTTACTAAGTAAACCCCTGGAATAAACACTCGATGTACAGTATTAGCCTGTAACCTAGCAAATCATTGCAATGTAGGACACTGTGTGGATTACAAATGTGCATTAAATTACATATTGTTACAGAGTTTTCCCCCCCTTTAGGATGCACTCAACACTTTCCTCCTTCCTGTCTGACAATATGTTGCCATGCTATAAAAGCCCTAATGCCCATTTCAACGATTAGCTGTACATCAGCATTACTACTTCAAATCCACAAGTTTCACATCAAGCATTAAATGGGATGAATATTGATCTGCTAAAGAGGATTTATTTATTTCTAGCTCTATCCAAAGATCAACTACTAGCAGCTTTTGGTGGATCTGTTGAGCTCTCACAGCACAAAGCTACTGCATACATGACACCGGACTTGACATTTCAGTTCTGGAAGAAAACCAAACAGTAAATTCACTGCAATAATCCTAGATAAATGAGATGATCACTGGAAAAGCTGAGATAGTTAAGTGGTCTATCAGAAAAGTCCAAAGGATGATATTGAACTGTTGCTACATAGTAACCTCTCTCATGACAACATGGCACAAGATCACCATATCAGATGCCAATATCTTTGCCTTAAAAAAAGCACCATGTCTTCAGATTATCTTGGAACACTTCACAATTATGTTCTGAGCTGAAAACTATAGACTCAATATAAGCATAATCACATACATATAAATATCACAATGTTTACCCATTCATTCCTTTTTTGACCTGTTCAGTCAATAACACAATAACAACTGTATAATGCATTCAAGAAAAATAGATATATATTTCAATTCTCACAGCACAGCTAGCAGGTTTCTAGTAATGTTAGAGCTGTCCTCAAAATGTTTGGGTTTTTGTTTTTTTTTAAGTATATTTTGGTAGGGATCATTTTCTACTCCTTGGCGCTGATAAAGTACAAAACCATACAAATGAGTTTATGAGGACTGCAAGCAGATTAGAGATGAACTGGTGAGTTGCTTTGCTTTTTATACTCAAATGGCAAGGGCGCAAGAGAATGCTATGTTTTCACTAACTTTGACAAGGAGCGTTTGAAATACCAATGTAAGCAGCCATGAAATTTTTGCTGTGTCACTCACACAGGAAACTGAAAAAGTCAGTCAAAACATTGCCTCAGTGCTGTGATTTCATCAAGCCATATCATTCCAGTGGCTGATAATCATCCTAGTCATCTGGTAAAGGTTTCATTTTTATTTATCCGATTTCTCTTCACCAATTTTCCCTTATGAGAGCATATTAATTTACGGAACACATGGAAAAGAAATAGAAACAGCGACATACAATGGGGATATTTGCTACCATTGAACATTGCCTCATTTTTGGCTTCTTATAAGACCACAGTTCTCAAAAAACCCACCAGAGAAAAACCTATGCAGCATGTTATCAAGAACAGATCTGAAAGCTGAAAACCAATGCTTTGTTTTGGTTGCTTGAACTCTGTGAATTTCTAAATGTCCTTGCCACAGGTAGCACTCAGTTTAATTAGGTTTTTGTCTGTAGAACAGTGTGTCTGCTTTGCCAAGGATAGGGGACCTTGGGCCAGTTCCAAGTGTCAATGAGAGAAACAAAACGTATTTCAACATTAGCCCTGCATTAAGACAAACTCAAATCCTATCTCTCTTGTTTTGTTTTGTTGTTTTTTTTTTAATATCTTCAATTTCATTTGCGTATAAGATAAATGTTTCATGCTTCTGAAGACAGCGCTGGTGATATATTTTTCAAATATATTTCAAATGTAGAAGTTTGTATTTGTTTATAAAATGTCCTACATAAAATAACTCAAAACAAGTCTGAAAAGGTAATCTGAAATCTTTTCTGGGTGATCTCTGTCTGGTTAAATATCTTTAATGAGACAACACTGCAAAGCCCCCACAAAGTTTTCTCTTCCAACAGACTTTCATTCTTTTGTGAAAAACAAACAAAGAAAAGAAACAGCATAACTGAGAGTAAATAACGATAGGAGAGTCAGTCATACATTGCCTGAAGCTTTCAGGCTATCCATTTCTGGAACATGTGAAACAATACTAAATTCATATCCTGAGAAGCAAGAATCACTTTCCTGTCTTTCGTATTCTCATAACATGGCTCTCCACAAACTGCCTTCTAGGAACAGTGTCTAAATTTGCAATATAATTTGGTAAAATGTTAATTCTAGTCACTAATTCTTTCCATTTTTTCCACAACTAACTACATAAAAAATAATAGAAAGTAATGTAAGAAAAATTTATATAAAAGGATAATGTATATAAACATTTCCGTAGTTCATTGGAAGTATCTTTCACAAGGAAACAAAATCAGAAATTTTTGCTTAACTCTAGTCTAGTACATAATGCTTTTACCTAACAATAACTCCTTTCTTCACAAACACTTCATAACACATGTCAGTCCGAAACAGATTGCAATGCTTGTGGTTTGAATACAAGAGCAAAATTTCAGACACGGTGAAACTCTGTACTCCACCTTTTATCCTCCCCACGTCCTTTTGACATCCCCTATGGTCAATTTCTGCCTCTGCAACTTGCTGTATTGTTTTATTAAAAAAGGCACTATCTCTTTCATCTTCCTGCCCTTCCCCCCACCCTTTGCACAAAATTCCCAAACTGTTGAAACATAGTCACATTTTTAAATTATTTTATAGTGAATTTAAAATCAACCTTTTTCTTTTTTCTCTCTCTAGACTGATTTACTCATCTTTAGAGCACAACTGATTTGCACGTAGAAAATGAAAAGCAAAGATGCCATAAAGCAATACTCAGCGTTGAAACAGACACACTGGTCATCACAGGAATAGTCGCAGAGAAGGGTATGACCAAAGGCCAAACTCTCCTGCAGAGCTTCCACCATGTAATAGGAAAAAGAGCAGCAGCAAGCAACGCATAACAGCATAACTGCTTCAGGCAGCAGCATCTCAAGTGTGCCATATTATCATTTAAATCACAGATAATTTTGCAAGTCTCATTTCCACACAAAAGAACATTTTACCCCCTATTTCATTCATTCAGACATTTCTCTTTTGGTACAAAACACCAATTTCCCTAACTTTATATGTTTATTAGGAATCTTGTGAAAAATAAGTCCGTTCCATTGTTCCCTCCAACTACTCAGGTTTTTAGGACTGATCATAACCCAAACAGGGCTATATGATGCACTCCATGTGAAATACAGATGAGGATTTATTTTTTCTTAGGTATTGTTTTACCAGTCACAAATTTTAACGCTGCCTAACAAAACTCCTAGCTGCATAAAAAGATGAAATAAACCTCTCTAACAGTAGCTGATTTGTATGCAACACTGACCATAAGGGTAACTCTTCAGTAAACCTGAATCTCATATATAATGCATAGCAGTTAATAAATCATAGTAAAATCAGGTGGCTTAGAGCCAACAATACCCAACTAGTAATGGAAAGGGGGGAAAGATTTATAGAGAGACAGACTCTGTCTGGATTTTGCTTTTAAGAGGCTCACACAGTGCAGTGGGGAGATCTTCCAAGTGGACACATCTGTGTCATGCTGACTCACTTCATCCTTCCCCGAGTATTGCCCTTCACTTACCCCAGGCGATGGCTCTTCTCTCCAAAACCTTCCTCTTTGACCTTCCACTGGTTTCTTGTCTATCCGCTCCCCAGCATGCGAGCTGGAAAGGAGAGATCAAGATGAGATCAGCGTATTGTTCCTAAAATTTCACAAAAACATCCCATGCTAGATTTCAAACTTAAAGAGGAATACTTAAAAAGAGCCTCTTGAAACTGGTTTCTCAGTTCTCAAAAAGCCATGCTACAAAGTATTCAGTGTCACATATTTCCCAGCTTCAAAATCCGATTTTATAAAAGCTAGAAAAGGTACTTCAGTGTTTACAATGGGAAGAATGTTTTGGGTTTTTTTTTTTCTTTAAATATCAAGGGCAAAACTCTTCTCTCTGTTCTCATTGGAGATCCAGGAGAGCAGGATATTAGAGAAGATTGCTGCTGCACGCATCTGAGAAAATACTTTTTTTTTTTTTAAAAGCCTGTCCGTGGCGATCAGAGGCCTTTAGTCAGACAAAAGCGTTAGCGCAAGATTAAGATGCAGCACCTCAAAGTTAAGCATACTTGCAGCTTCATCAATAAGACAGTGTGATGTTAATTACGTATGTGCAAAACTAGCTCGATGTACATACTTCGTGAGTTAAGAAGCACATTCTGAAGTTACGCTAAACTCATGTTGAAGTTATTTAGTTTTCACAGTTACTTTCGTGTATGTCATTCACTTTGACTAAGAGGAAAACATTTATCTTTGGTTTGGTTTTATTAAGTTTATGGCTGTCCTTGGTGGGACCATCCTGGTTCCGGATTTGGCTTGGGAAACCAGCAGAAAAGTTTCTAAACCGAATTAAAACAAAATCCCACTTCCCCACCCTAAAAAGCAACTTACAAAATGTGTCTATTCATGCCAGGCTTTCTAAAGCCTTTTTTGTTATTAAAAATACCTGACTATCAGCTCGATACTACTCGACAAAAAGTAAAAAAAAAAAAACACAAAAAAAAAACCCCAAAAAACCCAAACAAAAAACCAAAAGCACCCTACAACATGAAAATTCAACACACAAATAAACCAAGACCGCACTACCAAAATTAAAAAATATAATTAAGAGAACCTTGAGGCTTCGCCTTTGACAACCCTTTACCGGGTACCTTCCGGCAGCCCTCTGCGGGGAGACGGCTCCTCGCCAACACGGCCCTGAGCGAGCCCTTCCCGCCGCAGAGCCCCGCACGGCCGCGGCGCCGGAGGGGACGCCGGTGTCCCCGGTTGCAACTGACTCGGGGGAGACATTCCGGGCGGCGGCGGGACGCGGGCGCCCGTTAGGGACCGGGCGGCCGGTAGGGGCTCAGCCGCCTCAGAGCCCGCCGCGCTCGCAGGTGCGCGCCTCCCCTCAGGGTGTATCTACGGCCGGCCGGGAGAGAGAGCTCGAAACACCCCGCTCGCTCGCCGGTTTGGCGGCGATTTACTCCCGCCGCCTGCGCAGCGGCGGTGCCCGCGGGGGCACAGTCCCATCCGTGGCACTAGATGGCAGCACCCGCTTGCGGAATGCCGGAAAATGGCGCCCGCCGCGGGCAGGGCCGGGCCGGGCTGGGCTGAGGGGGAGCGGGCGGCCGCTGAGCCCGCCGCGGGAGCGCTGGCTCCGGCCACACCGCCTGGGCTTCAGAAACAAGCTTCAAACTTCCATCTGCAGCGCACAAGGGCGGGCTGGGCGTTTAGGGCCATACACGATTGTAACAACACCCTGAAGGACGCATGGGGGTACACGAAATAATTAAAAAAAGAATAAAATACCAATACCAGCGCCCCCTTCAAACACAGCGAGACCCAGACTAGAAACAAAATCACCTCAGCAAAATTGACAGAAATAAAGTGAAATCTACCATTTCAGAAGAAGATAAATATTTAAGTACAGACAGAGAAGAGGATGGGATTTTTTCCATTGACCTCAGTAGCAGCGGGATTGAGTTCAAAGAGGTGGAGAAACACATTTTTCACAGCGGTGCTCTTGTGCTATCTTGTTTTTTACAAAAGGCCTTTTTTTTTTTCCTTCTTTACAAGACAAATTACTTATTTGCAACTTATTTGCAGTGTCAAACAGCAGCAATGATAATTCCTTCAGAACGATGGCTAACAGCCTGTCTCAATAGTATTTATTTAGGGATAATAATAAGGAAATGAGAGCTCTTAACATGGAATTCAAGTTTGTTCATTTTTCGTATGTAGCTTGGTTTAGTCCATTTTGCAGATTTTTCGATGACACAGAGCAACACTACTAGCACAAGTAGTTAACAGGTTTACAGAGCTTTACATCTCTGCACTGTTTTAAAAAGGTATGAAGTTAATTCCAGCAAAATAACCTGTATGTAAAACAGCCATGCAGCCTTGTGAGCTGCCTCGTAAGAAAGGGGTGCCCAGCTGCTGCCACCCCGTCCTTCCAGAGGCACAGCAGGAGCCTGGCCCGAGCACGGAGTGGGCCTCTTACCCCATGGCAACTCTCCCAACACACTGCCCCCCGCAAAACCAGCCACAGAGTTTTTATTCCTCATTTTTATTCCTTTGCCTCAGAGTATTTCCCATCCAGAGGACGGTCACGGGAATCCTGTCTGGTGCAGGTACAACTCGCGCAGGTGCTGTTTTGTCACAAGCGAGCAGGCGACCACCCAGAAAGCGGCACCCACGCACTGCCCCTGCGAGGAAAGCAGCGCTGCCATTTCCTATCCTCCCTGCTTCGGCAAATTGGGAACAACGAGACCCAAAGGATGTACAAGCGCGGAGTATGCTGATGAATGAAAGCACACACTTCTTACATGCACAACAACTGTCGACAAATAATCATAACAAAGGTTTCCACAGATCGACGCAAGCATCGGTTTATGGTTTTCTGGCAAGAAATGTAAACCTACTAACTATACTCCACATTGCTTTTACAAATAGCCAAGAAAGTGTTATTCCAGAATTCATAGTTAGACTTTGTAATATTTTGCAAGGAACGGTCTGCTGGCAGACTCCGAGGATGTACAGTCTGTACAGTGTCTCGGTCTGTGGTTTGAATCTATAGCTCTTAGCCAGAATATTCCACTGTCAGTCAGTCCTAAACAGAAAACGATACTGCTCTGGCTATTAAACAAAAATAAGAACACATATGAACTGAGAAGATCAGATGAATGGATAGCAAAAAATATAAAAACCCCAGGTCAATCAAGTAATAAATTATTGGAGAAAAAGTGTAAATAATAAACATTTTTTCTCTCAACAAGATTCCCAAAACTAGAACAGAAAAAAGCAAAAATCCTAAATATGTTTTGACCAAAATTCCAGTATAATATTATTATTTCATTGGGAATGAGTGGAAAAAAAATAATGATCAGCTAACACCCTCCTTTTGCCTTGCTGCCTCAGCTTCTTCTGCAAGAGAGTTACGTGCTCCACATTCAAGAAGAGTGGTAATGACACTACATGGGTGCAGCCTGTCTGAAATGCATTTAATTGCTGTTTAATTCCTGTTTATCACTAGTGGATGAGACTCACAGAGGAAGTGGGGGCCCCTAAAATCAGTATTGTATGCTTCTAATATTTTTTGAAGTCCTCGACAGGCCTTGTGTAGATTGTCAAGCAGATATAAGAGATGCAACTGGAAAATAGTACGTTGAGCTTTTGCATTAACTCCCATTTGGTAATGGTCTGTAATATGTGCTGTTTGAAATACTGGTACAAACTCAACAAAAAGATGACGTAAGATTAAATAAAGAGGGTCAGAAGTTTGGGGAGAAGCACTAAACAGTAGCAGAGGAGCACAGCAGCTGTAACACAGCACACAGCAACACTACAGAATAGTTTATGACAGGAAGTGAAGAAATTTCCACAATCCACCTGAAGCTACAGTGGGAATTATGTAGGCAAAATATAGTTATTAAAACTGGAATGTAACCAAGACTTCAGGGGCTAATAACCCTTTTCTTGCAAGAGATAGCAAAAAAATCCCCAAGCATCTTCATTGACCACAAACTGCAAGACCACAGCTTTACATCTCAATTGAAAGACACAGCGTTTTCCATGATAAATTGTCACAAGAACGTGATCTTTCTGGGATGTGATTTCCTGGCCAACAGTCTCCATTTCCTTCCATAAACTGCAAAAAGAGTTAAGTGATTTTGTGATTAAAAAAATAAATGTATCTTTTATATATACATGTCTTTTATATATATATATACACACACACACGCACGTGCATATATATATGCGTATAAAAGAATTCTCTTTAAAGCTATTGTCAACATTTAAAAAATTACGGGCCTCTGAATGAACTGTCATTTGACAGTCACAATGTGAATATATTTAATATTTATTGTTGCCATTAAAATTCTTTATAATAAAATTTTGTTATTTCTTGCCTAGAAATTCACTTAATTTTACAGGCCAAGTATTCACTTCAATGAGGAATTAAAGTACTTGACAAAATTAAACTACACAGAGCATGTAGTGTGTTTTATGTCTGCATCAATAAAACACATACACATCATGCACAAATATCGAGGCATATAAATGCACAGATTCTGAAAGTACATATGCATTAGGACCATAAATGCTCCCGAAGTGAAACACATGCATTTATGCAGTGTGGTTCTGTTTATACAAGTATGACTACAATACATAAATATGGATAAGCCTTGCGTGTATTATACATTGAAGGTCCCTTAGTGTAGTATAAAAGATTCTTTTAAGATGAAATTTGAGATGCATGTGTTTCAAGGAAAACTATGTAGGAGAAAGCTATCTAGCTCATGCCAGGATTGAGCAGATAATGGGTGCTATTCCAATTTATCAGACACATTGCATGCACTATACGTGCTAGAGAAAAATCATTTCTTGCAGATGTTTGTTTAAAAAGCAAACAAACTTTGTCTTGAATTTTGCTGCATTCAGAGATAGGCGTCTCTTGCAGAGACATAAAGCAGCTGTAGACCACTATCGACTGCCATTGTTGTCTTGCCACATAAAGAAGCAAACACAAGAGGCATTCTCATGGTAGGAATGCAGTCATCTTTAAAAATGGCAACTCTTCTGGATGCATGCTGGTATCAATAAAATTAGGTAGCTTAGAAACTTCAGTTAAATTGTGACCATAGTTAAGCCTGCTAAAGCAGGAGAAAGAATTTATTTTTTCTTTCTTTAAATGTAGCGTGGTGAATGCTGAATATGTTAGAAAAGAATTACTTAGAATGCAAAATCGAACATTTGAAAGTAAGAAAATGCCACGTTTTGAACTGCCAGTCAGTTCTACTTCTGATCTTATATATGTATGTATATATATGAAAACTACTATATAGTCTCTAATTACATGGGAATATTAATTTTCCTTGCCTTATTCACTGCTTTGAGTGAGAGCACTTCACAATGCACTTAATGCCACCGGAACAGAGGCAACATTCAAGTGTTTAACTTTGCAACCAAAATAGCTTTCTTTTATCCACAAGGAGAATTTTTGTTTAAGATACATGTAGAGTTTATATATAAATATTGGGACTACTTCTCTGTATCCTTCCTCCTCGTAAATTTCTTGCCTTAAATTATTCTTTTGAAGATTGCCCTAAGTTCACAGTCCTGAGTATAATTTGGAAGTACACATATGGAGCTGCTGGAGTCAGTATCAAACTTCAGTATACCCAATCCACGTTAGATCTGCCAGGCACACACCAGTGCGCATGTGCTCTACCTTCACACCGCAGGCTGGCCAGGCACGAGCAGATTCTGCCTGGGAGTTACGTGACCACGTTAGCTTGTGTTACCACCGCCCTGTCTCCTGGATGTCTCCTGGAGTTACCGACTTCAAGCACAGGGCTATGTTAAATACAGCTTGGATTCTGGAGGTGGGTTTGTAGCTTAGAGAACTGGCTGGGGGAGCTCGTGCTCACACCATCCACGCTGCTCATCTCAACGTGAGAAGTCCTACCAGAAGGTGTAATTACAGGCTTGCCTACAAATACGCAAGAGAGTGTTTGCCCAGAGGATTCTCTGTGACAATTTGCCCTCTAGGTACAATTAATAAATTTGGCCCCCAAACTGCAATATCAGGTGCACGCTTAAATTCTGGGCTTTATGAGCATGGCTGCATGGTCAGAGTTTTGAAAGTTTACCCAATATGCTAGCTGCTTAGGCAGCATTACTCACTGCCCTTATGTCCAAACTCTCCTTTTTTTGTTGTTTTTGTTTTAAGATAATCATTCTTTTGATGCCTGCAGAAAAGAGACATAAATAACTAGGGTTCAGTTTCATTCCCCAAATTATTTGTAGTTAAAGTCAGTTGGAAGTTTAGCAGGCATTATTTGTAACTATGAATTGGGAACATAAACATTTACATGACCTTGGCATTCATACCACAATTAACTGTAAATTCTGACTCAGCTCATGATTATTTATGGTCTTTGTGAAGAGTAAGCATATAGAGGCTTTCATAAAGCTAACCAGAAAACCATCCACAATTTAAAATTGCCTTAAGCAACATTTGCCACAGAAAAGGTCTGATCCTCGGATCCTAAAGACGGCTATTCCCAAAATAATCTGACGGAAATACATAGGAGAGCCGACTCAAACAAAGATTATAGACACAAGAGCACATTTTGAGATTGGGCCCTAATTTGCAATTTATTACTTTGGATTGCAACGCACAAAGTATTGGATTCCCTTGTTAGCATTGAGCTTTATAGCCTTTGTAATCCTTAGTTATTTGTCCTATTTTGTATTTTATTTTTATTTCTTTGCTTCTGCTGCTCCCCCCCTCCCCATACCAGTCATTCCTGTTGTCTTTACCTTTATGTTTTTACATACCTCAAGCGGAGTTGGGATGTTTATAGATGGCGAGTACAAGGGTAAGGGAGGGGATGAGCCCACACAAGAAGCAACTTGTTGGTCCCACCAGCCAGCGAGCAGTTAGCAGACTTGGGCTGCTCATCACTGAGCAGGAGCCTGGACGAGATGACAGCACAGCCTGCTTGAAAGCAGGTTGGGACCATTACTGGTAATTATAGTTAATCAGCAACAATTGTCTTGACCAAGATACAGATCAACATTGAGCACTAACCTAACAGGACCTAATGAGTGTAATGGAGGATGAAGAAAGCCTGATTAAACTTGCAAGGCACTGAATGACCTGAGCAGATGAGGCATTGTAATTCCCAGCCCCTCTCTCTCTCCCCGCTTCTGCCTCCAGTCCCCAGTGCCGATGGCAACCAGGCTTGCGGCTGCATGGCGATACAGCCTGTATCGCAATATGCTCTCAATAGTGGTTAATGGGTCAGAAACATGAGAAATGCAATTAAACCTTGCACTCAGTTATGAGCAGCTATAGTTATATGCTTTTTTTTTAAAGGAACTGCAACTGCCGACTGATTTTATGCTATATAGCGATTGTCCTTTAATCAATAATGTTGTTTAACAGGCTAAGGCAATACCCAGAGCATTTTTTTACAGCATTTTCAGAGGTAATGAATATCTAAGCATTTAAACATAATTGGAATAGAGTCCATGGTTTACTGTATCCTTATTGCTATTGCTCTTTTCATTAGAGTCTAAATTGATCAGCAGGTTTTTTTCCCCGTCAAACTTCCATGTCAGAACAATTTTAATCCTTAAGATCCTTGTCAAGAGTACAGCATTCTCATAAAACACCAATTACAAGACATGTGTCATTTTTGCAGGTAATTAATCCTACATAAACTTTGATCTGAAAAGTTTCTCATTCAAAATAAAAATCTGAGAAAAATAAGAAACATGTATTTTACCCTTCATAGCAAAAATATATTGATGCAGTAACTGCAAGTTTTACAAATTCTAAATTAAACAAGGTACAGCTTCTCACAGTGTACACTATACAACAAGTAGTAGCTTCACAGGAAAAACATGCTATGAAATTATTTTATCTATTGACTCTTAAGCATTAAGAAAATGAGTGTGAAAAAGAATTAATTACAGTTCTGTAGACTTTTCCAAAATGTAAGTGCAGACATGTAGACTATTTACTGAAACACAGCCCTGTCCGTACCCCTTGTACTTGAAAGGAAGAGTAATTTGGCCAAAAGTAGAAGAGAAGCTGGGCTTCTGGTGTGACACAAGCCATCAAAACATCTAAAAGCCAGCCAGCAATTGTTACACCTCTGTTTCGTCAGGCCATAATGACACTTGTTTCTCAGTCTACCCTATTCTCAAAAATGCTTCACACTGCATACATTCCCTACAGGAATTCTGTAGCCAGTTTTAGCTGGAGTGGATAGCTGGAAGCAGGTCCTTATTTAGAAGAAGGTCTCTGACGAGTCTTGGACTGATTATGAAGAGACAGTCCCATACAAACCTATGACCACTCTCTCTGCATGATACACTCAAGTCCAACTCCTTTCTTCTGAACGGTTCAGTAGTAGCAGGGTCATAATATAATTTTGGTGCCAATATACTGGCTTGTGTACTGTGAGGATAGGGCATATCAGTCATTATTCACGTGAACCGCTGTGCTCCTCTGGGCCCTCTATCTAGGAAAGGCACAACAAAAAAGCACAGACACACTCATATTTTTCTGGTGATATACCATGCTGAAATCAGTGAAAGGTAGGAAAAGCAGCTCCAGGAAGGAAAGGAGGTGGCCATGAAATCAAGCAAAAAAGCTCGATTTCAACACGAGTTCAGAGCAGCCGTGCACCTTATCTGCACTTGCCTTTTGGGCAAACTGGAAGAACAGCGCTAGAGACTGGGCAATCTTTAGGCAAAATTCAGGACAAAAAAAAAAAATATCTGTTTTTTTAAGGTTTGGGGTGAAAGAGGAACAACAGGCTGAGGTTTATTTTTTTCACCTAAACAACTCTTTCTGCAAGAAATGTAGGACAGATAAAGCTGGTGTCTCCTATATCCTAACTCTAAAAAATTGGACCTGTAACCAACATAGAGAGACAATGGAAATTACTTAAGCAGTTTGGAGAAACTGTAAAACTACTCAAGATTATTGTGAGGTCATCCAAGATATTGATAATGTGTATTAGGAGTACCCTGAAACCTATTATGCAGATAAGGTATCCCATGGTTGTTAGCTTTATTTCATGATTTAGAAAAGAAACAACAAAACATTAATGATCTAGGAAACATCCTGCAAAAGCAAGAAAAATAACTTATGTGTGCCTATATTCAGTCCAAACGTTTACGTTTGAGTGCAGGATTTGTTTTAGAAATGTATTTCATCTTAAATATGAAGCGAGTAAAGGATGGAGGAATCAACTCCTTTGTCATTACTGAGGGTTTTTCCCCCCGAGTTGGTCATTCTCACTCAAACGTTTGTAGTTCATTTTTAACTAGAAGGACATAGTTTCTTGTCATACTTCTCTACTAGATTGAAAAGCCTGTTTACTATCCAGCTCCATTCTCCCCATAAAGACATCTAACATTGTAATTCAATGACATCTGTGTTCCTTTCAATAAACTAGAGCTCCTTAATGCCCTCACCAGAACATGTTTTCTCCCTTTGTCCTTGATTCATTTTTGTGTTCTCTTTTCCCTCTACAGTTTTTCAAGATTTTAAATGTGCCAACATCAAAACAGGCTAGACTACACGAGTATCATTTAGCATCTAGAGATTACTAAAGTCTTAACCAAAAATAGAGACGGCATGGCCATTGCCCAGACTTTTTTTATACAAAATTTAAACATTGTAAGAGTATGATTTAGAGACATGAAGTTTTCACACAAGAAATTTTTAATGAAGAGACAATCCACTGCCAGTGAGTCTTCAGCTATCTGTGAATGGAGCTAACACATGACATTAGTCATGCTCAATAAGAAAAAACTGTTTTTTAAGATACAAGAGAATTTACCCAAGATGTAACTCATAAGTCAGACACATTTTTAATGGTTTAAAGAAGTCAATTTACTACCATCAACATATTATTGCCAAATATTGCTCATGACTGCACTTCCTGTCTCTAGGCAGAACATATTACACTCCCTGAGTTTTGCAGGAGTGAAGAATTCTCCCTGATTTTGTGGATTCTGTGCATCTCACCAGTGCAGCCATCATTCTTTCATGTGCTTTAATCAGAGGTGGGTCTGAAGGTCTGAAGCAAATAGAAAAGTTTTGGATACCATGTAAGCAAGCCTGAAGAAAACCTAAGCTCTTACAAGGGTTACTATAAGGCCTTATTCCCAGGCATTGACAGGGTGGGAGCAGTATCAGTCACGTTTTCTATTAAATGTTCCAACAGCTTTCACATCTTTTTCATCCTGGAATTAATTATTCTCAATGCCACCTTGATTGAAATTGTACTAGCACAAGATTATTTCAGTACAATTACCCCTGACTCGCATCATGTGAAAGAATATAAATGTTCACAGGATTGAATTAGTTTACCTACACCAGTTTAACATGACATGTAACTGCTTGTGAGGATTGCTTGAAACAGTAGAGTTCCTCCTCAATATACAGCATATTTACAGAATTGGAGATGCATTATTTGAACTTCCACTTTCTTCCAAAGCATTTAATATAGGCTAAAGTGAGAGTAGGACGAACCTAGTAGATCTTACTTAAGTTGCTAAGGAAATAAATTCATGAATCTTGTTATGTGCTTATAAGCAGTTTATTCTCAGTCTATGTTTTTAGTTTATGCTCTTCTGCTTGTGGAGAAAAAAAAAAAGAAAGGAGTGGTATCTCTTTAATGTTTATCAAATATGCCTGTGTTGAACTTCAGTGCCTCTTTTTATCCAATTCCTACTAGAGTTATACTTTCTCTGAATTAACCAAGAGGTTCTCATTTCTACTTAAAGGAAGTGTGATTAAATGAACTAAAAACAATACTTGGTCATATCCAAACACATTTCACACTTGTAAATATAACAGCATTTGTCAGATGTTGCTGCGTAGTATGCTGAATGACACATGTTATTATGAACAAAACCCTTGCAGTTTTAGTGCATTCTACAAAAAACTAAACCAAACCAAACCAAACAAACAAAAAACCAGAGGCCCAGTCTGTGAAGAGTGAACGTAACAGAAAAGAAAAAGCTGATATCAATCAGGCAAAAAGCCTGCCCTACTGCTAGATTTAAACTTGAAGCTTTTACCACTTCTGGATTTGGAAAAAATGTATCATAAAATCATAGAATAGTTTGGGTTGGAAGGGACCTCCAAAGATCATCTAGTCCAACCCCTCTGCAATGAACAGGGACATCTTCAACTGGATCAGGTTGCTCAGAGCCCCATCCAACCTGACCTTGAATGTTTCCAGGGATGGGGCATCTACCACCTCTCTGGGCAACCTGTTCCAGTGTTTCAGCACCCTCATCATAAAAAATTTCTTCCGTATATATAGTCTGAATCTACCCTCTTTCAGTTTAAAAACATCACCCCTTGTCCTATTGCTACTGTTCCTACTAAATAGTCTGTCCCCTTCTTTCTTATAAGCCCCCGTGAGGTACTGAAAGGCCGCAGTAATGGTCTCCCTGGAGCCTTCTCTTCTCCAGGCTGAACAACCCCAACTCTCTCTACCTGTCCTCATAGGAGAGGTGTTTGATCCCTCTGATCATTTTTGTGGCACTCCTCTGGACCCACTCCAACAAACACGTCCGTGTCTTTCCTGTGCTGAGGGCTCCAGAGCTGGACACAGTACTCCAGGTGGGGTCTCACCAGAGCAGAGTAGGAGCACAGAATCACCTTCCTCGACCTGCTGGTAACATTTCTTTTGATGCAGCCCAGGGAATGGTATTACAATAGCTCATTATCAGAGCCAGATTTACCTTCCCAGGAAGCCAAATGCTGCAATTTTTAAGTGCGCATTTCTAAGTTTAATCCCCAAGAACAGTCTTCAACGTATGAACTGATACAAACCAAGAAGAAAAGGATTTTTTCAGTTCCTCTCCCCCACACAGCTGTAGTCTAAGTGTTTGTAGATAAGGCATGACATTTCAAGTCCATCACCTCCATTCACGGTTCTTATTTGAAAGTAACAGATTCTAAATGTATCCCAAAGCATCTCCTCATTTTAAGCTTCCCACTGCCACAAACCAGTCTAATATAGAAGGACTGAATTGGTTTTCATGGAATCACGGAATTGCAGAGTTGGAAGGGACCTCTAGAGATCATCTAGTCCAACTCCCCTGCTAAAGCAGGATTGCCTAGTTCCAGTGCTCTGTCACCCTCACCATAAAGAATTTTTTTTCTCATATTTGATCGGAACTTCCTGTGTTCCAGCTTGTGCCCGTTACCCCTCGTCCTGTTACTGGGAACCACTGAAAAGAGTCTGGCTCCATCCTCCTTAAACCCACCCTTTAGATACTTGTAAACATGAATAAGGTCTCCCCTCAGCCTTCCCTTCTCCAGGCTAAAGAGTCCCAGCTCTTTCAGCCTTTCCTCATAAGGGAGATGCTCCAATCCCTCAATCATCTTGGTTGCCCTACGCTGGACTCTCTCCAGTAGTTCCCTGTCTCTCTTGAACTGGGGAGCCCAGAGCTGGACACAGTATTCCAGTTGTGGTCTCACCAGTGCAGAGTAGAGGGGGAGAATGACCCCCCCTTGACCTGCTGGCCACACTCTTCCCTATGCAGCCCAGAATGCCATTTGCCTTCTTGGTAACAAAGGCACATTGCTCGCTCATGGGTAATTTACTGTCTACCGAGACCCCCAGATCCTTTTCTTCAGAGTTGCTTTCCAGCAGGTCCACCCCTAACCTATACTGGTGCCTGACATTCTTCCTCCCCAGGTGCAGGAGCCTACACTTCTCCTTGTTGAACCTCATTAGGTTCTTCCCTGCCCAGCTCTCCAGCCTGTCTAGGTCACGCCGGGTGGCAGCATGGCCCTCTGGGGTGTCAGCCACCCCACCCAGTTTGGTATCATCAGCGAACTTGCTGAGGACACACTCTGTCCCCTCATCCAGGTCGTTGATGAATACGTTAAACAATACTGGTCCAAGTATTGATCCCTGGGGGACACCACTGGTTACAGGCCTCCAACTCGACCCTGCTCCATTAATCACAACCCTCTGAGTCCTGTCACACAGCCAGCTCTCAATCCACCTCACTGTCACCTCGTCTAGTCCACACTTCCTCAGTTTCCTAAGGAGGATGTTATGAGAGATAGTCTCAAAAGCCTTGCTGAAGTCAAGGTAGATGACATCTGCTGCTCTGCCCTCATCCAGCCAACCAGTTATAACATCATAGAAGGCTATGAGATTGGTGAAGCGTGATTTACCCTTGGTAAATCCATGTTGACCACTTCCAATAACTTCCTGCTCCTGAACGTGCTTGGATATGACATCCAGAACGAGTTGCTCCATTACCTTCCCAGGGACGGAGGTGAGACTAACCAGTCTGTAGTTCTCTGGGTCCTCCTTCTTGCCCTTTTTGAAGACTGGAGTGATATTGGCCTTCCTCCAGTCCTCAGGCACCTCGCCTGTTCTCCATGACCTTTCAAAGAAGATGGAGAGTGGCCAAGCAATAACATCTGCCAGCTCTCTCAGCACTTGCTTGGAAGTAATGTGCTTCTCTGTCCTGCCCCATAGTTTAAAAGGCTAGGTCTTCACTTTTAGAGGCTTCCTGGGCCTGAAACACAGAGGCTGCTCCCCAGTCACATAATCTTCTCAGGCTCATTTCACATCAATGCTGGGACACATGCTAGGACTGGGAGCGGTGTATCATCTTTTCCCCCTCAAAACATACACGTGCCCCCCAGCAAAAACAGCAGGACAAGGGAGTACAGTCTCACCCTGAGCCACGTTCTGCAGTGCCAGGAGGACGTGAATCACCCCACCACACTGCAGACCCATTTTGCAAATGCGTCCTCAGCTCAAATCTGCTTCTTGGAGAGGAAATGTAAGAAACTAAGGATTTCCTACCACCACCATTGCCAGAAGGAACATGTCACATTGATGGTAAGAAAAGCTTTTTGAAGATATCTTTTTGCTGTAATTTTGCCAGCATATTAATTATCCCAAAATTGATCTGAGAAAAACATTACCCTTTCAGTTTAAATGGAAATTACTTTTAAACTGGCTGTGACCGGGGATATTACTGGACACTTGCTACTGGTTCTTCAAATGGACTTACACAGGAACTACTGGAGTCTGCTTTCTTCCTTTGGTGAAGTTAATAACAGCAAGTGGAGCTGTGACAAGGAGTTGTGTGAGATAGGAAGATACCATTTGAAAATAAACTCTTGCATACATTCAAGAATTTTTGCCCTAAACTTCAGTGGCAATGATTCATCTTAAACAAGGTAAATATAAACTGGTGCATAGAAACAGTCATTCAGTTATTAAGTCTTACAGTGACTATAAATTCCAGTTTAGACTGGAAAAAAAAATCTATTTAGTCAGGTCATTTACTCCATGTTTATAAAAACATTTTATTATTCCAAGGCTGAAGAATTCTCACTGGTATTAACTATACATAGATATAGATTAAGTAGGCTATATTAATTTTGGTTTTAAGCAAAATTATTTTTGGTCACCACTTTTCTTTTGTAAATGGAAACCACCTGTTGGATTTTTTTTCAGGTGCTAGAAAAATGCCCCTTACTAGTTACTGTTTTCTGACACTTGAGTTAAAGAAAAGCTAATGCATTTTATTTATGGTTAAACAATACCAGTGTTTCATAAAGGTAATTTTATGGATATACTTTTGTTTTAGAAGTTCCTGACAAAGAGTCAATTGGAAATATCGGAATCAATTATAGTGTGTTCATACTTGTCTAATACCCTATTAATTCAGAAATAAATAACTATAATCCCCCAAAAAAGGGAGAATGCTGAATCTTCTTTTATTTTACCTGAACTCTCCTTACAATTATAAAGGCAAACCTACTGGCTCAAAGAGATTTGGATTGCCATGTGCCGGAGTCTGTGATGCCTAGTAATCAACTGACTACCTGCCATAGCCAGCCTTGGATTCTTTCTGGAAACATTAAATATTTTAGTGTTATTGCATCCCACTGTCCCACCTGCCCTATAAATCACGCTACATTCTCTCTAACCTACTTTGGGACACTGCACAGCATACTATACATCAGATTTTAGCTTAGTATGTGGGCTGTGTGTATATAATTTTTCATCTGCTTCAGTTGGTTCGTGTAGAGGTAGACTGGGTCCAGTTGCCAATGTTCACGTCTGAAATTAACAATATTCTTGGTCTCGCTCTACTTGTTTGCTCTGTCTGGTACATTCTGCCTGAGCGCGCTGTTACAACTACATTTTGCAGAGTCCTCTCCTAGCAAAGTTTCCGTTGATGTATTATTATTATATGGCCATTTATATAGACCCAACTGTGTTATTTCCATTTTATTGCAAAGACATAAAAGCTGGAAATCTACCAGAAGTACAGAAAGGAGCCTAAGAGCCTTTGAAAGTAAATGCCTTAGGGAAATACTGAGTATTAAATGAAGTCGATTTATAGCTGTTGCCAAAATTTGTCAAAGCTTAAGCACTCCTTAAATCCAAAGTTATCCAGAAGAGAAGGTAGAAGTACTTAGGTTAGGAATACCAGCCATATCATTGTTAGATATACTGGTTGGTCGTTGCCAGCATACATGCTGGTATGATGAATGAAATAGCCCCAAGCCAGAATGTCCCCCTCCACCCCAGCCAGTTCATACAGAGGAAGAACTAATGGAAAGTAGAAACACCGAAGTTGCACGAACAGAAAGTACCTGTAATACAGCACAGAATAAGATCTATTGGCCTAGGAAGGGTTCAGATTTGTAATAGAGTTTGTAATATCAGAACCAACAGCAGCATTAGATATGTAGGAAGAGGAGAATGTGCAAAACTAGTCTTCATTCCCTGAATAGTTTTTCTTATCCATCCCAATGAATTCTGTCTCTGTTTGTCCCCTAGGGCTTGGCTGTCTAAGTTACAGTGATGGAACAGGTAACACCAGCTGACCTGTAATAGCAAGTCACGTGTAAACTCTTTGTCCGCCTCAACTGCAAGATACTGTGGTTTAGCTTTTCGTAATTCCTGTGATCTTGTGGTCACAGCAGGGTTAGAGCAATTGGACAGAAAGTTTCCCACAGTAGAGTAGCATAGTTGATGTGTTAGAACACGTGAAGCCATTATAACTGAATTGTGCCTCAGACTCCCAATCAGCACATTGGTTATTTAGGAAAAAATAAAAATCTATATATGCCTCTGCTGTTAATCACTAAATAACTTCCCCTGCCCCACATTTTTAAATCTTTTTCCCAGCCCCTTCTCTGGTTCTTACTCCTCACAGTCATTATTACCTTCCTTTCTCCTTAGCCAGCTCCTCTTTCATTTATACTGTTTGAAGACAGGCTTCCATAGGCATATCCTTTGAAGACTTTGGTTGCCCATTTAAGGCAAGGAATGAACTCTTGCTCTTGTTAAGTACTTCATTCACTGGTAGGCATTGATGTTCTGTCCTTCTGAAAGCACTCTCTACATGTCTCAAGCCTCTGGGCAATGCTTTAATGCACATAAATTAAGAAAAACAAATGATAGAGATCAGCCTCACATAGGCCGAATTAATAAAACAGAGACTAATGACTTCAAGTTGGAGGCGATCTCAATACGTAAGTTCTCAGAATAAGAGAGTTTTCTCACAGGTTAGAAGACTAATACTGTTTGGGAAATTATCTGTATTTTCAGCGAGCTTGCTTTAGCTTCCATTCTGTGTTATGCAATGCTCCAATTCATGCTACACGCTATATGTCTGGGACAGAGTCAGCAGCAGACTTGGGACTTGCTGGTAATTGAAAACAGGTTCTGAAGCAATGATTATCACACAGTAAAACTACAGTACTCCACGTGCTGCACAGAGCTGCCAGTAACTCTAGCCATTTTCTTTTCATCTGAGACAAGAGAACCATGCATTTGAATTTTTTTTGGCAGTCGAGCAGTAAATGCACTGTGAACTTCATTTTCAAACTGTGTTGATATCTCCTGGATTTACTAATCATCGAATATCAACTCTGCACTAAAACAAGACACATGGTTACAAGTTCCAAGACAGTAAGTCAAGAGACTATTACACATTATGCAACTGTAAGCTAGCTAAAAAGCTTCCATCTACTTTGGCCTAGTGTCAAGTTTTCAGAGGTGTGATTCACCTTTTCTGAGAAAGAGGTTTCAGTCTGAATTGTATACATGGATTTTGCAAAGCATCTCGGCAAGTTCCTCAAAACAGTTCAAATCCCTATCCAAATGCACTAACACACATTTTCACTTAAACGCTCCTGAGGATCTCCTTTAAGCATAATTCATATCTTGCACTTAAAGCAATAGAAACAAATAACCACAGTTTCTGTCTTGGATTTGGAAGGAAGCTGCAGCTGAAAGTCTCTGGTAAGACATTTAGGGATTTGCACAGCCCTCACTGTGAGAACCAAGTGAAGACGCCCTCTAAAGATCCAGTTTCCCCTTCTGGTACAGAAGTACAATTCAGGGACAATAACCCAAAAGTTACCACAATGGATGTCTGGAGATTGGGCCACCAGATGTTTCCTCACTCACCTTGAGTGACTCACATAAAGCAGAGCTCTGCTCCCACCTCTGTAAAAACCATGTTGCAGGATCCCAGTGCACTATCTCTGTTCTTTCCCAGTTCTGAGTGCTCACCTACCCAGTAGAAAATGTCCTTTTCCCTGTCAGCTCTGCAGATTTCCCTGAATGTTTGCCATTCCCTTTTGTTGCTACTACTAGTCAGTATTTCAAAGGCCGAACGAGGCCATAATTAACCCCTTTATAGCCTTATTGCCACCCATGGCTGGCATGGACAGATGGAACTGAGAAAACTGTTGCACAGATGATACAGGTCTGAACTCCCTTTCAGATTGCTGCCTTGGCTTTGCAGCATGAGCAGGATTAAAGGGTGGTAAGAATTGATTTTCTTACAGAAGTCGGGTATAGCTATCTACGCAGCGATCAGGTTTCTGGAGCAAGAGAACATAATTTGCAGAATGACTTGATTTTTCAGGCCAGGACTGCACCTGATATATGTCTGTGCCTTTTTTTGTCTTTGTCTAGTGAACAAAGAGGGTGGCAGCTGAAAGTTGGAAGCTTGATGTGTGAGACACTTTCACAGGCAACTATAAAAGTGATCTTTTGGTATGTGAATTGAACTTTATAACATAATAATTTCATGGGGAGGGGGGGAGATTTTCACACTTGTGACCCTAAAATTCTGACAATGTGAACGTAAACTTCATTTCTTATTACTGCAATGTATAAACCAGTCAGTTTTATACTCACTTGACAATTTCCTTAAATAGCATCACACAACCAGCTGCATTGAAGGCATTTAAAATAACAGCCTTTCAGCCCGTCTTACTTTAGCAAAGGTGTAGTATGTTATATTATTAGCTTTTGAACTCCTCAAAACACTTTAGAGTGTCTATTCTGAATTTTAGGTGTCTTTAAAGCCCTCTTTTCAGTGGTGTTCTACTATTGATGAAATGTGAATTGTCTTTTTCAGGCTTTCCTTTAGTCTGTAGCTTTCTCCGCTGCTTAGTCATAAGTCATTAAGTTTGCTGGAGTAAGATTAAAGGCAAATGCAAAAGTTTGCAAAACTGGATCCTCTTGTAAACTTGTTTTTATTAGCTGCTCTGAATTTTGCAATGTTAGAGCTAAGACAATGTGTTCAACCTCTCAGCTCTCACTGGTTTTATTTAGCTTTTTTTCTAGCTACAAAGCCGAACAATTGTCAATGGCTTCTGTTGCAGAGACTTGTCAACCTGAGATCTAGAGAGTTTAATGAAACATGAAATAGTTTCAGACTTTAAAGACAGTCCAGGTGCTTTTGCATGATTTTACAGTCAACTTTTCCCTGTTTTTAAAGTTTTTCAAATTTTGCCTTTGTATGGTCTTTTTGACAGAAAAAAGAGAGAGAAGGAAAGTTGGAACTGAAATTATTTGAGGAAAGAAAAAGTTTTAAATAAGCAAAGTCAATGATCTAAAAAATAAATCCACATTCTCTTGGCTGCAAAAACCTCTTTAAAACCCTCTGATGTTATTGAAACACTAATGGATAAAAAAGTTTCACAGGAAAGCATAATTTTCATCTTGACGGTAGCTATGCATGTTGAGTAAGACTAGACATGCACCTGTTTCCACAATTTACACTGACAGAAGACAGTGGAAGAGTTAATAATTTCTTCTTTTTTCTGCAACTTGGAAAAATAGGGAAACAACAGGACCCTCAAGAAATTACAAACCAGATCCTGGGATTTAACAATCTTAAAAAGAAAGGTTCCAGCCTTGAAGTGCGGCAGCTCCCCAAGCTCTGATAAAGAACTACGTTTGGTGTCTCCTTGGCCATGGAGACAGACCTGGGACGATGTTGTGCAAAGACGATGCAGCTTAGCACAAAAAATGCACACACGCTCTAGTGAAAGTAGTTCACTGAGAGCACGGCAGTCCAAGCTGAAGCCTCATTTTAGCTGGTTTAGATGCACATCACTTGATTTTTCTTGTGATGCACACAAGATTTTACACTTTGCTGCTGCATTACCATAGTACTGTGCATCCTATAAAATATTGGCATTTGTGGGATAACCTGTGAATGAAAATGAAAGTATTATAACTTCCATTCAGTTTCATGGAAAGAACATAACTTTTTTATTTTTTCTGGCAGAAACTAAAATTACAAAATCAGGCGTAAGAGCAAGCGTATCACTTCAAGTTGCAGATGTATTAATACTTTCAAAGGATAATCGTGATGCTATAGGAAGAACTGTTAGGTTTATTTTTCCTTCTGGTGTCAGTATAGGCTTTTAAGTAAGAATAGTTTTGATTATGCTTTGTTAAGCAGTTAGTTCGTTAAGGAATTGGATTGAGCAAGTTGACAATCTGGATTCAAATGATAGCTCTACCACAGACATCCTATGTGCTCCTGGGCAAATCACTTAACCTTTCTATGCCCCGGGTCCCAATTTGTAAAATAAGAATAACAACACTTCATTATCCAACACTTTATACATCTTATGTGCTTACATTGTAAGTTCTGTGAAGAAAGACTCTCTGTAATTATATAGTGCCTGGCACAATGGGGCCTAGATAATTTACTGGGGACTTCAGATATCACCGTCATACAAATATGTTTATGCATATAGAAATTCTTAAAGGCTCTGTCAACTTACAATTCCTAGAGTACTGCCTCAAACACAAGCTCTGGGTAAGTCATATCTCCCTTTTGACAGTCTCACAAATCCTCGTGATATGCATTATTCACGCTAGCACCATTTCTGATGTACCCAGTTCTCTTGGGAACCACCTCTGAATGTCATATTTACAGACTTGCACTAAAGTATATTGAAATAGGTATCAAGCCCAGGGAGCTAAATGCTGCACTGGGTTAATGCATTAACCTTTCACATCTGGAGACTGGAGGTGAAACCCTGGTTCTGCTGAAGTCCACGGCAAAGTCTCACTGATGTCAGCAGGGACAGAGATGGTGGGAGTTCAAGCATTGCTCCAGCCATAAGTAAAATTCTGCAGCACCAGCCACATCTCCAGTGAGCATCCACCCACTTTGCACTGAGCTACCAAAGGGTCTGTGACACCGCAGTGATTTGGCACGGTGGCATCTTCCCAAGAGCTGGAATGGCAGAGAGGGCTTGCCATTGTGACCTGAGCTACTGCAGAAGTGCTTTGAGAAGCCTCTTGCTTGTCTCTTACCAATATTTTCAGGCTTTATGCTCCTGCTTTTGCACAGACATCATCCTGTACACAGATATGCCATATCCTTTCCACCACACCCAAACGTAAATGTGATGACTGGCTGAATTAGAAAAGAATTTCACTAGAGCCAGCAAATAAATATATTCCATACTATCATTACCTTTGAGGTATTTGATCAAGAACTTTAAAACAAATTTAACACGAACATCAGAATTTAAAACTGCTGTACATTTATCTTAGAAAACAGTGTGTCACACATATAACTCTGAAGCTTGAAGTAATCTCCAGAGAACATTAGAAAAACCACTCAAGATCTTTTGCATTTAAAAGTAAATCATGACACCAATCTGTCCAAGACTGAGAACCTGCATCAATAACAACGTACTTTCCCTCTGTGACCACTCAGTATGATTTCCATACCAATTTCTAAGACAGACCTATTTCAAGAAAATGTGCTCTAAGACACATGAAGCTCAGGACATCACTTTCAGGAGAAAGTAATCTCTCCAATACCTTTCCTGACACTGCAGATATTCATTGACCCAGACAACGTATTTCTTCCTTGTACATGGATAAGGTTAAGTCCAGCAGGGTGTGAAATGATCCCTCTGTTCTCTATAAAATTTAGGAAGAAAACTTATCTAGATTTGGGATGTTTCTCTGGGAATCTTCAAGTCTAAAGGAATTATTGCAAATATAAGGTTAAAAAAAAAAGTATTTTTATTCATATTTAAAACAGGAATATAATTTTGTTTTGTGAAATGTTTTGCAGAATGCTGTTCTGAAGTCATTATTCTCTATATTTGAACAATAACTACTATTGAAAATTGCATTCTCTCCCACACTCACGGTTAGTATTGCATTTCTGGCATTTTAAGCTGACAGCAAACTGACATGTATCACTGGGGCATTTTTCTTCATCGCAAAGGATTCTGTTAGTGTGTGTTCTCTAACCATCAATATGCCAAAGGCTTTGACAAAGACTATTTGATGTGTACTAGAGATGAATCTTCCTTCCTGCAACCCTTCTGCCAAGTGTCAATGAGGGTAATGAGCACTCAGTTCATTACTTTCTTTTCTTTCCTTACTTTCATACGAATGAAAAAGTGTGACTTAAAACCCCATCCAGAGCTGTATTCAATACTACGGGTTCTGAGAGGAGAAAAAGAATAAAAATTTACAAACCCCGTTGATCTGTGAAGTTCTTGTTCTCTAGCAAAGGCAACCTTTACATATTACAGTTACAGCACGTGTTTTGTACAATTAAGGAGTACAAAAAACTGTGTTACTTGGGTCACTTGTTTGTACTGCTGAAGTCATGTGAATTTCTTTAGGTTTTTCTTTTATCCGTAAATGCAGCTAGCACATATGTAGATAAACCAACAAGAAACATGTAGTTAGTACTCCACCTTCCCTTTGAAAGGGGCAAAAAAAAAAGTTTCCATTCCTATAAGGCTAGGACTCAGTTCATGGTTCAGTGATTTATTTTAGCCATGCTGCATTCTGTGATAGAGTACGCACTGATAGGCATTAAATATTAGCATATGTTAGCTTTCAGGGATGAAACAGAGGAACAGGAGTTATGGGTAGCAATGAAATGCAAACCAGGTATGGAAGCGCTGGCATCAGCAGCACAAGGACAATGATGGCGTCTACAGTCAAGTGCGTCGGTTGTGATACCGAAAGGAAGCTGCTTAGCAGTCATTATTAATTGCCCCCAGATACAGTTTCTGAAGTTGCACAGACCTGTTTCTCACTTTAAAATTAATCAAGACACTATTATTCCTGCTTTAAAATAAAGTGGTGTACCCAGGTACTCAGAGGAGCTTTTTTTATCCCAAGGAAAGTTTGTTTGAGAGGAATATTAAAAATTTGCAGCCTCATATGTCTACTCCAGCCAAAGAGGCTTTACCTGTCCATTTTGATAGTCATGCAATTTCTTATATTAATTTTGAGGGCAGCATAATTTATTGTGGCAGAATCACAGGACCTACCAGCAAAAGGGGGACGCTAGGTGAAACTGATCAACTTAACTGTGTAAGTTTGGGGTTTTTTGACTGAACTCCCACTACCCAGATTTAAATGATTCAAAATCTGAAGCTTTCACCACTTTTCTTGGGAAAGTGTATCACACCCTGATGGAAGTGACATCAATTATCTAAATATGTCATGGGACATTAGGATATTTGGGAGAAAAACCAAAGAACCACAAAAACCACAGAGGTTTTTGTGTAACCGAGTACTTAAACTCTACAAAAGAGGAGCTGCACAGATGGCTTGCAGACTTTGAGTCCCAGAGGTATAACCTGGCTCACATGAAAAAACACATAGAGAACGTTAGTAAACCGATTTCTCCTCTTTGTTTAAATTCCTGCCCTTCTTATATCCCATTGAATTACATTAATAATTCCTATTTCTCATTGAAGCTTGTGTGTCCATTGCCATATCTGTGACACTACGGCTAGTATGTTAGGCGTTGTGAAAATAACTCACCTAGTGACATAAAGTATGTATAAAAAGACATCTGTAAAACGGTTCACAAAACCAGCATGATATGTTTACAGAACTTCAATATGGGCATCTAAACCACTTTTATTCATATAGTATGTCTAAGATGAAAGTAACGTTAGTATTATAGTCCTATATAACTTTATACTCAAATAGTCTGCTTTGTTCTAGAGGATGGTTCATCTTCACTATAAACGCAGGAACCGATAGGAGGAACTATAGTTTCTTGGGTCTGGAGAGATGATTTTGAAAGAGCTCTGTTGCTTGAAAATCTCCCTGTTCAGCTGATGAATCAATTCTTAAAAGTGTTGGCACAAAGCACTGTTACCACTTTAGCTAAAGCCGTCTGCTGATATGCACCACACACTCGTGTATATATACACATACACACCCATAAAGGAAACTAAAAGAAAGTAAGTATTTAAGAAAAGCAATGTGAATTCATACGTTAACATTTTAAGTTAAGAAAAAACCTTCGTAGACTGATTACCAATGTGCTTATTATTTTGAAGAAAACTCCTGATTTGCCAGTCTTTTTTTGATAGCTTTGACTCAGCCAAAGCTTGGAAGAGAACTGCTGGCCTGGGATGGAAAAGGAGACATTGCTGATCATACTGCACTAGCAATTAAAACGTGCTGGGACACTGAACTTACACAGGGAGTTTACTGACCTCAAATGAAGTGATTTCTACAGTCTAACACGTTCAGATTTTCAGGAGTTTCACACAACATTGGAGAGAACGTAATTTCCACATCTGCTGATACAGGGCGTAAGGTCTGGGCTTCAAGCCATATCAGTCACTGCTATCTTGATACATCACATAGAGATTTTTAAAAAATGTAGAGAAGCAGCATGGAAACCCTCCGTAAAAATCATGTTTCTTTCCACGTAATATTCTGTACTCTCAACTGTGTCATCATGTGTTCCTTTTAACACGGTGGAATAAAATTTTAACTGGTCTAGCAAGTACTGCTGGTAGAAGCCTGTGCCCTTGAGGGACGTTGCCTCAGCTCCTGGTTGGGTTACAGCAGGGGAACGGGCTTATCTCTGAATGAAGAACCGAGCTTCCCCAAGGTTTCTACCATTCACTGAACTCATCCTCTCCCAGTACTTCCCACCACAGAGCTCAAGGGGTTTTCAAGCCTGCGTGGCAGAGGGCCCTTTGTGATGACCCCTTGCCAAGCCACTAGTGACACTTCAGGTCCCTGCAGGAAGGTGGTCTGCAGAAGCAGGGGAAGAAAGCAGGTCCCCATTGCAGGGACACCCAACACACAGGCACTGGTGTGCTAGCAGTAGCCAGGGCTGAGCTCCCACGTGGCAATTGCAAAGTCCTACTGAGAGGAAATGCATCACAGGACCTCTCATGCCAGAGTGTTAAAAACTAATTACCATAAAACAAAGTAAATGCTCTAATGTGGACAGCAATTAGCTGTTCAGAACTGATAACAGCAGACTCCTTTCAGCCATTTAAATCCCATCTGTTGAACATTATAGACCAACCACTGCACTGTGATTAATGTTTATGATAGAGACAAACTTTTCCAAAAGGTTATATCTCCAACAGAATCTGAACATTTCAGACATTTTTCATTCTGAATGCCTGAAGAAAGCATCAATAATGAAGGGTCTGGTCCTGCTGCCACTGAAGGCAATAGCCAAAACTCTCCTACATTTCAACAGAGGGAGGACATGAGGCGCTCTGACTAAGCAGGAAAAACCCCAGAAACAAATAACAGCTGGTAGAAATCAGGCTGAACATAATGATTTTTATACCTGTCAGTCAAAAAGGTCATTCTGTCCTTTTTTATTTTATATACAAAATTAGCCAACTAAATTTAAAATGCATGAACTTTTGAACTTTGGAGAAATAAATTTTCAGTTACGTATTTTTAAAAAAGAATTTTAAAACCCCATTTTAATATGTGGACTTATTCTTTTCAGTGCCCTAATATTAAACCAGGTTGATGGTGTCAAAGCAAGTACAAAAGGAAAATCTGTACAAAAGGAAAATTTGTTTGTGCACTACACAAGAATCGTTGGCATTTCTCAGTTTAACTGCCCCTACTATGTGTTTTTCATCACCCAGACCCTGTTTTCTGCATGCTGGATAATAACTGGCTGCCTGAACGTAAGGAGTTAAAAATTTAATAGTGATTTGTTGCTCAGACTGTTGATTAGTATTTGGCTATATGAAGGTGGGTAAGACTCCCCAAAATACCTTGTAATTCTTTTATTGACAGAAGCGTCTGTGTAAATCTTAACATCGATGAGGAGAGAACCTTACAACTGTGGAAAGAAGTTGTATAACAGGCTAATAGCAAAGCAAGCTGGAAAACTATGGAGCTCAAAATTCCTGGCAGGAATTGAGACATCTCCTCAGATCTCTGGTAGTCTGCAGATCCATCCCTTCAATGGAAATAACTTCACAAAATTTTGCCCCATCTTGTTGGGAACTATCACATTGAAGTCAGGAAACAAGGGGGCAAGGATGACTCCAACAGTAGGCATGGATTTTGGATTCTGGTGCCGTACTTCTTGCAGCTGTGAGAAAGGGTTCAGCACTGCAGGGGGTCTTCCTGCTAGTTCTTGGCTTTTAATTTTGTACTTGCATTGATTTGTTGATTACTTGTTCTAAAAAACAATGGTGGTGGTGGTGGGTGTACACGTGTCACCTTTCTTTGAAAGTTTTTGGAAGGCCAGTGTAGATGTCTTTACTTTTCCAATCAGTTTACTGTATTTCATTAATTCCTCAGCCCTACAACTATGTGCTTAGCAAAGTTCTCACACATTTTGAAATAGCTGCTTTAATTTACTGTGTTTTGTTTAAGCACACAAACCTAAACAATTTGGCAAGTATAGCATGCTAACTGTTTTTGCTATAGATAAAAGCATGTCTACCAATTACACATTTCTGCAGACCAGCGGCTGAATTGCATTCTTCTTCCATACCCAGCTTTAGTGAGATCATTTCGGTACACCACTTGCACCATAGAAGGAAGCACTGACTACTTTCTGAAGTCATTCATTTATGCTCTGATTCAATTGTAATATTTGCTCTGGGAACATCATTCTCCTCATTCTTCAAAGTTGCACTCATGTCTGCACACGTAGGTGCATAAAGATTTCTTCGACGAAAGACATGCTAGCAGAATGAGACCAGAAAACAAAAACTATCATTCTGAAAATTCTGATTCTCTTAATGAGTACAATATAAACTGGACAGAAGAACAACCAGTTAACTTCTGCTAGACTATATAATAACAGTGCATTTTTAAAACAGTCTTTCCATGCAGCACAAAATGCATGTATATGCTATGCATTAATTCTAACTCACTCCACATGACAAAAATGTGGATAGGTCAAATTCTGAGGCTTCGTTTGCATTATTTGCGTGCCTTTAGAGCCACACAACAGTTAAAACCTGTTTCCTGAAAGTTATTATGTATACAGCTATATTATCTACCAAGTATGAAATGAAAGAAAAAAAATCATGTAAACTTAAATATCAAATTATCTTGTTGGTGTTGGCAAAGACAGATGAAAAGGTCTATTATTGTTTTACACAATAGTACTTGTGTTTAACTTTACTTCAGCTGGGGTCTTGGTACTCTACCTGAACCTTTCCCTAGAAAAACTTTATGTAATAGAATTATTCCTTTGAAAAGGGATGATGGTTACAAGCAGCTTTTGATTCACACTGAATAACAGTCAAATAGCTAAAAGCAAAACAAGGCCTTGGCTGGTTTCGCTTAACGGGTCTCACTCTGCTTCCAGAGTCCCAATAGCATCTGTACAGAAGAGCTGCATCGCTCTCGCACTGGGCAGCTCTGCAGCCCAATGGTCCTGGGTAATGTTCAGGTGAGCACATCATTCTAGCACCTTAATGGAATGCACATTTATATTGAAGTTATTACCTGAAGATGTTACTGGATTAAAAACCAATCAAAACACTTCAAACAGATTGAGAAACGTTAAAAAACAAGGAAGAAATGCTCAGTTTTTCCCCTTATCAGTGGTGGGGCATGCGGCTGTAGAGTTGTTGCTCACTGAGATAGCTGAATGCCCAGCCACTCAGAAGTGTCCCATTTGTGGGCTTAGACGCACCGTACCTTCCGAAGAATAAGAGCGACATGTCCTTTCTATGTACGAGTAAAGGAAGCCTGCACTTGTGTCAACCTCAAATGTCAGCCCTTGCTGAGAGGGTTGCTGTGAAACATCTTTGAGCAGGAAGCACCTTCCTGACAAATGCATGGGTAAAGGAAATAACACGTTGTGCCAAGGAACAACTGGCAGCAGGAGCTGTATCAGACGGACCAGCGCTGGGAACAGCGCAGCTGGGGCTGCACTCTAGGTCCCTGCAAAGCTGCTCCTCTGCCACTCCACAGGGCTGCCTGAGCAGCTCCCACCAGGCCTGATCCCATGTACGCAGTGGCAATGACAGCCAAGGGCTCTGGGAAACTCTGCGGCTGCTTGTTGGGTTCATTTTGCCAGAACACTCTTCTCTTCCCAAGCCCCTCCACTTCAGTTATGCATCCAAGTAAAACAAGACACAGTGAAGGTATTGGAACAGGTTGCCCAGAGAAGTTGTGGATGCCCCATCCCTGGAAGTGTTCAAGGCCAGGTCGGTTGGGGCTTTGAGCAACCTGGTCTAGTGGGAGGTGTCCCTGCCCATGGCAGGGGGGTTGGAACTAGATGATCTTTAAGGTCCCTTCCAACCCAAACTATTCTATGATTCTATATTTTTTTTTATTAACTAGGAGCTAAATACTTTCTATGTATGTATACAAGTATTTCCTGCTTCAAAACAACGTTATGACAGGGCAAAAGGCAGATGTATTGCACACAAAATTATTATTTACATACCCACATGAACTGGTTGCCCATGCAAGCAGTAGATAATCTTTCTTTTCCATAAACAGGAAAGCAGTTCGAGGACCTGATGAACAATTCCCATTCCTAAAAAAATCATAGTTCATCTCCTGACCCATAAAGAAAATATCAAAAGAAATATTATCAAAGTTATGCCTTACCGTTAATAGATTATATTCAAGCCAGTGTATTTATAATTGCGTTCTAAACTAATATAGTTTATCAATACAATTAGAAAAATGCCTGTAATATTTTATTACCTATTGATTTCCTAAAATTTGACAAAAGATATTTATAGATATAGGTGCATATGCTACATGCATGTCTATATCTAATCCTTAGAATGAACTTTAATGCATAGAGATATGCATCACATTATTACTGGAAACACTGTCTTGGTGACAACGGTTTACCTCACTGTCCTGTGATATGATTTGAAAGAGTTACCTAAAACGTGAAATGTAACATTTTTGCCCCAGTATCACGACTGCCATGTTCTTGATTTATATAAACATGTGACATTCTCAAATGCTCTCCCCTCCCATAAAGCCATCCATAGCCAGCTGGGTGATGTTAACTAAGAACTGATCGTAAACATCTGCTTAGCGTTCATAAATGTTGCTTTTATTCCAGATTTTCCTAAAAGAAAATATACTCTCAAGCTACACGTACATATTTTAGTCATTCTTCTTTTTTTTATTTTTTTTTTCTTCTTTTTAACGACACAAATCCATTAATATACTTCGATCTATAGAGGTGCGTATTATTTGATCTGACACAAAGACTAACAAGCTTGCTATGTTTGAGTTTGGTTTCCCTTTTCTAGCACTTAAAGAGGTCAAATCCCTGTATCAATCTGTCCAGGTTGACAACACCTTTTCTGTTGCTGCCAGTCCTCCCACGGTGTTGCGATCCGTGGGAAGAAGAGTTGACCCACCACCTACACCCAGCACACGCTTCTCAGCTCCGCTGAAAGTGCTCAAGTGTTTTAAAACAAGTACTCAATGATTTTGGACACCCACCTTCGGAATGAGATCTAGTGTAACACGCTACATCAGATATGAAGTCCTAATTTCTTTGTTTTAACGTATTACGCTTTCCTGTTGAGGACTAGACCATATTCAGCCTTGGGCTGCTCTGAACTACCTTCTGGAGACACCCAACCCTATGAGAAAGGTACAGTAGAACCCTAAATGCGATGTCCCTGTACCTCCTGTGTATAACTGTAGGGCTCCCCGATACCCAGGGACAGGCTGATTGAAGTCCACAGTGCAGTTTGCATGCGGCTGCGGTGATGACAGTGCAGAAGGTGGGCTTTCTCAAGAAGGATTCATCAGCTATTGTCACGCGTCCAAAATTCACATTGACAAGTTTTTATGAATTTTTTACCTTTGGAGAAGCTGGAGATTTCTCTCCTTTGCAACCAAAGAAAGTATGTTAAAGTGAAGTCTAAACCTTCCCATTCCTATTGACCATTCCCGTCACAAAACATGAAAAACATAGTAAAGAGTGAGAAACATCTTCAGGAAGACCTCTTTGATGCAGCTGTCACGTCAACTGTGCTGAAATTCCCTAACACAGAGGGTGTTACACAGTATCTTGTACTACTTGTTTAGAAACAGGAAACATTTTTATTAACTGTTTTGCTAATCTACAAAGCCAAGTTGCATTCGCATTACCATTGAAGACCAGGCTGAAGAGGGAGACACTAAGGGGAAAGTGATAATACATTATTTGCTAAAATTTCGCCAAGGAAAACTCTTACTAACTTAGCCATTAATTTAGAGCAGGTGTGGTCTACTAAACTTCTTCCACCACTTTGCTACACCTCTACTCTGCTCTGGTGAGACCCCACCTGGAGTACTGCATCGAGCTCTGGAGTCCTCAGCACAAGGAGGACACAGACCTGTGGGAGTGGGTTCAGAGGAGGGCCACAAAGATGATCAGAGGGCTGGAGCACCTCTCCTATGAGGACAGGCTGAGAGAGTTGGGGTTGTTCAGCCTGGAGAAGAGAAGGCTCCAGGGAGACCTTATTGCAGCCTTCCAGTACCTAAAGGGGGCCTACAGGAAAGACGGGGAGAGACCCTTTATCAGGGAATGTAGTGATAGGGTGAGGGGTAACGGTTTTAAACTGAAAGAGGGGAGATTTAGGTTAGATACTAGGAAGAAATTCTTTACCGTGAGGGTGGTGAGACACTGCAACATGTTGCCCAGGGAAGCTGTGGATGTCCCATCCCTGGAAGTGTTCAAGGCCAGGCTGGATGGGGCTTTGAGCAACCTGGTCTGGTGGGAGGTGTCCCTGCCCATGGCAGGGGGGTTGGAACTAGATGATCTCTAAGGTCCCTTCCAACCCGAACCATTCTGTCATTCTATGATTCATTTCTGAAGGTGAACCTTAACTTGTGCTGTGCCGTAAGAGCAAAAGTGTTCTTCATCTTTGCACAAGAAGTGCCCAGGAAGGAATACAGTCTCCAAGAGTGAAGGAAAACTTGGTAAGACTGGAGGGAAAATGCAGTTCGTGCAGCTGAAGGGCAGCAGACAGTTTTGGAGCATGATTAGAGGACCCACAGCTCCTTCTCCCATCTCTGCTGCTTTTTTGGTTTGTTTTTTAAAACTCTCCTTCACTCAGACCTTGTCACCTTGCTTGAGATTAGTAGTTAATACTGGTACTGTTTCATACCGGTTTCGTGCAATGCACACGAGGAAGAGACCTACCATTTTCCGCACGTCCCTGTCTCTCCTCTGTCAGCAGAGTAGCAGCAGTGGGACAGACTGGGTGTCCCTGGCAGCCCGCTCGCTGTCACAGTGACACCCCACAACACCAGCTTTTTCCTTAGGAAAGGGGGATTTTTTTTTCTTCATCCTCCTGACAGTGGTTAGCTTAGTCCCCTGGAACGCGGCTGTGGGCTGGTACTGCACAGGTATCATTCTCACATGTTAGGAAAGAATAGTAATTCATTTATAGAAATGTCTAAATCTTTCCTGATGCAGAGGATTATTTTCATTTACTAGTGAGTTGCAAGGAATGCAAAATTTTGCCAGGGGCAAAGGATATAAATACCACTATAGGACTTTAGAGCTATTCAGTGTTCTGAATTCAGTGAAGGCTGTTTCTGCCTATTGATGGCACACAATAAAAAGTCAAACCAAAGCGCTGCCGTGGATACATCACAGGCTTTGCCAGCTTTAGGTTTGGGACTTCTAGAAGGAAGCTTGCTCACAGTACAAAACGGCAGCAAATCTCCTACTCCTTTGAAATTCAACTATAGCAACTTCCTTTAAAGATCATAGGCCACAATTTTAAAGCATCATGTCTCAATGATTTAGAAAACTCATCCAACAAGCTTGCTAAAATCATTCTGTTGAGAGGAATTTTATATAGGCAAAAAAAGTACGTTTCTGATGCGTTCGATATTTTTTTAATGCCAACCCTTTCAAAACTTTCAAAGTGGACATCAAGGGCCAAATACCAATCCCCTGAAAGCACAGCAATTCTCCCACAGATATCAACAGGAAGAGAATTTGGCCCTATACGAAATGTATTTCACACTTCCAACAGCTCGGGAACATTATCTATATTCAGTGAGACAGCGCTGTGAATACACTTCAGTACCACAGATTGCATGAAATCATCAGCCAAAATTAACTAACAAGACTGTGAAAGAAAGTGAACGTGTGTCCAGCTGCTTACTCTTTCCATTTGAACTTTACTTGGTGCATTCTCTTCAGTCAAATCAATTAATCAAGCACTGTAATTTGAACCGAAGGAAAATGTATGGGGAGAATTTATATACGGGGTGTCTGCTATCAGAAAGGGCCATTCACGAAACGAGTCTTGCTGAACGCATCTCTCTGTAATTCTTAGAAACCAGGGTGTGCAGTGATGATTTAGTAAACATCTGTGACTCGGTGTCTAAAGCATGGTTATGACAGCCTCTGGGAGAAGTGTTACTGCGCTGCCTCAAGTATTTTCCTGGCCAAAAGATCACATGCTGAGTCAAACACCATGGGAAAAATTAATGATCCTCCATGCTTCCACGGCTTTTCCTTCGCAGTCCTAGCCCCGCTGGTTTGTACACGTTAGTTGTTACAATTTCGTTTACCAGCAGCTTTAAAAGCTCACGTTAGACAGCCCAAGTCCAGTGGTACCTTAGAGCTGCAGAAGCAGAGCACGGAGCGCATCCAGGTTTCTCAGCATCTCAGCGTCCATAGGAGGTGTGGGGGTTTGTCACCGTGCCAATAACATCTCCCCGCTCCCTGACACGGGCTCACCACCACATCGGGGTAAAACAAACTGTGTGTCCTTCTCTAGAGACCAATTACCAGGTGAGGACAGTCAAATCACATATTGTCGTAATCACTCCCACCCTTTTGCCCTGGCATGTGATCTGCTGCCAGGGGTGTTTGCGGGGCAGCGTGGGGCTCGTTCTGCCAGCAACATCTGTGCAGGTACATCTGCGCTGCAAACCAGCGCAAGGGAAAAACCTCCCATTTCAAGATTACCCACAGGAGACCCCTGTGTAGTCTCTCTTCATCTTGTACCACTGAGGAGACAAGGATCTCTTCTATGCTCCCGATCCATACACAAGCAAAAGGGAAAAAAAAAAACCCCAGCCACATCATTTAAGGCTAACAGTAGATACTACAAGTAAGGACACTTGAGGGTTCAGAAAGACTAAGTTTTTAAATGAATGAAAGTGCATCTCACAAGATATATATGTCATGAGGATGCTTACGTACCACCTGTAACTTGATTTTAAAAATCATAATAGACATTTTATTAAAAGGCCACGGTAGTAGTGTTTTCTCCTACAAGATATTACACAGGTCAGCACGCTATATAAAGTCTATCTAAAGTAACACCAAAAAACCCACTGTCTGTGGCAAGTCAGACGTGGCAGCGACAGTCTCTGCAGTGCTGTCCCACAAGCAGCAGTGAATCTCAAGACTGCTTACAGCTACACTGCTGTCAGTGGGCTTGTCAAGCACCATACCAATAAACAGAAGTAAAGTCAGCACAGTCTTGTCCTTTGCGAAGAGCAAGGTGCCGTCTTCGCGCCAACTCTAGCGTTGCTCTTTCCCCCAGCAGCGCTGAGCCTGCTTCTCTGTGCTCGGCCGCGGGCAGCACAACCTCAAACCTGCAACCACAGAAATAGCTACACCTGAAGCAACTAAGAAGCAGGAAGGATGAAACCAATATATTTGCAGTCATTACAGTTAATTTTATTTGTCAGTTGAGGAACGTCGACTTAGATTAAAATACCGTATGGAAAAACAGTTAGCTATTTTAGGTATAGATCAATGCAACTGTTCCACAACATGCAGGACTGGTAAAGCCTGGTTTCCTGTATATTTTTGCTCTACATATTCTTGAGTGACCCCCAATCTCAGTTTTGTCCCCTGACAGCTCTTCCCTTTCAAAAGCTGTAGCTGTCAAGTGGGCAACACGCATATTGCGGCTGGACAGACCAGCTCCATCCATTGATGAGACAGTAGCTTCCTCTCATAAGGGGGAAGCAATTACCACTGCATATACTGTTTCAGTTACCACTGGTGTGGATATATAATGCTAATTTTGTATTTCATTCCCTTAATTGTTCCTCACAGACTCATAAAGCTTGTGCAAGCATTATCTGCAAGGTCTTCAGCTCGGGTCAAAAATGGGCCAGTGGGTACAAGGGTGTGCGTGTGGTGTAGACAAAGGGAACTGACAAGGACAGGCAAGTGCCACTTCTATCAAAGAAAAAAAAATTATTACAAAGAAAAAAAAAACCAAAAAAACAACCAACCAAACAAAAAAAAAACAAAACAAAAAAACCCACAAGCCTTGGCAACACGGCACACTGTATTGGTATATAGGACGCTAACATGTGAACTCAGTCTTCAGCAAGTTACACAAGAAAGTAGCGTGATGCTCTTTTTGTGATCCTTCTTGGACATTTGCCTGTGACATAACTGCCCCAAAGAGCCTGGCACATGTTCACATGCCGGTCTTTATAGAGGAGAGTGAGACTGAGGCAGAACAAGCTTTCCCGGCAGGACAAGGCAGGGAAAGCCGAAAGCGCGGTGCCCAACTGCGCCCGTCCCTGCTCTTGCCTGTGAGCAGAAACTCGTATGGTTTTCGAAGAGGCGAGACAACTGTTGTGCTTGTTTCTCAAGCCGTCACTTGCACGTTTGGACTAAGACTGCCCTTATACTGTGTGGAAAAAGTGCTACCCGAATAACCACGCAAGGGGCTAGGTTCGCTGGCATGCTGCAACTGTCTGCAGCGCTCAGATGATGCAGAGCAGCTGCAAGCCTGACTTCATTTTAGTGTTAAAACTTGAGTTTGTGGCCAGTCCGCATTAGCGGAGCTAAGCTGCTGGAGCTTACCAGCGAATCTTTCTCTGTTTTCCTTTTGAACTTATGCCCAATCGTTTCTTGATTTATTATTGTTGTCCAGTACAAACAGCCCTCCTCCCTTTCCTATATCTGATTTTCTCAAAAATCCAAACACTTCTTCCCCCCTCTCTCAATGACTTATTTTCAGACAGCTCTTACTCACTTACCTTGGGAAATCATTCCTTTATTTTCCCAGATCTGTTGGGCTTTTTATCATTATTATTATTTAACTTAGTCCTTTTTAGGCAAACTCCCAATAACTCAGTACCAGTTTACAGAGGCGAAGATCAAGTAAAAATAACAAGACTAAATATACTTAAATACTCATTAGTTAAGTCTGTAGCAGCATACTGCAACTCCAGTGTGTAAAACTATTTGTGATCTAAAAAAAGAAAAAAAAAAGTAGTTGATTGAACAGGATTATTTCATTCTCAGACTGTGGGGGCGGGGTGTGTGTTCATGCTTCTGTAAGTGAAAAATGTTTTTCATTCTTAGATGATTGAAGTGAAGGCACCCTGTATTTTTGAACATATTGTATCCTAATATGTACCAGAAGGTGTATTCTGGTGTTTACGAGAGTACCAGGACACCTCTCAGCAGGTATTAAAAAGCTAACAAGAGCTATAGGGTTTTATTTGGAAATCTCTTAAGGGCTTGGTTGGTTGGGTATTTTTTGTTTTGTTTCCTGAAGTCATGGGTGAAAAAGACTTTTTTCTTCTTATGAAGTTTCAAGTTGTGTAGGAATCGTGTATCTACTACCCATCTACTATCTACATCTACAATCCTGTGTCTATTAGCCGTGCGTAAGCACAGAAGAGTGGATGGTTAGATTACCTTCACTTCAGCCTTGAACAGCCAGTGTTTAAGCTGTCTCTCACATCAGTAAGGTGATTGCCATGATGGTCACTGGCAGCACACCCCAACAGAAAGCTTTCAGCATTCCCGTTGACCTAATTCTTCATTTTTCACAGACCGTCATCAAAAGTGCAGTGAACGCAGAATGACTGAGCACTGTCATTTCCACCAACTGCTTTCTCACTTCAGTACAGTTTCATCTCTTTGCTTTGCCGTGTGCTCAAAGGGGAGAAGAGTGCTCAATTCTTTTGAGAGAAACCAGATCAACAGCACCAACTCTTCATTTATGGTGCCACCGTGAAGGTGGCAGCAGAGCAAGCTATCCCAAACTGCTGCTCCAAAACGCACTGGGGGCTTCTCCTACAAGGAAACGCTTCTCGAGCTGAAAGGTTACTTGAGGTTTCCCCTAGCTGATATTCAGTCTGTGACGTGCACTCCTGGCACCCTGAAAGCAACTGGTATTTTGCTGTTGACCAGAAGAGCCCAGGGTTTTGCCACTAACTCTGCCACACCTGTCAAAGTTCCCCTACAGCAATAAATGATTTTTCAAAAATAAATTAAGCTCTCCACTTCTTGCATCAGACTGAGGTTAACAGTTCCTCTGTGAAAAATAATTGTCAGCGGTGAACTGACCCGAGTAACCTCCTGAACCTATAACCTTCTGAAACGATGAAAGTGGTTTTTTTTTTTTCCCCTTTCTTTTTTACATACTGAAACCAGTTAACAATGGTGACTAATACTGTTAGAGGTACACATGAGAAAGAAAGTGAGTATTGAAAGAGGAAGATTAAGGAAGTAGAGGCTGAACTCATATATGGTCAATTTGTCTTTGTTTTTTCTCATTCATTCACTTGCAAAGAAGAATAATTAATTGTCCTTTCTTCTTTCTGTGTAAAGCTTTTTACACCTTTACTGACATATAACTTAGTCTTTTAGGAAGTCCAAAAATCAAACTTTTCCATTCATTACAAAGAGAACACTGCCTGTTGGGGGAAAAAAATAAAATAAAAATCCCACAACTCAGAAGACCTGAGCAATCCAATTTTTCTCAAGAATGGTAACTCATCCCTCCCATTTGTACAGACTCAGTAGATTTTTCTAGCGTATAACACAGATGCCACCTAAGTAATAAGTTGCAGACACAGATAACGCTCTAAATAAAACATTGCCGTCACTGGCAAAAGGCTCCCAGGTAAGTAGTTACCAACATAACTTCAACTCCTCTGTTGTTCTGGGAAGAGCACCTACACATACCCGGCTTCATATCAGAAACTCTTATTTGCTGTTAAAACCTGCCTAAGTCCACAGTGGTTTTGGCTCAGTATTTGCTGCTAGTTTTAAACTGGAACAAAATAAAATTAGCAATTGCCTGTACCGTACACTGAGATTATCCGTGAATTGCATTGTACTTTATTTCAAATACTAATATCAGCAGAAAGGGCTGCCGCAGTACAGTGTTCTTCTGTTCTTGCATGACAGACTGTGTCACATGCATTCGTACATAAATGGATGTTAAAGATGTTTTCCATCCACAGCTTTACATAATTATGCACAGAAGATAATGGCAAAAACCTCAGTAAAAAATAAACGCTTTTTCTTGAGAGCCTGGGCATGGAAGCCTTACTGGTAAACCACAAATTGCGATTGCTTTGCTAGAGAAATATTGGAAGCATTTGAGGCGGTAGCAGCTATACCTGGTAGCGTTCCTTCGCGTGCGTACCAGCCATCTGCAGAGGCTGCTTTGTGTTTTGCAGACTTCTTTCTGCTCTACTCAATTCTGGCATGTCAGGGAGATAAGGTGCAGGCCTGTTCTGTCTATCAAAACCAGTTAACTCTTAATGCTTTATGCATTAAAAAAAAATGAAAAAAGGGCTTTCATGGCAGTTTACCTAGTCAAAAAATTTTATTGATACTATTTCAATTCCTTAAAAACATGTGTGAACTTATGAAAATTCCTTGCCCAAACTGATAGGAACATGACTTTCAAGATACAGTTAGCACCTCGTTTGGTTATTGAATGACCCTTGGATACACACTCATTTCACTTAGGTTTTTTCTTTAGTACTCCATTTTTGAGTGTTTTGTCACAACCTTGCTTCCCTAGCGCAGTTGTACGTTGTTGAAGTCTGTTTCTCCTCACAGCTTGCAATTCATCAGCGCATTCCCTTCCAGTGATGTTATTTTGGAACAGCCCCTTTACCTGCTTGTTTAATCCACATTTATCTTCCCACCTTATTACCCTTACCCCCAAAAAGCAAGCAGCGCAAACTGAAAGAGTCAGAGATATGAATTTATATATTTTGGTGGCATCAGAAGGACAAGTGCCACATATGCAGAGTAACATCCTCTTCCTCCCTGGCATCGCTCTGAAGAACTTGGCACATTTTTCTGGTGTTCTGTGCTGCAAAAATCTACTTGTACAGCCTACGAGGGGAAAATCTACTATAAGGGAAAAAAATAAGCAAAGATTGCACTGAAATGACACATGAGGCTCTGCTGAAACGAGCCAATAATAAGATAACTTTGAAAAAAGGCAATGGGTAGGATAGGCTCAACCTCTAAAGAGTTTAATAAGTTGTCTAGCCCCATTTCTGCTATCAGTTACACTGGCGTATATGGGGGATCAATGCTTTGAACATCGTGGAGCTAACTCCAGATTTATACCATGTGTAACAGAGAGCAGAACGCAACACAACAAATATGTGGAAAGGAAAGGATATTGCCTTTCTTATCCAACGTTATTTCAAAGTTTATGCTTGCGACTCCACAGAAGTCCATTAAAAACCTCTAAAAATCACAGTCCTTGTTTTAGGACTGCAATAGTTGACTTCGGTTATATTGTAAATAAAGAGCCTTGAACAGTAAATCTCTTTATAATCAATGGCTTTGGTATATGCCCAAACAAAACCTCCCGACACCTACTTAAGTTCAACTGTAATTTTTCCAACACGTTCCTTCCCCCGATAACGTAGCAGTCGCACTGCTTGCCTTATCACGCAGCCAGTTGTCTCCTCCAAACCCCAGCATTAGTCTCAGCATTGGAAATGCTTCATTCGTCTTTCACTAAAGTCAGGGAGCGTGCTGCAGCTTTCAAAATTAAGCAAGAGGGTAGATACTGGTAAAATTACCATGGACAAAGATTAAATTCAGGGAGAAACCTCTCAGTCATGAGTGCACAAAACATCCATACTTTGCATCAAAGGTTACCAAAAGCGTCTTTTCTGGGCTACACACTCTGACCTTCTTGAGAAGGTCCTTTGAAATTGGGCTGAGAAGTGCAGGAAAAGTTAGCAGATCAATTTTTTTTTTTCCTTAAAGTTTCAATGCAGGAAAGGGTATTTTTCTGAGACCAGAACCACAGGAATACACAAACAAGAGATCTCAGTGATGTAAGGTGGCAGGAAAATGTCAACACTTTCTGCGTGCTTCTTTTTGCACCTTACTGGAATTTCTAGTTAATATTTCTAAAAGTGTTTCTTCCTTGCAACAAGCACCCAGTTGAGACACAGATGTTTACACGGGCAGGAATTTTGAGCTAAAATTGTTGTGAGACCAATAGTTTTGTACAGATGTGCAAATATCATTAGGAACATAGAAAATGGTTGAGGACCTTAAAGATCATCTAGTTCCAACATAAATCCATGCTTAAAAGTTTATTACAGGGACTTCATTAGTTTCTGGTATCATCCTGTGTTCGGCAGTAAACAGAGAATCACAGCAAGGCCGATGACCTCGTACAAGCAGTTGAAAGTGTGGAAGTTGGATGACCAGATAGCTGTTATTGTAAATACACGTTAAACTTTTATGATATAGTTACGTGAAAGGAGAAACAGCCACTGCTTCAAAGGACCAAAACCAACCTAAGTAAGACCCCACAAAGACTGAGGAAAATGTTTATAACTTGCTCTTATCACATATCTCTGCTAAAAAACTATTTAGCTAGCACTAACATTTACAACAATAAAATTTTCAAGAATTCAGTCATATTTTAAACATAGATGCACATTTGCTCACGTAAAAATTTTATGCCTTCATCACTTCCATCGATGTCTAAGGCCTCTCTATGTTGATGATTATCTGCAGCTCATCAACACAAATTTTTGAGGGCCCAGAAGTGAACAAGCCAGTCGTCCTTTTGTCTGCTTCGGCAAGATTTTTACTTGAAAATGTGTGTGATGCACCAGTAAGTGTCTTTATAAAAAAGCTGATGGGATTTCTGTTACCATGCGATGTTAACACCTGCAATTAAAAAGCAAACAACTATGAAGGACGTACCCACCTATTGCCTTGTGGTTCCTTCATAACCGAAGCCTGGTTTCTCTCAGCACAACTTTGCTACCCTGTTTGTAATTACAGTGATATCCCTGTGGGATTGATGTAACGATGCTACTGCTACTACTGAGCAGCACCCCCCTTTTGTTGAGACTATTGATAATATTTATTTTTATTAAGTTTTTTTTCCAGATTTTGGCTAGTTCTGTGAGCAGTTCTGGCAATTGCAACAGAAGAACTTTAACCCGAATGAATTGGCTGAGCCCAACACTATAACAAAACCTTGCGCTATAAGCACAACCTCTTGCTGCTCAGAGGGTATGTCTAACCCTCCCCTACGCTTTCCCAGGTTTCAAAGACACGAGGCATTTGTGGAGACGCACGAGATGGGAGAAAGGAGATGGTACCTTGGCTCCCGTGGTTTTTAGCCCAGGAGATCTGACCCATACTAGTTGCTGAAGAAAAAAAAAAAAAAACCTATGGTTCATTTCTAGTTGTTTGGGTTGTTTGTTTGTTTTTTTTTGTTTTATATATGGCAAAAACCTCATTTTCAGTAGTTTTACTCTCCCTCTCCCCATCCAAAACATTATGTGTGTGATTTAAACATCTGAGGAGACTTTTTGCCTATTATTCATAACAAATAGGCCAGCTCAGCTGCCAAAAGATTTTTGTTTCCTTGAGAGGAATTTGTGTATGCAAGTATGGATCAGAGGACGGAGAGGAAAATGACAACATCAAAGATTATTAAAAATAACATTGAAATAGGGAAGCCTATAATTATGAGTCCCAAAGAGCACACCTTGAATCCTCCTCCGCGTGATTTGCAAGGTGTTTGGCAGCTATAGCTAGAGACAGAAAGGTTTATAGGAACTTAAATTTGCATTTCACATAAATTGTCTTCTGCACGTGAATGGGACAAATACTTCAGTAGTCCGGTGCCATTCCCTATTTGGCATTAATAATAGATAGAATTAAAAAAGAGTGTCTGCTATACAGTAGTTGTTCCTTGTTTCCCTTTTCACACTTGGCAACAAAGTTCTGCTTTTAGTTGGATGTTTCTGAGCATCAGAAATCTGGTTTAAATACTGCCTTAAGAACTTTACTGCAACGTGACCCAATTTTGTTAGGTATGTTTGCACTCCTTTTTGTCATGTAATCTCCTACCTTTAAAAAACCAAACCAACCAAACAACACCATGGGATTTTCACGGATTTATCTCAAACTATAATTTCTACGGTACAAATGGGAGATCTGTTTCATGCAACACTACATAAGGTTTTCCACAGTGACATGTGCTTTCAATGAATGAAAAGCAGCTTCTGTGGTGCAGTAGAAGCCCTGCCTGAAACACAGACAAACCACCTGAAACATGAAAAAGTTCAAGCAGTAATAAAAAGCTCCATTAGCATCAGCTAATAATACACTGAGGTATCGAGTAATACATCAAGTCATAAGAAGAATAAACATAGATTAAGCATAATCTTTAAGCCTAACGACATCATGCCTCAAATTATAATGCAGATAAACAAACACCAGAGCTCAATCACAGGCTACTTTATCATTCCTTAAACAGCAATAAACAAAATACTCCTTGTGTGGAGCAAGGCAGGCAGCAAGGATTCCAGGCACAGCCTTTCCGATGTCTCAACAAGACAGTTTTATTCCACACAAACCAGCATACTAGGGGTTTTTTTGTTGTTGTGAAATACGTCTTTTCATTTACCTTTTATAAATATTTATTTATTGATGTAAAGGACACATTTGACCACTCAAGAAGCAGAATATTGGCAATAATTACATATTGTGCTTTATTCCCCAAATAGGAACCCACATAGTTTTTTCAGTGTTTGATAAGGAACATCACTGATATTAAAATAATTTTGTGTATTCAAAGTATTTTGTTCCCATGCACTATTAAATCCTTTGGCTGTGCACGAAGCCATTACAGCGCAACGTACAGCTGTGCAAGGGAGGGAATGAGCAGTTCTGCCCTCGATGTCAAAGCAAGGACTCTTACCTAACAGTCTCCACAGTAATGTTCACGTGGCAAAAGCGTTTGTCCCTTTACAAAGTCTGCAGGGCACCAGGTGGATCATGCAACAGAAACGTCACTGTAGATCAAATTGAGGAAAAAAACTAAATCTCTGATAGATCCATAGGAGAGGAGAAGCCACTACTGCCCTCTCAGCTGTGCAAATTCAGAGTTAAAGCTGAACATCACCCAGTCCAAGCTCCTGCATGAGTTAAACTGACCTAACAGATATGAAACTGGCTGAGTAATAAAACCTAAAGGCTGAAAAAAAAAAAAAGTAGCAGAAGGCAAGCACTTTCATTTCGGGGTTGTCATCTGAACTCTAGGAACTCACAGAGAGATTTAGGCACAAACGCAGTGAGTAACATCATATATAATTTTGTGCAAACACCTAAGGGATGTTTCCTCATCTATCAGCTTCCATGCTCATTTGAAACATTTACAGCGTCAGCGCAGATGAGCGCTGGGGAAAAGCACGCTTTCAGCCGTTGGGAATTGGCTCTGAAGGGTCAGCCTTTCACGTGACGTCCCTTTAAAGCCCATGTCCACCCAACTTCTCAGCTTCCGCGAGCACCAGGAGTCAGGGTCTGCAAACAGCCTGCTCTCCCACTCAGGGAAATTCATACTTTATTGCATTTTGCTTCCATGAACTTTCGAAGAGGGACATCCCTCCTAAAATTGTGCCACTGTTTTCTTTCCAGTCCTCTCCTTTGCCTTAATGGCAATAGAAAAGCTTAAGCCAGGCTACCCACGGATGAAATCTGCTTTATTTTACTGACCCGTGTCATCTTCTAGCTGACTGCTAATCCATGCTTTGTATTTTTAAAGGGGCTGCCTTATCCTGCTGGCAACAAACACTTAAGAAACCCCCAAAACAACAAGCGAAGCCCAGAAGGCTTAGCAGTTTGGTTTCATAGATGGAAACTGGCACCAGTATACAAGTTGCTTTTGATTTGTAGCTACTACATGTGAACGTGAGTGCCAAAAAAAATTTTAAAGAGTGTAAAATATGGATTTTTAGACACACTTGAGAGCTGTGCTTCAAACAGAAGTGCTACTGCAGCTTTGCTACCCAGGCAGCTGCATGTCTTCCAGTAATTAAGTGTTAATACAGTATTTATGACAGATATTGAATTAAAGAAAACAACCAAACTTTATTCATTCTCCAACAAGCAGCCGGTTCTAGACACTCAAGTCCTGGGTTTGACTTTGGAAAGATACCTGTGCAAGAATTCCAGATATAGCATTTTTGGAAAGATGCACAGGTGGAAATAGGAATAATTATAGGGAAAACTCCTCCCCAGAAGTGCCAGAACGATGTTTTGGGCAGATTGCCAGCATTTTGACCACATACTAGCGAGTATCACTTTTGATTACTTAACTAATAATAAACACACTCAGCATATTCAAATTGCCTTAATGAACACAAGAAGATTATCTTCGCTTCTCCAGAAAAAAAAAACCCAAGCCACTCAGAGAGCTTATGGCTTTTAAATAAATGGCCTTAATTTGAATCTTGAGAACCGGCTAAAGTTTCATAACATACACAGCTTTTTTTTTCTTCATATTAGAAAAATATTTTTCTAGAGTTGCAGCCCATATTTGGCTCCTGTGAACACACACCCCGAGAGACTGTAAAGGACTGCTGCTGCTTCCCCAGCTCTGCTGCACAACAGCTCAGGAGTCTCATCTGAAGAGACCATCTCTTGGTGACTGCAGTTTCAAATTGACAGAGGTCCATGAAACAGCCCTGATCATTTGTACGTCTGCTTTAAAAGCCAGGTCCCACTTAACACACGCTCTTCTGTGTGCGATTGTCAAGTATCTTTGTTTTCTGTTGTTTCTTAGCCCAGAGTTAACTATGACATTAACCTACGTTGGCCAACGCCTCGCAAACGGAGCTTCAGATTTTTTGCAAGAGTTCATCATCTCCAGCTAAATATACGTAAAGCAAATTAAGGCACCCAGGAATGTGTCCGGTCACTGAACTGAGATGCCATTCTGCTGCAATGGCACTGGCACACACCTGGCTCACACCAAGATGCTCTTCTCCCTTGCAGTTCCCAGGCACGGTGGAGGGCTAACACACACCTTCTGCACTTCCAGAACACTGTGCTCACCCCAGCGCATTTAAAGCCCTTCGATTAACCATTTTTCTATGGCTCTGTCAAAGCAAGATATGAATATTTTCATAACTTCTGCACCCAATGCATCCTGTAACACTGAGTTTCATGACTTAATCATAAACCATTATTTACCAGGGCTAAAGACCCCCAACTCCTAGATGCTGTTATAAACTTGCTCCTTAGTGATTTTGTAAGTAGTACACCCTAGTTCATGTGGTACAATGAATACTACTGCTCTTTATCCGATGCTATTCACAATCCATGGCTGTTCTGGATTCTGTGAACATCTTTCCCAATTTGTATCTGTTAAATTGAAGAATGCAAACCAGCTAAGTCACCTCAAAGATTGTTCTGTACCTCTCATCATTTAGTCTTCTTCATTTGCTTTCTTTCCGTTCCTGTGGAAGTATTTTCCCTTTAGTCTCTCATGAGAGTGTAACTTCCCTTAGTGTTTCACTGGGTTGTTTGGTGGTTTCCTCCTCCCCCCCCCGCCCTTCTCTCAGTGACTGTAGGAGAAGGCTGTCCCCCTACCCTTCAGTAACTAGAACACTGCTTAAATTACTAGGACCTGTAAACTTTCCCTAGCTCAGGCCCGGAGGCAGGTGCTGGCTGAGCCGTGCCTCCCTGCATTTGTTTTCCATGAGAGGAAACCCAAGTGGTGGGGCTGGAGAGGTATGAGGGTGGTCTCCACCCCAGATCACCAGGGGATATGCCTGCCAGTTACAGCCTGTAGCAGCCACCATCACTGAGGGCTTCCAAAAAACTCCAGTTCATTGTTTCCCTCCTCTGCAGGAGCAATGCTGACTATCATTGTATTACATTTCAAGGTGATCACTAATTCCCTTATTATAACTGTACCAGATTTTTTTACTGTTAAGTCAGACTTAAACATCTGACGTTCTTTAGTCTCAACCTACTTGCCTGCAGATTAGTGTTTTAATTTTATATAATTAAGGCTCCTCTGTATTTTTTTGTCTTTTGGACATCCCTTCTACAATTTAAGTACCACCTTTTCATCTGTATTAGATTCCTATGAGGATAGTCTGATTAACGCTCCCAGTTATTGTCCTGGGTTAAAATACAAAAATACTGCTTATTTTCTGCTTATACCATTGAACAGAAGCTGAGCCACATGATGGCCTATAGAATCAAAGGGCACAGCTGAGGACTGATGCAGATATTAGTGTGTCTGCACCGTTGAAGTGGGACAAAAATACCCTTCTATATGGACCAAGCCTCCTTAAGGCACATAGTTTATTTTTTGCATTAATAGTGGCCTAATTATTGACCTCCCTGCCTTGACAGAACAAGACAATACATTCTTCTAAGTTTAACTGTAAAAGCTCAACGATGTGTAAAATGAGCCTTGGGTAAGATTATTAGATGCTATCAGCTCTTCAAAGTGGGTGTGTGACAAGATCTGATAATGCGTTGAGGATCAATGCATCTGTCCTTCTTGCATCTCTGCTCTCCTGGAGAGAAAGCAACTGTCAGACCTAGTGAAGAGATCACAGTTGCTGAGCAACAGTAACAACACAAATATGCTCCTGGCATCGGTTTGGCAGCAGGAAAAAAAAAAAAAAATAGTCTGTTGATAACCACCAATAGAAGAGAAGAGGAGCCACATCAGACAAACTGTGTTAACACTGGAATATTCATTGCACTTTCCATCAGGAATCCTGCTGCAGGTACAACAGTCGCACGGTAAAGCGCATTCAAAGAACAGATATCACTCGTGTGGAAAACATGAAAGAAAGCGTTGTGAGAGTAAATGAGGAGAGATTAATATGAGTTCTGTGAAGTTATCCACAGGAATTCCTACATCCCATAGAAATTATAACATGACCCAGCAGAATGCCTCAGAAAAATTCTTCTATTAAGTATATCAGATATTTAAAATAACCCATAAAAAGATTATAATTTGTATTGGATTATATAGGGCTTTTTCCGAAAGGATCAGTTGCCACTTTGAGTTAAGCACACTAGACTTAATTTAATCAAGCCACAGGAGCATGAAACCCTCTGGACTAATAGCTAATTCACATTATTTGTCATCTTTATTTTGGGCAATTGCATGCCGTTTTGTAATTTGCGAACTGCAGGCTGGTGGACACGAGCCTCCTGGAGCTTTCCTCGGTGTCGCTTCACAAATTCAAAGAGCAGGACTCATTGGCCAAATCTCCATATGCAAACCAAACACGTGAAAATTAAGTGATCTAATGTAACAAAGGAACACAATGAAGTTATTTCTTCCAGTATTCTTTGTTTGTCTATCCTTAACCACTATCTTAGAGAAGTGTAAATTAGAAGTTGAAATGATTTATTTCAAAAATTAAATCGAGCACACGGCCACTTTTTCATTTCTTTGTGTACTTTCACTTCCTGCTTTCTTCCCTTCCCCTTGAAAGAGCTATTTCAACAAGAGCAAGTAAATGTCTGTAATTGCAAAAGAAAATGTTAATATAACATTTACACAGTTCAACAGCTTCAAAGCCATTTTGCTGAATGAATATGCCTAAAAAGACTCACAGAAGGCAAAAACCTACCAAATTGCTACTTCAGTGGGAAATTTTGCGGTGAAACCTTAAGTGCAGAAACCAAAAAGAAAGGGGACAAAAAAAAAAATAAATCAGAGTCTCATCTTCTACCTAATTCAAACCATTTAGGAGCTCTGTGCCTAAGCCAAGGATTACCAGTGATACCATCTCCTTCAGTATGCTGTGCCTAAAGAAAGCATCCCTCTTATTAAAAAGAGAAAAAAAAGTTTAAAGCCAAATAATTCAGGCTTGCATAAATCTTTAATAGGAGCTACCCTCCCAGGATTGGCTGCACTTTCTTTTCTCTGCCCAAGGGAAACACAATATGTCTTAGAAAAGAATAATAGTAACTCCATCTTGCGTGTTACATGATATCTTCCAGTAATCCAGAGGATTTTGCCTTTGTCTGTCATAAACAAAAGGCCACCCATACATAATGTGTCCAGGCTTTTTCAGACTCCTCACCTTAGCAGGTGACACTCAGGAGATGGACGGGGAATACTTAGCCCGCCAGTCGCTGCAGGCAACTTTACTCTCACAGCAATTTAGAAATGGGGAAAAAAAAATACAGAAGAAAAAAGGCATAGTTTCTCCCCTTGTAAGAACAAAGCATTATTTGCATCCTGCAGTTGTCCTGATTTTCCAGAGATCTATTTAAAAGTTATGCTACTAGGCCAAAACCACATATTTTCATGCTGTTTTGTGTTGATTTTTTGGGGCTGTTTTTTTGTTTGTTTGGTTCTACTGATAAGAAAGTTCCCTCCTAAAACACTCACTCTACAAATTATATGTACAAACTAGAGACTAAAAGAACAATTTTGACGGAAATTTAAGACCTCAAGATTGGCACTTAGGAGTTAGGTAGTTTATTTGAAATCAATAGCAACAAATAACAACGCCCTATTCACCTACTGCAAAGGAAATACCCAAGGTGCTAAACAAACATCCGTAACACAGTTTGGCCGTGGAAATGGTAAGAAATATTGCGAAACCTAACAAAGCATCAAGTGTCCAAAACAAGCAGAAAAATAAGGGGGCAGGTATAGCTTTTGAAAGGGTGGGGGTGGCAGCGGGAGGAGCGGAGCAGCCCCCAGCCAGGACCTCGCACACCACAGGCTTTGCAAACCTGAGGTTTCCCAACCGAAAAACCAAAACAGTCCTTTGGAAACGGGGGGTTTAAATAGCGCTGGGGCTGACCTGGTCTGATGACAGAGCTGCGGTGGCAAGCGGGGGCGCTGGCTTCTGCGATGGACGGGACCTGCTAGGGAGGGATGCCATCGGACCAGCCTCCGGGCTGCAGGGACGCATGCGGCTGGATTATAGCATAGAGGAGTCCCTGAGAATTTTTTAAAATCAATTTGTGTACGTATGCTAAATAGTAATTGGTGTGAAATGAGGCTTCATGGGTCTTTTGTTGACTAGCATTGAATGACCTGTTAAATTTTCAGTGACGGGCAGTGGCTATCAGATAGCAACTACGGAAATTGAGGCCCATCACCCTCAGTGGCTTACATGGCAAGTGCAAACGGCATTAATTGGAATAGTCTTTCAGGCTGACGACAAGATAAAGCTTTAGCACAAGTAGTACTTGTAGCCCGTGACAATAAATCATTTTGCTCTTTAACTGGGGGTGGATGGGATCTGTCTTGTTTGACAAAATCATGAAGAAAAGCGATGCTATACTGTAATCTCCAAAGACTAAAGCATGAGCTAAGTTACTAAAAGCTTCTAATGTTTCCAGGAGAAAGTGAGTATCAGAATTCAGTTTTGTTTGGTTAATAAATACTAACGATGCCACTAAAAACACAGAACTAACAAACTCGGATTGAACTAAGTATACTATTTCACACATTGCTCAGAGAATTCTATTTAACCATATAGTCTCCCTACAGCGCACAGAGATTTCTCTGGGATGCCGCTTCTGTTCTAAACACACACACACGCCCCCCGAGCAGATGGGAATGTAGAAGTCACAAGTACTTAGCACGCCAAAATGCTCCGTGCCGCTGGTAAAAGCATCACCACCCTATAGCGATATGCAGCAAGAGTGCAGTCAAGTATCACGCTGCCTCCCACCACTACCATTTTTCCCCCATAGTCTGCCCCTGCACTACAGCCTCTCCCAAACACGCTGCCTCTGCCCGTACTCAGACCCCCGCACTTAAAGTATTTGGCACAGCCCAAGCTGCAGCTGGTGGAGGGAACACAGCAAGGCAATGGCATGTGTGCAAATGCAGTTACAGAGCTGACTTTGTTCTATGGCAGTTCCCGAGCTTTAATCTAATCACATTTGTGCCAGCAGCCTTACTGGGCAAATATGTTGCTTAGTGAGTACTATAAACCAGGCACCCAGAGCTGACCTTTACGTCAGCAGGAAGATGGGTCTCCTAGGAGCCAGCTTCCTAGTGTTGCATGCAGGGTTTTATGCTTGAACACTCTGTAAGATTTCAGGAGCGTAAGTAGGGCCATAACGGCTACCTGTCTGCGAGGATACACATCTAGACGTGGGACTCACAGCTACCAGCATCCTCCTCTGGCTGCGATCCGTTGCATTAGGTTTATAGTACATTACACTCCTATTAGCCCCCAGGACCTGCATCTATCCACGCTAAGATGTTGCACTACTCAGTCTTGGGTTGAGAAATAATTACTTTTGAAACAGGAAGTGCAAGTGTAAATTAATTTATCATTGGTAATGTTTGGAATATCAATATTTGCATGGTTGGGGTTGATTCCATTAGAGAATTGCAGTATCACAGTACCAAGCGTGACCTGAAGCTAACTGGTGAACTCTCAGGTTGCCAGTCCTCAAGCAGAGCCCAAAACTGGAGGCAAGCCTGCAGGCTGCCCCTACAGCCCCTGAGCTCTCGCCTATGCCATGGCCTGCTCCTTTAAAGATTTGTTTTTAATATTGGGCATTAAGCGTATGCATCAGACTGTGCTGGTTGCTGCTTGCAGGGAACCAAGTACATTTCTGTATCAAAGGCACAGTTAGTTCTACTAGATCAGCACAAAACATTTGTAGGACTTACCTTCCCCCCTCCACCCCCTTCTTCTAACTCTCCTCTTTTCCCTCCCCCAAGGGACATGATGTGACTCTGCTTTGGGTCAGAGGAACCCACTCATTGTGCACCATGTGGAAGCATGCAAGTCCTGTCATCGGCTTCAGGGGGATCAAGAAAGTCAGCAGCCACCAAAGCATCACACAGCTCAGGGCATCTCTCCAAGTCAGCTGAGCACTGTATCAGAGGGCACAATTTTATCAGAATGCATAAAACAGACCTTTTGCAAAAAAAAAAAAAAAAAAGAAGAGAAACCTTACCACTTGAGCAGAGGGGGAAAAAAGAAAAAAAATTCAAACAAAACAAATAATCTGGAGTTCTCTGTACTAGAATGTTACTAACCCAAGCCTGCCAGAAATCTTCCACTTGCCCAACCCTCTGATCCGCTCTTCTGCGTTGCCTAAGTCTGTGCCCTGATAATCCAACCCAGTGTGACCAAAGACCGTCGCTGCCTTGCGAGGCAGACCTGCTGCCCTGTTTGCTATGTCCTGTTTGGCAGCTATCTCTTCACCTAAGACACACACTATTGCTTACGTTCCCAGATCGATTGACTGAACCTTTTATAAACAGGAGTAGGGAACTTGAGATTGTCTTGCAAAGGTTCATGGCATGAACCCTTGCATACATCCAGGGATACGCCACTCCACACGGACTTTCTTGCAAACAAAAACACTCACATGAATGCTTACAGAAAATGTTACTGAGGCGAGTTCATCACTTGCTATTTTTCTGCACTATTTATCTTGTTCTTGTATCAACTTCCATTTGTCACAAGAAGCCTAGGAGGCACTGCAAGCTTTTCAAGGCCAACACGCACAGTCCCGGTTACAGGACAGGCACCTGGCGGGCATTATCAGAATAGGAGAATATCAGAACACATTTTTCTTGTTGTTTTAAAACCATTGTTGTATAATATCAAGAAAGCAGCTATATTTTCATCATACATAGAACAGAACACGGGGATCAAACCGAAAGAGTGTTTATAATGCTTACTGTTCTCCATCTTTTTTTCTTTTTTCCTTCTCCATTAATTCCTAAGTTTCATTGATGGTTTCCCTTGGATTTCAGGGATCAGAAGTCAGTTCAGCCCGGGCATGTTCCCAGGTGTGGGCTGTGAACTCCTTCATGAGGCAGGTGCGGTTTTCCTTATCTCGATCTAGTTTACCTTGCAGTCACACTTAGAAGCAAAATGAGGATGCCTTCCACCCGAGGCAGCATTGCTACCCTGTTGTAAATAGCCTCATTCTCTCCTGGCGCTGTGTTTTGAGATTCAGCTGTCTTGAAGCCATGCCATAAGGGCAGTTACTTTAGTAGGGTCTCTTTTTCTTCTCCTGTCTTTGGAATAAGTTACAGTACAGGACTGCATCCTTTTTCTCCATGAAAGGTATAATGGAACCAATAGAAGTGTTTCATGGAACCAATAGAAGTGTTTTTTGAATCATAGAATTGAATCATAGAATTGTTGAGGTTGGAAGGGACCTTTAAGATCATCGAGTCCAACCTTTAGCCTACCCTGACAAGAGCCACTTCTAAACCATGTCCCTCAGTGCCCCATCTACCCTTTTTTTAAACACCTCCAGAGATGGTGAATCCACCACCTCCCTGGGCAGCCTATTCCAATGTTTAATAACCCTTTCAGTGAAAAAATGTCTCCTAATATCTAATCTAAACCTCCCCTGACGTAACTTGAACCCGTTTCCCCTCGTCCTATCACTTGTCACCAGGGAGAAGAGGTCAGCCCCCATCTCTCTACAACCTCCTTTGAGGTAGTTGTAGAGGGTGATAAGGTCTCCCCTCAGCCTCCTCTTTTCCAGGCTAAACAACCCCGGCTCCCTCAGTCGTTCTTCATAAGGTTTGTCCTCCAGGCCCCTCACCAGCTTTGTAGCCCTTCTCTGGACACGCTCCAACACCTCAATGTCCCTCTTGTAGCGAGGGGCCCAAAACTGAACACAGTACTCAAGGTGGGGCCTCACCAGTGCCGAGTACAGGGAGATGATCACTTCCCTAGTCCGGCTCACCACACTATTCCTGATACAGGCTAGGATGCTGTTGGCCTTCTTGGCCACCTGGGCACACTGCTGGCTCATATTCAGCCGGCTGTCCACCAACACTCCCAAGTCCTTTTCTGTCGAGCTGCTTTCAAGCCATTCTGCCCCAATCCTGTAGCGCTGCATGGGGTTGTTGTGACCCAAGTGCAGGACCCGGCACTTGGCCTTGTTGAACCTCATACCATTGGTCTCAGCCCATCGGTCCAGCCTGTCCAGATCCCTCTCCAGAGCCAACCTACCCTCAAGCAGATCAACACGCCCGCCCAGTTTAGTGTCATCTGCGAACTTACTGAGGGTGCATTCAATCCCTTCATCCAGGTCATTGATAAAGATATTAAAGAGAACCGGCCCCAGCACCGAACCCTGGGGGACACCACTTGTGACTGGACACCAACTGGATTTAACTCCATTTACCACCACTCTCTGGGCACGGCCATCCAGCCAGTTTTTTACCCAGCGAAGAGTACACCTGTCCAGGCCATGAGCTTGTCCCATGATCTTCACACACCTTGGGTTCCTCAGCAAGTTTACCATCACTTGCACATCACACAACCCTATTACTTCCAGGTAAAGGCCCTTCTCCACTTCAAGGACCAATGCCTTTAAACAGCCATTATGGTTTGAGAAAACCCATAGCAATTTGTTGTCGTTTAGACAATCATATTATCACCTGATGACCCCTCCCCACCTGGAAGTGGGAACCAAGGAAAACAGGGAAACATGAGGGTTGAAATATAAATAGATTTAATAGGATAAGACCAAATAATTAACAATAATACTAAAGAACCAGTATTAATTCCAATACTAATGTAAGACATACAAGAATTATACTCAGCCAATTCCATCAGCAGGAAGCTGTGCACTCCCAGCAGTGGACAGCAAATGTCGGACGCTGCCAGGGCTACAGCTCTGGGAGGAAGGGAAGGGCTCAGGGGTCCGGCACCAGGGCACTGAGTTCTCTGGACCACTGCTATCATGGGAGAGAGAGACTATGCAGGAAAGTTTCTAATTTATATAGAACGTGACGTTCATGGTATGAAATAATCCTGTTGGCCAGCCTGAGTCAAATGCCAAGGCCTTGCTCCTCCTCATCCCTGCACCTGGCAAGGCTTGAAAACACTCAGACCTTGAATCCCACATAGCCTAGCTGGCTATAAAGTAAATATTTTCATGAATTATGGTCTAAAAGTGCAGTTTTCCCAAGTATTAGAAGAGAAGCTAGTCCTGTGTCACTCAACCCAGGACAACAGCTTAGCTGCATCCATGCACACTATTCAGGATACCATTGTAACCAACTCCTTAGAATTTCCCATTTTGCTAACATTGAACAAAATCCCAAGACAGAAGTTGGCCACTGTAGTTCTAACCACATCCCCAGCAGGAGCTCTGAATCAATCAGTGTTTTATTTACTCAGTAAGAGAAACTCTTTAGTGCAAGAATAAACTAATTTCTTTCACCCATTTGCAAAGTCATAGCACTAAAACTTGTGTAATCCATGACCAGTCAAATCCCTTAAACGATGAAAATTAAGCCGTTGATTTTGAAACCACGTAGATGTAACACCTGTTAAGTATTGTAAAATACTTTGGTTTATCGCTTAATTGTGAAGAAAGTTCTGTTCAGCCTGAATCATTTTATGTAACTAAGTCCCACTTCCCATTAAGCACTTGGCATTTCTCAAAACTTCAGCTCTCAACCCTGTCCATGCACATTTTTTCAATTTTCTTTTAGTCAATAGTATTAGAAATTCCTTTACTCCACCCAGGGGTAGGTCCCAGCCCAGAAGAGTATTCTCATTGCTGTAAAACCTAAGTTTTAAATTTCTTTACCAACACTTTTTCTTTTAGTGCTAATATTACTATTTCTAGCACTCCACGGGCTTTGATGTAGCCGGGCATAATTACTCTATAAAAACCTTTAAGAGTTTTCCTTAATTACATATTGCTACACCACCCAATACACTCATGCCTATAAAGGAATTGTCTGAGCAACCGGTGTTATCGGCACCCTCTTTGTAACACCACGTGAAGATACCCCTCAGCAATGAGCTGCGAAGACATTGCTCTGTATTTTGCCTTTTTTTTTTTTTGCATTTCTTTCCTGAGGACTGGGATTTTGTTGCTGTGCTTGCTGCACACCTGATTTGAAGGTGACCTGCCAGATTTGCAATAGCTTGGGTTTGCCAGCAGGCTTGCAGTGCCCAACAACAATTATTTCCCTGATAACTCAGCTGTAATTATATGATCTCTCTAGTCTGGTAGAACCTATTTTTTTTTTTTGGTGGAGATTAATCCTGGATCTTTTAACAGAAAGAACAGACTACAGATTAGGATCCTACGGCACTTTCAGTCAGGCCATCAAACTTTTGGTACAAACCTTAGGGGATGAAAATTTTTTCATCCCAGCTGACACAAAAACACTATGTCTTTTAGTGTTTCAGATTATTATTTTTTTAATGTCAAGAACAGAACTCTTCACATTTCTCTAACCATTTCGTCTTTCTACTTCTTCCACTTAACCGTAAGACTAGGTGGTTCATAACAAGGACTGGTACTACTTTGAATGCCTTTTACCACCATCTCCCTTACAAGAGGCAAACACACAGACAGGGGACACCAGCAGAAGACCTGGTGTTTCAGGTCCAGGAAAGGTATTTAGCTGCTGATTTCTCACACTCTTTTTGTAGTCTTTTCCCTCCCTCTATGTCCTTTTCTAATTGGCCTCTTAGCAGCCTGCAGATACACATTTTGTTCAGCATTCACATTATAAAACATCGCAGTAATGTGCGTGGGCTGACATCAAACAGGCTAACTTGTTTCAAAGCTTTTTAAAAGCACAGTCCCCCACAAAACCCTTCGGTTGCCGTTCTGAAAGTAGCGCAAAACCAGGAGGAGTGGCATGTAAAGCACAAGAGTGTTTGTTTGCCTTGGATGAAAGAGCTATTGCTGCAGTATTTTCCCTTGTAAAGTATTTTTTCCTATCTATGAATCTTCCATAAATCGTTGCCATGATTCATTATACACCTATTAGTTATTTATAACAATATATTCACCCATTAACATGAACAGTTTGGGGCTATAAAATATTCAAAACATTTAATGAGTTGTATGGTACGAGGAGTAGGAGTGCAATTGTTTGTTCCATAATTGAAATTTAAATAGGGGAAATTACAAGTCTGAGAGCAAGTAATGCTCAAAATTTTATGTTTTGGGAATCATTTCAACAGATACTTTTGCACCCCAGACAGACTTAAAACAAGCCATATGCTCAGATACTAGTGTTTGCACTGAGAAACTGGATTTTTTAGATGCTCATAACACTTTGTTGTTCTGTGTGCCTCCAAGGCTTTATAATATTTAATAAGAATGCTAAAATGCTGTTCTCCTACACTGTACACACCCAGGAGGACATTCAACATGGGCTGTTATAGAAGCTACCACGCACAGCTAGAAGCAGAGTTACAAGTGGAGCAGCCCAAGCTGCTGAGGGGACCTACAATAGCAAGAAGGAGGTGTCACCAATCCCACAGATCTCCTGGGGCAGAACCAGAATAAGAACTGCTGCCAGAAGAAACCCACAGGGTCAGGGTCACTTTGCCAGAAGAAACCACGCTGGGTCAGGCTACAGGGAAGCACTACTCTGTTAAAGCAAAAGGCAAAGAGAAACACTGTGGCTGGGCCAGAAGCCACCCTCCATCCTGAGAGGGGCCTCACACCAAGTGCAAGGAGACCAAGATAAAGATCTCACTACAGCCTCCACTATCCGTCTAGCAGCAAGACCCCAAAGCCACTTACCAGTAGCTGCAGCCCTCCTGGCTGGGTCAGGCACGTCTCCACAGACCTCACACCATCCAAGGCCTGATGTATCCACCCGGGGTTCAAGTAATTCCTTCGTACATTGCTTCCCCCTTTGCAGAAAATTTCTTGTGAGCACCTTCAAGTTTTAAATTCCCCCCCCGGGGGTCTTTGCCAGGGGAAGGCTACCTCCAGCCACCCCAAAGTCAGCAGAAACCACTTCTAACAGCCATCCACCACACCTTCTTCTCCTACCGGGCAGCTACCCTAAATACAACAAGCAGCAGGTGCCACCAGAAAGTCTGATTGCACAAACCAGCCCCACTTCATCTGCTCCTTAAAAGCCTTCAGGTGCTAATAATCCACTCCTATGCTCTTAATGAATTACAATCCCTACCAGCTTTTTCTATTTTGGGTTAGGCTATTGCTATTCAGCTCCAAGGGGAAACACAACACTGCCGCAGCAGCAGTTTCGAGCATCCTGGCTAGCTGGAAAAATTTCCCTTTGCTAAGGGCAGGAGAAAGCTGCTCCAGCTTTCTTTTTGGCAGAGATTTTCCTGCTTTTGTATAGTTCATACACCTTTGTGCCAAGCCAGTGCTGTCATTCTTGATGTGGTCGACCCAGAGGCATGTCAGCACAATGATAATCATAGAATCATACAATGGTTAGAGTTGGAAGGGACTTTAAAGATCATCTACTTCCAACCCCCCTGCCATGGGCAGGGACACCTCCCACTAGACCAGGTTGCTCAAAGCCCCATCCAGCCTGGCCTTGAACACCTCCAGGGATGGGGCATCCACAACTTCCCTGGGCAACCTGTTCCAGTGCCTCACCATGAGGAAGAATTTCTTCATAATATCTAATCTAAACCTCCCCTCATTTAGTTTAAAACCGTTACCCCTCGTCCTATCGCTCCACTCCCCGATAAAGAGTCCCTCCCCATCTTTCCTGCAGGCCCCCTTTGGGTAGTAGAAGGCTGCTGTAAGGTCTCCCTGGAGCCTTCACTTCTCCAGGCTGAACAACCCCAACTCTCTCAGCCTGTCTTCATAGGAAAGGTGCTCCAGCCCCCTCATCGCCTTTGTGGCCCGCCTCTGGACCTGCTCCAACAGGTCCATGTCCTTCTTATACTGGGGGCCCCAGAGCTGGGTGCAGTACTCCAGATGGGGTATCATGAGAGCAGAGTAGAAGGGCAGAATCACCTCCCTTGACCTGCTGGCCATGCCTCTTTTGATGCAGCCCAGGATGCGGTTGGCTTTCTGGGCTGTGAGCACACATTGCTGGCTCATGTTGAGCTTCTCATTCACCAACACCCCCATGTCCTTCTCCTCAGGGCTGCTCTCAATCCATTCTCCACACAGCCTGTATTTGTGCTTGGGGTTGCCCTGACCCAGGTGCAGGACCTTGCACTTGGCCTTGTTGAACTTCATGAGGTTTGCACTGTCCCACCTCTCAGGCCTGTCCAGGTCCCCCTGTCCAGGTCCCTTCCCTCCAGCGTGTCGACTGCTCCACGCACCTTGGTTTTGTCAGCAAACTTGCTGAGGGTGCACTCAGTCCCACTGTCCATGTTGCTGACAAAGATGTTAAACAGTGCCGGTCAAAGTACCGACCCCTGGGAAATACCACTTGTCACTCCTTGCCACTTGGACCTTGAGCTGTTGACCTCAAATCTTTGAGAGTGGCCATCCAGCCAATTCCTTATCCACCGAGTGGTCCATCTGTCAAATCCATGACAAGGATGTGATGTGGGACAAGACCAGGTAGATGGTGTCAGTTGGTCTTTCCTTATCCACCAACACTGTAATGCCATTGTAGAAGGCCTCCAAATTTGTCAGACACAATTCACCCTTAGTGAAGCCATGTTGGCTGTCACCAATCACCTCCTTATTTTCCACGTGACTTAGCAGAGCTTCCAGGAGGATCTACTCCATGATCTTTCTGGGCACAGAGGTGAGACTGACTGGCCTGTAGTTCCCCAGTTCTTCCTTTTTCCCCTTTTTAAAAATGGGGGTTATGTTTCCCCTTCTCCAGTCAGCAGCAACTTCACTGGACTGCCACAACTTCTTGAATATGATGGATAGTGGCTTAGCAACTTCATCCACTAGTTGCCTCAGGACCCGTGGATGAATCTCATCAGGTACCTTGTGCACCTTCAGATTCCTTGGATGGTCTCGAACCTGGTCTTCTCCTAGCCTGGTGAGTTCCTTGTTTCCACAGTCTCTGCCTTTGCCTTCTGCGACTTGGGCAGTGTGGCTAGTGCACTTGCTTGTGAAGGCCGAGGCAAAAAAGTCGCTGAGTATCTCAGCCTTGTCCATATCCCGGGTGACTAGGTCTCCTGTTTCCTTCTGGAGAGAGCCCACATTTTCCCTAGTCTTCCTTTTGTCACTGACATACCTACAGAAGCTTTTCTTCTTGCTCTTGATGTCTTGATTTAGTTCTGTCAGGGCTTTAGTTTTCCTAACCTGATCCCTGGCTGCTCAGACAGTTTCTCTGTATTCCTCCCAGGCTGCCTCTCCTTGCTCCCACCCTCTGTAGGCTTACTTTTTCTGTTTGAGTTTGCCCAGGAGCTCCTTGTTCATCCATGCAGGCCTCCTGGCATTTTTGCCCGATTTCCTCTTTGTTGGGATGCATCGCTCCTGAGCTTAGAGGAGGCAATCCTTGAAGATTAACCAGCTTTCTTGGGCCCGTCTTCCCTCCATGTCTTTATCCCACAGTACTCTGCCAAGCAGATCCCTGAAAAGGCCAAAGTCTGCTCTCCTCAAGTCCAAGGTAGTGAGCTTGCTGTGTGCCCTCCTCACCACCCTAAGGATCTTGAACTCTACCATTTCATGGTCACTGCAGCCAAGGCTGCCGTTGAACTTCACATTCCCCACCTCCTTGTTGGTGAGAACAAGGTCCAGAGTGGCACCTCTCCCCGTTGGCTCCTCTGTCGCTTGGAGAAGGAAGTTATGCTCCCATACTCTCTCCCGCAGGGTAATCAAGGGAAAAAGCCTATTTCCAGAGTGTGCTTCCTCCTCAGCCCTTCTTCACTTTCAGCTTGCCACAGGAACCCATCTGGAAAAAATCTAGCCTCAATATCAGGAAAAGGGAAAAGCACATTTCTAAATGAACCCCTGAGGTGCAAACTGGTCAAGTCATCTACATAGCTGACATGTGCTTCTCCAAATGGTGCTTTTCCTATCTTACCTCCAGGGTAATCCCCGAAAAGATAGACATATGGTATAACCGTAACACCACTACAGCCTGGCCTCCACTGACACAGCACAGTTGCAGCCAGACAAGCAGTGGGCATCACTTCAGCTGCCTGGTTTCACATGGCCAAATGCAGTAGTAACACTAGGACCTCAAAGGCATCAGATCAGACTCTGGTCATACCGGTGTATGCTGATGCGTCTGCACTTACTTCAGGTGGAATTACCCCACCTTTTATATTGTATTGTCATGGAGGAGATGAGAATCAACGCCACTGATGCCACCCTTTTACAGCACCATATTTATTAAGGTTGAGAGTAAATAGGGAATTCTGCCCTATTGACTTCAGCAACTTTTTCCTGGGGCCAGCCAGCTCTAAGCTGTAGGAAAACCATCAGTATCCCTTTTATCTCTTTTTAGGCAAATGGTCAAACTTCAGTATGGTCACCCTTAAACGTTCAGCATGAAGGATTTCCATGGAGCTTGTTGTAGTCCTCCTGGCAGGCACGGGAACCGCATCCCCCTCCAAAACTCCTCAGCAGCTTTTGTCAGGAGCGTCTAGGGATCATCCGTCTGTCATTAAAGTGTTAATTCGATTCATTAACATAGAAAATATTCACCATTTCCCACTTTGGAGGAGATGGGCTGTGCCGTCCTTTTAATAGAACTCTGCTGGAAATCAAACACAATTTTTATTCAGGGGAATGATTACTGTGTCTTGTTTAATTCTTGCCTAACAAATGTCAGCACTAATGTATTACAGATTATTCAGTCAATTTGATGGTTCCAGGTGAAAGAAAGGAACACAAATCTCTTCTTTTAGTGTAAAAAGGGTCAGCTGGATGACTTCCACTGCAGGAGCCGAGATGAGGCTTGACATGAATCAATCAAGCAGGCTCAATTTTACAGTTATAGTGCCTAATGCCTAAACATGAGCGTATGGGTGGAAATTAGCACCCGATTATGAGCATACATGATCTTCCCTTGGAAGACAATAATATTGGCATTAAGCTTCTCAAGAGGGAAGATGCTGCTGGTTTTTAATATGTCTTAAATTATGTCAGGAAAAACACTGGAACATCACACAAAAGCCACAGTCAGTGTATATTGCTATCTCATAGAGCTGGAGATCTTTACAACAATATTGACACAGGAGCAGGCAAGCAAATGTCAGCCAATATAACATATGAAATACTTAACGTAACCAATTTTCAGCTGTCAATCAGCAGGGAATAATGACTGATGCAAGGAATCAATACACCACAATTGAATTCCAGCTCACAAACTTGTTTCGTTCTGCGCTATAAAAGACTGTCAAATGTCACACCCCAAGAGATGCAACAGGATTCCAAAGATTTATTTATTTCAAGCTCTGAAGTCTATTAGCAATAGTGCTCCTTGTGCTATTGGAAAAAGAGCTTTGATGACATTAAATTTTCAGAAATGACAACTCATTGCATTGGGAGCCAATTAATTATACCATTTTATATCATGTTTCAGCAATCTCCTACCATTTTACTAATAAGTAATTATACATAATTATATTTTTAAAAATTATTGTGACTTTAAACCTTCAAATAGTTGATTGCATTATACAGTGTATTAACCGAATATTTTTAAACAAGTTGTTTTGTACTTTTGATAAAAATAATATAAAAAGAAAGCTCTCTGTTCTTTTAATTCAGATAGCTTAAATGTTTAAATTAGAAGATACTTCTGTCTCAGCTGAATGAATAAGATTTACTATAGAATTGTAGAGAGCTGTGTATTACCCTGTATATTATCCTGCACTGTTTTTTTCTTTTTATTTAATAAAGGCAATGGAAAAAAATATTCATTTTCATACTCCATAGTACTGTAGTCTGATGAAAGGCAACAGAGATATCAAAAGGGAAGAATGAGAGGATGGAAAGGTGAGGCCTGCAAGAGTCCTAATATCCAAAGACTATATATTGTCTATATAAAAACATGTGAAATATATCCATAATTTAAAGAGAAAAATGAAATCCGTAGGAGGCTGATTGTAAAGTACCTGAAACATAAAAATATACTCCTTCCATAACATAATCTGGTTTGGTAATAGATGACCCATTTGCTGCTTCATTCCTGACTCCTACCTATTGTAACTTTCCATTTTTTCCTTCCTGCAATCCTTCCTTATAAAAGGAAAATGGATGGCAGTAGCCGCTTCCTCTCTGGTTAGCCCCACTGGAGCTGGTGAGGCTCTGTGCAAGACTGGGTACCGGTCTGCGTTTGGATGGTGGAATCTGGCCCACGGTAATTATAAGACTATTAAAATTAGCATATTTTCTTTACCTGAGGCTGAGAGTTAATTAAAATCCGACAGTACAACGTATACAGAAGATAAACACTACTGTATTTTCTTTCCAATACATGGCTATATAGTAATTCATTTAAGACAGAGAAGCTCATGCTGTTGAATGTGCTTATTAAAAACAGCAAGGAAGGTCAGGGGCAGTGCTTGCTGTATCCTTCATTTGTTCTTCACCGAAAATGATATAACTGAACTGCAAAAGTTGAGATTGAAAAGCCGCTAGCGTGTTGTCTAATTTCAGCCACAGAAGCTGCTGTGCACTCCATGACTTTATGAGGGAATAAGATTACAGGTCACAAGAGCTTCTTTATTTCCCACCTGTAGCTTCTAACAACATTTTATTAAGGATTTTCCCATCTTCTCTCCCTGACCTACAGGGGACAAAATTCTAACAGCTGTTACAGGACCCGTACCGAAGCAGCATTAACACAGATTAGCAGTTCTGGAAAGTAGTATCATTTTATCAGGACTATATTTACGACCGCGAACTAATATTTTTACAGCGCTTGCGAGATAAATACAGCATATCATTATGTAAACAGCAATAAAGGCATTTAATACAGTTAAAAACTTAATGCACCATGCTTGTTTTGTCTAAATTCACACTGAGCTGCTGTTTGAAGGTTTACTGCTCAAGTATAAAACAAACACTTGGGTAGCCCGTGCGCTCATACATATATTGCTGTTGTCTGTATTGCATGTGGAGGTTATCGATTTCTTATTAATCAAGTAGAGTCTATATGCACTAATACACCCAAGTAGGGTAGAACTTCTGCCAAATGTTGTCACATTAATACATGCCCAGTGCTCAGCTGCTCAGCCTTTACCACTTCAGTGCCGTTTTGCCTCCATAAGGACTGCAAGGTTAGGACCTCGCGAGTTTATTGCAGAAGCAATAGCCTTTGTTATCGAGGTTGCTTGTTATGCAAGATTTTTTTATTCACACAGATGCAAGAAAGAGAGAGAAAGAGGAGGAAAGAGGGAGAAGGCGGAGAAGGAGGAGGAGGAGTAGAAGGGAAGAAGGACAAAAAAGAATAGCTGTACTATGATGCTATAAATTTCTAAAATGATTCTACACAAATTATCCAAAAGGAGCCTATTTTTCTATCTCCCTGTCTTCCAGGAAGCACAAAGTAGCTGTCAAGTATATCTACAATGAAGCTTTTCAGCAACTTCCTTATGTGCATTCATGGTGGAAAAGCCAAACAGCTTTCTAAAAGTTTCTATTAGTCATCTTGAAGGCTGGGATAGATTCTTTTTTGACATCATCCTTCTAAGTGCAGCTGCTAGGCTAATCAAGTTGTATTATTATTGCACTAGAGAGTTAGGAAACTCAAAACAAGGACATAAAGAGCAATGTCAGAAGCAAGACCAAGACACTACATATGCCTTGCAACATTCAACTGGCTTGTTTTACCCTCCCCAGAGACCCATTTTAGCTGATATGAAAATAAAATGCTGTTAGTTTTCACATTATTGAGACTGATAAAGGACTGGGAGGGAAAGTAGATGTGTGCACGCGGGTTTGCAAGGCTGCTGCACAGTATGGTGAGAGTTTTTAGGATGCCACGATAATCACAGCTGAGTTCAGATTTTCAGGTCTTGTTTGGGTATCTGAGAAGGACAGAGAGCTTTCAAAAAATTTGACGCCTACTGTAATGAGACATTTTGAAAATCCACCCATAAATAAATGCCATATGATAGGACTTGCTGAGTACTTCTGAAAATCTGGCTGTGTGTGTAATTGTGCTGAGTCTCTCAGTAGTCTGAGGGATACGGACAGATATGACCAATATCAAAACCGCAATGCGATAACAGTTACACATTACTTTAAAACGTGCGATAAAAAGCAATTTGTCCTTAGACACCAGTTCAGCTCATTGCTCTCCAAACTGCCCCAGAGCAAAGATGCCAAACTTTGGAAAGATATTTCCCAAAAAGAGCATCTGGATGCTGGGAGGGGCTGCAGCCAGTTGTGCTTGCTCCGTTGGATGGGCTTCCCCACATCTGTCAGCCATCAGACTACTGCTGATCGACTCTCTGGGCTGGACGCGCCTTTCACTTACAGTTGCTCAGCCCATCACCTGTATTCTTGATCTCCAATCCCCTTGAAAGTAAATTCAGGACGAAATTCTTGATTACAGGACATTGGCTAGAGCAAAGCGCGCTGTATTTTTGTTAATACTCATCTTGGCTTTCCTCCCAAATTCACATCGTTATTTTGAACCTTTTATCTGTTTAAATATAGGCCCCCAATCTCTGCTGTGGAGGGGAAAGAGGATTCCTTTGACATGGCTGCTGGGAACCTTTCCTGCATTTTCCTCTAGATCTTTCTGGGAGCACCACAGAAATGATTACAGTGTTCTTCTGTCTGTCAGCGATGGGGGCCGGTTGGCATCAGCAGAAAGCAGAAACGTCCTCCCCCCGGGAGGGGGCAATAGCACAGGCATCATCCAGGAGGAGGAGGGAGCTTCTCGTCCTGCTTTAAGTAGAACTGACAAATGGTGAACCAGCATTGTTTGTCCCCAAATCCTGTCTTATGAAATCCCGACTCGGGCTATGACAGCTGTAGGATGCTCGGACTGGCTCAGGTCAAGCTCCCAAGGTTTGAGGCTGGTATCAGAGCCTGGCTGCAGCATCTGACCTGTTGTTGCTGCTGCTATTGTAATATTTTGGTGGGATGCAGCGTATTCCCTATGCTGCTAAAGCTGGTCCTGTTGCTGTAGGTGTGATTTATGGGTGCCGCAGAAATACACGGTAACATATTACTGTCCTGAAAATTCAGACCTAATGTACCTTCTGATATTTTTGACCATACAAAATTTTACCCAATCTACCAGAAATCCTTCCCACCAGGCCCCTTCTTGCTCTGAAGTCATTAAACCAGTTCAAAAATGTTGTAGTAGAAAAGTGTCTTGCAAAACATAGGCAAATTGCTCACGCAGCTATATAATGATCTTCTGTAACGTCTGATTTTGAGTTAAGAAGCTGTTTCGACAAAGCAAAATAACATAATACAAGCCAACGTGTATGTCCATAATTTTAGGCTTTAATGAACTTCATTAATTTTGTGGGCTGAATCAAACTCTTATTGCGATTTATTTCATAAATCCTTAAGTATTGCTGGCTGTATGCGTGGAGTGGAGAGGAAAAGAGAAGTGCAAGAAATAAGAACAGGACTTCAGCTTCTTAAGCACATTTAGTTAAGAAGAGACTTGGTTTGTATATCTCTAATAAAAATTTATGTATCTAAGGCTAGAAATCGACTGCTGTACTATGTTCTCATACTAAAAAATCCCCAACACAGCAACAGCAGCGAGGTGTGTGACGTCAGCATATTAGCACAGATACTTATTTTGTAAACTAGTAATTATTTCTGTGGATTTCGGTCATGGCTTGAAGACAACCTTGGGCCTAATTTAATGTCTTTTACATAAAGATACCTTCCAATGAAGTCATTGTATAAACAGCATGGGATTAAGCCAATACGCTGTCTTGTAACTAGTTAGCAATTCTTCTACATATTTTTCAGCAGAGATATATTTTTTAAAGTACATGCTTGAAAAAAACAGGGATTCACAGGCTGGTTGGTGCAAATGAAGAACATTTTTTCTGAGAACTGCTGAAGGGCTTGCTTCTGTGGTCTTGAATTTTTTCTTTTTGCTTGGTGTCAGAGGTTTCTATAGCATTATCCTTTAGTTGAAAGAAAACTGTAACAGTACTTCGAAATAAAAATTCCCTGCAAGAAGGTGTATTTTTGTAGCTTTGGGTAATAAAAGACATACAGTAGTAGTTCCAGAGGAACTACCAAAGAATTGCACCATCAATGACAAATAAAGATCACTCAGTGGCAAAATATAATCATATTAAAAAAATCAATTAGTGCAGCCAATCCTTTCACCAGAGCTTCAAACATTATAGTCATAAACAATTTGTAAGCCCAGTCATTAATTTTAAGCATTCAGAATATAATCCCAATGGTCTTCCTGTTGTATATTTTGCTTTAGCACTTCTGGTATAGGGTTTTACATCCTTAAAGGATCATCAGCTTGTTAAAAGGCCCAGATATTTTATAATGTGTAATACCCAGTAAAACCACCTTAATCTACAATACTGTGTGGAAACCATTTAATTCTTCTGGATGACTGTGGCTCCTAATATAGGTGGATAGCAAATAATCATCTCTTCTACAGGAATTGAATTAACCAGGGGGAAATTCTCTGAGGTTCAGTCCTTTTGTGGAATGTTTTTTTTGCACACGGTACTTCTAAACATGCTTATCCTTTAATTATAAAAATAGAAAATGATTACTTAAACTCCTATAGAGCAGAACTTACCTGAATAATTATACAACATATTATACTGTGCGCAAACCTAATATGTTATACATAGGTATGTCTGCACCCATGACAAAAAGATAACATAACAATGTCATTCTCCTACCTTGGTTTAACAATTTACAGACTTACGTTGTAAGTTAATTCCTGGCTTCGTTCATGATCTTAGGCTACCTGTGAAAATTGCTTGAAGAGTTCAAGTGAAAGATCAGCATTTTCCAATAGGCTTAGAAGATGCACATGCAGCTTTAAAAGTCATAGCTTATGCTCTCTGCATTTAACTTGTCTTAGAGCGTATACTGATCACCCTCTTTTGTAATAGTGGTGGGTACGATAATATATCCAGATTTATCCTATGGGATCCAATCATTAAAGCTGGGAAAAGAACAATGGCTGACCATCTACTCCGTTTTGGGAGACGGGATCTCTGGACTAAAGGAACTAAAACCAAGGAAAATGTTCCTTGCCTATTGCCAGCTATCCATCCCAGCCCTCTTTCAGCCAGCCAAAGCCAGTGAAGACCATTTGTCCTTCGTTGCCCTGTTTAGTGTCGGAGAAAACAAAGCCAAGACAAAGGCAGTAGTAGCTTATTGCTGACTTATTCCATCTCACGGTGGGAATAATTCGTCTGTTGGCTGAGCAGAAGGTTTCTGCAAACTGTAAAACTCCACATACATGAAACCTGACCTGTGGGCATAAACCACTTATGAGTTCCCCAAGCTGACCTCCAGTGATAAAGAGTGAGTAAATAAGGCATTTGCCGCTCTCTCCAGCAGCATAATTTTTTGCAACAGGACATGCCCTCTTTTAAGAAGCCAAAAACCCATGCTTGCACTCCATTTTATGGACCCAATAAACAGCAAAGCAGATTCCTTTAAACAGTACCAAGAGCATCACTTCCCCTTTTATCAAATACTGAACTTACCTAAGCAGACAATCTCTAACTCTGTGGCGATTCAGGACTTAATTGACACAATGAAATTATTAAGTTTGCATGCTGCTTGGATTCAGATATGATGCTCTGTCCAGGACACCATCAGGATCACGGCAGAGAGCCTTTTCAGACTAGAACAGACATCTCTATTGCCCGTGAAAGAAAACCTGAGAGAAAATAACAAATAATATTGAATCCTGAGTTTGTTTCACTAGGAATAATTACTACTGTCCTGATCTTCCGTAAATCTTGTCTTATTATTAATAGGGGAAAAAAAACACATGAGAATGATGAAGCTCCATTTTCGTTTTGTTTTGTCAGTAGGCAGGAAAGAAGTCCCTGAAAGCTTAAGAATGTGATTCAGATGAAGAGAGAGGGTGTTTTCAAGGTCCGGTTAAACCAGCACCCTTAAAAATTGTTTCTGATGATTCCATTGTTGAGATACAATGAAAAAGCAAAGACTTGCTGCTGCTCTCTGGCTCTCATCATCCTCTTCTCCCTCTCTTCCCACACTGGTGTCACTCTTCACTGGCAGATACACCATTAGCTGAAAGAGAGCATCACAGAAGGTTGACCAATTCTCATACACATAAAAAAGTTTCTTTTCTTCAGTTTGGTTTTCATCTATCAAATGCACTAAGTCATGAACCTCCAGGCTGTGTAATGCAGCCATGAATTCTATGGTATTAGGCTTTTTAATTAAATATATAATTCCAGCTTTTACCCTTTTTAAAATAAATGCATGAAACCGGGGAGAAAAAAAATAGATAGCTTTTTGTCTTCTCTACTGGCATTTCCTAAAGGTACAGGACTTGGAACCTGGGACTTTCAGGTAAGCCATGGCATAAAGTTTTCAGATGTGACTCACTTATAGGTGTATTCTCGTCATTGTTCCTTTTCTTATTGTTCTGATTGCATTTAAATATGTTCATACTAAATAGAAACTGCTCTTTAATACTTGTTAAAATGAGTCTGCAACTACCAAAAAAGAAATAAAAATTTTCATGGCATTCCATAACACATATTAGTCATGCAAAGATAATAAAGTATCCAAATAGTTTTCTAATAATTGGCATCGATCAGGTATTTATTTATCCAATTTAAGAACAGAATAGGTTTTCATTCCTTAATTTTAAAATCATTCACCACATAGCTATGAAAAATACTTTTCTTGGATCAGCTATTGTATTTGCTTTCAGATTATTATTTAGAGTCTAAGCCTCAAAACCATGTCAGATTTCTCTCATCTAATAAAGGTCTCTTGCATTTTTGTTCATACACCATGCATTGACTCATAACCACTAAGTAAACTTTTTTCCCCCTTCCCTTTTTTGGCTCACGATTTTCTGGGCAATTTTGCCTTTCTGTTTTTATTGCATTTCTACGGCATGCTTGGCATTCAATGGTAGGGTTTCTGCAGCTAATCTTTTTTTAAAGGCTGCCTTTTGGCTCTTTAAAAACAGGTATGGAGCTGACACCTACTCTGGCACATCAGCTCTCCGATAACCTACTTCCAGGTTATCACAACCCCTACAGCAGAAGCTGTGGTGGCATCTCCCAGTCACTCACATATTGTATTAATATATAAGAATACCTACTTTACCCTACACCTCATTTAAAGCCAAGGAGCCTTTTTAACAGTAGCAAAAAACTCTCTGCAAATCATTGCGTAAAAGGCTTTTTCAGGTGTAAAAGAAACACATCTCACCAGCAATTCACGTTCTTCGAGCACCTCGCGACTGTGTCACGGCGGGACGGTGCCTGCTGGTGCCCAGCAGCAAGCGCTCCTGGGAGGCAGGGAGGACCACCGAGAGCCACGTGGCTATTACTGGGGGGAAGGAAAAATAGCAGGACCTGGTTTGGCAAAGCTCCTTGAAACACATGATGATTTGATTTTAAAGCGCTTTATCAAGATTTAAACTTTTACAGCATTCAGAGTTGTGTACAACGTATCAGTATTTTACAGGTATGTTAACATTTTTATGTGTGCAAACATTTATGCTGAGAGCCAAAGAAAAGTACAGGATAACTGTAATAATGTAAGAGGACAGATACTAGTGTGTGTGGTAGCTGGCTTTGCACCTTTGCGTTTTGCAGTTTATTCACATAAAAGGAAATTAAGCTTTTCTAGACCAGTTCTTGCTACTGAAAAAAAAAAAAAAAAGCACCAGCACCAATACACAGATGTTCAGGTGCAAAGCATGCTAGATGAGAAAAATAAAGCTTCATACCCTTTATAGTCTACGTATCAAACATCTACCTTAGCTATCCAGAGCAAAAACATGGCAATTTGCACTAATTAAATGCAAAGAGGGCACATAACAAAGAGTACACAAAAATACCTTCAGGGCAAATCTTCTGTCTTCCTCAAAATAATTAGTGGCTTTCCCATAAACCTATGTTGGTATCTGTCTAGGATTAAAAGATACGTGGGTAACCAGGGGCAAAAGAACAGTACGTTCCCTGTGGAAATGGATGGGTAATGCAATGTAAAACTAATGGCAGTCGCTGATATCCGAAACAGTCACTTCACAGGATTTTTTCTTCATCTCTGTTGGAACGATACGGCATTTACCTACACCAGGAGCACTCCTGCCCCACTGTTTCCAGAAACAGCTATCTCAATAAGACATTTCTGGTGTAACCCATTTTCCTTTTCCAGCTGTTTCCCCAAGGCTGAGGAGATAATATCAGCAGCCGACATGCCACCACTGGGTTTTAATTTGGGCAGAGGTACAGGCAGGTAATGGGCAGCCTGCCAGTAGGGCTGTACATCCACTCCTATTGGAAGAGAAAGTATGAAAACAGTCATATTTAAAGAGGGAAATGCAAACCAGTGGGTAAGCAGAGGACAACCAAAATTTCAAGGGCCCACAGAGTGGCTCGAAGCCATGACTCCTGGGCTGTTCGCGAGGCAGAGCCATGTGGGGCCAACCCTTCCTCCCAAACCGTGGCCAGTTGTGCGGGCAGACTGGCTAGTGACTACGCTTGTATGTAAATGCACTTACATGTTTAGCGCCCTGGCTGAATTTCAGATATTTTAATTCCAGAACTGCAGCATCTGGAGGACTGTTCAGCAGAGCCGTGTCTACACATCCCGCTTACGCCACGGAGGAGGGATCTGTGGATAGAATTTTAAATTTTGTTTAAAGTAGATAATTTTGCTCTGCTAAAACAATGTGTTTGAATAGCAAATCACGACCAGATGGTATTAGAAGGCATACATTTCAATATACCTATTTATAAAATATTTTCTATGGCTTTTAATTTTAAGCCTCAATTCTAGAAGCTTTCTACCTTTAAAAGTGCTTTCTCTCATTCTTCTCTGTAATGGCCTTTATTAGTTTATTCCCATTAAAAAAGTGAATGCTTCAGGAATAACTTCCTCCTTATAGTTTCTGATTGTAAGGTTAAAGTAATACTTTAAAACCTTAGCTTCTAAACATTTGTCATTCCCAAATGCCAAAACTGGAGTTGTAATTCCAGATTAAATATGATGAAATGATTAGCTGATCACAGAAGATGAAATAAAATCCATTAGCCAACTCAAAAAGCTTTTTTATAATGCTCATTCCCTTCACTTCACCAGGCATGTTGGTTTTGTTTTTGAAGTTTGTTTTGAAGGAGAAAATAGATACTCCGCTGTCTTCGGAGTAAATAATTCCCACAGTAGCTGCAAATAGTTAACTAAAAGTGTTTTCATTTTACTTTGTCTGGAATATGCTTTTACAGGAATATGCTACAAGTCTTTATACAATACTAAACCTCAACAGCTGACACCTGATTTAGTGCTTAGAAGCACAGAGGACAAGAAGGACCAAGATCCAGGTAACTCAAGGCATCCCCTGGAAGGCTTGTAGAGGAACATACTTTGTTTTCTTCTTTGAGGTGTAGAAAAACGTGCATTTTTGCGTGGAATGCAGTTGTCTCATGGAAAGCCTGATTAATTGGCCTTTATGCAGATGGAGCTCACGGAGGAAACCAGCCCCAGCCAGCGCAGTGCCCTTCCCACCGTTTGTACTTCCGCGGGCTCTCTACTGGCCTCCCCTTGGCTCCTTCCCATCCTCATCACCCTGGGGGCGGGAACAGGTGCCTGCTCCTTCACCTTTACCTTCAGTGATTAATAAAACCCTTAAAATTAACCTAGGCAGTTATTTCCCAGCAAAGAGATTACGGATCGAGCAAATTAGAAGTTTTGTGCCAAAAATTCCCTAGCAGGAGAAGAAGAAAAATAAGGTGGCCAAGCCTTCAAAATGGTACTTGGTATCACACCTAAATTAAGCATCTGTTCAGACTCATCTTAGGGACTTGGCGTCGAGCATCTGGTCTCTAGCACAGATTCTACGGGGAATATTCCCAGCATGAAGCCGAGAAGGGTTAAAAATTACTGTTTGTGAAAGTAATGTAATTAATTAACTTTTGCCTTCACAGTATTTTTTCATTTTCCTCTTTTAAATCATTTCAGGGCAGGATTTCATGGGACCCAGAGACCTTTTAATTCTTGTCTGCCTCACTTTTTGGAAAGCATTCCTCTCCTTCCTTTTGCCTTCATATTGTGTTATTTCTGACCTCTTGCTCATCTTTTATTACTCTCCCGTTCCTAGCTCTATTATTCAAGCTGATATTGCAGCTGTGATTTCTATTTTTTCTTTGCCCTTTTTGGCTTTGCCCAGCATTTCATTAGCAGACTCATGGGGAGCATTTATACTGTCTCTCTGCCATGACAGAGTTCAGTGGGATTTACTAAAACTGATTCCTTGGCTATATCTGCTTCCAGTTACGATTAGAAGCCTCTTTCCAGTGAAGCGCATCGAGGAGATCAAATTCAGATCTGGTGAAAGCACGCACGAGCACAGTGAGGCACAGAAGCCCGAAATGAGGTGCAGCTTCTGAGACCGCATCTTGACTTGGACCATGGCATATCAGTAAAGATCTCCCCCAGATAACTATATTTTAAGTCTAAACATCGTTCCTGGAAGTCATCCTGCAGGAGTAAGCTCATGTCCCCTGCAGAATAACTTGCAATATCAGAGCTCAGATATTGCGATCGAGCAGAGGAGGGCCACAATCAGCTGAAATAACTCAAGGACAGGTTTTTATTTAGAGCTTTTCAGGTCAATATATTTATTTTTCCAAAGGAAAGCTAAACACAGAGTCTTCTCTTTGACGCAGAAAGACATGGTAGCTAAGACGCGGGGGCATTCATCCCCTTTTCTGTCTTGTGCCACACAGGTTCCCGGCTCAGTTCTCCCCTCCTGCAGCTCCCCTGCTCCCACGTACCTTCATAACTTTCCTTCTGCCCTTTTTTTTTTTCCTTCTCCCCCACCTCCTTTGTTGCCTTTTAAGCTTACTGAAAATAATGAACTCCTGTGGCCTTCAACCTTTCTAATGTCTCTGCTTATTTCTGTAAGTTAGTTTTGGCTGTTAGGTTATGTTATAATGTTCCAGCACAGATATTCTTTTTGTGATGACAGTAAATAAGATACACACAGACTTTTCTGTTTATTTTTTCAGCTGTTCATTTATAGTAAATTTTAATAAAAACTGTGAAACAATTTTGTTCCGTGGGGGAGGCCTGACACAAAAGTAGAACAATAATGTGCCAAAAATGCGTTGTTATGATCTTTCAGATGGGTACTGTCACTAGGAGGGGTCTGCACTTCAGTCAGTATGAACATGATAAAGTATGAACAGTACAGCTGCAAACTCCCTTTGGATAATGCTGCAAAACATATGGAAAACGTTTCCTGACTTATGAAAAATAATATTGGGGCAGAATATAGTAAAGGGACCGGGTCAAAAGGCTGCATAAAGCGTTAGTGCAAACCCTAAGTGCAATCTTGTAGTCATAAATTCCCTACTAATGAAATGTATATGTAATTCTTACAGCCCCTCCATGTTTGAAAAATCTATAGTGCTAATAAAGTGACACAGTTAGAAATCTATACGGGACCTTATTTATTCCTTATTTATTTTAAGTGATGGCCCCGAATCTAAACATCCCCTTTGGGAAAGTTTGGATTGTGATTTAGGTTCAAATCTGTACTTTTCTGTCCAGGACCCATTCCTAATTCTGCTTGGTTTGCTGCACACCCGCGCGCCGCCTCGTTTAATCTGTCCTGCCAAAAGCTGGACATTGAGCTGGCGGCCCTGCACATCCCCCTCGGGGCCACCCGCCAGGCCCCTTCTCCCTCTGGAGCAGGGGCAGGAGCCATGGCATCCCTGGCTAGAGCTGCCTACGTGCCCAGAAGAGGTCCTAGCCTTCTCCACCCACCTTTGAAAGGTTTTGCTCCCCCAGGGTAGTGCTGGAAAGGGGTAATGGGCGTCCCCTCGTGTGTGTGGGACCCCGTACCCTCTCTTCCTCTGCCAGGAGAAGCTCTGATGGGGGGAAAGCCCTCCCTCCGCCCCAGGCTCGGAGGGGATTTGGCAGGAGGTTGTCTCCCCCCACCCCAGCCTCTGCTGGCTCCATCTGACAGAGGGGTATGGGCTTCCGATCCTCCCCAAAAGGGTCGAGTGGAACTGAAAGAAAAAGTACATAAAGTCACCTCGCCGATATGCGCAAGTGCCTGAGCTAGAGAGGACGGCTCCCAGGTGAAAAATTAAAACAAAAGTTTCTAGCAGGATTTAAGCGGCAGGAGCCCGACCACATGCTTGATAAGCCCAGCTGATTTAACAGATCTCCTGGGGTGGTTGCGGCAGTCCCCACCCGGGCTACGGCCAGCAGGGTCTGGCCCCACAACACTCCCCAGCTAAAGGGTCAGCAAACATGTCAGCGTGAGGCACGGCAGGGAATACCTCTGAAGTCAAAAAACCTTGTTTCAGGCCTCAGAAGGACTAACCCTTTTTAATGGTTATAATTGAGTATCTCTTACTTCGGGTAAGAGCCATGAGGCGCAGGATGTAAGCGCTTCTCTGTACTCTAAATTGACTCTGTCACCTTTCTGTGGTTTTTACTTGTTTTATAATTGCTCACTTGATCCTACCAAAAATAAACTAGCACGATCAATGAAATAGGTGGACCGTGGGAGCAATGAATATCCACATGATTCAGGGTTTTCAGGCTTAGGTCCTAAATAACCATAATTGCCATTCTATTATCTACAGAGTTAGAGAACAGAGAAAGGTGAAGAAAGAAATTGTTACTGGGAATTTATGATAAAAGGCTGTCCTCACACAGGAGCAACGATACTCACTCTTTCAGATCGCAATCATTAAATTCCAATAATTGAATTAAAGTAATAAAATGTTGAAGGGTAAAGAGTAGAAACAAAGACTACTCTTCATACTAAATTTCCACAGCATGACGACTCATCAAAAAGGTCAATTTTTGCCCAGAGAGCCTTGTCTCTGGGACAAATGCTGGAACAGGAGGGACGCTTCCAAACAGACAGCTGAAACATCCAATATTAGACTTCTGCTTGGGATCATCCTCAGTGAACAGCAGAGAGTTACCAGGAAGAATATGTTATCGAGGCTAAATTTTCGTCTTACACCAGGTTAGGGTCTTGCTCTGCAGTTGTGCAGGTAAGGGATGGTGTGGGATATTGCATTATATAGCTGATGGGCAGTCAAAAAATAGTGCTAGAGCGGCCACTTTAAGTTGCTTACACCTTCCTGCCATTACTGAGGGGCATGTTCTTCCTAGTCTTATTCCCATTTCTCAAATTCATCCTAACTGACCTGAGGGAGTGGGGGAAAGTTGTACAGCAAAGGAAGAAAGGGAGATGGGATATTACCCTCTCAGTCACCTTTTCTGGGGCAAAAGAAAACAAAACGCATTTTCCCTTAAAGGAAAAATAATATTTTGTTCTTTTCATTATTCAGTGTGTTAGAAACATTCCTTCTTTACAGCTTTATTAAGATACCTTAAAGAAGAATTAATGAAGAATATTTTTTGCTGAAACTAAAAAAAATGAAGCAATGGTAGGTTTTAAGATAAATTATTAGCAAAATTAACCAAAGCTCCAGGAAGGCTCATAGCAAGAAGATGGTGAACTGAAGTCAAGTGAGATAATTGGCCTGAAGTAGGGTAAGAAACACCACTTTGCTTATTTAGTCGCCTATTAAGCTGATTGGCTGCCTTGTCTTTTTTATTAGGTGAGCTCCACATGAATTTCTGATTTCACACACTCCGATGCAGTAACCTGAAGCACCTACCCAGCTGTGCCAGCTGCGGGGAGAGCTCAGTCGGCACGGCTCTGGGACAGAAAGTGTCACCCTGCCCAAGGCACAGGGTGTCAGGGCCCCTCGTCTTCCTCCAGAGTGGCCACTACTCAATAGCAATTGAGCGATCAGTTAGACAAATGCTTCACAAGCCCTTGACAGGAAAAGAAAGAGAAAAAGAAAAATGCTCGGTGATAGATATGCTAAACCAAAATTTTGTGAGTGAATTTGATCAACGTGCCGAGGACAGGCTCAGAATAACTCCTTACTGCTGACAGACATAGAAGCAAAAAGGGTGAATTAATTAATATTTTCATTAATACTTGCACGATCCTTGCAGAGAAAAATGCAGCAGAGGAACACAACAGAAAATCACGTAGTTTGTGCAAGTGACTACGGCCACATAAATGCGCCCTGTGGCACACTAAGGGCTATTGACCATCACAAGAGGGAAGGGTCCCTCCAGTACCAGCTGGTGAAGAAATGAAGCAGCGTATGCACGTGGAATATGGTCACTCTTATCCACCTAGCAGCTGTTTGCCTGTTTTCAACACTGACGGCGCACATGCTGGATGTAATGACAGCCCGCTGGGTGATACCTGTGCTCCAGAATATTTGGAGAAGGACCAGCTGCTCGCTACAGCATCCAAGTCCTTCAGAGTCAGCTCACTTCTGTAATGAATCTCACTCTCTTTGGAAGATATTTGATCTGATTAGCATGCAGGTGCAAGGAGGCCATGACAGCAATTGTTTACTAGGAAACTTTAGGAATCCTAGAAAATCTTCCAGAAGAAATCAGGTATGTTAAGATACTAGTAGAAAGAAGAAAGTGCCTTTTTTTCAGCAGAGAAACAAGTGAAGATAATGTTTGTCACCTAAGGGTGGGTTTATGAACATCTTATGTTCATAAAGCAGGATGCTGAAATCCTGTGCCATATTGCTATGAGAAATAAATATGGTATGGTGTCTCAATTTCAAATCTAAGAGCTCCATATCACGTAGCAGGCCCAGACCATAAACCTGTCCACATACGAGATAAGGAAGCCAAGAGATGGTGCATGGATATTCATTTTTCCATCTCTGTTGGACCACATTAAAATCTGAACACAACTAAAAAGCCAATGTAAGAGCAGCATCTAGTCACTAATCAGTTTCTACATACTACTGTCCAGGCTTGTGAAGAGAAGCAGTAGGCACGCTGCTACGGTGGCATGCTCTCTGCATGATCTGTTGAGCCTTTGCTGGGGAAAAGGCGAGGGCCAATAGTTGGGAAGCTCATTTTACCAGATGCCTCAGGATCAGAGCGCGGATAACTCTAAGAAGGAATTTTCAGCCCCAGAGCTGCAGGCAAAGCTTTACTCACACGATGTCTCCTGAGAGGCCAAGGTACTCCCTGCAGCCTAGGGCTAGCTGGGTATAGACGGGACTCTGTCGCCTGTAACATGTTGCCTCACTTTTTTTCCCTGGAGTTATTTCCATTCATTTATTTCCCCAGATGGTGATTTCACGATTAACGTGGAATATATTAATTAGCTTTTTGCAGTCTGTAGTTCAATTAAGGAAATACAGAGGCAGCAGCTGCTGGAAGTCAAGCTCCTTTTTCTTAATATGAAAAGAACAGCCTGGCTCTTACTGGGGCAGTAGCACTGTCTCCTACAGTTACAGCACACTCGGGGAGCACCAGAGTTCAAAAGCATTCTGCAAGGTCCTGGTGTCAGGGCGAGGATATTTGAGTCCTTGACTCCAGTCCTTATCCTTTTACAGGACCAAGGATTTCAAATGTAAGCTTCAAATAGCAATTAAAAATAGCAACTAAAAGCATTCTTTAGGTATTTCATGTTGTCCTTGTTCTTTGTCTGTTATACACCTGCCATGGAAAATGTTGGATATGAAAAGTGCAGCAAGTTTTGACAAATGATTTCTTGTTTAATTAGAGGTATGTATGGTCGACATACAATACAAGATGGAAGCCAACAGATTGCTCATGGGACATCCTCAGAGTGCCTATAATGGGCCCGAGCTTGTAGCTCTTTGTTTTACGTGTTCACGTCTGGTAGGTCTCAGACTAAAGACCTCAGAAAAATAGTTCAATTTCAAACACAGATGCATGTTCCTCTTTCACAAAGACACATTTGTCCTCACTGTGCTGAATCAGGGGGTATTTCTTTTCTATTTCAAAAAACCAACAGCTTAGGACAAAATTCAGTTTTGAAGCTGTATAGTAGAGGCTGGATGTATTTCCTTTTCGCAGCAAGATGTTATTATCATTGATATATAACTTACACCTGCATTTGCAGAGCAGAGTCCAGCCCCACTCTTTTTGTATATATATAGTTTATACATATATACACACACATTATATATATATTTTTTATATCTATAAAATGATGATTTTCTGGTCCATACACTCTTCAAAAAGCAATATGGGGAGGGACGCTGGTCTCTTAGCACTTCTGCATTATGATCTACTGACCCTGAAAATAGGGTCAGAAGGAGGTCTCACTGCTAACTGGAAAACTAATCAATATAATTCTACCAAAGGGCTGGTACACACCAAGTAATATAGTCCCCTCCCCCTCAGCAAAAGTCTGCGCCTCATTGTAGGGAATATAAACATCACGGTTTGATACTCAGGGAAAAGAAAAAATACCAACTAAACACAAAGGTTTATGCTTTGTGAGGCTGAGGATATCACCAAACCATATCACGGATCTCAAATTTTAATTCTGAGCAGCTTGATTGGTTATGTTTTACAGTTTGGGCTTCATTCTTTGGTAAGAAATGTAGAATTGTGTCTTTGTTTCCTTCTACAGTTAAAAATAACAGCCAATGATGAAAAGATGATTTTCTTCCTCTGTCCCTCCCCTCTCCCCTCCTGCCCCCCCAATATTACAGTTACACAATGAGAAAAATAAGCTGATCTTACGCCACGCTGCCTTGTCCTCACAGCGATCGAGAGTAGCTCTGCGCAGCTTGGAGAGGTGCCATCATGCACCAGGGCTGCATTTGATTCTGATCAGGTACTTTTACTGAGAAAGAGAGCAAGACAAAGGGTAAAAGGTCACTGGTGACTAATTTTCTGAAAACCAGCAGCTTGTGTAAGTAATAGAACATTTATTGTATTTCTCTGTCATCCCAGCAATGAGCTAGAAAATCCATAAGAATTCCCAGCACTAGCCTTTATTAAAGTATAGCCCTGGATTAGTTTAATGTCCAATTTAAAGTCACTGCCTGCACCTATTTTACTTACTTTTCTTAAAGAGAGCTATTTTCCCCCCGTTACTTCCCAATTTAAGTTGCCAAGAATATATTTTCCCTTAATAAAAATTAAGGTTTCATTTATTTTATATGTATACATATGTGTGTGTGTATGTTGAGAAAAGAGCACTTCAGTGCTGAATTCCTACATTGGAGTTATTTTCTCCACACTGAAATATTAAAGCATAATTGGAACATGGCAAATATTGCAAAATCCAAGCACAGCTTTCCAAAAAGCAACCGCACAGGACTCACAAACTCCCTTTGCAATGTTTGCGTCCCTTCCTTTTGCTCTGTGTAAACATTCATATGGTTTCAAAATATTATTTCTCTGAAAGTATGTTCATAGAGCTCGACTCGCTTATGGAGGAGACAAAAACTGTCAACCAAAGGTGCTCCTCAGGTCCATACCCAAGCCACAGGTCTAAGGCTAATCAGCTTGAAAAGAAGGGAAAAATGCCCCTTCTCCAACGGGAAGCTGCCAAGCGCTTGCGATCATTGCGCTCCTTGTCCGTAATGATTTGACTGGAGACCCCGAGTGGCTTCCTAGTGCTGGAGATGGCAATCAGCATTTTCAGTCAATATACTTGACAGCTATAAACACTGTTATTGGACCTTCAGTGAGATCCTTGATACACGTTAACCCCACAAAATGTAATTACGCTTTAGACTAGACTAGAACAATGAAATATAAACACTGGTTTGTGTCAAGTGAGCACTCACCTCTTCCAGAGGGTTTTATTAGGCAAATTATCTTTTGCTCGCTCAGATTTCACTACATCTATGCCTAGAGGAGCTTCCTGGTGGATCACCTGAATCATACTTACCCTCCAGAGCATGCTGTCCCACTGTGCCTCCACGTGAATTACACCCAAACAGGTGCTACACTATCTGTACTGGCCACCAAAGTCCTCCAGAAACAAGCCCACAGCCCTCTTGTGCCTGTAACAGTGACTGCTCCATAAGCAATCCTGAGTTGCTTGGTAAAAGCCACTGCACTGGGAAAAGCTTCCGCCACCTGAAACCCACCACGAGCCTGGAAATGCCTCTCCTCTCTCTGACCCACCTGCGAGGCCATCTCTGTGAGCAGAGTCCCTGCACAGTGCCAAGAGTGCCAGCCTCCTCCTCACATGTCATCATGTGCTTTTCTCTGTCAACGTCCAGTGAACCTTTTCACTGTGAGAACATTGTGAGGGCTGGTAAGGGCTCTCACAGCGAGAAGCTCTGCCACAGTAGGTGGCCTTTCACATTGAGCATTTCCAGCCTCTCCCCTCTTCCCCTTCAGTGTTTTTCATCCTCACAGGCATCATCAGAGTGGTCAGTACTGGAGAAGACACACTCCTCTTCACTATACCTGCTGTTGGTTTTGATTTGCTCATGTGCTCAAGAACCTCAGAGAGAAGGGGAAAACAAGAGCCTACCTGAGTACCACTGGTTCTCCAGGCTGTTCTCCCATTTGAGGCTCTGGCAGCTTTCTTCATTCATTGGCAAGCACTGCTTTGGGGTCTTTTCTGCTATGGAGGCACCAGTCTACAGCAGATTTTCCTCTACCTGATTGCATTCCTCACTCCCGCTTGAGTTGCCAGAGATCAGGGGGAATATTCTGCTGGGGAAATAAAAAAGACAAATAGAGCAAAATTCTCTTTGTACGATTTAAATTCCTGGTCTAAATTCTCTGCCACGTCCAGCTCATAATTCATGCTTATGACATCACAGCCAGCAATCACAGCTGGGAAAGCCAAGTGTTTAATATGAAAGTTTTCCTGTACAGCCAAAGTTAATTAGACAGGATTCATGTTTTACATTTATTATCTATAACTAACGTATGCTTTCAAATATATCTGAAACAGTATATTGTAAATTCACAGATTCTGGATTTAATTAATAATTTTTTTCAGGCAGCAAGCCTATGAAATACTATTTAATGAAACTGTTTGTGCTCTACACAAGCCAGTTACTTGGTGGATGTCTGACTACACATGCTTTAAATCAACACGGATGATACTATTAAAAATCAAATTCACAACTCTCTAACTCCTTCTTTTTGCCATTTAGTTTTTTATAGGAGAAAAAAAATGTGGTTGAAGCTTGTAATTACAGCTAAGAAAAGCACAAGATGTATGATCTATGAATAGGCAGGTGACTGTTTCAGTATAGTCAATGTGACGGTGACAATTCTCCTGTGCCCTAGAGTGGTTTTCAAGCTGAACAAAAGATGCAGAAACAGCAGAAATTTGAAAAGTAAGGTAAGTTGTCCATTTTCAGAAGTTACGCTGCATGAAAATCTTTTTGATTGTCACCAGAGGAAATCTCATCAGAGGATACACAAGAGACAAGACAATCTGTTCACCTAAGACAGAAGCCAACTGTTTGTTTGGGGGAAAACTCAGCAGCACTGAACCTGCCAACATGGTGACTTCAGAAAGGACGAAATGCCTGACAAGAAAATTTCCTTCTGGCCTGTGTCTGATGTAGTATACGGATCACACAATCGCTTTGCATTTAATTTTGATCATGAAAACTTCCAGTTCAAGAGACAGCAAAGTGCAGTAGTTACTCTCCCATCCTGTCCCTTTCAAATCTCTGCTCCTCAGAGAGTGGGCAAGGCGGAGAATGTGGCCAGGTGCTAAATGGAAGGAAAATTTACTGAGGCAGGAACCCCAGGAGACATTACCAGCTGGTTACAATTACCGAGGTTCAAAACCTGAGTTAGAGGAAGTAAGATGGTAGATGGAACTGAGCAGGAGGCAACAATAAACTAATATGGTTTTGAAAGGAGACGGAAAACTAAGTAGAAATGGGAGTATTCAAGTACTGGATATAATCTGGGGCATATTAAGTGGAAGGAATAAATCAAGCAATAGCTTTGAGCACATGGTATAGAGATGTGTTTTCCTTTATAATTTGTGAAATGATAGCAATTTTTGACAGAGTTTTTAAGAATCAGCTGGACACATATTGGAGATGAAGAGGTAAATCTGCAAACCCACACCACCAAAAATCTGGAAAGCCTGACAGAAGTACTCTTACAGCAGCACAAGGCCTGAGTTTAAGCAGCTTCAGGCCAATACAGTGTGTCCAGAGATTACTAAAGCATTAGGTATGACAGTTCCAGTTAAATGTTAACTAGAAGCAAACATTACTTTTTCATGGAAAATGCATCAGTGAAAAATGACAAATAATGTTGAAAATAATTAAAAAGAGAGAGGAAAATATTGTATGCAAGACCATCAAGTTTTAAAAATGAAAGACAGTTTGAATGGCATATGGAGTAGCTGTTAAGTATACATGAAATCAGAGGGGAAAAGAGAAAAAGACAATTAATGCTAACGAGAGAACACATCCTCCAAGTACAATATAGCACTGAGATGGACTATGGCTCTAGCCATGGAGCCTGTTCTTCATGTTTATGCCTCCAGCCATGCAAAATGACTCACAAGAAAGAGATCTTAAACAATAAATCTGAAATCCCAAGCCTACTAAATGTAAGAAGCAAAATACCCAGTGAAGTCTTGGGATGGGAGGAGACTGGAAAAAAGGTACATTTTTCAATGGAACCATTTTGTGTTGGAAAGTGCCAAAACCTTTTTTTGATCATCTAAAGACAGCTCTTGATTACATTTTTGGTCAGAGCATGTAGAAAGAATAGCTAAGAACCCAACTGTTGAGGCATGTGTATGAATTGTAATAACCCTGATTTCTCTCTACTGGAGAAGAACTTTGGGTAAATAATTATTTGACTAGAAAAAGATAGACTGATCACATAATCTAGTGACTTAGGCACTTATCTGGAATGGGACAAGTGCAGAAACTTGATCTCATATCCCATACAACCCATAGATCTCCAACAAGCACTCTAGCCACTAAATTATTGATTTTACTGAATTAACCTGAACGTATTGAATTAACCTTACACATACATTCATTTGCTGTCTTAAGCCCCTGCAATCATACTTATAAACAGGGTATTTTTTAAAATTTCCAGTTTTGTCCTGAGAAAAAAAATAATCTAGCGAATTTGCTTCACAACACCATAAAAAGTTGTAAATAAAAGTACAAACATTACAGGAAGAGCCAGGAGTTATTATGCATGGATTTTTTCTCAAGTATTTTAGAAGCAAGAGGTCACCAAGAAGATCATGAGGCCCCTTATGGCTGATGACAAGACTAATTTGTTGACAGAAGATTTAGCATTACTTAAGAATTATATGAATTCTTTTTATCAAAGGGAAGAATGGCTGATAGATACCAGAAACAGATTTATTTCCCTAAGGAGGAAGAAGAAATGCTAAAGGAAATCAATATCAGATCAGAACAGGTGATTGAGAAATTTGAATGTTCTAGTTGCAAGGGAAAAAAAGAAGTTTCCTATGGCATTTATTTTCTCAAAAAGGCTACGATTGTGGTCTTAGCATTCTTGTAATTTGAAAAATGGAGAATCAAGACTAAGAAATTCAGAAAGATTCAAACTGATTGGTTTACATCAGGAACATCTCCAGATAAATGATATTTCAAAACAGTTTGTTAAGACAACCTGGATGGGAGATTACTTTTTTCACCTTTTTATCTACTTTATCTTGTTTTAAAGAAAAAAAAAAACTACAACAAAACAAAACAGGATGTGAAGGTGGTGAGTTTCAGAGCAAAGGAGCTCTTGGGCTGAATTTGTGATCTATCAAGAACCAGCCATTGTCAGCTGAGGAAGAAGCAGACGCAGTCCTCACAGGTGAGCAAGCCGGAGGCAGTGGGAGTCTTGTCCTCAGAACTGATTTGTGGTTTTTGCTGTTCTTTTGGAAATCAAGCTCCTACTCTCATAAGTATTTTCCTGCTTGAGTGCCTTCTCTTTCCTGCTGACAATCTTCCTCAAAGTAATCACAGGCTTTGTGTACACAGAGTGGAGAGGCAGCAGATATTATTGCAGAAAAACACAGGAGAAAAATAAGCTCCTTCTTAAATAAACTTCTTCTGAAGCAACCACTAAGATTAATGGTGCTAGTCCTCCAAAAAGTGGAGCATGATTGATAGTGTCTGGTTACAGCATGACCGTTCTGCCCAAAATAGAGCCAAGCTTTCCAAAACCACCACTGTTTAACGTGCCTCTTATGAGTATTCAACGTAAGATAACTTGATCACAAGTTTTGAGCACTCCCATCACATAATGACCTCAGAGCTGCTGAAACCTGAGGCATGGCCATCAGGAACTGAGGCCTTTAAAGACAAATGCCAAGTTTTGACATGCTTTTTGACATGTGAGCTGTCCTCATGGCATAGTCTAGGAAATATCCACAGATTTCAGTAAAGAGACATTTCAGCACTTGGGCTGTCCCTGGGCTGCAGACAACCCTCTCATGATGGTGTTGCTCCAATTACCTGGACTGAAAGGCTGAGGGTTTGGGTCTCTTCAGTCTGGAAAAAAGTCGACTGAGGGAGGATCTTATCAACGCTTATAAATACTTAAAGGGTGGCTGTCGGGAGGATGGGGCCAAGCTCTTTTCAGTGGTGCCCAGCAACAGGACAAGAGGTAATGGGCACAAACTTGAGCATAGGAAGTTCCACCTAAACATGAGGAGCAACTTCTTTACTTTGAGGGTGGCAGAGCACTGGAACAGGCTGCCCAGAGAGGTGGTGGAGTCTCCGTCTCTGGAGACATTCAAAACCCGCCTGGACGCGTCCCTGTGCAACCTGCTCTAGGTGACCCTGCTCTGGCAGGGGGGTTGGACTAGATGATCTCCAGAGGTCCCTTCCAACCCCTACCATTCTGTGATTCTGTGTTCAGCTGGAGCGTGAGGCTCTCTTCCTCTCAGCCTGTTCACCCATGTTTCCTTCCCATGGAAACAGGGGAGGGAAAGGCATCTGAGCCTTGTCCAAACAGGGAGAAGGAGGCTGGTCAGGGGGCACATCTGGAACGGGATGGCCCTCAGAGGTCCCAGGGTACGGCCAGACTGTGTCGAAGAGGAAACGTCAGAGCACATCGATCAGACAAAGTGCAGTTTTTTTTCCTGCCACATGCTGCTTTGTAGATTTATAACTTCACAAACAATCCTAATAAAAACAGGAATTCTCTCCACACTAAGCTGCTCCTCAGCATGAATAAGAAAACGGGAATCAAGCTAAGTTACCTAATACCAGCTGGTGTTTCTTCAAGCATTTGGAGAAAACTGAAGAAGAAATACTTAACTTCAAATACAACTATCATAATCTATGGTGTCATTATAACGAGCTGTCACAGAAAGACAGAGAGTATCAAGGTGAACTTCTTCAAGTGTTTCAAATAAATGTGGCTATATAGAGCACTGAGCCCTACCTTAAGATCAAAAATGAACTAAGGAGCAATAACTGTAGAATATTATAGAAATAGTAATTAACCAAGAGACTAATATATAGTCTATAAAGATGCAATTTACCATTTGAAATTTTTGCAGGGAGACAGCAGAAGAGATGATGGAGGCTTCAATAAAACTACAACGAGTTTACAAAACACTATTGACTTTTTCAGTTTCAGCTCGGGAGAGTTTAAATGCGGAGAGTGGCACCAAGCCTAACGAAGCAGAGAGACTTCTGAGCCAAAGGCACAAGCCCGGGTGTTTAAAGGCAGCTGTGCTTCCCAGGCTGCAGGGGAGATGGCGTCAGGGCAGCCACTCTTCCGCCACAACACAAATGATCTTTCCAAGCTGGGAAAATTATTCAAGGCAGCAGACGAGGCCTCGCAACCCTGTCACCAGACCTACCTATCACATACATACATCGAGTATGTACTGCTGCTTATAAAGAAACCTTCCTCCAACTCCAGCTGTTCCTACTAATTTGTAGGAACAAATCTGTACTTTTCATGCAGTAACTAAATGACAGTCACACGGGCAAATCCTGGAAAAAAAGCTGCCTTTCACATCACACGTACTAGTTAACAATCACTGCTGTGAGATATTCCTTAGCTCATTACTCATCTCATCTCTTCTCAGTAGCAAGCTGATGTCCTACTGAATCACTCCAGACCACATGAATAATTTTAGACTTCAGCTATTTGACCGTAGAGGTTTTTGAAGAAAATGACCATCACTCATTCATTCTTACCTAGTCCAGACTCTCTTCAAATTCAGTAATAGTTAATATGCAACTCCTCAAGCTTTCCTTAAAAAAAAAAAAATAGAGAGGAAAAATTAAACTACTACTGTGAAAATCCTGCCTGTGAAGTAAAATATCAAACATTTAAGAGTACCTGAAGATTTGAGGATAGCATAAATAAGAGTGTCAGAGTGCAGCAAATGCTGCAATCACTGCTGGGTCTGCTACAACTCCCTATTAAATGTTAAGTTACTGCTGGACAAGGGGGCACCTTACCCCAGGAGTGCTTTCTGCTATGCACAAGGAGTCTGCAAGACCATGCCATGAAAAGGAAAGCCTCTCCTTCTCATCTTTTGGAAGTCTCTAGTACTTTGACAAGAACCTTCCCATAAGGACTCAAGTGCTCACTGAAAGCACCTAATCCTTGCAGAAGGATCCAAGGATGAGAGAAGGGTGTTTCTCCTCTTTTAATAAATGGAAAACTAAGAATAACCTGGCTCTTGTATGTCATGATGAACATAGATGAACTTCCTGATTTGTGCTGGGTGGAGTCCTTATCCCATAGTGCCAAGATAGGAAAATAGCTTAAAATCTATTGTGTCTTCCTTCATTTGTTTTAAGAGCAATGCAGCTTACAGCCTGCAATAACCCCATCTTGTACTGCACCACCCTCCAACTTATATTCACGAACAACATTAATAGCTAAGAGCCACCTCTGACAAGCATGCCTTTGCTGTAGTTTTGATGCTAATCCAAAAGGTCGTATTGACTGAAACTGGCAATGGAAGTTCTTGAATCAATGGCAGTGTCAGATTTTCTAACCAGGAAGCCATTAATAGCACTATAATCTGTATTTCTGCTCATTGTCAACACTGCATTTGCTTTGTGTCCTTTTGGAGCCCAGCTTCATATTTCAAATTTGCAAAAAATCATCCCTAAAGTGTCATTAGGAATCTGGGCCATGGTGCTTCATGTGAGTGTATCATGCTTCATTCTAGTTATCTCTTAGATAATTTTCCTCATTTTCTGTTCTTGATATGCCAAACATTTCAATGCTGCAGACATTCCTATCACAAAATGGCCTTAATGCTCTAACCCCAAATCTCATGTGACACCTCCATGCTTGGCTTTCACAGATGGCAGCAGTAGCACACTAAAAGATAGATAGCAACCAGCACTGATACACCAGAGACAGGAAACTGGATGTGGGGAGGGAGCTCTGAGAGCTGCCGACAGCAGGAGAGGACCAGTGTCCCTCCCTCCCTCCTACCTTAGCTGTGTGACTGTGGCTGCATTCACCAGTGGGCATTACGGTGTGTTCTGGGTCCCGCTTCTAAAAACCAGGATGTATTTCTGCTAAAAAGAAGAATTTAGGAAAAAAAAAAAGTGGGGGGGGGGCAAAAAAAGCATGAGGAGAGTTATCTATTTAATAACCTTACCAGGACTATAACTCATATCTGGTTTTGCTTCTGAGTTTTGTTTTGAACCTGACCTTTAGTCTGGCTGAATAAAAAACCTTGTTTTCTTTTACTGCTAAGCCGAGTTGGCCCCATACCTCTGGGGGAGTCGTGGAACCGCAAGCAAGGCGTGCAGACACTCCTGACAGCCCTTTCCAGCAGGACGCCTTTAGAGGGTCCAGGCACTGGAGAGTGTTTCCCAAAGACCTGTGAAGGGCCTGACTGAGATTCAGAGCACTGCCAGCTGCTGAGCCTGGGGAAGAGTCCCCTCGGCAGGAATGAGTTTTCCCCTCAAGGAAGAGACAGCTGAAAGACAATTTCACACAAACACAGCCCTTCCTTGTAAGCAGCTCAAATCCAATAATGTCATCTTTCACCTTCTATGCAGTGTCCAGTCACTTGTGCGAAGTGATGAGTGGGGCTGTGGATAATATACACCCAGTTCTCTCCCCTTTTTGGCACCGCCAGAAAAGAGAAGGAATTGCTTTTATTGGTTAACTCCTTTTGGTGAAACTCCCTTCTTCAAAGCGCCCCTCAGCTGTTAGCATCGTGTACAGCTACATTTTGTGGTAGACGAGCTTTCTAGTTTTCAATGTCCCATATGTACCTTTGGGAAATAACTGTAAAGAAGATATTTACCAGGTATGGGTCTCACAACAGCTTTCAGAAAATGTAGCACCGAATTCATGCCTTACTATGCATTGTCGTGCTCAGACGAAGGAGCCAAAGAGGCTCCTTACTACAGAAAGGCTGGCAGGCTTTTAGGGAAACTTTTCCTTCCTCTGCCTCTCACTCCCTTTCTGTAAGATGAGAATCATGCTGCTATCCTGCTTTGTAAGACTTTTTGAGAGAAAACAGTCACGAGGACGATGGGGGAGGAAGAACATTAGAACATTTTCATTTTAAGTGACCCGCTATGAAATAAGTGCAGTGCTAGAGCAAGCAGGGAAAGGAGCCGGGTTTGTTATCCCTCCTTCCACTCCTCGCTGCTGCCAACCGAAACAAAAACAAGAGAAGGGGGAAGCTTAATGCTGAGAAAGAGTTTGCACACACTCGGTTTTCGAAAGCGTCCACTCCTTTCCTCTTCAGCATCAAGGCCCCGTGGATCAGCCCTCCCGGCTAGGTACGGAGAAGGTGCCCCGAGGGAGCCCAGGGCGCGGGTCTGGTGCGGGGTTTGCTGCCGCCCCATGCCAGGCACCGGCAGCCACGGGCTCTGCACGAAGGCTGGCTCCTCTGACATGAAAGCAAACACCTGCTGCTCGTATGCCCGACACCAAACCTTGATTCCTCAGCCCCTCTGCCACCCAACAAACAGAAGAATCCAAAAAAGTCCCTTTTTCCTACATGGAGATAAAACAGTGGTGTAAAACAGGGGGTACAAAAAATCATTTAAATACCAAAGACCTGCCTTGTCCTTACCACATTTTCTAGGAGATGGAGCACAGATTGCACCCTTATCTCCTGCCTTACCAGCAGTATTTTTCACAGCACAGAAAACTGTGAAGCACTGTGAAGGGCTGTTTTATTTAATCTTTCTTCATCTTAATGCTCTGTTTACTTTTTGGTGGTGGTGGGTTTTTTGTTGTATGTGCTCGGGCCAGGGGAGCATCACTGCTGAAGGCGTAATTTCCCCTACGCAGTGAGAGAGATCAGTAGGAGCGCTCTTGCTGTCAGTCCCCGGGCCTTGGCAAGAGGATTGTGTTGACAGGAGCCCCTTACCCTACGCACCACAGGAGCACTGGAGAAACTGCCAGTCCCAGATCCTGTTGGTGAGGTGGGGGAGCCAACAGCACTGTGCAGGTGACTCATTTTAACGGGTGGCACAAGCAACACGCACGACAAATTACTTTCTGTTTGGTCTTGCCAGGGTCCACAAGCATCATGCCCGCCTCTGCTCCCCAGGAGCTCATTCAGCGCAGTGTTTTGACTACATTAAATGACATTCTCAGGACAGGGAGAAAACTACAGCCAGTGGGAGCAGCAGGCAGCTGTGATGGGGAGCCCTGTCACCTTCTGGATGAAAGAAGGTCACAACAAAATATTTCATAACCCTGGGTATTATCAAATATGAATTTGGTTCAGTCCCCACGGGAGGGGAAGATTCGTGGGGTTCTCCTTTGAAAGCAAATGTTTATCCCCGATTGCAATGCATAAATTACTTTATGGGTCCAAAACCCTCAAGGGTGCATCTCAGAGTCATATAATGTTTCCACGGGCTTCTCAGATTTACAATAGCTGATAGATGTGTAAAATCCCAAGTAGCCAGAAACTCCCTCGAGAATCCAAATGTGCAGATGCCGTAAAGCAAAAATTATCTCTGCTAATGTTACCATTAACTTATACTCAGAATTTTCCCCTGCAGGTTTATCTCTTTTTTTTTTTTCCCTTTTTTTTTTTCTTACTGGCTCCCACGTTTGTGGAGGTTACACCTACTTTTAATTAATTCAGGCCAGTTTTGGTACTCTTCTCAAATGAATGTGGAGGATGTGAAGTGCCACACTCTCTGAAAAACTGAAGCATATCAGTGGGTTCTTAATCCAAAGGCCCTGAAAGAGGAAAATAAAACCAAAATTGAAGTGGTCTGTGAGGCTGATACAAAGGAATCGTCTTGCCTAAATTTTATTATTTCCTTCAACAAAAATATTTGTAATCTAAATGAATATTTATGCAGAATTACACTTCGAATAAACTGCTCTGAAATAATGAAAATGCTATGCCGCTACTCCAGTCAGCAAAGCATAAGCAGCAAAGCCAAACTTTTTCCCTTACTACAGAGACCCATTTCTTGTTGGTCGATCAGATTCAGAGAGATAAACACGTGCTAATGTGTTGGTAGCTACAAACACAGATCGATGAAGCTCTTTCCTTGATTATTAAGAAAAAGGGGAACGTGCCCAGGAATCTTGCAGGAACATTACAAGCCCAACCATTTCGAAATGCGCCCTTTGGTGGGCCAGTCCCTGGGTGATGAGGGGCAGGGTTTCAAAATGAGGTGTTAACCGTGGTTCTTGGGCAGCTGCTGCTTGAGCCCATCACTTGTCCGCCTTGCTTGAGCCCTCCCCCTCCCTCGTCTGCCCAGCCCTGCTCCCCAGCGCAGGGGCAGCGCGGTCAACTCCTGGCCGCGGGAGCCAAGTCCATCACTGGGGGACTCTCCTGAACGTCTGTTTTCACAGCATGGAACCCATTTCACACCACCCCTCTCCTTCAGGTTTGCCTTCCCCTGGGCCCGAGTAACACTACTGTGGCACTGGCTTCAATAAGTAACTTCTTATTGTGTCTAATCATGTGCAAATGTGTTAAAATTGGTAGTTTTTAGCAAACAGTTATGGAACATATTACCGTAAGGCATTTGTTCGTGGCGTGACAATGATTGGCCCCATGCCACTTAAATGTTTTATTTAATAATGTGGGAATTTCGGTGTGTTTTCCTTTCATTATTTTTAACTTGAAAACAGAAACAGAAAGCCCCTTCTTTAAAGTTAAAACTTTACCGCCTAGAGTCTGTCAAAAGCAATATAAGCATCTGGATTTTAAAAAGGGAGCTTTTGCAGGATGTTAATTTAATATACTGGCATATTTCATGCATACTTTTTATATTTTGTATGCTTGAAGCTATCTCCACAGTGACCACCCAGGAACAACAGACTTTTCAAAATTCAAAACTTACGAGCGAAAGATGATGTTCATGTAACATTGTGCATTTCAGGTAATATCTGCCAATCTTGGAAACCAAATGCTCTGTGTAACACTTCAGCTGTTCGCTGCAATGCATTTATATAAGGCATCAGGTAAAATAAAAGGGTTTACATTATAAACAAACTAACCTTTTGCTCCCAGAGGGCTACACTTCCCAAACATTCCACTTTTAATAAGGTATGCTATGAATAGAAACATTTTCAATCTTACATTAGTAAGAACTTTGCAAGGTAACATCTCAAGCCCACTTTTTTTTGGCTAAAATGCCACATTGCATTGCATGTCATGTGAGAGGAATTAATAACCAAGTATGGGTTGCTATTCTAAATTGGGGACTTCATTAGAATATGGAAAAACATGCATATATCTTCCCCTAGTTTCCTGAAAAAGTTCTGCTGAGCTCTTTTGCAGCAGCCCCTCAACTGGAAGAAACGCATTTCAGGAACACACACATTTCTTTAGAAACGCAGTCTAAAAATAAAATGTGTTCAACATGAAGCAGTTCTGTTTGAGCAAGCCCATACGTTTCCGTAAATCAAGTTTGGAAGCAAAAAGGAAAAAACAAAGATTTTATTTTCAGCTAAATGCTTTCATTTCAGAACTTGATCCTTTTATTTTTTTATTTTTATTTTTTTCCCCTTTTTTTTTTTTTAAAATTTGCCTGTCTACAACTATTCTGTAGTCTTTCTTTGGTTAACTACGTTAAAGCTCCCATTTCATACAATCAGCATGGCAAACCCATCTCGCATTCTCTGACTGACTGCCCCATAAAAGGCAGTTGGAGAGAAAAGTGAGAATATGTTGACAAATAAATGCTTCTAAGAATGGCCTGCCCTGACTTTTAAGGTGAATTTGAGTAACAAATACACAAGACAGCCCCAACACCCAAGTTACAAGAATAGAAACAAAACAGAAGAAAAAAAGGGGTATTTAGCATATACAGACAGACCTAGAGTGAAATATGCAGCATTACATTTCATGCTTCATGACTGACATAGACAGAAATTTTTGTTAGTTAGTTTTCTTTTGGAACCTACTTTAATGGTTTTACTGTAGTTATCCAAGCATTCAGCGTCTCTTGTTTACTACATCACATTTTATTTTATCTTTTCCCACTATCATCCTAACCATTCTCCTCAAAGAGGGACAAACTGTCATGCAAAAACCCTACTTTCAGAACGGCAGAGGGAAAGGCAGCATTAGGAAGAAAGACCTGGGGCTGCTGCCTATCCACCAAGTTTACCACCCTTTTACCTGACAAGTAGAAGGTATGCCAGCTCCGCCACAACCATTTCTGGGGTCAAATAAAGTAATTTTCAAGGCTCTTTCAGTTTCAGCGATGGAAGCATTAGCTGGAGAAACTGGGAGTATTTTGGAAGCTGGAGAATCAGGAAGTGGAAGGGTTACTTGATTTTTACATTTTCGTTTTATGTTTTAAACCCAATTTGAACTCAGGCACTGAGATTCATCCCACTTGAAATAACACCGTAGAAATAATTGCGCTTACTCGGAGCCACTACGGGTGCTGATGGCCACAATTTAAAGTACCTAATGACTGTGGTGGGTAGATTACCAGGGGGAGGACCACTCACTGCTTGTGCCAGAGTGACTCTTTGACCTTTTGTGTGGCACCTGAAGAGCCTTGGATGTTTCCTGCTTAATCAGCCAGTAACAGAGGACAAACAGAATAATTTTAAATTAATTACAATCACTATCGGTATGTTCATGTATTTGAACAAATTAGAGAAAAACAACTCCCTGCAGTTATTTCAACTTTTAAAAGAGATTATTGTGGTACCTTAAAGAAAATAATTTAACATACATATTGTTTTAAAAAAACAATTATGTTATAAAATAAACATTGGCAGCAAAATGCTAAAGCGGAGGCATCCAGACTCTCTCTAAGCAAAGGCTGCATTAACAAGCTGCCAGGAGCCTGACAGCTGCATCTAATTTTCATAAAAGGGAGCAGATTGCTTCAGCTGCCCCCCCATAGGAAGGTGAGGCCCAGGCTTTATCCTAGCAGGCACGACTGCTGCCGCCCCAGCCATCCCACGCACAAGACGGAGCAACCTCACACCGCATCCCGTGGTCTACCGAGCCCCTCTCACATGGAGCGGTATGTTGGCATTTTCCTCCCCCCGTCCCACTAGCTTGGGAGTGAGGCTGGCACAGACATAAGGGCACTCCTAATCCACCCGTACTCCGTGGATACAATGGGATAGGATGGAAAATAATTATCAACTAACGCAAGCCCTTTTTATGCACTCTGAGGAGAACGGCTTCCCTAGATGTTAATAGGTCTGCTAGATATCAGTTTCAAAAGTCCACAGAACTCAGGCAAGAGGGCAAAAGTTTAGGCAAGTGGAACTGCAGTGCACATCTTTCAGAGGATTTATTTCTCACCCAAGTCTACAAAATATTATTTATGATTCCGCGACCGCTACCAGTTGCTGATGATGTCACACTTGGCTTTTTACATCTTTTCTGCCACCTGAATTTCAACTCCAAGAAATCCTACACTGCAGTGAAAGGCAGGAAGATGTCAAAAAGCATGTGCTATGACTTATCACGCCCCAAACATGCTGAGAACACAGACACTATGTAATGCCTGATAGAGTGCTTTCGCATCGGGACATCAACAGCTTTTCCTTTGTCAGTAGTGCTAAATGAATTGGAAGATTGCTGTGCTACAGCTTCTCAGTCAGAAGAGCTGTCAGCAGCTTTGCAATGGCCATCTGGGGAAAACAAACGCTTGGCCCAAAGCAAGATGACGTAACAGGCGAGGAGCACTGGCAGGGACATGGTGGATTATATTAAAAACCTATCTTATTTGTTAGCTAGCTGTGGATGACAGCATTGGAGCGCACAATAAAACGCTTTTATGATGCTCTGTAAATCCCTTGGGTTCACCACACTTGTGTACATCTTGAGCTCATCTATTGGCCAGGAATGAAACAGAAGTCAGTTATGTTTCATTCAAGATTAAAATTGTTATTTATGTATAACTGAAATAATAGCTGCTGCACAGTGCAGAAGCTTGTCAACTATATTTTGCATTTTTTTGGCGTGCACCTTTTCAACTCATTTTCCTCAGGCATTTGTTTGGTAAGAGATCATAAATGCTTTCCTTGCTGTGCTGTGGAAAACTAATGCTGCAAGTTAATGTGCAACATATATTACTTTTGTTCTACACAGAAGAAGAGAAAACCCACCACAGCAATGACACATGCCAAAACTCAAGTGTGTGCTACTCCAATTTTATGAAGAACAGAACATTCTTTGTGCTTGGCAAGATTTAATCAGATTAGTAACAAATTAATCTTATTGATTAACAAATAATGTAATAATTCCTACAAAATTACGATCAGTTCATGACTATTTCACAAGCACGCAAAGGTTATTCAGTTGCATGTCTTTTGCTGACGCTGTTAGGTCTTGGCCAACCTACAGTGGCAGACTGGGTGAGATTTGTATCTCACTTGGTAGCTAAAGCAAAATGACTTAGTTCAGTGGAGTTTTTCCTGATTTACATCAGGTTAATGGAGATCAGAAGCCGGCAAACACACACCCTCCCCAGCCCACTCCCCGATTTCTTTCTGGCAAAATCTACGGCACAATGGCAAAACAATATTGCTGAGGGTGCAGTGAATCAGCAGACCAATGTGACCGCATCCCTCTTTTAACCCAACGCTCTTTTAACCCAAGTTTGCACAGTTGTGGCCCAACCATGAGTCCAGAGTCCCTCTGAACTCAAAAAACAGCCTGCAGAGATGCAATAGGCGAAGGAGGCATAACCATGATCCTACTTGTATCTTCACTATTTAAAGAAGACTCAGAAATGGACAAGCAATACAGAGAATATTTACTACAGTCAGTGTTAGCCCACTCTCTGGGATGCGACAGTCTGCGCTGAAGAACCTCCGCTAATAGACTTTCATCCTAGCAGTTTCCAATACATGTGCCACTTTAGTAATAAAATCATGTTAAGTTGTAATGTAGCTAGAGAGGAGAGGTACAGAAATCCAATGTGGGATTTATTTAGAAAAAGATGTTTGCCGTTGAAGTCTGCATTAGCAATCAAGCTTACATTCACTCAGAAAAAGAAGAAAAGTACCTTGAATGGATTTCAGAGGATCACCTCTGTCAACCAGGACTTCAGCAGAGACCCAGATTTAATTTACAGTTTTCTCAATGGGAAGGTGAACAGTATGGCATGTTCTGGAAATTAATTTTTGATGATTAAAGACATTATTTATTACACATGAGCTTGCTCCTGGGCAATTAATGGACCTAATTTTGTATCTTTGTACATTTCAGTATGATTCACTGAAAAAGCTTCTGAAAAAAACACATTTGCATAGCTCTATTTGCTTCGTCTGTTTGCTTGCAGTCACCATAGTTTTCAAACACGTTCCTTTAAGGAATGGCAAAATCCAGGTAATAATTAGGAGCCACAAGTTCACCAAAAATTGCAGATGTCTACAAATAAAATAAAACCCAAAGCAAGTTGCAAAAGAAGCAGGTCTGGACCCTGGCTTCCAGCAGAAACCTGATTCTAAGAGATTACATATCAGGACCAGATCATGAACTTCTGTGCAAATCTGAAATCAAAGGTTTGGGGGGTTTTATTTGTACTCAAAAGAGAAAATAAGGTTAGTAGCAATATCACAGAACAGAGATATTGCATACGTAGCTGAAACAGCCAAGGTCTCAGAGACACACTGAAAGACAGCATCTCCCCTGCTTTCAGAGCAGGCAAGCAACAAGAATTATGTCTCTATCCCAACCTCAAATCAGCTTCCATAAAAAAAGAAGAAAGAACCAAACACAAACACCACATGCTGCTTCTCAGACAGTATTAAAAAGACTGAAAATATTTCATTGACAAAGTTGTGCCATTCTTTAGATACTCAGTTAAATTATTGAAAGGAGCATCTGAAGCTATGCATAGATATAGTTTCAGCTGTGTTCTCTATCCAGAAATTAATCATAAAAATACAGAAAACTTGCCTTTTAACATCAAAACTTCAAGTTGTATTTGATAAATGGGCTTACAGGTTCCCATTTGCATGTTCAAATGGTAGGTGATAGCTATAAAATTCATGAAAGGATCTCAATTTGTATGTGGGTTGCTGAATAGTGATAAAGGGAAGAAGTGGGAGATGCAAAATTTTGCTCTCTTGGCATAGTATTTCACAACTTCCATAGAGCTGCAAAATGGAAACAAGAGAAACAGCACAAAAGTCATAGTTGAAGAGGCAGAAAGCTGTTTAAAAGTATGTATTTTGTGATTGCTCATGTGTTACTTAGAACTTTCCCATAGCTCTCAGTAGTAAATAATTCCTTTCTGCCTGCAAAGCAGGCATGTGATTTCAAAGAAGGCAGGAGACTTAATGCCCTGGTCTGGGACCCAGGTTAGCAAGGTTCTGCTACCGGTGACCTTAAACCACTCATTTCTTCCTCTCCCTTTACAGGCCTGTTCTCCTCCCTTTGCTTGTAACTTCTTGACCATTTATGGTGCTCTGTTCTTCCATTGAACAGCTGTCAGTTTGCTTGCATTCCTTCTCTCCCGTCATCGGGATGGTTCGTGGTTTTCTTCCTAATCGCACCTAATTGGCTGTTTAAAATGCATAATCCTCTTTAGAAGATTACTGTAGCAGAGGCTTTCAGGAAATGCATGCTCTTGTGTTATCGAAGGTCTTTGGCGTAAACGGCTTGTGCTTTCTACCCGCCCCGCCCCCCCCCGCCGCCACATCATTAGAGACATTTGGAAGAATGCACGAGCAGCTTCCAAAAGTCTTCTACAGCATTGCGTTTCCTCCGGGAAACAACAGCGGCTGAAGGGGGAGGTATAGGTTTGGGATGGTGCTTTGGAGTATGCGATGTAATATAAGAACAAACTGGATTAATTAACAGGCATTTTAGCTTAATGAACTGCATTCTGAGAAGCTCACAACATGCATAGTTTAAATAATTGAATTCTATAAAAAATAGAAATAAAATCAAGATTTACAATAAACTACTCATCTACTACCAGTGTTTTTTCCTACCCAAATTCTGAAAGATATGATATTACAATCTACTGAAGTCCTTAATCAATCAAGAGGAAGAGAAAAGGTGAGGAGAAAAGACAGAAAGAGAATTACAGAAGAATTAAGATTCCTAACCTGCTAAAGATCCAAGAGCCACTGTTGGAAAAGGGATATCTTCTATAATAACCACATTTATTATGCATTGCTAGTACAATCCTGACAGGTTTATCAAGTCATTATACAGAAACCCTACCACCAGTGCATGGTCACATACCAAAAGCCCACAATCTAAAATTACATGTTTGGGCATTCATTGGATAAAAATATTTCGGGGGGAAGATGGGTAAAAAAAAAGAGAAGAGATAAAAAGAAAGAATCTCCTAATAACATGAGAGGAGTCAGGCATATCTGCAATTCTTGACAACTACATTTTTTCAACCATCATTATCTCAACGTTACCCTGTAAGCCCCCTGAAAATACCTTGGAAAAACTATACCTCAGAATCCACTGATCTTATGAAATGACGAGTTTTAATTGCCTAAACCAACGTCCTCCACCGCAATTTCTCTCTTTACAAAAGTTCCTAACAGACTCGAAGCGTCTAGGACAGAAACGAGGCAATAGTATGGCACGCAACAGCTTTAAACACAAATAGGTTAAAAAATACGCCAAAATACTACAAGTTTTCAAACCAACTTCCAAGGAGCTGGATGTTCTCACAGACCAGAAACAATATGGGTAGAAAGTGAGGTTGTTGTTTTGGAGGAAAGGTTATGATGACACTTAAGAGCAAAATCTGGTTTACCCAAGAATAAGTGCCAATAAATACCTTAAGATGGAGAATTGACCACAGGCCCCCGCAATCACGCTGGAGATGTGTGAAATTTATCGTAGGCCTCCCTGTTATTTACCTCGCTAGAAGAAGCACAGTGCTAAGAAGCGAAAACAAACAAACAAACAAACAAACCGACCAGTTTGGGAGGCCGTCAAACAAACTGAAGGAGGAGATGAAGGCGGCAAGACCTCCTTCAGCATCACGACACAGTGAGCGCAGTAGGCACAGTGGTCCCAGTTCACAGCTCACATATTTGACTTTATGTGGCCAAGTCAGTGGAGACCCTGCAACAGTAGCTCCCACTTTGCGATGCTTATTTATTTGATTTACACCAGAACAGCAGCGAAGAAAGCCAAAGCAATTCAGGGCTCATGCAGAGTTTGTTAATAAAGTGTGGATGGACGCCGTTTCCAGGTCACATAATTCAAATTAGGTAGATCCACAATTAATTTCCTTGATAAATTTGCCCAAAGTCATTGTGCTCACCAGCAGCAACCTCCACTGCAGCTACAAGTTAGAAATCGCATAAGTATGTTATGAAAATGAAGTTCTAATGGAGGATTTGAATAAATTGACCTGAAACAGAGTCACCCATACCTCTCTCAGGGAGTTTCTAAGCAATGTCAGAAGCAGGGAACTTTCTTTTTCATGATGTCTCTGTTACAAGTAAGAAAAAAGTTGCAGTACAGTCAAAAAAAAGGACAAGGTATCATCTGTAATCTTTGCTGCACAAAAGATAAGAAATATTAAAAAACCCCAAATGGCCAGGTGTGCTTAAGAGGCCTGAGAAGTGAGGCAAAGAATATCAGAAACTTTAAAATTTACACAGAGGGATCTGAGCAATGAAAGCACCAGAGGCAGGCATGATTGAAGCAGATTGAAGACAAACGGGGGCTGAACCCACACCACAACCTCAGGGCACCGGGTAAGGTCTTTCTATCAGATGCCAGGCTTTAACAAATATGCAGCAGCAACAAATTGAGATATCAGACTTGTCACTCAGAATCTTCTAACTTTTCTGTGTTTCAAAACAAGTTTAAATTTTCACTGCAGCACGTCTGTTTTTTCTAGAGTTAGAACTAATCAACAGTTTAATAAGATGCTGTTTGCTCATTTTGTCTACCCCATCTGAACCAGGAAAGCCAGAGACCTCTTGAAAAAGCCTACCCTTAAAGCACTTTCCTAAAAAATCTGGAAATGTGGAAAAGAAATTAAAATGCTCCTAGTTTTTAAATAAAAACAAACAAACAAACAAACAAAGCACTTGCTGAATGCTAGGACAGAGATTTTTGATTGGATTGACCAGGGAAAAATGATCCACGAAGAGGGTTTAGATATTGAGCCTTGATAGATGGTCACAATAACTCTAATAAAGCAGCTGTTGTTGGCACTACCAAAGTTTACATATCAATTTATGACAGTGTGATGTTTCAATATAGTATTGCTTAATAGCAATTAGTTTTATTTGGAGTGATTAGGTGTTCAGTTACTTACAGAGGCCCACGGTGTTAGGAACCATTCAGAGTTTGTTTGCAAATTTCTGCTTTGAAAAGTCTTTGAGTATTACAGATATTTCTTGCAACAGAAAATCCGGAAAAAAAAAATAATGATGGAAGCAATGCTTGCAATAAAAAATAATGTCAGGCAGTCTAGAATGTATGAGATAAGGCCAAGTTATCCAGAACCAAATCATCTAAATGTCAGTGCAGCTACCCACCTACCGGAGAGGAATCGGTGCAGCTACCCACCTACCGGAGAGGAATCGGTTTCAGTCAGAGCTGCAGCACTGGCGCAGCTCCTCCCAAAGAGGGTTTCTGGGGCGTCTGCAGAGAGCAGGTCAGCGGCAAGTAGACAAACATACGGTCACCTGGCTTTTCCTATGCACAAACTTCCTGCACCCCGACATCCTGGTCTGTTGGGAGAAAAATGATATGCCCTTCCAGATGAGGGTCTCTCTGTGCAGACAGATCAAAGTTCTGTGCTCGCAGGAACTGCACAGGTACAATGGGGTCAGCACTAGCATGGTATGTCCTGACCACCGCTCCAGGTCGGATCCTAGCCAAAATCCCTTTGGAACAACAGCAAGAGCATTACAATAATGTTACCTGTTGTACAAGAGGGCTGCACGTTTTCCTGTAGAGAACTCTAAATCTTATTCCTGGTTCCCCAACCAGGGGGTGTTTTAATTGTCCCATTAATAAAGCCTTAAATATCAATTGCTGAGATGCCAATGATGTTAAAAGAAACATAAATATGAACTGTCAAAGTTTTAATATCCCAGTGACCGTAAGATACTTTACTGCATATGCACATGCATTTTTGATGGAACTGCACCCGCTTCTGGAGCAGAGGCCCTTCCTTAGTTAAACAAGGTATGAATTAATAAGATTAACATGGTGCTACTCTAGTAATATTTGCCCTTGTGTACCACTCGTGGATAGTATACGGTATGTGATATACTCCAGTCCTCCATACGTTAATTCCGGGTCACAGTTTAATTAGCCCATGCATAATATATTTAAGGGATCTCTATTTGTGATGTGATTGCTTTTGTGTTTCCCGTATCTCTACTCCAGGCTGGGGAAGACCATGCTGGTGCTAGCAAAGGCACAGCAGCCTTTGGAAATCCTTTGCCAGCGACAGGGTGAGATGAGAAGCAGCAGTACCACAATCTTCCACATTAAACTCCCATCTCCCCAGAGCACTCTCGTAAGAGTCTCAGCCAGCCTGCCTTGCGTGCCTACGCATAGATACTGATCCCTAGTGATTTTAGCTACTTCTTTTCCAGCATGTAAACCCAAAATTGTTTCCAACACAAACGTCCATCTTTGGGCTACAGCTGAAGAGTGGCTGATTACTTTCCTATAAAAGTCAGACCTTGCGTGTTACACAGAAAACTATAAGTGCTGACACTGAAGCTTTAAAATGTTTCACAGAGAATATTTTCAAGAAGCAATCCTGTGAGGTCCTCTGGAGTCATCACAAAAAGCTCACAAATGTAAAAATAGTATTCTACTGGTCTCCCTTCTTTAATTTGTATCTTTTGCCTTGTATAGAGACACGGTCTCTTGACTGTAGTAATTAGGATTATGATTTTAAATTATTCAAATTACTATTATTTGGGTTTATAAATCAAAAGTTGCTTATAGTCACAAAATATGAATTGATAACTCATAAGCATATGTGTAATACTGAAGTTTGTGTCAATGTTTAATTAAGGAATTACTGACGAAATTAAAGTCATCTAAACAGTATACATTAAGTATAGTCAAAGATACAAAGTATCACAAAAACAAAAATCTAAGGAGTTTGAGGGCATGATATCAAAAAGAGAAGTATATCCATATAATTATTCAACACCAAACACTAATCCAATGATAAAAGCACTAAGGGTTTAAAGTAATTTGGCCAGCACACAGAAATCGCTTTGCTACAATAATCACGCGCTCAGACTAATTGCACACCTGATTCTAAAATAAACCTCACAGCTTAAAACATTAAGCAGAGGGTTAAGACACTGATTCTGAGGGTGATAAGATACAATTATGTGTTCATTGTGTTTTAGATAGGGTTGTTTCAAACCTCAGCGCTAGCTTGGTCTACAGCAATCCAAGAGTCAGACCGAGAATGTTTATTGGACATACGGAGACAGACTTTTCTTTTCTGGTAGTACTACAATTTGCATACACAACATACTGACAGGGTAGCAGGGAAAGAAAGAAACAGAACGGTTAATTGATGTCATTCATACATACCTTAGGCTCATTCATTTCTTTAATATCAATTTAAGTTAGTCCCCACCACTTTTCTGTATTTCTGTGGTCACTGGTGGCGTTTCTTTCTCAGACAATATTGTCCTTTACACAACCTGTGCCTTGAAAAGGTCTGCAGGAAAAACCAAGCCATCTAGATTGCTGAAGATGTCCTGTCCCTCCTCACAATAACAAGTTGTATCTGAGCATACAATTTAAATCATGTACCTCCAATTATAAACCATAAACCATATCTTTGCTTCGCTGTTTTCAAATTCTTCTGTAATGTCTTCATCCCAAATGAGTGCCACCTGTTTCCAATAACAAAATACCTTATTAGTCAATTGCTATCAATTAACCTTCAGCAACCACACACTGCATTACAAAAGGATTATGAATGTAGATCAGATCACAGTCCATCACAGGAAGGGAATTAGGTGTATACATAATCAAAGTCCATTACACCATATACTGTGTGTAAATTACCACAGCAGGGCAGCATCAGTGTTTTCACTATATCAGAAAAACCCTTGGTGCATACTAATACTTGTTGGAGCTTCTCGTGTGATGAAGGGACCTGGCAGTAGTTAGTAATCTGACTGTGGTATTTGAATTTAACTGAATTTTATTCTCCTGTCTTTCATCCGCATCTCACGTCAGGACACAAGATGCATTTCTTGTGCCTAAAGAGAAATATTCTTCCCCACAAACAAACAAACCAACCCACAATCTATTAATGCAGATTATTTACACTAGCATAAAGAATTATGAACCTGAGAACACAGAAGGAGTTATTTCACTACAGAAATTAATCCTACATATTTATACACTATACACGAAGAATTCCTAGGTTTCTCCTTAATTCTCATGTTTTCTTGGTATTCAGATGTCACATTTTCTTTCTGTTCTTGGGTCTGTCAGATCAGCAGATATGACTGAACTTGTGGTCCATCCTAATTCCAGTGCCATGATGAACCACCAGCACCAGTGGAGTCACAGCTGACAATTAAAAACATAACAACTTACTGTTGAGAACTGGCAAGTGATGCACTCAGCAATCTGACACTCCTTTATTTCTAAAATGCTGCCTCAGCTCCTAAGCTTCGTGATCCCTGTTAACACCAGTACAGATTGGGAAGCTGAACTCAGACGTAATGACTGCAAGCTCTTAGAGATCATAGCCCTGTTACTAGACACCAAGCTGAATGGACTGCAGAAACAAGTGACAGCAAAAATGTTATTAACTGTTCCCAATAGTCACTGCTTTAAGATACAGATTCAGCCCAATATTCTCTTTCTCTGGTCCTTTGTCATAAAACAACATGCATGAGAAAAATCATCCTTTCTCTCCAGCTGTAGATTTTTGTGTCTACCATTGTCTTTTCTTGCTCTATTTCACTCCTGACATTCCTGTGTTTTCCCAAATATTTGTAGTGTTGGCTGGTTTAAGGAAAAATCAAAATCAAAGTTGATCTCCTAAGGACTAATTTTAAAGTAATACAGACTTCCTGTATTAATGAACTCCCTGCTTAAAGTCTAACCCAGACTCACGGAAGCCAGGGACAAAGGCCACTGAAACCAATGGGGCCTCGATCTGTCCTATATTCAGGAAACCCTACTGTGTCTTGAGGCAATACCAGCTGCTTAGATAATAATTGCACTTTCGCAGAGCCGTGACCTGTAGACTTGTCTCAGAGGAACCTTTCTCCAGGATTCCCTGTTACGATTTGTGCATTTTAGAGTGGAAATATGTCTATGTTCTCACATCTACTATTGCCTCTTCATCTTCAAAAGCAAAACGAAACTGCATCATTGGACCTGATCCTGGATCCTGGCAGACTTAAGGCTAATACATTTTTCCATCCCACCACACACTTGTGGCTTCCGCAGTCATAACTTATGTGTAAGTATGCAAGTGCATGGAGACAAATGAACCAAATTATCACACCAACCACAATGACCTAACCCCAGATGAATGCAAGCCAGCAAGAGGAAAAGAACACTGTATTTCTTAGGAAAATGCTGTTTCTTAAGGATCAGTTTCATTTTATCAAGGCATTTTTGTTTCTGAAGGAAGAAGCAAAAATGCAATTAGAGGAAAAAGCCTAACATATGAATGTCATATGTATGGTGAAGCGCAGATAATATAGTGTTCCGTATTTCATCCTACTCCTCCTTAGCTTTCTGGTATAGTGCAAATGAGAAATTTAAACTTTGGCAAAACATCCACAAGCTTCATTAAGTTGTAGCACTGTTTAATTAATAGTAGATTTCGAAGTTGCATCGTTCTCTGGTCTCTTGTCATATCGTTTGTAACGGGATTTCCTAACAGGAGCTGAAGAAATAAGGTTAAAGAAATGCAATGACAACTCAGACTATGAATTTTGGCTTGTACTTTACAACCACTCGGTATAGGGGGGAAAAAAAGTATATTACACACTTTCTATTGGTTTGCAGCTTTGTTCTTTCCCCAGTGCAAACCCATACAAAACCCAGTTCTCAAATCCTCTGCCTCTGGTTCTTGATCCGGTTCTTTACCTTGCGTAGTTCATGTTCCCTTTGCTTCCTCCACGGCATGGCCAATCCCACCTCTCACTGCCTCTTTCCTCCCAAAACCATTTCACCCTGGAGCCCTCCCTCCCTGTCCTGGTCCTTCCCATGAGCAGCTGAATGGAGGCTGGCACTTGAAAGCATCCTGATACGTTACGTCCCAATTTCAGAGTGCTTTCTTGCGACAGTGCTGAACACACCTGTGGCAGTCAACGGACTGCACAGGTACATAACTGGAAGCAGACTTGTGGATTTGGGGAACCCAACATATGTTATGGAGGCTACTGTTTAACAGAGGTGGTTCCCGTGCCCCAACTGATGTCCCTGTGATCCATCACAATGCCCACCAAGAACCAGTAAAGTGATGTCCTTGCTGCTGCTGAAATCAAAGGCAAAGTTACCACATGTTTTGGGGGTGCCGGTTCAAGGCTGGGAATACAGTGTCTGCTTAATTAGCCCCCCATTTGCCAACTGCCTAAACACTTTTCCAGACCTGCATTCCCAATTTACACCACTGTAAATGAAGGAAGAGCTATGTACTCACTTAGTCATAGTAGACCTAGAAAGACTTTCTCCATAGTAGACCTACAAAAATAAATTACTAACACCGAAGAATTTGATCTACGTAAAACCAATTCCAATGCCAGGAAGCATCATACGTGCAATATACCCAAAACTAGGCTTCAGCCTGCAAAGAAACTGGGCAGAAAATAACATTTGTCCCAAAGTCCCACCATGTGATGCACTTCCCATTGTCTGCACATGCGAGTACGTTGGTGTTTCCATCCCAAAGGCATAGATGACAAGAGAAAATATACAGGAGCCTGTACAATAATCCTGCTAAAAGCTCTGAAGAGAAATCTCACTGATCATGCAATGCTCTAGCTTATTGTTTGGCCATGGAAAAATACATTACAACTTTATTCCAGCATTAAAACCGCTAACTTACTTTGGACATAACCCTTTCCATAACCTGTCCCCATTAAATTATTTTACTACTACCTTGCTCAGAGCATTCATCTCTCTATTATCCATAATTATTTCAATGTGCTCCCTTTTGCCCTTTTGTTACCACTAAGACAGCTATAATTACAAAGCTGTTTCTTGTCCTAGACATCCTTGCATCACTAAGAGCAGTAGACCTCCATCAGGCCACGTTGTTAATCTTACCTATAATGACAGAACTTGTAATATTCTGGAATCAAATCCGTTTTACAGCTCGTTTTACAGCTCCGGGGTTAGTTGTAACAGTGACAGCTCCTGTGAGATGAGATTAATACATCTTTTACAAAACATGTAGAACATTTATTCTGATAAGGTTTTCTGGTAGTTTTAATGTCCTCCGCTACTTGATTTTTTTTTTTTAAATATAACTACAGTATTCCACACAGTGCTGCAAAAAAATGTTAGTTTTCATACTGACATCTGAAAAAAAACAATTCTCCCCTTCACTCTCTCTTTTTTTTTTTCTTTTTTTTTTTTTTTTTAACTACTCAGAGACTTAGAGAGTCATTATGAAGGTTTCAGTTTTAATTCTTCTTAAATCTGGTCTACAAGAAGAGATGCCTCTTATAGATTTCCTGACATCTTAATGACATGGACTTTTAAGATGTTTTTTCTTTATTAACTATACTGGAAAGGAAACCAACATCAACTGCTTCTAGGGGAGAAACAAAACAAAAAAAAACCACCACCAAAACAGGGATTGGACATTAAGAATTTTGTAAGTCTGAATTTAATATGCTTGTTTCCAGTGGCAGGCGGCTTTAGGAACCAATTACACATAACGTAAGTACATTGAAATTGCTGCTGTGACTTACATTTATGGGGTGTGATATGAATAAAAGACCAGCCTGAATTTTGAGCAGACAGGTTCTCGGCAGCAGATCAGAATCTCTTTGAACTTTGGGGGAATTAGATGTGAGCTGACATTTGTGGCTTTGGTTCATCTCCACAAGGTTTCCCAAAACCAGAATATCAAACCCAATTTCCTCAGAAATTGAAGTTGGTCTGATCTACCTCTGAACTTCATTGGAGGCAGTAAGTGAGTAAGGTTCAACAAGTGGTTTACTGAAGTTGAAGGATTTGAAAATTTGAAAACACCATCCCAAATGTGAAAAAAAACCATTTATGGTTACACAAGCAAGAAAGTTTGTGGTTTATACAGGGCAGAGTGCACGCAAACATTACAAACAGGTGTGGGAAAGCTCGTTTTAAATATCTTGTACTTTCTTTTTACCAAAATACTTCTGTGTGATTTTTTTTGTGTATCATAAACCAAATTAACAAGATTCAGATACTATTAGCTCTACTGGAACTTTTTATAGCTGCTGTATTTGAATACGCCAGTGCTAGTGCACTGATGCCAGCAATCTTTTTGACTCTGTTTCCTAGGACTATTCCCTTAATCAGCATAATAATATCATCGGACTGGTTATTATTCATCCCAAGAAAATCCTATTGATTTCACTGGGGTAGTATTAGACTTTGAACAGTTACAGATGCTGGATTATACTCCTGGCAGCTTCTTATGGATCTCTCCCATCCTCCTCTGGTTTCTGCCCTCCATGGAGCTTCCCTCAGTAGACCCGTGTCCTCTATAATGGTTTCACCCAGAAGCCTTCACCCTACCCATTAGAGACCAGGTGTTCTTTGGGATGTGAGTCAGGCCAAAAGGCAATCAAAGGTTGTTCTAACATCTATTACTTGAAATTGTGCCTTGTTATGTTGAAGAGTCAATTAGCTGTCAGATATGCAATTAAATCAACCTATGTTGTGTCTCATTAAATCAGATATGAAGCGAGGAATGATTTTTTTTTTTTTTTTAAGACAAAGATTATCCTGGTCTGAAAAACACCTGAGCAGCTTCACTGCATAAAATTTATCCTGGAGCTATTTGGAATAAGATTGCCAAAATGTCATGTGTCCTTTGACTCATTGACTTTAATGAGAGCTGAGTGGCTGAATCTTTATCTACTGCTTAGAAATTTGGGATCAAGGGAAAGGCATGTCTCAATTCCATGAAAGCATAGTATTGCATGTATTTTAATTGCTCTGTTCGCACTTACTCATCAAGACAATGCTGAAACACAGGACTAAAAAAGGTAATCCCCCAGAGGAGTGATGGACAATTCCTTGTATCACTGCAGCAAAAGCAGTTTACAGAAACAGTCAAAACACACTTGACCAACAGTCTCCCAAGATGGAAACTGATACAGGAACGAAACATTTATGAAATTCAGAATTTTTACAAATTTCACAGGATCCAATTCAGAGGATCCTCAAGATTTCACTTCTGAAGTCTCACTGAATCCCATACTGTAATTCCTAAATACCATTTGAAACACTTTGTATTTCCAGCGATTTCAAGCTCCAGCAGATGTAAGACCTAGTCAAGAAGCAGGTATCAAGAAACAGGGAATGCTCTCAGAGAAATGTGGAAGGCAGGCAATACTATAAATTATAATTTAACGTAAAAATAAGAAGAGAAATAATATTGGAGACGTAGATCTGCACTATTCTTCCCTCTTTATTTTCATTATTTAAAAAAAAGGGGGGGGAAGGGGTGAAGACATCTAGAAGTCTCTCTTGCCTGCCAGTTACTTCTAGTAGTTTCTGATTATTGGCTTAACAAGCCCCAGCTGACTGATAAGGACTGAAAACAAATAGCTACCGCAAGTAATTAACAATGGCTAACTGGGCTTGTTTGGACACTTGTTTGTTGTGGATGTCTCTTTTTCACTATTTTTGTTGTAAAAACACATATTTGAGAGCCAAGAAGTCTGCCAGGGTGACTGACAGGGTCCAACTAGTCAAAGAGGTCTCCATGTGCCAGACATTTTTCAAGACTTATTTTAACCCATATCAATTTCAGTATTGAGTCATCTGCAATTGGCTGTTAATGAAAACCACAGAATCATAGACTCGCCTAGGTTGGAAGGGACCTTTCATATCATCTAGTCCAACCATCAACCTAACTCTAACATCAAATTCTGCTATAAAAGGCAACTTCTCAGGAAACAAACATAAACCAAAGACAGGGATCTGGGAGTGAGCAAGGAGTACAGCAATGTGAGGTATGAGCACCACATCCCTCCGGTGGGAGGGAGCCAGGGGTTTGGGGAGGTTGGTTGCCTCCCACATTGCTTCAGGGGCAACATAAAAACGCCCTGACCCTTACCCTCAGAAGGTTGTAAGGTTGTCATCTAGCCCTCAAGGTTTAATTCAGACTAATTTAGCTCCCACTGTGCTCAGAGGGGCTCATAGTTGTTCCTGATGTGCTGTCTTAATGCCATGAAATAGCATTTACATCACCTGTATGTTGCAGCTCCTCAGTGGTTCCAGGGGAGTCACAGCAGCGGAATGCAAGTCTTCGTTGCTGTGCTGGATTGCTGGCTTCCCACCAGAGGATATCCAACAAGCAGTCGGGATTGTCTTCTCCAACATAAGAGGCAGAAATGCCACTTTGGGAGGCTTTTCCTTTCTCTAACAGGAATCCTCAGTCTGACAGTCATGTTAAGAGAGCTGTAAATACATGATATAATAATATGATATTTCTGCAGGTAACTGAAGCATTACAATAGACTTTGTTATCTGATGGTGGTTGATGCAAGTCTCCTGTAAAACCGTACTCAGGCAGGTCACTTGGATCATCATGTTTTTCCATTTTGGGCTTTAGCCAACCTATCTAGCAAAATGTTTTCTGACAGGCTCCTTGGCACATAAAACTTACCAGTTCGTGGTAAATCGGTGGAGAGTTACATCTAGGATAAACACAATGCCTTTGTGAGCTTTTAAAAAGAAGGGCTAAGACAAAAACATGGGTCACCTGCAGGAGGTTACCAACACCAGAGCTTTCCGTCTGAAGCCCACAGCTTTTTAGTGTGCCCAGTGCATGTGGTCACAGGAGATTCCCAGGATCCCTGTTCTCAAGAGAAAAGCAGGAGGTTTATAGGTCTTGGAGTGAACACAGCAGAATAAGAAACATGGGTGGTATGATTTCAAACCATTGGTGCACTGGTTTGCTAGGTACGGCACCAATAATGTCATACAGCTGAATTAGTGCCTTCCCAGACACAGGCATGGGCTGTGAAGCTGATCAAGAGTGTGGTAAGTAGCTAAGGGATTGGGAAAACATGGGTCTATACAAATGCTCCCAAATCCCAGGTGCAAGTCAGATTGTTGTGGTTTGTTGGGTTTTTTTTAAATAAAAACATGGTTAACTTTTAAAATTGGAGGACTCTGGTTCCCACTGTTGGAGGTAGACATTGGAATTTCATGAAAGATGATTACAGAAATTACAGGGAAAAACTCTCCCTCCCAAACTGAATTGGACTGGTACGAGTAAAAAAAAAATGAATCTTGCATTTCCCCTCCTGCTTGTGAACAGCGGAGGCTGCTTTTGCCCCTCCGGCCCAAATCTGCAGCTACCCATTTATCCTAGGGTTGACTGAGGCTCAGAGAAGGGTTAAATCTGTGTGAAACCTCCCAGCATCCTCCCCCCGCATCTCCTTTCCAAAACGTGTTTCACTTCTGTATATTTCTAGTCATACTAAAATCAAACAGCTCTTTAGCTCCATTAGAAAGACAAATTCAGAGAGAAACCCAGCTCAATTTTAAGACTGGGGATTTAGACAGACTCACATCAGACATTCAGATGAGCTTAATTCAACTTAAAATGCATGTAATTTGGCCATAATATTTCTTCCTCTTTTTAGCTCATCCTTATATGATGTCAAGAAAAATTTAGAAGACACACAGCAGACTCTAATGATGTGTTCCTCAGTCCGTGGTCTCTGCTAGTATGAAATCTCTCACAAGCTATTACTCTGTTTAGCACGCCCAAGAGTTTCTCGTGTACCTTTGGTAAGTGACTACATTGTTTTCAACCTTGTATGACTCGGGTTTCTAAATGCAAATGTCTTAGTAAACTTTGCAGTTGTCTTAACCTATCCTCAAAGTAATCTTCAGATTAAGAGTGAAATGAAAATTCAAGAAACAAACTGTCCCTCATTTGCTAAAAAGTAAGCCTTTCACTGCTAAGATCGTAACTTTTAATTAGGCAAGAAATAAATATATGAGAGTTGGGCAGACTATAAAACTGTAATTACCTTTTAAAATTACTGCTAACAAGCAAATTAGCCACAGCACGGAATAGCAGCAGATCAATAACAACAGTAAAAGTAAAAAGATTTTGCTGATCGTGTATTGTCTGTGGATGCAAACTGTAAAAGAGGTCCCCGCAGGCCTCACAACAATAACCTACAAAAGAATGAGACACAAAGGGTATCGAGCTCAAAGATGCTTCAATTTCCCTAGGTGGTGAGCACTCGTCCCATCAAACCACCTATTAGTCACAAACTCATACAACCAAGAACTCTCAAGCCTCTTGAGGTCTCCTGTCATCTTGAAAGAGGTAATACCAATGAGAGGCACTAGTTCCTCTTGAAGCATGTTTAGTTTATTGTTTTTCAATGGCTCAAGCAATTTACGATGGTGATGCTGCCAACACATATAAATAAGTTTGCACATCCACTCTTCAGCAAAGGTCTGGACGCTCAGTGCAAATTAGTTAACTCTGAGAATTAAAAACAGTAAGTGGGCAGAATCACAAGATTTTGCCACAGAACAACAGAAAATGTGTCTTTTCTTCACTTGCTTTAAAAGTTGTTGGCTGACATATTGCAGCAATGGTACATTTACAAATGTTTTGTATTGTTGTATATTTCATTAAAATAATTATAACTTTTCTGTATCTGACTTTGCTACAGCACACTTTTAATTCTTTCTGAAAACCCTGAATGATACAGCTATGTTTTGTAAAAAAGTCCATTTTTCAATACTGAATACTGATTTGTATTTGAAAAGTGAAAAATGTTTCTTTTAGATATCTGACAGTAGGATTTCCTTTTTTTCTTTTACTCACTATACATTGTACCCCAAATAATGGAAAGAAATTATCTCACTGAAAATAACCTGTTTAAGTATCCGATGCTGTTGGTACATTTTCAAGAGCTATGTTTGTATGTTTGCATACGTATACATTTTAAGCTTTATACAAACCATAACAATAGGTTAATTTTGAAATAAGTTAAGCACATATAACACAAAATACCCTCTGTCAAAATGTTTGCTTATCAGCAAAGCAATAAACAGGCTTAGGAAATCTTTCAGATAGGATATTAACTGTATTTAACAGTGTATATAAACAGTTACACGGTTTACCATCAGAAACTGCACGTACAGACCATCATTTTAAGGGTAAAGATGTGTTGTACGGCAATGGGTTACAGCCTACCTATTATGTAGCAATTGTGTATGTGAAGGCTGAAAGGTAGGAATAAAGTTGATATCCATGATGATATATAAGGTCTGTTCTACTATTCTAATTATTCATTACAGCCATCCTGCTTATTGTTATGCCATTAATTAGTCAGAGTACGTTTTAAGTGGCTGTTCTATTAGTTGTCTTTTCTTGTCCAATTTACAGCAATAGCAATCAATGTTTCTTCCATACAAAGCCCAACCAGCATTCAAAAAACTCCTTTTAATTACCTTGAGTTGCGAGTTGCATTCCAGAACACCAGAAATACTAAATGCTTTCAGCTTCACCAGATACATTTAAAGATGATTCACTGTAAATAGCTTTTAGGCGATTTATCACTCCAGTATTTGAACTCACGCACTAAATGGGAATTGCGTAGAAAAAAAGTAGTGCGTGGTCACATATTTAAAGACAGCGGTCATATATTTTAAGATATTTTTTCTGGTGACATACAAGGAAACCTTAATTCTGCTACTGCTACATTTTGAGCACTTGACTTTGCAAACAAAACAGACTGTACATGTATTTGCATGTTTTATGTGTTTTAGGAGGAAAAACAGTACAGTACATTAGCTGCAGTCAGAAAAGAGACTGTAATTTTTAGATGACACATACCCTGTGGAAAGCTGCCCACACGAACACAGCAAGAAATAGCTTCAGTCCACTGATCCCCTCTTTTACTCTGGATAAAGCCCTGTGCAGAACTGATGTGGACAAGATGGGTCTGTTCCTGATGGGATTAACTCTGCCCGCCATGCTACCAGCCAGGGGGGTGGTGGAGCAGCCTCCCCAGCAAGGGATGCTGCAGGACCAGCTAACGCAGCAGCCAAACTTGGGATATGGCACTGGGGGAGAGTCCCCAGGCATCCACAGACACCGTGGGCTGGAGGAGAGCCCTTAAAGCCTGGTCAGGCAGACAAGAACCTGTTAAAATTCATGGTGAGGGGAGAGGTGGATGAACTAGAGGAGCACAAATGTCCTCTGGATATGAAAAATGTTCACTAGGTCTCAGTCAGTGGGGCAAATAATAATTGTGAATCAGAGGCTGGTATTGCCTCCACCGCATTATTCAAGGTATGCTTCATTTCATTTTTAATATAAATATCTGTGTTACTCTGTGTGCCTGTGGTTTCATATTCCCAAGAGTGAAACTGGGGAAGAAATACCTGTAAAGGTGACTACAGGGCTTAAATTTTAAGTCCCTAAAGCCTGGGAGCTTTAGGTATAGGCTTGAGCCATATGTTTTATTTATTTTAGGAAGGGTCCCCTAGACATATTATTGAACCAGCCTTGGTTACTGTTATTGATATCTGACATAAGGTTATACTTAATCACTAACATTTAGTACCACCGCTATGAGGAATCTGAAAAATCCAGTCTGACCAGCCAATCTACCATTATGGGAAATCCTTTCCAGACCCCAACAGGCAACTGCATAAATAAAGCACACAGCAAAATATCAAACCAATGAATAAGCTGTCATATAAACAAGCCAAACAAGCTAGTAAAAACCACACTAGCATGTAAAGCAGGAGAACAGAGATCTCTGCCATCAGAATGAGACATATGAACCAGGACAGCAAATGTACGTACTTGCAAGGGATGAGGCGATGGAGGGGCAGGCAGAACAGCTGAATTGGAGCTCTGACTCCCACTCGGTGGCCACACACTGGAAGCAATAAGCAGCACCTTTTTAAAAACAGGAAAAGAACAAATATATGTTTGTAGTATAGGACTTGGAAATGTGTGAGAAAACGGACAATGGCCTTTCTTGACTATTAAAGTTTGGTGAAGGGAGTTTTTCACTATTTCTGTGCTGGACCCACGCATGACCCATTCGGCAAGCAGGGTTTCGTCTTTATAAAATTAATCTGAGTGCAGATTTCAAAAGCTGGCAAATGTTTCCATGGATTTGTAACTACTGAACCTATACCTTTCAGTGCAGTAAGGGAGATTTTAGGGGAAATCCTAACCCATCATAGCCAGCTGAATATTACATTTTACTTTTTCATTCCTTCAGGAGAGACAAGCACACTCTTTATAAAAAGAGGAACTGAACTGAACAGATAAGTGGCCAGTTCAGCAAGTGCTACAACTCGTACACAACTTGTGACAATTAAACTCAGTTTAGGTTATACTGGATTCACATTTTCAAATTTTAAAAAGACAAGGAATTTTACATTGCCGGAGAACAACTGATCCTTAAGTCACTAAGGTGAAGTTGAGTCCACACACATTTACACCAAGAACGTGCTTAGCCCAGCCGTGTATCTATTCAGTCCCACCATGTAAGTTCCAAATTAGCTCATTTCCAATAGCTGTATTAAATACCATTTATTTCTCTTCCAGCTTCAATGTTGCTGAATCTGCATTCCAGCTGAGACTCAATAGACATTATATCCAGTTTAGCCTTTTTTTAGCCTTTCTGCAAACATGAGAGAAGTAAAAATCATGCTGATCTTGTACACCACAGTTACATTAAAAAAATTAACAGACTAGTAACAGATGCTTTAATCACAGTGTTGCACACAGTAACCATCCCCTTTTCCCACAAGCTAAGTCTGTAATTACTATGTATTTGCATGGGGGACTCAGACATGTGGCTGTAATGACAGTTTTTTGCCTTATTCTTCCCCATTAGTGTTGCTACATTTTTATTTTTAAAGTAGAAAAAAGAATACACACAATGTCTAAAAAAACACACACTGAGTATTTTCTAAGAAATTAGTGGGCAAATCTGTCAATGGAAAGTTATTATGTGCCACTGAGTGTGGTTTTAAAAAATAAAACCGTCTATGAGATTTGTGATATTGCTCATGTGTACTCTACTCCTCCAAAAGGAAGCTAGCTAAATTTTTTAAGAATAAGTTTCACAAGAGTATTTTTTTTCTTCTCACTCAGAAACGTGTTTAATTTGGGAATAAAAAATGTTATTTGACCTGTTGTGATGGATCAGATGTCTGAGTCACTACACGAACCTCATTTCAGTTAAAATCGAGTCTCTGCAAAAAGGGGGGAAATACCAGTTTAAATCCATGGCTCCTGGTTGACGATTTCCTTACCTTATTTCCACCAGGAGGCAGCGGCAAGAGTTGCACGGCACTGCAGAGAGACAGAAAACAAAGATTGTCTCTTTGTAGTTCTGCCATCAAGTTTTATGCTCTTCTTCCCCATTCATCTTTAACCCAAATTCCCAAATGCCCGTCTGATTGCCCAATGATAGTTAGAAGCCTAGATAAGCTCTAAAAGTACCTTCTGAGCATTTAATTTTCATCCTTACATCATGTAAAATTCCTAGACTCAGTTCAAGACCAGTATGTGGAAAACAGGGTGAATACAAGTTGATTAAATGGCTAGTTGATGAGTCAATTATGGAGAAAAGGATTTCATGAGGGAATGGACAGAAGTTGTAATGAGAAAATAAAAGGGAAAGATGTGGGGTGGATGCCAAATATTGAGAAAATAATAACCTCTTGTGGCATTTAATTATTGTGCTTTGGTATTATTTTTTTCTATTTCGACACTGGGATAAAACAGGGGAGACAATACTCTATCTACCCTTGTCAAAATCAGTTCTTGTGGCTTATGGTAGATTACAGCCACCTACCTCTGTTTGAACTCTTTGCCAATCACAGTTGGAAGTAATAGGATATTACAATCGCAGAAGTAAGTTGAAAGCATCGCAGAGATGACTTAGTTTGATTTATACTGGTCAGCATAGGTCCCCGACACCTGTAACAGCAAGGAGTTTGGTATCATCTGTTCACACAGCTTGGCTGCTTGTCAATGTATGAATATCCTTGAAGAGTCATAAACGAGGTCAGGTAAGTGGCTTCCTACATGTGTTGTGGAACTTGTGTATTGCAGCTGTTAATGTTTCCCAGCCCAATCTTGGACGCAGCAAGATGTCACCAACTGTTCAGCTTTTGATTCCATTGATCCTGAGCAATTCTTCTGCCCTTCTAGCTTTTGTGCCTCCTCTGTACCTGGTTCTTTTATCTCTTTGGTTTTTTTCCTTTGGTTGTCCTCCTTGGCAGGAGCTTTCTCATCCTTTTTCACAGCTTTCTGTGGAGAGCCTCGTTAAACCTTTCCTCGAGTCTCATTTTCTCTATATTTCACACCTTATCACTGGCTGATCTTATCCTTCCATTTAAAATAAATGCATGTAATCTCTCCAGGCTGTTGGCACACACATCTACCTTTCTGCTTCAGAGCTGCCAGCCAAACTGAAATTTAACTCTGTTATTCTGACATTGTCTCTGATATGACAAGCCATCATCTCCATACGGCTAAAATCAAGATCCCCCTTTCTATTTTTTTCACCTCTTAGCTTTGAGCAGGGTATTTTATCCTAGATATCTCTTCTTTACATTCAAGTCTTATACTTGCTTTCTGTGATGCATAGTTAGGATGCAGTCTTCACCATCTGCCTGTACAATGAAACTTGGGTATCAACCATATCCTTGGACAAAGCAAATGCAAGTTTGACCAACAAATATCCATCCAGAAGAGTATTACTGCTAAGATAATTTTCCTAGTTCAATGCTTTGCCAATGGCTGCTTTCTCTGTGCATTCACCTTCTCTGCAGTGTCAGACATAAGCTCTTTGACTTTGCTTTCAGAACTCTTCACCATCACCCATGTCCATTCATTATCAAATGATTGACTTCTGCCTTGGGTCTTCAGTCTGCTCCCAGCTCCAGCCTCTCTCGTATTCCTGTTAGCCATAGAAATACCTATCTTCATACTTTCTACCATGCTGCACATAGAGTTACCCATAACTGCCTGTGAAATTACTTCCTTAACCTCCTTCCAATCCATCTTTAAATCTCTCCTTGACAACAGTTATTTTGGGGGTACGCTCTACAACTGCACAGGGTGCTGATCCTTGTTTCCCAGTGCTTCCTCCTCTGCATCTGCCCTGCATCCACCCGTTTTCTCTCTTCTAGTATTTGGGAAATGCTCGACTGCAGGGATTCGTTCTCTATTGGTACAGCAAGTAGTCAAACAGGTTCCTGGCCCATGATTGGTCTCTGATTCATGATGGTAGCAAAAAGAAATAACAATAACAGTAATAAACAATAATAATAGGAACAACAATAATAAAAGAACCTAAGAAGGCTTTAGATATTTCATATTAAACATGCTTCATTGCAGTTTTCTGGAACATGACATAAAAAAAGCACAAGCAACAGCAAGGAAGTATGGGGGGTAAGGGGAGAAACAAAGCCAAGTGAAATAAAAATCATGTCTTAAGATGGTATTTTATACTTTCTTTGTAAACTAATTCTGGTCACTGAAAAAAAAAAAACCAAACCCAACCCCCAAACCCCTGCAATCTAAACAAACAAGCAAGAGCTAAAAGCAGGAAGGAAAAGAAACAGTCATAGGAAATGAGAGGGAGACATACAGATGACACACAGCATGTCAGACAGAAATAATAATACAAAGCCAGGAAATTGTTGTCCCCTGGTGATGACTTTGGCCCACAGTCATGCATAACACTGCTTACCCCACCTACCCATATCGTTTGGAGAGTTAACTATAATGCATGCTTTTATATTTATATTTACTCATTTTTATATGAATTCCACTTGCAGAGCTTAAGGAAAACACATCTTTCTGCAGTTACTTATTTAAGGTGGATGCTGTCTCAGTGCAGAACTAGCTCACTTTTATTGCCTTTTACCTCCTCATCTCTGACATCAATGGGAAATCACCTCCTGTGTAACTACCTAAACACATCTGTGAGAAAAAATTTATGCCAGAAAATAATATTACACTCCTGACCAACGTCCCCCTAAGAAAGGAAGTTTGGTGACGCAGACATTACTTTGTCCCTCCTCTCTGCGCCCACATAAGAGAGACGGATGAGAACCTGGCTTTGAATGCTTGACTTGCACGAGGCTCCTTCTGCTTTGCTGGCACCTTTGTCTTTGGTGGTTACCAGGCAGCTTGTTGCGTCCCTTGTATCTGTCTCTTGGAGCAGATGCTACGAGATTTTTTTATGACAAAGTCCTGTGGAATTTGTACTCATTTTTGAACGCATGAATTTTGAAGAACTCAACTGTTCTTCTATTGAGTTTTTGGTATACTTGGCTATTACAAAAAGCAAGGAAAAGATTAAAATAATAAATAAAAAAACCGTTAGGCTCACTAGCAGATTTCTGGAATAATGTATTGCCTTTAGTTTTAAAACTGGAATGTTTCACAGTAGCATTAGTACGACAAACAAAAGCAAACCCAAACAATTCAAAGGACATTAATTGTTGATGTTCAAACACACATTTAAGAAACAGAAGGAATTTTGGACTAAATAAAAGCAGAAGCAAGGAGAGACAGCTGGGAGAGGGGAACAAGAAGGCTTGAAACTCTGTGCCAACAAATGATAAAGTACAATTTTTACAAGCCTACTTTCTTTATTCTCTATTCAAATAAAAAAAGCATTTTGCTACTGTCAGTAACGTTTATGCACTGACTAAAGCTAAAAGCACACTGTGTGAAGTTCAGTTTTTTATTCAGCACAGCCTGTGTAAAATATATGCAAAAAACCCCAGTGCATTGTACTCAAACTTAAGTTTCTTTTCAAAAAAAAATAAAAGACGCTGACCTTGCAACCTTTCTGCACATGAGTAGTCACTTTAGGTCAATACTAACCATCCAGGTATTTCAAAGCACTGTACATGCATTCATTTATCAATGGGAAAATTAAGGCACGTAAAGACAAGTCCAGCAAATAAGGATTTACAGGATGAGGTCCTAATTTTTGTCTGTCATATTTAAACTGATTTAAAACTAAATACCTTCAAAAGCCTGAGGTAAAATACAGTATATATAAGTTAAACAGGCTTTAGAAAGCACAGAAGATAAGAAGGCTAGAACAGTAAGTTCAGTGCCTGTTTATAAGCTTTGGGTTCAGCATTCATTTGTTTTACAACTGCCGAGCCTTTTTCAGCATTCTCTGGCTTCCAAAAAATACATTTTAAACACACTTTGAAAGAAAACACTGACATAGTTGTATGTGTACAAGTACATGTGATTGTATTATATATAAAAAAACTAAATATTTCTGTACAGGGTGGCGAAACTGATATAATTTCATTGAAATCACAAGCCATGGATTAGAATTTAGTCATATCATTAGGTAAAACATAAAAGGTTCAGAAAGACACATTTTAAACATAGTTTTCCTGGCCACAGGCAATGAAGACAGTCTTCCTTCTAGTACCCCTGTACTAAGGAAAGTGTATTTCTTTCTTTAGGTCTTCTTATGCCAACAGTTTTTGAGCAGAAGTTGAAATCAGTGATTTGCTCTGCCTAAAAAATCGATGGCTTGTGCATTACATGCTACAGAGGGGTCCAAGACACACACATGGAGCTGCATCTAAGAAAGCCATCACAGTAGCCCAGAACAATTCCACAATTTTATTTCCATGAATTACACCCCTCCTTTGTTGTGGTTCCCAATAGTCCAGATCCCTACAGAAAACCATTCCTCTTTTGCAATGAAGTGGCACACGCAAAGAAACCTTTTCCTGGTCCAAATATGTGCATTTGTAAGCTTTTAGTGCAAGCACCATGAATCTTGGGTGCTTTGGCTGGAGCAGTAGAAAAGGTAACTTTGTACTAGGGAAAAAAAAAAATCCCTCCACAAGCCAAAAGCTGAAGCAGCATGGAGCCAAGCTGGGCAAACGAACAAGTGGAGATGGATCTTACGCGGGGCTGTCAATGCAGTAATGAGGAGAACATTCCAACGGTAAATTAAATCATATTGAAGCTGTATTGCAAATGGCATGTTAAAAGCATGGAAGGAAGGAAGGAAAAAGAATCAGTATTGGTGCAAGATGGTAAAGCAGCACCAAAAAATGACATGCATTTCACAAAAAAATGGGTTCTATTATTAGCACAGGATTTTCGTACGCTTTAAATCAAAACTGGCAGCTCAATATGGGCAATATCAGCCTAAGTTTTGTCCCAGCTAGTAAGCAGAACCAGTACAGATCAAACCAAATTCCTCGTGTTGGGAATGAATGCTGCTCGTCAGAAAAGCATCGTGATGAGCTGCTGCAGGGAGACAGCCCTACAATAATCAATCATCAATCAGTCATAGAAAGTGCTTATTCTGCCATTATACAAGGATCTTCATTACTGTATGTGCACTGTTCTCAAGAGAGAAGAGATGAAGGTTTCTTTCAATGATTAAAGCAATAGTTTTCATGCAGTAAAACACATTTAATTCTAGGGAAACAAAAAACAAAAAACAAAAACAACAAAAAAACAACAAACCAAACCTAAAATGGGAAAAAAGTACCAAACGAGTAGATAGAAGCAGTAGTATTAATGAAGGATCCGTATTCTTCTATTTCTTACTTCATTTAAAAAATGCAAAATTATAACTTTTCTAGTTTAGTAAAGGGGGAAAGGATATTATAATCCACAGAAAAATATTCTTGAAGAATTTAGAACTTAATATTCCCTTTCAAAATGACAGGGAATACTGCACTGATCCAAATTTTGACAGTGGAAACTGACCCAGTGAAATGTGTGCCCCTTCAGAGTAAGCTATTTTAAGCTCCATGGAAAAAATATTGAATTATATTAGAAGGTTGATAATAATATTATTTTAAGGTAAAGGTTAAGTATCTAAATAAAATGTGTACAATCCTGAGTATAAATGCAAAATCAGAGTGCAAAAATGGTTTGAATCTGCAGAAGTCTTTTATATTATAATTCATAACTCTTGAGATCTGCAGATAATAATATTAAATCCCCTGGAAAAGGGGGGTGGAAGGAGAAAAAACATTTCTGCTGTTTATTTTTGAAACATAGGCATTTTCTTTCCCTTAAGTGAGCCTACAACCACCCTGGCACCTATTCTGCACCACTAAATAACAACTGGATGCTCATGCTTGGAAAGCTGGGTGAGGGAAGCAATTTAAAATTTATTTTCATAGTGGAAAATAGGTTTTGCCAAAATAGTTTCAGTTTATGAAAGGAGAGAACAGCTGTATTTGGTTTATAATAAATCTTTCACAAATCAGTAAAAGCAAATAGACAGCACAACTGTAACCCATAAAAGTGGAAAATATTAAACAACAGACAGTGAAGTTGTTAAACTTTCCCACAGATGCTGTTGGTAAAAAGCCTCTGCAGAATACATACATGAAACACGCGTGAAAAGCGAACCTGAAGGCAAGGGGCATTGGAATGAGGCAGAATTACTTATAGAGGAATATCCTGTTAAGGTGGCTATTCTGGGTAAAGAGGAAGGTGTCTCCCGCAGTTTCCTACTCCCATTACTGAATGTTAGTGCAGAATAATTACTTGCTTGCCAAAAATGACAGGACGTTGACCCTGCAGACTTATTGAATTCGTACTGCTTGCCTCCAGGCCATGTCGGGGGTTATTCAATTTTGCCCGAGGAGGACAATCTATTATGAGAGATGAGTCAAGAAGGCATCTTCTCTGATTGCCCACCAAAACCATTATCTCAGCGTGGAGGGGGCATGAGCAGCGAGCGGACGGACAAGGCAGCGCTGATCCCGATTACCGGGGGACCAGATACAATTTGCATTACGAGCAGCAGTAGAGCTCAGGGCAATCAGCCGGGGACGGAGCCACCGGCCGCGTGAGCGCCGCGCAGCTAATTGCTTGTGCTTGGCCTGGCAACCTTCACCCTCGCGAGGAGGAGGCTGATTGGCTTGATCTGCAACCGGGTGAATATTTTTACACTGACAAAACCAAATGTTTTAGGTGCGGTATGTTTTTACATCTCTGACACCGCCTCTTGTTACAGCATAATTGTTTGATGTTGGCGTTTTTCAGACACTTAATGAGAGACAGTCGAGGCACAGTTTCATTTAAAACAAACAGACTAACAAAACCAGCAGAAATGTTCCCGTGGAGTTAAAAAACAAAACGGGGAAAAAAACCCCCACAACCAAAACACCACAAATAGAGGACTAATTTTTGTTGAAATATAAATATGTGATCCTTTGCAACAAACTCGCCCTAACATCAATGGGAATCTTTCCAGTGGCTTTTAATCACTTTAAAGCAAGCACCTTTTTCAAATGAAGGTCCTGTTCTTACAAGGTTTTTACAGGTTCCTCAGCTTTGAAAGGAGCAGTGCTGTATTACATACCTGAACACAGTTGTTTAATTTATGGAACTAATTGGACATGTAAAATAAATCAATGTTTTCCAGTTCTCAAAGCATATGGTCTTCCCAACATTGTCTGGTGCTAGGGAAATTGATCTGAAACCTGACTCAAAGCAAAATGAAACCATTGGAAATGTTATGTGGCTCATTTCAATGAGTTGGGTTTTATCTGAACCACATTAAACTCTTTGCTTGTGAGAAAACAGAAACTTAGTGCAGGAATTAATGTGAAAACACAGGTACCAACGTTGAAAAATGCAATGAAAAATGCAACAAAACCAGCAATAGTTTCCTCAGTTCTGTTCCTAGAAAAGGGGGGAATCATCCTCCTAGCCTTGCACCCGATTTTCCAATATTTTGGATAGTCTAGAAGTGTAAAACTGTGATGGGAAGCTGTTATCTCAACAAAACAATTTTACAGATCCTGACATCCAAGAAAGCCTGAAATTTCTTTGTCTAGATTTGAAAGTTAGTTAAAACCTATGGCCAGTATGCTTACAAGATTAAAGTCAAACATGTATTTCAACACATCCTAGTAAACCTTAAAAAACCACTTTGCACTGTTTTGCTGTCCACGTTAGCATAAATTATCAGTTTTAAAAAGAGAACAGAAAATTCTAATATTAACCATGGATCACCAAACCCAAGAGCAAGGCAAAGTGGGTATAAACACAAACTAATTTATTCTGCCATGGTGACTGGTCTGTCACTAGCCTGTGGGACAGTTGGATGGGTACAGTGTGTATGTATCTACAAGTTACCAAACTCATTCCTCTTGAAACCACATCTTTGATTACAGTGAGGGGAAACAAAGGAAGATGAAGACATTGTGTCAATCTTGTTTGCAGTGTATAAGAGCAGCCCATATTTAAGGGCTTGGTTTAAGACCTCTCGGTTTATTCAGACCGATAAAGTGAGTCCTTTCCTTGTGAAAACTCAATCCCATAGTTAAGCGCTCCCCTTAAAACAAACACACACATACAAAACCTGTTCATAGTAACTTTGTCCATTCACACATTCCTTTCACGAAGCAGAACAGTAATCATCAGAGTAGCAACAAGGCACATGAACACAGATATTGAGTGTCACTTGGGCTACCTGGGACATCCCTTTCGTCCAATTGTTGCAGAAGGGCTCTGATCTCCTACCCGTCCTGAGTCATCTGTACCAGCCTCACATCGATCTCTCCACTTGGGCTATCTATCATGACACAAGGTAGCTCTGTTCAGGCACTTGATTCACATCATACAGAACTAACACAGAACTATTATAAAGCATTATATAATATTAAGCAACCATCAAAAAACATTCAAACCTTGCTCTGAAGATAGTTTTCTTAATTTTCTTCCTGGCTTTTCTGGAGTGAGCATTCTTGTAACATCACACAGCTTCAAAGCACTGGTGCAACTTCTGCCTGAAGTGAACCAAGGGACCTCTGGCCAAGATTCTCCTTGTCACATTTTCCATGTCCCAGAGCGCAGTATATCCCACACACTGCATGAGGAAAAGTTCTTGAGCAACATATTACTATAATGAGATAACGATAATAATAACATTTTGCATTCTCAATTGGTGTTTATTCAGTTGAAAGTTAAATCCCCAGTTACATGCATGAAAGAGCTGAATTAAAGAAGACTCCATTTTAATATTTACTAACTTCTTAGTGCCTGACTTGGCAACCGTCATAACATTTTTTCAACCATAGGGGTTTTTGAAGGCTTTGTGTTCTTTGAGCAGGACTGGGGAAAGCTCCGGATGGATTTCCTTTGTTTTGCTTTCAAGCACGCTAATGAAAGAAATTGCTCTGTGGAGCCTCAAACTGACATCCAAAGGCTTCCCTCACCCATGCTGGGCTTCAAGGTACCTTGTCCACAATGGGAGACAATGTACAGGTAAGGACAGGGGATAGGCTGCCTCTTTTTTCCCAAATCATGCGGAGCAAGACAAGAAGCGATTGGCTGGCCATTGCATTTTGCAATTAATTGCTAACAGCAGTGGAGCGGTGACAGCCAAGAATCTTCCTTGTCAGCAGGGAAGAGCAGCCCAAAAAGGCGACCTTCCTGTCATCCCGCTCTTCCTCGTTTGGCTTCTTTTGGTCTGCCGGGAGGGCAGGATGCACTACTTGAGGAAAGGAATGGTGCTAAAATGGCTCTGTGCTTTGCCAAAGTAAAGATTACCTTCTTAGCATATTTAGCACAACCTGCTAGTGTTAAATATTAAACCCCAACTATTTTGTGTAGTCTCCACACAAACACCATCTATCCACCCTTTCCACAGAGACCACAGCAATTCACATCTCAGGATCATGTCAGCATCCCTCTCATCTTTACAGGTACTTGAAGATTATTCCCCAGATTAAATACATTTTTAATAATTCATCCCCCATTGCCAGCCTGGCCCACCCTAGAGAGAGATTAAAATGCTTCAGCTAAATCTGGTTTCAGTTCTATTAGAAAATATGACTAATAGACAATATTAGTCTAATATCTAATAGAAAATATTAGAAAATATGCCTTCCAAACTTCTTCTAAAGAAAGATATTTAAATGCAGCTTGTCTTACAAAATAGGTACTATGGGAGAACAACAGCATTTCTGTGGCCCCAGTGGCTTCACTGTAGATGCAGGTATTTTTCAGGTGATATTGACAGTCCGCGGTCCCTGGGGAACATACTCTAGCACAAGACGGATCTGCACAAACCACAGAAAAGAAAAACTGCAGGATAATCACGTACCTTCCAAAGGGCTGTTTACCAGCAATATATGGCTGTTTATGTCCAGAAAGACAAGGCTTTAATGAATCAGGAAGAAGTGCTCCCACTTGTTAAATCCCTGACATGGATATTTTAGAAGTAGGTGCACCAGATAGATTTCTCTTTTCCTTGCTTTTTTTGCTTTCTTTCCTACTAGGGGACCAGCCTTACTAATATCCCCAGCACTGGATTTCTGAAAATTAGTATTTTGTAATATTTCCTTTATGAGAGTCAGATTAACCAGAAATGACAGGACAGAGAACAGACACATTGCTCAACTCTACCCTTTTACTCACAGCTCTCTCATGAAATCATCAACCATTTCGCGTGTGGGAAGATTTGGCTGATGATGCTGAGCTCCATCCTGCACTGTGAACATACAGCCAGTCCTCCACATTTTGCCGCAGCAGAAAACGGCTCTTTTAGCATTTTGCATAAAATAAAGTTACTCCTCTGAGGAGATTGGTCCTTTTTTTTCCAAAGCAACCTCCCTCCTACCACTGGAAGCGCCTGGAACTCAATCAGCACCTCATCTGGAAGGATTGACTTGAGACATTGATTCTTGAGGTGCTGGATTAAGGCAGCAGGAGTGAGGCAGATTGATCCCATTTGTAGATTTGTCTCTCAGCTTTTACGCTATAGAAACCACTTTTACATTTTTCAACTCCTTGTCTGTGTAGCTTTTAAGAGAGAAAATGCTTTTCCCTGAGGTCGCTTTAGGCTTGCAGATATAAAAACGTATCTGTAGCCATTTCAAGCAGCTGATCAACTTAAAATGGAGTAGAATTTGATAATTCAATGAATTCACTAATTGTATCCAATGCTTCAGTTTTATATGTGGTTTCATACTAAATAAGGATTTTGTTTAACCATATTTTGGAAACAAGCTCTTTTGGGCCACCAACATATTCTACTACATAAATTACTGTTTAGACGTGCTCTTGTGTAAAAAAAGTTGCTTATCTGATGCAGTGCAACAAATCAAAAAAAGCTGTTAAATTTTGCTATATAAAATAATTAGCATGTCTTATTCTTTAAAGAATGTTAAAGCTCTAAAAAGAAAACTTTTCTCCCAGACTCCAAGTTTTACAGAGACCTTTTTGTACCAACCCACAAGAGCAAGTTACCAGAAACTCAGTGGGCCCAGTAAATGAAAAATGCCTGGGAGAAATGATCAGCAGCACAGGACAGCAAAGTGTCCTTCTTCAGTGTTTCTCTGCTAGGGAGAATTTGGCTAAAATAAAAAAGAGGTTTGCTTCCCAGCAACCCCTGAGTGCCAATGCAGTCTTCTTTTGGGGCCATCAGCAGTTCAAGTAAAGCATAAACATGTTAAACCTGCCTCTGTAATGAATAAGGTTCTCTGGCACCACAAATGTTACTTCTGGTCATGGATCATAATTCTGAGCTCAGCAGTGTTCACATATATACCTCCATTTGGGACAGCGGCAGTAAAAACTTAAAGGTCTCTGGTTTCCATATGATATTTTCTGGCATAGATGGATTTTGCTCTGCATTGGAGAATTAGGATTAGAGTACAGACATAATAAAATTTCATGGCTTCTTTCCCAACCTGGGTTCTTCTTATTAGAATCACATGGGGACATAAACTCATCATAAAAATAGTAAATCTGTTATTATTTCAGTAATATTTATTATTTGTACATGGGATATATTGTGAGAAAAATAAATTCTAAAGATCTACCGGCAAAGTGATATTAATAAATCAATCACCCACACCAAGTTTCTCAGACACAAGAATTGCTTAAGCAAATAACAAACTTTAAAAAACAGCTTTTGATTGGCTTGCACTATTCTACACAGCACATCAAAACCTGGTGTGTAAGGTGAAGGCATTTCTATGACAGTGCTGTCAAGGTTTTTATGCATAAAAGGTAGGAGCACATGTAGCTAGAAAAGAAGGCCATCAAACTGACAGATGAAGAGAATCTCAATGAGAACTAAATCTGGGTAGGTGGATGAGTGAAGGAAAGAGCCCAGTTTATAACATCAGGAAGAATATTATCTCGTGGGTTTAGACATAGCTTGGGTGAGAGGACCTAGAGAGAAGCTGGTCAAAGCTGGGTGGGGTGAACAGACCTGACCAACAGGCCGCTATAGGCAAGTTGGGTTCACCCAACTTGCCTGTAGTGACTGAAACAGGAGGCACTGGCAAGAGGAAATAGAAGTCATTGTAAATCTTCAAACCAGAGGCGATGACAAAATGCGTGAGAGGAAATGGCAGAGAAACTGGCCAAGGTACTACTTGAGTAGAAGAAAACAGATCTAGGGTAATGATGTAGAGGTGGTAGTTTGCTTAAATAAAGTTGTCACTCAAAAGAGAGAAATAAAGACAAGAATAAGGTCCTCTGAGTGCGAATATGCACTTCTGGCCTGACTGCAACCACAAGTATTGTAATAGAAAATCAGCTCAGCAGCCTTGATTCGAAACAGAATAACCAGCTTCAGTACAACAGGGAACAAACCTTTTGAGCTCTTTTCCTCTCCTTAATTGGTTTCTTTGACAGTGTTTTCACTCTGCCCATAGCAATTCTCTGATGTTTTCTCACAGAAGTTTTCTCTGGGTTCTTGCAGCACCACTGAAGCACATAAAGTAAGACTGTTGAGCCAAATCATCTCTCAAAACTAGCTGTCCAGCCTTGGTTCCCAAGGAACTATTAATTTCAAGGACATGACACAACAGGTTAGCACCTTGCACTAAGATAACCACAACTCAGTGGATTTCTGGAGGATGCGATTGACTTTTCTTGGTCAGACATGTGGGAGAAAATAAAAACATCACTCTGTGTTGTTTTCAAGACAAAAACTGCAGACTTGTTTCTGTGGATTCCCACGCGATGCCTCTGAAGGTGCCAAATAACGCAGTGACATGTCAGGCTGTACACACTGACTGCTGTGTTTAGACTTTCCATGTTGTGATCAGGTCTGAAACGAGTGGCACGACACTCAGTAGCCTCTAGCTATTGGACAGCCATAGACGAACTTGCAAGAACAAACACTAGTCTTCGGACAAAGAGAGACATTATCTAACTCTTCCTAGGGAGTATGAACTGTACACAGGAAAGGATGCTCAGAGTGATAAGCAGAAATAAGAAGGGAGGCAAAGTATTCTAAAACGTGTTTTAAACTGAGACCCCACAGGGCAGTGGCCCACAGCTTAAACATCAACGGTGGGAAAACGTGATGGGGAAGGCGAGTGTGCTCTGTTATCTGCGGGTCATTCGCAGATGCTACAACAACATGCAGGCTGCTACCTTCCCAAATAAGTGTGCATGGATGGGGGCAGGGGTGCACCCTCCAGCCTTGCAAATGCTGTGTCCTACGTCCTCCAGCGTGCCCGACACCTGTCAGAGTCCGGAAAGGAGGTCACCTCCCTTTTCTGCCACTGGCAGGTCTCAGAGGTCCATGCTGCATGGTGGGTTGTGGCCCTGCTGCAGCCCCTACATCAGCCCCGGCCTGACTCTGGGAGCCCGGAGCGGAGCAAAACTGCTCCCAGCACTGCTTCTGCTGGAGCATCCACTACAGCCAGGGTCAGCTCCTAATTCATGTTCGTCTCCCAGGGCCCAACATACTTTCCATTTCAAAATTTATTTGCTACAAGCTTTCAACCTTCTGCTACCATACAGACCCTCAGTACATTTGCCATATCTTACTATGAATTTTGAATGGAGTTGAATTAGTCTAAAGCACTATTTTCTGCATTGTTTCTCTCACCTTTGTCAAGAAGCTGTACAAATTCTCACCTCACCGTCGGAAATATTCTTCTCTTCAGGCTGACCATTTCTCAAAGGACCTTTTAAAGAAAAGAAAAATTAGAAATAAAAATTCTGTATTGTGATCTAGCAGATATTTTCCTTTTCAACATGGGAGCACCAGCATCACTTGCTCAGTTGTTGTTGCCTAATGTTCGTTTAAGCATATGTGTGAGAAAGCTGGCGTATACGACATTACGCTAACATTTGGCATCTGGAACAGTGTTGCAGAAATTAATAGCTCCAGCTTGCAGATAACATTCATATTGACCACTGACCTATTGAACTGTTATATTTAGAAAGATCATTTAAAGGAAAATCTCATAGGCTATTGAATTTGAAGCTGTTCCAGCTACTCTGTGAGGCTTTTTTTTTTCCTTCCTCTTCTCTCCCCTGCAGTGGAATTCTCCAAGGCAAATGGAGTAAAATATTTTGCTGGAGGGGATACTTTACTTTCAAGATTTATTCCTTTGCACCACAAATATATCAAGGAAAAAAAAATCAAAGACAATAGCAAAAATGTTGAAAGAATTGGAAAGTTTATTTTCAGTCTCAGCATGAGAGTTTGACAGTCAAGCAGGGATTGTTTGTTTTATCATGTGAGGGGAGTTAATTTTTATGCTAGGCAGCTACGATCAAACTGAAATAACTCACATTATTTTATTTTAATATTAGTTGTTTCTCCTTTGATGCCATGTCAAGGGAAGGACTGTCCTTCCTACTTATCTCAGACATCTGCTACAGAGGAATTGTCTGTTAATTATCTTGACAGATACAACCTGCAAGCTTGTTTTGATGAGCTGTGATCTATACGATGTAAAATATATCAAAGCATTATGTGTACAAGCCTGTTTAGCATGCTAGCAGCATGTATTTATAGATGCTTGGTCTCTACTTTCCTCCTACCAATAGTTTGTATGTTGAGCTAACACTTGCCTTATTTGCAATACGATGGTCAGACCACCATACGCACACCCTATTACCATCTGCTTTTCTCCGAGGGTAGAAATATGTATTAGGCTATTCAATAGTCTGTAAAATCTAAACCTGAGGGAATATTTTGCTGGTCATTTCACCTCGTTCATTCTCCCCCTCTTTATTCTCTTCTTAAAGCATCGTGTGCAACTTTTCTGCCCTTATCAAATGTTGATATTGAAAACAAACAAATACATGCTATTATTAAAGAGATTCTTGCCAGGAGGTAAAAGAAAGATGTGCTCCTATGAGATTTGCTTACATATTCTGCAGATTGTAGCTAGTATAGCTTTACATTTATTGAAATTGTCTTTTCCCTCGAGTTCTAAGAAAATGTGCCTAAAGCTATTATCGCATCTATCGACTCTGTGGGATTTAACGGACGTGGCTCCTGCTCCCAAGTGGTTGGAAAATGACCTCTATGAAGCAAAGTTCAAGCAGAGTGAAAGCTCTGAGACTGAGATTAGAGACCTGTCAGTTACCTGGTAGGATAAAAGTGTAAAATTATATGTGACGCTCAGTTCAGTCACATCAAACAGCTCAGAAATGTTTACTGAATGAACTACACAGTTGCTAATTACACTTTCCCCTTAAGTATTCACATTATCATGGGCAACAAATACCCAGAGAATCTGGAAAGGGAAAGCTTCTAATAAGTATGCAACAATTACAGCAGGCATGGTTTTGCACCTTAATTTTCTTACAGTGATTATTTATAGTGAAGAGGCAAATTTGGCCTGTCATCGCATACAGTATCTCTGTATCAGGTCTTCTGAGAAAAAGATATTGTAAGTTTTAAACCAAAATACAGCACCAGGAGCATATCTACTAACACTAAAATAAACACAGCTTTCCTCACAACGTGGTACAAAACATTGCCTTAACCTACTGACCTTTAGTGACCAAGCTGTTCGGTCTGGCCAGATATATAATGTCTAATGATTACAGCAGCAATTAAAAAACTGATGAATCAAAGCATGTTGAAATTGCTCTTCCACTTCTTCCTAGAGGAAGTGCATTAACATTGCATACTGTGGATTTTTTTTCATTATTGCAACTTCCCCATGTTAGAAAACAACCTTCTCTTGATATTCACTAATTCCAAATTTTGTAACATAATACAGAAAACACAATAATGAAAAGTCCTCTTTCCACAGGCAAGGTCCCTACTCTACACTTCAAATAATGCCCACAAAAATCTCTGGCCGTAGACATGATCGAGAGAGCAAAAGAAGATGCGGGGGGGGGCCAGGGACTCCTGAGCTGAGTTTTGTGGGACAGCTGTGGTACATGGGACACTTCAGGCAAGAAGGGAAGACAAGGCCAGGGGAGGCTCTGCTGCTGGTGTCCACATGCTAGAAGACATGCTCCACCCCATCTGCTTACAAGGCCATTTACCCCAGGCCAAGGCACCAAGGTCATTAATAAAACCACAGAGAGAGAAACCTGGGATGATCCGCTTCCATGGGCACCCAGGCAATGCAGCCCTCGAGCACGCGGCCACACAGAAAGAGAGGTAACTCCTCAGCCTGCTGCCATTTGCACTCCCTAGGTGGACAATTTATGGTTCCTGTTGTTTGGGGTTTTTTTCCTTTCTTTCTTTGAAAATGCATTTTACACAATGGGAGTCTTTTTTTTTTTTTTTTTTTTTCTTCTCAGTGATTTTTTGGAGCCATTCTATACTTTGGCCAGGAAAGGATGAACCAATTTGTTTGATGGAATAACTACAGCGGATAAAAACACAATAAAACTCACAGTTATACTAAACTACTGAGCCAGTCTGGAAGAAACTACTGTTTTGCCATCTGAGTACTTCCACTGTCTTCTTAAAGTATAGTTTAGTTAAACTGCTTTATGTTAGCAAGTTTAGACAACAAATTATTTCACAGAAAGATATTTGCTGCAACAGTTATCATCGAACAAATCTAGCTTTATCTCTGTCTCGGAATTTAATGTATACCTTTGATTTCTTTATTCTTGTAATTTTTCTCAGATAAAAATTAGCTTTTTCCTGATCTTTGTTAATTCCAAATTCTGTAACATCATAAAAAAGCCTAATTAACAAAAGCAGAACCTTAATCTTCTACAATATATTCAATAACCTCGTAGCAAAAAAAAATATGATTTTTTTTTCTCTCCACTTTTATATGATCTCTAAAACATGTGCTTAATTAAAATTGATCTCCCTTACTTGAAATCTTTACAGAGTGAATTAGAGAAACATGGCCTCAAACACAGTTATTTGAATTTACATTAGCAGAAGATCTAACCGATAATATGTAATTGCTGTTACATAGTGTCATTTACACTTAATGCTACTGTCTCAAGCATTTTAATCACAATAAAGCACATGTCGTTTCCTGCTGATTTTTACAGACTGCTTGATTAAATCCCCATAATGTATAAACCATTGTACCCGGCACGATGGTCAGCAGGCAGGACAGGTTAGTTAAAGTTTTAAAGGGGGAGGGGTTTTGCTCTATATGGGTATTCTGGAGTGGTGGGAGTCTGGTGCCGAGTTCTGGGGTCCAGTTCACAGTTAGAGGTCACAAGGGGCACGTCCCACAGTATTTTCCCTGTTAGCTGAATTAGCCACACCATCAACTCCGAAGAATTAACCCAAGATGGCAGTGGCGGGGGTGTGTGTACAATATTCTGCTTTTTAAGACTGCCTATTTTAAGGCTCTCTAAACATCCTTGAGAAATCTAGTGTAACCAAAAAAACACATTAAAAAAAGATATCTTTCCTTTTAATTTCTACCTGTCTAACTCTAAATAGGCAGTAGCCTCACTGATTCATTACTTTCCCTAACCTCATGTGAAATGCCTATTTTATTTTTGGCCATGCACCAAACTTTACAAACTTTCCTGTTTCATTGACAGAGATGTTAGTTCTACCAGGAAAATCCAGAAATGGATGCCAGAGAGATTAAACCTGTACTGCAGCCAAAACAGGTTAAGGGCACAAGGACATGTTCCAAGGCACCCAAAGTTGCTCAGACAAATTTGCTCATGTGGGAAAAAAAATTGTAAATACGTGAAAAAGAAAAGGAGCACCTTTTCCACAGTGCTTTGCCAGAAGGAATAATCCCACAGCCCTGCCATTCTCCAAATTTTTACCTTTACTGTCTCCAGGTATTTTGAAGGTAGATGCCTCAAAGGCAGTCTAACATGAGAAGTGCAGCTCAGGTGACTTAGCAAAGACGACAAGAAGCAAACACAAACCACGCTTTGGACTGGCTGATGTACAAAAAAATACCTCAAGTCTCTCTCACGTGTGATCTGTTAACAAATGGTGGAATTATAATATTAAACCAAATCAAATTTTGGGTGAGGAGTGTGATCAAGATAGAACGGATAATTGGTTTACTAAAAAGGTTGGGAAATCATGATAAAATAAAACAGTTTTTAAAAGTTATGCACATATTCCACATCCGAAATTCTAAATCCATGAGGAAAGAAGCCCTTTTGGAGGAGGTGATTTCTTGCAAACTCTGCCCTTCATGGACAACTGGCAGATCTACCTCTCCTCAAAGGTTACGCAGTCCTGAATCTCTTCATAACTTTCCTATTCTTGACTGCAGAGATAACAAAAAAACCCGACACTCTATTATTTGAAAATGAATATCCAGGTCTTCCTCTCCGCTTTCCTTGTTTTCTCCCTTCCCCATATTTGGAGGGTATTAGCAATAATAGTGAAGAATGGCTTTTGAGGCTCCTGCTAATTGCAGGGCGATGGCAAGCAAGGGAGAAGGCGAGGGAGTGCAGCAGTGACGGATATGCAAGTAGGTGCTGACAGGAAATTCTTGCTTCGGCGCACATTTTCTGATACATGCCACTGTATCAGACAGCATGACCCGAGGTAGATATAGTCTGGAACTGGATCCCAAAAAAACAAGTTTAGCTTTTGTTTCTGGAAACTTTTCCTTTTTGACTTCGACAATTCCTGCCCTCTGCAATGACCGTTATGAAAAAGGCATTTCCAATTTTCCCCCTTCCCCCCCCCCAAAAAAAAAGTCAAAAGTCAATTTAAAAGACAGAAAGCGTTTTCAGATGTTTTAAACTTTTTTTCATTTTTTTTTTTTTGTAGAAATGATTTTCAAAAAACATAGACAGGAAGGATATGCCCTGGGCTTGACTTTCTGTGGACTAGGAATGGAATAAATTATGTCTTCACCTTGTAAACGGTGATCTTTCCTCCCTACCGGTGCTATCGGCATCTACAGGTCTATATCCACAGGGAACAATTAATTTTTTCCCAAATAAGTTTGCTTATTAGAGTATCTGACTACTACTTTATTTCCTATAGATGGTGCCCTCTTTTCTTTTTGTAGCAGGTGTTGAAATTGAAAATAAGTTCCTTAAACGGATGCTGTTATGATTGGGGAATGCCAAGCGTAGCCTGTCTCCGGTTTGTGCTGGAACCAGTATGAAGCACAGGCGGTACTCTGGTACTCAGTGGGAAGTTGTAACCGTCTACTTGACGACCTGGGAAAGGACAGGTTGAATCTTCAACAAGTATTTCCTTTATATCAAACATGAATTATAGACTGAAGTCAAAAATCACGTGATGAAAACAAACCCAGATAAAAAACATATTCCCTTCACAGATGCTCAGGCTTCTCTCTCCCCTCCTGGTAGCACCATGGTGATTTAGCAGTGCTCTTTTGGCCCAGACAGGGCCTCGATGTACAAAGAAAATGGCAACTTGCAATACCCTCTCTTGCCTACTTCATCTAGGTTTTTTTCCCTTCAAAAAATCAGATCCGATCTTCTTTCCCCATTCTAAAAATATTTTGCAAAATATTATTTTTCTTTGAAATTCACCTGTAATAATTCACATCCTTTTGCTCTTGCCCCACACGGTACCTCTGGATGGCCGAGTTGATTGCTCGTACCATCAGAAGAGAGGGCACAGCAACCTCACGGCTTCCCTCATCATGGTCAGGTTGAGACAGTCCTCCAGGCAATTTAACAATGGCTTCCCCCCGTCACAATAAACCACTTTATAGCACTCTTGTCCGATTCAAATTGACCTGCAGGGCATATTTCAGTAGCAGCTTAATTCACTTTCTCCCTTCCCTCGAGTTGAAAATGGTAGGGCATTAGTTGCCGTATAATGTGACGTCTATGTCGTGTTTCTCCTATTATCTAGACTAAGTAAATCATAACAACAGCAATATAGTTGTGTGTTGATTCAAATGAAGAAATATGGTTCGATGTTAAAATAATTCCTCTAATTTATATATAGCAAAGCCTCACGCAACATCTTCTGTCAATGGCATCCCAAATCAAGATGTGCAGTCTTGAGAAATTGTTTGATTAACTTCTGTCTTGTAAAACATCTTCTTGTGGCAAGTGCTTAAGCCTCTCAGAGCTGCCAAGTCCAAGCCAGTGTGGCTCATGCTATAAGTCTTTCTGCAGTCCTTTGGGCCGCTCCGTAACAAGAGCGACCATTTTGCTGTCACTGTCCCTTCGCATAGCCAGTCTCTAAAGCTCTGTTTGTTGTTTCATTCTGTTCTATGTCTCCCTTAGGAACTTCTTCATTTTAATATAAATAGAGCGCTTCATCATGCAGTGCCAAAGACTCGTGGAAGGTACAACTCTCAATATTACTGAAGACGATGCATACAGATGAATTTGGCAGCGGATCACAAACAAAGGGCCCTAATGGAAAGGGGCAAACTTCTAAAGGTACGGAAGGGAAGAGTTTGAAAATAATAGAGGAAAGGGGAAATGAACACCTCCTTCTGCTAACCATCGGTTCAATTGTTATTCACAAACATCACTGGAAGCAGATAATTATGCCCTTTTGCCATAAGTCAAGAATACAGTATGCATATTTTTAAAGTTCATTTTGAATGAGATTTTTCTTTTAACACAGAAATTAATTTTCCTTCTGAACTGGCATGATTTTTAAAAAGTCCATAATATTTCTAAGCAAAAAACCTATATTTGTTTTAGAAAACTATGTTTTAGCAAAATGTTCATTTTGGAAATTTTAATACGTGGTTTTTTATGTTATTTAAAACTTTGCATACTTTTTAATTTTGCCTTTTTGTATCCACCCATTTATATGATATGATCAAGGATATAATAAGAAAATACGACATAATAACATGAAAATAGGAAAATTAGGATAGTATAGGATAATAGGACTAAGGATGCCCAGGCAGAGGCACGAAACCTGATGTGTTACGTGCTGAGAGAACACAAAATAAAAAGACAGTTTCTAACACTTTCATAGTAACAGCAAGTTGTTAATAATATTAGTAATAATAATAATAAATAATAACAATGTGCTACAATCACTGCATGTCACTATGTGACAAGACAGCTGTGATATGTTACGTTCTGGTCACCTAATACTTAGTACCAGGATAACTTCTCATATTTTTGGAAGAAAGTGTCTCCTATAAAAGTGACACTTGAGACATTTCAGATGAGATGATTGAAATCAGGGTTTATTTTAGTTCTGCAAATTTTACCTCTCACACATTGGCATACAATCCCGGGACCACTGACAGGTTGGATGCCATCCCATTCTGTGTGACGAGGGAGTCAATAAAAGTTGGGTTTTGCCCTAGCAATAGTTTCACACCACTTAATTACGTTTAAACCATCTTGTCCAAAACTCGTTGGCTTTAGCCTCTTATTTGGACAATGTAACTGTTTCTATCATATCCATATGGAAATGCTCTGGGAATCATATCAGCTCATGCTTGCATATTTAATGCGGTTGTGCCAGTTTAATAGCTTACTGCATGACAGTTCTTAGCATTTCTGTTTCCTTTTGTCTCCTCTGCAGTGAATACGTGGGTTATCTCTTATATTTACTACACTTTTTCAAATACTACGTGTGCACAAACATCCCAGCCATTTGGAAATTGCTAATATCCAGTTACAAATTCACAAGTGGCAAATATTCAACCGTGAAATTCAGTAGTTACAAAGGAGAACATTTGTACATTGTAAATTCCTGTACATTTCTTAAGTTGCATGATGGGGAGCAGCAGGTGACATTATCCAGTTTTATGTGCACTTTACCTTTCTCTAACGCCCCTCTCGCTCCCTTCCCTCCTACCGATGCTGCTGAAGTATAGAGTTTCATTCATACACTTTAATGCCAAAACCCACCGTGCTGGAAAAAAAAAATCATTTCAGAGAATTCAATAGGACCATAGCTGATGCAGACTTTTATCTGGTTAGGCATATTTGTATGGTTATGTCTGTGCTCATGTATGTAGATGAGAGAGAGCACAGAGGGAGGATGGAGGTCACATTACAGCATTTAATGGATGTTTGGCACTTACCCTTTCTGCCATCTACCCTCTCTCTCCATTATCACAGAGTACGAGCACCTCAGAGGTATTAGCATATCTAAACTTCTGACACTTCTGCAAGGCAGAGGACTGTTATATTCCCTTTTTTAGAAACCAAAAATTCAGCCTGGAGTCAGCCGGTCAGGCCAGCGTCTCCCACTTTTGCCGCCCAGCAGCAGAGCTCTAGGCCTGCAGGTTGCGCTTCTGCAGCCTTTCCTGCTAAAAGGGAAAGTTTAGCAAGACTAAAACTAAACATGACTAAGGTTAGGGCAACTCAGTTCATTGGTAGAGGTGGTGAGTGGGGGTTTCAATGTCAGGCACCCCCCCACCCCAGGGACAGGTCTCCATCAGGCTGTTTCTCTTCCTGCAGAACTCGGCAGGTGGGAAGCACACTGTGGAAATGTGTGGAGTAGTACAAAACAAAAATTAAATTTATTTTTATCCACCATGGAAGTGCTCCTAGACACATGTAAGGACTTTTCCTATAGAAGTAACTTCTCTGGTATATTAGGCCTATGTTCTTTTTACTGTAGCTGCAACTTCCGCTCTTTTAAAAACAAACGAATTACTAAAATGTTAGAGAACAGATATCGTAGGAGTGTAAATCAGGCAAATGCCAAGTCTTGCAAAACAGACATGAACAGAAAGGAAGAACGAGGCTACTCTCTAATGCCTTTTTATACATTTTTCACATAATGATCTGCTCCCAAGTCACAATGAAAAAGCTGTGTAGTAGATCTAGTAATCATATCTCAAACAACAATAATAGAAAAAACATGCTTGATAATCTCTAAATGGCCTTTCACCAGGCCAATAAAACAGAGAGCTATATAATTATTATTTTCAAAACCACAATATTCTGTTTCCTAAGTAGCCCAGTGTAACTTCAGCCATACCACTCATGGAGTGAGATGCTACTTGGTGAATAAAGGGGGATGGACTCTGCCTCATAGTTATAAAAGATAGTCTTACGGTGGGACATAAGCAAAGGTTGGTATTTAATCGTCTTATACCATAATTGTTACCTTCTGATGAAGCGGAGCAGCAGACACAAGCATATTTAGTCAGAAGGCAAAGACTAGTGGAAATCCTCAAATAACATTAGTCAAATTCTGCTGTCACACTGCAAAATTAATTGGTGGCAGAACTTACTTTCAAGAGTCTGAGAAAAGTCTTTTCTTATGACATTTTTGGTGTATAAATAATATGTGGTACTTTTGTACGGAAATAGTTGTGTAACTCATATCTTCACTCTGTGCTTGGAGGTTTTTGCCTCACCTGTGTCAAAACATCATAATCTTACAGCTGCTAATTGCAGCAGCGTGGCGCCTTGAGTTATTTTTGTGGTCAGCATGAGATGGCATGTGACATTAGATGTTATAGTAACCCTCAATGAGGCCTTTCTATCATAAAGATTTTAATGCAGAAGCCGGGGGGGGTGGGGGGGGAATCTCCCAACATCACTTTAATCTGTAAGTACATTTTCCTTTGTCATTATGCAAAATTAAGCTGATTAGACTATTTGTCAGATTTACTACTTTAATACTAATGCACAGTGGTCTAGCACATTAACTAGCTAATGCTTTTAAGGCAGTTTGTCAAAATAAGTGCATATTAGTTCAGTTTCAACTATGCTGGGCTTTTGCACGAGCAGAAAATGAGCAAATAAAAAGAATAATTTAACATGATGAGTCATCCCATCATTTTAAAAACTTACCTTTTAGGGAACACATTAGGTGATATCCACAGCCCACATTTAGTAACCTTCTGATTGACACTGGCAAGAATTTTGCTGCGTAGGAGCCATGTAGGGACTCTGGATTTTGGCTTGCTCTGTCTTTAAAACGCCAACAGATCAGATGTGTTCCGAGAACCACAAACAACTGATTTTTTTAAAAGAGCATTTTCTAATCGCTACCGGTTTCTTAACAGCCTACGAATAGGCATACGCTCTTTCAGCTGAGAACGTGTATCAGGTTTCCTGGAAACCATCCCACTAGGGCATGACTATAGCTACAATATAAGCAGTGGAGCACTTAAAAGGGGGCTAATTAGCTATTTGCTGTACTTGACAGATAAAAGATGTATGCAAGCACAGAGAAAAGACTGCAAATATAGATATCCCTGATTATGTTATTGTCCAACATTTTAATTAGTTTCTTAGACCATCTTTGTGTAATGTAAAAAGGTTTTAAAAGATGTGATAGTAACAAGGCTGTGATGTTTCTTTAACTAATCACCATCACCGCAGGGTGCTGGAAATTTTAAAGCACGTTTTATATGCTCAGTTCATTGAAGAATTACTTTTACTTCTACTGGCCTTAATTTTTCCTTTATTTGCAGAGTAGCGATGAGAAAGGTGTGATTGGATTCAACTAGTGTGCTGACCAGATGCCATTTTGGCATGTAAATCGTCTACTGAGGAGACAGACTGGCTGGTAACTACAAATAGGGACAGATGATAAAACCTTTGGGCTCCATCTGCAACTCTCCAACTCATTCACTGGGGGAGGAAGTAACGCAGCTTCTCTGAGACTCGTTTTAGCTACCCATAAAATTGGGGAATCCTATATATCTGTCACTTGTGAGTTCTCTGAAAGCCTCAGATGAAATTTCCTAATAACATATTCTTGCTTCTAATTTTAGCCAAAACCAAATGCGAAGTTGTATACAGTATGAGGCCATCCGAGCAAATGAATACGTTAACGAAACCTTCTAACATAAAAAAATTTTGGACCAGGTTTTAGATTCCATCAGGAATTAGGGCTCCTTCCTGGTTTACTGATACAGTTTCACAGGTTCACAACGACACGCAGTCATCTTGGCTATAAATCATTTTGATGTGTTTCCACCGGTGTCGCAGGCTGGAAGGATTTGGCCCACACCACGACACAGTAATGAGGTATGTGGGTAAGCAGATAGGTACCAACAGAGTAAGCAGCAGTACAGAAACCAGCAGTGTTTTAAGCTTTGTTAATAGCGCGGGGCCAGGTACATTAAAGCAGCAGATAATTTGTTTGATAAGCAATTGGTATTTGACAGGCCAGTGACAGCCTTGTTGTCAGGAGATCACTGCTCCAGTCTCAGTATGTGACTTTAAAAACTTCACTAGGGGAAAAATTACAGTCAGGCAAGTGGCAGCAAGGCATAGCCTAAGGCGCTATCTGCCAATAACTAAGTCCTAGGGAAAACTGATTTGTGGCTTCTGATCACATGAACCCATAGCCTTCACTATTGACTAATTGTGGTTCATCTGGATGTAGATCTATCTCGGCTAACAAGAAAGCACTAGAGGTCTTCATTTAGCCATTGAGCTGAGTCTCTGGAGACGTGTGTGCAGCTGTCTTTACCTTCTTACCAATCAACACATCAAAAGCTGCAGAATATATTTCCACTTTCAGAAATGCAAACTGCAAGTGAGATAAAGTTGCCAAACTAGACTTGAAAAAGAGTGAATGATTATGACTCTACTCCAAATACAAAAGATAAATCATTTATGACCTGCAGAACTTTGCTAGCTATATAAATTTAGAACAGATACAATGGAGTCAATTTATCAGCTGGACAGCCACATCATTTTAATGTAACTGTAAAGGATTAAAACAATTTTAGGTTCTTTTTTTTCTCCATCAAACCGGGGAGAACACAAGCAGACCAGGTGAATGCACATTCCCTTACACTAAATGACCACTGAATGATGACATTTTGATTTGTTTGATTTCAGTGAAGAGGGCATAGTTAAAAATAATCTACCTGGTGCCATGAAAATCAGCTGTTAATTACTAAGCAAAGCATTCTACCTAGTCCAAGCATTATGCTAAAATTGGGAAAAAAAAAATCAAACACTATTATGGAAGTATTTGAAGCTAAAGCTACAGAAGAGACAGGGTCAGCAATTTTGACCTAAATGCCTTTCTTGGCTTCTGCTCAGGTTAGCAATTCATTCAACTAAAGGCAGTATTGGCAAGACATGGAACACCACCACTGAAGGAGCTGAGCTCCCCCATACTCCGTCAATGCTATCAGAGTTTAAAAGTCCACAGCAATTTTAGGGCTCACTTATAGTTTGACTTAAAGTCCAGATTTAGGTCACATTGGACTTACCAGGCAAACAATTTGCTTCAGTCCAAAATGAACAAGAATTTTGTGATGTCCATTAATCAAGGCAGGATCAGCAAGTGCTGGATCTTACTCTCAGTCTGGTAATACAAGGCATACCCAAACAACTACTGCTTTTCCTTGTTTGTACTGTCTTGTTAAGTCAAGAGAAAAGTTTTTCTTGTGAGATTTCTGTTTCCTCCCAGTCCAGAAGAATGAGAGCACAGACTGATGCAGAGTCCTTGCAGGATTTCAGTATCTCTGCATGTCAGCTTGGCTGCAGAAGGGAAACGGCAAATATTTTTGCCATTTAACATTCTGCCCAGTTAAACTGGGGTTTGCAGCCTGGCAGAGAAGAGCAAATTGAGCAACATAAAGATCCCCTTAGAATGTCAATCCTGAAGATAACTTTGCGCATTTTCAGTTATACGAATGGACACCTGTTTCTGGACTGGCTATCTTGACTGAGACCAAAGAGGAAACTGAAAATATTTGAGCAGATTGGGATTAGAAATTATTAGAAATTTAGAGGGAGAGATGACTTAATTTAAAGCATGTACTTCAGGGCAGAATGTTGCATATAGGTAAAGCAGAAAAACTTGTGTGTTTTCAAAGTTCTTACGTTTTAACAAAATACATTTCTGCATCTACGGAGGTTTACCTATTGCTGCTTATTATTATTACTACCAATTTTGATCTAGCATGCAGATGTGCTTTTAAATTTTTTTTTAAATTAATATGTGTATCTCATATTTCTTTTTGTTGGACTTCCACTGTGAAGCTTTTGCCCAATAGACTTATGATAAATGACAAAAGTTCTTACAGGTGAGGCAAGCGGTTCAGCCTGTTCCCAAAGCTGCCACATCCTCCTTATTACAAGACCCTCTTTTCACATTGCTTAGAATTTTGCAGAATTAACTCCCAAGGATAATATTTTCCATGTTGACATAGTTACTCTGGAAAATATTCCAAGGTCTAGCCTCTTGTCTTTGAAATACAGGAATGGCTCTACACTCAAAGCAGGGATGGCTTGTTACCACTTCCTCAAAAATGCCTTCAGTTGGACAAATTGTAAGACTTCATGAAGAAAAATAAAAGAAAGAATAAGAAACTTCAAGAAAAAAAAAAAGAAAAAATAAACAAAAGAAAAGAAAATCTCACTTAAGTACACGCTCAGTAAAAACAGCTTTCACTTTTAAGAGCTTCTTCAAAGTGAAAACTCTGAAGATTTCACCTTACTGAACTCACTCTGCCCCCCACAAAAGACAGGCTGAGTGCAAACCCAGGGCAAGGGTGACCTGGAAGCATTTCTCAAATTTTCTCTCCAAGGGCTGCTCCTCTCCAGAGCTGCTACTGGGTACTGTACCTGGGAGCAGGGCATCACCAGCATTTCTTGTGCTCCTTATTATTGCTCCCTGTGCAGGTTGGGAGAAGTCACTGGAGCTAGAAGCCAATGCAATGGAAAACTATGAGGACTGAAATGTGGGGATTTCGAAAAGGAGCCTGGTGGGCATACGAGCAGAGGGATGAGAGGAAAACAGCAATGACTATTTTATAGAGAATGGGGTAGGGGGAGGATAGATGAGATTTAATGAGAAATTTGGAGCTAAATATGTTTTTATTGGGAAAAACTACTTTATCAAGCCTGTAACTTTCCTCTAGAAATTACGGTTTTCCTATTACATTTCATTCAGGCAAGGGTTCTCACCTCCCAAATGGAAATTTTGGAAGGAGAAAAAGTCTGGGGGGAGAGAAGGGAAGAGGAAGAGAAAACATCCCAGAATAGCTCAGTGCTTCAAATGTTTGCCTAAGCACTTTGAGACTCCCCTCAAGGGCCTAATTCAGACCTGGACTTGAACCTCAGCCTTCTACTTTCCACAGAAATATCCTAATAACCAGTGCATTGGTTGCTCTAAGGAGAGAGTTTTTTCCAAATGCTTCCACACAATAAACTACTCTCTAATTAGAAAATGCCAACGTGCAAAATCCCTTACTTATTCCTTACTTATTCCAGTCCCCCATTCCCCTGTCCCCCATGCCTTATAATTCAGCTTTTAATGATACAAACATGCCCTGTTTTCTCAAATCTCCTTCTCCTTGCTCAATGTGCAAGACCAAGCTGCTCTGGAGATGGATCCAAACTTTGAAGGCAACAGCTGTAATACCCTTGTTTCATCCATCACAAAAGTTACCAAGTCTGCAGAAAAGGAAGTTGACCACTTCTGAAAATGACGAGGTGATCTCATCTCATCATCAGAGCAGTTCAGCATCACAGTCGAGAATTAACTGCTTCTGAAATACGCGTCTCTGAAAGAAAACCTTTTACAGATGAACACTAACTCGGCATTTCTACTTAGGCACCTGAATACAAGCTGAAGGTGCTGATCTGCAGAATACACCACTCCTGAGTAGGCTTTGTATATTTTAAATACATGCCATAAACTCTGGGGGGAAAAAAAGAAAAAAAAAAAAAAAAAAAAAAAGAGTAAAACAAGTTCTGGATGAGGAGGCACAGGACTTCTTTAACCCTGAAATGTCAAGTCGAAATAAAAGGTTGTTTTCCCTAAGAAGCAGGAGCTGATGATGGAACTGTTTGCTTACAAAGAAGTACACACGAAACAAGGAGAGAAGTTATTGTGTTTTCTCCTCCTAACCCCTCTCAAATTTCTTGGTCCGTGTTTTGCAGACTGGATAGCTGATTTGTGAACAAATTGCCTTTCTTCCCATTTGGAATTTGAACTCTCCAACTTACTGGAGGAAACACCCTGAATCACTCTGGTATTCTGTGACAACTTAAAAGCAACTGAAGGAACTGAAGGAAATACTTGGCACATCATAACATTCGTGATATGCCTCATTTCTGAAAATACCTACGCATAGAAGCCAGACTCTTGAGACAGAGTCTGTGCAAAGTGCCTTTTTTTTTTTTAACTACCTTTGCAGCAATTTGAGAATTGGTTGGATAAAATGACCTTTTCTACTCCTACAAGTTGCACATTTTTAAATTACTAGGGCAATAATTTCCATAATAAAGACATAAATCTATACATATAATATAAACCAAAATAATTCTTTAAAAAATCTATTTGCAGAACTCTGAAACTCCAGAGACATAAAACCCACATAAGCAATAGGAGTAAACTAAAAAGTAAAACACAGCTAATTTCACCGTGCTAGAAAGGAGGTTGCACAGTTTTGCTAAACCCTTAGATTTCATCGAGGGAGAGTCTTCAGAATTAGAAGATGCGGCTGCAGGCTGGCACATACCGATGCCAGCCCCCTGGAGGATAGCTATAACGAGGAGGACTGGCAAACTTTTGAAAATGGCAAGAAGCTCTTTAGCTCTAGTGGGTCAGGTGTCCTCCACCTTTTTTTTTTCCAAAGAGTCTTTAGGAGGCTGAAGGCACCTGTAAATTGCCTTTGCAGCCACACACCTCCTCAGTGGGCACAGTTTACGCTTAGCTAATGAGTACAGCTGCAGCTTGAAATGGCAGCCTAGCAATCAACCCATTTTCTCCGGAGCTAGTGCCATCCTTTTGCAGGAAGCCAAATAAGCAAAGTCTAATGTGCTTTAGGACTTCCCCTTTTATGTGCTAAGGAAGACACAGGATGAGGATTTGATATCAGGCTCCACTTGTAATAACTAGGGCGTGCATGAGGTTTCGCACGCAGACGTGTGTTCCCAATAACTCCTTCTCTCTCTCTTCTTTTGCTATCCCAATAGCACAGCTAAACCACTCCCCCCATAGGTATTACTTTTTTTTTCATTAATAACAAGGTAACTCCAACACTTTCAGCCTGGCAGACTAACCATAACATGAGAATGATTACTCTAAGATGTGCCATGATTGATAAAAGCTGAAGGTGTTACCTCATGTATTGTTTCTAGAAAATGAGTGAGCCCTACCTATAGTAACCCCAAACAAAAGCCGATTAAATGGGATTGCCCCAAAGCTCTGTGGCAGGGCACGTCCCTCACACCTGTGTGGTCAGAGGAACCGGGCGCCACTGGTTCACGTGTCTCCATCTGCATAACACACTGCCACCGTGTCTCAGCCAGCCTCATGAAATCCAGAGCCTTGAGAAAAAAAAACTGGTCCAATGCACAGAAATTGTTTCTTTGACCAGTACTGATAACGCTGTTTAGAATACATCAGCTGATTTAGCGAGGCCACTACTAAGCGTTGCAACCAAAGAGATTATTTTGAGGACTGGTACAAGCGGACCAGATACACACCAGATAAGATACACACTAGATAAGATACACACTCAGCACGTGTGTATCACCTACCTCATTTTTATGTGCTTCTCTCCTTTTTCCTTAACTCTGTTTACCAAGAAACACTACATTCCCCCCCAGGTACAGTTTTCCAATTATTTTCTGCCTTATGGATTAAGCACTATATAATAACAAAAAAGACACCACCTTGTTTAGTGAAGGAGACCTGTCTTACACTTTGCTAACATTATAGCGGGATTTCACGGTCATGGGAAAACAAAACACCCCAAATGGAGCAGTTATTAATTCAATAAATCCAGCTGCTCTCAGTGCTCTGGGCAAAAGGCAAAGTTAAAAGCAGCTGCTCATTGACGACATGTGCGACCTGACCAGGGGAAGGTAGCTGTTTTAGCACATCATCCACCACTTTGAAGGCTGACTGCACTCAATTTCTTAGACAATCTACACACCATTTTCAGTTCTGTACCTCCATAATTTATCACAACAATACCTCAATCATACAGATGGGGGTGGGGGGTGGGGGAAATGAAAGCAATTTACAGTATCAAGATGAAAGAAGCTGGACGGCTCAAGAAGACCTACTATGTAAATCATATCCACAACTTAAAGGAATGTCGCCATAATATTCTGGAATTAATTTTTCCAGCATTCCTATATAGGTCACACAAAGGTAAATGTAGTTTCCTCCTCCCCCTACCACTATATCTGGAGTTGTTTATCAATATGTTAAAGAGGAAATTGATTCTACCTCCCCTATTCTACATGGACAATAAGAACCTTATGTATAAAAACTTCTGATAAAAATAACAGCAATCAGTAAAAAATTAGCATGCAATCTGTCTATATATCTTCCCTTCAGATTTTTGGACACATCCTTCAAAAGTGTCTCGTCATGATACTCAAGATTAAGAAAGGAAAATAACCTTTTCCCACCAACAGGCTAGATCACACACAGTGCATCTCATTCAGACATATCTCATCAATCCTAGCTAACTTTAAAAGCGCAAAAGTTATGTGCGGCCTTCATAACATTTCTAACAAATTAAACATGTGATTTTAAAACCATTATTTTTAAATTGATTTCAAACACAGATCTATATTTTCAGACAGTTTTCTAAATTATAAGTGCTAAATATGTCTGATTAATCAAAGGTGTGTTCTCCAATGGGAAAATACTAATTTTCCATTATAAGATTATTTGCAGATACAACTTTGCTTTTTTATTGATGGTTGGGTCACCATCATTTGCACATAAGTTTATTTTTTCTTTTTTCATCAGGTGCACCATGTATCCCTAGGAGAGTCAAAACCGTATGTGCAAATCTCCTTACACAGTTTTACCTCTTCTCTCATTTATCGATGTCATATTTATATAAGAAACCTCTGAATTTAACTAATTTATTGTGCAATTCTGAGCACTTGAACTGCAATCTGCCTCTCAGTCTCTCTTTCCCCCAGGATTAACTTTTAAAGGTACAAGCATGTTAACAGTTTCAAACAGCTGCTATGGAAAAAAATCATCATGAGTGTTTCCTTCTTCCTCATCAATTGAGGATTTAAATCTCAAAATACACTGATGCTGAGTTGCAAGAAGCAGTTGCAGTTACAGGATTAACTCCAGACACCTCCTGCTCCAGCAGGCTCAAAGTTGGGGCTTACGCCAGTGGAAAGGTGATACAAGAGATATTCATCTCTTGCTTTTCACACTGGTGGGTCCTGACATTTTGGGTCAAGCAAACTTTTAACGAATGGTAAAACTACTTGAAGTTATATTTAAATATTTCTAAATATATTCCATGTTTTTCTCTCCTTCCGAGGAATATACTTTTGGACTTAAGATAGGCAGTTTTAAAGACAATAGGCTTCTGAAAAGAACACAAACTAAGACTGTATTTCAGCAGAATAAGTTGTACATTTGTAATATGTGGTTTCGTGCAGAAAGTGTAACCCATTTCCATAAAAAGGAAACGGGATAACATATTGAACACTTAATCTCCATGTCTCAAACCATGCTTCACCTGAAATTGCTAGGTAACCTTCAGTGTGCACAGCAGTCATACCCCCACCGAATGTCTAAACATTGTATTTCTAATACCATCCTTCCCATAGGCACATATGTAGACCCCATTGCGTGTATGTTGGACACAGGCTATTCAGTGTAACATTACCATTACCTCATCATTCATTTAGCAAAGGAGCATATAAAACCGTGCTTGCAATACTATGACTCCTTGCTGAAATCACCCACTCCTTGTTTGACTCCACCCTACCACAGAAACTAGCTTAAAGTTACCATTTAATTTTTATCGTCTACTTCTAACGTGTCACTTTGAATCTTCGGCTCATTTTCCCAGGGCAGATGCCCTCTGTGAGACCCTGGCAATCTTGCCACTACTTAACTGTTAGCCATTGGGCTACATGTAACAGTACCGTTGTATTTTGGGGACTGCTCATCACATCCCATTTTCCACTGAGGCTCCCCTGGAATACACAGTGAGTGAACCGCCAGATTTAAGGCTCATGATGTCACAAACAAGCATGTGCCACTCTGCCTGGCTAAAGGATGTTGGCCAGAGTACACAGATTGAGCAGGGAGTATTTCACAGTTCTTGTTGAAACATTAAACTTCGCTCAGACAATGTTTTTGTTCTTCTAAAAATCCCAGACAGTCCAACGTGCCTCCTTGGTCTTTACAACCATGCAAGTGTAAAGGGTTTTAAAATAACATATTTTTAAAAGCAGTTGATAACAACTTACAATACTGTAACATAGTATGGTATCTACCAGATCCCCTCACTAAATAATAAAGATCCTTCCATAAGTAAGTAGTCCTGTACTAGCAAGTGACTGAGTCAACACCATTATTCATACAGAAGTGGACTAACTGGTATGAATAAGGATGAAATTGTGCCTCAGCATTCAACTTCCAAAAGTGTATCGGTGTCAGCATTTTACTAATAAAACCACTATGATTTAGCCAACGTTTTGTAAATGGACACGTTCTGCTGCTATAAAGAAATAAATTCTCACCTGATTGTCCCCATAGGGCTAGTATATAGTCTTAGCTTGAACCACTGGTGGGCTGGGAAATGGTTTTAGTCACTTTCTTTACAAGAGAAGGTTATGCTTCATGATCCATCACCTGCTGTATGTCCATGTAGACTGGCTGGATGAATCGGCATACCTAGTGCACAGGGAGAAGGAGAGGGAGGAGCTGGCAGATCTGCCAGCACCAGGAGTCCAAAGAGAAGCAGGTCAAGACGCATGTGTTAGATTTACAGCACTTGCACTAAATTTGCACCCTGTCTATCCAGGTATGAAGGACACTTGGACAGTCATCTCTGAAGAGGGGAGGAGCTGGCTGTATAGGTACAATGAATCTGATCAACACCAAGTCAAACACAGCTCAGGGGCTTGAAATTCCCTCTGTATTAGCAATGCCTATGTCTGCAGGGTTTCCAGACAGTGCAGAAAAGCTGACTTCACCTCTGGTATTTCAGCTACATGAAGATATCTTGCTCAAGCTGGCAGCAACAAACACGTTGTTTTCTGCAAGAAACATGGCACCTCTTGTTCTGTACTGTGTCACCTTACCTGTTTGAGTGCTAAGGGGGCTGTAAAGCTGCTCAAGTGAGATGTTAAAACATGACAAACTTTATGATATGGGGAAAGGCAATCAAGGGGGGAGAGAGGAGAAACAAGAGCTCGCAGCAGTCACTGGAGTAGGACGCAAAGGTTTGTGGCACTGGACTCAGAACTTCTGTTGAAGAGATGGAGCCAAACAAAAAAGTTGGTACCACACTCTACCTAACTTCACATCACTCATTGAAGTGCCGTGAATCTGTTTCTCCCTGTTTCAAATCAACAAAGATCGAAAAGGAAGAAAATGAGTTTAGGGTTGCAAGGCAGATCCTCAGGCCACCAGGGCGCTGAGACAGTAGGAGCTTCCCCTGCAACACTGCAGGAGCCGGGAGGGAATGATGGCTGCTGCTCCCAGCTCCTGGACGAGTCTAAGCAGAAGGGACAAGAGGCATCCCACAGGCTCTCATGGGAGGCTGGTTCACTGCTGCCCCAGCGTTTTTAATTTCTACAGCTGCAAAGCAGAAAGCCAGAAAACACGCACACAGTGTAACTCTTGTACCACGATCTCCTTTAGGAGCTCTTCTGCTGCAATACCATTCAGAAGGGAGGGAAATACATTCCTTTCTTCTTAGCTTGTTTTCCCATGTGGTGATTATAACCACTCATTTTCCATGTTTTTGGGCTTTTTTCCTCTTTCACAATACTGTATATTTTGGATATTCCTTGTCTCAATCTGGAAAGAGTAGCAGAAAAGTCTTTGTTGCTCATAAACTTCTCAAGTTCTTCTTATATGATTCACAGCAAAGATATGTGTATAATTTGTATTAAAATTATTGGCAAATAATCACACCATGACTGTTGCATTCCTGCTGTCTTAGGATATCTGTCAAAACTTAAAGAAGGGAAAACAACAAGGAATAGAATAAAACCCCCACAATCATTTGTGCACCTTAAGTACTAGCTGTTGTAGAAAATCTCTGGTTGCAGTAGGTTTGTAATATAAAAGTTTCTTGTGCAAGTTCAGAAAAGAGAGCTTCTGCTCAGGCAATTTAATAAAATTATTAATCAGTGCTCCATGTCTACAATCTGGAACCTGCTTGTAGGACAAATGTATCTCATTATCACAGCAACATGTATTTTTATTTCTAATTACTCCTCTTCTTACAAATGCAATCAAATGGCTAAAGTGTCAGCTTTGGTTTTGTTCTTCTGTTGTATCAGCCATTGTAGTACAAGAAGAAGGAAGCTGTGACACTCATGCAATCTCACTTTTGAGGGATGGATCCTTCTAGGGATGAGGAAAGAAAAATATGGCTGCATTTGATGGCATATATGGTACTAACATGAAAAATAATCTGTTTTTTCTACAGCTGACTGAATTCTGTGTGGAATCCTGAGCAGATAAAGACTGGAGTATGTATTTGTACTTTATAATTACTGACAAATAACTCCCATTAGTTCACGACAGCTGATGGGCAGAGTCACTGTAAATGACAAGGCTTGACTCCTCTATTACCATCAGTTTAAATTTGGTGGTTTTTCCTGTGAGCTCTAAAAAATTTTCGAAGTGTTTAAATTATGTTTAATCTGATATATTGAATGTCCCTGAAGACTTACTCTATAATAGCTTTCTTTAGAATGATACACTAACTCCTTCCCCCCCACACACCATTTTTCCTTTTCTTTTAAATAACAAATTTCTTTAAAAAATAAAATAGAGCGTGAGACAGAAAGCTTATATTTCAGGGAAGAACAGCGCGAGGGGCCGGGGAGGCCACGTAATTGGGTGTGATATGTCAGTTTCTCTAGTGACTGTAGGGACTATTCTGTCATCACTTCCGCAGCGCGTAAGCGAGAGGACTGCACAAATCCCCACGTCTCCCGCGACTTAACCAAACACTGGAGTCTCTTCTAAAAGAAAGTTAGTCAGGAGGTGTGCAGGTGGTTTATACATTAGCAAAGGAAGCAAGGGGGGGGATGCAAGAGAAAGGCAAAGGATGAGATAATGTGACATGAAAAGAAGAGGGGCTTGCCAAAACGAGCATATTCATACTAGTTTTGCTAAGCAAATTACACTCCTAAAAATAAAATAATTAAAAATTTATAAAAACCTAACATTCTAAAGCTACCGTAGCTAAAGGTATCTATAGCTTACTTTACAGATTTGGGCTACTCTGGAAACACATCTCTCTCATCATTTCTCTGAGTTGATTTCTCTTCCTTAAGGAGAAAACAGAAAAAACTAACAACACATCACACTTCACCTAGCTTCTGAGCGAGCAGATAAACATAGTTGGTAGTTAAGAGACACTGCAGCTGCAGTCCTTTCTCCCTAAACTGTCCTAAGAGGTATTCTATTAGTCACAACGGGCAGGACTCATATCCTCTGCCTTAGGTGGTAGAAATACAGACCTTCAGATCGCAGCAGGTCAGCTCTTTATATTCAAAGGAAAGAAATAGGCAGATTTACAGGTTGGTTCATATGACAAATTTTAGATATCAGTCTTAAAAGAAATGCACCCTAGAAGAGCCATTTTCTTTCCATGGATTACAAAAGAGTATAGACTCATAGTTCAGGTGCGGACATCTACATATACAATGCATATAGTCTCACCATATGGCAATGACTTAACAGCTTCTTGTATGAGAGAATGAAGCACCAGCATTCAAAGAAGCAAATAATGAAACCTCCAGGTTTGTTTATTTCTGTTCTAAAAAATTCACAGTCAAACCATGCCTAGTTCTGTAGAGGAAAAGGATCGATCATATACCATACTTTGGTTTTGCTATACTCCTCCTCTGCACTTCTGCTGCACTCAGTTAAACTGGAGTCCTCAACTGTAAGCCATGGTCATGATCCTTCCCCTTTCTGGTTCTGGGGGCCTAAAGGTCTGAAAAATGAAAAAATCACAAAATTAAATTAAGTTCACAGCATGCCTACTGGAACGAACTCAGTTACATAGATCTTCTTGTATAAACGTTGTTTCTTTGTCTTTGGAAACTGTGCCACATCAGAAGGAGTGATATTAATTAATAAAATCCCAACTTTATTTCAGGAACACAGATGTGTTCCAACCTGTATCAAACCAAGGACCAGAAATGCTTTTTTGCCAATTTCCCATGTACCTGGACAACTTCTGATTTGTATAGTAAACTGGACACAAACTAATAGTTTATACTTGGGCCCCGTGAGTAGATCAACAAAGCAAATCTCTCCCATGTTAGGCTTCACTGCTTTGTTCTACCAGTGAAGTTGGCACTGCAGAAGTTCACCCATACCGTACAAGCTGTTTCAGAGCCCTTGCACCTGAAACAAGAATTCTGCTTACTAGTGCCTAATGCTGCCATGATACTGCACATACATGCAGTAAATCCCTCAGGTGTCCAAAACAGAGAAAATTAGGAATGTACTACCATCTTTGCAGGGCCAAGTTGTTATATAAACTTATGCTCTGTGGACAGACAGTATTTTTCACAGGGATCTAGGAGCAGGATTTCAGGGCACCATCTGCTTTCTCCGATTCCCATCCCTCGCACACAAAGGCAACTGCACAATTAAAGATCTCAGATTTACAGATTACGAGGTCAATTGAACATTTTAACCTGTAACAAACCAAGACTCAGTGTAAAGAAAAAAAAAAGAAAGAAAAAAGCATGATAGAAAGCCATAGAAAGACAATAAAAATACATCGCCAATACTTGAGATCTTTGAAATAAGAGAAAATGTGTAAAAGAAAACAACAGAATGTGTGTACGGTGTGGGTCACATCGCAGACTTGTTTCAAGGCAGAGTAATCTCCATTGTTTGAAAACCTTTCATGTTAAGGCTGGGGGAAAAAAGCGTACCTGAAAAACGTATCCGAAAATCAGACTCCTAATAAATTTACCATATGTAAATTATTTCAGATACTATTAGAAATGACCTGAAAAAGCACTGGAAGCTTAGAACTAAAGCTAGCCTGAAAGTTCTGGTTTGAAACAGGCAGATTAATTTGGTTTACGATCCTTATTGTGTGTGTGTGTGTTTTTATTATTAGGACGGAAACCAGGGATACAAAACACCAAAAGGAAAAACTTTTGCAGTAATAATCCTTTGATCAGAACCAGGAAGCATAAGGAATCTTACAAGAAAGCTTGTTCTTGGGAGAGGAACTCTATCTTTGTTGGAGCAAACAGCATCCAGACACGAAAGCTAAAGCAGGTACATGAGAAACACCACAATGAGCACAGCCTTGTATCTTGCAGTATTTGAAAGGCTTGCATTTGAAGAGCATGCAAAAACAGAAACAGATTTTCCTTCTACTCTCTCTGCATTATATATTAGATTATTATTGCCATACGTGAGACCTGTGGAATTTGGGAAAGAGCTTTCTTTATGGGCATGACAATGAATAGGATGAGCTCCAGAAATACTATGCCGTAGGGTACATGTTCTGGGACAGGTGTCCCAACCAAAGAAAATTTCTTATTTGACTTTGCTAGTCTGAAATGTACATTAATCACCTAACAGGGTCACTGCAGAGATCATAGGATTTATTAGTTCAAACATCCAACATTTATTAGTTCAAACATTTCACACACAATAGGGCAGAAAATTATTAACTTCATATTATATAAATGACTAAAAGTGTCCTATTTGGCTTGCAAGTCTGCAGCCACAATGGAATTGAGAAGTAAAAAAAAAAAAACCCTGAGAGCAATAATGCCTTAAAACACATTATATATGGGAGATTTTCCATTTTGGGGAGAAAAAACCCCAAAAGTAGAGAACACAATCAAATCTTTGTTTTAAATGCCATAATTACTGATTTCACTACAAGATGCCTTTAAGTGAATTTCTATTAGAACCAGAAGGATTTATTCACTTAGCAATTTTTTACTTGTAAATTCTACATATCTACAGATCTACACTGGTATTGGGACCAATGCTGTTTAACATCTTTGTTGGCAACATAGAGACACGGATTGAGTGCACCCTCAGCAAGTTTGCCAATGACACCAACCTGTGTGGTGTGGTCAACATGCTGGAAGGAAGGGATGCCATCCAGAGGGACCTGGACAGGCCTGAGAGGTGGGACAGTGCAAACCTCATGAAGTTCAACAAGGCCAAGTGCAAGGTCCTGCACCTGGGTCAGGGCAACCCCAAGCACAAATACAGGCTGTGTGGAGAATGGATTGAGAGCAGCCCTGAGGAGAAGGACTTGGGGGTGTTGGTGAATGAGAAGCTCAACATGAGCCAGCAATGTGTGCTCACAGCCCAGAAAGCCAACCGCATCCTGGGCTGCATCAAAAGAAGTGTGGCCAGCAGGTCGAGGGAGGTGATTCTGCCCCTCTATTCCATGCTCATGAGACCCCACCTGGAGTACTGCATCCAGATCTGGAGCCCCCAACATAAGAAGGACGTGGACCTGTTGGAGCAGGTCCAGAGGAGGGCCACGAAGATGATCAGAGGGCTGGAGGACCTCTCCTATGAGGACAGGCTGAGAGAGTTGGGGTTGTTCAGCCTGGAGAAGAGAAGGCTCCCGGGAGACCTTAGAGCAGCCTTCTACACCTAAAGGGGACCTACAGGAAAGATGGGGAGGGATTCTTTATCAGGGAGTGGAGCGATAGGATGAGGGGTAATGGTTTTAAACTGCAAGAGGGTAGATTTAAATTAGATATTAGGAAGAAATTCCATACTGTGAGGGTGATGAGGCACTGGAACAGGTTGCCCAGGAAAGTTGTGGATGCCCCGTCCCTGGAAGTGTTCAAGGCCAGGCTGGATGGGGCTTTGAGCAACCTGGTCTAATGGGAGGTGTCCCTGCCCATGGCAGGGGGGTTGGAACTAGATGATCTTCAAGGTCCCTTCCATTCTATGATTCTATGATATAATGATTTCATTTCTGTGTTTAACAGGACAGAAATCTGCTTGACTATACTTCATTCATTGTCACATTGTGCTTAACAGAAAAACTCTGTGTGAAGGGACTGTGAAGAAGCTATAATTCATCACTATTAATACAGAACAAGGAAACAGAAGAGAACTATTTGAAATTTTTTTTAACTAAAACTATAGAGCATGGCTGGCTGTGTTTCCTTTCATTAAATTTCTATTTTACATATATATTTACATCTATAAAATGTAGTTTCAGTCATTTTACCATTTAGAGCAGAAAAGGGTTTGTCTTGAGTAATAGTATTTTAGAAGCTTATACTTCATTTTTAAAATATAAATATATATGTACTTATCTACTAATGTTTATGTTGTTACCCCTCTTGTTTAGACTGGGGATTTCCAGTTTCCACAGATTTAATGCAGGAAATATTTAAAAAAAAAACCCATGCTGGAATAATGACTTTTGATAGACACTCTTTTCTAAAAACCTATCCCAGTAATGAGAATTTAGCGATCAATCTTGTGAGGCTGAGTCCAAGTAATGCAGGAGTGAAGAAATAGCAATCAAAACATGCAGTTAAATAAATACATTGAAATTACTCTTAGTTTCTTAACCAAGGCTATTGAATTGCATATAGAGGAGATACTGATGATAGAGAGCTTCAGGGAGAACGCAGCACTGTTCAACACCCTTAACAAGACAAAGATTTCCAATTCTGAGGAATGAAATTCCCATATATTTTATTATTCTTGCTGAAGCAGCAGCCAAACAAAACAGAAGCCAATCTGACATACTGCCCACAACTCAAACCAAATGTAAGGTCTGATCCTCCAACTTAGAAAGATCTGGGGCAAAAGTAAAAGTTTATCTGAGCAAGATGAGTAATGACTGCAAAGCAAAGCTGCATGCAGTTTGACCAACCTTTTTAATTAAATGTCTCTGTGTGCTCAGCTAAAGAAGAAGTAGAAATGGAACTTTGGGCCAGGTAAACTGGCTAGAAATACCTTAATTTAAAAAAACCCATAAATATACCTTCCTTGCCAACAGTGTTTAAGGTAATCTTTTGCAGAATAAGATATAAGGCCATGTCATTGGGGAAAAAAAAAGTTTGAGTTTGAAATAGGAAAACATACTTTAAAAGAAACCCAGCTTTCACAATGGAGGGCAGCGGTCAGTGGGTTCCCATGCAAACCTGTGCAGTTCTACTGCCTCATAAATGACCTTGAAAAAGAATAAATTTTGAGATGACAAAGATGCTTGACATCACAAAAATTAATTATTTGATTGTAGAAAGACTTCATGATGATGTGATCGGGAAAAAAATAATTACTGTCAATGAATATGAAGTAAAATGCACGCAGGAAAGGCAATCCCAACTATACTTACATAATGATGGCTACTAAAGTCAAATTTCAGGAAAGCAACTGTGGACAGTAAGCACCAGCTCAATGTCTGTCAAAAGAAAAAAGCAACAAACAAAATGTTCACAAAATAATAGAGGACAAACAAAAAAATTACACCAATATAAGTCATCCGTGTAGCAGCCACATCTTGAATACTGGATGCTATTCTGACCTCCATAAAAATAAAGCCAAGCTTCAAAAAAATACAAAGAAATGTACCCAGGATGACCAAGAATGAAAAAAGATACATGAGCCACTCTGTAGATGGAGAAATTAATTGAACTGGGACCCTTCAACACAGCAAAAAGAGGTAGGTGAGAGAGAATTTGTTCCCTGTTTATGTTCTCAAGTAAAAATTTCCACTATGTCTCACAACAGAAGAACTAGGGAATATCAAATTAAAATGTTAGGCAGTCCATTTAAAATAAGCACTTTACCAGGAATTCTTGTTTTTCAGATAATTCATAATTAAATTCGTTGTTTAAACTAACTCGTTGCTACATCATGCCACAAGTGTAAGTAGAATTAAAATGCAACTGGGCAAATTTGTTGAAGAGAGGACTAGTAAGGGCACAACAATATGGTAAAGCCTATAAAAAGAAATCTCTAAAACTGATATCATTAGAAGATGGAAAATATTCTTTACTGGACACGTTCTTGTACTCTTTTCCCTAATGTACCAGCCACTGTCAGAAATACGCTAATGGACAAAATGTACCTCTGGTGTGATTCAACACAGTCACTCTTACGTTCTTATACCAAAAGGCCAAGGAAACAGGATTATTTTTGTCTAGTGAGATTGAAGAACTAGGAAGTAGAAGAGACTGACAAAAGCATTTATATTTATATTATTTATTTAAATGTTCAATTCCCTTTGAACTACTTTTAAACACAAGTAAAATTCCTCTTTCTCTGAAACTGAAAATCTCTGTTGGGTTACAATAATAGATTAGCTGTGACTAATCTGCACTGGTTTCATGGTTGTCCTTAGGTACCTACTTCTTTCTTAATTGTCCATGGTCAGTAAATTACCGTCCTGTCTCAGAACAAGAGAAATTCTAACATTGATTTCTGTATTATTTTATAATACTTCATAAAAATCTGAAACACTGGTTGAAGCTGGTTGATGCATGTTGAACATGCAAGTAAGTAGGTAAGATTTAAAGTCATTACAAGAATTGTTTTATTCTTGAACTACCTTTTCTGGTACACTAATGGAAGTTACAGAAGATCATAATTTTAGCTTAAAAACCCACTAATCCTGGAAAATTAGAGAAAACAGCCAAGGCTTTTTCCATTGACGTATGGTTTCCAGATCTCAGAGAGGCTGAACATGGAAGCAATCTGTCCACCCTGTAGCAATACTCAGCCCGATTCATCAGAAACTCTTTTCCTATTCCCTGAGCTTCTTGGGATCATCACTACTCAAAAAGACTGACAGGGTTTGGTCATCATTCAACACTGAAGCTGCTTTAAAGTGATAAATGTCGCAGTTTTACCAGTTTCCTCTGAGTAAAACCTCCTATCTTCTGTGACTATTTGCAATTTGATGTTTAAATTATTTCATTAGTTCTCCATTACTTCTGATAGGTCTAGTTACAGTATCGCCTTTTTTTTTTTTTTTTTTTTTTAAAATCCCTAATACATAAGCAATTTGAAGCTATGCAAAGAACCCAAAGTCATAGATATTGGCACAAAGCTGACTATGGTCTTTGACACTACAAATACTCTCATGGGATTTTCTCTTTTTCTCCAACACATTTAATGTACTGCTATTTCTTTTTTTATATCACCGAGCTTCTGATTTTTTTAAAACTTTCAAAGTTTTTACTAGTCTTACTATTTTCTTTGTTACAGCGAGCACCATTATTGTTTATTTTCATTGTGTATCAATAATGACATTTCCATGATATTCCATGGCTGAGAAAGTCAACTATCTACCAGTCTACCCCTGTAAAATGCAGGAGGAGCCAAAAGTGCTCAACTATAAGCACTAAAATTTCATTTTCATCCTAACTCATCTATTCCACTAAGGAAAACTGCACCCCTGCTTCTATCCAAATGACGCCTTCTCTGCAGCTCCAACCCTGAAGAGACATTTTGCCTTATTAACCATTTTTTGCGTGTTAATATTTTCAGAGTCAGGATGTGCATGAGCAATTCTACTGTTTAGTTCTTATTGCCCTTTATACTGAGGGAATTTCTCCCTACTTACCTCTTTCTTGCTATAATGTAAGAATCTCTGTGTTACAACAGACCAGTGCTCCCTTCAGTATCACTCACAAAAAGCCTTTGTTGAAAGGTGTGGGGAAACTGCTATACGCCCTTGTAACAAGCTATCAAGTAGGGAAGTTTCTTACTCGCCTACTTTAATTAAGGGTTGATTTATATTCTGAAGCTTGAAGACTTAAATCCTTGCCCTAAAATCTTTTCTGAAGTAATTCTGGAAATTTTTACTAGTGACATACATTTCCATGAAACATTTTAAAGGCAGAGACTCTAGGATGCAGGAGAGCACAACAGTTATATACACACAAATCCATAACGTATATGTGGCATCACAAATAATGTAACACTTTCGTATGATGCTCTGCGTAACTTTTATTACAAACAACACTTGTGAATGTTATGCCTCTTGTAGAATTTACTTTTAACACATCAACAAATATAAACATTACCTAAAGCCCCTTCCAAGTAAAAGTAACGCTATTCTAACAATAGTTAAAAAAAGATGGTAGTGAGTTAAGTGTAAAAAGGTTTAAAAACAGGAATGAGTCTTATTGAGATATACTTTATTAAAAATACAGAAATGAACTTTAAAGAATTTTAATTATTCACAGAGAAGATTCTAGCTCAAGTGTGTATTAAAGTACTTTCCTCTTATTAGCTTTTGCATTCCATTAATTACTTTCTTAACTATTTCCTCACCTTAGCCATGCATAAACGAAGGCTGCTTCCAGTTTTCCAGTAAGGATGAAGGAGATCTGCACAAATATATCCCTGCAGAATAAATGCACGTAATTTATTACAAAAATTGAATAGGAGGAAAAAATGCCTTTACCTTATTTTCCATTTGGCCTGAAACGGTGATACAGACTGGACCATGCAATTAAATTATCTGCTGAGACCAAACATTTCCTGCACTGTTTTTCAAGAAATGACCTGTCTTTCACCCTCTTCTCTCTCTTTCAGCAGTGTTATTCCCAATAAGTAACCATTGGCATTCAAGAGTCTGTATTTACGAAGAGTTGCCACACATACTGTCATCTGAGCTGTCACTATTATGTCCATTTCTATAAACAGGGAAAGGTCTGAAATGTCAAGTACTTTCTGCATGTATCTGCTCATAGTATGCGCGAATACATGCATATCCCACTTCTAATGCTACTTTCCCTGCATTCCAAGTGAGTTTGTTTTGATTTGGTCTTGTTTACTTACAACAGTTTTCCGAAAGCTGTGCAGATTCACAGAAAACCACAGCTTCCCAGAAAACCACAGCTGCAAACGTTATCCTTACATAGACACATATTTTATGCTTTTCAAAATAATAATTAGTAATAATACAAAATAACGGTATAAACTAAAATAGAGAAAGTAAATATTGTTTCTCTTTTACCTTTCAATTGGCTAATTTTTGTAATTGAGTACCTACACCATTGTACAGTACGACTGTCTGCAGACACGCTGAACATTTCAAACGGGGAATACAAAGAAATACGTTTAACAGCACAGAGAAGTAATCATCGAGCAGATCACTCCACGTAACAGTTACCATCTATTTTCCATGAAGCACAGGGTAAAGCATGTTAATGTAAAGCACAGATATTGCAACACAGTGTAGGATTACACTGTGCAGAGAGAGCCCAGCAGTCTGCCTCTGAGCTGCGGCAGGCTGAAACCGTGCACAAGTGCTTACAGCTGCAGTGACATGGTGCTAAGCATGTTTTAAGACTAGTCCCAGTCGAGCGGCATCTTATCCAACCAGAAACAATCCCACAATCCAGCTCTTTTTAAGTGATCATCCTTGTATCATAACAGATTAAGGTTGCAGCTACTTTGGATTATGGTTAATCTAACCTTTATCCATTCACATCTTCACCTGAAACTTACAAGGACCAAGAGTCAATTGCCAGGGCATAATTCACAATGACACTGATCTCTCCTTCCTCACTCTAATTATCTGGATTAAGAATAACACTTTTGAGTAATTATTTTCACATTGGATAAACATGAAGCTTTCCTGGATTTATCTGAGCTTTTTCTTAACATGAAATAGATCCGAGCAGGCTTATAAGAACATAACTGACAGCGGTGACAGCTTAATCAAGGAAACCCCAAACAACTAAAACAATAGGAAATGTTTGTTTCACATTGTTTTGAATAATCGAGAACTAGAATCTTAATAACACACTGGCAAACTATCTACTAAAAGACCAAAGAAAAAGCAATATCCAAGGCAGATTAATTACAGTGAACTGTCCTGTCTTAATAAAGATGCAAAATTTTCTCTGACGCAGCACCAGCTCGGAAGCAAACAGGAATTTACCAGCTGCAGAAAATGCACAAGCCCACAAAGCTTCTGATTTACAGGACCAGAATTACAGAGAGGAGAAAGAACAAACCATATTACCAGTTTGCTAAAATTATAATTAAAATGAAATCAGATACCAGCTGCATCACTTCTGATGACAATTTCTGAAGAAACTGCATTGTCCATCTCAGGCTACACAGCCTCCCCAAAATTGCTATCGCAAGCAGGCTAGAAAAATCTTCCAACCTTGTCTTTGAAACTACCTAAGATCATATACAATTACACACTAAAATCACATCACAGAACCCAATTACACTTTGGCTTTGCAGATCCACAGATAACCTCTTAAAGAGCAAACTCCCTTACTGTGTCGACCCCTGACCTCAAGCTCTTTTTCCAATCTTCAGCAGCACCACATGTTTCTTTCCCAGAGTGAGCCAGGACTTGGAGCCGCAAGGTTTCGCAGGGGTAGCAAGTGCTCCAGCTATCATAACTTTAAGGTTAAGGGAGCACACTGCTAATATCTCGTTTGCGAACTTTAATGCATTCCTTATACTACTATTTAATTTAGTTTGAACATTATTTATGAAGGAGTTTTCAGTAAGTATTTTTCCATTTGTTGGAGGCTTTTAATAATTTATTAGTAATAATTTTATTTGGCTCTTAAAAGGCTTTAAAATGTTATGCATCAATTGAATACTTTAACAGGCACTGGAAGTTGAATTGCAAAGAAAGAAATGTATTTACATGTTAATTTTAGGAATTATTTTAGAAATTGATCAAATATGGAGCACAGAAGATTCTGTTTAATAACTTGACTTCCCTGAGGCTCCACAATAGCAATCACACCACTGGGACTTTCTCTTCTCTCACTTAGCAATAATAAATAGCAACAGTAGGCTTTCATACTGGTTTATAGTTTCTATGATTTCTTCATCATGTCAATGGGAGAACAGGAGCTACAGCAGAACATCATGAGCTGGCTCCCAGAAAACAGGACAAAAGACCACAATTCTGGGCAGTTAACTGTAGCTGGGGCTAAACAATAAAAGTGAGACCAGGTGCAACATCTTTCTCTGTGCACATGCAAAACGCTTTCTTACTTGGAACTATATTCTGTATGTGTATGTACAGTTGTCTTCATGAGATATGAACAGCACCCATTAACTGGTGAATACTGACATATACTCACCTGCAAGTTACTGACAACTTACCTTGATGACAGGTAAGGACACTTTAGATAATTTACCACTCCCAGCTACATATATATATTGAGACTGTCTATATTTCTCTGTTAAGCCCTTGTAATCAAAAACATTGACATTCATCTCAGACGTTCAATACGCCCTCTACTTGCTGAGTATAACTCACCTGAAAAACTGTTCTTCCTCACTACTATGACTTCTGCTGCAATGATTTCTCCAGGCAACATTTCCTACTACGCTAACTTAAAAAAATGATGGTGGAATTGTGTAGGTTGGCCAGCTCCTTTTCTTTCCAACAAGACACAGTCTATTGCTTACTGACTGACATATTACCATGAGAAGCCATTTGGCAGTGTAGCCATACTGCCTTAAATCTCCTTTTTTTTTTATTGAATTCAGGGTCTACTCAAGTGTTCCCTCAGCTGCTTTTACTGGATACCAAAAACTGTCTCCTCATGCTCTTCTTAATACTTCTTAAAGGAGCAGAAGGGACCCAAAGGCTTTGAAATGATCCAAGAACTGAGAGACATGGAGATACCTCCTGGTGTGATCATGCCACTACTTTCTAAATCATAGTGTGCAAAATCTTCGCAATTAAAAACACTGAAACCTGTCATGGAACAGTTGAGTTCGGAAGGGGTGTCTGGAGGTCATCTATACCAAGCACGCATGGTACAGATAATTCATGGGTGGATTGACTACACATGTTTACTTGGAAAACATCCTGATTGCAGCAATTAAGACTGTATCTTTTTATTTAAGACCTCTTTCAAAATAGTCCACCTCTTCAGAATCTAAGGTCTCCAGCAATTGGTTCTAAATTCTACCCAGCTCCTAGGTCTTTACTTTAAGCAACACCTCAATCATCCTGTATGAATGCTGACTTTGAAATCTTGTGCTTTCACACCTCTTTTTCTTCTAATCGGTGTCACTACATCACTGGGTACACATGTTCCTCATCCTTTACATTACCATAATATCACCCAGGAGCATTTACTGGCTAAAAGAAAAACATCCACCAGTAAGTATGCTTCTTAAACTTGCTCTTAACATGAAGCAATATGTAAATATGCTGGAAAGCAAGCACAGACTTTAAAACAATCCTGAAAACTTGGGAAACTCTCTAAAAATTAATTCAGCAGAATGTAAGGAAGATACAAATAACTTACTGCACAAATAGAGGATGAGAAATAACTGGTTAAGGGGCACTTATTTGATGTGGAAAAATTTCAGGCAGCCCAAAGACAAGAAAGGAGAATCATTATCAATGTGAAAAACCAAGAAATTCATCAAAATTTGAAAGAATTTTGGCTGGGAAGGGAGATGGATTATTGGTCTTCACATAGCTGAGGAGATTATTCTACTGTGGGTCTTGGCGGATAGATAAAGAGCTAGGTGCCTAAAATTACTTTAATAGATTAGATATTGTGAAATGTAAAGATAGTGAAAGACTGCAGTAGACTGTTTTGAGGAGTAAAGCATCTCCCTCACCAGAGATAATGGGGAACAGATTAGACAAAAGTCTGTCAAGAACAATACCATTACAGCTGACTTTTCTGTGAGTCAGAAAAAGGGAGTACATGGCAGCCTCTTTTAGCCCTATTGTCAAAGATTAGACTGTGATTCCATTTGAGAATGTGTGCTGGTTTGAGCTGGGATAGAGTTAATTTTCTTCACAGTAGCTAGTATGGGGCTATGTTTTGGATTTGTGCTGAAAACAGATAATACAGGGATGTTTTCGTTATTGCTGAGCAGTACTTGCACAGCACCAAGGCCTTTTCGGCTCCTCATACTGCCCCACCAGCAAGTAGGCTGGGAGTGCACAAGAAATTAGGGGGAAACACAGCCAGGACCGCTGACCCCAACTGATCAAAGGAATATTCCATACCATATGACATCATGCTCAGCAATATAAAGCTGGGGGAAGAAGGACAAAGAGGGGAGATGTTCAGAGTTATGGCATTTGTCTTCCCAAGTAACCCTTATGCATGACGGAGCCCTGATTTCCTGGAGATGGCTGAACATCTGCCTTCCAACGGGAAGCAGTGAATGAATTCCTTGTTTTGCTTTGCTTGTGAGCGTGGCTTTTGCTTTACTTATTAAACTGTCTTTCTCTCAACCCACAAGTTTTCTCACTTCTGCTCTTCCAATTCTCTCTCCCATCCCGCCGTGGGAGGAGTGAGCGAGCAGCTGTGTGGTTCTTAGTTGCCAGCTGGGGTTACACCACGACAGAAAGAAACATCAAACGTCCTTATGGGCCTGGCTAAAAGTATTTTTGATAAAAACTATTTTTCCCAATAGAAAATTAATTTTGACTTGTATTTTCCCATACATCATGTCTGCCCTCTCCGTAGCACATTTCAGACTATGGTTTTCACAGGATTTATGATATTTTTTTCTGACCGAGGTAGTTGATATTTCTAATTAAAACATTTTCCCCAGTTTTGTTTCCACGCTACATTCCCTAACTCTGTTTTCTACCTCAAAAATTCTCCTGTGTAGACCAATCTTTTCCACTTAATTAATATAAAAAAAATAATTTATAATAAAGATGCTTCATATATACTTTATTTAAAGACACCTATGAGCAAATTCAGCCACACAATACCCCATGTCTAATTCAAATTTATTAATTCAGACATTCTGCAGTGGAAAACTGAGTCAAACCTGAGGTTTGGATAAACAAAACCAGCTGTGGAACTGCTTGCTGTCCCTTAAGATGCCAAAACCCAAACAAGTCTCATTTATGGCCAAACACTGTTTGCGATCAACAATGCACGTTCTGAGGGAATGCTGATGGGTTTTTCTTCATTTATAGGAAAAGTTTGTATTTTCTGCAGGACAAAGACTGTTTTTTTTCTCCTGACCCTCCTTTCACACTGTTTTTCCACTGGAAAAATGAAGAATTCTCTGACCATTTTCCATCAAGACAGATATTAGGAAACTAAAAGGAACTAAGCTAGAGGGGATGAACAGCTCTGCCGATAGCACCTTCATGATCTCCTAGAGGAAGCTTTATAAAATTTACATGTGCAAAGGATCTGCTTCTATTGTCAATGCAAAGAGTGCACTTTGATTTTTAAATATTCTTTGGTGTAAGGCAGGAATAAATTTATGACCAGATGCCTGGATCCATTCAGCAAGTCTTGAAAATATCAGTGCTGAATTCTGATAGCAATCCCTACTGAAAGAGATAGAAAGGCTGAGTGGATGCATTTTTTTATTCCTTGGACAGGCTTAGAACTTCTCTGTATTTTTATTCTCCAACTTCAGTAGTACAAAAGTTTCTAGCAAGAAAGTAATCTGAAGATGGAGCCTGACAGCAGTCCAGAACATATTATGTTAACGGACAAAAGGAAACATTTTTCTATACTCATGAGGAAGCTGCGCAAACTGATTCAGACGCAAGACGAAGTGTGCTCAAGTTAAATATTCTTTGATGATCATATCTGCCTTCAGGGAACCCTTGAAAGCATTGCTACCAGGTTTTCAGCAAAGGAAACTGATGAGACCTCAGAGAGGATGGAGGCATGGGGCCATTCCCAGTTCAATCACCATGGTTCCCACTCTGTCCAAGTGCTTCCGAGAGTGGTTTTATTGAGGGGACCAGGTGGGAGCTTTATGAGCAAGACTTGCTGGGGAAGGGGGCAGGGGGTGTCACCTAGGACAGAAGAAAAACTCCCAGAAATTCTTGCTGTTAGCTTGGAAGGAGGCATGCCCCACAACACAAGCACTGAAAACTAAATTGCCGAGAATTTTTTCTTCAAATTCAATGGCAGAAGATATGCTGGCATGTACCCCCATCTCATTTCTTTTGTGTAATACATCAGTGTCTCTAAAAAGCCCACGTAACCTTGGATGAAAAGAAATAAAGACAATCCTCAAAAGAAAACCTCAAAAATCTATTCCTGGAGACTATTCATTGAGGACAGACACAACCTGGCAGCTTAATGCCTCAGGTACTAAAAATAATACTTCCCACTAGAGAAAATGATGTAGCCCTATTCTCAGAGGGGTAAGAAAAGATTTGATTATAAGAGGCAGCAAACAATCCTCCTTCTGTGAGAAAAATGCATATTCAAGTCCCATTCTGCAGACAACTTCTGGAATAGAGTTTTGTTGTATTTCTGACCGCTTGATAAAAGACATTCAATACTTTTTTTAGTTAGGGAAAACTAAGCCTTTCCTGACGCTCTCAGAGAGGATGAATAACAAGACAGAAGAAAGTTGTTTCTTTTTCTCTGAAGAATGGTGTTATTGTAACACATCCCACCCTGATACATTGGCTTTAGAAATAACGATAAATAATCATCCCTGTAGGATACCATCATTTTTATAGCATTAACACTTAGTGGAAATATATGCCCTTTTGGGCAAGGCATAGTCAAGACATATTCTGAGTAGTCCACAAGGGGATTAGCAGGAACCAGGATGGAAGAGTTTCATGTCAGAGTAGCAGCAAAGCTGGTAATGGGATCCAAACCCGATCCTGTAGGTTGCAGATACATTTGAGCCATTGGTACTGGCACTGCCATATTTCTGAGAAGCACTGAACATGCTTATCCCTGATCAGTACTACCATCAGAAATATTTTCTATCAAAACTACTGGTTTTAGTATAGCAACATATATAGGCAAGCTGAGTAACATCCTTTTTCAATTAAAATACCATATACGGCATCTATAAGAGGGATAAATTCAACTTGTATTTAGAACTGACAGTTGCTTATTCTTTCACATCATCAGCAAGTCACCCACAGGTGCAGAGAGCTCTGGCTTTCTAGCCAAGAGGATTTCAGATGCTAGATTTAAAATGACATATGATAATCCAGAAATGAAAATTAAGTGTCATGTATTCCTTCATATAAAAAGAAACACCTATCACTAAGGGGAAGACAGCATTGCTGGAGGGTTGGGGTTTTTTGTTTCATTTCTGTTTCAAGCCTGCTATTCAACTGCTATTTCAGTTAGTAATGCGAGTGACACTCAGCAAGTCTGTAAACATAAGGTTCACCTTTCAAATCTAACCCAACATCCTTGAAGTTTAACATACGCTTCAAAACAGGCTGCCTTCAGAAATATTTTGTTTCCTGTACACGCTTTACCTTCGGAAAGCCTTTTGCAAAACATTTCTTGCTGCTCTTTCCAAGCCTTCTGCTTCAGGCTGCCATTGGTTTATTATACCAACATGACCTCGTCCCTCTCAGACTCTGCCTCAGGAAGTTGTAAAACTGTGATCTTGTTTCAGTTATTAGGAATTCCAAATTGAAAATTAATCATCTTGGACTTTTAAGAAGTTGCAGCTATCATGAAAATAAATTTGAAATCAACCTTTTTTCATGTCCACCTGCCATCTTTATAAAAGTCAAAACCATATGTGCTTCCTCTTTGAAGTCCCTTTTTGCCCCCTAATGATAGCCTTCACATTCCACAATATTGTTCTGTTAGCTCTAGCCTTCCTTCAGCCAACGGGGGGAAAAAAAAGAAAAAAAAAAAAAAAGAAAAAAAACTCAACAGCACCGTGACAAATGCTTGTGCAGATGTCTGATGCTGATGTAACAAATGGCTATAGTCTATGAAGTTACAAGTACAAAATAATGTCAACAAGTTGCAATGATAAAACAGCCCATGAAATATTCCAATATATGTTCAACATTCAGGGCAATTTCTGGTTTGAATTACCAATCAATTTTTTACTAGGTTGAAATGATTCTTCTTACAGAGGAGCCATTGTTTATGGGTTGGTTTTTTTCAAATTTCTGTCACAGCCTTCACATTGGTAATTCTGATTAATGTGCTCCGATTCCCTTATTTTCTCAAGGCTTCACATTTTGTTAGGAAAATGAAAGCATTTGTACTGCTTTAAAATCCAAGCTTGAAGTTGGGCAGAATGAAGTTGTCACTGCTGCAACGCTTGTGGTAACTCACCTTGCAGGTCTTCGAAAAGCATCAGAAATGCAGAGGTTTGCTCTCTGCTAATGCCCATTTGCGAAAAGCGCAACATGTAGAATTGGGTCACAGAAAACAGGATGATTTTGGTCTCAGCAAAGACTTTAACCTAATTATAAGTTTCCTATTTTTCTGTAATAAAAATTAAAGTTCCTTGTGTTTTCCTTTTAATGTTTAAAGCAGATGGGCAGGAAAAAATCAAATGACTAGTTGCTTTCATTTGTCATTCACAAACTGCCAAGCTGAGCATAGAAATCTCGCACGCTTATATCCTTCATTATATCCTAGTCATTCAAACACCCAAACAGGGGGAGGGGAGGAGGAATGAAAAAAAACAAAATCAAAAGTGAATAAGATAGAAGCACAAAGGGTTGATCCTGTGGCTGGCTACAGAACCAGGCGTCCATGAAAGAACTGTATGCCCACCTTTAATTAGGAAAACACATTTTATCTCACATGCGAATTTCAAACTGGTTTTATCAAACCTATGCAAGGCCTGTGCAACAGCACAGCTGATTTAAATCACACAGAATTTAGTTTGGTTTTGACTGAGAGCCTTGCACCTCTCTAGACCAAGTCTACTAAAGTGATTTGATTATAATCAACAAAATAGGTGCATGCTAGTTTGCAGGCAAGCCATGTTATGAGATTTTATGATATAAAATGAAAGCTTTTGCATGCTGCATTGTTGTGTAAAGAGTTCATAGCTTTTAAGTTTTACCTCAACAGTGGGATATATGATCTGGATCAAGCTGGGAGGCAACTAACCAAATTGGCAAAACAAGAAAACAGTTGAGAGATTCCTTTAAAACAAATGAAAGCAATGTTCAGTGGATGCTGAACTTGAGTACGATTCTTTTTTTTTTTTTTTTTTACATGCCATCCATTAAACTTTTCTAAGTAATAAAAATAAGAAAAATAAAAAGATACATTAGATAAAAATAGGAGCCTAATGGGTTTTGAAATTTAATCCAGACTTTGGGATAATCCCAGACAATCATTTTACACATGAAAGAAGGCTCCACCCACTTTTAATTAAGGTTTAGAAATGACAAGATTGTTTTTTGTAGTTGCCAGTGGCTGCATACTTTATCAGACTTATGGACAGTATTTTTCATATTAGACTGGAAACCACCAAGGAAGGTGGTGCAATTTTGACAATATCCTCCAAAACCTGTGTTCATAGGGTATCTGTGACCACCAAACTCCTATGAGGGTCCATTTGCTCTCTCAACTGATACCTATTTAAAAAGAAAAAAATAAATATATGAAATCCCCCATTCTGCACTTTGTTTGCCAAAAGGGACCAAGCACATGGCTGGTGCATGTCAGAGGCTGGTTTTGTCTGGTAATCAGTCACATCACAAACAGCAGGGTCATTTTATCTCATAAGAGACGGGGAAGAAAAAAAAAAAAAAAAAACAACAACAAACCCAAAAAAGAGCAGACTGAGAAAATCCAGTTCCAAAGCTCAAAAGAACAAAGTGCAGGCATAAGACATACCTGTTTTGTCCAAGCAGAACAGATACGGAAAATAGCTGTTGACCAGCAGTATTGACTGTGCAGCACTGGTTTTCACTATTCTTCAAGTTGAAACTGTGAAAGATTTTCTCAGTGATGGTACAGACCTGCTTCCAAGTGTCACATACAAAGATCAGTCAATGCATTTCAATTCATAACAACAAGGTTTTCATAGTCAGCTTTTGTTTGTCCACTACATATCGCCCAAACACCTTAAAACAAAATCTACTGCTTTCGATGAAAGTATAGGGTACTAGTCATAACCAAAATCTTGACTACAAATAAGACGTTATCAAATGAACTGTGTGTCACAAATTTTATAAAACCCCTTTCATTATTCTTTTTTGTGTAAACCATGAAAAACATGAAACAAACACTCAAAAAACCCCCCATCCTAAACAGGTTAAATGCTTCTCTACTATGCCAACTTTCCTGTCCAACACATTGTCAATAAACAAAGATACAGCTTGCTTGGTGTTCAGCTAGAGGGGAGGTATGCATAGGTTTCTACTGCTTCTACAGGTGATAATAATCTCATGATGGCACCAGTAATGTCACACACAAGGGCTCCCGGCTAACTCATTCAAGGGTTTCAATAGACCTCAAAATGGCAATCTTATGTACAGGGAGAAATGAGCCAAAAGATTTTTCCGAGTCACACAGAGAAAGGAAAAATGGCATCACTGTGGATATTTCTGCAAGTAAAGGCAGAGAAGACTGCACATCAGTGCCTAATTGTCTGCACCGCCATGGGAGCAGCAGCCATTGCCTGGCTTTTGAGCTAGGCAAGCAGGATTGTATTTGCATGATACATATGCACGATGTCCTGGCCCTTCAGGGGCTGGAAAGAAAGCTGTACAATTTGACACTGCTGGAGTGAACTATGTTTTAGCTGGAGAGCAAACCAGAGTATTTCAAACAAGGAGAAGTGCAGCCAGAACTTGCTCTCATTTCTATCACAACTGTAAAAACTTCCAGATTGCTGACAAATTTCTTGAAGGAGCCCCAGCCATTGCTAGCGAATAAGGCCTTCTCAACTGCTGTCTGAGTATCTCCGAGCTTTATCCAAGTCCTCCCAACAGTAAATCTCACAATGAGGTGCCACGGCCAAGAGAACTAACGCAATCCTTGAATGCATAAGCAGAGGAACAGCATATAACATGTAGGAGTAATGAACTGGTATTACCCTCTGCATATAGCATTAGTGAGACCATAAGTAGTATACTGGGAGCTCCCAAAAAGAATTTGGCAAACTGGTGATAGCTCAGATGAGAGCCACAAAGTGATTCAATGTCTTGAATATATTGTCTTATAATGAGAAACTAAAGAAACAACCCATTTAGTTCATCACAGCCAAATCCAAGTGATGACTGACCACAGACTACAGGTCACAACATACGGAAGACATTTCTGATAGCAAGGAGCTCTGCAATCTAGCTGGGGGTGAGGGGAAGACAAAATGACATCTTGTGGAGGGAAGCTAGTATTAGAAGCCCTGATTTCAACAAGGGTTACTGCCTGTTGGAGCATACCACCAAAGATGTAAGGGATTCACCACCATGTAGTATCTTTAGACCAAGTAAGTCCCCTTTCTACAATTCGAACCAAAAAACCCCAGGCTCTCAGCAATGCATATTCAGTGTGGTTCTCTGGCTTGTGTAATATCATTCAGGATAGATGATCATAATGGACTCCTCTGACACTAAAAATAAATAAGCTTATATGCAAGCTATAGACTCAATGATCACAGAACACTAAAACCACCATGTTAATATCTCCTCATTTGTCACCATTCAATAAAATGCTGTGATTTAAACATTTCTAAAAATTGCTGCCCAGCAGCTTTACAAATAGAATATTCAGAGATGTGTCTGTAACTTCTCTTTCTCCTGCTAGCAATACTTCGGAATCCCTCTCCTTTTTTTCTTCTTCAGACCTAGATCCAAATATTCAGCCATTTTACTATGACTCTTAGAGGGCAATTCACCAAAGCTATCCAGGTGAAAAAAAACCTTTCCAATAGATTTTTTTCTCTTGAGATCACTTTTCTTGCATAGAAGTTAGAAGGCTGAATTTTAGGGAAACTGGACAAGAGCTATGTGCCAGCAGAATCACAGTGTGCTTTAAGAAAAAAAGATCTATTTTAAAACCAAAACACAAAGGGAATAATTTACCTTTCCAGGGGAGAGCACTAATTTCAATTATACATTCATTAATATTAATAAATATCTGTACACCATGATAAGTTAATGCAGTGTTTTATAGCCATTACTGTAAAATATGCTTCATCCTAAAAAAATTACTATTCCAGGATCAAAATCTGCATCAACATTCATGCAGGGGAATGCTTATATAATTATATATTAGGCAAAACAATAAAACGCCAGTAGAAACAGAAAGGTAAGAAATATGACATCAATCAGTAACATGAAAAAGATGCTTGGGAGACAGGAAAGTTTACTGAAAAAAAGATGTGCTGAAAACTCTCTTTCCTAGGAATCATTTAAAATAGCTTTCAGTATGCCATTCATCCTAATGAGAAGTCAATAACGCAACAGGATCCACTGTTTATGTCAGGAAAAAAGAAAGAGGTATGTTGGGAAAGTTTGCAAGTGCCTATAGGGAAAAACAACAACAACACAAAACAAAACGACAGTGGTAACTCCAGAAATTGTGAAAGGCAGTTCTGGAAGAGACAGATGAGTGCTCAAAGATGCTGAAGAAACACACACTAATTACATGGCTCTCACCACCACATGTGATATCACTCACCCAGAGCAGCACAAGGTCTCTGAAACAAAAATCAGCACATTTTTCAAGGGGCTTCAAGAAAACTCAGTAAGTCCAGCTTCTGCCTTTTTTGATGATTTATGTTAGTATGCTACAGTCTTTTTTTCTGTGTACAGTCTATGGAACAACTGAAATTTAAATGAATGTTTCCCATAGAATATCCAGCATATCAAAACGGCAACAAATTAATTTCACAAGATGTTTCAGATTTAATGGAGACCTTCACTTTTATTAGAAAGCCCAATTTTCATATCCTGATCTGGAATCCTTATTCATGATCATATTTAGAACATGCTGACAGTAACGCACTGTGGCATGATGACACAGGTATGCTCCTTAAGATGGGGTTTCTGACTTCCAAAGTTTAGTGCAGAAGCTTGTTTCTTTGTTTTACTCAATATTATTTCCTTTGATTTAAAGGTGAGAGCCAACTTTAAAATTTAAATTGCTCTACTTCAAATGGACGATGAATTACACAAATTGTACATATATACATGACATATGTTTAATGCATAACTACTGTAAAATCATTTTGCCTTATAATATAATACAATTACAGGCTGGAAATATGCCACATTGGGCTAGTTCTACAGTGAACCTCCCAAAGGAAAATCCTGGAAGAGAAGCATGCAAGAACCCTTCCCAGAAAGAAAAAGAAACGGGAAGAGTGATGCATTTCAGAGGTGCATATTGCACATGTAATAGAAGGGAAAAAAAGATGCTTTGCCACTGCCACCTTTGTCCATTGAGAAACATAAAGTAAATTAAATGCAGCTGGATCCACTCTTCGCTGTCAATTGGCTTGGTTCCCTGCCCAGATCCCTTAATACATTGCCATTGCAAGGGTTTGTTTGGGAGCTGCAACTGTAAATCATGCCGTGAAGCTGCTTCCTCTCTTCTCGCACGCACCTGCGTAGGAAATGTGCCAAGGGGCAGAATTAGGCATGCTATCAGGACCGTAGGCAATACGGCAACCCCAGAAGCAGCCTGGGATGGGCTGCCATAATTTAAAGCAGCCAGGAGCTTTTTTGACCTGCAGAGCAGCTGAGAATCTAGAGGATGCAAAGATGGCACAAGTTTTCTAGAGGCAGACACAGGAGACCCCCAGACAGGCAGCTGCTGGAGGTCCCAACTGTGCATGGCCAGTGCCGGCAGGAGACTTCGAACAGCAGGACTGGGGTCAGGGTACAGATGTGTGAATGAATGGCCTAGAACAGACCGAGCTGCACTTGCAAAAGCCATGGGGCGCTGAGGGGAGTTGCCAAGCCTGCCTTTGGGGTCTGGGCTGGACATGTCACTCCCCTACAGGTACCCGGGGCTTGTTTCCATTCGAGTCCCTCAGGCCACACGTGATAGACGATTCCAGTTCTGCTGATTCCCCAGTGAGGATTAAACACAACAGAGACCAACATTTCTGGTTGTTTTTTTTATCCTAGTTTTGATGGCTTTGCCTGAGCCTCCCGCCCCCCGGGGATTCCTGTTTTGAGAAACATTGCTCTAGATAACAATTTAGCTGGTTTAAATAATGCCATTTATAATGCAGGCGGATGGTCTGTTCATCATATGCAGTAATGCATTACATCCATTACACTAAATCCACCGTGATTTCAGCCCCAGAGTGAATGTGCAATGTTCATTCGTCTCCTACCTCATTGGCTGTATAATAAATGTAGAATATCTGTCACACTATCTCAAAATGTCTGTTTTATCTGTGAAGTGTTTGACAAAGTACATGTTACAAATGACTATTCATAATGAGTTATATACAGATCTATTGTATATACTGTTGTAGAAATATAGTGTATCTAGGAACTGTCAGACAGTATTCAGCCATCACAGTATTACAAGAGAGAAAGAGCGCGCTGGAGTCAAAACCCCTCTAATTTCCCCTCCTCCTCAGTAGCTACCTTGCTACTTACAGACTGTGACAAATAGGTTTGGATACTTTCTCTAAGCAAAAAAAAAATAAAGCAAACCTACATCAGGAGAGGCACTGTGATCCACAGGAACCATGAGGAAAATGGAAACAAGAAACAACCAAATTCTACCAGTAGAAAAGAGTAAATCGTGGATGTGCGTTAGCAGGCACCTTTTGCCTCCGTGTCTCCACCTATGAAACGGAGATCCTCTCAAACAGGCACGATGGTGGTTCATTAATATTCACCCAGGACTTCCCACCTTCAAAGTTCTTTTGCAGCATAAAGCTAATCATTAAAAACCATTAGTCTAATCATCCCTGGCAGTCCACCATGCTTAGTAAGTTCTGCCTCCATTTAGTTACTTCCAACTTTAAGCTCCCTCTCTGGAAAAAGTACCAGTCACCAAAAGGAGAGCAGTATAATCTGATTCTTAGGTACTTTTTTTTTTCCCCCCATTCAGAGATCAGGGTTCAGTTTAAATCAAGTAAATATGAAGTATAACTTTAAAGACTAGAAAAGATTCACCAGATCTTAAGGTTCACTGTGCGGTATCCAGCACAATGAAACAAACTGGGTTATCTCCCTGCATTAGCATACCTAGAAACATAGACAAACTCCTGTATATAATACATATTTTACCCTCCTAAAGACCTCCAAGGGGTGCTAACAATCGAAAAATCAAAATTCTCCAGGTTCGATCCTTGGCTGTTAAGAGCAAAGCTCTCTTTGGCTCCAGCTACAATATGAGAATCTATTGCAAACATAAATGTTGAATTATAAAATAACTTCCACTTCAGATTCCTATAGAATCATTATTAGTAGATCTGCCTAAATTAAAAGATAGCACATTTTTCCACTGATTCTTCCAAAATAGCTTGTAAAGTGTAAAAAAAGAAGCCATGCAGGTCCATAACCTCTTGTGGACTTAATATCCACGTTACAGTTTTCATCTTAATTTTGCATTTCCTTTTTGACCACTCAGCACCATTTAAAACAACTTCAGAGACTGATGTTACTGCTATCCCAGTGAGTACATGCCTACCAATCCTGTGTTTTATCTAAAGTTAGTCCATTGAAATACATGACCTTTCTTTGCTTCAAAAGTCTGACAAAAATCATTGCTCAAGGTGATGAGTCTGTACAAACATATTTAGCTAAGGTTTAAGCTGTCACTGAGATGGCATAAGGCTTCAACCTGTATAACACACAGAACTTATGACATAAATGCGGCCTCGGGGATTTCTTTCATGATTCAACAAGTCTCCTTTTGGTAATAGCAGAAAATGTAAACAGGTATTATAGTTCTGGAGGGGCTGCCTTGGCATTTCCTTTCTGCTTTCTTGCCATGTGGCCACACCTCAACATGCTGAGCACAAGTCAACAAAGTCCAACAAAGCCAACTTGTAAATGCTCTGGAGAAACTATAAACAATACCATTGACTTTAGAAAGCATTCAGAGAAAAAAGAGAAAAAGCAGTTGACACTTGACACATGGACTAAACCCAAAAAGGTGTTTTAAAGATTATTCTTTCCTGCTTTTATAATCCGCTAACTTCTTAGTTAGTTTTTAAGTTAGTTAGTAAATTTTAAAACTTGTTAGTTTTTAATCCAGGATCAAGCCCAGACTTTTTCTTCGATACCTCTAACAGAGTTTTGGAAAAAGTAAAAATCTCATCTTCACACGTTTCTATGCCTTTCCAAAACTTCTAAGCCAAATGGTATAAATCGCACAGCATGTCTCCCCTTTGGAGTCTGGACTTTGTGCGTCTTTTGGATAAATCGTTACTCCTACAGAAAGTAAACAAGTGTCTTACAGAGGGTTAATTTACATGATAGAATAGGGCAACTGACTCCTCGTAAAACAGACTTGAAACAAGAACTCCAAACTACTCTTAGACATCTCTTGAAGGAATTTAGTTATTACTTACGTAGTACTGGACATTGTCATTATACATATTAAAAACCTATAAAAAGGTAACAGAGAGACATTAAAGAACGTACATGAGTCTGCTATTGAGACGCAAGTGCTGGGCATGTAAAAATTTTTAACAAGTAAAAACCAAAACAACAACAAAAAAAATCCCCAAGCATGTGACCTCTTAGAGAAATGTATATGGTTTACTGAGCAAACATACCTTGGAAATAAAATACGTTAAGTCAAAACAGTGAGAGGGCGTTGCCTGGTCCACTTGCTTCATTATCACAGTAAAGATGTTCTGCTCTGCCTCAGCCAAGGAAATCATTTTAGCACGTGTGTCTGCCTGTCTCCAGTGAGGGCAGCACTTAGGTATGTGCTGAAATTCAGCATTTCATGAAGCATCACGTCAGTGAGGTTTAACCGTGTGATTACTCTTTGACAAATGTTTCCATGCTCTCCTGAACTAGGACTTCTCCTTACTGTTAGTAGTATATAAAATGAAAACAGATTATTGGTACTTACATTAAAGTAACAGGGACATCTACTCTTTGAAAAGGATAGTTAAAAAGAAAAAAAAAAAGATGAGGAAGAGAAGACATAATAAGCAGTATTTGCAAAACGGTGCATATCACTCTACTCTGAAAGACTCTCTGCGGAGTTAATTTATTGAGAACGTTGTCAATGTGACTTGACTGGAAACTGTAAGCATGCACGTAGAAGAAAACACCTGAAAACATAGGTCGCTCCAGCTGGCAATAAAAATCTAAAGCCTGAAAGTAGCTTTTGGGCATAGCCTGAAAATAATAAAGCACGTTATTTTAAGTAACAGTATTTGATCAATGGAACAAAAATACTTAGAACTGTGACAGCTTTCAAAAAATCTAAGTATTTGGCACATGTGTAGAAGACGACTAGCTGATCGTGTCCCCTTTTGAACTAAATCTATAAGGATGATTTAAAAAAAAAATTAAAAAAAAATCTCAGTTTGATTTATCTAGCAACTCTAGGAATAAGTTTGATTTTTCTGCAAGCACTAGATGGTCATCAGAAATAAAGTGCTAACTATTTGGGTATCAATTGCCAGAACTCCAGCAACTGAGTTACTTTAAAATTATTCAATAGCATCAAGCATCTGAAAGTCAGCACTGTTCTCCTTTTGACAACAGGAATCAAACGCGCTTCTCCCTTTGTATCAGCTTAACAGAAATAACATACTACTGCTAGCCCAGTTTTATTTCTGCAGACACTCTGTAGCTCAAAATATCAAAATATTGTTATCCTCAATACTTTGATAACAGCACAGCATTTCACATATAAGTTCTGACTTCCACTTTGGGATGGATCTAAGTAGTAAAGCTTTATTCAACATAGGGATGGCAGAATCTGGTGTGGTGCAAATTAAGTGTGATTTCTGCAACACCTTTTAAACAAATAGGCTTTAATGTGAAATGGGAAGATGATCTTTTGAGCCGTCACCTTCATGTTTAATTATTTGTGGTTTCTTTTCCTGTCATTGTCAACATACTCGTATTGCACAGAGAGACTTGGTGAGAGAGCCCTCCCATGGCTAATGCAAACCTTGCAAACTCGTTTGGTAGCAGCCAAACACTGGGTAGCTTAATGGATAAAACACCAACTCCAAATTTCAAAACAAGGCTAAACTGCATGCATCTTACGCAAGTTGGACTATGGTGGATACAGGTATGTCCACAGATAACTCCAAGCAGCCTTTACCACCAGCAGGCACAATCAGTGGCATTGCTTTTCATATTTCAAGTCTTTATGATTCCTGCACCTTCTAATAGCAATGCATTCAGAAATGTTTTCAGCTTGCCTGAGAAAGCAGTTTGAAATCTGAAAGTATATGCTAAAATTACAATCACATAAACGTATTCATTTCTGCTGCTAACTAAATACTAAATGTATGCCAAATCTGCCATCCAATTTGCAAACGTGACAGAAGAAGAAGAAAAAAAAAAAAGATCAAATGAGCAATATAATTGTTTAGTTCAAAGGTAGCTGTCTCTGGGCTACAGATCGTGTTTTAGAGTCAGTTTATGAAACTTACGTATATTGCTGAACTGATAGAAATAGATTCAAAGCTTTCCTTGGCCTAACTCAAATTAGAGCTCACATACACTTTGCAAAGGAAAGACAGGATGATTTTGTTACCCTCCTATTCATAATCCTCCTGCGGTTCATAGATTTTCAGGATGGGTGTGTGAGGCGGCTGAGTTGGGAAGACTAAGCGTCCTTCTTTCAAACATCCCAGAGGTGATGGGGGATGTGATCCACTGAGTCAGGATCGCATAGGGTCTCCAATGCATTTTCTGATATACCACCGTTTGGTAGGGGAGGGAGAAAGGGGTTGGGGTTTGGTCAGCTAGAGCTAAGCAGTTATTTTGTTTAGTTATCCTGGATTTTTTTTTCCCTCCCCAGGAACAGGAAAGACTAGTTGGCAAGTATTCAGCCAGTTAGCTGAAGCCAAAATATTAGCAGCAATTCAACTGTTTTTATTCCATAGTTTTCCTAACTGGTTGACATGGGAAAGGAGAAGCAGCAGATGAAAACGGATGACGGCTGGATGACATCACTTTTGGACCAATCTCAAGAGCAAGGTTTTACAGCATGATAAAGCAAACACATCACTGGATAAACATCTGACCGCAAGTAATTCTTAATGGTCATTGTTAAACCAGCAGGGAAGGATCAGTGATTAAAAAAATAATAATAAAGCAATGGTTGGAAACACACACACAAAAAAAACCACCAGGAAAACAAAACAAAAAAACCCCACAGCAATACACATGGACACCACTGATCCACATATACTGGGAAATCTAATGAAATGTAAAATTTATAGAATGGGATAATGACTGATATTAATGCTCACAGAGATTTTAGGGGCTTGCAGTTGACAATCAAGAGTGCTTCTTTTCCGAAAAGAACACACGCTACTGGGCTGCATTAGTTAACAGTATCTTGCTTTAAAAAAAAAAATAATTCGCAACTCCAAATTCAAAGTACCATCCCATCTTTGATTGAGCTATAAACAGAGACATAGACTCAAAGACCCATATTTTTAGAAGGAGGAAAGGGTGAAGAAATGAGGGATTTAAAAAGAGCCCCTGGTCTGAGTATCCAAAGACTAAAGCAGTAGCAGTATCGTAACACAGTATGGAAATTTCTGATGGAATACTTGATAATTGTAAGAACAAACTATCCAAAGGTACAGTTTTGGGGAATTATGAGCTTTGGGTGATTTTTCAGACCAGGCTAAACACCCATCTGTTATGGAGTGCTTAAGGATAATGAAGTTAATTCTGCCATAATCCCAGGAAATGGACTACAAAATCTGTCAGGCACCTTTCACACTGAATGCTTCTGTGAAACACTTCACACATTATTTATATGACAGAAAAAAAAAATATCTTGGGAGCCCTCAGTATTCTAAATGGGAAGTAACGCAAGTGCAGACCACAGATAATATTTGTTCTTGTTCATCAAGACCAAGTAGTTTGTTTTATTGTCCCCATGTGATGTTTCTTTGGGTGGAAAAAGGGACAATTACAAGTGGATTAGGAAAGCAAGTGAATTGAATGAAGTACTATAAGTAGCACTCAGAAGGCAGGCCAATAATTTTGGCATCAATATAGAGCATGTAACATTAAGCAGCAAGTGACCAAGCATTCTCTACAGTCGGACTTTGATGTTGGAAGGTGGGTGGGCCCCCAAGTCATCTCATGTTGCCTCATTGCATTTCCTTTAGAGCATTCCCCATCCTTAGCACATCCTATTCCTCGAACCAACCAAGGGCTGCTTCTTCCCTGGGCTCTGCTTAGTGGAGGTTTGACATCCTCTCTCCTAATTTTAACTCTCTCCCTCCCCTAACTGAAATGCTTCCCCCAATTTTATTTTATTTGCAGGATGGGGACCATCCCGCCAGGTGGATATTCCCCAAGTCTCACAACTCTACTCAAATGGTCTCTTATCAGGGTGCCCCTGAGCAGCGAGAGCTCATAACTCATTTGAATGGGAAACAGTTGGGGGCTCGCCACACTTCATCCTACGAGACTGTTGATGCTGTTAGCAGCTGTTAGTGTCGCTCTCGTTTTTACCAACTGGGAGCATATCAAAATGTTACACGCACATTCAGCGGTGTAGTCTCTCCTCTTTCAGTTTAATGGGAATTAAGCACACACATCAAGGGCAAAAAATACACTCTACAGTTGCTAAGTATTTTATACATTCATTTTCTAAACTTACTTGCTATGGGGAAAAAAAGAATTCAAGTTTAAGGCACCCCAGGAATAACAGTGTTCCCTCAAAGCCAGTAATGGCATCATTTAACTATGCAAAACTTTATTCCACAGCGGGGCAATTAAAATTGCTGCACCACACTCTTAATTTAGGGAAACCCAAAACCCCACAGCAATTTCTTGGTAATCTAGACAAAATGAGATCAGCAAGCTCTATCCAATTCCCAACAGACAACTGTCCACATTGCAAAACTGTGAAAACTTTGCTGGCAGACTCATTTGGGAGGCCAAGAGTGGAATAGCCATGGACTCAAGACACATGACCATACATAAATGGAGGAAGATTGAGATACCAGATTGCTACTTTCCATAAGATATAGCTAATTGTCCTGAAAAGGAAGTGAGAGCTTCAATGCTAGATTAAAGTAGCATTTTTATGACATATTCACATAAGCACACATCACTTGAAAATAAAAGTACATGAGACATCACCTACTATACATGTACTTTATTTCATATCAGGTGCGAGCAGCCACAACTTGTATATCTTGACCGCAGTTTTTGTTACACGTTTTGAAAATAAAGATACAACTCTTCATTTCTGAAATCTTGAGTACCAGTAAGGACTCAGGATAAGCAAGTTATACCAGTTGTGTCATCATTTCACTGATTACACCTACGTACACACTAGCGACAGGGAAAACGATTTCATCAATGGATCACCAAGGCTCTGGGGTGATTCTCAGCTCTGGAGTATTTAGATACTGTGATTTAAGATGTCACCACTGGCAGCTGTCACCCACCTCTAAACTTAGCAGCAGCAGGAATAATCTTGTGCCAGACCTTCAGCCGCTGCAATTCACAGCCTGACATATTTCCTTAAACCACCTTCATCACTTAGTCAATGCATCTGTGTCCCAGACTTACCCACCTGCCTGTGAATCGCAGCAGCTGAAGATCTGGAGTCTGTTTACCCTCGCTGCCCCTGTAAAGGAGGCAGCAGCCTTCAGTTCAAGAGTGGATAGACAGCTTCTGGTGACAGCAGCCCAAGCTGCTGCCACTAGGACTACCACACTGTAGTTACCACTACCACATCGTCCTTAGGACGCAGTCAGCACACAGTCACATGTGCTACAGCCAAGTCAGTCTGATAGTGTCCCAGGAGCAACTCTCCCAGTAGTCTTAGCACAACTAACAAATTCTCTTTTGGGACAGAATCTATCGCAAACATTATTCTAAACCACAAGCTCTCTCTCATCGAACCCTTTCAGTAGATCTCATTCATTTGCAATGCTTAAAAAGTTGTATCTAAATAAAAGAATTTACCATGAAGGAATGAGTGATGTATAAAATAACTGAGAAAGCTGAAATTGGCTATAAAATATGTGTTCTGACAGCTTGCAAGAATTATTTCTCATAACACACATGCAGGCATACACTCAGCCAAAAAAATTATCTTTTGTACCACAATGAAATGAAACCAAGCAAGCATGTTGTGCTCCTTCCTTCTGGAAATCTGCTTCCTTCATCCTGTGCTCTCTGCTCCTCCTTCTCCAGCTTTTTCATTTTGAAATTAAAAGAACATAAAATAAAAATAAGAGGAAGCCCTGAATTACTTAGTTACTACTGGTTTATGATGGTGAAAAAATAGAAAATAAAATTATTTTGGGAAGATCTTCCAGTTCTCAGAATACAGCTCACTAGAAGTCAGAACGTATTTCCATGTAAACTTTTAAACATGGGAAAAAAAAAATCATTCAAATTCTTATATAGGAATAGAAATTCTTTAACAAAAATTTTTGAAGACAAAATTGTTTGGATTGAAAACACTTCACTGATTCCCCATGCTTCTGCAGGTTGTGACATGAACCACAGAAAGGAGGTGGTGTCACCACTGTGTGACCCAGTCTACCAGTTTTGCCACAGACTACGTTGAAGTTGCCTGTCTTCTTAGGCTTTCATTTCAAAGAGAGAAGAAAAACACCACAGCAACAATACTGCAAGGAAAAGATTATTTTCTTCAGAAGCTGAAACATTTACAATTCACAGAATCCACATGAAAACCAGGAAGGTGCTACCTGAAGGACAGCTCAGGGAAACTATTGTCTTTATTTAAACATATTTAAATAACTTACTAAAACACTCTTGACTAGTTTTTCTCATCCATCTTTACAGACTATGAATTCCTAGCAACTATAAAAAGAGCTGTATTCACCAAGCAAACACCTGAGCCCAGTTAACATAGGAGCTTTGCAGCATTTCAGCCTCAGCTGAAAGAGTGGACTTTCCACCAACTGCTAAGCAGGAAGCGTAGTGCCCTACCTACCAGCTCTTGTAGTGGCAAGATGTACAAGTTAGAGGGAATACCTTAGTTTAACAGAATGAGATTTACCAGTCACAGACCCAGTAAAGACAACACCATCCAATCTAAAAAAAGCACGTGACTACACAAATTTCTTTCCCAAAGGCTGAAGCCAGATTTAACGTAACAGGAAACACACAGTTCTTCACTACTGTTGATAGACACACAACACAGTGCTCTTGTTGGACTCCAATGCTAGATGACAGCAGCTGCAGGAGGAAGATGAGACATACCTTGATAAACACCTAGAATAACCCAACAGACCTTGCTTCAGCCACAAAGCTGCATCTCTCAAATGCCTCGCTTTTATACTTACTATAATGCATTGCAACCCAGTTTCTGTGCTGTGGCTTTGTGTCTTCATAATGCCGTAACAGAAACCACTTTAAACCAAAGCAAACAGCCTTCTGCCGTGCTCAGCCACCCAGCAAAAATGAGTTAGCAATTGCTCAGTTTTTGGTTAGCTGCACAGCCCCTACACTGCTGCTGTTCATTTTTCTTCCCTAGGAGAAGAGAACACTGCAACGTGGCAAGAAACACCACCCCAGAGCACTCCTCTCCTAATCATGACCTCAAGCCTGTTTCCACACCCTCCCTTCCTGCACGCTGCCACCTCTCACTGTGAAGACTGCGCCTTCCCAGCAGGTCTAGCTGCGTGAAGTATTTCCCAGGAAGAAGGCACAAAACCAATGAAGCAATTAGTGACCAATTAAACTAATTAACACTGTTTACCTACAGGAGAAAGGCAAGCCTTAAACAATTAGCAGCAAGTTTATTTTTAAGAGTAAAAAAGCCTTTTGAAAACAGCTTCTGAGTGACAATGTTTGTTTACTGACAGCCATCCAGGTATTACATTTTTCCACCCTCTCGTAACTCATTTCAGATGTTGGGAAAGCAACTGGTCATTCAAAACAGAATATGCTTGATTCAGACAAGGGACCCATTTTTCACAGTAGCAGTGGTTTAGTGCTGTGATCTTTTGCACTGATTGTGAGCTGATTTTAGGTAATGATTACACCTGCAGTCCTGCTTAGAGTTATGAATTATCAGCACCTAAGCAACAGCAGAAGATCAAACCTTCTGTTCAGCTCCCCAAGTAGAATACAAGAAAAATATTTCCCAGCCTTTAGAAAGCGTCTTGACAGTGCATGATAAGCTTGCATACGTTTTGTTATATCCTGGTGTTAGCTTGACACTACTGGGGAAAAACTCCTCTTCACAGAACAGAAATCAGAGACAAACACAAACTGCATCTCTCTCATGTATGTGACAGTATATTCACATGCACGCATTTCTGACCCCTTGCCCTTAGGGTGGGTCCCTTGAAGACCATCCATTCTGTCTCAGCTTTGCACACAAAAAACACCACACACCAAATGTGCGGCTCTTGCAGTGGGGAGGCTATATGGATTTTTGCTCTACTCACGAGACATAAACGTCAAATGCATTTCATGTAGACCACCAAATGACAGACTTCTAGTTATATGACCATGGATAGGACTAAAACCATTAAGCCAAGGAATACTGAGTTGAATCTCATTAATGAGAAAAGCTGTTAATATTTACATTCTTCAGGTACTTCCTTTTTGTCTTCTACACTGAATTTAAAGTGTAGGATCTAATAACACATCTTTATGCCTCTGCTACAAACCCTTTATTTCTTTCCTAGTTTATTAAAATGTTATCTTCTAGAAGTTCTTCCCTCTGGGTCCGCTGCTTTTCAAGTGATTCCCATAAATACGTCAAGCGTGACTGAAGGACTCCCAGACTTGAAAAGCCTGCACAACAGATACTTCATAGCCTTTTCCTATCATCCCTGGGAATTTGAGGATATTAAATTAATTAAAAGAGGTTTCCCTATTTTACTTCAGGAATATATATATATAAACAAAATGAAAAACTTATTTTAAAATATCGAGTATATGGAACTTGCAGAATAAAATATCACGCTCAGCCTGTATTTTTCATAGGTCTTCCTAGAATATCCACATGCTAAAGTAGTGTGCAAAAAATCTTATCAAATTAGATTTTTAAATATTTTTAATAAAGAAGCATTTTACACAATAAGGATAAAAAGATAGCACCCATGGGTCTTGATATTGTTTAGCTTCTGTACAGTAAGGAAGGATTTTAAAATGACTTATTTTTCTTTGTTGAGACCAAAATGAGCTATAGACTGAAGATTTGTCTTAAACTTTTGTGAATTCACGCAGAGAAGCTGCTACTGTCCTTTTTTAATCAATTGTGACAAACAGTGGTATAACAGGATCTAAATGGTGAGAATATGTACAGGTGCTGCCAGACATCCAGCCAAATCCTTCCCACCTGAAGTTGCTAACTGAAACAAAGTTTTGAACTCTCCTTCAAACACATCAAATTCTGTTCATAGGAGTGATACAGCATTGTCATTGTCAATGTCAACTGTCCTCAACAACCTGGTTGCGTAGAAATGTGCACACATTAAACAGGGGTCCTGTGGGTTGAGACCCAAGCTCAATTCACTGCTCTTTTGCAAGCCCTATCCACCCCCATTCAAGCAGTACTGCCTCAGTTTCTCCAGCTACCCAGTAGGAGGAATTATATTTCTCTCGGGGGATGGATGCTGTGGTGATAAATACACTACAGATGCTCACCTACAACAGAAATGGCACCACAAGGATAGAGAGTTGGGTGGTTTGGCCTCCTTAGGCTTGGACTAGGGCGAGAACTTCTCATGGTCTGCCCCTACAGCTGGCACTGGAGCCTCCTCTACCCTATTATGCCCTGTGGACTCTGAGGAGCATCAGTCTTCTGCTATTTTGAGGAGGGGGCAGCAAAGTTCTGCTAGACAGAGTAGGCCATAGTACAATATGCCAGCCAGGGGTATTTGGGACCTCCAGCATTCTTTCTACAATGCAAGTGTTACGATCAAAAGCCAACCAGGGGCAGGGGTAGAATAATAATTTAAAAATTCTTGTCTGGTATATGTTCTCTTCTGTTAGTTTTCTGTCATCCTTCATTGCTCGGGCTACAAGGAGTTTTCTATGTGGTCAATGATCTTGACCAAGAAGGGCCAAAATTCAGGGTTTTTTAAATCCACTGATTTCATTCAAGAGACTGTTTACACTAAAATTATTTTGACCCATCAACTTGAATGTTTCTCATCTATTATTCTCAGTCAGCCTTTAATTGAGCTCAGTGATCATCAGTGTACCAGTGATTATCAGCATCTCCTGTAGGCTTTGATCTCCAACATTTATTACAGTAATGCCTTTGGTCTAATATACTGACTTTCTTTGGTAATAACGAACAAGAGACAACAAGCTCTTGGAAGAAGGCTATGTATATCCTAGGATTATAATTGCTCCATTTGTGGTATTAAACAGATTCCAGTCCCTAAAGATCATGGATATCTGCCACATCTGTGTGGGCACATCAGAACTAGCTTTACACCAATTCTAGTCTACAGCCATGTGAAAACAGCTCAACATGAGTTAACTGTTTGGGTCCTCAAGCAGATTTGTGGATATACTAGAAAATTTACCTTTTAAATACACAGGAATCGAGCATCATCACCTTACAATGGAAATACAAGAACAGAAGTAGTGTTTTCTTACTTCTAACGTTTAAAACCATTTTGAGGGACCACCACCCACAAACAGTAAGTTAGTCTTTGAAATCTAAGGGATTTTAAAGGAACGGTTATTCTTACTGAGTTACTTAATTTCATCTGTAAATGTGGAGCTGGCCACAGTGAAATTGGTAGGAAAAACACTTTTTGAAGAAACAGATATAAAATAGGAAGAAAACCACAGTATCACAAGAGTTTGAGCTTGACCTGCTGTTTCTGAAGTCCAGGTGAGTTTCATTGCTAAGGTCAATGAAAATAACATCAGTCTCTCTGAAAAACTCACTTGCAAAGGAGAAATTCAGTACTCTCTGCACATGAAGTTTGTGTACACAACAAGTTTCAGTTAGTCAAACTGAATTTTAATAATGAATAGTGGTGCTATTTTTCTTCAGCATTTCTTCCTGCATCATAACTACATCTCTACAAATATTTCACCAGAAAGTATGGAACCTATTAAGATTTTTTTTTCCCCAGTGTTGCATTTGAGTAAGCCTTAAAAAGCCCCCCAAAGAGCATAATTCCAGCACTTAGTACTGCCAGAGCAATGCAGTAGAAACCTTAATCAGGGCTCTTACTCAGATTGAAATATATCCCGATTAAGTGGCCATCCCATTTAAGCAAAGTTTTCCTGAACCGTCACTTAATGTAAACCAAATGTCCTCTGCAACTCCTTCCTCCTACTGAAGCATTTTGACCCTTAGCCACCATATTAACACCTCTAATTGTAACTGACAGGGCAATTTCCTGGTTGCCATTGTGCGAGACAAGCAGTGAACACTAGCCACAAGCAATTTATGACCTTTGACTGTCATATTAACGCTTTTAATTGTAACTGACAGGGCAGTTAGGCCCAAAAGTGTCCCGGCAAAGCAGTTCAGGCAGTTGTGAGTGTCCCGCTAAAGCAAAGGAAGGAGCATCCAGTCATTAATGTGAGGGGACTGATACAGAGAAACAAAGGCCAATACCTGAGGCTGGACGATCATCAAACACCCTGTAATCATCACTGACTTTTTTGCCTCAGTTTGCCATCACATTCTCTGCTAAAACCAGAACCACTTTTATTGAATGTGACTCTTGAAGAAAATTTCCCAAAAAATTTGAATGAAAAATATTTTCAGTATTCCTCCTCCCCAGTGACAAGACTTTTGGCTTCAACAGATTTCACGTTCTTTGATGAAAAAGACACTTCTTCAGCATTTCTTTCATGTTTGAAAACGTGAATGTTTTCACATTATTTGAATAAAAATAATTATCTAGAGTCTTAGAAAGCGTATAAAGTTAATGCATCTCTGGACAACAGCCGCTGATGCATTCTATAACACGAGACTAGATAAGCAAAACTTTATCTCAAGTGGAAGCGAGGGGAAGAGCAGATGACTCACATATTCACTTTTGGTAAGCTGGCCTCTAGAGGGTGAAATATCATACTTGCAAACATTTGAACAGGTCTGATATCATTTAGTTGCAGGTAAGGACACTAATCACATGTTAGAAAGATTCTCCCGTATTTATATTTCAGTCCTATATGCATAAACACTGATCATTAAATTTCAGAATTTGGTCATATTTGTTTGATCTGACCTATGGATGGGTCATATTCAGCTAAGGTAAAGCTACTGGATGCTTCCTTATTACAATCTATCAATCCTTTTTCCTTCTAAGGAAAAAATAAAGCGCTACTGTTAACTTGAAATCTAAACAAAGTCTGTAAGAATATTATAGAAGCTATTTTCAGTTTTATATGTTGTGTCAAATCAGCCAAACAACTTTTGTTAATTTCCAAGCACTTTCTAGCTGTCCTACATTGCCCTTCCCACTATGTCCCTCAAGAGAAAAGGGAGAACTTTATATTAAATCTAGGAAAACTGAATAGCCAAAGTGTTACCAAATGCAGAAAGTCACCAAACTGAGCAGCTGAAAGATATTCTAGTCCAAGGGTGCATTTCCATGAACATCTCTTTTGGCAGCAAAGCTAGCTTACCCCCGACATTCATCTTGTTCATGAATGTAGCGCAGCCCTACAAACAGCAATGTCAGCTTAACTGAGAATGATCTTGCACATTATAGACAACATAATAATACTTTGCAGACACCAGTACAGAAAGATCTTCCTTCCCTTCTTACTTTCAACTGCTGTTCCTCCTCCAGGCTTGACCCGACCCTTCCCATGCGCCAGCAGGAGCATTTCTTTTCTGGGCCAATTCAGCTCACTACCCTCTGCAAAAATACACACATGCTTTTTGGTGGGATTATTTTTCTGCCAGTTTAGTGAGTTGAATCAGCCCAAGTTCCCCTGAGAACGGGAAGGCTGTATGGCCATCAGAGAGGAGAGGGGGGAAGGATGGACACAAGCACTCCCTTTTGGAGACAATGTTTGGGATTTAGGGTTAGCCAAGCTCAAAGAATAACGTGCAATTCCATCCTGAAAGGCAGTTACAGACAGCATTGCTGAGAAAAAACATACATAGCTCTGCACCCTCAGTTAGAGTATATTTCATTGTTATTGTTACAAGAACACTTTTTGTATTATCTTAACATTAACATAAATGTCATTAAGTACTTTTTTTTTTTTTTTACTATTTTTAAAGTACCCGAGTAACAAACGAGCCTGTATCTTATTGTAGAAATATGATGATCTTCACAGCAACTTACAATCCTTCAGTGGCTCTTTCAAATGGATCTTCAGTGCCCATGCTTGGGTGAACACGTTTACCTGCTTGGAAGCGATCCTAAATGAGAAGTGCGTTTATGCTCTTTCAAGTCTCTTGACATAAAAAGAGACCTAGACTGTCTCCTGCAGACCCTCAACATAATGTTGCTTCCTAAATATCTGTTCATGGTTTAAGATACACTACTGTATTTTAAAAGCCCTTTAGACTACGTAACTTTCATGAATACAACTGAATGAGGCAGAAGAACCTCTAGGAACATAACATCACAACAGATAAAATGTATTTATTAAGGCTTCTTCTTCTTCTTGACATTATCAGTTTGATCCAATTCCGGCTGTTGACATTCAGGTGTTTCCACCTGGCAATGCACTCTCTCATTTAAGGATAAACGGGATGTTGGCACATGAGCCTGGAGTTCAGCCTAGCTTTAAGCAGCAAAGGCTTGCACAGGCACAGCTTCTCAACAGTGGTTACAATTGGGGAAACCAAAAATTCACATCTCCTCCAGCTTACACACTGATAAGGCCAGAGCTCTCAGACATGCAGTACGAAAACTAGTGACAAACTATATAGGGAAGACCAAAACTCTTTTTTTTACAATTAAAATCACAAGCAGAAAAGAATTTGAGGGGAGGATAACCACAAATATTCACCTGCTACCGAAGCCTTTGCTGTGATCAGAGAAAGCAAATAACAAGGAAGACCCCATTGTTGAAAACATTTTCTAAAAAATATTTATCAGTGAATCTAATATGCCCCTGCCTACCTTGCTTTAGATGGTTTCCACTGAGCGCCCTCTTGATCTGGATGCCACTTTCTAAAAAAGCTGTTAAAAAAAAAAAAGAATCTCCCACTACATCTTTCCCTCAATTGCACAAGACTATCAAATTAGGAAAAGTCAGAAAACTAAAAAACAAATTGAGATGAAAAATACTATTTATTTACTACCCTTCTCTGTCCTTTCTTATGAGCCAAACTCTTCTGCTTTGCTGCTTGTATTTAGACACATACATCTGTAAATGGGCTCTAATTTACTAATTACTATATGAGCGTGTGATAGTAATTTAATTAAGAATTTAATAGCACCTTTGAAAAAAAAAATGGTATTCTTAGGAACTTAAACCTGATTCAAGTCCCTAATGTCAGGCAAATCTTCTCTCTGTCTTTGCATTATTGCTTGAGAGAACATAAACAAACTATTACACACAACTGTTTGACAAGGACATACTCTAAATTGCTACCTGCTTAATAAGCCTCTATGGAGATCCTAAGCTGTTTCAGATGAGAGTAGATGTTTGATCAGATGCATGAAGGTTATTTTAAGTAAGCATGCAACTATCTTGTCTGGTCTTTCAACAGCTAGATACTTCTACAAAGATCCATGGGAATAGGGGGAATTCTACTTTAGTAGACTTTGCAAGGGTCCTGGAGGACTTGCTAAGAATGCTAAATAAACAAGGTCTCTCATTCCACCCAGCCACAAAGAGCTAACAAGCCCCCGCGCCCCCCTCCCTGTCCTCCGGCGGGCTATACCTCCCACCGGCAGCCCACACTCATCAATACACAGGAGCCCCAGATATCACACACCAGACCCTGCTGTGATGAGCAAACACCAATCAACAGCCCCATTAGCCTCCAGAGGACGGTATAGTTTGTTTACAGTAAATACTAGAGCACTGCCAGGAGGGCTGCACAGGAAATGCTGAGGAGGCTTTTCCCCCCTTCTGTTTCAGGCCCATGTGGAAGTTCGGGGTTTGCGTGCAGGGGAGCCCTGCGTATTGTTTTCTTCTCCTTAAAAAAGAAAACAATACTGATGAAAATGCAATCGTTAAAAATTAACAGCAATTTAGGATTTTTTTTTGGTTAAAGAGCCTTCAATCAAAATGATTACATTTTCAAAAGCAAGTAATTTATGATGCACAAAATATATAGCGTTTTACATGGGATTATCAAAGCAAAATGCTAACCTTAATTAACTAACCATTACCCAGCTTTATTCAGATGCTTGATATGTTCTCCAGCCCTTCAACACTTCGCTGTAACACGTACTAAGTGCACTGGAATCACCAAGTTTTGCTTCCAGAACTAGCAGAGAGTGGAAGGGATTTGAGCAAGCGCTACAGCATACACAAAAGAGCGAGACGCTGGGAGAGGTTCAGGGAGAAGATCCAAGAAAGTTTGAAATCCACCCTGTGTGCTGTTACCAGCTTACTGGTGTGTCAGGGTGACTGCTCCTCTCCAAGACACCAAGGGGGGAAGATTGCTTCCGCCTCCGCATACGCTTTGCATACAGCCTAGCGACTCTGCTCTGTTTGGAGACTGGATTCGCTTCTGACCCTTTGTTAACAAAGACAATATAATTTATTATTCATACATATCTGTAGTCGGAAGACGTGCACTGCAAGTAGCTGATCTCATTCTTTGCTCAAGCGACACGTGACTCGGACATCATTTTGAATGTTGCTTTTTTCCTTGGAAGCAAGGATTGAATCGAAAGGAAAGTCTTAGTAGCCTGGCAGAAATTAACTTCAGCTCGGGCTCATGGGGCGAATTGAGTTTCTTATCTTGTGGGGCTGAGGCGAGCTGTAAAACTGTAGTTGAAGGATGACTGCTAAAGCAATCTCTAGAGCGGCTAAGTACATGGGAAAAGGTAAGGGGCAACAATTAGTTAGGGCAATGGAAACGAAGCTGTATGTTTTGTTAGTCATTTTTCAAGATAAAGAACCAGCAAATAATTTGTGTGAGATGCCCATCACGTGTCGTATTTGTCTTACTAACACGTTGACAAAATCCTTCTTAGCATGCCTCAATGAAGTTTCTATGCAGGACACGCACCAGTTTCTTCTGAAATCCCTAAAAGCTGTGAATCAACTGCCAGGCATGTTTGTAACATCAGCTCTCATCACCTCAAAAGAATGCTTAATTTCCAAAATGAGGTGGGTTACTATAGTTAACCAAACAACAAATTATATGTCAGCAACTATATGACCACAGCATTCAGATGTCAGAAAATAACCGAGCAAAAGCATTCAAATTTCAAAACTAATTTTCAAGATGTTTCAACATGGTATATATTTCTCTCTGTAACCCCTGGCTGCTGGACACTTTTCCAAGTAACATTTATAATGCATTCAAAACCCCGTGTGTTTGAGTACACCAGCAGAAGCAGTTTTAAGACACAGAGATACAATGATAAATGGACAAACGTTACATGGTAAAATGTTTATAGAAAGTGGATTGAAAGAGCTTCTCGGTGGTTACACCTCTTCATGCACCCTTCCATTAACTTAATTAAGCTAACCCGTAGGCTTACAAACCTGGGGGACTTAGAGAACTTGATCTGAAAAGAAAAATAAAGGGTTTAATCACCAGGCCAGGTTTTCCAAGTTGTCATGGCTCTAGTGTTTATACCCCGCACACTTACATAAACCCAAACTTCCATTACTTGCCTGAGAGTCTCAGATCAATATTATAGATAAAGGTAAAGCTTAAGGTAAACGATTACCCTATAAGATGATGGGAATAGTAATTTTAGTGAACATCAAACACATTAGGATACAGTAAGCTTGCACAGACATAATAAATTCATCAGCTATTTCTGCTGATTGATTTGTATTCCAGTTTAATTAGCCATGAAAGAGTCAATTTTTTTCTGAAACCTTCCCTCCCCCCCTTTTTTGTTACAGATCACTGCCACAAAGGATAATCCCCGGCTGTCAAGTTAAGGAAATTTAAAAGGTGGGTTCTAAAAAAATCGTTACCAGTCATGAATTCATTTTCATATAGACCAGTTATACTTATTTCCCAATGACTTTGGTTGGAAAATCACACCTGAAAAAAAAACCTGATGGCCTTAAACTGTTGTTTTAAAATTGACTTTTAAATACTTTGCAAGCGGAGTAGTTTGATAGAGTAGGGATAACGACATGTAGAAAAGCAGAGGTGCCATGGAGTGGCACAAAAACTATAATCTTGTTGTTGCTTAACTGTCAGCAAACAACTTTACATAATACAAAATGAGCGCTGCAGATCTGCATGGCGTAAGAGAGGGCAAAAGCATCTGTCATAAAGAGGATACTTTGTTCCTGAAAAATAAATAAATAAACAAACCAGCGCCACAAACGCGTTCAGAAAATTCACAAAGAGTATCCATGTTTGCTTTAACTTGCCACTACAAAAGAAGAGGCAGGGAACAATAGCGAGGTCCAGCTGTTGTTTTTCTTGAAGAAGTCCCAGCTCCCCATGCAGAGAAACTACACTTGAGATGAGCTGGCTGAGACAAATGTTCTGTCTACACTTTAAATGGCAGCTGGTTATTAAATGACTCCCAATAGGATGAACACTTGCTATTGACAATAAGGTAATATAAGGACCATGCAGAGCAATCAGGATGGGAATGTGAATGAAAAATCTTTAATCTGAAATTACAGCTGTCAGGGTTATATTATAAAACATGAAAGTTGCATCTGCACTTAGAATTAATGTGTCCCAAAAGCCAAGTTTCTCATAAAGTGCATCTTGCAGATACATCTTTTATAAATAGACTACTGGTCTTCCATAAATCAAACCGAACTGTAGCCTATACTAAGGAATTAAAAGGGTCATCTCTTCTGGGGTTGGTATTTGTTGAACAGTATTTGGGAAAAATGAACATTGATTTACAAAGTCCAACAGACACTGGTAGTAGTATTACTTTCTAACGATATTCACTGGCTCCAATGTGTCAAAAAAATGACTTCAGTTCCTTTATTACCAGCCTTGATGTTTAAAAGCATTGTTTTCAAAATAAGAAAGCATTTTCAAAAGAGCCGCTATTTAACAATCTGAGTTTACAGAGTGTTGAACAAACAAATATAGTACTTTTTATTTGCACATAGTTCAGTTAAACGGGGTAAGCTCCATGCATGGGCATGCTGAGCCTAGTTTGGTGGAACCAGTTTAAGATCAGACATATGGCAAAATTAGTTACCTGCTCTGTTCCATGGCCCCATAGCTCACAAGGATCACTTCAGTTCATTTTCCATGAAAGGGCAGAGCTGTTTCTGTAGGCTGAATCTTTGCATACATTTTGTGACAGCTCATCTTGTGATCGAGTGAGTCTCATTCAGATATTTGGTGATACCAAATCGCTAATCATTTCAATAAGCCAGTATTAAAAGCTTCCCAAAGACAAATTGCCACTCAGGAATTCTTTAATGACTTGTGAGAAAAAAACCACCTTTGATACTGGTCCAGTGTATACAGTAAGAAGTGATAGAAATTAGCTGGGAAGATTGGATACAGCTAACAAAAGCTTTAAAACCAATGACCATAACAATGCATATTATGAAAGAGATGTATGCCCACTCCTACAGTCTTCACACAGACAAATTTTCAAATGAAACTCAAAAGAAATATGGTCCTAAAAGTAGAATTCCACTGTACCTGTATTCTCTCCCTCCTAACTGGGGTTTGGGCAATGGTTTGATGGAGAATGAGTGATCATGAGCTTACTGGTTCCTCTGTTCTCATTAACCAAGTCCTCTGCACTCCTGAGGAAGCTAAGGGGCTCAAGTCTAAGCATTTGACTCAACTTCCTCCTAAACTGACTTACTACCATTTAAGTTCTTCCTGCCTTCTTATGCCCCACACAAAGTACTGTCAAGATGCAAGAGCTAAATCCCCTGCAATGAATCTGCGTCTTCCCCTGGAAACAGTCAACATACTGCATGCCAGTGTTAACAGACCATTGGGTAATTCAGATTTAAAAAAAAGAAAAGAAAGGAACATTTAATTGACAATAAATTACAAATCACCAATAAAAATTAAGATATATATGCCATGAAGGGACTATACCAAAAAAACTAATTAATTAACTTTACATAAAAAATTCTTTGTACTCAGATATAAAGTATATGTTATTGTCACACAATAGGAATACAGTGGATACTTTCGGATTGACTGATGAACTTTTAGAACACAATTGTAGAAACCGGTTACCTGATTGCAAACCAAGAGATCCACCATTTCTGTGATATCATAATACCAAAAATTAGGTTCTGTAATCCTGGAGGTGATGATTAACAGAAAGAAATAATTAAAACATTACAATTAAATTAAATTAAAAGTTACTTCTGTCTTCCCTGCAGCCTGATTAATGAGAGTAGACACATCATTCTGAAATCAATTAAGAGCTTTTTTCCCCTCCACCTCACTGCATTCAGAAGGTTACTTTTATGTTTTCTGGCATTATCCAGTAAGGATTTAGGATGCGGTAAACAAAATTCTGAAAAAGAACTGTACAGAAACGGGCAACAGAAGGCTCCAAAATTACACTTTTCAGAAGTTAATTTGCTCTTACATTTTCAAAGCTGCAGTATTTTCCTCTTCACATTCCAAATTATTTTATAGTGTCTCTCAGCTTGGTTAAACTTATCACGTTTCACCCTTGAAGTGTCTCAGACCAGGGTGTTGAGTTCCCTCTAGGTATCAGCTGAAAAGGATATTAGCATCTGTGCTGCAGGCGCATATAATCATTTTCATTTGTCAAACATTTCTCTGATAACTCTCCCTGAGAGTTATCAAATACAAGAGTAACTCAGCCTACAATAATGTGGAACAACATCTGTGAATATAACTTTGAAGGAAGAAATCATATTTGATAAAGAAATTAAGTTGCCTTAAAAACACAAGGAAACAATTTCAGGCTTGTGATAGAGTTTGACAGAGATCAATGAAGAAAGACAAAAATATTTTAAGGGTTCCAGCCAAACAAACTAAGATAATAAATTATCAAAGTCATTAAATTAACACAGTCCTACTAAAAACAGGTACCAAAAAAAATCCATATAATTTCATCGTTCAGTCAATTGCCTACGAAAAGTGGCTGAGGAAGCCAACAAAGATACTAACTCTTTATCAGATCTCTGGGTATGAATTTATTCAAGAACAGGCAGCCCTGAGCATCCTTCCTATTTACAGTGAAAAAAAAAAAAAACACAAAATTGAAGCTGAAAAGCAGAGAAGGCACATGTGCATTTGAGTTTTGTTACCTGGCCCATTTATTTGTCTTATCTATCTGGGAGGTCTTGTCTTTTAAAGATTTTAAGCTCTTCAGAGCGGAGGCCATCATTAGCTTATATGTTTGCTCAGTGTCTAGCATAGGAGAGTAAGACTGGCTGACAGCTCTAGGCCACAAATACAATTAGGATTTAAATAAAGAGTCAATTTGGGTTTGTAACCAGACTCATGTGAAAGGCCAATGCAGTAGGGATGCCTCTGTCACAGATAGGGAAGCAAAGACCGAGTCTTTCATACTTTTGGAATAGCTTAGGAATGATTTACAATAGCAAGGAGAAAAAATTTGCAACAGAAAAAGCCTTAAGATAGCTAAAACAAACAAACAAACGAAGCTCCATGAATAAATACAGTTTTTTCACTTAGCTAGTTTCTTTGGTTCCCAAGCACAGCTGTATTCAACACGGTCAGAAATCCATGAACCAGTTCAATAAAAATCATAGCATTGCTTTCTTGAGAGGGGACCATCAGCTCTGTCTGAAAATTAAAAATCTTATGCATATGGAAAAAACCAACCAAAACCTCCAGGGTGTAGCCTCCTGTACCTCCATTAAAGCAGAATTAATATCTCAGATTATGGTGTCCAGCCTTGCCTCACATAGGCCCTTTCTGAGACTCTCTGTGAATGCTACTTTGGGCCATTAGGTCATGTTTCCAAGGCTTCATGTCATTGCTCCTTTTAGATGATGACAAAGCTTTGTTCTGGCAACATTTTAAGCATTGGATTTATCTTCCAAGAACTTTGAAGCACAAAGAGAAAGGCATGTAACTATAATTTGTAAAACTCTCAGCAGCAGGATATGTAACTGTGCACTTCCAACCAGGAGAAGTGGTCCCACACGCATTTAAGATGTCAGGCAAACCTTACTAAGTACCCAGCGATACTTGAATATTCTCTATTCCACTTGAAGCAAAACTGCAGACAATTTGTTTGCTCTCTGTAACAAATGCTACAGCACAGTTGAAATATCAAAGTGCTCTTTGTATCCGAGGCATAGCTTCTTTGGGCACCATGTTTCCCACTCAAACAAATGGCCAAGGTTTTTTCTTAATTGGAAAACAAGGGCCAGAAGTCCCATAGTGGGAAACGTGCCAGACAAATAAATTACACAGCAAATGCAAACAAGCTCTTCCCTGTCTACACCTAAAGGCTGTCTGTTATCTATTAGTAGTTGTTTCAGCCAATCTCCGACCTGAGGAAGAGGAAAGGAACAGAAAAGAGGCAGGAGCAAGGGTTGATGCCCCAGAGATGAACATGGCATCGTACCACTCATCGAATGAAAAATCCATACAATTTCTAAAATTAATTAGTTTGATAAAATGAAATTTCTTGTGAACTGAGAGACATGTCCTCAAAATGAGATCTGGGTCTGAAGTAGAGTATATGGTTGCAAGAGAACAGATCTTGCCATGATAAGTTTGGACTTTGAAGATGAACCTCCAAGCCAGAGAAAACATTATTCCCTGCCTTATTCATGTCAACCCTTTTGTCCAGGAAAATATGTCTGCCGTTAAGTAATATTGCACACCTCTGGCAAGAAGTACTTCCTAAAAGAACAGATTTTTCAGCTCTGAAGAGCTTGTATTATTCTTCAAGGTGAACATTTTTGAAACAATTTTTCCAACGTTTCCTTAGTCTTAGACTAAATAAGTCAAAAGCTAAAACTTTTAGCACACCTGGGAAATCTGCAGCTCCTAAATCCGACTGCCTGCCCCCGGCATCTTCTCTTTCTTCCTTGACCACGGTACAACCAGAAACAGAGGCTGCAGCTGGCTCCGGTGCAAAGGCATTGCCCAGCACCTGCCAGCTCTGGGGCTGCTCGGCACCTCCAGAGAGCCCCGGCCAGGCGATTTTTTTCCTTTAAAATCAGATTCCCAGAGTCTTCAGTAAGGAGCTTCCTGGCTCTGAGCACTGGCGTGGAAAAAAAGGAAAGCAGTTGTCACACTCACAGACAACGAGCCCAGACGGCTGGCATAGAGGTAGCCCAGCAGATACACTTTAGAAAGAGAAGCAGGGCTGCATTTCCCCCCTCTCGCCTCTCCCGCTGTTCAAGAGGCGATCACATGGAGGCACAGGAAGAAGGGCTGCCAGGGCAGGCCAGGAGAGGGAAGATGCCATCATGGTTTTTCTTCAAATATTTCAAAAACGACCTGTCTGAGAAAAGGGTTCCTGCTCGGATTGGTATTTATACATAAAGTCGTGCAGCCCTGGTGCACTAACTGTATTTTCCACACTGCCATATATTGCATTTGGAAAGCAATTGTTCTGGATATCTTTTTCCAAGCAAAGTATGCCAAAAATCTTAAATACATTCAATGTCATCTTACTGTGAACCAAGTTAATCCTGTGAAGTTACTGTTATTGTTTCAATTATATGAAACAAACTACTGTATGGGACTAAATTACCAAGAAAATCAATTACAATCTAATCAATACAATCAAATTTGTATTACAATTCATACTTTAAATCACGAAATGTTCTCGCATGAGCTTCAGCTTATTTTCTAAGAAGGGTTGACATGGCATTTTGTCTTGTATTTGAAAGCTATCTTTTCCTATTAATTTGCTTTGAACAAACAAGCAAAAGATGAAGAAAATCAAAAGCAAGTTCTTGTTCATGCTTCTCCCACACATCTTCAGCTGTGTGCGCAAGCAGTTAAAACATGCAAATGCAGTTTGGAGGAAATTCGACATCTCTATTATAGATGAAAGGTAAACAAAAGCAGATGAAGGATTAGTGCAATTCCAAATTTAAGATATTGCTCTCAGTGACTTATAATAAAGTGGTGTTGCATACGGTGGCATGTTTCAGATGACATTTCAATTGTACAAGCAATTTGCATTCTATCTGACATTAAATAACGTTCTCATTATTATGAATTCTGGCAGCATCTCCGTCTCCACAGCATAAAGATATGAACTACGAGGCACATCTTAATGAAGGGAGTAAGTTTTCCTGTCAATCTGAAATGCGAGACAAGGCTGTACCTGGGCTAAACCTCCGGTAACATTATTGTGAGTTGCCCACTTCTGACATAGTACAAATCTTCAGCTAAAGCATTCTTCTTATTAAATAAAGATCTATAACTGAACACATGTATCTGTAATATCACTACAATCCAAAGAAAATTAAAAGACAGATTATGTCCAGGATATTACATGCACCACCACAGAGCACTGCGAGAATCTGGTATGATCCTGTTGCTAAGATACCTGGCTAATGCCACGGAAACAAGCCCTTCGTACTAATCTAGCACAATCCATGCATGCTTCCACATATTTTGGCAGGGGAAAGTAGGAGTCCACTGACAATGGCTTGGGATATTGCTAGCCAGCGCTCCTGAATTTATACATTTTTTATCTCTTGCTAGTAAGCTTCAGCAATCTGAGCGAAATAAGAAATGTAACACTCTGTTAATGGCATTTGGTTGCTTTATGCCATTTAAAACAAGTAAGATTACTTTTTATCCTCCTGCATAGTCAATAAAAGTTGCTTAAAAAGGTAATTATTTAAGTGCTTTTGGTTGCAAAATTGCAGTGCTCCCAAAAATGACTGCCCTTAATCTTTGTGATTTATACCGTAATATGCACATAAATGACTAACTGCATTTGCTGTCTCCATTGCTGTCTTCAAGGAGACTCTAATATAACAGTTTCCTTGGGTGCATGAATAAGCAATTGGAAGAATAAAGTGGAATTATTTTAACACAAATAACTCGCAAGTCTGTACTATTTAAAACTGCTTTGCGGCTTTAAGCCCATCAGTAGCTCTTTGCCCAATAGACTGAAAAAAGAGCGAGGAAACAGGAGAACGGGGGAAAAAAATAGGAAAAAAGGAAAAGATAAGACTAGTCATTCCATGACTTGTGTAAAAATCTTACATGAAAGAAAACTGCTCCATCAAACCGCCTGGCTAGACTGCAAACTTATGGTCAAGCAATATAAGTGTTACATGTATCCTTTTTAAATATGAGAGACATGTGTCTTCACTGATGAAAAAGTACACTACTAAAATGTTCCTACTGTAAATCCAACAAGAATAAAAAAAAAAGATAACGTAAACGCACTCCCCATCTTTTTTGCAACATGATCTCTCCTAAGCATCAGTGACAGTAGCTCTGCTGAGCTCAAGTTATGATAACAATAACTTCTGCAGATGTTCGTAGCTGTCAAGTATTATTCACTAAAATGTCAGAAGATATGATAAAAAGTAAAAACAGAAGAATTCCTCTGTAGTAATCAGTTGAAGTCAGGAAGGCAGAGGTCACGCATTAATCTCTAACTATAAAACAGTGAGCTGTAGAGGAATAATGGAAATATTATATTAAAACAAGCAAGCAATTGTGCATGTGTGTGCATGCCTACGTGTACATGAATAAGCGAAAGAAAGATGCTTATATTTCCATACTACATTTGCTTCCAATTCATTCATATTACAGACCAAATGTATTTTTTCCCTAAAAATTACACGTGCATCTCAGATAGCAGCACCTAGGAATTGTGGGGGTTTTATTCACTTTCTAAAAATTTTAGTTTATTTTAATTTTTGTTTGTTTGGGGTTTTTTAAATTGTTTTCCACTCCACAAGCTCCCAAGGTCATTTTGCAAGCTTTCTCTGGCAAGGGACTTCATGGACTCCTAGCACCATTTACAGGGTTATGACGATTGCATGTCATGCCATACTCTCTATTACTGTTGGGAACAAACATTACTCTAATTGAAATAGGCCACATAAAATACAAAAAACAATGTATGCACAAATATCCTATGCTTTATTCAGAATGCTTTATATCTTTTGAAGTCCTCTGGGACTTTGTTGTAGTAAAACTATTTCTGAATAACTACCTTAGGGCAGCATGCAAGGGTAACTGTATTATAAAACAGGAGATTGTTCATGACAAAGAAGAAATAAATCAATAACAGGTGCAAGTATCTCAGAAACTGTTACTTCAACATAAATTGTCCCTGTAAGAAGGACAGAAAAATGTTTTTACAAACCTTTTACTTTTTTCAATTCTCACTGGAATCCAAGTCAGAAGAGAAAATGGCTGTTTGCTTAGAATAAAGTGTCTGAGCTATCTATGTGAACCTGACTGTAATGGCAAAGGATGGTGCGGATCAATATCCATCTTCTTCATTCCTGAAGTAATAACTTTCAATAGGAAAATCTATTTACTTTTACTTACCTTTATTTTATTTCATTTTGCTTTAAAGAAGTCCATTCCAGAGGGAGGGTTTAGATTGCAAACAGCAGTTAACAAACTGATGATTTAACTAAGGACTATAGGCCAGTAGGCATGTTACCATTCCCTGTAGCCATTGGGTAGGGTTAAGAAGAAACACATTTACTTGGAAAATTTATTTATTATATAAACAATGAGTATTACAAGCCATTTAACGCATACAACCTCCCTATGTATAGCGCATATTGGAAAGGTCAATCAGAACCAAAGGGTAATTTGTCTAATCCTTATTTACGATGTGCCCAGAACTTGCCAAGCCCCTCCAGCCCCAGAAGCGAACGCTCCCAGGAACAACGTGTCCCCGAACGGCACCCTTCCCAGCCCTGCGCCCATGGCAGCCTACCTGACCTCAGGCACCCACACCGCCTATTCCTAGGAGCTGCCAGGCACCAAAGCCAGCTCGTACAGTCACACAAGACAAACTCTGCTGCCTGCAACTGGCCAGCATGAAAGCATTTTTTCCCCCATCAAAACACAGAGGTGGATCCCACAGCTCCTCTGGACAAACTTCTCATGTCCACATACGTTCAAAAAAGGCAAATGAAACAAATGAAATGGGAAGAAAGGGAGAGTAAGACAAAGTAAACTTCTGTATTTTCCACTTATGAACTCACTTTCAACGAATTCACATTCCCAAGATCAATCATATGGCTGATATGACCCTTAACGTTATATTGTTCATATCAATTAAAACCGTGTGTTTATTTACTTTTCTCTCTACCTTCCAACTCAGTGTCAGAAATAAAACGAAACTTTAAGGCAGCATCACCTGACATTTTCTATTATTAGGGGTTTTTCTTTTAATTACCCACTAAAATGATATATCAGATAGCATGGCATCTTTCTAGTAAATACTGTTTTCAAGCTGCATTATCTAGAGCACGGTGAAAGGCTTAGTCATTTTAAATTCAGTTGAGAAGCTGAAGCTCATTAGAAATTTAAAATATTTAAAAGTACATTTGTGTTTTCTGCAGTCACTGCTTTCCCTCCCTGCTGCTAAAATCACCTAAACCAAAATTAAATCAAGACTGCAATTTACCCCTTTCTTAATATTTACAAGCAACCATCTGTCTTTCCATAATACAAATTTTTGTGACTGTGGTAGCAACAGCATCCCTCACTATTCACAGCAATGTCAATATTGAAGTCCAAATAAAAGAGACTGCAAGAGAGACTAGAAAGACAACACTTTATTCACACTGCGAATTTTATTAATAATAATTGCTAATTAATCTTAACTGAAGAAGCAGTGCAAAACCCCACGTCTGAATTCCAGGTTCTTACATAAATCTCAGAGCACTCAGAGTGTGTATTTGTAACTAAGAAAGAGATCACCAGCATTAAAACCCTGCTTATATCAACCGCAGGATGGGAAATAAATTAGAGACTCTACTCTCTTTAGAATTTGAGGGGAAACATATACTAATATAGATGTAACCTGGTAAAACAATTAATTGCAAAGTAAAATTTGGAGGATACTAAGGATAAGCAAGGTTTCATTGTGACTAATGTCTGCATATTTATTGGAAAGCAGATTCTGTGAGCGTGTGTGCGATGAATAAATGAACCCTTAATTGTACAATTTTCCGTGTAGGTTATACAAGTAGAGTCTTCATTTTTACATCTATATTTTCTCTGTTATCAGGATAACAGAAAAAAAAAAGAAATACAATGACATGCAGAAGTATTAGTGCATATATCGCTGGAACACAGAAGACAACTATTGAAGCTAAACAGAAGCCCCAATAAATCTGAAGAAAAGCCATTGACAATTTTATAAAAAATAAAAAATAGTTTCAGTTGTTAAAAGGCACCTAGGGATTAGAAAAAATATTCAGGGTCTTAAAGGTTTTAGAAGGTTGGTGGGTTTGGGTCTTGAAGACAGTAATTTTTATTCATTGGTTTTTACCTGCAACAAATTTTGTTATGAAATTTCATCCGCCATTTTATTCTCTTAATATTGAGCTGAAACTCAAAATAATTGAAACAAGGTAGAGGCATCAGGAATTAATTAAGGTTATTGCAGGAAAATCACAATATGTAATCAATGTGTCTGAGTTTAAGTAGTCCAGGTAAAGGATTAGTGTTGCTGTACAGAAGGAGCTGTGTTACAGTAAAACACAGATGAAATGCCTACTAGGGTAAGTAGTAAGTTAGAGGCTTTAGACATAATTATGCTATATATAATTTAAAGCTCAACTTCAAAGCAAGTAAGTGCTATTAATTATCCTCCACCCAACACAGCTCTTAAAATGTCAAATTAAAAAAGACTACTGGTAATTGTATAAGTTATGGCAAACTAGCTCCCTCCAGCAGTGACAGGAGACAGCAGGAAAAAAGAAAGCAAGATATACCTTTCCTCTCTGATATTTACAGCTACTTGTTCTTCATGCAGATCAAGAAAGTAATAACGCTTGCTCTGAATTTCCTCAGCCCTCTTTCAGGGACTGATCCTGCAAGTAATCCCTCCTGTGAACAACAGCTGCTAGATCAGGCTTTTATTTGGGAATTCACCAAATGCTGCTGACTTGACTTTTCTCTGCCACGTCACGTGGAGGACATTCACACCTGCGTGCGTGGGAAGCAGAGCGGGCACCAGCGCCGTCTGCAGCAGAAGAGGGCAGGGAGCGTGGCCTCCCGCTCCCAACACGGGGCCGAACCCTACTCCCAGCTCTGCTGTTGAGGTAGGGGATTTAATTTGTTCCTGTGCCCGGTTTCTTAACTTCCTGACTCGGTTTCTCCTTCTGCAGGTGGGCAGCGCAGGAGGCACAGCGGGAAAAGCCCTCTTTGGGTTCACACACCCCCGACACCACCCCCCAGCCTTTTCCCGCAGTTCAAAAGCTTTACAGCAGCCTTTTTGTGCAGTGCGAGTTTGGCCAGATCTCAGCACCCCATGTAAAGGGCTAAATATCATAGGCAAATATAAACACATGAGTTAATGTGCACAGGAAGATTTACTTCTATAAGCATTTGCCTAAAACGGAAATACTTGCATATAATTAAATTTCAAAGGACAGAAGAAAAGAATAAAGAAAGCTTGAAATTCTGTGTTCAACCTGGGCATTTTTTTTCCCCTCTGAGGCCTCTGTTCAAATTTGGGTTGCATGCAAAGTGAAAAAGTTTAGAGGAACTTTCAAACCTTGACTGTATGCATATTTATACATATAAAACCAGCATCAAGTTTGTAACCTCAAGCTGTGGGGAAAACATTGTCATTACAGGGGAAATAACGTGCTGGGCAGGGAAGGTTGTGCAATACCTGCCTGAAATACGCACTATATTCATCCTGGCTCTTAGCCATTACTCACTCATAACCTCTATAATTCACCAAAGTTATATATTAAAAGCACGTAATGAATGTTGAGTTATTTTGAGTTGAGTTGCAGAGTTAATAGACGGTTGTCAGCATGCCAGATTACTGGTATGGAGTAATTATATTAAAGAGCTAGCAGATCCTTATCCGAGAATGAATCTTTTAGAACAAGGTTTCTGAGTAAAGCTGAGGTGTACAGTGACTTGCGGATATCTTCCCAATTCAGATCAATTGGGTCTTTCATGCATTAATATTCCAGGAGGCACTTCTTCAAGAGTACTGTCCTGGGAAAAAAGATCATTTGATGTAACTTTTGTTTGATTTCAGGGGGAGCCCAATACCTAAAGATCTTTAAGAATCTGGCCCTTAGGCACTTTTGAAATTGAGAATTAGACGTTCCAATGTTGGATTAATGCCTAAATACCTTTAAAAGTGTGGGCTTTGGAAAATCCTTTTGGATGCCTATCAGCACCTGTAGGCATCTGGATACCTTTAAAAATGGCCCCAAATGCCACTCTAATAGCTCACCCACTAGAAGAGGGGCTGACACCCCTTTTCTTTCTTCCACGTTCCCACAGGTGACTGCTTTCCACCTCAATGGCTGCTGCAGGTGTTTGGACTGAGCACACCAATAAACCCTCTTGCACATGGAGTCTGTCGGGAAGCTGCCTCCAGGGCGCGGAAGGGGCTAAGCAGTGATTCTCAAATGTCACAGGCTGCAGAGCCAAACAGGCACGGGGCAGCACACAGGTTAGTAGTCCCTGGCCTTTAATAACGGCAGGCAAGGTAGAAGGAGAGGGAGGAAGTGTCTCTCAAAAATCATAGCTCTTCCCCAAGCTTCCCTTTGCCATGGCACAGCTCCAGTTTTTGACCTTACAAGTAAAGGTGCCTGCAGAGCACAGCTCCACCAAAATGCGGTATTCAAGCATTACCCACTGCAAGCAGGGCTACATTGCAGCCTCTGCTTAGAGAGAGCGTCTTGCTGAAGCAATCATGAATCCTCACTTGCGATTATGAGCCTTTTTCAGGGAAAACCAGGGATACAGAAGGTCATACTGTCATTGAAGTTGGAAGCAGTCAGGGAACAGCACCTAAACACCTTCTCAGTACTTTTGTAATTCAGTTAATTGCTACCTGCAAGAGCTCCTGCAAACAAAATCCAAGCAGCAGCCTCTGAGGATCAAGAGTAAAGATGTCATAGAATGGCACGTGTGTACGTATAAACGGTTGCAGGATCCGGCCCTGTAAACAGGGCAGTCAGTCCACTGCATTTCTTGAGTGGTTGCCATTTGTGTCCTGCTTCCCAGCTATACAGAGTCAGGATTGCCACGTGCAGCTCAGTCACATCTAACTGAAGCTTCGCCCAGCCCTAAAAGTGAATATTCGTTATCAGTTTCCACAGCTTTAGCTTTGATAAACGTTTCCAATGCAGATGTTGACAGCCAGCAAAGAAAACACACGTGAGGATTTTGATACCTGACCAAGCCATAGAAACTGCCAAATGACCACGACCATCCCCTGGTCCCAGACATGGCACTCCTCATCGCACACAAAACCAGAGGCTGAACATTAGTCTGGTTTAGGTGTATTTTCAAAATCTCTACTTCCAATGGAAATCCCTTACACTTCCTCACACTGTTTTCTGTGCATTCGTAACTCTTTAGCGTTACATCTGCTGAAAATTTTGGAAGAACAACGAGTTGAGCAAGTGATGAGGAGAAAGTGAATGGTACAAGGGCTGTTACATTACTCTGCCCTTCTCACATAGAGGAGCTCTGAACATGTTGTCAGACACAGCACTTTATTCGAAGGGGTTTCACGCATGCATTTTTAATCAGGATTATATTTCACACACATCTATCATCGCTCGCAAGTGCAGCGGGCTAGTCCTCCTTGAAAACATATCAGCTCTCTGTGTTTGCCATCAACTATTTTTTTCTTTGTATAAATCTACTGTTTGGTGACCCACTAGACCATATTTGATATATTAGAAAAAAAAAATCCCTGCTTAGGAACAACATTGAAAATGGCTGTACATCTCCCTTAATACAGTGCATTTTCTGAGATCTTTATTGCCACACAAAGAGTCTCAGCAACTAACATTAAATTATTCACTGAAATAAAAATATGACAGGTTATCCTACATGCAATCATGTCAAAACTAGTTTGTAAGCTATATGGTTTTACTGAGCCGACCACTTTTGTACTGTGCCTTTTTTTATTCACTCCAATGACTGTTCCCTACATGGAACAGACAAGATGCAAAACACTTGCTCTCTGGTGCTAGAACACACAGAAGGAATCCCCAGGTACCTGATGCCAATGAACCTGAAGGCAGTGGGGAGCAAATATATAAACACATGAAAATGCTTAAATCCTTCCTGCTCTGTTTAAGATGCAGAGAATTTACTTGAATCCTTTAAGCAAAGACGCTTGCCCATGACAGAAACCCTTAAATTTCAAGTAAATGAACCAGGACCTGAAGACTAGCAAATTACTGGAATATTTACATTTGGGGTTTTCCAGAGTTAGTTCCTTGTACAAAAATTCTGCCATTCTTTGGTAATAGCTGAAAACAGTAACACTCACTTCTGAGAACAGCAGCATGCTCAAACTTCTTTTTTAGACTAATGTAATTATTTCTATTTCAAAATACTCATGACTAATCTCTGCTACAAAAACTAAAAATTACAGGTGAACCTGAAAATAATTTTAAAAAAACCAAACAAAACACAAAATAAACCAACCACTGCAGTCGCTCTCACTTATTGTCCACTCAGTGGGGGGAAAAGGTTAAAACAATAATCTCAAATTCCTCACGAAAAAGGAATACAGTAAGCATAAAATTGATGGAGTTCTACAGAAATTAAGTGGGATTTTGTAGAAATTAGTCCAAAAAAAAGTAGCATTTACTGTGTAATCATATACTTTCTATAGCCTCCCCACCTCCTCAAAACTATCATATGGCATGCAGCAAAGATATAATTTTTTTTCCTTATAGATGATCCCAAACTCCCATAGAATATAATAACTTTTCAAAGAAATCTCTTCTGGGAAGAATACCATTTGTTTTATCATATGAAGTGAACATATAAAGATTTTTAACATTTCTGTTGGCACTTTTTATTTTTCTTTCTTTATGCTAGCATTTCCCCTTTCACCAACATAGTCTTTTAAGCAAAAGAGGCTTTTTAATTTCTTGAATAGTTTCCTTGGTTCATGTGCTTTCATTTTTATTGCAAAACCGCGATAACATCCTGTAAAAGATGCTTCAAGCATTAAAATGCTGCACTACTAGGGCCTGTCATACTTCACACTCATAAAACTTGTATCCTAAAATAGATGCAACCTAGAGAGGATGTCATGGAAGAGTTTCAACGAAAACATCACTTCACCATGTAAAAATGCACTGCAGCAAAGCGCTTTTAAAAAAACTCCCTCGGCTGGGAACTACTGTATATCGACATATGCCCTGAAAAATACATACCAACACCAATTGCACAGGGGCATTGTTCACATGAAGTAACTATATCTATATGTTGTCAAGCAACTGGTCATAAAAGCACTGAATAAAAAGGCATTTGAAATATGAGATGACTGAAAATACCACAGCTGATTTTTTTATATTCTCTGACGGTTAAGAACAAAAAGACTTTCAGACAAAGAATTTAGACTCTATACCATGGTGTTTAACTCCCAAAATGTAACATAAAATATCACCAAATGTCTGACAGAACAAAAAATGCACTGTAAAGCAAACGCTTTTTAACAGTGTAAAGACGGTACTTCTGGAATGAACCTCTTGTTCCGGTGGAGTCACAAGATTTTTAATTACACTGTATCTTTGCATCCACTTAATCACAATATCCTTCCAAAACTCTCTGGAATCATAGGCTGCTAGGAGGAAAAAGCAGTAATAATAACTTTTCCAGTGTTATCTCTGTTTCTAAAAAATAAGTAACTTCAAAATAGCAGGGTTTTACACGTATCAAACACTACAAATTGCCAGGTCTTTCTGACAACTTGCACTTGTAACACCTAGATTAAAATCTCTTCAGAGCTTCCCTGAATTCTGCTATTGTATTTAGCATCATTACTCACTAGTGCCTCTACAAATTTCCCTCTTCAATAATTTAAAACTCCATTTAGACAACTCTGGTCTGGACTTTCCTTCTAGGAGGTCGAAGCCCAAGAAGGAAAGGTTCTCACTCTTTCTCTGTATTCTTTGAAAAACAGTAACTTACAATCATTAGGGCAGACAGCCGAATCCTCTCCCATTCTCTGCAAGGGAGAAGGGGTGATGGTCAGCCTGGGACCCCTGAGGCTCCCTGGGTATGGAAAGCTCCCAGAGGAGGGCTGTCAGCCTGTGCCTTGCACCAGCTTGGACAGGAGAAGTCTTGTGGTTGTGAGCAACAGCTCAGGCAAGGACAGAGTGAGATAGGAGGGTGTGGAAGGAAATGGTAGAGAAGAGCCCGCACTTTTGCTTCAGAAACGACAGTGAAAGGGAAACTGGGAAAATTTACAATACTTGCCCGGGTACTTTAGCCCTGGGAGGAAATTGCCTGCGTAGATCTTCAGTGCTCAGCAATACAATTCCTAATGGGTTTCAGATTTAAGGCAAAGGGAATAAATTTGGCTGGCAGCTCTGCCCAGGGAAGTTATGGCCAAAAGGAAACATGAAACAGAATATTCTTTCATCAGAAATGCAACTTCTTTCCAAACTCTCATGGTCTTTTCCACTGGCCTTATCAAACAGGAACTCAAAGTATTTTAAGGGCAGGGGAGGGAGGAGGAATATTTTTGCTCTAGCTATACCACACTTACTTCTCCAGAGACCAGGCAAAGGGCAGCACAGCATTTGGCACGGGCTGTGTGTAGGACTGCATCCTGCCACAGGTCAGCTGCCACCCAAAATCCTGTCTCAGGCTTTTAAAGTTATAGAAGGTTTGCTGTTTCAAGCTCTCCTTAGCATCGCCTTCCTTGCTTTACAGTCATTGCACCGAAAGTTGACCGGCTAGCAGAACCAGAGTGGATAATAAACAAGGGTGGGGTTTTGGGGGTTTTTTTTAGTTAAACAAAAAGAAAACCATATCTTACCTAACTCTTCCCAAATGCATTCAAAGATTTTTTGGGGGGTATGAAGTCAAAAGAAGAACGGAAGACCTATTCATAAAATAGACAACATTAGATCACAAACTTACTGCTAGCAGCAGTGACAGATGCACAAAATACAGAAGGAGCTTATTACAGCCTACTGTTTAAAAAGGGATATTGTTAAACAATAATAAGGAATTGTCATAATTCACATGGAGTTGATGTGTCCTGAATAGTAAGAAAAGCTTAAAAGACTCTGCAAGATAATAAGCAGGAAGGAGATTGTTCAATACTGTTACAAAATAATAATGAAATATGACATGGAAGTCCTCCTCCCTGAGGAGAAAGCACGTACCCCAGCAAGAACTTGGTGCTATTCAGAAAGAGCAGGGTAAAGAGGCACTCGGAAGGGTCAGGAAGAGTCCCTGCATGTCAAGGAGAGCCAAGTGAGTCAAATGAAAAGGAATAAGTGATGCTGTAAAGAAACTGCAACAACAGACAACCTGGACGGGCAAAATGAAACTGTAAGGAAGATCAATCAGCAACATAAATGGTGGTCACTTCGTGTGACGTGCAACAGCTTGGAGTAAACCAACTCACTTTGTTTTCGACAGTCTCCTCTGGGAGAAGTGAATATGGCTTAGGAAAGGCTTCTTTACAAGATGGTCTGGTTTGATTTGAGTTGTCACTCATGATCGGAATTACCAAGAAAACATAAGAAACACATTAGGCTCTCTAGTGACAATTGAGCAATGGACAAAAGATTGGGATGTAGAAGTTACCATCTTTCTCCTCCCCCTCCCCTCCCACCCAGCTTCCTTTTGACCCCATCTCTCATAACCCTCGTAGTTTAAACTAATGATGAAGTGGTTTTTCAGTCTAAAAACTACCAGGTAAAAATGTCTGTTAAAACTGGAAGAAAATTTTATCCTGCTGAGGAAAATGAAAATTCCATTATGGATGAAGTGCAGAGCCAGGTTTTCACCTCTGTTTTCCTAGAAAGCACAGAAGTCTGTCTAAGGCTTTTCTTTTTGTTCCTCTAGGCTTCATCTCAATTCCTCTCCTTTTGTACAAGGCTGTCTCTTGTATTTGAGAAGGGATATTCTCAAAGAAAAAAAGAGGTGAAAATATCCATCAGTCCTGGATGAACTGAACTAATTAAAGGAAAAAAAAAGACAGAATTCCTGGAGCATTTTTTTTTTTTTTGTTAAAACAGTCAGTCCAGAACCGTATCCGTTCACCCTCAGCAGGGCATTTAAAAGAACAACAGTGTTCCAGCAAATACATCAATGGCCTTTATCTCACCCACTTAATTTTTCAGTCAGACTAGTGTCTCAAGAAGAGCAGCACAGCTTGTTAAAAATGCTGCATTTTTTCATCACCGTTGAACCAACTCTCCTGAGAGAGACCATGAGATCTCTGCCTGGAGCTGTTAGTTCTCCAGTGGTGAGCTGCTTCTTAGTAGCCAAAAAACACAGATGATGAGCTCCAGGTGCAAAAACTGCTATGGTTTACCAATGAAGTTATTTTTTATTATCTTACTCTGTATCTCCACTGATAACAATACATGGGAACTGAGGGATAACAAGACAAAAGGAAACAAGAAGAGACAGATATATATTATTGTAAATAATATATTTTTATGCAAAGAAAATCCAAAATGTGTGACTAAAGCTAAAACTGTATCTACAATCCTGAAAAAGAGACATTAAGATTTTAAAAACTCAGCACTTATCAGGTCTCAGGGAGGAAATGGAAACTTGAGACGTGCAGCTTTTTGGAAAATAAGAATGTTATAATGCGATTAAAACCTGTATTACACACATCATGGAGCAAGTTAAGGTTCCCGAGCATAGTCATTATCCCAGTACTGAAGTGGTTCAGTCTGTGATCCTGCTTTACTTTTGTTATAGAATGTTCTTTGAGGGGAAGAAAGGAATAGGTAAATATAACTCCTCTATATTCAACTAGTTGTCATACAGAAGTATAACACTGCACGTGATCTGCTGCCAACAAGATCTTATCCTGCTCCATTCACATCTGTATTATATGAAGTTCCGCCTCCTCTACTGGAAGCACAAAACTACCTCTGAAGTCTTCTTTGTCTCACAGACAGACACACAACCCTAGCACAAAGACCTCGGCACATTCCCAGCTAGCCTAAAATCTACTAGCCTAGTGCTAATTTAAAAATCAATTACATAATTTTCTTTCCTAGTGGTAAAAAACAACTTTAAAAATTACTTTGAAAACTCTTTATAAGAAAAAATAAATCATTCTCATTGAGGAAATAGTATCTCCAGGTATCACACAAATTTCAGAGAAAAGAAAAATATGCTGTTGAAATTGATCTTTACAATGGAAACAACTGTATTAACATTTGAGATGAAATCCTGACCTTGTTGAAGCTTACAGGGGTTTTGTCATTGATTTCAGCAGTATATGGAATTCATCCTGTGTACAGCTTTGTTCTGCACTTAGAAGAATAGTGAAATATGATCACATAATATGAATGATTAATTACAGTCAGAGTACTATAATGCACACCCTTATTCTTATTACTTATGGACACATCTCAACAGGTTTGGAGGATGCGTTGTGAGAAGAAATACCAAGACAGCAAACGATTGAGACCACTTCTGAATTTTCATTGTAAAAATGGGGCTTGTTTCCTTCATTAGAACAGATTATAAGATTTCCTGATACCAATTTAAGCAGAGATACCAGAAGAATAATTATAGCCCAGCTCATCATAGTCATACCTTGCTGTTGTCATTGACAATAAAGAACATACAGTATTCTAGCTCATTATACTAGTTACTCCTAAAAGTAAGCTTCACTCACACTTGAATTTACTTCTGAATGCTCATATGTTTCTTTGCTTTGACTCTGAGTCTCCAGCCAGCTCACTCAGAGTAAATAGCACTCATGGAAAGACCAGGGAAGATGGAACAAGTATATGGAAGAGAAATCCATTAGGAAGCGTTAGACAGACAATCTGTAACAAGCTCTGGGTATCTCCTAAAATGCTCAGAGGCCAAGATGACATTAGACCAAAGTGGTACTATAGACACTAGTTCTGTTCTTGCCCTTTGCTTGGCACACACATAGGGCCATCCTCAGAGAGAGACCACAGGGCAAGTTAGATATTCTTGTTCTTGAGGCAGTATGGTAATTCTTGTTACCCGATACAACCGTTTCAGTCCGTTTTGCTGAGGAGTTGGACCCACACCATCACTACGGTCATCACAGTCTCTAATTGAGGGTGCTTATTACCAACTCTTCACTGATCCAAGCAATATCATTTTATAACAGTACTCAAAATGTAACTGTCTGCTCCCAACCCTCTCAAGATGCCAACTGAAAAAAAATCAAATAACTGCTTATGCCAATAATTTACTAAGTTTAAGAGGGGGAAAGGCTATAGATCTAAAAGCCAGTCCTTTCGAGTTCATATTTCATACGTACAGCTTTTTACATAGATATATATTTGGATTTTTCACCTGGACCTTAGCTGTTGTCCAAGGAAGTAGAGAAATGAAAAAGAGCAAAGTTCTGGATAGACTGTGAGGTGCCCCATTGCATCTATTTGCAAAAGTTATCAAATTCAGGAAAGCTTTTTTACATAGATGGCCTTTGTTATTCTGAAAATTTCTGTCTCACCTTTGTAATGCAAAAAGATTTTTAAAATCCATTATATTTGAAGATCCGTTGAGCTGCAATGAGCATAATGATTGCTTATGATAGTTTTTAAAATCCTTGCAGAGGATTAGTGGAGAACATAAAGTATGCTAACAGCCCCAGTAAGAAGCAACCTCCGGCGGTCATTTAAGATCTGCATTCACAAGGCAACACCATGGAGACCCCGTTACTTCAGGATAGCACTACTTATACTGCATCTTCGGATGTTCAGAAAACTGCTCTCAAGACATCTTCTGTTGCACATACCATTGTACTTCCCGGTAAACTAAGCGAGGTACAATATACCATGTTCATTGCCAAAACAACCATAATAAAACTAATCTAATCAGGAAAATATAACAGTAAATCAACTGCTGTTGCATAAGGAAGAGCAGACCAAGCTGATTTGTATCAGATTTTTAAGGTATGGCTAACAGAAATTTTCCTCTGTCGTAACCCTTTTCTTACCTCATAAAGGTACTTTTGTCTAAAAATACTTCATAACTTTAATAAAGGAAAAATATTATACAACTCACCTCTGGGAACACTTACTAACTTCCATCCAATTCCTTTGCTTCCTTATACCTATGCTCCAAATCCATAGCCATGTATTTTTGGCATGCTTTTTATTTAAAACAAGTACCACATTTTTAATACAGACACTATAATTTGTGTGGTTTACTCAGAGATTTAAGTAACAAATTTCAAAGTTTGGGCCAAAAAAAGAAACAGAAGAGCAATAAGATCCGTTTGCTACAAGGAAATATGCTGCCGGTCAATACTATTATGTGCTAACACTAGACATACACACCTTGCTGAGTCGTGCTTTCCCACTTCCTAGCAGTAACGATAGATGTCAAAGGAACCACTTGATTTACACCACTTGATTTGGGGGCTTAGGACTTGCTTCTTTCAGGTGTTCAAAGATGATGTTTAAACTGACATTCAATTTATTTTGCCAAGTGCTACTATTTATTAATTGCCAAGTATTCATTGCTGATAAGCTTTCCAGTTAGGGAAAAAAAAAATCAAAACCAAAACAATTCTACATTTGCCAGTGTTCTACGTCAAATATTTGTCTTGGATCTATACCTTACCTAACTCTGTCTCTCCCCAGGTATTCTTACGTAAGATACAGATGAAAGGACATGGGAGACAGGATTTTGTATTTCATAACCAAAGTAACCCAAATTTACAAAAGAAGTGCCTGAGTGCCCCAGAGGCCTTGCACACTGAATGAGTGGGAATCATCAAGGTTGCCACTTACAACTCTGAAATATTTTGATCATCTTTATATTTGAGGTCCCCATACTTTTGTTTTATACTGATACAAATATGCAACAAAGAAGAATTTGTTCCACAACGTAGGATCTGACAAGATCATCATACAGTGTCTCTGACACCAAGCACCGCAAGACCAAATGCAAGCACTGAGTATTTATGGCTTTACTCTTCCAAATTCAGGCAATCAACAGCCTGTTGCTTTTCAAGTCCAAGAATAAATTGTTGTTCCATCACTTCATCTGAGTGTCTCTCCCATTTGAATTCATAAAATAGGTAGCAACAGTCACCCAACATTACTGTGTACTAAGTTTGCAGGAAACCTCTCCCTCTAGATGTGTTTCTTCCTCACAATGTGCCAATGAACAAATATTCCAATAAGAAACACGAGTGGTTTCTGTGCTGATTGCATCTTGGTGGCTTCTGCAGTTGAGAACCAAGTTCTCTTTGCCTGCACAGGGACAGACATGTTTCTGTTATCATCCTGAGTTAGGCTCAGTTTTTAGCCACTTAAAAAAAAACTGCAAAAGGTTTTGTTTTGTTGGTTCTTTTTATTAAACTAAGCCTCAAGAAGTTCTCACTTTGTTGCTAACAAATGCCTGTTTTAATCAAGCCCCAGACAAAGCAGCCAGCAAATGCATTTATTATTAAAACAAACTTCTTTAAAAATTCAAATCTTGGCTTATTAAAAAATATAATAAAGACTTTTATGTAGTTTAGTATGCAAGAGTTAGATTGCTTGACCTCTCTTTTAATGACTTAATTAGCTGTACTAAAGCCCAGCTGGGCCTCTGCTGACAACATAGCTAGATATTTCAATCAGGCAGTGTTATGGAGAATAAGTAATAAATGCTACCTTGTCGCCATACAGTCCCAAACCAGAGTGCATGCTGGTAATGCTAAATTTGATCAGTATGCCTCATATTTCAATTAGTCGTGGTCTGAATCACTAAAACTGTGTAATGTGTATGAATTCCTGATATCAGATACAGAGCTACAGGCTCCCACAGTTAGGACCCATTGAGTTTGCTTTTATTAGAAGCCAATTAATGGCCAAAATCTGCATTGCTTTTAAAATTTATAACCTCTATTCCAGCTGCATCCATGGCTCCTAGTATACTGTATACAATCAGATCCATATCACTGTCGCAAGTCAAACAGCTGCAAACTGTATTCTGTCTGCAGAACTGAAAAATCCTTCTATACAGAAGCTTTTTTTTAACCTCTTAGAAGTTCTTTTCAAAGCCCAGCAGCACTAGTCACTTCGCGACAATGAGCGATTTAATACAGAAAGAAAGAAATCTACACCAAGGTAACCTCTTGGGATGTGCTAGGTTTTCAAACGAATGAAACCCTATCACTTTGGCACAGCACAAGGGCAAGCAAAGCCACTTCTCCTGACCAAGGCTAAGAAAATATAAACATATAAAACCCGACCCTCATTGAAAATTAACCCGTTGAAGTCTAGGGAGTCATTAAAAGATCCTGCCAATGCAGAGATTAATATTTTAAACTAACTTTCACAAATTAGTAACACTGGAAATTGTAATATGGAGCCTAGTGATCCTTAAGAGATTACTGCAGAGAAAGAGGCTCATGCTTGTTTCCCCCCCAAATGGTTTCATGAATACTTGAAGATTTCTAGACATTATTTTTAGGAACAAGTCTCTATTTCTGTTACATGATATGGCAGGAAATTTTGCTGTGATCCGATTCAGACATAAAGCATAGTAGCTTTATGTACTGGTAATGTCGTGTCATAAAGCCGTATGATAAAGGCATATTTGACATCTGAAATTATGCTATTATTTTTAAAAAGTAATTTACCATATGTAAAAATGTGCAGGCCTAGAACATTTTTGGACATCTGATCTTCCAGTGTTATCTGAGACAAACACTGAATGTTTCTGTTCTTTCCCCTCTCTAAGCCACTGGCCAGAAAAAAAAAAAGGGAGGAGAACCAAAACAACAAAAACAAGAAACAAAATAAAAAGGCTCTATTATTTAAAATTCAGCAATATCATAGTGAACAACAGATAAAAAGTATTCACCTGGTTAAGTGCCTCAGTTTTATACACGTGAGTGTGAAAAAGCACTTCTCCAACAGTAATACATGGCAATAAAAATGTTGTGCTTGGATAATACAAACTGCTGTCATGGCTATTTAAAAGACAATAAAATCCTATTTTACAAAATTCAACCACTAATAACCAGCATTCTTTCTAACTGCTTAAATACTGCAGTAAGACCCCTAATGCCACTGTGAAATCATAAGCTAGTACTTCAAAGGTGTTCTATCTGTTACAAATTTAATCTTCACTGGTATGTCACAACTCATTTCATCCCAGAAGCTTTGAGATGCAGCATAGCAGCATTTTTGTTGTCCTAGGCAACCTGAACCAAACTGTTAAATACCTGTCTGATGCCCCCAAAATGATCACAATAATATTGCTTACAGGATTTACAATAATGGCTATCTTGAAAAATTACAATTATTCTGCTCCACTTAGTTAAGAACAGAACCAACTTGTTTGATTCTTACCGATGCGCGTGAAATATGTTGGAAATGTTTTATGCTTTTAATGAGATTAAAAAACCCCATTTCTTATGGAATACAGTAATCCCACAGTAGGATATTTATTCTGTAGCTCACTCGGCTCCTACTGAAGCTAGGAGAGATGGGCAGAATGTACACAATAATCAAAGCCATCATATAGATGTAAAACTGGTGCAAAAAGGGCGAGAGTCACACCCGAGCATAACGCAGGATCGTTCTCCCTACGTTACAGACATTACCACACAGAAGCAGATGTGTGAGATACATTCCTACATAGGCATTTCCACCACCACCCCCCGCCCTGAGAATGCATAACTCATATTTTCAGATTATTAATTTGAAATTATATTAGCAAAATGCACTAATAAAAATATGCAAATAAATTAAAATAGGATTTCACGTGACTGGCTTAATTATCTCCCCTGTATATTCCTATTATAGCTTTCTGAAATCTGGACAAAATAGGTTGTTGGAAGACTTAAATGAAGCTGTTTTACTTAAAATATAATGAGACAGTACACAGACATCTCGCAAAATATGTGGATCCTCTTCTCATTGTGTACACACACATGAGGAAGGAGCTCCCTAAGACAGATGGATTTTACTTAGACGTTAACTGTTTACTTCAAGCCTCAAAGATAGGTGATGCCTTTTTAAAAAAAAAAAACAACTAAACAAACAAACAAAAAACCCAAAACAAAAAAACCAACAACAACAAACTCCCACCAAACAAAAAAAAACCCCACACAACGCCCCCCATGGAAGCACAGGACTCTACCAAGTTTAGGTAGGATAAATATACGTGTTTGAGACTACTTAGCTGTAACCAACAGGGATCCCTTTGACTTTTGAATTTTTACACATATTTCAGATAAAATCAGGGAGGAAAAAAATCCAGCACTCAAGAACATCAAGTGGATTTGTGACTCTCTCTGGAGGACTCTGGGCCCTTACAAACATATGAATGGATTATGCTGATTTTATACATATTTAATCATTGTAATCCATATGTTTTGATATATAATCTGCAACCCATATTACAAATGGAAGAATTTTATCCACATTATAACACCTCTATGTTTTGAACAACAAAATATTTATTTTAGTAAATAAGTTAATTCAATAAAATCAAGGTGAAAAAATTTTACTTAACATTTTACAATTACTTTACTGTTTCACAATTCCAGAGACGGAATGAGCAAAAAATTAGACCGAAAATAGCTTTTATGTTAATATATAGATGAAAGTAAAATGACATTGTTGATTTGCTGACATTTTTATTATCTTTGTTTGAAGTACTATATACATATTTAATAAAAACCCACGTTGATTTCTTTGTTTCTATGTCTAAACCTCTGAAATATGTTTCATTATATAGTTGATCACACTGAAGATTATTTACATGTTTGGACCCTACTTATTCTCCTGAAGACTGCCACTGTACAAGGAATAATCAATTGCTGTTTTTCTACTCGTCTGTATACAATAAATGAACTTCTAAAAAGCTCATTACAGGTTGCACAATAATGCATATGGTAGCTACAAAAATCGAACCAAAAAAAAACCCCACTACCAAAACAAAAGACTGAAATAATAGGCCATGCATAAGAATAAAAATAGGTAAAACCTAGCACTACGAGCCAAAAGACAAATCTGAAGTTAAAATACAGATGCGCATAAAGACACTCCTAAAAACCTAAAAGCAGCGTGCCAAATACACTCCGCTGCCTTACTGTACAAAGGGATTTGAGTCAGAGTAAGGAATCCCCACACACTTTCTCCTGGGCGATGCAAAAAAAACTTTTATAAACATATTATTGGAAAATTGCTTTGCCAATTAAAAATGGAGGAGGAGAAAGGAAGGCCCAGATAAAATACCAGTGCTTTAAGTATAACCTGATGGGCAGTGGGTAGTATGCACGTTCATTAGGGATGTCCACGTGCAACTCACTCCTGGCTTGACTTTGTTCTGCCATTCATGAATTATGCAGTCATCTCTAACGCAGGGAAATGAGACTGAATTATGCTGCCCACTATCACATATTATCTCTCTGGATACACACACTTTAACACTCAGGTTTAAACACGTTTATGTGCTGTTGTGACCACCCTGAACACAAATGCACTCTGCGATTTTCGTTCATATGTATGTTGTGTGTACACACACAAATGAGCTCATACACACGTAAGCAAAAAAATCACATACATAGATGCCTGTAAATAAAAAAAAGAGAAATATATAATGGAACAAGGAATTTCCTTGAAGATTTTTAAATCTGGAAAAAGAGTCCAGTTTAAGTGCTATCCATAAAAAGGTAAGGGCAACTCCTGTAATACAGAACGGTTCCTGGTCAGCTTTGTGACCGTTAAACCTTTTTTTCTGCCACCAAAGACTAAAACCTTACTACTATATTTTCTGCATCCCTTTGCATTTTTCACAGCACCTCGTCTTCCCTAGCGCAGCCCTAACACTGCCACGGAGTATTTTATTATGCATGTTGTTATATCTGCTCTTACAAGGCTGACTCTATTATCATTTTGCAAGTGACTTTTTAATTACTGTTACATCTAAGATGAGATTTGGAATTTAAAAACATGCACACATGGGGTTAGGCTGGTCTTTGATTATTAAAACCTTAAGGTTCATAGACTACAAGGGTCAGATGGGACCACGGTGGTCCTCCGAGGACTGCAGGGCTGGAATCCGCAGTGGTTGCTCAGAGAGAGATGCCATAGAGTCAGAGTACAATCCTCCTCGGGCTGTAGGGCGAGGCCCCCAAATTCTGGGAAGGAATTTAAAAATGGAAATTTCTCCGTATGCATATTTTCTGATACGTCTTCTCCATTGAAATGCAATTCTAGTATGCATTATGGATAATTACTTTTTATTTGCCATACGATAGGGATTCTTGGTGTTTAAATTCTCCCCAGAATGTAAAGAATTGTGCTTTTTGAAGTAATCCTTTGTAATAAAACAGAATGCATTTTGTCAGATAGCTGGGGTTTTTTCTGTGCTGTAATAAAGGTGCTTAAAAATGTAGCCTCAGGCAACTAAAACAGGATTTCACTTCTTGAGGAAAACCAAAGTAAAATAAAAATTTTCCCACACTGCACAATCTAGTCATTAATTTTACTGTAGGCAGCCAGACATGCATGCCAATGTTTTCACTGAGTAAATGTGTGGTTTAACCATTCTGTTCTCTACAACTGAAGATAACTCCTACCAAATATTTGATTTTTAATTTCAGGTTTTTATATCAGATTGAAACATAGTATCATTTCATACCTCTTAAACTTATCACGATGAAGCTAGTGTACAGTGATATAAATGTTTTCCTTAATTTTGACAGACACGCAGTCAAATATATATAAATTCACATTACACTTTTTACAATTTATGCATGCTTAAGGAAACAGAAAACGCTTCTTAGAGCAGCATTTGGGTTTTTTTAAATAAATACGTTTTACATGCTAGAAAGTAAAACAGAAACCATGTTCAAAATCCTGTATTTTTCCTCAAAGGAGTAATTATCATAATATATGTGTATATTTTGAACGACCAACTGAGGAATAATAAAGTACTTACTAACAAAAAGTGCAGCTTATGCAAACACTTGCTTAAATGTATACATAAACACATAGATCTAACAGTCTCCTAACCTCCATTACATTTAGACATTTGTTATGAAACAGAATTTTTTCTGCAGATGTCTTGCTTGGTATATCTCTCCGACACCCAAAGCCCTCCAACTGAAAAAACAGAAACAAGCAGAAATTCTAACTCTACAGAAACATTGAAAGTAGGAATCAATTTAACAACAAAGCGAAAGGATTTGATAATTCTCTGGTATGCTATACATGAAAAATTTTCTCTCCGCTGAGGTCAAGAAAATATCAAAATTAACAGCTGTAAGCATATAGCATAGATGCAGTGTGTTTATCATCGATGTATACTTATTTGATAGATGTACACTATCTCCATATAAATATTTCCTAAGCACCAAATTTCTCATATTGAGAACAATTTCAGATAAACACAACATCCCATTATTATCCAGCACTTTCACTTACATCATAAATGAGGTGTGACCAGCAGAAGGCAGTGTTACAATAAATATATATGCAACTGCTCATTTACCAGCCGGTTTGATATTGAGATTTAGAGTTTTCCTAACTTTTCACAATACAACTACTGTTTTCCCTAGGCACTTAATACCAAAACCATCTTCTCAATGTAAAGAAGCTAAGAGAAGTACTTAAAATACTTTGGAAACCATTTCTTTTGTACTACGTTGCTTTTACTTTAAAACTTAGCCTCCTTTTATTACATTGCATCTTTAGCTTTTTAAGTTCATCAGAGAATTGTGTTCACACTTACCATTTCAACACAGCATTTTGCTGAGCTGTCCCCTCATGAAACAGGACTCACACACTGTTGAGAAGATGGGCATTGCCTCCACAGCAGTTTAGCTTACATAATTCAGTCCAAAAAAAAGCTTCTAACATCGTTTCTTATTAACCTTTAGTGGTTTGATCATCATTTGGTACAACAGTATCTGGTATACCCTTAGTGGAACTACTGTAGGTATAATAGAACATACCTATAATTAAATCTCCATCAAACGTTTAAGTAATAATGTCGTTTAGTATGTGTTAGTATACAAAATCTGTTGGATACCTCTCCAAGTTTACAAAATCCGTGTTAAAGGAACCGGCATTGCAAAAAAAATGTTACAGCATATGTTTGGATTTTTGTATTTCAAAGTCCTGACTACTTTATCTGAATTACAGATTTAGAGCTTTGTTATGTGTGATAGTTATGATAATATGATCACTAAAGGCACAGAGACAGGGAGACTCAAATCCCTTTGAAAATCCCTTTCTCCATTTCCTACAGCTGCTGCTGGAGTTTAATATCTGATAGAATGATGAAAAAGAACAGGCCGAACTCCAGTTTTAATAAAAATTTTAACAGGTCTACATATAGTTATGAAAAATGTTATTTGCAATGCCAATCTTTAATAAAATTTTCTTAAACCAAAGAAAATTCCCTATGGGGAATCTGTTATGAATGTGTTTTTCATATGTACTATTTAAGGCTGTTTAAAGGTTATGAAAGTGACTGGTAAAATAAGTTCTATCACAGCACAACAAAATCCTATGCGCGGTCTCACTTTTGCATTTAATCAAATAGGTAAGCAAGTCCTTCAATTTTTCATGTTTGCTCTAAAACAAATATTTTCAGTTTGCATTAAAACTTTTCTCTGAGTGAATGGTAATAATTCTTAGCATGGACATTAGCTGCAAAGAGAGGTCAGCTTGGCTCGAATTTACCTCGCTGCTGAGAACGTATTGATTTTTGAACACTCTTTTCAGCCAGAACCCTTGCAACTCACACGCTTCCTAATGTAATATTCTCTGCCATAGTCAGTTTGGTGCATGCTTTAATAATACTTGAATAATTACATTTAGACAAAGCTAAAGTTAAAATATTTGCAGAGTATCACTTCCCAACTTCGCGACCTGTGTGATCACTGTGTGTCTTAAATAAGCGCACAATGAAACGTTCTACCTGTACTATACTATATCCTTGTTTCTCACAGTAATACTATTGAACATAAATTCCTACTTGTCATTTATGCCTCTAACTCAAATGAGGATTTTTCTGGACGGTAGTTTAAATGCACTGGAAATCAAGTTATTCTTCCATAAAACATCTTTATAACATTAAAAATGACATATATATTAAGTACTAGCAACAAATTATATCACAAACCTTTAAAACATGAGTCCTGCCATCATCACTAATGTGCATATTTAAGGCGACTGTATAAGTGCGTGTATTTACTATGGCAACTTTATGTTCCTAAATCTTTAATCTTCTCTCCCCGAAACCTCATTTGCATCTCGATGATCATCCTAGAATATAATATTAAAGCATGATGTGTGTATGATATTGACTTCCTTAAACAGATGGTAATTTGTACAAAACATTTTCTTTCACAAACACATGTCAGTCATCATACATGTACAGAAGACAGAATGTGCAACCTGCATAAAGAGATGACCTTTTATTCCTAACTCTAGGCTAACCGAAGTAAGGAGGGAGGGGGAAAATCACAAAAAACACGCTCATGAAGTTCAGTCTCCCCACCTTAAAAATCTAACTACAGAAATTCATTCACAGAGGTTTGCCTGTCCCTATCTGCCTACGGGAGCACACGTTTTTGTATAGATTGATGTGAAATGACTGGAGTAACTTTGAACTTTCCGGAATATTTTAAAGCTTTATCTAAACAACGAAAACTGAGAATGTCCAAGTTACAGAGACACAGTAAAAAATTCCACTACTATTAGTGTAACTAGCAAATTCAAAGAATAAACTGTTGTTACCATAATTGCATAATGTTATTTAAAATAATCTAACATTTTGGCTTTATGTATTATCAACCTCTTTATTTTAAGGTTTTGGTGAGGTTCGTATTTCCTGTGACCTTAAGCAGGGGATTTGGAAAATTTTGGAGGAATCAAGGTAACAAGAACGTACAAAAGAATAATTTATTGCTGTGACCATTTTGTCCTCTGATTTCTGTTTTGGGATTATAGTGGATTATCTCTATCTAAAACCTATTTTTCATCTCCCTGTGGAAATTAATTGACAAGTTCACAAACAGGAAAGCAAAATGAAGAGATCTAATCAATATTTAAATTCAAATGTTTATGCTATATCCTTGAACATAAATTTTATAAAATATTAGCTGCCTCCTCAAACATAAAGCCTCCAGATGAAATTTAAACAAGCAATAGAAAAACTTCAAAAGACATCTGAAGTAACTAGCTTGAAACAAAAATATTTTATTAAAATGAAGCAATCTCAGAAAGTTTTCAGTACCTATACAGGTTACATTTGTCAAAGCTTTATTTCTGATGTCACTTTTTAAAAATTCTAATTATGATTCCTAAGAAAGATGTTCTTTTCAAAGAGAAGAGCAGCAATGCTCTAAAAAATTTCTAAAGTATTTAGACTTTTTCTTCTCAAATTAAATTACTTTACCAGGAAAAAAAAATCAGATCAACTTATGTCAAATTGGATAAACGCTAAAACAACAGGTTTTTTAATAAAACAATTTTTTATTTGAGATGTATTTCCAAATTAAAGTAAAAAGAATACTTTCATTCAAATCCTGTTCACTCATGTTTCATCACTAGGAATTAACAATAAAAACATCAATATGTAGGAATCGATTAAACAGTCTGAAAAGTTCTTTTCTCTGGAAAATATAAGGGATCATCACTTTTAAAATCATTTTGCAAACAAATTAAAAGCATTATTGGTCTTAGGTAGTTTTGGTTTACCTATAAATCTTCGAAAAATATATTAGCAAGCCCAAATGGTTTTGTTCTCAAAACTGTTTTAGTGTGTTTTTGAATGTTTCCAGGTACATTACCACATTAAAATGCACTAATAAAAAAAATTGGAACCCTGTAATCACTCTAAATGAGTGTACAATCTCCATCATATTAAAAAGTGTTTCCTGACTCTTACAGTGAGATTACCTCAAGTGAATAAAGAAGATATATTAAATACTTTTTTAAAAAGGTGTTTCATATAAGATTTAGTCGCTAATTTTTTTAGTCATAATTATCTCATCATTTTTTTCAATAATTTAGAATTCATTTTGAGTTTCTAGAAAACACGCTTTTATATCAACTATTCATTTTCCTGAGAACATATTAAAATACTGGTTTTTGAATTGATTAGTCTCCACATGATGAAAAAATAGATATAATTTCTTTCTATTTCTTTGTAGAAGTTTATTAGTATAATTTTTCCTCCCCTGTTTCTGGAGATTAATAACCTTAGGATCTTGTGGAAAGCTTTGGTAACAATCTGATAATCCACAATTGTCCCTCTTATTACTAGGAAACTGGATTTCGGAATGCAAAAATTACTACAAATTTCTTGTTCCCAAACTGCATGTATTAAAAAGTTTCCATAGCAACTACAAAGCATAATACCAGTCCCCAAGTAACTTTCCAATAATAGCCAAAAAAAGCATCTGTGACATTTACGTGCTTAATATTTTAACACAACTTTCTTAAACAGCAGGATGAATTACTCCCTTCTCAGACCATATTTTAAGTTCAGGTAGTTTGTGTGAAGCAAAAGCCTCATTTGCATCAGAACACAGATATCATATCATCCATTTTGTGGACTCTAATAAATGGCACAAGCTAACATGTGTGCTTTTTAAAAAGCAATGAAAAAAATTGAGCCGCTTCTATAGAATTGTACCTTTTGCTTCTATAAGAGAACTAACCGTCTTGGTCGTTATCTCTGCACAGCTATGAACATGGCTTTTCGTGACTTCAGGCTCTCTATGACCAAGATCTACCACACTGCTCTGTTTAAAGAAATGATTTTTTTTCCCCCCCATTCCTAATAAGAAAAAGATCGCTTGCTTTTATTGCCTTCTATGTTATCAGCCCTATGTACTGCGGAACACATAAACATTGCCTTTTTTTTGATTTTGCTTATCTTTAAGAGCTCGGAAACATGAAATGCTGATTATTTCTAATGAAAAGATCAACACTACAAAACACGTGACCATTTATAAATAAAATTTTGGTTGATTTCACCCAAATGCACAGAAGACAGGGAACAACAAGAGACAGGGAAAAATAATGTCATCATGTCTTTTTTGGTCCGGTGACATGGTTTAACATTTACAAATTTTATATATGTACATTTTTTAAAATCTAAAATCAAAATTTAAATTACTAGTTTTTCTAGATGAGGCCTGATTCACCTTCACTGCAGTCAGTAGAAATCTTTTCAGCAACTTCAGAGATTTTTAGTAAAGTCCGTGCCACTAATTCACTCTGCAAACTCATAAGCTTATTTTTCTCGTGGTATTTGAATCCAGAGCAATGCACTTGTGATTCAACATGTGGAACAAAAACACGTGTTTTAACAGTAAAGTCAGCAGGACAGCCCTGAAAACATATAAATCTATCAGCAGCTTTACCCCTGTAAACAATCCCATAACATTTTGCATGTTTGCTTGGGTTTACTTGCATGAGTAAAGCTACTCATTCATTTAAACATTCACAGAACTGGATAGTAGGAATGCGTAGTTTACTTCATGTAGCTACACACGTATGTGGCAATTTCACAGGTCATTGCAGTATATATAATTTTGCAATGGCCCATAGAGTTTACGATCCCTTTGAAGACTAATGCTGTGATCTTGCAAACACTTACTCGTGTCCATAATCGCACTCATGTGAGTACTACTGGACTGTTCTCAAGAATAAAGTTAGTGAAACACATAAGCGTTTGCAGGTTCAGGACCCAAAATTGTTAATACCATACAAGTCCTGTATAAGTGCCATGTTAAGGCGCCATCCTGAAAACACTTACTCCTGAGTATACAACAGCCATGCTTATTTCTGGGGCTAACCCCTTTGAAAGCGAGTGCAGTAAGCAGTAAAACTCACTACTATATATTTAAATGACTCTAAAGTGTGTTCCCTTGTCCATTCAGACAGGGAGACCAGAGCAAGGCTACAGTACGAAGAACTCAGTCTCTCACGTCCTCAGATAATGGTAACCAGTCTAAAGTCACAGATTATCCTGAAAAAATGATCTAACAGCATCCAAGATCTGCTCTATCAAATGAAAAACAGTTACAAACTGTTAAAAAAGCAAACGTTTCCCAGCTCCTCATCTTATTGAGGAAATAATCCTCCAATAGACCTCATTCTGGCCAGGGCACTAAGTTCCAAGCCACTCATAACACTGCTCGTAACAACGAGTTTCTTAGGGATTATCAATTAAGAAAACCATTTTTACAGAAGTATCATATAAAAACCCAAGACTCAGACAGGTAAAGCACATTAAAATTGCACTTGGAAGAGAGTAACGAAAACCCATTAGTTTTATGCTCTCCCTTGCCTATGACGGTAACTACTAAACCAGACTACAAGCAAAACTGCATTTGCATTGCCGTGGCAGCCATGCCCCTCCCCAGCACCAGCACGCCGCCTCTCTCAGCTTCCCCCCCAGCCCAACAGCTACGTCTCCTCCGCTTCCACTATTTGCAACCCCTGTCTGAGGTTGCTGTCTCAGAATAACGGCCATGTGAACAACAGCGCCTGGTGGTAGGTACTGTTGGATCCAGTGGAATACTTCTTGTGTTTTACACCCTTTACCAAAGCAGACATTTCTGTTTATTTGCACTGTTTGGTTCTCATTGTAGGTTTTATCTTGGCTCAGAGATCAAACGCAAGCCTCCAGAGCTAGTGAGTGCAGACCAGAATTAAAACAAGATGCCCGCGTAGGACTTGCCCGTGACACAGTTCACCTTACTAAATATTTTATCAAGATATGTATTAAGAAACTGAAAACAAAAGTGCTTTTCTGTGTTGTTTTATAGCATCTGGTTTTGTAACTTTTTATTATGTGTATGAGCTTATAAAGAGTTTTAAAATGTCCATAGTCGCTGCACCAGTGCTACAAGGATAGGCTCCTACAATAGTAAAATTCTAAAACTACATGCCAGCCAGTAGCAGGCTTCATGCTGCACGGGACCAGACACCCACTCATCATATTTGTACCCATGATACCAGTGAGAAATTCTGTGTAGAATCAGTACCACTTTCCGGTCAAAGTCCATAAACTTGGATTTGTGTAGTCTTTGTGTTTTGACAACTGAATTTCAAAATATATAAAATATAGATATTTATATATTTTGATTTATCTATATATATACACATACACACATGCACACTTTCTAACACATCCTGAAACTGTGCAATTGAAAAAACAGTATTCTACATTTAAAGAAAGATACAGTGATAACATTATTAGCATACCTTAAGTAAGGACATTAACACTGCTCCAGATCTAGGAATATTTTTCTTTATAAGAAGAAGCAGAGTCTGAAGTTCATCAAAAGTGTGTCAGTGTAAATCTAAACAGAGCAACCCTTATGACCTCTTTGTGTTTAATGTAGATGCATTTCATGCTCTACGTCGAGTTATTTTTACTTCTGTGCTAGTTTGAATTGCTAAATAGCACAACATTTGTTCTCATTTTTAAGTAGTTTAGAGATCCCTTAAGTTTTACTAGCATCTGAATGAAAGGTACCCTACTAAACAGGACCTACAAAAAGCTTTGAACCTTCGGCAAAAGCATAGAACCATGTGCTATGTAAGAAAGGCTTTGCAGGCCTATGCAATTTCATGACTGTGTTATTATTGACTATATTTTATTTGAATATAGCTATATTTTACCGTAAAATGTATCTTTAGCTGGTATTGGTGCTGTAAACAGAAACATGTCCACAAACGTGGGACATTTTTTAAGAATGGCTTCTTAAAAAAAGGGTCTTTTTCCCAAATTGTTAGAAGATGGCACCCAATACTAAAAGACTCTCTCCTGCATATTTCACTTAAAATTAAGGGGGTTAATTAATATGGTCTATTATTTCTTGAAAGGTAAAATTTCAAAACTATCCTTAAGCACTTCAGAACATGCCTTTTTTATAGTCTCACAGGTTTAACACAGACAATTTTTTTATCCACTTAGTGTCTCCGTACGCAGGCACAGATTATGTTAGCACTGGGATTTTTGGTTTTGAGCACCAAGTAGCAGCATTGATTTTCCTCTGAAGTTATTACACTGCTATTAAGCAATTCAGATCATAGTGGCAATAACTTCTATATGGGAATTTTGAAGCTTTCTACAAAACCCAAGTAGAGGGGCATGGGAACGGAGGCCTACTGGTATCACTGTTAAGGAAGTCATTTGAATTTGACAGCAGATACATGAGCGCGGTTCATTTTATATATACAGGTGGGATTGGCTTTGTTTTGTTTTTATTTGTTTGGTCCTTAATTATAAATGCAATAGAAAAAGGCTCCAGTTGAGACCTGAGCTTTGTATTTCTATATGAATGCAAGCGGGACCAGAGAATATAAGGTTTCTGCCCGTGTTTGTTTTCAAGTACATGGACCAACACCTAATAGTACATCAGAACTACTGGCTCCTCCACTTCCCATAGCCGATCAGAGAGCAGGGCTTAGAGGATGCCCAGACTGACACAGCTTTGCAGTCCACCATACTGCAGGCTCATTACTACATTACAGCAATATTTAAGGATTACGTTTGCAGTACACAGCATAACACAGCCAGCAACATCGCAACTACAGCCCATCAAAGGGTCCATCACAACAAGACCCACGCCTCCAACCTTCGCAGATCCTCCTGCAGTCTGTGGGAAAACATCTCAGGTACAGAGCCAGTCCCTTCCACAGCCTCTCTCCAGCAAGCCTATTTCCCCTCCCCAGGGAAATATAGAGCCGTACAGGGATCCTCTTTGGACCTTTAATTCTCTCTATTACTTGGAGTCTCATAACATAAGCTGTGCTGTGTTACTTGCGCTACTGTGGGTGAAATTAGCCTCTTCTTTATGATCAGAAAAAAAGAAAAAGAAAGAGACAGAGATGCACGACTCTACTTTCACCCAGTCTGTGCCTCAGAAGAGAAGCTTGGTTCTCTGAAGTTGCCCCGGGGACCACTGCCACACCACAGAAGTCACGGGCTCCAGACTGTGCTGTGCGTGGGTTCCCCCAGCTGCTGCGCCTCCACCCGTGGGAGCAGCTGTCCTCTTAAGTTGCTTGGACTTCATACACAGCAGCTTGGCACGCAGCCAAGTGTGATATATTGATATTATTAACTAAATGCTATACTTTAAAGAATAAAGTAACAAGGATTTAAAGAGTAACTTGCAGAAGGATTTGCGTGTTCAGTGGCAGACTTTTTTTTTTTCACAATTATATCAGTCCGAAAACTGCATGCTCCTTCTCCATAAACTTTGTTTATAGTCCAAGAACATCAAAGTAACAATGCTACTGCTGGTAAACAGTAGCTACTCTTAATTAAAACTACTTTTATCTCAAATGCTAAGGTCTTAAAGCAAAACATCTACATATAAGGCCCAGGTTAAACTCTAATAATTTTAATGTCTATTTTAAACATCTTTAACCGAGAACAGAAAATAGCATTTTTTCCCATATACTTAGTGTATGCACTTGCATGAGAATATTTCTCCATGAACAACACCCCAAGGGAGGACTTCATTAAGATACATATAACAGTGATTTTTTTTATTATTTTTTTTTAAATCCAGAAGGTGAGGGGGGAGGGAATCAAATCACCAAAACGGGAATCTCAATTTCTTACTTAAAGATTTGGTCAGGGGAAGGAAACCCACTTTATTTTCACATCTCACTTGCATGCTTTTTCATCCTGCTCCCCCCCTTCTTTCTCTTTCTGAAGTAAGTGATTTTTTGTTGACAAGTCAAAATATTTCTGTTCAAAGCTCAGTGTGGGTCTTAGAGAAGATTTTGCATCTGAACGGCAGTTTATTCCACTCCATTTTATACAGGGAGTATCCCACACTTTATAGACTATGAGTCACTGTGCCATTGCAGCTGTGACTCCTGAGACCAGATTTTTTTTTGTTACTGTATAGGCAAAAAACTTTGTTTCCTTGGACCATGTGCTAGTCTTTATTTATTGGTATGACCTAAGTATTTCCAGAACATCCCATCTGCTTCTCAGGAGTTTGGAAAGAGGACGCTTCCTCATACGTGTTCCCCCTTCCCTCTCCTCCGGACACACCCTTCTAACCCTCCCCACTATTAGGACAGACACAGGGGGAAATTTCTGCTAGGAAAAAATCAATCCTGAAGACACCTGGCATGCCAGGACCATTTTCCCCTGGGACCAGCAGCCCCACTGAGCATTTTGGGTGCATTTCTAGACATTTAACCCTTAGCCACCTTACCCACTGAGTCCTGTACGAAATCACAGCTAAGAGAATCGGAAATGGGATGTGCTGTGATTTTCATTATAAATTAAGCCATTTTAAACAAAAGAGACAACACAAGGATGTAGGTATCTTCATAGTACTGACCAAGTCTTTCTGTTTAATACTTCCCACATGATGTTCAAAGTCCCAACTCTTACAATACCAAAAGTTAATTCAACTTTCTAAGAAAGGATGGAATATTTCACATAAAGCATAAAGAAAAAAAAATTGCCTAAAGAGGGACAAGCTTGAAAAGCGTGGTCCACCTTGGCCTGTCCCAAAAGAACTGCCAATCTGGCCTTATACTGGATGGTTGTGGTTTCTGTTTTGTTTTGTTTTTTTACAAACTAGATTATTATACATCTTGGACACTTGGAAGGGCCACTTACTGCCATAGTCATGGCAGACGCAAATGCTAGCGCTCCCCTCTTCAAAGAGGAACTCTAGGAGTTATATTTACATCAGTTTCCTCAAAGTTTCCAAAATACCTTTCAAAGGACTAGGTTCTGGCTTTAGTCTAGAGCTGGTCTTTGAAATCCAGACTGATGACTAAGTCACAAGATGACTTACGTGCCTCTTAAAGAAACAGAGAATAGAAAAATACTAATATACAGTAGCGTGAAATCAGATTAGCTATACACGGGTGCATCATCTCAGATAAAAGAAAAACCCTAAAGCTAGAAACAATAGAAGAGTTAAAAATTAACACCTCTCTTTTTCTTATTTTGTTCTGTAAGATCTTTTGGACTTTTTGCAGGGAAACAAGTAGCCAAAATCAATTCAATACATCAGCAATCAGAAAAGCTGTAATATAAATTACTGTCTAGTGTAAATAGACAACTACATTACAATGTAAATTAATATATATTACAATTTAATTTATATTAAAATAGATCAACCAGAATAAAAGAATTTAGGATACAGCCAACTGTTTTAACAATTTCTTCTGGTGCAATTCTAATACTTGAGTTTTTGGAATAATATTAAAAATAATTGTACACCACGGTTTTACTATTCCACTTACCCATTTAATTTATTACAAACTTCAGCTTAATTTTGGTGGGGTTTTGTTTTGTTTGGGGTTTTGTTCGGTTGCTTTGGTTTTTTTAAATAATGGATGTATGAGGAGAGGAAATTATTCTCAACTACAGACTATCACGTATCGAATAGTACAGTAGCATTAGTTTTTAAATTCTCATTTCAGAAGACTCACAGACTGAGCTGAGAAAGGTCCAAGAGTTATAGAAATATTTCTTTCCCTATGACAGAGCCGGACTTCTTGCACTGGTGTTAAAAATCAGCCTCTTCTCAAAGTCTATGCACCAATGTAAATCACACCAAAATCCTACTGTGGACTTTACAAGATGTACAGCCCCTTTGCTAGACCTTTGCAAGTCACACGAATATCCCACAGGTCTGCTGGGTCAGCACAAGATTATCCATGTCATTTAAATCCTGCATTATGGCAGCTGGAGCTGAAGGGCACAAGCAAAGCTGCCACGCACGGAGGCTCACCGAGAGCACAGGCAGGGATCTGGGCGCAGCCTCGCTACTAAGGGTGAAGTAGGAAAGGCGAGAAAACAGTATGTGTGTACATGGATCCATTAGATATATTCTTCAATACCCTTGTATACTCTGACTCATTTCATTTGATGGCCCTGTATGAAGCCAAGTTATGTCAACAAGAACCTAACTAGTTTAAATGCCCTTTATTCACACAGGTTCTGACCTAACGTTATTTTTAACCTTGAGAAACACCCCAATACAAATAAATTGTGTATTTAATTTCTTTTCAAATAGCCTTTCCACAAACTGGAACATTTTCTATATATTTGTTGCAATGATTCAACAACTTTTCAGTGTAATATCAAATGCTCTTATATTAATATTTTGAATTTGAAATGTCTGAAATGCTACAATGATGGCATATACCAAAGACTGGTGTTGTGGGAGCATAACTTATATTTTTACCACTCAAATCTGAAAATAACCAGCATCTTACCATATCAGGCATCACTATCCACTTGACTACTTGGCATAGCTTAGTCCCACCAGTGGTGCATTTAAACTATAAAAGCGCAAAATGTAGAAACTAAGGAGCCTGTCAAAAGGTATGTTTCCAAATGAAAAGGCTTGACATGAACCTTCTGAATCAATATTTAACTATCTAAAATAAAAATTGCCTACATTTCCATTAAGTTATTTGCCGAAGTGCTAAGCACTACTGAGCCCCTTCTATGGGAGCCATAGGAGTTCAGCACACTGGAAAAAAACAGGATGCTCTTAATTAGGTCTGGGAGGTGAATTTAAGACCCTGAGTTTTAAAATTATGAAAACATGTAATTTTCATAAGATACACCTAGAAATGACGGGGGGAGGGTGGGATGACAGAGCAGAGAAGGTGACAAAGGAAAGCAAAAAAGAACACCCCAAGCCCCAATGGAATCAGAGATTCATTTAGAGAAATTAAGTGCAACATAGATTACAACATACTAATTGGAATCTATTTTTTGTTAGAGATAAACAATCTCATTTATCAATTGTGTATTCCTATACCGCATGCTCATTAATGTTATTACATTGCTTTTAAAAATATGTGACAAGAAAAAAGTACAAGCACTGCCTATAATTACAAAAAGCTGAAAATCACGTTCCCGTTTTCTAATCTTTTTTTCTTTAAGTCATGCAATGTGTCTTTGCAGTACTAGCTAGAGATTAACATCATTACACTTGGAAATACATAGTGTTGTAATAAAATGAAGACATAGATTCTTCCCTCCAAGCTAATTTGAATAGTTTTCACTCTCTTTAGTGGAGTGTGCTGCTTTTAATTGCACAGAGAACATGCCTGGCTTGTAGTTTATATCCAAGAGCACAATTTCACTTGACCTTCAAAAGATAATATCAGAATTAATTTCTAATAACGTTGGGTATTCTTCTCTGAACTAGGGTGATGTAAAAATATTTCCTCTTCGAGCTAGAATTTTATTCTTTTTTAGATTATTCTTCATGACAAGAAAACTGATAAGCTAGACTGTTTTCTTTTTCTTCCTTAATCTCTCCTTCTCCCGCGTCTCGTTTTTCCTTTGTTCTTTGTGTATCTTCCTCACATTCTCCCTTCCAACTGCTAGGAGAAGGCTGTCTCTAGTCAAATATTCTCAGCGCTACTATTACATATCACGTATGTACCACTTTATTTACAAGATTTTTATGAACTCTTTCCCTTCCTAACTGAATGTATGAAGGAATATTTTTCCTAGCTTCTAAGAAAAAGTATGAAATTGTCTGCATTGACAGAATCAGTACTCAGCTTGTGCAACAACAGACTAACCATCCTTAAAAATTGTAGATTTTTTTTGCCTTTGTTCTCTACTTCCCCCCCCCCCCAACATACGTACTGTAAAAGCAGACCATTTTGCAAAGGTCTGACCTCAACAAAAACATTTCCATGTTTGTCATATTTTTCTTAGAAGGATCTTTCATTTACACAATCTGCAAAAATGAGTTTGCTTTTAAATGAAGAACTAAACCTTGTTCTTCTTTTTATGAATAGTTCCGTCAACTTTTGCCTGGATAAGAAGAAAAGTTTTTGACAAGTCACATATAATCCCCCCCCGACTCTGCGCCACCCGGTTACTTTGTGAAGCTCTAGTAAGCTTCTTTTTTTGGTGCAAATTAATAAGCCTCATGGATAAAAATGACTACAACTGCCTTCAATAATACCATTTTTGTAAGTCAAATACCCAATGAATCAAAGAACAGTTGATACGTACAAGTACATAGTATTTCTAAAGCAACAAAAAGGAAACATGTTAATTGCAACTTCCTTTATCACCAAAATCAGTCTCACTTACCAAACACCCAAGAAGTACCAGCAGCAAAAGGAATAGCCCAACAAACAAAATACAGGAAGAAAGCTAAACAATATTAAAAAGTACCACAGAGGTGCCAAGGAACTAGTAGTTGCAGACATTAGGAAGGCTATTCTCAAAGTCAAAAGACAATCCTGGAGGAGCAAAGACAGAAGACAACAGCTTGCACTCAGAATCAAACTCACTAAGTTTCTTTGCAATTTCTAGGAGGCAGACATGAAAACGTCTTAAGAATTGAACAAAGTAAACACCATATGATTTAAATAAGGAGCGTATCTCAAAGTGTATCTTTTAATAAACATTCATTATGTGCTTAGGAAGAATGTTTACATATAAACTTTGATGTATACTTTCTCTGTATCTCTGCATCAGTACATGAAAATTAACTGTTGACTTTGAGAACACAAGAATTTTATTGACATGAATTACATTATTCTGTACAATGCAAAAGCTTAGACTGAAACTAGCTTTCATAGCAAAATTGTTTTTTTGAAACTCCAACAACAAAAAAGTATATGTTTTTTTCAATTAATTACAGTTGAACATTCTGTTAAAAAACCCTATTTTTGTAAGCTCACTGGGTTGTGTGTTGTGGCATTTCTTCCATAAAATTCACCAGATTTACGAAACAAACCACAATATTTCACATTCCTTTTATAAGCATATTACAGCTAGCTCCTTAGAAGCCATATCATTGATTTGGACTAGTGGAGGCCTAAACACACACAATATTTTAATTACTAAATGACTACTTTTTTTACAATTGTTTTATAAGGAATAGAACTGTAAATCAAGTATGCCATTTTCAGAAGTAATGTAGAACTCCGAATTATTTTTCAACACTTCATTTATACCAAATAAATGTTTTGGAAGTGCTTCAACTTTCTATTTACTATTCTTGCTGAGGATTTTGGAGGATTGCATTTTATTTTCTTTATTTTATGCAGATATCATCAAAAGCGAGCAGGAAAGGAAAACAAGCTTCCATTCCTGGACCTCAATGGCTTTCATAATTTTGAAGTTATATGCAATAGAGTCATATTCTGAAAAATCTAACTGCTACAAAGCTTGCCACTCTTTTGGCTCCGCAAGCCTTGTGTCTTCCTTTCCTTGACCTTTAACCTGACTATTAATATTTTACACTGTTCCTCACCTACCAAGCTGCTTTCTTCTGCATCACTGTTTTTTATTCAACCTCTCCTAGGCTTGCAATACTATTCCCTCTTCTATGTTTTTGACTTACACTCACCTGTAGGTGGTACTCCAAAACGTTTCTTCCTATGCATTATAGGACCACGCAATATTCAACAGTGTGCATCATTTTTGGGAAAGCTTATGCATCTGGTCTGTCATAGGTGTGATTTTGGTATAACTCCTTAGAGATTAGCGGAACTAGTGAAATTGCAAAAAAAAGATTTTTTTATTTTAAAATTTTTCCCCCAGTGTGTTGACCTCTTTGGACATATTTTGCTTCTCAGAAAAGTTTTCTCTTTTACTTTGTTGTTTTGTGTGACTAACTTGTGAATTGCATGTGTCACTTCAAGGACAGAATACACAAAGATTTGGCTTCATTCACTGCAGATCAAAAGTCCCCCATCATAATTTTGAAGTATCCAGTTAAAATAGACACTCATTTCAAGGGAGTATTTTGCATTTAGTTTTTCAGAATTCCAAAATTCTCCAAAGCTTTTGTTGCTTTATTTGCTATACATAGCAAATCTGCTACTGAGTCATGGTACAGTGACATATGTAATAAATAGCCCATACATATTACAGTACATAAGCAATTAGACTTCCTTTTGGATCTATATTGGAAAGATAGTGATGTGTTGTAGAGCAACATTAACTACTTGGTGCTAAATTCCGAATATGTACATGACGTAGATAAAACTGTCATATTTAAGAGACTCCACCAACCTGCACCAAATTATCCACGTGGTCTATTAAAATCATACATACTCACATTTAAAGGCAAAATCATCAGCTCCAGAGCTGCTGGTTGTCCCCATTGTACCGATTCAAAACACTGTGTGGTCAGCTTTTCAGAGGCTTCACACCATGACTCCAGCACATGGTTCTGCATGATATGAGACAGGATTGGTCATTTTTACATTTTTGTTAAGTCACAGGAGACTTACAGTTTAAAAAGTCACTATTTAGAGATTAGTTGTACCTTTTTTTGTTATTATTATTATTTTTAAATAAGGCAACTGATGACTTGTACCCTGGATAACTGCATTTTTTACAAGTTATAACTTGCAAAATAATAATGCTAATAAATTACAGAAGAGAATATTTCAATGAATGTCTGAATGTTTCCTTATGTAAACCATGTTGCATTTTGTACAAATGAAAGTTCAAAAGATTTCCATGAAATTTCATGCAAAAAGTTCCATAATTTAATTCAAACCTATTTCATGCCAGAGATATTTTAGTGCTCCATGAAATTTGGTGGCACGGCTGTTTACCATGAGGTAACATATAAAGATGTGAAAAACATCTTTTATTATCATAATACACAGAAATATAAGCCTTCAAGTAAGAAGGCATTTAACTCTCCGCTTTCTTTCTCTTTTACACGGTGAAAACAAACGCTAAAACAATTACTCTGCATGTACGCATACAGGCACACATTATTAGCTGGACTAGGTAGTAGGAAGCAATGAAAGGAGTGGGAAAGAAGTGCAATGTTGCAGCTTTACGCACAGCTAAGCTGACATAATGGCTTGTTGCCCCTTGTTTTCCCCGTCTTTGCTCCCAACCGCCCAGTTTCACACCCTCCTTTGCAATGAGTGTGGCACTGACTCCAGGAATCACTTCAACTCAGCAGCCAAGCAGAAAACTGTGTGATTGGTTTGGGCCAGGTTATTTTTCTACCAGGTTGGTGATTTCAAGTGGCTTGAGCGAGTACCAAGTCTGAGGTAGAAAAACAAAAGACAAACGCAATCTACAAAAACCAGGACCTTTCAAAAACAAGCAAGGAGTTCAACATGCTCACCCCATGATATGGAGCTGATCCTTGGGCTGCCTGATACTATGATAAAAGGTACAGAGGAAAGAGTAGCAGGCTGTGACCGAACACTTTAGATGCCAAACTTTTCCCAAAATTGCTATACATGTTTGTGCTGAGGAACACCATTTGTGATGTTCACAAGGTTTGAAGCAATGGAGGTTCCTCTCCAACTGTCTCCAAACACAGTCTTTCCCAAGACAATGCTCAACTCCCTGGAGGCTGGCAAGGCTCTCACCACTCAAACAAGTGCATGAAGACACCACTGGATCTGGTTCAGCAACCTGAATGACAGAACTGCTGGAGGACCTAAGAAGCACAGGAAAAAGCAGATACAAAGTGCCAGCTCAAGTACCCATGCTCCCAGGAACATGGAGATGCTCTTGGGAGAATGGAGTAGGGACTAAAGTGTCCCAGTAGATCACTGTGCCTCATTTGAGCAATCCCCATTGCCACAGATCACCCTCACTACTGAGCAACTGTATCCTAAGGCTGGATGCTCTCTGAATTGAGCCCTCTGTCGGAAGAGATTTTGTTACATGAGAGTCATGACTTTTTGGCTCATTGCCATGATAAAGTCCCTCCTCAGGCTGTCTTTGGTACTAGTCAGTTGCTACAGCTCAGGGGAAAAAAAAAAGATACAGTACATTTTAAATGTCTTTCAAAAATATCTCTATTAAATTTTGCAGAATTCAAGCTACTAAACAAATAAAGAGATTGCATACATTTAGATTAATAAAATGAGTAGGTTTTTTTCTTGTTATAATTACCTCGTATTACAAATGGGAGTAAAACCAGACTTCTACATCTGTTTTCCCATGATATAATAAGTACACAAAATAATTACCATCTTCCCAAATGTGTCAGTTCCTACTGAGAATTTCTGAGATTGGAGTAAAGAGAACTTCTTTAGAGAGAAGCATAACTATATCCAAAAACTAATTAATACTTTTTTTTTGCTAAAAGATGTCATAGATATTATTCCAGAGTCCTTCAGGGAAACTGCTAGATTTCCATTCATCTTTACAAGTATATGTAATAATTACAGCAACTATTATTATGTTAGTATACTTGTTTATGCTGCACAAGGGCAAACAAGACTCAGTAACAGCAACCTTTTTCTGAAAGCTACTGAGTGCCTTCCTCTCCCATCAATATAAATGAGAGATGATTAAACACAACTAATCAATGGTTAACTGTAGCTATTCTCATGAAACACTGGAAAACTTTACAAAGGAAACAAGACCAGCAATCTCTCTAAGAAACAGTTGTGGTGAGGCATCAGCTCATGCCGTGTTTTCTATACTAAGCTAGGGATGCAAACATGCATTTTGGCAGGAAGAGGTGAATCGCTTACTGTGTGCATTCTGCCATCTATTTTTGCCCAGCGAGGGCAGCGTGCCCAACCCTGCAGGACTCAGGTCATGTCATCTCCTGAGTGCTTCTTGAGGCAGGACTTTTCCCGATAGATGAGCCTGCTGTTCTTATTAAAAATAACTTCCAACGCTAGAGTCCCAACAGCAATTTGAAGACCTGCTTCCACATTGCTTCATTCCTCAAAACTCCTGCCCAGGTGTATTGTACCTAGCATCTGCAGTCCTACAGGCCAGACCCTCTAAGTTTTACAAAGTCAGAACAGGGTGGCAGCAATGTTTCCAAGATGCACAAAAGACAGGCTTTCTTCCCGACCCCACATCCACAAAGATTATGAAGCATCAATAAAATCTGCTTACAAGTAAAGTTGTTTGGCTCTTGAAAGTACTGGATCAGGAGAGAACAGTGAAAAGCTGCACACTTCAGTGCCTAACCTCAAAACCCAAGCGCAGCTGCTGAGGTCTTCTTTGTATGTTCTGAGCAACTGACGCTGCTCTACATGCTCTGTCACAACAGATGACCTGATTTACAGCAGACAGATTATGTAAAGACTGCTTTACATTAGACAATTTCAAAGTCACTACCTAAACTGTGACAAAGTCAGCGCAAAGAGAACAAGCGCTCTCCCTCTGTTACAGGGGAGGAAAGCAAAGGGAAGGGAAGGCAGTGCTGGATGGAACGGGAGCCGAGCTCCTGGCCTCCTCCTGCCCTCAGCAAGTATGCAATAGCCGCAGGACCTGCAGTACCTCCAGGGGAAACTAACTCCTGGAAAACAGGCACAACTGCAAGAGAGTATGTCCTGCACACCTGGGGACAAGGAATTCAGTCTTCGATAAACTGGTAAGAATGGGCATGCTATTGTAGCATAAGGGTAGTGGTTATTATCTATATTGAAATATAGAATCATTCAGGATTCAAACGAGATTCAGAAGTGAAGAAAAATACCTCATTAGGCCAATGACCTTTGTAAACAGCCATTTAAAAATCCCCATTAAAAAACCAGAACATTAAGATTACTTAAAACATTTTTCATTAACAAGAACGTCAGTTTGCCTAGTTAAGGAAAAACATGTGAACCCCTGCAAACACAGGCACCAACTATGAAATGCACTAGCTACAAGTACCATGGCTCTGGGTGTCCAGTTTTAATTCATATTAAAAATTATTAATTCATATAAGCGTACATGAATTCATAAAATTTATTAAATTATTTTAAAAATAATAAAAAATATGAATTCATAAAGGTAAAAATTATTTTGTTCAAAGTCCTCATCTGCACATGTCAAGCACACTTTGGTAAAGTATTTACTGAGAATTTTGAAATTTGAAGCTACTTTTCTTCAAATCTTTAAGCTTTTGTTCAAATGTGTATCACGTATTTAACACTGAAAGAAACGCGAAAGCGCACTGAGGCTTCACGATAAGAACTGAGCACAAAAGAAAAAAAAGCAATTGAGCCCATTAACATTAAAGTACAGGATACATAATTCAATAACAACTGCCCAGAACTTGCATCCTTGCCATGCACATAGCCCCAGTCACCAGCTGGGCTCTGCTATACCGGAAGTGGGACTGTGTATTTGCAAATTTTACAGTAGGAAGATGAGCATCATAAGCATAAGCACTAACGTAACTGCATTCATTTGCTGGTTCTCTTGGACACTTCCTTAGTTGAAAACACGTCTCTAAAGATGAATCAGTAATATAATTAACTTAGCCTTGCTAGCCTTTTTTTTGTACTTCAGGGACAGATTAGTTGCCATCTACAATTCTATGTAATTGTTTTACAAAGCGAAACCCAGGTGAAAGCCAGAATGGAGAATTACGTCTGTGAGTAAAAAGTAGCAGCAAAGCCTAAAAGTAAAGCATAACTCCTTATTCCAAATTTACCATTACAGTATTGGACTCCTCGTTTATCTTGAGCACTTCCCAAGACAGGCATCCTGACATTCTAGTCTCATCCAGAATATAATAAAAATTATCTGCCATGAGGATATAAGACTCAAAGCCGTATTACTCAGCCAGTTGCCAAATAATATCAGTATCAGGATGGAACCATCTTTCCTGGACATTTCTGTTATTCAAAGCAGAGGCTACCACTTCCCCTAATACTTTGGCATCAAAACTCTTATCAAGTTCAATGAAAGCTAATATCTTTGACAGCAGCACAAAGCAAATTTCCTGCCAAAGCACTCATTAAAAGTATGTTTTGTTGAACAGGCAGGAGAAACACTCCCAGCGAGCTATTTATTCGGTAAAGAATGTCACTTTGACGTTATTTTTCTTAATGTGATAACACACAAGAATTTATTTAGAACCAGCTGTAATTATCACATATTTATTCTCCATTTTCACTGTCATTTTAGCTTGTCACCTGTTCAAAAACATTTGCTGTTTACTTGCTGCACGTGGTATTATTTCTGCTTCCTATCTTGATGACGAGGTCTATGGTTGTGAAAGATGCTTCTAGCCATTAAAATAAACCAAAACTATGAATTAACCAGAGGTATAAACTTATCATGGGAAAAGTAAACATTTTACAAAAGAACTACACGACAACCATTGCTATTCATGAATATCTTCATGAATATCCGTGGGGTTTATAATATTTGCTTTCTGTAAACACCTTCTGAAACAAAATCTCATTCCAAAACACTTTTAAAGTTTGTTTCGTGTTTTTTTGCAAAGGGGAGAGGGGAATAGAAAAAAAACAACTGTGATCATTTTGGTGTATTTAACCACTTCTGATATGCTGTTGTTGCACTAATTCCTCTCCTGGTATGACTTTGTATTGTATTATTCTCCTTCACCTAAGGGCTTTTTTAAACTTATTTGTCTGTCACTTTTGTTGCAACTGGAATTCAACTAAAAGGCATTGCAAAAAGACAGGTTATTAGCCAATAAAAAAGTTTATAGCAGAAATCAAATAATTTAATGAATAATTTAGGCTAAATGAATATCATTTAAGAAAAAATTATTTGTTACTAAACTAAGTAAAGAAAGCAACAGAAAAAAAATTAAGGATATAAGCTGTAGCAAATATCTGCCGTGAGCTGCTTCTTAAAACAGCCAGTCAGGTTATATAAAAGTTGTGGATATTGCCAAACAGAACAGTAGGTTTGACAGGAAAAAGGGGTAAGTGGGTTGGGTTTGGTTTGTTTGGGTTTTTTTCCCCTCTTTTTACATCTGCCAGGAGAGACTTCTTAACACTCTAAATTGTCTGCAATTAAACATAACATAAAACCGGATTTTGTTACTGCTCTGTGGAAAGAAGCCGAAATTCCCAGAGAGGCTGTAAGTTTTCAGCAGCCTCATTTGAGAGCGGAGAAATAGTCATAACCATTTCTCTGACAGGTTGGGCGAGAGCTGCCAAACCCCCGAAGGAAAAGCATTTTGTTTATATCAGCCCCCATTCAGCACATGGAAAATACAGCTGCAGAGCTGGTTCTTCTGGTCCTCCAGTTTCATGTCCTCAAAGACAAGAATAGCCAATTTAAATTTGTGGAGCTGCTACCATGACACACAGCAGCTTAATGAAGCAGTTATAACAGTTTTCATGACATGCAGAGTAAAAAAACCTGAAACAAAACAGGAGGAAAAGGGACAGGCCACTAGCAAGCGGAGACGGGAGACACGGGAGCCGGCGAGCCCTCCAAAAACCTCCTTCCCCTCGCTTCATAAAAAGGCCATCTGAAATTCAGCTTTTGCATATGACACCAAGAATGTATAAAAATAAATAGATATACACATTTGGTTAAGTAGGCTGCTCTTGGGAAAAATGACTCAAGCCTGTCACTCCTGCAGCCAGCCTCCCCATGCCCTCCACATGAGGGCTGCTCTCCATTGGCAATCCTATTTTCCACAGAAGTGATTTCCCGCCGTGTGTTTGAATTGTGGTGGGGGAGACCCTATTTTGGGAGCTGTGGCTGTGGTAGAGAGGAAGAGCTGCCTGAGGAGAAGGCCTGCATGACCTGGCCTGGCGGCTGCCATGCCACCACCACCCCTTCAGCCCCAGGCCTCAAGCCCCAGCGAGGATGCATTCAGCCCATGGCTCCCTCCTCAGGCAACCAGCCAGCCAAGCTAGGAGCATTTAACGTCTCCCCAAAGCCCAGGCTGCTGCTCACGGGCAGTCCTTTAGCAGCCACATTGTTTCAGCCTGACAGGGCCTTCCTGCTGCAGGCCTGCTGTGCCCGCAGGCCGCGGCCTGCCCCACAGCTCTCCCCGGCATGGCGTCCCCTGGTTCCCCTTGCATCACATTACCTCAGCCCCACCACAGTGCTGGGGGACAGGAGCTGGGCAGCTGCTCGTCCCCCCACAGAAATCAAGACACTCTCAAGTCATTCCCCCTGGGAGAAGCTCTCCCCAAACAACAAAACTTTCCAACGTGGCAGGGGCGGGTACTTCAATACTCAATACCTGCTAAAGCCATGTGGTCCCTTCTGGAGAACTATTTAAAAAAGGATCAAATGAACCCTTTTAACCAATCCTCCAGCCCACAGGCCACCACTTACAGCTTTATTTATTATTTTTTTGCAAACTAAAAATAACTGGTTTGATCTGCTTCAAATATTTGTTCCGTATCCTGAGTTTTCCACTACCACTGGCTGGCCCTGGAGCAGGTCAGGCAGCACTGAAGGAAACGGCTGCAATGCTGCCATTTCTACAAGCGGTTTCACTTGTGCTTATCACTGGTCTGATAACTGACCTGGACGTGAATACTCACATCGGCAGGCGGGGACAGATCAACTCTCACGCCGTCCCCTCGCCCTGCTCTGCTTCCCCTGACAGCAAGGAGGAGTGGGGGAAGGAATCCAATGTCCGACATGCCATTGTATAAAACTTCTCTGTTCGTTGCAGAAATTGCTACTCTTTCTTAGTCAAAATACAAATTTTCTGAAGGGCCATCTTCTCCTCACCTCGCCATCACTTCGGGACCCTGTCAGCACACGTGTCCTCACTTCAGCAGCGGGGAGCTTGTAATGGGAAGGACAGTACAGCCAGCAAGGGAGGACCCTGGAGGGGAAGCAGCTCACTTCTCTGCTGGGCTTATCCTGCCTGACCCTCTGGCTACGCACCGGCAACCAGGCTGCTTCACACCGGCTGTCACTGCTGTGTCTGTGGCATATGAAATAAGGCCACTGACCAAATGCACGGCTCCTCCGGCCAGTGCAAAGGGCAGGCAGTTTTCAAAAAAATCTGGTGTGATTTCTTATAACCCAATTGGGACAACGTGGCCTTAATTTAAGAAAAAAAAAAATAAAACCACCAAACAAACAAACAAAACTTAGAAATATCTGTTACCCTCCTATTTGCGAAGAGAGTCAACGAATAGATGAACCGGGAACTCCAGCGTATGTGGTCATCAGACCTTCGACGCGTGGGGTAAAGCATGTCATAAGAAGGGACTTGCTTCCAGCATGTGTCTCTGCCCAGCAGTTGCCACAGGAATTCGCACACATCTGATACCGATAAGAAAAAAAATTCAGTCTGAGTTTATAAACCCTAACAATCTCTGAACTGATTTAATATCTTTAGTAGTAGGCTTTCCTGTATTGCTTTTACCTTTTGGAGGTCAGGTTTTAGTTCTTAGGAGGTCAGAACTGTTCCACACATGAAGCTACAGTTCACTCACAATTTCATCATTTTATTTCAATTCTAGATTTACTCCCCTGGCTTTTACTAGCAGACAGATGAGGCTGTGTGCGTGATGTGCCACAGCTTCCATCCTACCGCCTCAGCACCTATACATCAGAATGTCATCGCCCTTGGTGCTGCTACACACGCCTCCTATTTGTAAGCCTCATGGGTGGCAACAGGATCTTTTCGCTGAAGGTTTCATCCCACATAGAATATTCATCTCCCTGCCAGGGTCCAGGGTGTGATTTTGTAACTGCTTTCTTTACCCAGTAATATTTGGCACTGAGTACAGACAATTTTTTTTTTCTTCTAACTAAGCTGGATAATATTTATTCAAGCACAGGTATTTGGTTGTGGCGCTCTCTAGCACTTCATTTTAATTGCTCAGGCCTATCTGAAACTAAAATGTCTTCTCCATGGCTATGAGGTCACGTATTGAACTTTCTAGCACTGCCACTTTAGCAATGCCGCTGTCTCTTTTTATCTTCCACAGACACGGTGATTTTTGACTTACTGTCCAAGACAGATGCTTTATAGACTGAATCATTTTGCTCTATTTCCAAGCCTAGGCTATCTGGAAGCATCCCAGGCTTTCAAAAACATCTCTGTTTTCTTTCAGAAGTTTCAGAAGCAAAGCTATAGTGCATTGTGTACTTTGAATATGGTTTCATTTAATTTATGAGGCTACTGTACAAATCAGTTGCTGCAGATTTAATGACTTCTCTGTGCTATTACCTGAAATCTGCAGCTATGCGAAGTTTTCTGTGGCATTCTGGATGCCATTTACTTATTTCTGAGGCATTATTTTCTTCATGCCACTGTACCATGTCAAGTGAGTTGCTTTCCTGCTGTGTTTTCCTTTTCTTGCATAAAGCTAACAAAGTCTTGTTTGGGGTTTCCCTGCTACCCAATTTACTTTTTGATTGTTAAATGTTGCCTTACTATTATAGTCCAAGTGACAAAGGACAAGCTTACTTTTGCTGTTCCCCATAAACTTAATGCTTTATGGCTACAAAATAATTCTCTCTGAGCAACTTGATTTCTTGTATGCTGCTACATTTCCCACCCTTCTTTCCCCCCCCAATTTCATTATAGTGATTGTCTCTCCAATCTTTTCAGGAGTCATTTGAAGAATTTTCCGCAGAGCCTGCTCTGGTTACATTCCTCATTTACACGAGTAGGTTCATTAACTTTTCACTTTTTAACAGCACTTAGTAAAGTTAACATACATTTTTTACCCTTCTTCTTTGAGATATTGCATCTTTTGTCCTTTTTTTTCACGTAAAGTAACACAAATTAATTCCTGATTTAAAGATCATCACGCAGATCTGCCAAACAGCACAACAGAGCAATCTTCTGAACTGTTTCTGCAGTTTCTTGATTACACTTGAATAAGGTACGTCTTTCCACAGCCAGTCTCCTTGATTGCTGACTGCACATCCTCAAAAGTTGACTCCTTTTGACTGCATATTCAGAAGAAGGGATCATGCAAGCAGGGTAAAAACTGACCTTCAATACATCCTCACTCCAGCAAGCACTCTTCAGGAAGAGAATTCCACTCAGTACCATGTGTCCCCCCACCCTCTCCCTGGGACTTATGGAAAACTTGAAGGAAAAGAACCATCAGTCTCATCATCTCTCAAGACCAGCATAGGAGGTTGGAGGCAGAGCAGAGACTGATCTACAGAGGAACTAAAAATTCCTGAGAACACTGTCCCTTGTAAGGTCATTTATAGACTGCATTTCTTCCTGCAAAATTAGCTACAATTTTTCTCAAGCTTCATCACACTTGTCACAATTGGCAGCTGATCCCTGGCCACCTCCAGCACCCAAAGCTTGTCTTTATTTTTAAGCTACTTTTTGCTTTCAGAATTTGCAGAGCTTTAAAGACCTCTGAAAGTACTCAGTACCAATGTAGCAATCTACACCCCCTGTATCTTAATATACAGAAGCATGTGGGGCAGCTCATAATAGGCAAGTTGTTTAATTGTGATGTTCACTGAGGGTGGATGTCTCTTTCTTGTCTCTCAGGCAGTTGGACTAGATGATCATTGTATGTCCCTTCCAACTGAAATATTGTATTCTATTTTCATTATTTAACTCAGAGCTACTCATAGCTGTCTGCTAACAACTGATATCGTGTATGTGCCAGACAGAAAACACCTATTATTAGTCACTTTTCAATAGAAAGCAAGAACAGTGTGTTGTCTTAAAGGGATGGGGAGAGTTTTATGAGCTCTGCATTTCTGCATATGCTCCCTTGATTTTGCTCTCTGATCTTTTGAACAAACTCAATGTGTGGAAACCTTGAATGGCCAAAACAAACACCATGTATAATTTTTGTGGTCTTTCCAGCTGTCCTTTCATCCTTCACAGCAATGAAACTAGTGAAAGTGGCAAAACGCTACAGCACAGAAAGAAGATCATGCAGTAGGTGGTACACACAGTATACATGTAACAGAATGGTGCCTTACAAAAGAAAGAGCTCTTTAGTGCTTAGCAAAGCTCTAGGACTATATTGATAGCCACATGAGGTCACTATCTATAAAATATGCTATTAGTTCTGGGTTTAGGAAGACAGGGCCCCTTGTTTTCTTCTAGTCTTTTTACTTGCCTTTCTAACCTTACCTTGGCACCAGAATACAATTGGAACACACAACTTAGGAACTTGAGAAAAGTCAAGTGGCATGACTGCAATCCAGGTCTCTTGTACCACTAACACATTGCAAGTGAAGAAACCAACCATTTTTCACTAACCGTGGGTCTCCCAAAGGAACTGATTTCCTAAGCAAACAAAGGCAAAATTCACTAAGTTCCCAATTAGCAAAAAATTCAGGAGGTTTTACCTATTTTCTGGCTTGATTTGTCTCATGACTTTTGCTCAAAACTTCTACAAGGTCTGAATAGGTCTTCATTTCAACTGAGCAAGGTCTTGGAGACTAAGCTCCGCACTCTCAGGGCAGAGTAAACATAACACTCCTGGTCCACTTGCACAATGTGCAGCTTTTTTGCCTTGGTTTAAAATATTTTTTCAAGATTTCTTTTTAACAAAAGCTGTGGAGTTATGTTTTTTTCTTACACTATAAAGAAGAGTCTCTCTAAACTGTAGTAATTTACTAGACTTGGCAACACAAGTAGGGAAGCATCTTGAACCACAAGGAGGTTAGGCGTTATAAATATTTTCTGCTTGTCTCTGCCTCATACATTAACTTTTCTCTAAAAAGATCTTCTCTCAACACAAAAGCACATGCACTGTCAGCAAGTTCAGTACCTCAGAGAAAACAACGCATTAAAACACAGTTTGGAATAACTGATTTTATATTCCACTATAATGCATTTTCAGAATGCGAAAGATCTTTAAAAAGTTAGGGCAAGATTGCCTTTTGTCACATAAACTTCAGTAATCAAGCTTATTGCTCGACTCATTTCTGTGAAGGAGCCCTTGCCCCATGGCAGGGCGCAGCAGTCTTGGTTTCCCTCTTGGTTTTCTAGTTACCCAGTGGAGAGCAGATTTACCACCACTTTCTCTCTGTCTCTCTCTCTGAGCAGCACTTATAAAGATCTCAAAACTTAAAAGACAGAGTCCCTCAAAGGCATGCCTCAATTTCCTCACTCCCCACCCAAAATGCCTTTATATCTCGGCCAGACAAGGGCTGTTTGTCATGCTCCAAAATCCCCGTAAGAGATGCTCCTCCCAACTCCCTTCCCCACTCCTATTCCCAAGAAGGGCTGCTACAGGGTCCATCCTGGGTCCCAAGAAGCTTCTGCAACAATCACCTACACCATCTCTCCACCCTCCTCCGCAGAAACTGCTCCCAGACTCATCTCCTTGCCCACCCATTTTTGAAAGGGCCATCTCTAAGCACGCGTTGTGCTTTCTTTGGACGCACTGACTGTGAACAGAGAAAGAGCTTGCACTCAGAGTGATAATGAAACGGGCCATGACAACTGAGTATTTTACGCATCTGGTCATAGCGAGCTTTCTAGCCTTTGCAAAACAGAGAAAATAGTGGAATTTTAAAATATTAAACCAAGGGGAGAACTATTTCTCTCTACACTTAGGGTAAAATCAACAATATGTCATAGATGACTGCCCCATTGGACTGCTTTCGGCTGTTTCTGAAGTCTGGCAACCTTTATATAGACATAGCAGCCTGCAAAAACACTGAAGAATTGGGCCAAGGCCTGCCTGTAAGCTTCCTTCAGAACAGGGCTGCAATTCTAGAAGTAAGCCTTCTGGACCAAAGCTGAACAGATATTCCAAAATAAAATTAGAAAAAAACCCAACATATAAGTCCCATTACCTATTAACCCTAAAATAATCTCAGGCAAGTATCTTGATAATGCTTGCAAATTAGAGTTCAATATTATCTGGAGAGTCAAACATAGGGTTTGAATTCAGAAAAGCATTTTGCTACACCTGACACGGTCACATGCATCTCAACAAACTCATTGCTGTTGTTTTTATCAGATGCAACATTAACACAGCCACAGTCACTGTCACAGCTGAAATGGATAAGGACAGAAATCCCATTTAGAAGGAAACTAAGCCAAGGCATTTTACTGCAATAAGACCAAAGGGCATCATAACATGAAATTCCCAAAGGCTTACCTTCTCCTGGTTGAGAACAGACTTCAGAGAAGCATTACATTCAAAAAAGGTTTTGTGCATTCCCTTGACCCCCCGTGGAAACAGAGAAGGCAGTCCCATAGGAAAAGCCTGATTTTTGTGTACATTTTCCCTATGCCTATTCACTGCCCACCCCTGCCCAAGGCACACCTCATGTTGCACTCAGCCAGGTGCACTGCAGCCTCTGTGCACAACACGGAGAAGATCCTGAAAGCACTAGCAAGAGGCCGAGATGAAGGTACCCAACCAGTGGAAGTGTTCAGGAAAATCTGAAAACAGCGGTGTTTACCATGACCCATATCCGTGCCTCTCTTTCACGCATTTTTGTGACTTTTATTCAAACAGGAAAACCTTGCCAATAGTCTGGCTGGAGGAAACCCTCAGGAAAACCCTTTGGCTTCTCTTCTGCCAAAAAAAGCACCCACACTTCTCTGTGGCCCCCAGGGAAGACAGGGCTGGACCCCTCGCTTGTGGCTTCAAGCAGGGGCTGTTCCTTGGTCCAGTTCACAGCATTTACTCTCAGGCTCACCTCTAACATCTACCTAAGACAAAAATCTCAATGTTCAGTGTTTCCACACTGAAGCGGGTCCCTGGAAAGACTCACACAGCAGAGAAGCACATCTTTGCAGTCCCCTGCAGATGTTGCACCCCATTCCCCATTGAGGGCTGCAGGCAAGGTTCAAGCCCTCCCATGGAGTATTCATATACGACACAAACATATATATTTTTTCCTGGCCCATTTCAGTTTCTAAGCCAGCGGTTTCCTGAAGGAAAGGGAAGGCTGTTAAAGTCTGCGTTGACTGTGAAGCTTGAGCCACACTGTGTGTGTGTTCATACACACACAGGGGAACATATGTGGTATCTGCAGGATTTTAAAAGTGATTTTCTCATGCTTTTACATGATGTCCACTTAAATCTGAGTGCTGGTCTTAGATTCACTCTACACACTGGTACATATGTCACTTGCATGCCAATTTTATTTTTTTTTTTTTTAATAAATTATGGCTGGAAGAGCTTTTCAATGAGTAATAAAAAGAACACATTTTTTCATTTATGCAGGTGCAACTTGTTTCTGTTTAACAGGACACTGCTTGAATTGAAGTAAAGGCATGAAATGTCACTTCAGCAAAGTCTTCAACACTTTTCAGTCATGGCTTAAAATTAGTACTGAAAGGTAAACTTGACTTTACCACTGTGTTAAAAAAAAAAAAAGAAAAGGACAAAAGCTTTTTAAAAAATTCATTTCCTCAAAACAAAGGGAAAATATATTTGTTTTTAAGCAAGCACCACTTCAGCATTTAATCGGATGCCGTTTTCAATAATATAATCATATGCAGAAGCTTGCAGGGCTGGCAGTTATTTGGACAGCTGTCAATCAAAATGTCTCACAGCTACCCTACCGTGTCAGCCATCAGCTAACCCACACTTTCCCAGGGACGTCTTAGCATGGCATCTTTGTTCTGTTTTCAGATAAACAGATCCAATTTCTCAACAAACAGACTGCTACAGTCCTTTTGATAACAATGTAATAATTCAAAACAAATGATTCTAGGCTTTGATGATAGCACTTTTATGGGTCATGAAGAAATCCTCCCACCAACATCTGTTTGATTTTATCTACTTGAACTTTATCCTCCAGTTGAAGATTTATAAGCTGAAATCATCCCAGCCTATTAAAGTCAGACTAATGTTAAAGCACTAACACAGAGAATGAAAGTGCATTTCGCAGTCATCCACCTTTTGAAATGCTGCCGTGAGGAAAAGATATCAAAAGTTTGAAAGATGTATGTTTAAATACGCTGGAAGTCTGCATTCTGCAGAGCCCCGGATGACTGAGAGATTAAGGAATCTAACTGTTGCCCTACAGTGGGGGCAAGTTATTTACAGAACCATTATTTAGAAAGACAACATGAAAAATACAGATGTTGTTTACATTGAAAGACTGTTTTCTTAGCAAAAACCACTACGGGTGATGGAAATTCACTCCAGATTTGTCTCCCCCTCCTCTCTCTTAATTTCCGCATACACTGTAAATAAAAAGCATGACAGCAGACTTATTAGAGTCACTTGTTACTTATTAACTGGATTGCAAAATTTAGTCAAGATTCTTTTTAAATTAAAAAAAAAAAGCAACACTTAATGAAGTGTTCCTGTCTGACAAGAACAAGAAGAGTCTGACAATACACACCAAGAGAAAGGGTATCGCATACTTGCTACCTGAAAACACTTTTCTATGAAAGCCAGCAAAAAGAAAAAACATTAGGTGTTGTCCCAGTTGCCAAACTTTTCAAAGAAAAAATTGCACTTTCTGCGAGTGCTGACACTTCTACAAACTGTTGTGATTCAGCAGTTGTTTTCTGGAATATTCCTTTGGAATAGACTTGCTCAGTGTACTCCAGATGAGACTTTTTTTTAACCTAAAAATACAGCACCAATTAAAATATGTAGTACATCATAGAATACAAATGCACGGCAAAAACTTTGCACTGCTAACAAGAATATGCATCTCAGCTATCCTTGCAAGAGGAAAAAACTGCACTGCTCTACCTCGTGTAACACCACTCGAAGAGACATATGAACAAGTTGGTATTTGGAGGTGTATTCCTCAAGAAGCTTAACCTTGTGTCTTTAAATGTATTTATATATTTACACATCCCTACACGACTGTCAGACCCTCTCTGTATGAAACAACTCAAACTTACTTTACACGTGCTAAAACTATTTTACTACAGTAGGAAGAGATGACCCTGTAGATTAGAAAATGCCCTTATCACCACTAATGTATACAGTACAACTGGAAATCGCGCCAGCTCAGTCCTAAATAAACCGCTTGGCAAGACCACTTCTCCACTGGTCTGAAGCAGCAAGACATGTGTGCACCGAAACTGCATTTACTAGGGGGGGTAAAAAAAAAATCTGTTTAAATTATAAGTGCTGAGAAGCTCCAACACCAAATTTACTGAGCCATAGCGAAAAGAGTTAGCAAAAAGGTGAAGGTGAACAATCAAAATGGAGGTGAACAGCTGTGCTGGGAGAAGCCTAGCATGCCCAGGAGAGGCTGCTTCACCTCCCGTGGCTGGCATGTCCCAGGTGGGGACCTCAGCTGCACACTGGGGATGGGGGTCAAGCCGAGCTTGCTGAAACAGGGTTTTATTTCTCAGACAGCTTCCATCCTGGCCCCTTCCTCTTCCCCTGGTACCAAGAGGGGTAGAGAAGCTGCCGGCAGGGAGGGAGATGCACGCCACATCCTTCCCACCCAAGGGAGCGGCTCCCTGACACCGCCGGAGCAGAGAGACGACGGTCTGCCCACGCCAGGGATTTCTCCTGGCAGTTATTTTTGTGAACCAGGAGACATTCCTTTTCTGAACAGGCAACAGTCTGAGTTTTGCCTTAGGGTTTTTATTTTTATTTTTTTATTTTTTGTGGGGATGTAAGAGGGAGGCAGAGGGGTTGTTCTTTTTCTAACGGGAGGAAGAGCTCAGATAGGCATTCTTAAAGCTCAGTGGCAACATAAAGGAGCATAAAAAGATGAGGGAGACTGAAAATCCTGCATACCTTCCCTTTGACTGTCTGTTGTATGACATTTACCAGATGAGTATATGTAAAGTACTCTGTAATTAAGTTCATCTGATCATAATAACTTTAAGAAAACTTCAAAAACTATGTCAAAACTCAGAAGCCAGAATAATTTGTATTTGTTCTAAGTAGATGAGCATGTTGCTCGAGCGTAAATTACACTTTTGTTTAGCATGAATCAAGCCAAATGATTTGGTAGGGTCCTGGAACTGCATTTCAGATGTGATCTACCCTTTGCTTTACTGACTGTATGGAGACCCTCCCCTTTTCCAGCGTGCAGCATGTGCCCATCTCCCCGGCATCCCCCATCCTGCAGCGCCAGCCAGACCTGCAGCCTGGCAGAGGAAGAGATTCAAAGTTTAAAGCCCTGCAGGACATAATGACAGGTGAAAATACCAAACTCCGTTTGAACTTGGGCGTTTCTTATCTCCTATCTCACGCAGGAACCAAATTCAGCAAATAGATCCCTGCCACAGCTTTGCCGTATGGTACGTGTAGGCTCTGGCTGCTGCACTGCTACTGAGAAACCCGCCCCCGCCCTCGATTCAGGGTGGAAGAAAAAGAAGTTTATCGGGAAGAATAAATTTAGACACCAGCGTCTCTCAGCAGTACATCCAAAAATAACAAACTATAAAAGCTGTACACTAATCTCACCAGACAGAGAACGAAAATTTAAAAAAAAAAAAAAAAGGAACAGAACTGTCTGCCAGCGCATGTGCAGGATTGAAATTCCTCCTTTTGAAACCTCTAAATTAAATCATGCGTGTGTGTTTCCCTCTTTTTTTTTCTTTTTTTTTTCCCCAAAAAAAACTTTTTAATCAGTGACTTACTGTTAAATACCAAAATTTAAAAAAATCCTCCAGAAGAAGTGTTGTTGTGGAAGAATAGCTACAGCCTGCGCCCCACACGCACAAAGCGGGATTTGTCATGTTTAGCTAACTAGTCCAAATGAAATGCTCCTGGAAAGACTAGATCTACGCATCTCCATTTTCTCCCTTTGTGTGACAAATTTGCTGAATAAATGGCATGTGTTACCTAAAAAGAAACATAATCAGAGTTTAACGCTGGAATAGCAACTTAGCTGCCTTAAACTGTATTTTTTAGAAATGGGAGAGTCAAAGAAACAAGGGTAGGTGGGTTGCCCTCAAAAGCAGCAGGCACACATGCAGGGCAGGAGCGGCAGCACCACCAGCCGTACCCAGGCGCTCCGCTCCTCCTTGAGGATGCTGTCTCCCCTCCGCCGACCTGACGTGCAAACACCTCTTTGTCTCTCACTTTCCTGGATCCGTAAAATGGACACAGTGCCACTTTCCCATCTCAACAGACCGCGCCGAGATCTGCAGATTAATTGCTCATTATTAAAAGGGAGATGCTGCTGGTATGCAGGGTGGAAGATGCATAAATGCTTCATTTATTTTTATAATTATAGGTGTCTTGAGAAGCACAGCTTGCCAGTAAGCATAAAAATACCATTAAGATGTTCAGATTGTCATATCCAAAATCTGAAACTGAATCTATCATCAGCTGTGCTAGCAATATGTTTTCTGCCAAGTTGCCACGGGTAACAGAAATGCATGATGACAGCAATAAATAACTTTAATGACTGCTGATAATATCATGAAAAGAGCTCTGTGATACACTGACATCATTTAGAGGTTTACTAGCCATTATTAAGTGTTGTATCATGCCTCAGCTTGTCAGCTAATCATAGCAAATCGCCTGTGTATACACATATTTTTATCCATCTGCATGTATACGTAAAACTAAATATTACAAACTATACACTACATAGTTTACTCAATGTTTTTTCACTTAAGCTAACTTAAAGTAGAAGTATGCCAATTACACACCCGCGGATGTGCCTTTGGATTCTGTACAAACAAAATGCCTTTTCATACAAAACTGATTACTATCCTCACAACCTCTGTCTAATCAAGTGAAGGTGTGATCCAGCACCACGCACTGGAGCCTATTTATCACATGTATTTGTCATTTTTGAACCCTTTTTTATTTGGCCCTACTAGAAGTTTGCAGTATCACCATCCCTACAAAAAAGCATTGCTGGGAACACCAGGAATAGGATGGCAAGATATTTTCACAAATACCTGCAGTTAGAAGAGTTTCATAATGAAGCCTCCTTCAAATTAAATAATTCAGAGGTTGGCTGACCTCACTGTTACCTTTTAAGTTCGAAAATACTGAATGCTTTACATTATATCTTGACATGTGTTCCTCCTTGCCCCCACCCCCATAGGACTGCTACCACGAAAAAAGCAAAAACTTCAAGCTCATATTGCTAATGCAACATAGCCCTACAACACAGACCTTATCAAAACAGGTTTAGAAATTACATATTCATGTACATATACATATACATGTTTTCATTTCCTTAAGGAATAAAATACTTTTGCATTTTTTGCATCAGTTATGTTAAAACATCCCTTAAAGAGGGGAAAGATCACTACTTGCAGACCTGACATTCTCACATTTGTGATCCACATTAAAGTAAGTGTATTCTTAAATGGTAAAAATAAGAGTTTAAAACCCTGTTTTAAATCATGGACAGCTGTCAGAAATACAAATAAGACAATATCCCTTTAAGAAGTGACATTTAGCAATACTTATCGACATAGAAAGACTTTGGGAAGATGACATAAAGGCTTGCAGATGCCACAACAGATCAGGCACTTACATCTGCCTCCTTAACTCACATGTCACCCTTTTCCATCTACCATACGATATGGACATCAATGTGATTACACCAAGCGGGGTTATACATCATAAAATACGTTTGCCTGTCAAAAAGGTATAGATACTTTTCTTCTCTGTAAGCGATGGTTCCACGTGGGTTACATATCCCACAGCATTTAAATACAAGCAAGTGGTTTATTTTCTAGCAACTTCCAGTTCGGAAGCATCATTATAATCAAGACTTACACGTTACAGACATATTTCGAGCTATGATTATTATTTGTATTTAGTTTATGAGCCAAGATTTGTCACCCACACAAACTCAGGAATAAAATTTAATGCAATTAATAACCATTCATAACCCTAACCTGAATGCATAGGTACAGCATGCTGCATTTGCTTCCACTCTTTTTTCTTTAACCCTTTGCGTGGCCTGCAGAAACACAGCATAAAAATTTTAACAGAGGTGTAGAAATAAATATTTTTTGCATTGTACTGTTTGCAGATTGCTGCACTCATATAAGAACTGAATACCCCAAAAAGGCCAGATTTAGTTCCTAACAAATCCCAAAGATGACATGGTTTATGACAGGGCGCTCAGTGGTCCTAAGGAAAATTTAAAAAAAAAAAAAAAAGAAAAAAAAAGAAAAGAAAAGGTAAAAATCATTAGGGGTAATTACGTTGTCTCAATAACAAGTATCTATAAAAAGATCCCGAGCTTCCACTCTGTTTCTGATAAAGCTTCTAGTACATGACGAAAGGATTTACAGCTACCAAGATTATGAGGTGGCGGGAGTCAGATCCATTTCTACACCTCTTCTCAAGGGTCATTTAATGTGGAGGAAGTAAAGCTTGTGGGGCCTCGTTTGGCACTTCTCAGGCTGCGGAGCTCCAACTGAATTAAATGAAAACTGAGTTTGTTATCAGGCAGCATCCCTGCTAGGGAATCTGAATAAGGCTGGTCTTGCAAAACCTATTTTGTAGTGGCGAGATTTTCTTTTCCCTCAGATTAAAGTGTTTGTGGAGCTATAAGATGCCTCCACTTCTCAACCCAGGGACCATAACCTCCTAAGTGCCATCTTTGCCCTCCTTGCTTCAGAGGGCTCTGAATTCGTGTGAGCAGCAGCACGCAGAAATTGGTTAGTGTTGGCAAACAGCGTGACAACTGCAACACAAACCCAAGAGGGGAAAATAAACAACCCTTCAGTCATCCCAATCATTGGAGCCATGTGGGCATTTAACATGCTGTGGGTTCCTCGGGCCCTGGAGAACATAAATTAGTGCAATAAGTGATACAATTAATGAATTTCAACAGTCAGATATAAACACAAGTAACGTATCCAGGAATAAATCAGGCAGTCATTAACAAAGAAACCCTGTTGCTTTGGGCTACTCTGAGTTCCCAGGCTCTCCTTGGATCCACTCACAAAAAGAAATCACTTTCCAGACAGAAACTGTAAACACACAGGGATGAAATTTCCTCTCAGATTCCTTTTTGTTCAATGCACCTGTTTCCCAGGCCTACCTTGCACCTCTCCCCAGAGATCTTCTATTTCCAGAACCAGAGAGAATAATTTTCTCCCTGTCCAGCTTCATGCAATGTCTCCCAGCTCCAGATTTTGCGCAAGGAAAGAAAGGATTTGCCTATCTAAACACTTGACCCTGAGCGTCTGCAATCTCAGGCATCTCATCTCCTTTCTAAAGACTGAATGAGGTCTCTTACAAAATCTATTGCAATAATTTGGGACAAGGGAACAAAACAGTCTGTGCCATACAACCCACGCCAGGTGATTCCATCAGGAGTGCAAAAAGTTCCAAATTTACTAACACATAAAGAAAAAAAATGCCCATAAGTAATCTGTAAATCATATCGTTTTGATAACTACTATCTACAGCTTCAGTATCTAAACCAATGCATTTAAAGACCAGTTCTCCCCAGTGTGCATATTTGCCCTGCAGATAAAAATTTGCTCTGCTTAGCAGTAGAGGGCTCAGCTTACAAAGGACGAAAAAGAATTACCAAAGCAACAAAATCAAATTATTGCTATTTTTAAATCATTGTAAGTGTGAACAGACAAATGTAGGGCAGAAACCCGTTTTGAAAAATGAATTAATTCAAGACACCGCTTTGGATATGGATTACTTCCCTGCCAATTTTATGTCAAAGTCATAACGTTTTGGGTAAAAGCCCAAAATATTAGGAAAGCGACTTATCAAAGCCTGGACTTTAACCATCTGGTTTCCTTTCTTTGAAAAGTTAGAGCGTTGTTAAAAACAGGATTGTGAATGATCAGCATGGATTTTACACCATTTTAAGACAACCAGATATAGTTAAAAGCATCCGGGTCCATTTGTGCTCAGTTTGGAAGGGATTGCCCTAAAATTACATCGTTTTCCTTTCTTGTCAGGTGCGTTAGCAAGCCAGAGAACGGGGTAAAGCAAAGTGTAGAAAGGTGACGGAAGGAAGAACTCCCAGATGTTGCAGTGAAAAAACCATACATATATTTTAAATACTCAGATCATCCCATTACAGAGAAGTCCTGCTCCCTAGCCTTCCTGGAAACTCAATCAATAAGGAGACCAGCGAGCGGTACACCCATAAAGTGGCAAAGCACTAAAATCTATCACAAACTGATCCAAATAAAGTGGTCTGAAATTTTGCATCTGGTTAAATCAAAATTCCTGAGGGACCCCAATCTCCTCTTTGGATTTAAGGGCAGAAAATTACGGCTCTTTACGATTTCTTTCAACCCCATCGTGCTGGTGGGAAGGTGGCAGCCGGTGGCTGCCCTGTGGGCGCTGGTGGGGCACAGAGGGTGACATGAGCCCCTCTGCTTCACACCCGGAGCCACATGGGCACAGTATGCCAGGCTCACACACAGGCAGTTCTCTTCCCCATAACACCCATTTCAGAAACCTTTGTGCAGAAACTACAAGGGGCTTTTCAGGACCCTCCCTTAGGCGCACGCAGTGTACGAAGAGGTGAAAATAACCCATACGGCTTCCCGCCACGCGGGAGAAAATCTGCTCGCTGCTGGACCCTGAAAAAGCAGTCAGGAGGCTTTCTTGGGGTGACGGCCCGCGGGGTTACCTGAGGATGGTGTGTACATGAGCTTTCTACCACGCTGGTACAGATTCCAGACCTAGAAATAGGTCTGGGCTGTTGCCAGCTCAGTTCAGTAACCTGAAGCCCGAGGGGCAGCTCCTATGGCCGGCACTCTTCCCACTGCTCGCTGGCATGCGTGCAACAGCTACTTAAATACTGTCCCTGTTGCTGGGGACTCCCAGCCCAGCACCCTCCTGACGGCTGGTGACGCTCTCACAACGCCTTCCCTGCGGCCAGCATGCAGGCGGCAAGATAAAGAAGAAGTTGCCTTCCCCAGTGGCTTGTCCCCCTGGGGACACGTCTGTCTCACTCAGCTGGTGCTCCGCAGACCCTCAGGCTGCTTGAATGTCAGCCTGTTCCTCTGCCAGGGAGACAGAATCAGAAGCCCCTGATCCATGTCACCCTGGACACAGCAGTCTCCTATTCACATCTCCACACCTCAAAAATTGCTCTAAAATTTGCTATAGAAAACACAAACTTTGCACAAATCCTCCCACTGAAAACTGGATTCTCACTGTTAGGTAGGGGACAGAAATCTGGTGAAGAATTCAAGCTGTCAAGAACAAACAAGACAGTGCACAGCAAAGATTTCTCCTTCAGTTTCAAGGAGAGATTCCCAAAGCATGAACATGCCTCACTTATTTTGGGAATGCTTCACTAGGTGGGGGTGAGGTGTTGGCCGTCACTACGTCTTCTCTCCCCTGCCTCCTTGGCACAGACCCTGCACTCTTTTTATAGCAAAAGCTCATATATTTGTGATGCCGATAAAATAGTCAAGCTAGGACTAAAAATTAGGAAATGAACCTGGAAAAAAAATAGAGATGACTGGGGAAAATAAGTATACATGAGAATAAAGAAGAGGGAGGAAATTAAAGCATGAGAGCCCAGTGAAAGGCAATCAAGCAGCTCCAGACGCTAATGTGCCATAAGCAGCAGCTCACAGCTGCTGGACTGAAGGTAACTCTGATGTTTAGTAAGTAGACAGGCTCCAGGACAGCCCAGCTTTTGAAATGCTCCGTAATAAGACTATTCAAGAGTTTGATGAAGACCAAGCTGAGTTCTTCCATGGTCATTGTATGCCATCTCTGCACCTTTTGCTTTCCTGAATCTTGACGTTTTGGGTGATGGCAGTCTGGAGTATTATCTGGCCCTCATTCAGGAGTTCTCCCAGTTCCGTGGCAAAACATTCCCTCACAACTTATGGTTTCCTCAGATACTCCCTGCCATGAGCAGGTTTCCCCAGCCATCGAATACCCCTCTGCAAAAACAAAGCAGCACAAGAAAACCAGCACTCTCCAAAATACCACCAAGGCACTCTGGGGTGAGCCGATTTTTAGAGCATCGCTAAAACACTACACAGAAATCGAGGTAAAGGTGCATCGTCTCTCCTCTGTCCTCTACAATTCCCTTTCCAGGCCACTCGCTTGGGCTTGTTACCTCAATTCTAGAGGATAACAGCTACGGCTGACAGAAATTGTATTCGGTTTGACACAAAACAGAGGGAACAACAAAACTGACTGCAAATAACAATGTTCAAATACTTCAGCACCAGAGACATGTTTATCCATATTGAGTAACATATTTGCAATTATAAAAATGCAATACAATGTTTCACCAAATTAACAAGACTACATTTCTCCATTTTCCGTAGCAATCAGTAACGCAGATAAAGAGAGATGAGACAGGTAAGAAAAGCAATGTGGTGAATTGAATTTATCTATATATTTTATCTTTCAAAAAGGAAAAGAAACCTTTATAACACAGATCTCGATATCTTTGATGAATTACTCCCAGTACTGCTTTAGGAAGGATACCAGAGAAGCTTATTCTTCTGCATAGGTGAATTGCTTCTCTGCACATTTTCCTTAAGATTCTGGAGCTCTTGGATTATGTTTTGTAAATCAGTTAGCTTCCTAGCCAGAGATTAAGGTAAATTCTGCTAAGGACTAAAAGTTGACTTAGAGCATTAAGAAGGATTAATGTTTAGCTGTGGTGAAGCTGAAGTACTAAGTTAGCATGTTTACGCAGTGCTGTAGATCACAATTAATCCAAAATTAGTATAAAAGATCAACAGCAACTGCTCTTGCATGCCAGCTTGGCTTAGTCCTAAAATCAAGACTTACTTTGGGGGCAATTTGTGTGCAAAGTTGCCGTGTGTCTGCCCTAATAGGTTTAAAGCTTTCAGAGGAATCCATGCATTTTAAATGTTTAGCTTCTTTGCCCTCTGCTTTGAGAAAATAAATGTAGAAGTCAGTACTCGAGACGCTTCTGCTTTCTATCTGTGTCACAGATCCGTCAGAATAGGTTGGTGCTAGCAATGAACAAAAGCAAATACAATTTCCTGTCTTACAAAGAAAAGGTGCTTAAAATACGTACTTTCATTCATCATCAAGGATTAATAAAAATAATAGGGATTTTCTGGCAGAAAATATTCATGCTGTATAACAAAAAAGATAGTAAAAGTACACATAGATGTCCAGATATATTCATATATATAGGCACAGGGATATATAGTATTGAAAAATATGACTATATCTGTCTGTTCTATAACTATAGAAAGTGTACATATAGTAATATATTTAAAGATACTGGAGATGATTTTAAATGACATGTAACACCACAGTTTAAGAGTCCTAGGCAGCGGGAGGTTTCCTCTCTACTTCAAAGTCAGTTTAAACTGTGATTTCTAGCTCTCTCCAAAACCAGCAATGTCTCTGTGGCCTTCAAAAGACGAGCCGTGCTGCAGGACGCTGATCATAACCCAGCTCTGACTCCTGGTGCATCTCGCTTTGAGCTTGGCACAGAGTCGACCCATCCCCAGCCCTGTGCCCTTACAGATCTGCCCTGCTTAGCCTCAGGAACGGAGGGCTGGGAAAGCCGCGAAGGGAACCTGTGCCTCCAGCACAGGGGACTGGCACACCTTTGGGGCCGTTCAGAAGAGAACAGCATACGCTATCAAGGTCTTAAGGGCCATATGCATAAGACGCAGACGGCGTTTGGAGGAAACCATCATCGGACTTGATGGTCCTACAGTTATGTAGCCAGCATGCCTAGCTGCAGGGCATTAACTGCCCTTAAAGCAGAAAGCAGGTGCCAAATTAAAGAGATTTAATTAACCTGCAATATGTGAAATTAAATAGCTGAAAGTTAAAACAAGCTCATTATGTAGAACAGAAGCCCTGCTGTGTGAGTTGGATTATAAAAGCCTTAATCTTTTGTTGGGGGGGGGGCAGGGCATGGCGGTGTCCACTGTGGGTGCGTGGCATCTTTCTGTAGTTTATTTATTCTTTTTGGACAGAGCCTTTTCACCCTTGTCCAGAAACACGTTTTCACTTACAGCGTTGTATTACTTTAGTACATCGGTACAATCAGTACTAATTCCAAAGCTCATTGCTGAACTTGGTTATTAGTTCATGATCTTCATGATCTTTTCAGCTTTATTTCTACACTAACACAAAACCAGAAATGGCCATTCTGAGCATCTATTCCACCATATTAAGATACGTTGAAACCAAAGGAAAAAGAACGGTGTGGTGTTTTATCAAGAAAGATATCCCATACTCATCCCAGCAACACAGAAGCTGCTGATGCCAAACTAAAGGAACTGAGAAATTTAAATCAAGTTGCTCTGTGCGTTTCACAGCTGTGACAAACATTCTTGATGGGGTGTGCCCAGCAGTGAGGGCTATTTGCAGAGCTGTTTGCTAAGCAATTTTTTCAGTTACCAGGTCCTAGACTTGCAACACAATCCATTGCTTCCAGTGGCAACAGCAGACTGAGAGATGGTAACATCTGTCCCAATGCCTGGCTAACCACATTCAAGCTGTGATGGTGATGACATTTGTGAAACTTGATTAAACTTTTCTTTAATCCCATTCTTTATTTTAGAAACACACACGCGAACAATTTCAGATCCAAGTCTTAAAGGAAATTCTAAGCTGATGCGATGTGGCCTCCTGCAAGAAACTTGAAAATTCCCTTCCTGAGGCCTGTCTCCAAGAGACACACAGGGCTTCCTGTTTATGCGACCATTCATGCCCACAAGCTATGTTTAAAAAAAGAAAGAAAGAAGAAAAAAAAAAAAGAGTGGGATGCAAGCATAACCCAGGCACGTTCACTAAAATTTCAGACCAGCTCACTATGGGCTTGTGCTGGATTCTTCTCTTTGATTCTCACAGAGTTTTCTTTACTAAAAAGAAATACCCAATCCTTTACCCCTGAGGAAGACTTGACCCACCGTGCTAACTCAGGCCTTCTCCAACTTTTCTCTTGTGCACTTTTGGAGAGATCCTGCTGGCTGATTTTCATGCAATGACCCTGTTTCTTCTTCTGCTCTACCCTCATCCTTAAACAAACAGGAGAAGCTGCCAAAATACACTTGCACACCAAAAGTACAGGCTAAGAAGAATAACTTCAGGATTCATTTTTGTACGAGGATGTACGATCTCAGCTCAGATACGTCATCTGGTTTTCAAAGAGGTGAGTGAAGCAAGCGGAGATCAGGACACTTGCCTAAGATCATGCAGAGCTAACAGCTGAGCAGGGTTTGGAGTACCCAATGTCCTCCTGAATCACAAGCCTTTATGCTGCGAACAACACCACATGCTCAGTTTCAGTAGCTACAAGCTTCCTGAGTAAAGGTAGGTTACTTGAACAGGCCTGCAAATCTTGTAAAGCTCTTATAAACTGAGGCCACGAGCAAAACAAATCTGCTTTTCAGGAAGCAATGCTGTCTTTGTCAAAGGTGCTTCCTTAGACGCAACGAGGCAGATGTGCACAGATTTATCAGCTTGGTTCTGTATGGTCCTAAGGCCTCCAAGCAATGAGCTCAGATTTTCAGCACCTGCTGGACTAAGTGAAAGAAATCACACCTGAGATGAAGTGGACCCATCTAGACATTAACTACCCTGAATCTTCAAAGAGCACATTTTTTTGGGTAATTAAAGACAGCGCTCATCTGAAAATATTATGTCTTCATTTCAAATGTTTCTCACTTGTTTTGTTTTACTGTATCAGAGTTACACATCCTGATTAAAAGAGAACTACTGTTTTGTGGTTGAAAAAGTAAACACGCTTTTCTACAGATCAAAGCCACAACGGCAGAATGCACAGAGGAGCATGCCAGCTCAAAAAGAAAGGGTTACTAACCTCTGCTTTCAAGTATGAATGATTGATATGCAAATATGGTTTATGGTAATGCTCGTGAATGTCTGCTTTTCTGGCAGCTCAGTGCTCCCACATGCATTACGCTCACAGATCAGGGCTCTGTGAGCAGGCTTCGGGGGCATATGTACACATTGAGAGACGCAGTTTGCTATGGAAGCCTTCCAGTAAGCCAATCGCTGCTTTGCACCATTAAACTAAACATATATTTTAAACTCCTCAGAATCAACAGAAGCAAATACTATATCAAATGCCTTCGGTCCCATGCAGCAAGGGTACTGCCAAACCCCAAGCATTCAGGATAAATCATGAGTAGGAACCTCAGATCATGAAAGAGACCTTTAAAGAAATCACAAGGTAGGAGCAAAACTTGGTCTCTTTTACAGTAACTTTTGAAAGCCCAGTTTTGAAAAGATTAATTAACTCACATTTTAACCCTTTTTTCTGAAACACTAAGCTCTAGCACATGCCTTTTTACATAATGAAAGCTGTGATTCCACCCTTGCCACTTGCCTCTGAGAGCTGGGCTTTTACTGAAAAAACACACAAAACGGCTCAAATTTTTGATAAGATCATGAACTAGCAACAGAGAAGTTATACGAGCAACCATCCACAGCACACTCTTCCGAAGCCTGCACTAAAACCTTCTCTCCAGCTAGTCAAAACATGTTAAGAAACTCTAGTTCTCCCAACAAGCAAACATGCAAACTCTATCCTTAATTTCCTAAGTATTCACCTCCTCCAGTAAGCGCTCTGCAATGCAGCAGGGCGAACCCGACTGTTTCCCATTAGGCAACTGTGTGCCACTGCTTTTCCCACACACATACTCACAGCCATAACTTATCACTAACATTTCTGCACACCCAATTTCAGCAGCAACTGTAAGGGGGGTGTGGAAATCAAGCCATGAAACCTTATAAACTGGTTACAGTACCTGCAAGCTCCAAGGCAGCACTCACAGTGGAGGCTTCCCCAAGGCAGAGAGCCCTGCAGCCCAGCACCCTGCTCTCCATGGCCCAGCTGTGGACCTGTCCCCAATATCCAGATTTAAAGAGACAGAGGAACGAAACTAAACCCTGATGGCTTTTATCCAGAGTATTACACAACAAACCATTTATTTTTTTGTTTTTAATGGACTATCTTTAAATAGAATCCACCAGTAAGGTATCACATTTTTATACCTTGGTCTCTCCTTAGCCAACTGCAAGACAACAAAAAAGTAGCAAATCACAAGTATATATCACAAGTCCTAATGACTTGAACATGTGTTTGGAGCAAATGTAAATATTCCACTCTCTGAATGAGCAAAGCTCTTAAGCATAGGCTTAATTTTATCTCTCCTCAATAAATCATTTTTAAGCATGTACCTAAATATAAGCCCTCATTTTACTCCCATTAGTACTAATAGGACTGAAAACATGTGCTTAAAATTAAACACATACTTATATGCTTTGCTGAACCTGGCCAGGAGACACCATGATTGTGTGAGTGGTAAAATCTCTAAGACGGATTGCTTACTGGACCCGCTACATGTTGTGTATGGTTCACAGGGTGAGACAAGTAAAATGAGAGGATCTGAGCCATTTGGGGTGGATAGACCCATGGCAGGTCTATCCACTATCTACTTTTTCCACTGCAACAAAGACGCATACAGATGCCATACAGTCAGGCTACACCAAAACACAGCAGATTAGCCAAGGCTGGGCAAATAGGTGCCTCTGCAGCCATCTCTAGCCAAGGCTGATGAGCATGCAGGGAAAGCAGCACCAGGAAGCTCGCTGCTGGTGTTCAGCTTTGGCTGGCACATCACCTGCCTGCTGCTCCTTAAAGTCAGGCCAAGGAGAGATTGACTCATCATGGAAGCTGGTGTCTGCCCACTACTCCCCTTTCCGCTGTCCCTGCCCTCACAGAGGGATTGGGAAGTCCCAGGGGAAACCAGGCTGCCCAGTAGAGTCCCTGTGACCTCTATGGGAAGAAGCCAGGGGCTGCCCCGTGCTGGACACCACTGGTTCCAGTGCAGAGGGGAGGAGTCTTTGTGTCTCACCATCCAACTCTGTATCCAACTCTATTTTAACTGGCAATAAATAAAATTTCCCCACATCAAGTCTGTTTTGCACGTGATGGTAATTGCTAAGTGACCTCCCTGTCTTACCTCAACCCATGAGCTTTTCCATCTTATTTTCTACCCCTGTCCTGCTGAGAAAGGGGACTGAGAGAGCGGCTGGGTGGGCATCTGGCAGCCAGCCAAGGTCAACCCACCACAGAGCCTGAGATCCCAAAGTGTCAAGCTGGTCCACGTTGGTCAGAATCATCTTTTTTTTTTTTTCTTTAAGTGAGATAAAAGGAGTAATTCATAGATACATAAACATATATATATAGCCTATAGAATGTACCTATTGCACTAATGTCAAAGAGCACAATAAAATGCCTTCTATTCTAGTCACAGTTACATCTTTCTATAAGGACTATAAGATGATTTCTTATGAAGGAAAATGATCCCTCGTTTTGCAAATTATTTCTTTTATTTACAAAATACAGATTATCAAAGAACCACAGAGACAAAACTGGGAACTAAAAACATATGAATTTAAAAAAAAAAAACACAAACAGAAAAATTACTAGTTATATGTTAATGTCAGACCTTCTTCCCCTCAAAGATTATCTCTAAGCTAATTTTAGAAGCCGCGCATTTCACGGAGAGGAACAGATATAGCCAACACTGTATTATGCTATACTCAAAGGTGATATATATATGCACATCCAGCCCAGTTCTCCTGTAATGCATCTATGTTAACACACAGATGTATAGGATTATCAGATTACCGAGATGAGGTGCTTTTGCAGAAAACCAATTTGGCAGCCCTAATTGCAGGAATGAGAATACTAAATCAAAGGATTTTGTATTTTCTGAGTATGTATTTTGAGTGAGTCGCATTACCATGGACTCACTCATACAAGTTGTTCCCCCTCTGTGGATCCCAGCGCTCAGTTCAGCCTCACAGATGTGGCAAACAGCGAAAAATAGCTTGGAAAATACCCACTTACAGTTATAATCCACTGCATTGCTTGCTAATTTTATCAGTCCATCAGAGAGAGCCAGAGCAGAAATAGGAGATACCAATCCATTCTCCTGCAGTCTGCAGCACAAACCTCATGTCCTGCTGGAGTGGCTGGTGGGTTGCCTAAACACAGCATGGTGGGCCCATGTGACCACTCAACACACATCTGCTGTTTTAACAGATTCACCTCAAATTTACATGACTAGTTTCATATTTAATGTTCATCATGTGCAAATTTGCAGGTCAGGTCCTGTCTTTCCATATTTATATATTTACAAGCGCACAAGATTAGGCAGTCGGTCCTTGAAGAGCCTGAAAAATCTCACAGTGAAAAGAGAACTGGACAGTATGAATTTTTGTTACCAGCTTCTTACTGGCAGATAAATGAAACACAATTACATCATTGCTTTTTTAAGCGGCTGTTTTAATTACAATGTAGCATTCTTCAGAAGGTCCGCTCTTTTCTGCCAAAGTACAACATAAAATATTTTAGCATAATAAATATGAATTTTAATTTAAATTTCATAAGACAGACATAAAACTCATTTTTTATATTACTGAGACAAGAATATCGATAACCCCATCATCTCAGAAAAAAAGCAGAAAATTACTTAAGGTTGCCTTCAAACAGCCTAAGGGTTGCACAGAGCACAGATTTCCATGGCAATGCTGTTAAAACACATCTTTGGCAACAGGCTGGAGCAGCAGGCGGCACAGGGGCCAAGCCAGGGCACAGACGCCCTTGGAGCGGCCGAGCAGCTCGGTGGCCTTGAGCATCTTGTGGGAATCACTGGTGGGGAAAAAACTCCAATGTCCCCCCGAGACACAGACATGGCAGGAGCTGGGAACTCGCACCTCATACCTGAGACAAGACAGCACTGATTCAAGAGGCAAGATGCTGTTGATAATCTTGGGAAGCAGTGACTCCCAGCCACCACTGGGTTTCAGTGGATGGGCTTCAGCATCCAACCTGGGAAAGAAGGGCCCCCAGTGCTAGAAGAAAAATGTGGTGAAGCCACAGGCTGCCCAGCCTGACCACCTGGCCCCTCTCTCCCATGTTCATCCTTGCCCCCAGACCTCAGGTCGCTTTCCCAGCTGACCCCACAGCAGAAAGAATCTCAAAATGGAAGTGCTTAAAAAAAAAAAAAAAAAAAACAACCAAAAAAACCTACCCCCCAGCTTTCCTAGGACTACCTTAATTCCAAGTTCCAGTTTTGTCCAATCTCTTTTGCATAGGCAGATCCTCAAAACCACAGGTGAACTTCATGAGGTTGAGCAACAGAGGCCGTATGTGGCAACACTTCCTGCCTATGCTGACCTGAAAGGTATTTGTCACCAAGGAGCAGGGAGAATGTGTTTCCCATTCCAAGAACTGTACCTCTAAATGCCCTTTGCGATGTAAGTGCTTCTCTTTGAATCCACAGGGTCCGAGGCACCAGCCTGCCTTGAGAACAAGGCAAACAAAAGATCTAGCACTTCTCGAAACGGCCTAGAAAAATTGTTTTTCCAGTCTAAAAAGTGCTTCTGCGTATTTTTTGAGTACATGGTCTGTCTCAGTGTATTTCCTGCTGAATAACCTGTGATTTTGCCAGCAATTTAAAATGTGTAAAATGCTTGGCTTTCCTGTTGACATAACTCACAGGCTGACTAACACAGAGGAAAATGGCCTCAGTCCACAAGTTATTTGGCATCCGAAACTTGCATTGATTTTTGACACGCGCAGTTTTTCCTAACGCAGGCAGAGATTCAGCCTGCCATTGTGCAATCAATCTCTTATTATACATTTACCTCAGTATGTCAGCATTTTCATTTTAGTTGCCAAAATGCAAATTTGCTAAAGATCTTCACCATATTAGTGACCATTTAACTATGTTTACCAGTGACAGTCTTCCAGGATGGGGGAAGCCAACAGATCTCAAGTTAGGACTATAAAAATGAGATCATACCACACATTAATTTACTGCATACGGCTGCTCTGCAAAGTGTGCCGTGAAGCATTTTTGGGGATTTCAGTGCCAAATCATCCCTGTAAAATTGTACCGCTGTGTTTATCGTCTGCTTTCACGTATATTTGCTCAATTTTACAAATAAAATAACTCTAAGAAGTTCTTCCTAAAGCTGGTTCATCCCTAGGTTTTAAGATTTGGCCTCCTCCACCATGGTGAAAAGAGGTTGTGCAATGAGGAGAAATACGTCAGAGGCGGCTGCCAGAGAAAAGCCATCATCAGTAATGTCACATCTGAAAAAAGCTATGCATAAATCACAGGTGCCCTAGGCTGCCTTGGAGTCTTCTAAAATGAATTACTAGTATCTTCTCTTGTGCCACAATTACCAATATGGAGAGAAAAACTTTCACTAAAAATCTGAAGTGCACAGTATTGTATAAAACATTCATTTCAAGAAAATAAATTATTTTCACAAAGAAATCAGTAAGCAGATATGTACCACTTTGAAGCAGCGTATGACCATAGTAATACTCAGTAACCTAATGAAACAAAAAAATTAATTAGAAAGCTTGTATTAGATGCCGAATTGAGATGCATGTGCGGATGCGAGGAGATGCATAAGAGCACCTGCGTGCTGCTTTGGCTGCGAGGCGCTTAAATCAGAAGGCACCAAGAGCTACAAGAGAAATACCTGGTCTAGAATTGTGAGTCTGAATTTTTTTGATTCTTTGCAGATCAGAAAAAGAATCTCTAATCCAAGAAGCCTATATTTTAGGAAAATCCAGGTCACCGTGGAATCTTCACTGTGCCAGTCTTTCTCTCTCTTCTAAGAAAAGGATGGTTTAATTCTAAACCACAGACAGACATCGTTGAGAATTGCATATAAATCTTTGTCAAGTTCTTTTCTGCAACGTACAAGGCTAGATTGTGCGCATTGATTTTAAAAAAATAAAGTCAAGACTTTCTGCTTTTTTTCTTCTATCTCATAGCTACAACTCCAGGGAATTTTTTCTAATAACTTATTGCTGAAAAACTACTCAATGAAAAGGAGTCTGTGGAAAAAATTTTTTTCTATTCTGAAAATACTCCTATTTGAAAAGAATCAAAATATTGTTTTAATACAAATGTATTGTATTAAATTAGTTGCTTTGGAAAATAAAGATGTGAGAAATTTACAGCAGGATAATTAAACGTTCTGATTTCAGCATGGGGTTGACTTTAGTCTGCAATTTGATTATTAGCTTATGAAATCCTTACAGGGAAAAGAACCCGAAAGTGGATACACAAAAGCTTGCACTCTCATCACGTGTTTAATTTGGGAAATTTCAGGAAGATTTTTTCAACAGTATTTCAATAAACTTATGCTTTTCTCACAGCAGACTGTCACGTGTGCATCCTTGTTCATGTGTCAGGGCATTTCTATGAAAACATATTTTTTTTAAAGCAACATTTTTTAGGCAGTAGAATTGAAAAATTGGTTGCAGTCTTTAGCAAATAATGCATTAAAATTCCTTCAATTATGTCCTTATCAGCTTAAAAAGAACCAAAGAAAACTGGTACGAAAACAAGGAGACATTGTGTTATGAATGAAGGCTGGTAAACTGACTCCTTTTCAGACAAAGCTGAAAAACATCGCCTTAGTTGTGGCGAGCAGCACAACAGAACCTGCTCTAATCATATACAGATGATGGGAATTTGTCTAATGTTTTATGGTGAATCGTTGATGAGGCCTGCAGAAGGAAAATTTGTAGAAATAAAATCACCTTGACAGTAAAGCACCAGGGTCAAAAAGCAAAGTAAAGTCAGTGTTCTTAGCGTTAATAAAAACAGTATGATCTGTCATCAACACAGCATTTTTACACTCTTGGACAATGCACTCTGGGAGCTCCTGCTGGGTTTCATTTGATTTTCACCAAAACCAACAAAGGACAGCTTATGGCTGGTAATTCATTATGACAGCAGAGAAGTTATAAAAATACACATGTTCAGATCCCTGTAAATAAACAGCCCGTACTCCAATTTTCAACGCAAAAACTATCAGCCAAGCTAGGTAAAGCACACTAAGAAGCTATAAAGTAGATTGGTTGGCTTGGGGTTTTTTTGCTTGATCTATTTGTTTCGTTTTGTAGGCTTTTTTTAACCGTGAACCTGAAAGTACAGACTTTTAAAATTTATTATTGTAGTTTCTCGAAGTTAATCTGCCTTCTGTGCTAGAGGGGTGTTCACGGCACATTTGGGGGAAGAGGCTTGGCTAAGTGTAACGAGGTATTGTTAAATACCTGAAGGGATTGTACATACATTGCATCACTGTCTAAATACTGACTGGGCAAGATCATAAGGCAAAACAAACAGCAGAGTAATTGAAAACATCTATGAACTAGATGATCACAGAAGCAGGGTGATAGCAAAACGATACACAATTCACTCTTCAGTGCCTGATTTTACACTGGTGTTAGTCCAGTAAGAATGAAAAACAGGTAGGAAAAGAAGACAGGGGAGAAAGCAAAAAGGAGAAAAGAAAAAAATAAAGAGAGCATTTGAATTTTAAGCTTCGTGGGCAACAGAGATGTTTCAGAAAAACCAATCCTAGTTTCCAACAGCCGCTCTGGGAAATCTGGACAAAAACAGCCTTAAAATATGAACTTTTACTTAAATATTTTTATTTTTAAAGCTGCAGCCACTGACAAAATTTAGAAAAGATAACATACAAAGTTCACTTTGACTGTATTTTTTACAGAAAAAAAAATTATAAGTCCCTGCACAGATTCCTGTGAGCACGTTGACTCCAAATCAGTGCTGATACATACATCACGCTATGCGTATAAACACAGAGCGGGAGGCTAGCACAAAGCGTTTGAAGAAGTCTAAGCTGTGACCAGCTGATCCACAGCAGCAGGAAGCTTTATTACAGAAACAGCACTACTGACCAAACGCAATTCTACTGGTGCATCTGGTTCAGTTGTTGGTTGGGATTACAGAGAAACAGAGAGCACCCTTTTGCCAGAAGAGCTACACACACACAGCCCTTTTGCTTATTACTGTGATATAACCCATGTTGCTGCCCCAGTGAAGTGTAAGCAAGCCCAGATTAGAAAAAAGAAAAGTTCCAATCAATTAAAAAAAAAAACCCAACTTTGAAAAAAAACAACTACATTATCATAGAGTGAGGTCTTTTATAAGGGCTTGTGCTGCACTCAGCTACTGGCTTTGGGACAGGCGGTTAGGCACACGCACACGTACACCAAGACTTGATAATTATCATCTTTCAGAAGCAATTAACGATTCTTTCTGTTCTCATTTTTTTGTTACCATCCAAGCCTGATTGGTAATCAGGCTAATCTCCGAAATCAGGTAATTTCTAAAGGTTACTCTGATGAGATATCCAAAGGCACCTCGATGTTGGGCGCTACTGAAATGCTGTATGACTGATACAACCCTCAATGCTCTAATAACTAGCTCTTATATAATCTTTGCTTTGTTCATCTTCACAATTTTTCTATAAGTTTGAGAAGAGTCATTGCTACAGAGGGAGGAAAGGTCTCTGACCAGCCAGACATGGTGCGAGGAGCCCCTCTGCACGCTGCTGCCAGCACCTCTGCCTCCTCCTGCCTGAGATTTGAAGGAAAGACGGTGTTGCCGTTGCAGCATGGGTAGAGCCTGCTTGTGCCAGCACCTATCATCCCTGCTCAGCTGAAGCCCTGGGGCTTTTCTAATCCCACCCAAGTATAGCTCGTACTACTGAGCTTATCCATAAGAGCGCGTTTCTGGGTAGATACAAACACTTGGGAAATTTCAGGTTGCCCACCGTGCTGGCAGGAGGGTCTGTAGGCACGCAGGATTCAGTAGCCACTGTGCGGGGGGTTGCAGAGGCATGAGGCTTGCCTCAAGCACTCAAATTCCAAGTGCCACTTTAGATATCGCAGTCTTTTTCTCCCAAAATATTTTGTTTCCTACATCACTCAGGTTCCGCAATGCTGAGCTGAGCAGTATCTAAATGCACCGACATATCTACGATGAAGCAAAGAGGTGAAACAATTTCTTGCGGCGCTTTACAAGCCCTTCCCTTCATGAAAGTCCACAGATAGCACCTACACGTTGATATGGATCTTACTCATATTTTTCAAATTCATTGTCTGTAATCAAACGGCAAAAAACCTAATGCAATGCAGACATTAAAAAGATTTAGCTTCACTGGGAAAAAAAATAAAGGTAAATCTCTAAAAGGGGATTAGGGTGAAAAGGTGCAAAACTAATTGAACGAATTGACCTCGTTATACAAATTATATTTGTCTCTCAAGAAAGAAATTCTTCCTCATCAAGTTCCCATCATTTCATGGGAACTTCCATTCTGCACTCATGCATTTGGAGAAACAAAATTAATGGCAGGGTTTTTTCCCCAAAATGCACTGAAGGCAGGCAAGTGTGACCTCTATTAGAAGCATCCTGTGCAGCAGGCCCGATTCATCCGCTTGTGGCTGGTTCTGTTTTTTTGTTCTCTGCTTCTGAGCACAGAGCAAAGCTCTTTTACACTGACCCAAATTTCTGTCCGAGCTTCAGCTCCCTTCCCTGGTTTCTGGAAATTTAATTTGCAACTGCACACATGCTTATTTTAAACATCTGAATCACAGCTTTCAAAACCGGCACCAAGCAGAAGCCAAAATTGGACATCTTCTGGCATAAAACCCACTTCTGTAGGTATCCATCCAATCTTCTCCTCCCCAACAAATAAGCAAAACACACAGCATTCGTCAAATACCAAGAGAGCAGACGGTAGAGAAGGCAGAAACTGAGTGCAGGCTGCAGCAGCCCCATCGCTTATAATTTCACATTTTGTTGTCCCATCTCGGGCATCTACTTAGCACAAATTTGTAACAAACTTGAAGACAACTGCACAAAAGACAGAGTTTACGTTATTATCCTCCTTCATCATCCTTGAAAGTCTGGCTTTAACAGGACTTTTGCCTCCATAACAACAGCAGAAATGGGCCCTTGTGGAACAGCAAAGCAACAGTTCAACTCATTTCAAACCTGTGATATTTTATTGAGCTGGCAAAGATTTCACGTGCAAGGGTAGCCCTGAGAACTAAAATAACACTTGGTAATAGCCTGGCCCAATGGAAATCAATGGGAGCCTTGCCACTGACTTAAACAGAGCCAGAATCTCACTCACTACTTATATATGTAGGAGCAAAAGATGAGGGAAAAGATCTTAAATAAATCATCTCCCAAATAGGAATGATTGCTTTTCTTTCAGTCCTCCTGGAAGGAAAAATGATTATGCTTTTTAGCTGTCAGAACAAAACGCCAGGGTAATTCATAAGGTATTACATTAACACATATAAAACAAAATGAAAAACAGCTCCAGAGTATGACCTTTCACTCCAGCAAAAGCTGGAGCAAGTGTACTGCAGGCCAAATTAATACCTATTCTACTAGGCAAATAAATTCAAAACAGGGAGTCAGTCAGACTCTCCTCAGTGTGTGGGGAAACAAGAGTTTTAGCTCAAAGACGACACCAATTCTGAATAGGACTCAGACCAGGAAATCAAAATGCCAACATACAGCACCGATATTATTAAATCTTTAAAAACAAAACAAAACCAAAAACCAAACAGCAAACCACAATACGAAACAAATGGCATCCCAGTGATGTCAAAAAGGGAAGAGGGATTTTAAAAATGTATCTTGTGTCACTGCAGTATGGTCTGCAATTTTGGAATCAAGTCCAGAATTTTATTTTCAGCTCCCTAGATCTTGGTCTTGTATTATTGTCAGGCAGCAAGGCTAGAAATCCAACTTGCATGTGTACGTTTGTACACACATAGTTAAAAAAAAAAAAAGAGATCTTTAACTAAGAGATGTGGTTTGGTAAATGGAATGGAAATTACAACCAATAACTCTGATATGCTCCATAAAAAACTCTAGTCAAATCCCATGACAATTAAATGAAAATCCCCCAAAATCTGAAGAGTAAAATAAATTGGGCTTATGTAAAAACGTAATGAGGGAACTTCTTAATTCTTAACTGAACAAATGGTGCAGAAAATGTCGATGCTTTAAGTACAGTATACTGTATAATGCCATACAAACAGAGGAATTATATTTACTATAGAGGAGACAGTCTGCTATAGCTCTTCAAAAGCAGATACTTAAAGTTTACTTTCACATGGGTTTTCACTTTTTGACCTGCTCTTGACCTGGGTAATACTTGCAGACCAGTGAGTTTAAGAAGGCCTGGGATCTATTAAAAGAGTAGTAGCTTGACTTTTACTGACTAGCACGCTGATGCTTTAAAGTAAATGTTATGGTTTGTCACAGGAACCAATTTGGTTACCGTTTGTTCTTCCTGCCCCTGCCTGCTGATATTTTTTCAAGTGTTTTTCATTCTTTAAATTCTATAAAGAAATCTGCATGCTGTTATTTTAAACTTCTGTATCTTTCTTTTGAGTAGTTCATATTTAAACACTGGGCAGTATACCCAAAGTTTAACCCAAGTGCCATTGGGTAGGGCTTGAACTCAAAGCGCACTACCATTAGGTTCTTCTTTTCTGACCATGAAGTTATCGTGGTGAGAGATCCCATTTACCTGATTTTTAAAGGCATAGATGGCTATAATTCTTCTCCCCCTAAATTAATCAGAAGAAAATCAGTACGCTGTGTACGTAAGTACTTTATAGAGGGAAAATATTAGCTTCGTCACCTGTTTAAATTTGTGCTTCAGTTATTATTGGCTTATTTTGTTGACACAGTCACTGTTTCCTGTTATACTTTTCAAGCTTTATGCAATATATAGGATTTTGTTAGATGTTGAAACAGTGAGAAACTTTGAAGAGTTTGGCTGGACAGGAGCCAGACCCATCCCCCTAATTTTACAAGGCACGATCTTGTTATGCCTATCTTTAATTTGTTGGCCTAAAAATAGTTCTATTTCATGTATTATAAAGGTGCGTAATTTTTTTTATTTCACGCCCCCCCCCCCCTTGAAATTACAAGGCCTTAAAATCTCGTCCATAGGGAGAGGCCAGTTAAGTCCCCAGTTAACAACGTGCTTGAGAAGTCCTGCATTTTTGAGGTAGGAGAGGTGCATATGAAAGCAGAGGAATTAATCAGCCCTCAGCAGAGATCAGCCGATACCTGACATATATGCAGGAGAGACTGAAGCACAACTTGGGTTGAGCCCTGTCCTTTCCTATAAAGCGTTATGTTCAAACGCGTAGGAATTTGTATAAACCCTCCGACTTGTATTTTTCGTTGTCTCATTTTTATTTGCCTCAAAACAAAGGGCTTGTGTACCAGCAATGACTTATGTCCCAGAATGATATCAACTGTGTAAGTTTATGTTCACAAAACTAATCACCTGCGTTGTCCCAGCTCAATGCAGAAGGGGACGGAGCACAGCTGGGAAGCTGCCTCTCTTGCTATGGCAGGTTTATTGGCTTGATTCTTCCATGAATTATGTCTGATATTATATAAAGGGGATTTTCTGTGGACCATTCTCCAATATTGCGGAGACTGTCAAACAAAAGAAATCTCTGGGTTTTTGAAGTTATCTGTATTGCACCTTTAAATAGCACAAAATCCAAACTTGAGAGGGTTTGTCTGAGACAGAGCCACTGACTGACTAGAAGAGTTAAAAAAATTCAGTTAAGAAAACATTAGCAGCTCTGAACAGGATTGATGAAAATATCCAGTCACGGCTTGCAAACCCTTCAGAAATGAGATGGGGTGCAAGCAAACATGAAGGAATGAAGCTGCTAAGCAAGAAGATGCAAATGTTTCTTATTTCTCCTAATCATTTTTTCTTGCTTATGCAAGCTCTGAAACTGTCGTGCTTGCAGCCGGAATTTTTAAGATCTTGTTTCCATTTCTAAGCTATAAGCTGAAGACGGCTCCTTTGTCTCTTTTGGCAATTTGTCCCCCAGAAAAACAATACAGGCAAATTTCAGATCCCCAAAACTGTCTTTTGACAGGAATTGCTTTTAGAGGTACTACCATTAAAACAGACTTTAGTTTGAGTAACAACTATATCAAAAGGCAATTAAACCAAAGTGCAGTTTAGGTGAATAATTTAAGGGGGGATTGTCCCATGTCAGTTCTCTCACCTTTATTAACAGTAAGAAGTTCCTTACCTTCACGTAGCAGCAGCGTGCAGATCTGTACTTAAGAAGCACTACAAGTTACTGCCACAGTAACTTTACTGTGCCATGAAAAACTTACCAAACCTACAGACAGGCTGATGTATCCCACTATATAAATCACCTGGGCTTGGTTTTGTTCAAGTAAAATGCTTCATGGGAATGTGACTGAGGTAGACACTGTGATACTTCAAAGAAATACCACCCTATCCCATTCTGTCTTTTCCAGGATGTAAGATGATGTCACTGGCTTTGGTATCTTATTTAGGTATGATTAAGGAGTGAAACTAGGCTACATTTCTGCAAAGGATTTCCTATTGCACTGAATGAGACTATTTACTTCCACGAGCAAAAGTTCAGTTACTTCAGACAATGCAAAACCACATTAGATTTGGTTGGCTACTAAAAGAAAATGCAAAACAAGGAAATGAAAAAAAAAAAAGAAAACGAACAAAATAAATCCAACACCTTCCAATACTTCCTATTGAAGACTAAATAATATCTGGAATTATTTCCATCTTCTCTTCAGCTTCATAGTTCAACACTGCAAATGGTTGATTCAGGTTGGTGGTTTGCAAAAATCACTGTACAAGGAACAAGCGTTTCCTTATGTTTAATTCTTCTTTTTTTAAAAAAAAATTGTTCATCCTTTTTTTTTCTTTTTAGTAAAAAAATTTAAAGGAAAATTGTTCACCAGAAGTTTCAGTTTTCCAAGCTGCAGAATCATTACTATTCAACTGCTAAATCTGTGTCTAAGAAACCAACCAAACTGCAACCATTCATAGCTCTTGCAGGCTGCTGTAATCACCACAAGAAAGCTGGTCTTGAATCCGATGAAAAACAATTTATGTGAACAACAACCTCCAAGATTTTAGAAACATAATTAGCAAGGAGAGGTTAAAAAGGTCAGCATTGTACTAGCAATAAGAAATTAAAAAAAAAGTATAGTCTTTCATGACTAGAATTAGCATAAAACTGGTGGCTTACTGATGGTTACTCCATTCCCATGTATTTCGCAGTGTAAGGATAATTGCATATGTAAAAAGATCAACAATAGATAATGGAGTCTCAGGGAACTACCAGCAAGTCCATTGGTTTCTGAGATTTACTCAGACACCAAGATTCAAGCTCAATGCTTAAAACCACTAAAAGAGCGATCAATTTTTTAGCAAGAGATTGGATGGGATTTTGCAGTTGTAAGGACACAATACTAGAAAGACAGCATTTTATTTTCAATAAGTCTGCACACCAACTGGAAAAGGGGGTGAATTTGTACAGCTGGAGCAGAGAAGATGGACAAAAAAGTCATAACATTTAATTCATTTAAATGATTTCGTCAAGAAGAGCAAGTAAGTGTTTTTCCTAATGAAATTAGAGAGTGCTGGAGGCAGCAGGATAGGCTCAGTTGGTATATTTAAAAATATTAAATTAACACAAGTCACAACATTTGGGTTTGAATCCAAATGTGTATTCCATCTTTTGAGACTTTGGTGATTTTAACATCTGGGGTTTGAGTTCAGGGTACTGTAAGGCTAGAAATCAGCAATAATCTGCAGATCCAATAGTAAATTGCTCTTGTTCTACAACAGGGTAAGCAAGCCAATGCAGGAAAGTTAAGAATTTACCCAAACTTTAACCCAAACTAAAGGCAGGTAGGAATCCTGGAGAGACTGAGTACATTTCCCTGATGCTTTCCATCTTGATCTGGAATTAAAAGTGAACAAAGCAAGTCTGATCCCAAAAATATTTGTAGCTAGGACTGAAAGCACAGAGTTTCTTTTTTTTAAACTCTTGCAGGTCTAACAAGAAAGCTTTTATCCCAGAACAGGCAGCTCAGCTGTGTAGATCAGAAAGCTTCTTTCCCTGGCTCTGTGGAAAGCAATGAGAAATTTGTCCCTTATTTCAGAGTAACCAAACTTCAGTCCAGAGCTCTGATGTGGGAAACATCGTAAACTCTTTGGTATCAGGTTATAGAGTGCAGGGCAGGACTGAGAAATGCTGAAGTATCAACAACAAAAACATTTCATTCGCTAGGGTTTGGAGAAATATTTTGAACAGCAGAAACGTTTGGCTTGCATTTTCTAGCCTCCTCAAGTCAGTTTAGCCCCCTTTTTCCTAGTGTCTGACTGGACATTTTTACCAGATTCCAAACTCCAGAAAAAAGCAATGCTAAAGTCCAAGGTGTGGGATTCATTCAAGTGTTTCTTGAACTGCATTGTCCAAGACTTTCTCTATATGAAGACCTTCTCTTGTCTGCTCAAGAGAAGACAAAGCCTCAAAGGGAGCGCTACAGCAAGGCTGCCTGATAACCGGGCCAGATCCGACAAGCAACTTCATTTGGAGGTGATGCATGGGGAAGAATGATGAGCAGGAAATTAAAGCAAAAGAACCACCCACCACCATTTAAAATTAACCCAGAAAACGGGAAATTTAAAGGATTCGAAAATAAAATGGGCTTCCTGGATCAAAGAGTTGTAAAGGGGATACAGAATCTTTAACCTTTAGGTAGCCAGTTCAAAATCCAGCTGAGGTCAGGAGGGACAAAAGGTTATCATCCTCTAATGACTTTCACAAACTTAATTAAAGTCTCCATCAAACTTTTTACATCCAAGTGCATAACCCTAGCTTCCACAGGAGACAATAGCAAAACTCGTCTTGACTCAGAACGGAGCCAGCCTTATACGTCTGTATCCATAAATAGGTATCACATCAATGACCGGAGATAAGGTTATTTTAAAAAAAAAAAAAAAAAAGAAAAAAAGAAATGCTGAATACACTCCAGATGTAGAGGTTTGGGATCTATACATGCATTTCACCATTTTAGCTGGAACTTAATGAACAGTCTTTCTGGGAAACTGAAGAAAAAACAAGCAACAACCAAAAGGAGATAAGGCTCAAACTACTTTAACGCAAATAATTGGACTGTCCACAGAAGGACAAGCACCACCAAGAGGACAAGAGGAAAAAAAAACTTGGATAGCTGGCCATAAACCTCTACTGAATCTCTAGGGGTGAGCACTTTTTCCCCACTTTCACAAAAAAAATAGGTCTTGATCTACGGTATCACAAGCATACGCAAAACCACTGGTCATACCAACATGGTTTTCAGTTCTAAATCATGTTTCAGCTTGCAAATGCAAACCTAAGAAGAAAGTGCCATGACAGTGTGTTGATTCAGTAAGAAACATAGAGACAACATTGAACCTTGGGTGAGCCATGACTCTGAGAAAGAGATTTGTGTTCATTTACACATTTTTGACAAATACACAAAACCTGCAACATATATTACAAGTCCACATCTCATTTGGCTGACAAGGATTTTGGACCTAAACTCACACTGTAAAGGCTACATTATGCCAAGGGATCCTGATGAACAGATTTCTGCGACCTCCTACGACCCCATTACCTACCACTCATGTTTTCTCTCATTGTAAGGAACTGCATGAGATAAACTTAGAACAGGCAAAACCTAGGAGGAAGAACCCATGGATATGATGTGTTCAAGAGAAAGCTGAGGAAGCCGGGAACCAAGTCCCCTCTAGAAAAATCTTATCTTTCAATGCATTGCTATACTTGAATTTGCTGCTGAAGCTGCTTGAAAGCCTCCTGTGCCGCAGCAAAGAGAAATGGGTAGAAAAAGAATAGGGATAAGAATTGGAAACCTGGCTTTTTAAAAGTGTAACATTTCAGCCTCCCACCCAGCTAAAAGTCCTCCCACGCTACACCTCTCTTCCCCTCTAGTTTCCCTGTGTTGTTAAATGACAAACGGCATACTTCAAAACTCCTGCCGCTGACACGAATTGAAGTCCAGAGATTGTTAAAAGCTCACAAGAGTAAGAGCTGGCACACAGACTTGTTACGTTTCCTCAATAATTTTGTGTAGTTCAAGCACTTTCTTGAATAAGAACTTGAACGTTCAAGATAAAACCGAGTCCTTTACTGGCTCAGGCTCAGGATTTATCCTTTACAGGAAATCTGAAAATCTTGGGATTTGCCCCACATTTAAAGGAAAACACACTTAAAATCAGTTTCCAGCAACTCAGAAGTTAAAAAATAGTAATAATTAAAAATCTGGGTTTCTTCCTACCTATTCATTTAGAAATCTAAGGTTATAACATCAAAATTCTGAAATTAAAAAACTGAGCTTTCCATTTTAATAACCATGGCTACAGATTTGTGTTTGCTGTTTTTTCCCAGAAAAATTCTAAGAGGATGAGCACATATTTTTCGTTGGAAAACAACTCTTCATTAAACAGCATGCATCAATGGAAAAACATTCCACCAAAGAATTGCACCAATCTACCCCAACCAGCTGTTCTTTCACAGACAGGAAAAAAGAAAAAAAAACCTACACCGAAAGTCCAGCTTTGTTGCTAGAAACCTTGAAAATATGAAAGTGTAAACTAAAATATCTTTTTAATTATTTATTGATGTTAGAAACCAAAGTATGTGTTGTCATTTATATGCTGAACTGTTTACAGTACTTGTCTTTCCTGAGCATCTGAAGACCTCTTGAGAAACCAATGAGGGAAAACCAGAAAACAGGACTTCATTCCCAGCATTCCTTTAAGTTTGCTGCGGGAGATAACACAGACCTATTTGTACAAAATCTCACTAATTTTCTATAGCTTCCTACAGAAATGACAGCTCATAGTGACATGAGACATCTGACGTGAGATCTGCATCATGCCGTGGGCTTTGGAAATGGCCACGGTAGCTGAAGGATGTCTAGGTTGAATCCTCTCAAGATTTATTGCATCTGCAGAACCTATATGTAGCTTGGGATGCCGCTCGCCCCATGCGCAGCCCAGTAACCGATACTCCAGCAGTCAATGAATGGAAGAACCAGAAATTCCTCAGATAAGAACCTACCACTTGTCTATCTGGAGAGCCCCTGAAGCTTCCTGCCTCTGTCTCCCCTTGATTTAAATGCAGAGGATAACAGCAACTGCCCCAAAGGCTTCAAATGCATAAATTAGTACCAGAAAAAATAAAGTACTCTAAAGACAAAAAGCGGTACGCCTTTTCTAGTGCAAAGAAGTCCTGAATGGTCACTGTGATTTGGTACCTCTTCATAGATAAGTCTCCCTTCTGTTGTCTTTCCGACCAGTCTCAGTCAGGTCATTTATCAAACTAATTGCTTTAAAGACAGGCATTCTTAGGCAATCTGTTCCCTCTCCGTACTTCCCATTACAGTCATTGAAAGTTATGTATGCAGATGAAAATGATAACAGACCTCTTGTGCTCTCAGAATATTCCTTTTTTAAACAAACACTGAAAACCAACAGCAAACATGTCTGAGTCCAGTCCAATCTGACAGTACTCTGAGTAAGAAAATATAATGGAAATATTAGTGTCGAGCAAGCGATTCCAGTCCATTGTTTACCCAAAAAGTTTCAGTGCTGATTAAAGTCAGCTTAAGGTCCAGAAACCCGTTCAGCAATTGTACCTGTGGTGCCAACTGAAGACAAACATGGCCACCACTGCCAAGTCCTGCAAATAGTCCCCACCTTCCTTCTTTCTGCTACTGAGATCAAAATTAATTTCACACGAGCAAGTGTGGATAACTGCTGAACTTACCCAATGTGCAAGTCACACCAAACCACCTGAAAAAAGTTAAGAAGTAGAAATATTCTTATGTAAGACTGCACAATATGTATATAATCTATTGAAGTGAAATATAGCCAGCATTTGGGCTTTTAGCAAGTACCGTCCTAGCCCCCAGCCTGCAAGCATTATTGTGAAAGGGAGCAGACAATGTACTTGCCACCAGGTGCAGCACCCAGCTGGTTTGTCCTCAGGTATTGCAAACCATCTCTTTGTCATTGTGGACACTCTACTCCTTGACAGGACAGTCGGAGCCACCTGTCCCCTCGGGACTGACATCATTCTCCCTTACCAAGGGACCACATCTCCATTGCACAGCAGATGAAGCAGCCCCCTGAAGTCCCCTTCTTCCCTTAGTACAGGATGGAGCAATTGAGGGCTCGTGAATTTCAAGGTGGATTGTAAAAACTCTGAGTAAAGGAAGCCACATAGACAACAAGTTTCCCGCTGCTTTCCCTGCTTTTTATGGCTTGTTACTCCTTACAAACGAAGAAACAACCGAGTGCTGAAGTCTTTGAAGAGGAGAGTTGCCAGGCACGTTGTCTGACCACTTCTGCTGTAGGGCTCACTTATGGACATTACTAAAACAAGACAGACCAAAAATTATCTTAACTTGTTTTGCCATGACACTTCCTTGCCCAGAAATAAAATACAAAAAGAGACACTAGGCATCATGATGTTATGACTAGCAAAATATTCAAGCTTAATATCAATAAATGCAAGTAGATGAAAGAGAGCATTCCCTCAGAAGTTAAAGCATTTGACAAGATAAATACATTTAAACAAAAGATCAATCTGAAAGTATAAAAGAACATGTCCTTTTTTTATTTCTTTCCAAAAGCATTCAAATGTTTTTTTTCAACGATACCAAAATGAAACAATGTGACATATTAAATATATATATATATTAATTTATTGATTTCAGTCACAAGTTTGGAAAATTGGTACCTCAGCACACTTCTGCACTTAGCCTATATTTAGTTACGTACCTGTATACTTTGTAATGCACTACAGCAACAGGATCTGGCACTCAATAGCATTTTAAGCTTCCAATTGATATTCAGGGATATCAGTGGAAGGACTTCCACCGACTTCAGTGACCCTTGAGATAGTATGGGGATATCCATGTGTATGAATATATTGGTAAAGTAAACCTTTAAAAGACATGCACAGTACTAGAAAGGATTACTTGGGTTTCAGAGGACACAAATAATCTGCTATGAAGTGGAGTTAGCAGTGCTATTCTATAATTATTGTAATTAAATAGCTGGAAGTAAAGGTCAACCGGTTTAAAAAAAAAAATCAGTAATCATTTTTCAAAAAGAAGTTCTAGAGGTTCTCTAGAAATTCATAATTAAGCTAAAAAGATTCACCTGATTAAAAAAAAAATTCTATGTTCTGATGCACTCATGATGTTTTCCCCTACATAGCGTGCACTTGAATTCACTCCGGTTCATGTGCAAACACGACTTTTTTATTGGCTATTCCCCTTTTCAATTATCAAATTTATACCTCCATTCAGAAAGACATCAAACAGCCAGATCACTGTGGGCCCTCTCCTCTCTCCCCGTGACTGATAAATCCCCTTACGTGATACTTTTCAGACACTGAACGACTCAGACATCTTGGTATATTTATATCAGCTTTGATGATGTGATCGAGTTGCTGACAGCTTGCTTGTGTTAAACGGACTTCAATTTCAGCCTCAGCTTTAAGTCTTCTGGTGTAGACTCTGTTCTGCTCCAAACCTTCAAGAAAACTGCAGGTGCCGTTTAAATATTAACAAACCTTCAGTGGGAAGTGTCAGTATCATTTCATTCATATTTACTTTCTTCATCTCACATGTATTTCAGTGCCCTTTTCCTACAGTGCCGCTAAATTCTACACAGAAAGTTCAATGTGCCCCGCAAGGCAGCTCCCACTTTTTTTTCTGTCCGGTTTTATTCCACCTATTTCCTTCTCTGCGTTATACAGGTTAGTTCATACCTCTAGAGCAGGATTTTCTTGTTAGTCATATACAAGGTATCCAGCACAGTTATAAATGAGTGCTTTTGGAGGAATTTCCAACCTTACAATAGTCCTTATAAACACTTGGGATAAAATTCTAAAATATATTCCCCTGAATTTTTTCACATAGGACCAGACTTGTCGCAGGGGCATTCTGAAATATTTATAAGTTATTCCAAAGAGATAAAAAAAGAAAAAAGCTGAAACTATCCCAAATGTTCCCATGCATGTTTGAGTCTACTGAAAATTCTTAAGATTCTCCCAGAAAACAGTGTTCTACCAACGCAGGGTCATGGTCTTTGGCCTCTGCATTGCCCCAAGCATATTTACCATTATTATAAGACCTGTCATTCATCTCTTTAGATCTCTGACAGAAAAAAAAATGTTTAACTATTTTATCTATTTAGACAATATCTTGATGCAGAAACAAGCACTCCCGAGCCTGTGTGGGAGCACAAGAACATCTGTGCTTTTGTGCTGGTGATTTTGTGATACTATTAATACACAAAGAAAAACTTCTTGCAACTTTTTCAGCAAAGATGTTTTAAATGCATCGCACAAATACAGTGCATGAGACAGCTTAAGTGCAAGACCCTGGTGCAAGAGGAAAACCATGCACAACACATAATGAGACAATATATCCATTGTGCAAACAATTTTCCAGCATTCCTAGTTTACTAGAGAATAAGAAGTTGTACCAAAAAAAAAAAAAATTTTTTTGAGGCAGTAATTGTTTCAGGTTTTTGTGTGGTGTTTAATATTTTAAAGCAGTGATCTTTTGGGGGACTTCTAAGCACTCCTGCAATATAAATAATCGATATACTGATACATTATGTGTGAAATACCAGTCATGTCCAAGGCCAGACTCTTTCTCCAGGCATACATCAATTAGTTTAGTTGCTTGGCGGGATGCTCATTTTCCCTAGTGAAGATGAGTGCACAGAGAACACGGATTCAGTGCTCCAACTTTAAGGCTATGCTGCACGTGTTGAATATACAGCATGTGAGAGACCCAGAACAAAGGATAGTGGTAACGTACAGGAACCTTAGCTATGTTTTTCAAAGTAAATTGAATTACTTTAGCCTCAAAGCCTATGCATAATTCCTATCATTTGCATATATTCCTAGAAGTATAAAGAACTGTGCATGCAAGTTTATAAGTGAGCCTCTTAATTCAAAGCCGTTAGCCTTTTATTTCTCTTGGACTTTTACCCCTGAGGCGATAAGCCTGCCACAAGCTCTAACATAAAGCTGACTCGTGAACCTATGAGTTGTTCCCTGGATCAGTCAAAGCCAAAACCCTTTTCCTGAAGGATGGAATGAAGGAGACAGACAGAAAGTATGGAGACCCCCTTTTTGTCCCCCACTTTATCATCACCAAAACAGCTCTGCCCATCCTCTAAGATCACAAGATCGGAAAACTACCAATACCCTCAACCTTTCTTTTCTGAACCCATCCACAGGATGCCGGCACCAGCCTACTCGGAGCAGCAAAGTGCAGGGAGGTTATTCCAGGGCTGGGAGAGACGTTACATTCATTTACCTTTTTAACTGAAAGTAACCGCATGTCCACTAGGACAGGTTCAACCAATCTCTGGGATTTAGTCACAGACAGTAATGGGAGATTGCACATGGTGGCTCCTTATCCCATATCCAGTTGCAGAGTTTCCATCGTCTTCTTCCCACAGCCACCTTCAAGTGCTGCAGAACCGCCCTCAGAGCAGCAGAAATGAAGCTTGCTAACTCTGCAGCCAAGTTGACCAAACAAACCCACATCTGCCATGCAAGTCCACACACTCGCACGCCTCTGCCTGGAGTTTAGGTATTTCTGCAGCAGAAAGATGAATGAGGAGAAGAGGTCTACAGTTCTGTTTTGTTATTGTTTGAAGGCTTGAGAGGATAAGGAGCCATCAGCTACGGGATTACAGGGCCCTAAGATATGGTGGGAAATAGAAGGGGGTTGTTATAGTTCTAGCAGGGAGAAAAGGAATCAGACAAAATTTAAAAACATAAAAGCAAGATGGATCACAAAAAGAAAACTTTCAAGTGTTAAAGGACTAAAACAGATGATGCAATTTTCATCAGAAGTCAAAACGTGAGATGGAAATCAGGCAAAGTTAGGGAACAGCAGCAAATCTACAACAGAAAATTAACACATACCACAGATTCAGTGAAAAATGAGAAATAAAGAGAAGCAAAACCTGAAATTTGAAAGCAAAGAGACTTTAAAGGAAAAGAAGATCCAAATGAAAAGGCCTTCCAAACTAATCCTCTGCCATTTTCTCAGTATTTGTAAGTTATGTGAGTTAGACTGTGACACTTCAAGGCACACGCAAGATTAATTTTCATCCCATACATTCTTCTTAAGCAAATCACCCATTTCTCCTCAAAAGATTTTAAAAGAGCATCATTTTTGTTGATCTGATATATCGCTGTAATCCTTAAAGGATGGGTGTAAATCACCGCATGCGTACTGATCCATAAATAATGGGAAAAAGGGATCGGCTCACCTCCTGCGAGCAAGCAGAGCCACATTAATGCAACAGAGAGGAGGAGGACATGCCATCGCATCTCAGCTAAACTGTTATGCAATAGCTGGGATGATGCAAGATCAGGCTTGAAAGCGGGAGCTGGGCTTCCTATTCCCCGTCCTGAGAGATGCAGAGCATTGCAGAGGTATCTGGTGAATCTCCGGGGATAAGGTTCAAGCCTTGTCACTACAAATCACCCTCTGCCAAGCAATTTGCGCAGCAGCTTATAACAGCAGTTAAACAAAGGAGTCATGGGGCCATCCTCCGGACTGAGGGCAAGGCAGTTGCTACTGGGGAGAGGAGACTGAGAGATAAAAGCAAAGCAAACATGCCAAAGTTAATAGGGCAGAAAAGGCTCAACCTCCCTCCAATCCTGGCTGCCTGGCAGGAAAAGACGGAGCGTAGGCTATGAACGGGTAAATACGTGAGGGTATCGGCACGAACCAGTCACGTTGACATCCGTCATCTTGTTTCAATGCTCGCCTGAACAGGTGGGTTTTTCAGCCGCTCTCTGGAAGCGGGATGCTTGCATTCGTGCCCTTGGACTCTGTGCAGGAGCGACTTTCTACAGACCTAGTAGAGCAACTGTAAATTGATTTACACAGGGAAAGCTATATTTATAGCAGAAATGGAAAGTATTTATCACAGGTCAGATCGCTCTCTGCTGTCATGATGTAACCAACATCAGTATTATGCAAGAAGGGATTTTTGTCCTAAGGTCTTTAAAACGAAATCTTAGAGGCTGCTAAAAATCATGGAAAGAATTAAAAATGTGATGTTTTGGAGAATGTTAGCCTGTTGCTCCTGAGATATTCCCTAATCGCTCTGGGTATTTTCCAAAGTGCAGAATACAGTTTCAGAGCACTTGGGACAGGTTTTCTGAAGTTTGGTAATTCAGAATTCAAGTTGTGATTCCAAAAAACAAAGGATGTGCCTGAGGTGCTTTCACTGTAATAAACAAGAGTACTCAAACTTTATATACTACTCTGGATGCATTGTCTGTCTTTTTGCTCTTTTCCTCCCCTAAAACACTGTGTACAGAGAAGTGTCTCATTCCTGGCAAACAGACAGTTCTTCCAAAAAAAAAATTCATAGTACACCCTATGATTCACCAGGCATACTTGGATGAAGCCAAGTGTCCACGTACTTAGAATGGCATTTTGCAAAGTATGTAAAGATTAAGACAACTTAGCTGGGCCCACTAGCCACATTAATAAAGACCATGACCTACAAAACTTACAGAGTAACCTAAATGAATCTTGAAAGGAGGACCCAGCATCCTGGGTGGGCTGGTGTAGCCTGTACCATACCCATAGTGCCGATCACTGTGCTGTCAGGTACCCAACCAGATTTAAAGCTCTCTCAGTGACACCTCCGAGTGCAGCTCAGACATGCCCAGTATCACTATCGGAAATAAACACCATAACACTCTCTCTATCATCTGTATAGACCTATAGAGACACATGAGAACCCAGCCAGCACTGGATGGACTTCCAGGAGCTGCAGAGCTCTTGGTTTCCACCAGCCCAGCAGCAAAGGTACTGTAGGCAGCACAGCAAAGAGACCAAGTGGAGGAGAGATGCATCGGGGTGGTGGACTGAGTCGTATTAATTCCCATAGATACTCCACAAAGGTGCGGTTGCTGCATCTCTATGCTTCCTCCCAAAGCAAGGCTGCATCCATAGTCGTAGGCAAGAGAATTTCTGTGATCACTGGGTATCAAGTTGGAAAAGGAGGAGCTCAGGGCCTGAGAGTAAGAACGTATTTTTTTTTACCCCTTGATCTTTCAGGATGTACTTGTGTGTGAAAAGCAGAAATCACTGTAAGCCTGATGGAGTGAAATAAGCTTGGGGCTTAATGGAGAGGTTATACGCTATGAAGAGGTTATGAATGAAATATGGGGGTCCCTGGCCTGAGCAACAGGTATACGCTATTAAGGGTATTTTAACTAAATAGAGGACTGAGATGGAATGAGGTTGATAACAAAGGAGTTGCAAAGTATTCCCCTACCCTTCACCTGAATATAAATAACTGAAACTAGGGGGTTTGGAGCCTGGATGGTTCCCCCCCTGGAAATGGGAAGCAATGGGAAAGGTAGCCTTCCTTGCTTGCCAGGAGGATTTAGCAAATTCAGTTACTGAAGGTAGCTAATTTTCTTCAGGAAAAGGGAAACTTCTGGGTACATTTCTTAAAGCTTTTAAGAATTGTGTCAGGGATACAATTTCAAAGTCATTAATAAGAAACGTCAGGAATTTTGGCAGTCTTGCAGACCTTGATCCAATAAATTAGACAACTGCAATGAGCATTTGTCTTTTCCATTGTTATTTTTAAAAATGGTTTAAAAATAAGGATGAGAAATTGAAGTACCAGAACAAAAATTCTAATCTTCTTCCAAGATTTTACATGAAATCTTATACTTTTTAATTTAGTATTGAATTCTTCATCTCTTATTATCATCTTCATTCAACCACTTCATTTCTACTTATATGAAAAAATTACAAGGCATACAAATATTATATATTCAATTGTCTAAACTGTGTGCATAGGTGATGTTGAAACTGGAGATAAAACATTTCAAAGGTATGGTATTTAGACTTGAGCAACTGTTTTTAGACAGACAACATACTCTCAAGTTCTAGTATTTACTGGAGTACCATAGTACTGGAAACACTGTTTTTTCAAAACTCAAGTCAAAAAGATGACACAAGCTTAGCAAGAAAATGTGTTTTTACACTTTTTGCTTTTGCCATTACACATTGTGCCATAAACCTGGCATGTTCTGATTAGCACAGTCCATAAAATAGTAAATTCACTTATTTAAATTATGCATTAAAACCACAATAGATATTTAAAAGGAGCAAAAACTAGAAGCACAACATGAGGTTTTAGCCAAAGTAACCCTTTTCCTCAAGGAACAAGGGTCCACAAATGGGCTTCATTACACAGATATTTTTGAGTCACACTTTAGTTATAAACGGTTCAAAAGTTCAGTAATTCATTTTAATGTGTGTTCAGTAATTCATTTGATCAATACTACCATCACTCAACATTGTTCCAAATTCCTGCCTAAATTGCTTAACATTAAACCAGAAACGCTATCCAAAAACCACTAGTGAACTATATTGTTCCAGGGACGGATTTGGAAACCCAGGGAACCTCTAAGGCTAGGACGACACCCTTCTCAACAAACAGCATTATTTTCAACTATTTACCTTAGTACTGATGTGATACAGAGACAAAATCTATAATACTCATCATTGGGATTCCACATACAATATTCATCTTTTGGAAAAATCTTACAGTGATCCTGTAAGCACGTGACAAAAGCAATCATGTATGAGCATGCTGTTATTTTCTAAGGCTGCTCGCCCCCAGCCTGGACTCTTCTTGTCCATGAGGCGCAGGCATAGCCTTTTTAGTAGCAGCAGGGAACTGCAAGAGGCTGTTACATGACATACAAAAACAGGTTCATAAACTGAAAATAATCTTTGAGTGTATGTATGAAAGTGTACGCAATTAACATTGACTTCAGCTGATGCTGAGAGTGACACACAAAGAGACACTTTAACCCCACAGTCCTAGGACTACTGCAGGTAAACTGCTGTAGAAGAGACTTTCAAAGCAAATTCTGGCTTCCATCCCCTACGACTGAAGCTATTGATTTTAACAGAACCAAAACGTGAGGTCCCAACATGTGAAGTGTTGTTTGCAAAGACTTCGCTCAGCATTGCACTTCAGAAGGGCCTTACAGGATAAAAAGCAAAAAAGAAAAATTCCTTCATAGAACAAACAAACATGCCCAATTCTTTTTCTGCACTGAAACATAAAGTTTTTATCCTAATTTAATTAATGTGTTACCTTGGGGCAACAGAGCAGTTCAGAAAAAGGTAGAAGGAAATTAAAAGGGCAACAGAGCAATCTTACTCAATATTTCTCTGAAGGAAAAACACTAAGGGACTCTGACAAAAGTTTATCCTTTAAGGACAGATAAAAGAATTCATTCAAGCTGGCTAAATATTTTTTTTATTTCATACGATAACTAAAAATGAGGCAAAATCTGAAGACAATCAGTCATTTTAACACATGGAGAATGGTTTACCAGCAAAGTTTAAAAAAAAAAAAAAGGATATATATACAGATACTTTTATTTTTGCTATGGAGAAGCTCTTTCAAGGAGAGAGAGGAAGATATATTTTCATTTGGATGCACATGAACTGTATTTTCTTTTAAGGCTTAACTTCAGAGTTTTGCTTTGTATCCCATGGCACAGCACTGTTGAGCCCGCATTGCTCATTTCCTGCTCTAGAAACCCCAGCGCCGATACTTCCCAGCACCCTTGTTTCTGGGCAATCTCACGCTCAGACCAGGCCTTTGAATCCCCAGGCGTGGAAGTGTCCTGACCCAGGGATTAGCTTGGAGCCATCACAAAGAGATGAAATATAGACGTGGACGCCTTCTCAGAGCCCATCAGTAGCATTAATGTGTTTGTCTGCCTATTTATCCTCACTTGGGTTGACCAACAAAACATCAAGACAAAGCAAACATGGATCTGCTGCAGTTATTCATCCAGCACCAATTGCTACTGCCCTGTTCCCGCTGCACCTAAATCTAGGATATTTGGTTTAACTAGCAGCCTGGGCTATAACGAAAAGCAGATGTAGACGCTGCCACCTTTTGGTGATAGCCAATTGGGTTATTACACATTTCCCAAACTCACTGATGTTGCATTTGTCTCCCAAAGTGGTTCTGGCACACAGAGAGACCCTTCATCTCCTGACAAGCCAGGAGGCGAGCAGAGCTTGTCTTCTAGGAACTGCTTTAAAAATACAGGTATTTTTAGAGTTTTTCTAAAGCCATCTTGCTGTGGCAGGAGCTGCTGGTGTGCTTTAGACTGCTTTATAACGAGCAAAGAGAATGGCTGCAGCACAAGCCCAACCCAAAAGCTTGTTTCAAGGTCTTGGCATGAAGGGAAATTAAATTCTTTACTACCTAGTCCTCTGCTTATTAGTAGCAACTTTTAAGAACTACTTTGCTGTGTTTTTTCCTACATGTTTGCCCAAGGTATCTCAAGAGAAAAGGACAGAGATACCCCTTAGGTAGCAGAAAGCTGTTGGAGAGGAACATTTCCACCTTTGTGAACTGGAAGGAACGCTGCCACCCACACCCATCCCAGGCATGAGGGCCAGGCAGGGCAGCAGATCTCCACAGGAGACAGCTTTCAGCATGCACAGCCCAGCCAGGGGGAGGTTTGCAGCAAGCCCTTGCTAGGCTGCCAGCATCCCCACTGCGGGACCACCCAGTACCCCCAGCATTTCAGAAGACAGTGGTCCCCCAAGGGGCAGCCTGGTCCTGCTTGCTGTGTCTGGGGGAACATCAGTGCCTGAGCCACCCGCGGGGCCACAGCACTGGAGCTCAGCGCTTGGAAGGTTGATGGAGAAAGGGAGGAGGGAGGGAAAGGGGGAAGGTGGCACGCCAGCACTTGGAGCGGCAACATGCTAGCCAAGAGGCCATCCATTTTCCTGGGGGGTATCCGGTGTCCTGCTGTCAACAGCAGGCAACAAAAAGGAGCATGCTGCTCCTTTCCAGGGCACCAGCAAAGTGCCCTCTGCCACACGTGCCCTCCAGGCCCCAGCAGGTAATTCAACCCTTGCTGAGCGTGTCCCCAGCACAGGGATCACCCCACGCTCCTCACTGCCTGGCCTGTGGCTGGCTGGGGCTCACCTCTCCTCCCTCCCTGGGATGTCCTTGCCTGGACAGCAGTGGATATGGTGCTGGGTGGGAGTCGACAGGAGCTGGCGTTTGGCCATCAGGGCGAGGTAAACAAATGAAAAATAAAAAATAAAAATCAAACTCCCAAAGTTTCACTAAAAGCTAAAATTGACCTGAAAAATTAAACCAAAGAGGTCATTCTCTCCAGTCAAAAAATCCATGCAGCTTTCTGAAAGCATCTTGCTTACACACATTTACTTACCAATTTTCTTCACTGATATAGGACAACAGGAAGATCCCAAAAGTAAGCCCCCATTTACCGCAAGAGGAAATAATCTGAATAACAGAGAAACATACAAATAGAGGATCTCCCGGCCGGGTTACCAGGCTGTTAGCACAATGCCTCTAGCTGTCACAACACATCACCCTTTGCTCCCTGATTGCTAATACTTTGTCTCAGTTTTCGAGCTCTCTTTGCTAACAAACAACCCTGTCCGAAGCCTTTGAACTCAATCATTACAATTTGTAAGTGGTGATAAGAGTTTGTCACTGCTACCCAGACTATCGCGCAACAACCTTGTTCAACATTAAGCTGTATTCCCGCAAACGTTGAAAAAATTCAGAAATAAGGGAACAGTTAAGGATTTTTGTATTTTGATCTCTGCACGCCATAAGGATGATGACTGATTAATACTTCAAGAACTGACCTTATGGAGGACCAAGGTCCAGTCCTTTTTTGAAGGCACACGGTCATATTTTTTTGTGCAACTGGGTGATAAGAAACACAAAAGTTCCCACAGATCAATCCAAATGTGGCCCATAGGCAAATAAACAAAACTGATATCATTTAGTGAGGGTTTACATTTATTGAACTCAGCTTTCACACAATACAACTTTTCTTCTCTCAAGAGCTTTATATTTGAGCTATAGCTAAAGGTTTTCATTACTTTTAAGTGGAAAACCGATGTATTTGGATGATAGATTTTAAATTCCACTTTGAAAAATATGTTTTTGAGGCTTTAACTACAATTTTTCAACCATGTTTAATTGTACTTTTCTGAGACGTCCTATTTCTTCATGATCCTGGTGAATTAATTATACTGAAAGGACATCTAGTGCTAATACTTAGTTTAAAATAAAGTTGAGGTTGAATTTGTAAACAGATACATTTAGAAGCTAATGCTCCTAGGTATAATAGGTAAGTTGTGTTTCACTCAAACAATGAAATAAGTTTAAAACCTGTATTTTGTTAAAATATTAGAGGTGTCTCTTGACTTTCTGAGCTCAAAGTCTAACGTGAATCCCACACACACAACCACATGCAGATTATTTTTCTATGTTTTACAGGTTCTTATGCATTAGCATCCATGATGTGTTACCAAACACACACCTTTCCAATCCATGCTTCTCTGAACAGCACTTGTTTGCTATCTACTAAAGGAAACTAGGCAGTGGGGGATTTAAGCAGTAAAAGCCTTCATCATTCCTCAGTCTCTATCCATGCTTTTTCCACCCTTCACACTCTCAGACCACTCACTGGACAGTTTAAGGTTACCCAAGAATGAGTGCCAGCATACCAAAGAACGAGGTATCTGTGTAACATCTGGAAATATGGTCGTGGCAAAGATAAGCAGCAACTCCCTGCAAACTGCCTTAGGACAGGGATTACAATCATTACCTGACATATGCAAAAAGGCATCTTAAGTGCTTTTTAACACACACAAAAAAATAACCCTCAAACAAAATAAAAAAAAAAAAACCCAGACCTGTTTTGCTAACCATCAGGAGCAGGTGGAACCAAGGCAGTGGACACCAGACAAGCAGTGCTTCCACAGCATGCCGCCATCAGAAGGAAAGACGCAAGTGGCTGGAAAACTGCACATGACAGCTATACCACCCGCCAGGCTGGGAATGGCACGGTGCTCATCTCCGTCAGCAGCAGGTGCCAATCTAACCTGCTAACACCAGCCCAGTTATACTTAGATATTGGTTCATGACATTCATCTGGTACAAAGAGAGCTGAACTTTGCTTCCACTCTGGTCTTTTGTTTTTCCCCTCTTCGACCATATCTTACCTACCCATCTGTGCTGGCATACTAGATCACGCAGTCAGTCTAGCCACCTCTGGCACTGCATCCCTTTTGCCAAATTGGTCCGAATCTCACCGGTTATAAAGGTTTACTTGTGAGGCTGTGACCACATGATAACATGACAAGCTGACTTCTGAAGCTGCAGCAAGCCAGGGCCCCTGGAACCGAGAAGCCAGGACTCCTTCCCAGTGAGCAGGCTGGCCAGGTCCATCATATGCTGCTATAACTCCTGTTTCTCACCAGTGTTGTGGTTTCCTTTAGCAAATTTTGTGCTGGAAACTTAACACTGGCAAAGCTTCACTGCTAGTAGCAGTGGAATTAATTTTATGGCATGAAGTGATATCAAGTTTAATTACATTGTGTACACATAGCACTCAGTCACTCACATCACCACCACGCCAACTACTCCTACTTTGGACTGAAAATCTGACCCTGTAAGTGAATGCCCTCAAGAACCTGAAAAAGTCCAGATTTTCAGCCTTGGCGTCTCTCTCTTTTCCGACAGGGGAGAGGCCTTTCTCCTCCTGTAGGCAGGCAGGGACAACTCTGCGAGGATCACACCCCGGGTTCTTCTGGGAACAGCCACCTGTGTGTGGGAAAGATGACTGGAAACTGTTCTTTGAAGTCTTTGCTGTATTCCTGCTGCATCAAATCCTCTGGTGATGGGAAGCAGCATAAGGCTACTGACACTGAAGGTTTACCCCTGCCAGGCTTATTGCTTTTGTAAGAAGGTTTTTCCAGGTATGGCTCCAGCTGCAATAGGCTGATGCACAAATATTGGCCAATATCCTCTCAAAAACAGAGTGGCTACCATTACATCATGTTAACTCAACCCTTTTTGTAACTTAACTTGCTCCCTTAGAAAATACTGACCTGAATTTAAACATACTGTGTTTTAGCATAAAAAAAGTTACATCTCATAAAAGAATATCTGACTTTATAAACCTAGTCAAAGCCTTTTACTGAAGAGGGAATTCTTGGTTTCTGTGAAATTGATAGATTTAATGAATATATTCCTGTTATAATATGACATCTCATTTTTCTCTCTCATAAATACTTGTCAGGTTTATGATTTTTCACTCATTGGCCAGGAATTGTGTTGCACAAGCTCAGATTGTGGGTGCTCATACCAAGTTTAATTTCACTCACAAGTAGAGTTGACAAAAGATCACAGCCACTAAGCCCTGGAATTACCCTAGATATTGCCCTCTGTGCTCTGCAAATGAAATCCTACAGAAGACCCTTTGGAAAAGAAGAACATGATGGTTAACACTCAGAAATCCATTTTGCACAGGGCAGCGTCAGTACACAGAGCAGCACTGAATGACAGGCAGAGCTGCCAGTTCCTGGATGAGAAAAGTCAGATGCTCAGCATTGCACTCTCGCTGTCTGTCCGTCTCGGGCCATTCCTCTCCCGCTTTCTCTTGCTCCTCTCTCATGCCCTTGATTGACTACCAGGTCAGATAAGAAATTAAGACCAATGAAACCAGAACCAGACCGCACCTGTCCCCAGCGCAGCCAGAAGAGAACTGAAATAAAGCACTTACGAAACTGCTGTGATCGTAACCTTCAAAACGCCAAACTCCCCCAGCCGTCTGCTCTCACGGGCCAGGGCACTACAATGGGGAGCTGGGCAAGAAGGCCCAACAACCTATTTCTAACGAAATGCTGTCACTTCGGGAAAGGCTAAAGCAGTCCGCAGAGTGAAGATCTGTTTTTAGCAACAAAGCTTCTGAAAATAGACATGACACTACTATTTAGTTCATCAGGTTACGACTTGGTAACAGAGGGATCGCTTTACTGATATTTAATTTGATGCTGTAAGGGAGAAAGATACTGCTGTTATGAACGGAAGACTACTTATCTATAGCAGCAATTGTCACAGCAAGTGCTTATTCTAGCGGAACATGTTTTTCTTGTAAGTCATGGAGAATACTTGAATCATCAGCTACATGAGTTGCATTGCAGGTCCTGGTCCTAAATACATATATCTGTATAAAACCACACAGTTCCATACACTCAACTTTACAGTCATCCTTCTGTTAGCAGTACATTTCAGGAACAGCCTGGTTTAACTGATGCAGGCACAGCAATAATGAGACAACTCCCCCAGCTGAAGCACAGGTAACTCTGAACCTTACCAGATTACTGACCAGAGATCCCGGCCCCAGAAAAAGCAGCAGGGCTGCTCCAGGGAAAGCACAACCAGACCACGACAGTCTTTAAACCCAAAGAGGTGCAGGAGAACAGCAGTCTCTCTGCAAACCGAGGCAGAAAGCCGGGCTCCCAACCCCAGCCTCCCACCCCATGGCAGAGACAGAAGAGGGGAGGGGGATGCTGGACTGTACAAGCAAGGAGACAATCATCCCACTCAAGACCCTGTTCATGTGACCCAGCAAGGGCCCTCCAAAACAGAGGATGTAAATCCCTCTGGACAACTCAAACAATACAAAGCTGCACTTGAAAATGAAAGAAAGCAAATCCCAAAAGTATAGGTCAAAAACACCTGGAAGATCCTTACTGTTCCCCAGCGTCTAGAAACCTGGGAACAGAAAAGCAATTCAAGAAAGTGGAAGGGGCACTTGCAGAAGTCAACTTCATACAAGCAGATGCAGCTGGAAACAGTGTTTTTGTATTTCAAAGAAGTATGAAAGCACCCAGCATATGTAGTACAGACAGAAGTGTTCCAGTGTAGTGTTACTGTAGGCAGAAGTGTTACTGTAGAAAAGAACAATTACCCCAATACAAATGATGTCACGTAAAAACACATTGTAAATAGGCATGTCTGGGATTTCCCTGGTGATGAACAAAACAAACAAGTTGCTAAAATACATGGAAAATAAGGAGTGAAGCTCAAAAACACAGGCATTGCTGATGCAGAAGCACATATTTGAAAATGCTTACAAATAGCCTTCCCTGCTGGAAAATAAATCTTCCTGCAGATGCCTCGACTGTAGGTACCATAAATTAATATTCCTTTCGTGAGTGTGGATACTCCTACTTTATTAATTTCTGACTGTTTTTTTTTATACTCAGCACGGGCACCATTCAAAGTTCACCTCATTCAAAATTTGACATGAGACAATTTGATCTCTTGTTGGTCATAATTTGCTTCTCCTTCACAGGATTTAAGAGCTTGACTTGAATCACACTGATTTACCACACATTGGGGTGGTATCAAAATAGGCCTCTCTGTGAGCATGCAAATTCAGAGTGCTTGAGGAAAAATACCTTCAATTATTAATTAGTGCACAATGGAGGAACAATAAACATATTGCTTTTTTTGGACACGCAAGCTGCATCATGCGAGCATTGCAACAGCGCGTTCCGGAAAGAAGACAGTTGAGACATTTTCAGGCTGAGACCCCACAGTTTTAACTACAGGTTTACAGTCCTTGCAGTGGGCTCAAGGGTGCTAAATTAGGTATCCAGCTCTACTCAGTGCAAGCAGAAAACAGCACCTCAGAAGGAAAAAAAAAAAAAATTTGAGTCCCACTTGTCTAGCATCAGGAAATTGTGGATGGAATAGCAAACACAGCAGGGGATATCCAGGGCTGAGGTGTCTTTTATCAAGGCAGCTCAGGATCCAAAGACCAAGATGTTTTCCGCAGTATATCTATACTTTCTTTTGAAAAACAGACAGGGATCAACTCCTTTCTTTGAAAGGAGGTTGTGCAAGCCAAGGCAGCAGCAATCCCCTTTGTAAAACCCTAATGAGCCAAGCACTAACATAGAAACAAACTCAAAGGATAAAAAAAAAAAAAAAAAAAAAAAAAAAAACCACCCTGCCCCAATATTTGCAGCTTCAGAATGAAGTTATGAAATACTCCTCCCAGTTGGAGAGAAATACCATCAGATGTGCAACAAATGCTACACTTCAAAGCAAGAACATGATGCAAACTAGTCTGTTCTGAAAGAAAAAAAAAAAAACAACTGAATAAAAGTAACATTTCGTTAGGTAGCAGTCTGTTTATGGTTTGCCTGGTTTACAACCATAACGTAACCCCGTCGCTTATTAGATTGTCAGAACAGAGATTAGCACATAGATTAACAAGGAAAACATACATTACCTTTCTAAAAGAATTACCCATTTCAATTAATCACTGAGGCGTGAATGAAGTCACAGGGCATCTGCAAGGAATTTTCACATGCTCTCTCTTGGCTACATGTGCAGTTACACATATTACCATACGCATTTGAAGATCACTGCTGATTTGACTCTTCTGCTGAGTAAAAAGGACTAAATGACATGTTCGGATGTAAATAAAACACAAAGTACTTTCTGTTTCCACAGAGAACAACAGGGAATCATCAGCGGAGCAAGTGAAAATACCTGCATGGGTATGAGAGAGTAGAAGAGCAGAATTGCACAGTTAGAGCTGGCTCAGGTATTTAGTGCTGCTACTCAAAGCTTTGTAGTTGAAATTAAGAGGCAGATGTACGTACAGGCAGTTCCAGGGGAGATCATTTGTTCCTGATTATAGCCAGCGGTTGCAATACACTATTTATACAGATCTTTCATTAGCCTAGACTGTATATCATATCACTGTATCAATATACATTACACTGTTAAATGCTTCCATTAGAAAGCCATGGTTAAGGAGAAAGAGCACGACGCTGCAATGCCTCAGCCCCAGCTCAAAAACCTAGTTCGGGATTGAGCAAGTTACTGTATATCTCAGACCAAATTCAGGATGATACGTCACTAATCCACTGTGATTTGCTATTCTCTAGGGTTGTAAGGCACTCTGTAAACGCAAAGTATTTTAAACACATTTGTGGCCCACTTAGTACTTCACAAATAGGTTCTTGAAACCTCCTCTTGCAACGTATGTCCCTGGCACCTGAACTGTAGATGACATCTAGCTGTTAACTACATAAACCTCTGCCACAGGGCTGAGCGCTTCATAACCCACCCAGCAGAGGACAGGGTGTGCGCAAGCATCACAGCCGGTGGGGACGCTGAAGTAGGCTCTTCACCATCCTCCGGGAAAAGATCTGGAGGAAGAACCTACAGAACAAAGGATCTTAGTTATAATACGTGCTTCTTTTTAGTCCACGTAAGTGATGAGTAGGGGAGTGAGAGAAGTAGTATTAGGTATACTTTCATATAAAGGGGAGCACTCTGCACCTCTGATCATCCATTCCATATTAGGCTTTCCATCCTTACCCCTGTTTGAGGATACTTTAGGAAAAACTAAATAGTGTAAACAATATTTTATTTCACACTGAGATTTCCATGAGAACAGCAGCAGCAGAGAAAGGTTAATGGATGCACATAAGACTGTATTTTAAGTTTTGGCTCTGAACAACAGAAATAAAATGCACGTAACTCAAATTATAAGAAATTGTGTGCACTGTGAGATCAGTTGTTATTTCAATGTTCATCAGTGATGGGACGGTATTGCTTAACATGAAATAAGCTAAGCATTCAGAAGCCCTAATACTCTGAGACTTGCCTTAAGGTTAGGAAAATCCTGCAGATTCTCTGCCATTTTAAAAAACCCATAGATTTAAAAACAAAATTCTACATAATTGTTTATGGGTAACGCATGCCTACATCTGAAAAAGTGAATTCCATTGCACAAGGTGATAGCATAGAGCAAGACCTGCAAAGGGGCTCAATTTGAATAAGGTAATTCAGACTAAATAATGTAGCCACTCGGACCAAACCTGGGTAAAATACAGACCAACAAGTTTTAACACATGACCAGCTTTGTGCACCGTGCGATTTACCCACCTTTGACTACTCCTACAGGACAAGACCTAACATATGCTTAAGTCTTTATGGGACTGCGGCTAAAACCAGCTCTATAGTAGTTTCTTCTGTAGCTTCACCAGAGATAAGCTATGACCATAAAATTCATGTGAAAAAGTACTTCTTATTACTCTAGTTGTGTACAGAGCTGCATGTTTCTTTGAATCTGTCAAGTGATTTTTTAAACAACTCCATAACCTGAGTGCCATACTGTTGACCATGAGATCTGTTTTAAATTTGAAATAAGAAAAGGTGGGGGGAGGGAATAGGACAGGAGGGAGAGATAAATCCTGTATTTTTCTTTATATTTTACAAATTTTATTACTTCAGTCAAAAAATGTGACTGAAGCAATAAAATGTTACTGTTGCTCAGTGTAATGGTATGTGTTTGAAATACAACCCATTTGCTCTTCATTCACTTCATCAGAGTTTTGGCAACGGCTAAAGGCTTCAAGTATGTGTGTAGAATATTCCTTATGCTATCATATCCATATTATTTCTCCACTTACCATTTCTTAATGAGCTATTTTTAACAGTTGCCCACTTATCAATTTTCTATTTATGGCTGTGTGCCTTCCTCTGTCTAAAAACATTTAATGAGATTTGTTTATGAAACCCGTTTGCAATGTCTTGAATGCTGGCAGCAGCTACCAGAGGGAGATCAGAGACCATAGGTGCAGCTCTTCTTCCAAATCCCCATCCTGACTACAGACTAGTGGTCACTGCCAACTCACGTGAAATATGGTCAACGATGCAATCCCAGCAATTATGCAGATGACAGGACGCAGCTTGAGTTTATATCATGATATGGCCCCATATTGACCCCTCTCTTCGATGTTAGGGACACCACCTCGAGCAATCATGGAAAGCAATGGGAATGCTGAGGAGGTAGTATACTCCTCAGTTCAAGTTGGGTATTTGGGGAGGTCTAAAAGGCAATGTGGCAAGCTGATACTTAGCTACCTTGTTTATCCCTTGTTCTGGCGCCCTCATATTTATCTAGCTGTTTATGGACACCTAAAAGCTCCAAAAGCTGTTTTCTTTGGCTGTGAACTACAGTCTATAAAATACTGCTCAGTAAGGGGATCATATTTGTGTCCTTTAATACCTAGCCAGGTGCTCTTCAGAGTTGGCAGCAGTGCCTTTACTGATAGCTTTGACTGCATTTTATGTCTTTTCCTTTACCATTACAATGCGGACTGCTGTTCAGCTATTGCTCCCTTTAAATCATGCATGATTTTGGCTTGTGGTAAAAGTAATTCAAAGACTGTTTCCCCCAAGCAGTATGCCATACCTGCTAAAAGCAAATGAACAAAAAAAAAAAAAAAAAAAGGGGGAGTACAGAATTTCCTATGTAATTAAAATGAGCTTGGGATTTTTTCTTAACTTCTTAGTTACCTAAAGGGCAAGAATTGTGTTTTGTCGAAGCTTGAAAAACTCCATTTCTAAAACAAGCAAAACAAGATCAGTACAGGAAACACTGCAGAATGGTCCCACAAGAACGCATTTGGGTGCAACAACCAGTATTACATTGCAATCTTTCTGGCACATTTTGATTCCTAGTGCACCGTTACCAAAAAGTCCCAATTGCTGATTTTGATATATTGTCCTTAAAAGAATGGCAAAAAGACCAAGAATCACCAATTTCCCAAAGCAAACCCCCTCAGAACAACAGGGGATGAATCTCTCCCACAAAGTTCTGCAAAGGATGAGGATTTCCATTCTGGCCAATTTCAGCAATTTTTAAACATTAAATTTCCCACTCACTGACGAAGTCCGGTGATTATCACAGCTCCACTTCCCCACCACTTCCATCTTATGAAACTACATATTTCAATTAGATTGGGTTATGGTAAATGAGTTACTGAAATTGTCTTGTATACTTCTTGTTTCCCCCTACTGCTTCATATGAACAGCTCGGTGGATATCTGTGATACGGGACAGCTGTCAAGAAAGGCCATGTTCCTGGAATGCAGCACAGAATGCCATCCACAGCACAAGGATCATCTCTTCACATAGCCAGGAAGGGTACACAGACTTTGGCTCAGTTCAGACATGAGAGCTGACACAACAGGTTATCTATTCGCCAGAGTCACCTAGGAAAACTTGAGTACTATGACAAGGTCTCAGGAGGTTACTCATCCCATTTCAGAGAAGCATAATGGGACATCAGTGCCTAGGAACCACTATAAAGGCATTTTAAATAATTTCCAACAACCTTAGAAGAAAGCAGTGAATAGGATTTTCCAAGAACCGCGGGTTTTTTTCTGCAAAGTTTGGCATAAAGCAAACATAGCAGCGGTGAGCAACTGAATTACCAACCAATATAAAGTGAGTAAATTCATGAGGTTGGTGTCTCAGCCCAAACAGAGATAAAATAAGCTCTGTTTTTGTCCAAGTGCACAGAAAAGTAGAAACACTTCCATTTACCTTCCAGTACATCAGTGACATGTAGCTTTTATTCCCCTGATCAAAACCAATTCATTTTACATAACTAGCATGGCATTCAGAAGGCACCTCTTGTGGCACCGAGTGAAATCTCTGGTGTAGCACATTTACATAAATGACAACTTACATTCAAGAAACAATAACAAACCTCATAGGAAATGTGGAAAGAACCAATTTCCCAAAAATGTTGACAGTATTTCTTTCCCATACAGTTCTGAACTGAAAAAAATAATTGATAAGGAATACTCTAATTTACTGATCATGCCCTTCAAAGTTCAGCGTTTTTTCTATTCCACCAGCACAAAGCAGAACACGGATCACCAAAACCAGTATTTTGGGGAAAGAACGCATTGCATGAGAAGACTAGAATGTTATGCATGTTTGCAGCTATACGGGGATAGATAAAAGTGGCAAAATAGGTAATTTCCATGACATGTATACATGGGCACTATCCCTTGTTGACCTTGGCAATATTTCAAAGGAAAGCTTTCAGGGATTAACTGTTCAATCAATCAGATTTTGTGACATACACCAACTGGCTCCACAAATGCGCTTGCAATCAAATTGCAGGAATAACAATAAAAGAAGATTTAATCTATTGTTAGCTCTTGCGCCAGAATGCACACAGAAAACTTGCACACTTTCGGAACAATCTCCGCGTTTCAGAAACTTCTCACCTGCCTCAGTCAGTAGGTAGGCAGGCTGCAGGTAGGCTGTGAACAGCTCTTGCACAGGTGTTTGGAGATACGCTCATATACGAAAGCACTCTTCTCTGCCCCACTCTGAGCCAGAGCTAATGAGAACTGAACCCTTTGCAGCCATAGCACAAAATCCTTCCCAAGTGCATACCTACCCCCAGTGCTCCATTCAAGACCCAGGAGAAGGCTACGTACGTGCAAAAAAGCGGAGGCAGAAAGAAGATGCAGCCTGAAAGCAACCTTGTGCACAGAACAGGGTCTATGTTATTCCTGCAATAATAAAATTGCATCAGCGAGCCCTAATCAGGGCTGTATGCCCCTGGAGATTGTTGCTGTATGCACAGACATGCTATAAAAAGACAGTACTGCCCCCAAAAAGCTTGAAACTGAAAGACAGTAGAAAACAGGTACAGAGAAGCCAACAATGCCCCCAAACCAGTTCCCAAATGATGACAGTTATCAGACAGATAGAAATACAAGACAAAGAACATGATCTTCTAACCAGCGCTCCTTTCAGCAAGGAACAACTTTAGCAGGAGGAGGGGAAAAAACTGACTGTCAATTCTGCTCTACAATATTTCCTCAGTAAGAACAGAGCCTGTCATGACTCAACAAGGTGTGCTTTATTTCACACATATAGACGATGCAATTGATTCCAGGTGATGCTAGCTTGCTTCAGGTTAAGCAAATGCATAAGTGCTTTGTTGAGTGAAGGCCAAAACCCACATATTTCATTGCAAAACATTTGAGTGGGATCAGGACAAACAATGGTAGTCTTCTCATGCTCAGAGAATCCCCACAGAAAGTCTCACCGAATGCAGTTACCCAGTGGCAACAGCTATTTGGTATCACACTTCAGCTATTTCTAATGCTCTTTCCATAAAATTAAAAGCAGCCAGCAGGGATCTAGCTTATTTAAGGGGTGGAGGAGACAGGTTTGGTGGGGGGGAAAAAAAAAAAAGAAAAAAAAAAGGTAAGCATAAGGCTGGGATGCTCTGGCCCCAGACTGTTCTCCCTGTCTTAGCCTTCAAGGTCACAGGCCAGCTCAGAGTATGAGCCTGCAAAAATCTTCTTACCTTTCTACTTGAGTCATATCAGGATATGGAGTTAATCTACCATATAAAAAAACATATATCAAATACCCTTGTAATAGGTACTATTAATATATGCAAATTATCCAATTTATTTTTCTTTAAAATATTAACAATCTTCATTCTAGCACTTTGTATCAAATATCTTGGTGAAAATAGATTAGCCAAACTTGATATCTCCGGTTGATTTGCTTCCCATTCTACTAAGGCTGCAACTGTAGCCAGCAAGGCTAAGGATCTCACTAGAAAACTGTTTGACATGGGCAGCAAGTAATCATTCACAGCCCATAACTTGTCCTGGATGACTGCTGTGAATTCACCTTGGACTGCAAGATGACAGGTTTAGTTTAACAGCTTTGCCCTCGTTTTTGTAAAAAGAAAAAAAAAAAAAAGTCTTGAGGACGCTCCTACAGCCTCTACAGCTATAGCTTTCCCACAGTTTTCTGCGGGGTTTTCCAGAGGTCTGAGTAGAGAAAGCCAGGGTCCTTTGAAAAACGCAGCACCCCCTCCTCTGCAGCATCAAGGAAGAGATTATTAGCACAGTCAAAACTTGTGAACCACAAGAAACTCTTTCACTATGTTAACTGTATTTTTTTTTGTCTACAGTTGATATAGTCACATCAATTAAATTCATTAGAAACCCAAAAGGAAGAGATGCTCAACTATATATGATTATGCTAAATAAGGAATTCTTGAGCTGAAGGTTTGAAATGTGAGTTTGTGTAGTTACTAGATGGAACTGAAGAATGATAGAATAAATCAGGATGGAAGAGGCCTCTGGGATTCCTCTGGTCCAACCCCCCACTTCAGGCATGGCCAGTGAGATAGAATTCATGAAAAGTGAAAGAAAATTCAAATATACACTGATGCTACGACCCTTTGATATCCAGGATTAAATGAGAAATTTACCTCTTTCTCACAGTGTAAATAAACCAACACTCCAGATTTCTTCTTATTAGAGCAATTTTTCATGTATGCTTTACCAGACATTGCACAGACAAGCAGCAGCAATGCAGTCTTTGCCACAAGCTGCTTACAGTTCGGACCTAGGTAAAATTTAGACAAAGTAGTTGAAAAGCTCTGAAGCAGAGCTTTTTTTTTTTTTTTTTTTTTTTTTAAGAGAGAGCAATTAAGAGAGCCAGAATCAGGGTTGAAATATACATACATACATACTTTTACACGAGGAACAAAGCACTTTTCCTCACCTCACTATATTTCCCAGCTAAATATCTTCCAGTAAAAATAGTGACCTATTGTTGAGTGATTTGTTCAAAAACTGTTCTGCATAACTGTACTAAGAAAATTAATGGGATAAGTTCATTCCTCTTGCAATTCTGCTTTATTTCCAGTCTCTACAGTCCAGACACTTGGGGAGGGGGAAAAGAATTAAAAAGGGGGGAGAGAAATCAAGAATACTTCAGGCATACTCTTTGGCAAAAAGTCTAGATCAAACTGATAAGGCTGCAGACTGCTGTGCATTCTCCATCACAGTCTTTAAGAAGTGGAACAACCAAGCTGTACTTCCAAAAATAATATTCAGAAAATAAGACCCAAGATAACAACCCATTTTTATAAGACTCCTGATAACTTAGTCAAAAATGAAAACTGCTGCCTTGTCTTCTCACTGTGCTTTTCTTGTCACCTTACCAGGTCTAAAGCCTCTGTTACTAGAGGGTAAAGATTTTTAAATTCTCACTATCGTACCAGACAAAACAGTACTTCTTGACATGGGAGAGTAACTATCCTCAGATACTCACTAATGCAAAGAAGACTGCAGCAGGATGAGTTGTAGTTTAGCTGAGAAATTCCCCCACTAGGACAAGTAATGCTTTTCTCTAGGAACACAGACTTTGGTTTCCCTGATACATCCTCTTACACATACACCCAACCTTCTGCTTCATCTCCGTTACCAGAGCTCAAACGTTGTAAAAGTAATCATTTTGCTCAGCCATCATCAAGATTTTCCTTATATACATGAAGAAAAGGAAGCCCAAAGACATGAAGGTTAAGTCAAATTAACATGCTGTGAGTAAAGAAGGAATAAAATTTACTTCCTGACCCCAGGCTTTCTTGAAGCTTCCTTCTATGATGTTTTTTACACTGAAGTTCTTTTGGAAAGAGAATAAACTGAAGAATATTGAAGCATGGTAGTTCAGAAACGGAAGGAAAGGAGGAAAATGCTTGTGCCTAAGTCAACAATCCAGCCAGGGCTTGGGTTAAAGCCTAAGAGGTCTCTGTCTCAGCAGCCCTGTGCTTTTAAGGAAGAACTATGATAGCCACTTGCAAAGTGTACCTGATTGGGCTCTAACAAGATGCCCATGCACAATGACAGCTGCTATCCATCGCTCCCTTTATTCCAGTGGAAGATTAGGGAATCTGAAGACTTTGGCTGAGCAAAATGGTATCCCCTTAATGGAGCTTTGCTTAGGTCACTTTGTTAAAAAAAAAAAAATCTTACGAATCACATTTTAAACATATTAAAATAACATTAAGCTTATAAAGTTAAGATTCAAAGATGCAGGAAAACACCAGAGCTAAGGTTTTCTGTGTAAATTAATTTTGTCTTATAAGACATAGGCATTACAAAGCTTATCTCTATTCTAAGGTACAGTCTTTTGTTACTTTACCATTTACTTCTCCCTTCTCCTCCCCCCCAAGTAAGATCAAATGCTGCCTGCCAAATTTCAAGTGGAAAAATATAGACTGTGAGGTTGCCTTTTTTTTCTTTTTATTCCAGTGAAGCAAGATGCAGGACCTTTTCCCTTTGTAATTTGAACAAAACAATGTCATTTTCTGTCAGCTTATTCTGAGAAGTACACTGATTTAAGCTTGGCTAAAATCCACCACCACCACCACCTCTCCTGAATGAAGACACCCGTCTGGAAAATCTCAGCCTAAACTATTTAAGCTTTGGCAGAGTTAACACAGACAGTTAAAAACATGACCTTCTGGCTGGAAGCGTTAAGCAACCTTAAGCATAGGTAGCGTTAGCAGCCCTGTCCATCACACATAAACACAAACAGAAGAATGCGATCGTAATATTCTGAAGTTTTTACAGAGTGGGAAAGAGATCCACTGGCAGAGCTGTGTGAGGAATATGCTTAATGCCTCTTCCAGCCAATGCAATGGCATCCTTCAGTAACAGGATTAACAATAGATATTTGCACATTTTCCTACAACAGCTCTGCCAAAGCAACTTGGCCCTGGCCTTTCAAATCTTCTGGTGTACCCTCAATTACACTACCCCAGCTCCGGGAAGACATAAAATATTCCTTTTGCCAATATACGTTGAGAAAAGGTTTATAGTGGTGTTTTTCTGCTGCCTACATATGTAGTTTTCATTCCCATTGGAAGACTAGCTTTGGCAGAAGTTCAAGGTCCCAGAGATCCTCCCTCTTCTCTCTTCCTTGCATCCATTTGCTATTTAGCTGTCTGTTATTCCCCATGAGTGCTGCTTTGCACTAGAACATACAACTACAGTAGTCATTCCTCCTCTGATCAATAAAAGGAGATTCCTTCTATGCATTCAAAAACCACGCTCACCTAATTCAGTCACAAGTCACTGAACCAGCCGCAAGAACCACCACGGCAATGTACTGTCTCTGTCTTATGCAGCATATATAATTAATGGTCCCTTCTGCCCTCCAGAATTATAAGCCTCAGAATCTTAGTAATAAAAAAATTACCCAGAAACTTGTTCTTAGGTTAGCGTTGTTCAATTAAGACATGTATAAGACTATCAATACTAACAGGTGGTTTGGTTTTGATGTTGGGTTTTGGTTTGGGGTTTTTTATTTATTTTTTAATAGAGGGAGCACTGCTACTTTAAAAGAACTGCAGCCAGGTGAACGGTAGGAATGCAAAGGTAATGCTCACTGATCATCAAAACAGGATACACACACAACATTTATGCCAAGCAATGCCATGCGGAAAAGCCATGTCCTTTCTTCCTCCCTCCCACTTTCCCACTGCAGAATCGGTTCAAACCAGCTGAAATTGGCTGTCAGGTATTTGCTCCCCTCTGCTGGGGCACCCCAAAAGCTGCTCTGCACTGCTACTGCACGGTGGAAGGACCACTGGCAGCTGCACGGATGGCACCTGGACACGCAGCTCAGCAGCTAGAGGAGCACTGAGGAGCTGCTCGTCGGACACTGCTCTCCCACTTTCCTTCCATCACTGGAAAGGAGCTGGGTAAACTCAGCCGTGAGCAGAGGTGAATAATTTTAAAGCTCACCAGCCTGCATTGCTGGTGTTTCCCAGGCTGCGAAGCACACCTTCCCCAGCCTGCTCTAAAGTCTATGTCATTTATAACCATCCCCACCTTCAACGTTATGAGCAACGTGAGTGGGTTGATCTAAGCTTGGGGACAGCTTTACAACCAAAAGTTCATTTCAAACCACCTCTCGCTTTGGGGAGCTCCCCTCCGTTTCCATCAGGCTGGTTCAAGTTCATGGCCAAGACAATCTCCTCAACTGTCTGGCTTCTGGGTCTGCGAGCCACATCACCTGCCTCGGGACATCAGCAGAGGCCTATGAAACCACCCCCCGCCAGGATCAACACCTCCGAGCAGCCTCTGTGCTGTTTCATGTAAGCACTTCTAGGTGGCCACAAGGTCATTTAGTTGAAGAGGGAAATGTTTGGTTTGTGTTAGCTAAAATTAGTCGGCGGGTGCAAGGTATTCTTTTACTTTGCTGTTAGAAGCTTGAGAGTAGCTGGATGTTCTAAATGGAAAAATTATTAACATAACGAGGAAATATCTTCCTTTAAGAAGTGCCATGTCCTCCATGCGGCACAGCGCTCACAGTTGTCCTAGACAGAGTAGGGTTTTAAGCACAGCAGGAGGAAGGCTCCAGTTTAGGACTTTTTTTTTTAATTTGGTATATTTTAACGAGTTACAGCATTAGGTTTTGTAACTATTGCCCAGATAAAAGCTGACTGGGAAAAGAATTCTTAGAAAGAAAACATTAATGATCAACAACGAATGTATTCTGCATCAATTTTTTTCCTATCAGAAAAAAGAACAGTCAATTTTTTTCCTTCCCCAATGCTTACTCATTATTTTTAATTCCTTGCAGAAAGCAATTATATAATAATATAACAAACTGTATGCAGAAGGGAGGGAAAGAAATGAACTTACCATATAACAGAAATAAGTAGCAAGCATTTGTTTTCCTTGTGGTATGATGATGTCACTTACTTTGCCATCCGCAGCCAGCTTAAAATCAGAGTTTCCATACAATAATATGTCAATTCACAGCCCATGCAGAGCTTTCCTACACAGGACAGCACACAGGCGGTGGCGGTGGAGAGTCACTCTCTTGGCTCACAAGTCCCTGAGATGGTTTGGGCCTCAGCAGCCTTTCTCACACCGGCCCCTGTAGAAAGCCTTCACCTGCGAAACAAGCCACTGGGGCTTTTGGAAAAATGGGACCAGTACCCTTATGCTCATGTATATTTGATTATAAGTTGGTATAAGCATACCTTTTCACAGATTTTCCACCCTATTTGTTTTCTAGATGTATGATTATTAAGGACACAGAACACTCCATTGCAAGCAACTGTTGACATTTAAAAAAATAACTTGTTACTTTACCCATCACAAAACCAGAACATAGTGGGCAGCCAGGTTTCTGTTCCTGCAGGCCACCTTCTCTTTGAATTGTACCTTCTCCCTGTTTCATGCAGCCAGGTCCTCCTTGGCTAGTCCTGACCCGTTCACTTTCCTGCTCTGCTGGCTGGGAAGATACAGCTAATTCACACCTATTTCTGTGTTCTCTTTGGAGATTTCCCGCTCTTCCTTCAGACGTGGCTGATTTCCTCAGAGTTCAGTTCCAAGGTGGTCCCATCCAAATGGGAGACATGAAGGGTAAATGATGATTTACAGGAGATTTTTAACCCTATTCTGACAAATATTGAGGGATTACACCGATGATACCGCAGCATCATAGTTGTCAGCAGGGATTGCTAACAACTATGTGGACAGATTCCCTACATTATAAGAGATTTAGGACAGATTTTGCACATGGGAAACAAGGGATGCTTTTGTTTTCGCTTACGAAATATGGAGTGCAACATTCAGCCCATCTGTAGCATGAGACTTTGTTCATTTCGCCATGAATTTCATTATTCTCTCTTAAAGTTATATTATTTCAATAATCTTTCAATGTAAACAGAGCATCGTGCCTCAAAGTAAAGGTTGCTGCAACACTGACACAATTCCAGCATTACATCAGTTTTTACAGCATAGAAAAATCAAGCCCTGGCACATCAGTCCACCTTTATCAGTCAAGTTGCCTCCCCAGCTTTTCTCTTAGCATAAATCTCAACGCCCAAAATACAAGAGTTAAAGGTGCAGCCTTCCTTACAGAATCAACACAGAATTTGGCAAGACTTGGAAAGCCTTAAATGGTTAACTCCACATCTGCTTCCATTTATTTGGCATTTTTTAATTCTAATTGAAAAAATGAAAAGCTGTAAACTGGATGACAAACATGGACATCAACTATTAATGTTTCTGTTCGTTTGCCATGCAAAACAAGAATTCCAGTTTATTACTTTATTTTTAGTTATTGCTTGCTCATAAGCAGCCTTGTATCCTCATGTGTGGGTTTTGAACTTGAAAAAGTTACACTGCAGAACGCAACTACACTTTGCAGCTGCTCTAGGTATAACATTTTAATGTCGTTTCAAAGGATACGTTGCATTGATCTTTACATTCTACCAGCAGATGTCCAAAAAGCAGTAGTGACTTTAAATTTTTTTTATTTTTTTTTTTAGAAAAGAGAAATGTGTTTGGGTCTTTCTCCATGTTAGAGAAGTTTTCACTTAGGAAAAAACAAAACAGATGATATAAAAAGGGGGGATGGAGCGATGATAGAGAAGTGTCGAAAGTGCAGCTGCTGCTCTCATCATCTCTGGGGTTGCTGGAGGGAGCTATAATGGACAGGCAACTTAACATACGCTCTTAAATGCCAGCCTGCAGAAACACCAACCAGCAGGTTCTTGTTTTACATGTGTGGGGAGGTGAACTTGCCTTTGCAAGTTTGGCAAAACTGATCTTAAAACATTGTGCATACTGGGGAAGAACAACTCCAACAGTGCAGATTCACCAAGAATAAACAATGGGGTAAGTGACCACAAGCTTTCTTTTTCCACTCTGAGAGGGTATTTAAGGCCCAAAATTAACCAAATCACTGAAAAGTATAATAGAAATACAAATCTGGATAGTGAAGGCAAACAAATTGAAGCAAGAACAAAGTCACAATTTTTTATTTTTTTTTCAATAGAACTGGTAGTCAACCAATGAGACAGTTATGTCTTGGCCATCCTCCAACACAGACTAGATAACTTTTTTTTTTTTAAACTAAAGTTGGCAACCTGAAAAGGTATGGAGCTCAATACACATATAAGTGAAGGGGCAAAAATATGAGCTATAAAAGCTAGGAGCTCATGGAAACTTATTTAAATAGCCTCTTCTCAGCCTCCAAGTCTTTGAAAAGCCTCATCAGGTTCGAAGAACAGAGTCAGAAAGAGTTAAGGGCAGCTGCTCATCTACAAAACTATAACAGTGCAGTTTATTTCTTTTTTTACTGAAGTGATTTTATCCACAGAACATAAATAGGTCTGGTCCATAGCATCTAGCCATAAACCCAACCCCTTGGGGCATAAAGCGAGCAAGTCTACTAAAAACTGAAAAGTAACATCCACACCAAAAGAAACACAGGCTAGCTGTCTTCACTTTATATTTGTTTTTTATTATTATTTATGGTCTAGTCTTATTATAGCAACATTCTGCAGATTTTTTTCTGTGTCAGACTATTTAATAAATGTCGTATATTCTCAAACTATAGGTGCATGGTATCAAGAAACTATGCAATGAATGTAACCTTTGTCTTCTAACCCATGTTTGCAAATGACTTTCTAGCATTTCACTGAACAGGTGAGAAACGCACAAACTGACATGCAAGTAATGCAGCAATCGGACACTCCAGTCTAGACTACAACAGAGACAAACATATGAAAGAAGCTATTGTAGCTAGTTAAATTAATCCATTGAAGATAACTAACATTTTAAAACGTTTCATCTGAGAATACATCTCATTTCAGCTGTGAGCAGGTTTTGGTCCAGAAGTTGGATTCTACACTCACAAAACAAATAAATAAGCTAACAAAAAAAGTAATAAAAATGCACCTAATTGAATCCCTCATTGCTGAAACCAAATAAAATCTTTTTAATCATGCTGATATCTGTGATCATATCTACTTCAGCAACTTCTGAATCTAGGCTTTTTTTGTTAAATACCAGCAGTCAGCCACACACAGCTCATCAAATTATTTAAAAAAAAAAAGTAGAATCTAATCACAAAGCAAACACTCTGCTATAGTACTCTGTAAAGCAAAATAATACTGAAGGGCCACAACCTCCTCTCAAAACACGCATGAAATTGCCATTGACATCTGCTGGGACTCAGCACGCAGCAAAAGAGCAGGATGTGGCCTCACAAAGCAAACTGCTTCAGAGCGGTTGGTTCAGAAACAGCATTCCAATTTAGGGGCAAATCCTGCACCTCTTGCTCATACAGAACACCCACAGGTCAACCGGATGGTTTAGTCTGGAAAAGGACCTCAGCAATCAGATTTTTATGCTATGAAAAGCCAGATTCATTTAGATTATTAGAAGTGTTTTCCTTAAATAAAATCTGTTAAATGTTATAGTATTGGGCGATGTCCCCTTTTCCTTGTAGCTTGTACTTACTAAATGCTGAGTAATATGAACCTAACCATATCCTTTCCCTTAAAGCTAAAAAAAAATCTGGATATTCTCTCTATCAGCAAATAAAGATAAGAGTAGCATGCTGAAAATGCCAATTTTACTGCATATTTCAAGAGGTGATAATGCACTTTTCATGGCAAATTCTCTTTTCTCTATCCAAAAATCAAGAACTTAACCATGATCATCATCTTGAAAAAAGCTGGAATTTTCTAAAAATATCAATTACAAAGCTATCTCTGAACTATTACAAATTTACAACATCCCAAGAGCACATATAATTTTTAATTATGACATAGTGGGAAATGAGTAAATAGCTAACTATGTGTGGTGGGAAAGCTTTCAGGAAAAATAAACTTATGCAAGCACACATGAAAATGCTGAAACCTAATTGAAAAATGTGAAATGAGAGGGCATTTGTACCTATGCAAAGGTTCACATTCAGCCAAGAATTCTGCTTGAAGAGAAGGAATCTACAAAGTCTGAATACATGACATTTACAAATAAAAGCAGCTGGCTATGAGGAGTCTCTTAAAACTAATCAATTTTCCAATACGTTTTATTATGGTTGTCAAAAATCCAATGATGCAGGTTAGTAGCATGTAGCTATAAAAAAAAAAAAGCAACCCTGGTAGCTGCATAATCTTTGCTTATTTGAAAGTCTGACAGTTTCCCTTGATTGAAATAAGGATACTTCATTATGAGTATTAAGGGCTGCTTTAAGAGTTATGTAAAGTTTATGATTTTTCATTTATGCTTTAGAATCTTAACCACATTGTCTCACTTATGCATAATCCATCAACCCAGGTGACAAATAGTCTTCTATATTTACACACTAGGAATATACAAGGAGCATACTGTATTAGCAGCTGAAACTACAAACGCCACTGTCAATCAAACTGGCTGGCATAGGACCATATTTCTTGTCACCAAGAGGCTTAAAGCAAAGAATCTGTGCCTAATTCTCTTAAACCTTATGGGTCAAAAGGTTTTAAAATTATTTTTGACACCATTTCTTAGCTTTGTCAACAGGCCTGAGTACTTTTTAACATGTAAAGGATATCAAAAAGCTGCTCATCAGAACAGTCTGGCATTAGCAATTTATGGGTTTAAAGTCTGGAGTGCACAGTAATTCCACTGGTATAACAGCGTGCCATTCTGGAATGAGAGGATGGAGATGCGGCTGCAGGACTGTAACTTATTAGTGCAAAACCTCCAAACCAATCACCCACACTCCGGGCAACCGGCACTTACTGAGTCAAAGCCACCTCACAGCCTAAAGCTGCACCACAGCGCAAAACACCCTGCTGTTGTGCACAAGCTGTCACGCAGCCACTTTCCTTCCCAGCAGTTTTACACCTGTTTCAAGGTCTTGCTTCCCCCTAACACACATATAGGGTCTTCTAAATTGGCAGCAGGGATGTCCTCCTTGTTTGTTGAGCTATTCCCACACATAGATGGCAACCACCACCCTCAAAAAATCAGGGGTTTTTAAAATATTTCAGGAGCCCAGCCGTTTGTGCCTCTCTTACTAAAGATGCTGTTTTGCAGCAGGAACAAAGCCCCAGATGAAGCTTTGGCCCCATTCTGACGGGACAGCAGAAGGAAAGGCAGTTCCTTCCCAGCACAGTTTACAGTCCAGAAATTCTGAAAATACTGAATGACTGAAAAACAATCCCCCTACGCAAACTTCTGGCTGAGGCTCTCGGGGACTGTAGCCAGCACCTTCCACTCTCTGCCCAACGCTTTCAAGACACAGTCTCTGGGATCTGGCGGAGAGTGGAGACACGCCATGCAGCGCAGCACTTCTCACGGAGCCAAGAGCTCGCAGTGGCAGGGCGCTGACCCACCACCTAGAAATTACCACATAAATCTCTTCCCAGTTAGTCCGATTGAACAAGCCTGGTGCATCCTTCCAGCATAATAGACAGCTTTTCAGCTCAAAACAAAGACAGCAGAATGGGCTGGGAGGTGCTGTAAGTGATGAAAAAAAAAAAAACTTACATGGTGAAGAGAAATAAAATGAAAGTTGAATAACAGTGTGGGGAGCTTGAACTTCGTGAAAGGAATATAGGTTTGAAAAAGAGGGGAAAAAAGACAAGATATCAAATAAGGAGAGGATGGGAAGGATTGAGGGGACAGAATAAGAAGAGAGAAACACATTCTATTTACACTATAGAGATCATCAGAACTAGGATCCAGTACCACGGCATTACATTCAGTCACCCAAATAATAACCAAGCAGCAAAAGGAAGCTTAGAAATTCTGGAGTAGGCACACCTGCTTGCCTTGCCCAGAGGTACTCATAGCATCATTTAGATTGGGAAAGATCTTTAAGATCATCAAGTCCAACCATCAACCTAATACTGCCAAGTCTACCACTAAACCATGTGGTGCAAGTCCCTCAGCACCACATCTACATGTCTTTTAAACACCTCCAGGGATGGTGACTCAACCACTTCCCTGCGCAGCCTGTTCCAATGCTTGATAACCCTTTCAGTGAAGAAATTTTTCCTAATATCCAATCTAAACCTCCCCTGGTGCAACTTGAGACTGTTTCCTCTCATCCTATCCACTTTTTACTTGGGAGAAGAGACTGATCCCCACTTCTCTACACCCTCCTTTCAGGTAGTTGTAGAGAGCGATAAGGTCTCCCCTCAGCCTCCTTTTCTCCAGGATAAACAGCCTCAGTTCCCTCAGCCACTCCTCGTAAGACTTGTGCTCCAGACCCTTCACCAGCTTTGTTGCCCTTCTCTGGTCACCCTCCAGCACCTCAATGTCTTTCTTGTAGTCAGAGGCCCAAAACTGAACACAGAATTCAAGGTGCATCCTCACCAGAGCTGAGTACAGGTGGACAATCACTTCCCTTTGTCCTGCTGGCCACAATATTTATGATACAAGCCAGGATGCTATTGGCCTCCTTGGTACTTCCCAAGACTTGTTATAAGTCCCACTTCCCACTCCCCACTCTTTTTCAGGGAACAGGGATTTGAGATCTTGTAATGAAGGGCATTACAAAACTATGAACTCTGTATGAAAGTCAGCTTCTTGCACAGGAACAGAGCTCCTGCCTTGGCATTAGTGAAATCAGTGGTGCTTTGAATGTGGTAAAGGAGGTGGTGATGATGAGAACAGATGTTGGTGTTCCTGCACCTTTGCTTTACTACAGAGCTGTCATTTCCAAAAACTACATTCTTCCTCTATTTCCACAAGACTGCGCAACACTAACCTACACTTGTACCCAGGTTTTCCCAAACATTAAACTTAAAACTAACAATTATTAATACCAACAATAATAATATGCAGCCTGAAAAACCCTGGCCTTGCTGGAGCAGGTACCTCCACATTCTTCCTCACCATTACAAGAGTTAATTCTCCTGTCTGCCAAACTGCTTAATTCAGACACTGGAGCAGAGGGAAGAGAAGGAGAGGAGGAGGACAGCCAAGAGGACAACTCTATGCAACCCCCGGAAGCACTCTGAGGCTGAATTTTGGCCTATGTCCCAATGCTAGCAAGTACCACTGGCTTCAACTATGTTAGATGAAATACTATCATAAGGTTATATCCATTTTCCTCCCTGCACTGTATGTGTGCACTGAGTCTGTTTTTTATTTTGGTTAAGGGCAAGGACACTGCATTCAACAACCCAAACCAAAACTCCTGATTAAAACAGTATATTTCATCACAACATATGCCCAGGGACATAAATATCTAAATAGACATGGATTTGATAAAAATTGTTATGAACCAAACCAAAAGAGAGACAATGAGATGCAGAACACTACTGCACACAAGGATCGCGGCTCAGCCTTCCTTAACTTTACCCTGCTTGGGCCTTGCATCAGGGGAACGGATCGCTTACCGCTGTTAGACCTCCCTTCCTTTGCCCCACTGCTCTACTATGTCGGCTTGCTGCACTGAAACTCAGAAAGCAGCACAGCCGTGAGCTTCTCAGATCTCACCGTAGATGAAGAGATGGACACAAACCTCACCCCTAGGTCTGACCTTTATAAGGGTGGCAACCTGTCTGTCAGGATAGCGTAAGTGATAAATAACAGCCCATCTTAAGGGGTGGGAAGAAGAGAGGGAATAAAATACATCTTCCATAGTGGGAAGCAGGAGACATGAAAGGCAGAGGATTCCCATCAAGAAGTGAGGTGAAAAAGATACGCGTATCTTGGAAGCAGAGACTGCAAAGTTTGTGAAAAGCAGGAGAAACAGAAACCCACAGTGAGAACAGAAACAGTCCAGAAGAAAGACAGCAGCCATACGATGAACCCATTCCAACTTCAACAAAAGCAAGTATAGGAATTTCTACTGTTACTGGAGTACAAAAAAAAAAAAATCAGATGTTTACAAGATAATTAAAACATCACTCTTGCTGGTAGGTTATAAAATGTAGTTCAACTCAGATAACTTCTGAGTTGATTTGAAGGCTTTCCTCTTCCTCCCTCTAACATTTCTTTACCAACTTTCTCTTCCTATCCCCAGATCAATTAAATTTTCCTTTCTTTACAAAACTCAAGCTCAGGTTACAGTAAAAGAATTATCTCCTTTCCACTGAAACTACAAATGCCTTTTCAACCCTTCTCTCTCCCACCTTTAACAACTCCTGTGAGTTCCAGTGTGCTCTCTTCATCCTTATTAGGTGACATTACAGATGATTCTGCTTTAGTGTAACGAGTGTAAGCTGTTCTGCTGATTTATAGCCAAATAATACACATATTGCTTACAATACACTACAGTTTTATATGCGACATAGAGCTCCTTTTGGTTCCTCAGATCTCTCTTCAAAAAAGTGAACTAGAACACATTTTCTGTACTGAAGGAAAGGGTAACACAGATCAGTAGAAGGACAATTAAGAAGAAATTGAGGATTATTTTCCTGTACATACGCAAGAGAACAGTCAGATTTTGAGCTGAAAGAAAATTCATGGAGTTTCCAAGAAACTAGGAATCAGGAGAGCATTGGTCACGTGATGCCCTAGTTCAGCTTTGGAGAACTACAAGTTCCTTCCTTTTGTGGATGTATCTTGCAATTGAATATGTCACAGTTGCTGACTTTATCTGGTGCCTTCCAGGTTTTCCCTGCCAAGATTTCTCTTGGTAGAGAGCTCTGACTGCTTTCAACACTTTTTCAGTTAAGAGTTGGAGCGTAAGGTGCAAAATTCTTTGGAAATGTTTCCCTTTGTTAAGAAAGGTACCAAGAAATCTTACCTGCAAGAAAAACAAGTTACAAATTGGCAACATCAGGTTTCAGTAGTAATCCCTTTTCCATTCTCTAACTAATTCTGTCTAAATCTCAGGCCTTTTGCTTGTCTGAGTTTGAGATGCTTCTGATATACATCATGCAGAAGAAACTCCCAAACACAGAAGATCTGAAGGTAGTAGGCAATGCAGCAAGGCTGTCAGACTTGTTAAAACAGATTCAACATTGAACCAGTGTATACTTTGAGGGGGGCCCAAGAGCAGGCTTTCATCCAAACCTATTGAATTCTGGTTCAATTTGACATTTAGGCTGAGGTTTGGACATGTTCTTATTTTTTTGGGAGTGATTCATCCAAAACTTTAAGTTATCCAGGAAAAAATGTGGGATTAAATTAATCCTCGATGTTAGTATTTAAAAAGGAAAAAACATGTTTAATGTGATCTGAATGGCAGTAGAAACCTGAAGCCACAGAAAAGTGATACATATATGGGAACAATAGCATAAATTACTAAGATCAGAGCATCTAAAATACCAAAACGTATCCAGAAACAGTCTCCAGGAGAGGAATCCTATATTACATAGAACTGGCTAAGAAAGTAACTCTAATCTTGCCATCACTGGGTCAAAGCAGGAGTAAAAGATATTTCACCAGACACGTACCAAAAAGCCCCATTAATCCAGCTGGGTACTCCATAACAGCTGCTTTTGGTTGCACATGCAGCACTGGCAGGCACGGAGACCCAATTCCCATTTACTCCCCATTTACCCAGGCCCCAGAGTAACCCACACAGCAAAAAAACCGCTGCGCTTTCTTGCCAAGATCCAAGACTCTGGGATTTGAAACTGGGAGAGAGGGAAAGAAGAGAAACAAAGCAAAGTCTGCAGCTGGTTTGGGTCTCGGGTGGGAAAAAAGATTGAGAAGCCATAAACTATTCTATTCTTCAAGAGAAGATGGGCGCAGGAGTTTGGAAGGAGATTTCTGATTGCATTGGAAAGATTAAAATGATGATAACAAAATAAGTTTCAGAAATGGAAAATGGTCTGGAAAAGGAATCTCCGTATCTGCATATCTAATCTGCTTTTTTCTTCAGCTGTCTAACCAAATGGTGAGTCTGCGCTGTAGGTTCCTATTAGCAATATCATAAGGAAGGATTGGGTGACAAAACATTTATCTCCACAGTGAAAGGCACATTAAGCGTTGAAAAAATCATCAGTTTTGTTGATGTTTACATTGTGAATAGTTAAGCTGTGGTAAAGTCTTAAGTGATCATTTTTGTCATGAAAAGCAATGACAGGACATTTGTATTTTGAAAGCATCTGTGTTTATCAGATTATGATTTTTAGCATATTTGTGGTCTTTCCCTAGAGCATATTGTTTGTGTGTGCATGTGGAGCTCAAGTGTTCCTACCGTGTTAGCCAAAGCGTGTACCGAAGGAGGTACTTTTATTTTCTAACTGTACATCGTACACTGGGCCTTCCTCTCCCCAGCTGAGCCCCACAAGCCACAGGACCCCATGCTGGGAGCTGCACTTCTGGCCCAGACCAGCGATATATGGGAGCCTTGAAATCCACCTTGCAATAGTTCAAAACCAGCTTGGTTTACCTTCCCACAGAGATCTCTCTATCAGTTTGCCTGAACTCACTTCGATTCACTCCAATTTCCATTGCTTTGAAGATACATAGGCTTAAGAAAAAACAAGGGAGGCCTCATCTGACCATACTAGAGCTTGTGGAAAGTATTCAAGGATTCAGCAAGTCAATGCAGCAGAGCAAAGCATGCACTAAAGAGCTCTAAGCGGTCCTAGAGCACAAAGATATCTTTTCCTCCATATGCTACCACCATATTTGTCCCTTCAATAGACTGCCTGAAATGGCGGACTGACACTCTCCAGGCTCAAAATCCTGATCCCGTATGAGATTAAGAAAGTCACTTACTGTATCATATTGACATTGGGTGTCTGTGCCTGGGGAAAGAAGGCTGAGATCGGTCACCTGACAGGGGCAACCAGCCTTGCAGGGCAAGCTGAGGACCATCCATCCCCCATATCCCTTTTCCTCTCAAAGTAATACACTACTGTAATATAGGACTTTCACCCAGAAAGATCACTAAGCACCACAGGCTGACAATGCACAGGGACAAAGCCCAGCTGCTGAGCAGACATCTTGTGAAGGAATGCACTTCCATGAAATTTGTGTATGCACCCTGTGTGTCTTAAAAAACAGAGGGGTATAACCAAAGCAGGCCCCTTCTTCCAACCTGTCAAGACACACACATTCAACATGCGATTCTCTGATCTGGTTCCCTTTTTGGGCTTCCCCCTCACTGGCCCCAAACCTTACATATTTCCAGCTGACTGCCATAACTGCTTTCTCCCCCACTGCATACACACACATCAATAGAAACTGCCCAGCAGACCACAGAGCACCCAGTCCATCAGATCACCAAGTCGGGGAGAGGCAAGACCTAAGCAGGACCCCACATTCATGGAGGTCTCATAAAAGGCAAGTTTTCCACTTGTAGTCAAGGGCCAAAGTCCCTCTTTGTGCAACGCCCCTTGCCAAGCACACATCCCCTTCACCACACAATACTTGTAGGAACTAGGAAGCACCCACGTGTTTGGGTCTATCTAGCTCCAGAGGAACACAGCTCTGCAGTCCTCTGGCTGTGGCATTCTGCAGGGAGTGGAGAACTGTATTCCCAACCCTGCCCCAACACCCTTTTATCCACCTCCATGAAGTAAAAGCAGGACTGATTTTATTGCCAAAGTGTACCATTTCAATTTTCCTAAAGAATAGAAGAGAACAGATTTCAGTTTTAGCACAGCACACTAAGTGCCAGTTGAGAGGATGATTTTACTGCCTTGTGCCCAAATGAAACAGATGAGAAGACACCTATGTATTTCCCTTCTTGTACAGAAATGAATACTTGTAATAACAGGTCCGTTTCCGTAGTCTCTAGGCATCCACAGCCTAGAGACAAGCTCAGCAAAATCTGTATCACTTTATGGATATGGTAAAAAAACAGAACTTTATTTGGATGAGCATGGCTCAAGACTAAGTTCCTCTAAAGTGAATTTACTGCCAGCATGAAACACAGGTCAGCAAGTTGAGAATCAGACCTTAAGGTCTGAACAACTACCCTACATGATCAAGAAAAGGAATCCCTATGCCCATATTGAAAATCCATGGTCAAATACATCACCAGCCAAACCCTGCCCAGAGGCCAGTTCTCTCCCCCACACTTTCTATATTCACTCCAGATGGGGCACAGCAGGAGCATTGAGAACATACAGGGTCTCCACGTCTGCTCCCTTATCCCAGGTGTAAGACAAGGTAGGTACTTCCCTACTCTCACACCTGTGTGCTCTAAGGGAGTTATTCAAAAGTATCCCCAGGTATCTATTTGGGAAGTTTAGCTTCATTTCCTTTAGACACTTATGTCTTATGTCGGGACCACTGCCAGCAGAGTTCTCCGATTCACCAGTTTTAAGTACTAACAGGACACAAGCAACAGCTATTTAGAAACTCTGATTCTATCACCCTTGGACATTTAGGCAGCTAATGATCTGCATCTGCACTGCCTCTTCTTTTGCAGCATAACATCATCACAAGACCCAGACTTACAGATCTAGGTGAACAAAACCAAGATTACCTCAGAAAGAGATGCACCCCAAGGCCTGTACATCAGGGTGTATCCCCTTCTCTCTGAGATAATCTTGGATGGATAAGTACCCATACAAATAACAGTCATAAGGACTAGAGCATGAAAAATGAATTTGCACACTTAAAGCTGTGCACACAAGTAGGAGACTGTGATGAGACCCCTTCACAAATCAGATCTTTATGCAATATAAGTTGACAATTAGTAAGGGACAGGTTTATTTCCTCTGAACTAGTGAAGGGAAATGGGGGGGGGGGTGTTATACAGATTGTGCTGGCTTACAGAGATTGAATACAAGTTAAATGGATATAATTTCCAAGATTCCTCAATATGTCACTAGCAGCTGTGCCAAAACACTGTTGCCCCACTATTTTTTGTTTCCTTGACAAATCAAAAAGTGGCTTTGTAATTCAGCCAGTGTTGGGTTGTGTTCACCCCAGAATCAAACAACTGTTTTCCTCCAATTTAACTGATTTTGACTTCTGCCCACCCACCCCACTCCCCACCTCCTATTTATTTAAATACTGGAATGAAAATATAATTTCCAAATGTATTATTTGTTTTGACCTAAGTTCCGTTTGTCCTGTTTCTCCCTCAGCCACAGACACCCAGTATTCTAATTTGCAGTGAATTTACTATTCACTCACACAAAATCCCTCTACTTTTAAAAGATACTTTAAAATCAGAGGGTGCAAAGACAAAGCTGCTGAGAGTGCGGGAATATCAGAGGAAGGACCTTCCGCAAGGTTGGAAATTTAAGTAGTTGGACATATTTCAGATGAAAAGCAACTAAATGCACCATGCAGAAAAAAGGTTATGGAGTGAGGTGTGCAGAGGATGGTTACAACAGCTATTTTTCCTTATCTAAATTCAAAACCAAGGGGTTTATTTAAATTTGTTGGCACCTGGCAAATTCAAAATCATCCAACAGAAACACCATCATGCAATATATCATTAGACCAAGGAATTATATGCTACAGGAAATAAGAACTAAACAATATTCAAACAGAATAGGGTAGCAGGGTGTATACAGGTGGACATACAGTTAGCACTGACAACTAATTTCAGAAAGTTATTTAATAACATCCCATAATGTTTAAGACAAATTCCGGCTTAAAAAGATGAGAACTTGATGAAACAGATTGCTTCACAATCTGTCTCAAAGTTCTTACCAGAAGCAGCAGTCAACCATCCTGAACTAGAACAAAAATCAAATTAAGATCGATAACTGAGAGGAAAGACGGGAAGGAGAAAATTTTGCCTTTTGTGCCAAATTCAAGTAATAATCCTGTTGAGTCTTTGCTTATCTTGTAAATCTCCACTAGTGACGTCATTTTTTCCACTATGTCTCATCAGGTGGAAAAGACTCCGCTATGGAATGACACATTAGAGACCTTCAGGGACTATGAAAGAGTTGAAAAGGAAAAACCAAACCAAAATCCTGTCTAAGAAATACTTCCTGCTCACCTGCAATGGAGTGAACAGCACAGCTGGTGAAGCTGAAGATTTTGGTAGCATAGATCTTCACATCACAGTCCTGTTGAAGAGATTATATGAATGGAAAATCCCATTTCTCGTGGATCATCTCTGTTGGAAATTAGATGAAGAATATTAAGGTTGCAAGGCACACATGTAAAGTAAGTGCTGTAGGGATCACCAAAGAAAAGGACAGACGAAGAATTAAGTAAAGCACAGTCCTATCACTGAGCTTCAAAATAGCCATCTCCCTGAAACTGACTAAACTGTAAGATAACCTAATGCAAAGGAAAGATTTAGGCAGAAATTGCAACTGAAAATTGAAATTCCCAGAAACATAATTAGTGAATTTAACTGATTAGTAGGACTACAATTTTGCCCTTTCAAAAAGGATTGATGGATTTAGAGAGGAAGGGGACAACAGTAGGTGTTTCTGGTTGAAACCAAAGGATTAAAAATACTACATAAAGATCTGGGATGCAGATTATTTTTAAAATATGTTAGCAGTTTAAGAGGGTGCAGGAAAGAGCATCAGAAACATTTTAAGGACTAGAGAAAAAGCTCAGACTTTAAAGGCTAAATCTGTTTAATATATTAAAGCAGAATATACTGGTACCTGCACATAAAAAGTAGTAAATCCTAAAGGACTTCTTTGAACCAATGCTAGAAGTTGTAAGTAGTATCTTGCAAGTAAAGCCAAGCAAAGACAGAAAATAAGATAGTATTGGTTTGGGTTTTGAACAGTGAAGTTGATTAACCATGGTAGCAACTACAAAAAGGACCGTAAAAAATTTCATCATTTCAAATAAAGATTTTTTGAGGGAAGATGCAGTTCAACTAAAAACAAGCAATGGGGATCAATGCCCGTGTATTGTTTCTGTCAAGTTTTTTGTCTTGCCAAATACAGGCAGTTAGACCAGATCATATCATAATCTCTCCAGGCCCTTATTCTCTGCACCTTGTGCCTGCAGTTCTGGTTGCATGTCCTATAAGACCCCAAAACAGATCTTCTACATAGTCATGCCTAAAACTAATCCACACTTTAATAAACTTTCTTCTGCCTTTCTTGCAACGGGCAGATGAAACATTATCGTTTTCCACTGTCCACTAAAACATTGCTTTGCTCTTTGTATACAGCTCTTTATTGTGTAAGTAACGCTACCACACGTTTTACATCCTCTCCCTCTGGAACAAAGATGATGTTAGCTCAGAGTTATACCATTCTGCATCTATCCTCTGCTTGTATGTAGTTCAAATGGAAATTTGAAACATAATTAGGAACCTAACATGGATCCAGCTTTTGAAGTTACAGTACACAGAAGCATAAGATCAGGACTGCATTAAATCACCTCGGCAAATACTCAACATTGAGGCAAGATCAAGTATACCTAAATTGTTCTGTCTAAACCACTGTTAAGGCCTACCAACAGAAGGGACCCCACAAGCTTCTAGGTAACCTAGTAAAGAACAGAATTAAATTACTGTTGGGGGCTGCATCACTAAGAGGTGTAAACAAACACTAATCAGTGGGCCAAAGAAGTCACCTAACTACATGAAAAGGTCTGACATGTGGATGATTAAGATGCCTGTGGTCCCAATAGCTTCAGTCCCAGAAGACAACAGCAGTGTAGGCTATTGCCATAACTCTTAGTAGCGACTCTTTTGTAGATGCATTCCCACACCAAGCAAACAAGGAGGACAATGAGCAATAAAACAGCTGCAAGTCCACCAACATCTTTCAGGGATGATATTTGCGTAAGCTAGCACTGAATTCCAAACATTAAAATATGCTGTTCACCGAGTGACCTCAGCATTTCCAGTTTTGCATATTAATTTTCTCTCTAAAACATCCAGGTTCTAATATTATGTTTCATAGGGTGCATCATTTCAGTAACCCTGGCTGATGCTCAGTAGCACCTGGGAGGAGGCCAGCTATTCTCATCCAAGTTCACTCATTAGACTTTAATGGAAAGGTCACGCCATTCAAAGGAAAGCTATACCACAAGAGTTATTTTTGCAGCTCACAGAAAGGGTTTCACCAAGATCCATACTATCGTGTTGCATACTGCTCGTTTTCCTCACACTTACTTGCCCTGTCAGCTAATACATCGTTTGCACACGACGTTTTCAGCTGGTTTAATTTGTGCCCCCACAATGAATTAGAAATTCAAATCTGAACACTCTTGTTCCTAATTGCACTGTCAGCACCAGCAGCCAAAGAATTATGGATTTAGGTGCTCAGATTTATACCACGGTTGAAAGAAGCAAAATTGAGTGAATCGAATGAAACACCTTAGAAAACAAGTACCAAGCCATGGAAAGTACAATCAGAGCCACTAATCTACAGAACTGCAGCAGAACAGCAAAGTCTATGACATGTGTCAATAAGGATATACAAGTGTCCTTTGCAGGATTTACAATGTATATGTTAAGAAGCTAGAAGGATTTAACAAAATTGCTGTACTGACAACCTTAAAGCTAACTGCATATGTTTTGACATCATATATGGTATGACAGGATACCACCACAAAGAGGTGCATTCCAGACAACTCATGCCAGTGTTTTGAGTGAGATATGATTTATATTTACTTTTGTTTTGTATTTTTTACTGGGGGATAAATAACAAAATAAAACATGTCACATTTTGTTTATTCTTTTTTGGGCTTCCCAGCCAAGCATGCTCTCAGTCTGCAAGCATTTAACATTTTCAGTATCAGTGCTTTACCACAGAACACATCTGAAGGTTATCCTCTTCCCTTTACTCTAATAAATTATATAACTCAAAGGTTGATCAAAGCACTCTCTCAACTTGAGCAAAGTAATGAAAGAAAAGTTTAAATTAAAATCATTTAAATTTCCTCAGTATTGAAAATGTGGCTATGCATGGCAGAGAGAGGAGGGGTTGTTTCTTTGTTGCTGGGGTTTTTTTTTATTTTATTTTTTATTTTTAAACAGACGTAATCAAATCTTCTTTTAAAGTTGCAATTAATTCCTAGCTGGGAGAGGATACAACCCATATGGAATTAAATTTCTCTTTGGAAATCATGTGTTTGCATTTCTCCTATATGATGATTTTTACCACACCAGAAACTTCCTAATTAATTGCAACCTACTTCACTATACTGAAACAGATGTAAATAAGGACTCTTTCTAGTCACTATAATCATCCTCACTACGCATGTATGTAAAGGAGAGCACTAGAACCTTTGCGCACTTAGAGGCTAAATTGCATTTCACCATCTCCTGCAGAATATCAGCAGCTTTTTCCAGTTGCATGAAGGACAGAAGCAAGATTTCCAAAAAGGTTCACTCATTGCTACTCTCATTCTGCCCCAAAGGTAGTCAATGCTTAGCCAGAGCTCTTTGAACATCCCACCTGAAGCAATTGACTTGTAACAGAAAATGGCTCTAAGGGATGAAATGCAAAACATGACTTGAAAAAGTCACCCTCGCTGTGTTGTGCTTCAGAGTCAGGGGGATATTATCAAAACCTGAGCATTTGGGGAAATCTGCCAAGTGATTGAGATTGGTTTTAAGTAGAAAAAGGCTGGCAGGATCACAGGAGAGCCTAAATTATTGGAGAACTTAAAAGTGAGAAAAAGCTAAAGCAGTAAAACCCAATGAAAACAAAATACTGCAGACTGAAACATGCCCAGGAGAGGCAAACGTGGCCTAATGCCAATCACCATCAGCTTGAAAGATGGTACTTATTAAGGAGAGAGGTTTTGTACTCAGGAGACTGTTTTGGAGTAAGCCATGGAATCAGGAAGAGGGTAGCTGAGATGATGGATACTGACAGTGGAAAACTCACAATAGGCTTGCTAAGATAGACCCCTGAAAATATTAAAAGGCTAAATGGCAAATTGCAATATTCTCCCAGTCTATCTCTGTCTTAACATCTATTTTCCTATCTAGGAGTCACCATTTGTAAACTAATAGATTGCCCCAACAGGACTGACTTTGTTGTTGGAGGCCAAGGGCTTCCATAATAAAGAAGAGCTGGTCTTTTGAAGCCAAACTATCAATACTTTCACCATATAATCACTGAGGTAGCACCCTTACTTTATGCAATACCATAAAAAGTGAACCATGACTTGCAACATCATAGACTTTAACGCAGCGCAACCCCAAAAGGAAAGAAACCTCCTGTTACACAGCCTACGGCACTTCTGAAAGGAACATTATTAGGTTAGGAAAATTCAGTCAATGTGATTGGTATGAATATCTGATTTTTAGATCTCTTAAGGCACTGGATCAGGATTTGGGAAACCTGCATTCAATTTCTGTCTCTGCCAGAGACTTCCTGTGTGACCTCAGGAACATCACTCCACTTTTTTGGGCCTCTCTGATTGCTTATAGGCAAAATGCAGACAATAATACTTTGCCGCTCTGCCATATTTGTACCAGTTGTAAACTCACATCGCAGCTGTGTCAGTCACTGCCACAGCACCTCGCATCAGGTTGTCTCAGGCTCCATGGAACATGAAGGTGAACACTAAACCTTGCTTTAATATCCATTGTTTCAAAAAAAATTCTAACCTTTTAAAACTTCTTCCTTGCTTCAGGAAGGGAGTGTCTGTCCTACAGTGATTCAATAGCTTGCAGGGGAAAGCGTCTCCATGGATTTTCTATGTTTTAAAGGGGCAGGTCTTTTGGTGCATCATATGCAGCAGCTGTCTGGGAGCAGGAAGACATAAACTAAAACTCCTTTCGATAATAAAGTCATAAAATGGTGAAAAATAGGTTTTTCAGTTGAGTACCTTGCCTTGGCTTTTATTCAGTTCCTTCTCTCACCAAGTATATTTGGGACTCAAGGGCTACTCCCATGCCTTAGGATTCCTACTCAAGATGTCTCGTTCTCACAATGCAATAAGCTCTCACTTTCAACCATCAACACATCCCATTCCTCATCATCTGTGTCAGGGGCTGTGTGAGCCTAACAGCAGTGTCTTCAAAAAAGCAACAAAAAAAACCCCAAAAAACCACATCACGCTTAAGAACATCCAACTGTTCCACATCTGCACTGTGCTCAGCCAGACTGAAAATGTGTTCTGAGTAAGCGATGGAAACAGGTCAGTGTAAATACTTGGCAACAACAACAGACGTGGCAGTGTCCCGCGCTTCTTGTTTCAAAAGCTAGCACATAGCCTCTGTAATGGAAAAAAATCTCCGAGGACAAGGTGATTTGCTCCAGATAGACATTCAGCATGCCTGTTTCGATGTTCAGCCCTAGAAATCTTTTATTATGTAAACACGCCTCCCCAGAGGTAGGATTTATATTTCTTCATTTATTTGATGATCAGAAAGGTCAAATATACTTAATTTCTTCAAGTGACATTAGAACTAATGTCCTATCATTAGCATTTTGAGCTGCTGTCACTGAAGTCAAGACATTTTAACAGCACAGTTATTCCTCTCTTCCCTGTCCCTTTTTTTTTAGGATGCTCCCAAAAAAATTGCACCAAGCAAAGTTATCAGTGTGATCATCTTTGACTTGTACTTGGAAGGAACCTAGCTTATTTTTCACACATAAAACCTACTCAGCTTGCTTAAGCACTCAGGACAAAGAGAGCAAAACACAGATAGAGGCATTTTGCTTTTGGAAGCAGCTCTTAACAATGTATAACTTCATGGTAGTAGGGGGATATGGTTTCAATTCTAACCTGGATCAGACTCTAAATATTCTGACATGAATCAAGCAGAATTGCCAAAACATATTCTTCCCTTTCAAAACATTCCATTGGCTCTGGCCTCATTAGGCAGTTGAAATGCTATTTCATTTTAAAAAATTAAAAATACAATGTTAAAAGGTTACATTGAAATACCGAAGAAACGTGTAACAGTACTACAAGGGCACTTTAATTGACGCTCTTTGGGGTACCATAGTGTTAACTGTCAGACTAAAATTAGGCATTACCCAAATGAATAGTGTTACATTTACTGGGTTCATTTCTACCAGTTATTCTGGAATTACTAAAATTAAAACCATTGTTTTCTCTTATGTGGCAGGTTAAGGCAGCTTGCTATAAACACCACTATGAGAAACGCTTCAAGAACCACAGTTGGCCCTGCTTCAGAGTAGGATTGGACCAGATGACTTTCAGAGATCCCTTTCAACCTAAATTACTCTACAACATCCTTAAATGTCTTTTTCCACTTCTTTTTCAAACTCATTTCCCAGGCATTTTCCTGCTTGCATTGACAAATACATTAGATTATATCACACACAGTTTATACCGGCCACACAAGTTGCTCAGTCAGATTTTTAATCAATTCTATGGTAGCGTTCAGCATTTAGCATCATCATGGTTCTTCCATTGTCACAACTTACCTTTGTATTTGGTTGCTAAAGAAAGCAATTCAAATGCTATTAAAAAAAAAAAAACAAAACTGCATGTTTATGCTTCTTTAAGCAACAAAGGTGCTACCAGAGTGTTCTGGGGTAATAATACAACTTATGTATCACCTTACTGACACTTTCATCCACTTCTCTATAAAAAGTTTTTCAGACTCACCAATTTCTCATTTGCCTTTTCACAAAGCAAAGAAGGAAAAAGGACCTTACTATGGTCAATACCACTATGAACCCATCATATTTATAATGTCCTGCTTTCCTCTCCCATTTGAAGGGACATTCAACACAGTCTTGGCCTGGCTGTCTTGGTATTCAATAATTCTCAAGATGAAATCCTAAATTCACCTGTGTTTGCTTTTACCTCAGTGAGAATAACAGTGCCGCACTGCAGTGACTTAGACCAAAGGATGTAGGTAAAAAGGCCCAGATAAATGGAAACCAAAAGAACTTACTTACCAGTAGCAGATTACCCTGCTCACACACCTACAGGTAAATTGCTCGCATAAATATACCAACTTGTGCCACAATTGGTAACATCCCTTACGGGATGCTCTGAAGAAACCACACACTATTAAAGAATTAGAAAGAAGGTCATCTTATAGACTGTAACTTTTGGGGGTTTTTTCTTTATCAAGAAAATCAGGGTGAGGGGAAGTAGATTACTAATCAGCTTTCACTGTGGAATCCTACAAGGTCGTATATAAAATATTATGCACATTATATCAGTAAATATCCCAGAAAGCAGTAAATAGCAAAATGAGGAAATAACACTTTCTTTCTATACTATATTCATTACTGTAATTCATAAATATCTTGGAGCGGTCGTAGAACCTTCCTCCAAACATCAGCTGAACAATGAAAGCATGAGCTGAATTTGACAAATTATTAGAAAATTACTGGCAAACAAACAGAAGACCATGGTATGAGCTCAAGGTACACTTGTTGAGAAAGCAGGCAGGGTACACCACAGGGAAAATAATTTCATATTTACACTGTTTCTGATAATTCTGCCTATCTGCAGCTCAGCAAACTCAGAGACATTGCAAGGTCCCAAATGTATCTTTCATCTAGACCACAATGCCCATTCTTAGGTTTACCTAAGTACCCAGAGTTCAACCACCAGAAGAATAAGATGTTTCTCTGACTTATTTTAGCCAGAACATTTTGTGCTACATTTTGCAAATTGTAACAGTGACCTTGACAAGCAGCAGAATTTATTATGTTTCCTTGAAGTGCTTGTAGCCCAACACAGAAAAGCTGCTCCCAGAGCTATGTAATATTCAGTCACAAGTCACAGCGGCAGGTTGAGAGCTCAAAAATGCACAGATAGTAAGTGAACAGACTAAAAGTTGTGACAAAAAAAGACATCAAAATTTCACTATTTTCATAACAACACAAGTTTTTGAAAAAGGGCAAACAATAATTCTTAGCTTTATCATACTTTACTTTAAATGCCTATTATACCAACTAAAAAAAAAAAAAAAATCACTAGAGTAGCCTAGGCCAGCAGTACCAATTCATCTAGTTAAATGACACCAAGATATGCTGTTCATACTGCTAATGAGGATTAGCGTGCTGATGGTATTCTAAAGATAGCATTGTTAAATAAGCCAAATATACCCCAGGAATCAAGCTCAATATATAATGCCAATCTATGCCCATCAATTAGGATGACACACAGACTACTAAAAATATACAAATCCATAATGACCACTGGTCCTCTGAACCCAGTCCAGCTCTCTAAACCTACAGGCCATGGGCACAGCCTGATAGAGGCGGCCTGTGAAGTCCAACGGTACTTGCAGTCAGCAGTGCTCAGTTAGCATAGTCTGCCCGGAGCACCATACTCTTTCTTTATCTATACCTCTGTAAGTCACTTTGATCTACTGCATAGCTGTGGATAGCACATGTATTACTGATTTTTCAAAGGGGATGCTCTCACATAATTTAAAATTCATAATTACAAAACAACTAGACATATCAACCCTGTAAGTCGGCCTTAAAAAAGAGGAGGATGCTCTGGGAATGGGAAACTAGATTAACAACCCTCTCTCTGAGCAGCCATTCGCAACAGAATGTTTCCTACAAGGAAAGACATCCTGAGCTGCACAGGCAATGCTGAAACACCTCAGGAAAACACACCACGGCCTTGAATTGCACATTAGTGAAGTTGTCTTTGTAAGGGACACAACTTGATGAGTCCCTCATCAAAAATGAAGGAGACCAAGACAAATGAAATGAGAGGAGAGGAGGAATAAAATTAAGGACTCAATCAAGCAAAACAACTTGGAAAAAAAATATAGTACTTCGATGCTTTCTAAAACATTCAGTTTTCCAGTCATTATACATAGGGTGCTGGGGGTGGAAATAGTGTTTGTAGAGGTCTGGCTGATTTAGTTTTAGTAATGTAGGTACCAGTGAGAGCAAACAGTAAAGACTTGAAGTGAGCTGTTTAAAAAAAACTCCCTTGTGATTGCTACCAGTGTTCTGCTTCCCTCCAAAAACCAGCAGAGTGACCAGTTCTAGTGAGAACAGCATAAAGCAGATAAAAGCCATGAGACACAGCTGACTAGTAATACCTGGTATGCTTCTGTAGCTGGCATGGGAGGAATTCCCTTCTGGTTTCCATGAATCCCGATGCTGTAGCAACCTCGACAACAGGTCATAAGTGACCTGCAAATCAGTCGATTCTCCAGATCCCTTTTCATTCTTGCAGGGTTTGAGCAGAGATGCCAGACCTATCTCTAGGATATCCACTCTTCCTCTGACAATAACTGCAATAAGTAACTTTGATCTGCCAACCTTGCTCACAGAATAGAAACACCTTTGGCAGCTTCTGTGCTCTCAAGGAAAAAAGGCAAAGCATCCAAACATACACATGATTTTTCTCCTTTTCTAGCCTCACAAGCAAAGACAGCCCTGAAAAAAATGGCTCTACAAGGAATGATGAATAATGTGGTTCAAAAAAAAAACTAATTGAGATTTTCAGCTAACTGATCACCAGCTTTAGCTGGCCACACACTCAATTTCACCACTTTGGGATCAGATAAGACAGCACCTGTCAGTGGAAAAAAAAAAAGCACCACAGCTATCCTTCATAAGTGCATCCCAAATACAGTTGTGCCCAAATATATCAAGATTTAGGGTGCTTTACAGTTCTAGGCACATATTTTGGACAGCTACTAAATGTTTAATTTTATCCCATTTTGCTCCATTTAGGGTTGTTTTTTTTTTTTCCTTATTTTTAAGATGATCCTCTAACATATCACTGGTTAAGCTTTAAGTTTACCTGATGTCCCCAAATATACCATAGATCTTACAATCTCTTGCTATAACGACAACAAAACAAAAGCAAAAATTCTGATCTTTGCTGCTTCAGGGATCTGTAGAGCCAGCACTAATCTTTTATCCAAACCAGATATAAGCATACCAATACATACCTGAGAAAGCAAGAGTAGCCAGTCCCAATCAAATAAAGGTCTAGCAAGACTAATAGTGAAATGCAGGACCAGGTGAAAAGGGTGTACTAAAAAAGAGGCTGAAGAGAATGACCTTTCACCCATATATCCTAGTGCCTTCAATATTTCCAGAAGCACACAACCCATTTTACCCCAGAGAGCGCAGCTAATAGTTACCGGTTACTCTACACCTTTTATTGATGCATCAGATCTCTCTCAAAGCATCCTTTGCACAGTCCCATGACAAGGAGCCCACAACTAAGTCAGGCGCTGTCTTGCAAAACTGATCCCTTCTGTTTACTTTTTGCCAAAAATGTACTTCAACATGCCAACCCTTAGTTTTGGCCATGAAAACTTCACAGTGGTTACATGTAGAATTATTGGGCAATGGGCTGAAAAGCAATTACAAACACAAGGTATGGATTTGCTTTAATGCATCTGTTTCCAAGTCGTTGAGACACTTTATATTTAAAAGTTATTTTTATGTGTACATAGCATAAGTACAGTTCTGGAAAACCCAGATAAATTCAAATGTCTTGTGAAGTGATAGACAGTAGGTGCAATATCTGAAACAGTTCTATATTTCCAGCTGGTGAAACTCTTTGCTATGACAAGTACATGGTCAACACATTAAGATTATGCTGCCAGGCATGTTTCTTTGCATACAATGTAAAAATGAAGTCTTGACCATCTGCTTTTACTGTAACACAAAAGCAGCATTTCTAAAGAGAGCATTACCCCACCACCCTCCCCAAAACAACTTCTACTACAGTTATGGTCCACAAAAGCTCTAACGAACAAGGTACATTACTCCCTATGTGTTACATAAATACTCTGATACTCAGAAGACAAAGGAGCAAACAGACTCATCATGACAAGGGGGTAGGTCACCCACATTTTGACAGTTTTTTGAGAAAGAAGGCTTTGCAGGAAATTTTTCTTTTTATTTGTTGTACACAAGTATTCCAAAGATGCACAAATGTAACTCTGTAGCAGGGACTATGATAGATATTTTAAAACAGATGTCTAAAAATAAACCAAGGGGCTCAATCTTCAAGTTCTGGAGGCAAGTAGATGATTAAATGACTTCTCCTCATCTGAAAGAGAGCTTTCGGAGCGTGCCTGTAAGAGGCAGTGTACATTTTCATTTCACTTAACTCCTTAGATTCTCATCACTTTTTCTTATATAAAACATAAACGGTGACACAACACCACTTGTTAATTTCAGGTTTGCTCACTAATGACAAGTAGAAAGAACTTCTATGCTTCTAACATCAGGCTGCACGAGGCACACGAAACCCATTGGAGCAGAGATTCTTTTATTTGAAAAAGCAGAACATCCATTGCCTCAAGCCAGCTGGAAAACACAGGAGGGCAACCGCAGAGTACTTTCGGCAGTAGAAGTTTATTTCTAAGAAAGGTTATTTTGAAATTAACAATGAGTTACAGGGTTGGATTTTAAATGCCTGGAAATTAACTGGGCTACATTAAATAAAGACCTCAGGTAGGAAGATTAAGTAATTTTCCTCAACATGCAGACCTGAGAAGTCATGCATGGCAGAATAACAGTTTTTAAGAACTGCTACAGATGTTGTGAAACACCCCCAAAACCCAAGAAAAAACCTTATCTTCGTTAGGATACAACAATGTCTAGTAAATGAGCCAAAACAACTCTTCAACGCCAATTGCAAAGGCAGGATGCCATTTTGCAGCTGTTGAGATGGGCTAGTTGCACAGTTCTGCAGGACTGTTTAATTAACATTGCACCCGAGAAAAAGGTGAGATTTGAGGCCATACCATAAGGGGCTCATGAAACTGCACATTAGAGAAGATATAGTCAAAATACAGAAATAAAGTGCTTTCTGAACGTTTGCTGCAAATGTGTATCAGATTTAAAACCAACAATCCGTTCCTGCTTCTTAGTGGTGTATAGCATTGCTGTGGACTGCTGAGTAGCTGTCATGCTATGCAGCCTGGCTGCTTTCCAGTCCGGGGTGAAGCAATCCCCACAGCATTTGCATGGAAGAAATGATGGGTTCCTTTGATGTGAATGATCTTGAGTGAATAAAAGGTGGGTTTGGGTTTTTCTGGCATTTTATATGAATTCTTCGTCAATGCCTCTTGCTCACATGTAAAACCTATGCCAGGTGTCCCAAAAGCTCATCAAAATGTTTCAGTATTCTCTCCGAAGCCCCATGGAGAAAATATCCAGTCTTCACATCTTATGTTATACTAGCCTTTGCAAAAACTGAAGGCAATCCCTGCTTTGATAGCTGTTTTTCTGTATATTCAGGAATTGTCAGCTGCAAGTATGCTGTGAAAAAGACAGTCCCTTTGATACAACACAAGTGTTTTTTATCGAAATGCATTTGTTGGTTTAACTTTACAGCTTTAGACAGTTTCTGCAAATAATTTTTGATAATTACTTAAATGTTATTTCATATGAAAGTCATTACTACTAAAATTTGCAGTACCCCACCAGCAAGAAAAAAAAAAAAAAAAGAAATGGGCAAAGCTACGAGCACAGCTCATCTATTGTTTCTGACTCAAGCAGGGTTGCAAATGCTGGAGACTGTTAGCATTTTGAAATGTCTGGAGACTCCTGCAGTTTTCTAGAATTACACGGTATAGCTCTTGGTGCTCCACAGACACAGCAGCTGATTTACTGAAAAAATTAAAGATGTGTTTCTCAAAAATTTGCATAGTATGCTCCATGCACGATTGAAAACAGCAAATCTGTACACCAACGGCTGCTTAGTCAGGCACAAAGAGCCACGTGGTCACGGTGGATTTAGAACAGGTATAAATTTTGCATCATAAACAACATAATAGAGAGGGCATGATGTACTCCAAATGTTCATTGGCCTACTAAAGTCCATCTCTACTCTGAAATTTACTCTTTTGTAACAAAGGTCCACTAGTGTTAGAGGTTTACAGGAGAGGAATAACATGTATTCTTACGAGTAAGCCTACATTAAAATAGGATTCAAACCAATAACCTAGTAAATCCTTAACCTGACAGGGAAGCGCTCCCGACCTCTCAGTTTACGTCCCCTTACAATTTACTCCTGGCTGTAAGTGGCACTGCAGAAGTTTTTGAAAACAGGGGAACCATGCAGCATTATGTGTAGAAGGGGGCTGGTAGGAAATCAGAAAAGTTTTTTTAGCACCGGCACAAGGCCCTTGACCTTCACTAGTGAGTCACTGGGCAGGGACATCCTCACCTCTCTTTTGTGCTGGCCTATGATTATATGAGCCCTGTCCAGATCCTGACACCAATAGGACCCTTTGTGGATCCGAAGACTCAGTCAAGAACAAGTGAAGTGTGCTTTCAGCCTCCTCACCCAGTATCTTCATTTCCACAGCTTAGGGTTTTCTGCTCTCCCACTTTTTTTGTCCCACTTCCATCTGCATCTGTGCTATGTCGAGATGTGGACCACAGCAGCTGCCCAAGCATAAGGGAGAACAGCAGCTGAAGCGAGTTGTGAGCTTGCTCTACTTCAGTGTTGCTTCATTTCCTCTCAGAGACCCAACAGCCCCAGAGTAATGTAACCTTTAAAGGAAGACCTGGAGTTTCATCATTTTTCCTAATGCACTTTTCTAATCTGTTCTGCAAGCAGGTTGAAAAATAACCAGTCTAACTAGAAAGTGAGCATGAGTCCAAAATATTAGAAAAATCTTCCTAGGAAAGGTGTTTCTCCCAGTTGTGGGGCACGTGATTATTTTATAAGCTGAGAAAAATATATTGGTTCCTAAGACCCTCCCAGAAGTTTAGATCCAAATCCAGAGAAATATTTTGTCTAAGAATGAGCCATTGCTTCAGTAAAATGCGTCTTCTGATAGATGCAGTAATTTCTTAAGGTACAAAAATAAAACATTTGAAAGCAGATCTAATATTTTACGTCTTCCAGTGCCTGGAAGAATACAGGATGAAAAACAGATGAAGTCTTTTTTTTTTTTCTGTAATTGCAAAGGTTACAAATACTAAAGCTTTATATAAGCATGTAGATTCCCATCAAAGATAACAAGCCTTTCTTTAAGGCAGCCACCAAAACCTAGGAAAATTTAGGCTCCCAGCTCTGTGACCAAAACAAATATCCATCAATCTCTTCAGCAGGATCTACAGAGAAAGCAGCACTGGTTACTCAGGCGCCATAACAATTTTGGTTGTTGCCAAAATTAGTGCCAAGACACTATTCCGACTTCACCAAGCTCATTTTTGTACAGGTTAAGTCAATTAAGTTAAACCTAACTGCTGGAAAATTATGAATGGGATGTACAAACAGGGCTTGCCTCAACTAATCTGCTTCTCAACCAACTTTAAATTTAACCAGGGCAGCTTTTTTGTTTAGACAAGACATATACACATTTCTGGGATAGCTTAAACATTCTCCAGTAAGTAGCATTTATATTTTCAAATGCTGTAGTAAAGGAAGTCTCCTGAAAAATACTGGGGCTATTAAGTTCCTGTCAAGGGTTTGCAGTATCTCTGCACTTTCTTATTCATATTAGAACAGGCAAAAAAAGCATTGGGAAGGTTTCTTTGGGGGGTTGTTTTTTTGGTGGGTTTTCTGTTTGTTTGGTTTTTTCCATTTTTAATATACACTTACATAGCCTTACACTAGTACTTTGAATAAGTTTTCTAGAATATTTTTGTTAGTATTCAGCCACAAAGGAAATTCCAGTGCAGAACAGAATGACTACATATAAATGCATTTTTTTTTCCTATTAGCTTTCTTCAGAAAGAGTCACAATAAAAACAGTTGTCCAGAATTCAAAATTCCTTCACAATGTTTACCTCCCAAGCATTTGAACACCTGAATTTAAGATATTTAAACTAATTTGTCCTTGTTGATTTGTGGACAAGGAGACCACCACAATAGCACATCTCGAAAAAAATAATAAAAGAAACAATCAGAGCTGAATACCTGCGTTATTCTTCTGAGGTGTTACTGGGAACACAGAAGTGTTCTGTTAAATGAAAGTTCAACCATCCACAAAGCTCTGGATTTTCTCCTCCAAATCTCTTTTTAAAGCTCTCCTCTGCCACAATCATCACAAAAAAATTTAAAAAAAAAAAATCAACCTTGAGGCCATTGGAAGTGCAGAATTTACATCTCTGTTTACTGTTGTCACTCATCACATTTGCCTTGCAACCACTGAGAGCTGTTGCACTTTTTTTTTTTAACCTGTGTCCACAGAGAAACTTGTGTAACAGAGTCCTAGGCTTCATACAGTATACAGTGCCATCATTCAGATGAATAATACATTCAACCAATTACACTGACTTTAACAGATTCCCCACTAATGAGGAAGAATTCAGAAGCAGCAGGAAAAAAAAGGAGGGCTAGACATGAAAAAATCAAAGACTTCCACAAGAGGTTAGAAACATTCCATGAATTTGTGTACCAACACTTCTTTGTAAGTGACATTTCAGTGCTGATGTCATCAGAAAGGTTTATTCTAATAAGCATGGTTTTTTGATGGTACCAAGATATACCCTGGGCTCTTGAAATTAATAAGTTCAGTCCAGTTTAACACTTAATACAATGTATTTCATTTAATTGGTGGATAAAGAAAGTGCTTTTTAATTATGTACAGAGACAGCCTAGATTTAACAAAAAATAAAGTGCAATCCAGAAACTGGAAATGGTAGGTGACTAATAGCATTTACACTTTCAATAATCGTGGTCAAGTTTTCTTTGTGTAGAGCTCTAGGATAAACTCAAGAGATGATTACTGTAATTAAGGAATTCACAGATCTCTTTCTTTAGAGACAAGCTATCTGGCAGAGATTTGCAGTCCCTTGAATAAACTCCCTCCAGTCCTCTGAAGTCACTATCTTCTGCTCATTAGGTTCCCAACCAGCATACGCATGCTGATGATACTGGTGTCAGTCAAAGCCCTATGCAAGTCAAATGGTTCTTGCAAATAGAGGTATTTTCTAGCATCTGACTTCTGCAGGCACATGGGGACACTTCCAGTCCCAGGGGAGGAGGCAAACTCCAGCAAGCTCCAATCCACCAGACACTCAAGTATTACACAGCCAGCCACTCCAGTTACAGTCCCAACTACATCTAGGTTAATACAAAAATAAGTTCTTTGAGAACAGAGGCAAGAAAATCCAGACTTACACAGGTGTAACTGAAATCAGACTATTGCTTCTCTCCAAGGAGGTTCCATCCCCACAATCCAAGTTATCATGGATTCATATAACACAATTGTTTATATTACAGATATGCAAAAGCAGGTTATTCCCTGCTAGGAAAGATAGGTTGGAAACAGCACACAAATCCGCATTATGAAAGATCTTCCTTACTGACAACTACATCTCAGATTTCAGCTGGGAATAAGACCATCTAACCACACAGCACAGACACTGAAGCAACCGGATACATCTTCAGATATGGTGCACTTACCAATGCCTTAACCAAACAAGTAGTGAAAATACCTCTTTTAGTTCTAATACAGCACCCAAGTCTAAAGTAACCTGAGCTCCTCATTAAACCAATACAGACTACAGAAGTTAACCAAATCAGTGGAGGTTTTTAGGTCAGTGATTTGGGTTGCCCAACTTAAAATACAATACAAGTATTGTAATTTTGAGAAGTAATGCAATTTTGAGAAGATAGGTCTGGGGGAGGTGCTAAACCTCTCAGACTATACATATAAAAAATAATCACCAGCCATAGTTATTAGACAATCCTCAATGAGAAAACATGGAAACAGTAGCTGTTCTCTACATTGTTATTTAATCTGAAGTCATCACATTTGCAATATACTTGAGAAGACTCGTTCAAGATGAAAGGGGACATTCAGTTACATTAGAAGAATTTACACTGAGTTTATCACAATTCATGCAGTAGCCTCTGAAATTCATTGCCACAAGTTAAAAAAAAAAAACACACCACACAAAAACCCCACAGACCACTACCCAAAGGCAGATCAAATCTGGGCACAGTTAAGAATATTTAGAGAAGTTAGAGTCACCAACCTAAGAAGACTGCTGGAAAGGATAAAAGCTCCTGCTTCAGTTTTAGCTCAATTTCTCATTAGAAGGGATTAGAATGAAATTTTCATAGAAGCCTCTAATTCCTATGGGGTCTACCATCCTCATCTCAAGCATCTGGTTTGGTCATCAGAGAAATGGTAGTACACTAGACAGACCACAAGCACAATCCAATATGGCAATTACTACGTTTTCTTCTGCTTGATAAAAAGTTAAACAGTCCATCTGATGCTGCCGTCAAATTGCACTGTTGGAACAAAGCACCAAATAAACACTTGTGTATGAACAAAAGAAAGACTGAATATGCTCACTAGCAGCAACAATTAATATTCAATTCAGGAAATGCAAGATTACCTACGCAGACCACAGTCTATCCCACCAATCCCTCTGGGTGTTCTTTTTTGAGAAGTTACTATGTGAAATATTTCTCTAGATTGCAGCGAGAACAGGCTTTGTCGCTGGGCTATACAGCTAGGTTAGGAAAAGGTAGAGTTCACTACATTTTTTACATCAGTGTGGGCATTTCGGTAGGATTTTGCTGCTCAGTGAGAAAGGGCAAATGAATACCTAGATGATTTTCTTCTAATATCTTTTCTGTTCTTTGTGGAGCAGGCAGTGTAGCAATTGTCCGAGTCAAATGAAAGGGGGAACAAGCAACATTTAAATCTTAAAGTTACTGAAAATATGTTATACTTAAAAATCTCCTTTAGCCAAATATAAAAAAGGGAAAGGCAGGGGGGAAAAACACCACTGTTCCTCAGTGCTTTCCCCAAAACAATTGCTTTCTAGTAATACACTAAAAAAGTGACAAGTACTAGTCCCATGACCTCTTTAAATTCTCTTCCTCCCAGCACAACTGTGTAGGGATTACATATTTTATCATCTGTTTTATCATTTTTATATAATTTAGCAAAATTACAATATAGGCCAACTACATTGTTCTTGGAGCTGAGGTTTCAATTCGTGCTTGGACCCTGAAAAAATGTAGCCCAGTATCCTGGATTGACCTAAGCAAATTCTTTCTTAAAAGCAGACATATAAGTGTCCCAAATCACAGCAGACCAACAACATCAGTGATGGATCTGGTTTCAAGCACTTTGACAGGTGAACTGAGCATCATGTGTTAACCAATATTATGTTCCAGTACAACAGTAGCCATAAACCAGTTTTACAAACCAAATTTTAAAAGACAGCCTTTAAACATACCCATGGTATCTCCTTCCTGCCACTGTACTTAGAAGAGACAGAAGTGAAATCACACCAGAAAAAGAAAGAATGGGGTAAAATCCTATTAGTTGTCTCAGACAAGAAGGCATTAGAGAGATTTCTAGCTCCTTTTCCCCTAGAATATGCTAAATCATGAAAAGAGTAACAGTAGGAGGAAAAATGGAAAGACATTCTTTTTCAATCGGAAGAAACGCATTACTTGCTTACTGTACAGCTCAGTATCTACAGCGTGAAGACTGTCTCTTGCATTTGATACATGTGGAACAGGGAAGTCATGCAAGAATACACATTTGTAAAGATACTTTAAAATTTCAGCCAGTAAGAAGCAAACAGAAAGAAAGCATGATAGAAGATGAAAGACACTATGTCGTCTAATTAGAGCACAGAGAACGGGACTCTGCAATGAGAGCCTTGAAAGAGTGATTTCACGCCTTCACTCCCCAGCCTCTGCAGGAAAATGACCCACTCTTAGAAAATGCTTTGCAATCTATGGGTAACAGGTGACTTTGAAATGTTGATATGCAAGAATTTTCTTAATACCTACAGAATTACTGAATCATGTTGTTTTCTCTCACTTGATTCTGATTTTCCCTGTTTTCTCTCTACCTATTCAGTGACCAAAAATATTTCACGCTGTTTTGCCTGTGTGTCTTGTTTTCTGTTAGCTGGCAAGAAGACTTGTTCTCCTGGCTCTTGCCTCCGGTCCCTTCCAAAGTGATATGTAGACTTTAGTGCTTACCTGCTTCAGAGGAGACCTCAGCAGTGCGATGAAGTCACCATAAGCTAAAGCAGAAACACTTCCCCAAGCCTCAAAGAGACTCAAAGCACAGTCTGTGATCAGCAGGTGATAACTCCGATGCCAATGAAGGCACTTCAAAAACACCAGTCACAGTTTTACTGCTAAGCAAAAAGTCAAGTAAGCTTAAAGACAGCCTAGAGTTACGGAAAATTAATTCATTTTTATTTCAGCCACAGGAACCTCTCAGCTAATCTACGCTAACTGGCTAAATGTTGTGTTGCTAGCCTGTATGATTAACTGAGGAAAGCCTGAAGTATATTTAGCATACTCTAAAACTAAAAACATACATAGAAACACTGCATATTTGTTTGTTCTTCCCTACAACAAATTCATTTCTGCATCTGTCTGAAGCAGTCTTGGAGAGGGGGGTGGCGGGGGGGGAAGTATCTGGACAAGTTAGAAAGACATTCCTACACTCCAAAAAGCATTCAGCTCTGGGAAGGAGAGAAGAGGAGCCAGGAGAAACTAAAGATGGATAGCCTTTAGGAAGATACAGTGGAGCTGGAAGGGACATGATTAGTTCCATTTCTTGAAGAAAGGATTCAGCTTTCTAACATATGGGGGAGAAGCAGCTTAAGAAGGGGGGAGGGAAAGGAGTTGAAATCAGGTCTTTTCTCAGTCAATAGGCTGATTCGTGCTCTAAGACTACCTTTTATGTGCATATTCTGTGGTAATCACCTAAAACTTTAATGTAACATAGATTTTTTACAAACCTAAAATGTAATTTATGTTTTTTATCTAGGATGATCCATAGGAATGAAATTGATGGCTAACACCATTATTTTTGATACCCATGAAATACTTCAACTGAAAGAAGTGAAAAGGGGGATTTTATGCCCACTAAGCTGATGGAGCTCTCACTGAGAAATGTGAAATTATGCAAATGTAGACTTTAAGAGCAACAGAGGAACTTTATTCTATCATGCACACACAAGTATGAACAAAAGGTCACACAGTGGTAAGCTAAGCTTCACAGCAAACACAGCCTATTTAGGAACCACGCAACGGTATATAAAGACTTGACATAAGTTATCACCAGCTACAGTAGTGATGTAAATTTGTGACTTCTGGAACGACTGTTAATTCTTAGCTGATTTAAACAGAAACTGGACTCAGATGAGATTGGAAATAGAAGCACACCTTGGGCAAACAGTATTCGCTCTGAAGAGGACTATTTGTTTCTCAGGTCAAAAGCAAGCATAAATATGTCACACCTTAAGGTATCTTTCTCCATATTTAGTCAGTTATACCCATAGCTTTTAAGAAATTTGTTTCTATTTATTTTTTTAATCACATGTCTTTATGATGAACAGCACATGCAGCTTCAGGCCTGTGCATATCGAAATGGGTTTTTGTTAACCATTTGCTCACAAGATGAGTTAGAGGACAGTGAATTTCCACTAATTATAGTTACGGAATCTGAGAAATTGGACCAAGCAAAATGAAAAAAATCCAGTTTATATCACATCAAGACCAGTAGCTCAAAGCTCATGAAAAACAGGATTGACGTTCTTCTTGTTCTTTTAGATTTCTGAAGCATAGTTTTGTATTTTATTAATATTTATTAATAAGATAGGCCACAAAATGGTTCTCTGCTGATGCCAATTATAAAGTAGTTAAAAAAATATCAGCAGGTATTAATTTCCGGGGGAATTCCCCAATAAATTTAAAGTTTAATATTAATGTGACACGCCAGTTTCACATCTGCCCTATAATGCATTTGAGATCACTGAGGCTAGTTCCCATTTTGCAAACAAATTTATTTCATATTGCATTATATCACACTCCTGGTTCAGAGGCTTTACTCCACACAGTGTAGATGTCAAGAATCACCATATTTATTATTATATCATTATTTAAAGTATTCACAAAACTTTATATTCTTATAATTGTTGATTTCGTGTGCATCTAAAGATGCAAACATAGTATCTCATTAAGTGTTCCAAGATCGCTCATTCTCATTACTTTCAAATACAGTCTAGTGCCGGTAACATATTGCCCTTGAAATCATAGAGTGATTTAAATTACTATATTTAAATTACTACTGAGATGCATTTCGTTCACAAGAAATCCCAGACTTCGTGCTGAAGAGTAAAAATAATAACATCTCTAATAGAGAGAGACTGCCCTTAAAACTGCACTATACCTCACATACTGGACCATATTGTGGTATTCATTCATCCACGTGATCAAGCATGAATGTGAACGTTTGAGCCAAATGCACAAGAAGCTGATCAAGTCTAATGGTTAGATTTTTCAAAAGCTCCGAGCTTTAGATTCATTAAAAAAAAAAATAAAGACACCTCTGCTAAAGAGATGACTCTGGTAACCCACCTGAAGACAAAAAGAGTTGCTTCTTATGTGCTTATTTTGACCAATAGGTTTTAAAATATTTTTTCAGTAAACAAGTAAAGGATCATTTTTCTGAATCATGTGACACAGTGACTTTCTACGCTTTCACAAAAGCTATATTTTTTCACCAAGAAGTCATGATCTTTCTATTCTTTTCACCCCAGCAATAAGGGCCAGCCATGCAGTATTAGCACATGAAGGACAGGAGGACAAAGGAGAAGTTCATTTGCACCACTGGTCATCATGTCTTACAAGTCAGTTTACAACTGAACATGCATACTAGTAGCGTTTCTACCTAGTGACAGCTAAATATGATTGAGCTTTGAGAGACTTTAATTTATGCCCTAGTTCACAAAGAGGATTAAGTATTTGAGATACCTCAAGTTATCTTTCATTAAAAATATACAAGACACTTTATTATAATAAAATAAATTGACCAGAGTATTTTTCAGCCCTGTGTCTCCACTCATTTGGATAACTCCATTGCCAGACACAAACATTTCCAAAAAAGCTTCCCAGCTAGACTGAGTTTAAGCACTAGAATAACAGATTTATAACTGTTATAAAAGCACCAGCAGGTAGATAGGATGCAGAAATAGGAATTAGATCAGAATTCTCCAAGCCTTATAGCTACCACTGTAGCCTATCAGTGAGTACAGTGGCTTTCTTGCTTGCTTTCCTCTGAATAGTCTCCTGCCTTTCACCAGCATTTTGCAACATCACACATGTCCTATGGGCTTTGCCCGCTAACCCGAAGTAATCTGCGGTTAGCTGACAGATCGCAGCCTTCCCCTACCCCCCTTTAGAATGACTGGATTTTATTAAAACTGTACCTTCTAATAAAAGGTAAAATGATCCAAGCTAGTTTCCCACTAGGCAGTACATTATCTATAAACATATAAAGTGATTTAGCACAGGAAATACTAACATGCAGAGGCAGCTCCCCCACGCTATCCACATGCACAACTGTCAGCTTGCTGCTGAAATGACACTTCAGTGCATTGAACAGGTTACATTTGTTTTGATTTCGGCCAACTGCAATTACATCTCCCACCTTCAATTCAGTGAAACTTCATCCACTATATCCAAATCTGGATTTCCCTTGTGATTACACCGACACCTAAGCTTTAATGAAAGCTTTTACTAAACCTAAGACTAATTTTTCTGTTGGCCAATGCACTCAAAAGTTAGAAGACCAAATTCCCAATAAATCCACCCCAGCAGCCTATCCTTCGTTTCAATGGCTGAAGAACTGACTCTTCAGTGATCATACACAGATGGGACTCCAGAAAATGTTGCAAAATTGGTGTCCTTGGCACTTGTATACCGATACCCAAGTTCCAGCTACACTTTTCGTGTTACACTTATACAGCGTTTTATCACAGAGAATAGACCCTAGCTTTTTAAATATTTTTCTAAGGGACATCAAGAGGTCATCTTCTATACCTCACTCCCAGCATAGTATCAACCATGCTTTGATCATTCTTGACAGGTACTTAGCTAACTTGTTCTCAATGTTCTCCAGGAATAGACTATACAGTCGCCCAACTGGATATTTCAGTGTTTCATCTCTTTTTTGACAGATTAAGTCACCAAAAACCTAGTTCTAATCCATCTTCCTGCAGTTCAAGTCCATTGCTACTTGTCCTCTCACCACGGAAATCAGACTGTTATTTTGTTTTTAGAGCAGGTTTGCAGACTATTGTGTCACCCCCTCTGATACTTTCTTCATCAGGTTAAAGAACCCAGTCCCTTCAGTCTGTCCTCATCCTCCTAACATCTAACAATTCTCAGTGCTTTCCTTTCATCTCTCTGCAACCAGTCCAAGTCTTTCTTGAAATCTAATCCTCGAAGCTGGATACAGCATTCCAGCTGAAGTCTTACTGTGACAAGAGGGGAAGAAAAAATGGTGTCCTTCCTGTTACAGTTCTGTTCAAACCTTTATCAATAGAGCAACAACACAGCTAAATCATGTTTCATTTGTGACTTACTCAGCACTGGATCTTTCTCTGCAGGACCACTGCTTACCCCATTGCTTCTCATCCATATTTATGCCTGTAATTACTACCACCAAATGATCACTAACCCCATTGAATTTCATCCTGTACTTTTCAGATCACTTCACTTCAGCAAAATATTTTGAATTCTAATCCCACCCGCAAACACAATTGCGGCTCACCCCATCTTTGGTTCATTACAGCCTTTAATAAAATAGCCAAGATGTCAATGAAATCTTCAGAAAGAATGAGGCTCCAAACAGACCCCGCAAAAAGTGTGTTTGGTAGAGCCTTTCATTTTGGCCACAAATCACTGTTAACTCTTCTATGGTACAACTGCCCAGCTGATTTTGAGCCTACCTTAGAATAGTTTCACCTAGCTCACATGTCTTGAATTCATTACAAAAGTGTTGTGTAAGACTGTTTTAAAAGCCTTTCTGAAGCCAGGATACAGAGGGATTTATTGCTTTGCCTCTATCCACAGATACGTTGCCCTGCCATAGAAGGGGGTTACATTAGTTAAGCATGATTTGTTCTTGAGATATTTTTGGCTGCTCTTCATCCTCTATTTCCCAGATATTTCCAAACTGTACGTTAATTTGTTCCAGAATTTTGCCAAAGATTAAAATCAGCCTGACTGGTCTACAAGGTCCCCTGCTCCTTTCCTTTCACCAACCCTCTCTATTTTAAAAGATAAGCAATCATTGTCCTTCTCCTCAGCTTTTTAGCACCTCATCCACCCTCCACAAATTTTTAAGAAATGCTTAAACAACTAAATAAATCGCTCTATGGTCAAGGACAGATCCAGATGACACATGAAAAATCCAAGGCTTACTTTCCTATCCACGCAGAAACATCACCCCTTTTTCAGGCATATTAACTGTGCTGGCCTGCAGCACGCAATTGCCCCATTCAGTGACAATGGATACAAAACAGTTAAAAACCTCAGACTTCTTCACATCCATCCTCAGAGGCACAGACCAACTGTGTATTACATCCCAGAATTTTACTTTCCTGAACCAGAGGCAGGACAGTTCCTCTCAACCAGCAAAATGGAGGAAGAAATCCTTCAAGCTTTCAGACCAGATTGATCACTCAAGAGACACAGCTAACTCGGATAAACGTCCAAACTCAAGGTTGCTTTCTGAATTGATGCTCTTGAGGTTTGCTCATACCAATCATTAGTCACTACCATTTATTAGCTTGCAGATAAACTGAAATAGATCCTGGGAAAGAGAGAAAAACATTCTCCCAGGACCTGGGTTATTAATTTTATTTATTAACCAAACTTAAGCTAAGGCAAAACTAATAACTTTCTACATGTGTAGCAGAAACTTGGAGGAGAGGGAAGCTTCATAACACTGTGTGAAAGCAGGCCTCTCCCATTTGTATACCTCTGAAGAGGTCAGCTTCTATCATAGGCCTCACAAATTCAGAACCATAAAGATCAGTGAGCATTAAACACCAGGAGACAGGAGCAAGGCACGCACCAGGTTATTTGGGAGGCAAACCAAAGGACTCCACCAGCACAGCCCTCAGAAGTGACCCCTGCCACACTGATTCACAGACCCTAAATAAACAGGCATGCACGAAGAGACATTGAATTTCTCATGTCTGACAGACGGGAAATTTGGAGCTGACTAAACACATGCCCAACCCTATATTCTTAGCCCAGATAGCACTTTATTGACCCCTGGCTGATGGAAATGCCAGAAGAGTATCATCTGAATGTGACCCCTTAATGTAGTCCATGTGTGAAAACCTTAAGAAACAGTTCTCTTTCCAGTGGAGGCCAGGAAATGAATGAAAAACGTCCGCTGAAGTCAAGGGATTTACATTGGCATAAATCTGACACACAGAAAAATTAGGGATCCAAACTCTGTCCTCCGAACTGAGGCTAAAGGGATCCCAGGCAAAGATCTTCTACAGCAGTTTCCGTATCCATAGCCACATCATTCTGTTCAGAAGCATAAAATAGACAGTGCCATATTCTGTAACACTAATGAATACAAAATATTGTCCTGAAATAAGAAATTCCTTTGGAAAACATAATTTCTTTTTATGCAGGTCTAAAGGCCTTTCCAACTTAATTAAGTTTTCCGAAAGAATCTAGGGGCATAAGGTACTGAAATTTTATTGAAATTCAGTAGGAGACTGGCCACTAAATCTTATTTCTAAAATCCTAGCACAGATTAATTATTTGTAAGGAGTGGATCTTCAGAAACATTTACTTCAATAAATAGATATTCCCAATATATAAGATCTTTGCCAAAACAAATTTTCATTTGCTTCAACGCAAACACATCTATACACCAATATTTATAGATTACACCATTATGATTCATTATCAAATAAAGTCCATTTTCTGTGCACCCAGTTGAATTAAAGAACATTAATATGAATTCTAACTTCCTTGTTGGTTATGGAAGGGCATCCTTTTATTGACAACTTTATTTAGCAAAAATGCTTTGAGAGATGTATTGGGCAAATAATATTGCTCTTACGGATCTCATTGCTTCAGAAACATGACTTCTCTGAGGAAACACTAGATCTTGTAACAGAAATATCTTTAAATCTTTTAGCTAGCCAGTCTACAGGGAAAGGTTTAAGAAAGGATCAAAGCTTGTCCTTTCAGCTTGAATTATTCCATTACAGCTGAATGTGACATAATTACAAAAGATGTTGGATGTGGAATCTCATCAGGATTATCTGACACTCATCTTTGTTGAAAAAGTCTCCCCAGCTGTTGCTCCGATAGCACAAATGTGACAGGAGTGCAGAGCACAAAAGTAGTTGCAAGTGACCGCTGCTTTGGGGCTGGTTTAGGTTCCCTGTGGCACATTGTGACTTCTCAGCCACCACAAATATTGAGGCTGTTTGGGACTGACTTGCAGGTGAGAAGGAATACCAAGTATGCTATTGAATTTTCTGAATGAGAAATTAGTTTAAAACAGCCCATAAGCAAATATCTATGTTATTTAGCTGTTATTTAGTTAGATGCACATAAACTTTTAATCTTTCTTATGCAAGGTCAATAATTCAGCAAGTAGCTTGTTGTTTGGTTTGTTGTTTTTTTTTTCCCCCTTTAAAAATCCTGCTTTATTGTCTGAGTTTGTTTTCATTGAGACAAGAACACAATGCTGCTTACAACATCTAAGATAAAGCACATTCTCTTTACAATCTACATTTCTCTCTGCACTTGATGCATTCTAAACCAGTACACGCAATCTCAAACAGTAAGGAGCACATTTCTTATAGTGTCACTATATTTTTTTGTGTATATGTATGTATATTTTTCCTTTTTTTTATTCTGTGAAAGGAGCTCAATTGTAAACTATAACATCAAACATCAAATCTTGAATAATTACCCATTCCAGAGGATTTGGTAGCTGTAAAAATACTTTTCTTTCCTTCCTTGTCATGGATTACATTTCCTTCATACATTATTAATGAAGTTAAACTACTAGTAACATGCCAAATGTGCTGCATAGGAGATTTGTGCCTAATCCAGCACAAAACAGGCCCAGTCACATAATGATAGAAAAAAAGAACAAATGTCAACAGTTTCACACTGGGACTAGATTAAGCAGACCATACTTACTGATTCCTTACACAGGGATTATCTCACTTTTAGTGCTATGAGAAGACAAGCCACACTTCTCCTATGTTATTAACACAGAACTGCACCTCAAAAGAGAGGCACCAGAGTCCCTGAATTTGCTTCCAGACACATAGAGAGACTGCTGTTTATTAAACATAACAAACTCCCCTTTGGATGTCACACACAAAAACAAGATACTACTAATAATTTATATAGATATAAGAAATGCCCTCTTACTGCTTTAGATCTCAATCCAGGTTTCAGTGGAATATGTGAATAGCCCTGAAGAGGATATTAGTTACAATTAGACTCCAACTGAATCCCAATTACATTAAAATAACTTGCGTCTATGGGGTTTACCTTCCTACCGTGGAAAACTTGCTTTGGCTTAGTACCCAAATCATGCCAACAGCTAACAAGTGCTAGCCTGATAACTAAAGTGCTCACAGAAGCCAACAAAATTGTACTCACTCTTCAGCATTTACAGGACCAGGCATTTGGCACAAAACTGCCTGTCAACTAAGCAATAATAATATCCAAAGAGACTAGAATTTGCTTTGTTTTAAATCTCCTATCTACAGGCGATATTCACTAAACCCCCTATGGCGCAGAGGCAGATGTTTACCAAGGTAGCATAGGTATGGTTTTGTGAGATGACAAATATTGCTTGAAGATGCTTACTGATCAAGAATACTGAAGCCAGCAAAAACTTGCTTTGTCATTTCAGATTTGTTAAAAATGTTGAAGGAGTAGCTGTCCCAGCAGACTAGGCGAGATCAGGTGTCATCTGTCTACACCACTCTTAACTTTATGCTGGATCAGGTATCGTCTCTGCTACCACAGCTGGCACTGGGCTGGTAGCAACAGCACAGCATGTGCTGCGCCTGGCTCAACACGGCACAACTGAGCGCACACACTGATCCAGACCTAATTAGTATTAGCAGAGATCTGGCAGGAAGGACTGTTGAATCACAGACTAAATTTGCAGCTACAAGTTGCTCTTTTACAGGTAAAGAGGCTTTAAGCAGTTCCCTCTTCCAACTTTAGCCCTGTCCAGTTAGAGCTACCTGGTCTCTGGAAGTTACCATCCCCTTGTTGGGTCAGTTCACCTGCTGGTGAGGCTGGACTCCAAACCAGATCTTTGAAGGCATCCTGGATTTTAAAAGTCAAAGTGTTAAATGCACGCTGTGTGCATGTTTTACAATCTGGGTCGCTTCAGAAATCTAGCCAGGAGCCTACAAATGGCTCAGTGGCAGCCCAAGGACAAGTCATTCCCAATAAAGGCATGCCCTACACCAGTTTCAACAGCACTTGTGGATAGACATGCTATAATCAACTTGTCATCTACCTAGGGAAAGTCCAGTCTGTTAGGGGTCCCACAACATGCATTAGGATATATAGAGCAAATAATTAAATACTAGAAAACTTATTCAGCACACCGCACATTCATTCTGAGCACTCTTTTCCACAAGCAGAGGGAAGAGTCAGCAAGAAGAAACTAGGAGGTTATCTTGTACAAGCTCTAAAGCATTAGTACATCCAGATAATTATACAGTCACTAGCAAATAAAAATTAATTTACTTACTAAGAGCCCAGGCTTATACTCCCTTACTGAGAGCATGAATCATTGCAGTCACGAGAATCTACGCCTTTTAGTTTCTTAGGGCCTTCCACTAAAACCCATGAATAAAACAGTACATTGTGTCCACCAGCCAACCTTTCCGCATTTCTTCTGCACAGTCACACACACCTCCAGGGTAGAAACTGAATGGGGAATGATGAAGGCAGAAGAGGAAGAAAATATCTTAAGTTATATGCTCAGGAGAGATGACTGGGATACATCAACCTCTCTATAAAGAAATAATGCACAGATTGCTAGAAGGTGCAGACGACACTGTCTCCGTGGAATCCTTCCACTCCATACCAGGCTTAACATTTGTTGCTCTCACAGCACGCTCCAGACTGTGCAACTCTGTGGAGCTTCTCTGCTGGAGCTTTCTGCAAATACCCCGTGAAATGCACTTTCTCATTGCAGAAGGGGGCCCACGAGGAAAATGCTAGAATGCTAGTCAGCACCAAATTCTTTCCACAGCCTATGGACATTTATTAATCCAGCCCTTTTCCTTCCTAGTCTGGGGCCTCAGATTTCCCTAAACTCCATTTAGACCCCACAGGCAGCAAGAAATGGTGTTTCTGAAGAGGCTGAATATGCAGGTTAAGGAACATCCTAGCATAAAGGTTTCCTGGTTTGCAAATCCCATTGAACTACACGGTTCCATAGCATTGTCTAAAGAGGACATTGAAAAATAAAATTTCAGTTCAAGTTCATGTGACTTTTCTGGCACACTTGCAGTTACTTAAATATTGATTTTTGATCCCATGAAATATGCTAAGTATGAAGTGTCTGGCTCCAAAGCAATATAACACCATGAACTGCATGCTCAGCTTCAGTAAATTCTAATTCATAATTGCAGCCTATGCTTTACCCAGTTTCAAAGTAGTTACCAAGTCAGAAAACAGTCATTACATTTCATTCAGTAAAAAGAGCACATCCCAAATGAGGTGTCTTTAAAGAAAAGAAACAGGACAACTTGCGCTGACAACATTTATCCTTTGTACTATGCAAAGCTCTCCTGATTCATCACCTATTCATCTGCTGCAGCCACATCACTGGCCAACATCTGTTTGTGTCTTAAATCGTAGCCTTACTGTGAACTCTCTCCAGTTACATTCACCTGGTAAAGTACAAGTCCTATTCCAACATGGTCTACTGGGAGGAGATCTAAGAACTACTGTAGGATTACAGTATAGAAATTCCACAACTGTTTTTCCTGTCTTAATTGCTATTTTGTGAATTATAGTATTTCTTTTAACTTGTTAAATTCAACTATTTTGTTGTTTTAGGCACTTCAGGCCAGAAAGGTCCAAGAGCAGGACTTTCTTCTAATGCAGAGAAAGACAGTTTCTGGTATTACCCCATTCTGGAGGGAAACAGCTGAAGCTCAGGACACTGGCCTTATTCATACCTTCTTTTTTTGGCCCCTGGCTTTCTCCTCCATATACCTAGGCCTGCCCCAGGCATCATGCAAGAATCTTGCAAGCAAACATCCATCAGTCATCAAGAGCGTGTCAATCACTAGCTGTTGCAAAGGTAGAAAGTTATGAGTAAAACCAGTTTTATCTGCTATTATGGAAAGCATAGGCCAACATGGGCCAAGGGAGACAACAGATGCAGTGAACAACAATAGCTTCTAAGCTTTGTAGGCTTGTAGAATTTCAACACCATTCAGGACTTGAGCCTTTAATCAGTAATTTTGGCATATGCACATGAGATTTTTGAGAACTCACACACTTACATATATTTTTATACATATATACATTTATACACACACATATATATACATATATATGTACCTAGTGATGTGCAAAGAGATTTTCCTGAGAATAATAGGGAACACATGCTCCTGAACAAGAGTACTTAATATTATCAGCCTATATGGAGTTTCTGAAGATACAATTTGGACATTTATGTCCCAGAGCTACGATGGCTTGACCCAAAAGAGTTTTCCTGAAGAAATTGTGCCATGCATTTGCACCATTCTCTGCTTAACTCATTCCAGGAGAAAGAGGTAGAGCCGCCTCATTTTTCCTGGTTCACACTCCTTACTCCGTAAGGCACAAACAAGAGGCAATCTCCGCACTTTCCTCAAATGGAACAAGCAAGACCATATGTGCTTATTTCTGCAGACAGACATGGACAGGGAAAAAGCTCTTTCCTTGAAGGAATGCTAACACAGTTACATGATGGGCAGAAAGAGCCCCATGAGTCTTGCGGGAGAATAGGTTTCACTTGTGCTCCAGGTAACACTTCCATATCAAAAAATCCAGCAGGCTTGCAACATTGGAAGCTAGCAACAAAAGATCTATTCGTTGAGCTCTGGTTTATGTTATACGCAGTACAATAAATTAAGCCAATGAATGTTTTACAAGCGTGATGTTAGTATTCTTTAAGGGATATTTCTCCATTAGAAAATCCTGATACTGAAAATGGATTCAGAGGGACTAATAAATTGGTCCAGTAGGTGTTAATCAATAATATAAATGAATAACCAATGAAAAACTGTCACTAGTATGCCAAAGGGGAAATCATCCAAGAATTAAATCGGTGCAATAATACAAGTGCATTGTATCCTTCAACAAATACATGTAAAGCATACTGGAGAGAGACCAATTCCCAGTACAAAACCACGTGCTCCTTTAGACTGCCTCAAAATACCTAATTTTATAAAGGATTTTTTTAAGGGCTAGATTTTTATTTTTTTTTTCCTAACTGTAAGCACTGGTAAATTGAATTCAAAGATGCACATACTCTGTGCTTGTGCACTGGATATTTTGTTAAATTTTTTAGGGTTTTTTTTTTTTCCTTTTTAATTATTCCTGCAGACAGCTTTTTGCCAGAGCTCTGAACCCTAGAGGAAAATCCCTGGAGATTTACATGAAAAAAGCTGGCGTTCCCTCTTATTTGCCTATTGAACACATGCACAGTGACAGATTGTCAGGACAGGCAAAGCCTACCCTGTTTTAACATCTGAAACATCTGTCCAAGATCCTCAGACAGTCTCCATGCATTTACAAAGCTCTGACTTTAGGCAGGTTAATAATGCTCGTTTCAGCTCTCTGCAGCTCACAGTGCTGCCCACAGCTTCTGCAAGAGTTGAGCTTGTTGATTTTTGCCGCTCAAAATTCCCTCTCAGGTATAAACTACTGGTGTCCTGAGTTCGTTTGGCCGTCTACTTAGGACTTTTGGTAAAAACCCACAGAACACCTAGCACAAATTTTTGTCATCTTTGAAATTAAACCAGACCCCAAATCTATATATGAAATGCTTGAAGTTATTGGAATTACTTAGAATCATAGAACGGTTAGAGTTGGAAGGGACCTTGAAGATCACCTAGTTCCAACCCCCCTGCCATGGGCAGGGACACCTCCCACCAGACCAGGTTGCTCAAAGCCCCATCCAGCCTGGCCTTGAACACTTCCAGGGGATGAGGCATCCACAGCCTCTCTGGGGAACCTGTTCCAGTGTCTCACCACCCTCACAGTAAAGAATTTCTTCCTGATATCTCATCTAAATCTACCCTCTTTCAGTTTAAAGCCATTACTCCTTGTCCTATCACTACATTCCTTGATAAAGAGTCCCTCCCCATCTTTCCTGCAGGCCCCCTTTAGGTACTGGAAGGCCGCTATAAGGTCTCCCTGGCACCTTCTCTTCTCCAGGCTGAACAACCCCAACTCTCTCAGCCTGTCCTCATAGGAGAGGTGCCCCAGCCCCCTCATCACCTTTGTGGCCCGCCTCTGGACCTGCTCCAACAGGTCCATGTCCTTCTTATATTGGGGCCCAAAGAGCTGAACTCAGTACTCCACGTGGAGTCTCACCAGAGCAGAGTAGAAGGGCAGAATCACCTCCCTCAGCCTGCTGGCCACGCTTCTTTTGATGCGGTCCAGGATGCAGTTGGCTTTCTTGTTGGCGAGTGCACATTGCCAGCTCACGTTGAGCTTCTCATCCACCAACACCCCCAAGTCCTTCTCCCCAGGGCTTCTCTCAATCTACTCTCCACCCAGCCTGTATTTGTGCTTGGGATTGCCCCAATGCAGGTGCAGGACCTTGCACTTGGCTTTGTTGAACTTCCTTTGATGACGGGGGAAGCCGGACTACGTGCTTAATTTTCTGAGAGCAAGGGAACAAATGAACTAGCACCTTCTAGGATTATTTTTGTCCTTTGTATTAATCCTTCACACCCCCCCAATCACTAAAACCCCATTACCCTATTTGGCCAACCGCATCTCCACATTCTCCCATTGCTGAAGCAGTGGCTGCTACAAAGCTGGCACAGGAAATTTTGTCTCAAGATTGGCAATGCTGGTGCTGACTATTTGGATTATCATCGAAAGACATGGCAAAAATGCTTAAGATGTCTGGAAAAAATTTACTTCTTGCAGTCCATATCCTTTGCAAGACTTGAAAATTTTACCTTCCACAAAATCTCAATGGCTATTTTTTTGACAACACTTGGGCGATAAAATCCACATTCGGTAAACTTGATCTTTTAAAGCTTCACACAGCAGTGTTATAGCTATGACTATCAAAACCCACACTTGTATTGAGAAGCACTGAGAGGCAGCTTATCAGAAAGGGGACTGCTAATATACCAAGCAGTAGACAAATGTAGCCTCATGTCTGCTAACATGAGGGGCAGTGAGGGACAGCATTTGTCCCTCTGCTAACCTTGTTGTGAGGGACAAATACCCTTCAGAGCAGCACGGTAGTTTTACAATGCTAATCTCAGCACCATGAAACCATATCACTGTTCAAGTCAGTGAAAGTTCAAGTCTCAGACGATGCTTCCAGAGGAGTTGTGCCTGTACTGTTCTTCATTCAGCAACTGGTATCATATCTCTGCACTGGGGATCTGATGGCTTCTCTGCCTTAAACTGACACATTTCTTTTTAAAGCTTATATTCCTTTGGATCAGATAGGTGTGATAGACTATTTAAAATCAGGAAGCAAAGAATAAAATACAAAACAATAGAAAGCAGCCAATACCATATGTGTCTGAACTAGGTATACAAGGTAGTTGATGTAAATCCCCCTCACCTTACCCTGTCACTCTGTTTTATGTTATTCCCACTCATCCCCACCACATTTCAAATTATATGGCAAGATCTCTGTTGTAGAGAGCTTGGCCCTAAGTCTAAGCTGTATTTTTACTGTGCCTCCTCACAGGAGAAAGGTTGTAGCAGCAGGAGTTTTATATCATATTCACATTTGCTCTCCTTTATCCCTGGTCTGGTCCCAGGCACAATAGTTCACACCTAGCTTCATATGGACCCAAAGATATTTTCTGGCAGCCAGGAGTTCCTAGCACGTTGAAACATTACAGCCTACTCACTTTTTCTCAGGAAAGGGTGCTTACACTGAACAGGAAAGCAGAAGCCTTTTCAGGCAGAAGCGGTGTCATCCCAGTGACCTTCTGTCAACAGAGGAGTCTTCCAGTCATGGGTTAAGCCAACATTACAGCTACTTCCCACTACCTGGTAGCTAAGCTGGAGACCTGTCTGCCCATCTTTTCTGCAGTCTTGCAAAAGGCTCCAACTAGGAAAAAAATAAATAGGAGGCCTTTGACAGGCAGCACAAACAGAGTATGTTTTGTCAGTAACACCATGTAAATCCAGCAACAGATATGATATGTTGACACAGATATAATAATGTGCAGCAGGAGCACAAGTGTGCCTAGCCCTCCCACAGGTATCCAGTGAGCTTTTCATACTCAGATCTGCAGTACTGGACACATACGGCAGGTGCAGGAGGTTTTGAGATTGCTCCTGCATCCCTGCTGCTGCACAGATATTTGCTGGCTTTATTTCAGGCTTTTACCAGACTCTGTGAGCCCTTCTAGGCTTGGAATTCATAACTACTAGATTGCACACAAGAAGACGCTCATTAGAGTCAGTGTTAACAGAACTATCAGCACTCCATCGTTTTAAAATTCTCTTCTTTCCTATCTCTGGATTTAGGAATAAAGTTTAAGGTACACTTTTTTTGCAAACACTGGTTATTATGTCTTCAAAACAAAACATGTTGTAGCAATAGCTACACGCTCACAGGACACTTGAAATGGTGGATAAAATTTTTCAAGCCAGTAAGAGAGATTCAAGTACTACACAGGCTGAAAAAGTGTTATAATTTATATTCCCCTCCAGTGCAAGTCAAGTTTATTTTTTTTATTAGCGCTTTACAGAGAACTGCACCCAGTCCCATCAAAGGTGTTTGTTATAGTTCCCTATCAACAGTTATTTTAATTAACATTTTGACTGGTGACAAACTATACAATAAGGAATGAGAGTCTCAGTGCATTAAAGAAAAAAAAATCTAGAATATCTTCATCTGTATGTCTCCACCAGACTAATACCTGTCAATCTGCTACTAAACTGGCAAATATTATCCATATATGCACCCTATCTTTACTGAAGCTTTGTTAATTTTTAATAAAATTCCTCTACATTCAATAAAATGAAGATATAATTTCAACCTATTCTTAAACAAAGATGCAGAATACAATTATTTTCTTCAGGTATTAGATGCAGATTTTAGTTCATGTTAACACTGGAGGTACAAATTCATATTTGAATTGGACTGGCATTCTCAGCTACTCATCCATCATTATAAAACAAAACCACCCAGTAGTAGCTTTTTTAACATCAATTATACAAACGTCCACTGCAAAACTCCTGTTCCCACCAGGAAAAGCATGCATAGTCTAACTTCAACTCTTTTTTTGCAAATCTTTCCCTCTAACTCCTCTTCAATTCAAATTATTTTGCTCAACCACATACAGTATCTTGAAAAATCTGCAGTAGTAAATTTGATTAGTGTCAATTCTGGCATTCCTGAAAACCTCGAGGACTTCAGAGACTTGTGCCTATTCAGAAATGTTTTCAGCTGTTGATAGAAAATGTATCATAACATTATGGTTTGCAGAATGATTTCCTGCACTTATTTAGACACGTCTAAATAAGTGACAAGTAGTCATCAGTTTATATCATTCAGGAAATGAAACAATTCGCAGTTAGAATAAAGCAGTCTCCCGAGCACCTCCAGGACAGCTGGTGTTTAGTACCCTTATTACTCAGTATTTGAGCCTACAGCAGATAAATAACAGACCATGAACTGAAACATCTGCACAATTCAACTCAAATCTTTTTTTGGATCCCCTTATAAATATGATTCACATTCTCTGTTTTAAGGAAAGTAAGTTAGACATAACATTACCACCACCTCCTTGTTCCATTTTTACTAATTAACATGACTTCATAAAGTTGATATATGAAGCACATACCTCCACTATTCAAGATGTGCTCCATGCTTCCTACACTTGAATCTATATGCCTCTCTTAACAGATATTTGTCTAAAGTTTCCATCTGCATGTACATTCTTCAAAAGGCACTCACGCATCTAACTGCAATCTTGATCTCACTTCTGTCACCTTTCAAGCCTCTGCCACCATTTTTATTCGACACTTGCTATTCAGGTTCCAACTTCACCTGAGCTGCAGTTTTCCCCAGATAATTCACCCTCAAAAAATGCAGGGGAAAGCAGGTGTGAAAAACTCCACTGGCAAAATAGTCAACACAAAATACCTGCATCTGAAGCCTATTAAACAGTTAAAGTCACCATGTATAAGGAACTCCAAGGATTTGAATGCCTTGATCTCCTAGCTCTGCCACAGAAACTTCCAGTACAGCCTTGAACAAAATAAGTTGTCACCCCCTTTATATGCAAAAAAGAAATAAAGCAGCTACTCCTACCTCCCAGCCTACAAGAAACTTGGCAGGTCCCAAGGCATTCAGGACCTGCGTACACAAGACAACGCAACACCATGCTCAGTGGACACTTGAGCCAGTTCTGAGAGCACGGCAAAGCTTCGCACACAGCGTGACGCTGGGGTCCCCAGCACAGTGCTGGACCCACACTGATTTGGTTCTGTGCCTTTTCAACATGGAGAAGCTGCTCCCAGACTCAGTTCAGTGAGTTCTTGCTCAAGTAGACCATGCTACTTGGCATGGCACAGGTACACACTGATGCTGCAGCCATCCAAACAAACAGTAAGACTACAAGCCAGTCACGCGTGACAAAAACCCACTGACTCCTCTCTCAAATCAACCTACAAGTCTGCTGCCATGCACGAACACAAGAAGGTGACCCATGTTATTCATTTAAACCACTTTCTGTGGGAGTGGGTTGACATTGTGGCTTTGCCAGGATAACCTCATCTTCAGAAGGACCAAGATTTTACCCAAAGTCTCCACAAATGGGATTTTTCTGATCAGGATGAGAGCATGGATCTCTCTCAGCACTGTTTGACAAAAAGGAGTAGAAGGGAATAACTTTAAGGAGGTGGACAACGTTGTCTCCCCTGGCCCAAGAAAATTATTTTAGAGCAAGATGGTCATGATTTATTGGATAGTTGGAAAGTTTACATATTTACAAGAACTGAGCAGACATAAACTTCTAAAATGTGCATGTAAAAATAAATAAATAAAATGTCTGACATTTAGCCTTTAAATGAGGGGATTTTCAGAGTGAAAAACTTGATACAGTAAATCTTACAAGTTCTGTAAGATTTTTATTCATAAAAAGGGAGAAAAGAAACCAGTGAGAGAGTTATTAGGTGCTCTTTTGTTTATACTCATTGTAAAGAAGCAGTTACACAACTTATTAAGAGTCACCAATTTCTGCCCTTCCATCTATACACTTGCCTCCCACAGACAGGTCGACAACTCCTTCAGCCACCACGTACTTGCTTTGCTGGTAGAAGAGGTGATACAACCAACTCTCCTTACAATCGCTCCCTAATTCAGTAAGTGATTAATCACCAACAAGAATGATAGCAATGCCAGTCTCTTCAGTGGATTATGTTATCACTACAATAATTTACACTGCTAAATTCATGTGTGGTTCAGCTCATACTTCACTTAAATATTCAACTAATGAGGGTCTTCCCTTGGATATTCCTTGCTGTAACATCAGCCTTTCCAGATCACAGGAAATCTCTGCAACCAATATTTAACTTAATGCATTAATTATATGGGTTTTTTTAAAAACCACCTCTATCATCCCAACTACTAGCAGTTACTTTGAAAGCAGCAACGAAAAAAAATAAAGTGAAATACAGACATGCATTGAGACCCTTGCAGGATCACCCATATCACCTCCTCCCTGGCAAGCCCCCCACTATACACACACTGAACTAAACTTCGCACAGGAAAGTAAGGCACATGCAATGGCATTTGTTAATTAAGTCTGTAGCAAGAGCATCTCTCTGAAAATAAATTCCAAACATCCCAGCCCAACCAGCAACATTTGAGCCTACACTCGGTGTACAATCTTTGTCACACTCTGAGGATGCAGTCCAATGAGGTATTTTTCAACCAATTCAATCACATGATTGAACTCATGCTCAGAGGCCTGTGGCAGATGACATGTTCTCTATTCTTCATGATTTACAGCAAGCCAAGGAGAGCATTTAAATATCTTTTTCTGCAAAAAAAAAAAAACATTGTCCACATTACTGAGGAAGCAGATTATTAGTCAGGAATGGCAGGCCTAGCACTGCTTGAAGTCAAACTTGGAAAAAAATTATTTATTTTTTTTTTACTGCTCTACATGAGAGAGCTTTGGTCACTACAAGACACCCAAGCAACATAAAACTGACGCCTAAAAGCCAGCATGACATTCTGACAGTGATGCATGGCCGTTCCTTATGTCAAGGGAGTGCACATCTCAACAGCTGGCTGATGCAGGAATTGGACACACATCCTTTTGCTGGAATACAACCTCCTTACGGGCCTTGCCTTCATTCCAGCTTGTCACGAGAATTTCTTCCACTGCACCCAAACATATTGCAAGTGTTTTTCCTGTTTGGTGAAATGATAACTCTTCATTTGTTTCCCTGCAGTGTGCAAGATGTAGCCCCAGGGAATGTCCCTCACACATGAAGCATTCATAGAAAAAATGTAGTTTAAAGCAATAAATTAAATAATAAGCAAAGTAAGTTACAAGACTCTCTGTTAACAGAAGTGGTTTTTAAAAAGCTGACCTAACTCTATAGGACACTTTCCACTTCAAATATGTGGAACTGAGATTCCATGTAGAATTTTTTTCATAAATTTAGTTTGAGATGGTTTAAAATATATAGTTTATGACAACTCTATTATGAGAGTGAAAAGAGTACTTAGTAAAAGTGTTGTTGAATATTGGAATGTAAATCTCTGAGCTCCTTATCTTATGAAGTAAGTCTTTTTGTGTGCATAAAATACAGTTCAATGTTAAGTATTTTCTAGAAAATGGGGGACAAATCCTAGCGTAATCTTTAGACAAAGTTATTTCAGATGCCTAATGCCTGTAAAATTATAGCTGTGCCTGGTCCTAAATTTGAGGGTCTTTCAACATTTCCATTATAAAAGCAGTTTTTCAGGGGCTTATAGCTCAACCATAAAAATTTGATTCAGAATGAATCTTGGCATAAGAATACTCAGCCTGGAATGTACCTACAAGTTGTGCCCACAGATACAGGAGAGTGTATTTTCATCTGGGCATAGGGTCCAGGCTCTCTCTCTAAAAGATGCTATTTGCATTTAGAAAACTCATATTTGTACCATTCACGTACATGGGTTCAGTTTCAAGAAAACAGAAATGGAGCTTGCTTGCTAACTACCTGCCCTGTAAGGCTGCACTGAGCAACTGAGGAACAAGAGACCTTGCTTCCTACAGTAAAGTGATGGCTATGCAAATATTCAAACAGTATTTTAACATGTTTAAAAGACTAAAAACAGGCTCTTTCAGAAAAAAATAAACAAAAAACAAAATCCACACACAACACTAAAGCTTGTTCCCAAAAGATTTTCCTGATCTACAATATTATTTTAAGGTTAAAATAAGAACCACTTAGATACCAAACTAAATTCCCAAAATTACTATTTTTTAAACCTGATATGGAAAAGAATAAGAGGGCAGGCCACCCTGATGAGGCCTTCCTGCTGGTCTTGGGCAAAGGAATAAGGTAAATTGAGAAGCCGGATCCGATCCTAAAAAACTCTCTTCAACAACATGAGACTCTGGCAAGAGCAAAGGGACAGGCTGGCCAGTTATTTTAGCCAAGTGCACGTGTGCTACTGCCTGCAGCTCACAGCTGCTGAATTAGGCAGTAGGAGCAAACAGACACACGGGCAGGCATCTTTAAGCAGAAAAGGATACAAGCAGCAACGTTTGGATTCGTATTTCCAATACAGAAAACGTCCAGCGGCTCTCCCATGCCATGTTACAGCAGCAGGCACTGTTTCTGCTTTCACTGTGCTCAGCCACCAATTAAAACAAACAACAGAGGAAGCGTTTGCCTGTTCCACAGCATGGCACCCAAGGACACTGCCAGCTAGATTAGGATTAGGGCTGCCATTGGCTCTGGAAGTCTAGGGGGAAGAAAGGCAGCTGCGGTTGAGGAGGACATGGGTGCCTGAAACCGGCCATCCTCATTCCTCCTCTCTTCTTGTACGTTTTAGGCACAGTGGCAAACTACCTTCCAGAGATTAGCCTCATGGCATAATGAAAAGGCAGATGATCCTTCCCCCTGCTCCAGAGTTTACAACCTAACTGGAGAGACAAAATGCATGCATGACCAAAAAAAAAATCCACAAAGAAAAGAAATAGCAAGGGTAACAATTATAAATACCCACATGAAATCTGACTATAGGAGCAACTCAAGTAACAACCAAATCATATTAAAATCAGCGGGAGACCAGAAGGAGGGAGGGCTCAGCTCAACTATTTGGTGCCCTTTACAAACATCCATCTTTCCTTTCCCAGCAACAGCCCATTTCCATTATGTTTGTGGGTTCTGCTAAAGAGAAGAGGACCAGGGATTTGCCAAGAAGATTCCTGATAATTGTTGTGTGCCAAACACAAGTCATAAGCCAAATTATCTTTTTCCATTGTTTCTGGGGTTGTGCTCTAAACAGCAACAGTGCCCCAAACCAATTCCAACAGTCACGTATGACATGATTCTTCCTCCCCTCTGTCTCTGCCGGCAGATTTCCATGCCTTGGGACATACTTGGGACATTACCAGGTGGCTCCTCTCCTACCCTCTTATTTGTAGCTGGCAAAGGTATTTTAATAAAACATACAGACTCTTTACTATTCCGATTTGGCACTTAGTTCTCTACCTTGAGTTATGTATCAGTAGCCAGGCACCTACCCACCAAGGAGCTACTAGACTTTTCCAGAAACTGGAATGCTGTCACAGAAGCCGGGGGGGAAAAACCCTATTTTAAATGGCAATTCTAAATTTTGCCATTTAGGACAAGATGCAAATCCAAGCCAAAACAGTTGCTGACCTGCCTAAAATCAAGCCAAAAGAAAATCCACACCCAGGTTTTGGTGTGGGGTTCTTTTTTAATTTTTTAGAAATGTAATCAAAATGCCTCTTCTACACTTGAGAAGAACTTAAAAGCCTAGTGAGCGGTCAAGATTCCATTCATTTCAATAGATAGCTAAGTTCTGCTTTCCCTCTTCCTCTCCCAGGTCCCTTTCATCATCACACTATTGTACTGTACCAGTTAACATAAATAATGCCACAACAGCTAAATCTCCAGTAACATCATATCTCATTAATGATGAAATTAAGACAACATGTCTTTTACTAACAACAAATTTAAGATACCATCTCTGTTATTCTATACACTTAAATTCATATTTTACATGAAAAAGCCTAAACCACTGCTGTACAAGTGTATTGTTAACAGGCCTGTGTGCCTAAAGGATCCATTGTAATTGTGTACTGTATGTGGTCAAGCATGAAGAAAGGTTTATGTGCCTGAAAGCTTGTCTATTTTATACTGCCCACCCTAACTCACCTGCCTGACTGGCAGGAAAGTTACGTTTCACTGGGAGAGGCAAAATACCACCGCTGTATTTTGGAAGTGACAGTGAGTTTGCATCCATGACAGGCCCGTTGAAAGCTGATAACAAAGAGATTCCGTAAGTGCCTTTTGGGCCAATAAGAAAAAAGTACAGCACTACAGAATACACACAAACTTATGTAGGACACTTTTATAAGATAGGGAGCACAAGTAGAAACACTCCAGTAGTGCACAGGGACCCCAGCTGAGGTGCAGGTCCTAACATACTAAGTGATGCACGTGTAGCAAGAGTCATGATCTCAGCAGTGAAATCTATATAGGTACATCATTATACAATCTATGGAACAACATTTTTTGTTCCATATAACAAATTTCACAAAGAGAACGAAAAATATTTCTCTTATTTACACAGAACAAATACAGTTAGACTACTAGAGTTTTCTTGATAATATACTCTGAAAACACATATTATTTCCTAGCTTATGTCCGTATATTGGTGCAGCTAACCACACCAGCCTGAGGTGTGGACTCCTGAGGATGAATTCCTCACACCCACACAGCCCCTGTTTGGAGCACAGACCACTGCAGGACTCCACACACATCCCACGTGGGCAGCACTACAAAGTGCTTAACAGCAGCCTGCTGGGAGGGATAGAGAGAAAAAATTTCACCCTAATGTTTAAAAACCAGTATGCAGTTATATTTTAGAGCATTATTTTAAAAGAAGTGGGGACAAAGGAGTCCAGAAACAGAAAGGGGGGGGGGGGGTGTCATTTTTCAATTAGGGCTGCATGTAATGCTTTCCCCTGCATCAACAATGACAAGAAGTCCCACCAGCACACACACAAAACAAAAGCTTCTTGGTAAGAGCCTTCCTGAATCAGACCTACTAACTTCTGACCAGAAAGTCAAGAACACAAGCAAACATTTGCAATTAACTCTATGACATGGTTGTCTGGAGACCCAATTGTTTTTATGCAGCTTTTCTCCACATGACTCCTATGGGAGTTTCACACACAGAACAAGGGTTTTATGTCCTGGATGTGCTGCTGTACAGAACTTTGGCTAGGGGAAGGATATAATCAAGGATAACTAGCCGCTGCTTGCTTTTATATATTTCTCTTCCAACAGCTGAAGTTTTTTAATATTTTTTTTAAAGGTGTAAGGTTCCTTCTTGAATGGAAAAAATACCTTTCTGTTGCAAAAGCAAACCATCTGTAGGTCTCCACATTTCTTGAAGCATCCTCTACGCCTCCCCTATTAACTGACTTCAACTAATCAATACTCAATTTTAAGACAAGTATGGATACTGTGCCTTCCTAGGCTCTGCACAGTAGCAGCTGAACAAAACACTGAGTCTATAGAGTATAAAATACTAAATCTATAGAGTTTTAAATTCTGTGAATCTTCAGTAATACAGGTGGAGCCATGACAGGCCAAGCTCAAAGACCACAGAACATGACCATGTACATATTCTTTGTGTGATAAAATACAGCTGTACTTGTAAAAGTAACATCCTGAAAATACAAGGGAATGAGATCAAAGAAAACCTGGGAAAACAGAAAGAGAAAAGGATCAGTAAGATGCAAAGAGCATAGGGTCCAAAGAGAACAAACTAACCAGGGAAACCTGGTGCCCTTGGACCTCTCAGAGGAATCGTTGCATCATCTTCATGGTGAAGACCAAACTTGAACACACACATACACAGCAAGGTCAGCCTATGAAAGGCCTGCTAAAGACAGACTCCGGCAGGAAACGAGGCAGGGGACAGCAGGAGACCAAGTATCCAGGTATTGAGTGAAGTGACAATTGTTGCTCTGAAACTGTTCGTGCTTTATTAAAAAAGAGATTATATTCTTCTGTTGTACAGGGCTACAAACCACTTGTCTTCAGGTGTCAAACTATGGAAGTCTGAAGGAAGAAATAGCCTTAAAAATCACCATGGACAAAGATACCTCAGGACAGAGCACATATGATGGCCTCGTGGATCAAGAAGGACCTCAAAATGTTCTGTGACATGAAGCACGGAAGTATAAGTCTCAAGATTACCCAAAGTGTTCAATTCTGTGTTTTGCAAACTACAAAGCAGAAAGCAAAAGGTCTTTATTACAAATACTTACACATTCTTTCAGTATTTTTCTGCTTGAGATGCTGCTACATTGACAACCGATTCCAGCATTATGGTTTAGGTGGGGTTTCTTTGGGTGTCTTTTTTTTTTTTGTCAAAGGATGACAGTCATTTTCTGATTAAAATTCTATCTATTCTGATTAAAGTTCTATCCAACGCACTCGGAGGACTAACAAATCATTTGCCTTTGACTGTACACACACAGTGTGACTCTGTGTGTGTGTGTATATATATATTTCTATATATTTTTATTTTGTACCTGCTACCTGATAAGAATACAGCAGCACTTAGAAACAAAAGTTTACATCACAGTGCCTACTTAAACTAAAATTGGATAACTGGGTTTTATGTAGCATTTCCATAGCATATGATAAAGCCAAGTTTCCCCATGCAAGTCCACAAGAAAATTTTAAGAACTCAAATTTGTTTTAAGGTATCTGTTTACGCTCTGAAGAAATCTTAAAGGGTTAGTAAACATCATTACCATCAGCAAAAATGGAGTATTCCTGGAAGTCTTCATCTTTATCCAAAAGCAACAGTTTAGCAGAAGAGATTTTTAATACAGTCGGTACAGTACATATTCCCCTAACATGTTAAGGTGCATATATACTGCTCTGTAGAGTGCCACGAAAAATAAAACCACTTAGGAGTGAAAGCACGGGTAACAAGAGGTTAAACTGTACAGTTTGGCCAACTTCCCTTTTAACATGCAGTAGTTTCTGACTATGAGAACAAATCAAAATTCAAAACCAAAACCATTTTTCAAGTAAAGCCACGGATTTATTTTTTTAAAATACTTCCAGTATTGTTTGCAAAATCTTTTCTGGCCAAAACACAGACCAAAAGCAAACCAGAAAAGCAAATTATAAATATGCCTGCATGGATACCAGATTGAAGAAACTGCATTCTCTTTTGGTGCGGATTACCTAGAGTAGTGCGCATCCTCATTTTATGTTTGGCCTGAATGCCTCTGCTATCCTACATTGCAAACTTTTTTTTTTCATTCAGCAATCTTAACACATTTTAAGCAGATGTATCATCAAATATATTTCATGCCAATCTGTTTATCATTAAAATGAAAAATCAATATGTCTGACTCAAGAGTAAACAGGAGTTGAAGCTGTCATTGAAGATGACATACAATTATAGAATATGTTTTGTACTTGGCAAATCATTATTTCCTGAAAAGGGCAACAGACAGTAGCAAGAAACTTTTCACAGCAAGTCAGTATAGTGCCACTTATAGCCAGGAAGTTAGTTATATAAATGCAGAAAGATACCTATGCAGCCAAAAGGAGCAATAAGAAAACAATCACTGTTAAATTTAATCATTATGTATGTTTAGCTGATGAGAGGACATGTAGCTTTATGTTACTGGGCTGAGTCCAGATTTTTATTTAAAACAGGAGTACTGAAAATAAGAACTTCAAAAAAATACTACGAGGTTTCTGTTCTGGACCATTAATTTTTCAGTCAAATCAAACTATCATTTAATTGAATCCTGATGCTAGAACTTGGATTCTACATGAAAAACTTGAAACTAAAGCACATAGAATAATTTGTTATGTTGAGCTATTCAGCCCAATATGTCTACAGAACAAAAAAAAGTAAGACAAACTCAAAATAAAGTTAGTCTACTTTCTGTGATGACACAGAACTAATAACAAAAGGAAACAAACCTTTGTCCTGGCCAAGAAACTAAGCCATTAACTACCATTTTTTTCTAGTGGATGCTTGATTTAAAAACACACTTGCAAAATGACAGAAAATAGTCATTGGGAATGCAACATCTATCAGTACAACTCGCAAAAAAAAGGAGGACTTTCAAAGGCAACTAGCAATTTTAGGCATCCTCTTTGAGCCAGTACAAAAAAAGCTTGGCTTTCAGGAGGAGCAGAGAACAATTTCCAAACAAAGAAAACTACCTCTAAAACTGTGTCGAATCAAATATTTAAACATTATGGGGATGGAGCAAGGGGCCACTTCACTGCTGTACTCTTAATTTGATACCTAAAAGAGAATTCTCACTTCAGAAAAGGAAACAGGAGTCCTTCCTCTCCAATTTTGAATTGGAACTTACAAAAGCCTTCAAACCTGGGATCCTGGGGGCTTTGATAAACTAAATTAATTAAATTAATTCAATTTTGCTTCTCTTGCATCTCATCATTCTTATTCTCCCTCACTGTTAAGTCACTAGTTAGCACCATCTGCATAATGAAGGGGGAAAGACCCTCCATGTCATTCAACTAACCAGCTGTGAACTTTTTCAGACAGACAAGAACATGCTGAAAGTATATGGCAGCCTTCAGCTGGGGAGCTGAAAGTATCCTGGTTCTGCCGAGCAGTTGACAGCTTCTATTTGCACATGAACCAAAGCATCTCAGTCTTAAAATAGCCCTGGTACACCAGAAACCATCTGAGATTTCAAACAACAACAGTGAAACCAGTATGCTGCTAGGTCATAAATATTAACAGAAAAATGAAAATCCCCATTGATTCTTCCTACTATCAGTCATATAAACTAGGACAAAAAATAAATGGGTGTAGGAAGTGGGGGGGGGGAATATATATATACACACACACATATATCTCAGTGTTCTAATTATGGTCTTACATTTTGCCTCCAAATCACTTGTGTTCTACAGTTAGAGAGTTCACAGCTGCAGTCTATCAAAAAAATTGGTATTTCTACTTTGCAGACAGAAGAAAACTTCAGCCTCTTACTTCAACACTTTTACATGTAAAGATCAGCAAGGATGACAAAGTAAAAGTAGCATTGTTATCCTCATCAGATGATTAGGAAGAGTAAGTTTTATAATTGTGCCACTCCACTATTCCATTGACACTAATGAGAGCGCTAAGCGCTTAGCACATCTACAGACTGTGTCAGCAATATCACTGCCAGAAGTTAAGCACCTAAACACTGATTTTGATACTTCTAAACATATTCTCATTATTACATTTCTCTTCTTCCCCCTGTTTACAGAACTGAAGGGTGCATTTTAATATCTGCATTACAGGTGCATTTAACAAACCCCCATCAAAGATGCAGCAGCCTCCAGATACCCAATTGATATTCTAGCCTACATGCCAAACAAAACGATTTTCAAACAGTGTGTGTTGAATTAGCACAATCAGTTTCTTTTATTCAGCAAGAACATGCAGGCATGCTTTAATCTCAAAAAACCTTTGTAAAATACTTGGGACTGAAGCTATTGTATAATACCCCTAATAAATGTAACAGCTCAATGATTTAGAACTCTAAGCTTTGCTAAAGATCTTTTAAATGCTGGTCTGCTAATAAAAGCTTAAAATTCCCTAATACACTAAAATTCAGATTTACTTTGCTCAAAAACACCATCTTCTATGTTACTGCTAAAACTAGGACTGTTTAACCTTTAGGGAGAGAACAGTGAAGAGTCTGACATATTTAAGGGTACAGTAAGAAATGATAAAGCAAATTAATTTTTTCAGTTACTTGCTTTGTTACAAGAATAGGGAACAATTCTCCTGTGTATTCATTTACAGGTATTCAAAGTATTAACAGTATTAAGTCAGAAATACAGCAATCTGAATGCACTCAGTAGAGAACCCAATAATAAAGCTAGGAAAGGAGGTGGGGGCAAGGAAGGAGATCTAACTTGCCTTCCTTTCTTGCACAAAAAAAAAATACATCAAAAAAACCCTGGAAGAACAAAGGGCTGTTGTACCAAAGAGCACAAACAAAGACACCCTAAGAACCCCAGGTACCACCTTGCCTTGAAAACTCTATGCCAACTAGAAAGCTAATGAAACGTAAAACAGGAAACCCAGTTACACACAGAAATTGCCAAATCTCAGACTAAGGGAGGTTATGAGACTATAGAAAAGCAGGATTTTTATGCACAGCAGAAATATCGTTAGCCAAAAACAGTCCACATGCTTTTACCTACCACATCACCCACAGGTGAAATCCTCTTGACCATAGGTCAGCCTGGTCCGCTCCTTAAGCGCATGGGTTCTTCCTCACTCCCATTTTGTCACATTAGCCAGAAAACATAGTTGGTATCCCACCAGCAAGGATAGTCTGGTCTCCTCCAGCTTGTACAACACAAGTACTAGAAGACACAAACTAACCTGACCACCCACAGAACGAAGACACACAAGAGACACAGAAATAGGCTAAGACATCAACTCTGTGGATGTGAGGCATCCACAGCATTCCTTCTTGAATTGCATTACCTAGCTTTAAAGTCCTTTTCTGGATATGAAAGCAAAGCCTAATTCTACTTGTTATTAGGAATTATTAAGAAGTGCGAGTAACTAAACATTACCTCAGTAGAAGAGGACAAAATTCCAGCAAATATCAAATCCATCAAAAGAGCCAGGAATATTGGATTTTTTTCTGGTAAATATATAAACACACACCCATATGTGCTCACACTACCCTTAGGGATAGGAAAGAGATAGGGAAAAAAAGAAAATAAAACAAATTACTAAAAAAAACAAAACAAACTCTTCCGCTACAATATATTTTTCAGATGGAGCAAACCCTGTCTAAGCCCTCAGCATCCCAAGATGAACAGACCTTCAACCCCAACAAAAATAGTCCTCTCAGAGCTGGTATTTAAAGTGCCAACACCTGACTGGGGTTAACAGGTGTTAGGAGTTATGGAAATGGTGCTGCTGATTACTGTTGGGTGTGGTTTCCTCTTGTGCTCACAGTTCCCTTGCACTGCCTGTAGTAAGGCTAGTATTTTTGATTGCTTGTAACAATGCTAAATTTTAACTGGGAAGGGAGCACTTTTCTGTGTTGAAGAAGTGTTCTAGGAAAAAAGTCAACCTACGATAAGCCCATAACTTATCAGAAGAAGACAAAGGCAAACTATTTTTTCTCTCTTAAAAAAAAATCACATCTTTAAAAAAAAAAAAAATCGTATCTAAGCTTGAGAAGCTTCGGTGTACTTATGTTTTTCAGTAATACCTAGCATTAGGTTTTCGGTATCTCTAGAAAAATGCATAAGGCTAAACTCTAATCCTCATATAAACTGTGCTTAAAGCATCCCCAGAATGGAAACCTGGAGTAAATGGGCGAGACAAAAAGTCTGGAGAGGTGGTGTGGAAGAGGGAGACCAGAGGAACAAGGGAAAAGTCTCACTAAGCGAGTCCTCTGGCAGGGGGCTGGGATAGGAAGATGGTAATCAACTCTGTAGTCCATCCTTCCAAGTCAAGCACAAAAAACATAAGGAATGCCTAAATGACCTAAAGGTGCCTTCCTTTTGTATTATCGTATCATCTGCAAATACAGGATTACTTACTGTTTGTACCATAGCTCAGCAGGCGTGACAAACTGCCCCAAAGTGGAACATGTTGTGTTTCACTGTGCTTCAGCAGATTAGAAAAACCCACAGGCGGGTTTTCTAAAGAAACAGCCTGTCATTTGATACAGGCTGGGCAGCCGCAGCCTCCGCTGCACGTGAGCTGACGTTGCCTGGCCTTTTCGGGTACCAGGCAGGGACAGAGTTTGGCAGGCAGTGATGCTGCTGCCCATCATGCCCGCTTCTGTGCCCACTGCTGCTATTTCAGCCTGCCCAGGCACTACAGAGCTCCCTACCTGCTTGTTCCCAGGAAAACTTCTGCCATAGCAGCAGCTGCGGCTCCTACTTTAGTATCTGGAAATCTTTTTCTCTCACCCTGCTGTCTGTGAAGTGCCAAGAAGGAGCCCAGCTGTTCAGCATTTCATTGCTGATTTCTTTGGGAAGGCCTGGAGAAGCCACAGTGGGCTGCCTTTCTTTTCTGTGGGAGAAGAGGAGCCTTTTTAACTGGGGGGGGGGGGGGGGAAGGGAAAAAAAAAAAAAGGCAACTTGAGAGTTTTCCTTGTTCCCTTGCCCTATGTGAACTGAAGAATCTCGAAATCTTCACGCTCACCGTAGTTTGAGCCTCTCTCTGCTGTCTCACGGGTCTCAGAGCAGCAGAGGGAGTGTCTCTGCCTATTACTCATCGCAGGGCTACACATGAGGCAAAGCCCATATTTCAGGCTTCTCCTCTCTTTGCAGAGACAGTGCAGTCTGCTACTGAGCACACTCAGAAGAGATCTTATCGTGCCTCTTAAAAAGATTTTTCTCCCCAACCAAGCAAAGTGGGAGTGGCCAATGTCATCTATATTCGTGCCATGTTTTATAGCTCAAACATCAGATCACTCTTGCTGTAACCCAGTTTGTAAAGTGTGTTTGGAAGGAATGAAAACAAAGCAAAAAAGTTGGGTTGTTTTTTTTTTACTGCTTGCAGATCAAAAGGCTTACATGCTGTACTTTCACCACAAAGCAAATGTTTGTGCTATGTAAACTCCCAACAATTGAGATTATAATGAAAGCACTAACAGCCATTTTTGTTGACCTACAGCTCACTTATAATCACAGGTATTTTCAGTAGCTTTTAAAATCTGAAAAACAGAAATAACTTCCTGGCTGTTCCTGTTACACAGTGTTTTCTGAGCCTTCCTGCTGTAATTTGGGCTTTCATTTTATGGTAAGGTGGTTGTCGCAATGTGTTTGTGGGCCCTTGTGTTCCCAGTGCTCTGAGACAAAAAGGAAAATAAATTAAAGACGATTAGGTTGTGTGAAAATATTTGGCAGAAATCAGGAGGGAAAACAATAACCCAAATCAGCTATAGCTGCTCAGTAGCAGGCAGGCAGAGAAATCAGCTGCAGAAAGATCTCCTTCTGTCTCCAGCAACATTGGTTTGCTGAATTTAAAAGGCCTCTTTCTTTTCTCCCCAAAGGGTACATGGGGAATATGTTTATTTAAATAGCGTGATGCTAAACAGAGGGAGGCAGCATGGCTCTTAACCCCAGAAATGGCGGCATGAGTAAACTCTGCCTGGGGTGGTAAAAGCCTGCAAAATAAGGCCAGTAGACAGCAGACGGAAAAAGTGAGATACACTGATGTGGAAAGAGTTCAGTCGTGAGATTGATGGCTGCAGTTACCACGAGCGACTCCATAAACACATGTTCCACGATAGTCCACGGAGCATAGCTAGTTAGGGCCGACAGCTCAGGGATGGCCCAGCAGAATGGAGCACTGGCTGATGCGGCATGCTGCCCTCATGAGATTGTATCAACAACATCAGTGAAGGCGGTTGGAAAGGAGCCTTTCCATGCCTGCATTCAGCAGGGTGATGCAGCATGAGCAGAACCAGCAGGCACACTGCTGTCCTGGGAATCGAAGTTCCCAAAAGGAGAGAAATGTGGAAGAGAAATCTGCAGGCAAGCTCTCCTTTTCTCCTCTCTTGTCTACTGGAGCGGTTTGAACACACTGAACACTTTTTTTTGTTGTGATTCCCCAGAAGAAGCACTAAGTACATCTTACCTTTCTTCTTCAAGTCCGGCCTCAAAGTCAGTGTCTCTTCCGCCTGGGGGAAATGAAAACACTCCTATAGCATACCTCTAAACTTGTCTTTTAGTTTAGAGGGGGTTTTGTGTCTTGTTTTTTTGCTTGTTTGTGGTTTTTTTTTTACCTGGTGATCTTTGGAACTCTATTCTGCATTTTCTTATATCCACATTCTGTTTCCAAACACTTTTTGGTAAGCTGTCCAAACATGCCTGAAAGTATGGGTTTATGTGATTGCCACAATGTCATCAAGAGACATTTTATCTAACCTACCACATTAAGCTAACCATAAATTTGAATAGCAGATCACATCATAAATTCCATCAGAACAATTATTTTTCTAAAAGCATTCAACATTTTCTCTGATGGAGGATGTCAGAAGAGCTTCATATAAAAGTAGTGAAAGGGGACAAAGAAAATAATAAAGCAGGAAAGCAGCCCTCAGCTGGTGAAGAAAATTTACCATTACGTTTCGAAGTGAAATACTTTTTAAAAGCAGCGTCTAATACAGAGCCAGCTCTTTGACACGGTGTATTACAGTGAGTAAGAGAGCTTGGCCACGCTCCCAGACAAAGAACGACCCGCTGGGTGCTGCCGCCTTTGCCCTTCCTCGAGCGATTTCCCCAAATGCCGCTTAATACTTTAACCTTTCCAAAGCGTTGAGACTTTACAGAGACTAGGACACGGCCTGACCCACCATCCTGATCTCCTGGCAGCCGCTTTGGGGTGAAGGGAGCGCTGCTGAGGGGCTGGTGCCGGGGCAGCGAGGCCATCCTAGTGGGACGGGGGCATCGGGGCCCTCACAGCGCCACAGTGACAGGGGTTACTTGGCTGTCCCAGTTAAGCAGGGCTTAATTAAACAGGATGCTTTTAAGCTCCATTTGCCTTGCTTTCAGCCAGCTCCTTGAGCACTGAAATCTGTCTTGATGCTGGCCACGTCCTGTTTCCTCCCGCCATAGAGGAGGGCAGCGGCAGGTGTCCCTTCAGCCCAGGAGTGAGGCCTCCCTAGGCCGGGCGGGATTTTTCCCCTCCTTCGCCTCACCCCACTGCTGGCAGGGATGGGAGTTCAGGATACCCCACACTCCTGGATGGGTTTTGTACATGTCCCAGCCACGGGCAAGGAGGCACACGGTGGTGGCAGTGGGGCCTGCGGGGTGGGTGCCCCTGAGGTGGCCATGAGGCACCCAGGGCCAGTCACAGCTCCGAAGGCCAGGTGGTGGGACAGCCCCACCACATGCCAAAACCTGACCATTGCGCCCCAAAATCTCACCCCAAAACTTACAAGGACGCACAGCAGCCCTTCCCAAACCTTCTTACCAAAAAAAACACCAGCAGCCACAGGGTGGGAGATGTGCTCCCGGGGCCACCGTGGCGAAGCGGGGCAAGCACCCTGAGGGACTATGGACACAGGCAGCCCACACCAGGGTAGGGACAGCCCAGAGATAGCAGAAAGAAGGGAAAATGGCTTGCTGTAAGGAATGATGTGGGATCAGACACAGGTGGATACTCACTGCGTGCATCTACTTTTTCAGCAACGTGCAGTTCTGAAAAGATACCAAAACCAGGGAACAGATCAGTGGCAGATCATCGCACTGCATGACCACCAAACCATGTGTGAGAGGAAAGCAAAGCCTAAGCAATGCACATTTCCCTCATCTTCTCCGATAAGCTTCTTCACAACTATGTCACGCCCAGCAAACAAAATAAAATTAAGAAGAGGTACTCTCTTTTGAAACAAAACTACAATATATAGGTAAGTCGGGCTTGTTCCGGCATTGTTTCTCCCCCTTCTCCTTCAGAAATGATCAAAGGCCACAGCCGGAGACCACACGTGGACACTTTAAGCAGAGCGATTCGTAGCTTGAGGGACAGGCTGACAGCAGCAAAGGCCAGGGAGACACAGGAGAAGCAGCCACTTGATGAGCCGTGACAGAGGCTCCCTGAAGAGGCCGAGCACAAACCCTGCTGGCACTCAGCGGCTGAGGGGTGGTCCCTCGGCGGCGCGAGGGATGGGCGGGAGGTGTGACACCTGCCCGCTTGCCAGGCCAGAGCAGCGGGGAGGCTGTGACGCTCCAACACTGGCAGCACTGTTGTGCTTGTACCTGTTTTTTGAAAAATGTGACATCCCCTTCAGCCTACACCTGCAGCACTTACCAGAAGGTCTAATTTTACCAAGTATGGATGAAAACAAATTAAGCAACTACACAGAGATCCTGGGTTTCCGTAAGCTTTGGAAAAGGTCTTCAAAGCGACATAAAGAGCCATGTCAAAAAAAATCTGAGTGGCACCCCTTCTAGGGTTTCTCTGCTAAGCTCCCAAATCCCACAAATTTGAATCCAGCTCCTGTAAGATAACAAGGGGTGGTTTCATTCATTCCCTTTGCTACAACATGACACTGCTGAGAAGGAAGTCCAGTGACAGTACTGCAAAGTATCAGGCACGTAGGGAGAAGAGAGACATGTTAAGTATACTGTGCTGGACACGGGATATGAGCAAGCTATGGGCTGAAAAGTCCTGTCACAAATGACTGAAGCCATACAATGAGGCTTGAAAACGAGTGCTAGGCCGTCTAATCCTTATTGATAAGTGTTGCCACCCTACAAACCAGACTTTGAGGAGCTGAGGCTCAACAGAGAGTGTAAGACTTGGATATAACCAGACAGTTCTGGTTGCCATGGCTGAGCAGCTGACCCACTGGAAAGGGGAAAGGGGTGGCAAATGCAGGCAACAAGGATGTCGTCAGCCCTGCTTGAGGGGGAGACATGAACTGGTGGGACTGGTATTTGCTTGGGAAGGACAAAGCCCCTTCAAAGCTAACAAGGGTACAAAATGCTAAGCAAAAGCCTGCTGAGCATTCACAGCCTGGGTCTGGCCGCTGCTGCGAGGTGGACAGAATCAGAGATGCCGAAATAGGTGCTAATCCTGGCCCTCAGCTTTCTGACACCGAAATAAAGAGTGTGTGTGTGTGTGCGCGCGTGCGTGTGTAAAAAAAATAGAAAGGAAAAAGAGAGAAGGGGGAGGAGGGAAGATGATGCCCATAACGGACGGTTTGCTTTGTCCTGCAGAAACAGCAGCCAGAGCAGGAAGAAGAAGGAATGTGCATGTGTGCGCGCACCATGTGGGACAAAGGCAGTGTATTTCTCTTCAGCCAAGAGTACTGCTGTCATCTGTCAGCATTGTACGCCTGTGTACAAGCAACACCAAACAGTATTTGCCTTCCAGTGCCTTTGACAATAGGCTTCTCATGTTGATTTCCTCATCTGAATTTTCCTTTTGGCTCCCCAGCTCGAAGTGCATACACCTAGTTTTGATGACACTCAAAACAGCTGGCTGCAGACAAGTCGCAGGTTTGCAAGTCTGGTGGAGTGTAACACACACACGCGTACACACACACCTCGTCCTGACCCCTCTCCCCTTCTCCTCTGCGATCTGCTGCGCTGGAAATGTTTTCTTTTGCCTTCCCAGGCTCGCCTCCCCGGCCCCCCAGGGCTGCTCCCCAGACCTGCCCTCCGTCCGGCTGAAGGAAAGTGGGGGCCGGGAGGTGCCCCTCTTGGCGGGGGGTGGGGTGGCAGAAAGCGGGGTTTCACGCTGCCGGGCCCTCCGCAGCCCCCCGCGGCTGCTCCGCGCCCGCGGGCTCGGTGGACCGAGAGCTCCGGGCTGCGGGGAACGGAGAGGGGAGTCAGGAAGGGGGGTTGTCTGAATGCAGGGCTGCGGTCGTAGCGGTGGGAGAAGGAGACAAGAAGAGTTTCTGAGTGGTTAAAAAAGTTCGGATAAGCAAACTGTGTTGCTGTCAAAGATTCCCCCCCCCCTTTTTTTCCCCTACCCCTCCCCTCCTTTTTTTTTTTATTTTTAAGGCAGTTGATGTGGTAATTAAGAATTTGGTGAGAGCCCGGTCAGGTCACCTCGTTTCTCAGATCAGAGCCCCATCAGAAATTCTTTCAAGTGTCCTTCTGCGTCGCCAAAGATGACAACAGCAAATCAATATGTGCTTGAAATGAAAGGGGTTGCTGGTTAGCCCCCGAGGCTACAGATTTTCGCACCGCCGGCCTTTTTTTTTTCCTTGTTCTTTTTTTTTCTTCTTCTCCCCCCCCCCCCCCGCGAACTTCTCGCATTCCTTTGCACTGCCTTTCCTAGGAAGAGCTACCTTTTTATCGCTAGTCTCGTGACGAAAGTAAGTGCCCTGTTAGCATCTCTTTGCGGTAGGACGGGCCCCGCCGGCTCTGGCGGCGCTTCCCGGTTCCAAGAGCAGCCGGTCGCTGCCGGGAAGGTGCGAACCGAGCGCGGCCCCGGCCGAGGGCATCCCGCATCCCGCCCGCCCCGGCAGCCGCTGCCTCCCAGCAAACCGGGACGTATCTGCGCTTCCGCTTCTTCTTTCTTCCATCCAAAAAAAAAAAAAAAAAAGAAAAAATAATAGGAGGGGGTAAGGGATCAAAGCAAAGGAAAATAAATACGGGAATCGCTGCGTGAAGCTTAGATTACTCTGTGTTAACAGAGGCTGCTCCGCGCGGGTTCGCACCGTCGTCCTTACCCATAATGTGCCCCGATTTAACAATCTTTCCAACGACCGACGTCCTCGGGACGTTTTAATTAGGTAATTCATTAGTGAGTCAATACAGACATTTATATATTCTTTTAGCTCAAGTGGTTAAGCGCTGATTTCGAAATGATTATAAAACATAGGAATATGCGAAGCACAGTAATTTTAATTTATATGCAAATCAACGGGTCCATTTGAAATGCTTACATTTTTAACAATTTTTGTATTGTAGCATCGAGACGAACCGCCTGAATGAGCAATTTTGAAACCAGATCTGGACAGGAAGAAAATATTCGAGCAGCCCAACAAATCAATAATGTTTGAGTGTGTTAAACATAGCCAGCTATAGGTATTTACATACTCGTTTGCTGTCAGCTAAGGAGCTCAGAGAGGTGGGAGGAGAGGCTGGAGGGGGGGAGACGGGAGGGATTGCTTGCGAGGGCTGAGATCATAATCCGGGAATGAAGAGAGTAAATGGCCGTGAGCTGCCCCATCGCACACTTTGGAGGAAACCCGCCTTCGCCGCCGGTCCCGCAGCGCTGGCGGCCGGTGCAAGACACCGAGGGAGGGATGCCCGAGGCGCGGCTCTCTATTCAGCTAGACACGCTTTGCCTTTTTTGTGGTGGTGTGTTGGCTTTTTTTTTTTTTTTTTTCCCCGTCCCTGGGCAGAACCCTCCCCGGCCGGCAGCGAGGAAGCAGCCCGGATCCTCCTTCGGCTCGCCCACCCTGGGAAGGGAGAAGCCCCGCGGCTCCCACCGCCGTCGGGAGCACCGCTGGCTGCGCCAGGTGCCTGCAAACGGATAGTCGCGATAGGCGTTTATGAAAACAGCTTTTCCGCTTGTCGGGGGGAGGAATAACACCGGCCCTCGTTCCAAGCCGTTCGGAGAGTCGGCCTGCCCGCCGGGGGGCCGGCACGGAGGGCTCCCAGCCCGGCTACTTGCGCCCCAGCCGGGCCAGCCCGCCGCTGCTCCCCGCCTCAGCCCACCGAGGAAAGGCTCCTTAGCCTCGTCGGGGTTTTTAAAGCTGTTGTCACTGCGCTGGCGGGAGGGGGGAGCCAGACTATAAATACAGCCGCCGCGGCCTTTGCTCGCCCTGAAATCTATTATTACATTTATTGCTTTGACAGAAGGGGGGTGGGGGGAATTGAAATCCGCGTATTAAGTCGGCTCCATAGTTTCCAGACACCCTGGAACCCCTCTTCCACGGCAGCATGTCTAATGTATTCCCTGGCGATTCTGGGCATTAATTAGTTGTTTAATAGGAGTATGACTAAAAATGTAAAAGAAGGATTAGGAGCGTGAAACGTATGTCCAGCTCCTTCCACACACTCGAGGAGGGAATGAAAATCACCCTGTATCTTATGTTTCTCCAGAAGCCATTTGCATTTCCCACCAGCTGCTCACTTCAGCCGCTCCGGCTCCGGGGCGGCCGGAGCCCGCTACCGCCCGGCGCGGAGACGGGCGCGGGGCTGCGCGCGCCCCCGCTCCGCCGCCGCGCTGCCAGTGCGGGCGCCGCAGCCTGCCCTGTCTTACCCTGTCCAAAACACAACGGGGCTTGGGAGGTGTGGGGAAGTTGCGCACCAGCGCAAGCGGTTTCATTTTCCCGGGGAAGCACAAGTGCGAGGTGGGAGCTGGGAGCCCCCCTCGCTCCCGCTCCTTCTTCGGATGCGCGGGGAAACTGGATTTCCCCCGTCAGAGCGCTCCCCAGGACGGAAGTGCAGATAGCCAAGGACACAGTTAATTAATATATTTCTCCCTAGAAAAACTCCCACACGGTTTCATCTCTTGCGAGGGGGGGCAGCCCTCTCCGCTTGGCGTGGAAACTGCTGCGGCGTCGCATTCAAAGGGCTTTTTCCGTGCGCGTCGGGAAGCGGCGGTGCTGCGGCAGGCGGCTGGGCTTCCCCGGGAGCCGCCGACACAACGACCCGCTGAAAACTTGGCCGCTTCCGAGGGTTCGCTTCCCCCCCACCCCCCGGCAATAATTGCCTAGCCCCCTGCCCACGCCTATAAATAACTAAAATTCACTCCAGGCTGAAATAATTTAAAAATAGCCACAAATAGATCAGGTGCAGCCTCCGAGTTAAGAAAGCGCCTGTTTTATTTTCGCGTGGTCCTTCTATAAACAAAGCCGCGGAAAAGCTGCGAGAAAAAGCCATCGCTTTAATTTGGTCTAAATAGAGATATCGGACTTCGTTATTTTCTTAAACACGGAAAACACCACAAAATCGAAAATTAATTCCCCCCTGTCGCCAGCTCGGTGTCGTTTGGGGGAAAAGGGGAGAGCGTTTGCCGTAGCGTTTTCTCGCTATCGTCCGTAAAGGAAGCAGGGCGAGTAACAGAGATGAGCGGCAGGGCTTCGGCTACCCCGGCCCTGCGCTAGCGATACGGGCACGAACAAGAACACCCGGGACTTAAAAGAAAAAAAAAAATTAAAGAAAAAGTTAACTCAAAAAAATTACAGAAAAGTGTGTTAAAAAAAGAAACCGAGATCTCTCACAACGGGTCGGCGATCCCTCTTCACACCTGGTGCAAGGACAGCCGCCGGCCCGGAAAACTTTGGGCACAGTTACTTCTGTCCCCCTCCCCGGCCGTGCGGGGCGGAGCGGAGCGGAGCGGGGCGCTCCCTGCGCGGGCGCGGAGGGGCCGCGGCCGTCCTTGCTCACCTCGGGTCTCCTCCGGCTACCCAGCCCTCCGCCGCGCCGCCGCCTTTTGTCCTTCCTCTTGCCCCCTGCCCCCTCCGCGGCCGGGGGCCGCCGCCGCTGCGCCCCTGCCCGCGGAGGGCCGCGGAGCCGCCCGCCCCGGCCCCGGGCCCCGCGGCGGCGGCGGGGCGCGCGCGGCGGAGCTGTTGTGACGTCAGGGCCCGGGGAGGCGGGCGGGGCGGGGCGGGGAAGGAGGGAGCCAGCGGCGGCTCCGCGGCCCCGCAGCCAGCGCAGGAGCCCGGCGCGGCCCCGCCGCCCCCGGCAGCACCGGCACCAGCAGCGGCAGCAGCGGGGGCGGACAGCGCAGCCGGCCCCGGTGAGTGCGGGGAGGGGGAATCGGGGGGTGTCGGCGGGACGGGAGCGGGGCCGCCGACCCGGCCGGTCCCGGCTCTGTTGCGTCCCGGGACGGGCGGCGGGCCGGGTGCTGCGGGGTCGAGTTGGCGATGTCCTCCCGGGCGGCTGCGGCCCGTCCCGCAGGGACCGAGGGCTGCCCCCCGCGCCTTGTCCCCCGCCGTGACGGCCTCGGCCTCCCACGGGGGAACCGGACCCGCGGAGCGGCCGCGCAAGCAGAGCCTTCCCGCCGCGGAGCCGCGCAGCCGGGCGAGGGGAGGCAGCGGCGCCGGCCCGGGCTCGGGGCGCCGGGAAATCGGGCGGGCGGATCTTCGGCTCCGCGGCCGGGACCCCCCGACACCACCCGCGGCGGAGCGGCGGGGCCCGGCGGCCCCTGCGGACACCGCGGACGGGGAGGCCCCGCACGGAGCCCCCCTTTCGTTTGAGAGCCACCGGCCACGGGCCTCTGAGAAAAAAACCCTCCCGCCGAAATCACGGACCTTAGTGTTTCGGGCGTTGCTGAGATATTTGCCAGGGGGGGTCTGTTTTTTGGGGGGAGGAGGTTGTGTTGGTTTTGATTTATTTTTTTTTTCCACGAAAAATTTGCGATATATACCAATAAGGAAAAAAAAAAAAATGATCCCGTGTGGCACCGCTTTTTTGTCCGCGCCCCGCGGTTGTTACAGCCGGAGCGCTCCGAGCAGGTTGCTGCGGGCCCAGCGAGCCGCGGGGAAAGGGAAAGCTCGCACGGTGCGGTGATTGCGGGGGCTGCGGGGGCACGGAGGTGCCGGGGTATTTAATTGGGAGCGGAGGAGCGCTGGGAGAAATGGAAAAGCAAGCGGAGTTGCTTTCGTTTGGGTCGCCGGGCCGGAGACAATAGGAAAACGCTTCTCGCTCCCCTTGGCCCCGCGCTGCGATGTGGTTTGCAACAAAAATTAGAAGAGGATACGGAGAGGAGAAAGGGAAGGAGCAGAACGGGCAGCGGAGAGAGAGGAACGAATAATAAATCCGTCCGGGAAAGGCATTTTTCTCCGAGGAGAGCGGCGATTCAGGAGAGAGGAAAAACTTCCCCTCGGTGGCGGTGCGTGTGCGTGGGGGGAGCGGTGTGTCTCCACGCGTGAGATAAATCAGCCATCGAGGCGGGCGGCGGGGGAGGGCGGCTGGATTTGCCATGCGGGACTAATCCTGACGGAGACCTTTCCCGATTTAAGGACCATCGGCGAAGAATTAAGGTTCTCTTCAACGCCTCCCCGGTTAATTTAGGCGCAGCCTGTGTGCTAGGCCCGGCTGCTGAAGGGAGCGGAGTTTTTTCCTGGCGGCCTTCGGCTTTGAGTCGAAACCTCCGTTCCACAACAAGGCTCGGAGGAGTCCCGATAACTGCACCTTCCACCTTCCCCGTGTCCCCCTTCTTTTTCCCTTTTTTTTTTTTTCTTTTTTTTTTGGTAATTCCCTTTCCTCCCCTTTTTGCCCCGTCCCGGCGGAGGGCGGCAGGGCCGGGGCCCGGCGGGGCCCCGCACGGCGGGCGCTGCGGCGGGCGCTGCTCATCCCAAACGTGCCCCGGCTCCCGGCTGCCGCATTTCTAAGCACCAGCTAATAATGCGCCCGGCTCAGACATTAAAAAAGAGGCAAAGAAGAAGAAGAAAAGATTACCGAAACGACGGTGACATGCAAATTTCCCCCGAAATTATCATAAGTAAACATTTGAAGCCTGGACTAATAAAATCCCATCTGTGTTACTTCATATCGAGTTAGTAGAGAGCTGTGATAATGAATTTTGTAATATCTCACGAACAGACATCTCAATCAGGCACTAATCCTGTGATTTTACGGCCCAGCCTCTCAGGCCGGGGGAGGTGCCGGCGGTGGCCGGGGAGCGGGGCCTCGGCGGGCGCAGCCGCGGCCGCGCATCTCCCCGCCGCGCAGGGGACGCGGCTGCCGGTACCCGGGGACACTCTGCCCGGTGTCCCAGGCAGAGCACGGCCGCGAGGTTCGGGGACCCTCCTCCACGTCCCCCAAATAACGAGGGGTGGAGGGAGGCCGAGCGGTCCGACGGGCTGGGAAACAGCCACGGGGGTTTGCACCTATCGCGGGTGGGACCCGGGTGGGACCCGAGGCAGAGGCGGGGAGAGGGGACAACGTGCGGACATCGCTGGGGAAAGGTGGGGGTCCCGCCGGCCTCGCTGCGACGTGGCCGCCGGGCGGCTGGGTTTCTTTTTTTTGCATTTATTTTTCACTCCCAAAAGAATTGGTTTTAAACCCCCGTGCTTTCCTCTTTTGCAGATAACGGGTAATGGAGTCCAACTGCCGCAAACTTGTCTCCGCCTGTGTTCAGCTAGGTAAGAGAAACCATCTCCCGCCGGGCGGGAGCCACAGCGGCCCCGCTGCCGTGCGGTGCGCGGGTGCGGAGCCAGGCGGGGCAGCCCCTGGGAAGCAGCGGCGCCGCATCCGCGGGAGGGGGTGCGCAGCAGCGGGCGCTGACCGCCTCTCCCCTGTCGTGTGTGTGTCCCCCCCCTCCGTGTCCCCGTCCCCAGGGGTGCAGCCCGCCGCCGTCGAGTGTCTTTTCTCCAAGGAGGCGGACATCAAAAAGGGGGAGCTCGGCGAGGCGCCGGGGGGCCGCAAGGAGCCCGCCGGCACCAAGCTCTTCGGCCGGCCGCCCCCCAGCGCCAATGGTAAGCGGCAGCCCCTCCGCGCCCCTCCGCGCCGCGCTGCGCGGCCGGGGCAACGGGCGGGCGGTAGCTCCGCGCCGGGACCGCCTGCGCGGCGCCAGGGCGCCCCCTGCTGCCCGCCCGCTGCGCGGCTCCGCGGCCGGGCACCGCTTGCGCCTGGAGATGCGCGGCCGCGGGCAAAGGGGGAGCGCGGGCACATACACATTCCCCCTCCCCCGCCTCCGGCGGCAGGCGCCCTAACACCCGCCGCCAGCGCGTCCCCCCCCAAAAAAAGCATCGCTGTCAGCGCGTCTTTCGGACACCCGCAGCGTCGCGCTCGTATTTATTTTTATTTTCTATTTTTTGACGCACACACCCCCCCCCCGCGCCCGTAAACAAGCCGCCAGCCCTCTCCTGCCCCCAGAGGCAGGCACCCCCGCGGCGCCCCGTCTGCAGGCAGAGCGAGCTCCTGCCTTCTCTTCCCCTGCCCGTTTCAGGGGGTCTGGTAGGCGAGCCCGAGGGGTGGTAAAGAAAAACAGCAATGCAAACATATTACAAAGAAGAAAACAAGCGCTCTGTATTTCGAGAGACTGTTTAATCCAAGATAAACGTAATTTTGTTTAAATAAAATATATTAACCTGAATTAATAATACAGGAAACTAGACTGAATTAATAATGCACGTATTCCTGGTCTCGTGGTTAAACACTTCCTTGTAAGAATACTGTATTAACCCTGTTTGGCCAAACAGCTCGCTATTTCTCAAATAACATCCAGTGATTTCAGGAGGAGCCACGTCCCCTTTCCGAGTCCACCCTCCCCCGGAGACTTTAAGCAGGATTTGCTCGCTGCACATCAAAACCCCTAGAAGAAGAAACGCTTAGGCTAAAGGGAGGTTAGCGAGCAAAATCCGGGGTAATTCCAAACGCGGAGGTATTACGAGCCGATAATTTTTAATCCCGGAAACATACATGATATTAAATTGTGCACAAATAGGCTTTACCAGGGTCTGGCACTTTTTCCCTCGGCCAGTAATAAGTGTTAAATAATGTGGAAAGGAAGGGTGACATTGCTTTATATATGGTTTGCAAATAAGAAAGGCCTTTTTACCCTCCCTTGCCTTTTCCTCCCGACGAACAGGTGGTCTTAATCAAAGCCCTTAGCACGGTCTAATGGGAAAGTGGGGACCTTTCTGATATAATAAATTTATGAGCCCTTCCACGCCAGCTTTATTCGACTAAGTATTTATAAAAGTAATATCCACATATGCTCCCTGACATGGTAACTTTTACTTCCTCTGCCGAGAAACAAATGGTTATTTTCTTAACCATCAATTATGAACCCGGATTATTGTAGTACACGCAAAATTTCCTGCCTCGTTACCGTATCTACAGCCGGTCTGTTTTTTACCCGTCGGGCTGCAGGGGAAATCGCTATCTAAACACCTTTAATGCCATTAATTAAAATATAAGTCTGATCCGAAGCAGCAACGCGGGGTTGCCTGACCATTCAAACCTTCCCATTTACGGGGAAGGGAAGCGCGGAACGACCGCGGATGCGGATAGATCCCTGCGGATGTGGGGATGATCCCTGTGCGCAGCACCAGCCCGTGGCTCTGTGCGACGGATAATGGCAAGTCCTGAAACGTCCCGAGCTGCTGGGGCGACTCACTGCAAATCGTAGAAATCACGGCTCTTTTCTCGTGATTTGGGCGGGTTTTGTTGGGCTTTGGTTTTGATCTGCTTTTAATCGCGCAGTGCTGGTTGATTTTTGTCTTTGCCTGGCCGTCAGGACTTCGTGCTTTATGGGATTTACCTCGCAAAAAAGTCTGGTCCTTGGGGCGGGCTGGGTGGGAGGCGGGGACGCGGAGCGGGGGTTATTTGGGACCCCCCCCTCTGTCACAGTTCGGTTTCGGAAATTACGAGGGCGGTCAGGTAATTTCGCGAGTTAGGCACCATCGGAAGGCACAAGGAGAATAGTCGCTAACTAGCAGCATGGGTAATATTAGTAGAAAATAGGAATGTTTGGTCAAATCGATGCTTCTGTGAAAGGAGGAAACGAAATTCAGGAGGAGACGCCCCAAAACGACACGGGCGCGCTGGGTTCCCGCGGGGAAGGGTTATTCCAGAAGAAACGGGTCCGTGGCCACACCGGGGAAAGGAAAATGGGAGAGTATGAAAATATTATTGCAGCTTAGTGTGCCAAACGCAGCCCGGTGGGTGTCATGTTTACCCAGAGAGACGGGAAAAATCGCTGCTGGGTGAACAGTCCCACAAAATTAGGAAAACTTCAGCAGCCGCTTGGACAGCCCCACAGCACGCGTAAATGGCTGCTGGTGGGTCTATTCGAATAATTTTTATGCGGGGCGGGAGTATGCTTAAACTATTTGTGTGTGTGTGTGTGTGTGTGTAGAAGTGTGTATATATATGCATATATATAATCTGTACAATTTGTTGGCTGGGTGAATTCTACTGAAGGAATCCTTTCTTGTAATCGATAATTTGAGTATTGCTGAAGCTGCAGCCTCCAACATAAAACGCTGAAAATACGTGCCGCCTTCTATCATCATTCAGCATCACGAATTGATTGTTTCAACTCTTAAAAAATATATATGCGTGTGTATATATATTCTTTTGGTGTATATATATTCTTTTATTTTTTTTCCTTTGGTCCGAATATTCCGTAACTTATCATCTCTTTTTTCAAAAACAAAAAAAGACCCCAACGGTGATTCAGCTTTCCGTACACAGCAGCTGAAGACACGGCAGCGTGCACACCAAAGGTCCCCGCTGCCTTTTTTGAGCCCCGGGACGAGGTGGGCGCGCAGCCTCCGCCCCCGCGGGAGCGAGCGGGCGTGGGGGGGGGGGCGAGGCGGAGCCGGAGCCGGAGCGGGGGCGGCCGGAGCCGCCGGGCAGGGCTGAGCGGCACCGTCCCCGCCACCACAGAACGTGGCCAAATTTGTCCCCAGAGCTGTGACCCGAGCGGTGGAGCCGAGGTCTCCCTCCCCTGGCCGGGGCGGAGGCGCGGCGCCGCGGAAACTGCGCGCCCCTTCCCGCAGACCCCGCCAAGCGCAAATTAAGAGATATTTATTGCGCTTGGGATATATAATTCCCCCCCACCCCGCCCCGTGTCGTCGTCGTCGTCTGAGAATAATATATGCAGCAGTTGTTAGCCTCACTCCAGGGAAAACTAAATGTATAACGAAAGCTTATTCGTGAGGAGGAATATACTAACGGAACAATCTGATGTCTTCTTAATCCTATGTAAAAAGCTCTGTAGTCTTCCTAATATTGACTGAATGGGTAATTAATGGCTCTTCATCGAGGAGAATACCCGGTAATCCGAGATAGGCGAAAGACAACAAGCCAAAGGTAAAAGACAACAGGAGTAGCTGGAGACTCTACATAAGAACCAATTTATCCATTTAGGAGAGTATTACGCCTAGAAACAACGATCCCATAAGGAGATAAAGGAAAAGTGGGAAAATAAATACCCGCAGTAGGTCTGGCCACCGCCCCCCGCTCCCGGCACCCCCAGCCGAGCCGCTCAGCTCCCGGCCCGCCCGCCTCACGCACCGGGGCCGGCACCGGGGATCCCGGGAGCGGGAGGTGGAAAAATCCGCTCGGGAAAAAAAGAAAAAATTAAAAATACAAAATTAAGAAAAAGTAAATGCAGAAGGTGGAGCCGGGTGCGGAGCAGCCCCAAATCCACATTTTCCGGAGCCTATGGGGGCGCGTCCCCGGCAGCACGGGGCAAAAGGGGAAGGGGGGAATTCCCCCAAAATGTGGGTTTCGGGGTGGCAGCCCCGCGCAGCAAGCGCGGACAGTCGGTACGCGGGTTTCCCGGCCGGGGTGGCTTCGCGGACGGGACCCGAACCCGAAAGGGGATGGGAGATTCCAGCAGAAAAAAAAAAAGAAAGAAAGAAAAATTAAAAAACACTTTTGACATTTTAATTGAAACCTTTACCGCTAATATATTACTTGGGTGACTACAATTAGGTTGTTTTTCGGTTGGCTGACAGCTTTTAAAATATTATTTCACTCGGGAAATAAAAGCTTCATCTCAGATTATAGGTGGGTATTTTTGGATTTACGTGATTTATGGTCACCATGACAACTAATGCTGCGTGGTAGCTCCCCTCCTGCCCGGGGTTGGGGGAGTTTTAATCAAAGGCATGTAAGGAAATGCCGGCACCCTCTCCCTTTGGGCTGCCGCGGCCCGGGCCGGTGCTCTGTCCTGCTTTTGGGGACGCGGGGACGGACGGGGGGTCTGTGGTGGCTGGGGCCGGGGGACGCGGGGCTGGCGCTGGGAAAGGTGCGGAGGGGCGGTGCGGAGACCGGCCCTGCTCTTCCTCTCCCCCTTCCCGGGGGTAGCGGGACGGGGCCCACCCGCCCCCGCCGAGTGTCCCGGGACATGGAGGGCCGCGGCGGGGCGGGCACCGGCGCTGAGTCCTACCAGCGCATAAACCGCGTAAAAAGCGCCTAATAAGAGGGACTTTTCGTTTCGAGTCGCGGCAGAAGAAGCCGGATTTCCCCAGATTAACTAAAAATAAATTAATGCAAAAAAAAAAAAAAAAGAAAAGGAAAAGGGTGAAAGGGCTCATCTGCGAGCGGGCTGCATTGCTTTGTTGAGTAAAAAAAATAACGGGGGAAGCCACCGTAACCCCTCTCCCCGCTGCTCCCCCTCCCCAGGGGTGTGCAGGCTGGGTACAAACAACCCCGAGGTGGGGGCTGGAGAGGGGCAGTGTCCCCCGTAGCGGGGCCGGGGCGGCTCCGCGCCCGCGGCCTTTGCGCGGCCCCGTCGGGGGGAAAGGCTGTGGGGTGAGGGGGATTTTTGGGTGCAGGACCACGGAGGTAGCGAGAGGTTAAGAAGAAACGGGGATATGATTGGTAAACAAATTGTGCAGAATGGAGCTGGATTCATATTGACTTAGTTATAGGTCATCTGCTGCCGGTGCAAAGGGAGGAAATATTTACTTTACACATATACTTTATGATCTTGGGGGAATTAGAGGAAATTCAATAAGAAAACGGCTAGAATCATTTTAAACCCCCTATTTAAAAGACTTAAGCAAATTAGAGTCTTATCAGATTAAAATCCACTACAAATGTAAGAGCATTGTCTCCGTCGAAACGCTGTGGGGTCTGAGGAAAGAGATTCTTTGCCAAATCTCAGGGATAAAAACACGTCATTTAAACACCAGATAATGAGCAGAATGTAAATTAATTTAACCTTCTTTACTAACAGGCTGCGAAAGTAATATGTATGATTTAGCGATAAGTAAGATTGCGAGGGATGATACGTACCTCGAACGAGCATCAGCGACTGAGAAGGACCCTTGGCAGGGGGTGGGGTGGAGTGGGGAAGAAGCAACGGGATACAGAAAAGTTTGGGCTCTGGGATGTGGGTGTGGAGGGACACACCAAGGGGAAGCTTTCGGTAACTTTTCGATGCCCCTGACTGTGCAGAGGAATTGAAGATAGAGGCGCAACCTGCATTTTCCGCGCCCGGGCTCCTTCGGGCTCCCCGTCCCTAACCAGGGCCGCAGCTCCCCCGGGGCAGGGCTCGGGGACGGGCTCCTCTGCCCCGGGAGGTCCTGACCGACACGGGAGGGCAACCTCCCCCCGCCTCAGCCCGGCTGGATACAGCCCCGCTCCTCCTTCCTCCTGCCAGACCCGGCTCCGCAGCAGCCTCCCCCCCGCGCTATACGCGGGACGGCGGGACAGCGCAGCCCGTCACCCCGCCACCGCTGGCCGGGGGAGAAAGGTCAAGTCCTGCCCCCCCCCCCAAAAAAAACCTCGGGGGGAGGCCGTGTGGGAGAGATTTGTGTGCCGGCGCCGGGCGCGGTGCGGGACTCGGACAAGCTCTGCGAACGGCTTTCGTAGGCGCGGGTTCGTGGGCTGCCCCGGGCGCCGCGCCGGGGAGCGGGACGGTCCCTGCGGGTCCCCGCCGGGAGGGGGAACGGTCCCTGCGGGTAACTGAGCGGATAAGGTGTAAAACTGGCGTGGGAAAGCCTCCTTGGGGGCTCGCTGTTGGGAAGCCGGCAGCGAGGAGGGGACGGGAATGGCAGTGACAGCGAGAGGGTTTTTCCCCTCCGTTTTCTCCGCTTTGGGTGCGGGAGCGGGAGACGAGGCAGCCGGCGAGCGCGGGGACTGCAAGTGCTCAGGGGCTGGGATCTACACGCTCTTCCATACTCCTTGGAACGGGATGTGAAGCTTCCCGTCGCCGTGCCGCAGAGGGGTGGTTGCTGTTGCGGTTCGCGTTTCGCTGTTGTTGTAGCTGTTCCTGCTACTACTGCTGTCACCGGTCAGAGATCCGCCGTCTGACCGGCCGCATCCCCTCCCCTTCGCTTTCCACCCCCTCGAGGGAATAACGAGGCAATAACGAGGGAATCAGGGCTGCAGCGCCTCTGTCAGTGCTGAGCTTTCCCCGCTCCTCAGCCCCGCAGGTCCGCGGGCGCGGAGGGCAGCACGGCCAGGCGCAGAGGGGCGCGGAGCGGGCGTGCCCGGACCCCGCCTCAAGTGCCCCGACGGGGCGCCCCGTGGGCCGGTCGGCGGAGGCCGGGCTCTCCGGGCGCGGGTACCACCCGCCGGGCAAACGGGGCTGAAAACGCGGGTTTTTTTGGGGGGGCGGGGTGCGTGAGGCGGGGCGCGGGGCGGGGGCGGGGCGCGGAGGGGCGTGGCAGAGGCGGGGCGGGGCGGGGCCGGTGACGTGCCGGCGCGGGGAAGGCCGCCGCCGGTTTAAGATGTCAGGCCAAGAGGGAAGCGGCTGAGCTGAGGCGGTGCGGGGCCGGCCGCGGCGCGGCGCGGGTCCATGCGCGGGCAGCGGAGCGGAGCGCCCCGCGGAGCGCCGCCGCGCCTCGCCGCCCCCGCCCCGCGGAGCCCCGCGGCGGGCCGGGGGCCGCCGGCCGGGGAGCAGCCGTGTCGCCGTGACGGCTCTTGCAGGACCGGACTCGCCCGCTCGCCTGTCGCCGCCGCCGCGCCCCCCCGGGCGGCGGGGGCTTCTGGGCTCGCCGTGCCGCCCGGGCGCTAGCCGAGCGCCGCCCGCCCCGCCGCGGCTCCCCGCCCAGCAGCCCTGACCCCCCGGAGCCGCGGGGCTGCTCCGCGCCCGCGGGGGCGTGGGGTGGGGGGGCGACGCGCCGACCCTCCTACACGTACCGACACCTACAGACACACGCACACCTTCTCCTATCGACCCCCCAGGCGCGCACGTAGACTTTGGCGTCCTTTTGCCGATGAACTGCATGAAGGACCCGTTAAGCCTGGAGCGCCTGGGAGCCGGGAATAAGCTGTGCTCCTCCTCACCTTCCTCCTCCTCCTCTTCATCATCTTGCCACCACCACCAGCCCGCGCTGGCCATGGCGACGGCGCTGGCGCCGGGGCAGGCGCGCTCCTCCCTGGAGTCCGCCAAGCACCGGCTGGAGGTGCACACCATCTCCGACACCTCCAGCCCCGAGGCCGCAGGTAAGAGGGGGCGAGAGGCAGGGACTCCCCCCCGCCGGGCGCCCCGCCGCCCTGGCCCGGTCCGGCCCCGGCAGCCCCGCGGCCCGCGATGCGCCGCCGTCCCTCTGCCCGGGAGCGCCCCGCACCCGAGCCGAGACCCGTGTCGTGGGGGTTTTTTTCGCGTGCGGTGTCTGTGTGCCGGCGTATAGAAAGAGAATGACATGTTGTAAGGATAGGCGAATGGCATGTACAGCGGTGGGAGAATAACGTGTACAGCGGTGGGAAAATTATGTGGATACATATGGGCGAATAATATGGATACAGAGCGACGAATAATATAGATATAGACAGGCAAATATGGGTATGGATGGGCTAGTAATGCGGGTGTAGACGGACAAATAATGTGGGTATAGATAGGCGAATCATGTGGTTACAGATGGGCGAATAATTCGGTTACAGGCAAAGGAATAGCACGATACAGGCAGGCGAATAATACGGGAATAGATAGGCAAATAATACGGATTACATGTATAGAGATGAGAGAACAATACGGAGGCGGATGGGTGAAAAACTTGCATACAGGCAGGCGGAGCGGCGGCCCCGTCCCGCTCCCCCGGCGGTGGCCGTTCCTCCGGGAGGAGCCCACCCGCGGGTGCCCGCGGGGCGCGGAGGGGCCGCGGCGGCGGGAGGCCGGGCGGGTTAATCATTACACCGCCGAGCCGCCTTCGGGGCAGCCCGCGGGATCCGGCGGCGCTGGGGACGAGCCCTTCCCCGGCCGCTGGAGAGGAGGCTTCGGAGGCTGAGGCGCCCTCGTTTTCCGCCTTGTTGTTTTTTGTCCCCCCCCCCCCCCCCCCCACTTACAGAGAAAGATAAGAGCCAGCAGAGCAAGAACGAGGATGCGGGGCCCGAGGACCCCTCCAAGAAGAAGAGGCAGCGGCGGCAGCGGACTCACTTCACCAGCCAGCAGCTGCAGGAGCTGGAGGCCACCTTCCAGCGGAATCGCTACCCGGACATGTCCACCCGGGAGGAGATCGCCGTCTGGACCAACCTCACCGAGGCCAGGGTTAGGGTAAGTCCCGACACGACACCCCGGCTCCGGGCAGCGTGGGGTCGAAGAGGAGAAGGGCTGAAATGTTTGCAGCTGCTTTCGATTTCGGTTTGTAATGCAAACTTCAGAGCCGTTGCACTAAAGCAGGGCAGAACAGGACATTTCTGTCAAAGCGAGACAGATTGGGATCTCCCTCTCTCCCTCTCTCTCTCTCTCCCTCTCCGGAATACGGTTTGCTGCACGTTTCGCCCTGGCCGTGCAATGCGTCCTGCTCCTTTTGATCGAAACGCTAATGAAAACATTAGCCAAGAAAGCAACTTGGAACAGGCTGCAACCTGCGCTGCCTCTAATGAGAAAAAGATGTAAAATACACAAGGGCTTTTACTTCACTCCGAGGCACTCCCGACGTGCCTTTCCTTGCATTTTCTCTTTTCTTTTGGTTTCACAATTCGACGAGCGTCTCTCTCCGCCCTTTCCCCCTCTGAGATTTATGGGACCATCACGGCGCCGCTTGCAGAGATACCGAGGCCGGATCCTGCTCGCGTACAAACGCCGCGCTGGGGGGGGGGCGTGAAAAAACCAAACAAACAAAAAAACAACACACACAAAAAAGCCCCCAAACGGGTCGAAACCCCGGATTTTCGGAAGTCCCACATAAATCCTCTCCCGCGGTTGCCGAAGGAAAGCGAGGCAGTGAGAAGCGGGGCCGGGGCAGCCCCGCGCTGGGGAGCGGAGCCCGGCCGGGCCTGGTGCCCCGCCGGAGCACGGAGCGGTGTCGGTCGCGGCGCGGCTTTTGCGGGAATGTTCGGCTTCGGGCGGCGCGGTGCCGCCAGTCGGGGCCCATCCCCGTGGTGCCCGGGCGGCCCCTGCCCGGCTCGGCCGGAGGGCGGTGAGGGTCCTGCAAACACCCCGGGGCGGCTCCAATACACACGGTGAAGCTGCTGCTGGCGGCTGCCCGACGGGTCAGACACCCAGATGTGGATTGGGAAAGGGCACGTTTTCCCCATTGTCTGCGGGGAGAGTCCCTTAGATCTCATTTAGCACATTGTTAAATGGCGATTTTTTTTCTTTTTTTTTCTTTTCTTTTTTTTTTTTTTTTTTACCCTTTCTTTTCGCTATAGAGCAGTCGAACAAGTTTGTTTAGAAAATGGTTTTCGGCCCTGGAAGCTTTCGCGCAAGGAGAAACTTGTAGCTTTAACAAACTGAAGCAAGGATTTATTAGTTGCTGGCTTCTCTTTCCCCGTAATAGGAAACATCGCCTTAAAATTCCGCGGGTTTCCAGGCGTTTTGCCCTCGCTTTTGCACTTTTGTATTTCCCCTGGATGGCTCCAGTGCGGAATAAGCCAAAGGAAGGACGGGGGGGGAAAAAGAGAGAGAAACGCCGGGGGGGGGAAAGAGAGAGAGAGAAGGAAGAAGCGTTGGCCTCTGTGACGCGAATTAGAGCATCGCAAATTATGCTGCGGGGTGCGGGGTGCGGGGTGCGGGGCGGGGGGGTGGGGAATGGCGCGGCCACCGTTCTTCCTTTCTAAACCCCCCCGGCGGCACCTGGGCCCGGGGAATGCCCGGTGGCCCGGGCAGCACATCGCTGCCCCGGCCCTGCGCTCCGTGGAGGAGGAGGCGAACCGATATGTGTGTGTATATATATGTACGTACACATTTTTTGTATATGTATATACGGACACGCTCGGCTGTTGCCCCGAGAGCTTGCGAAGGGCTGCGGCGGCGGTGGTGGTTCCTGACTAACTCGCGTCTCGCATCTCCCTCCCTCCCTCTCCCCCCCGTTCCCAA